>NC_136068.1:1032467529-1034867529 GCF_964261635.1 Lissotriton helveticus | reverse complement strand
TTCACTGAAAAAAACATAGTTTTCACACCAGTTATAGTTAGGAATTAGCATTTAAAAAACCTATTAAATTCACTGAAAAAACCATAGGTTTCACACCAGTTATAGTTAGGTGGAAATTTTACTGGCATAAAACCATTGAAATTCCCACGTTATAGTTAGTTGGACTCACTATAACTTGCGCATACAATGCACTGCTGATGACGTCACATATTACATCACTCATGACATGGTCAGTGACATCACTCATGACATCACTGATGACATCTCAAATGACATCACTGATGACATCATCCAGTGAATGTGTATCTTTCTGAAAAATAAATATTTTTTATATATGTATATCTAAAGGTTGATGGAAGAATAAATGGGTAAATAAATGTCTAAATGGATGTTTTTTTGTGCAAAATTGATTGGTTAACTGACTTATTAAATGTATCTTAGTGAATACATATATTAGCGAGTAATGTTTAAAAATTTTAATATCTGTATCTGTGTCTCACTTTGTGTATAAGTGGCTGCATGGGTTGGTGAGTAGCTACATGAGTGTGTATATGGGTTATTAGTTGTTTTATTGAGTATCAGTATCAGTGTCTGTATGGTTCGGTGGGGGATATTACTTAGAGCACAGATGCATGAATGAGTGACTCACTATTTGTATGTATTTTGAAGACAGCATGTGTGCAAGACTGTATGGGTGGGTTAGTGAGTATGTGTTTTTACATTGATTGATTTACATTGATTGTTTAAGAGAGTAAATATGTTTCCGTTTCTGTAGAAGTATGTGTAGTGGTGTGTATATAGCAGTATAATCAAGTAAATGTTTTTTTGATAGTTTATTTGCATGTGTGAATTTGTGTGTGAGTAACTATATGGATGAGTACTAGTGTGTAACAGGATGTATAGGTGTATGAGTACATATGATGAGTAAGTACATGCATGAGTGACTATATAGAGCTGTTGGTGAATGAGTGGATGTGTATGTAGATTTTGGAATTACCTAATAAGTTGTTGTAATTGGTATTGGTTTCTCCTTTTTTAAGAAAATGTTAGTTTCTATTTTTGAATGTGTGTGTCAAAGGTTATTTTATGCTGATAGGAGGTCTGCCACTTTGTCACAAGGATGTTGTCATCAGTGATGTCATTTGAGATGTCATCAGTGATGTCATGGGTGATGTCACTGACCATGTCATGAGTGATGTAATATGTGACGTCATCAGCAGTGCATTGCACGCACAAGTTATAGTGAGTCCAACTAACTATAACGTGGGAATTTCAATGGTTTTATGCGAGTAAAATTTCCACCTAACTATAACTGGTGTGAAACCTATGGTTTTTTCAGTGAATATATATATATATATATATATATATATATATATATATATATATATATATATATATATATATATATATATATATATATATATATATATATATATATGCACCCAAAGTTGCTCCGATGAAATGAGCCTCAGACCCTTCAGGGCGGGTCGGTGCACGGGACCGGAGCCACCCGTGAAATATCCACAACTCCACCTCTCCTTATGTTGAAAGGCACACCGACACCAGATGGAAGTGGTAGAAATGCTTTTATTCCGTGCAGGAAGCACCACAGGTAACAAACACCCAACGCGTTTCTCCTCTACTCCGAGGCTTGATCACGGGCGGAAACTTCTGCATTTGACTAGCTGCGTGAATATACACGACCTTTATGCCCTTTTGCAGAGTCCAATTACAAACAGGTGAGTACGTTTTTTTCTTTAGTGCAGACAGAAGCATGGCGGAACTTTATTGTTCTTACTTTTGCTCGCTGATTTCAATGCAGTCTTTCACTGAAGCTAGTTTGTAAAGAACTGTTCATTAAAACCTGCAAAATATTGCGTAATTCTTCCTGCTCAGCATTCTCAACTCACTGACCACCAGCAAGTGGAAACATCCCTCTCGCAACCCTTGCCTGCTCACCTTACGAATTTCATCTAGAGTCTCTCTGTTTTTGTTCGTTATGGTGGCTAGGCGGGTCGGGCTCACTGAAATAATGCACCACAAAGTTGCTCCGATGAAATGAGCCTCAGACCCTTCAGGGCGGGTCGGTGCACGGGACCGGAGCCACCCGTGAAATATCCACAACTCCACCTCTCCTTATGTTGAAAGGCACACCGACACCAGATGGAAGTGGTAGAAATGCTTTTATTCCGTGCAGGAAGCACCACAGGTAACAAACACCCAACGCGTTTCTCCTCTACTCCGAGGCTTGATCACGGGCGGAAACTTCTGCATTTGACTAGCTGCGTGAATATACACGGCCTTTATGCCCTTTTGCAGAGTCCAATTACAAACAGGTGAGTACGTTTTTTTTCTTTAGTGCAGACAGAAGCATGGCAGAACTTTATTGTTCTTACTTTTGCTCGCTGACTTCAATGCAGTCTTTCACTGAAGCTAGTTTGTAAAGAACTGTTCATTAAAACCTGCTAAATATTGCGTAATTCTTCCTGCTCAGCATTCTCAACTCCCTGACCACCAGCAAGTGGAAACATCCCTCTCGCAACCCTTGCCTGCTCACCTTACGAATTTCATCTAGAGTCTCTCTGTTTTTGTTCGTTATGGTGGCTAGGCGGGTCGGGCTCACTGAAATAATGCACCACAAAGTTGCTCCGATGAAATGAGCCTCAGACCCTTCAGGGCGGGTCGGTGCACGGGACCGGAGCCACCCGTGAAATATCCACAACTCCACCTCTCCTTATGTTGAAAGGCACACCGACACCAGATGGAAGTGGTAGTAATGCTTTTATTCCGTGCAGGAAGCACCACAGGTAACAAACACCCAACGCGTTTCTCCTCTACTCCGAGGCTTGATCACGGGCGGAAACTTCTGCATTTGACTAGCTGCGTGAATATACACGACCTTTATGCCCTTTTGCAGAGTCCAATTACAAACAGGTGAGTACGTTTTTTTCTTTAGTGCAGACAGAAGCATGGCGGAACTTTATTGTTCTTACTTTTGCTCGCTGACTTCAATGCAGTCTTTCACTGAAGCTAGTTTGTAAAGAACTGTTCATTAAAACCTGCAAAATATTGCGTAATTCTTCCTGCTCAGCATTCTCAACTCACTGACCACCAGCAAGTGGAAACATCCCTCTCGCAACCCTTGCCTGCTCACCTTACGAATTTCATCTAGAGTCTCTCTGTTTTTGTTCGTTATGGTGGCTAGGCGGGTCGGGCTCACTGAAATAATGCACCACAAAGTTGCTCCGATGAAATGAGCCTCAGACCCTTCAGGGCGGGTCGGTGCACGGGACCGGAGCCACCCGTGAAATATCCACAACTCCACCTCTCCTTATGTTGAAAGGCACACCGACACCAGATGGAAGTGGTAGAAATGCTTTTATTCCGTGCAGGAAGCACCACAGGTAACAAACACCCAACGCGTTTCTCCTCTACCCCGAGGCTTGATCACGGGCGGAAACTTCTGCATTTGACTAGCTGCGTGAATATACACGGCCTTTATGCCCTTTTGCAGAGTCCAATTACAAACAGGTGAGTACGTTTTTTTTCTTTAGTGCAGACAGAAGCATGGCAGAACTTTATTGTTCTTACTTTTGCTCGCTGACTTCAATGCAGTCTTTCACTGAAGCTAGTTTGTAAAGAACTGTTCATTAAAACCTGCAAAATATTGCGTAATTCTTCCTGCTCAGCATTCTCAACTCCCTGACCACCAGCAAGTGGAAACATCCCTCTCGCAACCCTTGCCTGCTCACCTTACGAATTTCATCTAGAGTCTCTCTGTTTTTGTTCGTTATGGTGGCTAGGCGGGTCGGGCTCACTGAAATAATGCACCACAAAGTTGCTCCGATGAAATGAGCCTCAGACCCTTCAGGGCGGGTCGGTGCACGGGACCGGAGCCACCCGTGAAATATCCACAACTCCACCTCTCCTTATGTTGAAAGGCACACCGACACCAGATGGAAGTGGTAGTAATGCTTTTATTCCGTGCAGGAAGCACCACAGGTAACAAACACCCAACGCGTTTCTCCTCTACTCCGAGGCTTGATCACGGGCGGAAACTTCTGCATTTGACTAGCTGCGTGAATATACACGACCTTTATGCCCTTTTGCAGAGTCCAATTACAAACAGGTGAGTACGTTTTTTTCTTTAGTGCAGACAGAAGCATGGCGGAACTTTATTGTTCTTACTTTTGCTCGCTGACTTCAATGCAGTCTTTCACTGAAGCTAGTTTGTAAAGAACTGTTCATTAAAACCTGCAAAATATTGCGTAATTCTTCCTGCTCAGCATTCTCAACTCACTGACCACCAGCAAGTGGAAACATCCCTCTCGCAACCCTTGCCTGCTCACCTTACGAATTTCATCTAGAGTCTCTCTGTTTTTGTTCGTTATGGTGGCTAGGCGGGTCGGGCTCACTGAAATAATGCACCACAAAGTTGCTCCGATGAAATGAGCCTCAGACCCTTCAGGGCAGGTCGGTGCACGGGACCGGAGCCACCCGTGAAATATCCACAACTCCACCTCTCCTTATGTTGAAAGGCACACCGACACCAGATGGAAGTGGTAGAAATGCTTTTATTCCGTGCAGGAAGCACCACAGGTAACAAACACCCAACGCGTTTCTCCTCTACTCCGAGGCTTGATCACGGGCGGAAACTTCTGCATTTGACTAGCTGCGTGAATATACACGACCTTTATGCCCTTTTGCAGAGTCCAATTACAAACAGGTGAGTACGTTTTTTTCTTTAGTGCAGACAGAAGCATGGCGGAACTTTATTGTTCTTACTTTTGCTCGCTGATTTCAATGCAGTCTTTCACTGAAGCTAGTTTGTAAAGAACTGTTCATTAAAACCTGCAAAATATTGCGTAATTCTTCCTGCTCAGCATTCTCAACTCACTGACCACCAGCAAGTGGAAACATCCCTCTCGCAACCCTTGCCTGCTCACCTTACGAATTTCATCTAGAGTCTCTCTGTTTTTGTTCGTTATGGTGGCTAGGCGGGTCGGGCTCACTGAAATAATGCACCACAAAGTTGCTCCGATGAAATGAGCCTCAGACCCTTCAGGGCGGGTCGGTGCACGGGACCGGAGCCACCCGTGAAATATCCACAACTCCACCTCTCCTTATGTTGAAAGGCACACCGACACCAGATGGAAGTGGTAGTAATGCTTTTATTCCGTGCAGGAAGCACCACAGGTAACAAACACCCAACGCGTTTCTCCTCTACTCCGAGGCTTGATCACGGGCGGAAACTTCTGCATTTGACTAGCTGCGTGAATATACACGACCTTTATGCCCTTTTGCAGAGTCCAATTACAAACAGGTGAGTACGTTTTTTTCTTTAGTGCAGACAGAAGCATGGCGGAACTTTATTGTTCTTACTTTTGCTCGCTGACTTCAATGCAGTCTTTCACTGAAGCTAGTTTGTAAAGAACTGTTCATTAAAACCTGCAAAATATTGCGTAATTCTTCCTGCTCAGCATTCTCAACTCACTGACCACCAGCAAGTGGAAACATCCCTCTCGCAACCCTTGCCTGCTCACCTTACGAATTTCATCTAGAGTCTCTCTGTTTTTGTTCGTTATGGTGGCTAGGCGGGTCGGGCTCACTGAAATAATGCACCACAAAGTTGCTCCGATGAAATGAGCCTCAGACCCTTCAGGGCGGGTCGGTGCACGGGACCGGAGCCACCCGTGAAATATCCACAACTCCACCTCTCCTTATGTTGAAAGGCACACCGACACCAGATGGAAGTGGTAGAAATGCTTTTATTCCGTGCAGGAAGCACCACAGGTAACAAACACCCAACGCGTTTCTCCTCTACCCCGAGGCTTGATCACGGGCGGAAACTTCTGCATTTGACTAGCTGCGTGAATATACACGGCCTTTATGCCCTTTTGCAGAGTCCAATTACAAACAGGTGAGTACGTTTTTTTTCTTTAGTGCAGACAGAAGCATGGCAGAACTTTATTGTTCTTACTTTTGCTCGCTGACTTCAATGCAGTCTTTCACTGAAGCTAGTTTGTAAAGAACTGTTCATTAAAACCTGCAAAATATTGCGTAATTCTTCCTGCTCAGCATTCTCAACTCCCTGACCACCAGCAAGTGGAAACATCCCTCTCGCAACCCTTGCCTGCTCACCTTACGAATTTCATCTAGAGTCTCTCTGTTTTTGTTCGTTATGGTGGCTAGGCGGGTCGGGCTCACTGAAATAATGCACCACAAAGTTGCTCCGATGAAATGAGCCTCAGACCCTTCAGGGCGGGTCGGTGCACGGGACCGGAGCCACCCGTGAAATATCCACAACTCCACCTCTCCTTATGTTGAAAGGCACACCGACACCAGATGGAAGTGGTAGTAATGCTTTTATTCCGTGCAGGAAGCACCACAGGTAACAAACACCCAACGCGTTTCTCCTCTACTCCGAGGCTTGATCACGGGCGGAAACTTCTGCATTTGACTAGCTGCGTGAATATACACGACCTTTATGCCCTTTTGCAGAGTCCAATTACAAACAGGTGAGTACGTTTTTTTCTTTAGTGCAGACAGAAGCATGGCGGAACTTTATTGTTCTTACTTTTGCTCGCTGACTTCAATGCAGTCTTTCACTGAAGCTAGTTTGTAAAGAACTGTTCATTAAAACCTGCAAAATATTGCGTAATTCTTCCTGCTCAGCATTCTCAACTCACTGACCACCAGCAAGTGGAAACATCCCTCTCGCAACCCTTGCCTGCTCACCTTACGAATTTCATCTAGAGTCTCTCTGTTTTTGTTCGTTATGGTGGCTAGGCGGGTCGGGCTCACTGAAATAATGCACCACAAAGTTGCTCCGATGAAATGAGCCTCAGACCCTTCAGGGCAGGTCGGTGCACGGGACCGGAGCCACCCGTGAAATATCCACAACTCCACCTCTCCTTATGTTGAAAGGCACACCGACACCAGATGGAAGTGGTAGAAATGCTTTTATTCCGTGCAGGAAGCACCACAGGTAACAAACACCCAACGCGTTTCTCCTCTACTCCGAGGCTTCATCACGGGCGGAAACTTCTGCATTTGACTAGCTGCGTGAATATACACGACCTTTATGCCCTTTTGCAGAGTCCAATTACAAACAGGTGAGTACGTTTTTTTCTTTAGTGCAGACAGAAGCATGGCGGAACTTTATTGTTCTTACTTTTGCTCGCTGACTTCAATGCAGTCTTTCACTGAAGCTAGTTTGTAAAGAACTGTTCATTAAAACCTGCAAAATATTGCGTAATTCTTCCTGCTCAGCATTCTCAACTCACTGACCACCAGCAAGTGGAAACATCCCTCTCGCAACCCTTGCCTGCTCACCTTACGAATTTCATCTAGAGTCTCTCTGTTTTTGTTCGTTATGGTGGCTAGGCGGGTCGGGCTCACTGAAATAATGCACCACAAAGTTGCTCCGATGAAATGAGCCTCAGACCCTTCAGGGCGGGTCGGTGCACGGGACCGGAGCCACCCGTGAAATATCCACAACTCCACCTCTCCTTATGTTGAAAGGCACACCGACACCAGATGGAAGTGGTAGTAATGCTTTTATTCCGTGCAGGAAGCACCACAGGTAACAAACACCCAACGCGTTTCTCCTCTACTCCGAGGCTTGATCACGGGCGGAAACTTCTGCATTTGACTAGCTGCGTGAATATACACGACCTTTATGCCCTTTTGCAGAGTCCAATTACAAACAGGTGAGTACGTTTTTTTCTTTAGTGCAGACAGAAGCATGGCGGAACTTTATTGTTCTTACTTTTGCTCGCTGACTTCAATGCAGTCTTTCACTGAAGCTAGTTTGTAAAGAACTGTTCATTAAAACCTGCAAAATATTGCGTAATTCTTCCTGCTCAGCATTCTCAACTCACTGACCACCAGCAAGTGGAAACATCCCTCTCGCAACCCTTGCCTGCTCACCTTACGAATTTCATCTAGAGTCTCTCTGTTTTTGTTCGTTATGGTGGCTAGGCGGGTCGGGCTCACTGAAATAATGCACCACAAAGTTGCTCCGATGAAATGAGCCTCAGACCCTTCAGGGCGGGTCGGTGCACGGGACCGGAGCCACCCGTGAAATATCCACAACTCCACCTCTCCTTATGTTGAAAGGCACACCGACACCAGATGGAAGTGGTAGAAATGCTTTTATTCCGTGCAGGAAGCACCACAGGTAACAAACACCCAACGCGTTTCTCCTCTACTCCGAGGCTTGATCACGGGCGGAAACTTCTGCATTTGACTAGCTGCGTGAATATACACGACCTTTATGCCCTTTTGCAGAGTCCAATTACAAACAGGTGAGTACGTTTTTTTCTTTAGTGCAGACAGAAGCATGGCGGAACTTTATTGTTCTTACTTTTGCTCGCTGACTTCAATGCAGTCTTTCACTGAAGCTAGTTTGTAAAGAACTGTTCATTAAAACCTGCAAAATATTGCGTAATTCTTCCTGCTCAGCATTCTCAACTCACTGACCACCAGCAAGTGGAAACATCCCTCTCGCAACCCTTGCCTGCTCACCTTACGAATTTCATCTAGAGTCTCTCTGTTTTTGTTCGTTATGGTGGCTAGGCGGGTCGGGCTCACTGAAATAATGCACCACAAAGTTGCTCCGATGAAATGAGCCTCAGACCCTTCAGGGCGGGTCGGTGCACGGGACCGGAGCCACCCGTGAAATATCCACAACTCCACCTCTCCTTATGTTGAAAGGCACACCGACACCAGATGGAAGTGGTAGAAATGCTTTTATTCCGTGCAGGAAGCACCACAGGTAACAAACACCCAACGCATTTCTCCTCTACTCCGAGGCTTGATCACGGGCGGAAACTTCTGCATTTGACTAGCTGCGTGAATATACACGACCTTTATGCCCTTTTGCAGAGTCCAATTACAAACAGGTGAGTACGTTTTTTTCTTTAGTGCAGACAGAAGCATGGCGGAACTTTATTGTTCTTACTTTTGCTCGCTGACTTCAATGCAGTCTTTCACTGAAGCTAGTTTGTAAAGAACTGTTCATTAAAACCTGCAAAATATTGCGTAATTCTTCCTGCTCAGCATTCTCAACTCACTGACCACCAGCAAGTGGAAACATCCCTCTCGTAACCCTTATGGTTCCATATTTAAATAAGTATCATATATATAGCAATTTGTATTGAAGACTGAGTGGATGTATAATTGTCTGGATGGATGATTTAGTAGCACTGTGATTGACTGTCTAAGTGACTAATTTAAAGTGGCTCACTAAATATATGGGATAGTGATTGAACTGTGTGAATATCTGTATGACTCTATCTCTTGTTGTGTAAACTACTACATAAGTTGATTTCTAGATATGTGAAAGTCTATATTAGTTATTAATTAGTTAAGTGAGTATTTGTATGGGATAATGAATGTGTGTGTGGTTGGGCGGGAGGTGTGTGACTGTCCAAAGATGTGTAAATAGTTGATTTAGTAGGTATATGAGGTTAAGACTGTATGTGGAAACAGTTGTTTGGGTGAGTGAATCTCTTTATGGGTGTAGTGATGAGTAAATATATTTCTCAATGATACATGTCCAACAAAGTAGAAATATAAAAGGCAGTATATGTGACATTTGTTGTATATAAATAAGTATAAATAAGACTCGGTGATTGTATGAGTGACTGTATCAAAAACTGTATACTTGTAATAGTGATTTTATAACACACTAAGTATGATTTACTATCTATATGAATAAATAAAAAGGTGTTCGTATAAGTGTTTAGCTTAGTAAATGTAAGTATGATCAATTGTTTCCATAAGTGAGTAGGATGACTGCAAAAGTCAATAGGATGTGTGCTGGTGTGTAATGTCGATGTAGGTGTATAAGTATATTTAATAATGTTCTATAGATCTTTGTTAGCATGTATGAGTGAATCTATAGGTAAGTGTTTAGATGTGTGTGTGTGTAGATGTAGGAATCACTGAGTGGGTTTTTAGAAACTTGTATTGGTGTGTCATTGGTTTCAAATATGGTACTCCATATTTCATAATGTGTTGAAAGGTTATACTAGTGTATGATGAGATGTATCAGATTGTCACGTGGATGATGTCATCAGTGATGTCATTTGAGATTTCATCAGTGATGTCACTGACCATGTCATGAATGATGTAATATGTGACATCATCAACAGTGGATTGCGGGCGCTTGAGTTATAGTTAGTACAACTAACTATAACAGAGGAATTTCAATGTTTTTGTACTAGTGAAATGTCCAGCTAACAATAATACCCCTAAAACCTATGGTTTTTTCAGTGAATTTCCAAGGTTTATTAAATGCTAATTCCTAACTATAACATGTCTGAAACCTATGGTTTTTTCAGTGATTTTCAAAGATTTTTAAATGCTAAATCCTAACTGTAACACCCCTAAATCCTATGTTTTTTTCAGTGAATTTCCAAGGTTTTTTAAATGCTAATTCCTAACTATAACATGTCTGAAACCTATGTTTTTTTCAGTGAATGTCAAAGGTTTTTTAATTGCTAATTCCTAACTATAACATGTCTGGAACTTATGGGTTTTTTTCAGTGAATTTCAAAGGTTTTGTAAATGACAATTTTTAAATGTATTAATTGTTATATTTCTTTTTTTGATACTGATTTACTAATTTTTTTAAAACTTTATTTTTAAATATTTTATTTTTTAAATTACATTACATATTTTTAATATGAATTGGAAAAAATGTTTTCAAAATATTGAAATTCTAATATTGTTTTTTTTATTTTATATATTTTTAAATATATTAATATATATTTTAATATAGCAGGCAATGCTATCCTATGGAAGGAAATTCAAGTTACTGGTAAGTACGGTTAGAATTACTTTTCAGGATCAGTACTGGGCTCAAAGATGCAGCACTGAAGTCTCTCCTGATAACAGGTGAGTAAATCGGAATTCATAGTTCGGCTGATTTTAGATCAATATTTTAAAGTTCCAAAACTCCACACTTAAAAAATGTTCCAAGTGAAACCAGTCAATGTTAGCCTATGGAAGGAAATTCAAGTTACTGCTAAGTACGGTTAGAATTACTTTTCAGGATCAGTACTGGGCTCAAAGATGCAACACTGAAGTCTCTCCTGATAACAGGTGAGTAAATCGGAATTGGCAGTTCAGCTGATTTTAGAGGAATATTTAAAGTTGCAAAACTCCACACTTAGAAGAATTTCCAAGTGAAACCAGTCAATGTTCAGCTGATTTTACTTCGGTCCAGTATATATAGAGCCACTTTCCTACACCATCCCCTCCCTTCACCACTGTGCAAACACGCCCTGTGGCGCGTTTTAAGTTGGGGAAATAATTCCCCTTCAATCCTGAGGGTCCCTAGGGTCCAACTAGCCTACAAGGTACATCCAGTAAGCGCCACAGCTGCGTAGAAGAGAGATGTGAAAAGGGGCACGGTCTAGACCACCTCTCTGCAACACAGCGCAGTGGCGCTTACTGGAAGCACCTAGAGGGCTAGTTGGCCCCCAGGTTCCCTCAGGATTAAAAGGGGATTATTTCCCCAACTTAAAACGCGCCATAGGGCGTGTTTGCACATGTCACCTTTGGCCCCGTCCCCTCCCTTCCCCACTCTGTAAACACGCCCTGTGGCCGTTTTAAGTTGGAAGATTAAGTCCCCTTGAATCCTGAGGGCCCTTAGGGGCAAATTAGATGTAATTCCGTTCAGCAGTTCAGGCTGTAGCTGCGATTAACAGTCCCTATGGAAAATTCCATGGGGAAAACATGTTTTGTCGGTCCTTGCTTGACGAATCACCCCGAGACTTTTAGGATAGGAGCGGACCGGAGCTGGCCATACGTTTTGAAAATTTTGCAAAGATTCGTCGACCGGCGCCAAAGTTATTCCAAATAGAATGTTGAGGATTTCCTATGGAAAATAGGTCCTAACTATAACTACCTACTGGCAACCGCCAGTAGGATATATATATATATATATATATATATATATATATATATATATATATATATATATATATATATATATATTACCTACTGGCGGTTGCCAGTAGGTATATATAGTTAGGATTTTTTCTCTATGGGATTTTTGAAAATTCTATGTCTAATAACTTTGGCGTTTGTGGACGGAATTGGCTGAAATTTTCAGGAAAATGGAACATTTTGTTTCTGAGCAGCCCCTGAAAATTTGGGGGGGGTTCGTCAAGGGGGGGCCGAGAAAAAAGGGGGGTCCCAAAACGTGTTTTTAACATTGAGTTTTCCATAGGGCGGTTGGCCTCATTTTTAGCCCGAACGGCTGAATGGATTTGCACGAAACTTGGCAAAATTGTAGGGACTGGTAGCCCGATGTGCCTTTGCTAGGTCTCAATATATGTGCTCCAGTGGATTTTGAGAAATTAACGTTCAAAAAAAGATATATATCTGTAACAGCGGACCAGGCAGCGCTCCGGTTCGCGGACTTTACGTGTTACGGAGCTTTGTGAAGCGAAGCTGATTGGTTCTCCGGCGTCTGTAAACATTCCAAACAGTCCGTAGCGGCCGCCATCTTGTCTCTCGGTAGGATCGAGAGACAAGAGGAGGCCAAAGCGAAGGGGCAAATGACCATAAGGGGGCATAGTAGATCCTCCCTGACCCTCTAGGTTTGATGTGGAGGTTTTCAAAGGGCCCCGCGGGGCAAAAAAAAAAAAAATAATAATAATCGAACGGCTGAATGGATTTGCACGAAACTTGGCAAAATTGTAGGGACTGGTAGCCCGATGTGCCTTTGCTAGGTCTCAATATATGTGCTCCAGTGGATTTTGAGAAATTAACGTTCAAAAAAAGATATATATCTGTAACAGCGCTCCGCTTCGCGTACTTTTCGCGTAACGGAGCTTTGCGAAGCTGATTGGTTCTCCGGCGTCTGTAAACATTCCAAACAGTCCGTAGCGGCCGCCATCTTGTCTCTCGGTAGGATCGAGAGACAAGAGGAGGCCAAAGCGAAGGGGCAAATGACCATAAGGGGGCATAGTAGATCCTCCCTGACCCCCTAGGTTTGATGTGGAGGTTTTAAAAGGGCCCCGCGGGGCAAAAAAAAAAAATAATAATAATAATCGAACGGCTGAATGGATTTGCACGAAACGTGGCAAAATTGTAGGGACTGGTAGCTCGATGTGCCTTTGCTAGGTCTCAATATATGTGCTTCAGTGGATTTTGAGAAATTAACGTTCAAAAAAAGATATATATCTGTAACAGCGCTCCGATTCGCGGAGATAAAATTATCTCTGTATTACCTAGCTGTTGCTAACACCAGTTAGCGACGGCTAGTAGGAGATAGTGACCATCTTGGGCCCCACTTTGCATGTCAGTGATATTTATCACTAATGACATGCAAAGTGGGCATGCCAAGATGTTAGCGACTGGAAACAGTTGCTAACATCGCTATCTCCTATTACCAACTTTTGGAGATATTCGCGCTAAGCGCGAATATCTCCAAAAGCTACCACCTGCCCTGAGCAGTTCTTAGCCATGTTATCCAATGGGAGGTGGATAACATGGCTAAGAGCATTAGCTCGGTAATGCATGAATATCGCTGAGTTTTCAGCGATATTAATGCATTGCGGTCGTTTTTTATGGCATTTGCGATAAACCTTGATAATAGCAAGGTTTATCTGCGATAATTTCTGACGATGCTTAGCGGTAAAAAATTCGTTGCTAAGCATCGTTAGGGATAAATATCGCTTAACTTTGGTAATATGCCCCAACGTCTGTTAACGTTCGATTCGAAGGAAATCAGGAAGTGTTGAAAAACATTGTCTGCGCCATCTTGCCTTTTTTCAAATGCCACACTTTTGTTGTGCACGGCAGCCATTTTAGATGACTTGACCAGACCCACTCTCTGCACGCTGTCGATCCTTAGCATGGCTCCCCACCCTCGCAAGCATCTCCCCCAGGCACTGGTCACCCTCGTTCTCTGTCTTATGCATGGGTAATAAACCTCCCCCCATCTGCGCTGCTCTTCCCTGAGAATCACACCCTGTGCCCGCCCGACACCTCCCTTTCGCCCTATTCACTACCGCACCCTCTGACACTCCTTTTCCTCTGTGTCCAATTGTCCAGGCCGGTCCTAGGCTATCAGCTAGCCCTGCAGATGTAGTTTATGGCCCCAGCTGTAAAGAATCACCCCTCTTCAAAGGAGTTATAGTAGATCAAGGCCCACACTCGATGAGATCCGTCACAGCACACGTGTTCCTACTATCTGAAAACCATCCTGTATTGCGATTGGGGAGGGGATCGAGCCTGAAGCGGAAGATTCCAGGGATGACTCTTTGTACATCAAAGTTTTTACAATTATGTGTCACATTAAAAATATATAGCACTCCAACAAAGTAGTAAGATTATAAAACTTTAATAACTTATAAATATATACAACAAAACAAAAACAGTAAAAACATATAAACATTTTTAGGGAAAAACAACGAAGTAGGGGTCGGCTGTGCGAATAGTCCCAACGCAACACAACGTCCAGATTTCTGGACGGCACCCAGGTGATGTTGCCTGGGTGCCGCACTGATTTCGGCATCCGGCGTGGGGCGTCGCGGGGGGTGGGTCATCAGTAGCAAACTGTTGTGCGAATAGTTCCAAGGCAGCAGAACGATGGCACCAAGGTGATGTCCAGTAAGTTGCCGCACTGGTTTTGGTATCCTACAATGCTGCTCCGAAGAACGGCGTGGGGCGCCCTGGGGGGGGGGGGAGGCGGCGTGAACGGGCCTCTCTAGGTGGAGTCTCGTCTGTTGTAGTGGGGCGCCCCTTTACCGTTTCAGTTGCCATTCCGTCCGCTTTTGGTCCACTGTGTCAAAAGCCGCAATTCAGCTGAGTTGCGCCCACTCTTGCGGTGCAGCGATAGGCGGCTGCCACAGGACTCTCAAAATGGCGGCAGGCTCTTTTCTTTTTGGGCCTGGTCCACTGAAATGGCCCTGGGACACCTTGCAAATCGGACGCTTGTCTGCTAGGTCTTGGACCCCATTCTCGAAAGCGTCCCCTCCGCCTTGAGGATTCAACAAAAGTCTTGGGGGCCCCCGACTCCTGCAGGCTTCCGGTGGGGAGCGGCTGCCATGATTGCTCGCGGAATGACCACGACGGAGCCACGAGATGGTGGTGCTTTCATGCTGACGCCAGCTTCAGTCTGAAACATCCAGAAACAAGGTGGGGCTTTCATCGTTTGGGGAAAAAAAAAAGTTTTCATCCAATGAAAAGTGTTATTTTTAGGTCATATGATCAAGCCTTCCATCATTAGGAAACCAAAAGTAAAATGAACCAATGAAAAGTTTTATAAACAAGTCACATGACCTGTTATGCGGCATAGGGAATAAAAAGCGTAGAAAATCCGTTGGCACGTGAGGCGGCGTCAGTAGCGGACCGATGTGCGAATAGGCCGAAGGCAACACAACGCGCCAAGATCCGGATGGCACCGAGGTGGTGTCCAGCAAGTTGCAGCACTGGTGTGGCCATCCTACAATGCTGAAAGTCGGCGTGGGGCGCCCCGTTGGCCTGTGAGTTCGCGTCAGTAGCGGACCGATGTGCGAATAGGCAGAAGGCAACACAACGCGCCAAGATCCGGATGGCACCGAGGTGGTGTCCAGCAAGTTGCAGCACTGGTGTGGCCATCCTACAATGCTGAAAGTCGGCGTGGGGCGCCCCGTTGGCCTGTGAGTTCGCGTCAGTAGCGGACCGATGTGCGAATAGGCCGAAGGCAGCACAACGCGCCAAGATCCGGATGGCACCGAGGTGGTGTCTAGTAAGTTGCCGCACTGGTGTGGCCATCCTACAATGTTGAAAGTCGGCGTGGGGCGCCCCGTTGGCCTGTGAGATGGCGTCAGTAGCGGACCGATGTGCGAATGGGGCCAAAGGCAGCGCAACAATATTTTCGGAATAGAAGACACCACAAGGCGCTGAGATGCCAAGATCCGGATGGCACCGAGGTGATGTCTAGCAAGTTGCTGTACTGGTGTGGCCATCCTACAATGCTGAAACTCGGCGTGGGGCGCCCCATTAGCCTGTGAGATGGCGTCAGTAGCGGACCGATGTGCGAATGGGGCCAAAGGCAGCGCAACAATATTTTCTGAATAGAAGACACCACAAGGCGCTGAGATTCCAAGATCCGGATGGCACCGAGGTGGTGTCTAGTAAGGTGCACTGGTGTGGCCATCCTACAATGCTGAAAGTCGGCGTGGGGCGCCCCGTTGGCCTGTGAGATGGCGGCAGTAGCGGACCGATGTGCGAATGGGGCCAAAGGCAGCGCAACAATATTTTCTGAATAGAAGACACCACAAGGCGCTGAGATTCCAAGATCCGGATGGCACCGAGGTGGTGTCTAGTAAGGTGCACTGGTGTGGCCATCCTACAATGCTGAAAGTCGGCGTGGGGCGCCCCGTTGGCCTGTGAGATGGCGTCAGTAGCGGACCGATGTGCGAATAGGGCCAAAGGCAGCGCAACAATATTTTTGGAATAGAAGACACCACAAGGCGCTGAGATTCGGTTAGCACCGAGGTGGTGTCTAGCAAGCTATGCAGCTGAGTTGCGTGCGCACTTGCGGCGAATAGGTCGAAGGCAGCACAACAATGTTTTCTGAATAGAAGACACCACAAGGCGCTGAGATTCGGTTACCACCGAGGTGGTGTCTAGCAAGTTGCTGCACTGGTGTGGCCATCCTACAATACTGCACCGAATAACGGCGTGGGGTGCCCGAAGGGGGGGGGAGGCGGCGTGAACGGGCCTTCCTAGGTGGAGGCTCGTCTGCTGTAGTGGGGCGCCCCTTTACCGTTTCAGTTGCCATTCAGCTGAGTTTTGGCCGCTCTTGATGCTACAGCGACAGGCGGCTGCAACAGGACTCTCAAAATGGCGGCCTGTTCTTTGGATTTGGGCCTGGTCCACTAAAATGGCCCTGGGACACCTTAGAACTCGGACGCTCGATTTTTTTTTTTCCTTTCCTCTACATGCAAAAAAAGGTAAATGCCCGGTACGTTATACGCTTCATCTGCCACGATGTACTCTCCAGAGGAACCGAAAAAAAATATAGTTATGGTAACTATACCATGCATCGTCATATGGAGAGGTGGCACCAATTAATTATAGTGCTGCATAAAAGAGAGATTTGGAGGAGAACCCCCGACCTGCCAGTACATTCATCAAAGAAGTGGCACTGACAGCATCAGAGGCAAGGGAAACGGTCCCAAATATTTAGAAGAACTTTGGAAAGATTAAAATGACATGTTTAGATTGTGGCAAATTAATTTCATGTGGACAGATGAGTGTTACTCTATAAATACAGCATATGAACATCATCATAGTCGATGGTTGGTACAGACATTTTGACTATATCCTGGACCTGCCCGTCCTCGCCCAAAATGGCGCCGGAATAAATGGGACTCGTAACTCCTTGTTGTGTACTGGTTGCAGAACCTTGAAATCACGAGATACGTATGCAGTTTTGAAGCACATGGAAGGCGGGGACGAGAATTGATTGAGTATTTCGACATCCCTATTGATATTAAGTTCTGATGTGTTATTGATTATTGTACTATTGAAAGTTCGAATTAACGTCGCGCATGGTACTTGCCCGCAAATGTATATCTAGATAATTTTATTGTAACTGGCCCTGTCGTATTTTAATTATAAAATGTACGTCCACCGATTCCGCAACTGTTAGACACCTTAGTTCTTGCAACCTAATGGCCCGCCCGTTACGTTCCTCTACAGTGTAAATGTCTACTCATCATATACGATTACAGTTTGCTCCGTGGCCGGCCCACGTGGTTATAGGCTCGTATTTGTATAATGAAATTTTCACAATAAAGGTTTTTAAAAGAAAACATGGTAGTAGTATATACATTGGTAAAGTTTTTAATAATAGTCACTGTTTTAGAATCATTAAAAGGCAAGTGAAATAAAGCAGACCAATTACATGAAGGGTAAAAGGTATAATACGCAGGAACGCAGTAAAGATAAATGGTCAAGGGCTGTTGTGTTTTCTACTCCTGCAACATAAAGTGATCGATAAGAATCTCATATTCAGGCGTATCGGCGACTAAGACAGCAGGTCGACCCTCTTTTGCTCAACGGCTCCGTCATGGGACGAAGAAACGCCCTTTTTCTCGAAAAAAGAATATATTTTACTTGCAGGACAGTTGTAAATTTTCCGGGAAAGTACATTAGCCTGGAACATTATAACATATATTTAAGAAAAAATAATGTTCGGAAGTAATAAAAAGCGTAATTTTTAGGTCATATGACCAAGCCTTTCATCATTAGAATAAGAAAAGTAAAATGAACCAATGAAAAGTTTTATTAACAAGTCACATGACCTGTTATGCTTACGTTACGCGCTGCGCGTCGCGCCCCGGATGACTTCCGGATGCGCTAACGCGGCGCGTCATATGACGCATTACGCGACAACGCAGGTCCAGAATATAGTCAAAATGTCTCCACCAACCAGCGGTCGGAACACAACCCCTTTCAGCAGGCTAAATAGTTCTGTTAAATGACAACAGAAGGGACAGGCAACAAGAACCATCAGTCAAAGAGGGGAGGGCTAGTTCTTCTCTACCGGGTTACATTGGGGCGCTACCGGAACTGATCGAATTGGTAGTCTACAGTGTTTCTGGATGTTTCAGACTGAAGCTGGCGTTAGCATGAGAGCACCACCATTTCGTAGCTCCGTCGTGGCCATTCCGCGAGCAATCATGGCAGCCGCTCTTTATCGTTATTTTGGGCGGGGTGGGTGGCGGAGCCGAGCTGTATTGCAGCCATTATGGTGTGGAGTTCAGTTCATCTCACTAGTTTCGTATTTGTCATGAGGGGTTGTTCTTAATGTTTCTATTTTAGCGAGGTCAAAAAGAGATCCCATTAGTGGCCTACTGATTTTGCTCGATTCGTTTTGTTTTTTTACACGATTTTTCGGTATCTGCAAAGACTAAACAGAGTATTGCGACTCTGTGCTTGTTTGTAAATAGAGAATGAACCAAAGAGAACAATCAATCAAATGGAGAGAGAAGCAGGCACGACGGATTACAACGGGGGCAAAGGCCTGCGTTAACTACCCTTCACTATCTGCAAAGAGAGAGTACTCCTAATAGAAATGAGGGGGGGGGCAGCATTCAAAGCAGATCAGTGTGCATAAACACGAAAATGTTTTTACTTACCACGTACTTGACATTCGACAGCTTATGATATTTGCTATTAAAAAACCATTGAAATTCACTGAAAAAACCATAGGTTATAGACCATATATAGTTAGGAATTAGCATTTACAAAACCTTGAAAATTCACTGAAAAAACCATAGGTTACAGACCATATATCGTTAGGAATTAGCATTTAAAAAACCTTATTTTACTCACACAAAACCATTGAAATTCCATATATAGTTAGTTGCACTAACTATATATCGTGCACCCGCAATCCACTGCTGATGATGTCACATATTACATCATTCATGACATGGTCAGTGACATCACTGATGACATCACTGATGACATCTCAAATGACATCACTGATGACATCTCATTTGACATCAATGACCACATCACTGATGATATCATTCATGTGACAATACAATGCATCTCCTCACACTTTAATATAACCTCTGTTACACCCAGTGTTAAATACAGAGTATAATTTTTGAAACCATTGACACACCAATACTAGTTACTACATACGCACTCACTGATTCCTACGTCTACACACACATTCACTCATTCACCCATACAATCATTCATACATACAATCACTCATCTTTACAACACTATCATATGCACTCATACACCTATACAGACACTCACACTCTGCCACTCATCCATGGAGTTACTCACACACCTAGTCAGTCCTGTAAAGAATCAATCACACTTCCATTTTCTATTTTTTCCATTTTCCATTTAAACATAGAGTACCTTACATTTTCAAACATATACTAACACATACTTACTCTCTTATACAATCATTGATACAAGTACACATTGATCTGCACAGAGTCACACATCTCCCAGCCAGACACACACACACTCAGTCTCCCATACAAATACTTGGACAATCAATCAATAACCCATATAGTTACTCATATAGCTACTGATCAACACATGCAGCAGTTTACAGAACAACAGACATAATGATGCACAAATTAAGACAGTTTAGTCACTAACCCATGCACTCAGTGAGACACATTTAATCACTCACTCATACAGTCAGTCACGCACCTAAATCCTTCATCCAGACACTTATACATCTACTCATTCTTCAATATGTAAAACATATTTAAACTTTACAGAAACACACAGTCAATGGATGATGTCATCAGTGATGTCATCAGTGATGTCATTTGAGATGTCATCAGTGATGTCACTGACCATGTCATGAATGATGTAATATGTGACCTCATCAGCAGTGGATTGCGGGTGCACGATATATAGTTAGTGCAACTAACTATATATGGAATTTCAATGGTTTTGTGTGAGTAAAATAAGGTTTTTTAAATGCTAATTCCTAACGATATATGGTCTATAACCTATGGTTTTTTCAGTGAATTTTCAAGGTTTTGTAAATGCTAATTCCTAACTATATATGGTCTATAACCTATGGTTTTTTCAGTGAATATATATATATATATATATGTATGTGTATATATATATATGTATGTGTATATATGTATGTATGTGTATATATGTATGTATGTGTATATATGTATGTATGTGTATATATGTATGTATATATATGTATATATGTATGTATATATATATATATATATGTATATATATGTATGTATGTATATATACATATACACATACAATATTAAAAAATGTGTTACCACAGTGAGGCGCACATTTTTCCAGTCTCTATGTTTATGAAATAATACACATCCAGCGGCTATAATGCTCCTGTAATGCACATCCCTGCCAAGCCATCGCAATGCCTAGTAATGACAGATATACATCATACATTTGAAGCTAGATTAACACACTCTCTAGATGAATACAGTTTACCTTTGGAGGAGCCTAGCTTTAGCTACATGTTGATAAAATCACACAAGAGTTTTAAAGCATGAAGTCAAGGCGTGGGGTTAAGTGACTGACGGGAGCCCTTTGTCAAGCCTTTTTGTTCTATTTCTTTACTTTTGTTACAATCGTGGCACCCGCGCTTTAGCTTTAAACATCTTAAGTTAAAGCATGGGTTTCCAAAGTAAATAAATTACAAAAACAACAATTGGCAATTAGCTTAAGATGTTTAAAGCTAAAGCACGAGTGCCGCGAATGTAACAAATGTAAATAAATAGGAAAATAAGCACGCACCCGCCATTTCTTTTCTATTTGTTTACTTTCGTAGCAATGGTGGCACCCGTGCTTTAGCTTTAAACATCTTAAGCTTAACCCCGGGTTTCCTGTGATTGCTTTCAAAGTCAATATATTTTTTTAAGCGCTTGCATGCCTTTTTTCAATTTCTTTATTTTTGTCTGAGTGATGAGAAAAGCTGAAGAAGAATCGAATGCAGAGCCATTTTATACTAAATCAATTTAATTTAAGATCGCGGATCAATCTCGAAGAGGAAAAGAGTGCCAGAGAGGAGTGCTACGCAAGTGTCGGTGGTAGACAGGTCATCCATCCTGTCCCGATTTCTGTCCTGAAGGCTTTGGTCGCAAGATCTTCCCTTGGGGACCATTCCCAGCCCATTGGCCACGGGGTTGGTTTTCACACCATTGTCGGTAACTATAATTATATGTCTGTTTATGTGCCTATGTCCTTTTCTCTCTATCCTCTCCTTTCCATGCATAGCCATTGCGTAGTACAAATGACTACATTTACTTAATCTTCCTTTCTATGAATAATGGTGACAGTACTGTACTTGTAAGTGGTTTACATTAAATTAATCTAGATAAAGATTTAAAATATTTCCAGAGTCTGTGGTTATTACATCAAAATAAGTAGATGTATTGATGACATTTCACCATCAACTAGTTCAACCAATTTGGTCCATTGACCTGAGGAAAGAACTTTTTGATCAGTGAAAGATTAGTTGAAAATAAGGCGTGACTAATCTAGAATGATAAAAAGTACAAACAAATTTAACCCAGCAGTTTATTACCAGGTAGTGTGTATGTGTGTTTATGGGCCCAGGTGAGTATATAGTATTAGATTACCTGTTGCTGGTAAGCCGTTGGATCAGTTTTCTGGTAGCAGAGCTATGGTTATTATTGACTAGTTTGGTGATTAGTATTGATTTTGATTTTTGATGTTGATTATTGATTTATGTTTTAACAAAAAGAGTTTGCGTTTGGTTTTATGTTGTCGAGAATTCCCGGGAAATTGAATAACGGGTGGCAAAAGAAACCACACTGCAGTGAGGTTACTCGCCTGTTGGAATAACACTGAGAAGCTATGCAGGGCTTGCAGTGTTAAACTAGGGACTATTTCCTGTGTAAAAGTGAGAGTGGTTGGATAGCAAAGAGTTCGCTGGTTAAACTTTGGTGTTATATCGCCTGATCGAGTAGCAGGTTTTTCTTAGCTTGAGTGACAGCAAAAGAGTTCGCTGGTGAAACTTTGGTCTTATATCACCTAGTAAGGGTAACACCGAAGGAGTAGCAGGTTCTTCCGAGCTTGATTGAAGAGTACCTGCAGTGTATGAAAAGTAAACGGAAGGTCTTACTCAGAGTAGAGTGAGCGAATGGTTTTACTTGCAGTTGAAAGAATTAATCTATCCTTTGAATTTAGTGGAACAGACAGAGTAGCGAATGTTTTTATGTTACTAAAAGGTTTTATTTGAAAGACGGTAGAGTAAGAAGTTTCTCGTATTACCTTGTAAAGGTAGGGTCAGTCGCCAGAGTAGCACTGACGTCACAGTGAGCCGAGCTGAGATAGGTGGAAGCAGCGGGTGTGTGTCTGACACAGAATTGTAAAGGAGGGGTTAGTAGTAAGGAGCAGGACTGACGACATCCGAAAGGCCGCACTAGCATTGGTTAAGTCACAAGCGTGACTTGAAGCTTGATTGGAAGCTTGAATGAAGACTGAATTTAGATTGGTTTGCAGAAATTTGTGTGCCTGATTCTCATTTGTCTTTTGATACGAGTTGCCTAAACAGGAAGCTTGAGGTTTTTACAGATTATTGAACTACCAATTGAGTGCCAAAATGTACAGAGAAAGGAGAAAATTTTCATTTATAAAGGAAATTAAACGTTTCTTTAGGAAAGATAAACCTGTTTTGAATAGAGAGGGAATTCCTAAGTCCGCCACTAAAACGCCTGCTTCACTTATGATGATGGAGAGAGGTTATCATACATGTGTATGGATGGAGAATTGGATAGAGTATACAAAAGACGATGGTGTTTTAGCTTTTCCAGCGCATGGTATCTGTAATGGAAGAATTTTACAGAATTTGAGAATGCGGATGTATGAATTAGAACCAAGACATAGATTAACTCAATATGAGGAATTAGAAGAATGGGAAACTGAATCATTTGAAAGAGAAAAATGTAGAAGAGGAACATTTACCGGATTCTATACAAGACGTATGAATGGGACATGTGAAGAACAAATGAAACAGTGGAGAAGAGCAATGGTATTAGAAGGATTATATCCAGTACTAGAAATTGATGAACATACAGGGAGTAAGAGTAAAGAAAAATTTATACACTTAAATACCACAGGGTATGGAGAATCAGAAGATGAATTATGGAGGATATTTTAACTAAAAACCCTCCACCGTATCAAGAAGGACAGAATAAAATTACCCCAAGTGCACCAGTACTGGGACCGCCGTTGATTCCAAAGGTATTACATGATCAACAAGTCAATAGAGTATTATATGATGAAGAAAAAGAAGCATTGAATAGAAATAGGGAAAAACTAATACAGAAAATAACTCAAATAAATGTAAATCCTGAAGCATTGACAATACCTGTAACGTTAAGGCCTGTTGTCCCTTTCTATGGAGATAAGGTAAATTGTCCAAAGCCACAAGTTGCAGCGATTTCTTTGAATAATCCCAGAAAAGAAATTATAATTACTGATGACCAAGCCAGTGAGTGTGATTCCGTAATTTCATTAATGGGTCTGCTAATAAGAGACTCAGTGAGTGAAACCCAAAGAGAGGTATGCCTAATAGTTCAAAAGAAGGAATGTCAGTGACATCCTCAGGAGTCAGAAGTGCCACAGCAGTAGCTCCAGAAGATTTAGAAAGATGGGCACAAGGGATAGAAAAGCAGAGCTCACCTCCTAAAATATTATATATTTACAAACTGAAAGTGGAATTAGAAGAAATTATAGCTGGAAATGTGGGAATAGATAGATTGAACACCTACAATGAAGAATTGTTATTTATATGCTGAAGCGTAACCAGAAATGCGAGATTGTTTTATGAAAAATTAACTTAACTTTCATCTGAGATGGGAATAGGCTTAGGGAGATCAAAGGTTTTACAAAAACCCTATCAGTGGATTTTTCTGACAAAGATTTAGAAAATATGAATGTTTCTGGAAGGAAGTTACAAGTAAAAGAATTACTGAATATTTTACAGAAATGGGGAGACATTAACAAATGGAGAGTAATTTGTTACCCCCACTTCCGATCCCACAGCCTGGCTCCATCTCTTTATTTGGAGATATTTAAACTTAGATAAGTTGTTTTCAGTCAAAATGGAAACTTCTTCCCAGCACAGCAGCGACCCCTATAAAATGTTACCTGCATTTTATATCAGCAGCCAACAAAGGTTTTGCAAGGATATCTTTAGTCCACTCTGGGGATCCAGGGGACTCCCAGATAGGAGACATGGCTGTATAGTATGCACAGTTCAGAGATTTCCTTACTCTTGCCCAAGTAAAAGCCATGTCCCTCAGCAGCTTCAATCGGACTTTTTTAAAGAACCGCGGGTCTCCAAACTTATTAAAGAAACCATCAGATCCTCCTTGAATTTCTGTCAACATTTCCTTAAACATAGTGCCTGCTTCCGATCCATCTGCCTTGTTAAAGAGCATTATCCCTGCCTTAAGTAACAATGTCCACACATAAAGCTTCAGGTCTGGGGCACACAATCCACCTTTGCTTTTTTTTCTGTGCAGCTTCCTCCATGCAATCCTTATACCCTTTGATGCCCATACAAAAGAATTTAATTTAGCTTGGATTTTACTTAGCTTGTCTTCCTTAAATGCTCGAGGAATGTTCTGAAATAGAAATATTAATTTAGGCAGAAGCATCATTTTTACAATATTTACTCTGCCGATTAACGTGAGAGGAAGGAGAGGCCAGCCCTTTAAAGAGTCAGCAATTTCTTTGTTCGTTTTAGCCAGGTTTCTGTCCGTTAATTGTTCAATATCCTGAGTGATTTGGATTCCTAGGTTTCTTAATTCTTGTTTCTGAATAGGAAACTCGGCTTCTATATCCATACCATGCATTCCGATTTTGACTGATTAATCTGATAGCCAGAAATCTGACCAAACTGAGTAGCTGCACTGTAAATTAGTGGAATTGCTTGTATTGGATCTGAAGTATAGATCATCATATCGTCATCGTAAAGTGAGATTTTTTTCCCCCAATTTCTATATTTAAAGGGTGCGATATTAGTGTCTTGCCTGATTTTGTCCGCCAAGGGCTCAATATATAAGTTAAAGAGCAGGGGCGAAAGGGGACATCCCTGTCGTGTGCCTCTTTTGATAGTTATAGGTGCAGAAAGGCTGCCATTGACCAGTAATCTGGCTGTGGGATGGTGATATAAAGAAGAGATAACTCTACAAAACTTTTTACCCAAATTGCATCTCTCCAATACTTTGGCCAAATAAACCTAATTTACGCGGTCAAACGCCTTAGTGGCGTCTAGTGTAATAATCGCCATTGGCAGCTTATAGAGGAATATTCAACAATAAGGGCCTCACCCACCTCACACCTATTCTCATTGACACTACTGGCAGAGTTATATGGCAAATTATACTGCTGTCCATAAATGTGTTCATTAACACTATTCTATTAGGTCGTGGTGTGTTTTTACTTTGTGATTAAGTGTCGCACCCAGGTCTGGTCCCGCTCTAAAAATGTCAACTAAAGTGAGCAAAGAGAGAGCACCTCACGGTAGCGACACCCGAGGGGGTTCCTGGCGAGCAATTGCCAGTTTACCCACTTCTCATCATCGGCCACTCTCTCTTTGTTGTGAGTAAAGAACAGAAAAAACAAAATGAGGTGATTTCCTCAACTGATACTAGTGTAGTGCAAGAGTAGTGAACTAAACCTATATGTCCACTAATCCAAAATAAAGTGAAAATATGTACATCTAAAACCCATGTGATGGCCAAAAACAATTGGTTATCACTACTAAAATGTGGTAAGGCTTGCTGGCTTTGCAACTTTATTCTGATTCTGCAAGACTTCCCAATTTAAAAATGGTTGCTAATATACCATATATTTTCACTAAATGCGACATGTTTCATTGATACAACTTCAGCAACTTCGTCAGGGCAAATTTGGGGTTCTGCCTTTCCAATCTTTACTTTTGTTGGTTCACAGGACCTGTAGTGACATTAAAAAAACACAAACACAGCAGAGAGACAATATGAGTCCGCATCAAGGGACTTCATAAATCCACAGATATGAAAACAACGTGAAACATATAAAAGACACACAGGCTCAACAGTGACTGTATCCACTATTACCTGATGGTTGCCAGTTACTGCATACCTGCAACCATCGAGAACACTAGACCGCGTGTCAAGAGATCACGGGTCTTCTGGTGGCTCAATCAAGGTCAGGTCAAGGAAACTTTGTTCGGTTTTTTAAAATAACAACCATAAAAGCATTACACACTATACACACATTAGCTCATGATTACATAAGTAAAACAGTTAAAATGGCATAACAAAGAAACACTCACAAAAAAAATTACAGGCATATTGAAACGTTCAGATTCTTAAATAGAAATATTCTAAGGGCATAAAAAGGCTATCCTTTCAATTAACAATACTACTATCCTTCCATACTTTTCCTAAATTTAATTGCCAGTTTTAGAAAACTGCATACAAACAAGGTACAGTCACAACTTAGCAGCTGGAGATAATAAAGTGCCGGTCTGAATTGCAAAAAGTTCAATTTTTTAAGGCAGAGTTTTAAATATAGCCTCCTTGGTATATTATAAAAAGGACAAAAAAATAAAAAAGTGTGCCAGGTCTTGCGGAGACTTTTCGTCGCAGCCGCAAGCCGGCAACACTTGTCCACGGTGAGATCCCTTGGGCACAGCCAGGAGTAAATGAAATAAATCCAGCCTGAACCTTGTCAACAAAAAACGATCATAACTTGTCATTGGCCATAATAGGTACGGTTCCGTGAGCAGAGTTGTTTTTATTAGCACATGGTTTCGTACACTACTTTTCCATATTTCACCAGACTCCCTGGCTATATGTCTGGAAGAAATAAAAGCCTTCTTCACATGAATAACATCCTGTTTCGTAATGGAGTTTGGTGTTAAAAAAAGTTCGAGTCGCCCTATATCACTAAAACAGTTACTCAGATACTTTATCCAGGGAACCTTCAGCCTATTTTCCCATGTTAACGCTTCTCTCAGTATGAGCTGAGTGAGAGGTATGTCATCATTTAACCAGCAGTTTAGCCAACATACTAGAGGGTTTACTGCCAATTTATCACATAGAAATGAGATACCCAGCTCTTCGTGTACAGAAAAATGTGCTGTTCCCCTAGGAACTCTTAGTAGCTGCTTGAGGAAATTGTTTTCAACTATCTCTAGGGCTCCTAGTGGGGCATATCCCCATATCTCACTGCCATAACATGCGGTAGTAACACTCTTGGCCTGGTAAAGTTGGAGTAATGCAGCAACTGGGCTATTGCCCATTTTTCTTGAGAAATCAAGTATTGGCGCATTTGTCCTGATTACCTCTCCCTTTTTTTTTTGTATTACGGGTCCCCAGTTTAAGTGATGATCAAACAGGACTCCAAGATAAGAAAATGTATTTGTTACAGGGATTGATACTCCATTAACGTTTAAACGATTTGGCTTTTTGTTTCCCTGATTCAGAAAAGGGGGTGGTGATGAACAGAGTGCCTGAATTAAGCAGACCACTCTTACCCAGTCCAAAGATCAGGGCTTGATCCATCACCGTTTTTTAAGCTCACTGCACCATTCCAGCTCAGAACTTGGCTATATGCAAATTAGTCTGTTCCTGTCCCAGTGCATGATGGGAACAGGGCAAACCAAACTACCAAGCCAATTCTTATACTGGGAAGGAAACAAGCTTCCGGGGACCGGTTTCTGCCATTTCAGGCGTCGTCGGCCCGGCTTGCTTGAATCCTGATGGTGCAATGAGCAAGGGACTCACATCTGAGTATACCCTTCCACGCTTATGGTGGACAAAATGATTCAGAAAAGGGGGTGGTGATGAACAGAGTGCCTGAATTAAGCAGACCACTCTTACCCAGTCCAAAGATCAGGGCTTGATCCATCACCGTTTTTTAGCTCACTGCACCATCCCAGCTCAGAACTTGGCTATATGCAAATTAGTCTGTTCCTGTCCCAGTGCATAATGGGAACAGGGCAAACCAAACTACCAAGCCAATTCTTATAGTGGGAAGGAAACAAGCTTCCGGGGACCGGTTTCTGCCATTTCAGGCGTCGTCGGCCCGGCTTGCTTGAATCCTGATGGTGCAATGAGCAAGGGACTCACATCTGAGTATACCCTTCCACGCTTATGGTGGACAAAATGATTCAGAAAAGGGGGTGGTGATGAACAGAGTGCCTGAATTAAGCAGACCACTCTTACCCAGTCCAAAGATCAGGGCTTGATCCATCACCGTTTTTTAGCTCACTGCACCATCCCAGCTCAGAACTTGGCTATATGCAAATTAGTCTGTTCCTGTCCCAGTGCATGATGGGAACAGGGCAAACCAAACTACCAAGCCAATTCTTATACTGGGAAGGAAACAAGCTTCCGGGGACCGGTTTCTGTCATTTCAGGCGTCGTCGGCCCGGCTTGCTTGAATCCTGATGGTGCAATGAGCAAGGGACTCACATCTGAGTATACCCTTCCACGCTTATGGTGGACAAAATGATTCAGAAAAGGGGGTGGTGATGAACAGAGTGCCTGAATTAAGCAGACCACTCTTACCCAGTCCAAAGATCAGGGCTTGATCCATCACCGTTTTTTAGCTCACTGCACCATCCCAGCTCAGAACTTGGCTATATGCAAATTAGTCTGTTCCTGTCCCAGTGCATGATGGGAACAGGGCAAACCAAACTACCAAGCCAATTCTTATACTGGGAAGGAAACAAGCTTCCGGGGACCGGTTTCTGCCATTTCAGGCGTCGTCGGCCCGGCTTGCTTGAATCCTGATGGTGCAATGAGCAAGGGACTCACATCTGAGTATACCCTTCCACGCTTATGGTGGACAAAATGATTCAGAAAAGGGGGTGGTGATGAACAGAGTGCCTGAATTAAGCAGACCACTCTTACCCAGTCCAAAGATCAGGGCTTGATCCATCACCGTTTTTTAGCTCACTGCACCATCCCAGCTCAGAACTTGGCTATATGCAAATTAGTCTGTTCCTGTCCCAGTGCATGATGGGAACAGGGCAAACCAAACTACCAAGCCAATTCTTATACTGGGAAGGAAACAAGCTTCCGGGGACCGGTTTCTGACATTTCAGGCGTCGTCGGCCCGGCTTGCTTGAATCCTGATGGTGCAATGAGCAAGGGACTCACATCTGAGTATACCCTTCCACGCTTATGGTGGACAAAATGATTCAGAAAAGGGGGTGGTGATGAACAGAGTGCCTGAATTAAGCAGACCACTCTTACCCAGTCCAAAGATCAGGGCTTGATCCATCACCGTTTTTTAGCTCACTGCACCATCCCAGCTCAGAACTTGGCTATATGCAAATTAGTCTGTTCCTGTCCCAGTGCATGATGGGAACAGGGCAAACCAAACTACCAAGCCAATTCTTATACTGGGAAGGAAACAAGCTTCCGGGGACCGGTTTCTGCCATTTCAGGCGTCGTCGGCCCGGCTTGCTTGAATCCTGATGGTGCAATGAGCAAGGGACTCACATCTGAGTATACCCTTCCATGCTTATGGTGGACAAAATGATTCAGAAAAGGGGGTGGTGATGAACAGAGTGCCTGAATTAAGCAGACCACTCTTACCCAGTCCAAAGATCAGGGCTTGATCCATCACCGTTTTTTAGCTCACTGCACCATCCCAGCTCAGAACTTGGCTATATGCAAATTAGTCTGTTCCTGTCCCAGTGCATGATGGGAACAGGGCAAACCAAACTACCAAGCCAATTCTTATACTGGGAAGGAAACAAGCTTCCGGGGACCGGTTTCTGCCATTTCAGGCGTCGTCGGCCCGGCTTGCTTGAATCCTGATGGTGCAATGAGCAAGGGACTCACATCTGAGTATACCCTTCCACGCTTATGGTGGACAAAATGATTCAGAAAAGGGGGTGGTGATGAACAGAGTGCCTGAATTAAGCAGACCACTCTTACCCAGTCCAAAGATCAGGGCTTGATCCATCACCGTTTTTTAGCTCACTGCACCATCCCAGCTCAGAACTTGGCTATATGCAAATTAGTCTGTTCCTGTCCCAGTGCATGATGGGAACAGGGCAAACCAAACTACCAAGCCAATTCTTATACTGGGTAGGAAACAAGCTTCCGGGGACCGGTTTCTGCCATTTCAGGCGTCGTCGGCCCGGCTTGCTTGAATCCTGATGGTGCAATGAGCAAGGGACTCACATCTGAGTATACCCTTCCATGCTTATGGTGGACAAAATGATTCAGAAAAGGGGGTGGTGATGAACAGAGTGCCTGAATTAAGCAGACCACTCTTACCCAGTCCAAAGATCAGGGCTTGATCCATCACCGTTTTTTAGCTCACTGCACCATCCCAGCTCAGAACTTGGCTATATGCAAATTAGTCTGTTCCTGTCCCAGTGCATGATGGGAACAGGGCAAACCAAACTACCAAGCCAATTCTTATACTGGGAAGGAAACAAGCTTCCGGGGACCGGTTTCTGCCATTTCAGGCGTCGTCGGCCCGGCTTGCTTGAATCCTGATGGTGCAATGAGCAAGGGACTCACATCTGAGTATACCCTTCCACGCTTATGGTGGACAAAATGATTCAGAAAAGGGGGTGGTGATGAACAGAGTGCCTGAATTAAGCAGACCACTCTTACCCAGTCCAAAGATCAGGGCTTGATCCATCACTGTTTTCTAGCTCACTGCACCATCCCAGCTCAGAACTTGGCTATATGCAAATTAGTCTGTTCCTGTCCCAGTGCATGATGGGAACAGGGCAAACCAAACTACCAAGCCAATTCTTATACTGGGAAGGAAACAAGCTTCCGGGGACCGGTTTCTGCCATTTCAGGCGTCGTCGGCCCGGCTTGCTTGAATCCTGATGGTGCAATGAGCAAGGGACTCACATCTGAGTATACCCTTCCACGCTTATGGTGGACAAAATGATTCAGAAAAGGGGGTGGTGATGAACAGAGTGCCTGAATTAAGCAGACCACTCTTACCCAGTCCAAGGATCAGGGCTTGATCCATCACCGTTTTTTAGCTCACTGCACCATCCCAGCTCAGAACTTGGCTATATGCAAATTAGTCTGTTCCTGTCCCAGTGCATGATGGGAACAGGGCAAACCAAACTACCAAGCCAATTCTTATACTGGGAAGGAAACAAGCTTCCGGGGACCGGTTTCTGCCATTTCAGGCGTCGTCGGCCCGGCTTGCTTGAATCCTGATGGTGCAATGAGCAAGGGACTCACATCTGAGTATACCCTTCCACGCTTATGGTGGACAAAATGATTCAGAAAAGGGGGTGGTGATGAACAGAGTGCCTGAATTAAGCAGACCACTCTTACCCAGTCCAAAGATCAGGGCTTGATCCATCACCGTTTTTTAGCTCACTGCACCATCCCAGCTCAGAACTTGGCTATATGCAAATTAGTCTGTTCCTGTCCCAGTGCATGATGGGAACAGGGCAAACCAAACTACCAAGCCAATTCTTATACTGGGAAGGAAACAAGCTTCCGGGGACCGGTTTCTGCCATTTCAGGCGTCGTCGGCCCGGCTTGCTTGAATCCTGATGGTGCAATGAGCAAGGGACTCACATCTGAGTATACCCTTCCACGCTTATGGTGGACAAAATGATTCAGAAAAGGGGGTGGTGATGAACAGAGTGCCTGAATTAAGCAGACCACTCTTACCCAGTCCAAAGATCAGGGCTTGATCCATCACCGTTTTTTAGCTCACTGCACCATCCCAGCTCAGAACTTGGCTATATGCAAATTAGTCTGTTCCTGTCCCAGTGCATGATGGGAACAGGGCAAACCAAACTACCAAGCCAATTCTGATACTGTGAAGGAAACAAGCTTCCGGGGACCGGTTTCTGCCATTTCAGGCGTCGTCGGCCCGGCTTGCTTGAATCCTGATGGTGCAATGAGCAAGGGACTCACATCTGAGTATACCCTTCCACGCTTATGGTGGACAAAATGATTCAGAAAAGGGGGTGGTGATGAACAGAGTGCCTGAATTAAGCAGACCACTCTTACCCAGTCCAAAGATCAGGGCTTGATCCATCACCGTTTTTTAGCTCACTGCACCATCCCAGCTCAGAACTTGGCTATATGCAAATTAGTCTGTTCCTGTCCCAGTGCATGATGGGAGCAGGGCAAACCAAACTACCAAGCCAATTCTTATACTGGGAAGGAAACAAGCTTCCGGGGACCGGTTTCTGCCATTTCAGGCATCGTCGGCCCGGCTTGCTTGAATCCTGATGGTGCAATGAGCAAGGGACTCACATCTGAGTATACCCTTCCACGCTTATGGTGGACAAAATGATTCAGAAAAGGGGGTGGTGATGAACAGAGTGCCTGAATTAAGCAGACCACTCTTACCCAGTCCAAAGATCAGGGCTTGAACCATCACCGTTTTGGCTTGGTAGTTTGGTCTGCCCTGTTCCCATGATGCACTGGGCCAGGGACAGACTAATTTGCATATAGCCAGGTTCTGAGCTGGGATGGGGCAGTGAGCTAAATAACGGTGATGGATCAAGCCCTGATCTTTGGACTGGGTAAGAGTGGTCTGCTTAATTCAGACACTCTGTTCATCACCACCCCCTTTTCCGAATCATTTTGTCCACCATAAGCGTGGAAGGGTATACTCAGACATGAGTCCCTTGCTCACTGCTCCATCAGGATTCAAGCAAGCCGGGCCGACGACGCCTGAAATGGCAGAAACCGGTCCCCGGAAGCTTGTCTCCTTTCTGGTGAAGAATTGGCTTGGTAGTTTGGTCTGCCCTGTTCCCATGATGCACTGGGCCAGGGACAGACTAATTTGCATATAGCCAGGTTCTGAGCTGGGATGGGGCAGTGAGCTAAATAACGGTGATGGATCAAGCCCTGATCTTTGGACTGGGTAAGAGTGGTCTGCTTAATTCAGACACTCTGTTCATCACCACCCCCTTTTCTGAATCATTTTGTCCACCATAAGCGTGGAAGGGTATACTCAGACATGAGTCCCTTGCTCACTGCTCCATCAGGATTCAAGCAAGCCGGGCCGACGACGCCTGAAATGGCAGAAACCGGTCCCCGGAAGCTTGTCTCCTTTCTGGTGAAGAATTGGCTTGGTAGTTTGGTCTGCCCTGTTCCCATGATGCACTGGGCCAGGGACAGACTAATTTGCATATAGCCAGGTTCTGAGCTGGGATGGGGCAGTGAGCTAAATAACGGTGATGGATCAAGCCCTGATCTTTGGACTGGGTAAGAGTGGTCTGCTTAATTCAGTCACTCTGTTCATCACCACCCCCTTTTCTGAATCATTTTGTCCACCATAAGCGTGGAAGGGTATACTCAGACATGAGTCCCTTGCTCACTGCTCCATCAGGATTCAAGCAAGCCGGGCCGACGACGCCTGAAATGGCAGAAACCGGTCCCCGGAAGCTTGTCTCCTTTCTGGTGAAGAATTGGCTTGGTAGTTTGGTCTGCCCTGTTCCCATGATGCACTGGGCCAGGGACAGACTAATTTGCATATAGCCAGGTTCTGAGCTGGGATGGGGCAGTGAGCTAAATAACGGCGATGGATCAAGCCCTGATCTTTGGACTGGGTAAGAGTGGTCTGCTTAATTCAGACACTCTGTTCATCACCACCCCCTTTTCTGAATCATTTTGTCCACCATAAGCGTGGAAGGGTATACTCAGACATGAGTCCCTTGCTCACTGCTCCATCAGGATTCAAGCAAGCCGGGCCGACGACGCCTGAAATGGCAGAAACCGGTCCCCGGAAGCTTGTCTCCTTTCTGGTGAAGAATTGGCTTGGTAGTTTGGTCTGCCCTGTTCCCATGATGCACTGGGCCAGGGACAGACTAATTTGCATATAGCCAGGTTCTGAGCTGGGATGGGGCAGTGAGCTAAATAACGGTGATGGATCAAGCCCTGATCTTTGGACTGGGTAAGAGTGGTCTGCTTAATTCAGACACTCTGTTCATCACCACCCCCTTTTCTGAATCATTTTGTCCACCATAAGCGTGGAAGGGTATACTCAGACATGAGTCCCTTGCTCACTGCTCCATCAGGATTCAAGCAAGCCGGGCCGACGACGCCTGAAATGGCAGAAACCGGTCCCCGGAAGCTTGTCTCCTTTCTGGTGAAGAATTGGCTTGGTAGTTTGGTCTGCCCTGTTCCCATGATGCACTGGGCCAGGGACAGACTAATTTGCATATAGCCAGGTTCTGAGCTGGTATGGGGCAGTGAGCTAAATTACGGTGATGGATCAAGCCCTGATCTTTGGACTGGGTAAGAGTGGTCTGCTTAATTCAGACACTCTGTTCATCACCACCCCCTTTTCTGAATCATTTTGTCCACCATAAGCGTGGAAGGGTATACTCAGACATGAGTCCCTTGCTCACTGCTCCATCAGGATTCAAGCAAGCCGGGCCGACGACGCCTGAAATGGCAGAAACCGGTCCCCGGAAGCTTGTCTCCTTTTTGGTGAAGAATTGTCTTGGTAGTTTGGTCTGCCCTGTTCCCATGATGCACTGGGCCAGGGACAGACTAATTTGCACATAGCCAGGTTCTGAGCTGGGATGGGGCAGTGAGCTAAATAACGGTGATGGATCAAGCCCTGATCTTTGGACTGGGTAAGAGTGGTCTGCTTAATTCAGACACTCTGTTCATCACCACCCCCTTTTCTGAATCATTTTGTCCACCATAAGCGTGGAAGGGTATACTCAGACATGAGTCCCTTGCTCACTGCTCCATCAGGATTCAAGCAAGCCGGGCCGACGACGCCTGAAATGGCAGAAACCGGTCCCCGGAAGCTTGTCTCCTTTCTGTTGAAGAATTGGCTTGGTAGTTTGGTCTGCCCTGTTCCCATGATGCACTGGGCCAGGGACAGACTAATTTGCATATAGCCAGGTTCTGAGCTGGCATGGGGCAGTGAGCTAAATAACGGTGATGGATCAAGCCCTGATCTTTGGACTGGGTAAGAGTGGTCTGCTTAATTCAGACACTCTGTTCATCACCACCCCCTTTTCTGAATCTTTTTGTTTCCCTGGCCAACCTTCATTACGAAAGATTTGGAGTTGTTTATACTCAAATCTCTGGATTTCATAAAGGTAAAAAAAGAATTTAGTAAGGTTTGAAGACCATTAGCTGTTCTGGCTAAAAGTACTGCGTCATCCGCATATAGCAGAACCGGCAGTCCCTTTCGTCCAATATAAGGATAGTCTGCATTTGTACTTAAAAGGTGCTCCTCCAATTCATTTATATATAAATTAAAAAGGAACGGGGCCAGAATGCATCCTTGTCGGACTCCCCGGTACACTCCAAAGTCTTTTGTCACTTTCAAATCTTGTGTGTACCTAACGTTTGCTCTCGTATCAGAGTGCAAATCTTCTAACAGGTTAATTAAGTTCTGCTCCACGCCCATTTTCACCATGGCGTCCCAGAGCTTTCTACGGCTCACACAATCGAAAGCCGACGAAAGATCCATGAACGCCATGTGAATTGTTCCTTGTCGGGCCTTGGTATATTTCCCTATAATTAGGTATAGATTTAGACATTGGGTGATCGTAGAATGGCCGGGCCTAAATCCGTATTGGATTGGGGATATTACATTATTTTCATCTGACCATGTGACCAGTCTATTTAAAATTACTCCCCCCACTACTTTAGCAACAGAGTTGATTAAAGATATTGGTCTATAGCAGAGGGGGCTATTACGGTCTCCTTTTTTAAACACGGGCACGATGGTAGACACCCCCCATGACTTAGGGCAACCACAGGCCACAGCCACATTAAGTACGGCTGTAAGAACTGGTGCCCATAGTGATGTACAGGATTTTAAAAGGTCCGGTGGAAGACCATCCGGTCCTGGGGCCTTATTGCTTGTCAGCCCTTCAATTCTCTTTACAACCTCATTTATTAGGGCGAGCTGATGTTGCATTCATGCAAAGCATGAATGCATCAGCTCGCCAACTTATGCTGCCCGTATTTAGGAGAGTGGACAGCTACCAGACGCGCGCTTTGACGAGGTCGGATTTCACCTCGGGAGCGAGCGTCTAAGCTGCGCTTGCGCAGACTAACTCGCTTCCCTAACTCGCTTCCCTCGCACGCATTAACGGCACAGATACAGCCATCCCCCACCCAACCCCGCTCACCGGGCACAAGCAGGGCTTCCATCACGGGGGGGGCTGGCACCGTCAAAGTGCCCCGACGCCCCCCCCCCCCCCCCCGGCTCCTCTCGTCCTGTCCCTCCGTGTCAGACCAGACTCCGCAGCCCGCTCCGTTGTTTCTCCGCCCCTTCAGTGCGTGTCACGCCTCTCCTTTCTCCCGGCCGGAAATCCCTTTTGCGTGTCAGGCCTCGTTTTCGGAATTGAACTGCAATGCCGAGAGCTTGTTCCTCTTTGGGTGGTTGTCAGTTCTTGAGAGACAGCCTGATGTCAATGGGCAAGGAAGGTAACATGGTCAGCGACTAGCTGCCGCCTCCCCCCCAATCCGGCACCCAACACCCAGGAACGTGGACACGAGACGTGTTTTACTTTTTGGAAGGCGGGCGCTAGTCGCCCGGCCGTATTTATTAAAGTATAAAATTAAAAAAGGTTTTAATTGCATAATCAACAATGAATACAAAATTCAGCAGGACATTTAGTTATACAATTCTTATCAACAAGTTTGAGAGCCTGACCTTAACAAAAACTCTAATACAAGTTGTTTCCTAGCTTAGACTAAACATCCTAAACTTGAATTTTGTACATGTCTGGCCATATGGCAGGGTCACTACCGGTGTCAGGTCCTACAAGCTGCGCCTCCCCCCTAGAAGTGCGCATGCGCAGTGTTACCCCGGGAGTTGCCCGGTCTACGCCCTAAACTCCATTTACCCACTAAAGGAGGGCCCTTACTCTGCGCCGGTGGCGTCATGAGTCCACGCGCGCGGGGTGGCTACCAGCCTAAGGAAAGCGTGAACTACTCCTACCCGCGCTCCTTTGCCTATTACCTTGCCCCTGGAGTTCTGGGAGTGGCCCGCAGGCCCCTCCCCCTGGGCGGGAACCTCCATAGGATGATGCCCGCCCCCTCAGACCTCAAATATGTGCTCACCGATAATGACCTTACCGCATGCCCCATACCTAATAAATACGACGCCCTATGGGAAAAAATTCTAAAGGACAGCTACACTGGCTAATAAATAACAGTATCAACGTATAGCTAAAAAGGGAAAAAAGGCCTAATGACACATGGCATTAAAACACAATTCGCTTCACACATGTTTCGCCAAATACCAATATCAACGTATAGCTACAAAGGGAAAAAAGGCCTAAAGACACATAGCTTCAAATACAATTCACTTCACACATATTTTGCTAAAAAAGGGAAAAAATTCCTAAACAAACGCATCACCAAATACACCAACAGGCCCCTCTCTCCTGAGGACCGTACCTTCGAAACTTACCATTAAATCAGACATAACACTGCTCAAAACTTTGTTCCAAGGGATGGTGGGTGGGAAAACAAAGAAGCCCCGAACGCGGGGCACAACGTTCAGCGAGGGAGCGTCCAGGGACAAGGGGGTCTCCTGGGCGCTCCCTACCTCTTATTCCCGAGGGGCCGGTCGGCCCCTCCTATTGCCCGCCCCCCCTGACCCGGACCCACTAAATTGTATCCGGGTCAGGAGGGCCGCCGGCCAATCGGCGGTGGGCCGCACCCCCCCAGGGCACGCCCCCACCGCCGAATGACCACCAGGAGAAAGAGGGGGCGACGGTCGCCGCGCCGCCATGCGTGCGGGGGGGCCGAGGGCCCCCCCTTTTCACATGGTCAGCGACTAGCTGCCGCCTCCCCCCCAATCCGGCACCCAACACCCAGGAACGTGGACACGAGACGTGTTTTACTTTTTGGAAGGCGGGCGCTAGTCGCCCGGCCGTATTTATTAAAGTATAAAATTAAAAAAGGTTTTAATTGCATAATCAACAATGAATACAAAATTCAGCAGGACATTTAGTTATACAATTCTTATCAACAAGTTTGAGAGCCTGACCTTAACAAAAACTCTAATACAAGTTGTTTCCTAGCTTAGACTAAACATCCTAAACTTGAATTTTGTACATGTCTGGCCATATGGCAGGGTCACTACCGGTGTCAGGTCCTACAAGCTGCGCCTCCCCCCTAGAAGTGCGCATGCGCAGTGTTACCCCGGGAGTTGCCCGGTCTACGCCCTAAACTCCATTTACCCACTAAAGGAGGGCCCTTACTCTGCGCCGGTGGCGTCATGAGTCCACGCGCGCGGGGTGGCTACCAGCCTAAGGAAAGCGTGAACTACTCCTACCCGCGCTCCTTTGCCTATTACCTTGCCCCTGGAGTTCTGGGAGTGGCCCGCAGGCCCCTCCCCCTGGGCGGGAACCTCCATAGGATGATGCCCGCCCCCTCAGACCTCAAATATGTGCTCACCGATAATGACCTTACCGCCACAGGCCAGCATTGTTAACCGACGATCTGGCCTCCCCCTCTAGCCCCTGCCTAAGGACACCCTCCTCCTTTCAAAACCCTCTAGCCAGGCCCAGATATTGTCAGACCAAAGGACATTACCCTCCTCTGTCAAATGAACACCGTCCTTTAAGTAATACTTGTGACCCCAGATGCACCCATGAGGTATTGACTGTAACAAGGGGGTTCGAAACAACCTATCCAACCGTGTGTTGATCCTCTTTACCGAGTGATTCAACGCCCTGACCGAATGTCCCCCCCGCCACTGCAGTCGAGGTATGAGTTGTGACCATACTAGTGTGCATCCGGGGCAGGTCCTAGCCATCCAACCCGCCGTTGAGATAATCTCCTCAATCAGAATCCGCCTGCCCAGTGTTGCCAAATCATTCTCCCCAAGGTGAAGTATCACCACTGACGGTGGAGACTGCTGGCGTGCTAAAAGCCCTTGGAAGAATCCCCTAAACTCGTGAAGACATAACCCCCCTCTGCCAAAGAACGTGATGTCCAACCCTAGTTGTGCCGCCCTTTTCCTCTTGTCACCTGACAGGAAGACACATTCTGCTCGCTTCACATATGAATGACCAACAATCCAGACATTGTTCTTCATTATTTCCTGGTCGCCGCTCCGTGCTGATGAATGTTGCCGGTGCCCGACGACAAATTCCTCCCCTGCGTAACAGGTCTGAGAAACTGTAAGAGAGCGGAAAGAGACCAGGCGTGAGTGACAAGTAATCATAGCATGTCAATCCGAACATAACGTTTATAGCATTCTGAAGACCATCTCCCAATTGTCTTCACCCTTTCCACCGGGAGGCCCCCCGCCATCGCCTCAGTTGCTGCCCCAATCCTGAAGGAATGAGAGCCAAAATCTTTGGGGTCAAGACCTGCCTTCCTAACCCCCATCTCCAGTACTTTCCTGAATTGATACCTGGTCAAGGGGCTCCCGTCGGCGTGACAGAGCAATGCCCTGCCCGCTGAACCTACCAACAGTCTGTGGAATAATTCTACGTGCCTCACCGGGCAGCACGGGTTGGCGGGGGCCCGTTGCAGAACTATGGTGTGACCCCTAGCTTCTTGGTCGGTTTTTGATTTTTGGATAATCACCCACATGGTGTCCCCCATTATCGTCACACCAGCCTTTTGCAAGCCGCCCAGTAGGTCTGACTTGGAACCTGCTACAAGTTCGCTAATTCTCAGCGCCCCATAGAATGCCACGGAGAATGCCGCCTTAAAAAGAAGCACCTCCCACTCCGAGCTACAAACAGTCTCCAGCGTGCCCAGTAAGGCTGTTAGCCGGGCCAATCCAATGGGCTTCCTCTTATCCTTCTGGTGTCCCTGAATACGGCGCCATCCCCTTAAAGCCTTACGTATCATGAAGGTATTAGTGGGATCCCGGAAGCCCCTAGCTTGAGCGAAGAATGACACCGCTGCCCTATGTCTGGTCGCAGCTGCCACCGAGCGCCCCTCCTTATGCATCCATTCTAAATAGGCTGCAAAGCCATCCTCCTCCGCCCAAAGCGCTTCCCACTGTGGCCCCAAGAAAGAACAATAAGACAGAAACGCCCCCTCGTAAGCCGTCTTGGTCCTGGGGGCTAGGCTAGCGACCACGAGGTCCTGTAATCTGGGGCACCAATCTGCCAAAGTACTGCTGGGAAGTGTGCTGGCGCGGGGTCTGCCGTGGGAAGATGCTCCCTGAAAACCTGCATTTTGAAGCGAGAAAGGGAGTCAGCCGCATTGTTTAGAACACCAGGGACATGTTTGGCTCTAAAATTAGCATTCAGTTTAAGGCACCGCAGAACAATTTCTTTGATCAGACGAAGTATGAAAGGACACCGCGCCCCCTGCTGGTTGATACATTCTACCACCGTCATGTTATCTGACCAAAACACCACTGATTGGTTACATAAGTGTTCGGGCCAGACCATCAGTGCCACCCATATTGGGAAGAGTTCAAGGAAGCCAATGTTGCTGGTCAGACCCCAAGTCTTCCATTCTTCTGGCCACTGTTGAGCGACCCACCTGTTCCCTAGGATGGCGCCAAAGCCCACACTACCGGCCGCATCAGTCCATAGGCCCAACTCCGCTGATGTGAGCGGGCCGGGCCAGACCACCCTACCGTTAAAATCCTCCAGGAACGCCATCCAAATAAGCATATCCTGGCGAATTTCAGACGATAGGCGCGTGCGGTGGTGCTTTTCCCTCAGCCCCCTCATCGCGTGGGCGATGGAGCGAGAGAAAGGGCGAGCCATGGGGATGATTCTCAGTGCGAAATTCAATTGCCCTACCACCTCCTGTAATTGCTGTAAAGTGACCTTCTCTTTCCGGAGGCATACCTGTAGCGATGTCTTGAATTTGCACACCTTGTCCTTAGGTAATCTAAAACATCCCTCCATTGAGTCAATCTCGATGCCAAGGAATTCTAAGCAGGTGGTCGGGCCAACAGTCTTCCCGGGCGCAAGAGGGACCCCAAAAGCCCGCATGAGCACGCAAAATTCCTGCAATGCCAGTGCACACTCCTGAGATCCCGCTGTACCCAGGAAGAGGAAATCATCTAAATAATGCATGACCCGCTGATGGCCCGTCACTTGTCTCATGGCCCATTCCAGAAAGGAGCTAAACATCTCAAAGTAAGCGCAAGATATAGAACAACCCATAGGCATGCATTTGTCCATGTAGAACCTATCCCCAAAGGTGAAACCTAAAAGATGTTGGTCCGCCGGGTGGACTGGGAGGAGGCGAAAGGCTGATTCTATGTCTGATTTCGCCATCAGCGCCCCGGGTCCCGTGGCCTGTAATAAGTTAACAGCCTGATCAAAAGAGGCGTACTTAACACTACAGATACCCTCGTCAATGGCATCATTCAGTGACGTCCCCCTAGGTGCTGACAGGTTATGAATCAATCTGAATTGCCCCTTCTCTTTTTTGGGGACAACTCCCAGTGGGGAACACACAAAATTGGGTACTGGCACTTCAGAAAAAGGGCCAGCTATCCTGCCTAGTGAAAGCTCCTTGTCAATTTTAGCGGCCACAACAGCCGGATTGTGCTTGACTGACAATTGATTTCTACAGTGCGCACTGCCTGTGTATCCCCCGGCTGGGATCCTAAAACCCTTAGAAAAACCTTCTTGGAGCAGGGTGGCCGATTTGTGGTCTGGGTATCTGTTCAACCATGGAATCATTGCCACCACATCCACTGGAGTGGGGGGGCCTAACCTGTCTGACTTATAGTGGCTTTCCCCTACCCCTCTGGCCTGTGTTACCTTGCTTGGACCTACAGGTAGTTTCTGGATGAGAGGGGTGCCCACAGGAGGAACATGCATGTCTAAACTTACACGCGGCCCTTGTGCAGGTGCGCCTATTAAAATCCCAGCACACCCCTTTTTTCTCTGGCCCACCTGCCCTAAACTTCCCAGGTACCTCACTCGTTTGGGGGGGCCGAAAGGGCTGATGCGGTCTAGTGAACACCTTGACCGCACCGAACTGAGGGGGAGGTGCAGTATCAGAGAACTGTTTGTGCCAAGCCATGGAATCTACCGAGTCCCATGGCAATGATCTATTGAATTCGAATGCCTTCCTGAAATTGACATCATAACCCTTCCATGCTTCACCAGAATACTGTTGACTCCACCCCACAATCCTGCTCGAGTAGCATGCCAATGCTGCCTGTAGATCTGGAGGACGCTCAGCTTTAATTGCAGTGAATACAGCCCATGCTTGCATCCAATTGTTGAGATTTTCCTCAACCCTAAATCTAGTACACTGCGCCCTCCATTCACTTGGGAGCATCCACTCCTTTAGCGCTTTTGCCTGCTCCATTTCCCTATTATCTAACAACAAAGAATAAATGTACACATATTTATCCGCCCAAATCATCTCTTTCACAGCTAATGACACATGCTGAGCCAGATTTTCGCTCCTGGAAGGTATAACACCGTCCCCCAAGAGCGGCAATGCCACTTCCTTACCAAGTGCGGGCACCGGGGGCGGCTGCCCTTTAACTCCGTCCAGCTGGGGAACACTTGGACCTGCAAGGGGAGAAGAAATTGGCAATGCAACACTGTCGGCGACCGGTGCCGATCTGATTTTTTCTACAAACCTTGCCGCCTCTGCCGCATGGTCTGCAGAATTCGGGAAGGCTCCCCCTTTTTGGAGCCATGGCATCATGGCCGTTAACTGAGATAACAATTCGGGTGGCATTGAATCTACATTACCCCCCGGGACAACAGGTACCACTGGGGTTATGCCCAGTGGTCCTGGCACAGCTGGCAGGGCGGGCGCCGGGTGTGGCCAGCCTGTACCCGGGATTGTGGGCACCGGTGCGGGAGCAGACCCAGCGTCTACTGGTTGACCTGCCGGCACCGGCACCACGGGGGCAATGGGTGTAGGCACATGCGGGGGTGGGACCACCGCCGGCGGCGCGGCAGGTAACGGATCTACTGGGCCAGGGGTGGGGGCCGCATCCCTGGGTCTTTTGGACCTAGATTTCCCTTGCGGGGTGACAAATTCCCCCCTTGGCACTGGTGCCACCCTCTTGCGGATCGGCCTCCCGGATGGGCCCGGGGCATCACCATCTCTCTCATTAAACCGTGCTTCCAGCTCCTTAACTTTCCCTAGCTGTTGCTTAATGTCACTCATCTCCCGCATCATAGCCCGCATCATAGCCTCCATGTTGGACCCCCTTTTTCCACCCCTTGGACCTGGCATGATGCTACCCCAAGCAACCGCAGCCTACTCTCTTAAATTACAACAGGTCAACTATTTGTACCTTTCAGTTGGAGGGTCACCAGGGGGCTTTCAGCACCATGCAACAGGCAACCGCAACACTAGCGGCTTGTCCGCTTATGTAAGGGGGTGAGTAAACCTAATGTAGACCCACCCGGCGGCCACCTGGAGCTATGAGTGCTAGCCCCCCGTACCCCTCTTACCGACCAGTCCCGTGCACTCGCCGGCGGTGATGATCCGCGGTCACAGCCCTCACCACGTCGTATGCCCTGTCTGCGAGTGAAAACGTGCCAATAATGTAGTTAAGGTTGCCTGGAATTGAAAACAGGTATTAATACCATGTATAAAGCAGAAAAAGGTTTTATAACGACACTTGTGCAGTAGGTGGTTTACTTATGCACGGAGGGTTGCCTTATTCTCTTGTGTTGCGCAGCCACCTACGCTTTTGTGACCCTGTTTGATAAGTCGCTTAACAATTCATGGAACACAGCAGTAAATTACTTCAAGAAACGCCACCTCGTTTTTTAACATAAAAACATTCACTTTTAGTATTAATCACATGCAGCAGTGAAACCATTAAAGAAATGCAACCTCGTTTTTCCTCCACTTCATGCACTACCAATTTACCTCATGCCATGTGATGAGACACCAATGCGATTAAATTCATCAGCAGTCTCCCCTCCAGGTGCTGCCCTGGTCACCCCTGCTTCTCCTTCCTGAAACAATTTAAAGAAATGCAAACCTACCCCTTTGTTCCCCGCGTCCTTGTGACCCTCGTTTTATTTCGGCCTAGTCCCCCCCCCCCGTTCTTATCTCCGCTCTAATAGAACGTGACTTGGCACCCAGAACGCCCCTCGCGTGCTGCACAGCCTCTTCTTGTTTCGATGCACGTGTGGGTTTGAATGCCGGTCGAACGGCTTAGGCGGGCTCTTTCCCCGCCGCGTTACCCCTGAGCAGGCCGTTCAAAAAACAATTTTTAATTCGATCGCGGCGCATCAAACAGCGTTTTGTTGACCCGCGCCTTTAATTCTCACCCTTCTTTCAAACACACCTTTTCGCGCTCTTTTCGCGCTCTTTTCGGCTCCTTCGGCGTCTTGCCGCCAGCCCGCTGCCTGTCCCCGTTCCCCGTGCCACAATACCTTCTGCGGGCACCGAGCGCTCCGCTTTCAAATGAATCCCCTGGTTGCTGCCCCAATCCTCCTAGGAGTCCTCTCGTAAACGGTCCGGCTACCGCCGCCTCTCCTTCCTGACTCGCGACCCTCACGCGCTGCTCTCCTCGCCGGCTGGAGCCCACGCGGCGCGGCTGGAACTTGCTCCTAGATTACGAAGCAGCACGCCGTCGCGTCTGCTTCCGCCGCCTCTGTTTCTTCCGCCTCGCGTCCTGGAACACAAGGAAACCTGAAACACAAAGAAAAAAGATTACCAAAACAAAGAAGCCCCGAACGCGGGGCACAACGTTCAGCGAGGGAGCGTCCAGGGACAAGGGGGTCTCCTGGGCGCTCCCTACCTCTTATTCCCGAGGGGCCGGTCGGCCCCTCCTATTGCCCGCCCCCCCTGACCCGGACCCACTAAATTGTATCCGGGTCAGGAGGGCCGCCGGCCAATCGGCGGTGGGCCGCACCCCCCCAGGGCACGCCCCCACCGCCGAATGACCACCAGGAGAAAGAGGGGGCGACGGTCGCCGCGCCGCCATGCGTGCGGGGGGGCCGAGGGCCCCCCCTTTTCATAGTGTAAGTCTTAGAAACCAGTTTCACATTGTTTTAGCCTTTCTGAATATATAAACCACATGTCCTCGGGACTCGCGCAGATGTACTAAGGACTTTAGCTAACACCGTGCCGCTTCTTGTTTCCGTCTGCCTCCCACAGCAGCACAGGCTCAGTGCTTTGGCAGCGGCTTGAGTCGCAATCAGCTATTGGCACCGGGAAGGGGATCCAGCCCACGATCGAGCCACGTCCGATGTTTAGCGCCACTGCTTGCAGGCCCCAGAGGTCAAGAGATGCCTCTTGTTTGCCTTTATTCACTGTGAAGGGAGGCGGCTGCCATGCACAACGGTCGCCTTCTCCTGGTCGGGTGACACCCGAGGGCTTCACTGAGCTGCTCAAGTCCTCTGCATAGCCTTCAGGATCATGTGGGGTATCAATGGGGCTCAGGGCCACCGGATCATGACAGGATTAAGTGGGGCCCAGCTGGAGTTCCGTGTGGGGACCAGAGGCGGCCGTGGCGCGGACCTGGTGAGGTAAGTTTTCAAGTTTTTTTACTTTATTTTTAAACACCCCCCGCACCCCACCCATCGCGTCCCCCCAACCCGCGAGCCGCGACTGTGTGCCCTCCTCCGAAGCCTTGCCAAATTCCTTGCGTGCTGCTCTCTCTCGTTTCGCTCACAGGCTTGAATCCTGGAAAGTTAGCTCAGCCTTTCATCATTCCAAGGTCTGTAAAATTAGTACAATGGAGTTGAATAGAAGAAGCAGTTATTTACAGCCCTGTGAAACTGTGAGACTATGTCAGCAAAACACTATTGAATAATTCTGCATTTTATTCTGCCTACGGGGAACATCATTCTGCCAAGCATTAAAAGAAAATAAATACGAAATGGGAATACGTTATTTTTCACGTAACTGTGAGACGATCAGCACCTCTATCGAGTTCTCCCCTGCTCCCAGACACACATTTTCCTTGTCCCCACGTCCACTTTCATTTTTAGCCCGTACCATTCTTCAGTCCCCTGATTTCTTATCTTTCCCTTCTCTGTATGTTTTTTTCTGCTTCTCCTTATACCTCTTCTCCTTTTTTGACTTTTTTCTCTGTTGTAAATTCCTACTCACTTTCAACTCTCATTCTCTGTTCGGTTTATCTTTCTCCATCTCCACTCTGTCCCATATTTTTCATCCTTTTTATACGTCCTTCTCTACTTCCGTATTCCTCCGTAACCCTTAACCTTCATCTATTTTGACTGCCTCCACCCTTCGTTTCACAATGTATCTCATCTTTTTTCTCTACTGGTCCTCAGTCTTTTCATGAGTCGTCTTTCGCCTCTTTCCCCCACCTGCCCCTCGCATTTCATTCAACTCACCTTCCTCATCTCTATTGTCTCTGTGCTTCTGTTCACTCTACCCTAGCTTCTTTCTCTTATTTTCTCTACTACTCTTTTTCCTCTCTAGTCTTCACTGTACTTTTTTCTATCTCTTCCTTACTCCCCTCTTTTCCACATTTCTCCTCCCTCATTTCCCTTTATTTATTCTTTACGTCTTGTCCATGCCCTCCTTTATTTCACTCAATCCCTCTTCTCCCTCTTCCTTGCTTCCCTCTACTCTCTCTTCCCCATTTCTTCTTCTTTACTCACTTTTTCTGTACACCTCCCCCTTTCCTATTTTCCATTTTACTCCCACTTATCACTGCATACCCCTCATGTTCCTTTTCCCCGCCTCTTTTCACTCATATTGCTTTCTTTTCTATACACTTCCTCTTATTCCCCTCTTTTACACACACCCTCCATCTTTTCCTTTTCCCCTTCTTTCTTTATCTCTGTCCCCTACCTTGTTTCATTGTTCACTCGTTCCATTTCTCTCTGCCCTGTGGGCAGCAGAGGCGTGTCATTATTACTTAATGTTGTCTGCTGGGTTTTACCTGCTCTCAATTGTGGAAAAGAGGTACTGTATGTGTGAGAACATGGGGCTTATTCACTGTATGCCATACTGTTGGGGTGCTCTGCCTGCTCTTGGTAATGTGAGAGGGATTTGCCTGTGTCTGTCAAAGAAGGTGGTTAATATGTACGTGAGGCACATCCTGCTTGCTCTTGGGCGTTTGTGTTTTTTCTTATCTGAGGGAGGCTGTAATATCGGATCATGTTTCAGCAGCGCTGCTTCCCCCATCAGTGTCCAGCTGCCCCTCTCGAGGCTTTCCTCTTACAGGCCAAGGACCCCCACTCCCAACAACAGTAATACATGAGTATTTTGCACTCTGTGCATGTTTTACTTAAAGCTTTTTAACTTCTAAAAAAGGTCATTTAGCCCAATAGACTCGGTGCCAGTGCTCTATAAAAACCTCTGTTAGGCAGCTGCCTCAGGGCACCACCTCAAAGGGCAAATGCAGAGTACCAGACTGCAATGAAGAAGTTTAAAAATTGCCCTGTTTCTTTGGAATAGGGAGCGCCCAAGTGGCAAACTAAACATTTTGCCGGTAGTTCTGGAAATACTTGTGGCAAGCGGACCAGATTGCACGTGTCAGGGCCTATTTTACCCAGGCCAAAGTTAAATGAAGTTAAGCAGCTGAGAGGGAAAGAAGTAGGCGCCCTGGCCAGTGATACCTAGCTATATGGTATATTGCATCTGAGTTTGATATGTATTCAGTGTTCTTTTTAATGTGTTCTGTTGGTGGTGTCTGCTGCCTAAAAGAACAGTTGTGCCAGCCTCAATTTAAAAGTAATAGTAACAACCCTAACATCTTCATGACTTGTACACACAAGTTCAGGTGCTCTATTTGTGCAGTTGTGTACCATTTCTGCCACTGTTTCCCAAACTGTGAGTCGCGGCCCACTGGTGGGTCACAAGCTGTTTTTTGTTGCTTAACAAAAGTCCAAGCAAAAAATAAAGATGTATTAAAATTTGGTGCCCCCCACCCCCAAATGTGTCTCTAGTTGCGCCTCTGACTCTGAGTGTCCCACAAAAGTGTGTAAAGTGAACGAGAAATATCCAATGCAAATAAGAGCCACTAATTATTTGGGAGACTCTGCAGGACCTGGTCTTTGGAAGAAGGGTCAGCGTTTCAGTTAGTGTTTCACTATGCTGGATATTTATTGCCATCACATAATCAAAGTTAAAAAAAAAAGCATTTGCAATGCAATAGGTATCACATTTACACGAGTTTCAGCTATTGGTATTATAAATGACTGCGTTTTTTTAATTAAAAACATTAAAAAAAAGGCATTGTCATTTACAATACGAGAGTTTAAGCTATTGGCACTGTAAATAACAATGACGTTTATTTATCTGTTTTCAAAACCAACACATAGATAAAAGGTTTGTCATTTACAATGCCAATAGCTCAAACTTTTGCAAATGCGAGACCTATTGCATTGCAAATGCTTGTTGAGAAGAGCAACAGGTTTTCTTTAAGTTTAACCGGAATATTTTCATCCTGCACCTCATTATTTTTAAAAATAGAGCTAAAATGATTGACCCACTCTTCCTCTGGGATATTGGTACCCACAGTAGGATTTCTTGGGTGATCAAATAAAGGTTTATTTATAATATCCCAAAACTTAGAGCTATTTCTCAATGTTTCAGGATCTAGCAGTGACTCCCAGACACTTTTCTTTACCTCTCTCCTGCGGTTATCAAGGGACTTTTTGTACCTAGCACGCAGGACCTTGATAAGCGCCAGGTCTCTAGGTTTTGTTTTCAGTGCTATCTTAAGCTCACGGCTAGCCTTAGAGCAGACTTTATCAAACCACTTAGGGTTACTATTTGTATTCCCTTTGACTGACACCGTTAACAATGACCCTACTTTTAAAGCGACATCCTCAAAGGATTCTAGGATTTGTTGCGGTATTGATGCAGATGATATACATACTGACAGTTCAGGACTACATATGTTATTAATAGAAGCATACAGGTTTTCACAGTTCACCAATTACCATTTTAAGCGACGCTTTCCATTTATACATTTTATGGACCCACGATCCACACATGGTTTTCGTTTTTCGAAGATTTTCCCACCCATTTTGATACATATAGGGTTATGATCGCTATAAATGCTCATTTGAATGCAGAAGTCCAGAACAACATTAGCGAGGTCAGCAGACAGTAAAATGTGGTCTATGTATGATCCGGTTGCATGGCCTTTAAATGTGGGAGTAGGAAATCTAGTTTGGTCCGCCACTGTAGACATTGCTGTGATTAAGTTATTTTCATTCATTAGCGTGTTTAGTTCTGTTCCACGCCGCGAATGGTCAAAGTGGAAACCTTCCAGGCTATTACAACCCAGTTGGCCAATAGCGGTCTCTCCAGGATTCCCACATGGATGTGTATTAAAATTGCCTGCAATTAGTATTTGGCGGGGCAAATGTCCAGCATTATCCCTTAAGAATTCACATAGAGTCTGTATATTACAATCGCCGGTCTGATTTACTGCATTATAGAAATTAATCCGCGTAAGCTTAGTTTTTCCCCTCTTTAACTCTAAAACCTGAATGTTTCTGTTTCCAGTGTGATGTTCAACTTTAAGACATTTAAGAGCCAAGTTGACATATATTGCCAACCCCCCTTTTGCTCTACCACTAACTGAGCGATCTGCAGGGGTAAAAAAACGTTGGTAGCCCTCAATATGTACATTTTTGTCCAGCAACCATGTTTCTTGGAGACATATTATTGCATGTTCCTTGACAGAAGACAGCCAACCGATATCACTGGATTTATCATAGAGCCCGGCTATATTCCACGATATTAAACTTTCATTACATGTTGATGATGAGCGCAGAGTTTTATCTACAATTTCCTCTACAGCTGGAACAGGGAACATTGGGCCTATACAGCTGCCTACCTGTGCTTCCACAGAATTATGTATTATGACAGTTTGGATAGGAGCAAGATTTTGTGCATTTAGTAAGCTTTTGGGTCCATTTGTCTGGGCCGATGGAACTATCATCTCAGTATTTGATCCATATGACGCAGATATATGGTCCTCATCTCCTAGTCCTACATCTTGTTGTATACAATCACTATGGCTAGAAAGAAAGGGTATATTGATTAGTCATTCCACCCCTTCCAACCCTTCCTGATCATAGAAGGCATTGAACCTGTTAGAAATAGTGATGTTGTACCGGTTGTTAAAATGAATAGGGTATTGATGTTCTTGTTGGTGTATCTGTTGAGGTCCTTCCCATCTATCTAAGCTGTGTCCCCAATTATTACCTGGTGTACCTGAGCCCCAGCCATTTGTTGTTCCAGTCCACATTGGCCTGGTATAATTATGGGTTGTCTTTGGATAAGTCATACTTTGCTGTTTTTTACCAAAAAATTCTAGGGTAAGTGGAACAATGGTACCTCTCCTGCACTGAGGAGGGAGAATGTTTGATAGAATATTTGGTAATACAGCCGAGTTTGCAAAGTTTAGGACTATGCAGTCACCTTTAAACTTTTTTGGATTTTGCCCTATCCAAGGTACCCTTCTGGATGACTTAAGGTCTCCTGCTAGCTGTTGTTTCCCCCAAGGTGCCATCTGCATATTACCAGACAGCCAATGCAGGGCCTTGTTTGTCAATACTGTGGGGGATTCTAATTGGTCATTAGCCAGAGGGGGGACATTTGCCAGTACCAACACAAGAGGTGACGCATCTTCTAAGAATTGTAAAGAATCTTTTTCTGTGCTTAACGTGGTCAATACAGATAGTTTTGGAGGATGATCTTCTCTTATCGTTGGTTGATTTTGCTCTATTGCTGGTGCCTGTCCGGTGGGGTTGGTATGTAATTCATTTACACCTCCCTCTATTCCTCTCACGGTGAGCTGTTTTGTACTATTAGCTAGATTTGTGACTAAAGTTGATATATTTGTCACCTCTTCCGCTATCTTTAACTGGACCGCACCTAGTTTCTTTACATCAGCAGAAAGCTTGTCTAATTTAGCCACTACTGGTTTAATGAGTGTCTTAAATTTACAGTCAATCATATCAGCTATCCTATTTAAAAACTCTTCGTCCATATATTGTTTCCCAATTTCATCTCCCTGCCCCCTATTTTTTTCCCTGATTTTCGGTGGCGATGCAACCCTCTTTCTCCCTGGACGAGACCCACCGCGATGTACTTGTGGTTTTCTACACTTTCTAATCGCACGTGTAACCGGTACATGAACAGGAGGGTCTTCATCTACAGTATTCATCTGTGTACCCTCCTGTACTGGGGGGTCTTGTTCTATATGTTCTATACGTACAGAAGCCGCTTTTAGCGCTGCTTCTAAAGTATGCCCGCTCCTCGTTATTGCAGCCCCGACTCCATCCAACAACTAAGCACTCAGGGTTAGGTCTCAAGAATCGTTTTCGCCCAACTACCCTCGGCAAGCTGCACCACCCTCCATCAGTTACGGACCCGCCTTACCGACGCTGAATCCTTTTCGGTCCAAAAGCTGCTCATACTTCTTCCCGCTGCCGCCTCGCAATTAAACACCGGCAGTGGCGCCGCCCACGCGATGACGCGTAACGTGTTGCGTCATCCGCCGGCGGGCGGCCATTTTCAATCGGGAAACCCGGCCTCAATAAAGTTTATTCAATACACATTCTCGCGTGTATGCCAGAAACTACAGCTATGTTACGAGGAGCAATGCTAATAGGATCCAGATTTATTGGAGGGGCGTAAGTGGAGTGCTAGTATGGAAGTCATAAGCTGTGTCTTATACAGTGCCATTATAAACTGTGTAAAGGTGTGAAATGTTGTCACCCCTCCCGTGACCATTTAATTACCAGGTATACACAATCTATTGATGTAGAAAAAAATATACACATCATTATTCAGCATGTTGTCCCTGTTGCTGTCTGGCATTAAAATGTGTGATACACAGATAATTCCCATATAGAGCAATATCACTAGTCTTAAAAGCACACATATAGCCATTATTACAAAAATCATGGCCCTGGTAGAATACCAAAACCAATGATCACAGCCAAACAAAGACGTGGGAGGCACACGAAAATTGACCAATCGGAACTTCACATGTATATGATAGCAAAGGGAGCACTATTGTTGTAGGTTGATGATGTACAAATGGTCTAAAAAATGGTCACTGGAAAGAATGTATACCAGCTCCGTGTTTCTTATCAGCGTCTGCTCACTTTGTTCCATTTAATGCACTCATTGAGTCCCTCCCAGTCAGCTCTCTCCGAAAAAATCCATTTTGCTTCCTTCCGAGCTAGAATTGCCTCTGCATTATGTGTCTCGCCAACTACTTTCTCTAGGACTGTCCATTTTAAATCCTTGTGATCATGTCCCTTCTCAGTAAAATGTTGCACGAGGCGGGTAGTGAGTTTTTTGGCCTTGATTGTACTGAGATGCTCCTGTATACGAATTTTCACCTTACGTGAAGTAAGTCCGATATAGTATAGCCCACAGCTACACATCAACCTGTAAATTATGTGTGATGTGTTTCAATTACTACTAAAGCGGTTGAGATACCACGTTCTCCCATCATGTAATGCAACACTTTTGGTGACACTCGTCAACCCACACACAGAACAGCTTCCACACGGATAATGTCCGTGGGGAGCGTACATGGTTGAGTCTTGGCCGGGGTACGCAAATGGACCAATTTGTCTCTCAAGTTTGGTGCCCTCTTAAAAGCAAACCGGGGGATTGGCATTTTACAGGATGCTGTGTCCAAAATAGACCAATGTTTTCTGATGATCTGCCTCATCTTAGTTGATAGAGGATCAAAAGTAGTCACTATGGGAAGACAAGCCTGTAGTTCCCTTACATTTCTCTCAAGTAAAGAAACAGCATTACTCTCGCACACAAAACAATTAAGGTTCGCAGGAGGCGAAAAATTAGAATTGAAAGCACCACAACAGTATCTAAAGGAACAGATGCAGATTCTTGGGTGTATGTTCCAAGCAGTGTTGTTTAATCAGTCCACAAAAAGGCCACAATCAGCCTCTCAAGTAAGGCATCCCGTGGAGTGTTAAGAGCACATTTACGGGCCTGTTTGATTACTTTTGTGGGATAGTCTCTTTCTCTGAGTTTAGCAACCAACCCCTCAGACTGTTCTAAAAAGGCGTCCGTGGTAGAACAGTTGCGCCTGTACCGCAAAAACTGCCCCACCAGGAGATTATCCTTAAGTGCCCTAGGGTGAAAGGAGCGATAGTGAAGGAGCGAGTTTCTGTCTGTGTTCTTATTATGGACATTAATTGCCAATTTGTGTTCCACAACAGATATGTCTACATCAAGGTATACAGCTGAAGTATTGCTAGTGGTCCATGTGTACCGCAAGCTGTCATCGACCTGATTAAGCCACTGTAAAAGTGACATAAGACTGTCCTCTGTACCTGTTCAGATACAGAGGACATCGTCTACATATCTCTTCCATAACGAGATGTTACTCTGATACGGGTTGGTGGGATGGTGGACCATATTCTCCTCAAACTGGCCCACATAGATGCAGGCCAGACTGGGGGCGAATGTGGCCCCCATAGAAGTCCCGGACGTTTGTAAATACAGTTGGCCTTTATACTCAAAGAAATTTCTTGTGAGTGCCAACTTGATGCATTGCATCACAAAAGACTGGGGCGTGTCATAAAACCATTCCAAGGCTCCCAGGGTGCGCGCTGCTGCCACCAGCGTCGCGTCCTGGGGAATACTAGTATATAATGACTCAATGTCAACAGTGACTAGTAGTTGGTTCTCGGGTTCAAAGTCAATGTCTTTGAGGACATTCAGTATATCTGTGGTGTCCTGCACATAAGAGTTTTGAGAGATCACTGCCTCTCTTAGAAAAAAGTCTGCGAACTGCGAGAGCGGTTCCAGGACTGATTGGATGCCCGAAACAATGGGGCGTCCCGGAGGAGGACGCTGTGGCTTATGAATTTTGGGCAAGATGTAAAATGCCGGTACCCGTGGCTTGGTGTTTATGATGAAATCAGCTTCTTTAGATGTTATCCATTTCTTAGCCACAGCGTGAGCCACCATTCTTTTGATAGTGTCAAGGAGTTCAGGCGTGGGGTCTCGCATACTTTCCAGTGACCATTCTTTAGACCATTGGTACATCATCAACCTACAACCATAGTGCTCCCTTTGCTATCATATACATGTGAAGTTCCGGTTGGTCAATTTTCGTGTGCCTCCCACGTCTTTGTTTGGCTGTGATCATTGGTTATGGTATTCTACCAAGGCCATGATTTTTGTAATAATGGCTATATGTGTGCTTTTAAGACTAGTGATATTGCTCTATATGGGAATTATCTGTGTATCACACCTTTTAATGCCAGACAGCAACAGGGACATCATGCTGAATAATGATGTGTATATTTTTTTCTACATCAATAGAATGTGTATACCTGGTAATTAAATGGCCACGGGAGGGGTGACAACATTTCACACCTTTACACAGTGAATAATGGCACTGTATAAGACACAGCTTATGACTTCCATACTAGCACTCCACTTACGCCCCCTCCAATAAATCTGGATCCTATTAGCATTGCTCCTCATAACACAGCTGTAGTTTCCTGCATACACGCGAGAATGTGTATTGAATAAACTTTATTGAGGCCCGATTCAAAATGGCCGACCGCCGGCGGATGACGCAACACGTTACGCGTCATCACGTGGGCGGCGCCACTACCGGTGTTTAATTTCGAGGCGGCAGCGGGAAGAAGTATGAGCAGCTTTTGGACCGAAAAGGATTCAGCGCCGGTAAGGCGGGTCCGTAACTGATGGGGGGTGGTGCAGCTTGCCCTGGGTAGTTGGGCGAAAACGATTCTTGAGACCTAACCCTGAGTGCTTAGTTGTTGGATGGAGTCGGGCTGCAATAACGAGAAGCGGGCATACTTTAGGAGCAGCGCTAAAAGCGGCTTCTGCACGTGAGTCAAGGCATCAAATTCCAAAAAAATGCGACTGCCAGTTGGCATTTCAGCATGACGCCCCAGTTATACGAACCATGGAGCGCAGCATAATGTAAGTGCCGAGGCCTAATGATGGGGTGACCTCATGCTGTTTGTGTGATTTGTTCTGCAGGGGGCCAGCCATTGATTGAGCCACCAGAAGACATGTGATCTCTTGACACGCGGTCTAGTGTTCTCGATGGTTGCAGGTATGCAGTAACTGGCAACCATCAGGTAATAGTGGATACAGTCACTGTTGAGCCTGTGTGTCTTTTATATGTTTCACGTTGTTTTCATATCTGTGTATATATATATGAAGTCCCTTGATGTGGACTCATATTGTCTCTCTGCTGTGTTTGTGTTTTTTTAATGTCACTACAGGTCCTGTGTACCAACAAAAGTAAAGATTGGAAAGGCAGAACCCCAAATTTGCCCTGACGAAGTTGCTGAAGTTGTAGCAATGAAACATGTCGGCATTTAGTAAAAATATATGGTATATTAGCAACCATTTTGGCCATCACAGGGTTTCTAGGTGTACATATTTTCACTTTATTTTGGATTAGTGGACATATAGGTTTAGTTCACTACTCTTGCACTACACTAGTATTAGTTGGCCTATAAGAATCACATTGCGCCGCTGATTTGGATGGCTTGAGAATGAGAACTACGACTGCTTCGTTCCATGACAGAGGGATATTCCCTCCTTCCTCAAAGATAGAAGAAAAAAGCCTATGGAGAGCTGGGGCAATAACTGGCGCTAGAGTCCTATATAATTCAGCTGGCAACCCGTCCGGGCCTAGGGCTTTACCTCTCTTGCCCGACTCTATTACACTGAGCACTTCCTTCAGAGTTATACTTCCATTTAAGTTGTTAGAAGCCTCATCCTCAATCCTCAACACTGCATATTGCTCTAGCCATGCTTGGATTAAGCAATCCTGCGGGAATAAGTCTTCATCATACACCTGTTCAAAATGATTAAAAAAAGCATCCTCAATGTCAGAGGCGTTCTCTGAGATCTCGCCCCTTGTACCTGACAAGATCCCTTTAATCCTGTTCCTACTTCGCTCTTTTTTGTTTTCCAGGCTAAGAACTTCCCGCTCGTTTCCCCATATTCGAAATGAGCAAGAGAGCTGGCCTGCCAACATTTCCTAAGTCTAGCATCAAGCACCTCTACTAATTGAGATTTACAGACTAAAAGCTCCCGCCGGATACTTGGCTCAAGAGATTGATTCTGAGCTAAAAGATCAGATTCCAACTTAGTGATTTTTGCCTCTATTTCAGATATCATGGCCCTAAACTTTTTTTGCCTTGTAGATTAAATGGCAAGGATCACCCCCCTCAAATAGGCTTTGTAAGAGTCCCATACGATTTCAATTGGGGCGGTTCCTAGATTTAACTCAAAGAACCTCTCTGAATCCTCTAAGAGTTTTTTTACCACATCATCCTCGAGCAGGATGCTTCGATCCATGGTCCACCTTTTGGTACTGTGCTGGCCAGAGAACTTTAAAACCACCAGAGAAACTGCCGAATGGTCTGAAAGGTGCCCTCCTAAGTGCTTGACATCGTTCACCATACCCCCAACTCCTCTGCGATCAGAAAAAAGTCTAATCTAGATTTATGTCCTAGCTTCTTCTTATGAAAAGTATATTCCTTTTAGTCCCCCATTTTTTCCTCCAAATATCCATCCAACCCAGCTGTTGCATAGCGTTGACCAGAAGAGATCTTGTTTTAGAGTTATATATGGATTTATCCTTATACATTTGATCAATCTGGGGGTCTAAAACTAGATTGAAGTCTCCCGCTAGGATCAAAGGATCTTTAAAGTCTAGAAGTTCTTCCATCATTTCTCTAAGCGGGAGGGATCATCCAGATTTGGTCCATAGTATCCCGCAACTGTAAATTTGTATAAATGGAACTTAATACTCGCTATGGCCCATCTACCCTTCCTATCAACTTTAGCCGCTTCCACTACGAGTGCTGCATTCGTTTTAACCAAAATAGCAACCCCTCTAATAGTTACTTGCTGAGAGGAACATATAACATCCTGAATCCATGTTTTACCCTTACAAACCTTACTTAATTCTTTCTCTGTGAGGTGAGTCTCTTGGAGGATAAAAATCTGCTCAGGTGCATCTTTCAGGTACTGAAATATCCTCTCCCTTCTGTATTTTACCCTCAGATCATTTAGATTCCATGTTAAGACCTTCAGGAATATATCTTTAGCTAACCTGTGCTGTGACATTGCTTCCATGGGGCCAGTGTTGGAGAACATGGCGGCTAGCAGCAGTAGCTAGTCGGGAGGCTCCGTGATTCCGGATGACATCTTCAGGATAATCGTTCGTTTCGCTCTGTTTCCCCTGTCCTAACAGTTTATCCAAAACAAGGTGAATGCGGTCGGATGGACTAGCAATTCGGGCGGACTAGCCAACGTTGTGGAAACGCATCGGGCGTAGCTATGGCGTCTTCAGCTGCAGGGGCTCTCTGTTTGTTTTTGTGAATTCAGAGGCTCGGAGGCTGCGTAGCTTTCGCTGCATTGTTGTGCCACTGCGGTTGGGCTCACAAACCTGCGAGAGGTTTTCTTTCTTCGATTTTGGTGTCTTTAGGGGCGAGGACCTGGCGGGAACCTTCAGCAGCACCGCGGCGCATGCCGCCCTCGATCAAGGGGAGCCCACGGTAAATGCGGAGGAGGTGAGGAGGCGACAATGCAGCGGGGGTGAAGGGGGCTAGCGCAGTGGGCTAGAGCAGCGTGGGAGGTCAGAAGGGGTCGCAGTGCTGCCTCAAGGATTTCTCATACCGGTCGAGGCCGGGGGTATACGAATAGCTATAGATAATTTACCCAGCTCTCAAAACGGATCAACATTATATAGTAATGATGATTTAACATCTAAGGAAGTACAAGAGTCCTTGCCAAATAATAGAGAGGTTAAGACCCAGGGGAGCATTTCTGTAAGAAAGGGCGATCTGGGTACTGAGGCAAAGGTCGATGAGGATGAGGGCGCTGCCAGCGACCAATCTGTTTTGCTGATCCTCCAGTCACTAAGCCATGAGATGAGAAATGGGTTTGAGGTCTCACAGAAGAACCAACAAGAAATTAAATCATATTGTGAAAAGCTAGAGGAGAAGTTTGACGCATTAGCTGTTAGAACTACGGCTCTAGAATCCACAGTTACAGACTTGGAAACCCTGGCCCTTCAACACACGAAGAGAATTGATGATTTAAGACAACGTGAGCAGGGATATCAGGAAAAACTAGAATCTATCGAAAATGCCCAGAGGAGGAATAATCTCCGTCTTTTGAAAGTTCCAGAAGGGGCGAAAGGTAACAACATTACTGAGTTTGTATTTTTTTTTTTAATTCTTTATTCACAGCTGATAGGCATCAATCTGAACATTACATTGATTATTTTGAGTGTTACAGCCGGGTTTTATGTTTTCTCCCCAACTCAGATCTCCGTTTCGTATCACATTAATCGTCACATGGTGTATCAATACATTACATAGGTATTCTACTCAAATTGTCGTAACAGTCATTCTATAAGGTAATGAAAATATCATCAATCAAACAACCCCCCACCCTCCTACATCCAAAAACAAACTATTCGTCTCCCGGCTATCCAGCATGGGCAATCATTGAGATGTCAGTGTGACCATGGATCTCATCTCGGTGAGCAAAGGCGTTAATGTGCGTCAATACGTGGACCACTCCACCGTATAGCATTGTGTAACATATGGGTATGTGAGTGGGGTTTGGGCCAGCTGTTGCGTGCCTAACTCATCGTACCTTTTCCCAACTAATTCTCCTGTTCAGTGTCCCCTAGTTGTGTTTGATCTTCCCCCTCCATTGCGATAAGCATAGCCTCCCACTCCAAGGAGATAGGGAACTTCCTAAGGCCTCTTGCTTCTTCCCTCCTTAGTATCGTCCCCTCCACCCGTCCCCGCTTAAGTACTTCTGAGTGCCAGAGGTGTGCAGCGGGCGGCCTGCGCGACTTCCACCTCATGGTGAGCGTTCTAAGCGCAAGCAGCAGTGCCATATCCAATAATTTCAGCTGAGCCTTCAGTTCTTTCGGCCTGCTGCGTAACCCCAATAGGCAGCACTGTGCCTCCTCCGGCACCGGGAGGGTCGTGACCGTCCTCAGTGTCCGGCACACTTCCGTCCAGTAACCACGGAGTCAAGGACACGACCATAGCATGTGTATGAGCCCGGCCTCGTCCTCGTCACAACGTGGGCAGGTATGGGGGGAGTTAGGGAACATTTTATGTATGCGAGTAGGGGTCAGGTATGCCCTATGTAAAATCATCCCTTGGATAAACCGGAACTGGACATTACGGGAGACTCGCCTTGGATGCTCCAGCATTGCGGTCCACTCCGTATCCGAGATGTCTCGGTTCAGATCTTGAGCCCAAGTGTTCCGAAGAGTGACGAGTGATACCGCAGCGTGGGCCCTAACTCCCACATACAACCAGCGTACCAAGTGCCCCCCTAATCCCATAAGATACATTAAGTGTACCAGATGATGATGTGGGGGCTGGAGGCGTTGAGGCGCCCATCTGTTCTGTACATAGTGGGTGACTGTGGCGTGCAGTAAGTACATTCTGGGGGGGAGCTCCTGTGGCCTGTAGGAAGTCGTCATGTGTAAGAAGATGGTCGTCACTAAACAAGTCGCCCACCACTTCCACGCCCGATTCAGACCATGGTCTCAGCGCTCTATCCGTCAGTCTGCCCTGTGGTGTCGGTATGCCCAGCAGGGGAATGTTGGGCGCATATGGCGCCGTCGCATTCGTGTACGCTAGTGCCTTCTGCCAAATCTTCAGAGCTGTGTGGAGAAGTGGGTGGCAGTCCGCTGGGATGCGGCTCCTAGGAAGGAGTAGGGCATGGAGTTCCCCACGTTTCAGTCTGTCGGTCCTGTACCCTATTTCGTGTAGGTTCCGTCCCGCTATCCAGTAGGAAAGCCACTGGAATTGGCCTGCGTAGTAATATCCCCGGAAATCTGGAGCTCCCATCCCGCCCGCTCTGGTCCCCAGCTGCAGCTTTCTCAGTCCTATCCAACGTCTGCCCGTCCCCCACATCAGAGTGGTTAGCAAGAGTTAAGGGCGTCAAAGATGGATTGCGGTAAAAACACTGGGATATTCACAAAGAAATATAATAGTCTAGGGAGCATCACCATCTTGGAGAGTGCAATTCTGCCCGCAACGGATAAGGGTAACGTCGTCCAGAACCCTACGGAGGCCCGAAGTTCTGCCACGGCCTTTTTGACATTTCCCTCAATCTGATCCTCCTGGTGACGATAAACCTGCACCCCCAGGTACTTAAATGTGTCCGGTGCGATCGGAAGGACTGCAGCGCCAAACCTCTATTACCCCAGGATCTGGGGTAGCTCTAAAATAGAGGCCAGTGGACTTCTCAGGGTTAATAGTAAGGCCAGATATAACAGAAAATCTCTCAAAGATGCCATACACTGGACCGTGATCAGCCTCCAAGTCCCTTAGGAACAACATGATGTCATCCGCGTAAATGGACAGAAGGTGCAGAGTGCCACCACTTAGTATCCCCCTATGTTCCATCGTAGCTCTTAGGGCTATGGCCAGGGGTTCCAGAGCTAGCACGAATAACATCGGCGACAGCGGGCATCCCTTCTGCGTGTCACGATGGATTGCGTATGTTCCCGAAATATGTTGTCCCGTTCGTGCCCTGGCCATGGGGACGGTATAGAGCAATCTAATCCATGCTATGAGGGAGGCCGGAATTACGAACTTCTCCAGAGTCAAGAACATGTACGGCCAGGCTAGAGAGTCGAAGGCCTGGCGGAGGTCCAAAGCTATGCAGCCCGCCCTAGGGAGTTCAGGATTGGCAGATGCCATAAGGGCGTGCAACCTACGTATATTTGTAGAGGTGCTTCTGCCCGGCAAGAACCCGCATTGGTCCCTGTGAACCAGCACTGGGAGGTGTTGTTGCAGTCGTTGGGCTATTACCTCACTAAGAATTTTATATTCCGTTGCCAACATGGACAATGGTCTATAATTTGCCCAGTCCAAGCTGTCCCTTCCGGGTTTCGGCAGGGAGACCACCAACGCCTGCATCGTGGTTTCAGGCAGATGGCCCTCCGTCAGCGCCTCTCGGTATATTCTCTCCAATACTGGCACCAGGGTGTCCGAATACGTCGCATAGAACTCCACCGGGAGGCCATCCATGCCTGGCGTCTTGTTGCGGTTCAGCGACTTGATAGCCGTCTGGATTTCGTGTCGCGTTATGGGGCCTCCGAGTTCCCTCTGGGCATCTCCCGGCAGAGCAGGGAAGGGGAGATCAGACAGGAAGGCCGTGACCTGGTCAGCACCGACTACTTCCGGCTGAGCATATAAAGCGGCCAGGTGGTCATAAAATGCTCGGTTAATGTCCGTCTGTGTACCTACTATCCTCCCGTCTCGTGCCCGTATCCTAGTTATTACCGGGATGTCTGGATGTTCCCGCACCAGGCGAGCCAGTAGCGCTCCCGATCTATCCGCCTCGGCGTGCTGTCGGCGCAGATATTCCCTATAGTCTATGACTCGCAGTGTTTCGAGTGTGTCAGCATGCTCTATATTCACCAGCCGCAGAGCATCTCGTTTAGCAGGGTCTATCCCCACCTCAGTTTGCAAGACCTTCAGTCTGTCTTCTATATCCTGAAGTTTCCGATAGGTTTCCTGCCGGGCCCCCACTAACTGTCCAATCGATGCACCTCGAACCACTGCCTTCATGGCGTCCCAGACCACCAGGTTCGAGGAGGCAGCGTCCCAGTTTTCTAAAAAGTATTTATCCAGCGTCTCAGCTATGGACGCACGGAAAGGCCCATCCTCCAAGAGGAGCGCATCCAGCCGCCAGGTGGGGACCGGGGTCGGGACTCTGCCCCAGTGAAGGGTGAACGTCAGGGGTCTATGGTCAGAGAAGGTTTTGGTGAGGTAGTCGGGACTGTCGGTTCTAGCTATCAGGCCCTCAGAGCATAGAAACCTGTCTATCCTGGTGTGGAGCGCATGTGTGTATGAGTAATGGGAATTTTCGCTACTCTCTGGGTAAGATGCCCTCCAGACATCCCTCAAGCCCCAGCCAGTCGCCCATGTGCAGAACACTTCCGTCAATTTGGAGACCCCTGCCATTTGCAAGGGGGGGTGTGACCTGTCTTTATCAGCATCCATGACCATATTCCAGTCCCCGCCCAATATCCAGGGAACGTCCGTCCAGTCTGCCAACGCCAGACTCACTTTTTGCAAAAATTTCTCTTGCTCATAATTCGGTGCATACACACAGCCACGCACTACTGGAGAGTTATCTAGTGTGCCCCTCACTAAGACATACCGCCCCTGATCATCCACTCTCCTGTCCGCTTCGAGAAAGGATGTGCCATGTCTGATCCAGATTGTCGCCCCCCTAGAGAATGCTGAGTACATTGTAGATAGAATCACACCCCTCCATTTCTTCCTCATTTTGCCTGCTTCAGAAGCCGTGAGGTGGGATTCTTGGAGGAACGCGATCTGCGTGTGGTGACGCAGCAGGAATGCATGTATCCTGTGTCTCTTCTGGACCGACCCCAGCCCTCCCACATTCCAGGTCGTAATGTTATATTTCCCCGCTACCTCAGCCATGGTCCCATTTGTACCTGACAAGCACCTGCACCCGCCCACCGGTTCGTACCCCACATGATTGCCACCTGGAGACTACCCTCCCAAAAAACTAAAAAGAACACTAACGGCGCAGCTCGAAAACCTGGCTGTGCCCAACAATGTAACAAAATAGAAAAGGATTAGAAATCCTGTGCGTTCGCCATCGGGGGAGTGGTCGAGCGCCAACATGTTTGTACCTGCTGCTCAGCGAGCGCCGCCGGCTCTACGGCTGCCATCGTGGGGCCACATTACCAAGAAGTAAAGGGGAAAACGAATATGTAAATCGCCCGTGTGTCAGCTACCCACTACCTGTATTTCAACCACACCAAAAGGACAAAACATTAGGATAAGTACCATATTAGGCTGTGGTCCCCACGTGTGTTACCCCTGCCTCCCTCCACAAAGTAATCCACAGCAATCATACAATAGTCAATCAGGGTAAGCAGGAAATACAATACGGTTCTCAGGCTCTTCAGCTGCCGCCAGTCTGGCCATCTCCACCGCAATTGTCCATCAGGTCGTCCGCCGTGCCAGGCCTGACATTAGGGAACAGCAGTACACTGAGGTCCGAGTCCGAGTGGACCGTGCTGTCCTCCGAATCTGTTAGTATCTTCTGGGAGTCTTCCCGGAACGACCCCGCCACCTCCAAGGCGTCCCGTTGCTTCTCCTTCTGTTGTGTCTTCGACGGGCCCCGGCTCCTTCCATTCCGTCGTGGCCTGGGGGCCTCCGCTCCGCCCCCGTCGCGAGACCGTCCCGATCGTCCAGCATCCGATGTCTGCGAGGGTCCCCGGCTGCCATCGATGCCCATCACCTCTAACCATTCCTCAGCGTCGGCGAGGCTCTCAAAAAAGTGTGTTTTCCTGTCGTGCATGATTTTCAGGCGGGCCGGGAAGAGCAGGGCATACTTGAGATTAGCGGACTGCAGTGTTTTCTTCATGTCCAAGAAGGAGGATGGGCGCTTTTGGACCATGTTGGTATAGTCCGGGTATAGGGAGATCTTGTGGTTCTCATATTGGATAAGGGACTTTTCACGGGCCTTCTGCAACAGGATGTCCCTGTCTCGATAATTCAGAATCCGCACTATCAGCGGGCGTGGGGGTCGTCCGGGGTCTGGCCTGCCCGTCGGAATCCTGTGTGCCCTCTCCACGCAGAAGTGGGGGGAGAGTCCTTCTTCCGCTATGTATTCTCGGAACCACTGTCACATGAAGTCCGCCGCCCGGGGGCCCTCGCATCTCTCCGGAAGACCTATGACGCGGATGTTGTTGCGGCGGTTACGCCCTTCCGCGTCCTCCACCTGGTCCAGAAGGGTAGCCATCTGGGTCTGTAGTTGACTTATGGAGGACGTGTGTTCCGCCACCGTTGGCATGATCTCGACGATGGATACGCCCTGTTCCTTGACCTTGTCAGCCAGTTTGCCATGGTCCGCCCGTAGGAGGGACAGGTTCGTCGTCAGGGTGCCCATCTGCTGCTCCAACACCGCTCTGGAGTCCCTGATTTCCTTCAGGATAATGTCCAATTTATCCATGTGGGGTCCCTCCGTCCCGAGCTGCGGCGGCGTCCCCTCGTCCGCTACTGGTGGCATCGTGGTGGCCGTCGGCTGTCCTCCAGAGTTCTCTGGTTGTTTCGCTCCCTTACGGACCATTAGCGCAGTAAGCGTCGACCCCGAGGTATAGCAGTATGTGGGGTCTATCGCAGCTGGTCCCTCCTAATGGGCTGTGTCCAACTTTCCGGACAAGTTCCACCTCAGCAGCTCTGCAGAAGAAGTCAATCCAGCTGTGGATCCTCAGGTCAGGCTCTCATCGGGTAAAGAATTCGTCATGGCCCCCCACGCGTTCCCCCGTCAGGCTGTGCAGTCCCTGTGCTCTGCTGTCAGCAGACCGCCCACGAGGATGGAGGGGGGGGCGGGGGGAAAGGGGGGGGGGCCCAGGCCGAAATCACCACCGGTGCCTACCACCGTCCACGCCAGGCGGCGTCCACTTTCCTCCAGTGCATGGACCCCTCTCCCCAGGGGACGAGCCGAACCTCCCAGGCCCACGTGGCAAGTTCACAACCAGTTCCCCGCTCTCTTCCGTGTAGCGCATCCGGTGTTCCCCCAGCGCAGGGGGGGTCAGAGTGGTCCCAAGTCCAGGGGGGCAAGCGCACCGAGGGGGGGCACCCCCTCTCCCTCGCTCAGGGAGCGCGGCACCACACAGCAGTCTCCCTCACTTTGGTGGGGCCTCCCAGGCCGTATCTGCAGCAGCGCCCGTCTCGCGCCTCCTCTCCGCGCTCCGACTCCCCCGGGGGGGGGGGGGTTCCATTGCCGCACCTCAGTGATGCCCCGGGTACTTTCTCGAGCTCAGCGCGACCACAACCGGGGCCTCCCGGCACTTCCGGCGGCAGGAGATTCAGCCTAGGCGGCCTCGCTGTACACTGTGGGTCCTGGCTTCTCAGGGCCCACCTCCGCCGAGGGCCTCACCGCCGCAGCCTCCGCCCTACGGGCCGTTCCTCCGCACTTTCGCCCACCGCGAGGGAGGCAGGGGACATGCCCTCGCCTCCGGTCCGTTTGGGTAGCTTTCCCAAGTGTCCCCAGGATAATTAAGGCAGGATTGTGCCCCGATCGGCGCCGGAGCTCTAGCGGCGCACGTGCATGCGCTTAGCTAGCAAGCCACGCCCCCCCTGAGTTTGCAGTTAAACTCATCAAACAAGCTACTCTGGTGGAAGCCTCGGAGCAAACCTCATTAAAGACATCCAGAGAGTCCATAGAGATCCTTTCAGATTAAATCCGAATAAAACTAGGCCAAGAAAGATTCTAATTAATTTCCTGATGTATACTTTAAAAGATGAGATCCTGAACAGGGCTCTGAAAAGCAGCTCTTTATCAGCAGAAGGGATTACCATTCAGATTAGGTCAGATGTCTCCTCAATTACGGCATCTAGACAGTGGGAGTTAAGGAAACTACTAGACCCTTTCAGGCAGCTGGGCGCAACTGCACAGTTGAAATTTCCCGCATCCTTAAAGGTTATGTATTATAACAAAATGAGGGTCTTTAAAAGAGTAGATGAAGCGGAAGCTTATTTGCAACTGATCTCAGAAACTGTTTGTGAGGCAGAGTTGCGATAACTCCTTTTTTTTTTCCCTCTGTTCTTACCTTTTTAATTTTTCTCTTTTCTTTTTCGTTTCTGGATCATTTGGCCTGGGGATAAACAGGCTACATAGGAGGTGCAGGGAAAAGATTAGGTTGTACAAAAGGAAATAAAATTTACTATGTTTGCATTTCTAAGTGTAAATATGTCATCCGGTTATCAGGAGAGGGAGCCTCAAGGCCAGAGTAGGGCCAAGAAGAAGAAGGGAGGTTCTCCAGGGGAGCACTAGGGAGGGGCATGGGTTGGAGTGGGCTACCGGGAGGATGGAAGTGGGCACTGGGTGGGGAGCATGTGGGCAAAAAATAAAAAATAAATGTTCGATTCGCCAATGCAGGTTATCTAATCGAATATACCATCAACTGAATTTGTTCATGCTTATTATGAACGATTGGTACAGGTATTTAAGCAGTACAGCGGTTTCGAGAACATTGGAGACAAGGATATGGGTCATTTTGTGTATCGATTTGTTTATGGTTTGAAGCCTCAGATTAGTCCAATGATTCAGCAACCTATACTTTGATGGCAAAGCATAAGTACTGATGACATTTTGAAATATGCCAAATACTGTGGTGATGACATTGAGGGTAGACATAAAAAGCTAAAAGAAGAAATGATGTGGGCACAAGTGAAATTGGCCGAACAGCAGGAAATCAAATTAAATGGTCAAACGGAAGGTCAGGTAAAGGAACAGAATCGGAGTGATAGTGTGGCAAGTGGTGGTAAACAAAAGGGACGAATGAATGGAGAAGATGCAAAGAAAAGGTTTCCTTGTCATCGATGCGGAAAGCTTGGACATTGTAAAAACGAGTGTAAGAATATTCACAATAATAATGGCCCAAATCAAAATTTAAATCCACAGACGCAGAATGAGGTGTTTATGAATCAACCGCAGCAGGTAGTTAATCAGAAGGGTCAGTTGCCACCTGCCCCTATGCCAAATTTTGTGAATCAGACACAGTACGGATGCCGGATTTCAAGGAAATGGTAAGAAAAATTCTGTGGTTTCACAATATTTTCTGAAAAATAATAACAAAGAAAATAGATATGTGCAATGATGGTGCCTGAGGGGGAGGAATAGGAGTGCATACTTGGCGCATCCTTGCCGGTAGATCAGTCAGGTCCATTCACTGATGGGAAAGTGGAAGGCAATGGTATCACTTTCTTATTGGATACTGGTGCTACCCGTTCTACTGTGAGAACAGCAGACATCCCAAACCTACCCTCTCGGGAGAAGCGATCCACGTAGTTAGAGTCTCAAACCAGCGAATTAGAACCCCAGTCACAAAACATATGGAGGTGCGAAATGAAACATTTAAAGATATGCATAAATTCGTAGTTCGTGATTCTAGTCCAGTGAATTTATTAGGCAGAGATCTTCTATGCAAGATGAATTGCACACCGGATGGGGTTGCCATTCAGACCCCAGATGATATGATATACAAAATAATGTTAGCTAAACAAGGCACAGAAATTGATGAGATGTATTCTCTGATGACAAAGAATGATTTGCCAGAAGAACTGAAAACAACTGTGAATCAAGAAGTGTGGGACTTTACTGGAAAAGAAATAGGTCTAATGGCAGATGTAGACCCAGTAAAAGTAACTGTAAAAGAAGGTGCAGTCTATCCTAACACCCGACAATACAAAATGAGTCCAGAAGTTAAAGCAGGAGTGGCTACTAAAATTAACTGAATGGTTAAACAAGGCATTTAAAAAAAAATAATAATGAGCAGTCCTTGCAATTCGCCTGTATTAGGACTTAAAAAGCCTAGCGGAAAAAAGCGGATAGTACAGGATCTAAGAAAGATTAATAAGATCGTAGTACCATTGCAGTGTAGTTCCTATATTCCCAAAAGGCTCTGCGCATTGGAATAATATACACTATAGATTTGACATAGGACTGAGGTTGGTATGTCTCTATCGAGTATACTAAACTTAATTGTGTGTGTGCCAACTAACTCAGAGGTCACTAGAAACTTTCTCGAATAAACAAGAAGGGATTCGTTTCTGACAACCGCAATAACATGACAACTTTGTTTCCCCTAGAATCGAAACATATTTTCAGAGTTGTGGAAACAATAGATAACTATTTCACTCAGCCAATCGTGCATGCTTCGTTTCTACAGAGTTGCATAGAAATAGAGAGACGGGCATTTCAATAAAAAGGGGTTTATTGAACAGTCGTTTTTCTCATACAAGAGAGGTGAACTGCTACAATCGTTAGACAGAAAGCAAAGTATAATGCGTACAGCGAGAACAGTAATATAACATAATACTGTGATAGCATTGTCTGTTGCTATGACATGTAAAAATACATACATAAATAACACAGGCTAAAATACTCAACTGGTGCTTCTAAAATACGCCTACCCCAGTGTACCTAACCTAGGTCTAGTATGAGGGAAGAAGTAGGTGTTTGTCTTTTAGCATAGGTTTAGTTTTGCCAAGAATTGCCAACGGATTCTTTAGGTTCTAATCAGCCCCATACCTTAGAATGAGAGAGGTTGGTATCTCTGTTTCGGGCTTTGATTTCCCAATACCCCGCAAGGGGAGTCGGAAGCACTGGAGCTGGATTTCTCGGCAGGAGGATGACAGCTTCTGATCAGCGCGTCAGCTGGAGAGTTGGCTTCCTTCGGCATTTGCTGTAGCGAGCTGAGTCGTGCAAGTAGGTAGTCAAACTGCACCGAACCACACCGTGCTTTGCTATAGCAAGTGAAGGTATATTTATACCTTGAAGGTGTTTAGAAATGCCAGTATTGACGTAATGGATGAACGCCTAAGGAATAGTTGTTCATGCATAATAATGAGTTTCTTGGAGAAATCAATATCCAGGCTAGGGGAAGTTCCTTCTGCTAAAGAGTCTGGTATTCCAAGAAATCGTTGTGACGTAGATGAACGGATGGAAGTAGCCTTGCCTGTGTAGCATGGGCTATGCCTAAATAAGGGAAATGTGCATTGTACCTATATAATGGCATAAATCGGGAAATTCATTCGGAATCTAAATCAACATACAACACCCACTCCACTTTCTTATGTACGACGTTACTAAATTCTAAACATGTTTTTTATGTTCAAGTCTTTTTATTTCACCCCGAGGGAATACGCATAAGAGTGACGTGTAGACAGCGATAAGCCTACAACCCTGAAAGGGCCGGCCGCGTCATATAAAATGCATTAGAAAAATATTGGTGGTGCACACGTGTAATAACTTTATACACAGCGTTATGCCTACAACCCGATAGGGCCGGCCGCGTCTTACAGCACTCAGTGTACACTGGGCAGTCACTGCCATGGATAGCTCGGCCCCTAGGACCAAATGTAACCAGAGAACCAGAACTGGTGGAACTACAGGACCAGACGGGTCCGAACTGTATCAGAGTGCCTGAAAGAGAGACACCAGTGTAAAGAAGACAGTAGAAAAGAGTGAAAGAAAAGGATTAGGAAAGAGAAGAGAGAGGGCCTGGGGGATAGCTGAGGAGGCGGGGGGTGAGAGCATCATATCAGACCATGGGGATAGCAACAGCGCCTGCCGTACTCTACGCCTCGGTCCCTGGGGCTGCTATGGTAGTAGCCTGTTCGATGTGGGGGGATCACTGCATTCTCTACCAAACGCAGCACCCGTAGCTTAGGGGGCATGTGTCGCACGTGTTTTACTGTGCATAAATATTTCACCAGGGGTTGCCACACCGCCTTAAAGCGTGTGTCGCGAGCCTTCAGTCGAGCTGAAAGGAGCTCCATTGTTATGACATGCCAGAGTCTCACGAACTATGCAGCGACGGGCGGCGCATCCGTCTTTTTCCAATACAGGGCAATGAGCTGCCTGGCTGCCCCCAGCATTTGAAGCGCTAATGTCCAGTCGCTCCGGGTTAGCGCTAGCAGGCCCGTTGGTTTGACACCCAGTAATATCGTGCTAGTGGCTTCAGGCAGAGGAAACCCCAGGACCCCCCTGATGTGACTCAAGACCTCCTTCCAGAAGAGGGTTATCGAGGGGCAAGTCCACCATATGTGCAAAAAATCCCTAGTCGCAGACCAGCACCTCCAGCACTCAGGAGAAGAGGCCGGGAACATTTTGTGTAGTCGTTGCGGCGTATAGTACCACTGGGTCATCATTTTATTCGTGCTCTCTTGTTGCGGTATGCTATGATAAACTTTAGGTATGTTGCGCCACAGTCGGAGCCATTGTGCCGGGGTGATGTCTGTACCCAAAATAGATTGCCAACGGTGTTGATACGTATGTGAAGGTGGTTTCTGAGGGTGTTGCAGAATCTGATCAATTTTTGAGATCAGTCCCTTCGATTCTGTGAAGTAACGAGCTTGCCGCTCAAACGGGGTGAAAGCGCGTGTAGCCGCCTGGTATGTCTCATCCGCCATTACCCAGTGCCTCAGTTGGGCATATTGCATCTCGGCCTCAGGTGGTAATCGGAAGTCCTCCCTGCAGTGAGCAAAGGTCTTAAGGGTGCCCCCATCGAAGAGGTCTGTAAGCACCCTACAATTGCCCTGAGGCCACCTATAGAAGGCTCTGGTGTGGTGAGCCGGTGGGAACCACGGGTTCCCTTCAATTGGAGTGGGTGGCGAGGGAAAGGTCGTGAGGCCCCTGCGTACCGCTATCCTGTCCCATATCTCCAACACCATTTTCGTGGGCACCGCCAAGTAGGCGCTCGGGGAACGCCCCGCCTTGTGTTTCCATGTCAAATCCCAGATGGTGCGTTCAGTCATGGCTCTGTTCATATGCAGCCACCCCTTCTCACTCTCCGTAGTACCCCATTCTATTATGAAGCGAAGATGGGCAGCCCAGTAGTACTCCACCAGGTTAAGACATGCCACCCCCCCCCGATCCCGTGGCGCCAAAAGGAGTGCCTGGGAGAAACGAGGCCTCTTCCCTCCCTAGATAAAGTTGGTTAGATCTCCCTGCAAACTTCTTATATTATGCAACGGGCTGGGAGTGGGGAGGCACTGGAATAAATAAAGGACTTTGGGTAGGATGGACATCTTTATCGCATTGATTCTACCCAGCCAGGATGGTACTAGCAGCTTCCATCTCCGTAAATCCTCAAGGACCGAACGGCGATATTCCCTCCAGTTGGCATGTGTCCAGCCATCTAGCGAGGGGGTCAACTGCAAGCCAAGATAACGGATATGTTGTGCCGTCCAGCGATAGGGGGCCATCTGTTCTAAATGGGGGGTTTCTGCCTTTGGGTTAGTAAGGTTGAGCGCCCAGGATTTGCTATGGTTGATATTCAGGCCAGAAACACACTCAAAAAGGCAAAGCGTAGAATGTACTGCCGGTAGGGACTCTCTGGGCTTAGTAAGTGTTAGGATGAGATCATCCGCGGAGAGCGCCACTTTATTATCGTGGCCGCCTAAAGGGATGCCATGAATGTCAGGAGCTCGACGAATCATGTCCGCCAGTGGCTCAATTGCCAGGGCAAATAATAAATGCGAGAGCGGACATCCCTGCCTGGTTCCTCTCCCTATAGTAAACGGGTCCGTGAGCTGTCCATTCACTCGAATCCTGGCCCGCGGTGCAATGTAAGGCGCCGTAATCCTGGTGACCATCTTCGGACCGAGCCCTATCTTGTGGAGGACCGCCCGGAGGAAGGACCAATCCACCCGGTCGAACGCCTTTTCAGCGTCCAACGAAAGGATGCAGGCCAGGATCTGCCAGTGATGGGCCTTTCCTACAAGGTGTGCCACCCTCCGCACGGTGTCGGCCCCCTGCCTGTCGCGGATGAAACCCACCTGATCGGGGTCTATCAGGCCCGGCATATGGGGGTCTAAGCGCCTCGCCAGCAACATGGTGTATATTTTAAAGTCGGTGTTTAATAAGGCTATCGGGCGGTACGACGTGCACATAGTGGGGTCCTTCCCAGGTTTCAAAATTAAAGCGATATCGGCCATTCCCATGTCTGGGGACGGCCCCTGCTCGTCAGTGAAAGAATTAAATAGCCGGAGAAGGTAAGGCCCGAGTTGCGCCTGGAACATGCAATAGAAGGACAACGGGAGACCATCGGGCCCCGGTGTTTTTCCCAGGTGGAGCTCTCGGATAGCTGAGGCTATCTTCTTCTGCGTGATCGAGTCCTCCAGAAGCTGCGCAAAATGGGGGTGTAGTGTCGCCCCACCATACTGCCCCAATACTTCCTCCACCAGCTCAGGAGGCGGTTTCTCCTCCGAGTTAAGTGATGTGTAATAGTCCCTGAAAGCCTGGCATTTATCCTTCGCCGTCGCGACCCTGGTCCCATTCGGTAGTTGGACGTTCGTTATATGCGCTTTAGCTGCTTTGGCCCTCAATCTCCTCGCCAGTGTTCTCCCCACCTTGTCCCCCCTCGAAATATTTCTGTTTTAAAGCCAACAGCGAGTTTTCAGCCCTATTGGTGCGCAGCATCCTGAGTTGACCTCTAAGATTAGCTAAATGTCTCCTCGTCCACTGGGTAGAGCCGCCCTGGTCCTGTGTCTCCGCCTGCTTCAGGTCATCCGTCAGCTTGTCTTCCAACGCTCGCGCCTCTCGCGATCTCGCGATCAAAAGGGACGTAATATGCCCCCGTATCGTTGCCTTAAAGGCATCCCAGACCACCGGAAAGGGAGTCTCGGGCAAGTCGTTGCACTCAAAGTATGAGACAATGGCCCCCCGGATGTCCTCGACATCCGCTGCATCCCGAAGGATACGTGGCGGCAGGCACCATTTCCGTTCCCGGGGAGGACAGGCGGCTGGGTCTTGCAGGAGCAATTCCACATGAGCGTGGTCAGAAATTGAGATATCGGACAGTTCTTCCCCTAGGACATCATGGGACATAAACAAATAATCGATGCGAGAATAGGAGCGGTGAGCGTGGGAATAGAATGAGTATTCCCTCTTGCCCGGGGAAAAATAACGCCACGCATCGAACAGCCCTAAGTCCGTAATCTGCTTGTGTAGCGCTGAGGACATTGCCCCAGCACCACTGAAGGATCCCTCGCTCCGATCCATCTCCGGGCACCAGACCAGGTTCAAATCACCCCCAATAATAAGCGAGGGTCCGCCCTGCGGCACATGATCTCTCAAGAGGTCTCTGAGGTAGCGGTCCTGCGCTTGGTTGGGGGCATAAATGTTGCACAACATGAAGCGGCGGCGCCCCACCTCGACACTCACTCTGAGAAAGCGCCCATCCCCACCCCGAAAGGGTCTGTCTTCCCCCCGCCAGATGCCAGCTCTGCACAATATCGCCACTCCTGCTGTCTTTGTGTCTGCTGCGGCCCAGAACTGAAGAGTATATCTAGGGTGTGCCATGCGCGCGGTGTCAGCCTGCAGAAGGTGAGTCTCCTGTAAGAATATGATGTCTGGATTCTGACGGGTAAGATAGTGCCATACCTGCTTGCGCTTGTTAGGCGAGTTAAGGCCCTTCACGTTGAGGGTCAGGACCTTCAGAGGGCTAGGCGTGTTTACAGCCATGCTGGGTGTTGTTAAAAGTTATCATTGACCCCACAACAGCCATCCTGTTCACATCACACATAACACAGGCCTGGGCCCGCACCCATCCACACCCTACCAACGTCCAGCACCCCCTCCCCAAGCCCCCGCGAGTAGAAAAGAAAAGGGGAAGAAAGAGAAGCAAGAAGCAAGGGAGAGAAGAAAGAAATAGAGAGATAACGAGCGGCCCAAGGAGCCACCCATCTAGACATAACAGTCGCGGCCAACAGGGCCGAAAGTCTCTGACCCCGTTACAGGGCATCCTGCACCCACAGGTTTGGACGCTCTCCGGGATGTCACTCCCTAAGGGGCAGACCAAAGGGGGTTGTGACGGTCTCAAAGGACAAATAGCTGAGGGGCTCCCGCCGTCCCCTCAACCCATACATTTGGAGTCAGGGTAGTGAGTGAGAAGCCTCAGCGCATCGTCACCCACAGAGTCAAGCGGGTTCAAGTGTGAGACCCCCAAACTAGGAATAAAGAAGCAAGCGACCCACAGTTCAAGGTGTTAGGGAGTTCCCGTCGGACTCTTCTTTGTCCCCCTCAAGAGACCGGATGTGGGCTATAATGTCCTGTTTGGCCTGGGAGGGTGAGCGTCCTTCCGTGGGGGAGGTACGACGGTGCCGATGCACTGTGGTCCAGTCCGATCCAGCCGGCGTCCTCTTCTGTCTATGGGTCTGGGATGGACTCGCTGGAGGGGTCGTCGACAGGCGGTGGAGCTGCGCCGCTTCCGTGTAGGAACGCACGACTCTGCGTTTGGACTCCCACTGGAATATAAGTGCAAACGGATGGCCCCAATGATAGGCGATGCCCATGCTGCGTAGCTTTTCGGTCACAGGGCGGAATGCACGCCTCCGCTTCAGAGTGTTGGGTGCCAAATCTTGGAAAATTTGAATCTTGTGGCCCTTATATCGCAGGTCTGGTTTATCACGCGCATTTTTCCAGATTGCCTCCTTTTCGGTGAAGAAATGAACCCTGGTCAAAATGTCCGGTAGAAGCCCCGGCCTCCCCACCGGACCGGCCACACGGTGTGCCCGATCCAGAGTCGGGGGTGAGGCGGTCTCGTCCCCCCCAGACCTCGTGTAGAAGCTGCGCCACGTAGCCCATGATGTCTTCCCCTTCTTCTCCAAGCGGAATTCCCCGGATGCGGAGGTTGTTGCGCCGGCTTCTATTCTCCAAGTCCTCCTGCTTTACTTGGAGCTCGATGTTTTGCTCCTCGAGGGCCGCTAGGCGCTGCCATAGATGTGCTTGATCTTCTGTGGGCGTGTCCATTGTCCTCTCCAGCCCATCTACTCGGTCCCCAAGGTCCGTCACCTCCTTCCTAAGCTCTGTCACACAGTTGTGCACCTCAGACCACAGGGATCCTATCTCCATTTTCAGCTAAGTCATAAAGGTGGTCATGAATGCCTGAGTGACCGGCGGGGAATCCCCAGCAACCCGGGATGGGCCTTCACCAGCAGCAGGCGCTCCCGCTTTACCCCACATGACCGTGTTGTCCTTGGGGGCCGCCGCCCGGTCGGCTTTGCTTCCTTTATTTGAGCGCGTCATTGCACCCTCTCGGTCAGGCGAGACGGAGGAATCCCGCACTGACTTGGGGAACGGGCCAGGTCACTGTGAGCGAGATAGCAACTGTACTCCAGCACCCGTACTGTGGGCCTCGCCGCACGATAGCAGGGTGGCACGCCAACCACCGCCAGAGAAGTGTAAGTCCCACTCCAAATACCACACCGCCTATGGCGCCCGGGGACCAGATCAAGGGTGATAGGCAGTTCACACCCACTCCACCCAAAGAACCCCTGTTCAAAGCGCTAGGCCTCCCAAGACCGGCCCCACAGCAAACAAAAGATGGCGGGCTGCGCCTTCCTCCTCCCCTCGCTCGCTGGATTAGTGCCGCTCACCTTGATGCCTTGAAACCATGCCCACCTTTGGAGAGCCTCCTGGAAGCCGGTTCTTGACCACAGCAGACCGCAATTCCAGCCCAGCACAGGCCTAACGTCAGGCCCGTCTCCGCTTGCACCGGTCAGTCACCGCCCTGGAGCACGCCGATGGCCTTCCTCGTCCGGGGCCCGGTCCGCCACAATCCACCCAAGAGAAAGTGCCGGTAGTCCGCCCTACAGCTCCTCAAGGGCACCACGCACCTGCCAGGCAGTGCCCCAAAATCGCCGTCCGCTGGAGGCCCCCGAAGTGGCGGGTCGCGGCGAGATATGGGGTCCCCTGGCACCGCACCTCAGCCACCGCTACTCAGAGCTCATCACAAGGGACCTTTCGTCGGGACGTTCCCGCGCCTCTCTGCAGCGCAGGGACAAACGCTGCACCCGCAGCAGTAAGGCCCAGACGTCCGGACCTCCGCCGCAGTTCACCAGGCACTCCAAAATGGCGGGTTCCCTTACCCCGGCCCGCGACCGGGTTCGGCCGTCCCCTCCTGCCAGCGACTTTCCGGGGGTCAGAGGTGTGTCCCCAAGCGCTCACCAGTCAATGTCCGCCAGACAGGGTGCCCCGAGGTCTCCAGACAACACTCCTCCACCAGGGTTCACCCTCCGATCGCCGAGAGCGGGATCCGTCTCAGGAGGGGCTTCCAAAATGGCAGGTCGCCGCTCCCGGACCTCCACCCGGCTCTGCCGAGCGCCGCACTCCAGCCGTCACTCGAAAGAGTCGCCGGACAGGCGCAGGCTCTCGGTGCTCCAACACCCTCAAGGAACTCCGGGGGCAGTTTCAGGGCCCCCGACTCCGCTTTAATAGCTTATAAAGGCCGACAACAGCGGGAGCCCCGCCAGAGCACATCCGCTCACATCGCCTTGCAAGCCACGCCCCATTCTAAACATGTTTAAACATATCTAAAACATATGTACACATGAAATGTGAAAACCCCTCCAAAATACATAAAAATGCATTAGAACTGGTTGTACATATAAAAGATGCATTGGTGTTGTACGCATTGAAGCAGTGTTTCATTCTAAGCATATATTTACATTTGAATGCTAAATGAATGAAGCACGAAAATATACATTTATGAAATGGCTCGTAAATACAGAAGAAAAAAGTCTGAAACCATTTTGTCAGATTACATAAAACTGTTTGTATGTGGACAAGGTCAAATATTGTCTCTGGAAGTATTCAAAGAGTGGCAAAAAATAAAAATCCAAATTTGGAGAAAACATTTTTTTATCATAGGAAAAATTTCTTTTTTTTTCAAAAAATGAAGGTCAAATTCAAAGTCTCTCAGAACACTGTGCGCCAAATTCAAAAGTCAGTGTTAGCGCTTGGAGAAAACATGAAATCTTCTAAGTCTGTAAAAAAGTTGTCTATCGTTGTAGGTGACAGTTGGATTACCTCGTTTAGAAGATAAACCGCACATAGATGTGAAGCATCGCCTTCAGCATTGGTCGCATTAGCAATGTTCGAGCCGGATGTTACCTGTGTGCCTGTAGTTACCTCTTGTATCTCAGCATCAGCATTTTGCGTCTGTGAGATCTCAATGAATGCCGTCATCAGAATTGGCAGCCGTTGGGGACAACACTGCGCATGGGCCGTTACTGGGTCCAGCAAAGTATCAACATGCGTTGGCATGACTGATGTGAGTGTTAGACAGATGTCTAGCACGCATTTTTCTCAAAGCAGGCAGCGTGGAACAGATAAGATGCAATCTTACCAGATTGGTCTGAATGACAGAAACCATGTGGTATTTAATTCTTCTAAACGAGTCAATCCCAAAATTTGGCCGATGCGTTCACGACACTTCATCTCCAATAGAGCTCTCTCTATTGTGCTTGGAGTGCGCTGGTGATTTGGCTTGCCATATCGTAGCAGAAGGAGCAAAAATAGTATCCCCGCAACGAGTCCCAAAAAGAGAGGCAGTCCGCCAAACACAGAGTGGACGAAGTTTGGAAATATTCCTCGGACTGCTTGAAAACGTGCTAACAGTCCGGAACATACGTTCTTAAATAGATGTACAATACCGCTCGTATCAGACATGTTTAAAATACGACTTAACATTTCCGAGAAATGTATAGGGCAGTTTGTAGTTAAGAGGGCATGTATCTCGGCAGTGGTCCTTGCAACTTGCAGATCATAGGTCTCTTTGGCCGAGGTCAGTGGCACAGTTTTTTGCAAAAGAATGACTTTCATTTTGCTTAAAGTATCAATTCGTAAAGAAGAGATGTTCAGTGAAGGCCATAAATGTGACTCCCTGTCTGTCTTGGTTTTTAGAAACAATACGTGCATACAGCAAGTGACCCTGGCTGACACAGTCACTAGATGTGGTATACCTGGCAACATGCCACAGCAGCTGTGATCGTTCAACATGAGGTAACTCCCATTTGAAAGTTGTCCAAATATTGGATCAATCACTGCAGCCAGTGAACCTTGCGGGTGGCAGGATAAGTTGTTAGAGGAACCATCGCAGGCCCCGTGTAAGTTTATACCCTGACAAAGGAGAGAACCGCTTAGTGCGTTTTCACAGTTTTTACCACTAAGAAACACTTCACGTCCCCCACTCCAACATCTGTGTGTGTAAGGTAATTCCCAGGATGTCTTGATGTATTCTTTACCCAACCTTTCATATGTGCCTGCTGGTATGTGTTTTAGGCACTACTGAAAATGGCAAATTGTAACAGGCAGAGTGATTGTTCCATGTATTATCCATTCAGTAGCTGGCTTTTCTGCTACCGTAAATGGCAATCTTTCCAGTTTTTCAATGCTCAGCACCGTATAGTCTGCTCCCCTTTGTGCCAATTTGATCTGTTTATCAGTGAGATTGAATTCTGTAAACAGTGACATGGTATTGATTAAACGCCAAGGCACATAGCCTGAATGAAGGTTTTGCAACGTCTAGCCTAATAGCATGATAGAACATAATTGCGACTGACCGTGTTCAACATGACCAAGTCCTGTTCCATGTTGTCTATGGCAGAAGACACTATGCTGTCCAATGAATATATCCTGGACGATAGAGTTGTTAACCCATTGTCAACTACAGAGAGAGTTTTCTCTAAATTAATACAATCAATTTCTCGTATTCTTTCTGCAGTCTCTGCTTGCGTAATCTTCCATGCTTCATTATAAGCAGCATAGATACCGGCATATATAAAACGTTTATGACATGGTTTTCTTGGTCCTAGCAAGAATTCCCTAAGATCAGCACCATCTTTAAGTAAAGATAAGTGTTGCTTTACATCCTTAAGTGTAGTTCTATGTAATCAATAAAGGCACAGTTTCACTACACTGTATGTTGTTACTATTCCAGTATGCTGTCTTTGAACATATCTTTGGTCTGGCCTAGTGAATGTGAAACCCTGTGTTTTGTTCAGGAATCTATCTTGACAGTTGTTTGTATCTGTGGGCCAGAGCAACCATTTTTTCAATCTGGATCTGTTCTGTTGTGATGCAAAATAGTATGTACATCGACCTCCCCCTCTGAAGAGTCATTACGTTCAGGTGTAGGTGTAGGTATGGACGGATTGTTCATGTCTTTGATCTTGGCTAACCCAAGGCAAGACGTCTGTTGGACAGTGTCATTCAAAAACATAATTTGCTCAGGGATGATGCAGGCTCTAAATAAAGCTTCTACACCCTGTACCTGCCAATCTTTTGTGCCCCAGACAGATTTTGTCTCAACGTTGTCTTTCCAAAAGTCGAAACCTAGTTTAGAAAGTTGGGCATAAATGGCTGCAGAATAAATCTGTTTTGGATTGGTCAACATACTTTTCATTTCTGTTTTGTTTACATTTTTAAAGTAAAATGATTCTGGATTTGATATATTGAACCCTGAAAAGTATGGAAACTTATTGAAAAAAGTTTTTGAGCTAACCTCTGGTGGCGTAGGACAATGTTCCCCTTGATTATACATTAATACATTCTAGGATTTGCAGATTTGTGCAAGAAATGATGACCATAGTGATTATAACAATACAGTTGTTCATAGTCTGAAGAACCTACTAAATATTTATGATTAGTGAACACTGCAGACATTTCTAGGTCTGACATCATAATATTAACAGTCTCGAAATCCCAATCATCAGAAAAGGTACTAGATGAAACAAAGTCACTTAATGAAATCTTGAATAAGTGTGGAATCTTAACAGCTCAGATGGGCCAAAAATGTAATATTCTGTTTTGTCCCAAGCTATACCACCTGGTATAGGAACGGCTGTGATATTCACTGATGACAAGTCTCTTTGTTCATGATGGGATGATTTGTGTGGTTTGAGGAATAAGTTGATGTTCTTACTTGCTGGGTCCCTTTTAACATATCTTCCATTTATCAGCATGCCCAGAGTTATTACCAGAGCTAACCAAAGTAGAAGAAAAAGTACACCCAACACAATCCAAAGCTCAATCCATGGTGAAACCAAATAAGTCTTTTCCAAGTGGTGAAAAATGCAATTTGCTTGCTCTTGTAGTGTAGTTCCTATAGTCCCAATTGGCTCTGCACATTGGAATAATATATTCAGCAGTGTAGACGTAGGACTGAGTTCAACTAGGTCTCTACTGACTATATTAGACTTAAGTTTTTTGCCAGCTAGCTCAGAGGTCACTAGAAACTTTCTTGAATAAACGAGGAGGAGTTTTAACCTCCCTGGATAGACAAGAAGGGATTAGCTTCTGACAACCATATAACATGACAACTTTGCTCTCTCAGAATAAGAGTGTATCTCTAGAGTCGTGTGAAAACAATAGACAGCTATTTCGCGCAGTCAAGTGTGCATACTTAGTTTCACCAGAGTGCAGAGAAAAGAAAGACGGGCGTTTTCAATAAAAGGTGTAATTTATTGAGCAGTCTTCTTTCTCATACAAGAGAAATGAATTGCCACAATTGCAATACTCATAGTAAAGTAAAGTGCGTACAGTAAAAGGAGGATTAAGAAATAATACTGTAAAAGCATTGATATGGTTTCTTAGCCATAAGATACTTTAAAATAGATAAAATATATACATACTTATATACATTGACTAACGTACTCAACTGGTGATTCTAAATACGCCTACCCCGGTGTACCTGACCTAAGCCTAATACGTGGGAAGGAGTAAGTAAGTAGCAGTTTAAGTTAAGTTGGTTTTGCCAAGAATCTGACTCAAGAATTCTCTCTAAGGTTTTAGTCAGCTCCGTACCTGGGTATTAGAAAGCAGGAGGTCTTGTATCTCTCTCTCTCAGGAGTCGATATCCCAGTAACCCGCAAAGGTATCTGGAGACACCGGCGCTGGATTTCTCGGCAGGAGAAAAGACATCGTCTCTCTCAGTGCGTCAAAAGAGGAGGGGCAGCTTCCGTGGGCTCTCGCATCAGCTGGGCTCTCGGGCAAGTAGATAGCTGCTCTGCTCCAAAATCACCACTGTGTGTTTGCTTAAGGCAACGTTGGTATATTTATACCTGAAATGTGCCGGGTTTGACGTAAGGTTGGACATAAGACGTCAATAAAGATGTCACTAAGAACTGGCCGTTCTTACAGTGCTTTACAGGAGTTCTCGGATGAAATCAAAACAAAAGCAAGGGGGATTTCCCAGGTTGCTGGAGGTTTGGATTGTTTAGAGAACTTGTTGTGCTTTCTAGGGGGCCGGGGAAGTAGCCTTGCTTAATGTGACAGCATGTGCTACGACTGAATATGGGTATGATTATTATGCCGTTATAGGGATATTATTGATTATAACCGAACAAGGGCATAAAATAGTAATATCGATTTAGGCTCCTGGATAAAAACACAATACCCACTCCACGATCTAATGTCCATCATTACTAAAACTAAGCAATAGTAAACATTTAAAGGTGCATGTGTATTCCAACCCACCCCAAAATAAATGTTTTGCATTTGAAATGGTGTATGCGAAATACATGAAAATGATATTGTTACTGTACGCTTTTCAAGCAGTGTAATCATTCAGTTAAAAACAATGCATATATATGATTAGCTGAACGATTTGCGAAATTTACACATGAAATGGTTCTTAATACAGACAGGAAGGTCGAGACCATTCCATCACATATAAATACAGTCGCTGTAAATGTGCTAGAGGCTGAGGTAATATATTGTCTCTAGAGTTCCTAAAAATAGAAGGTCTGTTCTCTAAGAATAGTTCTACTTCAAGCAGAGTACAAGTGCCAGGAAAAAAGGTAAATATTTTGGAATCGAAGAAAAAATAATTTTGCTTTCAGTGGGAGAAAATAGTTCCAAATATTTTCAGTAGCTTTTGTTTATCAAAGCTGAAGGCCGAATCCAGAGTTCAGGGCACGCTGTTTGCTCGTTTGCTTAAAAAGTTATTCTTTTTGTTCAGGGGAGAACATCATTTCAGACAGACTCGCAAAAAAGTTGTCTACGGCTTCAGGTGAAAGTTCGATTAAGTTAGAAAATGCCGCAACTGAGCAGTCTCGAGCATGATTGCTATCATCGATGTCAGGATCAGCAATGCTCACAGAAGGTCGTACCTGGGTGATGCTGCTCTCATCTCGTGCTTCACTACCACCTAATCGTAGTGGCGAAGTCTCAACGAATGCCGTCATCAGGATGGGTAACCGCTGGGGACAACACGATGCATGAGCCGTTACAGGACTTAGCAAAGTATCTATATCCATTGATACTGCTGATGGTAGTGTAAGACAGACGTCCAACACGCATTCTTCTCCACATAGCATACATCGAAGCACAGGTAAGATGCAATTCTGCCAGATCGGTCTGAATGAAAGAAACCAGGTCATATTCATATCTCTTAGCCGGGCTAATCCAAGGACTTTAGTTATGCGGTCCCGATAGCGTATAGCTAGGATCGTTTCTTCCATTGTTGCTGGAGTCTTGTCTGCGACTTGGCTTGCCATATCGAAGCAGAAGTATCAAAAATAAAGTGCCTGCTACGAGTCCCAACAGAAGTGGTAGGCCGCCTGTGATCCAGTCCCGGTTTCAGCCCCGCCGGGACTACAAACCCCTAGATACTCACCGGTAACCGGGGCGCCAAACACCAGCCCTTCCATGCAATCACCCGTGTCGCACAACAGTGCCGGAGCGGTACCCGTGACCCAAAGTACCCCGCCCCTCTCTCTGTTGCAGGAACCAACCAGCGGCCGCCGCCAGCAGGAAGCACTCTGTAACGACCCCGGAAGTCCCGCCCCTACAACAGCGACAGCACCAGTGAAAAACGAACCTGTCGACAAGAACGCCGTCGGAGCATCGTGGCAGGATACCCAGACTGGCGGAGGAGACGGAGAAGAAGAGAAACCCGAAGAAGACGTATGGTCGGAGGATTGGTGGCGTCCCTGAGGAGGTGGCTTAAGAGCGGCCGTAGCTCACCGGAGGGCTACGGCGGACCGCGTGAGTACCTAAAACCCCTTTCTGAGCACGCTAGGCGCTCAGTGTATATAGTGTATATTTCTCTCTCTTCTTTCAGGCACGGAGCACGTTAAGGTTCTCACTGTGTAAAGTGTACAGCACCCTCACGATATCGCCCCATTTCCCCACACGCACCCTTCGGACACTCTTGCTGTTCCCTCCCCCTCTCTTCGCCCTCCTTCCTTCCGTTCTCGGGAGCTCCCTTTTCCTCACTACACCGTCTTCTATCGTTCTCCCCCCCCCCACATCCCGGTGTCGGTGACAGGATACTCGCGGACTCCAAGTCCAGAACTAACGGTCCCTTCTTTCTCTTGTTGCCCTCCGAGGTGTCTCCCCGAGGACCTACTCGACCTGAAGGCCCACCAGACGGGACCCGGACAACAAGCGGAAGGACCCCGACCCAAGACCGACCCGACGGGAGGAAAAGACCCGAACCACCCCACGGAACCCTACGTCTTGTTGTTACTGGACATTTGTGTGTATAAATAAAACCGGCATAGCCCACTACATCCGGCCTCCTTGCCTGCTATTTCAGCCCGCGACACACCCTCCATCACACCGCCAAAGACAGAATGGACAAAATTAGGAAAAATGCCCAGAACTGTTTCGAAGGGTGTTAACAGTCCCAAAAAAATTGTCTTAAATATATGTGGGATACCACTGGTATCAGACATATTTAGAATTTGGCTTAGCTTTTCTACGAAATGCACGGGGCAATTTGTTGATAAAGGGGTATGTATCTCTGCCGTTGTCCTTGCAACTTGGAGATCATACGTTTCTTTTGATGACGTCAAGGGCACCGTTGTCTGTAAAAGGACAGACTTTATTCTGCTTAAAGTATCAATTCGAATAGAAGAGATATTCAAAGAAGGCCAAATTTTTGCCTCCATGTCTGGAGTGCTGTTTGGATACAATACTTGCATACAGCAAGTGACCATGGAACTAATGCTCACAAGATAAGCTTTTCCTGGCACCATGCCACAACAGCTGTGGTCCACTATTAGAATATAGCTCCCGTTAGAAAGCCGTCTAAAGAATGGCTCTATTCGTGTTGCAGGTGTGCCATGCTGGTGACATGAAAGGTTATTTGAAGTCCCCTCACAGGCCCCATGCAGGTCAATACCTTGACACAGAAGTATACCGCTTAGTGATTGTTTGCAATTTTTCCCACTAAGAAATACATTCTGTTTCTTTTCATTATAACATGTGTGTGTGTAAGGTAATTTCCATGATGACTTAATGTACCCTTTACCCAACCTTTCATACTGGCCCGCTGGTATATACTCTTGACAGTATTTAAATTTGAAAGTTGTTATCGGAATTGTGATTATTCCATGTATTATCCATTCAATGACAGGTCTTTCTGACATTGTCAATGGTAATCTCTCAAGTTTTTCAATACTCAGAATCGTATATTCTGCTCCTTTCTGTGCCAAACTGATTTGTGTATCAGTAAGGTTAAAGATAGAGAATAATGACGTTGTGTTGATTAAACGCCAGGGCACATAGCCTGAACGCAGATTTTGCAACGTCCAGCCAAGCTGTACAATAGAACGTAATTGGGACTGACCGTGTTGTAACATTAGTAAGTCTTGTTCTATGATATCAATAGTAGAGGATACAATACTGTCCAGTGAATATATTCTGGAGGACAGAGTCATTAACCCATTGTCCACAACAGAAAATGATTTTTCCAAATTAATACGATCAATTTCTCGTATTTTTTCTGCTGTTTTAATTTGCATCACTTTCCAAGCCTCGTTGTAAGTAGCGTATATACCGGCCGCTATGAAACGTTTTTGACGCTGTTTGCGTGGTCCCATTATGAAATCACGCAAGTCAGCACCGTCTTTAAGTAAAGTCAAGTGTTGCTTAATTTCTGCCAGTGTGGATGTCTGTAACCATTCGAGGCAGAGTTTTCCTACACTGTATGTTGTAACTATCCCTGGATGTTGTCTCTGGGAGTATCTAGGGTCTGGCCTGGTCAATTTGAACCCCTGTATTTTGTTCAGGAATCTATCTTGACAGGTATTTGTGTCTGTGGGCCAGATCAACCATTTTTTCCAATCAGGATGTGTTCTGTTTTGGTTAAAAATATGTGATACGTCTATTTCAACATCTGTAGTGCTATTACTGTCAGGTGTTGGCTTTGGAATAGACGGTTTATTTAAGTCTTTAATTTTGGCTAGGCCAAGACAGGTTGTCTGTTGAATTGTGTCATTCAAGAATATAATTTGTTCTGGGATCATGCAGGCTCTAAATAATGCTTCTAAACCTTGGACCTGCCATTCTTTTGTACCCCAGATGGTTTTTGTTTCATTGTTATTTTTCCAAAAATCAAACCATATATAGTCAATTTTAAAAAAAATGTTTCCGAATAGATCAATTTAGTGTTTGTCAGCATTGTTTTCATCCCTGTCTTATTTAACAGTTTGAAATAAAACGTTTCTGCATCACTTGTGTTTAACCCTGAGAAGTATGGGAATTTCTCGTAAAATGTCTTTGAACTACCTTTTGGTGGAGTTGCACAATGTTCCCATTGGTTATAATTAAAAACATTTCCAGGTTGAGCAGATTTATGCAAATAGTGATGTGCAAAGTGGTTGTAACAATACATTTCTTCATAATTAGATGAACCTTGTAAGTAATCATGTTCTGTAAATTTTGCTGACATTACTAAATCTGACATCATATCATTAATGCTTTCAAAGTCCCAATCATCAGAGAATGTACTCTGTTTTACAAAGTCACTTAATGAAACCTTAAACTGGTGTGGATATTTCAAGAGCTCGACCGGGCCATAGATTTCGTAATCCGTTTTGTCCCAAGCTACCCCACCGGGTATTGGATTGGCTGTGACATTCACTGGTGATAGTTCTCTTTTCTCGATGTGAGATGACTTGTGTGGCTTTAGGACCAAGTTGATGTTCTGACTTGCTGTGTCCATTGTACTTTATTTTCCTTCAATAAAATTTCCCAAACAAAGAACCATGATGAGCCAAAGCAGGAGGAAAAGTACACCTAACACAATCCAAAATTCAATCCATGGAGAAATCAGATAGGTTTCTTTGAGTTGATGAAAGAGTTCTGTTGCTTTGTCTTTAAAAATTGTTGTTGTTGGCTGTTCTTCAGGCTCGCTCGGATCCTCAGAAAAGTCATCAAAATTGATGAAGTAGCCAGATGCAGTTCTGTCAATTGTTGGAATCGCTTCAGGATTTTTATTTGTTTTTGCATTTTTTGTTTCATTAGCATAGTCTGAGGCTACATCGTTGTAGACTGGTGTTTCTTGACGAACTGTTGCAATTTGGGTTTCAAGAGGCACAAGTTCCATGGCAATATTGCATAGTCCTTTTTTATTCACTGCAGGCTTATCAAATGTGATTAGTCTCTCAGTTTCAACCTCTTGTATTGTAGCAAGTTTTGGTGTTCTGCTACATCTTGGGAGTCCACTGGGCCTACTACTTATTATTGGCCACATGATTATGGTTCTCCTTTTTACCAGCAAGGGGCGGTAGTACTACTGATATTGTTCCGCTGACAGCTAAGACAGGTACTGCTTTTCTGTAAGAAGGCCCAAATTCCTTCTTCACCGCGATCTTCTCTCTGACCAGATCCCCAATTTTTGGAATCCAGACAGGCCTTGCTGGGACAGGTGGTTTATCTTCAGTGGCTGTTGGCTGCTGTTTTAACTTTACGTTGCTCAGGTCTTTTCTTGTTTCATTTAAGTCCTGTAAAATAGCCAAACGATCTTTGATATCAAAGCATTTTTCTTCTACCACTGAAGTCTGACTATCTAAGTCCTGAATATGCATTCTAGTCCCGAACAATAGTTCGTACGGACTGAAACCTTTTAGAGAATTTCTTGGCAGATTATTAAGACTACGTTGGACACTTGTTAAATGTTGGACCCACCCATCACCCGAACCTAATACCCTCGCCGTTATAGATTGCTTTATGTCTCGGTTTTTTCTTTCCACAATCCCATTTCCCTCAGGATGGAAGGGACAAAAGTACCGCAATGCAATGCCCATGCTGTTCATGGCCTCCTTATAAGCTCGAGAGCTAAAAGCAGGACCCTGGTCAGAATGTAGCATGCCAATTGCGTATGTGCTGATATAGACTCGCAAATCTTTTATAACAGTTCTGGCGTCAGCCGAGCACTGGGGCCACATTTTAAGTGAATTTAGTCTTAAATAATATACAGTGGGACGCATTTTTCCTGTTTGATTATGCGTATAGATTGCCTTATACTCTCTAATTGGTGTCCTGGCACTACTCTGGCCGGTTCGCCACTGCGATCTCTGTTGCAGTTTTGACAGCTCATTACAAATTTGTAATGTTGCAGGCTCATCCCCGGCCACCAGTATTCTGATTGTAATTCTTTTAGAGATTCCTTGATCTCTCGGTGCCCAAGACCTTCACCCATGTGTGCGTCTGCTATTAACAAGACTCTCCTGTTCGTGTTTGGAATTACTCTATCCCCCACTCCAGGGATTCGAGCAAAAGGAACGGAGTTTGCATCGATTATGTATGTATAATTGAGTGGATAGTTCACGGGTAGTGCTGCGCAGTCGCCTTTTGAAGATGTTTTTACCGCCAGCATGGTTGCCCCGTCTATGTATTTTTCTGAACGCTTTTTTATGGCTACGGAAGCCGGTTGAGTTGCTTCCGCTGTGGCTGTGTTAGCCAATGAATTCCCTGCAGCGTGAACGCCATCACGCTGATGACTCAGTGTATGTATGACGTGAGTCTTTTGTAGTTCTTTTCGTAAAAGAACTATTTGTTCCCAAAGTGTTTTTTGCTTGATTGTGGCACCTGGGTCATCTTTGTAACCGTTTTGAACCCAGTTCTGCAAGTCATTATTGTAAGACTTGACGCAGGAATGCGAATCGCACTCTATTAGTGTCGGGAATTCGCGATCGGCAATACCGAGCGCCATTTTTAAAGCTATTAATTCAGTTTGTTGACATGAATTGTCTTTTACAGATTGAGACATAGTTACCAGTGGTCTCAATTTACCTTTGTGCCACCGTCATTTAACAACCTCGCACGTAGCATTGTAAGCTTGTTTTCCCCAAACTGAGGGTTCTGCATATCCGTCTGTATATATTACACAGGCGTACTGTTGTAGGGGCAGAATTTCGATTGGCAGAGGATATTCTTTTTCATACGTTAGATCTTTCAGTTTTTTCATGTTCGGGTCAAAATAGTATTTCACTTTTCCTGTAGCAAGAGAATTTTCCCATTGTATCCATTTTGGATCTAATGCCACGGTTGTTAAATTGCGTGGACTTGTTAATGACTCAAAGGCTGATTCTGCTGTTAAAACAGTTATCCTATTTCCTTCGGCTTGGGCTTTTTCTTTTGCTGCAGCTGTTTGAACCGCATTCACAATATTTTCCGCAAGACTGAATGATTTTTCAGCTTGTGTGTACAAATGTGATTTGTAAGTTATTGGTACCTTTTCTCCTTCATTAGAGGTCAGGTACGTGAATCTGCATCTTCCTGGGATGACTCGGATTACAAGGTTGCGTGTGTTATCGTGAGTTTGCAATTTTGTTTTAGCTAACATGTCTGTTTGCAATGATCTCAAAATTTCTGTGTTTTTTAGTCCAATTGATTTGTTTAAAATCAGGTTTTATTAATTCATAGAGAGGTTTAACCCTCTCTGCGTAATTTAGAATGTAAGTTCTTCCGAAATTCAGGAAACCTAGTATTGATTGTGAGTTCTTCAGCGTTTTTGGTGCTTGGAGGACAGCGCATTTCTCTAAGAAATTGTCCGCTAGGCTTTTGCCTTCACTTGATAATTCATATCTTAAAAACAGGACAGTTAGATGGGCAATTCGTGACTTTTTAAAGTTGAATTTGTAACCCTCTGCTGCGAACCCAAGTATTATGATGTTCACTCTTTTCAAGTGAGTATCCAAGTCATCATCTGTCAGATAGATGTCATCGACATATGATAATGCCTCATCGTCATATATTTGTAGTAACTCTGTTACTCTTGCTGAGAATAATCCTGGGCTATTTTTGAATCCCTGTGGGAGTCGACAGAATTTACTGCGACCCCATTATTGAGAAAGCGGTCAAATACCTGCTTTCAGGTGCAATGTTTTGACAAAAGAATCCATTAGAGATGTCTAATGTTGTTTTGTATTTTTTGCGCACGATATTATTAATTAGTGCCGCACTATGTGAGTTTTGTACTGCAAATGTCTTGCAACATGAGTTAAGGTGTCTGTAGTCCAAAACTAGACGATATGAATCATCTGGCTTGGAGACAGGAAACAAAGGATTGTTCATTGAGAGGTGCATGTTTCAATCACCCCTTGGTATTCAAGTTGATCTAGATCTCCCTGACTTGCTTTTTAGCTTCTTGCTTAATTGGGTACTGCCTTTGTGCAGTTGGTTGACATTTTAACTGGATTTTGTGAGGAGGAGAGTCCTCATCCCATCCTACATGATTTTTGTATAATGCAGGAGCTTGGGCTACTGCCCATTTTCTTGCATATGTATATTTTCTATGAATTGGAATATGATTTGAGAAGGCAGGCATAATCATTTTTTCGCCATGAGGGCACTCCCTGACAAACTCTGGTGGCCAGTCTTTCTCAGCTAAAAGGATGTCATAGCCTTTGGAAAGGTTATCCCAAAATAGACCCCTTACTTTCCTAGTCTTATCTCCCTCTATACGTAATGTTATCTCGTATATTTTATGAGGTATCCGCAGTTTCCACCTGAATGTATTCATTCGTGTCCACTGTCTCCAGATGATTCATCAGGATCTTGCGAGCTATGGTCACTTCTGCTGCGCTGTCTAGCATTGTCTGGGCCCACTCTCCGTTTTTCAGTTGTGTCCTCAGTATCCTCGGCATGTTTGATTATTTTAATACTGGCTACCTTCTTTTTTGGAAATTGTAATTTTTTACTTTGTTGAGCAGGTTCCTTGTCTTTGGACTTGACGTGCTCTTCCTTGTGTTCTGACCGTCCTCTTCTTTCCGATTTCTGTGAGGAAGTCTGAAAAGATCGAGAGGGACGTGTATCAATATGTTGATATCTATCAGGTTTTTTCAAATTATCCCTATTTCTAAGGTTGTATCTTTTCTCAGAGGGCTCCCTCTGGGGAGACTTGTGTCCTTGGTCCGGAGATCTTTCTCTCCGCCGAGGAGACCTTCCTCTGGACAGGAATCTTTTTTCTTTGGGTGTGGATTGTTTATTTCCATCCCAGCTCTTTTTTGGAGTGTTTAGATTATTTTTAATAAATATCTTTACTGGATTTTCAATTAGTTGGGGTTTTACTGGTTTTCCACCCAAACTATCTCTACCTAGTTCTTCATAGGATTTTTCTATGATTCTGGCAAGTTCAATTGGTTGGTCTGCTATATCTGTTTCTTTCAATTTCTGGCGGATCACCACAGATGCTGCTTCTCCTTTTATGTTGGCTAATAATATAGCCGAGACCTGCTTGAAGTCTTTCAGTAATTTCATACCCAGAGTTAAAGCAGGTTCTGGACCGTATTCATTTTGAATCTGTCTTAGTACATCTGGTATTACCGCCATGGACGGAACACCATGTGTTTTTGTGTAAATGGAAGCAAAGACTGTGCCCCAAGTGTCACAGTCCTCCACATGTGGTGCGATCCCCATTGGAAGACAGATAGTCAGAATTCTGTGTTTCTCAGTAGGGGTAGTATCCGGGAATACTGCCTCTATTTCAGTGATTTTTTGTGCTAACCAGAATGGAATTTGTTCCCGTTTTGCGGGTACTTTACCAAGACATGATTGTATGTTCTGTGGTGTAATTTTGTTTGTGTTCCCCTGATGAGGGTTCAGCTGTGGAATGTTAATTGCTGGTTGGACTGTTGTAGTCCGCATTACACATTGGACTAATTGTCTATGTATTTTAATCAGTTGTTTTAGCTGGGCTAAAAGTTCTGGTACTGACATTTTTTCTATGTCGGGATGTGGTGTGTAGCTGGCTAGAACCGGCCACGTTGCTCCTGGTCTACCTAGTGGACCGAGCCTGGTGATGTGATTATTATGTTTTAGGGCGCCTTTAAACCAGAGCAGGTGCTCTTGGTATTTTAATTGGATTTCCACCTCCTCGAAAGGGGTGTATTCATCCGGAGGTTCCTCTATTTTGTAATAGTGGAAGTCGTGTGTGACAGCGTTTGCTGCTGGAAAGTTTATCCATGAATAGAATACCTCTGTCTGCCGATATGGCGTCGTTTCAGGTTCGCTGGGAACCTCGGAAAACGTATCAAAGTTAATGAAATAGCCAGAGGCAGTACTGTCAATTGTTGGGATTGCATCAGGATTCGTTGAAATCGCTGGAACCACTTGATCACTTGTTACTTCATTGTAGACAGGTGTTTCTTGACGAACTGTTATTTGGGTTTCAAGAGGTACAAGTTCCATAGCTTTGTTGCATAGTCCTTCTTTTCGCACTGCAGATTCCTCAAAGGTGACGAGTCTCTCAGTTTGAACCTCTTGGATTGTAGCTAGATTAGTGCCTCTGCTACATTGCCGGAGTCCACTTGGCCTACTGCGTATTAACGGCCACATAGTGTGGTTTAATCAGGTCGATGGACACGATCCTGTTCTCCTTTTTACCAGCAAGGGGCGGCAGTAATACTGTTCTTGATCCGTTGATTGCTAGGACAGGTACTGGTTGTCTGTAAGAAGGCCCAAATTCCTTCTTGTCCGCGATCTTTTCTCTGACTAGATCCCCAAGCTTTGGGATCCAGACAGGCCTTGCTGGGACGGTCGGTTTTTCCCCAGTGGTGGTTGGCTTCAGGATCACGTTGCTTTGTTTCGTTCTTATTTCATTTAAGTTCTGTAAAACAGCCAGGGGCGCTAGTTGGTGCACAAGCAGAATGGCCGCGGCTACGTGAGGCTCCCGCTGTCTGGTGAATTATCCGTCATTTATCCAGTGTGTATGGCCACCTACCACGATATAAATTGCTGCCTCTGCATAGCCAGACACTGGGGGTGAAAGCGGAGTGCTAACATCCTTCATCTCGCAGAAGACGTGAGTTAACTGGCGGACGCCACCGCGGGGAGACCACAACATGGGCAGGATGGACTCACGGAAACCACGTCTCACTTTTGAGGCCAAAAATAATGCGAAACAGCAACCTGTAGAGGCGGGGAACGATGTGCCGCAGGTGACAGCTGAGCGGAATCCCAGCTCTTACAGCGCTATGCGCATCATACTGACAGAAATACAACAGGGGTTTGCGACAATAGCAGATAAGGTGGACACTCTCACCACCCGTATGGATAATATTGCGCGGAAGCTGGACAATCATGATACCCGGCTCAAAGAAGCGGAGCAAAGAATATCGGATTCGGAGGACGTCACGGAGCAGCTGAAGACGGCTATGACTCAAATGGATGTATGACATTACAACGCATGCTTTTACATCGCATGCCTTTAAAACGCGGTATTTACAACGAATACCTTTACAACGCATAGTGCTTTGGGGCGCTCGATAGTGAATAGTCTAATTTACTATTCCAACTCCAGTCCCCGTGGATAGTAGGGAAGGTGTTGGATAGTAAATTAAATCTATTCCCTATCCTAGAGCGCCCCCCAGCGCAATGCGTTGTAATGGTTTGCGTTGTAAAAGTTGCGTCGTAAAGGCACTGCGTGGTAAAAGTTGCGTTGTAAAGGATGTTTCCCACTCAAATGGACAAGCTCATGAGAATTATAGATGCCAAGAATGAGGACATTGAAGCCCACAGCAGGTGTAATAATGTACAAATCCTAGGTGTGCCCGAGAGCACCAACACTGGGCGTCTGGAGCAATACGTCGAAAAAATGTTGGCTGCAGTCATCGATGAGGGCGTGCTCTCTTCTCAGTTTATAGTGGAGAGGACGCATAGATCGCTTGGCCCAAGACCACCTCCTGGAGCCTCTCTTAGACCCATCATAGCGCGCCTCCTTAATTACCGGAATCGAGATGCGGTCTTGAAGGTGGCAAGAGAGAAGAAACAGCTCAATTATGATGGTGTCACATTCACTATTTTCCCTGACTTCACTGTGCGTGTGCAGGAGGAGAAAAGAAAATTCAACAGCGTGAAGCAGAAGTTGAGACAGGAGCAGGTGGACTATGCTTTGTTATACCCTGCGCGTCTTCGTGTTACCGATCAGGAAAAGCAAATTATACACACAACGCCACAATCGGTGGAAATGTTTTGAAAGACACTCAGACTTCGAAAAGCAGTGCCTGCGGAGCGGGATGATATGGAAGAAGTGCCACTTTCTGATGTGGAATGATCTAATGCATGAATGCCACGACATCACACCTCAAAACGAGTGCATTCGAACGTCTGCTGTGGGATATTTTCTGTGCTATGGACATGGACAACTGTTAAGTATATCTTTTTTTGCACTGGTTTATTGTACATGGTCTTGGTAAGCAGCTCACCACCTATGGTATGGGAGGGCGTAGCACAATAAATAACTTTCACCGGACGCCCTTGCTGCCTACTGGGGACTGACGAGTACAGACAGTTCCCTGAGTAGGGGCGAGGTTTAAGTGTGTCACCTGGTGGGAAAACCTCAATGGGAGTACCCTTGTTGAATTATGCTTTGGTTGTGTTGTGGAGGGGGAGGGGGGTGGTATGGCTGATGTCTGGCATAATTGGGATGCTTCAGTGGGTGGTGTGGATGGTGAGGTTTTTTGCATGCATGCGGATGATATACAAAATGTGGCTCAGCTGAATATCATGTTATGGGGAGGAGTGATCGTATTTATTGTGTCGCAGACCTATTGTGCAGCATATATGAGACAGCATGGCAGGGAATGGGAATGACTCGGCCTTAACGATAATGACTTGGAATATCAGAGGGCTGAATGATGCAAGGAAACGCAGGAAGATACTGGCATATTTAGATAGACACCAGGTGCATATTGCATTATTACAAGAGACGCATATCCACCCACATTCTCATAATACGTTCGCTAGTAGATGGGCGAATGTCCAACTGTTTTCCTCTTTTTTCTCGTACTCCAGGGTCACTGCCATATTGATTAAAAAGAATGTACCTTTTATGCTCACTGGAGAGATTCTGAATCCATTTGGGAGATATGTCATTGTATGGGGCAGATTGGGTAATGAATCTGTGACCATTGCGAATTGCTATGCCCTTAATGTGGACACACCGGAATTTTTTACAACACTCTGGGGTGAAATAATCAACATTGGATCCATGCATATTATCTGGGGGGGGGGGCTTTAATGTCTCTCTGATACCTACTCAAGATAGGGCTGATGGGGAATGCAATGATGTCCGGGGGAAACATGGCGGCCGCTTGCTAACGCGGTGCGCACGTCCCGACGAAGGCTACTGCCTGGATGCCCCTTATGCGCCCGTAGAAGCCTCCATATGGTCGATCACGCCGTTTACTAAGGTGGTCCTGCCTGCTTGAGCTCTGTTCCCCAGGCACACACGCGGAATACCTGGCGCTCGGCAGTACCTTCTCCACCCGCGGCTGCCGCCTGAGTCTCAATCCCGGGCACACCTACGGATCACTCGGTGCCGCCCCTTCCATCCGCAGCTGCTGTTGGCGCCGTGGTGTGGCTTGGTGGATTCTCTCGGTCTTGAGTGCCGGCACGCCTGCTGATTGTTTGGTTCTTGGCGTTTGGCTCTGTCTTTTGCCTCTCCCTTGTGAGGCTGTTGTCGGTGCTGAGGGGCAGAAGCCGAGTTCAGCGGAGCTTCGCGGAACGGCCGATGTGCTGGGGGCGGTTCTCTTTTCCTGCTCCCTCTCGCTGGTGCGAGGCAGCCGTGGAGCTGCGAAGGAGTAGGAGGGCGGCTGCTTACAACTATACCACGAAAGGAGCTGCCTCAGCCACAATAACAAGGTGCGGTAAGCGGGATTTTCGGGTGGAGGGTGCTACAATAGAGGAGCAGACCGGGGTCAGCAATTCACTCCTTTGGGCCAGAAGTACTAATTCTGTAAGCGCCTCAAATGTTATTTCTAAGCCCTCAGGAACTGATTTAAATGTTAGCTGGGCCTCAAACACTGAATTAAAAGTTTAAACAGTAAGTCAGGGGTGTGCCCAGACAAAAGACCTTTTTTCTGACCCTGATTTAACCGCTGTTATGAACAAATTGCAAGCCCTCTCCAGTGCTGTCGCACTTCAGAACAATAGAAAAACACAGCCCAACCAGAAGAAGGTAGTGGTTAAGAAGAGGCAAGGCTTTGCCATCGACAACCTGGGGAAGCGGAAGGCAAAGGGAAAGGGGAAAGGTAGGCAGAAGGATATTAACCTAGGAAACACAGATAATAGTTGTCATCTCGTGTCAGACTCAGAGAAGGTGCCTGAAGGAAGCCCTGAAAAAGGAGTTCGATCTGAGATAGAGCCAAAATCAGAAACAGAAATAGGGTCAGAATTAGATCTACTCCAACTACTAGGCAATAGGATCCCAGGTGGCAAGAAGAGGCTTTCGTCTACATATACTGATAAAATAACAGCAGGGCGATCAAAGAACCAGAAGGAGCTAGCCCAGGGAGAAGCTAGTTCTAGAAAAGCCAAGCTTACAAGAGTCACACCTTCTCTGAAATCCTATTTTAGGGTTCTACCCCAGATCTTAAACCTTAATCAGGAACAACAGCTCCTGACTACTGCACCAGTTATGTCCACCACCACAAAAAACCCTGCCTCATCAGCCACACCTAGTACGGAGCTCTCAGTAGAGACCATGGAACAGCTAAAAACTTCAGGCCTGGATAACGATGCCGGAAAGTTGAATAGCACCAGGATGCCGGGAACAGAGCCCTTGGCCATAAACTCAGCAGATATGGAAAAGACGGTTATACAAAGTGCCCCGGACCAAAATCCAGGTGGTCAGAGTGAAGACGGCGAAGACACTATACAGCGCATACTTCTCAACATGAGCAAGGAGATTAAATCTGGTTTTGAAGAGTCAAAATTATGCTTTGCGGAATCAAGGCAAAACCAATCGGAGATCCGGGCCATGTGTGAGAATCTGGAAACCAAGGTGGATGGGCTTTTTGAAAGGACAGGATGCTTAGAGACAACGGTGGGAGAGCTTAAGGCAAAGCTAGATCATGCTGAAACGAACATTGCGACTATGAGAAGAGAGGGGGAAGCAGTAAAAGAAAGAGTTGAGTCCTTAGAGAATTACTCAAGAAGGAACAACTTCAGGATTTTAAAAATCCCGGAAGGAAAAGATGGAAGCGAACTTAAAAAATACGTGGTAACCCTGCTTAAGGATACTCTGAAACTAGAGATGTCAGAATTAGATCTGATAACCGACATACAAAGAGTACACCGAGACCCCTTCCGTTTAAGCAGGTCCAAACCCCGGAAGATCCTAGTTAATTTTTTAACTTATACAACGAAGGAAATAATTCTTACTCTAGCACTCAAAGCCAAAACTCTGAAGACCTCAGATTTTTCCTTTGAGGTAAGATCAGACCGTTCTAAAACTACCTTAGACAGGCAGTGGGAGCTTGGCCAACGTATGGAAAAGTTTAGAGCCTTGGGAGCAACTGTACAGATGCGATTCCCGGCCTTCTTGAAAATTATGTTTAACAACAAAATGTATAATATCAAGACTCCTCTCGAGGCGGATGAATTATTAGTCTCCGTCAGTGAATTTTTCCACACCTCTAGATAAAAAAGAGATTCAGGAAGGACAATCGCCAATTAAATAAATAACAACGGTGTCCCCTGTCTCAAAAAAAAAAACATATATATATATATATACAAAAGAGCATGCATCACAGCCAGAAAAAAAAAACTTTTTGGAAAAAACAAAAGGAGGTATTCAGATGAGCACATAATATACGTATTTATGTGTAACTAACAAAAAATAAAGTTAGATTGTTAAAAAAAAACAAGGGAAACGTGAAAAGAAAGAAAAGGAAAGGATCCTCCTCCTCTTTCTCCTCTTACTCCTTTCTATGTCCTAAGATTGACTATATCTTTTTATTTTCTTTTCTTTCCTTGGAGATATAAATCGGGTGTACCCGGAAAAAACAAGGAGAGGGGGCAAGAGGCGGAGGAAGGGAAAAGGGAAAATGGAAGATAAGGGAATGGATAGAGGAAAAGTAGGAAAGAAAAGCGAGGAAGGAACAAAAGGAGAAAAAAAAAAAAAAACTAACATATAATCTGGACCAAATAAACACCATCTAACACCGACACGATCGACCGACTGATAGACTAGATAAATGGGGCCCCAGGTAGGGTTACGTCGGGGGCGACAACCTGGCCAGCCATCCGGCCAGAGTAAGTAGGGAGGGGTTTTCCAGGAGAGGGAGGGGGGTGGGAGAGGGGGAGAAAGCACAAAAAAGTCCTTGTAACCAAAATTAAAAAAATCGAAAACTTATTGATTCCAGGGCCTACCGCTTAAGAGTAGTCAATATCCAAAATAATAGAGGATACATACTGGAAGTCAAATGAAGAGAAAAAAAAATGGAGAATGGGTAAAGCGGGACAATGGACTGATAGAGAAACATGAGAGACATTAAACTTCTCTCCTGGAGCGTAAACGGCCTGCGCGTACGAGGGAGAAGAAATAAAATTATGCAGTACCTCAGAGATTCGTCCGCACAGATCATAACGATCCAGGAGACACACTTAAATAAACAAGAGATCACAGACATTCTCAAAAAATTAAGATGGGTCGATAAATTTGTTACCACAGACCATAATGCTAGCATTCGTGGATTAGCCATCATTTTTAAAAAAGGCGCTATGGCTCAGATTGACGATTTGAAGGTAGATCCGAACGGCAGATGGTTAATAGCCAACGTCCAGCTAGATATAAGGAGATTTACCCTAGTAGCCTATTACGGACCTAACCAAGATGACCCCTCCTACATAGACACAATACAAAATCATTTGATAACTATCACCAACCCAATAATTTGGACGGGAGATTTCAACTTGGTATTAGATCCCAAACTGGATAAATCCCCTAGTTCTAGGGCAATAACCCACAACAAAACAAGAGATGCACTACTGTGCTGTATGTCCAATTTGGGATTGGAAGACTTTTGGAGACAGAGAGCCGGGAAAACATTGGGGGTCTCTTACCACAACTACAAGTACAAGCATAAATCCCGAATAGACTACGCTCTATTTAGTTTCTCTCTAAAAGACTTGATAAGGAACATCACATACCTACCATCGCACTTATCGGATCATTCTGCCATCATTTTCTCGTTATTACTAGACCGCGAACATACTTTTGCCTCATGGTCTTTTGACCGTACTCTATTATTAGAGGAAACGTAAATGGAATATCTTATATCCGAAACCACTGCCTTCTTAGAGCTGAATTTAGACTCTGCCCCTTTGGTCAGTGTGTGGGAGACATGGAAAGCGTACATCAGGGGCTGTATCACCAACAGGGCATCCTACAGAAAAAAGAAGTACAGAGAGGAACTATTGTCAATAGAGCAAGATCTGGCAAGGCTGGACTCAGCAGATCAAGTGCCCCACACTAACTTAGAAAAGAAAAGAGAGCTAAAAGACAACCTAGAAATCTTACTACAGGAGAGACTAAACAAACGTTGGCAGGCCAGTAAACTCTCCCACTTTGAATATGGCGAGTCAGCAGGGAAGCTGCTAGCCTGGAAAATAAAAGCAGACCAGGTTAGGAAACATATAAAAGAGGTGAGAGTAGAGGGAGAATCAAATAGCAGGAAAACTGATACTGAGATTGGTGAAGCTTTCAGTAGCTTCTTCCATAATATCTATACAGAAGAAATAACTGACAATATCGATAACACTGAGGAAAGAAATAAATGGCTGGAAAAGATGAACCTTCCTGAGTTAAATGAGCATCAGAGCGAGAATCTAGATAGGGAGATAACTGAGGGGGAAGTTGAAAGTGTTATTAGGCAGTTAAAACAGGGGAAAGCCGCAGGACCGGATGGGATTCCGGGGGAATTATATCGGGTGCTTAAGTCCACACTCACCCCGATATTAACAAAGCTATTTAATGACATATTATTAAAAGGGGAGACACCGCCTAGCTCTTGGGGAGAAGCGAACATCGCCTTAATCTTAAAATCAGACAAGGATCCGATAGACTGCGGTTCATATCGTCCAATCTCGCTTCTCAACAATGACTATAAGATCTTTTCGTCAATTTTGGCCGCTCGGTTGGGAAGCGAGATCGGAGATATCATACATCAGGATCAAAAGGGATTTATAAGAGGCCGACAACTTGCCGACTTAACATACGATCTAGTCGGAGCTATAGATATTGCCTCAACTTTTGCTCTACCTCTTGCAATCATGACTCTCGATGCAACAAAAGCGTTCGATAGAGTAAACTGGTCTTACTTAAATGCTGCTATGGTAAAGTTTAAAATAGGCCCTAAATTCCTTAGAACGGTAGGCTTACTATATAAAAACCCTAAGGCAAGTCTGCTAATTAATGGCACATGCACAAATTCCTTCGAAATTACTAGAGGAACAAGACAGGGGTGTCCTCTTTCCCCCCTACTATTTGACATTTATCTAGAACCATTTGCTCACTCTATAAGAGAAGTCCCCAATATTCCCCCCTTTTCGTTTTCTGGTTGGGAAAAGAAAGTCGGTTTGTATGCCGATGACATCCTTATTTACACTACAGACCCGACACAGGCTTTCCCTATTGTCATCAAAAGCGCGGAGGGATTTGGGAAGCATTCAGGTTATGAAATAAACGCAGGGAAGACAGAGATAATGGTCTGGAACATCACCAATCTTCAGCTCCCTTTAAGATCCTCAATGCGCTACCTGGGCATAAGAATCACCAAAGACCCCAATCTTCTGGCCCAGAATAACCTAGATCGCATCTCACGCGAAGCTAAATCATTAATGAAGTCCTGGTCTTTTCTACCTCTCACCATATACGGGAGAACTAACCTAGTAAAAATGTCCATTCCCCCCAAATACACATTTCTCTTCAACACAATTCCTTTATTATTCGACACGAACCAATTAATAAAATGCCAACAAAATATAAACTCATTTGTTTGGTGTTATAAATTTACCAGGCTGGCGTGGAAGAAACTGAGAAGGAGAAGGGAAAAAGGAGGTCTTGCTTTGCCAGACCTGGAATACTACGCCTGGGCATTCCACCTGACCCACTCCAGGATGTTACTGAAGTCCCCACTAGACAACTCGAACGGCCATATGTTCAAAGCTATGCTACTGGGCTCAGACCTTCCACTGGACGGATTCCTATTCAAATTTGCGCATCAGAGGTTTTTCAAAAAAGTCAGACTAAAGACACTATATTGTCCCATAAAAGAATGGTCTCAAATCAAATCCAAGGCGGGGATTCCATACTTTTCTAACTATGCGCCGATTTGGGACTTTCCTGGGCTCTCACCGCATTACACTCAGACGGTTAAAACAGTCTTACAAGAAGCAGAAATCACACGATGGGGAGAATTAGTAGCAGATAGCTCTCTTATCGAATGGGAAATATTCTCAGACAGGGTAACCTCACCATTAGCCTGGCTCGTTTACAGACAGCTTTCTAGCTGGTTGCGCTCTCAAACAAGTAAAAAGATCAAATTTGGAGGAGACAGCCCCTTAGAAAGGAATTTAATCGAAAAACCATATAAAGGCAAGGAGGTTGCCTCACATTATTGGAGCATCTTGGAAGAAAGGGAAGGTGAGTTTAATCTTCCAACAAAGCTATGGGGAGGAGAGGGAGAACCCCAGGCAGAAGGGAAATGGATAGAGTCCTTTACACTCCTCTATAAGATCGTAAAACCAGCTTGCCTGAGGCGCAACCAACTATTTACAATACACCGGGCGTACTATTCCCCTAAAAGGCTTTCCAAGTTTCAACCGTGGAAGTGCTGCAGTAAATGTTCTTTGCGAGCCGCCTCAGATCTGCATATGATCTGGGAATGCCCGAATGTTACCATCTTTTGGCAAGAAGTCAAGATATCACTTGAGTCAATCCTTAAAATCTCCATCCCTTTTTCTTGGTCGCTAGTAATATTTGGACTGAGTGATAACATCAAAGGATTAGAAAGAGAGTTCCTATACTACGCCATACTACTAGCAAGAAGACAAATCTGCAAAAACTGGGTCAACATCAACCCACCAACCCATGCAGAGTGGTTGTCCTCGCTTTATATGACGTCAAAAGTAGATTTGGCCAGAACATGCAGCCCCCGTACAGTGAGATTCTGGAATTTACTAATTGAGTGGAGTCGGAATAGTTAGGACCCCGGGGTTTTTTTTTTGTGGTTTTTTTTTCTCCCCGGGTCCGATGATTAAGCCTGAGTCTCCATGTCCAATGGGAGGCACCCCAAGCCATAGTAATATTGGACTATCAGCCCATATTGGGCTTGTATTGGAGGTAGCTTGTGTGGGGTTCTATTTCTCAGCTTTGACACCAGACCAGCCTCTCAGGAAAATTTGACGGTATCTTAAAGGCACAGAGGCTACTGGGTCATGCGGTTGGAATGCCCCTGGATCGATTAAGTGGCTAATGAGGACAAAAAAGAAAAAAATAATAATAAAGATAGGGCTGATGGGGTAGCACACTACCATAGTAGAACTACGGAAGTATTGCAGGGTATCGTGGAGGAGGGGGGGGCTGCTGGATAGCTGGAGGTTCGTCTATCCCCTGCGGAAAGAAGGGACTCACTACACGTCATACACTGGCACTTGGGCGCGTCTGGACTATTGCTTGATATCTAGGGGGCTGAGCACGGGTCTCACTGGTGCCACACACCTAACCCGAACATATTCGGACCACTGTCCTCTCTGGATTAAGTTGCATATACCTGGCTATGATAGACCTAAACCGGTGTGGTGGCTTCAGCTTAATGCCTTGTTGGATACAGTTTTTAAGACGGAACTTGGGGAGGAGATTGCAGCTTTTTTCCCACGCAACAGGGGATCAGTTGATAGTGTTGAAGTCATTTGGGAGGCTTTTAAAGTTACAGTGCGAGGTTACAGTATATCAAAGAGTTTCGGGGTATTAAGGGATATACAACGGACACTACGCACCTTGGAACGAGACCTGAAGGGACTAGAGGGGCTCATGTTGCGTGGAGACGAAGGGCAAGCACACAAGGACTTTAGGGCTAAATTGTCAGAGTATGAGGAAGAAGCTGCTAGGGAAACCAAGTTTCGGGGATGATACTGGGTGGCGCGTAAGTACGGTGAAGGGGAGCGGCCGAGGAAGGCACTATCTGAAATTACCAGATGCCCACGATTTAATACCAGTGTCTTGGAAATAGGCAGACCGGAGGGAGGGAGATGTCAGGACACTGCTATTATTTTGATGTTTTCACCTCACACTACACTCAACTGTATACTACGCAGACTACGGGAGAGATAGACTTTGAGGAATTTATGGAGGATATTGCCCTATGCTGTCTGAGTGATGTACACAGGGAATTCCTCAGTGCTCCCCTAGAACTCGATGAGATTAGAGAGGCGATAATGTTACTTAAGAACGGAAAGGCACCAGGTCTTGACGGGTTGCCTGCTGAGTTTTATAAATGCTACATCGACATTATGGCTCCGGTGTTACGGGAGGTGTTTACAGAATCTCTAGAGGTGGGGATACTTCCTCAGACGATGCGTGAAGTAGTGATCAAGTCCCTAATGAAACCTGGTAAGGCTCCCGAAGTCTGCGACTCATATCGCCCATTATCATTGATTAACTGTGACACGAAAATATTAGCTAAAGTATTGGCGACTCGGCTGTCCCTACTGATGACAAAGATTATACTCCCGGATCAGTCAGGATTCGTCCCTGGTAGAGACACTAATCATAATTTGCGTACTCTCTTTTCTCTGATACAGACTGTGGCACCTGAGTTCCCGGTTGCTGCAGTGTTTCTCGATGCCTCCAAGGCATTCGACTCTGTTGTATGGAAGTATTTATTTGCAGTCCTGCAGAGAATGGGGTTCCCTAAGATGTTTATCTCTTGGATGCAGTTACTCTATAATCTACCTACTGCTAGAGTACTCATAAATGGCCATCTTTCCTCGTCATTTTCCATAACGCAGGGTACCAGGCAGGGATGTCCCCTCTCCCCTCTTCTTTTTGCTCTAGCGATTGAGCCGTTAGCATGTCGATTGCGACAACTTCATCGGGATAGTGCGTTTAAGTGTTTCCAACGGCAAATTTCTATTTCACTGTATGCCGATGACTTAACGCTGTACGTTACAGACCCGCAACAAAATCTCAACCCCATGTTACGGGAGTTCTTGGTGTTTGGTAGGCTATCAGGGGTGCAAATAAATTGGGGGAAGTCGCAATTCTTCCCACTTACCCCTGTAGTTACAGAATTCCAATTGGATTACCCCCTTGAATGGTGTCACTCTGACCTCCGCTATCTAGGGATTCAAGTGTCTAGGGATAGGGAGGAAACGCTCAGGCTCACCTATGGCTCTGCGATCACGAAGTTGATCACCAATATTACGCATTGGATATCTCTACCCTTGTCAATGGCTGGTAGAGCCTCACTTATTAAAATGATAATACTACCGCGTTTATATTTTTTTCAAAATATCCCTTATTATCCAGGCGCCTTTTTCTTTAGAACTCTGCGCATGGAATTGATACGCTTGCTATGGGGCGGCAAACAGCCACGGCTTAAATGGTCGATCATCGCGCAGCCATACGATAAAGGCGGGTTTGACATACCTGACTTTGAAGTTTACTATATTAGTGCGCAGGCTCAATATGCATATAATTGGATGGTGCCTACGCCCTATATGCCTCAAATAGCTACGGAGGACTGGTTGGTGCGTCCCCTACCCTTATATGGCCTAATACATGGTGCTATTGAGGCCCTGGAGAAGCCGCCCACAACAGTGACGAGCACGATCAATGCATGGAGACGAGTGGCAAAGCTGTTACAGGTTACGCTGTTATACTCGCCACGAATGCCTCTCACCTACCACCCAAAATTGGTGTTATTGCAGGAAAAGGGTTTTCAAGCATTTTGCCAACGCCTTAATGTTGCTACATGGGGTGATCTGTTTATGGGGAGGATATTTCGGTCCATGGACCTTTTTTTTTTAAAGATGTGCCCCCCACGCCGCTTGAGGTCTTTTATTATGTACGGTTGAGGCAGGGGCTGAGGGATGTTTTGCCGGATTTTCCTCGGGAACCTGAAAGTCTGGCTTCGTTAAAAGTTAAGTAGGTGAATCCGCATTGATCTGGAATGATACGGATCACTAAGTTGCATACGTTTACGCGTGTTTGTAAATGTTTAGTTGCTAACATGTCTGTTTGCAATGAACGCAAAATTTCTGTATGTTTTTGTGTCCAATTTACTGTTTTAAAAACAGGTTTTATTAATTCGTAGATAGGTTTAACCCTTTCTGCGTAGTTTAGAATGTAAGTTCTTCCGAAATTTATGAATCCTAGAATCGACTGCAGGTTTTTCAGTGTTTTTGGTGGTTGGAGCAGCGCACACTTTTCTAAAAAGTTGGCTGCCAGGCTTTTGCCTTCACTTGATAATTCATATTCTAAAAATAGTACGTTTAAATGGGCAATTATAGATTTTTTTTAATTGAATTGATAACCTTCAGAGGCGAATCCAAGTATAATGGCATTCACCCTATTCAAGTGCCTATCCAAGTCATCATCTGTCAGATAGATGTCATCCACATATGATAATGCTTCATCATCATAAGTTTGTAGTAACTCTGTTACTCTTGCTGAGAATAACCCAGGACTATTTTTGAATCCTTGAGGGAGACGACAGAAGTGACGCTGTGTCTCCATAATTGGGAAAGCGGTCAAATACCTACTTTCAGGTGCAATATTTTGATAGAAGATACCGTTAGAAATATCTAATGTGGTTTTATATTTTTTACGCACAATGTTATTTATTAATGCTGTACTGTGTGAATTTTGCACTGCAAATGTTTTGCAACAAGAGTTTAGATGTCTATAATCCAATAGTAGACAATATGTATTGTCTGGCTACAGGAAACAAAGGATTGTTCATTAACGAGGTGCATGTTTCAATCACCCCTTGGTATTCAAGTTAATCTAATATCTCCCTGACCTGTTTTTTAGCTTCTTGCTTAACTGGCTACTGCCTTTGTGCAGTTAGTTGATTTTTTAACTGGGTTTTATGGTGAGGAGAATCCTCATCCCATCCTACATGATTTTTATATAATGCAGGAGCTTGGGCGACTGCCCATTTCCTAGCATAAGTATATTTTAAGTTAATTGGAATATGGTTAGAGAAGGCTGGCATAATGATGTCTTCGCCATGTGGACACTCCCTGATAAATTCTGGTGGCCAGTCTTGTACAGCTAGAAGAATATCATAACCCTTAGAAAACCTCTCCCAAAAGAGTGCTTTCACTTTTCTTGGTATGTCTCCCTCCATCTGGAGTGTTATTTCATATAACTTATGTGGAGAACTAGCCCTGGGATCCGCAGTTTCAACATTGAATAAATTCATTCAAGTACACTGTCTCCAGAAGATCCTTCAGGTTCTGGCGAGCTATTGTGAATTCTGCTGCACTGTCCAACATTGTCTGAGCCCATTCTCCGTTCTTAAGTTGTGTCCTCAAGATCCTGGGCATGTCTGATTTTTAGACCTTCTACCTTCTTTTTGGTGAATTGAGGTTTCTTGTTTTTCTGAACGTGTTGATCGTCTTTGGACTTCACGCGTTCTTCCTTGTTTTCTGACCGCTCTTCTTTCTGATTTCTGTGACGAAGTCTGAAGGGTACGAGAGGAACGTGTGTCAGTATCTTGATATCTATCAGGTTTTCCCACATTATCCCTATTCCTGAGGTTGTACCTCCTTTCAGAAGGCTCCTTTTGAGGAGATCTACCTCTGGAATGAGAACGCTTCTCTTTAGAAGTTTGTTTGCTATTTTCCCACTTCTTTTTAGAAGGAGTAGGAGTGTTTTTAGTAAAGTCTTTTTCAGGACTTTCAGACAGTTGGGGTTTGACTGGTTTACCCCACAAACTTCCTCTACCTAATTCTTCATAGGATTTTTCAATTATTCTGGCTAGTTCTTGTCGTTGCTCAGTTACATCAAATTCCCTTAACTTCTGGTGGATCGCCACTGATGCTGCTTCTCATTTAATATTAGCTAATATTATTGCTGAGACCTGTTTGAAATCTTTCAGTAGTTTCATACCCAAATGTAAAGCAGGCTATGCCCTGTATTCGTTTTGAATCTGTTTCAGGACGTCAGGTATTACCGCCATAGACGGAACACCATATGTTTTAGTGTAGATTGCAGCAAAGACTGTACCCCATGTGGTGCAGTCCTCCATATACGGTAAACAGATTGTTAAAATTCTGTGTTTCTCATGTGGGCTAGTATTAGGAAATACTGCTTCGATTTGAGTAATTTTTTGAGCTATCCAGAATGGAATTTGTTCATGTTTTGTAGGAAATTTACCTATGATTGAGTGTAAAGTCTGTGGTGTAATTTTTTGTGTACTCCCCTGGTGAGAATTTTTTGGGGGAATATTTATTGTAGGTTGGACTGTAAAAGTCTGCATGACATATTGAACCAGTTGTCTATAGATTTTGATTAACTCTTTGAGTTGAGCTAGTAAGTTTACATCTGACGTCATCAATGTCAGGATGTGGTGTATAGCTGGCTAAAACCGGCCATGTGGCTCCTGGTCTACCTAGTGGACCGAGCTTGGTAATGTGATTTGAATGTTTTAGGGCGCCTTTAAACCAGAGCTCATGCTCCTGGTATGTGAGTTGAATTTCAATATTCTCGAAAGGAATGTGTTCCTCCGGTGGATCATCTTCTTTGTAGAAGTGAAACACATGTGTTACTGGATTTGCTTCTGGGAAGACTATCCATGAATAGAATACCTCTGTCTGGTGATATTCATGTGCCTCTATCACAAAAACTGCCCTACCACCTGTTGATGTTAGGCCAGGTTTTATAAGTTTTATAGTGATGGCTTTCCTTAAATGTAGAGGAATGGATATAGCATCCCCGTCTGTTTCTTGGAAACCTGTGAAGTTAAAAGCTGCATCGGCTGGATCAGCCGCAGCTCCACCGGTTTTGGTGTTGTCGCCGTTATTCAACATTGTTTATTGAAATTTGCAAGTTTCAAGGAAACAAAGTTAAGGTGCACAATATTTTGGAACACTGTATCCTGCACCGTTGAACAAACCAAAAACCTAATACATAGGAGTTTTCGTCCTACTCAGCTATGGCGGATATTATCCCTTACCCACTCCAGACGTCTATTGGAGTATTATGAGTATGGGGTCTCGGAGAAAAGCACGACTGAGTTATTTTAGTATCTAGCGTTAAATTAGTGCCTTACTAAATGCAGGGCGCCATGTAGTGTAGTTCCTATATTCCCATGCCTCTGCACATTGGAATTATATACACTATAGATTTGATATAGGACTGAGGTCGGTATGTCTCTATCGAGTATACTAAACTTAATTGTGTGTGTGCCCGCTAACTCAGAGGTCACTAGAAACTTTCTTGAATAAACAAGAAGTTATTAGTTTCTGACAACCGCATAAACATGACAACTTTGTTTCCCCTAGAATCGAAACATATCTTCAGAGTCGTGGAAACAATAGATAACTATTTCACTCAGTCAATCGTGCATGCTTCCTTTCTACAGAGTTGCATAGAAATAGAGAGACGGGCATTTCAATAAAAAGGGGTTTATTGAACAGTCTACATTCTCATGCAAGAGAGGTGAACTGCTACAATAGTTAGACAGAATGCAAAGTATAATGCGTACAGCGAGAACAGTAATATAAAATAATACTGTAATAGCATTGTCTGTTGCTATGACGTGTAAAAATACATACATAAATAACACAGGCTAAAATATTCAACTGGTGCGTCTAAAATACGCCTATCCCAGTGTACCTAACCTAGGTCTAGTACGAGGGAAGAAGTAGGCGTTTGTCTTTTAGCATAGGTTTAGTTTTGCCAAGATTTGCCAAAGGTTTCTCTAGGTTCTAATCAGCTCCATACCTTAGAATGAGAGAGGTTGGTATCTCTGTCTCGGGACTCAATTTCCCAACACCCCGCAAGGGGAGTCGGAAGCACTGGAGCTGGAATACTCGGCAGGAGGATGATTCTGATCAGCGTGTAAGCTGGAGAGTTGGCTTCCTTCGGCACTTGCTGTAGCGAGCTGCATCGTGCAAGTAGGTAGTCATACTGCACCGAACCACACCGTGCTTTGCTGTAGCAAGTGAAGGTATATTTATACCTTGAAGGTGTTTAGGAATGTCAGTATTGACGTAAAAGTCGGGCATATGAACATCATGGATGAACCCCTAAGGAATAGTTGTTCATGCATAATAATGAGTTTCTTGGAGAAATCAATATCCAGGCTAGGGGAAGTCTCTTCTGCTTAGGAGTCTGTTTTTCCAAGAAATAGTTGTGACGTAGCTGAACGGATGGAAGTAGCCATGCCTGTATTTGGGTAGCATGGGCTATGCCTAAATAAGGAATGGATTTCCATGCCTATATAAGGGAAATGTGAATTGTACCTAAATAAGGGCATGAATCGGGAAATTCATTCAGAATCTAAATCGACATACAACACCATGTTGTCATGTAGTACCAAATCCAGCAGTAATTCTCTTTCAGATACCCTGGAACGCTGGATGGTTTACTGTGATTGATCTATGCCAGGCCTTTTTCTCAATTCCTTTACACCCTGAAAGCCAGTATCTCTTTTCTTTTAAATTTGAGGATCATATCTATGTATGGAATCGAGTCCCTCAAGGGTATACCGAAAGTCCTTCAATTTTCAATCAGATTTTGAAAAAGTTACTTGAGAAACTAGTTATGCCCCGAAATTCTGTCCTAGTGCAATATATCGACGACTTACTTGTGGTGTCGAAATCCAGAGAAGACGGTATTACTGATTCAATTGCATTACTAAATTATTTGGCTAATGGGGACACAAAGTATCTCCAGAAAAATTGCAATTTTGCTGAACAGGAGTAAAATATTTAGGTCATCAAATAGAAAGATGAGTGAGGAAAGTGACCACTGAGAGAATTAGAATAATCAGGCAAATGCAATTGCCCCAAACGCAGAGAGAGATAAGAATGTTTCTTGGAGTCGGATATTGCCGACAGTGGGTTGTGGGTGTTTCCTTACTAGCGAAGCCACTAATTCAGATGACACGAAAAAGAGTAAAAGATCCAATAGTTTGGGACGATGAAAGTGTAGAAGAATTTGTAAAATTAGGGAACTGTTTATGTGAGGCCCCAGCCTTAGATATGCCTGACTATACGAAATAATTTGCACTATTTTGCTGTGAGAGAGAAGGTTGTGCACTCTCAGTCTTAACACAAAGACATACACTAAATTGCTGTCCAGTAGCATATTTTTCTGCTACTATGGATCCTGTGGCTTCAGCATTACTTGGCTGCTTAAAAGCAGTAGCTGCTACTTGTATGAGCATAGAACAAAGTGAGTCAATTGTGATGGGACATCCAGTAAAAGTGAATGTTTGACATTCAGTCGAGATTCTATTAACAAGAACTTGAAACCAGCAACTTACCCGTAGTCGGATGACTAAGTATGAAAGAATAATTCTGGGAGCAGAGAATGTGACTGTAATTCAGTGTACCATGGTAAACCTGGCTACACTATTGCCGGACTCAAAATATGAAGAAGTAAGAGATGCGGCAAAACATGATTGCTTAGATGTGACCGAGATGTGCACTAAGCCCCGACCTGACATACAGGAAGAGACTCTTAAGGATCCCGATCATGAACTAATTGTTGATGGCTTTAATCTTAGGCTTGAGGAACGAGGATTGAGTGCAGCCTATGCTGTATGCTAATTAACTGGAGTTGTTGAAGCATCCTGTTTACCTGGAGTCAAGTCTGCACAAGTAGCCAAATTGATAGCTATAATAAAAGCATGCAAAGTTGGGGAAAATTGGAAAGTGACCATATTTACTGATAGCCAATATGGTTACAGGATTGTGCACGACTTTGGCCAACTTTGGATGCATAGGGGATTTATGACTTCATCAGGATCCCCTATACGGAATGGGAAAATTGTGAAAGAACTATTGGAAGCAATACAATTGCCAAAAGAACTAGCAGTCGTCAAGTGTGCCGCTCACCAATCAGGAAATGACTATGTGGCAGCTGGCAATAAATATGCTGACCAGGTTGCTCAATATTGTGCTAGAAACAACATGTCAATAAATAGAAAAATGGAAACAAGTGGAATCAGCTGCCAACTTATGTCATTTTCAGCTATTGAGACATGGGAAGAAGTGAAGCAGTTTCAGGATGAAGTGGAAGAGAGTGAAAGGGAAAACTGGATAAAGCAGGGTTGTGAAAAGAGGGCAGAAGATGAAGTGTGGGTGTACCATGATGGCAGACCAGTTATGCCAGATTGTTTACTCTCACAAATGGCGAGAATGTACCATGGAGATACTCATACGGGCAGGGAAACTATGATATGACTATTCATATAAAATTGGTACAATCCAAGGTTTAGGGTAGTCACAGAGAGCCTTTGCCAGAGATGTTTAATTTGCCAGCAATTAAATCCAGGCAGAAAAACAGTGGTCAGTTGGGGAAGAATTGGAAAAGCAGAAGGACCGTTCATAAGGTTACAGCTAGACTTCATATCATTAGCACCATGTAGGGGAATGAAATACGTTCTTGTGATAGTGTGTTTGTTGTCAAAGTACGTGGAAGCATACTAGGAGAAATTACAGTATAACAGTTGCCAAATTATTGTTGAGGGAACTGATCCCACATTTTAGTTTTCCAGTAACTTTAGAATCAGATAGAGGACCTCATTTTAATAATGAAATAATTTGAATAATCTGTGAAACATTCAACATTGAACAGAAACTACACTGTGCATATCGCCCAGAGGCTTCTGGAGTGGTAGAACAATTGAATGGCACAATCAAATCGAGACTGGCCAAGGTGTGTGCATCCACCTCGATGAGTTGGTCAGATGCACTGCCTCTTGTACTGATGGGGCTCAGAAGTATTCCTGACAGAAACACAAGACTGAGTCCCCATGAGATTATCATAGGAAGAGCAATGAGACAAGCATATATACCAGGACATAAATTGCTGATGATCTGGTATTGGAATATCGCAAAGGATTGGCTGACCTAGTGCGTTCTGTCTCTCACCAGGTTGGAGAAGATGCAGTGACCAGGCAGCCGGACCAAGCACATGATTTAAATCCAGAAGATTGGGTGATAGTAAAGAATCACACTCGAGAGTTGTGCCTAGCCCCAAGGTGGGATGAACCACGACAAGTCATATTAGTCACCACCACAGCAGTGAAGTGTGCAGGTCTACCAAACTGGATTCATGCCAGTCATACCAAAAGGGTGCCAGCCCCTGATGTAGAAGGGTCACAACTGACTCAAACAGTTGAGGCAGCTGAAGGTTGTGCAGTTGAAGAATCTATAGCACAAGATTCAAGGGAGACTGACAGAGAACAACAGAGCCCAAGTCAGGAGGATTGGATACCAGTGGTTGACATACCGCAAGTGCTTATCAAAACAAGTAGTAGAACCAGATTAGAGGAGCACGAGATTAGAGAGGACCAGATAGTGATAGAAGAACACACTCAGAACAAGCATTTGCAATGCAATAGGTCTCGCATTAGGAAAGTTTAAGCTATTGGTCTTGTAAATGACAATTTTTTTATTTATGTGTTGGTTTTGAAAATAGCTAAATTAATCACTTTGTCATTTACAATGCCAATAGTTATAACTTTCGCAAATGTGACACCTGTAGCATTTGTAATGCAACATATTTTGTATTTACGTGACTTAGACGTATTGATATTACAAATTACAATGGCTTTTAATTTTTTTAAATAATTAATACTTAAATAAAAGTGATTGTAATTTATAATGGCAATAGCTTAAACTTTGGTAAATAAATTTTGTGAAGATTATGTTCATTGTATTTTATTGTGAGGAAAATCCAAGAACAGAAGTGAAATATTAACATCTTTTTGTGACATTTGTAATAAAGCTTGAAACATTGAGAGAACATATTTGAACCAGTTGTTTTTGAATGGTTGCGCAGATTGATGCTGGGGTGGCGCTGAGTGATGCTGTGGTGGTGCTGAGTGGTGATGTGGTGGTGCTGACTGATACTGGGATGGTGCTGAGTGATGCTGTGGTGGTGCTGAGTGATGCTGTGGTGGTGCTGAGTGATGCTGTGGTGGTTCTGAGTGGTGCTGTGGTGGTGCTGAGTGGTGTTGTGGTGGTGCTGTGTGGTGCTGTGGTGGTGCTGAGTGATGCTGTGGTGGTGCTGAGTGATGCTGTGGTGGCGCTGAGTGATGCTGTGGTGGCGCTGAGTGATGCTTTGATGGCGCTGAGTGGTGCTGTGGTGGTGCTGAGTGGTGCTGAGTGATGCTGTGGTGGTGCTGAGTGATGTTGTGGTGGTGCTGAGTGGTGCTGAGGGGTGCTGAGTGGTGCTGAGGGGTGCTGAGTGGTGTTGAGGGTTGTTGAGTGGTGCTGAGTGGTGCTGACTGGCGCTGAGTGGTGCTGACTGGCGCTGAGTGGTGCTGAGTGGCGCTGAGTGGCGCTGAGTGGCGCTGTGGTGGTGCTGAGTGATGCTGTGGTGGTGCTGAGTGGTGCTGTGTGATGCTGTGGTGGTGCTGTGTGATGCTGTGGTGGTGCTGAGTGATGCTGTGGTGGTGATGAGTGATGCTGTGGTGGTGATGAGTGATGCTGTGGTGGTGCTGAGTGATGCTGTGGTGGTGCTGAGTGATGCTGTGGTGGTGCTGAGTGATAATGTGGTGGTGCTGAGTGATGCTGGGGTAGCGCTGAGTGATGATGTGGCGATGCAGAGGGCAGAAAGGCACAAAAAGCAGTCTAACAGAGGGCAGAAGGGCAGAAAAACAAGGGAAAAACAAGTATAACAGAGGGCAGAAGGGCACAAAAAACGAGTCTAACGGGGCAGAAAGGCACAAAAAACAAGGGAAAAACGAGTCTAACAGAGGGCAGAAGGGCACAAAAAACGAGTCTAACAGGGCAGAAGGGCAGAAAAACAAGGGAAAAACGAGTCTAACAGAGGGCAGGAGGGCAAAAAAACAAGGGAAAAACGAGTCTAACAGAGGGCAGAATAATGAATAATGAAAAGCGGCCGGGAAATGCAAGCGGCGGGGAAATGCGCATTCCTTTGTCCACGCTGTGCACCATCTACTCAGAAGGTACTAATGTGTATCCCTTAATGTTCTCAAACGGCAACCATAAAGTAAAATAATGAAAATTGTGCTGCATCACTAAATACTTTTAAGGTCCGAAAAGCAAGACCTTTTGGCTATGCCGGGATAATTTGTAGTGGTTTTCAGTAACACAGCAGGAAAACTTTGTAACCCTATCTTAACCTGAGTTTATCCTGTCCAGAGACACAAGTGCGCTGGACTCAGACCCCAGTCAAGGCAATCTTCTGTAAATGCCATAAAAACGAAATATTGGTTTATTCTCTGTGTTAACGCCATTAACTCCTTTGATCAAAATATTTTGACTGCGTTAAAGAAAAGTCCCCAAAAACGCATACCTAACATGCTCCCATTCTGAGGCACCAGAGCCAACCCGTGTTTGAGGTCATTAAAAAGTGTCATCCTTGGACTCAAAACGTATATATTTCATTGCTGTGGCCCTGCTCCCCAAACTGCGCCTGTTCCTGCAGCACATTATGGTGTTTTAGTGGAGTACGAACAGATAGCGGGCAATTATTTTTAATGAAGTATGCACTTGATTGCTTACAACACTGCGCAAAGTGTCCGCTTTAAATATTGATTTGAACACCTCGAGCACTTGACAGAAGGTGACATATTGACAAACATGCGGATTGCAGGTTATGTCGAATCCAGTCCCATTAGCTTTTTACGCGTGCATCTTCAGCTTGTGCTTGCAGTTAACATAGTGCGTGCTCAAGCCAGTGTTTGCTAAAAGCGACATCATCAAATCATGTTTTTACAAGGCACATTGCCGGAAGAGAATCCTGCTTTCCCATTATAGAGGCGCTCATGCGTAATGTGTATTTAAAACTGAAGCCAGCATTTAGCCTTTGGCCAGAAAGATGGGAAGTGGGGGTCTGGAGCTCACAGCGCCCTGCCTCCACCGGGACTTCGGCCCATGACATAATGATGTATTCTGTGCTCTCGGCTCTGTCCTCATGCGGGTATGTACCGGCGTCGACACTGCGTTTGTACATTAGGAAGAAGACGGTGATAGCATGCATTCAGAGGAATCGTATATTACATTTAAATCGATGGCATGCATTGAACTAAATTAAAAACAGCGATCGCCGTAAGCGTTACATTTAGGGCTAGGTTAGGGGTAATTAATAATAATTCAATGTGATTTAAAACATTAGATTGAAGAAAAGGTCAATAAATTAAATAGTATGTAACATTGACGGCTATAAATAAAACAATTGTGTATTAATTAAAAAATGAAAATAAGTTGAGGTGGGTAAGTGGTTGAGGTAGCGTTAAAAAGTGCCTGGAGGCTTTGGGGATGGGATGAAGAAGGGGCTGTGGATACAGCAACTGGTACCGATTTCAAAAGCTGCCTGGTTCCCAGTCGATAGAGTGGCTTACGTAAGCATTTGAGGTGAATGTAGGTAAAACGGCCATATTTATATTGCACTTTTAAAGTGAATTTCCTTTGGGGCAGTTAATACTAGGTCCTAATTTAATAAATAATGCTATTTGCTTTATTTACTACTAGCAGCCCGTCCCGACCTTGTCCGGGAGCAATCATGGCTTAGGGCCCCCGCCCGCCCTGACGTAGTGCAGTATTATGGCTGTATGTTTACTTTTGGAGGCTTTTGTAACCTGCACACGTTTGTTAACCTGCACGCTCCTCACTGCCCACGTCACTTTTTGTCACCTGCAGACGTTTCTGTGACTTTTTCCTCCTGTAATGGGCTGTTTGCTACCTGCTCCACGTTTCTTTTTCCGCGGCCGCTGGCGCCCTGCACACGTTTCTTAACCTGCACGCTCCTCACTGCCCACGTCCCCGCCGCCGCTTTTTCCTCCTGTAATGGGCTGTTTGCTACACGCTCCACGTTTCTTTTTCCGCGGCCGCTGGCGCCCTGCACACGTTTCTTAACCTGCACGCTCCTCACTGCCCACGTCCCCGCCGCCGCTTTTTCCTCCTGTAATGGGCTGTTTGCTACCCGCTCCACTTACTTGCACACGTTTCTTTTTCCTGTGGTTCGCTCACCGCTCCTCTCTGCCTCCGCTTTCACCCTACCTCATCCGCCGCTCAGCGCTCCTCCCCGCCGCCGCTCCTCAATGCCTGCCCTTCGATCGCCGCTCATGTCCGCTGCTCCCCGCGCTGATCATCACTGCTCCTCCCCACGCTGTACGCCGCTCTTCCTGATGTCAGGACGCACGTCGCGGTCGGCGCTACTTTGGAGGGACTACTTTTTTTAATATAACTTTTTAAATAACGTTTATTTTTAAAATTTATATAGCCTATAACCATCTACACACCCTGACGATTTCAACGGTGTAACGGGTGTGTAGATTGGCACTGATGTTCCCGAGTTTACCCGCCTCAAAGCCTGAAAGTTCTTGCTTTATTATAGTAGTATAGATGAAAAATGAGAAAATACAGATTTTGAAGGTGTAAACGTGCAGGTTAAGCTGATAAATGCGAATCCTTTGATGTCACCAGAATGGTAATGCCTCAGCGCACAGACTGCAGCTCACAGCGCAGCCTAGAAGAGAGAGGTGAGCTGTGAGAACTCCCTGAATGTGTCTGTACTGAGGCGCTTTAAGACCCTTGTGCTGTCACTCTCAGTAGCAAGAGAAAGGGGCACTACGGTAGACGGTTGGCTCAGGCGAGACGTAAAAAGGGGCTTAAGCGCTGCTGCCTTCACCGAGAGGAGACCGTGTCAGATTTGGTAAAGGATTTAATGTCACAAGACAAAAAAACGGAATCCTTAAAATGTGCGCTGTCGCTCCCCCGTCGAGTGCGAAGGATCTGTAGAGCTAGTCCTGCAGCATATGCAAAAGGAAGCAAACGGGACAGTACCACAAGAATATCCCAGAGTGCAAGTAAAATACTCGAGCAGTGGTCTGAAAAAACAAGCGCGCGCTGGCGAAGCCTTCACGCTTCAAGAGATCACAGGAACTGCAGGGAGGGGGGGAGAAATGCGAGAGACGGCCTGGTGGCCGTGTAAAGTGTGAAGCAGGGGGCGGGGGAGCGGATGCCTTTCAAGTGAAGCTCTCAGAGGCGGGCGGGAGCAAATGGCAAGCGCGTGCTTGTGCGCTGGACTCAGACCCCAGTCAAGGCAATCTTCTGTAAATGCCATAAAAACGAAATATTGGTTTATTCTCTGTGTTAATGCCATTAACTCCTTTGATCAAAATATTTTGACTGCGTTAAAGAAAAGTCCCCAAAAACGCATACCTAACATGCTCCCATTCTGAGGCACCAGAGCCAACCCGTGTTTGAGGTCATTAAAAAGTGTCATCCTTGGACTCAAAACGTATATATTTCATTGCTGTGGCCCTGCTCCCCAAACTGCGCCTGTTCCTGCAGCACATTATGGTGTTTTAGTGGAGTACGAACAGATAGCGGGCAATTATTTTTAATGAAGTATGCACTTGATTGCTTACAACACTGCGCAAAGTGTCCGCTTTAAATATTGATTTGAACACCTCGAGCACTTGACAGAAGGTGACATATTGACAAACATGCGGATTGCAGGTTATGTCGAATCCAGTCCCATTAGCTATTTACGCGTGCATCTTCAGCTTGTGCTTGCAGTTAACATAGTGCGTGCTCATGCCAGTGTTTGCTAAAAGCGACATCATCAAATCATGTTTTTACAAGGCACATTGCCGGAAAAGAATCCTGCTTTCCCATTATAGAGGCGCTCATGCGTAATGTGTATTTAAAACTGAAGCCAGCATTTAGCCTTTGGCCAGAAAGATGGGGAGTGGGGGTCTGGAGCTCACAGCGCCCTGCCTCCACCGGGACTTCGGCCCATGACATAATGATGTATTCTGTGCTCTTGGCTCTGTCCTCATGCGGGTATGTACCGGCGTCGACACTGCGTATGTACATTAGGAAGAAGACGGTGATAGCATGCATTTAGAGGAATTGTATATTACATTTAAATCGATGGCATGCATTGAGCTAAATTAAAAACAGCTATCGCCTTAAGCGTTACATTTAGGGCTAGGTTAGGGGTAATTAATAATAATAATTCACTTACTTATTCACTTTTTGAACGGCGGTTTCAGGCTCCTTTGACGAGGCATTGTAGTGCACCAGCGCACTATCACAGCAGCGCACGAGTCCATCAGCCCACTCCTTGCCGCACCCGCTTCGCGGGTGCCGCTTCGTTGGCGGGCACTGGTGGCAGTAACATCGTGGAAGAGCACACCAGGACTCGGACGGCAAGGCGGTAAGGGGCGCGAGGAACCAGCGGGGCTGCGAGCGTGCAGGGACTTCATTTCCCAGAAGTCCCTGCGAGACCGACGGAGAGCTTCCGGTCCGCTCTCCCTGCTGGCCCGCCCCCTGCCCTTTTCGCCCCTTACTTAACAACACTGTACTCCCGCAGCGCGGGACGCAGCCCGGGCGAAGACAGGGCAAAGACTGGGCCGTTTGAGGCCGTTCGAGGTCTGAGCGGTCTGGTCTGGGGCCCCCCTCTTCCGCCCTCTTCCCGCTACCTGGTATTTGTGATTGCCCATTATTGTTGCCCCGGCTGCTAGCTATCGTTAGCTCACATGTGTACTCGTGTAACTCGCAATAGGGCGGCCAAGGGGGGGTTGGCCCAAAATGGGCCTATGGATGATTTCATCACACGGACGAACATTGCCATAGACAAAGAAATCAATAAATTGCAAACTAGAGTGTCCCTTGACTTGGAAGCTGCTAGGAAGCTGTCACTCGAATTTGCTACCCGTAAGAAATCCTCCCTTGGACATATAGCTTCTGCTATTACCCCTAATCGTGCTTACAATCTTGAGGGAGTTCTAACGTTGGCTGATGTTCACGATATTCCAGCTTCGTTCATCCCCTCCACACCTTTGTGTTCACTCGTTCTGCCTGAGGGCCTGCCCATTACTGTGGGTAGCCCTCCCGATCCCCCCATTTCTACCTCACATTCCTTTGATATTTCTCTTGCTTCCACTTCATACGGCGGGCTAGATAGTATTCCGGCAAATCCCAACAAGAGAAAGCGTTCCCCCAGTACAACTTCTTCACAGAAAAAGATCACAACCCAGGGGGGTAATTTGTCCATTGTTGGCAATACAACAGCTGATGGTAGCCCCGAAATGCCCTATACTTCCCCACTGGCTCTTTGCCGCGATAATAATGTGGGGAAAGCCCCTGTGGCAGCTGGAAGCACTCTAACAACTGAGAGAATAGACCCGGTCTGGAATGACCAGGAAGGGAGGGAAAGGGAATTCATAGGAGTGGTTTGGGACTCTTTAAAAAATCTTCTATCTCCCCTGGATTTAAGGCTCTCTCGAATAGAGAACAACCTCCTAGAGATGGAGAAAAGCATTATTGCCCTGGCCACTCTTGGCCTGAGAGGCCTTGAACGCCAGGGTTTGATAGACAATAATATGGCTCCCCAGGTTCCTACCCCCTCTCCTATAGTTATGCCTGGCTTGCCGCCTAACCCTATTGTGCCTTGTTCTACCCAGCCCATCCCTAAACCTCGTACTAAGAGAGTTATTACTGCAAACCCGGCCCCTCAGCCCAGGGCTAATACCTCAAGCGCTCCCACCATTCAACCACATATTCGCACCAAGTTGGCTGCCCCGAGAGCACAGAATCCCATTAGCTCTAGCCTCCGCCCTGCCCAGGTCTCTCAGAACAAATTCCCTACTCGTTCTTCTGGGGGTCCTCGTACCAGGAGTAATTTCCGAGGAGGATATATTGATCTTCCTCCTGAAGCCAATGATTATGTGGTGGTTTTGACGGGTGTCCCGGAAATAGAGAATGGCCATTACGAACACCAGCATTCCCTACACAACAAGGTCATGCATTGGCTCAATACCTACAGACCTATTCCCAATGGTAGGAGGAGCAGAGTTACAATGGTACGTAGAGTTCCGTGGGTGGGAACTACAAGGAAACTGACCCCCGGCGACTGTATAGTCGTAACCTTTGACGATGTCTTCACGGCCAATCATATCTGTTCCTGGGTGAGTCAAGATGGGGGCTCTTCTATTGCCCCGAGGCCTTTGTCATTCTTCTATCCACCTTGTGCTGCATGCCCACAGGGGGGTAATTGGTCTATGGTCCCCCCACAGCCCAGTTGGGGGTACCCTTTAAAGGAGCATAATCCAACTAGAGGTTGGCTCGGTATCACAACTTCAAATAGGTTTGGCAGCCTTGAGGATGTTGATTGACTCCTAACGCCTCCAGCACCAGTATTACTAATTAAATCCAATACCTCTCCGCTGGAAGCTGGGATCTCCCCTTTGTTGACTACTTTGGGCGTGACTAGTACTGCCCCTTCGATCCAGCCTATAACCCAGGTCTCCTCTCTACAGGGCCTGTTGCACCTTCCCACACCTGACTGTACCACCAGCATTCCCACAGTCGCAAGCATGATAGCCCTTGATTTGTCGCCATCTATTGCTCCTCTCCAGTCTTCCCGGCTTGGCGGCATTCACGCTGCTTCCCCAGCTTCTGCCCCCCAGTCCGGCGAAATCTCGGCAGGCATTTCTCAGCTCAAGATCCTAAGCTGGAACGTGGCAGGGCTTGCTCGAAATTTCGACAAACCAGACTGAAATTTCTTCGTGGAGCCTTTTGGGATCTGCCTCCTACAAGAAACCTGGTGCTTGGAGCCTTTGCACAGGGTTGGTTTCACGACGTACTCTGTGCCAGCCTCCAGGTCCAAAGGCAGTAAAGGCCGCCCTTCTGGTGGCCTTCTTATCTGGGTCAGTATATCTCTGGGGTTTACTGTAAAACACATAAATACCCAATCCCCAGATCTTTTGAGACTCACTATCCAGTGTCCGGGGGGCAAGACTTTAGAACTTTTCAACCTGTACCTCAGGGGGGCTAGGGTGGGGAACTCCTCTCCCCTGTCCTCAATTGGAGTTGAAGAGGAGCTTAGTGGCTGCAACATTGACTCCCTCATTGTCTTGGCTGGGGATTTTAATTGTTGTTTCGAACCACTGGCCAGTGAAGACATTTTGGACACCTGGGAGGATGATGTTAAGAGAGGCATCCCCTTGCTCGCTCTTGACCCCATCAAAAAATGGACACAGAATGCCATTGATATCAATTCTCTCTGCTTGGAATATGCCCTCAGAGCCACAAATGGCCGTTCCAAGTCAGACACTAGGGGTGCGCACACCTTTAATAGGGTGGGCCACACCTCCAGAATTGATTATATATTGCTAAATTACAACCTGTGGGAATACCTCCTTGATATGGATGTCCAACAAACCACGGATAGTGACCATAATCCCTTGGTCCTATCACTTGCCCTCCCGTGGGAGACAGGGGATTCAGTATCACCCCGGCCCATTTGGAAATCATCCCATGAAGTTGTTCCATCTAATTGCGGGAGGCGCTTGAAATGGGCTAAGGTTGCTTCTGACGAATCAAGATTGGCCCAAGCAAGGACTATAATGATGGAAGCTAAGTGTCTCGTGGGTGCGCTGGATTCCGATACTGCCATTCTTATGACATTTACGGAGACCATCGCATCGCTTAGCAACCTGTTCTTAGTTCCTCAGGGGAGGGGCAGGGCCAAGCGGAGATCTGTGACTAGGGGTAGAGACCAATGGTACTCCCCCGCCTGCCGCCTGGCTAAAAGTGATCTTATCCGGGCGGTTAGTATGAAAGACCCGGCTCTGATCTCATTAGCTAGGAAAAAATATAAAAAGACCCAAGCTGTGGCAAGGGACACGCATGAAACCAATTTCTGGAGCGAACTAATGGAGGCTGGCTCCAGAAAGGATTCAAGGGCTTTCTGGGCCCTGCTTAGAGGCAGGGACAGGCCTGTCGATTCACTGCTAACATGTAACATCACAGGGGATGCCTGGTTGGCCCATTTTTCAAAACTTTATTCCAACTCCTTGGGGGCCTTGGGTCCAAGTAGGGGTCCCAGTTATATAGCACCAGACAATAGCCCACACCTAGACCCCACTTTTTCACCTATGGAGGTTGAAATAGCAATCAGGTGTATCGTGCCCAACAAGGCGGCAGGCCCAGATGGAGTCCCCGGTGACTTGCTTCGGAGTAATATAGAGGTGTGGAGCTTATTCATTGCCAAACTCCTGAACGAGGCCTTGGAGGGCGGTGGCTTCCCGGATTCTTGGAGGGGTGCGGAAGTCGTCCCTGTTTTTAAAAAAGGGTGTAGGGACGACCCTGCTAACTACCGACCTATAAGTCTGCTTGATTCCACCCAGAAGGTAGCAGGGAAGGTAGTTCTAGGGAGGATTCTACAGTGGGCTGAGGAAATGCAGGTCTTGTCTGACTTTCAGGCCGGTTTCAGACCAGGAACTGGCACGATTGAGCAGACATTCCGTTTCCTATTGCTTTATTGGAAAGTGGTTAAACTGGGCAAAGGCAGTCTGTATCTCGCTTTTATTGACTTGCGGACTGCCTTTGACCTAGTCCCACGCAACCAATTGTGGGCTGTACTTGAGGGTATGGGCATGCCCGCGTATCTGTTGGCATTAACCATTAAATTCCATGAAAGCAATTTCGCCCAAATCAGATGGGGTACGCAGGGCCAAAAAACATCTCGCATTCCTGTAGACAGGGGTGTCCGCCAGGGGTGTGTGCTAGCCCCCACTCTGTTTTCATTATATCTAAACGGAGTGGTGGAGCACCTTCTCCAACTACCAGCAGATGCTCCCTCCCTGGCGGGCAGGAAGATACCAACACTCCTGTTTGCAGATGATACCCTGTTGATTTCGAAATCCCCGATGGGCCTCCAAACCCTGCTAACGAGGTTCCAGGGCTTTTGTGACGCCAGGGGCTTGGCTATCAACATCAGTAAAACCAAGTTCCTGGTGTTGAATCCCCCCAGGAAGACAGTCCACCCACCATCCCTGGACTCAGTGCCATTAGAAAGGGTTAGGGAATTTGATTATCTAGGAATCCGACTCTGTGACTCCATGAGTTGGAAGGCGCACCACCAAAAAATCATCCTGACTCATAGGAGGGTCACGGGCGCCCTATTAAAAGAACATCGTGCCTCATCCCTCAAACCTATCGGGGTGATATTAGATATCTATAGGGCAAAAGCTGTGAGTGCGGCACTGTATGGGGCTGAGTTGTGGGGTACCCAGAAATTTGACACTCTATTCCACCTTGAGAACAAATTCCACAAAGATTTAATGAGGCTCCCTCATAGCTCTCCCACTCTCCCTCTCTTACTTGATACAGGTACACGATCCATAGCCGAGCAGGCCAAGCTACGTCCCCTTCTTTTGTGGGCCCGCATATGGAATGTCCCTGAACTTTCAAGTTACGCGGATGCATTACGCGAACTTCTCTCAACCCCGGGTTGGTGTAAGATCGGTTGGCTCCTGGAAGTAAAGCGCCTTCTTTGTGAACTAGGTCTGGATGACGCTTGGGCCAATAGATCTTCACCACCCAAGCAGTTGTTAAAGAAAATATTCTGGTCGTGGGTGGATAATGAGAGAGCGAACCACTCCAATTTGTGTAGATCTGCTGTGGAGTTTTTGGTTACTAAATGCCGTCCTTCCAGAGAACCCTACCTTGACGTGATCTCGAACCCAACAGACAGGGCGTTGTATTTTAAATTCAGGGTTGGGGTTCTGCCTCTTGGCACAAGGACAGCAAATTGGAAACCACCTTGGCAAACTATAGCAACTTGCCCTTTTTGTGCGAATAGGGATGAATCCATTCCCCATCTAATGTTTGAATGTCCAGCATATGCTGCTCCTCGCCGCAGATGGTTGAAACCGCTCTGTTCGAGGCTGGGCACCCGGTCACACTTGGAGGCCTTACAGTTGTTAAGATCAGACCCTCACCCACTGCTTGCTTGTGGCCTGGCAAAATTCTTGGGGTGGGCTTGGAGGATAAGATCCGCGAGGAGAATGATCCTCCAGTAAGGGTACCAATCCACACTCCATCGGCCCCGCTGTTTATTGTTGTGTCCGTCTTCCTTCCGCAAGGATGATAATTACGTGTTTGTATAAATGTTTTTAGATGGATGCTATTTACCATTGTTGTATATTTTATATTGTCTTTTAGAGATCTATCAGTTTTGTTGGCCAAATTGTATAACTGTTTTTATTCTTGCATTCGTTTTTTACTGTAACGCTTTTATGAAATGAAATATTTCGAAATAAAGCTATACAACAACAACAACAACATAATTCAATGTGATTTAAAACATTAGATTGAAGAAAAGGTCAATAAATTAAATAGCATGTAACATTCACGGCTATAAATAAAACAATTGTGTATTAATTAAAAAATGAAAATAAGTTGAGGTGGGTAAGTGATTGAGGTAGCGTTAAAAAGTGCCTGGAGGCTTTGGAGATGGGATGATGAAGGAGCTGTGGATACAGCAACTGGTACCGATTTCAAAAGCTGCCTGGTTCCCAGTCGATAGAGTGGCTTACGTAAGCATTTGAGGTGAATGTAGGTAAAACGTCCATATTTGTATTGCACTTTTGGATCAAATTTATTTTTATTGAGCTCATCAGCAAAGCACAACGTAACAATTGGCCATACGCAGTATTGTAGGTGCACTTCTACCCCCGGCTCTTCTCCTGCGTTAGACATCTTATCATTGGGGATGGACGCCATGTGTCCATGTAAGCTGGTGGAAATGATGCGTACCAGGACAATGCAATCAAGAACCCCTGTACCCAAACGCCCCAGCAGACCCTCCCTAACCCCAACTACCCCCCCATCCCTGGTGACCCCCCGCATCCTCTGGTGTGTTCCACTGACCTGTTGCAAATCGGTTGGTAGGACCCGTATCAGGTAGTGCACCCTTCGCCCTCCGGTTTCTTATGGAATTCATCCACCAGGCAAAGAACCCTTAGGTATTTTGGACACGTAAGCTCATTGAACTCTTGGGTTAACAGTGAGACTAGTGGCTGCCATATTTCTCTAAAGGAGTCGGATGTTTGTGTGAGGGAGGCCTGTATCCTTTCCATCCTCATTATGTACAATAGTCGGTGGAGCCATCCTGTATGTGTGGGTTTCCGTGAGGTGCCCCATAATGAAAGGATATGCTGCGTCGCTGCCCCCATCGCCAGCCCCATTTGTTTCCCCCGAATTGACTTGAGAGGGAACATGAGTTTGTTAGGTAGACCTAGGACTGTATATGCAGGGAAGCGGGGGATATCCGTCTCAAAGTGTAGGTCTATGTCCCGGATCACTGCCTCCCAATTTTCCTGCACTTCCGCGCATTCCCAGAGCAGATGAAGCATGGTCCCTGTGTGTCTGCAGCCCCTCCGGCAGGTGGTGTCTCATCTCGGGTTGCTCTGGTGCAGCCGCTCCGGAGTCAGGTGCCAGTAATAGGCTACCTTGACCGCCGCTTCTCTACTGGCCACGTTCCTAGCCGTATGATGTGCCCTGTAAAAGATGTCCTGCCATTCCTTATCCGAGAGTGTGCGCCCCAACTCTCGCTCCCACCGTCTTTTACCCGCAGATCGTGCCGTGAGTGGGGGGGGGGCAGTAGCTTGTACAGTTCTGTGATTGCCCGTGCATCCGCGGTTTTGGTAAATAGCCATTTCTCGTATGTTGTGAGAGGACGGCTCACATGAGGCATGATATCTTTATTAGTGAGCCAGTGCCGAAGCTGAAAATACAGGAATTTTTGCGGTTTGTCGACCCCATACATGTCTCGTATGTCGTCCAATGACAAGAAGCCCTGCAAGTCAAATAGGTGCCCTGCTGATCGGCACTCTGACTGTTCCATTGTGGGAAGGAACCGGGGACCGTCCCTGAAGGAAATGTTGGATTATCCAGTAGGGGTGTTATCGGCGACGGGAAGGACGTGAGGCCCCCAGGGATCGCCACTGCGTCCCACACCAGGAGGAGTGTCCTGGTGATGGGAGACTTTTTGATGTATGCCGGCCTGTCCGGTCGCGCCTGAAACGGGACTCTCCAGAGTGGCATGCCCGCCATTGCCCTGTCCTGGAATAGCCAGCGTTTCTCCGAAGTTGGACGGGACCATTCTATGAGATAACGCATTTGCGTCGCCTGGAAGTATCGTCATAGGTCCGGCACGCCTAGTCCGCCATCAGCTGTCACCCGCGTGACCAGGTCCCGCCGAAGACGAGGGCGTTTTCCGGCCCAAATGAACTGTTGTATCGTGTCCTGAAGCTTCTTAATATGCCTATAGGTGGGGTGACCGGGATGGTTTGAAATAGGTATAACACCTTGGGCAATAGGGACATTTTAACAGCCGCCGCCCGGCCGAGCCAGGAGAGTGGCTGCTGCCGCCATCTTAGAATATCCCCTTGAATGTTCGACAGGAGTTTTGAGCAATTGAGTTCGACCGTTTGAGCCATTGTGGGTGTCAGGTCAATCCCCAGATATGGCAGCGACATTTGCGTGGTCAGCCCCCCCAGCTGTAGCCGTCCTCTGTTGGCCAGGCGGGTGTTACGCCCCAGGGGTAGAATCACTGACTTCCCGACGTTCATTTTAAAGCCTGAGACCCTCCCGAACAGCTCCATCTCATCCAGGAATGCCGGTATTGATATCCCAGGGTCGTCCATGGCGACAAGGATGTCGTCCGCATAGAGGCTGATAGTTTGTTCTTCTCCCCCGAATTTGATGCCCGTGATGGATTGGTTGTCCCGTACGCGCTGGGCGAACGGTTCAATATAGAGGGCGAACAGGAGCGGCGAGAGTCAGCATCCCTGCCTCGTGCCACGCCTGATGTCAAACGGCCTGGAACCTATCCCGTTAACCCTGATCGTCGCCCGCGGTGTCGCGTAGCAGCTGGCCACCCAAGATCGAAACCTTCCACCCAAGCCAAACCTAGGCAGCGTCCTGTCCAGATGTTTCCAGTCTACTCTGTTGAACGCCTTTTCTGCGTCGACAGACAGAAGGGCTGCATCCGAGGCGTTGAAATGGGCCTTATCGATGACATGCATCAGGCGCTTGGTGATATCAGCACACTCACGGTATGATATAAAGCCTGCCTGGTCCGGCTCTATTATGCCTGGGAGATAAGGGCCCAGTCGAGCGGCCAGGATACCAGTAAAAAGTTTTAAGTCCAGGTTGAGCAGCGAAATCGGTCTGTAAGCCGCGCAGTGGGTCTCGTCCTTGCCTGGTTTCGGCAGGACTATTACATCTGATTCCAACATGTCTTGTGGAATAGAGCCAGGGCCCTGAAAAGAATTAAATAATTTAGTTAAGATAGGGGCTAGGAGGGGACAGAACGTTTTGTAGAATCCCGCGGAGAATCCGTCCGGGCCCAGCGCTTTCAGCGGTTTAAGGCGTGCAATCACCGAAATCACTTCCTCCAGGCGTATAGGGGCATCTAAAGCTATGGCATTCGCCTCGTTGAGGGCCGTGACCTCAGCTTCATCCAGATACGCTATCCCTGCCTCATCGTCCAAGGTCGAATCAGCTGTGTATAGGGTGGCATAGAATGCCCTGAACTCTTCTGCAATGTGATTATCCTCTCTGACCTCCCTAACCCCCTCTGCGCGAATGACCGGGATCTTGGAGCAGACGATTTTTGCTTTGAGTTTTCTGGCCAGCAGTCGGCCGGTCTTATCCCCCCCCCCACATAGTAAGTGTGGCGAAGGCGCAATGCCACGTATTCCGCGCGGTCTAGGTCAAGGCTCGCGAGCTGTGCCCTGGCTGCCTTCAGCTTGCGCCAAATCCTGGGAGCCCCTGTCCGACAGTGAATGCTCTCGAGCTCTAGCACCTGCTCCGCAAGCACCTGGCGTCATTCTTTCCGTTCTCGGTTGTCCGCTGCCGCGATTGCCAGTAGTTCCCCTCGGACTACCGCTTTGAGCGCCCCCCAGACCGCTGTCATGGCCACCTCGCCCGTGTCATTGCGACTTAAATAGTCCGCAATGCTCTGGGAGAGCTGCTGTGCAACCCCTGTGCGGGAAAGCAAGTTTTCTCTAACTTGCCATTTGCCCTTACGCGACTGTATGCGTGGGACCGTCAGGTGGAGCACCACCGCGTCGTGGTCCGATAGGGCCGCCGGGGGCGACCTCCATGTCTCGGACCATTGGGGCCAGTTCTGTGGAGCCGAGGAAATAATCTATCCTAGCATACGTGCGGTGCACATGTGAATAAAAGGTGTACCCTGGGGATGTAGGATAAGTCTCCCTCCAAGTGTCTAGGAACCCCCTATTGGCCAGCCATTGCCTCCCTTCGATGGAGAGTGACCCTGAGTCGCCAAACCTCTGGCCCGACCTGTCCCTCACGTTGTCCATTACCAAATTTATGTCCCCACCCACCATAGTGTACCTCGTGTCTGTGCCCATTACATCTGCTAGGGCCCCCTTGAGGAAGACTTCCTGTTTGGTATTTGGAGCATAGATGGACCCCACTGTGATCGACAAGTCTCCCAGAAGGAGAGTGTAGGCCAGGAGTCTACTTTTGATTTCTGCCACCTTGTCTCCCACCCGTCCTTTGAAGTGTCTCGCGAATAGTAGAGCCACCCCTGCTTTCTTCTCTGCAGTGGAAGAGTAGAACTGTAACGGGAAGGCCCGGGACCTCATACGGTGCCAGTCCTTGGCTAGCAAGTGCGTCTCCTGAAGCAAGCATATGGCTGCCCCGGAATTCTCTAGAAAGGAGAGCACTGCCCTCCTCTTAATGGGGTTGTTGAGCCCCTTGACATTCAGGGTGAGGACCTGGATGGACTCGTCAGCCATGGGGTTGTGTGCGCCCTGTCTCTCTGTGTCGTGATCTGGAGCTATCCTGTGTCACTTCACCTGTTGCCTGGTTGAACCGAACACACCGGAACCCTCCCCCCTCATCTCCTGCCCCCCTGCCGCCCAACCCGTCTCCCCCGCCCTCCTCCACCCCACTTCCCCCTTCCGCCCCCCTCAACACTTCCCTCCCGAACTCCTACTCCAGTTACCCCTTCAGCCACCCTTACCCCCGCACCCTCCTGCCCCCCCCCCTTCCCCGACCCCAACGTTGAACCCCCAACTAGTGAACATTGTCCCAGGCCTATACAGTCTCAGTCCAGGCCTGTGGTAGAGTTCCGAGTGAAGGGAAAATGTGGCAGTGGCGACCCTGAGGCCCCCCCGTCCCGCCCCCCCATCACAGTGCTGCGGTGATGCGTGTCAACACCCCTATTTGCGCACCCTTAGGACCCATTGCTCGTGTCTCAGGAAACCTCCTGTATCGCCGCTGCGTGTTCCTGCGCCATGGTCTCGGGGTCTGGTTTAAGACCTTTCCTGGACGAGCGTCTGCGTCTTACATTCTGCCAGCCATCTCTCATTGTCTGTGGGGACCTCGTCTGGGAGGGCTGCGTACTGTGGCCGTCGTCCGTAGCGTCACCCTCATTGGCAATGCCCAGCAGGTCACACGTTTCCCGCAGGGACCGGAGCTGGTGGAGGGCCCCCTTCCATTTGAAAATGAGTCTAAAGGGATGTCCCCAGGAGTACGGGATCCCATTGTCGCGCAGGAAGGTTGTAGCCACCTTGAATGCCCGTCGCTTCTGTAGCGTGATCGCAGACAAATCTTGAAACAGCTCCACCGTGTGTCCCTGAAAGCGGAGGGGTTGCTTTTGGCGCGCTGCCTTCAGAATGCGTTCTTTTAGGGGATAGTCGGGCAGGAAAGCCAGGATATCGGGTGGAGGAGCCAGAGCTCGGCGTGCTAGGCCCACTCTGTGGGCCCTGTCTATGCTGATCACAAAACCCGCAGGTTCATCCAGAATGTCCCGAAACAGACACTGCAAGTAGGCCGTAACATCTTCCCCTTCCGACTTAGGTGGCACGCCTCGGACCCGTATGTTATTGCGTCGGGAGCGATTCTCGAGGTCTTTTGTGTGCGCTTGCAGGTCCGTCTGTTGTTCCTGGAGTCTGATAATCTCCTGCTGTAGGAGTTCCACCTCTTCGCTCCTAGCGTGCCCAGTGTTCTCAATCGCCGCCACCCGCTCCCCGAGGTCATCTACATCGCGACGCAGCTCCCTGTATTCTCCCGCCATGTCCTGCCTGAGGGTTTGGAAGTCCTCTCTGAGGGAGTTGAACAGGGACTCCTTTGAAAGATTTTGTAATAGGGGCTTCTCCCTCGTCCCGCTCCTTCTCCTTGAGCTGAACCGACAGTGCAGGCTTATCGGGGCTCTTCTCCCCCTTAGAGGTGCCTTTAGCTAGCATTTCAGGGATGGTACGGCCCCATCTGCGGTTCGCGGTTGACATGATCCTCCTCTCTCGTGGCCCTAGCGAGTCGCCCCTCGCCTGCTTCCCCCTCCAGCGGGTCCACAATCAAAAGCGGGTCCGCCTAGCTGCGCCGGATCAGGTTAGGAGCCCGCTCCCCCGGTAGGCCCGCTGCGTCGCCGGGAGTATGCCAGGCGGGCTGCTCACTTTCCCGGCCCACTGTTCTGGTCGGGGGCCTGTGGTATAGCTGTCCGTCGGCTTTCCTGGCTGGCCCGCTTCTATGTTGGGCCTGTGGAGCCGCCCTTTCTCCTGGTGGGCCTGCTGCTGTGCCGGGTCTAGCTATTTGCCTGCCCTTCCAGCTTGCTGCCGCCTCGCTCGGTGACCCACCGCCGCTGGGCCCCGCTAGGCCGATCACTGAGGGCTCGATTAATGCCCCCCGAGCCTGCAGCCTCGGCGGGAGGTCTTTTCTCACGGGCCCCTCTGGGCCCTCGCCGGGGACTCGATGTCCGCCCCCCGATGCCGCTCTCTCCTTCCCTGTGTGGGCTCCTTAAAGGTGCGGCCGCTCCAGGGCCTCAGATCTGCCTCGGGACGTAGCCGTCAATTGTGTGGTTTCGCGCCAGAAGGCCGTGGCCGCTAGGCCCCGCTAGGCCTCACGCCGGGGTGAGGTACTGGGTTTTTAAGAACCAGCACAGAACCGGTAACCCAGCGGTGTCAGGGTACACCCAGAGACCTCGGGTTCTTCCTGATCCAGACCACAGAAACTCAGAGTCTTCTAGGTGAAGTCAAAGATCGATTTATTGGCTGCAACCAAGGTAACAAGTGTCCTAGAAGTACAACACACGGGGAAGTATATTCTCAGGAGACTGCTCGAATTTACAAAGTCAGGCTTCTCTCTTTATACAGAATATTCGGCTTCAGGCAAACATTCTTCGAGTTTGCAATATATCATTTACAGGTTTTGGTTACAAAGGAAAAGCAGAGTCATGATGACATGTACATATTTCACGTCGTGCTGCCCACAACAAATCACCCGGCAAGGCCCAACATTTCATCAGATATCGGTGGACCCCCAATAAAACAGGCACCTCTCCACCATAAAGTAAGCGAAGCAAAAAGAGTAGAGACAGATGTAAGCAAGATACGGCAGGTGTGCGCGCTGAAATGGTTTTATGGCTTGTTGAGCCTTGATGCTATCTTGTTCGGCCACTGGGAGGGGAACTGACCTAACAAGTTCGGCCTGGGGCAATGGTTCCAACTTGCACAGGTCATAGGAAAGTCGATTAAGGAGTATGTGTCCTTGTGGAATTGAATTCAGCTGGATTAAGGCCTATGTAAAGGGCAACACATAAATGGAGGCCAAGGGTTCAGAACGCAAATGACGATTTCGAGGTGAAATCGTCACTCGAATATGCTGAAAATATATGTACATGGTGTGCTCATCATTCTCGGTCTTTTGATACCAAATTCGTCATGTTTCGACGAAGTTTTAATTCTCGAGTCCAGAACGATTACATGAATCCAGAATCTTCAGAACCACAAACCCTCCTTTTGCCCTTACATAGGCAATTAATCTATCCTCATGCTAATCTGAGTCAAGATCTATATTCCTAAAGTCATTGAGATGTTGCTGTAACATCATTCTAGTACTCAGTTCATCTCTTGATACAGGCTTCCTTACACATGATGTGACGCAAAGGCCACATATTGCAGGAACACACTGCACGCATAGACAGAACAGGAAAAGAATGGCTAAGACCATCCCAATGACCATTAGAATTTTCCATCCCCAGGCGGATATCAGGTCCCAGAACCATCCCATTAACGACCAATCTCCTTTATCCACATGGATAGATTTGGAAATCTTATGTAGTTTGGAGATGGCCTGGTACACTGTTGGGGCGTTATCAGGGATGAAGATACAGCAACTAGATTGGATCAATCTGCATACCCCACCTCGGTCTGCAAGTATGACATCTAAAGCGACCCTGTTCTGAAGGGTCATAAGTCGATCCGACTGGAGCTCAGCAGTCAAGTTACTAAGGGCACCAGCAGTTTCAATCACGGTGGACTCAACTACCCTTGTCAATTGCCTAATGTTCCTGCTGTTAGCCATGGATCCCCAGAACGGCAGAAACCCCTTTGCAAAGTCCCCAAATTCTTGACCTGCAGTGTCTTCTTCACTCAAAACACCTCTAGCTATCCTTGTCCTGTGGTAGTCTGCCGCTGCTGTGTAGGTGGGAGGCAACAGAAATGAAACAAAACATGAGCCCGAAAAGTCAGGGGGCAACCATGTATAGGCTCTATCGTGGCAGATGAAATAGGTACCCTTAGCTGCTAAAAACGCAGGGGAAGTCTGAGATCCAAAAACATACGTTTCAGTACAGACACTCTTCCCTAACTGAGCCCTGGGATTCGTGCCATTACCTTGCAGACACAGATGACCCTGATGGGGTACAATCCAGATCAGGGATGATCTCTTGGCTTGCTGTTTCTCACTCAGAGTAGCTCCATATCCAGTCATGTTCCATCCTATGTACAATAGCGTCTCATTTCTCAGGATAGTCTCATAAGAAATACCTTCCTTAATCATGTCTACTATACCCTTGACTAGAGCACTTTTCCTAGGATTGTCTGTTACAGAACGCAGGGGGTAGATTTCGTGTGCATATATGAACATTGTCCTATATGCCCATACAGAACCATTGTGACTGAATGGCAGGACCAGATAAGGGATACCTTTATCCGTGGTGTGAGGCATAAGACCGCACACCCAACAGTTAGTTTTGTTCATTACAAGTTGGTGTTGGTGTAACAACTGAACAAAGGAGTTATTGATGAACTCCAATCTCCTATTTGATTCGTGGTCAGGCAGAGGGTGGAAAGAATGAGAGGAAACAGTAGGAGGAGGTATGGGTGATGCAGTGGGTGCAAATGTTACACGAAAATAAAATAAAACATAACCTATCAAAAATATCATAACACTGAATAGCATAGAAATACACAACATTATAAAGCTTTTCCTTGTTATCACGTTGCACAATTTGTGCTTTAAGTTCGTTCGTTTGGCAGGTCTCTCCGCATCGGGAAACTCCATCCTCTCTAGAGTGCTGCCCGCGGTGGTAGGTTGCCTCTGCTAAGGGATGCTTCTGTCAGTCTAGGGCAACTCCCTTAGACCAACCAGAACTACCGACCTAACGTCGTCAGCTGCACCCCAAAGACTTTAATCAACCGCGACCCTAGCAGCGGAACCCGGATGGCGGTTCGAAAACCAAAAATAAGCAAGTTTCTTAGATGGGAGAGCTGCACTTTCAAAAATAGTACTTGGGAGGAAAAAGAAATATCTATTTATTAGTCCATGGATCTTGGTCTCAAATTGCAAAAAGAAAGTGTTTTATTAGTTCGTTTTCCTCGGTCTCAAATTATATCGTTGTTTTCCAGGTATTGTCTGATCCTGGAACAAGAGGTCAGGCTCTGTAGTGTTCAATCGATTGGGTGGCGGCACAGCCTTGTGCAAAATGTTTTCACTTTCTCGCTCAGCGTCAGTTCTTTTTACATGTAAATCATTAAAGGGGACGGCGTGTGGCACTGTTTTAGGTTCTGGGTCAGCGGCACCCTTCTGGGCCCACTGGTCAGGAGGAAGAGGGAAAGGAATCTTCTTACAATGGATCCCGTGGACCCAGTTGGCCTTCCCCTCCACCCGAACGGCTGTTCTTGTAGAAAGAAGGACGAGATGAGGCCCGGTCCACCTGGGCTGGTCGTTCTTCGTTCTTTGGAAGTTGCGGACAAGAATCCAGGAACCGGGGTCAATGGCGTGACCCGGAGTCTCAGAGACCGGAGGCAGGGTGTTGTGGACCTGTTGATGCAAAACACGCAATTTAGCCGTCAATTCATACAGATAATTAAGCAAAATAGGGTGTTCGAGCTCGCTGAACTTAGTGGGTCTAGGCACTCCCCATATGTTGGCTGGCCCACCAAAAATTATCTCATATGGACTAAGTTTCACTCGTGAATGCACAGTCATTCTTGTGGACAGGAGTGCTAAGGGTAGAGCGTCAGGCCATTTAAGACCTGTGCTCGCTTGGATTTTGGCCAGTTTAAGTTTTAAAGTGCCATTGTAACATTCTACGAATCCAGCTGATTGGGGGTGATTTGCAGCGTGGAACTTCTGCCGGATACCTAGCCCTTCGCACACTCTCTTCATCACACGACCCACAAATTCACTTCCATTATCAGACCAGACCATTCTAGGCATTCCGAACCTGGGGAAGTACTCTTTCACAAGGGCTTTCGCTGTGGACAAGGCAGTATTGTCTTTTAGGGGATAGGCTTCTACCCATCTTGAGAAGGCACAAACAACAACGAGTACGTATTTTAAGTTGTTGCACCTCTCCATGTGGATGAAATCTAGCTGCAAAACCTCGAACGGATACGTAGGAGGTGAAAAATGACCAGCTGGAGTTGGGGTTCCCCTACCAGGATTGTGTTTCAGACATACCATGCAATTCTTGACAACATTCTCTGCACATTTGGGAATCCCTGAATTCTTCCATACTGGGGCCAACAACTCGCAAATCCCTTTCACGCTGATATGAGCCATTCCATGAGCCATTGTAACCACTGCAAGCACATATGCATCGGGTAACAACCATCTCTGATGCTCTGATAATTCAATCCAACAACCATTTGCATCCATTCTACCCGTACTTTCTCTCCACGTACTCAACTCTTTCTCTGTGGCCTCAGCTTGGATGGACTTCACACTCTCTATTGTGTCTTCACACATTCCAACATCACCAGTCCATCTTGCAGGGCCTGCAACATACATTCGGCTCATTACATTCTTTGCAGTTTCTTTCGCAATCTCATCAGCAAATGCATTTCCACGACCTACATCATCAGTCACCTTCTTGTGAGCACTACATTTCACAACCGCCATTTGCAGGGGCAAGGTCAGTGATTCAAGAAGCTCATTCACCAACTGACCATGCTGAATCTTAGCTCCATGCGAAGTCAGGAATCCACGTTCTCTCCACAATCGCCCAAAACTGTGAGCCACTCCAAATGCATACTGACTATCAGTGTAGATAGTCACTTTCATTCCCTTGGACAATACACATGCTCTCGTGAGTGCAATTAATTCTGCTGCTTGAGCCGAATTCTGTGGGACACGTGCAGCTTCAACAACTGTATGCAAAGTCGTAACAGCATATGCTGCAGTTGTGTCACCACTCGGGAGCTTAAAACATGAACCATCCACCCATAATGTACCATCACATTCAGCAAGAGGAGTATCGGATAGATCTACTCTCCCTTTCGTCTCTTCCTCTGTTCTGAGAAAACAATCGTGCTGTTCTGAAACATCTGATTCCTCTGCAATTGGCAACAACGTAGCTAAGTTTAAGGTGCTGCACCTTTTTATGTGCACATGACTCGCTAGTAATGTCAATTCGTAACTGGACAGTCGAGCACTAGTTAAGTGCTGTGTCTTGGTTCTATTTAACAACGTGTCCACTGCATGTGAAACCATCACGACTAGTGTATTATTCATTACTAGACCATCAGACTGTCGAATAGAAACAGCTGCTGCTGCTGTGGCTCTTAAACAACTTGGCAATGCTTTAGCTACCAGATCCAAAGTCGACGAAAAATAGGCACATGGACGCTGCCTACCTCCAAACAACTGAGTCAATACAGACAATGCACAGCCCTCCTTCTCGTGGACATATAATGTGAAAGGCTTACTGTAGTCGGGGGTACCTAACACAGGAGCCGAACACAATGCTGTGCGCAATTCGAGAAAACTTTTCTGACACTCTTCAGACCAAGGAATGGGATTGGGTGTATTTTTGCACGTTAATGCCACTAAGGGTTTGGCCAATAACGAAAAATTTGGAATCCGCTGTCTACAGTACGATGTAATGCCCAAGAAAGCACGCACTTCTCTCTGTGTTCGTGGCACATTCAATTTCGCTATTGCCTGAATTCTTTCTGGGGTCAGTTTCCTTCCCTCCTTCGATAAGAGGTGACCTAGGTAGGTCACTTCTTGTCGGCAATATTGCAGTTTGGAAAGTGACACCTTGTGATGAAGATCACACAGATGACGTAATAATGACAGCGTTGCCTTTTTACAAATTTCCTCAGTGTCTGCAGCAATGAGCAAATCATCCACATACTGTACAAGAGTAGCACCTTCAGGTAAAACAATAGTATCAAGCTGTGTTTTTAGAGCTTGACTGTATATTGATGGACTTTCACAGTAGCCCTGGGGAGCGCGTTTAAAGCGGAAGCTGCGACCTCCTAAACTGAAGGAAAAAATATCCCTGCTCTCCTCAGCAATCGGGATGCTGAAGAAAGCATTCTTCAGATCAATCACCGAAAACCAAGAGGCAGAAGCTGGAATCATAGTCAATAATGTGGTAATGTCGGGGACAACTGGGAATTGTGGCACAACTATTTTATTCACCTCTCTAAGATCAATCACGAATCTGTACACAGGTGGCTGAGAAGGATCAGTTCGTTTTAAAACAGGCAGAACAGGACTATTGCAAACGTTGCCTCGTGTTTCTTCAATCACATCCTTTTCAATCAATTCGTAAACGATCACTAGCAAAGCTTTTTCACCTTCACTCGAGATTTTGTATTGGGGAATTCGTGGCATTTTAACGTTGGCTTTCAATGTTACAACATATGGTGGAATTTCTAAAAGGCCTACATCATTAGGACCAGTAGCCCAAAGAATATCTGGAAGAAACGACAATTCTGCTGGAAGTTTATCCCTCGACAAATACATGGGAGAAACCACTTTCTTACCTAAAGTAAGTTGCACTCCTGAAGGAGAACAGTACAAAGTTGCATACAATCTTTTTAACAAATCCAATCCTAGCAGGTTTTCACCACAACCTGTTGTCAGAATGAGGGGTGCTTCGAATTCGCAAGGACCAACAGAAAGAGACAAAGGGTCAGAAATCGGATTCCTAACTGGGGCGCCAGAAAAACCTACAGAAACGTTCATTTCGCCAGACAAAGATGCGCCAGGGAGTTTGGAGTGCATAATAGAACTCTTTGTAGCACCAGTATCCAACAGAAAAGGCTCTGACACACCTGATGTAATCACCTCAACGTAAGGTCCACTCTGATCTACTGGAACTGAAACAACTCCCTCTCTTTGTCTTTGGCTGTCCTAGCAATCATTACCCTCCAAATATTCATTTTCTGTGTAGTAATCATCAACATAGTATTGACCTGTCCTGTCAGATGCGTTGTTCTGCTGATCGAACCTATTCATAAAATTTTGTGGTGGAAGGGGGCGTGCGCTCTGGGGGACGTTTCCACGTCCTCTACCTCTAGGCGCTTGCTGAACACCACGACCTCTTACACCAGAAACACCATTTGCACGTTGTAACAAAATAGGACAACAATACTTGAAATGACCTTCTTCCTTGCAATACGAACACTGGTTGGGGCCTATAGGTACACGGTGTTGAGTATACTCGACTCTTTGCGAGTTCCTCTGATACTTTTGAGGCTGCTGAAAATTATTTTGGTAGTGATTCTGACCATTATTATTTTGATTACCACCACCACGTGGCGGATAGGCTTGCTGTAGCAAAACCTTTGTTTTCAATTCTTTAGTTTTCTTTTCTACTCTGTCTTTCTCGTCCTTGTCTCTATTTTCGTAATATTGTGCAGTAGCCAATATCTGCGCTGAAGATGAGACTGCCCAAGAACTTTCTGAATCCTTTAATTTTTTACACAATTCTGGAAGCAGATTATGCACGAATTTATCGACAAACAATCTCTGACCACCTTCTGTGGTCATATCTTGACCGCTGTGGTCGACAAATGTCTCTTCAAACCTGGTGAAGAAATCTGAGACTGTTTCTTCTTTCTTCTGCTTGCATGCAGACAACTTATCCCAATTTACACGTATTGCAGGCATTATCGTTTTCATGTAATCAACTATTCTACCAGGGAGCTCTGCTATCAAAGGCTCAGGCTTAGCACCACCAACTTGTCGGGCATCTGCAGCGGCAATATTAGCCCATGAGTCACCTAATTCCTGATCATGATCTGTATGACGAATTTTACCCCATAAAGGCTGTGGAACAACATTCCCAAATAACATGTCGATATCGGCTAAATTCATTATACATGACCCAGCAGTTTGTGACAACTCTTTGTAATATCCTGCAGGATTTTTACGCGGATCAGGTAATGTCTGTTTGAGCGCTAAAACTTCAGCTCGCTTCCATGGGACGTGTACCCATACACGCTGAAAGTGTGGCAGAATGGGTGGGTTAACAGTCGTGTCGCCCTCTCTCCATTGTGGGGGGACTTCTCTCATGGGGTATTGTCGCGCCTTTTTCCTACTAGACGCACTAGGCTCAGATTGTGATCCAGAATTACTCCCCTTACTCCGGTATGATAACAATATTTCAACCGCTTGCTCTACATCGGGACCTACAATCATGCCCTCTCCAAACCTGAACCGTACACGACACAATTCCTGCGGGATGCATTCTAAATCATTGTCTTCCAAATCCTCACAAAGGAAAACACACATCTGTTCAAAAACATATCTCTGCGTCGGTGCTTCCCATTGATGGAAGACTTCCATGACAGACTCTACATCATACTTTACGGTATCCATAACCCATTTTCGTGCTAAACGATTCAGTGAGTCTCTCTCTTGATAGTCAGGCAGTCGACTTCGCAACTGTCTTCGTTCCATTTTAGGGGTCGTGGTAGGCGACCCAAAAAGAGGTGAAAGAAGGTTAGTGACAGTGCTGGCCATTTTCTGCCGAATGGAAGGTGAAACTGAAGGAAGAACGGGGTGAGATAAGGCAGAGGCAGAGATACCAGCAGAGGAGGCATCAGGAGAAATAGAAAGGGCACTAGGCAAAATCGTAGAGGGAGCATTAGGAGAAGTAGAAAGTACACTAGGCAAAATCGTAGAAAGCACAGGTGAAACAGGTGTGATCGGTGGGCCTTGAGGAGGCTGCACCATAGGGACAGGAGCCAGCTGGAGAACAGCTGGTGAGTGCTGAATAGGAGGAATAGGAGGCGCAGGTTGCACAACTAAAGGTTGTGGGGGTGCCGTGGCATTTTGCGCATAGGGGGGTGGCGAACTTAACAAATGTGACATTAACGGATCCTTTTCACGCTCTTTTGCTGCCTCTTGCTGAAGAGACGGCAAAACTGGATAACATTTATCTATTGCCATTTTACGTTGCCTGTGCAACTGCTCGCTCATCTGCTCTTCTTCATTGTCTTTAAACTGCATAGCAGCTTGCATTACTGAAAGTCCTCCTTCTTTCTTATTTTTCTTAGCTAATTTGATTTCCTTTTCTTTGGCCTCCTTACGCCATAGGCGGAAAGAGTCAAACATTGCCGGCCGGGCTTTCTTTTTGAAAAGTTTAACTTCAAGGTTATCTAAAATTTCGGTATCAAAGCTACCATATTGGGGCCATTTTAAAACACCATCTTTCCTTGTGTATTTGATCCACACTTCATTGTATGTGATGGGACCTACTCCGTGTTTGACATATAACTCGTAAGTTGGAGTTCCAACCGGAGGAACCGGACATGAGTCCTCCAATCGGGAGTCCCTATCATTATAACCAAGGCAAAACAAATTTCCAAGTCTAAGACTAGGCATCTTTGCTCTCTAGTCTAGTTCCAAACTTCAAAGGATTATCGATTACGATTTTTCTCGTGAAAACACGAGTCCTTCGGTTTTGGTGCTTGCAAGTACCAACAATTATCCCAAAGGATACCCAAGATTAAGACTAAATAAGGACTGGGAGACGCTCCACTTATACTTAACTGAGATATCGATGACATCACCAGAAGACTTGTCTTAGTGTTTCGCTCTACCAAACTTCAAGGGTCCAAATCAGGGCGATAGCCAGGGCAGCAGTCCTTTGTAGCCGTCGGGAAGCGGGGAACCTCGCAGCAAAGACCTTCGGACCACGTCGACATGCAGGGGTCGATGAGGTGGTTGGCCGTCCTCCAGAATTTCCACACGAAGCTCCTCACGAACCTCTGGCTGACTGGTACCACTGGAATCGCCCCAAATGTTGGGCGCCAACTGAGGTACTGGGTTTTTAAGAACCGGCACAGAACCGGTAACCCAGCGGTGTCAGGGTACACCCAAAGACCTCGGGTTCTTCCTGATCCAGACCACAGAAACTCAGAGTCTTCTAGGTGAAGTCAAAGATCGATTTATTGGCTGCAACCAAGGTAACAAGTGTCCTAGAAGTACAACACACTGGGAAGTATATTCTCAGGAGACTGCTCTAATTTACAAAGTCAGGCTTCTCTCTTTATACAGAATATTCGGCTTCAGGCAAACATTCTTCGAATTTGCAATATATCATTTACAGGTTTTGGTTACAAAGGAAAAGCAGAGTCATGATGACATGTACATATTTCACGTCGTGCTGCCCACAACAAATCACCCGGCAAGGCCCAACATTTCATCAGATATCGGTGGACCCCCAATAAAACAGGCACCTCCCCACCATAAAGTAAGCGAAGCAAAAAGAGTAGAGACAGATGTAAGCAAGATACGGCAGGTGTGCGCGCTGAAATGGTTTTATGGCTTGTTGAGCCTTGATGCTATCTTGTTCGGCCACTGGGAGGGGAACTGACCTAACGAGTTCGGCCTGGGGCAATGGTTCCAACTTGCACAGGTCATAGGAAAGTCGATTAAGGAGTATGTGTCCTTGTGGAATTGAATTCAGCTGGATTAAGGCCTATGTAAAGGGCAACACATAAATGGAGGCCAAGGGTTCAGAACGCAAATGACGATTTCGAGGTGAAATCGTCACTCGAATATGCTGAAAATATATGTACATGGTGTGCTCGTCATTCTCGGTCTTTTGATACCAAATTCGTCATGTTTCGACAAAGTTTTAATTCTCGAGTCCAGAAAGATTACATGAATCCAGAATCTTCAGAACCACAGGGGGCCCGAGTATCTGCCCCCGAGCTCTGGACCCTGGATGCCCCAGCGCCTCGCTCCTCACCTCAGTGTGGGGTACCACCCGTCGCCGCCGGCGGCCGCTTCTTCCACCGTCGGGCGTTGTGCAGGCCCAGACTCAGGTAGTGCTACTCTCGGCCCGGCGCGGCCCCTCTCTCTTTGGATCTTACATCGGCCGGTCCGTGACCAGCTCACCGCTCCTCCTCGCTCTTTCCTCCACCCGAGAGCGGAGTTCAGCTGCGCTGTGTAGTGATGTTGGTCGGCCCGCTGTGGGGAATCAGGCCAGCCGCTGTCGCTCGGTGGGCTCGGCCGCAACGTTCTCCTCCCCGGCCGGGGACGGCTCTCACCGCCGCCGAGGGTCCCGTGCTCCGCGAGCAGGTGCGTGCAGTCTCGCCGGGGACCCACCCGAAGCAGGCAGCAGGTGGAGTGATTAGGGGGTGAAATAAGCGTGTAATAAGGCGTTAATGGGGGTTTGGGGCGAGGAGCCTCTTCGGTTCACGTCCTCTCAGGCCGCCATCTTGGCCACACCCCTGTATTGCACTTTTAAAGTGAATATCCTTAGGGGCAGTTAAAACTAGGTCCTAATTTAGTAAATAATGCTATTTGTTTTATTTACAATGAGAAATGAGAAAATACTGAATGAGCCATCCGATTTTGAAGGTGTAAACGTGCAGGTTAAGCTGATAAATGCGAATCATTTGATGTCACCAGAATGGTAATGCCTCAGCGCACAGACTGCAGCACACAGCGCAGCCTAGAAGGCAGAGGTGAGCTGCGAAAACTCCTTGAATGTGTCCGTACTGAGGCGCTTTAAGACCCTTGTGCTGTCACTCTCAGTAGCAAGAGGAAGGGGCACTACGGTAGAGGGTTGGCTCAGGCGAGACGTAAAAAGGGGCTTAAGCGCTGCTGCCTTCACCGAGAGGAGACCGTATCCGATCTGGTAAAGGATTTAATGTCACAAGACAAAAAAATTGAATACTTAAAAATGTGCGCTGTCGCTCCCCCCGTCGAGTGCGAAGGATCTGTAGAGCTAGTCCTGCAGCCTATGCAAAAGGAAGCAAACGGGAGTGTGCCACAAGAATATCCCAGAGTGCTAGTAAAATACTCGAGCAGTGGTCTGAAAAAACAAGCGCGCGCTGGCGAAGCCTTCATGCTTCAAGAGATCACAGGAACTGCAGGGAGGGGGGGAGGAGAAATGCGAGACACGCCTGGCGGCCGTGAAAAGTGTGAAGCAGGGGGCTGGGGAGTGGACGCCTTTCAAGTGAAGCTCTCGGAGGCGGGCGGGAGCAAATGGCAAGCGCGTGCTTGTGTTCACGTGAACTGTTTGAAATCCACCGATGGTTTGAGAACATATTTTGCCTACTAAAATTCTCCCCTATCCATTCCTTGCGGAATGGGATAGGCGAGACCTAAAAAAGAGAACCAAGAAAATAGTGAACCTGAGCAAGACCAGATAGGGACAAAAGAACATACTCCGGTACACCAATCAAAAGAAAACCCTGAGCAGGGACAGATAGGCATAGAAGAACACGATGAGGCAGCAGAAGACCAAATTGTAGTAAGACCTGAACAGGACCAGCTAGAAAAGAAGAACAAGTTCGGGAAGTACAAGAGCAAGCTAAGCGAGTACCCGAACAGGAACAGTTAGAAGAAGAAGAAGGAGGAGTTCAGGCAGAAAAAGCCACACAGACAAGACCTGAACAAGGAAAGGTAGACCGAAACTCAGAAGACAAAGAAAATCAAGTTGTGCCACAACATAACGAGAATAAAAGAGCTTGTGAAAGAGACGAAGAAGGTGAAAGTGCAGTGCAATCTAAACGGGTCGGAAAAGGTGATAATTGTCCAAGGGGAGTCAAAAGGTTGAAATATCGCTTGAGAAAAACAAATGAAGACCCAGAACAAGTAAATGAAGTTACTAGCCAAACTCAGACTGAAAAATATTCGAAGAAGTCCAAGATTAAAGGTTTTGAATAATAAGTTCAAGGCATCTGAATGGACTCATGTGATTCTTGAGGAATTCGGGAATCTAGATTTAAATGAGGAATCTGATGAAGAAATAAATGCTGAACAGATTGATGAAAAGGAAGTGATGCCTGCTTGAAGTACTTAAGGATTCTAATTCATAATTAAAGAAAGAAGAGGAATCTTCTTGAGGAAAAATGGCAGAGAACAGAGTTGCAGAAAGACCAAAACGAAATTGTATAAAGAAATGCAGTAGAATTTGAATATGTAATATATTATTAGTGACTTTAGTATGGCTATTTTTAACAGTAGCAGTTCCTTATGTCATGATCAAGGATAAGAAGAATGACACAAACACTAATAAAAAGATCACTAACCAAAAGGGAGATAGTGTAGAATTAGAAGCATCAGATGAGACAGATTCACATCACACTGTAACAGATAATGACACCTCATTAAATGTATTTTCAAAGTTATTGTTTCAGTATGTAGACACAATGGAGATTAGTGATTGTTCTGTTTATATGAAATTACGTACTTCAGTAGCTGAGGGGGTTACTTACCACCATTTACCTTTAACATATGGTATTTCATGTAGCATATTGTCAAGTTTATTTTATAGAACATGACAACTGCTATATTATTATTCTAATATAGATGTAGTATTTACAGAAATTCCTATTCGAAAGAATATGAATCCAGTACGCAGTAGTTTAGATCCACAGTTTATGTGAGAATATTTTTTAACTATGAAGTCATTAGATAAAGAAAAGGCACATAAAAACAATCTACGTGAAGAAGAGAGAATATTTTTAAATTTAGTTGAAGAAAGGAGACAGGATTTCCAAAGGAAAGCTGCTGAACAGAAACGCAATATTCCACCATGGGCTGAGAAAGAGGGAATTTATACAGCTGGCAAGGCTCATGCTGCGATGTCCCTAGAATTTATGAAGACAGGGAAAACATGTCTCCATAGATTGAAGACAGATTATAATAAAGTATTTGTTGGTTCCAGTGAATGTGAACATATCTTCCTAATTTTGGGAGGTTGGAGATTAAAAGGGGGAACTGATCCAGTATTTCCTGGAGTTCATTGTGTGTGTGGGAATAAAGCTTATTATAAGCTGCATGCACAATGGTATGGGAGCTGTTATTTCGGAATAGTATTTCCGAAAATGTCTCACTTAAAGAGAATCACTGGAAGCAATGAAAACACTAATGAACTAACCCGAAGAAAGAGAGCTAGTTTTATAGAAATAATAGGTGATATATTTAGTGCATTGATACCTTCAGTGGGAGTTGTTCTAAATTTGATTAATACCAAAATGGATGCAATTAGATCTATGGCTTTGCAGAATCGACTTGCGCTTGACATATTATTAGCTAAAGAGGGCGGAGTCTATAAAATGTTGAAGGTGCTACATTGTTGCACTTACATTCCGGATAAAAGTACAGAAATTAAAGGATATATAAAGAATATAACAAAAATGCATGAAGAATTAAAACCACTGGAGGTTGACAATGTCTGGGAAAGACTAACAAAAAGCATTACTTCAGTAGGGACTTGGTGTACTAATATAGGTAAGTGTTTCCTTGGACAAGTAGTATTTCCCTAGGTATAGCAATAATAGTTTTGTCGATAATAATATGGTGTAAGTGTTACCCTAATAAATTGAGAAGGAGGAGATATGAAATAAATGGAAAGGGAACCAAAAGAAAGTATGAAGAGATACAATTGGAGGAAATGAAGGGAAAGCTATACGACAGGACGAGGGAACTAAAGCATAAAGATAAAAGCAAGAATGAAGAAAGAAAAAAGTGAAAAGTGCTAAAAGTTTGCTTCTGATTAGGGATTGGTAATTTTGTGATGGCTTTAAAATGCCATCAGAGATGGGGATTGATGGAGCAAGGACTCGTAGAAAGGAGACTTGGTTGGACGCAATCCTCTCGCATAACATTTAACCCCGTATTAACTTTCTATTGTGTAAATTAATATGCACAACAGACTACACTATAGAAAATGAAGCTTGCCTATGTGTTTTACTAACGAGTAAGTCGAGTGAGATTTTTAAAATGACCGCTAACTGAAAATCTTTAGTACCCGTGCGTCTACTGCATCTACGAAGTATGACGTACTTTTTGCTTGGAGGGAATCTTTTGCTCCTGCGCAGTGGCTGACAAATTTGCTGTTTTGAACTCACATGCTTGGCATCTGCTTTGCTGAAAACGAAAACAAGTTATTTTACTAGTGCTAACGCGGGGAAAGCATTAATAAGTAAATGGGGTTAGAATAGACATAGGTGGTATACAGTGAAACCATTTTACAATATTGCTTATTATGGTCCTTTTTACCTGAACCATAGTCTGGTCCCTCCTGATTGCTGCACATGCGTAGTACAATGGAACTGGAAGAAGCAATGTCATCTTGAACACCGTCCAAGGTTAAGAAGGGATACTTTTCCTGGGAAACGGAACGACAGTCCACTGACATCGATGGGAATTTGGGAACTTTTATAATTTGTGACAATAATGATGTGAATGCGGGTGGGAATAAAGACTTATGAATAAAGAATTAAGGGGATGGGTTTATTAACAAGGGCTAACTGACAAGAGTGAAATATAAGCATGGTGTGATGATCACCTCCCCTTGCCTGTCCAATCAGAGTTAGGAGTTCTCCAGTATTAGGGGTGTCTTTCATAGATTCACATGCCTGAATCATTCCCCGTCGTCGGAGTGGGAGTCCCACGGTACATAAAAAAGCAGTAATATGCCATTTGTACGTAGCAAATAACAGTTATACCCAACCAGGAAGTAAAGTAGCCCCAGCTACCGTGGAAAAAACTTCTACATTAGTGACTATCCAAGTCATTATGTATAGACCAAACTGCAGCCAATCAGGCCACAGCTCCCACCAGAATGCTCTCCCCAGAGACCCAGGCTCTCAGATTTTTACCGCACGTCGTGTGATAGGGAGTCTCTCTGAGCTCTGCTCAGTTTTTTCTCTACTTCTGAAAGTTTTCACTTTCTAACATGTCTAAATCAAAGTCCCTGTTCAGGGCCTGTGAATCCTGCGGAAAAGCAAGGCTGTTTAAGGAGGATCCGCATACTCTCTGCATCTACTGCTTGTACCCTGATCATCAGGCTAAGGAGTGCAAGATTTGTCGCACCTTTCCTCCAAAGACCCTCAGGGACAGAGAGGGTCGCCTGCTGCTGTGGATACAGCGGATTAAAGATAAGGATATTCCACTCTCAGAGGTAGGAAGTTTGGCCTCAATGTCTTCTATGGGATCTAGAAAGAGGATGGCTGAGAGTAAGGTGACTACTCCTAAGGCTAAGGTGGCAAGACAGGCCCAGCTCACTCAAGACGCTGGTGAGCCTTCTACCTCAAAAATGAAAAAATCCTCTGAGAAATCTGTGAGGCCAACAGAATCAAAAAAGACTGCGTCTTTATTGTCACCTCAGAGGCCTGTAACCAAGGCAGCGACTACTCTGCCGTTTTCCTGTCAGACAGCCACTGCAGTGACTTCGACTATGACTTTTTCCTCACCAAAACCTTCTATGGTGATGTCCTCAGCGTCCTCTCCAACGTTTGTTCATGTCCAGGTTCGTCCCATCTCGTCGCCGAAAATAGTCACACCTCTCGTCGACGAGCCTCCGTCGACGAAGCTAGTACCAGCGTCGACGAGCAGCTGGCCGTCGACGAGAGCCTTACCGTCGAAGAAGAAGACGTTACCGTCGACGACGGCATCGTCGACGAGGAAGCTGCCGTCGACGATCCCATCGTCGACGAGGAAGACCCCGTTGACGGCCCCGTCGACGAAGTCGTCGGCGACGGCCTCGTCGACGAAGAAGATAGTCCCGTCGACGGCCCCGTCGACGAAGAAAGTAGTCCCGTCGACGATTCCGTCGTCGACGACGAAGTCCATCTCGTCGATGAAGACTACACAGCCACAGTCGTCGACGGAGCAATTATCGTTGACGACGAAGTCGAAGCCACAAGAAACAGAATTACCAGTGGCTCAAGAGAATCCAACAACACCAAAGCTGTCATCTTGCACAGATCTTCAAGTCTGGTCAGCAAGGAGCAATGTGATACCGCTGCCATCTCCAGCCACCACTGCGGCACTATTACAAAAGCGTTCATCACAGTCTGCATCTATGTCGCCACTAAAGATGCCAGACAGGCTCTTGGATTCTGAGGAAGATGAACCTGGTGATGAGTTATTTCAAGCAGCTAAGAGCCCATCTGACTTGCTTATACTAATAAAAGATCAGGAGGAAGAGGAGCAAGTTATACAACCGCCTAGGTTGGAGACTGAACCAACACCAGGGATGCAAATGCCTATGGAACTTTTCCAAAATTTGCAGTATATGTTGAGCGATTATTATCGCCGTTTTCCGCCTTCAGAGTCAGGCGAATCACAAATCTCGTCTCCACGGCCTCGAGTAACCCCGACTCCAATGACTACAATGACAGAAGAAACGGAGCATGCCCGACCGTCAACACCGGTGCCCTACCACCAATCGGAGGATGAGAATACTGATGAGGAAGCTCATGAAGAAGGTGAATTAGATAAAACGGACTCGTCGGAGTATGAAGATTATCAAGCTGACACACCTTCTCCAGATGAACAACCAAAGGCTGAGTCACCACCGGTGGATATTGCAAATTTCCATAGGATTATGGACAAGGCAACTAAGAGATTTCTCATTACCATGGAGCCTAAACAGGACGAATGTTTCCTGTACGACTTTAAGAGTTTGTCTCAGAGGCAAAGTTGGTCTATTCCTATTATAGACTTTATTTGGAAAGAAGGTCTAAAGATCATGGCCACTCCAAATTCTTTACCTGCGGTTTTACCGCGAGTGGATAAAAAGTACAGGGCACCAACTTCTTCGCCTGCTTGCCTGATCGGCCAGGCCAAGACGGAGTCTGTCATTGCGCAAGCAGCTCAAAAGAGAGCAAAGAACCCGTCATCTCAGATCTCCACTCCTACGGACAGAGATGGGAGGCGACTCGATGCCATTGGGAAAAAGGTATCGACTATTGCAGCGACCACAGTTAGGGCTGCTAATTCGCTGGCAATTCTCGGCAGGTATGATAGGCAGATCGCCATACATTCAAAAACTGCCTGAACCGGACCGGTCCGAAGCCACAAAAATTCTGCAGGAAGGGGAGTGTGCTTCGTCGGAGATCATTGATGCTGCAGTGGACGTGGCAGCTACAGGATTCAGACAGTTGGCAGGAGCTGCAGTCCTTAGAAGAGAGGGATGGTTGAAATCTACATCCTTTAGGCAGGAGGTGCAAGCCAAGGTGTTGAACATGGCTTATGATGGCGAGTACCTATTCGGCTCGCATGTGGATGAGGCTTTGCAGGCCATCAAAAAGGATACAGAAACGGCACGATCGTTGGGTACTCTGCAATATCGGAAATCTTCCTTTCGTGGTGCTAGAGGAAGAGGTAACTTCACAAATAGAGGAGGATATTACCAACAACGATCATATACGAACAACCAAAATGTCCAGAGGTACCAGCCATATAAACAACAACCTTATGGCCAGAGAAGAAATAATTTTTCACAGCCCCGAGGGAAAACAACATATCGGGGCAGAGACAACACTAACAAAAAGTGAGAATCACATCCTGCCACCACTTTGCCCCAGCCAGAAACAAATTGGAGGAAGAATATCCCTACATTGCTCAAAATGGTCAAATATTACCACAGACAGATGGGTCCTGGATGTGGTTTCCAAGGGCCACATATTGGAATTTGTAAAAACCCCTCCAAATTCACCCCCAAAGGGACCGCCCCCGGCACATCTCAAAGAGCTGTTCATCCAAATCAATACAATGATTCGAAAGGGGGCAATCGAGAGAGTACCTCAACATCAGAGAGGAAAAGGTTTTTACTCTCGTTTTTTCTTGATACGCAAAAAATCGGGGGAATGGCGCCCCATCCTCGATTTGCGTGCCCTCAACAAATACATCAAAAAATTAACGTTCAGAATGTTATCACTCCAAGAGATCCTCCAGTTTCTGACAGAAGGGGACCACATGGCAACACTCGACCTTCAGGATGCTTACTTCCACGTACCCATTTTCCCCAGGCACAGGAAGTTCCTAAGGTTCAGAGTGGCTGGCAGGGATTTCCAATTCAAGGTGCTTCCTTTTGGACTACGTTCAGCCCCAAGGGTATTCACAAAGATGTTGGCACCTGTAGCGGCCCACTTACGATTACAGGGTATTCAGATATACCCATATCTGGACGACTGCCTTATCAAGGCCAATTCCTACGCCACAACAAGCAGACATGTCCAGAAATGCCTTTGCCTGCTTCAAAGCCTGGGTTTCTCAGTGAACTTCGAGAAATCGGATCTGGTACCATCACAAAGGAAGTCTTTCCTAGGAGCAACGCTGGATTCCCAGCTCGCTCAGGTCTTCATTTCAAGCGAAAGACAGGAGAAGATTCAGAAGATGGCGACTACACTCCTCAGAAAAGAGTGCATTTCTGTTCGAAAATTCAAATCTTTCCTAGGGATGATCTCATCGTGCATCCCTCTCACTCCAAACTGTCGTCTGAGAATGAGACCCTTGCAAGAGGAACTCAGTCACCAATGGGTGCAGGTATCAGGTTCCTTCGAGGATATCATCACCTTAACACCTCGAATGAAGAATGCAATCCTGTGGTGGAGTTAGGAACACAACCTGCAGGTGGGTTGTGCTTTCCTCGCAGAAGTCCCCAGATTCATCGTAACCACGGATGCCTCGCTAGAAGGTTGGGGCGCTCACCTTCAAGGGATGACGATCAGTGGCAAATGGGACAGACAACAAAAGAAATGGCACATCAATTTATTGGAGTTAAGGGCCATTTTCCTCGCCATGAAATCTTTTCAAGCGATACTGGAAGACTCGACAGTGTTGATTCGAACAGACAACACAACGAGCATGCATTACCTGAACAAGCAGGGGGGCACAAGGTCAGCCCGGTTGTCCCAGCAGGCTCAAGAGATCTGGAATTGGGCTCTGGATCACAACATCAACTTGTCAGCGGTGCATGTTCCAGGAGTAGCCAATGTGCTAGCAGATTCCCTGAGCAGATCCAAGAGCAGCACTCACGAGTGGGAACTGCATCAACCAGCGCTGGATCGGATCTTCCAGAGATGGGGTCACCCCGATCTAGATCTTTTCGCAACATATCGGAACAAGAAATGTACACACTTTGCGAGCTGGATTCCCCACAGAGAATCTTGCGGGGATGCTCTGTCAATGAATTGGGAGAGGATATTTGCCTACGCCTTCCCGCCAATTCCATTAATTCCCAAGGTCATCAAGAAAATGAGGAGACAACCGTGTCGAATAATTCTGATTGCTCCACGGTGGCCACGACAATATTGGTTCACACAGCTTCTTCTTCTCTCAGAACGCGAACCAGTCCAGCTGCCTCAAATTCCAAATCTTCTGACAATTCAAGAAGGCAGGGTATATCATCCGGACCCTCATTCTCTGAAATTATCGGCTTGGCTCCTCAACACCATGAGTTTGCACACTTGAACATTCCACAGGACTGTCTAGAAGTCCTAGCCAATGCTAGAGCGCCTTCAACGAACAAAACTTACAAGCTTAAATGGAAGCGTTTTTGTGCTTGGTGCCAAGCTATGAATTTACATCCCATGAATGCTGGACCGGAAAAGATCTTACCCTTCTTTTTGCAGTTGGCTAAATCAGGTTTGGCGCACTCAACACTTAAAGTGTTTTTAGCGGCTATATCCCGATACCGTCAGGATGGTACGAATTCTCTATATTCCTCAAGAATAATCCAGCAATTCTTTAAAGGTTTATTTCGTATGTTTCCACCAATACGTCGGCCACCTCCATCCTGGCATTTGAATATAGTACTAGCTCAGCTCATGCGCCATCCCTTCGAGCCAATCCATAAAGTTGATCTGAAGTTCATCACTTGGAAAGTCGCATTACTGCTGGCGTTAACATCAGCCAGAAGGGTTAGTGACATGCAAGCGTTCACGTCTAAACCACCTTTCTTGCAATTCACGAATGACTCTGTGATACTACGCACCAACCAGAAGTACATGCCCAAGGTACCATCGGATTTTCATTTAAATGAGCCAGTGATACTTAAGACATTCTTTCCGATTCCGCAGTCGCCAGCTGAGCGGACTTTACACTCATTAGACATTAGGAGATGTCTTAAGTTTTATCTTTCAAGGACAGCTGCCATCAGGAAGACGGATCAGCTATTTGTAGCGCATGGCAGACTGAGACAAGGCTGTGCAGTGACAAAACAGACTATCGCTAGGTGGGTCTCATCAACGATAGGGCTCTGCCATCAACAAGCAGGTAAACCCTTACAGACCTTACCTAGAGCTCATTCTACGAGAGCAGTCTCTTCTTCAACTGCTTTGTTTGCTGGTGTGCCTCTCCTGCAGATCTGCAGAGCTGCAACATGGTCCAGCAGGCACACATTTACGAGGCATTACTGTCTGGATTCTTCAAGTGATACCGATGCCTCGGTGGGAAGAGCAGTCCTGCGTAATCTTTTTCAATAAGGTGAGCCTCTGATGATCTCTCCCACCTCCTCTTGCTCTTTTGACGCTTTAATATGTTATTGCATTACATTATGTTCATGCATGGAAACTGTGTAGCTTAGCGTCCAAGAGCGATATATTGTATTACTGCTAACTACTCGATTCAGGCATGTGAATCTATGAAAGACACCCCTAATACTGGAGAAGAACAATAGTTACTTACCTGTAATCTGTGGTTCTCCAGTATTGGTGTCTTTCATAGATTCACATGCACCCACCCACCTCCCCTCAGAGTCTCACCCAGACTATGGATATATATATATATATATATATATATGTATATACTCAGGTACACTCCGGTGCTACAAAATCTGAGAGCCTGGGTCTCTGGGGAGAGCATTCTGGTGGGAGCTGTGGCCTGATTGGCTGCAGTTTGGTCTATACATAATGACTTGGATAGTCACTAATGTGGAAGTTTTTTCCACGGTAGCTGGGGCTACTTTACTTCCTGGTTGGGTATAACTGTTATTTGCTATGTACAAATGGCATATTACTGCTTTTTTATGTACCGTGGGACTCCCACTCCGACGACGGGGAATGATTCAGGCATGTGAATCTATGAAAGACACCAATACTGGAGAACCACAGATTACAGGTAAGTAACTATTGTTCTTTCATGATATTGAAACATTATTGGGAGGTATATGCATATTGTAGAATATAATTGAGGTAGTTCTTAGTTAGTTAGTGGGAGAGCAGAGCATTGAGAAGCTTGAGACCGGGATGCTGCCCGACGAGACGTCGATGCTGAATGCTGCAGAGGTCGGGATGCTGTTGGAGTGACGAGAGAAGCTGCAGAAGAAACTAATGCAGAGCCACCTTATATTAAATCAATTTAATTAGAAGAAGATTGTGGAAGAATCATGAGGAGGAAGAGGGTATCAGAGAGGGGTGCTACGCAAGGGTCGGTGATAGGGAGGTCATCTATCCTGTCCTGATTCCTGTCCTAAAGCCTTTGGTCGCCAGATCTTCCCTTGGGGACCCTTCCCAGCCCCTTGGCTAGGGAGTTGGTTTTCACACCATAATCGGTAACTATAATTATATGTCTGTTTATGTGCCTATGTCCTTTTCTCTCTATCCTCTCCTTTCCATGCATAGTCATTGCGTAGTAAAAATGAATACATTTGATAATTGATTTACTTAATCTTCCTTCTTATGAATAATGGTGACAGTACTGTACTTGTAAGTGGTTTACATGAAATTAATCTAGATAAAGATTTAAAATATTTCCAGAGTCTGTGGTTATTACATAAAAATAAGTAGATTGCCACGCAGCCGTGCGGGTCAGGGGACCCAGTCCAGTGACAGTCAAACACGAGAGCCACTGCAGACGGAGCAGTCGCCGGTCAAGTGACAATGGGGGGAAGCCGACATGAGTCACTGTGGCGAAGGGTAGTATGAGAGGCGAGATGCATCTCGGGCCTCGGCCTCGGACGGGTGGTATCGTGACAGTTGACTCCTCTTCGGAGGGACAGTTTGGGACTTTCATGTGATTCCGGTTTTCATTTCAGGGGGTCTTTGTCCTTTGGACGCTGTTGTGGGGGGTAAGGGGTGGAGGGCATGGGGAGGGGGGTCTCGTTAATGGATTTTTCCAAGGGGTGTGAACTCCGTCATAGCAGTATGACTTCTTCTGCGGATGCAGGCTTACGTTCCTCAATTAGTTGCAATGGGGTTACAGGGGCGACAGACACTATGCATTGTTCAGTGGTGGGTGGTTGGGGGCCCACCTAGCAGGGAGGCAGGGAAGGGAGTGCGGATGGGGGGGTGGGTAAGGGTGTTGTGGGTTGGTTCCTGTTTGGCTCACAATGTTTTAATCTCGCAGACATATCGCTTTCCATTCAGCAAAAAGCAGTGGTACGAAAGGGATCCGGCATACTTTAGACTTGTGTACTTCAATGGGTGATCAGTCACGGTTAAGGATTTGATCCTGGAATGTGAAAGGGTTGGACAATAATGTAAAGCGCACGCTGGTCCTGCAATATGTGAAGCGCCATGGCCCGGATGTTGTTCTCCTGCAGGAGAACCATTTGTGCGGGAATACGTGTAGGGCACTAGATAGGTTTGGCTATAAGCTGCTGGCCCACTCGGGGTTCACCTCAGGCTCCAGGAGGGTGTGGATTCTGACCCGCATGGTGCTTCCACTGATTGTGACGGGTAAGTGGGAGGAGGACTCTGGCTGCTTAGTGGCGTTGCGGTCAAATGGGAGGGTCGCACATTAGTGTTTAGCTCTTGCTATGTTCCCCCTGGGTTGCATGCCACGGCATACAAGAAGATAGGGTCCCATTTGGCGGATCTTCCGAGGGGCACATTGATATTGGGAGGTGATACTAACGCGGTTATGGACTCAGACCTGAATCGCTCAGGGGAGGGACAGGTCCATAGGGAGGAGGATGGGGGTTTCCAGGCTTTAAGTCAGCGCTGGGTCTCTGTGATGTATGGAGAATGCACCACCCCACACAAAGGCAATACACTTTTTTACTCTGCTCGACGCGGGTCCTTCTCCAGAATAGACCATATCCTAACCAGGATGGATCAATTAGGAGATTTCATAGTCTCCTGCATTATGGCTCGGGGAATATCGGATCTCTCGCCGGTGGGTGTCACTCTCAAAGGGGCGGTAACCGCAGGGCGGCCTTTCCGCGGAATGACCCATGGCGCCTCAAAAACAACTCCATAGTTGACAAGATGAGGGAGGGCTGCCAACTGTACTTCAATGAGAACCGGGGATCGGTTGACTCCCAGGTCATCATATGGGAAGCTTTTAAGGCCGTTTTGCGGAGTCAAGTTCAGGCACTGATTGGCGCGCAGAAGAAGGAGGAGGCACTCCAGATGGTGCCGCTGGAGAGGGAGGTGGAGGCGTTGGAACGGGAGTTGGTGAGGGCCCCATCGACGGATCGCAGTCATGAGCTTGCCCTCAAACAGAGGGAACTTCGCTGTTTGGTGGAGAGTGAGGCGCAGGCCTACTCCCTAGCCGTGCAACACAGGATTTATGACGCAGGGGATAAAAGCATGAATCTACTAGCCTGGTTGGAACGTAGGGATCGGGAACAGTCATGGGTTGTGGAAGTGAGGAACGAAGCGGAAACCTTGGTGACTGCGCATGTCGATATAACTTACTACGAGGCGGTATACACCCCGGTATGCACTAGATCCGAATCTGACTGCGAGGAGTTCCTCCGGGACTTTGCGCTTCCCACGTTGTCTCGGGAGCAGACTAACAGCCTAGAAGCAGTTCTCACGGTCCTGGAACTGGGGAAGCCCTCAATGCGCTTCAAGCCGGGAAGGTGCAGGGGCCCAACGGGCTCCTGGTGGAAATATATAAACGAAAGGCCAGCGTCGTGATAGGTCCCATGAGAAGCATGTTCCTCGAGGCGAGGCAAACGGGCATACTCGCACCGGATCAGTGGGAGGCCACGATTGTGGTCATCCACAAGGCCGGGAAACCGGCAGACCAATGTTCATCATACCGACCCATTTCACTCATTAACGTGGAGGCCAAGGTTTTGTCCAAAACCCTGGTGACGCGTTCGTCGCAGTCCTGCCCGATCTAATCCATGTTGACCAGTCGGGATTCATGCCCCACAGGAGAACGTGGCACAAATTGCGGCACCTCTATGGGGTGTTATACATGACCGAAGACGTGGGTTACACCCAAACGGCATTGATGGCGCTGGATGCCTCAATGGCCTTTGACAGCATTGAATGGCCGTATTTATTCATGGTCCTGCAACGCCTGGGCTTTGGGCAGTTTTTTTGTAGCTGGGTGCGCCTGTTGTATGAGAAGCCGGTGGCAAGGGTGAGAGTGAATGGAGTCACGTCTCGTGCATTTTCCTTGTGGCGTGGGACACGGCAGGGGTGCCCTCTGTCCCCTCTCCTTTTCGCCCTAGCACTGGAGCCACTGGCCCATTGGATTAGAAGAGAGCGGTCGTTGTGGGGCTTGGCGCTCACGGATGGGTGGGAGGAGCGTATATCTCTATACGCAGACGCTATAGTCTTCTATATGGCCAGACCCTACCACTCTATGGCGCAGGTGCTCCATCTCTTCAAGCTATTTGGAAGCTACTCCGGCTACAGGATCAATTGGGTCAAGTCCTTGATATTCCCTCTCTCTGGAGCCCCCCGAGGGTCCCGTCAGGATGCCCAGCCTTGGTTGTCACCGACGGTTTTAAGTATCTAGGGGTGTACATCACAAGAGACAGGGCGGAGTTATTCACTAAAAACCTGGAGCCGCACCTGGCAAGGCTAGCGTTGGATGTCGCTCACTGGAGATCCTTGCCTCTCACACTGATGGGGTGCGCAGCGCTCTTCAAATTGCTGGTGTTACTGCGTCTCTTATATATCCTGCAAAACACGCCTTACTCGGTGCCAGACGGGGTGTTTCGGCGCATGTCCCAGGCCCTGCAGACGCTGCTCTGGGACGGAGGGAACCAGAGGATAGCACTGAACAAACTCACGAGGGGAGTGTATGATGGAGGTCTGGCCCTACCGGACGTTCGACTGTACTACTGGGCATCACAGCTCCAGGTCGTTAATGACTGGGTATATGAGGAGGCCTCAGAGCCAGCCTACAGGGTGGATAGGTACGCCATGCCGGACAGCAACTACGAAACCCTCCTTTATTCACGAAAGCAACGGAGGGATTTGCGTGGAGCTGCAGTGCCGGAGAGAGGCCAACACATTCCTGGGATGGACAGGGACTGTAACAGGCAGGACCCCGCTCTGGTTTGGGGACCAGCTGACGGAGGTGAAGAGGCTCTCTGGCTTTAAGGGCTGGAAGCTAATTGGCATCAAATACCTTTGGGATGTCTGGAAGGGGGGCCATCAGATCTTTTGAATACCTTCAAAAGGAGTACCACATGCACAACTCTCAACACTACCATTACTTGCGTCTATCGCACGCCTTACGAGCCCATATCCTGTCAGGGACTTCAATCCCCGAGTACTCACCAATGGATGGCAGGCTCCTGCTAGACCCAATCCTGGAGAAGCCCACGGCCACTATAATATGCCTGACTCCCTGTTTTCGCTGCGGGCAAAGTGGGAAGGAGACATTGGCAGTCTAGAAGACGACGACTGGCAGGATGCCCTGCAGAGCCCGCGTGAAATTGCGGTGAGGGTTCGGTTCCGGCTGGTTCAATTCAAAATTTTGCATAGGGTATATTACCCGCGCACGCACCTGTTTTCCTGGGGTAGGTGTGTGTCTCCTTTGTGTGCGAGGGGTTACCAGGGAGAGGGAACTTTCTACCATGTCCTCGGGGATTGCCCGAATGTGGTTCGCTTCTGGACTAAGGTGGCTCGCACTATGGAGATTGTCGTGGGGTCGCCGGTCCCGGTGGAGCCGAGATGGTTTTTATTACTGATCAAGGGTCCGACGGACTGGTCAAGGTACACCGAGATCTGGCTAGCCCTAGCGGCCGGGGCGGCAAAAAAATGGGTCTGGGGAGCACAGGAGGCCCCACAATGGGACCAGTGGCGACGGGACTTAGACTGGTACCAGAGGGCGAAGGGGACAGTCTACACAGCCAGGGGGTGTGTGAAGAAATGGAAGAAGATCTGGGGCCTCTGGCGGAAGTACCGGGCGCACGGGGGGGAGCGGGAGAGGTGTGACATGGGGGATGCTACAATGATTCAGCATGACTTGCCCTTGAATGTACACTGTATTGCTAAACTCTTCTAGCTATGTGATCACTGCTTTGTATTTTGTGAATCTGTGAGCGATGTTAATAAAAAAAGATTAAAAAAATAAAATAGGTAGATTGTATTGATGACATTTCACCATCAACTAGTTCAACTAATTTGGTCCATTGACCAGAGGAAAGAACTTTTTGATCAGTGAAAGGGTGCACAGACATAATATCGACTCCAAAATATCGTTTGGACAGAATATAGAGTTTTAAATATCGTTTGGACAAAATATCGACAGGACAGAATATCGACAGCCAAAATATCGTTTTTAAGGTAAGTGAAGTAATATCGACTGTAAATAATATAGAAAGTGAAAATATCCAAGTATATAATTTAGATAGTAAGAAATATCGTTTTTTAAATAATATTTAATTATTTATAGTGTTTTTATGTTATAATATGTGTGTAAAGTGTAATTTTATGTTATAATTATTTTTAATTAATGATTTTTTTAAAATTATTGTGTACTTTTATTCTGTAGCGGGTTGTGGGTTTATAGGGGAATAGGGTGGGAAGTAATTTAATTATAATTTATTAAATATGTAAATGTATTAATTGGTAGTAATAATTAATTAATTGGTAATTAAATAATATTTGTTAATTATTTAAAATTTAATTGATAATTAATTTAATTTAATTGATTAATTGCTAATTATGTAAATTAAAATAATTTAGTTCCTGTAGCGGGTTGTGGGTTTATAGGGGAATAGGGTGGGAAGTAATTTAATTATAATTAATTAAATATGTAAATGTATTAATTGGTAGTAATATTTAATTAATTGGTAATTAAATAATATTTGTTAATTATTTAAAATGTAATTGGTAATTAATTTAATTTAATTGATTAATTGCTAATTATGTAAATTAAAATAATTTATTTCCTGTAGCGGGTTGTGGGTTTATAGGGGAATAGGGTGGGAAGTAATTTAATTATAATTAATTAAATATGTAAATTTAATAATTGGTAGTAATATTTAATTAATTGTTAATTAAAAAATATTTGTTAATTAATTAAAATGTAATTGGTAATTAATTTAATTTAATTGATTAATTGCTAATTATGTTAAATTAAAGGGGTATTTTTAGGGTTCAGGGTCAGTTTTTGGTTTTTGGGTAAAGGGGTATTTTTAGGGTTCAGGGTCAATTTTTAGTTTTTGGGTAAAGGGGTATTTTTTGGGTTCAGGGACAGTTTTTAGTTTTTGGGTAAAGGGGTATTTTTAGGGTTCAGGGTCAGTTTTTAGTTTTTGGGTAAAGGGGTATTTTTAGCATTCAGGGTCAGTTTTGGGTTTTTGGGTAAAGGGGTATTTTTAGGGTTCAGGGTCAGTTTTTAGTTTTTGGGTAAAGGGGTATTTTTAGGGTTCAGGGTCAGTTTTGGGTTTTTGGGTAAAGGGTTTTTTTAGGGTTCAGGGTCAGTTTTGGGTTTTTGGGGTACAGGGGTACAGTGTAAAAATAAAGTAAAATTAAATTTACATTAATTTAATTTAATGAAATTACATTAAATTAAATTATATTAAATTAATTTGAAATAATTTAAATTATAAAAATTATTATATACTTACCAATACTTACGTTGTAATGGTAGTGCGTTGTAAAAGTTGCGTTGTAACGTCATATATCCACTGTTGCACTCTTTGGAGTGGGAATAGTAATTTTAACCCCTACGCTATCCAACGCTTTCCCTACTGTTGCACCCACTGGAGTGGGAATAGTAATTTTTACTCTTTTGTATTTGTACGTTAATAATATTGGCTATTATTTAATTAAATTTTGTTACTATATATATATATGTTTTAAGAAATATGATTAAAAAAATATTACTTTTTTACTTTCATTAATTATTTAATTATTAAAAGTTATTTTAAGTATTGTTAAGTATATTTTAGTAATTAATTTTTTATATTAATGTAATTAAACATTGTTTTTAATAAAGTCGATATTTTTTTACAACTATATTTTTGTAAACGATATTTTTAACTCGATATTTTTGTACTTACCTGTTTGTAGATAGAAACTCGATATTTTGTCTCTCGATATTTTGTCAACGATATTTTTGTTGGTCGATATTCTGTCCCTCGATATTATGTCCCTCGATATTATTTCAGTGATTCCAGTGAAAGATTGGTTGAGAATAAGGCGAGACTAATTTAGAACAATAAAAAGTACAATCAAATTTAACCCAGCGGTTTATTACCAGGTAGTGTGTATGTGTGTTTATGGGCCCAGGTGAGTATATGGTATTAGATTACCTGTTGCTGGTAAGCCGCTGGATCACTGCAAGTCAGAGGTCCCTGGAGAAAATGAACTATTTTGCACAAACCAAAACCAAAAAAGTCCTGGCAGACAGTCTGAGCCTGCGGGAGGGCAAGATTCATTCAAACTACATTGGAGGTTTCATAAGATGAGAGCGAGAAAGATGTAACACACGCTGGTAGAAGTAAAGTCATTTGCTGAAGTTTACCTGATTTTGCAATGTGGCCCCTTAATTTATTGAAACATTGCGAAAATGCCATCACTCTCTACACTGTAGCCGTTATTCTGCGCCAGAGCAGGTCACATTGAAAAGACACTGGGCACTTCTAGAGATGATAGGGAGACGGAGAGAAAGAGGGGATCGCGCGAGAGGAATCTCATTGCATGTGCTGCTGGTGTGGGAGGGCGCGCAGGACGAGCATTCATAAACACAAAGGAAATCCAATTTTTAAGATCAAAAGAAATTCAATCACGTTAACTCACAAGACCACATTGAAGCCATGCCAAGTGTTTCCCATGTTATCTAGAGAGGTACTGGAGCGAGGGCAGACAGTTAAGAGCATTCACCCATTGTCACACCAAAGAGTCCAAGGGACCTCTGAAGTTTGTGTCTGCAGCTGCTCCCGCCCCCCGACCTGACGCCCCCCCATGCGGAAGTTAGCCTGGAAGAGCCTCGTAACTAGGAATGCAATTTTAATTATGGCCTCACTCACCGTCTCAGTGCCCCCGGCCAGCCAGCGCCGCCTCACCTGCAGTTTACACTGCGCATCATCCTTCCAGACTAGCTATGCCCCACCCTGAGGCTGAAGACTATGAAGCTGCGCAGCATTTGATTTATTTGAATGGCCTGGAGCGCGCGGCTGCGTAACATTTGAACTACGTCTACGTTCCTGCTGTCAATGACTACTGGTGGTACAAGCTACTGCATGATTTTGAATTTCAGTTTAAAAAAACATTGCTTTATTTAACAAATGCTGTTTGAGTACAGTTAAACTAATGCAGCGTCTACTGTGTGCTGAGGGGGGCCTCGGGCTCTGGGGCCCCCTACAATGCGGGGGCTGCGGGGCCTTTGTTATGCCACTGTCTGGGACTCCTGATCAAGTTTAAATGGTCTGGGTATTCCTACCCTGCCCCCTTTTCTTTTTTTATAACTTTGTTTGGGGACTTGGCTGAAGCCACATCCCTAGATGGCTCCCTACACTTCCTAGTTGAAGTGCTATCAGCCAATGAGCGCTCTGCAGATCTCTGCACAAGTTTGGTATTATTTGCGAATTAGCTGCAGTCATAAATATACAAATTTGGATTTCCTTTAATTTCTCAGAAACTAGTGAAAGGATTTACACCAAATAACTGAAAGTGTGATCTTTGTAACTAAATCTACCTTTCTTCCAAATTCGTTGTAATTCCATCCAGTGGTTCGGACTGCAAGCGTGTCTAAAACTCCTATGAGAATTAACATGGGAAATGCACTTTTTTGACCCCCCGCACCCTTTTTCTCAGCCCTCGCTTGACGTATCACCATGAACCTTTCCCTGCACAACAAGACTCACTATGACACTTTTTAGGGAAAATTTCATGAAGATTTGTCAAACGACGCCACAGATATATGCAAGTCAAAAACAGGTTTCTATGGAAACATGGGCTTAACTATAACTAAAAGTGACAAAAACCTCTCTCTGCCAAACTACGCAGAGTTCCGCGAACAGCGGAGTGGGTTACCTCACGCCGTTCACACAGACTTTTAGTGCTGGGTGTTTGTCCAGCACTGTAAAATGAGCACCAATGGCATCTCGCACAGTGCAATAGGGCAATGCTTTTTTCTGCAGCCTGAGTAGAAGTTCTACTCGAGCGACAGCTTCCTCAATGCGCATGGAAGGTTTCTCAACGTGAGCAATAGCGACCATCCGAGTTGAGAAATCTAGTTGGGAAGAGGTCTAGCAATGGATTTTCCTCGCTCACCAACTTCTTGTTGGCGAGCAAGAGCAAGGAAAAAACTCCGTTTTGCGGAGCGGAGCAGCGTTTTTCAAAACTCCACGAGCTCCGCAGAGTGCTGAATGTGAAAAATTCGGAGTTCACTATCCAGGCTTAACTATGTCTACCTACTGGTGACCGCCAGTAGGTAATATCTATATGTATATATACACAGAGAGAGATTATAATATAATAAACGTTTTGTACAAACGTGGCACAATATGGTTAAAAAACATTGACAAAGTCAATAAAGCCGGCTTAGGCTAGATCTATTGGCTTTGCTAGAACTTGTTTAGGGATGCATTAGAAATATAAAAAAAGCATTGGCATAGCCAATAGGTTTCGCATTTGGGACCTTATAAGTGTTTAGCCATGCAACAGTTGGTGTTGTTGCACCAAGGATATTCTGCTGCATAACTAAATACTTATAGGGTCCAAAAAGCAAGAACTACTGGCTATGCCAATGCTTGTTTGTTTTTTATTGCTGTTTGTTTAAGTTTCCAGATCTACAATAGCTGGACATGTTTTTTGCTAACAGTTCTTTGCATCAAATGAACTTGTTTTCATTGCGCTGAATGTTGTTTCCATTCTGGTTGTAGGAAGCAGTCATTCCCGGGGGTGTGGGGGCTGCCTGGCTGTGTGCATGCGCTGACCTTTACAAATCAGAAAAAGCCTGGTGCAGGCGCAATTTACAAGTGTGAAGTGAGTGAGCCCCAGGCAGCATGACTCACTCACACAGGAGTTCATTCACTGCACCTGCATATCAGCATGGTTTAAGGAAACTCGACCCACTCCCACCCAGGCATCGAACACATATTTACCAAGAAACTCCGAGAAGAGCCTGCCTACTGCACTGATGGCTGGTTGTGTGTGCCTGGTGAAAGCGTGCACTGACTGTCAGGATTGCACTCCGCAGGATCCGTATGCAGAAACAATGCTCCACCTCCGGACCTCCCGAACACCCCGAATGTATATCACAGGGTGTTCAGGTGATACGGCGAGGGAAAAACCCCAAAAGGGGAAAAAAACAAAAGAAAAGATAGAAGGAAGGGACAGCAGGGGAAAAAGAAGCTGTAAGAAAAATACACAACTGGTTAATAATAATCTTAACACTACACTCATTACATTCTCACTAAAACAAGGACATTGTGAATCACCTGTGATAGGTCTGATGTCTGAGCCTTCATACAGCTGTGTCTTCTGTTTTCCCTTCTGCCCTAAACAACACAATGTTCGATATTAACATAGGTAATGAAACACTACACTTCCTAAAGCAAATGCTAACCGAGTGTTTGGAATGTTTTGTTCCCAATCCTCGCAGCCGCGAGGCGCTGTTGGGTTCGTGCAGCCCTAGTACCAAGCCGTTACCAAAAAACAAAGCAGTGCGCATTGACAGCGCAATCACCCATTACCCTAACGATACCTTCCCAGGTAAGGGCGAACTCCTTATCCACAGTCAGGATCCAAAGACATCGGGAACAGATGCTCCCGCAAGCAAAGCAAAATCACGAGCCCCGTTCTCCCAGTCCCGCCCCGCTATATCCTGCTGGGCCGCAAAGGTTCATGGGACTTGTGGTTCGGGGCACCGAAATGATGGGACTTGTAGTTCAGGTAGGCGCGCACATCGATCTAAAACCTGACACTGACGGCTGGTGGTGTGTGTGCCCAGTGGAAGCGTGCACTTATGGCTGGTGGTGTGTGCCCGGTGGAAGCGTGCACTGACGGCTGGTGGTGTGTGTGCCCGGTGGAAGCGTGCACTGACTGCTGGTGGTGTGTGTGACCGGTGGAAGCGTGCACTGACGGCTGGTGGCGTGTATGCCCAGTGGAAGTGTGCACTGACGGCTGGTGGTGTGTGTGCCCGGTGGAAGCGTGCACTGATGGCTCGTGGTGTGTGTGCCTGGTGGAAGTGTGCACTGACGGCTGGTGGTGTGTGTGCCTGGTGGAAGCGTGCACTGACGACTGGTGGTGTGTGTGCCTGGTGGAAGCATGCACTGATGGCTGGTGATGTGTGTGCCTGGTGGAAGCGTGCACTGACGGCTGGTGGTGTGTGTGCCTGGTGAAAGCGTGCACTGACGACTGATGGTGTGTGTGCCTGGTTGAAGCAGGAGCATTCACAGTGATAGAAGACACAAATGAAACTGACGAAGAGGGAGGGGGAGAAGGGAGGGGGGAGTGCGAGCAGAGGAGCATGATTCACAGCTAGAAGACACAAATGAAGCTGACCAGGAGGGAGGGGGAAAAGGGAGGGGGTAGTGCAAGCAGAGTAGGCCAGCAACAGCCTCTGGTAGCACTTCTAAAAGCCACTTACTAAATGTCTCGAAGAGACAGAGTATGCGCTGTCTCAGGCGAGACCTAAAGAACTATACTGAGACTTAACTATTTATTTTCTCAAGTTTTCATTAATTTCCTATAAAAAAATAAAAATGTTTTTGCAGATCTTTTTGAGGGTTGTTTACTAGGAACTGTTGGAAGTGTTTGTGAATATTAAAAACGTATAATCATCAAGAAATAGAATTTTATAACAAACCCACAATTTTCTCATATTTGACTGTTCTACCAATGTGATTTTCTCTCAAACGTTTTTCGACATTTTGGATTCTCATGAACATAATTCTCAAAATTGTTTTTTTCCTACAGCTACAGCCGTTTAACTGCAAGAGTCACCAAATGCAGTTATGTGGTGCTCAGTGTGAATGAGTCATCTTCGAACATGGACATCGGCTGCATTTTTAAATGTGAGTTACTAATGTCAAAAGAATTGTATTGTTGAAAGTATGCATTTTAAATGGGTAGCAGTTTAACTACCCTACACTGCTACCCAAAACGTTCTTATATTTAAGGAAATGTGGCAACACAAAATGTAAAGGCTCTGATCATAAATAGCAGAGCCAGCCTAGGTTACACAGATTTCAGAGATCGTACCCTTCAGACAGCAGAACTATACTTAGTTTTCATAAATGTTATGGATTGGCTTCACTTAGTATACTTTCATTCAACTCATACAAAATGTAAGATTCAGCTTTAGACAGCAGAGCTGTCTCTTTGTTTTCATAGATCTTACAGGTAACAGGCAATAATGCCATCCCTCAAGTGATATAGAACTTAGAATATAAAAGCTTTGGCATCAGAGCCATCTCTCTAGCTTCTCATGTGTTCTAATTCAGATGGATACATCTGCCAGTGGATTCCTCACCTTGTGAATATCCCCTTGCGTCAGCAACATTCAGAAATTCTTTTTGTAGCTTCTCGCTGACGTGGATGACGTCACAGTAGCATGGTATCGCGCGCGGCTCCGCTGACGTCACCGACTCCATAATAGGCCCACGTCGGCGTGATGACATCACTTCTCTTTTTTCCGCGTCGTCGACGCTAACGGTTTTTGAGGGATCCTCTGTAGCTGTTTAGTAACTTTGTTACTGTCTGTTTCTGCTGGTGTCTTCTTGCTTCTTTGTCACCTGTTGAGATGTCCTCGAAGAAGACCGGGTTCAAGCCGTGTGGAGAATGCGGGAAGATGATGTCGATCACGGACCCGCATGAGGATTGCATCTGGTGCCTGAGTTCGGATCATGATGTTCAAGGCTGCTCTTCCTGTAAGAAGATGAACCCAAAGGCCCTTCGTGAAAGAGAGGCTAAACTTCTGGTAGCCGAGTTAAAAGGTAAAAAGGAGAAGAAGTCTTCGAGGTTGCGTTAGAGGCAGTCGAGGTCAAAGACGAGATCGAGGTCGAGGTCGAGCACGGCGTCGCCTTCGAAGTCATCGTCGGGCATGCTTCTAGATCAACAAAGAAGAAGCACAAGAAGAGAAGGCATGAGTCTCGACATCACTCAGGCAAGAATTCAGATTCGAGACCGAAGTCGCCAGGTAGGAGAAGTCATAAAGAGCTATCTTCTTCTCCAGTTGTGGATCCGTTTGGCGAGGTTTCGCCTGTGGAGTCGCCGGAGCATTCGCCGGCTTTGGCGTCGAATCCCTCTCCGGCGCCGTCTCGACCTCCGGTTCGAGAGGAAGAAGAGGCTCCCTTATCAGAGGGTTCGACGACTCCGGCTCATCAACCTGAAGAAGAGGAGACGAATCCGGTACCTTCTCGAGGGCAACCTATGGGTTCATACCCACCTTTTCCGGGCCCAGGTCAAGACCCTACACAGTTTTTAAACGCGATGTATGGAGTCTATTCGAGAGCTATGTACCCCTCTGGTGCACCTGCGGGTCCCATGGGTCCAATGGCATACAACCTGGGAGTTCCCCAGTCTTATGATCCTGCTCCCTTTATGCCATTTATGCCGGTGTCTACTCCACCTTGGCATTTCTCGGCGCCGCCGAGGTCTTCAACACCGATACCTATGTCACCGGCGCCAGCCCGACCTCGAGAGCATCGACCTATGCATCCGGATCCGATCTCGACGCCGGCTCCGTCGGAGTCAATCGCGGATCCGCCGCCGCCGCCCTTGAAGGAGAGGTCGAGGCATGATGCTCAGCATCATCTGGAAGAACAAAGGTATAGAGAGGCTGAGATTGAAGAAGGTGAGTTGCAGGATGATTATTTTGATGACCTGAGGGAGGCTAGCGGATTGGAACTTTCGCCAGACTGGGAGTTATCCTCGTTCTCGGATGCCCCTTCAAAGGATAATGCTCCGTACCATGTGGTCATAAAAAAGGCAGCAGAACTTTTGAATTTAAGTCTGCCTACTGCTGAGTTCAAGTCTAATTTGTTGACTGAAGTCCTCCATTCCCCATCTTCTGTTGTGGAACCTATGCTTCCTTTCAATGAGGCTTTGACGGAACCTATTTTGGAAGTATGGAATAGGCCTCTCACGGCTCCTGCTGTTGCAAAAGGTGTTGCAAGGAGGTACAGGGTGGCGCCTGGTGACCCAGACTTTTTATCATCGCACCCTTTACCAGAAAGCTTGGTGATACAGGCAACCAGTTCAAAGAAATCTGTGGGGGCTTTCCTTCAGGTACCTGGGGACAAAGAGTCAAAGAAGCAGGACCAAACTGCTAAGAAAGTGTTTTCATCGGCGAGTATGGCTCTTAAGTCTACGAATGCCACATGTCTCTTGGGGAGGTATATACATGCCTTGATGGACTCTGTAAGACAATTGGCCCCAAATATTCCTGAAGAGGACAGAACATTTTTTAATGAAGTGTTGGCTAACACTCAAGCTGCTGCAAGGCAAGTCATACAAAGTGGACTAGACACCTCTGACTCAGTAGCGAGAGTTATGGGGACTTCGATTGCTACGAGAAGAGCAGCCTGGTTAAAATCATCTGAATTCTCTGCGGATGTCCAAGCTGCATTATTAGATCTGCCCTTTGATGGCTCAGGCCTTTTTGGGAAAAAGGCTGATGCAGCTTTGGAGAGGTTTAAGGACAGCAGGGCTACAGCCAGATCTTTGGGTCTACAGTCCAAAGGAACTGTGAACAAAAGATATAGGGGTTTTGAAAGGTCCTCGTTTCGTCCCTATAGACAGTCTCAACAGCAGCAGCAACAACAACAAAATCCACTGTATAAGTCATACAGGGGTAGGCAAAAAGCTCGTCCTCGAGGACGTCAGGTCTCCTCCTCCTCCTCCTCTTCCTCATCCCAACCCCCTCCAACATCAGCAAAGCAGCCCTAGATCCGCCATTCCGGATCATGTGGGTCCTGTAAGGGGTTGGCTTACCTATTTTCTACGGGATTGGGAATCGGTCACTTCGGACCTTTGGGTTCTCAATCTTGTGGAGAATGGGTATGCACTTCCCTTTCGGGAATTCCCTCCGAATTACCCTCCTTGTCAAGGGTTTTGCTCAGGAGACCACCTGCTACTTCTGCAGGAGGAAGTCCTGGCATTGTTAAGGAAAGGTGCGATAGAGGTGGTTCCGGAGCAGGAAAGGGGTCAGGGATGCTACTCCCGGTATTTTCTGATTCCCAAGAAGGATGGCAGACTTCGTCCAATCCTGGATCTGAGGATCTTGAACTTGTTTCTGAAACAGGAAAAGTTCAAGATGCTCACCCTTGCACAGGTTCTTCAAGCGCTGCTGGAAGAAGACTGGATGGTGTCGATCGACTTGCAGGATGCGTATTTTCACATCCCAATCCTGATGTCGCACAGGAAGTACCTCCGTTTTACGGTGAGTTCGCAACACTACCAGTTTGCGGTCCTTCCGTTTGGTCTTAATACTGCGCCTCGAGTCTTCACCAAGGTGATGGCTGTGGTGGCTGCACATCTCAGAAGGTCAGGGATTCCAGTATTCCCTTATCTGGACGATTGGCTGATAAAGGAAAAATCTCCAGAGAAAGTGCTCCATCATCTGCAAGTCACAACTCAGTTGTTGTAAAGTTTGGATTTTTCGATAAATGTACCCAAATCTCACCTGGTGCCCTCCCAGCGCAACCTGTTCATAGGTGCGGTACTGGACACAACTGTATGTCGAGCATTCCGTCCTCCTCAAAGGATTCTCGACATACAGGAAATTATTCCTTTATTTTACAGTGGAGCGGTCGTTCCAGTCCTGATGGTTCTCCGTCTGCTCGGTCTGATGGCTTCTTGTATTCTGTTGGTCAACCATGCACGCTGGCACATGACGGTACTCCAGTAGTGTCTCTGCAGGCAGTGGTATCAGCACAATGGAGATCTCAGGGAGTCAGTGAGGATCTCCAGAGAAGCTGCGGCGGATCTGTCTTGGTGGAGTGCGGAGGGCAATCTGTCTCAAGGAAAGCCCTTCCATCTGCCTCCATCGTTGCCACAGTGATAACGGATGCATCCACTCTAGGGTGGGGTGCTAATCTGGGGGATCTGGAGATCAAGGGTCTTTGGTCTCCAGAGGAAAGGTTGCTTCACATCAACCTTCTAGAGTTGCGGGCGATACGTCTGGCGCTCAAGGCCTTCCTCCCTTCCCTTCGCGGTCAGTCGGTTCAGGTCCGGACAGACAACACGACCGCGATGTGGTATGTCACCAAGCAGGGAGGAATGGGGTCGCAGTGTCTCTGCATAGAGGCTCTGCGTTTCTGGTCCTGGGTTCAGGACCATCAGATTTGTCTGATGGCAAATCATCTGGCCGGAGTTCTGAACGTACGTGCAGACAGTCTCAGTCGGCAGTTCTCAGCCGATCACAAGTGGAGGCTTCATCCGGAGGTGGTTCGTCACTTCTTTCGGACGTGGGAAACTCCTCAGGTGAACCAGTTCGCCACTCACGAGAATGCTCACTGCCCGTTATTCTGCAGCCTCCAGTATCCGATGCAGGGAGCATTGGGGGATTCGTTTCAGTTGAGTTGGGACTTACGACTCCTTTACGCATTCCCTCCCATACCCTTGATTCCTCGGGTTCTGAGGAAGATTCGCCAAGACCGGGCCCAAGTTATATTGATCGCCCCGGATTGGCCAAGAAGGGTGTGGTACACAGATCTTCTCCACCTCTCCTCGTGCCCGCCGCTCCGTCTCCCTCTCAGGGCAGATCTCCTCTCTCAGATGGAGGGGCAGGTTCAACACCCCCACCTCCAGACCTTACACCTTCATGCCTGGAGATTGAACGGGGCAATCTGAATTCTTTTTCTCTCCCACATGATGTGGTGGATGTCATCTTATCGGCCAGGCGTGACTCCACCAAGTCTATCTATTCTTATAGGTGGTCTAAATTTGTTTCTTGGTGTGGAGAGAAGTCCATCGATCTTTTGAGGGCTTGTTTACCTGACATTCTTCAGTTTGCGCTTTCTTTGGATCAGCAAGGGTTTGCTGTAGCTACAGTCAAAGGTAATCTATCGGCGTTGTCGGCATTTCTCTGTTTGCCAGATCAGCCGTCTTTATTTAATTCTCCTGTCGTTTTGAGGTTTCTAAAAGGACTTACAAATAAATTTCCTCCTACTCCCCTTATTGTGCCTCAATGGGACTTGAATCTTGTGCTCACTTTCTTGATGGGTTCACCTTTTGAACCTTTGCACAAGTGTCCCTTGAGATTGTTATCTTTTAAGACGGTCTTGCTGATTGCAATTACCTCGGCAAGGAGGGTAAGTGAGCTTAAAGCTCTTAGTTCAAAGCCCCCTTTCTTGACCATTCATGCTGAGCGAATCGTACTCAGGACCAGGGCTGCTTTTCTGCCTAAGGTGGTAACTCCCTTCCATATGGGGCAGTCCATTACCCTTCCTACCTTCTATCCTCCCCCTCACCCTTCCAAGGAGGAGGAGAGACTTCACCGCTTGGACCCGAAAAGGGCGGTGAGCTTTTACCTGGACAGAACCAGAGAGTTCAGAGTGGATGACCAGCTCTTTGTTGGTTTTGTTGGAGCCAGAAGAGGCAAAGCGGTGCACAAGCGCATGCTGTCGAGATGGAGTGTCTTGTGTATCAAGATATGCTACTCTCTGGCGGGTAAGGAACCTCCTGAAGGTTTAAGAGCTCATTCCACTAGAGCAAGGTCTGCTACATCTGCTTTCTCTAGGGGTGTACCTGTAGAGGACATTTGTAGAGCAGCAACTTGGGCCTCCCTCCACACTTTCGCGAAGCATTACTGCTTGGATCCCGAAGTGAGGAGGGACGGCCACTTTGCGCGTTCTGTCCTCAAGGATATTCTGGTTTAGGAGAGTGGACACCCTCTTCCGGGAGAGGGGACTGCTGTGGGACTCTATTCACAAGGTGAGGAATCCAATGGCAGATGTATCCATCAGAAGAACAAGTTACTTACCTTCGGTAACGCTTTTTCTGGTGGATTCAGTATCTGCCTGTAGATTCCTCTCTGGCCCACCCGCCTCCCCGTTGTCCACTCTTCTATACCTTAGTTATTGGCAATGTTTTAATGCATATGTGTTGCTTTCAAAAGTAGTGTGTTATTCTACTTGATTAGCTTCATTGTCTTCACACTGTGTGTGTTATCTTGACTATTGTGTACTGTGTATAGTGTGTATATATCTACTGTGATCGGTCCGTCCGTGTGCCTCGAAGGCACGGAAAAAAGGGCGGAACTGATGTCATCACGCCGACGTGGGCCTATTATAGATTCGGTGACGTCAGCGGAGCCACGCGCGATGCTGTGCTACTGTGACGTCATCCACGTCGGCTCGAAGCTACAAAAAGAATTTCCGAATGTTGCTGACGCAAGAGGATATTCACAAGGTGAGGAATCCACAGGCAGACACTGTATCCACCAGAAAAAAGTGTTACCGAAGGTAAGTAACTTGTTCGTTAGGGCTTCACGGAGCACTGGTATACCTCGGCTAATAGGTAATGTAGAATATACAAGCCCAGACCTCACACAGCTGAAGGGTTATACTTCATATTACGCAGGCCAGCAGGCTCTGGAATTAGCCCCAGGTCCTTGGGTGGCCCAACCTACGGTGTCCAAGCATCCCCCAAGAACCCACTTACCTTTCCTGTCCGTGGGCGCCTTCAGGAAGCCTCCTTGCCCGATCCTGCAGCATATTTGCTGAATCGGAGATCTCCATTAAAATCCACAGGGTCCCCAATGTCACCTTTGCACTCTGCACCCGGCCGCCCCTGTGCTGCTGGTGTTGCAGCTCCTGTGCTGATTGTTGGACCCTGCAGTGCTGATCCTAACCCCTGGAGTTTTGATCCCCGAGCCAAGTGGCCTGCTTGAAAGCAGTCCCTGACCGAAGGCCCCCTTAGCCCCGTTGGCTAACATTGGGCTCCTGCACTCTGCACCCGACCGCCCAGTGCCGCTGGTGGTGCACTTTGAGTGCCTATCTGAACCTTGGGGATCCTTGGTTCTAACCCCCAAAAACTATTCTTGCTGGTCATTTACTTACCTGCAAACTCATAACCTTCTTTTGCCCATAGGAACCAATGTTTTGATGTTGTGTTCCTAAAATTGTTCTGTTGAGTGGAACTTTTGTATATTGAAAAACTGAAAAAGTCTTACTTACCTTGTATTGCAGGATCCACGGTGTGGTATCTAGGCATACCACCCCGCGTAGTCGATGTAATCCAAAAGTAACGCAAACATAATCAAAAGTAATTTTCATGTAATTTAAACTGTTTTTAAAAGTATATTCAAACCTGTAATGATTTCATTCTCAATTTCTTCACCTTCTAGGTCAGTTAATCATAGGTTGTTTACTGGCCTAGAAGCGGTGTCACATGGTCTGAGGTTGGGCCACAAGTGTGGTGACCTGTTGTTGAAGTAAGAACAATAGCAAGTGTCTGTTTTGCTAGAGTTCACACTAGGTATGTTGGCAACACCGTTAATTTTGATAGCAGTTGGACATCTGCTAAATCTTACTATAATGTCAACTGGGGCTTCATCACCCTGATTGCAAGAGATTTGCACAGATGCAGCTAGCATGAACATGGGTGTTAGAGTAGGGGTGAAGATGTGATTCTCCACCTCTCAGTAAAAAGGTAGACTAAGCCTAGGCGGTGCCTGTAATTCTGATCCGTACAAAAGGGGGTGGTGATGGACGGAGCATCTGAACCAATCAAACACTCACACCCAGCCAAAAGATCTGGGTTTAATCCATCACTGTTCTTTAGCCCACTCTGCCACCCCAGTTCAGACATGGCCATATGCAAATCAGTCTGACCCTGTGCCTCATGGGAACAGTCCAGCCCGAACTGCCAAGCCTTGCCTTCCCTGGACCGGAAACAAGCTTCCTAGGACCGGTTTCTGGCATTCTAGCCGTCTTCAGCCAGGCTTGCTTGAATCCAGTGGCAAAGTGAGCAAGGGACTCACGTCTGAGCATACCCTGCCAAACTTATGGCGAAGAAAGCGGTACAAATGGGGGTGGTGATGGACGGAGCATCTGAACCAATCAAACACTCACACCCAGTCAAAGGATCTGGGTTTAATCCATCACCGTTCTTTAGCCCACTCTGCCACCCCAGTTCAGACATGGCCATATGCAAATCAGTCTGACCCTGTGCCTCATGGGAACAGTCCAGCCCGAACTGCCAAGCCATGTCTTACCTGGACCGGAAACAAGCTTCCTAGGACTGGTTTCTGGCATTCCAGCCGTCTTCAGCCAGGCTTGCTTGAATCCAGTGGCAAAGTGAGCAAGGGAGTCCCGTCTGAGCATACCCTTCCTCTTAAGAAGTACCCCAGGACTCCTGTCCTCTATCTTCTTCCGAAGATAACCAAGAGCTTGACAGAGCCCCCCGGACGTCCCATCGTGTCGGGCTGTGACTCTTGTTTAGAGCCAATAGCGCAATACGTGGATTTCTTTTTAAAGCCATTTGTGTGCCAGGTTAAATCTTATTTGCGCGATACAACCGATTTTTTGAACAAAGTCGAAGGTACCATCTTTGATCCGCAATCGCAAATCATGGTTACAATGGACGTTACGTCCTTGTATACCCAAATCCCCCAGGAAGAAGCCTTAGAAGTCATGCAGATATATCTGGACATGAGAGAAAGACCACATCGAGTTCCGACTGCCTTCATTTTAGAATTGGCAGCAATAGCACTGAAGAGAAATTACTTCACTTTCAACGGCCAGTTCTACATGCAAGTGAAGGGCACCGCCATGGGATGTCCTTATGCCCCAGAAATGGCGGTGCTCTTCATGGCGCAGTATGAAGAAAGGTTCGTGGACATGAATAACCCTTTTAAACATCAAATACTACAGTGGTACAGGTACATAGACGACGTCTGGCTCCTGTGGCAGGGGAGTCAGACCGAGTTATTGGCCTTTTATGGATGGCTCAATACTAGGCACAGAGATATAAAATTCTCGATAGAAAATAGCCCTAGTCATATGACTTTTTTGGATATTGAAATGAGGTGTGTGGACGGGAGGTTGGTTTCGTCTTGGTTCAGGAAGGCCACTGACAGAAACACGATTTTACACCACAGAAGCGCACATCCCCGCAGTCTAAAAGCTAATTTACCCTTTGGGCAATTATTAAGAATAAGACGGAATTGCTCAGAAATACAAGACTATGAGCTGCATGCCCAAGCATTTTGCTGTGATATGCAAGAGCGTGGTTATCCACGTAAGCTCCTCAAACACTCTCTTAAGCGTGCAAAATATACGCCTAGAGAATGTCTACTGCAAACCAAACAGCGAGCACCTCTAGAGAAACTTGTGTGCGTCACTACCTTCTGTCCGGACACCCACAAATTGAGACAGGCTGTATTAAAGAATTGGCATTTGTTGGAGGGGCTGAGCTGCCCGTTCCCCAAACCAATTTTTGCATACAGAAAAAACCGCAGCATTGGCCAGGAACTCATCCGAGCTGACGTGGTTATTCCCAAGCCCAAAAGTGACTTATTGGCGCAATGGAATCTCAAGCCTATCGAGGGTCACCACAAGTGTGGTAACTGCATCGCCTGCTCTAACACAATAGAAGGCGACGAGTTTGTACACCATGGGACCAAGTGGAAGCACAAAGAATTTTCTAATTGTAGAACAAAGAACGTTGTGTACTTGATTCTATGTCCGTGCCAACTAATTTATATTGGAAAAACCAGCCAGCAAGTCAACCACAGAATAAGTCAGCACCGATCGCGGATTAAGAAAAAGGTCATGTCTGCTCCAATGGTGGAGCATTTCTGCGAGAAGTCTCACAATGAGCAAGAATTCAAATGGTCTGTCCTATACACTGTAAACTCCAGGTCAAAATGCCATGACGTCGAACGCGTTCTGTTACAAAAAGAAGCGTATCTAATTTTAAAATTCAATAGTGCACAGACTGGTTTAAATAACCTGTCTGAGATAGCGCATATTTGACCACATCTGTCCTGATTTGCATCGGTTAGACATCCCTGGCTTGACCGCTGGTCTTGGTCCTCTATTGCATGAGAACAGGTCACTGACCCAGAGAAGCCACCCAAAATTCTAGTACAATCTAGCGTACTCATTTTTTGTTTTTAAAATACATGATACAACAAACAATTGGAAGGACGTACCCATTACCTTTAGACTAAGATAAGGTGCTGTAGACAGTACGTCTAGCCTCTATTTTCAAGCAAATGTGACTCATAGGACTACATGCCCCACAATGCATCAGTACAGCTTTTGCATATAACAAACAGGAAATAGCGGCGGCCATCTTTACTGAGAGAAATTCGAATCCCACAGTACAGAGCAGCAGCTCCAGCCACAGGTATTTGTCCCACTTGCACTAATACGCGCTTGCTGAGCGCTGAATCAGTTAAAATATTCTACTACGGGTGCACTTTGTTTTTCTTTGTAGAATGCTGAAATCAACAATTCCATTTATGCGCAAATGAGAGATTAAATCAAGGTAGGCAATCCCTTCTCAAATTCTCCAAGCGAGTGTTTAACATAACGTGCACACCGCTAAGCGCCTGAATATTAATCTTTCCCATATCTCAGAACCCAAACTGATGGTCACGCCGCTTTTAATGGACCATGCCAGCACTCGGCACTACTGAAAGTAAAAGGTATGCTTCCACTTCCCCAACTTGTTTTAGCTAGTGAATATATTGTACCAATTTCGTAATGATAAAAATTAAAAACATCCCTTAAATTCTTTTAGGCTTCTCTGCTTGGCCACGTTATTTCATTTAAACGGACCCCCAAAAGACCCGATCTGAAATTCAACACTGAGCAGCCTTGGTATGTAGCGCACACCGACATTACAGCTACTGTATGATAAAAAGGAGCCCACACACTAGATTAAGCAAAACATTGCTTTTGTATCCCACAGATACAAGATACATACAGCCCTGATGACAGACCAGTGACTCCAGTCTGGTCTAGAAACGCGTCGGCAGTATTGGTTGGGAGATATAAAGTATTACTGTTGCACTAAAGCTAGGACCGGCTGGTTCAGCACTAAAATATACAAGATATTAAATCATTTATCTTCCCAACCCCTAGTTTCTCTCATTCAGGGTTTGTTAGCTTTTTGTTGTTCGTAATTGATATGTTTGTATTATTATTTTTTCAATAATATCTGATGTGAGAATATTTTCTATTGTGTGTTCTAATGATTTCTAAATGTGTAAATAGTCTTTGCCTTTAATGTTTGCTAACATTAGTCCAGCCTTGTAAATATTTGTAAATATTTGCAATCAATGTCTTTTTTTCTGTCAGCAATTTTTTCAAATTATAGAAAATATAAAATGATTGACACAAAATAATGGTGTCCAGGGAAGCGATAATAAAGTGTTTCTTACCCTATATCAAAAAATTGTATTGAGTAACTGTGGTTTGGGCATTTTGTGTTGTTTACTAATGTTATTAGGTCTAGCCCTCACCACATAAAGGACCTAACCCCTTTTGTTCCCAATTGATAGAGCGGGTGCATACCCGCGAGGGTCTTTGGACTGAATATAGTCCTTTGATTAAAATACAGTCATTTGACTGGAGGGACTTTCAGTCTCTCCACAATATGGCAGAAAAAGATACTCTGTCTTTCACTGAGACACATATTCAAAATTTGATAGCTTCATCTCCTTTTTCCTCTGTAGCTTTGAGCACTAGCGCAAAAGAGCAGAACGAATCAGACAAGTTGATTCGACTACGCAAAAAACACGCAAGAACAGAGCTACACGGTTACTTTCTCTTGAAGCACCTCAAGGGTGGAACGATCCCTTGGGGCCTCCAGGTGAAAAACGTGCCTGTCATCTTTACAGAAGACGCTGAATATAAAAAAGGTTTTAGCTACATTAATACCAAATGCAGCCGGGACCTTATGGTCCATACCATTGAAACGGCACAACGTTTATGCAACAAGGAAGCACAAGAAATAGAGGAATTGACCAAGTCCATTGAGACCAGCCAGGTGGTCACCGATGCAAAGTCCCTTCTGGACAAAATAGACAAAGATATTCAAATCTTTAAGGACAACACTATAATTGACAAAAACAACAGATACGAGCGCGACGTCAAGGCGTTTAAAATAGAACAAGTGTATCCATTTCTACGCGAGGATTACTATTCACAATCAGATTCGCGTCAGGCCTTATCAACATATCAGGGCAGATCTAGAAATCGATTTAGTACTTTCTCAAGCACATCTTCCTCAGATTCATCGGGGTCTAACAACAGCAATCAAAAGAAGGGGGTGTCTTTTTTAGACAAAGGCAAACAAACAAAACCCAGGTACAAGGTACCATGGGAAATGCGAACCCGGAGCAGCAATTACAAGTCATAGGTAACTCCTCGACTGTAGTTAATTTGTCATCTAGAGTTCTGTCTACGGAGGAGGAAACAGTACTCAATCTTGGTCTAAAATTCGTACCTAGTAGGAACACCGACTTCACTAAATTGAAAATGGAAGCAATAGAATTTTGCCGCAAAATCAGATTGAAGGCATTTTTCGCCAATGCTCCATTAACTTCTAGTGTAGAAACAACCGGTTTGAGGAACAAATCTACTTTTGTTCCTTACACTAACATCCCAAAACAGGTTCAAGCCTTCGAACAGACATTATTGTCTTCCATCACTAAGATGGAGAAAGCCAAGATCTTTACCAAACAAAATATGAGTAAAAAACAGAGAGACATAATAGGTTCGCTCAAAAATGACCCTTCCATAGTTATTAAACCGGCGGACAAGGGCGGGGCGATAGTCATCTGGCCCCGCCAGATGTACCTGTCAGAGGGTGGCAAGCAGGTCAACAACACCATCTGGTATCGCGCACTAACAGAGGACCCTACAAAGGATATTCAGGGACAAATTGCGAGAGTCTTGGACTCCGGCAAAGAAAGTGGTTTCCTGGGTAATAAGGAGTATGATTACCTCTTAAAGAAGTACCCCAGGACTCCTGTCCTCTATCTTCTTCCGAAGATACACAAGAGCTTGACAGAGCCCCCCGGACGTCCCATCGTGTCGGGCTGTGACTCTTGTTTAGAGCCAATAGCGCAATACGTGGATTTCTTTTTAAAGCCATTTGTGTGCCAGGTTAAATCTTATTTGCGCGATACAACCGATTTTTTGAACAAAGTCGAAGGTACCATCTTTGATCCGCAATCGCAAATCATGGTTACAATGGACGTTACGTCCTTGTATACCCAAATCCCCCAGGAAGAAGCCTTAGAAGTCATGCAGATATATCTGGACATGAGAGAAAGACCACATCGAGTTCCGACTGCCTTCATTTTAGAATTGGCAGCAATAGCACTGAAGAGAAATTACTTCACTTTCAACGGCCAGTTCTACATGCAAGTGAAGGGCACCGCCATGGGATGTCCTTATGCCCCAGAAATGGCGGTGCTCTTCATGGCGCAGTATGAAGAAAGGTTCGTGGACATGAATAACCCTTTTAAACATCAAATACTACAGTGGTACAGGTACATAGACGACGTCTGGCTCCTGTGGCAGGGGAGTCAGACCGAGTTATTGGCCTTTCATGGATGGCTCAATACTAGGCACAGAGATATAAAATTCTCGATAGAAAATAGCCCTAGTCATATGACTTTTTTGGATATTGAAATGAGGTGTGTGGACGGGAGGTTGGTTTCGTCTTTGTTCAGGAAGGCCACTGACAGAAACACGATTTTACACCACAGAAGCGCACATCCCCGCAGTCTAAAAGCTAATTTACCCTTTGGGCATGTATTAAGAATAAGACGGAATTGCTCAGAAATACAAGACTATGAGCTGCATGCCGAAGCATTTTGCTGTGATATGCAAGAGCGTGGTTATCCACGTAAGCTCCTCAAACACTCTCTTAAGCGTGCAAAATATACGCCTAGAGAATGTCTACTGCAAACCAAACAGCGAGCACCTCTAGAGAAACTTGTGTGCGTCACTACCTTCTGTCCGGACACCCACAAATTGAGACAGGCTGTATTAAAGAATTGGCATTTGTTGGAGGGGCTGAGCTGCCCGTTCCCCAAACCAATTTTTGCATACAGAAAAAACCGCAGCATTGGCCAGGAACTCATCCGAGCTGACGTGGTTATTCCCAAGCCCAAAAGTGACTTATTGGCACAATGGAATCTCAAGCCTATCGAGGGTCACCACAAGTGTGGTAACTGCATCGCCTGCTCTAGCACAATAGAAGGCGACGAGTTTGTACACCATGGGACCAAGTGGAAGCACAAAGAATTTTCTAATTGTAGAACAAAGAACGTTGTGTACTTGATTCTATGTCTGTGCCAACTAATTTATATTGGAAAAACCAGCCAGCAAGTCAACCACAGAATAAGTCAGCACCGATCGCGGATTAAGAAAAAGGTCATGTCTGCTCCAATGGTGGAGCATTTCTGCGAGAAGTCTCACAATGAGCAAGAATTCAAATGGTCTGTCCTATACACTGTAAACTCCAGGTCAAAATGCCATGACGTCGAACGCGTTCTGTTACAAAAAGAAGTGTATCTAATTTTAAAATTCAATAGTGCACAGACTGGTTTAAATAACCTGTCTGAGATAGCGCATATTTGACCACATCTGTCCTGATTTGCATCGGTTAGACATCCCTGGCTTGACCGCTGGTCTTGGTCCTCTATTGCATGAGAACAGGTCACTGACCCAGAGAAGCCACCCAAAATTCTAGTACAATCTAGCGTACTCATTTTTTGTTTTTAAAATACATGATACAACAAACAATTGGAAGGACGTACCCATTACCTTTAGACTAAGATAAGGTGCTGTAGACAGTACGTCTAGCCTCTATTTTCAAGCAAATGTGACTCATGGGACTACATGCCCCACAATGCATCAGTACAGCTTTTGCATATAACAAACAGGAAATAGCGGCGGCCATCTTTACTGAGAGAAATTCGAATCCCACAGTACAGAGCAGCAGCTCCAGCCACAGGTATTTGTCCCACTTGCACTAATACGCGCTTGCTGAGCGCTGAATCAGTTAAAATATTCTACTAAGGGTGCATTTTGTTTTTCTTTGTAGAATGCTGAAATCAACAATTCCATTTATGCACAAATGAGAGATTAAATCAAGGTAGGCAATCCCTTCTCAAATTCTCCAAGCGAGTGTTTAACATAACGTGCACACCGCTAAGCGTCTGAATATTAATCTTTCCCATATCTCAGAACCCAAACTGATGGTCACGCCGCTTTTAATGGACCATGCCAGCACTCGGCACTACTGAAAGTAAAAGGTATGCTTCCACTTCCCCAACTTGTTTTAGCTAGTGAATATATTGTACCAATTTCGTAATTATAAAAATTAAAAACATCCCTTAAATTCTTTTAGGCTTCTCTGCTTGGCCACGTTATTTCATTTAAACGGACCCCCAAAAGACCCGATCTGAAATTCAACACTGAGCAGCCTTGGTATGTAGCACACACCGACATTACAGCTACTGTATGATAAAAAGGAGCCCACACACTAGATTAAGCAAAACATTGCTTTTGTATCCCACAGATACAAGATACATACAGCCCTGATGACAGACCAGTGACTCCAGTCTGGTCTAGAAACGCGTCGGCAGTATTGGTTGGGAGATATAAAGTATTACTGTTGCACTAAAGCTAGGACCGGCTGGTCCAGCACTAAAATATACAAGATATTAAATCATTTATCTTCCCAACCCCTAGTTTCTCTCATTCAGTGTTTGTTAGCTTTTTGTTGTTCGTAATTGATATGTTTGTATTATTATTTTTTCAATAATATCTGATGTGAGAATATTTTCTATTGTGTGTTCTAATGATTTCTAAATGTGTAAATAGTCTTTGCCTTTAATGTTTGATAACATTAGTCCAGCCTTGTAAATATTTGTAAATATTTGCAATCAATGTCTTTTTTTCTGTCAGCAATTTTTTCAAATTATAGAAAATATAAAATGATTGACACAAAATAATGGTGTCCAGGGAAGCGATAAAGTGTTTCTTACCCTATATCAAAAAATTGTATTGAGTAACTGTGGTTTGGGCATTTTGTGTTGTTTACTAATGAAATTAATTAAGACGGCAACGGGGGATGTTTTATTATGCCACATTATTTGCCCTTTCTTGAGTAATGTAGGCAGCTCTCTAGCACTTATTTTTGTCTTCAATGTCCAAATAATTCCAGTGGCGCTGCTCTCAGTGTACGATAGGGCCCAGCTCTTAGTTACACTTCCAAACCTATGTTACACAAGATAACATAACATCTAAGGGTACATTGTGTGGATAGTTTTCCAGACAATCCTCGTGCAGGAGGCTGGACCAGTGCTGTGTGCACCTTGGTTAGATTGATGATCAGTGAAAGTCAACCAGCAGAGTGGGTTCTGGACATGGCCTCACCCAAGAGTTCAGAGTAATGTGCATTTATTTCAATGTGAAGTGCATCTGCAATCTGGTACAGGTTTGTCCAGTCAGAGGACCCTTACCGTGAGAAGCTGGAAGGAGGCGTACCTGACAAAGGGGAGAGCCTCTGTCTAAGCTTGCCGTGCCTGTGCTGCGTGTGGCAGATAACTAATAACAACACTGGGTTTGGGCTCCCAACAGTTAGGCCAAGCCACTGACCTATATTTAAACAAACAAAGCGCCAATGCTGTTTTTTGTATTCATAGTCAAATTAATGCAGCCATGTTGAAAAACTCAACAACAAAGCTAAAGACTCCTAGTTCTGTCTGAATTAATCACTTTTTAATTTCTTCTTTTACAAAAGGAACTTTTTTGAATTTTGCAAAACATTTACATTGTTTTCAAGATTACAACACAAATATCATATTAAAACATGCACATATACAAATCTCCAATTTACCATACAAATTCTCAATGTCTTTCATTCCACTCTCAAACTCCTCAATAACCTTTCCACAAAACTCACACATTAATGCATTCCACTCCAAATTGTCTTTTTCTATTTACAAAACCAATAAAGTTGAATTTTTTTCTATAAGCAGCCATAGAGGAAATAATATCAAAATGTCATCATTGTATGCTTGATTTAGGCTTGTTTTTGACATTCTTATGGCTACAAATGGTGAAATAGAAAATAGAAAAATACAATTTGGAGTGGAATGTATGAATGTGTGAGTTTTGTGGAAAGGTTATTGAGGAGTTTGAGAGTGGAATGAAAGACATTGAGAGTTTGTATGGTAAATTGGAGATGTGTATATGTGTATGTTGTAATATGATATTTGTGTTGTAATCTTGAAAAAAATGTCGATGTTTTGCAAAATTCAAAAAAATGTTCCTTTTGTAAAAGAAGAAATTAAAAAGTGATTAATTCAGACAGAACTAGGAGTCTTTAGCGTTGTTGTTGAGTTTTTCAACATGGCTGCATTAATTTGACTATGAATACAAAAAACAGTATTGGCGCTTGTGGCAGATATGCACAAGGCACGTTTAGACAAGGGAAGCGTCTCCTAGAAAGAAGCAGGCGAGCCACTGATAACTCGAGCCAGACGGCTCAGCTCGAGGTCCTGTGGAAGGAACCTCGAGCCCACAACAAGCTGAATTTGCATGTGGCTTCTGCCTTCGACCCTCCCTATTTCCAGGATGGGTCGTTTAGGGCAGAGTTGACAACTGCGCAACTGGGAAACCAGGTTGAAGTCTCCGTGTCGGCTCAACACCCTGGGATTCTGGGCAAATGACTTAATTCCCCCTTGCCTATAAAAATAAATGAATGTGAGCTTGTTTAATGTAATTAGTGCTCGTGTAAAGCGCTCCAGTTGTGAAGTATTAATGTCAAAGCTACCACGTTAAAGACATACACTTTTTTAAAGATGTTGTATCATATATCACGTGATGTGTGATGTACTCTGCAAACATTTCCCAGGGTCGGCTCGTGCGTGGGCTCTATGAGCCAAGCCAGGCTCGGTTTTCCCTGTTATTCTGATGGCTCGCCCACCTCTCCCCTTAGACAATGAATAGAAAGATATCAAGGATCCGGACTACAGGAAAGTGACATTTTAGGGGTTGAGGCAAATGTTCATAAATCCACAAAAAAGTTGATTTTTTTGATGTGACAGAACATTAAGATAGTTGGTACTGTGGGGGTATCCCAAACTGAGCTCACAGTTTGAGTCTCATGGACAGTGAGGGAAACTCAAAGTGGCTGATTCTGTCTGGCATGCAAAGAAAAAGAACACACGTGCGCGCAAAATACACAGGCACACATGCTGAGCAGGCGGTTGGGTTGTCCGGGTCAGGGGTCAGCAGCTTGTGCCCAGAAGGCGCTGCCAAGAGAATTTTGTTTATTCAGGGCCTAGAGTTCTTTCAATTAACGTCCCGTTGGGTGCCATGTCATCATTCTTGACATTCTCAGTCTGTGCCATCCGATCATTCCAGGGATTCTAGAAATCCTTCCATTTACCACCATCAGTCTACGTTTATTTGTAACTGGAAACAGCCAGACTGGCCACTCGGCAGACATAGTCCTTGGAATGCTGACTGTAGTCTGCCCCACCTCTCAACTCCTTCACTTACCTCCTCTTTCCCAGTTGTCACCTGCTCTCACCCACCTGTAGCACCCACAATCCACCTGGCACGTATTTTCTAAGTTACTCGCCCCTTTTAATCCATCACGTAGCCACTAATTTATCTAAATCTCTCCCTATCTTTCAGATTCTCTCTTTACCACTACCTTTTATTCTCTCTTATTCTGTTTCCCTGCTGCGACTCACCTCCTTTGTACCTTTCACCTTTCTCACACGACCTTTTATCTCATCTACCTCTACCTTCCACCTCCTCTTTCCCTACTTCTAAGTTTTTGAGACCTCCTGAGTCCTCCCCTCTGATCCCTCGCCTAATATATGCTGCTCTCACCGTCTTTGTTTTACCAGGTGCCACTCCTCCTACCCATCGCCCATATCTCCACCTGTTATTTCTTCTCAGCTTACCCTATCTCCTCCCTCTCACCCCTTCTCTTCCCAGCTCTCACCTTCCTTCTAACCTCCATCAACTTACTTTCTCTGAACCCTTGCCACTTCCTCTCCACAGCTACTTGAAATGCACACATAATCTACTTTAAGAGTGTGAACACTAAAAACAATGAAAAATGCCTTTCATGGAAAAATACCTTCATGAAGTTGAACAGTTGTCTGTGGTTTGGGCATTTGCATAAAAACGCACTCTTCGGTCAGCATCAAAAACCTGACGTGCTTAGCACTCCAGGCAGGAACGATGAATGTATGTATGTTTAGTATCCAGCCAAAATGAAATGGCAATCACATAAATAACGCTGATGTGGATTCCACTTCATTAAAATGAAGAATGGGACTAAATAAATGTGCATTTGAAGTGATTTTGTTCATTCGAGCAAATAAATGGAGATTCGTTCTCACCAATGTATATTTTCAACAAACAACATAATTGACCTACTAATGTTCATTCATTCCACAGTATGTACCACTGTACATCTGCAGAAAGAATATACATTCGTCCAGTATTTACACATTACATTGACACGAGTCAACAAAATGTTTATGAAGTGAACTGATCCTAAAAGAAGTCGTATACATTAAAGGAGAATTCTGTATTATAACTGCTCTCATACTCCATCAAACTGGCGTGGATTTGGACCTGAGGGCAAAATGTGTTTCGTTCTTCCATAAATTGAAAATAGCTTCAATAGGTACAACATAACAACTCCTCTGTGAGAAATTCCAGGAGCCAGGCTTTGTATGGAGTTTGTATTTGGCAACCTCCATTAAGGCTCTGAGTGCAGAGGCCCTAACTCGCAACATATTTCTGCATAAAATACATCAACATTATTAATGAAATCTGCTAAGATAAATCTCATCTGACTAGGATCTCATGGATTTAAGAGCCACCTCTCATGGCAGTTGGGCTGTTGACCTTTACACCCGGGTCATGCTCCCAGAGTATTTGAGCATGTCTCCTTAAAATACTTACTCATGAGAATGGGTTTTAGCCTTATTCCTTTAAGGGGCTTCTGAGATGGCCGAAAAGAGGGTGAAAATGATATGTGATGCAGATGTTGGGACCAAGCAGAGGAGTCTTTAATACACGTGTTCTGCATATACAGAGTCCTAAAACTCTTGAGGCACCTATGACTTCGACCAATATTTTACATCCTAAATGTGAGGACTTGCTTGGCAGTCATTTAAAATTTCTTAAAGGTTAATCAAGTCAGTTATCTGGATGGTTTCTAAAGTTTATGAAAAAAGCAATCTGCAATCCATAAGGATCATGACTGATTTCAAAAGGAGGACGAGCATGCCTGCATATTTAAAAGAGCATGAAGCACTTTCTCTTATCAGGCCGGTGCACCTTTTGGCCCATCTGGGTCACTTATGACCTATAAGGAGGTATAGTGAAGAGATGGCAAAAGGGATGTGCTGATGCTATAGGATTGATCCACTACGTCCAAAGAAACATGATGCACTTTTCGCATGCAGCACTTTAAGCAGTGGGCATGTATGATGGATAACGCCTTGGCTCGCTGGAATAATGGCACATGCTGCCCTTTCTCTGCATGGAGCACTTTGATACTTGGGGACGTATGCTTGGCTGAATAAGGATAATCATCAGGTGGCATGGGGATAATGGACCACGATGGGTCAATGTGATGGATCGAAAAAGGACAGGGTTAATGGACACCGGTTTTGACCTGCTGTAACATTGGAATATAATGCATATTTCTTCGCACGGACCACCTGAGAACATGGAGACGCATGATTGTTTTAATATGCACAATGATTCGGTGACCTAAGATTAATAGGTCAACTATGGTTTACTGTGCATGATTGACAGTGTACGGGGATGCTGGTATAGAAAATGATGAGGCTCAATTGGTTAATATTGATTAAAGATATCTGGGATGAAGATTCGGTGAAAAGGATATTAGGGGGTGGGGAATGGGACAGACACATTGAGATGGTAAGACTAGGCCTTTTAGTTTGCTTGCTCGCCGAGATGTCATATTTCAATTTCAAACAAGCATGGATAGAATATGTTACAGTCACACTGGACATCTCTGTAGTATGCGCTGCACAACTCCCCCTTGTTCAATCACTACCTTTCTCTTTTTTCCAAAACTTTATTGAAGCTTTTACAAATAACATAACACAGGTGTGCATTTTGAAACCGGCAAAAAAGATCATGTGAACGTGCATTAAGGTGGTTGCAGTTCAAGACATTGGCCTATTCACGGTAACCCCCGCCCCCTGCTCCATTGTCTATAGCCAAGTGTTAAAGGCCTTTAATCCCCCTCACCCCCCAGCACCCACGCCACTTCCCCCATACTACTGTTCGCTTAATGCATTTTTATTTGTGTAAGAAAGTTTTATTAGCATTTTGGATTAAATACAATATATATGTCATAAATAAGTGGAAAAATAGGAATATCAAGAAGGATTACTAAAACATATGCAATGAGCAATAAAACAAATAATAAAATGGTTATAGAGAGATGGAAAGAGGAAAAGGGAGATACATGTGGAATAGAAAGGAGGAGAGAAGAAAGAAAGAAAAGAAAGAAAGGGCAAAAGAGGGGAAGGGAGAAGAAAGAGAGGGGAAGGTAAGAATAAGTGGGAAAACTGAGAGTCATTTAAGGAAAAGAGTTGGAGGAAAGATAAGTGGTAAAAGGGAGCCATAGGAGATCTGATTTAATTTTCAGGGGGACAGAAGAGGGCGAAGCGATAGCAATCCTATGTTCATCGCAGACAAAATTCCACCAAGTGTGAACAGAAATTTTAGAATTATCTTTACAACATAATAAAATAACTTTAAATTCAAGAGAAATAAACAAGTCCAACAGTCTTGCAGAAGAAGAGATAATATCAACATCAGATGACAACGATCCCAGGAAAATAGTCTGTAGAAGAGTTAATGATGCAATGGGTGGGAACTACGACACCTAAAAAAGATATCTCAAAAGTTTTAGAATTTTTTCGCTGACATAATTTTGTAAAAAAAAAATGTTTTAACAGTGCTATATAGACTTGTTGTCGTCCTTAATAATTGGCAGCAAACCACAGTAATATGACGTCATGTATTATTCAGAGTGAATTCTAATATTTATGTAATGAAACACAAAACACACAGAAACTGAAATTTCCCGCATAAGACACAGTACATGTATATATGCCTGCACGTAATGTGTAGGGTTGTATGCTTGAAATAATGCTGTTCATTCAGTAGAATGTCCAGATGTTAAATATCTTCGGATTCGCTTGCCTTTAAAGTAGGTTTCAGATAACTTTGTGAATAATCATCCAAGAATAGGAAAATTAACCACCAAGATACATCTCATAATTTTATATCGATTTTATTGACCTTTTCGTGGAATGGGTGGATCCATCCATTTGTAATAGATTTTTTTCTGTCTTATTATTATTTCCGCTCAAGCACCTTGTGATGGGAGCTTGCAATCTGTGTCTTTTGTTGCACGGGTGCATTGCAGGGTCCCTGCTTTCTTGTGTAGGGTTGTGAAAATAGCAGCTTTCACCCTTGCTGGCTTCACACTTATTGCAAGCACTTCGAGTATCCCAAGTCATTGCTGAATATCATGCAATCAAATCCATATGGCGGCAGAGTAGCCTGCCGGTCTCACCTCCCTCACTGCCCCTCAGTTATCTCACATCCACAGACCCACCCATGATGCAAATAACCTCTCACATCCTGCCACCATACCCCTCACAGTCCAGCCCTCCATGGGCGCCATTGCATCTAGTTCTTTCAGCCCCACCTTTGTAGCAGATCTCCTTGGAGTATGCAAGCCTGAATGCGCAGCTGCAGTCATGACAGCAGGTGAAGCTGAACTGCTGGCGCACGTCAAGTCCAAGATGCAGCGCAACATGCTCTTCAGAACCGCGAGGCCGTGCACTGGAGGAGGCAGTGCACCGGATGTTGCGTGGCCATTCCCTCAGGACCCGCGAGGTGAAGGAGACGAGCCGGCGCAGCGTCCGCGATCCATGCACACTACACAGCGCTGCTATGGCCGCGAGGTGAAGCGGAGCCGCTGGGAGTACACCAGGTCTGCGATGTAGAGCAACAAGTTGACATGAGTGAAGACAGTGACGACCAGCTGGCTGTCCCAGGGGCACCGTCCCCGGGGGCAGTGCTGCGGACGCTGGGCTGAGCCATACTTACTGTCGAAGCAGAAGACTGGCCAGATGACGGCCGCACTCATGTACATCAGCACGGCCAGGACAGTGAAGGTCACCACGCACCGCTCAAAGGGACACCGGAGCATCCCCGTGCGCCCGGCAACACTTAAGATGATGATGGCCACAGTCACCACAAAGCAGAAGCTGTAAACGGCCACGCACCACTGCGTGGCCGCGAAGCGCCGGTACTGGCTTTCGTTGGCCAAGGCGCCAAAGATGATGCAGGCCGCATAGGCCTGGACGACCTTCAGTAGGCCAGGGACTGTGGCCATGTAGCTGGTAACCTGCCCAGGCCGGGCCCGGGTCAAGCCCACCTCCACGACATAAGCTACCACGAGTAGGGCAGCAAAAACGGAAGCAGCCAAACGGAAGTCTCTGACCTCGCAGCCAATGGGGTAGCAGGCAAGTTGAGCGAAGTAGACAGGGTAGACAATGGCAGCGGTGAGCGATGCTAGAGTAGCAAGCATGGCGAACGTGGCAGTGAAGTCCCCCCAAGAGATGCCTCGCATGCAGCCATGCAGCCGTGTCAGCTCACAACTGATGATGAAGGCTGAGACCGCGCAGCAGACGCACCATACGCACATGCAGAAGACGCCATAGGGGGCGCTGTACCCGGCACGGTGCACCACTAGGCTCAACGTGGCGCAGGCGAACGCCACCTGCAGCAAACGGGCCACACCCACACGGGACCAGATCGCATCCACGTTCAGATAGGAGCTGTGTGTTGAGGCCTGGTGTGCCATCTCTCTGCCGCAGCGGGTCTGTGGGCCACGTTCTGCAGATCTATTTGAGTCTCAGTCTGTCTGCTGCAGTCCTGCCGCTCCCAAATACCTGAAAGACCAGACAGCGTGCCACCGATGCCTTGACCTTTGGCCTCGTGTCCTTGTTGTGCGCACAGGAGCGTCCCCTTCCCACTGCATGGACTGTTTACTTCCAAGTGCTTGGATCTGATCTCTTGGCAGTCACCACGCTGGTGAGGCTAGTGTATTTTAGTCGATGCACAGTCAGAGTCTGGAGCATGTATTTTCTTTCCCTACGATCGCTAGTCTTGCTGAAGATCGCCTCCCTCTTCGTCTTCCGTGACTTCCTTGGGATCCACAGCTGTAGTCCGTTGCCCGTGGGCAGTCAGGGGACTGGGTCTCTGTGCTTGAGTCTCGCCTCTTCGTGTGCACCCGTCTGTCACTGGCGGATTTCAGCCGGTCATGACCTGTGGGGCCGAAAGGTCATACAAGAACCTGTGTGAGCACTGCCCGGTCTGTATGCGGAAGTTTCACCCTCGTCCCCGAGCATTGGCCTGGATTTCTGCTTGGCGGGTTGGCAGAAGGAGGCTGCTGGTAAACACTCCTCGATATAGACGCCCGGTTGCTGACGGGAATGCAGGTGGGCGCTGCCAGGTCTATGAGGTCCTTCCTCTGTCTGGGCTCTCTCCAGACTGTTGTTGCCCTCTTCTGTGGGCGCCGGTTTGTGCCCGGTGGGTTATTGCTTCTGCTATAGCCCCCTCCCAGCCTGCGGCTCCTGGAGTCCGGAGATTATAAATAGAGACTGTATTAATAGTGCGGAATGAGAGCCCGTGAAGGGTTGTGATCTGCAGCTCTTACAGCATGTCTTCCATTCCGAGGCCTACATTCCATAGGGCACCTGTCGGGTACAGTAGGCGGCAGAGGAGGGAGGGTAAGGGATCCCCAACAGCACCCCGCGACCACCCCAACAACATATACAGTACTCTTCGATCACTGCCAGCCCCGCCAGAGCACGTTCCACAAGATAAGATCCTGCACTCCGTAGACACTCGCACGCTAACAGTACTCACTGCACCCCCAACTGTACGCACAGTGCTCTGAGAGCACCTTCAGACCCTCAAAGGCACACACAGCATCCCAGGAGCGCGCCAATCACTTAATGCGCCTAGTGCTTATGACAGTCAAAGCCGCATCCCCGTGCAACATCACCTGCTGCTACTTGCACAGAGATCACCCAGGGCCTGTACACCATCTGAGGTCATCTGAGGTCATTTGGGGTCATTTAATGTCAGCAATATTCGGTGTGCGTCTAGCCAAAGATAAATTGGCCACTCAGATAGAATGTTTTTTTCAAGTTAAGCTATATAGGACTGGCCACAAACCTGACAAGAGGGGCCTCATTGTGCCCCGTATGGATATACTACGCGATAAAATCGCCCTGGGGCTTTACACCAGGCTCTCCACAGGTGACATATTTGGTTCCATCAATGGGACCAGTATCAGCCTTCAACATTTGGAACAAGTGCATCACCGAGACTGGGGTTGCACATGCATTCAAATCCTTTTCGAACGTCCCTGTCTAGAGCAGTTACTTAGGCTGTGTTTGTGCTGCCCAAAACACAGTGGCCTACTAGGTAACATCTACCTCTAAATATGTGAAAAATCGGAGGATCAACATAAACAGCAGGCCTCGGAGTGACAGCAGCAGGACTTTCAGGATGTTGGACGTGGAATACCACCCAAGTGAGATTGGTGTCAGAAAGCTCAGATTCTCTTACTCATACATCTATATATTCCTCAGACTCCCAGTGATTTCAGCACCTGCCCCAGAGACTTGTCTGTAACCTACATGTTTCTCATGCCTTAACTGCACATGTTCTGTTAGCAATGAAACTTTGTATTAGTCTGCCGTGCTGGATCTGTTCTGTGAGGAGTGGAAGATTGCACTTGCTGCCTTCTGTAGAGGAGGAAAGCATAGTTTACCACTGCTATGCAGTGTCTGTTCCGTAGTGAAGCTGCCGTAGCTTGTGCTGCTGCTGCCTAATTTGTACATGTCCCGTTCTGGAGAAAGCTTACACTTCTACTGACTTAGCTTTACCTCTGATCTGAAGGAGGGAAGCCTGCGCAGTGTCCGCCTAAGGTGAACCCATTGCACTGCAGATGACACATATAATGAAAAAATAAAGGACATTTTAAGTTCACTGTCATAACATGCCCTATAAACCAGGGGTTGCATCACAATATTTGATGTGAGGCACCAGTAGTCCAGAGGAAGATGTCTGACCCCATAGTTTCAATATTTGAACGCCAAGCCATGTTGACAGAAAAGAGAAGCAGTGTCCATTGCTTGACCCACCTTGGTTTTAATCTTTAGATGCAGAGCCAACAGTAAAAACATAGCTCACCCACACACCCTTTTAATATAGCTCTGACAGTTTAACAGAGTGCAAACATAAATGTTGACAATCAGGACATAAACTGACCCAAACTAAAACCATACTACCTAGGAAACTGTACAACCAGTGAACAGTATTAGTCTTGGATACTTCACAGTGCTAGATGTGGAACCCGCTGATGAAGCATATACCATCAGGTAGGCGAGGGTTCATTATCCTATATGAGTACATGATTGTATGGTAATTTAATAAGAGGATTGGTGGTTTCTTCCATGAGTTTTGTACTTGTATGTGTATGTCTGTTTGCAGTGAGCATACTATAGTCCTTTAACTCCTCTGACTCTCTCATCATTCTGTAAGCTACCTGTGCTGCTCCTGTCCTGTATGTGCTGCTCCTGTCCTGTATGTGTGCGAGAATTGTGTGATGGTCCTTCTACTACTGCCAACTGTAACAGTAACCCGGGACATAGCATTCAGGCGGCGCGGAGCTGCGGGGAGCCGCAGCAAGAGGTGGAGGCAGGCGGGCGGGCGGACAACGAGAGGGGGAGAGAGCACGCTCCACGGTCCACAGCCCCACCCCGCTCCCACCTGGTCTTGAACCTGAACCACCACACCAACGTACTACCACACCGCCGTACTGCCGGCAGCAGGACTCTGCTGGACTCTGCGGGCCCCAGGGGATTGGCTACCAGCAGGTCTCCTCCCTAGGTCACTCCTGCCCTCCCATTCCCTGATTTTGTGTCCCTGCATCATCGCTCAGCACCTGCCGCTGGGTGTCGCATCGCATTGCATCACAACCTGCTCTGCCCTCAACCATCCATCTATCCATCAAAGATCTCCTTGTTGAGAGCCGCCGCCACCGCCGGTCACCGGAGGAGCCACGCATCCCTACAGCTGCTGCCCCCACCGCTGCCGCTAGCCCGTGGTCTGTGGGCTGCCCGGTGATCTACCTGGCCATCAGACTCATCTGGGGCACTCAGCTCCCAGGAGCAGCTGGGTCTGAGGTGGCACACCCCCGGGGGCGGATTCCAGCCGTCCGACCCCCGGTTAGAAGCCAGCGTGTGCCTGAGCACCTTGCACCCCCAGCCAGGAGAGTGGCGAGCAGCCGGCACCCCACCCAGGGCTCCAGCCTCTGACTCTGACTCCGACTCACCGGCCCCTTGGCTCCTGGCCTCAACTCTGTCTAACTCCTGGCAATCCAGCAAATTGGGCAGGCCTCTAGCTTTAACCGATGCCCAGAAAGGAGAAACCAAGGCTCAACCATCAGGCCAGCACTAAGTAATCCGAGGGGGGCTTGTCAACCAAGCAAAATCAACACTGCCTCACAGCCCCTCCACCCCACTGCCCACTACTTCAACGCTGAAATATAGCAACTTCAACCAAATAAGAAACCTACCCTCGCTGATCCAAAAGGCAGCCTCAAACGCCAATACAGACCCCACAAACCCCAAAGGGAAAGAAGGAACCAAAGGTAGCCCATCAAAAGCCAAACAAAGACATCCAAAGTTGTGTTAACTGCTTAAAAAGACCTGTCAGCAGTCACCAATAACCAACTCAAACCTGACGGCATCGTTGCCAGCATCCGCATTACCGTCAAACCGCCAACCCACCGCCAATTAGGAGGAGGCTCAACGTTGAACACATACCTAACACCCAGGAAATTATTAGGAAAAAAGCAGCAAAGGACGAAACGCCCTAAACCTGCCGACCACCCCAGCCTAACCCATCGTAGAGGGTGCCAAGTCAACAATGAGGTCTGGCAAGGAGAGGCAAGCCATAACTTCCACCACCAACACCAGGAAAAAGAAAATGAAGAACCCTAAGGTTCCAAATGAGCCGACGAAGAATAATTCCCAAACTCCAATCACCCCGACTGGACGGGACAAGACCCTCGTAAGGCCCTCGCTACCCCAGGAACGACAGACATCCTGCTAGTAGACCTAGATCTAGACTCAAGAGAGGCAGGAATAACGACTACTTGAAAGCAACCTGCGCCCCAGGGGAAAAAAACATTCCAACCTAAAATTTACTCCAAATTTTCCTTCATCAAAGACACAGGAGCATTACTCCACCTCAACACCAATAACCAACCAAATCTCCCCTCCCCGTTAGACCCTCAGCTACCAGAAGGCGCATCAGTAAACTTCCCAGTCCCACCGGCCCTATCAGATACTGGCCTGTCCATCCAACCAACTGAACCAGGGGGGAGAAGACACAGCCCCTTAAACACGTCGATCAACTCAAACACGGGGACCCCAAAAGATGTAACGGGACCATTGGCATTTACCATACCCCCCCTTAATCAACCCTGAAAAAGCCACAGGGGGTGCCCCAGAACAGTCCCCGTCAAGCTACGAAACCACGCTTTTACCAGCTTCCCAGTCTCTCCAAGAAGACTAACCTGTACTCCTGAGGCGGAAGCCGGGAGCGTCATTTGTTTGTTCGTTTTTTAATCTTTGAGAGTCACTGTTATATGGAAATTGTAATTTTAACTTACCTCACTGTTGACTGATATCTGTGACAGAAGCCTCATCCTGACAACCCGCGCAGCGGATTTTAACGCTGTCGCGGACCTCGCTTCAACAAACACTTGCTGCTGCCATTACCGGCGTGCACAGAGGCCACGCCCCTTCAAGGCCACGCCCCTGCCCAAGCTTAAAAGGCGCTGAATGCTAGCGCCGAACCAGAACCTTTACTCCTGAGGCGGAAGCCGGGAGCGTCATTTGTTTGTTCGTTTTTTAATCTTTGAGAGTCACTGTTATATGGAAATTGTAATTTTAACTTACCTCACTATTGACTGATATCTGTGACAGAAGCCTCATCCTGACAACCCGCGCAGCGGATTTTAGCACTGTCGCGGACCTCGCTTCAACAAACACTTGCTGCCGCCATTACCGGCGTGCACAGAGGTCACGCCCCTTCGAGGCCACGCCCCCCGCCCAAGCTTAAAAGGCGCTGAATGCTAGCGCCGAACCAGAACCTGTACTCCTGAGGCAGAAGCCGGGAGCGTCATTTGTTTGTTCGTTTTTTAATTTTTGAGAGTCACTGTTATATGGAAATTGTAATTTAAATTTACCTCACTGTTGACTGATATCTGTGACAGAAGCCACATCCTGACAACCCGCGCAGCGGATTTTAACGCTGTCGCGGACCTCGCTTCAACAAACACTTGCTGCCGCCATTACCGGCGTGCACAGAGGCCACGCCCCTTCGAGGCCACACCCCCCCTTAGCGCCTCCCCATCTCCTATAAATCATGTGCATTGGTCGGAAGCGCAGCGGACGAGCGCAGCGGGCAGGCAAGCCCGTCTGCGCCCGTCATCGTCAAGACATCGCCTCTCGCCTGTCCCCCTGGCCAAACTCTGCGGAACGTACATTATTATGATAGGGAGCGTCTCCTCTCCCTGAATCCGGCCCAGAGATGTGACAAGCTACTAGGTTGCCTTGGACAGACATGCCTACAGTGTAAGTCATGCGACTTTGTTACACCCAATCTCCGCCTATCTGGGCATAAAGTAACCACGTCAAAATACACTTCCCTCACGGTCCTTCAGCTGAATGTTAGGTCACTCGTAAAACACAACTTTGAAGTCAATACCCTTCTAACTGACGAGAGTCCTGACATTCTATTTTTATGCGAAACCTGGCTCCGTGATGATCTGACCAGTGTTCCGAACCTCACGCTCCCAGAAGGCTTCTTATTGAAGACTCTCGATAGAGATTCCAGAGGTGGCGGCATAGCAGTCATCTATAAAAAACAATATACTTGCTCCTTTACAAAGGAAGACATCTGGGGCTGTGAAAGCGCTCGTTTTAAGATCACCACGGGCCCCCACTTTGTCCTGTCCGGGCTCTATATCTATCGACCCCCTGGTTCCCCCTCCAAGTTCATCGAGGCACTTCTAGAGGTGGCGCATGCCTTGGTTATGACTTCCGCTAATTTTACAATACTGGGAGATCTCAATCTTCACTTTGATTCCACTCTAGACCCCACTATCAAAAATCTCCTGGCGGACCTCACAGCCTTACAATTAAATCCCATAATTCATACCACCACACACTCCGCTGGACACTTACTACATCCCGTCTTCACTAACATCTTGGAGGCGAAGGTTGATCCACCCAAACCCATGGGCTGGACAGACCACTTTCTCATTAGAATCACGATCATGGTAAGAGAATCGACTAACAAAGAAGTATCAACTCACTGCCTTAAAAGACCATGGCACAAGCTCTTAACTAGCGATCTCCACTCCACCCTAGGAGAATTCCACCACATAACAAATAAAGATATTAATATGTTGTATGCGTCCTTCCATGACTGGATTACAAGAGGACATGACATCCTTATACCAGCTAAATGGAACAAAGGACGCAGTTCCCCCTCCAACCCATGGTACAACGAAACTCTGAAAGCCATGCGTAAAGAATGCAAAAAAGCTGAACGTAGCTGGAGAAGGGAGTACAAAGACAGGGATAAAGCTTTCTACCTGTTCAAATTAAAACTCTACCACAAAGCCATTCGCACCGCGCGCACGTCCTTCTACGCAAAAGAAATTAATTCCAGCACAAATCCTACCAAAACCATTTTTAAACTGGTGCATGAACTACAGAACAGTAGTAACTCAGCTCCCTGCATTACCTCCACACAGCAGTGTGAGGACCTTGCTGTTTTCTTTATAGAAAAAGTAAGGAAAATGTATAGCGCTTTCCAGCAACACCTTCCCGACCCATCGAACCCTTCTAACGTAATCATCAACGGTACTATGCTGACACGCATACCCGAAATTTCTCAGGATGACCTAGCCAAACTTTACAGGAAGGTTCGATCTGGCTCTCTGGCAGAGCCTATGAGGCCGGCCCAATTTCTTGAATCCTTAGAGTTCTTCATCCCTTCCCTGTCCACGATGCTTAATCTCTCCTTCTCCTCGGCCGAGGTCCCATCTAGTTGGAAACAAGCATGGGTTTCCCCCATCATCAAAAAGCCCACTCTAGACCCCACGAAGCTAGAAAATTTTAGACGCAACTCGCTGCTCCCATGGGTGTCTAAACTGGCAGAAGCCCATGTAAATAATGTGCTGTCCCACCATATGATCGAAAACAACACCCTGGACCCGTCTCAGAATGGGTTCAGGCCAGGATACAGCACCTAGTCTGCCCTTCTGTCCACCACTGAACACCTCCGGAACATACTCGACACCGGTCAGAGTGCTGCGCTGATTCTGCTTGATCTCAGCGCAGCCTTTGACATGGTCTCCCACAACATCCTGTTAAAACGCCTTTAGACAATAGGGATCACCGGTCTTGCCCTAGATTGGTTCCGCCCGTTTCTGAAGGACAGATCCTTCCGAGTTTCAGCCCCTCCCTTCATCTCCCGGTCCCATCCCATCAGCCAGGGAGTCCCTCAGGGCTCTGCACTCAGTCCATCCCTTTTTAATCTTTATGTGCAGCCACTTGCGGCAGTGGCCAAAGAGTGGGACCTAACGCTAGTGTCGTATGCAGACGACACACAGCTGGTCATCACTCTCACCGAAGGCCCTTCCATCTCGGCCACGAGATTTAGGGATGGCCTGGCTGCAGTCGCCCAGTGGATGATGGACAACTGCCTGCAGCTCAACGCAGGAAAAACAGAGGTGCTGCTCCTTGGAAAAAACTCAAGCCATTGGAGTGATCATTGGTGGCCCCCTGTGCTGGGCCCCATTCCACCACTGAAATCCCTGGTGAAGAATCTGGGCGTCTGGCTGGACTCCTCGCTTAGTTTCCAGACCCACACAAAAAAAGTGGCAGCTACCTGTGTGGGCCTGCTGAGGAGTCTCAGCCCGATACTCGGCTTCTTCGACTCCAAAACGCGCCAGCTTATTGTTCAATCCCTCATCCTCTCCCGGCTGGACTACGCTAGTGTCTTACTTCTGGGCCCCAATAAAGCAGAGATAGCGCGACTGCAACGCGTACAGAACTCTGCGGCGAGAGCCGTGGTGGGCCTCCCCCGTAGGTGTTCAGTCAGAGCTACTATCCAGAGACTACATTGGCTGCCTATTGACTCCCGCATTCGATTTAAGACCCTTACCATTGCATTCAAGATTCTTAGATCTGAATGTCCAGAACTCCTACGCCCGCTTCTAGTACCTTATGCCCCTCAACGCAGTCTGCGCTCACTAGGTCAGCACCTTGTGACAATTCCTCGGACCAAGCTCTGCCGTATGGGTGGCCGCTCTTTCAGAGTTCTGGGAGCAAAACTCTGGAACTCCCTGCCACTAAACATCCGCTCCCTGGAAAATCTGTCCATTTTCCGAAGGGCTATCAAGACACATCTTTTCCCTTCTTCCTAGGTTCCCTTTTACCCCTCCCCCTGCATCCTCAGTAGTTCTAAGGTTCTTAGCGCCGGGACGCATCGTTGCTGGGGCAGCTGTTTGCGCTTTATCAAAAATATAACATAACGGAACCATCCGGGATCCCCCTAGAGCCTGAAATCATAGTACTGCATCGCCAGTCTATAAACCACCCTCCAGTCATAGGAACCCCGCTTTTTCTTCCCCAGTGTCAGAAGTATTCCACTTCACAGGCCTCACAACTTCCCCATTTGAAGACAAAATTGACACAAAGGCAACCAGAGAGCCATTCCCCCTACAACATCCAAAATCCTATCTTACCAACCCCATCGACTGTAATCACAAACTCAATAAGCACAGTCACAACCAGGAATGTAAAGACAACAAGAAAGAAATTTCCCTCACACAGCCGATAGCGGATCATTCACCCATCCGAAACAGCACAAATTACAAGCTCCCGAAGCTCACTCCGGCAGAACCCCACTCTGAAGTACCCTTACTCAAGCAATTCCATACAACGGCCAACACGGAGGGCGAACCTGACTATACAACTCTAGGAGGTATCAACATCGCTTCCCTCACAAAGGAAGAATGGGAAAACCTTGTAACCACATACACATCTGAGGACAAGAAAGAAGTGGTCCCCCAAGGACCGGGAATTACTTCCTAAAAGGCTGACGTAAACACTCAGCCAGGTGAATCAGGAATATGGACCTCCCTTTTAAACACCATGCAACTCTCCACCAAAGCTTTGGAATACCACTCTGACAAAATGGACATCCAGCTCACCCTTCTCAATTGTCTGGCATTACACGTTACCGGATTGACAGCAAACCCTCAGACACGAACAACTTTATCGAAAGAGCCCAACGGAATGCAGCCATACTTCCACCAAGCTGTACCTGCCACCTAATCGTGGAAAAAATCGCCACACTACCGACAGTGATGAGCGATCTCCTCACCGACTTGAAAACTACAGGTTCAAGTTTGAAATCCGACAGAGACAGCGCAAATACCAGCATTAGAGGACCAGCAACCAACAATCAAACCGGCCCCAAGACGTGGATACGGATGTATGACGTTACAACGCATACTTTTACAACGCCTACCTTTACATCGCAAGTTTTACAACGCATACCATTACAACGCATAGTGCTTTTAGGCGCTGGATAGTGAATAGTTTAATTTACTATTCCAACTCCAGTGCCTGTGGATAGTAGGGAAGGTGTTGGATAGTACATTAAACCTATTCCCTATCCTAGAGCGCCCCCCAGCGCAATGCGTTGTAATGGTTTGCATTGTAAAAGTTGCGTCGTAAAGGCACTGCGTGGTAAAAGTTGCGTTGTAAAGGATGTTTACCCGTGGATACATAAAGAGGCGCAAGAACCAGCCACCAGAGACCTCAACCCACCCATCACCTGTAACTCTCTTAGCCTCAGTAAAGGTCCTGGGAAAAGAACAAAGGAAGAAGCAACTTACCCGACGGACCAAACCCCCCAAGAGGCTGGCCAAGACTTGGAAACCGGAACCAAAAGTTCTCTTAAAGCATCCAACCCGTCTCCTTCAAAATCTCCAGGGAGTGTTGAGGCCATGAATTTGGAATTAACGGCAGTAACCACCAGCCAGCCAAAAACGCATGAAGCAACAACTTTAGAAGGCAGGGTTGAGCAGAACAAAGGACAATCCTCCAAGCAGCGAAGGAAACAAAGGAGGAAAGGGAGGTATAAGAACTCACCTATAAAATCATACTTACAAATCGCACCAAACCCCCAGAACGTCCCTCAGCAGGAGCTTAAAGAATTCGGCACACCAACAGCTGGACCAAGGCTTAACCAGCACCCAGACACCAAGAAGCCCAGTACGAGTAGTAGAGGACTGCCCCAAGGATCACAATCAATACCTAATAAACCATCAGGAAAAAGCGTCTTGCAGCCATAAGCCCAGCACATATGGAAGCGACGACCCAACAACGGGCAGACACCCTGCAGTATGTGACATCAATCAACATCAACCCTCAACCACACAATCAAATTTAGAAGCAACAATTGAAACAACCACAACCACCCCTACCCAACATTGACGATCAATTTCACCACAGAGAGCGAACCCACGGCAATGAAAGCAGAAAAAAAATCCAAATGAAACTGTCGACCGAAGAGCAAGGCCGCAAGCGCCCAGGCAGCAGCAATCTAGCAAACCAATGTCAGTAAGCCACTTCACAAACAACTCTGTTTGGCCCAGAATACAAGTCCAAAGGTAGAAGGGACATCCTAAATCGTGGCAACATTCTTCAAATTCTAAAAGCAATCAGAAGTCTGGCCGTGACCAAAACCCAAGATCTGCTGTCAGTAGAATTTGAAACCTTCAAACATCTCTCGTACCAAGAGGCAACTACGACCGAATGGGTAACACCCGAGCTAGCAGAAAGAATCCTCAGCGAAGATCTACAACTAGAAGCTTGGGGGATCCGAGTGTATCAGCACCGACCAGTTGGCTACCCGACCCCGCTGCTCCAACAGCAACTTGATCCCAACAAGAGGCTACCAAGTAGCGGGACTGGACGCAATCAAATCAGCACAGTCCTCAAGGGAGCCCGCAGCACCTCGGTCACAGGCCCAGACGGACTCAGCCCCCCAACAGGAGGGGGAAGGTGGCCAGAAGAAAACCATCCCCAACCGACTGGTCTTGGATATCTAAAACTATAAATTTAAGAACTGATATTCCATGACCCAACCTTGAACCGGGAAACAAGGAAAGGAACTTAAAACTCTGCTCATGGAATATCAATGGCCTCGGGACCAAAATTAACGACCCTTCACTACTGTCATACTTTCAAAAGTTTGACCTAGTTCTCCTACAGGAAACCTGGCTGGAGGACCCCCTACACCTCCAAGGCTATAAGACCTACCATCTCCCTGCAGTCCGACAATCAAACTACGGTCACCGTAAAGGAGGACTAGCCGTCTACGCCTCGATCGAAGCCATAACTGCAGGAAAAGAATGCATGAGCAAAAATACTTCATCCCTTGAAATAATGGCAATCAAATTTGAAATGCAGGGCCAAAGTAACCTACATCACATAACTCTGGCAAACATCTATATTCACCCTCAGAGCAAGAGGATCGGTGCAAAGCAGCTGATACTCGAACTTACACAGCTAATAACGGAGGATGAAGGTTCGAGCTACATTATAACAGGTGACTTTAACATGTTCCTTGCTGAGGGAACAGACCACTGCAACCCAGAAGACGATAAACACCGAGCATGGGGGATCGTCTCCCAGGACAACTACAAGTGGGGCAAACCAACCAAAATCTAGAAGGATTTGCATAGAGAACTGGAAAGTCTATCGATGTTAGCACTAAACGGTCGCATGCTAGGGGACAGACCCCAAGCCCCAACTTTTCATAGAAACTCAGTTAACACTGCAATCGACTACACCTTCCTCGCCCTCCCACCACTTGGCTTAGTAAAAGATTTTAGGAATGGGGTGTCCGACCACAGCGACCATCAACCTCAAGAGCTCACTCTTGGTATCCAGGGAACTGCCTTAACATACGCAAACCCAGACCCCCATCCAACGACGAGATACGAACACAAGAGAATTCGATGCAAAATACGCGACCCAGAAAAGCTATCAGTCGCTGCAAAAACACTGTGGGAAGAAATCACATTCATCGAAGGAAGCACTGTCCACGCCTGGGAAATCTTCTCCAAAGCTCTAGGCCAACCAGCCCCACCGGCCGTTACTCAACCAGCACAAAAAGAGGAGCAGCTAAAACAAAACATCTGAGCGGGAACAAGCCAGTGCACCCATCTGTCATCAAGCCAGCATGCCAAATTAAGACAACTAAGGGGCGACATAAACAGAGCAATCCGCTCCCTTCGCCAAAACAGCGCAACTGCCGGCACCGTAGACGCACTAAGAAAGCTTCGAACAAGGAAAATTAAAATTATTTGGCGCGCAAAAAAGGAGCACACGGAATCACTCTGGGCCAAACTGCTGCACAACGCCAAAACGAATAACAGTGCAAGATTCTGGCAAACGGTCAAGATCAATCAATCAGTACATTTGTAGAGCGCGCTACTCACCCGTGAGAGTCTCAAGGCGCTGAGGGGGGGGGGGGTTGCTGCTATTGCTCGAATAACCAGGTCTTGAGGCGTTTCCTGAAGGTGAGATGGTCTTGGGTCAGTCGTAGGTGTGCGGGGAGGGAGTTCCATGTCTTGACTGCCAGGTAGGAGAACGATCTTCCTCCAGTGGTGGTTCTGAAAATCCGTGGGATGATGGCGAGGGCGAGGCTGGTGGAGTGGAGCTGGTGGGTGGGTGTGTAGAAAGAGAGGCGGTTGTTGAGGTATTTGGGGCCCATGTTGTGGAGCGCTTTATGTGCGTGGGTGAGCAGCCTGAACGTGATCCTCTTGCTGACGGGGAGCCAGTGCAGGTTTCTCAGGTGGGCGGATATGTGGCTGTGGCGAGGGATGTCGAGGATGAGTCTTGCGGAGGCATTCTGTATGTTTGGCTGTGGTTCCTGCGTATAGGGCGTTCCCGTAGTCCAGTCGGCTGGTGATGAGGGCCTGGGTGACCGTCTTTCTGGTTTCGGTGGGGATCCACCGGAAGATCTTTCGGAGCATGCGCAGGGTGTTGAAACATGAGGACGAGACTGCGTTGACTTGCTTGGCCATTGTGAGGGAGGAGTCCAGGATGAATCCCAGGTTGCGTGCGTGGTCCGTGGGTGTCGGTGCGGTGCCCAGCGTCGTGGGCCACCAGGAGTTGTCCCAGGCGGATGGGGATTGTCCGAGGATGAGGACCTCCGTCTTGTCCGAGTTGAGCTTCAGACGGCTGTGCTTCATCCATTCTGCGACATCTTTCATTCCGTCCTGGAAGTTGGCCTTGGCGGTGAGAGGGTCTTTGGTGAGGGAGGGTATCAGCTGGGTGTCGTCGGCGTAGGAGACAATGTTGATGCTGTGTTTGCGTGCGATGGTGGCAAGGGGGCTCATGTAGATATTGAAGAGGGTTGGGCTGAGCGAGGAGGCCTGGGGTACGCCGCAGATGATCTTGGTGGCTTCGGAGCGGAAGGGAGGAAGGCGGACTCTCTGGGATCTGTCGGAGAGGAACGATGTGATCCAGTCTAGGGCCTTTCCTTGGATCCCAGTGCTGTAGAGGCGGGTTATTAGGGTACGGTGGCAGACGGTATCAAAGGCCACCGAGAGGTCCAGGAAGATGAGAGCGGCTGTCTTTCCGTTGTCCATCAGGGTCCTGATGTCATCGGTGGCTGTGATGAGGGCGGTCTCGGTGCTGTGGTTGGCCCGAAATCCGGACTGGGAAGGGTCGAGCGAGTTGTTTTCTTCGAGGAATGCAGTCAGCTGTTTATTGACGGTCTTCTCGATGACTTTAGCTGGGAAGGGGAGAAGAGAGATGGGGCGGAAGTTCTTGAGGTCTTTGGGGTCCGCTGTTGGTTTCTTTAGAAGGGCATTGATTTCTGCGTGTTTCCAGCTTCCAGAGAAGGTGGCTGACGTGAAGGAGCTGTTGTGATGTTCCGGAGGTGGGGTGCGATGATGGTGTCGGCTTTGTTGAAGATATGATGAGGGCATGGGTCGGATGGGGAGCCGGAGTGGATGGTGTTCATGACGCGGGTGGTGTCTTCAGTGCTGATGGGGGTCCATGCGCTGAGGCTGGTGTGGGGGTCGTTGGTATGATGGCTGGAGGCGGAGTCTGGGGTCCGAAGCTGTTGTCTATATCTGCGATCTTGCGGTGGAAGAATGTGGCGAGGGAGTTGCAGAGGTCTTGCGAAGGTGTGATGTCATTGTTGCTGGCGCTGGGGTTGAAGAGCTCTTTGACGATGCTGAAGAGTTCCTTGCTGTTGTGGGCGTTGTTGTCCAGCCGCTCTTTGAACGATGTCATTTTGGTGGTGCGGATCATCTGGTGGTATTTGCGGGTGGCGCTCTTGAGGGCTGTCATGTTTTCTGATGTCCGTTCGTGGCGCCAAGCTTTCTCGAGGGTTCGGCATGATTTCTTTGCAACTCTGAGGGCGTCTGTGAACCATGCGGTTTTTCTGTTGCTAGTCTTGACTGGGGGTTTCTTCAGAGGAGCGAGGTCGTTGGAGCAGTTGGTGATCCACTGTGCGAGGTTGTGTGCTGCGTCGTTTGTGTCGGGGTGTCTACAGGTGGGTTCTGGCTCAGCGATGTGGTTAGTTGGTCTGCGGTGACTTTGCTCCAGCATCTGCGGGGGATCTGTGGCGTCTGGTGGTGGGAGGTGGTCTTCTTGAAGGTGAAGTGGATGCAGCTGTGGTCGGTCCAGTGTAGTCTGGTGGAGTGGCTGAAGGAGACGTGGTTGCTGGCGGAGAAGATGGGGCCGAGCGTGTGGCCGGCGAGGTGGGGTGGAGTGTCCACCAGTTATTTGAGTTCGAGGTTGGCGAGGTTGTCGAGCAGGGTGGTGGTGTTGTTGTCGGTGTTTTTCTCCAGGTGGAAGTTAAGGTCCCCTAGGAGGATGTACTCTGGTGAGGCTAGGGCATGCGGGCTGATGAAGTCGGCGATGGTTTCGCTGAATTGTGTCCGTGGGCCCGGGGGTCTGTAGATGAGTGTTCCTCTGAGGGTTGTCTGGGGGTCGGTGTGGATCTGGAAGTGTAGGTGTTCGGCGGCGGTGAGAGTGTCTTCGGAGTTGGTCGTGCCGCTGATGGTGTTCCTGTAGATGATGGCGATTCCTCCTCCAGGTTTGTTGACACGGTCCTTCCGGGTGATTTTGTAGTCGTCCGGGATGGCTATGGCGATGTCGGGGGCCGAGGAGGCGTTCATCCAGGTTTCCATGAGGAAGACGACGTCCGGTGCTGTAGTATCAAGGAGTTCCCAGAGTTCGACGGCGTGTTTGTGGACGGAGCGGGTGTTGAGCAGGATGCACTTGAGGTGGTTGTTGTTGTCGTTGCAGTGCTCGGTGGGCGGGGTGCAGGTTCGGAGGCAGGTGAATTTGCAGGCTTGACAGGTGAAGGGTCCGTGAGTGCGCCTCGGGGTAGCTCGGTGGCAGGCGGCAGGTCGTCCGGTGTTGAGTGCGGTGAGGGTGGTGCTGTCGTACCTCAGTCGGGTGCCCTGGCATCGGCTGGGGCCAGGGGTTCTGGCGCTGGGCGCGGTCCAGGCGCGGACGGGCGCCGACGGGCTTGCCTTTGGCGCGTCGCAGTCTCCATAAGGGGAACCGAGATGGAGGAGCAGCTGGGTGGCGGGAGCGGGGCGGCGAATAGGCTTGGTGGGGGCGGGGCCGCAGGGAGGCAGCGGGGGGAAAGTGCGGCAAGGAGCAGGCAGGAGGAAGAGAGAGCGAGCGCTGGAGCTGCGCTGGGAGCCAGGTAGGGAGCCCAGAGACTGGCAGGCAGCAGCAGCGTGGTGGCGACCTAGCCTGAGAGCAGGGTCAGAGGTCGCTCCCTGCGCCGCCGCGACGCCCCCTTAAGAGGGAAACCGGGAGGGAGGAGCACCTGGGTGGCGGGAGAGGGGCGGCGAATGGGCTTGGTGGGGGTGGGGCCGCAGGGAGGCAGCGGCGGGAAAGTGCGGCGAGGAGCAGGCAGGAGGAAGAGAGAGCGAACGCTGGAGCAGCGCTGGGAGGCAGGTAGAGAGCCCAGAGACTGGCACGCAATAGCGGCGTGGGGGCGACCTAGCCTGAGAGCAGGGTCAGAGGTCGCCCAAGAGCGTTGAGAATCCATCGGCACTCAGGATCAACTCACACATAACGGAGTATGTTTGGAGAAATCCTTTGCAAACCTACTTCTATGCAGACCCCCATAGCAATTTGCAAAAACCAGCTGAGTATCACGTCGCACTACCTCCGCCCCCTCTTCACAGGAATAACTTGCCACCCAGTTTCTCTTTAAAAACGATCGAGGGGAGAATCCAGCAAAGTCATCAAGAGGGTGCCCACTGGGCCCAACGGCTTGCCACCAACGTTATACAAACAAGACCGAAAATACTGGTCCAGTGCATTACTACCGCTCTTGGACAACATCACTGTAACAGGAACAATCCCAGAATCCTGGAAAGGCTCCATCATCTCCCCTATTTATAAACAAGCATTGAAAATGCAATAGGTCTCGCCTTTGATTAAGTTAAAGCCATTTGCTTTGCTAATGGTATTGTATAGCAAAGCAAATGGCTTTAACTTAATAAAAGGCCAGACCTAATGCATTTTTAATGCTTGTTATTAGAGAACAGGGTACCCACAAAGAACATTACAGTTCCTGTGAAGCATGGCAAAGAATCTTCCCGAGATAGACACCCGCACCCCGTGATGTTCCAGAGCCATTTATTAAACAACCGTTAACTAGGCTTCGAAGTCCCGAAAAAGCAAAATACTGGCTTTTGAGAGACTTGGCGCTACAGCGCGTTTTTTGGTGACAGTTTAGCGCTATACAAATCAGAGAAACAAACGCATGCTTAATTAAATAAACTGTGAAAGTTTTCACATCTTGGTAATCTCTGATTTCCTAATTCAAATATACTTCGATTGCATATCTATTTGCTGCGTCTGACTGCAGACTCTGCCAGCCTTAAACACATCTCTACTCACTTCTCCTAGCACAATATCAGAACAGACATATTCCCCAGCAAATCAAGTGATCGACGCGCACTTCAGGTAAGCCCTTCTCCGATTGGCTCCAAATTCCTGCCCTTACTGCGCTTTCATACCCAATTAAATGTACCTGTCATATTTTATCACCCTACCACAATAGACATTTCAATTACACCTTATGTCATCTACATTACAATTATGTCAATTTCGCACCTCGTTGATGGGTAAAACGTTGCAACATTTGCGTGTTATGCCTATTCCGAGGTGCAGACCTCTGAACTGTGTGCCAACCGTGCACAACGTAATGATAGACCTCAGCATGGGCGGTAATTATTCAATGCGCAATTTGACCCCGAGATTTGCCCGGATTCTCATCCTATTTGGCAGCTTAAATAGTTAAACCACCACAAACATCTAAGTATGAGGCGCGTTTATCGGTTAAATAAGTATGGAAATTACAGTTTTACAACTTCATTTATAAACAAAACACAAAATAAATACGGATAAATACGAATAAAATCTCCCAAAAATAAATATGGATCGATACAGATGGAAATGTTAAGAAAACACATATAGTTGAAGGCGCACCAGGTAACTCCAAGTTGGAGGCTTAAGAGAAAAGTAATAGCTTCTGTTTACCAAAGATAAATGGTGATGTGTTGACAAGACATGAGCGGTTAGGATGCTTCAGTTTTAAAACCTGAAAAACATCATCATGGAAATTATGTCCCCTCGCACTCTGCGGAACATTTTAGAAAACATATCCGCATTCAGCCTTGGATCCTGAGAATTTTTAATTGTCAGAATCACTCTTTCGTCATCGCTTATTAAAGATGTTGAGCAATGTCATGTTCTTCAGAACAGCACAGCTAATTTTCAAGTAAATCTTAAATCGGCAAAATGTATTTATTATATAGACTTTAGTTTAAGGGAAAATCCGCTTCCAAAACTGGAGAATGACGCATCAGCTGAAACACAGAGTTTTCCTGAACTTGGAGCTGTTTGAATTGTAAGTCAGTGCACAACTTATCTGCAAGGTCTACTACGCGCGGGCAAAAAAAAAGCAGTTGCACTCGCACATAAGAAAACAAACTATGTTTGTACTTACTTCTACTTCTGTGCTCGCCAATTGTCGCAATCTAAAGTAAACGAGCTGGCGGTCCTGGAAACGCCTCCCCTGCCTGCTATTTGTGTAATAGTGTTATATATGTAGACGGAGCGGTGGGGAAAGGGAGGGAGTCCTGCGATGGGTGGAAAGAGTGAGAGGTAAATACGGGCGGGCTCCAAGATAAAACAGGCTACTTAGACAAAGCATCAGTAAAGCCTTGGTAAGGGAATCCTACCGCCAGTGGGAGTAGGTCTGGTGTTGCGCGGTAATGCCATTTTATTAGTGCGTTGGTACAGGTTAAAAAGGGGATACAAGCCGTGAATTAGGTGCCATGCTTACCAGTAAAGGGCTGGCTCTAAGGGAGCCTGTTTTTGGTAAGAATGTTAACAGGCACCAAAGGCACGCAGCTGCCGAAGATAAAGTGCGGCGGCAGTTGTGCCGATTTTTTATTTTAAAAAAGCCCCTGAACATGACAAAGCGCAGGGTGCAACACATTGGCAAAAGAAAGCAATTCGACTCGCACATAAGAAAACAAAGATGCGGTCACCATTAGTTGAAGCCCAAAAACATAAGATAAAGCGTGGCATGCATCGCCCTTACTGCGCTTTCATACCCAATTAAATGTACCTGTCATATTTTATCACCCTACCACAATAGACATTTCAATTACACCTTATGTCATCTACATTACAATTATGTCAATTTCGCACCTCGTTGATGGGTAAAACGTTGCAACATTTGCGTGTTATGCCTATTCCGAGGTGCAGACCTCTGAACTGTGTGCCAACCGTGCACAACGTAATGATAGACCTCAGCATGGGCGGTAATTATTCAATGCGCAATTTGACCCCGAGATTTGCCCGGATTCTCATCCTATTTGGCAGCTTAAATAGTTAAACCACCACAAACATCTAAGTATGAGGCGCGTTTATCGGTTAAATAAGTATGGAAATTACAGTTTTACAACTTCATTTATAAACAAAACACAAAATAAATACGGATAAATACGAATAAAATCTCCCAAAAATAAATATGGATCGATACAGACGGAAATGTTAAGAAAACACATATAGTTGAAGGCGCACCAGGTAACTCCAAGTTGGAGGCTTAAGAGAAAAGTAATAGCTTCTGTTTACCAAAGATAAATGGTGATGTGTTGACAAGACATGAGCGGTTAGGATGCTTCAGTTTTAAAACCTGAAAAACATCATCATGGAAATTATGTCCCCTCGCACTCTGCGGAACATTTTAGAAAACATATCCGCATTCAGCCTTGGATCCTGAGAATTTTTAATTGTCAGAATCACTCTTTCGTCATCGCTTATTAAAGATGTTGAGCAATGTCATGTTCTTCAGAACAGCACAGCTAATTTTCAAGTAAATCTTAAATCGGCAAAATGTATTTATTATATAGACTTTAGTTTAAGGGAAAATCCGCTTCCAAAACTGGAGAATGACGCATCAGCTGAAACACAGAGTTTTCCTGAACTTGGAGCTGTTTGAATTGTAAGTCAGTGCACAACTTATCTGCAAGGTCTACTACGCGCGGGCAAAAAAAAAGCAGTTCACTCGCACATAAGAAAACAAACTATGTTTGTACTTACTTCTACTTCTGTGCTCGCCAATTGTCGCAATCTAAAGTAAACGAGCTGGCGGTCCTGGAAACGCCTCCCCTGCCTGCTATTTGTGTAATAGTGTTATATATGTAGACGGAGCGGTGGGGAAAGGGAGGGAGTCCTGCGATGGGTGGAAAGAGTGAGAGGTAAATACGGGCGGGCTCCAAGATAAAACAGGCTTCTTAGACAAAGCATCAGTAAAGCCTTGGTAAGGGAATCCTACCGCCAGTGGGAGTAGGTCTGGTGTTGCGCGGTAATGCCATTTTATTAGTGCGTTGGTACGGGTTACAAAGGGGATACAAGCCGTGAATTAGGTGCCATGCTTACCAGTAAAGGGCTGGCTCTAAGGGAGCCTGTTTTTGGTAAGAATGTTAACAGGCACCAAAGGCACGCAGCTGCCGAAGATAAAGTGTGGCGGCAGTTGTGCCGATTTTTTATTTTAAAAAAGCCCCTGAACATGACAAAGCGCAGGGTGCAACACATCGGCAAAAGAAAGCAATTCGACTCGCACATAAGAAAACAAAGATGCGGTCACCATTAGTTGAAGCCCAAAAACATAAGATAAAGCGTGGCATGCATCGCCCCGGATAATTTAACAAAGGGCCACATGGTCACCCTGGCTCTGCACACCCCCAGGTCTCCTGTGAGAACTAGGCGCAAGAGCCCTGCAGCACTAGAAGGCAGCGTGAGGCCGGACTCTCGGGGGGGGGGGACGGAGGGGGAGTCGCGAGCAACTGGAAGACAACATCACAAGGGGGGCGGGGGTTGTAACAATGCAGGAGACTGCCGAGCTTAATTAACTTTCAAGATAGTTGTTAATATGATGTGACAATACGTTAGTTAATATTTGCTGATCAGCACGAGTCGCGAGACTGAACTAATACTGAACAAGTCGGCCTGGAGCGTGCCTTGGAGGAGACGCGGGAGGGCAGGAGCGTGGCGCCGTCAGCGTGCACGTTGGCGTTCCCTGCTTCTCGCGCGTTCACAGACCGGTGTCTGCTCGTGCACCGGTCTGTATCACTTGGGGAGGCAACAGGATGACAATAAGGCTCGCTAGCGGCAGCGCTTCGCGCTGCAACGCCAGGTGAGCCCTAAAAAGGCCGCAAGAGCGACCCAAAAAACTACAGGCTCATTGCTCTTATTGACATTGAGGCCAAGTATTACGCCGGCCTTATCCTGGCCGAACTCCGGGAATGGGCAAGGGAAAAATCTTTAATCCCAATCAATCAAACAGGGTTCCAGGAAAACCTGGGAATCACCACAAACATCCTGGCTCTTTCTCTTTTAGCCGACTCCACAAAAGCAACAAGAAAACCATTATTTGTTTGCTTCATCGACTACAAAGCCGCCTTTGACAGCATAGATCGAGGAAAACTATGGTCAAATCTAGCTCGATGGGAAATTCCTCCCGCCCTCCTGAATCAACTCATCCTATTACATACCGAGGCATGGGTCCAAATAAAACTGGGGAGCGGTACGATCGTGTCCAGGCGAATCCACACCACCAGAGGTTTAAAGCAGGGCTGCGTTTTGGCTCCCACCCTATTTAACCTCTTCGTGGCTGATCTTTCAACCGACCTAGGCAATTGCAACCATCATGCACCAAAACTGGGAGACCTCCCTCTTTCAAACTTACTGTATGCCGATGACTTGATATTAATCAGCCAAATACCAGTCGGCCCACAACACTTGCTTCATACTGCAAACAACTTCGCCTCAAAAAACGGGTTAGAAATGAACCTAGAAAAGTCCGAAATAATGGTGCTAAACCAGCGCAGCACAAAAAAACGACTGAAATGGCAGCTGGGCGAGAGAGAACTTGAAGTTGTCAAAGAGTATAAATATCTAGGAATCATCTTTGACAAAAATGGGTCGTACGACCAACAAAAAGAGGCGATTCAAAGGCGAGGGACCCTCCTAGCAATCACTTTGAAAACTCTTAAATACAAAATTACAGGACCAAACCTGCTCCCGCTGCTCGAAGTGCTTCAAGCAAAGCTGCTACCAACGATAACCTTTGGCAGTGAGGCCATGCGAGGGACGGATGAAGAAACCCTGAATAAAACGGTCGCCAAAGCCCTAAGAATAATCTTCAAGCCTCCAAAATATACCTCCCCAGCCCAATTAAGACTCAAATTTGGAATAGCAAACCAGACAATAAGCAGGAAGGCCGCGTATGTAAAATGCTGGTATAAAATAAAGAGTGCAGTGGCGGGTTCGCTGAACTCATTCCTATGGAAGGAAATATCAAGGAAAAACGACTCCCCCCGCTAAGGCCTACCTTCAATCAGGGATTAGTATGTTAGCCCTGGAGAACATCTGGGAGTCAGGACTTCTATTTAATAATGTCAAAGACCTGGTAAATAAGTTGACAAAGCTTGTCTCTACCGAAAACGATAAAGAAAGCTTAAATAAGAGGGCCCACAGCTGGTTTGTGACACACAGATACTGAAAATGCTTGCCACAACCGTATTTCGGCACCAGCTTTTCTGGACCACTAAAGGAAGGCTTCTTGGCATTGAGGATGGGGATTTTACCTGTCAAAACCCACATGCCCCCCTGGAAACGTACATTTGCAACTACATTATGCAGATTACGTGGCGAAACCAAAGAAGATATGTTGCATCTTCTGTGTATATCCACGTCTCTAGACCGGGAGAGGAGAGAGCTGTTAAAACCGCATATAAACGAAATGCATATCCGGTCTTGCAGACAGGCAGTGTAGGCGTGCTTCAATGGGGCCAATGCTAGACTAACCTGCAGTTTGTTCCGCTTCATGAAAGTTGCACAAACAAAACTTTACGCTGCAGCCTGAGCATAATCGCCTACGCCCAAGCCCTTCAGTCCGGTAACTCTCCTTGACTCCCACCACGCTCCGACACTAAGTCTAGTAGATCACGATCAAACAATAGACCATTAGATCTATGGACACAGGTGTTGCCCCCAGCACTCACCCATAGCCTTCACTCGAACTATACACTTTTATCACAATTATATTGTATGTATTTTTAACTAGTCAACCGTTCGTATTTAGAACATAGCCACCCCGTTTTTAAGGAAATATGAAATTATGCTACATATGTATTCTTTTAAATATTTTATATTACCGTGTGGACTGCTAAGATTTTAATTAATCAAGAAATAAAGATTACTTACTTACTATTACTTACTTACTTACTGCCAACTGTCTTTTACTTACTCATTGTGTAAGGGAAGGCTGCAATGCTGCTCTCCATACCCACCTTTATTGTGTTGTGAAGTTAATTATACACTTTTTCACTTTACAGAAGATGAAACAATTTGCATTGCAAGTGCTTGTTTTAATGTATGATGCGAATGGAAGAGTGACCAATCACAACATTTTCAAGCAAAGTTTTCTTTTGGTTTTATGTGTGAAACAAGCAGTTTTTGAAATGGACTAGATGAATGTATACATTTTAAAATATAACTAAGATGTGACCCCACGTCATGTAAAACACATTCAGCTAATACTGGCTTTTAAGCCAACAATACTTTGCGTGCCGGGTGTTTGAGCCAGTAATGACAGTGCTAAACCAACTACAAGCCCCACAATGCAGCAGAGTGCTGTTGGTTGATAAGCCAGGCATGGCTAATAGTATCATAGAATATAGTGCCACATAGCAGACTTCCTTTAAGTAACAATATCATGCTACAGGCATCAGCAGACTACCAGACCTGACTAATCATTTGGCACTAGAAAATCATTCTTTCAGAAAACAAATGCCTTTTCTTCTTTTGACCAAACAAAAACTTTCCGCTTCTAGAGTAACTTCATAATTGGTTGTTATGTTTTCAGAAAACCGATGAATGTCTTAATTTGGTGTAGGTGACTGAACTATTGCGTGCGCAGTTAATGCCCTCAGGTGTCACAAGATACCTCCAAAGCGCCACAGTGCTGACGTGAAAAATACATGTTCAGGGCATATGCATAGATCGCCATCTGGTGTTGGGCTCGGATGTTTGCACTTTGTTGTTGTAGAAGTCTTTGTAGTCACAAGATAGGTGACTCGTCCTTTGGCTAGAAGTGCTCATGGGCATTTACTCCATCTCCAGAATGTTTTTTTCCGTCATTGGGTTCAGATGTAATTTGCTGCGCTCCGGGTCGGTGTCATTTCGATTCCCCTTTGACGCGCAAAGATCTCACCGCTCAACGGTATTGTTTCGATTGCGATCTCTCGACGCGCATCTACTTCCCAAACAGATTTTCCGGTCAAAACGTGGGCCGTTAGGCCAATCGGCGACAACAACCAGCATGTGGAAAGGACTCCATTTAAAAAAATGCAAGTGTGGGGCTAAATTCCCACACACAGATCCCCACGAGGTCTGCCACCTTTGTCTCTCTCCAGAACACATGAGTCGACACTGCCAGGCCTGTGATTCTTTCAGGTCCAAGAAGACTGTACGTGATCGCCGGGCTCGACGCCACGAAATGTCCAGATCAACAGTCTCGGCGCCGGAAGACATCTTGGAGGCAGGCCCAGACGAACTGGAACCCGAGACAGGAGATGAACAAGCCAGTGTCTCCGAAGCCGACGAATCAGACTCAGAAGACCAGTCAATAACTCCAGGTCAATAAACCGTGAGTACTGACATCGACGCCTGGCCCCGAAAAAACACAAGTCTCCGGTAACACCTTCACATTCAGGTCTGGGTGACACCGTGATACTGCTTCAGAAGCCCCGCCTCCAGGCCCGGCTCCGAAGCCCACTAAGTCTTCTGACAGCTCGGGATCGAGCCACCCACATCACAGTGCTGAAAAACCCTCTTTGGCACCGAAACATAAGTCCAGACACTTAGGCACAGCAATCGAAAATACCAGAGACTTCGGTACCGAAGCAAATTCCATCCAAAACTTCGGATCCGAAAAACATTCAAAATCTTCGGAGTCGAAAACACCACCTAAGCAATGTTCCCTCTAATTTTTTTACTCTGTGTGCGGCACTGGAGGGTCTCTGTGCGCTGCAACCATGGCCATGTGCGCCAGGAACCAGACCACGCGCGTGTGCAGCGCCAAATGTCACTCCAAACGTTGGCTTAAAAAAGTGAAAAGATGGTGGATTTTCACACAAACAGCTCCACGTTAAGCTTTTGCATATTGGATAACGACGCCATGACATTGATTGGTTACACAGGTAAGTACACTTAAGGTTTAAAAAAGCACAAGACTCCAAAAGGTGGTAGCATCATAAGATTTTACTAAATATTTTTAACTGGAGCACTGTTCATTAGGTGGGGAAATGTTGAGAGCCTATACAATATCAAATATACACAATAAGTTACAAAATTACATAACATTTACAATGTGATGTGAAAGCTACTGAGTAATGTTGGGCTATCCCGCCAGGGATAGTTTGTAAAACTCAGACATCCACGCAAACATGGACTGTGGGAGAAGGACGTTCAGACAAGTCAAGTGGCATCACTAGATGGGTGACAGGGTTGCTTCTCACGGCGATCCTTGCCGTTTTTCCAGTGCTGATAAACTTTATCAAGGTCAACTTTCCCATTCAGGAGGTAGGCCTTTGTTCTCATCAGCATATCCAAATGCTTCTGCTCTAGTCTATTCCTCAATTTACTCTTAATAGTATTCATGAGGCTGAATCCTCGTTCACAATCTGCACTAGATGCTTGAAATGTTGCGCAGACATCAACAAGCTGAGACACCACACTGTACTGAGCAGCATTGCGTACAGTGAAATTCACCATGTCTTGAAATGTGGTCAATAAACCACCCTTTACATGTTCTGCCACCACATATTTATAGTCTCTGTACTGTCGAACAACATCTTCTGGTGTTTCACAATCACCCAGGACCAAGACATTTTTATACTTTTCAACAAGTCTTTGTATATTCTCAGTCCCAAAATCAAAATGTGATTGTGTTGACATTGCCTGGATTTCAAAACTTGCCCATTCTTTCAGTTCATCCTCAGGGAACCTTTTTTGCATGTGATCACAAAGAAGGGAAACAAAAGACAGAATAGGCCCACTGTCAAATTCTTGCCTTTCCTTGTACAACACCATCATCTCTCTTACATTGCTGCTCCAAAAGACAGTGTCCCCCAAATACTGTTCCTTAATTTGGCCAATCTTTGCTCTTGCATACTGTACAGCTTCAACAGTAGTCAAAGAACTTTTTTGGAACAGTTTGCACAATGCTGCAAATTCACTCAGAATGTCATGAAGTACTGCAAGGGAAATGTGGTAGTTTGAGTCAGATAGCTTTTTGTAACAATATTTAGCAATTGGATCATTCTCTTCAACTTTCTCATGCTCAAAGTACTTAAGAACAGCCTCGTAATTCCGAATTAGTGCACCAACTGCAAAATGCCTCGAAAGCCACCGGACTTCATTCAATGGTCGAAAAGAGACCACTTCACAGTCAGTGACTAATGCCATTTCATCCAGCTTGGACTTCTTTGCAGGTGATCTGGAGAACACAGTGTAGACAGTCCTCAATAATGTCTCCATCTCTTTAATCATTGGAACCCTCTTCCAGGCATCATCAACTCCCAAATCTTCTCGATGAGCGACACAATGCTGCTCAACTAGATGAGGAATGGATTGTTTAAGGCGAGTAGCAACACCATTATTTTTACCCAGCATCACAGACGCACCATCGGATGTGAACATGACCATTTTCATGAGGTCAAGTTCATTGGCAGTGTAGAATTCTTTCACGGCAGTAGTGATAGCCTCAGCATTACAACTAGTCAGCTTCACTATGCCCCCAAACTGTGTTTTGTGCTCTGTTGAGGTTACAGGTCGGTACTTGAAGTACAGAATGAGCATTTTTGTAACAGAAATATCTGTGCTCTCATCAATTATCAAAGTGTGATACAAAGCGTTACGAAGTTCTGCCATACCTTCACTGTGTATCACGCTATTGATGGCCTCAAGGAACTCAAAGGCATAGTTCTTGCTCCTCCAGCTCTCTGGTATCTTCACATACAAAGCTAGGTGGTCATGGATGTCTTGTACAGATAACATTGAAGTATTCATCTTGACTGCCAGCAACACATTGTTGATGAGAATCTTTATCTCCTCAGGCAGGGATCTTTGTCGTTCAACTACTTCCATCCTATTTGCTTTGTCAGTGGGAGTTTCTGTCAGCATTGCCCGCACTCCAAAACCAAACCTGGCAGCAGCAATTCTGTTTCTCAATATCACCATGGCAGACTCGTGAACTTTGCTAATTAGATGGCGTTTCAGGTAATCCAGTTTCCAGCCATCACTCCATTTCTTCCCTGTGGAAAAGTCCCCAACAATCTTGGCTTCTGCACACGCTTTGCAAATTAAGCCCACATCTGGACTGTATTGAAATAGTTCCCCAAGTTGCACTCGAACCTTGCTTCGTGATTTCTGGGTCTCAGCCTCCACAATTTCTTTCATCCACTCTTCCTTGAAGACAAGGCAACATTTTTTCCTTTGTGGTGAAGCATCACACTCGGCAGAAGGTACAGCTTTGCGCTTGAACATATTTGCAATAACTGGGTTTAGCCTGCAAAATAAAGGACCATGGTTAAAGTTGAAGCCTATGCTCATGATTGCAATCGGTCACATAATACTGAGGCATTGCTGGCAATACGTAGAGTGTAATTACCTGGATTTTTCTGTCCACTGCAGTGCCCTTTCAAACTTATATGTAGCACTGTCCGTAGAGCCTGCAATAGAAGTAAAGATTGTTACAGCACATTGTGAATTTGTAATACAAAAATATACCATGTGCACCATAGGGGGACTCTACCAAACAATTACCTGTTGGGCTTTTTCTCACATATGCCCGATCAAATATGTGGGGTACTGCCTGTGAAACCTACAACAGAAGAAAACGTGGGTAAGGTATGTGGTTATACTACAATGCACAAGAAGCACCACAGTTTACCAAACAATTACCTGTTGGGCTTTTTCTCACGTATGCCCGATCAAATATGTGGGGTACTGCCTGTGAAACCTACAACAGAAGAAAACGTGGGTAAGATATGTGGTTATACTACAATGTAGAAAATGCACCACAGTTTAACCCTACCAAAGATTTACCTGCTCTGCTTGTTCTCACGTATGCCCGTTCAAATGTGTGGGGTACTGCCTGTGAAACCTACAGCAGAAGAAAACGTGGGTAAGGTATGTGGTTATACTACAATGCACAAGAAGCACCACAGTTTACCAAACAATTTCCTGTTGTGCTTGTTCTCACGTATGCCCCTTCAAATGTGTGGGGTACTGTCTGTGAAACCTACAACAGAAGAAAACGTGGGTAAGGTATGTGGTTATACTACAATGCACAAGATGCACCACAGTTTAACTCACAAACAATTGCCTGTTTGTTCGACCTGTACTCACGTCTGCCTGTTTGTTCTGCCTGTACTCACGTCTGCCTGTTTGTTCTGCCTGTACTCACGTTTGCCCGTACAACTGTATTTGTAGCACAGTCTCACAAACCTGTAAAAGAAGAGGGGTGCAGATTGTGAATCTATTTACCAAGCACCCCCCAAATGCAACGTGGAACATAAACAGAATTACCTTGTCTTTGTGGGTACTCACGCCTGACCATTCAAATACAAATACCTTACAGACTGCAAACCTGCAATTGAAGATAAGATGGTTAGCAAAGGCTCTAAGAGTTACAAACAATGAATGGGACTGGCCCAGATACTCCACTATGAAAAACGACCAAATAGTTACCTGGGATTCCAGTTTAGCCAAATAGGCACGTGCCCCTGTGCTTCATTATTAGCTTCAATTAGGCTACATTTATCTGCACCTCCCCACACAATCCAGCCACTCTCCTGCATTTTGTTTACCTTTTGCCATGTCAGTGTTTTTACCGAGACGTTTCCCATTCACACACATTTGCATGTAATCACATTTACAATAGACCAGTGGAGTGGTGTATGCATGGTGTGGTAGCGCACCACCATTACAGACAACACATTTCCAATTCAAATGAGCACAGCAACTGCCACCACCAAACCTAAGGGGTTTGCGTTTCATTTGTCTTCATCTTCCGAAGACAAAATGCAGAAAATCAGAACAGCTATTGTGCTGAGAGCCGTGCACCCGACACATCACCACAGTAGTCCCCTTCAGCAGCCCACATCATTTCCTCCTTCACTCCAGCCAAACCTTCACTTGTTCCCCGTTTATAAAAAAGCCTCAAACCCAACAAGAAGAAGCAATGGAAATGCCATATTTAACCAATCTGAAAATGTGGTGGCTATGCCGCAAGTCATGATCTCCTACTGTTGCACTGACTTCCTATGCTGTGAAAATGTGCCTCTCCTGGCGCAGTCACCTTGCTGAAATGGGTGTAATTTCTGATACATATATCCCATGTGATCAAGCTCCTTTGAGGAGTGAAACATGTCATGGAAAACACCTGTCTGAAAATGGCAGATTTAAACCTTGCACTGCTTGCACCTTGATTCTGAGTGCTGGCCCGTGACTTTTGAAGGGAGTTTAAAGAGGTCTACACCTGAGGACTCTCCGCCGAGCACTAGGCGGTCAGGAGTTTGTGAGATATTATATATATATATATATATAAATACATATATATATATATATATATATATATACACATACATACACACATACATACACATATATATACATATACACATATACATATACACATACACATACACATTACACATATACACATATACACATACATATACATATATATACACACGCATATACACACACATATACACACACATATATACACACACATATATACACACACATATATACACACACATATATACACACACATATATACACACACACACATATATATATACATAAACATATGCACTTATACATACACATACATACAGTTTCCCTCTTCTTCATTGCTTGATTTTGTGCACAAGAAAGTGTCACACATAGTTGTTGAATGTCATTCATAATTACACTTAAATTATAAAAATGTCACACATAGCAATCTGAAACCTTGGCAGCTATGCAGAAGAAGTGGAGAAATGTCAATCATAATTACACTGAAATTTTGAACATGTCACACATAGCAATCCGAAAGCTTGGCAGCTATGGCTTTCTCTACCCAGACCAGCTGCCTATACCAATAGTCATCAGTTGGCAGTAGATGGCCTTGTTTACCTTGATTAGGAATGCCACTGTGTTTTATTGTAACCATGAGAAATACATCGATTTTGAAAAGTGGCTGGAGTGAAATAAAAATATGAGTGCAGTAAAACAAAGTGAAGAACCTTTGGGATGACTACAATGAATGTATGTGTCTCTTCCTCCCGACATGAAGAAAGCTTGGCAAACACATTTTTTTCACTGTAAACTGTCGTACTTCAGGGTAGGCACACGAAGGCCCTGCACCTCAGGTGGAGAAGCAGCAGAAAGGTAATGGCCAATAGGAGGAAAAGCCTGTACGGTAGTTTAGGGCTCACAGCTGGCATGGGGCACACCATAGGTTTCAACCAAAACAGGCAGCAGCCCGGCTGCAATACAAATCCAAGAAGCCCTTGGGGGCAACAACTCTGCTTATGCAATGTAACACTGGGGGAAGAATCAGTTCTTTGATTTACAGAGACACCCTTCCTATCACTGTGACCAGGTAACGTGAATGCATTCTATGGCCAAGAGGTTAGTAACTGTGCCCACGTAGCAAGGAGTTACCTATGATTTTGATCAGGCGTATTCAAAAGCAAGCCGAACCTAAACATTCAGCATTTGAAAAGGGCATTTCCAGCGGCATGCAGCGAAAGACTCTGCCAGACTCTGCCATAGCGCCGTGAAGAGTAGTGCTTGTGGGACAGGAGCGAGTGGAGGTGGGCAGCTGGCCTGGGCTGGAAGTTTGCACTTAGTATTCTGCCACGTCATTGATTGGTGCATTTGGGCATCACAGTTGTAGGGGAGGGTGAATGTATTTAGGAAAATGCGAAACAGATGATATCCGCCCGTTTTTTTGGTTGAATGTGCATATCGAGCAAAAGTGGGCCACAGAAACTGATCGGGTTTGCTGCGCGGGAGAACCAGAGAAAAAGATGCATTTTGTGGTGCGTGCGCTTTGTGGGGTGCTCCGTGGCAAAACCAGGTCTAGAGAGAACCGCATGGACTGCACACGAACCGCACAGCTTCCATGGTGCGGGTGCTAGCTACTCACTGAACGTTGGTTCGCCCCACATGAACGGCCCGATTAGCAGAATTTTGGTCTATGAGGCTTTTCGTTCTTCCATGCTAGGCAGGGGCGAATTGCGCAGTTTTTCTGCAGCCTACACCAGCAGCACCGACAGCTTGAGCCGCTTCCGATAACACACACGCACACTCCACTTCCAAAACAATACAGGACGCATGCCGTCATGTTGAAGAGAATGATCCATTCTAAACCTGCTGGTTAGTAACGCGAGGCTGCGGGGGGGACTGCGATTAACATGGATACTTAACTGCATTTGGACACAGTATCCCCCGCAGCCTCGCATGAAGAAATAACAGTGTGTGCCGCCTGAGGGGGTCAAAAGCGCCAGCAGCAAAAGAAAGCAAAACAAAAGAAATCAAGGGGGCACATAGCACTTACCTCCGCTCCCGACACCCGAGTGATACTTTTCACGCCGTTCACTGCTGCCTCCGCAATCACGAAATGCCAGTTTTTCGCGCCGCGCGCTTTTTAAAAGCGGCGGCACGAATACTCTCGCGGGATGTGCGCGCTCCACAAATAGGAATGCGCGCTCAGGGGTTAGTAAGTGCGCGCGCGCGCGCGCCTTGTTGGGAACACTGCACCTAAGCAAAAGGACACAAAAACTCCTCCTAAAGCTAAGGAAGATAGGCCAAAACACCATTCGGAGCCTAAGTCCTCAGTGCCGAAAAAAGACAATGCATCCAAGGAACTTTTCCATCCAGTTCCACCGGATCCTAAGCAAAAGACATTCCATATTGACCCAATTACTGGACATGTCTCTATACCACCGAAAAAGAGGAAATTGGACACCTCAGCAACACCCGAGATACCCTTAAAGAAAACAGGCTCATCCACCTCACCTATGAGGCCTTTTTCACCACCAGCTTCCAGCTGTTATACTTTCTCCAGCACACTCTCCAATACCTCCTCTATCACCTGCAACATAGGATCACGATGAGATTTAGGGGGTGAGGATGAGGATATAGACCCACCACATCATGATGCAGATACTGATGATGACACCCACAGTATTCCACCTCATGACTCTTGGGAAGATTATAATGTCCCAGATTTATACCCATCCAGACCATCCCCTACATATGACAACGTAGGGTTTGCACAACTAATAAATGGAGCTGCACAATACCATGGGGTTGAACTCCATTCAGACCCCCTGGAAGAGGATTTTTTATTAGAGACATTCTCACAGCCTCATAAAACAACAAACACTCTCCCTATGCTCAAAGGGATTATTAAACATGCCCCTGAGGTTTTTATAGACCCTGTCAGAGCTAGGGTACTCAATCCTAGAATTGAGAAAAAATACAAATCAGCTCCAAGTGATCCAGTCTACATTAAAAGTCAACTTCCTCTGGACTCATTGGTAGTGGCAAATGCCTGTAAACTGGCAAATTCCCAGACCACAGGTGATGCACCGCCGCCAGACAAGGAGTCTAAACTACTAGACGCATCAGGTAAAAGAGTTGCGTCCCAGGCGGCAAACTTCTGGCATGTCACCAACTCACAAGCCTTGCTAGCAAGGTATGACAGGCTCACTACGATTAGCTTGAAAAGCTCATGCAGCATCTCCCAGACTAATATAAGACCAAGGTAAACGATCTTATGCAAGGGGGGAAATTAATTACAAATACCTCAATTAAATGTGCCCTGGATGCAGCAGATACAGCATCTTGCACAAACAATACACTTGTATTCCTGCGCAGACATGCGTGGCTACGCGTATCTGGTTTCAAACAAGAGGTACAGTCTAACATCCTCAATCAACCCTTGGATCAGGAACACTTGTTTGGACCTACTGTGGACACATCTTTAGAAAAGAAGAAAAAGAACACAGGAACAGCCAAATCCATGGGGGCTCTACAAGCAACACCTAATAGAGGTTCTTTTTGTCGCTCCTCCTATAGGGGCGCCTCCAAAACAACTAGCACAGAAAACACCTCTTCAACATACAAAAACCCCACTCAAACTTCCCCTAGCAGAGGATATTTTAGAGGGACTTACAGAGGCAATAACAACAGGGGCAGAGGACGTGGTTCTAATACCAGCAACACCCCCACCACAAAACAGTGACTTCCCTCCACTCCCCCCCAGACCACTCCACTTCGGTGGGGGGAAGACTATCACAGTTCCTACCTGTCTGGAATTTCATCACCACAGACAAGTGGGTAAGACAAATTATCCAGTTTGGTTACTGCCTAGAACTTACTTCTACCCCCCCACACATACCTCCAGAACAACGTCCAATGTCCACAGAACAGCTAATGCTTCTCAAGCAGGAGGTTCTCTCTCTCTTGTAAAAACATTCAATAGAACCTGTTCCCCTACACTAGCAAGGTACAGGGGTTTACTCCCTTTATTTTGTCATTCCCAAAAAGGACTGCGCTCTCAGACCAATATCAGACCTCAGACCGTTAAACCTGTACATACAGTCCAACCACTTCCACATGGTCACACTACAACAGGTCCTCCCACTGCTCCAACAAGGCAATTTCCTTGCCACTCTAGATCTCAACTAAACCTAGCGATCTGGCTCCTGAAGTCTTAGAGTTTGGTTACCTCAATCTCCCAACAGTCTGTATGAACGTCATTAAAGAAGCTAGACGTCCTACCACTAGGGCTTGCTATGCAGCTAAATGGAAAAGATTTGTTATTTACTGCAATAACAACACAATCAATCCACTGGATGCTTCGACTCAAAACATTATCTGCTATCTCCTGCATCTACAAAGATGTAATCTGTAATACACATCTTATCGATTACATCTTGCTGCTATAGCAGCTTACTTACAAAACAGACAACACTTATCATTGTTTAGAGTACCTCCCATCAAAGCATTCATGGAAGGCCTTAAAAGGATAATTCCTCCCAGAATTCCACCCTCTCCAGTATGGAATCCAAACGTTGTCCTCACTAGGCTCATGGGTCCCGCATTTGAACCTTTACATAAATGTGAATTGCAATTCCTCACATGGAAACTGGTTTTCTTTGTGGCCATCACATCTCCCCGAAGAGTAAGTGAACTCCCGGCATTAACCACTTGGATGCTAATGACAAGGGTAACTCGTCATGGAGTGCCCATTCATTTCAATGGAAATTACATTGAAGAGCAGCAGGTAGCTTAGCAACCATTTTCGGAAATACATCTCAACAAAGTGGTTCTTAGGACAAAGCCAAAATTCTTACCTAAAGTAGGTTCAGCTTTCCACTTTAACCAGTCTGTTGAGCTTCCGGTATTTTTCCCTCAACCAGACTCAGTAGCTGAATTGGCTCTTCATATGCTTGACATCAAAAGAGCTATTCTTTACTACATTAAAAGGACAAAAAGTTTCAGGAAAACTAAACAACTTTTCGTAGCTTTCTCACCACCACAGAAGGGCAATCCTATATCAAAAGCTGGAATTGACAGGTGGATCGTTAAATGCTTTCAAATATGCTACCAAAAAGCAAAATGTACCTTATCTATTCCCCCTAAAGCGCATTCCACACACAAAATAGGGGCATCCATGGCATTCTTAGGAAACATCCCCATGGATGACATTTGCAAAGCCACAACATGGTCTACACCACACACTTTCACAAAACACTACTGCGTAGATGTGCAGGCAAAACAACAAGCTAGTGTGGGCCAGGCTGTACTAAGAACACTTTTTCAAACCACTGCAACACATTCAGGTAGCCACCGCTAGTGGGGTAACTGCTGTGTAGTCGATACAAAAGTATGCAATCTACAGCTCATATGCCTCGAAAGGAAAATGCTACTTACCAGTATGCATCTGTTCTTGGCATGTAGAGCTGTAGATCCGCATACGCCCACCCACCTCCCCAGATACCTATATGTGTTGCCGTACTATCTTACTTAGATACATTACACATGGACATCTTTTCTAGTTCTACCTAACTCCATCATCACCCTTCATGGCGAAAACAAACTGGAGATGGAGTCGATGCCCATGCGCACTACCAACCAAAGGAGGAGTCACCTATCTCGTGACCACAAAGACTTTTACAACAACAAAGTGCAAACATCCGAGTCCAACACCAGATGGCAATCTATGCAAAAGTATGCATATCTACTGCTCTACATGCCAGGAACAGATGCATACTTGTAAGTAGCATTTTCCTTATCCATGTTAGTAAAAAAGTGGTGCTCTCTTAGTCATTGCAATAGTACATTGACACGATAATGTGATCTACTGGGGTATCAGAGAGGTTAAAAATGTCACATGAATAGATAATACAGAGCACATCCAAAAACCCTCTGAGTACCTTAATAATAGAATGCTGCAGGAACATTGCACAGTCCAAAAGGAATGAGTTAGTATTCGAACAGCCAAAACATAGTAAATAATGAGGTTTTCCATTCATGTTTTTTTAATAGCTGAATGTATTGGTTTTATAACGTAATGTAACTTACAGGAAACAACACAGTTCAACCATCCGGGCATAATCAACGACGACAGCGGTATACCGCCCGCAATCTGTTGTCAATTGTATACACAATATGTCTGTTGGCGGTGCCACCATATATTGCAAATCTTACGGTATTTTTGCACTGATCCCTGCTTTGTATCACTGTTTTGTGACTGAAATCCAGTTGCAAAGCATTGATATTTTCTCAAAACCTCAAAGGAGGTGGTACCCATTCACAAGGGAGCGTGGATCTGCATCTAAACAAAAAACTTTGCTTTATTAAAAAGCAATTACAGACATGGTGGTCTGCTGATCCCAGCAGCCCACGATTTCTGTGATGGCAGTGAATCGTAGTTGGCTGCGATTTGTGACCTACCTCCTTAATATTCCTGAGGAATGTCAAGTTGTGACCAACTCAAATTCGGTATTCTGTAAACCGACCTATTAGAACATAGCACTGGAATGGTTTCGGTCATTTTTAACAGGTCGCTCATTTAGGGTTGCTACACCGCCCTTTGAGTCCAAATCCCATTCCATCGAGCAGGGAGTACCTCAGAGTTCGGCACTTAGCCCCACATTGTTCAATCTTTATGTGCAGCTGCTGGCTGCCGTCGCCAAACGTTGGGACCTGACTATGGTCTCCTACGCTGACGATACGCAGCTGGCGGTTGCACTCAGTGGGGACTCCGACCTTGAGGTCTCCAGGTTTCGTGATGGTCATACAGCAGTGGCTGGCTGGATGACTGCTAATTGTTTACAGCTCAATGCCAAGAAGATGGAGGTCCTTATCGTTGGTAAGCATTGTATCCTCTGGGGCGATAAGTGGTGGCCTTCAGAGTTAGGTCCTACTCCCATCCCGGTATCTGAGGTTAAAAACTTGGGTGTTTGGCTAGACCCCGCCCTCAGTTTTTCCGGACATACTAAAAAAGTGGCCGCCACATGCTTTGGGATTTTGCGTGGACTTAGGCCAATTTTAAAATTCTTCGATGCCCCCACCAGGCAGTTGATAATTCAGGCCACTATTTTGTCACGGCTTGATTATGCTAGTTCCCTCCTGCTGGGGGCCAATCAGGCGGAAATCATCCGGATGCAACGTATACAGAACGCCGCAGCCAGAGCCCTGGTAGGCTTATCTAGGTTCTGTTCAGCTAGGGCAACCATTCGGAACCTTCATTGGCTGCCCATGATACAAAAATTGAATTTAAGACATTATGTCTTTCTTTTAAGATTCTAAAACTGTCCTCTCCCCAGATCCTCGAGCATCTTCTTACTCCCTATGTCCCCTCTCGGTACTTGAGATCATTGGGTCAAAATCTGGCCATTGTCCCACGGTTTAAACGCTGCAGGGCGGGAGGGCGTTCCTTCCGCGTTTTAGCGGCAAAGCATTGGAACTCTCTCCCAGCTCATATTCGTGCTTTGGACGAGCTACTTGCATTTAGGAAGGCCATTAAAACTTACCTTTTCCCTCCTGGACTCTAATGTTTGCCTCACTGTTTACTTATTCCTTTCTTTGCCCTTTTTCTTCTGTTGTGTTCCTTCTGCCAGACAAAGTGCCGACGCCCCTTGGCTGGGGCAGCCGTGCGATATAAAAGTCATAATAACATAACATAACATAGTGCAAAATACCACAGTGGTTTAAAAAATACTGGTCACTAATTGCGACTAGAATTTTGCAGTCAGTGTTTAGTACATGTGGCCCTCACTTCATAAACATGTTAGCTTTTCTAATCTGATATAGTACAACACATTTTAATGGCAAATTATAACAATCATTCATTCACTGCATTCTTTTGAAGGCTCTGTTGTCTATATGTGATCTCAACTTGGCTTCTTTCTTTGGAATAAAATAATGGGGAAGAAGCAGGGGAGTGTGAGGGATTAAGGAACCCAATTGCCACATTTTCTTTTACATGTTGTCTAAAACATTCTGCCTGTGATTTAGGACAGGCATGTACTCAACTACAAGGAATTTGTGTACCTGGTTACAAATTGTTCTTGTAGTCATAACGTCTGGGTGGGTTAACACATATGCCTTTTTCATATGAAAACATCAATACATTCTTCATAATACCGGGTTAAAGAAATGGGGCACCCAGTAGCTGGCAAAAATACACACTCCTGCTAGCATATTAGAAGGGCGAGGACTCTTGAAGGACATAAAATTATACAATTGTTCTGACAACAGTCAGAATTCAAGTGAACTATCCAGGCATCCAAAATACAAGGATTATGTTCTGTCAATCAGGACTTTCCCAAAAATACTATAAACTGAGGAGCATCAATCAAATCAAAACCAATTTTCTCATGCGCTTTCCAAAACAAACTAAAGAATTCATATGTGTAAACATCACCAAACCCGAGGATAAATTGGAATCATCCACTGCCTTACCATCCTCAGCGATCTTTTTCTTGATTAGGGAATCTCAGATGATTGAGCAAACTTAATATCTATGTAATTCTTAGAAAGTGCAGAATCGAAAAGTCTAGAAAGCACCTTTTCTTGGCCGTCTGCCAAAATCATCCTAATGGTAATTATCATATGCACAACAGCTCTCTGCATTGTATTCACAACTCACCTGGCAACTAACTTTATTTTTTCAAAAAGGTAGCTCCTTTCATTGTCAAGGAATCCCGTTTTCTGCCGGCTGTGGCCTTTCAAAAAGCAACATCACCGACACCTGACTCTTCAAAATCTTGAAAGGACTCCTACAATATTTACAAAATGACCTGACATTCGACAATACAAACACAAACTATTTACACATTGTCTTTTTTCTTCTTACCCCTTACACTACCTAGCTGCTTTGGCTTTGAAGTCTCCATAATTCTGATCTCTTCTACCTTATGCTGGACTACTACATCCATGGTGTTTCATGAACAATGTTTAGATACATGATTATCCAAGTGCACTACTACCTATGAGCTCATCACATATAGTAGGACTGGCCACTTGCACCACACAATTCTTCAATTTACTTTGTGGTCCTTGATAGAATAAGGATGCCTTTTTCGTTTTTGGCTAACCAGTCTCAACTATCAAACAATTACATGTGTTAATATAACTTAGTAGATCCCTATTGCCTTGCTTTACATTTAACTACTCGTTATCTAAATAAAGAGCATGTGGCTCTCTATTAAACTCTCTATTGAAAAAACCCTTTTTGCATCTTATCACAAAAAGCAGAAAAAGAAAAGGATTCTTTCTCTCTACCAACGGACTTCTCCAACTTGCCTGCATTCCCACTCAGATAGGACAAGATAAAATCCACCTTGGTTTGATTCATCAGGGAAGGTCGATGGTTTACAAAAGTAATGTAACTAACATAGATTAAGAAAAAACGTGAACTTGGCTGCCCAGAGAAGTTTTTCGAAGGTGCAAAGTGTATGATTGGAGTCACTGCAGGATAAGAATGTGCATAAACTTGGTGTTTTTGAAGAGAGGAGGCAATGCCCATGAATCTGAGCTGTTAGAATCCGTGGGCAAAGATACTTGGCTCATAGCTTTCTTCTCTGACTTCAACAATTTACTATCTTCTGTTTCATTACAGCTATGGATGGAGCTCCTTAGTCTCTGATGTAACTAAACTGACTTTCTGTTTTAGTTTAGGTCTATTTCCAAGATCTGAGACAGACTCATGTTTGGATCCATAACTTAGGTTAGATGACAACGTGGACTAGGAAATCTGTCAGGATTCACAAACCCTTGAGTGCAGAATCTAGTGGAAGCGATGTACTTTCCATCTCTTACCACCACCACCGGTAACCACATACACAGAGATATGATGGCCAGTGGTAGAAATAAGAAAAGAGGAATGGGATATGAGAGAAAACTGAGATACAAAGCAATATCGTAAGTAACATGTTATATACTGTTTTATGCTTAACTGTTATGATTAATGGATATACATTACCAATATCTCTATGTAACCAACTCGCTGTATTTTGATGTGGAACTTGTATTTTCTGAAAACTAAATACACAGGAATGTGTACCTCAAATATATAATTGTTTAACATAGTCCAATCTTACAAAATTCCCTTTTCAGTCACAGGATATCCCTAGTAAAATGTGACAACCCCCTGTTTTAGAAGAGTTCCTATAAATGTTAAAGAAATAGTTAAAAGTTTATTTTCATCAACAACACTACTTCCTGTACTTTTTGTACTCCCAATGTCCATCAAGACAAATCCGTAGGAAGAAACACGTCTTGGAAAGGAAATTTGAAATCCGTGTAGCAAAGTCCTGGCTTCAGCTACATTTTCTCGCAATTGCTTAGCAAAAATGCAATGGGCCAGGAGGGAAGTTTACCCAGATATCCTAGGAGGCTGTCTTCTCTCCAGAGTATCAAATAATCAAGAGGGAAGGATCACTTGTCCTGCATAACCAGGGTATGCAGGTTTCGTTCCAACTAGTCCCAATTAAAAAAAAACTCATGCACGTGTAGAGTTGGTAACTAGAGCGGTATATCTTGATTCTCCGTTGTTCTTGACACGTGTCTGCATAATCATAGGGTTTAGTGGTTATGCATCCTCCACTCGGAGGTTTTACCCTTGGTTAAAAGCAGTAGTCTGCCACTCTGGGCCCCTAGTGGCAGAGTCAGCACAAGGGGTGACGAGCGAGACCACAGTAGGCCTCCATGACTCACTGGGACCCTGATGTGGCACAATAGCTTAACATGCAAGGTACCTAGCGACCTACTGGGTGAAGGATTAATATATCATCTCCCTTACCATCCCAAATAGGCAACCAATAAAACGCCTATTTGTCAAAACACTCACAGAGACGCCCGAGGTCTCTATACACCCTGCATTTCGGTCCTGATGAAAGCCCACTTGACCTAACCGGCAGCGAAGGGCTGAAACATGTCGACCTACAAAATTCACTAAACGGAGTGTGTGAGAGCCCTAATCACTCTCTACCACACAATACAGATCTTAAACATCTCGAATCCAGAACAATTAAAATGTATCATTCTGGCTGTATGAGATTTTTATCTTTTCAGTTCACACCTTCACATTACTGGTCACTTCTGCTTTTAACCAAGGGTAAAACCTCCGGGTGGAGGATGCATAACCACTAAACCCTATGATTATGCAGACACGTGTCAAGAACAGCGGAGAATCAAGATATACCGCTCTAGTTACCAACTCTACACGTGCATGTGTTTTTTTTTAATTGGGACTAGTCGGAATGAAACCTGCATACCCTGGTTATGCAGGATAAGTGATCCTTCCCTCTTGATTATTTGATACTGAATCTAAGGAAGCTGAACGGATCACGTCTTCCTTCTCCCTCTATTTTGATTTTCTCTCCAGAGTAAGCAAGCATTATTGACCTGCTGGAAATTGTAGTTCATTATTGAAATGTTGATGGGAAGCACTTTTTCCGCATGCACAACATCATTTATGACAGCACTGACACTCTGGGATAGCTGCAAAAAGAACAGATGATGGGCGGAATGCTGAACAATGCAAACATTCACCCCCAGTTACAGAACTTGGTTTATTCCATTGTTTGTTTGCTCACCAGGCCAACCCAGTTTGGACCTATGCCCAGACGTGGGCCCCTTTCTCGCTGTGCCATTGGATTCCTGCTGGCGTGGTGATGAAGGGTAATACCTCGAAACGGGCCCCAGAATGCTTGTTTCTGGTCCAGGAAGGACCTGGCCTGGCAGTTCGGGCTGGACTGTTCCAAATAGATTCAACCCAGATCTCTTGACTGGGGGTAAGTGGTTGAAAAGTTTCAGCACTCCGTCCATCATCTTGTTGTGTTTACTCTGTGATAACTATTAGCCTTTCCTTCCCTGGAAGAAATGTAGCACAAGCAGATCTGAAGTATCTGTCACCTGCACCCCCCATCCACCACCCACGTCCTCCACCACCAGCTCAAACCAGGATTGAATGGGCATTGAATCTCCTGGCTTCATGAATAGGGGCATTTCATATCTGCAGTATAGTTTTTCCTGTGGAAAATGCAGTTTGAAGTTCTATGCAAGGTTTTTAAAAGTTGCATGCGGATTTGGGACATTTTGTAAATTTTCTTCAACCTTTTGAAATTTTGGAAATTAACTGTAGCAGTTCTAGCTCATCCTTAATTTGCAGGCAGGCAGAAATTGGGTCAAAATAATAATGGAAGGTGGAATAATGGGGCAAAGGGGCAGGGTTGCAGTGGTAGTTATTAACATAGACTAGTAACACTTTAAGAACTGACTGAGATACTTATTAACTCTAGTAGCAGCTGAGCTTGAGTTGTTTCTTGCTGAAGAAGTGAATGCCTGCATAGTAAGCCTCTGCCAGGAATCTGTTAAGCCCAAGTCACTTTGTTAATCATTGACTCCCATCTCTTATAACTGCATTGAGCAAGCACATGATTGATATAGTACAGTTTATATGGCATTGCATGTCAGTAATTTGGTCACAAAGTGCTCCCATTTGCATCATGTTTCTGGGCATCCTCTTCAGTGTCCCTGGTTGCTAAGGTATTGCTGAAGGTAGGCGTATATGAATGATGTTGGATAATGTAGAAGTAGTGCAGAAACATGGAGGGTGGGGCCTGAGGAAAGGTGTACGTTGATGCAGATATCCTGGCATCAGGACACAGAAGTACTACTGAGTCATCTCTGAGCAGGGGTACAGATTTCAATCAAAACAATCAACCAAATTGCATTTGTACAGCGCACAGCTTCTTGCAAAGAGGCATCCTGGCGCTAATAGCAAGAGAAACTAGGTTGCTGGTAAGAAGGACGAGATGATCTAGGCCTCATCTATTTAAAATAGGACTCAGAGGAAGCCATACAAAGGCTGTTAAGCAGTGCATTCCAATGTTTGGTCGTCAAATATGCAAAAGATTAGCCCCCTTTTCTAGCCTTGAAATGTTTTGGAACCTGTAAAAGTCGAAGGCTGTTCGATCTTAAAGATGTAGATTGTGGGTAAGGCTGGATTCTTTTTCTTAAATAAGAGGGTACAAGTCCTGATACTGCTCTAAAGGCAAAGGTGAGTGCTTTAAATTTGATACGCTCGGCAGTCATCAGCCAGTGCAGCCGTTGCAAATGAGGTGAAATAGATTGGCAATAAGGAATTCTTAAAAATCATTCTTGCTGCTGCTGCTTGTATGATCTGAAGTCTGTGGGTTAGGAAGGTGGGAAGACCCAAGTAGAGACTATTTGCATAATCCGGTCTGGACGTTACCACCATGTAAACGATTTTTTTCAGAGTGGTCTTCACAACAAAATGTAGCATTTTCTTCAGAGATTTGAGCTTCGCAAAACAAATAGCAGGAACCTGTTGGATTTGCTTTGAAAAATACAGATTGGAATCGAAAATGTTTCCTGAGTTTCTAGCAGTAGAGGTGGGGGCGGGGAAGGATTAAGGGCCATGTTTAGATCTTGGCGGACAGATTACTCCATCACAACGGTGACGGATATCCTGTACACCAAAGTATAAATCCCATTATATCCATCACAGTTATGATGGAGTAACTTGCCCGCCGAGATCTAAACCAGACCCTGAGTTCCTCCGACCACCACTTACATGGAGCAGACAAGCACTTGGGTCCGGAGAAAAGTATTTTGCTTTTTCAGAATTTAATTTAAGAAAGTTGGCATTCATTGACCCTGCAATTCCCTGCAGGCACTATTTAAAAGTAGTAAAGGCATTATCATTATGCTCCTGAAAAGACAGAAGGAGCTGGGTGTCGTCAGCATAAGACACTGCCTACCCACCCCAGAATTCAATCAACTTGGCCAATGGTTTTAGATATAAGTAAAAGGAATGGGACTCAGGGTTGAGCCCTGTGGTGCTCCGTACTCAAGTGGTTTAGAGGTGGATGTGAATGAAGGAAGATGCACCGTCTGTGATCTGCCATCAAGGAAAGATTTTAACCACACAAATGCCAGGCCCTGAATACCTGCCTGTGTGATTATGTCCAATAGGGTAGAGTGAGAGACAGCATCACAGCAGCATAGGCAGCTGATGGATCAAGCAGGACTACCATGGCAGACCGCTCCAGGTCCAGATTTTCTTTGACAAATTAATTAACAAACCCAAGTGGAAGCCAGATTGAGAATCATGCAACAAATTATTGGATTCCAGGAAAAAAGGTACCCGTTGACCAGTTTCTCAATACTTTCAGCAGCAGCTAGAAAAAGGGAAATAGGTCTGAAATTGTTTAATATTGCAGAGCCTGCTTTAGGCTTCTTTAGTAGCAGAAGGGTAAATGCATGTCTCCAATTTGAGGGAAATAAACCTGATTCAAGTGAATTATTCAGAATTTTGTTTAACATAGGATTGATGGTATAAGAGACCATCCTAAGAATATGGGGATGACATGGATCGCAGGCAACCCCGATTAGTAGTTCTCAAGTTCTTTAAGGGAGTCATCCTCAAGTGCATACCCATAATGTGAGCCAATTGCCTTTTTTGGTTTTGGAATCCATGACACCCCGAGAGGGTATGAACATTACTAAGTCTCTTTTACAAAGGGAAATGTATTGGATCAAATTACTGGACACTCTGCATTCAAATGGACAAAATGACCGAATGGAATACAGCTGTTTTTTGTAATCTGATTCCATTCATTCTCTCTGTGTTAGATCACTAGCTTGAATTGTTATTACTGTATGGTGACAGATTGTTTTGACATGCCTTTACACTGTTTATGCCTTTGTGGACATTGACTATTGTAATCCACATTCCACACCTTTGGCTTTCTCTCTTCACCAGTGTCTAATATCATTTTACAATTGCTCTCATGTTTCTACACTGACTATCTAGCCAACATTCGAATCGGCTGTCACACCACCGATTGAATGCTGCACGTTATTAATTTATTTTTGTCTATTTTCTGTTCTTTGTATATTTTCACTCACTTTTAGTTATTTTTTACCTTTTCATTTTCACTAAACCTAAGGAACATCTTGACAAGATCTTTCAGTCTAGTGTTCCACACTAACATCCAAATCTGGAGGGCAGTAATACTGGCTGTAGTGCCGCCGCCTGCTGCAGCCCATCCCGCCGTAGGGACGGGGAGCGAAGTCCTGGTGGAGTCAACTGAACCGCGGAAGTCTTTTCTCCCATTGCCAGCCAACATCTAAATCAGGTGGGCGGACTACCAGGTTAGCGGGCAGGAAGACCTCCAAAAAAGACCACTCCATCGCGGTTCTGCCAACATCTAAATCAGTCCCTTAGTCTGATTTAGTGCAGAGCCTGTGGTTGGGGACCTGGAGTGGTTTGTCAGTATGTTACTCAACTTTTGTTTAAAGCAAAATATGGACTTAAAATCCCATTCATGTGAAAAACTGATGTTACCCATTTTAAGCATCCTTTTCACACACAGACATACACATAATAATTACACAACTGCAAAAATACACATACACGCTTGCTTGCTTTTTAAAATAAATGTGTTTATTGAAATTTGGCACATATACACCATAGAGAGCATATGGCAATCATATATTCGCTGAAATACAGAAAAGAAGAGCAATCTCTAAGCCCTTCCCTCAATGTTCAAGGGGGGTAACAGCAGACAACACACACAATGCAATGGACCATCTGTGACCCAGTGTGAGCGTAACATCATTTCTGTGGTGGTGGGTAGAGAATATCTACATGCAGCTTGGCAGTTGCTGTGATGGGGGAATTTGTGTAGGGGATTCAGAACTTTGGTGTGGAAGCCAGGGGGTGAATGAGCCCAAATATTCTGGGCTGGGGCCTAAGAGATATAAGCTCTCAAAAAGTGGATAATTTTTCCTGGCAATATGTGACGTACTGGTCCCGCAGCCATGTCTTAATATCGGGGGCGGGGCACCCGCCCCAGTGTATAGCTACTCTGCACTTAGCCAGTAGTAGCAACATGGCGATTAGACACCGATTTGCAGGTGAGGCGTCCTTTAAATATCCCAGTAGGGCTACTAGCGGGGAGCGCCTCAATTCCTGACCAGTTTTGTCTACAATGTGTTGTAACACCTCTCCCCAGAACATTTCAATCAGCGGGTATATCCAGGCCAAGTGCAGAAATGTGGCTTGTGGAGCTCTGCAATGCAGACATCCATCATCAGGGGCGTAGACCCTTCTGATGTAGTTGCACTGGAGTTTGATAAATGGGATGTAAACATTTTAAGTGTATCAGCCTCAGACGATAATTCAGGGATAAGTATTCTAACTGGCCGCAGCAGATAGATGAAGGAGCCACTGTAATAGGGGGGTCTAGAGCTGCTGTCCTTGCTTCTAAGGATCTGGGTGTGGTCACCAGGGAGGTGCGTTGGGTTGTGGTGTAGAGGTGTGTTATTATCTTACGATCAGAAACGTCTGCAAGTTTATGCACCAATGCAGGTAAGGGCAAGGGTGGGGACGGGAATGAGTTGTGCATAGCGCGACAAGTTGCACGCAGTTTATATAATACAGAAGGGTATCAAGGAATGTTATTTGTAAGGTCTCCTCAGCCTGCAGTGGGGGGGGAGGAATTGGCTGTCTGGATATAAGTCTGGATATAAGTACGGTAAGTTTTAATCCAAAGTTTGCGAAGGGCTTCATCGTTATGGCAAATAAGAGTGGCGACAAAGGGCACCCTTGGCTCGTACCGCCTGGAGATGGGAATAGGGTCAAAGATTCGATTGTTCAAACGCACCCGGGCAGTGGGAGAAGCATAGAAAGGCGTATCTGCTTAATAAAAGTGGGCCTAAGACCAAGCCGGCCTAGTAATGGGAAAAAGAATCTCCATTCCAGTTAATCAAATGCCTTTGTAGCATCTAACAAAGCGGCCAATGCAGAGACGTGGGGGGCAAGGTGATGCATTAAGGCAAATATAGTGCGTAGATTGTGAGATGTAGAAAGCCTGGGGATGAAACCCAACTTGTCGGGCCTTACGATTAGTGGGAGATGCGGCTGCAGTCTGTTTGCTAGAATTATGGCCAATATTTTGTTGTCTGTATTTATCAATGACAGTGGACAGTACAAGTCACAGAGATCGGCGCGTTTGCCTGGTTTTAGCAATGTTATAATGGCGGCTTCCGCTTTGAAGGTGGTAGATTCCCGAATTCTAGAGGTTCTTGATATGCAGTCAGGAGATGTGGAGCGAGTATGGTAGCATACTGCTTGTAAAAGAAGGAGGTTAGCCCAGGAGCCTTATCTCCTGGGATGCTTCGTATAACCTGAATTATCTCTTCAGTGGTGAATTGCTCATCTAGGTAGGCTCAGTGTGCTCGGTCTAGCCAAAGAAGTTAAAGTGAGTAAAAATATTCTATCATCTCCACGGGCTGTGTGGTAGATGAGTACAGCTGGACATAGAATGCAGCCATGGTGTCAAGCAAGGCAGACGGGGAGCACACCGGATTAGAATCTGCATCATGCAGTTCAGTGATGTATGAGAATGTTTTTGTGGGGGTCTAAGCAGGCTAGGCAGTGTTTTGCTTTGGCGTTCACCCTCTCTGTACCACCGGGCCTTGGCTTGGCGGTGTAGGAACCGCATCTCCCAGAAGGCCTCTTCCTGGAATTCAGAGTGTTTCTCTCTAATGTGAGCTAGGAGAACTGGGTGTTGGGATTGAAAGTATTGTCTCTAGATTCTGAAGTTCCCATTCCGGACTATCCAGGGAGTGCCTCATGACCTTCAGCTCTACAGATTGTTCTAATCACTACGTTGAAAGCCTCCCACACTATTGTGGGCGATTGCACTGTGTTGGCATTGACTTCAAAATACTCAGGTATTCCCCTACAAATTTCTTCCCTAAATACTGCATCTAGTAGTGCTGCCGGCGGGAGCCGCCAAGGGAAGGAGCGGGAGAAAAAGTCAGCGGAATTTGTAATGTGATCATAACTGGGGCTTGATCTGAGAGGGTGCCTTACTGATGTGGTCCAAGTTTGCATGTCCTGAGATATCAGTCAAAAGTCCAATCTTGACCAGGCACTATGCTGAATTGATATACAGGTGCCCTCTCTTCGCTCACATGCTTTTAGATGTAATAGATTGTATTGTAAGCACAGTCTTGGGTAAGCATGGGCGTAAAATCCGTTCCGCTCGCGGATTTTGCGGATTTTCAGTAAATTCACAATCCGCGAACTCTCGCGAACTTGCCGAAAATTCGTAAAATCCGTGCGAAGCGGATTTTTTGCTTGGTCGCACTTGCCAACTAGAATACTATACAATTTCGCGGGAGTAAATACTTGCGAACACGTAGATGCGGCTGGCAGCGACAATCTCGCAATTGCGAGATTGCAAAATATGCAATTTCGCACAAGAAATCCACCAGCAGGCAGCATAAACCTTGAAAATTATGATTTTTATCAGAATAACTCCTCAGGTTGACATTTGCCTGCACTTTTTCTTTGCAAGGAGCCCATTTTGGGGGGTGGGGGTGGGAGGAAAGAAGTGCCCCACAGTCTCCAACTTCCTGTTCCTGTCCACCAGGCTCCTCCCAGTGCTTTCTTCATGTGCTGGTCACTTTGATTTGGATCTTGACCTGGAAGGATTACTTTTGTGGATGCTGCTGGATATTTGGATTTTTGCAAAACTGAAAGCACTCAGCAGGTGCGAAAGTTCAATCTTATCATTAGTAACCATTCCCTGTAGTGCTTCCTGAGGGGCCCCTTCAGAGTTCATTTGCCTACTTGCAACTATTCTATGACCCTGCTCTGACCCTCACAGCAGGCTCAGAGAATAGCTACAAGTATACAACAAAGGTCCTGTTAAAAAAATTACACTGCAACAGAAAGCAATTACAGACAAAACTGAAAGCACTCAGCAGGTGCAAAAGTTCAATCTTATCATTAGTAACCATTCCCTGTAGTGCTTCCTTAGGGGCCCCTTCAGAGTTCAGCAAATTACAGATAAGGAAGCAGGTGCCAGCCAGACTGGAAGTTTAAATTCAGTGACACATTAATCAAACCCAAATTAATTCATGTCAGTTGAAGCAGGGCAGGTGTGCTTGCTTTTTTTCACCCCATAATCTACAGTGATAAACCAACCAGAGGGTGGCAGTGATGTACCAGAGGGTGGCATGGGTGTACCAGAGGGTGGCAGTGGTGAAACAGAGGGTGCTGTGAACCTGTGATGATGAACCAGATGTAGAAACAACATAGTCGCGGCTGTTGCGAGCCGACAAGTAAGGACGCAATTGCGAACTGGTACAGAACCCTCGCGAACTGGCAGAAATCCTTGCGAACACAAAAAATAAATAAGTTCGCGAATCCGTAAATACGCAAGTTCGCGGATTGCCAATTCGTAAAATCTGCCCATGCTTAGTCTTGGGCCTTGATTAAGAATTTGATGGTAAAAAAAAAAAAAAACATGCACATAGCAATTCCACGAGGTTCGCAAAAAAATAGTGTTAAATAACAGTGATTATGAGTTTTTACAGTGTAACGCGAATAGTTATTTAGGGCATGTTTTAAATCATGAATGTGTGTAATTTAGCGCATATGGTTTTTACCTAATCTGATAAATAGCACATGCACAAAACATCAGGAAGTGCAATTTTTCAGGCACTGGAAGTTCCTGGAGTGAAAAAGTTAATCCATAGAGAATAAAAACAGCCAGTTAAACACACAAAAGAACCTTAGGACACCCCAAAAATACACCAACAACTCCTTCCCGTTTTGGAGTGTGCAGGAATTCATTTTGTGAGGAGAAAGCACCTTGAAACAAGACAAACTGAATCCTCTGCCATCCTCTGATATCACTTAGTCATCACTAGTAGAAACCTACCAGCCTTTCTCATTATGGACCCTTGCAGGGAAAGGAAGTACAAGTTTACAGCTCCTAAGCTGGAGGTCCTGGTGCAAGAGGTGGTATGACACCATGACTGTCTAATGTGCCATCTCATGCTGAAGGTGTCACCAAAAACAAAACTATGACTGTCAAAGGAGATAATGGACAAAATCAATACTGAATCAGCGGCCCTGGGGGGGAGGAGCTTCGCGCGCATCCAAGATGGACGCGTGAGCAGAGGGCTCCCGAGACCCTTTCCGCCTCCCGCACCTATCCTGTAAATAATCCTGATTTGGACGACGGGTACTTATCATTGATGCCCTGCTGATGCCCACATTCTTTCTGGAAATCGAATTGGCCGCCGGGAACCGGACTTACTGCACTTTGAACCTTGTGGCCTACATCGAAGGCCATCCGGGGGCTTGAGTCCCCGAGGTACCCAGGTGGCAATTGAATAACAACGTCTGGTGCGACACATCCGCTGCCCCTGTGGTACTTTCGGTTTCGCTTTTGGTCATTGTGGACGGCGACTTGCCGCCGATCGGCGCGCCAGCTCTGATTCTGCTGCCAACCCTCAGCCGGCGTTGGATCCTTGCCCTCTCGCCTTTACAGGCTTGCCACGACGGTAATCATTCTGACCAGATCCCAGAGGTTCCGTCAGAGCTCGTCGCCCATCATGGCGGGCAGGGCGGTTGTCGAGAAGCGCACCACCGGAGGCCCATCCCGAGGAGGGGTTGCCCAATCCCAGACTATTGATCGCTTTACCCGTCCGAAGGGCTCCCCAGGCGGATCGAGTGGGGCCCTCGAGGAAACTGGTGATGGTGCTCCTGAAGCTGAGGAGCCAACTTTGAAGGACGTTATGGGCGCCATTGCAAGTGTTCGGACTACCATGGGCCAGCAGTATGAAACCTTGGCAGCTAAGATAGACACGGTGGCGATTGAGGTCAACCTCATCAGGGCGGACTTGGGAAAAACCAATGAACGGGTCAAGTCCCTTGATATCAAGACTGCGAGTCTGACCACGGATGTCTCGGATCTCCAGACCACAGTCCGCAATCTCCGGACGACCAGTGACCTGTTTGCCCGTCGGCTGGAAGATTTCGAGAGCCGGGCCAGACGCAACAACGTCCGCATCGTGGGTGTTCCGGAGAACTCCGCTGACTTATCCACAGATGTCCTGGTGGAAGACCTCGTCTTGAACCACCTGGCACCAAAGGGCCTTAGTAAACTTTTCACTGTGGAGCGGGCTCATCGAGTCCCTGGTGGGAAGCCTAAGCTGGGAGCCACTCCGAGACCCATAATAGCCAGGATTTTTAATTTCCGGGACAGGGACGCCATCCTGCAAGCCTCACGTACAAATGGCCCCACCAAATTTGAGAATGTGTCGATCAGTTTTTACCCGGACTTTACTCAGGCGGTGCAGAAACAACGGATGGGCTTTACGGGAGTGAAAAGGAGACTCAGGGACATGGGACTGAAATACGCTATGCTTTTCCCGGCCCGCCTGAGGATTGAACATGAAGAACGTGCTCTCTTTTTCGACCGCCCTGAGGTGGCCAGTGACTGGTTAGACACTTTGTCGACGCGCCATGACAGCCCGGAGAACTCGAGGGGCGCCGAGGGCGGCTTGGAAGAACAGGAGTAGTGAGTCTACGTCGGCGTGCCTGACTTCACGACAGTGGCTCTGTGACTGTTATGTTCTTACAGCATGGATACCCAGGGGTGGGGGGAATCGGGACTCTTCCTCCTCTGGGGACTTTTTCTCTCTTCTTGTAGGTTAGTTTAATGGAGCGACAGGCACACTGCAAGTTGGGGTGGCTCTTCGGTCTACCGCAGGGGTGCAGGGTGGGGGGTTTGTGTTTTGAGGGTTCACTGGGGGTGGTGGGGGGGACTTTTCTTTCTTGTTTGTATCGAGGCTGCGCTTTGTTCCATATTTGCTGCTATGTGCCTGTTTCGGGCGGGGGGGGCAGAATGTTTACTTCTGGGATGGGGGGTAAGGGGCTGAGGGTGTTGAGCTGGAACGTCAACGGTCTTGGTGATAGGATAAAACGGGGGATAGTAATGCAATATTTGGAGCGATGCTCCCCAGATGTAGTTTTGCTCCAGGAGACACACTTAGTAGGTAATACGTGCAAGGCACTGAATAGACGGGGTTACCGATTGGTGGCCCATTCCGGCTTTACCACTGGGTCGAGGGGGGCGGGCATCCTGGTTAAGAACTCCCTCCCCCTGGAGATAGATGGCACGGTGTTGGATGACAGGGGCCGCTACGCGGCTATTACGGGAAGGTGGGAGGGGAAGTCTATCTCCATATTGTCTGTGTATGTTCCGCCTGGTCTACAGTCCACCACATTCACTGATTTGGGTAGGGTGGTTCTGGGGCTTCCCGACGGCTTATTGGTAGTGGGTGGCGATTTTAATTCCGTGGTTAATGGGGAGAAGGATCGTAGCCCCCCCAGACTCCTTCCCGCATCGCAGTTATGGCTGGGGAAATTTTTATACACGTTTGGTCTGGCGGATTGTTGGAGACAACTGCACCCTGGACAGCTCCAGTACACCTTTTACTCGGGAGCTCATGGGAGTCTCTCGAGACTCGATTATATCCTCGTACCGGCGGAGCAGATGGTCTCTGTAAGGGAAATCAAGCATTTAGCTAGGGGGTCTCCGACCACTCCCCGCTCTGGCTCACTATTGATGCACAGCTGGGGGCCGGGGGTCGGATTGCCCCGATCAATCCATGGCATTTTCACAACCCCAAAATTAGATCGGAGGTGGTCAAGTGTATGGACTTCTACTTTGCTGAGAATGAGGGGTCGGTGTCCTCCCCGGTCTCCTTGTGGGAGGCTTATACAACTGTGATTCGTGGTCAGACTCTGTCCTTGATTGCTAGCGAGAGGAGGAGCAAAAATGAGGAGGTGGTGGGCTTGGAAACTGAAATTACTGGGTTGGAGGAACAGTTGGAGTCTGGGGCTACACCTGAGCGACTGCACTTTTTGGCTCTTTAACAGTCTGAATATAGGGCTTTGGTGACTGACGCGGCCAAGGCAATGAATCGTGTGCAGCAGGGGCGTTTGTATGATGTGGGTGATAAAGCGGGAAAGTTGATTGCTTGGCTAGACAAACGTGATAGATTGAATCGGGTGGTGCCTGTGGTTGAGAATGTGGACGGAACGCGAGTGGTGGACCCGGTTGAGATAGTCGATGTTTTTGGCCAGGATTTTCGGAACGTTTACGCGCCGGTCTCGGACAGACCGGAGGAGGACTCGCATTTGTTGCTTCGTGATCTCTCGTTGCCTAGCCTCTCAGAATCGGACAGGGTGCTTATGGAGGCGGAGTTTTCCACTGATGAGGTTGCGCTCGCCATCCGCTCCCTTCGCTCGGGGAAGGCCTCCGGTCCGAACGGTATACCAGTCGAACTGTACAAGCTATGCCCTGACAAAATGGCGCCGTATCTTTGTCGGATGTTCTCGGCATCGCGAGACCTTGGGTCCCTTCACCGGGATCAAAGACTGGCGTCCATTGCGGTCATCCATAAAGATGGCAAACCCCGCGAACACTGTTCATCGTATCGGCCGATATCGCTTTTGAATGCGGAACCCAAGATCCTGGCGAAGCTCTTGGCAAACCGGTTGATCACGGTGATTAGTGATTTGATACGCCCGGACCAGTCTGGTTTTATTCCCCATCGGAATACCGCGCTCAATCTTCGCCGTCTTCACGGTGTCTTGGCGAGGGCGGGGTCTCTTATTGAGCCGGCCATCCTGGTTTCTCTTGATGCCTCGATGGCCTTCGACACGGTGGAGTGGCCATATCTGTGGGCTGCTCTTGCTAAATTTGGTTTTGGCCCGAAGTTCATTGAGTGGGTCAGGTTTCTGTATGAGCAGCCGCTGGCTCAGGTGGTGGTCAACGGCAGGGCCTCGGAACCCTTTGTTCTCGGACGCGGCACGAGGCAGGGGTGCCCTTTGTCACCGCTTCTGTTTGCGCTTGCCCTTGAACCCCTTGCTGCGTGGCTCCGCTGGGAGCCCTCGCTCAAGGGTATTTGATGGTCCCCGGACTTCGAAGATCGCATATCACTATATGCCGACAACATATTATTGTACCTGACCTCCCCCCGTAAGTCACTAGGAGTCCTCTTCGACGTTTTGAGTTCCTTCGGAAGGAATTCCGGTTTAGTTATCAACTGGGCCAAGTCCTGTATTTTCCCACTCACTGGAGACTCACCCTCTCTGCCCCGCGCTTGCCCGATACCTGTTTCTAGAGGTGGCTTTAAATACTTGGGGATCTATATTTCATTGGACCCCGTGGTACGCTATGAGCGGAATTTATTTCCCCCGCTTGCCCGGCTTCGGTCGGACATTGCGGCGTGGTGTAGTTTGCCTTTGTCCCCCTTGGGAAGAGCGGCCCTGTTCAAGATGATGTCTCTTCCCCGTTTCCTGTATGCCGTCCAAAACACGCTTGATCTGGTGCCGGCCAGTTATTTTCGTGAAATTGAGGGCCTCTAGAGGAGACTGGTGTGGGGCGGGCGGCCCCGCATTGCATTGGCAAAGTTGACTTTGCCCTGGTACGACGGTGGTATAGCATTGCCTGATATTAAAAGATACTACTGGGCATCTCAGTTGAGCGCTGTTAACCATGCCATGTACGGTCCAGTTCTGAATCCCGCATTTGAGATGGATAGGTGGCAACTGCCCGGGGGAGATTATAACAGAGCGCTCTATTCTAGAGCCGCCAGGAAGAACCTGACGGGTCCCACTGGAGTGGCGGTGCGAGTGTGGGGTAGTGCGACTACGGCTACGGGGTGGACGGGTAGGCTGACTAGAGCGACCCCCCTATATGCCGCGGAGAGGTTGGGTGAACTATGGACGTCGAAGGGTTTCGATAGATGGGACCTTATTGGCATCAGTAAAGTGGGCGACCTCTGGGCCAAAAATGGAGTTAAGACCTTTGATGAATTGAAACAGGAGTATAACTTGAATGATAAGGAATATTTCCGATATCTCCAGGTCCGTCACGCCCTTGAATCGGTTTTCCCAGCCGGCTCTACGATCCCGGAGTATTCTCCCCTGGAGGACAGAGTGCTAGACGGATACGTTCCTGACAGCACTATCTCTCTTATCTATAAAAAACTCATCAGTGATTGTTCGGACCTTCTTATTCAGCTTCGATGTGCTTGGACTGGCGATGGGCTGGAGTTGGACGATGAAGACTGGCAGACTGCGACATCCTCTCCTAAAGAGGTCGCGATTCCGGCGCGTCTCCGACTGGTACAGCTGAAGATTCTGCACCGAGTCTATGCCACGGGTCCACGATTGATGCATATGGGTTATTCTGCGGATGGGCTGTGTAGGCGTGGCTGTGGTATGCTTGCTACCTTCCTCCACATCATATGGGAATGTCCGGAGGTAGTGATTTTTTGGACTCAAGTGCATGCGGTGATGGGTGAGGTGACGGGCGTTGAGTTATTGCCTGAGGCCAGACGCTGTTTGTTGAACATCTGGGAGCCGAATGACTGCACTGTTGCTCAGACTCAATGGGTCACGCTGGGCAACATGGTTGCGAAAAGGGACATCGCTCAATTGTGGGGATCTCAGAGGGCACCATCAGTTCTCACCTGGGAAGAAAACATGGACTGGTGCATGTTTAGAGAAAAAATTGTATATGTTTCCCGTGGTAGGCCCAAGAAATGGGGTAGGATATGGGGTCAATGGAATTCATACCGAGGAGAGATATGCGCTCCCCCACTTATTGAAGCTCCCGACACTCCTCGATCCCCTTGACTGTACGTACGTTTCACACAATGCACGATATGTTTCTTGCTCTCTGTCCCCCCCTTCTCCCAGGATCTCTCCTTTTTCATAACACCGCTCATTGTTCGCCTTTTCCCATGCCATATGAGACAGTAATTACATTGCAAGGTACCGCCTCGACTCTTTCTATGGTTAAGTTTTTGTTGTTTATTTTGTATAAAATGTGAAACCTTTTAAATATCCTCTTATTGCCACGAACTTTGGATAATATCATGCTTCTTTGCTGCCGGGCCTTCGGTTGTCGGCTGATGAGCTGTGTCTTATTGTGCTACTGTTATTGCATATGCCTGGCCGGCCCGGTGGTTGTAGGCCTGTAACTGTATTCCTTTTTGTTATAAAATGATGACAGGCGGCACACCAGCGTCGTGTAGGTTAGGGTCTTTTATTAAGCAGAGACGTAGAAAACCCAACCATCAAGAACGGGACCAAACGGGCAACTAACCGCCGTTGGACAGAACACTGGACATGTCATAGAGTCAGGAAGCACGAGCTCAGCGCGCGACATAGGCTGAGACACAGAGCGAGCAGGGTGAATATAACACATCTCTTTCCCTTAAACAGAGAATGGAAAAAGGTGCAACAGAACAAATTGGACAAAAGCTTATAGCAATCTTTTGCAAGAGAACAGGTGAGATATCAAGAAAACAATACAGCATTGAATACACTTCATATTCTTGAGAATGCAGGGCCAGGTAATACAGGCCATGTAACCCCACACCCTCCCTTAAACAATCAAAATTAAACGTAGTCTTTTAAATAGGCAGGAGCAACCCTACGGCGAAGAGGTCTGCAAACCCCTTCAGCAACAATATTCTTATTGATTGGCACCGAACAATCAGGCTTAACCTTTTTCTGGTAAAGTGCCACCCTGCGGAGGTTCCACGTTTGTCCATTCTGCAACTTAACGTAGTTGTCAACTACCGACCTTACTTGGTAGGGCCCTCTAAATTTGTTGAACATCCTCTGATTGCCGCCAGGTTTCACTTTTACCAGGTCCCCTTCAGCTATTTTAGTAGAGACGCATTTTCCCGGGATGTTGCCTCCCACCTTTTTTCCTCTCTCATGTAGCCAGGTAGGAATTAGTTTCGTACCCGCCGCCCTCCCCCTCATGAGCTCAAAGGGTGTCACGGACATGTTGCTATGGACTGTAGTGCGGTATGCCCACAGCATTTCTTTAATTTCCTTCTGTACCGATCGGCCTGAGGCTAAAGCAAGCTGCATAGTGCCCTTAACAAGTCTATTTACCCTCTCACAAAGTCCATTCCCTTGGGGGTTGTAGAGCGAAGTACGCAAATGCTTTAAGCCCAGAAATACAAAATAATCCTCCATAATGGCAGAGGTAAGTTGTGTGCCATTATCTGTCAAAACCATGGAGGGAATCCCTTCACGCCTAAAAATCTCATCAAGTACCTTGACAGTGGACTCTGCAGTGATACTTTTCATAAAGGCAACCTCCACCCACCTGGAAGTTGAATCCACCAATACCAAAGCGAATTTCTCAGAATCTAATAGGTCATGAAAAGGACCTATGAAGTCAACGCAGACCTTCTGCCACACACCATCGTCAGAAACAATCTTTCCCATGCCATCCTTACTTGCACGAACCTGTAACCTCTTTTCAGACTCCTTGCATAATTGGCATTGTTCAACCCAACTCTTTACCTGTGCATCTACCCCCGGCCACCAGAAGTCAGCTTTGATGCGTTTGCCAGTAAGGGTTTGGCCTAGATGGCCCTCATGCGCCAAAGCAATGATACGGGGTCTAAGGGATACCGGAGGTATATACTTTTCGCCCCGCACAAGAATATACTCGCCCTGTAAAGAAATCTCATCCTGTAACTGAACATAAGGCCTAAGAGCAGGTGAGACCGTACTCTGCCTTGACACCCCTTCCTTGCACATCTTAATTAAACCAACCATGACAAGATCTTTTCTCATTTCCTCCATCCATTCCCGCCTAGATATAGAACTGGGTAAATCACTTTCTAAGTCATCTAAAAACGCGACCACATTCTCAGTCACCAACTCTTTAGGCAGCTCTTTAGTGTCGGGCAATCTAGATAAACAGTCTGCAACACTGTTACACCAACCAGGTAAGTATTCCACATTGCATGTGAACTCTTGGACACTGACAGCAAGTCTCGCTAATCTCCCTGAGCAATTTCTAATTCCCCCAGGGGCTAGAACCTTCAACAGAGGCTTGTGGTCCGTTCTGAGCGTGAATGTGATTCCCCATAAATACACTCGAAAATACCGGGTTGCCCATGCAGCCGCCAATGCTTCACGCTCTATGACCGAGTAATTCCTTTCGGTCTCAGTCAGAGAACGCGAAGCGAATGCAACAGTGTTTTCTTTACCACCCCCTTTTTGTGTCAGGACCGCTCCAATACCAACAGAGCTGGCATCGACAGTGAGGATGGTGAAATACGACTGTACAAAACTTGAGAGAATATTAGCATCTAAAATGTTTTGTTTGATCAATAAAAAGGCATTTCTTTGATCTGCACCCCAAGTGAAACCTTTCCCTTTCCGCATGATGATTCGCAAGGGTTCTACCTTTTCTGCAAAATTTTTAACGAACTTTGCATAGTACTCAACCATGCCCATAAAAGACCTTAGTTTGTCTTTGTCATCAGGTTCAGACACATTACATATTGCGCTTACAAGGTCTTTTTTGGGTTGTATCCCAATGCCAGACACGTGGTACCCCAGGTAATCTACTTCCTCAACAGCAAATACACATTTTTCTCTTCGCAATGTCAAACCAGCCCTTGAAAGAGCAGCGAGAACCTTGTCAAGAATAACATTATGGTCATCAATGTTCAAACCATGAATCAGGATGTCGTCCTGAAAGAATACTACCCTTTCAATGTCTTTGAGGACATCTGTGATGATTCTTTGGAACGCACTTGCAGCCGAACAGAGGCCAAAGGGTAGTCTTTTAAATTGGTATGTACCCTCCGGAGTGATGAAAGATGTGAATTGCCTCGAGTCCGGATGAAGCTTTACCTGGTGATATGCGCTGCGGAGGTCCAATTTTGAAAAGATCTTTCCTCCACCCAAACTCAGGACAATTTCGTTTATGTTTGGAAGTGGAAAGTTATCCATTATCACAGCTTTATTAAGGCTTCGCATGTCCACACAGAAGCGCAAGGACTTGTCCGGTTTCTGTGTGATCACTACTGGACTCAACCACTGTGTGGCCTCCACAGGTTCAATTATGTCATCCTCCAATAACTGCTTGATAATCTTTCTGACCTCATCTCTTGCAGATAGGGGTATCTTCCTTGCGGTGTGTTTCACAGGTGCTACACTCTTTTTAGTTTTAATAACATGTTGGTAACCAACAGCCTCCCCCAATTTCTCATTGAAGATGTTTTCATGTTTTTTAAGAATGGCTTCTAAGTTATCGTGAACTATATTGCAAAAATTTTCTCCTTCCACACACATTACAGGTGGATCAGCTCTCGGGTTCACTCTTATATTTAGCTCATATTGGTGTAACCATCCCAAAATTGCAGGGCCATGTGGGGATACATAAACCTTTCCCTGAGTAGTTCTCCCTTTAAACTTAATATTGGCCTCAAAGAACCCAAGGACACCAATGCTCACCCCTTGATAACCTCTTAAAGTGATGTCAGACTTTACCAAAACAGACTCGGTGCAAGATGAATTATACAATTTCTTTGGGATGATTGTATAAAGTGACCCAGTATCCACCATTAAGCTCACAACATTCCCATTCAGCTCAAAATCTGCTTTAGGCCGAGATAGGACAACACCCTCTGCTAACTCCTGGCTGCCAGCGGACGTAATCATCATTACTTCCGCTTCATCATCAGTAGCTTCACTCTCAACCATAGCAACCTTTTTTGCACTATTTGTTCTACACATGCGTGCATAATGCCCTTTCTTCCCACATTTTAAGCAATCCCTAGACAAAGCCGTACAATTCTTGGAATCAGCTAAGTGAAAAGGGCTTCCACATCTGTTACAAGACCGAGTGGTCTGTTTAAACTTGCTTGTTGTCCCACTTCTATTAAAAGAGGTTGTGGGTTTCCCCCCTTTATTTGTTTGTCTCCCTTGTATTAAACCTATGCTTTCTAAAGCATCTGCCTGCAAAATTGCAACTTCTTGACTACTTGTGTGTCCCAGTTGTATCCTTTTAAGTTCCTTCATGCACCTATCGCTTTCCTCAGCAACTTTAGCGATAGTAATGGCCTCAGTGAGAGTGGGGTTTTTGGCTGCCCACAACTTTTCTTGTGTTTTTTTGCTAAAACATTGCACAATTAATTGATCCCGAATCATCTCATCCTGTATGTTCCCAAACTGGCATTTCACAGAAAGTTCTCTTAGCCTAGAGACAAATTCATCTATTGTTTCATTTTCCCTTTGAGGAGCAGTGTAAAATTTATGTCTGCGCATTACTACATTCTCCTGTTTAGCAAACCTAGTATACAGTCTAAATAGCGCATCTTTATACACATCATCAATGTCTAAAGGCGGATTCGGCAAGTACTTAAATATTCTTTGTCCCTCCTTCCCTAAAGCACCCAGTAACAGAGCCTTCTTTCTGATAGCAGAAAATTTTGTACCATCCAAGGCTATGATGTAATTCTCAAACGCCTCACACCAATCATCCCATTCCATGGATGGTTCACCAGGAGCACTTAGGAAGGGGACAGGGGCTTGGATGGTATTATTCACATTCATAGTGAAAACCCTGGAGTAACACTTACAATAATGTGAAAAAGTTTACTCAACACAGATCACAGAAAGACGTAAGGTTCGTTATAGCCCAATTTAAAGTGTGTGTGTCACTGTTGTTTATGTTGTAGATGCGTGACACACTGTGACGAAGTTAGTTTTAAAGTGAGTGTGTTACCGTAGATTGGGCTTATCTCCAAAAGCGGCCATTTTTAATGACGATCGTGTTTATTTAAAGTACAGTTCCCTTGTGATTGCGTGACACACGGTTACGAAATTGCTTTAAAGTGAGTGTGTCACTGTAGCTTGAATTACGCTCGTGTCTGTTTTAAATGCACCTCCTTTGCTCGAGTGCGTTTCCCTTTTTAAGTTGTTCCCTCCCAGTGGTGGTGCTCACTGGTACTGCCTTTCCGTTTTATAATCGTTTCCCCTTTAAGAGCAATTGCACCATGGGGGCGCTGTTGCCTGCGTTGACGGGCTGAAGATCAACAGTTAAGACTCCGTCACGCCTCATACGAAGACAGTTCCCTTCACGGTGAGAGATTTCTCAACATACCTTCTCTTGAGGCTTACGTTACTTGTTTTAATTTCGATCCGCCTTCACTGGACTGCGGGTACTTCCCTTGGTCGGGTTTTCTTTCTTGCGTCGTCTCTTCGTTAAACTTTGTCCTTGTCTTCTCACGTTAGCCTCCGCCTTCGACTGTCGCCAAAATGTTATAAAATGATGACAGGCGGCACACCAGCGTCGTGTAGGTTAGGGTCTTTTATTAAGCAGAGACGTAGAAAACCCAACCATCAAGAACGGGACCAAACGGGCAACTAACCGCCGTTGGACAGAACACTGGACATGTCATAGAGTCAGGAAGCACGAGCTCAGCGCGCGACATAGGCTGAGACACAGAGCGAGCAGGGTGAATATAACACTTTTCTTACTAATAAAGGTTTTAAAAAAAACAAAAAACTGAATCACCGTATCCACATGATGTTGAGAACATTAAAGACAGGTTCTAAAGCTTGAAATGATAGATACTTTTGTGAGTTGCAAAACACTAGTATTAAACCATGCTAACTGATGACAGTTCTCCACCTCAGCTCTACCTCAAGCTGTGGGAAGAAAAATGATGACCGTCCTCAACATGTCTGGAGTGGAAGATATGAAAAAAAGTTTAGAGATCAGAGTAATCCAAGGTAAGCACCATAAGATTTGTAATGGAAGTACAGGTGGTTGTTACAAAGTTGCCTTGCTTGAGAATCATGATTGTGAAGAGGGACTGACATAATTTGTTACAAATATAAACATTGATCCTAGTATGTGATGTTATATGGGCTAACAACTCTCTAATGGTACTACTGACATGTATTGAGTATTGGATTACAACATTCATAATGCATTATAATCTTGTTGATAAAAGGTTGATTTGTCTGCCCAGTACCTTAAGTGTGATGTGTCACCACAGTCAGACTAATGTTGCTTCTCATCATCATTATGACATTGTGTTTTCATCCAGAACACCAAACACAGCAGTTCAATAAAACAAATCCACATCACACAGCATTTATACATTAATAGAGTACTTCATTTTATGGTTTCAGCACGCTTGTTCATATCTGTGTAAGGCCATGGCCATCACATGTATATGAATGCAGTCAATTGACCCTAGGAAATTCTGCTATAGCATAAATGTTTACTTTGCTGGTATTAGCTGTGTAGGAGTCCAAGGGGAACTGTATAGATGCTCATTCACTATCAGCAAGGCATCCATCAACTTAGCAGAGTATTTAGCTAAAGATTAACCTAGAAATGCCAGGCACCAATTCTACTGCCTACTGTGCGGTGCCTATCGCAACAAATTCTAGCGCTGCTAACATTTTCAGGAAGGGGGATTCAAGCGGATTCCTATGTTGGGCTCCAGGGCATCAATAATGATGAAAATAATTTGATATGGTGCTCATATCGAGCATATGTATCCTCTGGAACACAAACTGACTCATGTTTATGAGTTCCAGCTTTAGTCTGTCAATCCTGGCTTTTATCCTGCATTGCTGCACCAATTTAAGAAATTGATTAGTGACCTGGGCCCAGATGTAGGTAAATCATATTTACCGACTCTTAAATACCGATTTTACCGATTCGGTATTTAAGAGTCGGTAAATATGAAGGGGGGACATGTAGGACAATCCAGATGTTTTTTTTCCAAATCGGAAAAATTCGGTATTTACCGATTCGGTAACCGGCTTTGAAGCCCATAGGAATGAATGGGCATTACCGATTCGGTATTTACCGACTTTCACAAGGGTGCAGGGGGTGTCACTTTGACTCCCTTTGGCACCCCCAAAAGAGGCTCGGGTGCCATGTGGCAGGCATACATGCCCTAAGGGCAGGTCTGCCTGTCATTTGGCATAGGTGTGCATGCACACATGTGCATGCACACCGGAATCAGTATTTTACCATCAAATGGATTTGATGGTAAAATACCGATTCGGTAAGGCTTGTGGGACTCAGAAGCGTCCCACCTACATATCAAATTTACCGAATCTGTAAATATACCGATTCGGTATTTTACAGAATCGGTAAATTTACCGATCGGTAAATTTACCGATTCTGTAAAATAGAGTGCCCTACATCTCAAATTCCAATTACCGGTCGGTAACGGCCGAATTCGGCCGTTACCGACCGGTAATTGGCCACCTACATCTGGCCCCAGGTTTCCATCCTCATGGTTCGTGGTTTGTTGGAGAATAACATGGAACTGGTATAGCATGTTATAGTGACCAAGCAGTGCTGCAGCCACGGTGGTGTATTTCAGAGTGGAAGTATGAGCTGCTGCAACGTAGGTACGGCCCTGTGTGTGAGATCTTATTTGTTTCAGCCCCAAGAGTGCATGCACTGTGTGTTTTTTGCATTATTGTGTTGGTTGTGGATTTTTAGGAATTTCTACCACCTGCTTTTGACTGGATATTTGAAGGTAGTATTTTTCACTTATTTTGAATGACCTCCCATTCTTGTAATTGGTTGTTATTTCCCACATGTGTACAAAGTAACAAATGCAGTTTTTAACTTGTGATCAGACGATTCGTTAGTCATGCGCTATTTACCCTGACATGCAGTAATTACTACTGTGCCTAACTCCTAATCAGGGCTGTCAACGGATAGGTGTCATTATTCTACAGCCAGTACAATAACTCAGTTCTGCCACTTATGTGTAGTATTGGAACTGCAGGTATGTTAGTTTGCGTTTGTTGGGCGCAGTAGCAACAAGCGCCTCTAGGTACTTCTGGAAAGAAAATTAATTGATTGGGGGGCGGAGCTTGCCAGCGTCGATGGCGGACGCCTGAAAGCCGGGCTCCGCCGTTTCGCCCTAATAATCCTTAAATAATCCTTCCTTCACGGCGCAAGCTGCCCGGAGAGCACGGCGCACCGCCCCTGGCCTCCATTGGCACCCCCGACACCCTGTGCGAGCGACACCCGAACCCTGTGTGGGGGCGCGACGGCGGAATAGCAGACCGGGACTGAGGGCCTCGGAGCCGCGGCCTAGAGTAGTTCTGCCCCCGGAGACCGTGACGCGCCGTACGGCGCGGCCCGCACCACAGGCCCGGTGGCGCCGGAAGGTGACAACTTGAACCCCCGCCGCTGAGAGCAGAACAGCGGGCGAACACAGCGGTGAGCGACAGGCGCTGCGGAGGGTAGCGCCCGGCACGGGGGTAGCTCGACAAGGACATTACGGCCCTAAGTGGAAGCTGAGAGTGATTGGCCCGCCCAAACCTGGAGCCTGGTCTGACACGTTACGGAGCTTCGGGACTGAAGCGAGAGCCATACCTGAGCAGACGGGGGATCTGGGAGCTGCAGAGTAGCCCTTGACTGCGCAGAGCGCCCGAACCGCGTGGCCGGGGAGTGAGACTTGCTGGGGCCTTCTCATGCACTACCAAGATATCGGCACCCCGTAATAGAAGCTCATCCTCCTCTCCATGGTAAAGCAACTTTCCTCTCTCAGTAGTTGGCACGTCCTGTGAGATTAGACTCGGGGGAGGCGCGCTGCGGCGACCGCAGTGGGCCTGAGACGAACCAGCGGCCTGAAAGCAAGACGGGCGGCACGCCATTTTGGTCTACTCCTGCTTCCTCCTTCCCCCTTCGACAGGGAGACGGACTGCTGCGCAGCGTGTGCCCCGCATGGTGGATCGGAAAGGGCGATCACCCGAGCAACACAGCGCCTACTGAGATAGTTTCGCTGAAGAGCTGCCCGGAGTGGCCCTGGGGCTCTCCATCTGCGGCAACCCGACCGCGACGGCCGCTCCCGCTTGAAGAGAGCAGCTGCCACTCCGAGGGAAGTGCTGAAGATACTGAATACCCGCACGGTAGCTGTGTCACGGAGGCCACTGAGACCATCTCTCCCCCGGAGCTGTTCCGCGCGGAGCGCCCCCGCGGACCTGCAGCACTACAAGATGGGAAAAGGCGACAAAACGCAGTCCAAACTGCCCTTCGAACAATGGCGCAACAAGGCCCCGGATTCTGTGGAACGGGACAATGGACAGCCCACTGTGGCGCAGGATAGCTCGATCTACTCCGGAATAAAGGAATTACTGGTCAGTATGGAAAAGGGCCTACAAGACAGCATGGCGTCGATCGGTACGAAGATCGACGCACTCACATACCGCATGGACCGAATGTCGGAAAGAGTCGATAAACATGCGGAGCGCCTCGACATGTCTGAACGGCGGATCACAGAAGTGGAGGAGGGGCAAATGGAACTTGACAAAGATCGCAAGCACATGGCAAAGCTACTACAAGTGATCCAAGACAAATCGGAGGATTTGGAAGCCCGCTCCCGGAGATCCAACGTACGAATTACGGGGGTCCCGAAGTCGACCCAAACGGGCAAGATGGACACCGCACGCTGGGTCCAAAACCGCCTCCGGGAGCCTCCCCGAGGCCCATAATAGCCAAGCTCCTAAACTATCGAGATAGAGATACAGCGCTACGAGTCGCCAGGGAGAAAGGATAACTACAGTACGAGGGTTCGAACATCTCCCTGTACCCGGACTTCACCGCCAGAGTGCAGGAGGAGCGGCGCCATTTTGCACCATATAAACAACAGCTGCGTGACCTAGGACTGGACTATGCGATGCTGTACCCAGCGAAATTGAGGATCAACCGCCGTGGTCACTCTCACATCTTTACGAACCCGAACGATCTCCAAAAGGCACTGAAGTCCTGGACTAAAGAACAACGGAACAGCCCTAGGGGACATTCGGATGAACAAGACCCCACCAGCGGGCTGGAAGAACAAGAATGACCGCCTCGTGTCTACTGATCCAACCTGGGCTGTGGTGGCCTGCGGGACATCGCTGAGAAGTGCCAGGCTGGGGGCGCAGATCGTTTGACACCCTGAGGTTGCGGACAGCCCTGATGTAGCGCTCTGAGAGCTCTTCTTGCGCGACCACGGACTCTACGACATGGTGAGACTGTTCCAAGTCAATGTTGCATACTTTGCTGTCTAGGGAGACAACTAATGTTGTCACTTTCGGGGGAATGTGGACTGCAGACTGTCACGAGCTTCTCCTCCTGGAGATTGTAGCTCGTGAGCGCGCACGTCGCCGTGCCTGATATTCCCATGCACAGAAAGGCTCCCGCACGCATGCGCACATACACACACTGCATACACACACACGCACCCCCCTTAAACAGACACACGCTGCATACACACACGCACCCCCCTTAAACAGACACACACACGCACGCACGCACAAACACACTCAAAGAGACACACGCGCGTACACCCCCACCCTCAACCCCACTCACCGGGCTCCTCTCCCCTTACGCATGGGAAGGCACTGTGGTAGAAGGTGCGCTGTCTCAAATCACCGCCGCCTCCCAAAGCGGCATTGTATGTAAATTAAAAGTTGCCTCCCCGTTAACACCGCCGCAGCCCGGGAACTTCGGTAGCCGCACAAATCCCGAGCGCAGCTCCTCTGACGTCAGACGAGGAGCCGCGCTGGGATTGGTGCCGGCGGGGCCGTTGCCTGGCAACGGAAGTGTCGTCGACGCCGGGCGGGACTTCGACGCCGGGCGGGAGGGGCGGAGCCTGATGGAGCCTGAGGCGGCTATGGAGCCGTGCCTCCCGCTGCTGCTGCTCGCTGCCGGTGAGTCCGGTTTACGGGCCGGGGAGTGGGGTGCTGCTATGTTTCGACTTAAGGGCGCAACAGGGAGATGTCTACGGAAGCCCCTTCCCGCCACTAATGTGCTTGTTTTTATTGGGAGGAGAGTGTGGGGAGGGGGAGGGCAGAGAGGGCGGGGGGAGGCGCCTGCTGCAGGTCAGCAAGGTTTTTTTTTTATGACGGACGATTATTAATTTTGTTATAGTGGACAAATGCTTAAAACGTTTATCGCTACGGTATTGCGTCTTTAGATTGGTTACTATGTTGTCCCTTCTGCTTTTTTTTATTTTTAATGGCGCCGTCTTCTCCGCAGTGCAGCCACAGTGCTCCGCTTCTGCTGTTCTGCTGGGCAGGGGTGAAGGCTTTCGCTATGCTGCCCTCGTTCTATCCCTACTACCACCGGGAATGCAGAGATGAGACCCGGCTCACCGCTTCGATCTGTGGCACAGGTGGGGGTGGAGGCTCCAGTCACGCTGCCCCATGTCCACGTGTCGATCGTCCTTTGCAGCCCGCCTTCGAAAAAAGGTGCAAAAGTGAAGCCCGCTGCTCCTGGCGCCCTTACTGATGCCGCTTCTTTTTCCCGCCGGTTCCCCACGCCATAACCCGATGCGGAGGGTCTGATCCCAGCTGCCATCCTCAACTGGATGTTGGGTAGGTCACCACAGCATTCTTTGCCTCAGGTCCAGGGAGGGGGTGCTGGGGGTGTGGTGCCGGTAGCCTTAGCAGCGGGAAATAAAAAATGATTTGCGGGTTTGCGACCCCCTGTATTCCGGGGCAGAGTCCGGCTTTAGGACCGTGGGATTCAAGCCCGTCCTGTTGCAGCCCCCCGGAGTTCAGCAGCCCAAAATGGTGGAACCACGAACCCCATCTCTACAGCGCTGGCCAGACAACCCATCGCCGCCTTGGCAGCAGTGGTTGGGTTTTGGTTGAAGAACTATAAACTAACATCAATTTGGTCCCTATTTAAATAATGCACAGTTTTGTCTCTGGAAACATATGAGGGGGTGCGAGTGCTTTTGCCACCGTAGTACATCTTGTGTGTCTCACTGTTTCTTCGGCCAGTTGTGTCACTGTCCCATGTTTAATGTTACTGCCTCTTTCTCTATGCCCCCAGCATTGGTGCTCTCTCCCTCTCCCTCTCTCTCGGTCTCTCCCTAACTGGAGGTAATTGGGAAGGGTCTGGGCCTCTGTTGCATAGCGCCTAGTTCTGGTGTACAGGATGTGTTTAAAGGATTATGTTGGTACACACACGAACAGCGGCACTAAAAATTAAGTAAATTGCCCAGGATCACAGTGGTTTAAAAAAAAGAACCCAGCTTTAAGCTCAGGTTTTCTCTGATTCACAACCAGTGCTGTGGTCTGTGGTCCACCTTTTTCTCGAAGTGTGTGGTGTTTGTGGGTGGGAATATGGGATGTGCGGGGGAGGGGTTTTTGACCCCTGCATAGGTTGTGACTTCAGCTAATGGAATGGTGCGCTAATTAAAGCACCGAGAGTAAGGGTGCAGGGTGCAGGGTTTACTTTCGTGCACAGGCGCGTGCCTGTATTGTTGTCACTGCTCTTGTTGTGACGTGTGTAGGCTGTATATCTGTGCTGGGGGGCTTCACAGTTGTGTGCTAGTTGCGAATAAATGGACTAAGGGATAATGTTAAAATCAGGGTCCTAAGTGACACTTTCTGCCAGGTCTTGCTGCCTCCCAGAAGCACAATAGGCGCCCTCATCAGAAGCCCGCTGAATGGACCTAGTGTTTTATCGACCTCAGAAGGGTGAAAGGTTGCGCCAGTCCCACCGGATTGATGTCTCTGTGGACGGCTGATCGGTTGTACAGACAATCTTTGCAGTGCATTCATCGTGTTACAAAATGTGGTGTTTACAGCATTTCACACGAGGGAGCTGTGTCATGGAGCTGGATATGTGAATCATATGTTGTTCCCGTTAATAACTATGTTGTTAGTATCAGTCTAATTGGTAGGAGTACTAGCAAGGGGGTGGTTTTAATGTTATTGCATACTTTTTGGTCGTAGTAGAGGTGTTTTTTGTTATTATCGTCTGTAGAATGAGTTCGCATAACACTTATTTCTCCTGCGCCTACTTCCGAGCTAAAATAACCCAGTTTCCATAAATGGACATCAGAGTAGGATGATATGGGATAGTTGTAAAGTTCATGCCCCTGGGTCTGGTATACTTCAGTATTAATCCCGGCTTTTCTACTTTACCAAATGATCTTGGGCAGATCACCGTTCTTCGGCTCTCTTAATTTGAGACATTTGTTACATAAAAAGATCACTAGAGAGGAGCTTGGCGGGCATCCGAGATGGCCGCGTGAGCACAGCGCTCCCCGGACCCCCGCCACTCCCGGCATGATATCCTGAACATATCCTGATTCTTTACGAGGATTTGTGTAGAGGACGCTGAGCTGCTTGCCCTGGAACTTTTGAAATTTGATTTGGACCCGGGGTGCCGAAGTTACGGTGATTCAAACTTTCGGGCTCCGCCCTCGAGGTATGCCCGGGACTGGGTGAGGCTCTGTGGCCGTCTTGGAGTTGAACAACAGCGGCAGGGGGATTCGACTTGTGGGTCCCCCTCTTAAGTTTCGGTTTCGTTTCTGCCTCAGACTGAGACCTCTGGCAGGGGAGCCTGGCCTGGGCTGGATCCGGGGCGTGAGACGGCTGTCGGGCCTTTGGCTGGTTTATTCTCCTATCGGCTGGCCCTATCCTAGTGGTACCCTGGCAGCGGCTCTTTGGTCCCGAAGCCCTACTTTCCTGTGGCCATTCCATCGAGCCTGGTGACTCTCCTGGTGACGCAGTTCTAGCATGGCAGGCAGAGGGGACCGAGAGACTCGGAAGACCAAGACGCCCCTGCGTGGGGGCCCGGTCCAGTCTAACGTTATGGACCGCTACACCCATTCAAAGGGGTCCCCCGGAGCCGCCCTGCCCGGATCAAGTACTGCTGACCACATTGTGGAAGCGTCAACGGAGCCATCCTTGCAAGACATCATGGGCGCCATTTCTGGCATGAAGGAAACGATAGGCCAACAATATGAAGCTTTGGCCCACAAAATCGACACCGTGGCCATTGATGTGAACTTGATTCGAGCCGACCTGTCGAAAACCAATGAGAAGGTGAAGTCATTGGATCTCAAGTCGTCCAGCCTCACGGAAGACGTCTCGGAGATACAGACGGAGATCGGCAACCTCCGTAGGGTGAACGATTTTATGACCCGGCGCTTGGAGGACTTTGAGAACAGGGCACGTCGCTGTAATGTGCGCGTGGTCGGAGTTCCGGAGAATCCAGAACCTCACTCTGTTGATCTCCTTGTTGAGGACTTGATCCAGAACTACCTCTCTCCGTCTGGTCTCAGTAAATTTTTCGCAGTGGAGCGTGCCCACCGTGTTCCGGGGGGCCAGGGTAAGCCAGGTGCCCCGCCGAGGCCTATTGTTGCGAAACTCTTCCATTATAGGGATCGGGACGCAATCCTGCAAGCATCACGTGTGAAGGGCTCGGTGGCCTTTGAGAACGCCACGGTGAACTTTTATCCGGACTTTTCTCAACAGGTCCAGAAACAGCGTATGGGCTTCCGTGGTGTCAAGAAACGTCTCCGAGATATGGGGTTACGCTACGCTATGCTTTTTCCGACCAGGCTGCGCGTTGAGTACAGTGACCGAGCCTTCTTCTTTGATCGGCCTGATTCTTTGAATGACTGGCTAGACTCTCTGCCTGACAGACCTCCTGCGACGGAGTCCGCCGCCCACCCGGGTGGTGCTGAGGGTGGTGTGGAGAGCTGAACAATTCGTCTGCACCTGGGCCCTCGTATAGAGTAACTTTTCGGGGATTCTATGCCTCAGTGCCTCTGCTGTTTGTGTGTTCTCCTCATTATCTGCTTGCTCGGGGTGGCGGGTTGGCCAGAGCCTTTCCTCCTCCGGGGTTCTTTTTGTAGAATGGGGGTTCTTGGGCGACAGGCACACTGCATGTTGGGGTGGCTTTTTAGCATTTTGCAGGGGTGCAGGGTGGGTGGTGTTTTCTTGATTGTTGGGGGGTGGGCGGTTGGGATGTTCGTTGTTTGTGTGTTATGTTCTCAAGGCGACTCAATCTTGCTTCTGATGTTTCTTACGTCATGCTCATTGCAGAGGGGTTTCGGCGTTTCTGTGTGGGATGGGGGGTAGCGGGTTGAGGTTTGTTTCGTGGAATGTTAATGGTCTGGGGGATCGCATTAAGCGGAGTGTGGTGTTAAAATGTCTACGCCGTTTATCTCCAGATATTGTTTTTCTACAGGAAACTCATTTGGTGGGCAATACTTGTCGTGCGATGAATAGGTGGGGATATCGCCTTGCTGCACATTCAGGGTTTACCACGGGTTCCAGGGGGGTGGGTATCCTTGTTCGGGCTTCCCTCCCCCTAGCTATTGATGATGTGATCCTTGATGATCGGGGGCGTTATGCTGTCCTCGTGGGTCGTTATGAGGGTCGTACCCTTTCCCTTTTTACTGTTTGTGCCCCCCGGCCTACAGACTTCTACCTTTTCCGATTTGGGCCGTGTGTTGTTGAACCTCCCTGATAGTACTCTCTTTGTTGCAGGCGACTTTAATTCTGTGATCTCCGGTCTACACGATCGCTACCCCCCTAGAGATACTCCTTCAGCCCAACAGTGGCTGGGTGGGTTTTTGGACACGTTTGGCTTAGTGGATTGCTGGAGGCTTCTGCATCCTACCCAGCTTCAATACACTTTCCATTCCGGGGCCCATGGGAGTCTGTCTAGACTGGATTATTTCCTGATGCCCGCGGCGCAGACGCCGGCGGTGCGTGAGATCAGACACCTCCCCCGGGGCATCTCCGATCATTCTCCGCTCTGGCTTTGTTTTGAATTTGGGGTGGAGGCGGCGGGCCGAGTGGCGCCTATTAACCCCTGGTACCTTGCCTCCCCCGAGACCCGCAACCTTTTGACTAAGTCTTTGGATGCCTATTTTTTAGACAACGAGGGGTCCGTTTCCTCTGCGGTATCCCTGTGGGAGGCCTTTAAGACAGTGATTCGTGGGCAGGCCCTTTCCCTTATTGTTGAATCCAAGAAGGCTAGGAATCGGGAGGTGGTGGACCTTGAAAGAGAGATTGCGGAGAGGGAGGCCGACTTAGAGTCAGATGTCACCTCTGATAAACTCCACGTCCTGGGTCTGAAACAGTTTGCCTATAAATCCTTGGTCACGGATGCGGCTAAACTGATGTTCCGGGAACAGCAGGGTCGTCTGTATGATGTGGGGGACAAAGCGGGTAAATTATTGGCGTGGTTGGATAAGAAAGAGAGGGCGAATCGTGTGGTGCCTGTGATTCAGTCGTCGAATGGTGTTGAAGTGACAGACCCGATTGGGATAGTTGAATGTTTCGCGGAGTATTTTCGTGTGGTTTATACCCCTGTGTCTGGACGGGATGTGGCTGACTCTCGCCTTTTGTTGCGCGATATAGCTTTGCCCAGTGTTTCCGATCTAGATCGTGTCTCGTTGGAGTCCCCTTTTACTACGGATGAGATAGCGACTGCCATTCGTTCGCTCCGTTCGGGCAAGGCTTTGGGCCCGAATGGGTTGCCAATTGAGCTGTACAAGCTACGCCCTGACAGGGTAGCGCCCTATCTTCGTGCCATGTTTTTGGAGTCCCGGGAACGGGGTATTCTCCCGTATGACCAGCGTCTGGCTACGATAGTCGTAATTCCCAAAGACGGGAAACCGCGGGACCTTTGTTCGTCTTATAGGCCCATTTCCCTGTTAAATGTTGAGCCTAAGGTCCTGGCTAAGCTCCTGGCGACCCGCCTACTGACGGTCATTAGTGGCTTGGTTCATCCGGATCAGTCCGGATTTATCCCACATCGCAACACGGCTCTTAACTTACGTCGTCTCCACGGTGCTGTTGCGAGGGCGGGGCTTCTGACGGAGCCGGCCATTTTGGCCTCGTTAGACGCCTCGATGGCCTTTGACACTGTCGAGTGGCCCTATCTTTGGGCGGCTCTCGAAAAATTTGGTTTTGGACCTGAGTTTATTGTTTGGGTGAAGTTGTTGTACGTTGAACCCTTAGCGCAAGTAGTGGTGAACGGTAGAGTTTCAGTCCCCTTCTGCCTTGGTAGGGGGACCCGTCAGGGTTGCCCCTTGTCTCCATTGCTTTTCGCACTTGCCTTGGAACCGTTAGCTGCGTGGCTTCGATGGGAGCCTTCACTCAAAGGGATCCGTTGGTCACCGGACTTTGAGGACCGCGTCTCTCTTTACGCGGACGACATTCTTCTATATCATACCTCCCCGCGTAACTCTTTAAATGTCTTATTTGATGTTCTTACTTCGTTCGGTGCTAACTCGGGCCTTGTTATTAACTGGGCTAAGTCCTGTGTGTATGTTCTTTCGGGTGTTTTGCCCCCTTTGCCGGACAGATTTCCTATCCAGGTGGTCCAGTCTGGCTTCAAGTATTTGGGGATTTTTATTACCCTGGACTCCTCACTCCGGTTTGAGCGTAATCTCCTCCCCCCGCTTCTTAGACTGCGACTGGATGTGGCCCGTTGGCGTAAGCTGCCCCTATCTCCTTTGGGTAGGGCAGCTCTTTTTAAAATGATGTCCTTGCCGCGGTTCCTCTACGCACTTCAAAATTCTTATGACGACATTCCCGCGACCTATTTCAGGGAGATCGAGAGTCTGCAAAGACAACTGATTTGGGACGGGCGTCCACGTATAGCCCTTGCGAAACTTACCATCCCTTGGTACGACGGGGGCATGGCGCTCCCCGACATCAAGAGATATTACTGGGCTGCCCAGCTGTCTGCCATTAACCACGCGATGTATTCGCCGGGTCGCGATCCGGCCTTTGAGATGGATAGGTTCCAGCTGCCGGGAGGGGACTTTAATAGAGCGCTTTATTCTAGATCGGCCGGGCGCCATCTTACGGGCCCGTCCAGGACCGCAGTCAACGTGTGGCGCGCCGCGAATGTGAGTTTGGGATGGGAGAATCGACTGACGCTGGCGACTCCGCTTTATGCTTCTGAACGTTTGGGGTGTCTCTGGTCTACTAAGGGCTTTGACCGCTGGGATATGATTGGGATTTGTAAGGTGGGTGATGTTTGTGTGAATGGTAGCGTGAAGTCGTTCCAGGCCCTTAAGGCAGAATACGGCTTGAGTGATAGAGAGTTTTTCCGGTATCTGCAGGTCCGGCATGCCCTGGCCTCAGTTCTGACTCCTGATGTGGACCTGCCCGAGTCCTCCCCCCTTGAAGATCGTATACTAGATGGACACCTGCCCGACAGCACTATCTCCCTTATTTACAAAAAATTGATTCATAATCGCGCTGATTTGTTGGTCCGACTCAGGGAGATGTGGGTCGGTGACGGATTAGAATTAGATGACGAGGATTGGCAGTCGGCACTCTCCTCTCCGAAAGAGGTCGCCATTCCCGCCCGTCTTCGTTTGGTGCAGCTTAAGATCCTCCACCGGGTGTATGTGACTGGCCCGCGTCTGGTTGTAATGGGTTTTTCCCCGGATGGCTTCTGTAGGCGTGGCTGCGGGATGAGCGCTACCTTTATGCATATACTCTGGGAGTGCCCTGTGGTGGCAGCTTACTGGGTGGATGTGCTTGCGGTAATGACTGTTGTGACTGGTGTTGCCCTGCGGCCTGAGGCCCGACGATGCCTGCTGAACGTGTGGGAACCCTCCGACTACTCTGTGGCCCAGACTAGATGGGCGACCTTGGGTTACATGGTCGCGAAGCGTGACATTGCGCAACTTTGGGGCGCATCCCGACCTCCAGACGTTTCGGTGTGGGAGGATAACATGGACTGGTCCATGTTCCGAGAGAAGACCGTCTATGTGGCTAGGGGCAGACCCAGGGCGTGGACGACAATTTGGGGTCAATGGAATGCATATCGTGGAGACATTTGTACCCCTCCCTTGGTTGCCACCTCCGATGTTACCCTGTCTCCCTAGGCTGACGTTCCCGAAATTTTTTATTCTGTTCTAGGATTTTCCTGTCCTCCCTGCTTCCCCCCCCCCCCGGCCTTGCCAAGTCTCATTGACTTACCTTTGTTTTCCTGATTAGTGGCCTTCCCCTCTGACATCCGGGCTGACTTGATTGCTGCATTCGCCTTGTTTGGTGTTCGTTATTTTAATGTTTAATATAGAAAATTGCTGTGTCCTGTCCTATGTCTGGAGCAATTTTACTCTATGATTACGGCCTGCCCACGGAAATGATTGTTTACTTCATGTGTCGTGCATTGCGACTTAGCGGCCAGCCCGTGTGGTTGTAGGCCCATCTTCGTATTTTTATTTTATTGCTCAATAAAAGTTTTTAACCAAAAAAAAAAAAAAGATCACTAGATAGGTGCCAAAGGCTTTGCAAGATTTCCAAATATTTGCGCATTTTAAGTGCATCCATGCGTTACTAGTGTTTATTTTCAGTGAGGCGCGGATGGATGGGCGGCCATTGTCGCCCTTCTATGTTATGTGTTCTTATATTCTGAGGTGCACGTCCATGATTGCAATAATCATGTGGAAAAGGCTGCGAACGTTCAATCACAACTCCAGTGACCCTGACTATATAACAGATAGATGTTCCATTAGAAGTTAAGGTGAAATTAGGTTTACGAAATAAAACCAAACCACACCGAAACTAACCAGTTAAGTTAGGCCAAATCACTCGCCAGAAGAACCAAAACTTCCCACCCCTGGCCCGAAAGATTTAACTACTAATGGTTATCATCATGATAAGCCACCCACCACCCTCTAAGCACAAGGGGGAGGGGCTGGTACTCTCCCATGCACTAACTGGGCCACAGAGGCATGGAGTCAGCATGAGTCACGCGGGCGGGGATACCTGTGTCTGGCCAGCATGATGAGTGGACCCTACCCGCCTCCCCCACACAGCACGCTCCTGGGACATAACCAGATGTTCCCGGATGACTAATGAATCTGTAGTCCGGCCACTTTGCAGAGCGAACCTCATATATGTGATAGTGTTAATTGTGTGACGAAGGTACACAGTTGTCAAAATCTGGGAGCAGCATAGGAAATGACAATGCAGTGGGGGAGTTGTATGCGTGGGTGCAGGGCTTTAAGTGGTCCTGGGCCTCACCGGTGCTGAGCATCGGCACTAACTTTAGCCTATTAGCATTACAAATACATTATATTTATTTTGCTTAACAAAACTCACATTGACCCAAGGAATTAACATTTACAAAGCCAATAGCTCGCACTCATATAAATGCAATTAATAACTTTTCCATTTACAAATTTTAACACTATTTGCATTTTACATTACAATCATTTTAATCATTTTTTACAAAACATAAACAATATAAAAAACAATGTCATTTACAAGGCCATTTACTCAAAACAATGTCACTGCGAGACCTATTGCATTGTAAATGCTTGTTCTATTAGACTCTTTGTCCTGTTATGCCTGTCGACTTGTGGACTATGGGCTACTGCTCCTTTTGCTGATCTATTTGTCTTGGGGGCTGTTGGGGGTTGGGTGGTGGGTGGGTTTTGCTTCGGCAGAGACTGATATTTATCATATACAGGCATCCGTACATATAGAGCCGTAGAAGGACACGCAATGGGCGATGTGGTGGGGAGCCGCATGGCAGAAACTGTCTCACAGCGAATTTTACCTGTTCTAATTTTGGCGACCTCCGCCCCTGCGCTGCCAGCACAACAGGTTCCAGATGGGACCTTTGGGGGACATTCAGGGAGTTTGGGTGGGGAGGAGTCATACAGTTTGGGCCAAGTTGGGGATGGTCTGCTGTGGGAGGGGGGGGTTGAGTTTATTAGCAGGAACTCTAGGCCACTTGTAGACTGCACAGGAACGACACTCCAGCTCAGGCGGAACCTAAAACTCACAGCGCGAAACACAAGGTAGTGTACACAGAGCTCCTGGGAGAGACACGGAGTGAAAGCACAGCTGACTTACACCTAGAGAGCGAATGCGCGACTCCAGCTAAGCAATGGCGACTGACATGACCAACACTACCACAGACAAGATAAGGGCGCTCACATGGAATGTACGTGGCCTAAGTGCGAAAGGTGCTTAGCTACCTGCAGAGACACAGCATAGACCTAGCCTTGATACAGGAGACACACTTACCCACAGATAGTGGAATATTGCACCACAGGGGGCTGAAGGGAAATGTGGCGGCCACCGGATATACCACACACGCCAGAGGGGTAGTGACATGGGTAAACCCTAGATCCGGCCTTACGCTTCAGTTAATTGACTCGGACCCGGAGGGACGCTATGTGGTGTCTAGGTGCACTGGGCGGGGTACATCATTGGTAGTAGTTAATGTGTACGGCCCGAATTACGACTCCCCTGACTTCTACAAGAGCTTAGCAAGCGAACTCAGACACTGTAACCCTGTCGACATTTGGGGGGGGGAGACATGAACCTTACCCTGGACCCCGTATTGGACAGATCTGCGGGTCCACCCCGCAGGCCGGCTGCGGCAGCAGTTGAATTACAGGGGATCATGACGCGATTCGGACTCTGTGACGTCTGTCGCACTCTAAACCCAACACAGGGGGGCTACACCCACTACTCCGCCTACCATAACATCCACACTAGAATCGACTCCTGGCTGGCCCCAGAGGCCGGGTCTAGCATGATTAGGAGCTGTAGGGTCCTTCCCAGAACCCTGTCGGACCACTCACCTGTCCTTCTAGAGATAGCAGATCAACGCCCGACTATCCCACCTTTCACATGGAGATTCCCACCTTACTCACTGCTGGACCCGCTATTCAAGGGGGAGTTAGCCGAAGCTATTGATCAATTCTTTGAGACCGATATAGGGTCAGTTGACAGTTTCCAGACGGTCTGGGAGGCATTTAAAGTTTACATCCGGGGAGTAGCGATCTCCAAGCACTCGGGGGTTCTGAAGGCGATCCGGGCGCGACTTACGACCTTGGAAAAACAGTTGGGCGACCTGGAAAAAAGGCAGAGGGACAATGCAGACTGTGAGTTGAGCAATGAACTTAAACTCTTGCTCGAGGAGTACCATGACGAAGCTGACAGGGAAGTAAAGTACATGGGAAAGCACGCCACGGCTAGGATGTACGGTGAGCGAGACAGACCTGGCGCGCTCTTAGCGAGGGTCGTCAGAGGAGGGAGGAGGCGCCAGATAATAGCTGAAGTTCAATCGGATATAGGAGATTCCCTGAGTGATCCCGTGGATATTGCTCAAACATTTAAGGACTATTATGCGACACTTTACACAGCTCAGGAAGGAGATATGGAAGACGACATAGAGGATTATCTAGGGCACATAGACCTCCCTCACCTCCCCGACTCCGACAGGGAATTCCTGATGCAACCATTAGAAAAGGACGAAATCACCGAAGCCCTGATGAGCATGAGGTCTGGTAGTGCGCCTGGCTCTGATGGTCTCACTGCGGGATTTTACAAAGCCTTCGCAGAGCAATTGATACCACACCTGTCCACCCTGTTCGACGAGATTTGCACAGAGGGCAAAATGCCAGACTCGATGAGAGAGGCACTGATAGTTACTATCTTGAAGCCTGGGAAACCGAGCGACGTGTGTAGCTCGTACCGCCCTCTGTCCCTTCTCAACGTAGACGCAAAGCTCTACGCTAAGGTACTCGCGACTAGACTGGCCTTGCTGGCCCCTAAGTTGGTGGCCGGAAGGATTCATCCCATGCAGGAACCTGACATACAATATTCGAAAGGTACTAGGCACTATCCAACACAGGACAGATCAGCGCTAGCGGTATTCCTGGACATGGAGAAGGCCTTTGACTCCGTGGAGTGGCCATTCATGCGACGGGTACTGCAGCGCTTGGGGCTCGGTCAACCATTTCTGCAAATGCTGGGGGCACTGTACCACGGCCCGCGCGCTCGACTGCGCATTAATGACCTTGTTACAGAGTCGTTCCCCATCACCAGAGGCACTCGACAGGGGTGTCCACTCTCCCCCCTACTGTACGCTCTCGTGGCAGAGCCGCTGGCTTGCGCCCTCAGGGAGTAACACGGCAACTGGTCGAAGTCATTAGCTTTTCCTCTGACCGCAGTGACGCAGCCCACAACCATGGAATACCCGCTCACCTGGACCACTGACGCGATTAGATACCCCGGGATTCGCGTCCATACGGACCCCGAGATCCTCTTCAGAGAAAACTACGGCACGGCCTTTAGTAAACTAGAGGACGATGTGACAGCATGGTGCAAGCTCCCACTCTCCCTCATTGGACGTATAGCCATCATGAAGATGATAGTGCTCCCCAGGTTCCTCTTCTTATTCACTGCACTCCCGCTAGTACTCCCCAAAATATTTTTCCAAAAACTACAGCAGGAACTGACCAGGCTGGCCTGGGCGGGCAAACAGCCGCGGGCGAAGTGGTCGACTCTAACATTACCATACAGTATGGGGGGTCTGGGAGGTCCAGACCTAGAATTGTATTACAGAGTGGCACAAGCGGCACACCTCCACACATGGGTACATGGCTGCAAAGACATCCCTCACCTGAAGATGGAGACCCTCTTCGCTCTCCCGTTGTCCCTCCCTCACATGATATTCGAACCAGCTGACCGCCGCACTGGAATCCTTGATTCGATAGCGGCCACGACGCATGCATGGAACAATCTTCTGCAAAAGCAGAATGGTGCACTATTGTACACCCCCTGTATGCCAATAGACTGGGTGCGCTGGCTACCCCCTCTGCGCGAAAGGGGGGTCCTTGAAGCGCTGCGAAAGCTAGGGATTGCGACAGCAGGTGACCTATTTAGTGATGGAGTGGTTAAGACTTGGGAACAGGCGCGAATGGGCCAGGGGGACCCGTCCCTACTTTCGAGATTCCACTTCTTCAGAGTGCGACATGCATGTCTGGAATTGCTAGGGGGGGACATGGCAGAACCACCGGAAGTGAAGGAGCTCACATATGTTGTGAAGATGGCGACTCCCCAAAAGCTAATTACCCATCTCTACTCTCTCGCAATGTCACATAGGGAAAACACATACACTAAAGCGAGACTGGCCTGGCAGACTGACTTACAAATCACGCTGGGTGATGATATCTGGAAATACTGCTGCACCAACACGAGGGCCATATCCCTGAACGGCCGTCACAGGCTGGTCCACTTCAAATTCATTAACAGAATTTACTACACCCCGTCCAGACTTCATAGGTATGGCCTCAGACCCACAGCAGAGTGTGACCGGTGCCATTTTCCGGACACAGACTTTCTCCATTTGGCGTGGGCCTGCCCTAGTGTTAATACTTTCTGGCACAAAATCTTTGCAGAAATAAGCACCATTACGAAGGTAGTTATTCCCCCTGGCCCTGCGATGGCCCTGATAGGTTACACCAAGAGCCTACCTAAAGCAATTCGTAGGTTAGTAGACATGGGACTCCTACTTGCGCGCAGGGTGGTTGCAAGCTGCTGGATGAAAGGCCCGAGCCAGCTGCAAAACGGTGGGCAAACGACATGCTTTATTCCTGCACGCAATCTGAGCTATATAGCGAACTGTTGCCCCCCACCAGCAGACCGAAGAACTTTTGGGGACTATACCAAGAATACATGATAACTAGTGCAGAATCAGATCAAGAGGGAGGGGCGCGGGACTCTCAAGGGGCTGCGGATTAGTGTACTTGGTGCAGAAACTACAAACCCATATGACTGTTGTCCGGGTTTGGGAGGTGTAGACATCGGCAGAGGCAGACCGACTTCCTAAGCTTTAGATGTCTCAACGCTGCAGTACTCATCTGACGCCGCCTGCCCTACACGCTGGGTTGTTGGCTAAATGGCTGTGTAACTATGTTGGAAGAATGTAGAAGAGTGTTCTATATTGTGTTGTTCAACTGGCCTACAGGGGGGAAGGTGGGAGAAGGGAGGGGATTGAAGTTTTGCTGTAATGCCTGCAACTTGTATCCAAAACCTTAAATAAAATAATAAAAAATAAAAATAAAAAAATAACAAGAAAATTAATTGATTAACAATTAGAAGATTAAGCAAGAGAGAAGAAATCACACTCAAAAGGCCATGTTTTGAGACAATACCTAAACCTAATTATTGACTCTTCTGAAAGAAGCTGAACAGGAAAGGAATTCTATTGCTTCGCCCCACAAATCGCAAAGCTGCACCCTCATACCAAGGGAATAGGCAAGATGGAGAAAGCCAGGGCCTGGGAGGCTCTTGTAGGGGAACTAGTGGCAGCTGACGCAGAGGCTGACAGTGAGGGAAACACCCCTAGGGTGGCAACACCAGGCTCGGGCGACGAGCAAGCGGAGCAACCAGTTCCACAGACCTGAGAGAAACAACAAGACAATAGCCGCTTACTAGGGCCCTAGAATCCGACCACCTCTTCGCACACACCTTCTGCATTTCACTTATTAGCAAGCAACTCAAGGGGAGAGGGGGGATGGTTTTGTTGGGAAAGGGTAATGGATGAAGGCACTTTAATGACTGAACCGAGATACATATATTTGTATACACTGAATGCTCTGTCAATGTATAAATACCAATAAAATATGGTTAAAAAAAGAGCTGTACCCTCATACTCTGTGTTTGCGAAACCTGGCTATATTTAAAAGAGGGGGGTCTCTGAAGGCAATATCAGGGGCATTTGCTGACCTACGGGGGCACACGCTGGTCTGCCGCTGCTGTTGGTCTCCGGCCGCCGCTTGTTCCACCACGCGGCCGCTGCAAGGGAAACTACAGCCCCCAGCATCCTTGGCAGTGGCACGCCCACCGGTACTCGCGCACGGAGGCGCTGATAAGGCAGAGGTCCCTGCGGTCGAGCGGGGGTCTCTTAAGGCAACATCAGGGGCATTTGCTGACCTACCGGGGCACACGCTGGGCTGCCGCTGCTGTTGGTCTCCGGCCGCCGCTTGTTCCACCACGCGGCCGCTGCAAGGGAGACTACAGCCCCCAGCATCCTTGGCGGTGACACGCCCACCGGTACTCGCGCACGGAGGCGCTGATAAGGCAGAGGTCCCTGCGGTCAAGCGGGGGTCTCTGAAGGCAACATCAGGGGCATTTGCTGACCTACCGGGGCACACGCTGGTCTGCCACTGCTGTTGGTCTCCGGCCTCCGCTTGTTCCACCACGTGGCCGCTGCAAGGGAGACTACAGCCCCCAGCATCCTTGGCGGGGACACGCCCACCGGTACTTGCGCACGGAGGCGCTGATAAGGCAGAGGTCCCTCCCGCCTCGTGGGACGCGCGCGGGCAGCGCCGGGCTGAGCCCGGGCAAAGGGCAGGCCGTCTGTGGCCGTCCGGGGCTGGGCTGGGCCATATCCCTGACTTCTACCTTGTGATAAACGACCGGTGAGTGCCCTCATATTTTGTTGTGGGCTCATACTCCCATCTGCTGCATAACATGGGTAAGAATGGTACAATAGCTACTGGGACCAATTTAAATGCCATTGACTCAGCATTGGAGCATGCCATGACTTTGGTAAGCAATGAAATTCAGATGGCAAAGAGGAGATTGTCTGTGGGTCCCACTAAACAATTAGGTATAGACTTACATGATACCTCTGACATTAGCACTGCCCAATCATTGTCCCGCACAGTAACTGTACATGCACCTCAGACAGTAATGGGAGAAACTTCCTTGGACCTGGAAGGACCGGATCTGACTAGCCCGGTTATGTATGTCGAAGCTGATATAAGCCAAATCGATCACTTACCCACAGTGAATGTACCCACCACGCCTGACCCAGAAAAATGTGGAACCAAAAAAAAGAGGAAGGCATCAAAACAGCCCTGCCCAAAACCTAAAAGAAAGCAGCCATCTCGCTCGAAACCCCAATGTGCAACCTTAAATAGATGGCTTGAGAGTAATTCCACTATTATTGATCCTATTATTGATCCTGAACCTTCCACAGATCAAACTCCAAATGACAATATATGTAGCGATAGTACCGTCCCAATCATTGTACTCGAGGAGGACATACAATGTAATTTCAAGGAATCACAATTTACACAAACCGGTTTTTCAGATTTTATATTGGGGGATACTGCAATCAATATTATTGTTGATACAGTTTGCAATCGTATTAAACGGTTGATAGATTCAAGTTTTGACAGGTTGTGGAAACGATTAGATTGATTGGAAAGTTTAACCCTGAAACCTCCACCCCCACAAAAGGTAAATAATGTACACACCAATCCTGCTAACATCTCAAGAACCCTTATGCCTGGAAAACAACTATCTATCCCTCCACCCTTAGTTCCTAAAGTTGTAGTACCCAAGCCATCAGAGACATTAATGCCTACCCCTGCACCCTTAGCAACTCAAGCAGCAAAACCTTTGTCAGTTACCATTGATCGTAATAAACCTACATGCCCTGGCTTACCATGCAATCCCAGTCCAAACCCCACCTACAGTAAGTTGTTAGATAATGCCAGTACAACTGTGGCTGCGGATAAAGGGCCTGACGAACCTAAGAAAGACATTCTGAACCTGCCACCTCCATCATGCCCATACGTTCTAGTTCTTGCAGGGGTTCCTCCCCTACAGAAAAATAAATCTGAGTCTTGGGTTCAGCTTAGAAACAAATGTATGGATTGGTTGGCTAAACACAAGAGGTTCAAAAGGCCCGACATGAGTGAAATCCTAATGGTCCGTAGGGTGGGCTGGGTAGGACCTACACCAAAAACTATCAAAGGGGACTGTATTGTCATTAATTTTTCACACCCAAGGATTGCTGGATCGATACTTCAAGTCAGGGAAACTATCAATCTTAATCAAACTAACATCTGTGCCTTACCCCTTGGTTTTTTTTATAAACGTCCATCAACACAATCCTCAGTCCCCCTTGCTCCCCAGCTCACTAACCAATATTTGCCCCTTTCTGATTTGGATACACTTGATTGACCCTCTGAGCTACCTATTTTTAATAGTTCACTTGTGTGTGGGAATGAGGACGCGATTGCTTCTGCCAACCCCAAAACGTCCTCCATCTGTAAAACCGACACTCCTGACTCCACATTGACTGTCTTGAGTTGGAATGTGTCAGGCTTAGCTTCAAAGTTAAAATCAGTAGAGTGGGTGAATATGATTAGAGAACATGATGTTCTCTTGTTTCAAGAGACTTGGGCCCCTAATGAGCTATATCTTGAGGGATATGAATGTTTTAATATCATCCCCGCCACTCCGAGTTATGGTAGACCGATAGGGGGACTATCAATATGGATTAGAATCGCTTCAGGAGGTAGAACAAAATTAATCCCCACCGGTCATACCAACTTTCAAGCTCTAATTTACACACGGGGTCCTTCTATTTGTTTTATTAACTTCTATAATAATGATTTTTTAAGAGCTCTGAATCCCAATTTTGTTCAACTCTTTGATTTCATTATGGATCAAGATAACCGATTAGGGAAATATAATTTGACGGGTATTTTCTTGGGGGGTGATTTTAATGCAAAGATTGGAAAAGGTGTCAATGGACTCCCTTCCGATCCCAATACTCATAATCCATGTAAAAGGGGGTATGCACTAATAGATCATTTAGTAAACACCAGCCTCCTGAATGTAATGGACATTGCCCCAATTAATATTAATGGGAATTTAATACCCACCTACAGAGGATTAGGACGAGGGTCAGTCATTGAATTTGTGTTTTTATCACCCTCACTACAAAGTTATCTCCTCGGAGCAGAGGTAAAGCGGTCTACCTTTGGAGACCATAACCCCATAGTTGTTTCGTTAAAGGTGGCCCGTCCTGCACATTTTAGGAAATAACCTGGTGCTAGCAACCTACAGCTCTCCACTGACACCTTGAGGGTCAAATGGAGAGGTCTGGACTATAAGGAGATCTTTGCGAAAATGGGAAAAACATATCCAACCTTATGGGAGACGTGCCTGGTTTTGGCAGACCCCAATCCTGCGGTTGTCACAGCATTTATCGAACTATGTGCAGGCATAAAAAACCTGATTTCTAGACCAGTGGGTATATGCAACTCCGACCCCAAATGGTTTGACAATACTTGCTCAAACGCTAACAGGGAGCTGAGAGTGGCTTTGTCTGCAAATACCAGAGACCCTATGCTTATTCGCACATTAAGGTCAAATTACAAGAGGGCCTTAAGAACCAGGCGTGACACGGTTTTGAAAAAACATTGGGATAATTTGGCTTGTGCAGCTAACATTAAAAGCACAACTTCCTTTTGGTCCGCAACCAAATCCCTAAGAACTTTCGGCAATCCCTCTACACCCCTCGATTGCAATATCTCCAGCGAAGTATGGGTTGCTCACTTCTCTAAAATATATGCCCCCCCACTCTATTGTGATAATTCTGTGTCTAATATGTGCCCAACTAAAATTACAATAACTATAGGTGAGGTTGAAGAGGCAATATCGCAGAGTTTGGGCAATAAAGCACCTGGACCTGACGGTCTACCGATAGACCTTATAAAAGTGGAACATGAATTTTGGGCCCCCTTACTATTAAATGTTTTTAATAATTTAATTACTACCAACATCCCCAGTACATGGTCAACCTCTGTAATTGTACCAATTTTTAAAAAGGGGTCAAGATCGGATCCTAGCTGTTATAGGCCGATTGCATTAATTGACAATACCCTCAAAATTTTAGGACGAGTTTTATTTAATAAAATCAGGGCATGGGCAGAGGAAAAAAACATCTTAAATAAATGCCAGTTGGGTTTCCGGAGCCATCTGGGTACAGTGGAACAGTGCCTGAATCTGAACCTAATTATAGGAAAATATACCATCGCTCGACACAGTCCACTGTACCTGGCTTTTATGGACCTTTCGTCCGCTTTGGACTTTGTCAACAGGTCGAAGCTCTGGCAACGCCTTTTGGACTACGGTTTGAATAATAACCTGGCATACTTCCTGGCATACCTGCATAGAGAACTAAAAGCGAGAGTGGATGGATGGAGCAGTGTCAGGAGACATAACGGTTGGCAGAGGCGTAAGACAGGGGTGCGTCCTTGCCCCTCTTTTGTTTATTTTATATATTAATGAACTTCATAACGCCCTGTCCAATTTAACTTCCGATTTCCCCATAATAAATGGCACTAAACTCCCCTCCCTACTCTTTGCAGATGATGCAGTTTTAATGGGTCGTACAGCGAATGCCCTGAGGATTTTAGTGAGGGGATTTGTAGATTTTATGTATAGCCTTGACCTTTGCACTAATTTTAAAAAATCTTTTTAATGTGCTGTGGCCCTAAAAGATGTCACATTAATAGGATTGTTTTAGAACAGGGATCGCTGCTATGCACTCGCACTTTTCCATACCTGGGCTTACAATCCGCCGATAACGGCTCATGGACCGCACATTTGGCGTACGGCCGGTCTAAGTTCATCAAGGCCATAAATTCCGTATTGTCTCTCCCGAAGCCTAAGAGATTTATGGTGGTCCAGTCTTTATTAAAAATTTATAAGACAAAATGCGCCCCTGTTATGACTTATGGGGCTGAAATCTGGGGATACTCAAACTTAAAAAATGTCCAGGCAGAAGAAAACAGATTCTGCAGAAGGCTTTTGGGTCTACCAATCTCATCCTCCACTTTTATAAGCCATAATGAATTAAAATTGTTTTACTTGGAGGATTACATTAAGGCACGCCCTGCGTTATTTTGGATTAAAGTTTGGAAAAACCCAGAAGCATCACTAACAAGGGAAGTCCTGTACGACTGCCTAAAATGCAATCAGGGTCTTAAAATACCATTGTTAGCCCAAGTTCGGGAAAGCCTGGCAGCAATTAATCTGGAACACATATTTGACAACCCAAATGGACTAAAGGGTATTGATGGGAAGTTAATACGGAATACCCTCTATAGGCATTATGGGCAGTCTAGATACAATGTTGAAATAGCAAACTCCTCTGTGAAAGGTTACATCCTAATAGAAGGCGAAACTGTACCTACTACGCCGACACCAGCCAGCTACCTCCTTAAAGAAATTACTTGCTGGGAGCGCAGCCTTCTGTTTGGCCTACGAGCAGGATCTATAAAGTATTTACTGTGTTTTCCCCTGGGCTACCATTATAATATTGAGAATCTGGTTTGCCCATGTCAGAATTCTGGGAAGCAAACAATAATGCACTTTTTATTCTTTTGCTCTTACTACCATAAATACAGTAAGCCCCTCCTGATATCATTTTTTAGAGCTAAAGCCATAAAAGATTTTAATGTGGCATTTAAATCTATTTTACAGCTTAATGATGATGAATTAATATATCGTGTGTGTACTTTTTAAAAAATGGCCACTCGATCTCGTATTTCCATGAACTAATTTTTATTCTAATGCACTATGTCACCTTAATAGATCGGAAGGAGGCCTTTTTGTATTTTGCACATTTGCACTTTAAATTTATGCTGCTATTTGTAAATATGTGAATTACCTTTCTCTTTGTCTGTAATCCGGTAAATATGGAGACATAGATAACAGTTCACTCTTGATTTATGGCTGCTATCACACACATGCACTTTATCTAGATAGTCCAATAATTTGGACATATGCCCTATCAATCAATCAATCATAGACATTTATAGAGCGCTCTACTTACCCGGAGGGTCTCAAGGCGCTAGGGGGGGGTGCTGCTACTGCCCGAACAGCCAGGTCTTGAGCTTCTTCCTGAAGGCGAGGTGGTCTTGGGTCAGGCGCAGGTCGGTCGGGAGGGAGTTCCAGGTCTTGGCAGCCAGGTAGGAGAAGGACCTTCCTCCTGTTGTCGTTCTTCGGATGCGGGGGACGGCGGCGAGGGCGTGACTGGCTGATCGGAGGTGTCGTTTGGGAGCGTAGAAGTTGATGCGGTTGTTGAGGTAGCTCGGGCCTTGATCGTGTAGGGCTTTGTGTGCGTGGGTGAGGAGACGGAAGGTGATTCTCTTGTTGACCGGGAGCCAGTGCAGGTCTCTTAGGTGTCCGGAGATGTGGCTGTGTCGTGGGATGTCGAGGATGAGTCTGGCTGAGGCGTTCTGGATCCGTTGGAGTCTCTTCTGGAGCTTGGCGGTGGTTCCGGCGTAGAGGGCGTTGCCGTAGTCCAGTCGGCTGGTGACGAGGGCCTGGGTGACAGTCTTCCTGGTCTCGGTGGGGATCCACCGGAAGATTTTCCGTAGCATGCGCAGGATGTTGAAGCACGACGAGGAGACTGCGTTGACTTGCTTGGTCATGGAGAGGGAGGAGTCCAGGATGAAGCCCAGGTTGCGTGCGTGGTCTGTCGGTTTGGGTGCAGTTCCCAGGGCGGGGGGCCACCAGGAGTCGTCCCAGGCGGAGGGCAAGGATCCCAGGATGAGGACTTCCGTCTTGTCCGAGTTCAGCTTCAGGCGGCTGGTCGACATCCACTCGGCTACTTCTTTCATTCCTTCGTGGAGGTTGGCTCTGGCGGCGGCGGGGTCGTTGGTAAGGGAGAGGATCAGCTGGGTATCGTCGGCGTAGGAGATGATGTTCAGGTTGTGTTGGCGTGCGATGGCCGCGAGGGGGCTCATGTAGACGTTGAAGAGGGTTGGGCTCAGCGAGGATCCTTGGGGTACGCCGCAGATGACTTCGGTGGCCTTTGATTTGTACGGAGGTAGGCGGACTCTCTGGGTTCTTCCGTCGAGGAAGGAGATGATCCATTCCAGTGCCTTCTCCTGGATTCCGACGTCGTAGAGGCGCTGCACTAGGGTGCGGTGGCAGACGGTGTCGAAGGCCGCGGAGAGGTCTAGGAGGATGAGCGCCGCTGTTTCTCCGTTATCCATCAGGGTTCGGATGTCATCGGTGGCAGCGATGAGGGCGGTCTCGGTGCTGTGGTTGGCTCGGAAGCCAGACTGTGAGGGGTCGAGGGATCCGTTCGTCTCAAGGAAGGCGGCCAGCTGCTTGTTGACGGTCTTCTCGATGACTTTGGCTGGAAACGGGAGGAGCGAGATGGGGCGGTAATTCTTCAGTTCGGTGGGGTCCGCTGTTGGTTTCTTGAGTAGAGCGCTGAGTTCGGCGTGCTTCCAGCTCTCAGGGAAGGTGGCGGTGTCGAATGAGGTGTTGATGATGTCCCGCAGGTGGGGTGCGATGACACCGTCGGCCTTGTTGAAGACGTGGTGAGGGCAAGGGTCGGTCGGAGATCCGGAGTGGATGGAGTTCATCGTGCGGACGGTGTCTTCGGTGCTGATAGGAGTCCAGGCGCGGAGGGTGGTGGTGGGGGGCGGTGGTTCGGTTGAGTCGGGCGTGGCGTTCGTCGGTTGGGTGTTGAAGCTGTTGTGTATGTCCGCGATCTTGTTGTGGAAGTAGGAGGCGAGGGAGTTGCAGAGTTCTTGCGATGGGGTGATGTCGTTGTTTCCGGCGTTGGGGTTGGAGAGCTCTTTCACGATGTTGAAGAGTTCCTTGCAGTTGTGTGCGTTGTTGTCCAGTCGGTCCTTGAATGCAGTTTTCTTGGTGTCGCGGATCAGCTGGTGGTGCTTCCGGGTGGCAAGCTTGAGGGTGGTCATGTTGTCCGGTGTTGGCTCCCTTCTCCAGGCTTTCTCGAGGGCTCGGCAGTTCTTCTTGGAGCTCTTGAGTTCGTCGGTGAACCATGGGGCCTTCTTGCTGCCGGGTCTGCTGGGCGGGGTCTTCAGTGGGGCGAGTACGTCCGCGCAGTTGCTGATCCACTTCGTGAGGTTGTCGGCGGCCTGGCTGGGGTTCGCTGAGCTGGCGGGAGGGTGCTGGCTCAGGGCAGCGGCGAGCTGGTCGGCTGTGATCTTGCTCCAGCTTCTTCGGGCAACCTGTTGCTGGTGGTGGTGGGTCGTCGTTCTTCTGAAGGTGAAGTGGACGCAGCTGTGGTCCGTCCAGTGGAGTCCAGTGGCGTGGCTGAAGGTGATGTCTTTGCTGGATGAGAAGACGGCGTCGAGTGTGTGTCCGGCGAGGTGGGTGGGGGTGGTCACCAGCTGCTTGAGTCCGAGGTTGGCGAGGTTGTCCAGCAGGGTGGTGGTGTTGCGGTCGTTGTTGTTCTCCAGGTGGAAGTTGATGTCCCCCAGGAGGATGTAGTCAGCGGAGGGGAGGGCATGCGGGCTGACGAAGTCGGCGATGTCCTCGCTGAATCGTGTGCGTGGTCCAGGGGGTCGGTAGATCAGGGTGCCTCTGAGGGTGGTCTTCACTCTTCGCTTCTGAGCTGAGTGGTCGCTCCCCAGCGGTATCGTTCAGCAGCGCTTTGCTTGCATTTAAAAGTGCCTCGTTTTTGCTAGTATATTGTGTGCCTTTGCTGACGCTTTATTTACTTGCTCTTAGGAATTGCCTGTGTCAATTTCAGGCTGGTCGCTCCCCAGCGGTATCGTTCAGCAGCGCTTTGCTTGCATTTAAAAGTGCCTCGTTTTTGCTAGAATATTGTGTGCCTTTGCTGACGCTTTATTTACATGCTCTTAGGATTAACCTGTGTCAGTTTCAGGCTGTTTGCACGCTTTCCCCCTAGCGCTCCGCTCTGCTCACCCCCGCCTCCATTTTGTGTGTTGTTGTGCTCCTCTGCAGCCCGCCCCGCCTCCCAGCTGAGACGCCCTCCCACTGATTACTAACAGCGCTCCACTCCGTGGAAACGCTGTGATTCACTCTTCGCTTCTGAGCTGAGTGGTCGCTCCCCAGCGGTATCGTTCAGCAGCGCTTTGCTTGCATTTAAAAGTGCCTCGTTTTTGCTAGTATATTGTGTGCCTTTGCTGACGCTTTATTTACTTGCTCTTAGGAATTGCCTGTGTCAATTTCAGGCTGGTCGCTCCCCAGCGGTATCGTTCAGCAGCGCTTTGCTTGCATTTAAAAGTGCCTCGTTTTTGCTAGAATATTGTGTGCCTTTGCTGACGCTTTATTTACATGCTCTTAGGATTAACCTGTGTCAGTTTCAGGCTGTTTGCACGCTTTCCCCCTAGCGCTCCGCTCTGCTCACCCCCGCCTCCATTTTGTGTGTTGTTGTGCTCCTCTGCAGCCCGCCCCGCCTCCCAGCTGAGACGCCCTCGCCCCTCCCCCTCCACTACCCATATATGACAGTAGTTCCCGCGCGCAGCGTTCACGCGCAGCGTCCGCGCCCAACCCGCGCCGAAGGTGCGCCAAAGGTAAGCCCGTCTACGCCCGTCCGCGCCTGGACCGCGCCCAGCGCCAGACCCCCTGCCCCTCGCACTGCCCAGCCCCCCCGCGTTACCTACGATGCCGCCACCCTCCTAGCCCTTAACCCCGGTCGCGCCCCCACCTGCATCCAAGCCGCTCCAGGACGCACCCATGGACCGTTCTCCTGCCTCTCCTGCAAATTCTGCGGCACCGTCAACGCCTCCGCTCCGACCACACCACAGATTCCCGACCCCAACCACCTAGAATGCATCCTTCTCAACACCCGCTCGGTCCACAGGCACGCCATTGACCTTTGGAACCTACTAGACACCATCTCTCCAGACGTCGCCTTCCTAACGGAAACATGGATGAACGCCTCCTCCGCCCCTGACATCGCCATCGCTATCCCTGACGACTATAAGATTACACGCAAAGACCGCACCGACCAAACAGGAGGAGGAATCGCTATCGTCCACAAGAAATCAATCCGCATCTCAACCAGCTCTGACGCCAACCTCGCCAACTCCGAACACCTCCACTTCCAGATCCACATCGACCCCAAGACCACACTCAGAGGCACCCTCCTCTACAGACCACCAGGACCCCGCGCTAAATTCAGTGAAGACATCACGGACTTCATCACCCCACACGCGCTCCCCTCCAAAGACTACATCCTCCTGGGAGACCTCAACTTCCACCTTGAGAAGATCAACGACCGCAACACCGCCACCCTCTTAGACAACCTCGCCAACCTCGGACTTAAACAACTGGTCACTTCCCCCACCCACATCGCAGGTCACACACTCGACCCCATCTTCACCTCTAGCAACCATGTCTCTTTCAACCACACTACGGATCTCCTCTGGACTGACCACAGCTGCGTCCACTTCTCCTACAACAAGCCGAAACCCATCATCCACCTCCAACCAACTCTACAAAGAAACTGGAACAAAATCACCACGGAACAGATCTCCTCATCGCTCCTTCAAACCTCCCCAGCCCTCTCTTCTAACGCCAACGAAGCCGCCTCCAACCTCACCCTTTGGTTATCCAACACCGCAGACACCTTAGCACCACTGAAAAAACGCCAACACAAAATCAAGAAGGCCTCATGGTTCAACGAGGACCTCAAGAAATCCAAGAAACTATGCCGCTCCCTTGAAAAGGCCTGGAAAAAAGACTCATCCACCAGCAACAAGGACGCCTTCAAAAACGCCATCCGTACTCACCACCAACTGATCCGAAAAGCCAAAAAAACAGCACTCAAGGATCGACTCGACGACAACGCCCACAACAGCAAGGAACTTTTCAACATCGTCAAGGAATTCTCCAACCCCTCGGCCAACTCCAACGACATCACCCCCTCTCAAACCCTCTGCGACTCCCTAGCCTCTTTTTTCCACAACAAGATTGCTGACATCCACAACAGCTTTGACAACCAACCCGGAAGCCAACCCACCCTACCATCAGCTGAATATCTTCCCCCCGTTAACACCCTTAACGCCTGGAACCCAATCACCACTGAGGACACCATCCGCCTGATGAATTCCATCCACTCTGGATCCCCCACAGACCCATGCCCTCACCACATCTTCAACAAAGCAGACTCCGTCATAGCTCCGCACCTCCGAGACGTCATCAACTGCTCCTTCAACTCCGCTACCTTCCCAGAAGACTGGAAACACGCTGAACTCACCGCCCTTCTGAAAAAACCAACAGCAGACCCCACCGAACTCAAAAACTACCGCCCCATCTCACTTCTTCCATTCCCGGCCAAAGTCATCGAGAAAGCTGTCAACAACCAGCTCGCCGCCTTCCTCGAAGCCAACAAATCCCTCGACCCCTCACAATCTGGCTTCCGAGCAAAACACAGCACTGAGACCGCCCTCATCGCAGCAACAGACGACATTCGAACTCTATTGGACAATGGAGACACAGTCGCCCTCATCCTCCTCGACCTCTCTGCAGCCTTCGACACAGTCTGCCACAGCACCCTTTTACAGCGCCTCAGAAACATCGGAATCCAAGGAAAGGCACTGGAATGGATCACCTCGTTCCTCTCCGGAAGAACCCAGAGAGTCCGCCTCCCACCATTCAAGTCCGAGGCCTCTGAAATCATCTGCGGCGTACCACAAGGATCCTCACTCAGCCCCACCCTCTTCAACGTATACATGAGCCCCCTCGCGACCATCGCCCGCCAACACAACCTCAACATCATCTCTTACGCGGATGACACTCAACTGATCCTTTCTCTCACCAAGGACCCCAGCACCGCCAAAACTAACCTACACGAAGGAATGAAAGAAGTCGCCGAATGGATGAAACAAAGCCGTCTGAAACTGAACTCAGACAAAACAGAAGTCCTCATCTTAGGTAAATCCCCCTCTGCATGGGACGACTCCTGGTGGCCGGAAGCCCTCGGAAAAGCACCCATCCCGACAGACCACGCACGGAACCTTGGCGTCATCCTGGACTCTTCACTTTCAATGAACAGACAAGTCAGCGCCGTATCCTCATCCTGCTTCAACATCCTTCGCATGCTCAGAAAAACATTTCGCTGGATCCCCACCGAAACAAGGAAAACAGTCACCCATGCTCTGGTCACGAGCCGACTGGACTACGGAAACACCCTCTACGCAGGTACCACCGCCAAACTCCAGAAGAAACTACAACGAATCCAAAACGCCTCAGCCAGGCTCATATTAGACATCCCACGCAACGAACACATCTCTGGCCACCTTAAAGACCTCCACTGGCTACCCGTCAATAAGAGGATTACTTTCCGACTGCTTACCCACGCACACAAATCACTCTACGACATCGGACCAGATTGCCTCAACTCTCGACTGTCCTTCTACACCCCCTCCCGCCAACTTCGCTCTTCCAGCCAAGCATTCGCCACTGTCCCTCGCATCAACAAAACCACCATGGGAGGCAGATCCTTCTCATACCTGGCTGCCAAAACATGGAACTCACTCCCCGCTTTCCTTCGCCTCACCCAGAATCACCTAGCGTTCAGAAAACAACTTAAAACGTGGATATTTGACAAATAATCCCCCTCCCTTCCCCAAGCGCCTTGAAACCCTCTGGGTATGTAGTGCGCTATATAAATTTTATGACTTGACTTGACTTGACTCTTCGGGTCGGTGTGGATCTGGAAGTGTAGGTGTTCGGCGGTGGTCAGGATGTCGTCTGTGCTGGTCGTGATGCGGATGGTGTCCCTGTGGATGATGGCGATGCCTCCTCCTATCTGGTTGGCAGTGCGGTCCCTCCGGGTGATCTTGTAGCCCTCTGGGATGGCGATGGCGATGTCGGGAGCTGAAGAGGCGTTCATCCAGGTCTCCGTGAGGAAGGCAACGTCTGGTGCTGTGGTGTCGATGAGGTTCCAGAGTTCGATGGCGTGTCTGTGGACTGAGCGGGTGTTGAGCAGGATGCACTTCAGGTGGTTGGTGCTGGTGTTCGTCTTGGCGGGTGCTGGTGCGAGGCAGGTCCGGATGCAGGTGAACTTGCAGGACTGGCAGATGAAGGGTCCGTGGGTGCGTCTCGGGGTGGCACGGTAGCATCCCGGGGCTCGTCCGTCGTTGAGTGCGATGAGGGTGGCGGCGTCGTACGTCCGGCGGGTGGGCTGGGGTCTGCGGAGGACAGGGGTCCTGGCGCTGGGCGCGGGCCAGGCGCGGACGGGCGCAGACGGGCTTACCTTTGGCGCACCTTCGGCGCTCAGTCGGTGCTCCCGCTGCGCGCGTCCGCTGCGCGGTCGCTGCGGGGGCGTCATAAGAAGGGATCCTGGAGGGCGGGTCAGGCGGGAGGCGGGGAGCGCGTGGGCCTATCGGTAGGCGGGGGGGCGGGGTCGCGTCAAAACCGGCGCGAAATCCAGGCGGCCGGCCCTGCGGCGGCTGGGGCGCCGGGCTGGATCGGCGATCAGGCGGGCGGCCCTGCGGCGGCTGGGGCGCCGGGATGGATCGGCAGCAGGCAGCAGGTAAGTGGCAGGCAGCAGGCGGGGAGCGAGGGGGCAACCAGGCCGAGGGCACAGTGGTCGCTGCAAGAGTGGGGTCGGGGTCCCCTTAAGAAGGGATCCTGGAGGGCGGGTCAGGCGGGAGGCGGGGAGCGCGTGGGCCTATCGGTAGGCGGGGGGGCGGGGTCGCGTCAAAACCGGCGCGAAATCCAGGCGGCCGGCCCTGCGGCGGCTGGGGCGCCGGGCTGGATCGGCGATCAGGCGGGCGGCCCTGCGGCGGCTGGGGCGCCGGGATGGATCGGCAGCAGGCAGCAGGTAAGTGGCAGGCAGCAGGCGGGGAGCGAGGGGGCAACCAGGCACTTTAGAAATTTATGATTAAAATAATGCTGCTAATCGCTTGCTCTATGTATATCCTGCTGCTAGTTTAGCAATGATCTTTGTATATGTATATTTATTAGATTGAGTTATAGAAATAGATAAGTATTGATGGACAGATGCCCTGTACTTTTTATTGTTATTGCTTTTTACTTAGGAAAATGTAGTACAGTTACCTTATTTTAATTTTGACCATGTACGTAATTATGTGTATACTTTTATGGATAATGTAATATCCGAATAAAGGTTATTTTGATTGATTGATAAAAGATTTGCGGAAGCAGAATAGAGGACTCTCTTGGAGCAGTATCTCTGGAGGAGACTCGTAATAACGGCTGGAGAGTCCCTGGAAAGCGCTTTGTACACTAAATATAAAAGGTTCAAATTAGTCCGCGATCCGATTGGTCGTACGGCTTTACAATGCGTGCTTTTACACCGCGTGCCGTTACAACGCGGTTTTTTCAACGCAAGTCGTTACCACGACTTGCGTTGGAGGGGTGCGGACTTAGGAATTTTTAAATTTACTATTCTAACACCAGCCTACGTACAGTAGGGAAGGTGTTGGATAGTAAATTAAAAAATTCCTTGTCCTGCAGCGCCCTCCAGCGCAAGTCGTGGTAACGACTTGCGTTGAAAAAACCACGTTGTAATGGCACGCGGTGTAACAGCCGCGTCGTAAAGGCTGTTCCCCGCTCCGATTGGAAGCCAGTGTAAGTTACGCAGAATCCTGTTATGACCCTATTAAGGTAGTGCCTGACATATGCCTCCTCTCTAGGGAAAGGTACGGTAATGCTTTCATTAAGATTTTGAATTGATCAGCGCAGGCTGAAACTAGGGCAGAAACTTTTGTTGCCATGTGTAGCTGTTTTTTAAAAACTTCACTCCCGATGTTTTACAATCTTGTCAGGTTCTAGAGATGTGTGTCCCAGTTCTGGTGGCCCATAGTTGTCAATAGATAGAGTGTTCCATTGACTGAATATCAGATTTCTCTTCCAGGGGATCCTCATCAATAGTCATAAGCACATGAATATTCCCGCCCATGCGTGGGACCCCGGAAACATTTCACATCTATGTGCGCATAAATGTAGCTCTATATATATCCATATATCATCTAGCAGTCAGAAAGATCATTAGAAAAAACTGGCATTTTATTAAACAGGATCCTATAATAGGTATGACTGTCCCAAAAAATCCAATGATTACTTACAAAAGAGGAGTATCAATGAAGGACACCTTATGGTGAATGACCCATGTGGACAACAAGCCAAGGGCCCTTGGCTTGCGCAGAGAAAATGGTTTTACAAATGTAAGGTTTGTAAACCCTGTCAACATGGAGTAAATACCATCGAATGTTTGTACACCATTTGGGGGACCGAACAGGGAAATCACCAAGAGTCTCAATTGTAAAACTGATCATGTGGTATATGTGTTGGAGTGCCCGTGTGGATTAAAATATATAGGTAGTACCACCTTACCTGGACACAAGAGGGTACTCCAACACATCAGAGCCATTAAGAACCACGATCAGGCATACCCAGTGGCCAGACATTTTCATGAACATCATGATGGCAATTCTAAGGACCTCAAATACTACCTCATTGACTCTGTCCCCAAAAATAAACGAGGTGGAGACAGAGAGAGGAACCTTAGAATATTGGAAATGAATTATATTCTCAGGCTTGACAGTAAGCATCCGAATGGCCTTAATAGCTCGGAGGAATTAAATGCTAGCTTACTATGATAAAGTAATAATATAGTTCAGTCTAAATCAGGTTGAGGATATGAAAAGCCATCAAGGTAACATCTTTTCAGTGGCCTATTATTGAATATTAAGAGTTACATGATAACTGAACAGTTTAAACAAAAATGGATATTTTAGCTCTGCCTGTCCTTGACCTTTGTCCCAATGAAGTTTGAATTCAACTAATATGTTTATATAACTCTGGTCTGCCCCTTCTCCCCGTACCCAAATGTTTCCTTTCTATTTTTACTACCTTTTAACTCACTCTGCACTAATAGACACTGTTCACTTTTTTTCAAGTTTAGCACAAGCACTTTAGAGTAATGAGGTTCAGATACTACAATAGATTGAAGCTGATTCAAGGGATACAACTTGAGCATGGGATTGGTGAAGACAATGTATGGTTTAATATTATGTTATACCAACATGACGGGAAAACAGTTGATAAAGTATATAGTCACCGGGATAGAGATGTACATATATGATACTATTTATATGAGAAAGTATTTTTATAGATATATTTATATACATTTATGTATTTATTTAATTTTGGAATGTTACATTATTTATTTATAACTATATTTATACGGCCTTAGGGTATTTTAAAGGCTATTATGTACGTCTAATTAGTTGAACATTTAGGCTCCTGTGACGGTTTATACATTGATAAATTATCTGTATATGACATAAATTGGAGATGAAATTTTAGCAAAAAACAGTTTGTTGAGATTGTCATTTATGCAGCATGGTTTTCAACTGTTACCGCATAATCAAGGGCATTTATGCAGAAATTGCACATATTTTAACCTATTAACAAATTCTATGTCTACAAACCAAATATCAAATTATGAAATTTTAATTAAGGGTGTATAGGACCGCTTATTTGCACATTATGTTTTGCACTTTAAAAAATGTCACATGATAGTTGTTTAACCAATGAAAGCATGTGTTGGTTTAAAAAGAACAAAAAAATGCAAAAAAGAGAATAAAAAGTGATTACCTATATAAAGGAATGCCATTGGTAGTAGGGCGTCATGTGATCAAGTCCCCCTAGCAGGGTCGAAACGCGTCATGACTGCCAGCGTTTACTTGTAAGTTGTATGTGAAGGCGAATAAACTAAAGGCATCTTAAAGCTTGGTGGTTCGTGCTCTTTTTTGTCTGCATCCTGCGAGGGAAAGAAGCAGCAGTAAGGAGTTTCTCGGCGATTTAAGACGACAGGTTTTGACTCCTCCTGTCTCTACACGGACCCCCTCGCATAACGGGCTCACTTGCCACAAAGGAGTTTCCTGCTCGGTAACGAGTAAATACAAACCAATCCAGAAAGGATTTTCGGCACACGAGACCCCCCAACGAAGCAAAGGCGTCCCGCCTTTGCTTCGTTGGGGGGTGGACTCCGGACCCGGCGAAAGCACGGAGGTGAGCGGGAGGCGTGTCGGAGGACGCGACTGGCGCGATAACGGTGCACCGGTAAGGAGTAATCTAGCTTTACCCCGAGTTAAAGCTTATCGTTGGGAGCGAGGTAATAGCGTACTGGTAGCTTTTGTGGCATTAGGCGGTCGGTGCGGCCGCTTAGAAGATTTCTTCATCGAGCCCAATAGTATACCAGGAGGCTTTGCACAACCATTCGAAAGCACACTCAGTACTTACAAGTAAAATGTCGGCAGCCGACGCCAGAAGGGAAAGGGAGGAGGCGGCAGCACCCATGTTCAATGATGACGTGGTACCAGAAGCGGACTGCATCTCCCAGAAGGCAGCAGTAACTAATACCAATACTGGGATTAAGGAGAAGTGCAGGCAATTGGAAAAATTATGGAGAACTGAACAAAAAAGTTGGTGGGAGGCTAAATCCCTACAGCGGTATATTGAAGTGGGGAGAGTCCCTCACGGGTTGAGAATCCTAATCGCCCCTAGCTATGAGGCACCTGATCGCGAAATGATGCGCGAATGGGCTGAGGCTAATCTGGATTCCTCCCGAAAACTGCTATTCATACTAGTGAAATATGCGGAAAAAGACTGTGTGAAATTAGGAGATTAGATTATTACACTGACTAAGGAACTTGGTGCCATGGAACAACAGGAGGAAATTACTAAGTTAAAAAATGAAATGAAAAAACGCCTCAAAAAAGAAGAGGATACAATCAGAGAACGCAAAACATTTAAATTTCATCGTGATCGCTGCGATTATGAACAAGGGAGAATTTTCACATTTGCCCGGAAATTTGATGCCCTAAAAGCAGATAGTAAGGCATCTAAACAGGGGCCAACGAATGAAAATCAACTCTCTAAGCTGACGTCAGCATCGGAAGACAGCTCAACAACGGAAAGCGGCTCTGAGATTGACACACGGAGCAATACTAAGCAAACCAGGGGACGCAAGGTCTCCCTCACTGAAGAAGTGGATTTTTTATGTTGGGAGCGCCTCCAAACATTAAGACGGAGAAAGCCACAAACACGCGACAACAAAGGAGGAACAAAAGCAGGCGGGAGAGAAGAAAGGCCTGCAGAAGGTGGATTGCCCAACAAAAAACAGCAACAGAAGAAAAAACACCAGAAGGCGTTTTGGAAAAAATAACACCATTAAATGTCCAGGAGAGCAGTGCTAAAACGGTCATCAACCTAACTGATATGGTTCTCAATGAGGCAGAAACACAATTGCTGGCCTTGGGGTTATCCTTTTGCCCGGAGAGTTGCTTTAACTACACAAAATCAAGGGTTGATATCAGGTTGATATAAATAAGAATGTCAGAAAGCTTAAGCTCCGTAAATTCCATGCGCAATCAAACAAAAAGGTTCCGTGCGGGATGTTGACAGAGAATACAAACGTGCAAACATCACTCTCTGAAACAAGCAGCAACAGTCAAAATCCTAATACACAAGAGTTGGTGAAAATATTATTTGAAATGGGTCATGAGTTGGGTTCATCCAGGGAAAGACCAGGAGTTGATCTATTACAATCGGAAATCCGAAGTGTTACACCATTCAAACCACCCTCAAAGTTTTATCCGCTCATGGTCAAAGATAACATTGACATGTTCCAGGAACAGGTCATCACTGATTTGAAAAATCTTAAAAAGGCAACTACCAAAGCAATACCAAACAGCAAAAACAAAAAAGCACTACAATACCATCAACATATGAAGAAAATCAAGAACAATAAAGAAATTATAGTGCGTAATGCTGACAAGGGCGCTAATGTCGTCCTTTGGAAGAGGCAAAATAATCTTTTTGAGGGATTAGGTCAACTAAGTGATGAAGCCTGTTACGGAAAAAGCAATAAAACAGTATGGAACAATATTCAAGCAACTTACAGAATTAAGTTGATGGCATGGCGGGAACAAGGCATGTTAACTAGTGATGAATTTAAATTCCTATGGAAACCACATCCCACCATCCCAATCCTTTACTTTATTCCCAAGGTACACAAGGACAGAGCAAAGCCACCTGGCAGGCCGATTATTTCAGCTAGAAACAGCATCTTTGAGATTACTTCCATTTACGTGGATTTTTTTCTTCAAGAATTTGTTCGGAACTTGGACTCTTACATTAGATACACAAGTGATTTTCTAACCAAAATGAAAGATTTTTAGTGGGACAAAGAATACCTATTGCTTGCGTTAGATGTAACTTCACTGTACACATCTATCAAACACAGTGATGGATTGAGGGCAATCACATATTACTTGGCGAGAAAAGGGCACATACACAATGAGCATAGTAAAATGATCATTAATATGATTGAACTGTGTTTAACCAATAATATTTTCATGTACCAGGATGTCATGTACCAACAACTAAGGGGTGTAGCCATCGGGGCCAGCTTCTCCCCCAGCTACGCCTGCCTACACATGGGCTGGTGGGAGGAGCAGGTCCGCATGGCAAGACACGAAGAGACATTTGCGAAACATGTAAAAAGTTGGTGGAGATTCATTGATGATCTTTTTTTTGGTCTGGCATGGCAGTGAACTGGAAGCAAATCATTTTATTATATCTTTGAACCAGAATGAATTAAATCTAAATTTCACTGCAACTATGAGCCCAACATCAATAACATTTCTTGATGTGGAAATCTATATCGACCAGGAGAGATTAGAAACAAGACTACATCGCAAGCCCACTGCTGGCAACGCGATTCTCCACGTGAGTATTGCCCACCCGACACACCTGGTACATAGCATCCCCTATGGGGCGCTATTGCGAATTAAAAGAATTTGCAGCCATAGTGAGATGGCACAAATATCTCAGGGTGAATGCGTGGCCAGATTTAAGGAAAGGGGTTACAGCAACACATGCCTTAAAAAAGCCCTTACCAAATGTAATCAGGTTGAGAGGGAAACCTTAGTCTCAACTAGACAGAGTGCCATAACCTAAAATTAGACCCCTAACACATTTAGGTTCATCCTAGATTACAATAAGAAACATCTAGCAGGCAGAAAGATCATTAGAAAAAAATTGCATTTTATTAAACAGGATCCTATAATTGGTATGACCCGTCCCAAAAAATCCAATGATTACTTACAAAAGAGCAGTATCAATGAAGGACACCTTTATGGTGAATGACCTATGTGGACAACAAGCCAAGGGCTCTTGGCTTGCGCAGAGAAAAGGGTTTTACAAATGTAAGGTTTGTAAAGCCTGTCAACATGGAGTAAATACTATCGAATTTTCTACACCATTTGGGCGACCGAAAAGGGAAATCACCAAGAGTCTCAATTGTAAAACTGATCATGTGGTATATGTGTTGGAGTGCCCGTGTGGATTAAAATATATAGGTAGTACCACCTTACCTGGACACAAGAGGGTACTCCAACACATCAGAGCCATTAAGAACCACGATCAGGCATACCCAGTGGCCAGACATTTTCATGAACATCATGATGGCAATTCTAAGGACCTCAAATACTACCTCATTGACTCTGTCCCTAAAAATAAACGAGGTGGAGACAGAGAGAGGAACCTTAGAATATTGGAAATGAATTATATTCTCAGGCTTGACAGTAAGCATCCGAATGGCCTTAATAGCTCGGAGGAATTAAATGCTAGCTTACTATGATAAAGTAATAACATAGTTCAGTCTAAATCAGGTTGAGGATTTGAAAAGCCATCAAGGTAACATCTTTTCAGTGGCCTATTATTGAATATTAAGAGTTACATGATAACTGAACAGTTTAAAGAAAAATTGATATTTTAGCTCTGCCTGTCCTTGCCCTTTGTCCCAATGAAGTTTGAATTCAACTATTATGTTTATATAACTCTGGTCTGCCCCTTCTCCCCGTACCCACATTTTTCCTTTCTATTTTTACTACCTTTTAACTCACTCTGCACTAACAGGCACTATTCACTTTTTTTTCAAGTTTAGCACAAGCACTTTAGAGTAATGAGGTCCAGATACTACAATAGATTGAAGCTGATGCAAGGGATACAATCTGAGCATGGGATTGGTGTAGACAATGTATGGTTAAATATTATGTTATACCAACATGACGGGAAAACAGTTGAAAAAGTATATAGTCACCGGGATAGAGATGTACATATATGATACTATTTATATGAGAAAGTATTTTTATAGATATATTAATATACATTTGTGTATTTATTTAATTTTGGAATGTTACATTATTTATTTATAACTATATTTATACTGTGGGGGGGCGTGGCTTGGCAGCTGATGGAGGAAGACGGGTGAGCGCTGAGCTCCGCGACGGCCTCCCCCATTAATCCTGACGGTGACCATCCTGGGGGCATTGAAGCCCTGATCTTGCCCGCATCTCCTCCCGCACACCTGGGAGCCTGAACGGAGGCGGTGGGCGCGAGTCCGCAGCCGCGTAGAGCCCGCGCTGCGCCTGAGACTTGGTGGGCGGCGCCGGCCATATTGCGGCCTATTCGTTTGCCTGCATCCCCGGCCTCGCGTGGTCGAGAGACCGACCCGCGGAGGTACCTGGCCGGCCGCCAGCTGCCGCGAAGACCGGAGCACCGGATTTCTGGGCTCGCCGCGGCGGCGGAGCCTGGGCTGCTTGCCACGGTGTGTCTGCAGGAACTCAGCGGAGGCGCCTGCGGGGGAGGTGACCATTCGGAGCCCTCGGCCCTGGGGCCTACTACACGCCGAGAGAGCGGAGCGCGGGCCTGGGGTGGGACCTTTCCCTGCCCGACCTACCGGAATCGGCCCTACCCGGCGCTGACCCCTGGTCGCTTGACATTGGGGGACCCCGCTGTGTGCCACCTGCGGAGCGCGGGCTTTGGGTGAGGCCTGGCCCTGTGCAGCCTGACGGAGGGAGGGAGGACGAGCCGGCACTGGCCCCTGGCCACTTGTCATCGGGGGGCCCTGCTGGGCTCCGGCCACGGATCCTGGGATTGGAGTAAGACCAGGCCCGGTGTAATCTGCCGGAGTAGAGGCGGACCGGCGCTGGGCTCTGTCCGCTTGCCACCGAGGGGGCCTGTTGATGCCGGAGGGCCCGGTGACCTGGCGCCGGGGTCTTGTTCCCTGGACTCCTGTTGGCGACAGCAGCGGGGCCGGGTGTGCTGCTATCTGGCCTCCACGTGGTCGGGACCTTGATGGGCCGCCCCTGACGCCATCTTGGGCTAGCTGTTTTGGACATCGCTTCAGTACTCAGAGGAACGACGCATTCAGGGGGGCTCCTTGTGTTTGCTAGACAGCGGAGTGGAGAGTGCTGACCAGGTGCCACTAGGGAGTTGCTGGTTTTGGGGACCGGCGGAACAGCGGACGTGCGGCGCGGGGAGTGACCCCGGGGCTCGCGGCCTAGAGAGTTGGACTTGGAGGCGGACGCCGACCCTGTTGCTGCGGAGGAGAGACACGACCACCCCCATGGGGAAACGCCCGAAACCTCCCCTGGAAGCTGCTGGGGGGGCGACGGATGACCGGAGCTCCACTCTGGACGTTGACCCGGCAGCAGGTCTGCCGCAAAGCCAGTTGGAGCAGATCCTGAAGGCCATCGCCGACACCAGGGAGGCCCTGCATCATGACATTGGGCAGGTATCCACGAGCCTGGGCCTGTTGCGTGCGGACCACGGCAAGTTGACGGATCGGGTCAAGCAGACCGAGATGCGGATAGATGCACTGGAACCCACGACGAAGGCGGCGGACGCCCTGATGGGGGAGCTGCAGCAAAGGGTGCAAGTACTGGAGCAAAGAGCGGAGGATGCCGAAGGGCGCAACCGCCGCAATAACATTCGCGTGGTGGGCCTGCCGGAGAAGATTGAGGGGACGAATATGCTGGGCTATCTGGAGGTCTGGCTGCGAGATGTGGTTGTTCCGGAGGGGCTCTCGCCGTTCTACACTCTGGAGCGTGCTCACCGCGTGCCGGCTCGTCCTCTGGCCGAGGGCCGGCCTCCCCGCCCGGTGGTGGCACGGTTGCTACACTATAGAGATCGGGACCTCATCCTACAAAAGGCGCGAGCTCTGGGGCCCTATAAGGTGGACAACGCACAGGTTTCCATATACCCGGACTACTCCTTGGAAGTCCAGAGGCAGCGGTCGACTTTTCTGGCGGTCAAGAAGGCGCTTAGGGAGGAGGGCGTCCGCTACTCTCTCCTGTTCCCGGCCCGCCTGCGGATCATGCTGGATGGCAAGTCTTCCTTCTACGACACTCCGGATGAGGTTTGGGACTGGCTGGAGTTATACAAGACCGGCACGGATGCACTTCATACACCCGGGGAACGACGGAGGGCACCGCCGAGACCCAGGCGGAGTAGGAGACACAAGAAAAGGCCGCCGAACGCTCGGACACCGTCGGTCTCACAGACTGAGCTCCACCATCTCCCAATCACTGGGTGGCACATCGGCGGTGGAATCGGGCTCCAGAAGGGGCACCGACGTGGGGACTTCTGAGGAGTCGGCAGCTGGAAGCCCCGTGCCACCCCATGTCACCCCTGGAACTGCTGATGATTTGCTGGACGAATGAGGCTAATGCTCCCCTGCGGTGGTATTGTATAAACTGATGTGTTCCTGATCTGGGCTTGGGGTGATGGCAGCATTGTCTAGTTGGGCCTGGAGCGGGTGTTGGACGGCCGACTTCTGTGATGATGGCTGTCTTGATTGGGGAGGAGAGGCGGAGCGAGTGGAGCACATTGGGGAGGACCGTTTGGGAGGAGTGTGCTGTTCACGGTCTGCTGGTAGAGGCGACAGGCCACCCCCTCTTATCTCACACCTATTGTGGGACTCTGGTAGTTGCCAGAGATTGTTCCTTTTGGGAGTTAATCATTTGGATGGGTTTCTGCTGTTTGGGACCTATTCTGGGGAGGGGTGGGGCATGGGGTTGTTGGGGAATGTCGGGGTTTTGGTCTTGGGGAGTAGCCAGTGCACATATGATACTTGTTTTCATTGGGACTGTATTTATTGTCGGGAATAGGGACCCTCCTTGAACTGAAATGTGTGACCTGGAATGTGAGGTGTCTGAATTCCATGCTGAAGCGTCACAGGGTTCATGCTCATCTTGTCCGCAGGGGGGTACAGGTTGCCTTCTTACAGGAAACTCACATTGATCAAACTGAGGGGCGGGCTCTGCTGCGCAGATGGCGGGGGCAGATGTTTTACACTACCTACTCTGCCTTTGCTAGGGGGGCTTTGATTTGGGTGCGGGCGGGGATTCCCTTCCAGCCTTTAGTGACGACGGTTGACCCCGAGGGGAGATTTGTAGCTGTGCAGGGCCGCCTGGATGGGAGGGACGTGACGCTGTGCAGCGTCTACGCCCCGAACGTGGACCAACCTGCCTTCTTTGCGCGCCTGTCTGGGAAACTGGCGACTGTCCTGGCTGGTTCGGTCCTGCTTGGGGGGGATTTTAACTCTGTACTGGATGTAGAACTAGATCGATCTCACCCACCATTAGCGCAGGCGGCAGCTCACAAACTGGCGAAGAGTAGGAGAGAGTGGCAAAGTAGCTGGGGCCTGGTCGATGCATGGCGGACCCAATACCCTGCGGAAAGGGACTTCTCCTTTTACTCTCCCCCACATGATCTGCATGTGCGCCTAGACAGCATTCTGTGCTCGTTGGACGTCCAGAGCCTGGTCCGCCACAGTGAGTACTTGACCAGGACAATATCAGACCATAACCCTTGCCTAGTGACGATACAATGGCTGAGGCGACGCCAAGCTATCCCGACGTGGCGGTTGAACCCACTGACGCTGGAGGACCCGGTGTTTAAGGCCGACGTGCGCAATGGGGTGGAAGGGTACTTCGAGGCTAATGCGGGCACGGCTTCCAGCAGGGCGCTGGAGTGGGACGCCTTTAAGGCGGTGATTCGGGGCGTCTGTATCTCGGCTACTGCGGGAGTGCGTAAGACCCTCCTGCAGGATGTAGAGCGCTGCGAGGACCGATTGCGCAATGAGGAACGACGCAGCCACACGGACCCTGAAGCTCACGGAGCGGTTTCGGCGGCACGGGAGGTGGTGGCGGCGGCGATGGAAAAGCTGCGCTGCTTTGACTATAAGGAGTTTCTGGTCCGGGCTCACGCCGAGCGTGATAAGGTAGGCTCACTACTGGCGTGGTTGGCCAGCCCTGGGGCACGAGGCTCCCCGATAGTGGCGCTATCCACCCCAGAAGGGCACATGGTTTATACGCAATCGGACATTAACGACCAGTTCCTTCAATATTATACGTCCCTCTATAGGAGCAGAATGCCGGATCCCCAGGTGGAGCTGGAGGAGTTCCTGGTAGCGGCGCAACTGCCCAAGCTCGACCCGGAGCACGCGAAACACCTGGGCGGGGACATCTCCGAGGGAGAGATCAGAGTGGCCATCAAACACATGGCCCGCCGCAAGACTCCTGGCACGGATGGGCTGCCGATCGAATTTTATGCGGCCTATGCGGATGTACTGGTTCCGCGATTGCAGGCGGTTTATCGAGAGGCCTGGGACTCGGGGTGCTTACCGGCGTCTACTCGCGAAGCTTTAGTGATACCCTTACTGAAGCGGGAAGGAGACGCGAGCTGCCGTTCGGCGTACCGCCCGCTCTCCATGCTCACCACGGATTACAAGATCCTGAGCAGGGTCTTCGCGACGCGGCTACTGACCCACATGCGCTCCTTGGTACATCCCGACCAGGCGGGCTTTATTCCTCAGCGCACCACTGCCACCTTTGTGCGCCGGTTGCTCCGGATCATGGGGGGAGAAGCCGCTGCCTGTCCGAATGCTGCAGTCCTCTCGATTGACATCGAGAAGGCGTTCGACAGCGTCGAGTGGCCATACCTGCTCCGTGTACTAGCGGCCTTTGGACTGGGCGAACGCTTCGTGAAATGGACCGCCTTGCTCTATGCTGCGGCCACGGCCCGTGTCAAAACTGGGACCACCATTTCGGCCCCTTACGCGGTGAGTCGGGGGACCCGACAGGGGTGCTCTCTGTCCCCCCTGTTATTTGCACTTGCTATTGAGCCACTGGCCGCGCATGCCCGGTTGGGTCGAGCGTATGTGGGTCTTCCGTTGAGAGCCGACACCCACTACATCTCTTTTTATGCGGACGACTGTTTACTGTTCCTGGCGGACGCGGTCTATTCCCTGCGTGGGGCTGAGCAGCTCCTGTCGGACTTTGGTCATCTCTCGGGACTGAGAGTCAACTGGGGGAAGTCTTGCCTCTTCCCGCTGACTCCGGGGGCCGACGACACCCAACCGTCAGGTGCCCTGCGATGGGAGCACCATTGCCTCCCCTATCTGGGCACTCTCATCTACCACTCGCCAGTGGCCCTCTTAGATGGCAACATCAACAGGGCAATTCGGAGTCTACAGGGTTGCATGGTCGCGGTACGAGTCGCATTGCTGAAAATGGTGGCACTCCCCCGACTGTTATATCTGTTTCGCACCCTGCCGATCTGGATCCCGGCGTCAGTTTTCAATAGACTCCGCTCCCTAACTTCTGGGTTCATCTGGGGATCGGGTAGACGACGGGTTGCGCTAGCCACGTTGATACGCTCCAGAGCGGACGGGGGTCTTGCGGCCCCGGATTTTGAGTGGTACTACTTGGCGGCGCAGCTGCAATGGCTCACTCAGGCGGTGGCTTTGGAGTTCCGTGGCCCGGAGGATGTAGCGGGCAAACTGTTCCCGAGACACATCATCTCCTTCATAATTTTGGGCAAGAAGCTCGATCTAGCTCAGCTCATATTGGAGGAACGAACGATCCGCAGCTGTTGGCTTCGGTGCCACAGGCGCTCTGGTGCCGTTCGCCCCTACGCCCCGGAAATCCCGCTAGGGATGTGCACGGCCTTTCCCCATGGTGGCGACTGGTCAGCATTAGCGATCTGGGAGGAGCTTGGCCTGCAGATGGTCGGCGATCTCTACAAGGATGGCTCGCTGCTCACGTTTCAGGAGCTGCGGGACTCTTACGATCTGCCGAGGGGTGGATACCTCCTGCACGCTTCATTAGTGGCTGGTATTCGCCGTCACTGGAAGAGTGGGCTCTCCGAACCACCGACCTCGGAGTGCTGTCAATACGTGGTAATGGCCGCTGGCACTTATAAGGCCGTCACTTGTCTTTACCGACGATTATCGACTGAGACCCTGCGACCCCTGGATGAGCTGCGAACCAAATGGGAGGGGGACATTGGACGGTCTATTCCTGAAACGACGTGGCCACAGCTGCTGCGCCGAGCATGGAAGGGCACCAGGAACGCCAGGTTCCAATTGGTCCAGTTTTTTACCTTGCACCGCGCATATCTAACGCCGATTAAAATCTCGCAATATTTCGAGGGCGCATCCTCGCTCTGCCCTAGATGTGGGACGGCGGACGCGGACTTCGCCCACATGTTTTGGACCTGCAACAAGTTGGCGGGCTATTGGGAGGCGGTGTTGTCCTGCCTGAATGCTGTCACGGACCGGCAGATCGATCTTGACATGGGTACCTGTTTGTTATTGTGGTTCCCTCACACCCCTCGTACTCTAATTACCAGTAAATTTTGCGACTTGGGTTTGATATTGGCCAAACGAGAAATCTCCATGCACTGGAAATCTACCCAAGGTCCCAGCTACTTGCGTTGGAAGACCACTCTAGAGCGCTGGGCGAAAGCGGAGAGTACTTTGCGGCTGCGACAGGCCAAGAGCCTGGATAATGACAAAGCACTGGAGGTGGCTAGGGCGTGGGAGGCCCTAGTTGTGGCGCTCCAGCAACCAGAGGGTGACCAGAGCGAGGATGAGGGAGGGACACCAGGATAAGGACACTGAATTAGGGGACACCTCACACCCACCAAGGCGCACACACTGCTTATACCTATTGATGGCAGGTTTGGGGGTCCCGATGCCCCACGGTAGGATGTTACTTGCCCTTTCCCGAGGTTCCTGTCCAGGACAGAGACGGGGTCGCATGCAAATGATTAAGAGAGTGGAGTGTGACACACTGGCTACGGGGGTGGGTATAAGGGTGGGATGGACCAGTTGGGGAATGTTCTATATAAAAGGTGTCTTGTTGGAACTGTACTGATAAAATGAACTATCGGCTGATGGCTTGATTACGATTTTCTTGTACTGCACCTTTTCCATTTGATTGCCAATAAAAAATATTTTTGCAAAAAAAATAACTATATTTATACTGTCTTAGGGTATTTTAAAGGCTATTATGTACGTCTAATTAGTTGAACATTTAGGGCCAGATGTAGGTGTCAAAATATCGGATCGGTAAAATTCGGTATTTATGAATCGGTAATTCACATTTACCTACATCTAGGCCTTAGGCTCTTATGACGGTTTATACATTGATAAATTATCTGTATATGACATATATTGGAGATGAAATTTTAGCAAAAAACAGTTTGTTGAGATTGTCATTTATGCAGCATGATTTTCAACTGTTACCGCATAATCAAGGGCATTTATGCAGAAATGCACATATTTTAACCTATTAACAAATTCTATGTCTACAAACCAAAGATCAAATTATGAAATTTTAATTGAGGGTGTATAGGACCGCTTATTTGCACATTATGTTTTGCACTTTAAAAAATGTCACATGATAGTTGTTTAACCAATGAAAACATGTGTTGGTTTAAAAAGAACAAAAAAATTTGAAAAAGAGAATAAAAAGTGATTACCTATATAAAGGAATGCCATTGATAGTAGGGCGTCATGTGATCAAGTCCCCCTAGCAGGGACGAAACGCGTCATGGCTGCCAGCGTTTACTTGTAACTGAAGGCGAATAAACTAAAGGCATCTTAAAGCTTGATGGTTCGTGCTCTTTTTTGTCTGCATCCTGCGAGGGAAAGAAGCAGCAGTAAGGAGTTTCTCTGCGATATATATATATATATATATCGCAGAGAAACTCCTTACTGAAAAAACCATAGGTTTCAGGCCATATATAGTTAGGAATTCCCTTTTAAAAAACCTTTGAAATTCACTCAAAAAACTATAAGTTTTAGGGATGTTATAGTTAGCTGGACATTTCACTCATACAAAACCATTGAAATTGCTCCTATATAGTTAGTTGTACTAACTATATTTCGCGCACCCGCAATCCACTGCTGATGATGTCACATATTAGATCATTCATGACATGGTCAGTGACATCACTGATGACATCTCAAATGACATCACTGATGACATCACTGATGACATCATCCAGTGAATGTGGTAGGCTTCGTTATTTAAATATGCATTATATATATAGCAATTTGCATTGAAGAATGAGTGGATATATAAAAATAAATATTTGGATGGAGGATTTAGTAGCAGTGTAATTGACTGTTTACTTGACAAATTTATAATGTCTCACTAAATATAGTGGATAGTGACTAAACTTTTTTTTTGTGAATTTCAAAGGTTTTTTAAATGCTAATTCCTAACTATATAAGGCCTGAAACCTATGTTTTTTTCTGTGAATTTGCAAGGTTTTTTAAATGCTAATTCCTAACTATATAAGGCCTGAAACCTATGTTTTTTTCAGTGAATTTCAAAGGTTTTCTTAAATGCTAATTTCTAACTATAAAAGACCTTAAACCTATAGTGTTTCAGTGAATTTGCAAGGTTTTTTAAATGCTAATTCTATTAGCGGATAACGTTTAAATATATTAATATCCTAGTGGGACCACCTGAGCAGCCCTAGGGGGTCAGGGTGTTTCTACCCTGCCCCCTTTTTGTGTTCTACACATTTGTTTTTCTGCTTTCTTGTGCCTCAGTCTACTAAGACCCAAGATGGATGCCAACACTTCCTGGTTAGAAGTGTTGACAGCCAATGAGCATGCAGCTTTCTCAGGAAGGCATGCTGATTGGCTGTCACTATCTGTCAACACTAGCACAAGATGGATGCCAACACTTCCTGGTTAGAAGTGTTGACAGCCAATTACCATGCAGCTTTCTCGGGAAGGCATGCTGATTGGCTGCCACTGTCTGTCAACACTCCAAACCAGGAAGTGTTGGCAGCCATCTTGTGCCTTGTTAGAACCAAGGCACAAGAAAGCAGTGAAACAAAGGTGTGAAACTCGCAAAGGGGCCAGAGTAGAAGCACCCTGACCCCCTAGGCCTGCTCATGGGGTCCCACAAGGACCCCCAAGGCAAATATTTAAAAAAAAAAAGAAATTTAAGTCGCGGGGTACGCGTACCGTGCACGTACGTACGCGTGTACTACGCGTACCCCACGACTTTTTAAAAACATTTTTTTTATTTTTTTTGCCTTGGGGGTCTTTGTGGGACCCTCTGAGCAGGCCTAGGGGGTCATGGTGCTTCTACCCTGCCCCCTTATTGAGTTCCGCACATTTGTTTTCCTGCTTTCCTGTACCTCACTCTACCGAGGCACAAGATGGCTGCCCACAATTTCTGTTTTAGAGTGTTGACAGATAGTGGCAGCCAATCAGCATGCAGCTCGTGCACATAGGGGTACGCGCACGTACGCGTACTGTACGCGTACGGTACGCGTACGGGTAAGCTCACGAATAAGCTTAGGGTGAGCTGCTATAGATATATATGTGTTTTTGAAGTTAATTTTCATAAAAACCACTGGAGCAATTTTCACCAAACATAGCAAAGGCACATCTGCGTACCAGTCCCTACAATTTTCCCAAGTTTGGTGTAATTCCGTTCAGCGGTTCGGGCTGTAGACTCGTCAGACCGTCCTATGGAAATTAACATGGGGAAAACACGTTTTGGGACCCCCCTTTTTTCTCAGCCCCCACTTCACGAATCCCCCCGAAACTTTCAGGGAAGGAGCGCAGCGGAGCTGGCCAAAATTTTGGAAAATTACACGCAAATTCCTCAACCGGCGCCAAAGTTATTCCCAATAGAATGTTGCGGATTTCCTATGGTAGCCAATCCTAACTATATATACCTACTGGCTATCACCAGTAGGTAATATATATATATATATATATATATATATATATATATATATATCTATATCTCAAAACGAAAAAAACCCAATCCTGGGTTTAGAAATCAGAGCACTCCAAGTCAGTACAGCGCAGGTTCGTCACGTTCTTTATTCAACAGAAAACCTCCACAAAATCAATCCACAAACGCGTTTCGGCGTTGCCGCCTTCGTCAGTGTAGATTGACACTGTTTCTTAGTTTGTATTTAAAGCACTGACCGTTGATGATTAGGGTCACGTGTCCTCAACAAAAAATCAACATAAACATAGAGGACGGTACATCAGGTAATTCATTCATTACTTTCACGGCGGCCATCTTAACATGGTAATCGACTCATTCAAATATGTGCAATTATTACTGTCATATATACATTCTCTTCATAATCAGACAACAATTAATTTGAAAAGATGATATCCATGCCGTTTGTACCTAATATATGATTTTCACAACCAAATTTTTGCGAAAATCTTGACGGTGTTCTCAAACAGATATGTCACCAAGCATTTGAGCCACAGTAGTTAAAGTGTGGACAATCTAGCCCTGGATGGGCACAACGATACACTTGCAATTATAAGATCAATTCCTTATCACAATTATCGCTGCGGCTCAGCACCAAAATAAAACATCATTACAAATGATAACAGCCGCTTTTCTGGTGACTACAGCTTCGACTTCTCTGTGTACATCTAGGAGACCATGTACAGTTCTATTATTCCAGGTTGTTTAGAAAAGAGCGTTAAGGGATGGAAATTACTTAAATGTGGGTCCACATCTCTTCTTCATTGTTCATCCCTCCCGGGGTCTTAGTCTGCAATTGGATAATGAATCTTGATTCTAGTGTTCTCAGTTTCTTTATCCAATTGCCCCCTCTTTCTGTTCTGACCAACTGATCCAGAATGAAATACGTCAATAGATTACTATTGCTGTCATGTGCCTGCTCGAAATGACGAGCTACTGGGTAGTTTGGATCCTTCGAGGAGATTGCCCTCATATGTTCAAGGACCCTAAGTTTGGTCGGTTTCACTGTGCTTCCTATATACCTTTTCCCACAGGGACATGTTAAGCAATAGACAGTGTAGTCAGAGTTACAGTTCACCAGCTTGGTTATTTTGCCCTTCTTTTTCCTTCCTGGAATAAAGTATTCTTTGACCTTTTGGGAATTTTTACAGGCCTTGCACTTCATGCAAGGATAGAAGCCTGAAACAGTTACTTTTCTCTTTCTTTTCTTTTCATAATGGCTATTTACAAGGTGATCTTTGAAAGAATTCCCCTTTCTATAGGTGATTAGGGGGTAATCAGATAGTGTCTTTCCGATTACGGAATCTGATTTCAGAATCTTCCAATTCTTACGCATTATATTGAAGACTTCTGGTGATTTTTCCGAAAAATCGGTGATAAGTCTGATTTTAGTATCTAAGGGCCTGGGTTTATCAATCAACAGGTCTTTTCTTTCTACTAAGTCACTCCTCTTTTCTGCTTGACTTAGGATTCCTTGTCCATATCCTCTCTGCAAGAATCTCTTTTTGGACTGTTCCTTGGCTTTCACAAACTCATGTACGGTTGAGCAATTGCGTTTTATCCGCAAAAACTCTCCCAGGGGGATATTGTTAACGACACTACGGGGATGGTAACTTCGTGAGTGCAATATCGTATTGCCCGCCGTGGGTTTTCTATAAGCAGCGGTTTGGATCCTACCATCTTCCACATAGACCCGAAGGTCCAAGTAGAATACCTCACTTCTACTTACATTGCTCGTGAAGCTGAGATTCAGATTATTTTCATTTAATTTAGAGATATATCTCTCAGCCTCCTCCTGTGGTCCCCGCCACACCAAGAATAAATCATCGATGTAGCGGGTCCACAGAACAATGTTGTCCATCCACCTGTCATTCCCTTCCGCCCAGGCCACGTGCTTCTCCCACCAGCCCACGAATAGATTCGCGTAGCTGGGGGCGAAGCACGTGCCCATCGCGGTCCCCTGCAGTTGTAAATACAGTTTCCCTGCAAACAAAAAAATTTTATTTCTCAAACAGAAGTCTGTGAGTTCCAATAACATGGCATTATGGCTTCGATACTTAATAGGTCTGAGTTCTAGGAAGCTTTTCATTGCCATGAGACCATCTTCATGCTTAATGGATGTGTATAAGCTGGCAATGTCTAATGTTATTAGGATCATATCCTCTTCCCATTTAACATCCTGTATTATTCTCAAAAAGTCCTTCGTATCTTTGAGATACTAACTTAGGTCCTTCACGAATGGGGCAATGAAGCTATCGATATAGCTCGAGGTTTTCTCCAATAAACTGTCTTTAGCGGACACGATAGGTCTTCCAGGAGGCCATATTTTGCTCTTGTGTACCTTTGGCAGGTGATAGAATGTTGCAATTTGAGGAAAGTCACACTTCAGGTTTTTCCAGTCTCTGAAATCAAGTATTCCTTTGTCTTTCCATTTCTCAATCAAATCATTGAATGCTTTGATGCTTTCCGTATACTTGATTCTCTTTATCTCCACATAGTGTTCTTTGTTATTCAGTTGGGACAAGGCTTCATCCTCGTATTGGCTGCGTTTTAGGATAACAATGTTCCCCCCTTTATCACTGGGTTTTATAATAATATTCTCATCTTCCCTTAGATTTTGAATCACAGCCCATTCTTCTTTGCTCAAATTTTTTCTCCTATGATTAAAGCTTCCCATTTGGAGATGTTTCAATTCATCAACGACTATTTCCTGGAAAGTATCTATTCCATCGTGCGGTGTCCTTGGGTTGGTTTTAGATTTGATAGTCATATCACTCTTACAACCCTGTTGGATAATCCCACATTCCTCCAAAGTTTGTGTGGGTCGAGTATCCCAATCTTGTGAGTGGCTAGTTCCAATCAACATTTGCGCCACCGCGATGGCCTGGAGATCTTTACCTGTTATAGTCACTAAGGGATCAGTCCCTTCAATGGTGATTCCATCATCTGCTTTCGGGTTAAGAGTATGTATCTTCTGCAATTTTAACTTTCTAATAAATCTGAACAGATCAATTCGTGTCTGTGTGTAGTCAAATGCCGGGGTCGGACAAAAGGTTAAACCAAGTTTTAGCAATTCTTCTTCTTTTGGAGATAATTCTCTATCTGATAGATTGATTATTGTATTTTCTTTCAAGTTCATCATGTTTGTTTCCAGGTCTTCCCTCGGGCACTCCTTGTGACTACCGGAGTGGATCTGCCTTGGGCGCCCCCGCCTACCCCTCCTCGTTTTCCTTTTGGTGTTCTTGGTGGGTGTGTGGTTGCTGCGGGTCGCTGTCTGAGTCCCCTGATTACTTTGTACTCCTCGAAAAAAGGATCGTCTTCTGTGGTGTCCGGTCTTGCTATTGGGTCACCACCACCTCCTTCAGCACCTCTCGCCCTAGCTGATTCGGCCTCTGAGATTTCGGACTCTTCAGTACTTACAGGGGTTCTATTTCTTGATCTCTCCTGTTGCAATGTTCTTCTTGGTGCGTCGTACTTTCGTGCGAATGTTAATATTCTCCCATTCGCATAATCCTTCTCATCACGGATGAACTTGGATTGTTTCCTCAATTTGATTGTATTTTCATAATCAATTAGCCTTTTTTTCATTTGTTCCCGTAGCTCCTCGCACTTTTTAGTATCCTTGTCGTCGCTAATCTTAGCTTCAATTGCCTTGATCTCTTCTTGTAGCTTAGTTCCGACCACTCTTTTAAAAGTTCTTTGTTGGGTTTTTCATATGAGGGGACTAATAAAATTCTTAGTCCCCTAGGGACTCGCCCAACTTCCAAATATTTTTGTAAACTTGTGGCCTCCCACCACTTACGAATTTCTCGCTCATATGTTTTCTCAAGGGTGGTAAACAGACTGGTCAATGTATCCGGTGCACCCGCTGTCTGCAATGGAGTGACTTTTTTCCGTGCCCCGGTTTGGGGAATAAACAGAGAGTCTGCAGCTTGCTCCCTTTCACTGTCTGTGAACATTGCCTGAATTGCGGGGTTTGTTTATTCTGTACGTGACTCTGCCTATCGCTTCAGGCTGTGCGCGGTCTGCCGGCTTGTATTCAAAGTAGTAGGAGCGCTGTTCACTCACCCGTACCAGGGTTTCCCAATCGCCGAGTTTCCTCACGATCGGTCGTCCTTCTCCAGGTTGTGTCACGGAATGCAGCTCACTTTCTCCAAATTGCGCTACTCGCACAATTTTCCGGCGGGGCCAGACGGTAATCAAAATTTTTGGCACGCAGGTTCCACCATCCGCCGCTCCACTCGACCACGGGTGCCTCTCTCACACGGTGGATGCGTATATATATATCTATACACATACATATTAAAAACACACAATGCAGCCTTCCATAACAATGCTGAGCAATGTTGCAAGAAATTCCCTTGTATGCAATCATATTCCAATACAGCAGGGAGAAAAAAAGCATTTGAAAACTGCTTTAATATACAGCAGAAATCACAATCCTGCAAGGAAGAATGAAAAAAAAATTGTCAGCACATAGGCTGCATTGCAGAAACATTAGTGTAGAAAGCTGAAAAGCTAACCCACAGAAACACTCAAATAAACTGGCACCGTGCCTTTAAGGCAGCCATGACCCCTAGCTTCCCATCATGCCTCAGGGGTGACCGTTAGGTCAGTTGTTCTTTCCGGCTCCCTCTGTCAGGACCCTGGTTACTTCAGCTCTAACTTCTTTCTGATTTCTGTCAGAAAATACTTCTATTTTTTTGTCAAAAGCTTTTTAATTCGACCGCCTTTTGGTCTTGGAGTATATCTCTACCGTTTTTATGGGGAGTTGAGCATTATTTTTGAGTCAAAAATGCCCTCTCTTTTTGACTCTTGCCCTGCCTGTGGCAAGAAGAATGCTAAAACAGACTCCTATCCTGTCTGTATTCTCTGCCTTCCTTCTGATCATGATCCATAGACCTGTCAGCATTGCCAGCTGCTGTCCAAAAGAACTCTTAAGGACAGGGAGAAGATTCGCCTCTATGGGCTTGCTGAGAAGAAGAAATCTCCTTCAAGAGGCAGGTCTCCGATGAAGAAGAGGAAAGAGAGAGCCACCACTCCATCTAGAAGTAAGGTTCCAGTATCGGCGTCGGGCTCGGCACCTCAGATTCCTTCATCGGCAACAAAAACGTCGACGAAAAGACAATCGATGGTGGGCTTGCCTTTGAGAGAATACCGGTCATCGACGAAGAACACTGGTACATCGGATCCTCCGCCGTTGTCAACCCGGCGACGATCGGCATCGAGGAGTCGCTCTCCGTTGGTGCAGCCTCGCCCAACGTCGAGAAACAGATCTCCGTCGTCGCCGTCAAGTCGGAGTTCGATGTCGAGACATGCTCCGCCGTCGCAAGGACACCGGCGATCGGCATCGAAGCAGGCGTCTCTGTTGCGTCAACCAGGCGGCGGTCAAAGTCGAGACGCGCCTCGTCACTTGAGGCCAGGCACTCATCACCTCGTCGTCGTCCAAGTGACGTTCGACGACGGCGGCTCGATCTTCACCGACGGCGAGGGATTCGATGTCGAGACCAAGAGTAAAGTACACCAAACGTCGTTCGACGTAGAGATGTCAATCTCCGTCGAGGACGAGAAGTGCCCCGATCTCAACTCCACTGACTTCCAGACGGTCAGCGTCGAGAGAGAGATCGACCTCGAGAAGGATTTCTCCGTCCAATCACTCACCGATGAGGTCTTCTGCACGCTCAACGTCGAAGGCGAGGTCTTTGGGCTCCAGACATTCGACGTCGCACCATACAACGTCGAAGCACACTGAGAGGTCGACGTCGAGGAGACGATCAGGTTCTAGGGACTCACCAGTGATGGTGACACAGAGCCGATCGACGTCGAGGCACTCCCCATCGACATCACATCGCTCATCGAGGCGCCGATCATGCTCCAGAAGCCGCAGAGAGACCTCTCATTCTATTTAGAGCTCACCCCAGATGATTGCATCATCACGGAGTACTTCTTCTCATTCGCCTGAGCCTCTAATATCACCTCCAAGAGGCTCTCCAAGGAGACAGCGATCTCCTTCAGTCCATCTTTCGCCCAGATGGCTCCAACCTCTCCATCATTGGCAGACGGTGCCCTCTGGTCACGCCCAGTGGCCTACGGACTATTCCAGTCCACTGCACAGATCACCGTTACAGCGTCTCGTGCAGGAAGTGGACAGGTCCCCCACCACTTGGGCCAGAGAACACAGAGGCAGATCCCCTGAACGCAGGTCGGCTCAGGGTCATCGCAAGAGGCGGCGAACACCATCTTGGTCCTCCTCTTTGACGCACTCATCAAAAAGGGATTACTCACTTACCCTTAAGGATATTCCTCCTTCTAGGGTGTCACCTATCGATGATGTGAACACTTTTCACAATGTTCTGGCGAGAGGAGCTCAAAAGCTGGGCATCACCATGTCAGCTCCTCAGACCACCATGTCCATAATTTTTGAGACTCTACACCAAAGGTTTGCGACTAGACCATTGCTTCCTTTGGTCCCTGGTATCATTGAACCGGTAATGGACATCTTCCTAACTCCATAATCGGCTAAAGCCGCTCCAGGTCAGATCCTAGAGAAATATAAACCGTCTGAATCAGATTCGCTTTTCCTCAAATTGGATCCACCGACGGACTCTATTATTATTGCAGCAGCGAAGAAGACACACGCAGTTGCATCGTCCTCCTCAGCTTCTCCGGATAAAGAGAGTAGAGCACAGGATTCTTGGGGATGGAAGGCTTGGAGCTCTGCAGCGTCTTCTCTTCAGGTATCTAATGCTGCGGCTCTGCTGGGCCGTTGTGACAGGTCCTTATGGAATTCACTGGAGCGTTTCAAGGACAAACTCCCAAAGGAGGATCAGCAGGACTTCTCTGAGTACCTCCAAGAAGGTGCGCTGGTGGCCAACCAAGTAATAAGCACTGCAGCGGATGGTGCGTCTCTGGCGGCTCACTCTTATGCACATGGCATATGTGCACGAAGATCTTCCTGGTTACGCCTCACAGCGTTGAAACCGGAGGCACAGCAGCACATCCTGAATCTTCTGTTTTCTGGCACCTCACTGTTCGGAACACATACAGATGAGGAAATGGGCAGAATGAAAGCCGAGTTAGACACCTTGAAGGCGGAGGGCCTGGAGAAGTAAAAAGAGTTTAAACGACGGTACAGGTCCTAAAATCGGAAAACTTATCAACAGAGGGTTCAAACCCCTCAATGGTCACTAAACAAGCAGAACAAGACCCAGTACCAAGGCCGTCGTTCCTCGAGAGGAAGGGGAGGACACCAACAGCTGTCCTCTTCGGCAACAAAAACTCAAGGGAAGCAATTAATTTCTACTCAACGACGATGTGGTGACGGACATTTTTCATCAATGGGGTCATCCTTTCATCAACCTCTTTGCCATGCCTTCGCATCCAAGTTTTACAGACCAGGAACGTGGGGGAATGCTCTTTTGATAGACTGGTCAGGGATGTTTGCATACACCTTTCCACCCATCCCTCTCAGTCCGAAGGTGGTGGCCAAACTGATCAGATCCAGAATGACAATGATCCTCATCGCACCGAACTGGCCTCGCCAGTGGTGGTATCCGGACCTGTTGCAGCTCTCGGTTCGCCCGCATCGGAGACTCCCGTGCAGGCCGGACCTTCTCACTAAAATGGGAGGGAAGATTCTGCACCCCAGCCTTACCTCGCTCAGCTTGGCAGCATGGCTCCTGAAGTCCTGCAGTATGGACATTTGAACCTCCCTCAGGACTGCATGGACATTTTGAGGGAGTCAAAGGGACCATCCACAAGGACCTCATACTCTCTTAAATGGAAAAGGTTTTACTTGTGGTGTATTCGTAATGGTTGGAGTCCAATTGACGGGCAAGAAGAGGTAATCTTTCCGTATCTGCTCTACTTGGCCAAATCTGGTTTGAAGTATTCATCCATAAAAGTGCATTTGGCGACCATCACAGCATATCGAAAATCACCAATCCAGCCTTCTTTCTTTCAACGTCAGGTGGTCAAGGATTTTCAACAGGGGTTGAAGAAGGTTGACCTTCCTGTTCAACCTCCTTCTCCTTCTTTGGAGTTGAATCTAGCCTTGTCCAAATTAATGGGTGCCCCATTTGAACCCATTCATAAGGCCACATTACAACACCTTACATGGAAAGTAGCTTTTCTAGTGGCGATTACATCAGCACGCAGAGTGAGTGAAATACAAGTCCTCTGTTCTAAGGAACTATATCCAGTTTTTCACCACAATAGGGTGGTTATGCGAACTAACCTTTCCTTCCTGCCCAAGGTAGTGTCTGATTTCCATGTAAATCAGACAATTTCTCTACCCTCTTTCTTTCCCAATCCTGCTACGCCAGCAGAAAGGTCTCTTCATTCGCTTGATCTCAAGAGGGTTCTTAAGTTCTATTTGGAGGGAACAAAATCCATTAGAAAAGCCTGATCAATTGTAAACTACGGCTCTGTTAGAACAGGCTTTCCAGCTTCTAAAAGATCCATTTCACGATGGATAGTGTCTTGTATAAAGTTGGTCTACCAATTAGCGAACAAACATCTGTTAGCCTCCCCTAAATCTCACTACTAGGGGCAAGGCTGCCACGGTTGCATTCCTACACAATGTACCGATGGCCGAGATTTGCAAGGCTGCAACTTGGAAATCGGTCCATACGTTTACCAGGCATTACTGTCTGGATTCTGACTCCAGGGCAGATACCCAAGTAGGCCAGGCCTCCTTGAGGAATCTGTTTCAATGCTAACCTATTGGAGTCTGTAGATGCTTTATGGTTACTATGTACCTTGATTGTACTGTACTCTGGTTACTTGCCCGCAGGATGAGGGGATGGGCTTGCTATTCTATTCATGTGCTTATGACTATTGATGAGGATCCCCTGGAAGAGAAGGATAAGTTACTTACCTGTAATCTGGTTCTCTTCTAGGGGTATCCTCATGAAAGTCATAAGCAACCCACCCGCTTCCCCGGGCAAGTGAGCAAGATACATATCATCTCTTTGTAAAATTGTATGCGGGTCTCCACAAAGAACAACTGACCTAACTATCACTCCTGAGGCATGATAGGAAGCTAGGGGTCATGGCTGCCTTAAAGGCACGGTGCCAGTTTATTCTAAGTGTTTCTGTGGGTTAGCTTTTCAGCTTTCTACACTAATGTTTCTGCAATGCAGCCTACGTGGTGACAATGTTTTTTATTCTTCTTTGCAGGATTGTGATTTCTGCTGTATATTAAAGCAGTTTTCAAATGCTTTCTTCTCCTTGCTTTATTGGAATATGTTTGTATACAAGGGAATTTCTTGAAACATTGCTCAGCATTGTTATGGAAGGCCGCATTGCGTGTTTTTTATATTTATATATATATATATATATATATATATATATATATATATATATGTATAAATGTATATAGAGCTACATATATCCACAACTCCCCAGGTGAGCAGTGGCAGATTTCTCGCCTCCTTCCTCAGCAAATACGGACACGAACCACTCGAATTTAGTGCAAGTTAATTTATTTTCTGCAGTTTTGCCGCCATAACGTTTCGGCTGCCCAGAGCCTTGGTCACATGACAACGTGAACCAATAAAGTGACATCTTATGAAGTGCAAGTGCAAATTTTTAATCAGATCACCCGACTTCGTTGTAAATAGACATAGAAGACCTGTAGCACCATACTGATTTAAAAGACATATACAATCATTTCTAACAATACCAATTCCAGGGGTTACATGGATTAGTGCGAATAGCGCAAAAATGTGCAAATATGCTGTAATACAATTTTATATCGTAAACATCATATGTGACGCGTAATCGCGTAATGCGCTTCAATCAATGCATAAATGCCATTTTAATGTTACAGCCTCTCGCTGCCGTCCAAGGAATAGTGCAATCAGTTTAGGTAAAAGGGTAAATCCAAAAGTGCAGTGCAGTAATCAAATTTATGCCAATGGCAAGATAATGTGCAAATACGCAATGGTTCAATATCTTTTCTATAAACATCATATTGCTTGCAAAGTGCAGTCAGTTAAAATATCAGGATACATCCATGTTTATGATGGGATATGAGTTCATATCAATATCTCATCACTGTGCAAATACGCAAAAGTGCAATCATATGCAATAAGCATCATATTGTATATCAGGTCAAGCTAAATTACAGGATAAATGCCTTCACTCAGTCCTGACCATCCTCAACACTCGGTGTTGAAATGCTATATATTGCTACTCACACCACTCACACATAGATCCATCAACATTGTGAAATGAACACTACCGTTTTTTGCACCAATATCATTGCCACCATATTGTTTCTATCACCTCCTGGCGCCATTAGCAACTTCATATGTTGAGCTCTATGTAACTGTTCCTGGACATTATTGTCCTATTTATATTTACCTCGGTGATATTCTGAGATGTTGGATTTTCTAAAAGATATGGGGATAAATCCCTGTGATTTGCAGATACTGTCACCTTCCAGATCTCCATATGTTGTGTCCTCATACTTTTTCTATTGAGGTCTGATATGTATAGTGACGTGTGAAAAAACACCTTAAGTGTACCCAAACCCTAGTGATTAAAAACTCATCACTTTGCATGTTCTTACATTTAGGGGATTTTCTTCCTTTACAGGATATATTGTTAACTGAGCCCAATTGCATATATACTAGCAACAAGTCAAATGACCTCACTATTTACACTCATGTTTCATTTCAATTGATCATCTACTGGAGCCAGAGACCAGACAAGCCTAGCAAGCACAGAGCTGTAATTACATATTAGGCATTGCTCATTTCTTATACATTGTCATGTTCACCTATTAGTCTTAATCCTGCCTTTTGTGGGAAATTAGTAGGTTGTTACTTGACACAGTACAACTAGTATTTAATATTGTAATGTACTGTTCAAATTAAATACTAAAACAATAAGTTAATATCATACAGGTAAAGCCAGCCAGTATTCCTACTAAGATAAAAATCGTTGTTGTGCCACTATTCCTCACTTTCTAGCTGCAACTTTAACGTAAACATGTGTACAGATCATCTGTAACGTTAAGTCCCCCGGGGTGCTTTGTATTTAATTGCAGTATATATCTTGTCTCGAGTTTGCAGAGCTTTGACTCCCTGTCCCCTCCTCTCCTGCTTGCACTGATCGCATCTATTACATAAAATTTCAGGCCCCTGTTGTCACTTTGGTGAAGTTCTCTAAAATGCCTAGCCACCGGATAGGTATTATCATGATTGGCTATCGCTTTTAGATGCTGAAGTATGCGCTTATGTACCGCGTGTTTTGTACTGCCCACGTATCTAAGCATACAAGGACATTGGAGTACATAAATAGCAAATTCCGTTTTGCATGTTAGCACCTTAGATATGTGGTGTTCGATGTTACTGAACCCGTCTTTAAATGTTTTCTTGTTAATGCCATGGATGCATGACTTACAAGTTTTGCATCTAAAGAAACCACTATTAGTTTGTAACCAAGATGTTTTTTGAACAATTTCTGGACTGGTTTTAACCAGGCGAACTTTCACAGATGGGGCCCCACTAAATGTGAACATATATGTGATATGTTTCCGGGGTCCCGCGCATGGTCGGGAATATTCATATGCTTATGACTTTGATGAGGATACCCCTGGAAGAGAAACAGGATTACAGGTAAGTAACTTATCCTTATCTCTTTTCTGCATTCCTCTTTAACCTGTTGCTCCCAATTCATTGCCCAACTGTATGCTTTTTTGTTCAACTACAGAGCAAGAAGTTGTCATCATCTAGAAAAAAATGTCCAATCTGCATATTATTGGCATATATTTATGATCTGATTCCTAGTTCAGTTTGATAGCTAACTTACCCTAACCAGGAGTTGAAGCGCCCTATGGCACTTAGGAACCTAAATGTAGTGGTTAAATCAGTGGCTATTGGTTATCGTTAGTTATTATTAGTCACTGGGATTAGTCTTGTGCTCTCACAGAACCATTCCATGAATTTACTTCTGTTTCTGTGTAAGAGATTAATTTAAAAGGAGCTTGGTGTGCTCATTAGTGGGAGGGGGCATTGCGAGTACATGCCAGTGGATGGTGCAGTAAATAAAATAGTCTAGAGGAGATTAATTATTTTTCAGCTCTTGCATAGGCGAGAACTATTGGCTTTGCCAATGCTTGTTCTGTTTTCTGTTTCTGATGGAGAAATTCCCATAGTCTCACCATTTTTTGGTTTCCCCCCTTGTTCCTACCCTAAGAACAGATTTGAACTTGCCCTTGCTTGACAAGAACAAATGTCCTATCATTTTCGTGAGGGAAGCTATCTGCAAATGTTTAGCGAACACCTACAAAAGTGAGTTTGTGGGTATTCACCAGCTTCTACTGTACTATTGTTTCCAGTGTTTCCGAAATGGCAGCCAATTTCAGGGTACATAAACCACCAGATTTGTCCTGGCGAACATATCCATCAAACACCAAAGGCAATTTCGCCTTCCAGAACATCTCACAAATCTTAATTTCTTATTTTGTGAAAACGCCAATTGCCTCCTAATCTGGAGTTCAGGGCTTAAATGAAACGATGGGGTGGGTGGTGGTGTCAGGGTGACAATATGTGCCATGGCAGGCGGCCCAGAGATCGCAGCACGCTTGAAGAGAAAATGTTTCATATAAAAATTATTTTTCTGGAGCAACAAAACGGTACAAACCCACTCTTCATTAACAGCGAATTGCAAACCGAACATGTAAGTATAATTAAAAAAAATAGGAATTGCTTCCTGCACAGCTGTTTATTTGACAGCTACATAAAGTATATGCTGCCAGTAGGGAATTAGCATAAATACTTATCTTTTTCACGTGGGAAAAATAAAGGTCTGAATCGCCTAAATGGGATTCCAACTTGTGACATGGAGATTTACGCAGAATGTTGCAACCGCCGCACTAACACACTGAGCTATTTCACTAATATAATCATTTACATTGATCTATCTCATTGAAACAAAGGCAAACTTGAAGACAGAAAAAAAAGAAACGTGGCTACATCATTTTACATGCCTGGATTCTTCTTAAAGCTTTGTAATGTGGTTTGGAACAATCTATTTTAAACCCAAAGAATGCGGCCTTCTCATCTCTGCTGACATTTCAAAGCAGACCACTTGCTATTCTCCCAGAACGTGGAATGTGTGTTTGATGCAATTAAAGTAGAATGCATGGCATGCAAGGTTGCATTGTTGCTGTCTGTTGGCACGTACGGCATGAGTCTTTAAGAAAGGCTACATACCTATCAAAATATATGGGCTAGACTTTAGTCACTGGTATTTAGTACTAGTCAGGCTTTTCCAACGTGTCTACTGAACTGCATTCGTTTTGTCTTAAAAGGGCCAAAGCTCAGAGCAGGCAGAATTTATTTGTAGGGTTATGCTGCTTTGCTTAATAATTTGCCTAAATACATCACATTTTTGGGAAATTGCACAAAAAAGCAAAATGCTACTTGCGCTATTTTTTATAGCAAAAAGTATGTCCTTGCATCCAAAACTGACACTAGGATGCAACTTGTACTTGTTTTGGTGCTATTATGTAGGATTTTTTACCCAAGCCATCCCCAATTATGCCATGTGGATTAATGACAGAATACCCTGTAAAAAGCATAATAAGAAATGTCTGGAAATTATGTGAATTGCACAAGCGAGGTTGAAATTTACACGGGCCCAGTTATTTCAACCGTTGTGCAGGCCAAATTTGGACTGTATTTAGTCCTTGACGCCTCCTATGGTGCATGGTAGCCACTCCGTGAGGACACGTCCAAAATATTGTGCCTAGGGAGGGAGGCCACATCTAGAATAGTATAAGTAAGTTATGGAGGCCTCTTCTAGAATATGATGTCTAGGTTCAGGATGCCTTATTAGGAATTCTTAGCCCGGGTCTGGAGGCAGAGTTACCGACTGGAGTTAGTGCAGATTTATGTCAAGAATATGGCATCAACGTGAAAGGAGAGTCTGTGAAGGGAGAACCAGGAATGTAAATATCTGGACACTGGAGTGGAGGGATGAGGGCAAAGGCTCTTAAAGAACCTTTTAATAACTTAATGAGAATAAAAACAATACAAGAGACTGCATATTTAATTGAGGGGAGTTCCTAGCGTAGCAAGGTTTGGGTGTCAGTAGGAATGCAGGTAAGTGGAACGATTTCTCACTGATTAGCCTCACTGATGGGGACTGGCTCACAGGTGGGGTGGTGGGTGCCTTCAGGTATGCCAGACAGTGCAAGGGAAGAGCTCTCACAGGTCAACCAGGCTCAACTTGCGGAACAGCGTGGTCATGACAAAGCAGCTCACAGGCAGAGAGTCAAGAGCAGGATTTATTCTAAATGGTCTGATGGCGCAATGTGTATCTTTGAATACAGGGGTTCTTTTGTCTGCAATGTGCACCAGAATCCATGCATTTGGCTACATGCAGAGGCCTTTGCCTTATGTGCACGGTTGTGTTCCCTGCACGACTTCCGCCAGCTGCAGTTATTTTTACTGCATGGTGGATGAGAAGTGGCTTGGGTCAGAATTAGGGAACGCTGCAGATTTCCCAATGCTGGAAGTTCCACTGCTTACTATTCCATGCCAGATATTCTATTTGAATAGAGTCTTTATAGTGTAAAGTTTTAGTTGGTCCTTCAAACCCATCATGGAGGTTTACTTTTGTTCATACCATTTCCTGTTCCAGCTTACTGTCTCCTCCTGAATATAGTTAAATATTGTCATAATTCCAGAGCACTACGACAGTATGTATTTCTGGCCTGTCAATGTTGCAGATCCAATTTTTATTATTCTCCAATCATCCCACATTTGTTGACACGCAGGCCAGTATCAAGACAGCCAACTCGTGTTTCGTCAATGGATGACTTTTTCAAGGCTCGTCTGTATCAGGCACGAGGCAAACCAAGTTAAAGATGCTTTGTGTCGCGGACTCCAAAAGTCCTTGGAGCCCCAATGACTAGGTATACTGGGGCGTGCTGGTGTTCTCTCCCTACGACCTATAGTTAGATATATTCTAAGTGGTCAGTGTTGCCGTATAGGTGACGTTCAAAGTGTGTAATCAGGCAAAGTCCAAAAAGATCCCTGTAGTTATCAGCGAAGTCAGTTTCAATAAAGCTAATTAACTTACGGGATACCTAGTAAAGTCTAGTCGCTCCATCCATCAAATAGGTAACCCCTTTGTTTCCTAGGGCTAGGATTGTCCTGCGAAACTGCTATGGACTTCTCCTGTTTCACAAGCCGATTCTGGCCCTGGGAAACAAAGCAGTTACCTAATTGCTGATTTCAGGTGCCAAAAGACACTAGATATGCGTCTACAACTCGCACGTCTAAGCCCCTACAGCACTGGGCAGAATCTCCAGGATTCAGCAATGTTGACACCTAGATGCCTGGTATCAGTGCCTGCTCCTCCGCTTTTCGCAGTGTAAAAAGAGAAAAATAAAATAATAATAACTTGAAGTTATTATAATTTTATTTGTTTCTGCTGCTGCGCCTTGGCGTGGCGGGGTGAATCTGCTCTGCTCTCAGAGCAGGAGGGAGGAGTGGTGGGCGCTCAGACCAATCACAACACTGCATTGCAGCGTTGTGATTAGCTATGGGGAGCCTGGGTGCTTCCTGTTTGCACAGAAAAAGCCAGGAAGAGGACAGAGGAAACGCAGCAGCCAGCCAGGTGGCCGGCCGGCAGGTAAGTGAATTTTTTTTACTCCTCTTCCTCCCCTCTCCCTGCCACTTTCTGGGAGCAGCAACCCCTGGGTATTATACATACTACTCACACTCGCATAAATCCTATTCCAGACTAGATTATTTCTTTGTTCAGGCAGGAGATTTAGCAGGGATGTCAGGCTCTACTATAGTACTGAGAGCATTATCCGACCACTCTCCAATCGTGCTTATCCTGAATGTGATTGGGCACAGATGTGATATGCAGTGGCGGCTGCACCCTAGGTGGCTACACATCACCCAGTTCCAAGATTATATTAGAGACAATATAGATGAATATATAAAACTGAACTGTGCCTCGAGGATCTCCAGTGCTTCCAGTGCTACCCTTTGGTAGAATCTAAAGGCAGTCATTCGGGGGGAAAATTAAAGCCTACTCGACAGGCAGCAAAAGAGAGAGGGTACAAGAGCAGAAGATTCTCAAGCAGCGGGTAAGATCAATCCATGGAGGGACTCAGTAAGATCCCTGGAGGGACTTGTGGTGGTATCACCAAGTGCCAAAGGAAGGCGCCTGTTGATGGCAGCCAGGCTGGCACTTAAACAATTAATGCTAGATGATACTAGGGGGTCTCTGACGGTCACAGAGTATAGAATTTACTACCTCTGGGACAAAACCAGAAAGCTGATTTATCAGCTTGCTAATAAGAGTGCTGAATCCAGATTTGAACCAAAGGTACTACGGGTGGAGAGGATGATACTTTACATGGCATAAGGAATATCTGACACGTTTGCAAACTATTATGAAACGCTATACTAATCACATCCACCTGACTCACCTAAAAGACAACTTACAATAGTAAAGGACTTGATAATGCCATCACTATCAGTAGAGAGTAGTACTTCTGTAGTATTGAATCTTTCATAGATTCACATGCTTGTATCTTCCCTGTCGTCATGGTGGGAGTCTTACGGTAACAGAATGACTATAGCAGTATCATAGAGTAAAACACTGCATAGAAAGTCCCATAGGGGACCATTATATTTATATTCACGACTCTCGGTGCCGGTAGGGAATGCCCGGGTTCAAGCCCTGTACCGACTACAACCGACTAATGTCGGTTACCGATCCCCACCGCCGGTGCCTGTATTGCCTTGGGGCTGACCACCACGACCCGTTGTGCCCCGACTGCCGGGCCTTGACGTCGAAGGCTAGGCGGGAGTGGTCCCGCAAGCGCCTCGAGCTCCGGCAGTTGGCCCCGCGCCACTCGAGGTCCCGGTCCAGGAGGGGGGTCGAGGGACCGGTCGCAGGGCCACAGTCATCGAAGCTCAATGAGTCGCCGCCATTCGTCGGGCTCCAAGTCCTCAGGTAAGAGGCACAAGAAGTCGAAGAGACGCCATCGCTTTCTGACTCCCCCTGACGTCAGGAGCCGCAGGCGCCGCGGCCAGCTCCATACCCGCCGGTCCCTGGGCTGAACGCGACGCTGGAGGAGATCGAGGCCTTCCTCATGGCCATGAGGTCCCTCTCTCCTCAGTCGGGTCCCGCGGTGCCTCCGGGCCCCGACTGGGAGTCCATGCGGGGGGTGCTCCGGCCACGGCGCCATCGGGTGCTTCGGCCCCGGCGCCGTCTGCGACTTCAGTCCCGACGCCGCAGCCTCCCGCTGGATCCGGTTCCGGATCCAGGTCACCGCTGGTCGACCTCACGACACCGCCGGTGTCGACCCCCAGGGTGTCGCCCCCGGCGCCATCTCCGCACAACGCCGTCCCTGATCCTTCTCTCGGTCCGGATCCGGTGTCGGACCGGCGTCGACCGACGCCGGCTGAAGAACCTTTCTTCTTTAATCGGCTCCATCCTTTGACCCTGAGTTTCAGGAGATGGAGGATGAAGGGGATTGGGAGGGGTCTGAAGACCCTCTGACACGTGAGTGTCAGTCCTTCCAGGTCTGGACAGAGGAGCTAGGGGAGGCCAGTGGTCTTGATACCTCCCCTGACACTGGCTTTGTCTCCCCTCCTACCGTGGCTATGGAGGAGGAGGCTGCATATAGTGTCGTGCTGACGCGGGCAGCCAAGACGTTGGCGCTTACGCTCCCTGTCGCTACTGTGAGGTCTAACATCCTGACTGAGGTCCTTAAACCGCCGAGTGGCGCTCCGGAGCCTTTACTGCTGTTTAATGAGGCTCTCATGGATGTCCTGTTGGGCACCTGGTCCAGGCCCGCTACAGGCCCCCTGTAGATAGGAACATCGCCAGGCGCAACCGCCCAGCTCCGGGCGACCCTAGCTCTCTGTCCACCCACCCTACCTCCGAGAGTCTGGTTATCCTAGGCCTCTACTTCCCAATCCGCATTCCCGAGTGCTCCCCCTGATCGGGAATCCAAGAGGTATGAACAGTTTGGTAAGAAGCTGTTCTCGTCCCTTAGCTGCGGACTGCGGTCAGTCAACACCGCTTGCCTCTTGGGCCGTTATATCCACTCTGTGGGATACGGTTGTGGCCGTGCTGCCACAGTGTCCGGAGGGGGCCCGGGCAAAACTCGCTCAAACCCTCGCGGAGGGACGAGACGCAGCTCGGTACTCTATACGATGTGGACTGGATACCACGGACTCGCTGGGTAGGTTGATGTCAACGACGGTGGCGGTTCGCCGCCACGCCTGGCTGAGGTCCGCCAACTTCTCGGCTGATGTCCAGAACACCCTCATGGACATACCGTTTGATGGCAGCCACCTCTTTGGTGGCAAGGCAGATCATGCGCTTGAACATTTCAAGGACTCCAGGGCTATGGCCAAGTCCTTGGGCCTCTCGGTACAGCGTCAGCAGCAGTCTGCTTTTCGCTCCTTTCGTGGCCAAGGAAGGGGCGCCCCTTCACGTCCTGCCAGTCACGGGCTACATCCAGCGCGGCGGTGGGTGTGGTAACCGCCGTGGCGGTGCCAGGGGACAACGGCGCGGCCAGTCCACATCTACTCCCACAGCATCTGCCACAAAGCCCTCCTAGTCCGAGCTTTCAGGCCCATTTAACGCCAGTGGGGGGCAGGGTCAGTAGAGAAGTGTGGCTTAATGGTTAGAGCGGCAGACCCTGATGTAGAGTCTGGCCCGGGACCAGGGTTCAATTCCCGCCTCGGCGGGTCTTGGGCTCAATTTCCCCGGACCTGATAATTCTCGCCTCGGTGCCTATTCTAATCATGGGTCCCACTCTGCAACTCTGGGCAATAGCTTGCTTAATCTCCACAACGGCCCCAACAGCGCTAGGATGCCTGGCTTCACCTTGGGGGTGCCTAGGATTTGGCACTTCACAGGAAAAGGCCAGGAAGGGTTCCACAGCGGTATGTGTACAGCGCCTTGAGACCCCTTCGGGGGTGATTCGTGCGCTATATAAGCACTTCATTTACATTTACATTTACAGGGTCCCCCATCACCTCCTTCACTGGCGTACCATCACTTCGGACAGGTGGGTGCTGCAAATTGTCCGAAGGGGCTACTCCCTCCTCTTCGAGGCGACCCCTCCAACCATGCCACCGCAGTACCACCGCGTGTCGGGGGATCACTTGCAATTTCTGCAAGAGGAAGTGTCGGCCCTCTTGGCCAAGGGGGCCATCGAGCGCGTTCCTGGGCCAGAAGTAGGGTTTGGTTGCTATTCCCACTACTTTCTGGTACCCAAGAAGGGCAAACGGGGCCTATGCCCTATCTTGGAACTAAGGAACGTCAACGGCTTCCTCCGGAAGGAGAAGTTCAAAATGCTGACTCTGGCTCAGGTCTTGGCTGCCCTGGACCCCGGAGACTGGGTGGTAGCGTTGGACTTGCAGGATGCGTATTTCCACATCCCCGTCCTGCCGGCCCACCGGCGTTACCTGCGGTTCACGGTAGGCCACGAGCCCTTTCAGATTACGGTGCTCCGCTTCGGCCTTACCAGCGCCCCACGGGTGTTCACGAAAGTGATGGCGGTGGTCGCAGCTCATCTGCGCAGGTTAGGGGTTTCAGTCTTCCCCTACCTCGACAACTGGTTGTTGAAGGCAGGCTCGCCCCAGACAGTCGTACGCCACCTCCAGACTACGGCTGTTCTCCTGCACATGCTGGGGTTCTCTATCAATGTGCCGAAGTCGCACCTGTGTCCCTCCCAGAAGCTCCTCTTCATCGGAGCGGTTCTAGACTCTGCGCAGTTTCGGGTATATCCTCCCGAACAGCGGGTTCGGGATATTCAGGCTCTGATTCCGATCTTTCAGCCGTTATCCCGAGTCTCGGTCAGGTTGACGCTGCGGCTTCTGGGGCTGATGGCCTCCTGCATCCTTCTGGTGCATCACGCCCGGTGGCGGATGCGGGCTCTGCAGTGGGACCTGAAGTTTCAGTGGGCGCAGCATCAGGGCAACTTGTCCGACCACTTCTTGATCTCGGAGGGCACTGCACGACAGTTGCAGTGGTGGCTCACAGACCGCGATTGGGTCAGCGGCAGGTGCATCTCCCTACCCCAACCAGAGCACGTAGTTGTGACGGACGCGTCCCTCCATGGCTTGGGGGGCCACATGGGAGAGGCGGAGATCAGAGGACTCTGGTCTCCGGCGGAGTCCCGGCTCCATATCAACCTTCTGGAGCTGCGGGCGATCCGGCTTGCTCTGAAGGCATTCCTCCCCTCTGTCCGGGGGAGTGTAGTGCAGGTGTTCACTGACAACACCACCGCCATGTGGTATTCCAACAAACAGGGCGGGGTGGGGCTGTGGACCCTATGCCAGGAGGCTCTGCGCCTCTGGCAGTGGCTGGAACATCAGGGCATGACCCTGGTGGTTCAACACCTGGCAGGTTCCCTGAACGCCAGGCTGGACGAACTCAGCCGTCGGTGCATGATGGATCACGTCTGGCGTCTGCACTCGGACGTGGCGCAAGGTCTCTTTCAGCAGTGGGGAGAGCCTTGGTTAGATCTTTGCGCCACAGAAGAGAACGCGCAATGTCATCAGTTCTGCGCGTTGGAATTTCCAAGGCGGCACTCGCTCGGCGACGCTTTTCGTCGCAAGTGGAGTTGCGGGCTGTTGTACGCCTTTCCGCCTATACCACTTCTGCCGAGAGTGCTGAAGAAGATCAGGTGCAACCGGGCCCAAGTCATCCTTGTGGCTCTGGACTCGGCACGAAGGTACTGGTATCCCGAGCTACTCAGCATGTCAGTCAATCCCCAGATACCTCTGCCTCTTCAGGAGGACCTTCTGTCGCAGCTGCAGGGGGCGGTCCTCCACCCGAACTTGTCCAGCCTCCACCTCCATGCGTGGAGATTGAGCGGCGACAGTTGAGGCCATTTGACTTGCCTCCTGAAGTCTGTGATGTTATTCTGGCAGCCAGGCGGCCCTCCACAAAATCGGTATACGCCTGCAGGTGGAACAAAATTGTGGCATGGTACACAGCAAAGGCTGTGGATCCACTCTTTGCCCCTCTTTCTGAGGTTCTCCTCTTTCTTCTTTCTCTTGCCCAGCAGGGCTCTGCTCTGGGCACTATCAAGGGCTACCTCTGTGCCATTTCCGCCTTCTTAAGGCTACCTGATCAGCCCTCTTTGTTCAAGTCCCCAGTTGTAAATAGGTTCTTGAAGGGCATCACTCATATGTTCCCTCCTGTTCCTTTCATGATGCCTCAGTGGGACTTGAACCTTGTTCTGACTTATCTGATGTGTGCTCCCTTCGAGCCACTTCATAACTGTCCTCTTTGTCTTCTTATCCTTAAGACTGTTTTCCTGGTTGCCATCACTTCTACCAGGAGAATGAGTGAGCTCCAGGCCCTTTCTTCTAAACCTCCTTTCCTTTCTGTCCATTCGGACAAAGTTGTGTAGAGGACGCAACCCTCTTTCCTGCCCAAGGTAGTCACAGCCTTCCACATCGGGCAGTCCATCACCTTGCCCACCTTCTTTCCGCCTCCGCATCCCTCGAAAGAGGAAGAGAGGCTCCACCGTCTGGACCCAAAACATGCGCTCTCATTCTACCTGGATCGCACACGCCAGTTCCGGGTGGATGACCAACTCTTTGTTGGTTACGTGGGCGCTAAGAAGGGTCGGGCGGTGCACAAACGAACCATCTCTTGGTGGGTCGTCTTGTGCATCAAGATTTGCTGCTCTTTGGCGAGGAAGGAGCCTCCTGTTGGGCTGAGGGCCCATTCTACTCGGGCCACGGTGGCTACCACTGCCCTGGGTCGTGGAGTCCCATTGCAGGACATCTTTCAGGCAGCTAGGTGGGCCTAGCTGCACACGTTCGCAAGACACTACTGCCTGGACAGCCAAGTCCGGAGAGTTGACTTTTTCGTCCATTCCGTTCTTCAGGACTTTCTGGTGTGATCATTCGTTCGCAGACCCACCACCGGGGTTGGTATTGCTGGGGTATCTATTCTAAGGTAAGGAATTTAATACTAACCTGTTTCTTTCAGATGCACAAGTTACTTACCTTCGGTAACGAAAAAGTAGTTAGTATTAGATTCCTTACCGCCCCACCCATCCTCCCCGTTCTGTGAACCGACATCTAGGGTTAAGGTCCTCCCCTTTCAGGGCCCTAGTTTTATGGCACCAGTTCTGGTTTTTATCATGGCTCTGCGTTTTCTGGCGCGGAAAAGCTGTGTATAAGAACTGACGTCAGCGCGCGAGGGCGGCGTCTAAGTACTCCGACAACGTCATCCCGGCGCCAACGACGCCAACGACTGATGCGGAGCCGCAGACGACGCCTACCGACACGCAGGGATACTACTATGCAAAATTTTCCGTATCCAATCTGACGCCTGGGGATATTCTAAGGTAAGGAATCTAATACTAACTACTGTTTCTTACAGATACATCGTTACCGAAGGTAAGTAACTTGTGCGACGACGACGGCATCGTCGACGATAATCAAAATCTTGACGACGAGAGGTTCTTCGTTGACGGGAGACTCGTCGACGACACATTTCAAGTCTCCGAAATCAACATCCTCCATTACTTTAAAGTCATTTTACCCGCCGACGGGCTCGTCGACGACGGAAAAATCTTCTGACTTTACCAGTTGGACCAAGGTTTCACCGTTCCCACCGTCAACTCTGTTGGAAATGCAGTCAGAGGATGAGGAGTCTGGAGTAGCTTATAGCCCATCCTAGCTACAAATAAAAAGTCAGGACACTGATGAGGAGGAGTACCAGGAGGTACAAGAAATGTAAATGTCAAATGTAAATGTCAAGGTATTTGTAGAGCACACTGCCACCAAGCGGTTTCCTGGCGCTATTACTCATACCGCTGTGGAACCCTTCCTGGCTTTCCCTGTGAAATGTCCACTCCTGGGCACCCCAGGGTGAAGCCAGGCATCCTAGCGCTGTTGGGGCCGGTGTGGAGGTTAAGCAAGCTATTGCCCAGAGTTGCAGCGTGGGGCCCATGATTAAGTTCAAGTTCAAGTTCAAGTTAGACATTTGTATAGCGCACTACTCACCCAAGGGTCTCAAGGCGCTTGTGGGGGGGAGGTGAATTATTTATCGAATAGCCAGGTTTTAAGTTCCTTTCTGAAGGAAATGTGGTTCTGTGTGAGGCGGAGGTGAGTGGGGAGAGAGTTCCAGGTCTTGGCCGCCAGGTAGGAGAAAGATCTTCCTCCCATGGTGGATCTGTGGATGCGCGGACCTGCGGCAAGCGCTTGGTTGGAGGATCTTAGTTGGCGGGTGGGTGTGTAGAAGGACAGTCGTGTGTTGAGGCATTCGGGTCCTAGTTTGTAGAGGGCCTTGTGATCGTGGGTGAGGAGACGGAACGTTATTCTCTTGTTGACGGGAAGCCAGTGGAGGTCTTTCAGGTGGCCAGTAATGTGAGCTCGGCGGGGGATGTCCAAAATGAGTCTGGCAGATGCGTTTTGGATGCGTCGGAGTTTTTTTTGTAATTTGGCTGTGGTTCCGGCGTAGAGGGTGTTTCCATAGTCTAGTCGGCTAGTGACCAGTGCGTGGGTGACCGTCTTTCTTGTTTCGGTGGGGATCCAGCGGAAGATTTGTTTGAGCATACGGAGTACGTTGAAGCAAGAGGATGAGACGGCGTTAACTTGTCTGGTCATAGAGAGGGAGGAGTCAAGGATGAAGCCCAGGTTGCGTGCGTGGTCTGTGGGTATGGGTGCTGTACCCAGGGCCGATGGCCACCAAGAGTCGTCCCAGGCAGAGGGTGAAGATCCTAGGATGAGAACTTCCGTTTTGTCTGAGTTAAGTTTTAGGCGGCTGTTTTTCATCCATTCGGCTACTTCTTTCATGCCTTCATGAAGATTGGTTTTGGCGGTGTTAGGGTCTTTGGTGAGGGAAAGGATCAGCTGGGTGTCGTCTGCGTAGGAGATGATGTTGAGGTTGTGTTGTCGCGCGATGGATGCGAGGGGACTCATGTAAACGTTGAAGAGGGTGGGACTGAGTGATGATCCTTGTGGGACTGCGCAGATGACTTCGGTGGCCTCAGATTTGAATGGGGGGAGTCGGACTCCCTGGGTTCTTCCGGCGAGGAAGGAGATGATCCAGTCCAAGGCTTTTCCTTGTATTCCAACGTTGCTGAGGCGTTGTATGAGGGTGCTATGGCAGACTGTGTCGAAGGCGGCGGAGAGGTCGAGTAGGATGAGGGCAACTGTTTCTCCGTTGTCTAGGAGCGTTCGGATGTCATCTGTCGCTGCGATGAGGGCGGTTTCGGTGCTGTGTTTGGCTCGAAAGCCGGACTGTGAGGGGTCGAGGAGGTTGTTGGATTCAAGGAAGGCAGCGAGCTGGCTATTAACGGCTTTCTCAATGACTTTTTGCCGGGAAAGGGAGGAGGGAAATGGGGCGGTAGTTCTTAAGTTCAGAGGAGTCTGCTGTGGGTTTCTTCAGGAGTGCACTGAGTTCGGCGTGTTTCCAGCTTTCAGGGAAGGTAGCGGAGTTGAAGGAGCAGTTGATGACATCGCGGAGATGGGGTGCGATGATGGAGTCTGCTTTGTTGAAGATGTGGTGGGGACAGGGGTCGGTTGGTGAACCTGAATGGATGGAGTTCATTAGGCGGATGGTGTCTTCAGTGGTGATTGGGTTCCAGGCGCTGAGGTTGTTAGAGAGCGGTTCGGGATTGGAAATAGGTGGGGTGGGCTGTTCTTTCGAGATGTTCTTAAAGCTGTTATGTATATCGGCGATTTTGATGTAGAAGAAAGAGGATAGCGAGTCGCAGAGGTCTTGGGAGGGAGTGATGTCGTTTGAGGCTGCGGTGGGGTTGGTGAATTCTTTGACGATGTTGAATAGTTCCTTGCTGTTGTGGGCGTTGTTGTCGAGTCGATCCTTGAATGCTGATTTCTTGGTAGATCGGATCAATTGGTGGTGTTTGCGGGTGGCTGCCTTGAAGGTGGTCAGGTTGTCATTTGTTGGCTTTTTTCTCCATGTTTTTTCGAGAGCACGGCATAGTTTCTTGGAGTTCTTGAGGTCATCGTTGAACCAGGGGGCATTTTTGCTACCTTGTTGATCTGGTGGTTTTTTAGGGGTGCTAGTTCGTCAGCGCTGAGAGTGATCCATTGTTTGAGTTTGGTGGCAGCTTCGTTTGGGTCCGATGTGAGGGTTGGAGGGTTTTGGTTGAGCGATGTGAGGAGTTGGTCGGTGGTGATTTTGTTCCAGTTTCTTCGAGGAATAGGTTGTGGGGGGTTGTGAGTCGTGGTAGTTTTGTAGCTGAAGTGAACACAGCTGTGGTCCGTTCAATGGAGAGCTGTGGTGTGATTGAAGGAGATGTGTTTGCTGGAGGTGAAGATAGGGTCGAGCGTGTGTCCGGCTAAGTGGATGGGGGTGTCAACAAGTTGTTTGAGTCCGAGATTGGCTAGGTTGTCCAGAAGGGTGGTGGTGTTGCAGTCGTTTTTCTTTTCTAGGTGGAAGTTGAAGTCTCCCAGTAGAATGTAGTTCTCGGAGGGGAGGGCATGTGGGCTGATGAAGTCAGTGATGTCTTCGCTGAATTGTTTACGGGTTCCTGGTGGTCTGTAGATGAGGGTGCCTCTAAGAGTGGACCTGGGGTCTGTGTGGATCTGGAAGTGAAGGTGTTCGGCGGTTGCAAGGTGGTCGTCGAAGCTGGTCGTGATTCTGATGGTGTTCTTATGGACGATGGCGATGCCGCCTCCTGTTTGGTTGGTACGGTCTTTTCGGATGATCTTGTAAGCGTCCGGGATGGCTATGGCGATGTCGGGTGTTGATGATGCGTTCATCCAGGTTTCTGTGAGGAAGGCGATGTCTGGTGACGCAGTGTCGAGTAGGTCCCAGAGTTCTGTGGCGTGTTTGTGGATCGAGCGGGTGTTTAGCAGGATGCATTTCAGGTGGTTGGAGTCGGAGCTGTGTATGGAGGTCGTGGATTTGGTGTGGCTTTTGATGCAGGCGAACTTGCAGGAGTGGCAGGCGAAGTGACCGTGGGTGCGTCCTGGGGTAGCGTCGTAGCATTGTGGTGTGCGTCCGGGGTTAAGGGCTAGGAGGGTGGCGGCGTCAAACGTTATGCGGGAAGAGTGCGGTTTGCGAGGACCAGGGGGTCTGGCGCTGGGCACGGTCCAGGCGCGGACGGGCGTAGACGGGCTTACCTTTGGCGCACCTTCGGCGCGCATGGGGCGCGACCGCTGCGCGTGAACGCTGCGTGCAAAAGCATCTGTCATATGTGGATAGTGAAGTGGGGAGGGGCGAGGGCGGGGCAGCTGGGAGGTGGGAGCGTGGTGGGGAACTGGGCTGGGGGGTCCAACAACAAACAACAAAATGGCTGCGAGCCAAAATCCTAACACGAAGATATTAGGGCACGACCTGAATTATGGCTAGGGAATGGGCAATGGCGCCAGCACAATCAGCCAGAAATCGATTGCACAGACTAAAGGCAGCAAAGCGCTATTGATTGGTGATTACTGCGCACTGTAGCAGTATAGCGCTCTGAATAAATTCGATCAGCTATATAGCGCTACGAAAATTAAACAACAATCTGGCACATGTGAAAAGCGGCAGTAATGCGAGCAGAGCGCTATTTCATTCAATCAGTCATGCACAAAAGAAAGCAACAGTAATGCGAGCAGAGCGCTATCTTATACAATCAGTCAGGTACAAATGAAAGCAACTGTAATGTGAGCAGAGCGGGCACAGATGAAAGCAGCTGAGATGCGAGCAGAGCGTTATTAATTAGTTCCAGCAAGTAGCAGTCTGGCAAAATATCGCTACGATACCAGCTTCTGGGTCAGGGCAGGGAGCAGCGTTAGGAGCGACCGCTTCTGGCGAGTGCAGGACGGTCACAGCGTTTGGGCAGGACAGTAGAGCCTGATTTTCAGTGGGAGGGCGGGGCAGCTGGGAGGCGGGAGCGTGGTGGGGAACTGGGCTGGGGGGTCCAACAACAAACAACAAAATGGCTATTTTATTTTATTAAATTAGAATAGGCACCAAGGCTATTTTTATTTTATTAAATTTTTATAATGGCTATTTTTATTTTATTAAATTAGAATAGTCACCGAGGCCAGAATTGTCAGGTCCGAGGAAATTGAGCCCAAGACCCGCCGAGGCGGGAATTGAACCCTGGTCCGGGGCCAGAACTTTACATCAGGGTCTGCCGCTCTAACCATTGAGCCACACTCCTCCACTAGAGGTCTTTTCTTTCCAGGATCGTCCAGTGCCAGAAAAAAAGATATGAATCTTTTCAGCAGTCTTACGACTATGAAGTAGAAGAGGAAGTTTAGCTCTATGCCAATCTCTCTAGTAACAGACCTTCACCACATGATAAATGACTACTATCGCCGCTTTCCGGAAGCTAATACTGTCACCTCTAAATCTGTTTCAAATCCTGCTCAGGTTCAGAAGACTCGGCCTCCACCTCTGCCTACGCCTCCCACGCAAATACGCTCTCCTCCTGTTGTTACAATCAGAGATAACCTGATTGAAAATGACAGGGATCAGCCAGAGGAAGGTGAACTTATTCAGGATAGCCCAGTTGGGACTGAATGGGATGATTATGTTCTCCCTACGCCATCTCCATCGCTGTCGCCAGCCACTTCTCCTCCTCAAGATGTTGAAGGATTCCATGATATAATGGAAAAGGCTTCAAAGCGCTTTGAGCTTCCACTTCCAGTCAAGGAGGCAGAATGTTTCCTTCACGACTTTAAAGAGGATACACGTAAACCTGTCCGCTCAATACCGATTATTCACTTTATTTGGGAAGAGGGGTTGAAATTGATGAAAAACCCTGCCTCCGTTGCAGCCTCGGTTCCGGGGATTGAAAAAAAGTATAGCGCACCTGAGTCTTCTCCAGCGTGTTCAATTGGGCTTCCACTGCCGGAATCTGTGGTGATGCAGGCAGCACAACGCAACTCTAAGAATCCGGTGTCCACAACGGCAGCGCCTCCGGACAAGGAAGGAAGACGCATGGATGGAATGGGAAAACGCTTTGCTGTGCTGGAGGCACACCAATTAAAGGGGCGAATGCCTTAGCTGTACTTAGTAGATACAATCGCCAGATGTGGTCTGACATAGCTCCTTTATTGTCTCACTTGCCAGAAGATAAGAAAGATGAGGCATCCACCATCATTCAGGATGGCTCCAGAACGGCTTCGAAGTCAATCGATATAGCCATGGATATGTCGTCGCTTGCATTTCGTCAGATGGCAGTGGCTATAGCGCTGCGAAGACAGGGATGGCTTAAGGCTACTTCATTCAGACCTGAAGGGCAAACTAAGATAATTGACAATGCGTTTGATGGAGAAAATCTGTTTGGTAAACATATCGATGAGGCCCTTCAGGGCATCAAAGCTGACGAGGACACGGCACGAGCACTAGGATCTTTGCAACAGGGAAAGATTTCTTCTTTTCGTAGGAGAGGGTCAAGAGGACAATATACCCAGAGACCGGCATTCCAGTCTGGCAGATATCAACCTTACAATCAACAGGGATACGGCCAGTTTTCAAGTGGTCAGCAATTTCATTCCTCAGGTTCCTCATACCAGCAACAGACAAGAGGAAAATCATCGACAAGAGGCAAGGCTCAACAGTCTCATAGAAGACAGTGACTGCAACAATGCGCCCACCACCTGTCCAAACTTCAACGACCATTATCTGGCTCTATTCTACCACACATGGAAGTCCATTACAACGGACAAATGGGTCTTGGACATAATCCATCAGGGCCATACCCTGGAATTTATACAGAAGCCTCCACATCAACCCTCTATCCACCGAAAGCAACAACACCTGTCCGCTCTCAAAATGGAAATATTATCCCCCTTACAAAAGGGGGCAATAGAAGAAGTGCCACGTCATCAACAAGGGAGAGGCTTTTATTCGCATTTCTTTCTAATAAAGAAAAAGCTTACAGGGAAATGGAGACAGGTAATGGACCTAAGAAGTTTGAACAAATTCATCAAAAAGATGTCATTTTGAATGTTATCCCTTCAAGAAATATGACTATTTCTTTGCCTAGTAGACTATCTTGATACAGAAAGTGAGCGACCCAAATTACCCTTGAGGGCTTGGGTAATTAAATGAAAGGGTAAAGATGCCTTCAAGGGGATTCGTTTAGAAAAACATTTGTGATTTTAAATATGATTTGTGCAAGAATTAATTAATAATCCTCATCGGAATACAATTCCACAAAATTCAATTTAAACCAAACAAACAACATGTATGACAAACATAACCACAAGCCAGGTGTATGAAAAAAGGAATTTATCAAAAAATTATTTTAAAAACAGTTTATCTGATATACAGAAAATAATATAGGACTGTAGGTTGACACTTAGTATATGTACAAACAACTCAACAGAACCTATAAGCGCCTATCCCAAAAGTATAATGAAAAAACAAGCAGGATGAAGCGGAGGTCGACGTTTCGGTCTCCTACAGAATACTTGATGAGACCATCTTCAGGACTGGTAATATTTTCAATCTGTATATATACAATGTAATATAGAGTATTAAATCTTGTTGTCAATCTAGTTTCAGCAACATAGGACCCGTCACATCATTTAAAGGTGGACAAGGGTACTCAAGAGAAATTGTTTTCAGGTATCCACCAATCTTTCGTATTGGTGAGCTACGGGAGAGCAAAATATCACTGTCACGCAGTATGTCAGAGAGGCAGTTTCACTTTGTACGTCAGTCAGACCAATGAATCAGACAAAATAACGTTGTCTTGCTTCAATTTAAAAAAATGAGCTCACGTCGATACGATAAATTAATACCGGAGGTCCCAAGGCAAACGTCCTATTACCTTCAAACGGCGGAGCAAGCTGACAACTGCAGTGCTCGGTGTACTTAGTGCATCAGTCGGCAGTGGTTTAGACGAATCGATCTCACAAAATGAATCTGACGTAGCCTGGCTTGAACTTTGAAAGACTCTCTCGCTTTCGGAAAAACTCTCTTCGATACGATAGCCTGATACCGGAGGTCCACAAGGCGCAAGTCCTGTTATCATACGATAGGCGGACTATCTAGCATCCCTGGACCTCTTAGATGCTTATTTTCATATTCCAATACACATAAAACACAGGCAATTTCTTCGCTTTATGGTGGCGGGGCGCCACTACCAATTCAAAGTATTGCCACTCGGTCTGAAGTCGGCCCCAAGGGTTTTCACAAAATGTATGGCACCAGTGGCAGCTCACTTAAGACTTCAAGGTCTTCAAGTCTTCCCGTACCTGGACAACGGGCTTCATTTCAGGAAACACAGCGCTCTCTGCGGCGCTGCATGGATCTCTTCATTCGTCTCTGTTTGAGAGTCAACATCGAAAAGTCATGTCTTCGCCCATCTCAGTCTCTTCAGTTTCTAGAAGCTATGCTTCGCACAAAAGAAGCGAAAGTTTACCCTTCCGAAGAAAGAGTTCAAAAGATTCTAAATCTGGCATCCCTTCTGCGAAAAAAGCAGTTCACTTCAGTGAGGATCTACAAGTCATTGTTGGGAATGATGTCTTCTTGTATCCCGTTGCTTCCCAATTGCAGGCTACACATGAGACCTCTTCAAGAGCTTCTGGACAAACAGTGGATCCAATCTCTAGGATCTTTCGAAGATCGAGTGTCCATCTTTCCTCAAATAAAAAGAGCCCTGTCATGGTGGACAATCAGAAAACACTTAACGAAGGGTCTGATTTTCGAGCCTCAACATCACAGTTATGTCACGATGACAGACGCATCTCTGCAAGGTTGGGGAGCTCATCTTCAAGACTTGGAGATTCAAGGTCATTGGTCAAAAAAGGATTCGCGTCTTCACATCAACCTGGTGGAGTTAAAGGCAGTATTCTTGGGATTACAAGCTTTTCTGCACAGGATCAGAGGTTCTACGGTCCTAGTCAGGACCGACAGCACAACTACCATGTTTTACCTGCTAAAACAAGGGGGTACAAGATCAGAACTTCTCTCAAAACAAGCGCAGGAGATTTGGAGATGGTTCCTTCTCCACAACATCTCGCTACAAGTGCAGCACATTCCGGGAGTGAACAACTCAAGAGCAGATGCTCTCAGCAGATCTCCAAGTGTCTCTCACGAATGGGAGTTACATCAGGGTCACCTTCTCTAGGTCTTCCGTCTATGGGGAACCCCATCGCTAGACCTTTTCGCGACAGTCCACAACTCAAGATGCAAACACTTCGCAAGCAGATTCCATCAGAAGGGATCGTGGGGCAATGCCCTCCAAATGTGCTGGACGGGAATGTTCGCATATACATTTCCCCCATTCCCTCTAATTTCAAAAGTGATCCGGAAAATGAAAGCAGAGCCATGCCACTTGATTCTCATAGCTCCAGCTTGGCCGAGACAAGCGTGGTTCTCCGATCTCCTCAAGCTTTCAGTGGCACCCAGGATTCAGTTCCCGCTCTCTCAGAATCTGATTTCCATGAACAAAGGCCAAATTCTTCATCCGAATTTGAAATCACTCAATTTATCGGCATGGAACCTCATGAACATGAGTTTCAATCTTTGAATATTTCTCAAGAATGCAGAGAGATTTTTTCCAAATCAAGGGCGATCTCCACTAACAAAACCTATACAGCAAAATGGAGGAGGTTTTGTCAATGGTGTGCTTCTCAAAATCTTCATCCTTTTAATATTTCTTCAGAACAAATCGCGCCTTATCTTTTGCATCTAGCCAAAGCAAAACTTTCTCATGCTTCTATAAAGGTGCATCTGGCAGCTATATCAAGTCATGGAAGACATCCTGACTGTCCATCTCATTGGTCACAGAGAGTAATAAAAGAATTTCTCAAGGGACTTTTCAGGTCTTCCTCCAGTCCACCATCCAACAGTCTCATGGCAGCTTAACACGGTTCTAGCACAACTTATGAAGTCTCCTTTTGAACCGATACATAAAACGGATTTGCAATTTCCCTCATGGAAAACAGCCTTGCTTTTAGCCCTCACTTCAGCGAGGAGAGTAAGCGAAAATCCAGGCTTTCTTGATTTCTGAGCCTTTTCTCCAATTTCGTCCTGACAAGGTGGTCTTGAGGACAAATCCTAAATTCATCCCTAAAGTTCCATCCGTATTTCATCTCAACGAACCTGTGGTATTGCCTACATTTTTTAAGGATCCTTTGTCACCTGCGGAGCAATCTCTACACTTCCTAGGTGTCAAAAGATGTCTAAAGTTCTACATTGACAGGACGAAGTCGTTCAGAAAAACAAACCAGCTGTTTGTTGCATTTTCAGGTCCAAGAAAAGGGTTGGACTTTCAAGAGCCAGTATTTCTAGATTGGTATCTTCAGCTATCTCTTTGTGCCATGACAAAGCCGGTAATCCTCTTCGATCCAGAGTACATGCACATTCCACCAGAAAAATGGCAACTTCTACAGCCCTATTTGCCAGAGTTTCTCTGCCAGACACCTGCCGAGCAGCAACGTGGAAGAATGTGCACACTTTTACTATACACTATTGTCTAGATACAGCATGGCGAAATGATACATCAGTGGGACAAGCGGTTCTTGGCCATATAGTTCATAGAGGTATTGTCAAAAGTTTTATATTGATATATTTTGAAAAACCCTTCAACTCTGTCGAATGACCCTTCCTACACAGGGTGCTAAAACTGATTAACTTTGGCCCCTATTTTCAGAACTGTGAAAATGCCTATATTGTTTCTAGTGGGCGAGAGTTAGGTTAAATGGGACAATGTCCAGATCTTTCCTGATAGGGGAGGCACCCGCCATGCATGCCTCCTCTCTCCTTTTGTCTTAATAATCAAACCCCTGGCCGAGTGGGTAAGGCGAGACATCCAGCTGTGGGGGCTGAAGTGGAAGGGTAGTTTTTAAGACAGTATCTCCTTATATGTAGGCGACATGCTTCTTTATGTAAAGCAACCTCGCATCTCCATTTCTAGATTGATGCAGATCCTAGGGGCACACGGGAGGGGCCTCTGGCCTTCATGTGAACTGGGGTAAATCTGCTTCAGTTCCCTCGGTGAGGGAACCACCATATTTGTTCCCAGACATTCAGGCCCTTAAACGTGTGCAAAGACCCTTCAAGTACCTCGGAATTAAAATTTCCAGGGACCTAAAGACTTGTTAGGACACAGATAATGTACCAAAATGAAACACGCTACCACTGAACACACTGGGATCTGGAACAATTTTTAAAATGGTGGCCCTACCACAGATTCTTTACATATTGCAGAATTTCCTTTTTTGATCTCTCCAGCTTGGTTCAATAAAAAATAATCTAGTGTGAACATTTACAAATGGGATGGACTCCCTCCCTCCCCTCAAGAGTAGGGCGACATATGGCGCAGAAATTGGGACAGTTGACATACAAGTATATTACTGGGCTGCACAGCTACTTCCAATCAATCATTGGATATTTGGAGATAGGAAAGATCTGGCAACAAGACTCCTTTGACCAGCCAGCCCCCTGATCATGGTGATATGGGATAAGTATTCTGGCTCCAACGCCTCTCCTAACTTCAATCCCTGGGGAATCTTGCCACAGGGCGCTTAAATGGGTGGGATGGACCAAGAGGTTAACTAGGGAAACACCCCTGTGGCACAGGTCCTTGTTGGGGAACTATCTAAGTTTCAGGGATTCGGGATTTGGGACTGGTTGACTATCTCAAAGTTGACGGAATTTTGGGTTCGTAGAGCTACATGTTATTCTTTGACCAGTTGGCAGGGTAGTTTGTGTTCCATAGATCACAGTCTTGCGTTTATCTGCAATTGCAGCATGCCCTGGACAAAGTTGCCTGCCCTCCATCCCACAGTACAACCGGCTGGGGCCCAAGCTCACCATGCATGGGTGTGCTTGGGGATAAGGGCATCTCCCGTTTCTACTGAACACTGGTTGTCAATATTTGCAAGCCATTGGTGTCACTAAAAGAAAAATGGGACAGTGACTTGGGGTAGCTGGTTAAAGAGGCCAGGGTGGAGGCTACGGTCGCAGGCAGACATCAGGGGGTCCCGGCCTGACTACAACTCATGCAATTTAAGAATTTTCACGGCATTTACTACACCACGCACATGCTATGGAAGATGGGGAAAGGGAGAGACCCACACTGCCTTAAATGCAGATCAGCAGTAGGCACCCTGCTGTCTGTGATTTGGGATTGCCTGGTTATTCAAACATATTGGGCCAGAGTTTTAGTAACACTAGAATCGTTAGTGGGGATACTGTTCAAAAGAGATTTCAAAATGGTTATCCTTGGGGTGTTCCCAAACTGGGAAGCCACCCGAAGGTAGACACAACTGATAGGTATCAGATTCATGATTGCCAGAAGAGATATAGCCATGCCCTTTTTGGAATGGCTAAGGGGCATGGACTATTGCTTCATCGCAGATTAATCGGTGTACAGTGCAAGGGGCTGCCCACAGCAGCACACTAGGATCTGGGGTCCCTGATGAGATCACATGGGCATCTGGTGAATAGACACCCTGTAATGCGCAAGATTCGCGATCCCTAGGGAACTCTTATTGCTTCTACTGGTTGTATCTCAATTGAAAGAAGGGTTGTGACCAATTTTCTTATTTAACAGGAAGCAAGTGTTCATGATTGCTGATGTTTTATCTATATTTGTATTCCCGTTGGATATTGTACTGTTGCATTTTACAAATATACCTAAGAATATGAGTTCTGGAATAGAGATTATTCGTATCAGTCTGAATTTGGGGCTACCCATAATACCGTGATTCATAAGGGTTGCTCATAATATCATGATTTAGCATGTGTCCTCTCTTGCACACTGACGTACATTCAGAAGCTAAGGATGTAGAGAAATGCAACAGATAACAGATGTTCTACTATTCTGCGTTACCACAATTCTCTCATAAAGATAGTACCTCACTTATGTGGGGGGCCTTTTCACCCGTGACAAAAAGACTTCAAAATGCAACTTGTAAGCATCAAAATTGTTCCATTGAATTTCATACTTTCTGGAGATGTGGGTACCTGCAGTATTTGGGCCCAGTGTCGGCAAGCAACTGAGGACACTCACTAATCCCAAACATTTTTTAGGTCTCGCCTGGCATTGCAGCGCGAAAGCGCTGTCGCCAGCGAGATCTATTGTTATGGACTTGTTTAAAACTAGACATCGGTGGCAGTCTGTGGTGGAATGGCTTGTATTGATTATACCACTTTTTCTTACCCAGGATGCCATGCAAACATCAACCATTGTGTAAAATTCACAAAACTTCCTCTTGTTCCTGTGTGGGAAAATTCCAGCATTAATGGCGATCAACATAAGGTAAAAATCTACTATTGCCAAAATGATTTTACATAGTGGGAAATGGCAGTCCATATTCCAATGTTGGTCTCATAATGAGTTTCCTGCTGCATCCAGTAAGCTGGTGCGGTCATCCATGTCAAGCCAATAGTGTATTGAAATATATTCCCTGCGAATATTCAGTACATTTGTTGTTAGAACTAGTGCTCCATTTGTAACTGCAGCTGTAGCTGCATAACCATTTAATTTACCACCTGCTGTTGTTAGTGAATCAGAGCCATTGCTTCAACCATGGTACGATTTGGCCGAGTAGGAGAGAGATGGTGTGGTTTACACCTACATATTTTTTTTTGTAAACAGATTTTATTGGTTTTATACATTCTGCATTACATCATTACAATTGTCATAGCCGGGTCGGCTCTATAGTTGTTCTACTGTATATTTATAGAATCTAGGCATTGCAATGATACAATCTTTACATTAGTCCAGAATATTCTCCCCCGCCTTGAGTCAGTACTACATAGCATGTGCGGGCTTTCTTTGTGGAAGAAGTATTTCTTCATTATACTGAGGTAAGGGTTGGGCAGTCATATACCAATCTATCATCACGGTGGTCTTGTAAAGGTATACATAACAGGTCTAGTGAGTAAAAGGGTGCACTCTCCAGGGAACACTCATAGGGACCTCGCAGGTGTTTTCCCGGGCTTGGGTCGGGATTGGACAAGTCGTCCATCAGGGCTTCCCAGGCTTGGACCACCTCCATGTTTCTATCCCCCTACTAACTTCTCTCAACAGTAGCCGCCCGTCGCATCCTGCCCACTTCAGCAGTTCCCTCCACCATATATGTATCCTGGGACACTCCCCTCACCACCCCCCCAGTGCCTTCCAATTCCTCGCTATCACGCGTTTAGCAAGGACAAACCTAAGTCTTGAAATTTAATGTGACTTTAGTCTTAGATGTGTGGGGAAACCATCCTAATGGGCAGTGGACTGGGGTATGTGGGACCTCTCTCTCGATAGTCTCCTTCACGGCATGTAAGACCCCTTTCCAAAACGCATGCTATCCCGGGCAGGTCCAGAACATATGGAGCATGTGCACCCTCTCTTCCCCGCTGCAAGTACAGGCCGCTTCGGCTATCTGAAAGTATGAACTTATGCATTCTGGGGTCCGGTAGGATATATGTAGGACATAATAATTAATGAGCTTGAAGCGTGCATTTCTGGAGACCGTGGGTACCCTAGCTAATGTGTTGTCCAAGTCATTTGCCAACATCGGGGTGTCTAAATCCACTTCCCATTGAGAGCGCAATTTCTCCACCAGGCGATGCAGATCTGCATGTTGTGCTCTGTACAGGCAAGACACTGCCTTTATGGTGCCTGCTAAGAGAGCCATATAAATGCAGTTCTTCTGCGACGGGGGTTCGGTAGTTCCCGTACACGGTCTACACCTATATATGAGTACAAATAGTAAATTCCTTCCCACTGTAGTGATTATATTGTCTGTGATATCTTGACAGTATCAATGTTTACATGTGTAAATCTGTTAATTGTTTACGTTTTTTCCCCATATTTGTCAATATTTTTACCATGTGCATATTTTATTAGTGTCAGTGGTAGTTTATTGAGTGATTCCTAACTTTGTATGCCACCGGCTAAGGCCAAGAGGTATTTTTTTATGGTAATTCCCCACATAAGGCAAATTCACCCATAACTTTAATAGAATTTTATTTTACATTCACATCTGATAAAACCTTTTGCAGATAAATCACAATCTTGTTATTGTATGGAGTGGATTTATCGCTGAATAACATGGGCTAAATATGCACAACTCGTAATGAGAGCCAGTGTGCTTAGGTCTTAAAACTTCAGTAATCATCTTAATTTGAAAGGGTGTAAGATGATACAGGTAACAATCCATGGGGCTCAAAGGAAAAGAGTGACAACCACAGAGGATGTTAGAGACGGTTTCTGCAAATGATTTTGGTGAACAATATAATCATGACATTTGATACAACATGAATTTCTAAACAAACGAGTTCTTGTAATTGAACAGAATCACAGCAGCATAACAGAATGCTTCGCTACTTTAGAAAAATAGATTACACAAATAGCTTTTGACTGAAAACTGCAAAAACAGAGGATAGAATCATAACGGCGGAGTAAGATAAGAATTCTGGGTTTACCTGAAATTGATTTCCAGCAAGAAACATTACCTGATGTAAGAATACCACCACAAGATATGATGATAGAAACTGAAAGGGCACATAAGGCTATATGTACGAAAGAATTTGGCATTTCTTAATGGACCGAATCGCAATTTCGGTCTGTTAAGAAATGCTAAAGTGCCTTTCTATAGGTACAGGCAGATAGGAAATCGCAAAAATGCGATTTGTAACCAGTAGAAATATCATTTTGCGATTCCCTAATAGGAAATCGCTGATAGGGATTTCCTATTTGCAATTTCCTAAGCACATGTACATAGCAATGCTGATACCATCGATGTTAACAATGTCCAATTTTAAAAAATGCACCCAAAATGCTTTTTTTAAAGTGCCATGTAGCCCACATAGCACATGCCACATAGGGCATTTGTGTGCTCTACATGTGTACTATTTTTTTGGAGAGGCGCCTTAGGCTCATAGGCATCATTGGTTTTTCATTGCCTAATTTGTGATTTCCTATCAGGCCCATGGGAATGAATGGTTTAGGAGTTTCTAAATAGCGTTTCCCATAGCAGTCCCTACTCTGTAGGAATCATTATTAGGAAATCTCTATCTTTGTACATTCCATTTTACATTTCCTAAATAGCGATTTCTTAGGTTTCGCTATTTAGGAAATGCAAAATGGAAATTTCGTACATATGGCCCAGATTTCCTAAGTACCTAAATCTTCTCCATTTCAAAGATCTGGGCTCTTTACAGTAGGTTTCCCGAAGTTTTGAATAAAAAGGGCAGATTTCAAAAGCAGAAAGAAATACAAAGGAGGCCATATAGAAAAGCAGTTACAAAATAATGTTCTTGATTTCAATAAAGATAATGGATAAGGAAAAATATGTAATTGAAGTGGGAAACATATCAAGAGAAAACAGACTCACTTCTTTTATTTCTTAACCTGCAAGTTCAAAGTAAAGATAAATGATCAGAGACTCAGGTTGACAGAAAGTCACAAGATACATTTAGGATTATTCTCCAATGGACCAACATGTCAACCTGAGAAGTAATAATTATCCAGTATTAGGATATCTTTCATAAATTCACATGCCTGAATCATTCCCCGGCGTCGGGATGGGAGTCCCCGGTACATAAATAAAGTAATGTCCCATTGGACATAAAGAGCAATAGGCTCAAGGGCCTCACATTAGTAACATATCCATGTCCTTTTGTAAAAAGGAGCATACTCTAGAGAAGAGCCAATCAGCTATCACCTCCCTCTAAAACCCTCCTGGAAGGAGCTCCTGTCCCTCAGATTTTCTACCGCACGTCGTGCTAAGGGAGTCTCCTCTGAGCTCTGCTCAGTTTACTTCTCAACTGGTTTTCCAGGGTTTTCTGGTGATTTTCTTCATATTCTAGACTTAGGTTCCTGATATCTTCATGACTGAGACACCTAAAAAGGGTCTTTTTAGGCCCTGTGGTTCCTGTGGAAAGAAGAGGCTGCATATAGATGAGCAACATCAAGATTGTCTATATTGCCTTTATCCAGACCATTCTTCTAAGGATTGCAAGGTATGTCGTACCTTCCCCACAAAAACCCTCAAAGATCGGGAGGGACGCCTTTTAATATGGTTACCAAGGCAGAAAGACGGGGACCAACTGGAGTCTTCTGAGGAGAGTGAGGGCTCTTCAGTATCCTCTAAGTCCTCTCAAAAAAGACCACGGGTAGCTTCTCCGGGCCCTTCGTCACAGCCTCCTCAAAAGAAGACACTTAGGAAGCCTTCAGAGGTCCACTCCGAAGCTCTACCATCGAAGGTGTCCTCTCAGGAAGTTCCCACCTTTAAAAAGCCTACTTCTACTCCGTCGACGACAACATCGTCGACGACGACATCAGCGACAAGGAGAGCTGTATCTACAGCCTTATGTGTGACTTCGTCGACGACAACAGTCACCAGGTTGATGGCAACGTCGTCATTCACCTTGTCTATGACAATGACTCCATCGTCGACGGCAGGTAAGACCGTGTCGTGGACGATAAAGATCAAGAAGACAACGTCGACGGCGAAGCAACCGTCGACTCTGCGATCGCCGACGACAGGGTCGTCGACGAGCTCGAAGATGAAGACAGCCCTGTCGACGTCCACGCCATCGCCAGACTATACCGTCGACGAGATCTCCACCGGTGATGACAGCAGTGTCGACGACGGATCCGTCGACGATAACTCCATCGCCTAGACACTCGTGGACGTTTCACCGTCGACGACCACACCGTCGACGGGCTCGTTGACGATGACAGATCCAAATCTGAAAAGCACATATGTGCATCTAAAGATTACAAAGAAGACATTGAAGTTGGCCCTAACATCGCCAAGTAGGGTCCAACGACTGCCTCCAGCATGTCTTCTGGGAGAGGAGGATTCAGATGAGGGGGACGTGTTTCAAACTGCGACAAGCCCCTCTGAACTTAATGTAAAATATCAGGACAGTTCAGATGAGGAAGACCAGGAACAGGAGGAAGAATATCAACCACCTCCTCCACCAATGGTTTGTCTTCCAGCCTCTTTGGTCTTGGATATGCAGTACCTCATTACGGACTACAAAAAGAGGTTTCCAACATCTCCTAAACCTCAACCCCTGGCGGTGTCTCCATCACCAAGACCACGGCCTCCACCTTTAAATTTACAGCCTGAACCTGTCATTTTACTGCATCCTCCATCTACTGATGATGAGGAGGAAGATCAGCATGAGGAGGGAGAACTTCAGACACCCAGTCTAACCATGATGAATGGGACGACTACGTCATTCCCTGTCCTGCTTCTCCAGTGCCTGCACAGGTTGACTCATCACCTGAAGACATCGGGGGGTTCCATAATGTCGTTGAGAGAGCAGCTCAACGTTTTCAAATTCCCATGACTTCTCATCAGCAAGACTGCTTCTTGTATGATTTTAAGGAGCCTTTCAAGAAATCAGTAAGATCAATACCCATAATGGAATACTTGTGGGGGCAAGGGGTGAAAATTATGCAAAATCCTTTCTCAGTGCCTCCAGTGTTACCTCGCTTGCATAAGAAATACAGGGCGCCTGATACTGCTCCAGCTTGTTTAATAGGACATCCCAAGCCGGACTCGGTTATAACACAGGCAGCTCAGAAAAAGTCCAAGAATCCTTCTGCCCCATTAACAGCTCTGCCGGACAAAGAAGGCTGACGGTTGGATAACATCGGAGAGCGTTTTTCCTCAATGTCTGCGTTGACTGTAAAAGCATGCAATGCCTTAGCGCTTTTGGGGTGATACAATAGACAGTTATGGGCAGACATAGCTCCATATCTGGCGGCCTTGTCTAAAGAGTCAAAAGAAGAGGCAAAGAAAATATTACTTGAAGGTGAACGCTCCGCGTCGGAAATATTAGACTGCGCAATGGATATCGCGTCGACGGGATTTCGTCAGCTGGCTGGCGCAGCTGTATTAAGACAACAAGGTTGGTTAAAGGCAACTTCTTTTCATCCTGAAATACAGACGAAGATCTTGGATATGCCCTATGATAGCCAGTTTCTCTTTGGACCACAAATTGATGAGGCTCTCCAAAGTATAAAGAAAGATACAGACACAGCCAGAGCATTGGGAACTCTCCAATTCAAAAGTCCGTCCTTTCGTGGATCAAGGGGGAGAGGGCAGTCCTCCTTTAGAGGGGATTACCAATATCGGTCGTCATACTCTTCTGGTCAGCAACATCGACCACAATATCAACAGCGCCAGCAGCAGCAATCGTCTTATGGAAAATCATCCTTTCGTGGTAAAGGTCAACAAAAAGTCGGCAATGACCCTTCACTTCAGCCAGTCTCCAGTTCATCTCCACCCTCAAGAATTGGAGGAAGAATTTCCCATTTTCGGACCAATTGGAAGCAAATAACGACGGACCGTTGGGTTCTACAATTAGTTCAATTCGGCCATTCCCTAGAATTTATTCATATCCCTCCAGGAACCCCTCCCTGACCTATGCTTCACAAAAATCTACGTATACTTCTCCGGGAGATTTCTTTTATGCTCCAGAAGGGGACAATAGAAAGAGTTCCTCTGTCTCAACGTGGGGAAAGGATTTTACTCCCGCTTCCTCCTGATACAGAAATAGGAAAAGAAATGGAGACCAATTTTAGACCTCAGAGCCCTCAACAAATTCCTAAAAAAGCAGTCATTTCGTATGGTGACAATCCAGGAGGTTTTACTACTTCTAGATGTGGAAGATTACATGGTGTCTCTGGATCTTCAGGATGCTTACATTCATATCCCTATTCACAGGAATCACAAGAAGTTCTTAAGATTTGCAGTAGCGGGCAGACACTTTCAATTTTGCGTCCTGCCTTTCGGGCTATAGTCTGCACCTCGCATCTTTACGAAGTGCCTCTCTCCAGTGGCTGTATATCTCAGACCGCATCACCATCAAGTTTTTCCATATCTGTACGATTGGCTGATCAAGGCACCATCCTTAGAAGACGCGTCCAGGTCTTCCAACGCTTGTGTACAACTTTTCAATCATTTAGGACTCACACTCAATTGGGACAAATCAGTCCTTCTACCTTCTCAACGTATAAATTCCCTAGGTGCTACCCTCGACACAAAACTAAAGAAAGCTTTCCCATCACAGGAAAGAAAGGACAAGCTCTTGGCACTGGCCATTCTCGTAGCCTCAAAGAGGACCATGATGGTTCGCCTCTTCAAATCCCTTCTAGGAATGATGTCATCATGTATCTTGCTTGTTCCACACTGCCGCCTTCTAATGCGCCCTCTCCAGGAGGTGATCTCCGCACAATGGGTCCAATACGGTTGAGGCAGTTTCCTTCTCTCCTCACAATGAACAACCAGCAAGTGCAGCATCCGAATCTGGCATCTCTCAGGTTATCCGCCTGGCTCCTGAGTTCAAATAATTTCAGAATCTAAATATTACGCCGGATTGTAGGGCCATTCTGGCTCGGGCTCAGGCACACAGTACCAACAAGACATACTCTTTAAAATGGAAGAGGTTTTGCATTTGGTGTAAAACTCAGAAAATACATCCTTTTTCTTCTTCTCCAGTACAAATATTCCCTTACCTTCTCCATTTGGCAAACTCAGGCCTTGCTCATGCCTCCATCAGAGTTCACTAGGCGGCAATATCCTGTTACAGAAGATCTTCTTCTGGACCTTCTCTCTGGTCTCACAAATTGATCAAACAATTTCTTAAAGGCCTCTTCAGGATTTTTCCTCCTGTGAAGACTTTACCTCCTTCTTGGCAGTTCAACACAGTCTTTAATCAACTCATGAAACATCCCTTTGAGCCGATACACAGGGCTGATCTTAAGTACCTCTCTTGGAAAATGGCACTCCTTCTCACACTTACTTCAACAAGACGAGTAAGTGAGCTCCAGGCTTTCTCAATTCAAGAGCCTTTTCCGCAGTTCAAACAGGACAGAGTAATATTACGAACAAACCCAAAATTTGTACCAAAGCTCCCGTCGGACTTCCTTCTCAACAAACCTGTAGTCTTACGCTCTTTCTTTCCAAACCCCCACACCACGGAAAAGAAGACTCTGCATTCTCTGGATCTTAAACGCTGCCTAAAGTTTTATATTGAGAAGACGAAAACCTTCCGCAAATCCAACCAGCTCTTGGTGGCCTACAGTAGACCTAGAAAAGGCCTTCTACTCACTAAATAAAGTATTTCTCGCTGGATCTCTGCAACTATTTCATTCTGACTTTTCAGCTATTTTTCCTGTCAGAAATGCCAGCCTTGTTTAATAAGTGCCCTTCCTGTGGGAAGAAGATGGCTAAGTCCAATCCGTACTTGGTCTGTATTGTTTGCCTACCATATTCACACAGACCTGACAAGTGCTACTACTGCCAGCAGTTTTCCAGAAGAACCCTTTGTGAAAGGGAGAAGATCAAGCTGCATGCCATGCAGGAGAGAGGAAAGGTGTCTGTAAGTGGCCTGGAAGGGCATCCCTCTAAAGAGCCCTTCTCTCAAAGAAGGTCAGAGCACAAGAAAAAGGGAGAAAAAAGAAGGCATTGGTCGAATTCGCCATCGAGGGAAAGATTAACATCGAAAATACCACTGTACTCTCCTTCAGCCTCTAAGTCTCCAGTGTTGCAGTCGGCATCGAAGACCATATCGCCATCAAAACGGACTTGCCAGGTACTGCAAAGTCTAAATCTAGACACGTGGCAGATTCCCATCGGCTGACGTCGACCCCCTCACGTAGACGGTCCAAGTCAGGCTTGCCTACGATGGGCGAGGGCAGACGTTCGATGTCAAAGACTCATTACCAACAGGGGCAGTCGCCATCAAAGACCTCAGTGCCGATGTTGAGGACACTACCGACATCGAGTGCACCTCAGAGATTGACGCCCGAATCCGACGCCAAAGACTCATTGTGGGTAATCCTTGTTCACAGTCTATCGATTACTTCATCGCCGACAGGAGGGCACACTCGATCATCGCTGCAGAGAAGATCGCCGTCGAGAAGATCGCCGTCAAGAATGGCTCAGATGAGCAGGTCCCCTTCCACATCGAGAAGAAGGTCACCTTTGACATCGAGGAGGTCACAGTCGAGGAGGTTGACGTGGAGACCTACATCCGCATGCATGTATCCACCTCATAAAAGACAGAGAATAGATCGGTCACCAGTGCCGGCATCGAGGGGCCCTTTGACATCAAGGGAAATTCAGGATCTAACATCTAAGGGCATGATGTCGAGGAGTGCTTCATCCTCCCTGGACCTATGGATTGTTCAGATCATGCCGGAAGGCTCCCCGGCTCCAGAACACCATACGCCTCAGACTAATCTTTCTCTGAGATGGTTGGAGAGCATAAAGGACTGGAAGATGAGAAAAATTACTCCTGGCTCAGAATATTCTCAAATATATCTGCCTTCTCATTCTCCGGATAGGCAAGTACTACCTGCCACACCTCAAAGGTTTGCAGCTTTGAGGAGACATAGATCAAGGTCTCCTATTAGTCACTCTAAGTCTAGATCTCGGCACTGTTTGCCTACAGAGCAAAGACACAGGTCTTCTTCATGGTCCTCTGATTCCAGATCTTCAAAGGCCGATTATTCTCCTACTCTGTCCTCTACTCCACCAATCAGAGTATCGACAGTGGATGATATTGTTACCTTTAACATGGCACTGTGTAGGGGGACTACAAAGCTCAACATCGAGATGCCTACCTCTTTTCCTTCAACATCGGTCATATTTGAGGCTCTTCATCATAAGTCTTTCTCTAGACCTCTACTCCCTTTGGTTCCTGGGCTGCTAGAACTGGCTCTCCATAAGATTCTAACGCCGGCATCAGTAGAAGCAGCACCATCACGGATAGTGAAAAAATACAGAGCCCCAGAACAGGACCCACTTTTTCTGAGGTCTGATCCTCCACCGGACTCTGTCATATTGTCAGCAGCCAGGAAAGCGCACACAGGGACCTCATCTGCTGTGCCTCCCGACAAAGACAGCAAAGCCATGGACTCTATTGGTAAGAGAATGTGCAACACCTCTGCCTCTTACATGAAAGTGGCCAGAGCTTCTGCACTGCTGGGTCGATATGACCGGTCGCGATGGGACTCTCTCTCAAGGTTTACAGAGAAGTTACCGTAAGAAGATCAGCAGGATTTTCAGGAGATCCTGCTTGAAGGAGGGCTTGTGGCGCATCAGCTTATCAGCGCTGCAGCAGATGCCTCAGACCTTGCTGCTCATGGTTATTGTCATGGTATCTGCACTATGCGATCCTCCTGGCTTAGACTCACAGCCTTGAAACCAGAGGCCCAACACAGAATTCTCAACCTTCCCTTCAATGTTGCCTCCCTCTTTAGCTCTCATGCGGATGATGAGATGTCAAGGATGAGATCAGAATTGGACACCTTGAAGGCTGTTGGTTTAAAGAAAAGGAAGGACTTCCGATGTCGTTACCAACCTTATGATCACTGAGAATACCAGCAGAGGGTTCAAACCCCTCATTGGTCATCGCAGCAACCCCATGCGACATCGCATTACCACCAGCGACGGCCTGGCAGAGGAAAAGGGGGCTCTCGGCAGACAACCCCTGCGGCAAAATAACAGCCTAAGCTGTGAGTTCTTGCTTCCCCCAGCTTTGTTACCCGCTCCGATGGGGGAAGTATACGTTTTCACTTGGACGAGTGGATCAAAATAACGCAGGACAACTGGGTACTCAATATTGTGCGGAATGGGTACTCAATCAGATTCAATTCTCCACCACCGTCTGTGCCTCCTCGGAAAATCCCAGTAAATCGGGTAGATATGCTGCAGGAGGAGGTCTCCATCCTGTTACAAAAACATGCCATTGAAAAGGTTCCCTGGCAACAACATTGGCAGGGGATCTATTCCAGTTACTTCTTGGTTCCAAAGAAAGGTCCAAACAAGGAGGTCAGGCCGATACTCGATCTCAGACTCTTAAACAAATTTGTCCTCAAAGAGAGATTCAGAATGTTGGCATTACACCAAATAATTCCACACATTCATCAAGGGGACTGGATATGCTCCATAAACCTTCAGGATGCTTATTTTCACATCCCAATTTCTCAAAAGCACTAGAAGTTTCTACGATTCAGGATGGAGTCAGACCATTTCCAGTTCAAAGTCTTTCCTTTCTGACTCAAGCCTGCTCCTCGCACCATTTAAAAATGCATGGCAGTGGTGGAGGATTTCCTGCGAAAGCAAAAGATTGTCGTCTGTCCTTACCTAGACGACTGATTACTCAATAGTGCCTCTCCCGGGCTCCTGCAGGAACATCTGAGATACTGCATACAACTCTTAAACCACTTGGGCCTGTGCATTAACTTCAAGAAATCTATCCTCAACCCAACTCAGAGGATACACTACTTAGGCGCTACTCAAGACGCTGCAAACGCAAGAGCGTGTCCTTCAGAGGAGAGACTATTATCAATACTCTTCTGCAAACACTTCATCCCACGGCCAGGCAGGTATCCTCTCTGCTGGGCTCGATGGCGTCATGCATATTCCTTGTTGAAATGCCTGGCTACCGATGAGACTGTTAAAACAAGCTCTATAGGACCAATGGTCTTAAGTGTCCAACTGTTGGGAGAACACCGTAACTCTTCCTCACGCAGTCCAAATCTCAATAAGATGGTGGATGCAATGTTCTCATCTGCTGAAAGGAGCTCCCTTCCACCAGGAAATCTCGAAACAAACTCTTGTCACAGATGCGTCCCTTCAGGGCTGGGGTGCTCACAACGGATCTCTTCAGGTACAGGGCATGTGGTCAGAAAAGGAAAAAATCTACCACATCAACATGTTACAACTAAGAGCGGTACATCTGGCTCTGAAAGGTTTCTTTGCCGCCATAGAGTCACGTTCCCTGTTGGTTCAGATGAACAATACCACAACGATGTATTACCTGAACAAACAGGGAGAGACCAGATCCAGACCCCTGTCTCTGGAGGCTCAAGCGATTTGGAAATGGCTACTGGTGAGCAACATGTCCATATCAGAAGTTCACCTTCCAAGCGTCCTCAATGCACAATCGGACTACCTAAGCTGCAATTTCGTTGGAGCGCATGACTGGGTGCTAAAAGACGAAATAGCACAAGACATTTTTGGGAGCTGGGGTTCTCCAGGCATTGACTTATTTGCAGACGCGGCAAACACAAAATGCCACGCCTTCGCATCCAGGTAACCTCAGCCAAGCTCCAGAGGGAATGCACTTTTGATCGACTGGACAGAGAAAATACTTTACGCCTTTCCACCAGTCCCTCTCATACCACTGGCGATCAACAAACTATACAGATACGGGACAGGGATGATCCTGATTGCACCAGAGTGGCCTCGCCAGTGGTGGTACCGGACCTGCTACACCTGTCCAAGACACCACACAGGAGGCTGCCATGCCATCCGGATCTGTTAACCAAGTCAGGAGGGAAGGTTTTTCATCCCAACCTTCCATCACTGAGATTGGCAGCATGGCTGCTGTGTTCCTCCAATATGGCCACTTAGGCCTCTCGCAGGACTGTATGCAGATCTTAAAGGAAGCGAGAAGGCCTTTGATGAGAAAGTCATACACTTTCAAATGGAAGCGCTCTTATCTGTAATGCACAGCTAGTGGACATAACCCTGTCGTGGGCCAAGACAGGTTTTTCTCCCATATCTTTTGTACTTGGCTAAGGCAGGTTTACAGTTCTCCTCTATTAGAGTATATCTGGCAGCAATTACAGCTTATAGAAAGTCTCCTACTCAGGCTTCTTTCTTTCACATGCCAGTTGTTAAAGACTTTCTGGAAGGGCTAAAAAAGGTCTACCCATCAATTTGGTTACCTTCCCCTGCCTGGGAACTTAATGTTGTTGTCTCGAAATTAATGCCCCCCCCCATTTGAACCCATTCACAAAGCTTCTCTGCAGCACCTCTCTTTGAAGGCCGCTTTTCTAGTGGCAATTACCTCTGCACGCAGAGTGAGCCAGATTCAGGTGGTATGTTTAACAGAGCCTTATCCTGTTTTCCACGCTAACAGAGTGGTTCTGAGTACTCACTCGAGATTCGTACCTAAGGTCATCTCAGATTTTCATATCAATCAGTTGATCACCCTTCCCACATTTTTTCCAAATCTTACCACACCTCCTGAGAGGGTGTTACATACACTTGATCTAAAAAAGGGTGCTAAAATTATATCTGGATAGAACGAAGGATATAAGAAAGTCGGACCGTCCCTTTGTTAAATAGGGTCCATTGCACACTGGTTTTCCCTCTTCTAAAAGGTCCATTGCTTGATGGATAGTATTTTGTGTCACATTATCTTATCAGCTAGCTCACAAGCAGCCCCCTGGCAAGCCAAGTGCTCCCTCTACGAGGGGTAAAGCCGCTACTACGGCTCTGCTTAGAAATGTACCTATTCAAGAGATATACAAAGCAGCTACATGGCGCTCAGTCCACACCTTTGCCCGCTATTAACCCCTTCAGCGCTAATGACAAGGGTAACTCGTCATGGACTTTCCATTGATTTCAATGGAAAGTCAATGAGAGAGTTGGGCATGCCTTAGCGTCCAAGTGATTAATGCTTAGATTCTGATACTTAGGCTGATGCTCAGTTTGGGCAAGCGTCCTTGAGGAATTTATTTGGATAACGAATGGTTCAGAATATGATATTATGCAGGTATTCGTCCGCAGGGTTCAGGGGATGGGCTTGTTACTCTATTCAGTGTTTATGACTATTAAAGAGTATCCCGTAGAAGAGAAGGATAAGTTACCTACCTGTAATCCTAGTTCTCTTCCAGGGGTATACTCATCAAAGTCATAGGCAACCCCCCAACCTCCCCAGACGAAAACCATGTCTATAACAGAATGTTTTTTCCTCATGTTCTTTATACGATGTAATACACAGTTAAAAAGACCTGACCTAACTGTCACCTGTGAGGCATGATGGGAGGCTGGAGGTCTTAAAGGCACAGTGCCAGTTTTCTCTGAGTGTTCTATATGCAGCCTTCTAGGCTAATCTGCCTGCTATCGCCTTGCCTTTTTCTTAGAAAATAAAGGCGATGTTCAAGCAAGTAGGGAGTGCATTTCTCTATGTCATGGAAATGTTATTTAATATGATTTATTGCAAACGAAAAATACAATGCAATTTTGGCATATTTGAGCCTAATTTTGGGTTTTGGGCTGCATATTTATATACATGTGTGTATATTATATATATGCATATTATTTATTTATTTATTTATTTATATATATATATATATATATATATATATATATATATATATATATATATATATATATATATATATATATATATATACATTAGCTCCACACTTGCCTCGTAAGAAGAAAGAGAAAGCACTCTTCAGGGGCGAGTTCAAGATTTTTACTATGAACTCACAGTGGCCAGACGCGTTTCGGCAGTCGCCTTTGTCAATGGTAAGGTAAGGTAATTTTTATTATGCATAGTTAATTAAAACCAGTGCAAACATTTTACAGAACAGGTTAAATATCATAAAAGAAGTTGTATCTTTAAAACGTCATTAAAAAAGCAAACAGTAAAAGCCCAATACAAAGTTCCAGATGCATTCCTTTTGGGTAAGAGCAGGTGTCAATAAGTTCAAATTGGCGTCTATATGTTTTACTGTGTAATGTTTTTTGGCAGTTTCTGCTCAATTAGCGCTAGGAACTTTACATACCTGCAGTTTAGTTTTGTGTTTGCAGGGTTAAGACAAGCCAGTACTGCTTGCCTTCTAGTGCGAGTTCCTAACTGTTTAAGCTGGTCCTTTAAGAACAGCTGGCGTGCTGGCCTGAACTCTTGGCAGAGGCAAGTCATATGAAGTATGTCGCCCTTCTCTGTATTGCAGAAGGTGCAGGCATCGTGGCCATTGATCCTGAGCCATGGTGGAAAGTGCTCTCTAGTAGGCAAGACCCCTAGTCTGTATTTCAGAAACTTCAGTTTTATTGTCTTGGGATAACCCTGGCTGAAGTATGGTTGAGGTGTCAGGGATTTATATGTGTTTATGGTCATCCATGCATGGTTTCTTTTAGCAAATGACTCTTTATCCTCTAGTAGTGAAAGAGTTTTGACAGTTTTCCAAACCAGTTTTTTGAATGCTTTGTGTCCGAGTTGCATATCCCAGATCTCCGTTAGTTTGGTGGCCCCCAAGGCTGTCTTCAGGTAAGATCTTGCCTGAGATGCGTCCCTGCTCTGAATGTCTTGCCATAACAGCTCATTTAAAGTATTAGTAGTAGCAGAACGAAGTTTATGGCAGCAAATGATGTAAGCTCCCTGTCTTGCAAGAGCTTGTTTTTGTAGTCCAAATTCCAGCCTGAGTTGGGCGGGCGATGTATAGGGCGGGAGCGAAAACATTGTTCGGTAAGCTTTTGTCTGGATTAAATCCAGATTCTTGGCATCTCTCCCACGTAGAGCCTCACTGCCATAGCAGATGGATGGTAGTAGCTTAGCCTGGATGATTTTCAGATAAGGAGTCAAAATTGGTCCTATTAGTTGGTTAGCTATGCTTTTTAATGTGGCGGCAATACAAGATGCTCTCCTTTTCGCTTCCAGCTTTTGCTGTGAGAATGAACCGTCTTGGTCGAAGATGACTCCCAGATATTTATAGTCCGAGGCTGGCTCAATTTTTTGGCCGCCCAGAGTCCATATCTTGTGCGGTTTTTTGTGTATGTTTATTGACAGTGCGAGTTTTGCTCTAGTTTATTTTTAGTTTGTTTTCCATGGCATAACTATGCATTTGAATTAATAGTTGCTTGAGGCCGATGTAGGTATGGCTCAGTAGCACGACATCGTCTGCGTACAGAAGGTTGCTCAGAGATTTCCCTCCCAGCCTCGGGGAATGGGAATTGCAAGTGTTTAATATGCCTGGTAGATCCGCCATATACAAATTAAACAATATTGGGGCGAGCACACAACCTTGCTTAAGGCCTTTGGTGGTGCGGACTTTAGATGATAGATGTGTGCCGCCTCCTAGCTTCACCTGCACCCAGGTGTCAGAATGGAGAAGCTTCAGCATGCTTAGCGTGGAATGCGGTATTCCCCATTGTGCCAGTTTCCACCAGAGTCTATCTCTATCAATGTTATCAAATGCCGCACTGAAATCAATGTAGCACATGTGCAGTGGCAATTTCCGTGTTTTAGCTGCGTCGATCATTAGTGAGATGGCCAGAATATTGGTAGTTGTTCCAGTCTTTTTCCGGAAGCCAGTCTGGTTTAAAGGTATAATCTCATTAGAGTCCGCCCATGAGACAATCTCCTCCAGGATTGTACCCGCAAAGTATTTTGCCTCGTTATCAAGAAGGACTACTAGACGGTAGTTGTTTGGATCCGTTTTATCGCCTTTTTTGTATATGGGGACGATTGTCGACCCTCTCCAGGATTCTGGGATTCTATTTAGAAGTCTGACTTCCCAGAATAGCGGTTGCATGATAGTGGCCCATTCTGTGCTCTTTTCCTTGAATAAAGCTGGTGGTATGCCATTGGGACCTGGAGCGCCTTCTTTCCTGCCCTTGCGAATTTGTTTTGATATTAATGATATTTGCTGAGAGGCTGATGCGACCATGATACTTTCCGGTAGGCCTTGCTCCTTCTTAATCTGACACTCCGACGGGGGCGTTATGCAGTGGGGCTTTTTTTTGTTGGATTCTTGAGCTCCTGGCTGTTCCAGGTGATTGTTGAAATGGCTGGAAAGGTGGTTGATCCATGTCTGTTCCATGATGTGTGAGCCTGGTTCTTTATATTCTGGACGCAGAATCCTATTCACTGCTTGCCAAAAGCGTGCGCTATTACTGCTTTTGGTGTCAAATAGCAGTTTTGCCCATGTTTCGTTTTCAGCCTCTTGTTTTATGTTCCATTTTGTGCATCTGAGTTCCGCTCTTTGTTTCCTCAGCTCTATCCGAAGGTACGAATTCTCAGCTGATGATCTTAGCTTCCGTAGAGTTGAGTTAATTTGTTTTTTATGTGACCTTAGTTGTGCTCTCTGACCTCTTTTTAAGTTGGATATGGTGCCCTTATTAGGAAGATTGCTTTTTTGGATGGGGTTGGTTGCCAGATCTCGTAGCAGAGACTCAGTGTATAGCTCCCATTGTTGGATGTGCCCAACCTCGTTGGATTGTAGTGTGTTATGTAATGTAAGGGCAGTTTCTGCCAGAGATGTTAGATTGGTTGGCGTGCATTTAAGTCTTTTTTGATTGATGGAATAAATAGCCCCTATCATTTTGTTTGGCTTAAATGCAGTGGACATTTTTGTCGTTAAATGGCATTCCTGGGGGGCGGTGATCACTTTCGCCCTTGTCCCCCATTCTGAATCCCAGGATGTGGGGAAATAGGGCCAAGCTAGCAAATGTATAATCCAGGATGGAGCTCGCTGTTTGTGAGTAGAATGTTTCTACAGGCGGCGAGTCGGTGGAGAATCTTCCGTTTAGTGCCCGAAGATTATGATGTTCTAGGTCTTTGAGTAGAGCATTGTTTAAATGCCTTTTCCAGCATAGCGGAGAGCTTTGTAAAGGTATGGTGTACATTTTGTTTAAAGCCAGAGCCTCTTCTTCTGATGATGAACCAAGCAAGTTTTGATTGAAATCCCCAGTCAAGAGTAGGAGTGGTTTTTCCATTTGAGAGACATACTCCGCTAGTTGGTCTGAAATTGAGTTAGAGTCATTGACTCTATGTTTGGGGTGAACATATGCGTTAACCAGGCAGATCTCTTCTTCTTTGTTGCCAAGCTGTAATTTTATCTTTACTGATAAAGTTGTCGATGTGGAAGATTTCATAAGAGCTGCCGATGAGATTGTTGTGTTAGATATGTATGTAGCCAGGCCTCCTGACTGGTGACCAAATCTGTTGACTCTAGTTGCTGCAGATGAAAAGCAAGTGAAGCCCATGATGTGTTGTGGAGATGTTAACCATGTTTCTTGCAGCATAACTATGTCAAATCGAGAAATATACTTTTGGAAATGCATGTCATCCATTTTTGATGAGAGGCCGTTTATGTTCCACGAGCAGATGCCTATTAGTGGCACACTGCCCTTTGTATCGTCTGTTGTCTGTTGGTGGCATCAGGTCTCCTCGGGGCGTAAGAAGATTGTTCGAGACAGTAGTTCTCTTGTCAGTGCTTGGTTTTGATGAGGGGCTCCCCTCAGTGTAGCTTCTGTCCGTTCCCACGGTCTACATGTATTGTTGTTTGGCTGGCTTCCTCTCGAAAGGTTAGTCGTAGGGAGGGTGTGTGTCAATGGTAAATTGGCGCGCCCGAAACGGCCATTTTTATGTCATTTCAATTCCGACAGCCCACATGCATAGAAAGAGGACTACACGTACAAATACATGAGCGCCATATTCAAACATGTTTTTACAATGTTAAACATATCATATACTTTTTCATACGCACATTCAACCCATAGATGGGTATTTCTATGTCTGATTTGCAATTATACTTCCATTAATTCTGCAAATTACATCGTACATGGCGGAAACTTCCATAAAGCCCTGAATGGGCATATCCTCAAAATCTATACATGTGTACTCCAAAATCAAACAGAATCAATGCATTTGATACTGATCATACATAAATACATTTCACTGTTCTCTCAGTTCCCCAGATGTACTGCCAGTTCCTCATGAGTATTCAGACCTTCAGGGTGTTTTGTTTGCAGGTCTATAATATACCTAGACTCTAGTCTTCTTAATGTCATCACCCTATCTCCTCCTCTAGGGTGTAATGGGACATGGTCTACTGCAAAGAAAGACAAAAGATTCCTGTCACTATTGTGTTCTTTCTGGAAGTGGCGGGCTACCGGATAATTCAGAACCCTCTTTTTTGTTTCGTGGATGGTACTCCCGATATATTGGAGTCTGCCCTGAGACAACTGTCCGATGAGTCTTTTTATGAGAAATCAAATAAAAGTGTGTATCTTGCAAGCATCAACAATTGTCATGCAATGTTGAAAAGTTGGTATGAAAGGGGTTTGATTGTCACAGAGGAGTACTTGTTTCTAAGAACGCTTAACCCCATCACACCATGTTTTTATCATCTACCCAAAGTCCGACAAGGACATAGTCACACCGCTGGGTAGGCCGATTGTCTCTTCACAATCGAGTCTCCTGGAGCATATCTTCATCTACATTGATCATTTTCTGTTTGAATTCGTGTTGCTATTGAGGTCCTACGTGAAAGACACTAAGGATTTTTTGAAGATTATAGAGAATGTACATTGGCAGGACGGAGACCAAATGATTGTCCTAGATATAACTAGCTTATATACATGCATTGCACATCACGATGGCATGAAGACTGTGAAATATTTCTTGCAGAACAGGCCAGCCAAATTTGCACACCATAATGATATGGTGTTGGAATTTTTAGATTTTTTTATAAATCATAACATCTTCTTGCACCAAGGTCAGTATTACCATCAAACCTCTGGGACTGCGATGGGCACCTGCTTTGCCCCCAGCTATGCGAATTTATTCGTAGGCTGGTGGAAGGAGCAGGTGGCCTGGGCGGTGGAAAACAGCGATGGGATACAGAGGATAGTTGCATGGCATTGGTACATAGATGACCTCTTCATCATTTGGAGAGGGTCTCCCGAGAGCTCTGGGGAGTACATCATGAAATTAAACACAAATGATTTAAATCTCAAATTCAGTGCAGACATAAACTCATCTTCAGTAAATTTTTTGGACCTAGAGGTGTGTGTAATAGATGGTATTTTGAACACCAAATTGTTTCGGAAACCAACCGCGGGTAATTCAATATTACATGCGCGGAGTAGTCATACTGTGAAACTGATACAGAGCATCCCCTATGGGGAGCTCTTGCGTATCAAAAGGAATGATACAAGGGGAGTGGACTTTGAAGTACATGCCTTGGAATGTATGAATAGATTCAGAGCACGGGGATATGAGGAATCTACACTCCAGAATGCATTGAGACGAGTGAATAAAATCCCCAGGAGTCAATTGTTGAAAGAAAAGACCAGAGTAGCTGATGAGAATAAGTTCCGTGTGATCACCACATTCTCAGACGATGTGGGGGTCTTGAGACGGATTTAAAAAAAAAACTGGAACCTTTTGAGATTGAATCCAGTTATAGGGATGGATATACCAAGTCAACCGCTACTCACTTTTAGAAAAGCTAGGTCGCTAAGAGACTCCCTTACCAGCAGCTACCAGAGCAAGGAGGTGTCGATTTAAGGGTGGGCGTAGAATGCGTAGTGGGGCTACGCGAAGCTACGCAAAGTAGGCGTGAAACTACGCCCACCCACGCACTTCGCGTAGCCTCACTACGCGCCGCCTGCCCCCCCCCTCCCCATCATACTTAATTTTTGTAAATAATAAAAGAAAAGTAAATAAAAGGCACTTACCTTGTCCGTTGTGTCCCGGGGCTCCCTCTTCTTGTTCGCGCCGCCGTCTTCGATCCCAATGCGCATGCGCGGGCGGCCGCGCATGCGCATTGGGATCGAAGACGGCGGTGCGAACGAAAAGAGGGAGCCCCGGGACGCAGCGGACAAGGTAAGTGCCTTTTATTTACTTTTACTTTATTATTTACAAAACTTAGGTATGTAGGGGAGGGTGGGAGGGAGGCGGGTGGCGGGCAACTTCGCACCGCCACGGTGTGGGCGTAGTGTTGCCTACTACGCCTACTTTGCAAAGGGCGAAGTAGGCAACACTACGCCCACTCCGTGGGTGGAGCGAAGTCCTTCGCCCAGGGTTAGGGTCGAACCTGTTTGCTAATAGGATGCAGGGATTTTATCTTTTCGGGAAATGCAAGGCCTGCTCTGCAAGCAAAAAAGTCCTATCATACAAGATTCCAGGTACAGAAAAACCTAGGAAAATAAAGAAATTTCTAACGTGCAGTACACCATAAACTGTTTACTGCTTGGTCTGTCCCTGCGGACTCCAATATATCGGGAGTACCATCCACGAAACAAAAAAGAGGGTTCTAGAACACACTAAGGCTATAAAGAACTCTGATATGAATTATCCGGTAGCCCGCCACTTCCAGAAAGAATGATGCAAACAAGGTGGTCCCAGATACTATGTCAATTAAACCAAATATAAATGATATCACAACTAGATTCAAAAAGGATAATACAACATTGTTTTTAATCACAACGTGTACAGAAATATTCAATAAAAACACTTTTCATAAAAATTTATCAATATTTAGTCATCGATAATGCCCCTAACAGAATGGAAAGGGAAGGGTGGTGATTGGAAGGTGAGGGAGCTATGCAACTAAAACAACAAAGTGGTCAGAAAGACCTCAATGAAACGTTACTAATAATTAATTAACACAGGCAAATGATCAAAATTCATAAATCAATATAACAAACACATGCCTAACAAAACAGAATCACAAATGATAAATGGGGAAGAAGGCTGGATGTGAAAAAAGTGTCGACGTTTCGACCTAAACTGATGCAGGCGGAGAATAGGGCCTTGCTAAAGGGTCTTCATCAGGACAGGGATACGGGAGGGGCAATAAATTTGAATTGGAGTCTTGCAGATTGAGTGGAAGCCAGAAATGCTGGAGGTACACCGTTCAGTATAACTCATCAATTTGGCATAATCACATGGTAAGTGAAGGGCCTACTTCATAAGTCACAGTCCTGGGGTCAATGGATGAAAGGCTAACCCAGGACGGGAGTCAATAAAATGCTGAGAATAATGAATTGCTGCAAGGTGGAGCTGTAAGGTCTAAACGGGGATCTGGTGTGTGTAGTATACGTTCGTGGGGATCAGTATCTTTTTAAAAAACAGGAGGGTCCCGTTTCTGAAGACAAGAAATCCACAGTGTACGCGGGGACCTGGTAAGCGTCTTACAGCTTCATGGGGATCGATCAAACGGCCGCGTGAGTCGGTCCGATTTTCTGAAAAGATGATTTCCAAGGCTAGCGTGGGGGTCTGGTTTTGGAATTCCAAAGTGCCTTTTATTTACTTTTACTTTATTATTTACAAAACTTAGGTATGTAGGGGAGGGTGGGAGGGAGGCGGGTGGCGGGCAACTTCGCACCGCCACGGAGTGGGCGTAGTGTTGCCTACTACGCCTACTTTGCAAAGGGCGAAGTAGGCAACACTACGCCCACTCAGTGGGTGGAGCGAAGTCCTTCGCCCAGGGTTAGTGTCGAACCTGTTTGCTAATAGGATGCAGGGATTTTATCCTTTCGGGAAATGCAAGGCCTGCTCTGCAAGCAAAAAAGTCCTATCATACAAGATTCCAGGTACAGATAAACCTAGGAAAATAAAGAAATTTCTAACGTGCAGTACACCATAAACTGTTTACTGCTTGGTCTGTCCCTGCGGACTCCAATATATCGGGAGTACCATCCACGAAACAAAAAAGAGGGTTCTAGAACACACTAAGGCTATAAAGAACTCTGATATGAATTATCCGGTAGCCCGCCACTTCCAGAAAGAACACAATAGTGACAGGAATCTTTTGTCTTTCTTTGCACTAGACCATGTCCCATTACACCCTGGAGGGGGAGATAGGGTGATGACATTAAGAAGACTAGAGTCTAGGTATATTATCGACCTGCAAACAAAACACCCTGAAGGTCTGAATACTCATGAGGAACTGGCAGTACATCTGGGGAACTGAGAGAACAGTGAAATGTATTTATGTATGATCAGCATCAAATGCATTGATTCTGTATGTTTTTGGAGTACACATGTATAGTTTTTGAGGATATGCCCATTCAGGGCTTTATGGAAGTTTTCGCCATGTACGATGTAATTTGCAGAATTAATGGAAGTATAATTGCAAATCAGACATAGAAATACCCATCTATGGGTTGAATGTGCATGTGAAAAAGTATATGATATGTTTAACATCGTAAAAACATGTTTGAATATGGCGCTCATGTATTTGTACGTGTAGTCCTCTTTCTATGCATGTGGGCTGTTGGAATAGAAATGACATAAAAATGGCCGTTTCGGGCGCGCCAATTTACCATCGACAAAGGCGACTGCCGCAACACGTCTGGCCACTGTGAGTTCATAATAAAAATCTTGAACTCGCCCCTGAAGAGTGCTTTCTCTTTCTACTTACGAGGCAAGTGTAGAGCTATTATTGAAGCGGGAGACACCACCCGTGAAAGCACCCGTTCTCGAATGCGTGAAGCTGATGTAACCAAAGGAGCTTTTTATATATATATATTCAACAGTCTTTTCACAAATATCCTCCGTACGCTCTCAGGAAAAGAGCTTAAACAACAAGTTGTCTTAGTAACACAGGTTTATTCCACACAACGTGTTTCGCCTTGCAGCTTGTTCACGTGTAGAATTTGCAAAGACCAAACCATACTAATAAAGTTAAGTGTGAACATAGAAGAAGGACCAAAGAAAGTACATGGTGGCCATCTTGGACTAGTCAATTGCAAACATTTCACAATCATGATCTACTTTCTGTATAAATCCTGACAAAGATCAACATTTCATGAAAGCAAATTGCTAAATCACGAAGTAAGATCAAATGATTAAATGAAATGAAATTACAGTGGAATATTGTTGCAAAGTGTTTTACAAATAAAGCTTCAATGGCAAGTGCCCTGATATTGTAAACACAGAAGAAATCATGTCCAAGTACTGGTTAGCAATATACCATGAATGAAATAATCTTCACATTATGCCGTTGATATACCAATAAATTAGTATACAGCGACGGGTAATTGGCAAGTGCCCACTAACCGCAAAAGTCAAAATTACAAAATAGTCCTCAAGGTCAAATTATCCATTTTCGTAACCGTGAAATAAGTGAAACATACGTGGTCTTCACTAAGAAGTGCAAAGGTTAGGTACGCCCTTGAAAGTGAATGTTCGTGAGTGGGCCCCTTCCTTTCCTCCTAAAAAGAAAGAAGAAAGAATTTAAAGTGAGACAAAAATAAAAAACAAAAGAAAACATTCTAAAAGTTGCATCATAAAACGAATCATTCAATACACTAGAGAACCCAAAATTAATTACCTGAACCAACTACTGTAAATACTGTCAATCTTTTAGATGTATTGCCAGTTCCTCGTCCATGTTAAGACCTCCAGGGGTCTTACTTTGAAAATCAATAATATAACGTGATTCCTTTTTTCTGAGAGCTAGAGTCCTATCCCCTCCTCTCACTTTGTTCGGAATGTGTTCCAAAATCAAATAGCTGCAATCGGAAACACTGGAGAAATGGTATTGTTCGAAGTGTCTAGCTACAGGATATTTTGGATCATGGTTGGTTATTGCCCGAAGATGTTCTAAGACCCGCTTCTTGGCAGCACAGGTCGTGCTGCCAATATACCACAGTCCACAAGTACACATGATAACATAAATGACAAAAGCCATACCACAAGTGAGAAATTGAGTCAACTTTTTGGTCACGCCACTGTAGGTCACTTTATCTTTGTATGTGCTGTTTTTACAGGCCTTGCAGTGGCCACATGGATAAAAGCCAACTAATCCATGCTGTGAGCTGGGAGATAGAATGTTAACATCATTCCTAACCACTAAATCACGTATATTTCTACTACGTCTATACGTGATATTAGGTCTTTCTGGAATTGTGTTCCCCAGTATACCATCCGTTTTTAAAATGTCCCAGATCTTGGTAATGATTATCTTCACTTTCTGAGAATCGGAATTGAAGGTACGGATCGAACGTGTGACATCTGTTTCGTTTGGCACCACCTTATTGTGTTTGTCACCAAGGGTATCACTTCTCTCAACGTCTGCCACTCGTTTAAGTGCCTTGGTAAGAACCCACTGTGGGTAACCCCTTTTTTGAAATCTTTCCACAATATTAGTTTTCTCCTCATTAAATGTTATGTTCGAATTGCAGTTTCTCTTAGCCCTCAGCAGCTCGCCATACGGAATGCTCCATTTCAATGATTCAGGGTGGCTGCTGAGGGCGTGCAGAACACTATTCCCTGCGGTGAGTTTTCGAAACAAAGAGGTGCAGACAGTGTCATTTACAATTTCCAATTTAACATCAAGGTATACAGCCATAGTATTACTGATGTCCCCTGATAGAAAGATGTTATAACTGTTGGAATTCAATTTCTCAATGAAAGATTCTGCTTGTTCCCTGGTGCCATTCCACACAATGAACAAATCATCAATGTAGCACAGCCACATGATGATATTGGTCAGATCTTCTGACAGGGTCGTGCTAGTAAGGATTTCCTGTTCCCAAAACCCCATGAAAAGGTTAGCAAAACTTGGTGCAAAGCACGACCCCATCGCAGTACCCTTGATCTGCCTGTAGAGGGCGCCATTGAACGAAAAAATATTATTTTGCAGACAGAATAGTATCATCTCTATTATCATTTTTGTTTGTTCCCTCCCACATTTGTGTCTGAGATCAATAAGTCCTTTAATCACACATTCGTGAAAAGTATCCACATTGTCGTGGGGGAGTATAGGCATGAAGGTAGATTTTACCTTGAAATTGGTTTTGGCGGCTGCACTATGTTCACATCTCATGTCATTTAGCAACTGTGTGGCTCTGATGTGTGTATCTGGATCTTCGGTGGTGTTCTCTAATTCTGCAATGGTAACAAGAGTGTCCACATCACCTAGTTCCAAATGCAAACTGCTAGTGTCATTATCCGCATTGGACACAGATCTAACATGTTGTCCTAATCTTTTTAGTTTGTGCCATTTCCTCAATTTCAATTTATATATATATAGATGCATGTTTACACAAGACTAGTCCTTAGATTTGGTTAAACACGCATTAATATATATATTTATATAAGTGTATATGCATATATTTTTTATTAATGCTCCGGGGTCCCCGCATGTGGGCGAGACTATTCAGTGCTTATGACTTTGATGAATATGCCCCTGGAAGAGAACTATGATTACAGAAAAGTAACTTATCCTACATGCACATTTATCAGTGCTGTAATGCTTATAGTACATATAGAGCTCATGTGCCTTTATTCATGTATAATACATGAAAAACTACAATACCTAAAAGCCTATCTCTAATATCCATGTTAAAGCAGCTTTTTGAGTTCTGACCTTACAATATGTGGTCTCTAAATGGTACCCCAAATTAGAGACACCCCAACATTTACCTCAATAAGAGTTTCCACATTTCACTATATTGGAGATGGTAGCAAACCTCAGTTTCATGAGGCAATGTGTCCCCATGTTAGGGCACCTCCCAAAGTATAATTAATAACTCAGTAAATACAGTTCATTTAATAAATGAGTTAAGATTGAATGGACCCACTCAATAACATAGTTCTAGACCAATGAAACATAAAGGGTTTTATTACAGAATTAAATAATAAAGCTGTACAGAATCAATGCCATAAAGGCTCAAAATGCATAATTATGCAGGGTATGCATTAATCAGAAATTATTCTAAGTCTCAAGTGGGCAACAAAATCAGGAAAGAAACGGACAGCTTCCATAGAAGTATTCAGAAAAGCTTCTGGCTCATCCTCAAAATCGAGGGTTTTAGTACATTATTTTTACATATGTAATTATAAACCACAGTATCACTATGGTGTAAGCAAATGTAACACTTCATCACCAAATCAGAGAATGTGAAAACTGTGTCACATTGCCTTAACACCGAAGCACTAATCCACCACATGAATAATAATTCAGCTCCCTCTAATCTAATGTCGTCTGGAGACTTTAGAACTAGATACATGAACAATAATACGTTATGTGAATGAGCAGAGTAAAGTGAACTAATAGAAAGAATTGTGATTGTTACAAATCATGGCAGAACAGGGAAATTTTCAACAAGGGCATAATAAACCATTACACCTCAGCTTCAGTGCTGGTGCTATAGAGTTTTGGAGGAGAGAAAGTGGACGGGATGCGTGGACCAGGATGAGTGACAGACGACCTCCATTTTGGACATGTTGGCATTTGCACTAAAATGTGGCCTAGCTAAGAAACACTAGGAATACTCACTTCTACACGTCATTAGAAAATTGGTTTCAAAACTCAATAGCACTAAACCAGTTCATACTTGTAAAATCGCATGTGAAAATGCATTCTGCAAATTATTAATTATGCACAAAAATATACATTCATAAAAATCTTTCAAATTCTCCCTCTGATTATTCTATAATCACTAAAAGCAAATAATAAAAAGTTTAATGAATTAAGAATGATAAAATAGTCTGCATCACTTTCTGTTTCTTCCTGTTTGACTCCTCCATCATCTCTAGTTGATTGTAAACAGAATCCTTGAAATTTTCTATCTCGAGCATGTCTTCTGTCTTTCACCTTAAAGATTTTTCTTCACCTTTACCCTCAAAATATGTAAAACAAAAAGGAAAAAAACATCAGAAAATTTCACCAGGAGAACCAGGACAATTGGACAAATCATTATAATTATTACAGGGGCTATGATTAGTCTTAATGTCACCCTTCCCTAATTATCATTCCATTCACCAACCTTGCCAAAACCCTTCCCTATCTCACTAACCCAGGAACCTACTATTTCCCATACATCATACTCTTTTAAAGCTTGGACTTCATGAGAATCATTAGTAACATTTTGGATATGCACATTAATAAAACTGCTATTATCAGGTATAACAGTGCTCTTTGTGAGAAGGATATCGAGAGCTAAGCGGTTTTGAATATTCATAGCTCACATTGCAGTTAGTTCAGAATTAATTTGAGCCAAGGCTCCAGCTTTATTAGAAGGAAGCCTATCATCAAGTGTAGCCCAATGTCTAATTTTCACATAATTCATAGCCACGCCTATAGTTGGAATAATAGTGTTGGGCCCTGGTTACGAGTATAGGTGTTATATATTGCATGTGATAAATACCTTTACCATGAGGTAAATTACTTACCGGTTGCGATAAATAACATCTGTTACAAGTGGAGAATAACCTGCGGATTTTGATGTTTAATGCACCAAAATCCGCATGGTATGGTTAATACTGTATGATATTCCCCCGCTAGATTTTGGCAGGTTTGACCGGCTGAAATTTAACAAAAGTGGAGGTATTTAATGCATCCGATAATTATCGCATGCGTTAAATACCTACCAACTCGCCATTCCAACCCATGCGTAAACAGGGGTCTGCGCATGGGTCGGAACATACTGACCACCTCAAAATCATTTAAATGTGTAATTTTAGGTAACAGATAATGTGTGTGAATTTGTAATTTTATGATGAATAATAGTAGTAACCAATGAATTAATGATGTTGCATTTAAAATAGATGGCAAAATGACTGAAATTGTTTAGAAGTATAAGTAATAATGTAGTTTAATTTTGCCCACTTTCATGGAGTTACCATTTTATTTAAATGGATGAGTTTTTGTGTGTTCTGTTCATCTTGTTCCTGCTCATTTCCCTCCCACTCAATGTCCCTGGCAAGTTTTCTCTCCCACAGTTGTATGGAGCACAGTGCAGTGCGACGTAATTGTCTTATTCCATAGAGGGTGTGAATTATGAATTGTTCCTGGTGTAATTTTGCTTGAAGGCCATGTCCACTGGAACGGTACGGTAGCACATTAATGTATTTGTGTTTGTTAGAGAATGTTTCATATTATGTTTTGCATCTCCAGATTTCTGTTGCTGTGGAATGTAATGAAAGATTTCAATTATTCTTAGAAGTGGGATTGTGCTTTATACTTGTTTGTGATGATCCATTTTCTGATTGTCGAAAAATGTACTGTTGATAATCACGTTATGCTGAATTTGCAGTTTCTCTCATTGTTTATGTGTAAACGTTGTATGAAAACACCTGTTTTTATGTTGATGGGGGCAACTTTTACTTTTTCTCATGGAACTCTGTGGTTTATTTTTGTCCATAGAACTCTGTTCACGTGGGCAAGTCTTTACATTTCTTCATACTTTTGTAATTTGTCCTTTTAGAAATGCGGTTAGTATTATTTATTGGAATATGACAATTCTGATTTCTAATTTTGTAATGAATTTGAGCCTTCATAACAAGCAAGAATTTATTTGTATTACCTATCTTATATTTATAAGTATAACTTGGATGACTAACTCTAGTCCCATAACCGGATACACGGAATTTCAGAGGCCCGCCGAAATGGCAGGAAAACTAGGGAGAGCCAAAGGAGGTCTTTCAATGTTTGTCTCAACCGATATTCCATGGCAAGCTTCAATAATAGACCTCGAGTCCTCTTGGCTGCAATGCGTTAAACTCGAAGCCCCGCTTCTCACTTGTCTGCTGATACTTAACATCTATATTCATCCAGTGTTCAGCCCTAAAAAGATATGTGTAAACCACTTATTAGCAACAATGACAACTCTAAAACTTGCCTACCAGGACGCAAATATCATCCTGTCAGGGGACTTTAATATGAACTTACTGCAAGCCACTAACGAGCGTACACACGCACCGAAACAACGAGATACGCTCAGCAAGAGATGTGCGGCCAGTCTGGCGGAGCTTTCGATTAGAATGCTAAACGGGAGCAGCACAACAGATTGTCCAGCTGCACACACCACTCACTCATAAATCAGCCTCAACAATAGACTACACCTTCACGGATCACGAGTTCTTCCCCTTTATCACGAATTTCCAAATATTGGATAGGACCGAAAGCGACCACTAACCGCAAACATTTATGTTACTAATTAACACAGACAATGTAGTGCCATCCAGAGTATTATCACACCAAACACAATGCTTCAATTTAAAACTTCTGGCATGGAAATCCGAATCGATTAACGACATCATAGGGACATGCACCAACCTCTTAGAAAGATTTTAAACAGAACCCATAAACACTCAGGCATGGGAGCTCTTTACCCTAGAATTAAATCAAAAATTTTGCAAGCGGGCCATAGGAAAAAAAGGAAAAAGACACCAAGGGGCTGAATGGTTCACAAAAGACCTCAGGATGCAAAAACAACAATTGAACAAACATCTCAGGCGATTACGCACCCAGTGCTCTGCCCCCTCCCAGGACCTCTTGCAACTAATCACCAAAGCCAGAAAAGACCTAAAAAAAGACATTAAGGCAGCAAAAAATGCGTTCCATGAACAACTCTGGGCCAAAATCCACCATTCCACCAAACAAAGGGACTCTAGGCAGTTCTGGGCAATAATCAACCAGTTAGCAAACGGCAATGTTAATGTTAGTGTTAATGTTAATGTTAATTTTGCTTGTATAGCGCATGGCTGCCCCAGCAACAGGGCGTCCCAGCGCTTGCAGACAGACAGGCCGGTGAAGCACAGCCGGGTAGGCGGAAAATGAGATCACTTTAAGGCAGCCGGTGAGTCGACCTCCCTAAATGGAGGCGAACAGACAGGTTTTAATTTGTTTCCGAAAGAGCCAGTGGTCTTGTGTGGCGCGTGCCTCAAATGGGATGGAATTCCATAGGGCTGGGGCCATGGACTTGAAAGATCGGCCACCTGCTCTGCTCCTGCGTACCCTGATGGTTCGTGTCAAGGTGGAGATCTGCAGAGCGTAAGGCCCATATAGGGGCGTAAAGGGTGCAGAGTCCCTACAGTATTTGGGGGCCCTGACCATGTAAAATTGTGGGTTAAACAGAGGGTCTTAAATTCAATTCTTTGTTTCACAGGCAGCCAATGCAGCCAGCGCAGGAGATGTGAGGTGCGACAGTGTTTAGGTAGGGCAAAGATCGTGCGGGCAGCTACATTTTGAGCCTTCTGAAGTCTTTTAGGGACCGTCTTGTTGGTTCCTAGCAATAGTCCATTACAGTAGTCTAGGTGGGATAGGACCAGGGACTGGACTATTACTTGATGGGTGGGTGGCTCGAAGATGCCCAAGATGGGTTTGAGGCAGCGTAGGCGGCCAAAACAGGTACCAGTAACCCTTTTTGCATGCGACTCAAAAGATAGTGAGTTGTCCAGTAAGACCCCCAAATTCTTAACTACCTCCTTGGGTATCGGGGGGACCCATTGATGGAGGCCACCACTGATGGTCCCACTTCTGTGAGTCACGACCCATCAGGAGCACCTCCGTTTAAGAGGAGTTAAGTTGGAGATAGTTCTCCGTCATCCAGTTCGAAATGGCCAAAACGTCTTCCTGAAATTTGGCCTGGTCCAGCATGGTGTTATTAGAGATGGTGAAAATAAGCTGCGTGTCGTCTGCATAGGAGATCATTTTGATCTTTCGTTCCTTGGCCAAGAGGGCCAAGGGGCGGACGTACACGTTAAACAGCGTGGGGCTGAGGGCAGAGCCCTGAGGAACACCGCAATTGAACGGGAACCTGCTAGATGAATAAGGTGGAGCATGAATCTGAAAGGAGCGGTCAGATAGAAAAGACGCGAACCAAGCCAGGGCCCCACCACTGACCCCGATCTCCCCGAGACGATTGAGCAGAATCTCGTGAGAGACCGTGTCGAACACCGCGCTCAGGTCAAGCAGGATCAGAGCTGAGGTGTCCCCTAGGTCTTGTGAGGCCCTCAGTTGTTCCGTGACTGCCAGTAAGGCTGACTCCGTGCTATGTTTAGCCCGGAAGCCATTTTGTGACTCATCTAGGATCCCGTTAGCTTCCAGGTAACTGGTCAGGATGGAGTTCACATGTGCTTCCATCCCCTTGGCCAGGTACGGCAGAAGGGAAATGGGTCTGAAGTTTTCTGGGCGGGAAGGATCCAGAGTGGGCTTCTTCAGCAGAGGGATAACTTTGGCATGTTTCCATGACCTGGGGATTATAGATGACTGAAGTGATCTATTGATCAATTCCCGTCCCTCACTCAGGATGGAGTCCTGGAGTAGCCTAAAGGTGTCAGGTTTAACAGGATCATCGGGAGACCCAGACTTCACCTTTGTGGCCAGGAATTCGAGATCTTTATGGGCCATGGGTGGGAGGGTTTGTAAGGAATAGGGGGAGTCAAGAGGACAGGTCGATTGGCCAGAAGTCGAGGCAGACCTTCTAATATCCAACAAATTATAGATCTCCTGAACTTTATTGATGAAAAAATGGGCCAGATCTTCGCATTACGAGTTGGAGGCAATTGTGTTGTTAGTACCCTCTGGTGCTTTGGTCATGTCTTTTATCAGGGAAAAGATGGTTTTAGAGGGTTTGGGGCTGGAGTTAATCATTTTAGTATAGAATACAGCTTTCGTTTTTTGTGTGAGTTTATGACATGCTTTAGTGGCTGACCTATAACTGTTCTTTGCTAGAGGGTCATAGGAACGCCTCCAGTCGCGTTCGAGGTTCTTGCAGTGCTTTTTTTCTGTTGCTAGTATCTCGGTGTACCATGGGTGCGACTGCTCGCGTTTGGGCCTGGACATTTTTTTGGGGATGTGGTGGTCAAGCGAGTTGTTGATCCACCCCCTATAGGCTTTGTCTGCTTCCTCCAAATTGCTGGGCCAATCCGGGCGTGAAGAATTAAGGCTGGACTCGAAGCTGGTAGTGTCCAGTTTATGCCAGGGGCGCCTCCAGGGGGGGGGGGGGATTCTGCTGAGAGGTGGCTAAGGTGCTAATGCATATGTGGATAAGGAAGTGGTCCGTCCAGATGAGAGGAAGGGGGGCGTGGACTTTAATTCCCTCAATGTTGGAGAACACAGGGTCAAGCAGGTGACCTGCCAGGTGAGATGGACCTTTGACTAACTGAGTTAGCTGGCAGGCTTCCAAGTCTCCCAGGAAGTTAGTAATGTCATGGGAGTCAAGTCGCTCCAAATGCAAGTTTAGGTCTCCCAATATACTGAAGTTGGCTGTCTGCAGGGCAAGGGTAGAGATGGTCTGGGTCATAGCTTCCTGAAAGGTTCTCGCTGACCCAGGGGGTCGGTAGATAAGGAGCCCAGTGAAAGTAAAATTGTCTGATATCTTGATCTTGAATAAAGTGCATTCGCAATCAGGTATTATCACGGGGGAGAGAGTGCAGGACAAGGCGGATTTGGATATCACAGCTAGCCAACCCCCCCTCCCACTAGGCCTGTTCTGAATAAACATCGAGTAGCCTGAAGGGAGGGCCAGGACCCGAGTGGCAGTCGAGTCGCTGGTTAGCCAAGTCTCAGTTAGGAAAAGTAGTCCGGGGACCTATCCATGAGGTGCTCGAGTATTTCTTCATGGTGTTTTACCCGGGACCAGCAGTTCAAGCTATATACATTACGATTTGTAGGCTTGGGTGACTCTGAAGGTGTCTGGGCGTCCTCTGTGGCCCTGAACCCACATTTATTGCACCTTATGCATGGGGTATCTGGGTGCCAGAGATGGTCAGCGCAAGGAGCCCGGTTGCGGAGGGCAAACAGATCCTCTCGGGAGTAAGGGGGCAACTGTACCGTCCGACAGCCATGGGTTCTGGCGTCTGGCGTTGGACTGGCGCGGATGGGTGCAGACGGGCTTGCCTTTGGCGCACCTTCGGCGCGCCCGCTGCGCGGGAGTGCTGGCATGCCGACTATGATGGCGCAGGTTCCGCCTCTGCCGGAAGTGGGACACCCTCGGGGGGCCGAGCCCAGGTCTGTTCACGCCCTCCACTCAATCGGCACAGGCTGTGGTGGAACGGGGCTCAGACCGGAAGTGAGGGGAGCAGGTAGGATCCGAGTTAAAAGTGCAACTTTTAAAAATATATACAAGTTTTAAATGTATCTTTAAATGCAAAAATTTCCAAGTGCAAATACAATCGCCGCACTGCCGCCCACTAGCACCTTACTGAGCTGGCGCGTCCGCAGCGCGGGAGTGCTGGCAGGCTGACTATGAGGGCGCAGGTCCCGCCTCTGCCGGAAGGGCGTCACCCTCGGGGGGCCGAGCCCAGGTCTGTTCACGCCCTCCACTCAGTCGGCACAGGCCGTGGTGGAACGGGGCTCAGACCGGAAGTGAGAGGACCCGGTAGGATCTGAGTTAAAAGTGCAACTTTTAAAAATATTTACAAGTTTTAAACGTATCTTTAAATGCAAGAATTTCCAAGTGCAAATACAATCGCCGCACTGCCGCCCGCTAACGCCTTACTGAGCTGGCACGTCCGCAAGAACCGGCATTACAACTCTGACATCATGGAGGACTCCTGGAGTGCCCACATTGATTACCTATACAACGATATGTCAATGGTTCGTCCGGTAACTCATGGCCCAGAACCAGGCGAGAAGTTAATTGTAGCAGGCCCCATCAAAATCACCCCCAACTCTGAAGCATTCGAATATTCTCCGCAAATCCGGAAGGAGCAATTACTAACAATCATAAAAAAACTGAGACCCGAGGGAGCCCCAGGACCTAACGGGTTGCCAAACGCCTTGTTCCAGCATAATCCCCTATTCTGGTCTGAACTCCTCACGCCACTTTGTTCTTCAATCCTAGCTTCTTCTACCATCCCAGATTCCTGGAGGGGCAGTATTTTAAATCCAATATACAAGTCGGGTGCCCGCTCCGACCCCTCCAACTACCGTCTGATAGCCTTAATTGATGTGGAGGCTAAAATGTATGCATCAAACTTGCTGGCTGACTTGGAGGACTGGGTTGGAAGCAGTAACCTCATCCCCTACACCCAAACAGGATTCAGGGCAGGGATGGGCATACTCACGAACATCTCTGCGGTCACCCTGCTGGCCAACCAAGCACTCGAAAAGTCCAGGCCTTTGTATGCATGCTTCATAGATCTGAACGATTCAGAAAAGGGGGTGGTGATGAACAGAGTGTCTGAATTAAGCAGACCACTCTTACCCAGTCCAAAGATCAGGGCTTGATCCATCACCGTTATTTAGCTCACTGCCCCATCCCAGCTCAGAACCTGGCTATATGCAAATTAGTCTGTCCCTGGCCCAGTGCATCATGGGAACAGGGCAGACCAAACTACCAAGCCAATTCTTCACCAGAAAGGAGACAAGCTACCGGGGACCGGTTTCTGGCATTTCAGCCTCGTCGGCCCGGCTTGCTTGAATCCTGATGGAGCAGTGAGCAAGGGACTCATGTCTGAGTATACCCTGCCACACCTATAGTGGCCAAAAACGATTCAGAAAAGGGGGTGGTGATGAACAGAGTGTCTGAATTAAGCAGACCACTCTTACCCAGTCCAAAGATCAGGGCTTGATCCATCACCGTTATTTAGCTCACTGCCCCATCCCAGCTCAGAACCTGGCTATATGCAAATTAGTCTGTCCCTGGCCCAGTGCATCATGGGAACAGGGCAGACCAAACTACCAAGCCAATTCTTCACCAGAAAGGAGACAAGCTACCGGGGACCGGTTTCTGGCATTTCAGCCTCGTCGGCCCGGCTTGCTTGAATCCTGATGGAGCAGTGAGCAAGGGACTCATGTCTGAGTATACCCTGCCACACCTATAGTGGCAAAAACGATTCAGAATAGGGGGTGGTGATGAACAGAGTGTCTGAATTAAGCAGACCACTCTTACCCAGTCCAAAGATCAGGGCTTGATCCATCACCGTTATTTAGCTCACTGCCCCATCCCAGCTCAGAACCTGGCTATATGCAAATTAGTCTGTCCCTGGCCCAGTGCATCATGGGAACAGGGCAGACCAAACTACCAAGCCAATTCTTCACCAGAAAGGAGACAAGCTACCGGGGACCGGTTTCTGGCATTTCAGCCTCATCGGCCCGGCTTGCTTGAATCCTGATGGAGCAGTGAGTAAGGGACTCATGTCTGAGTATACCCTGCCACACCTATAGTGGCCAAAGACGATTCAGAAAAGGGGGTGGTGATGAACAGAGTGTCTGAATTAGGCAGACCACTCTTACCCAGTCCAAAGATCAGGGCTTGATCCATCACCGTTATTTAGCTCACTGCCCCATCCCAGCTCAGAACCTGGCTATATGCAAATTAGTCTGTCCCTGGCCCAGTGCATCATGGGAACAGGGCAGACCAAACTACCAAGCCAATTCTTCACCAGACAGGAGACAAGCTACCGGGGACCGGTTTCTGGCATTTCAGCCTCGTCGGCCCGGCTTGCTTGAATCCTGATGGAGCAGTGAGCAAGGGACTCATGTCTGAGTATACCCTGCCACACCTATAGTGGCCAAAAACGATTCAGAAAAGGGGATGGGGATGAACAGAGTGTCTGAATTAAGCAGACCACTCTTACCCAGTCCAAAGATCAGGGCTTGATCCACCCCCTTTTCTGAATCATTTTGTCCACCATAAGCGTGGAAGGGTATACTCAGATGTGAGTCCCTTGCTCATTGCACCATCAGGATTCAAGCAAGCCGGGCCGACGACGCCTGAAATGGCAGAAACCGGTCCCCGGAAGCTTGTTTCCTTCCCAGTATAAGAATTGGCTTGGTAGTTTGGTTTGCCCTGTTCCCATCATGCACTGGGACAGGAACAGACTAATTTGCATATAGCCAAGTTCTGAGCTGGGATGGTGCAGTGAGCTAAAAAACGGTGATGGATCAAGCCCTGATCTTTGGACTGGGTAAGAGTGGTCTGCTTAATTCAGGCACTCTGTTCATCACCACCCCCTTTTCTGAATCATAGATCTGAAAGCAGCCTTCGACAAAGTCCCAAGAGCCAATCTATGGGTAAAAATACACAACTGGGGTGTTCCAACCAAACTCCTGGACGCCATTATCAACTTGTATTCCCAGACGTGGGTTCAGGTCAGGAAAGGTGACGGGCACAGCATAACCAAAAAGTTCCAAACCCTTAACGGGTTAAAACAAGGGTGTGTGCTGGCACCCTGCCTCTTTAACATCTATATCGCCAACCTAAATAATCAACTACGGTCAATTCCATCAGACCCCCCCAAAACTGGGTAACGTCCCTACACCCAGTCTTCAATATGCGGGCGATATTGTGCTCCTCGCTCTAACACCTGTAGGTCTGCAGCGATTCATCACCAAACTAGGAGCTTACACCAACAATGCCCAATTAACCATCAATCACCAAAAATCAAAAGTGATGTGTTTTGCCAGACGAGTTAAAATCAAGGCCCACTGCAAATTCACCTGGTACTTGGACGGGCAACCTCTGTCCCCGGTAGACTCATATAAATATCTAGGTTTCCTAATAGACCGCAACCTTAACTTCCAATTACAACTGGGGCAAGGCTGTACCAGACCTAAACAACTGCAGTTCGCCTTCAGAGTCTTAAAGAAAAAACTCACAGGGTGTTCTACATGCCATTTGCTTAAAGTTATTTCAGCAAAATTCTTACCCTCGATTTCATACAGCTCGGAAATCCTAAATATGAAAGATGTCATCTCCCTAAACTCAGCACAATCAACCCTCTTCAAGGTCCGGTTCTCAATCCCCCGACACATTTCACAATCCCAAATTCGTCTTGAGTACGGCCTGAGAAACCAGACTCCCGACAGACAAGGGGCATTAGCTAAATACTACTGGAGAATGAGGGATGCAGAGGACAACACCCTGGCACACTACTGCTGGAAGGAAATTTAAACCCAACCCAAGCTTAGTAACTCAACGTTCAGTGTTCTGAAAGACTCCCTCATGGCATTGCAGGTCGAGAAGGCCTGGCTCACCCTCCCCACCTACTCCAGTTTCAAAACCGTAGTGAATAATGCAATCAAAAGGACCTCCCTATTAATGGACAAAACAGCTGTCTCAAAAAAAAAACACGCCTGGGCCGTGATTCAAGGCTACCAGCGGCTGAAACCTCAACCACATTTACTTGACCACTTCTCCCAGGAGAGAAAACACTACGTAACGTTATTGCGGCTGGGGTCATTCCCATCAAAAGACCTGACACCAAAATGGAAATACCCCTGGCAATCCAAGGATTGTCGCTTATACGGAGGATGGGACGAGTCTCTCTTACACTTACTATGCATATGCCCTTCCCTGGTAGTGACCCAAAGAACGGTCCTCCGGGAAGCCTTCAGGAAGGAACAAATACGGACATGCAAAGCAGCCGTCATCCAATGCCTGGGGGGCTATCAACCCAACTGTCCTGTACAGCAATACATTTTCTCAAAAGAGCAGCAAAAGAACTGGAAAAAAAGGAAATTTTCCACTAATTTAATAAGTTCCAGCATCCCCATCAACGGCATTGTCTAAATGTTTCAAACTCTTCTGTTTTTGAATTTAAAATGTATTTTTACTTATGGTGGTTCCCCACCCTTTTATGATTTTTTAATGAAACTAAATAAAAGCATTTATGACTGACTTATTTCTATTACCTATCTTTTATTTGTCATAAAACTATTTAAATTCCTGTTAAACTAGAACTCAGTTCTTGAGCAGACCCAGTCCCTATTATTGATTTTACTCTGCTATTTTTTCGGGCTGAATGTTGTGGAGAGTGGTGTCTCTTATCGCACAATCAAGGGTGCTTGAGCCAGATCGTGGAGAGGTAAATAAAAGTGATCAAAATATTGGTGTTTCGTAAAATGTTGGGGTTCGGGCTCCCACAATAGCTTCTAATATATTTAATGCTATCTGTCCAAATCTATATTTCACTCTCTTCAAACCAACAGCAGCATCCACTCCATTGACAACTCTAGTATCACCAAAGCAAGAAAACCAAATCCAAACCAATTAAGGGGCGAAGTAAAATAAACAGTTATACCACACACATAATACATTCTCTCAGTAGTGGCTCTTCACCAACCAAGAAATCACTACTTACAACATACCTTTTCACACATTCACTGTCTCCCACATATTTAACGTTTCCAATTCTTGTAGGTTCATGGCACACCATACATATCTCACCTTTTCTGTCCATTCTCAAACTTGGATGCAAATTTGACAATCTGAATTTTTCCTCGTCTTTAATCTGTTCTCTTATCTTTCTCTCTTCTCTCCAACACTTCACTATTTTAACCCTCCTCTCATTGTATTTTTTATTAAACACATGCTCTTCATTCTTCAAACCACATACATCCTTTTGGTTAGCAATTTTTATTTTCTGCTTAATGTGTGCATTCATACTCAGAAATGTATCATAATATTTAAGACCTTATTAACACCTTCATGCTCAGAATATGGAGACCCTCCAGTGAAACTTTGAAATCCGACCGATAAAGAGAAAAAAACAAAACTAATTTTTGTTAAAAATACTACCAAACACATTACACCACAAGCTAAAGGATAACAGCAATTGTAAGTAAGTAGTTGCACCTTCACTTGCAGAAAAGGGAAGAAAATACATAGCAGTTTTTAATATTCATAATCTCAATGTCTTTGTTCGTCATTTTTGCATAAGTATTATGAAATCCGCTTGCTAAACTTTCCCTACGTGTCAATGTGTTATGTTTTACTTCATTATGTACTATAGTTAATTCAACCTTTGTGGCGGTATACCCACCGGATTTATTTATTTATTTTATTTATTTTGAGAGTTTTATATAGCGCGAACAAGATCTTTGCAGATAACAGAGCGCTTTACAAAGGCAGGTGGAGGGCAGGGGAACAAGGGGGCATAGTGGGGAGGTAGCTCAACATGATCATGTACATAGCACCAATACAGTATATAACATAGTACCAATATAACGTATAGTACAGGTATGAGGTAGCGGGCATAGTTGGAGCGTAAGTCATCAACAGGTTCATGTACATAGCACCAATATAGTATATAACATAGTACTCATATAACGTATAGCACCAATATAGTATATAACATAGTACTCATGTAACGTATAGTACAGGTACGAGGTAGCAGGCAAAATTGGAGCGTCGGCCATCCACTCGCTGTAAATAAACACGTGCATAGGAATATATAGGCAGTATCATAGCGCCAGACTGGTAATACTGTTCTTAATGTAAAACACGCGAAATTGTTCAAGTGTATTTAGCCATAAGGATACTTTTAACTTCTTTCTTAAAAAGAAGGGAGGAAGAGATGAGTCTTGTTTCAGGAGGAAGTGCGTTCCAGATCCTGGGCGCCATACCAGAGAAGGAGCGTTTGTAGGTTTTTTCCTTCCGGAATCTTCGCGGTTTCAGCAGAAGATTGTTCGAGCTCCTGGTGGTTCTGGACCCACCTGAGATTGTCAACTTATGAGTGAGGTAGCTGGGTGATTTCAAGTGTATAGCCTTGTGCGTCATGCGGATAAAGTAGACAAAACAACAGACCAACAAAGATTATTAGTACCAAAAATAAAATGAGCAAAAATGACCATGAAACGCCTAAAATTAAAAAAAAATTCATTAAAACAATAATAATTTTTTTCTTATTTTTCTTAACACTATAATCAAAAAACAAATTACATTTCGAAAGTTTTTTTACCTCAAGTTTCAGTACATTCAGTTTATGTTCTTGAAACATTTTCTTTCCTATCTTTCTTTCTTCTGTCTAACCCGTCACAATTTTAACTCTCCTCTCATTGTCCTCTTTATTAAACTCGTACTTTTCATTATTCAAGCCAAATACATACTCTTGGTTAGTATTTTCATTTTCTCCTTAATGTGTGCACCTGTTTCAAAAATATACCATATCTAAGACCCTTATTAACACCTTCATCTTCAGAGATATGTAGATCTTCCAGTGAGATCTTGAGATCTAACAGATCAGGAGACAAAGACAAATATTTGGACAACTAACCCCAAGTTGGTCGTCCGCTTGGTGGCCCGCGTCTTTCGGAACCCTGCCCCAACCTGTTCCGAAAGTAAGGAACTAGGGAGTTGTCTTCGATGAAAACCTTAACTTTGTTGCTCATGCCAACCAAATAGCGACTACAGCCTTTCATAAACTGCGACTAGTAAGGAAAATCATCCCCTTCCTACCTGATAGTGCCGCCAAAACCCTGATAAGTTCCCTGGTGTTATCCTCACTGGACTATTGCAACGGCCTTTTTGCCAATGCTCAGATCCGTGTAATCAACAAAATGCAGACTATTCAAAATGCGGCAGCAAGACTCCTCGCCAGAATTCCCAAACATAAGCCCATTGCTGATACAATCAGAAACCATCACTGGCTCCCAATCAAAAACCGGATCAAGTTTAAGACTCTATGTATCGTATACAAAGCACTGCATAAGCAAGGACCTCAGTTCCTTAAAGACCAGTTGACACCCTACTGCCCCCCCAGATTACTGCGATCCACTACCCTTAATGAACTAGTGGTGCCTCGTACCAAGACCGTCTCCTGAGGAGACCGCCGGTTCATGGTCACGGCACCAAGACTTTGGAATACCTTGCCTCAGTCGATTAGGACAAGTCACTCTCTCTGGTCATTTCGTAAAAAGCTAAAAACTTGGCTGTTTAATCAGTAAACCCTCATGAACTAGCTGTGGAGAATTTTGCAGAAGTCGCAGCGCCGAGACACCTAAGGGCAATTGTTCGCGCTTAATTAAATATCATAAATAAATAAATAAATACATTTTTGCTAAAAATACTAACAAACACTTTACGCCGGTATTTGTAAATAGGTAGTACCTTAACTTGCACAAGAGGGAGGAAAAGCGCATCATGTCAATGTGTTATTGTTACTTCATTATGTATTGAAGTTAATTTAATCTTTCTGGAGTCATACCCCAACGGAGAAAGCAAGACTCAACAACAGACCAACTAAGATCATTAGAGCCATTAATAAAATGAACAGACTGATAATTTTGCAACAACTGCTTTAAGCCATTTTCTGTTGCGACTAAAAGCAAACATTATTGTGAAAACCCCAAAATTAACAAAATGTTTCTTTAAAACAATGATAATCTTTTTCTTCTTATTTCCTTGAAAACAATAATCCAAGACCAAAATAAACTTCAAAGGAGTCTTTTAGTCCCTCGGGGTTTCAGGTCATGATCACAAAAGATTTTCTTTCTTCTTTCTAGCTTTTTGAAACGTTTTCACAGTTCCTATTTTCCCTATTCTTTTAGATTGTTTTCAATGTGGCGCTTCGTCTTCTGATTCACTTTCAGGTTCACTTCCAAAAGTGTATTGGCAATCATTTATTGGTCTCGCACTGACTCCTTCTTCTTCAGATATTGATGCTACATACATCCTCTCAGGTGAAGCATACTTTCTATGCCGAGTTCTTTCTTGCTGGTCTTTTAGGTGCTGGTGATTCATTTTCACTAGAGTAAATAACAAGGAGGCCCCCTTCTGTTTAAGGTCTGGGACCAGGGGAAAATTGTCAAAGAAAAGTACAAAGGTCCCTGAGGGAGCCACAGAAATGGTCTCAGGTGTTCAACAATGCCCATATAAAACCTATATGTTATGATAATACCAATCTCACAGTGATCAGAACCTCCGATACCCTACGAAAGTGCCTCAGGGCGTGTTATAGATACAACAACTCAATGATTGCAGCTCACACTCGTATAAAAATCAAAACATATTAGCAGTAACTCAACATATAATTACTTAAACAAGTGAAATCAAACAGAGAGAAAAAATGTATATTTTCTGGAACATTTGAAAAATGTTATTTATTCAGTGGTTTGTTCAATTATTATTTCATGCACCAGACTGAATAGATGCATATACAATACAACAAAGATTTTATACAATTTTAATTAAAAACACAAAATACGGCGATGATTTAAAATGTTCATGGAGAACAGGTGTCGACGCGTCGTTTCGGTTAAGATTCAAATTAAAACCTTCATCAGGACAGTTTCTATAAAGAATCAACAATTACTAATCCATATGTATAAAGTACAGTTTCACATCATTTAACAACGTTATCATTGTTTTTTCTTTTCTTTTTTGCTCTCTGTTAGCTTCATGCTAAGAGTTACAAGCACAAATTTAAGTGAAAACAGATACATTTTTTGACACATTTCGTTATCCCTAAAACATGAACTCGGGAGGTAAAGTTGTTGGTATTATCAAAAAGAATCGGTAGGGCTAAAACTATATAATATATATTGCTATATCTGCACATTATCTCTACGATAAATGAGTGTGCTTACCTCACTATCTGAGGGTTATGATTTTCTCAGAAGTAGGTAGGATGAGCCCGTTTCCTGGGTTAGGCACAACAGAGCTAGGATGGTATCCTGCTTTCTCAGTTCTAGGTATACTTTGACATGCCTATAAGTCACGTTTCTATGCTCCACTTCACTAGCAACCACCCCCCCTGTCAGGTCAACAACATTCCCTTTGGTCAATTCCTGAGACTTAAAAGAAACTGCACTACTATCCAGGATTTTGATAAGCATGCAGTAGCCTTAAAATCTAAATTCATTGACCGAGGATATCCAAAGCGCATGGTGAGGCACGCCTACAAACGCGCAAAATATTATGACAGAGAAATTTTACTTAAGAATAAGGAGAAAAAGGACACCAACCCCCAGCCTATTATTTTTGTAACAATTTTAATCAAGTGAGTAATAAACTAAAGAATATAATAAACAGGAACTGGCACTCAATAAATAATAAACAACAGGAAAGAGTACCCAAACCGATGTTCTCCTTTCGCCGTAATCGCACAATCCGCAACAGCCTTGTGCATACATATAGAGAAGTGAGAACCAACAACCAACCGTGCATTGATAATGCTCCTCTACCCACTTGAACATTTCCATGCTCTGGTTGTGGTAACTGTAAGGATATTATCCGTGGTAGCACAATTACCAAACAGAACGTAGTGATAAAACCAAGAAGTTTTATGAATTGCAGGACAAGAAATGTAATTTATCTTATAAGCTGTCCCTGCGACCTCATCTATATTGGGGAAACATCCAGAGAAGTACGCACCCGGATGAATGAACATAGATCAGCCATACGAACAGATAAAAAGGGTGCACCCCTGACTGAACACTGGAAGAAAATGAAACATGACATAAGCGACTTGAAATGGTGCTGTTTAGAAACAGTAACCATTAACGCTAGAGGCGGTGACCTCAACCAGAAAAGAAAAAAAAGGGAACAATATTACATGTCCAGATTCAATAGTGTCCGTATGGGCCTCAACAGCAGAGAAGACTGGGAGCGTATTATATGGTATGATACATTAACAATGTGCTGTAAAATCAAGAAGATAGGCATGTCCTCCCTCAGCCTGGTATAAATGAAGAGATAAAGACATTCGTACTTAATAATAAGACACAAGGTCACAAAAAATTATTTTTTATAATGTTAACGCCATCAAAACATTCCAAATTTATATATCAGTCTAGTGTGGGAAACGCGACCACTGGACCACTATTGAATATGTCCCCTGGCATTAATTTAAATGCCTTTTTTTCCAGTTCCATTTCTATCTATTGGAGAAAATAAAATAAAGCAATATACGCGACATTCCTGGCAACTATTGTTCTCTATGTAATACGTTTCATGTAATATATATTTCTTTCGAATATGATAGAGGACAATGCACAACACATGAACATCAGGAGTAGAGTATGACTAAATTATAATTGTAATACAATATCAGCCGTACCACTAGACCTCCTTTATAAATTTGAATGTTGATTTAAGCACTGTATAAAGTTTGCGCAAGTCAACAAACATCACGTGACCCACAGTCGTCTTATCACAAGCCGTAGCACAATAGCCAATCAGTGCCACTCTCATAGACAGGACGAATCTCGGGCAGAATGTTTAATGCTGAATCGCTTAAAGTACGCGCGAGTTAGTAACTATCATGTGACCTATAGTTGACCTATCACCAGTCGCAGCGCAATACCCAATGACTGCCATGTTCACATGAAAGACGAAAAGCTGGCGGCTCTTGACGATTTATTGAAATATACAGAACCCCCGGGACGCTGTTATAACAGGAGCAGGGAGGCCGAATCTATGAAAGAAGGTAAGGAGGGTCTGTAGGATGGGGCTCCGTGTGGCTGAAATACTAATTAGTTTTATATTGCATGGCCTCGATATATAATATGCTCAATCTATGAGTTTTCAACACCATCCCTTATTTTAATATATAACGACTGACCCAGGCATAAGAACAGCCATGTAAAATTGTTTAACCAACGGAAGAAGAAACGTTCCGTCCTTAATAGTAAGGATGTTTCTTGAAAACCCTTTGTAAATTAACGTAATATTGCATGGCCTCGATATATAATATGCTCAATCCGTGAGTTTTCAACACCATCCCTCATTTTAATATATAACGACTGACCCAGGCATAAGAACAGCCATGTAAAATTGTTCTAACCAACGGAAGAAGAAACGTTCCGTCGTTAATAGTAAGGATGTTTCTCGAAAACCCTTTGTAAATTAACGAAATAATGGAACAAGCAAACTATAAGCCCCCAGATTAGAAACCCGGTTAATTTAATGGTAGATAAACAATATATAAAAACATGGCGTGATGGGTAAACGGGCCACCTCGCTAGCAATCTGCACGGACTCCCACTGTGAAAGCTTGGCATCCTTTTTCGTGGAGAAGGTGCGGGTAATCTACCGAGGGTTTTTGCCATCTGTGCAAGATGACGAGCCCAGGGCTGTAAGAGTTTCGGATTGCGAACCTCTGTCCTCCTTACCTGCTTTATCGGTTGAGGCGTTTGATATTCTGAGCCTCAAAATCAAATCTGGCTCTCCTCTAGACCCTTTGAAGCCAGAGTTTATTACCCTTCTCCCGCCTCTATGCCGTGAGCCGATTTTGGAGTTGATCAACCTCTCACTAGTTGAGGGCGTGGTTCCTGCCTCCTGGAAGCAAGCAGTGGTCAGCCCCATTTTGAAGAAGCCTAGTCTTGACCCTCTGTTACCTGAGAACTACCGCCCCATCTCCCTCCTGCCCTGGACCGCCAAGGTCACTGAGGCACACGTAAATTCCATCTTGTCTGCCCATCTCTCTCGCAATAATATTCTTGACAAGAGTCAGAACGGTTTTCGCGCACAACACAGCACCGAAACTGCGCTGCTCTTTATGAGCGAACATCTGCGTTCGGTGCTGGATGCGGGGCAGACAGCGGCGCTCCTTTTGTTAGACCTGAGCGCCGCATTCGACACGGTGTCTCATGACATTCTGCTGCGGAGGCTGGAGGAAGTGGGTCTTGAGGGGAAAGCTCTTCAATGGTTCCGCTCCTTCCTTTCGGACCGGTTTTTTAAAGTGGCCATTCCACCTGGTCAGTCCTCTTTCCACTCTTTGGGACTAGGAGTACCTCAGGGCTCTGCGCTTAGCCCCACTTTGTTTAACCTGTATGTGAAACCGCTGGCTGCTGTCGTCAGACAAACTGGCTTAACTATGACATCGTATGCCGACGACACGCAGCTGGCGGTGACACTCAGTGGGGACCCTGAGGTGACTGCCCCCAGGTTTCGCGCAGGGCTTTTAGCCGTGGCGAATTGGATGCGTACTAACTGCTTGCAGTTAAACGCTAAGAAAACCGAAGTCCTGATCTTAGGAAAGCAAGCGGAACTGTGGGGTGATCAATGGTGGCCTATTGAATTGGGGGTGACTCCCATCCCAGCGGCCGAAGTAAAGAACTTGGGGGTCTGGCTGGATTCCAATCTCTCTTTTACCAGCCATACTAAGAAGATTGCAGCTACCTGCTATGGTATTCTGCGAGGACTGAGACCAGTCCTCAAATTCTTCAACCCCCCAACTCGGCAACTGGTGGTCCAAGCCGTGATTCTCTCTCGGCTGGACTATGGGAGTGTTCTGTTGCTTGGTGTCAACCAGACCGAGGCCACCAGACTGCAGAGGGTGCAGAATGCCGCTGCGCGGGCCATTGTGGGCCTCCCGAGACGGTGCTCTGTATCTGCAGTTTTAACCTCCCTTCATTGGCTGCCGGTCAGACAGAGAATTAAATTCAAGGCACTCTGTCTGACATTCAAGATCTTGAAATTTTCATCACCTCCTGCCTTGGTGGGTCTTGTCTCCCCATATGTTCCCAGGCGGTCTCTCAGGTCGGAATCTCTTCATCTAGTGAGTGCGCCTAGATTCAGACTGAGTAGGATGGGCGGCCGTTCATTTCGAGTTATGGCGGCTGGATTATGGAACTCCCTTCCTGTCCACATCCGTGCCCTTAATAGCCTGACTCTTTTCAGACGCGCGATTAAAACCTATTTGTTCACCTCTGTTGATTGATCGTGTTTCTTTTCAGCGGTGATTTGTTGTGTTGTGGTACTGGATCAGGCGCCAGGACGCCCCTTCGCTGGGGCAGCTGTGCGCTGAATAAAAGTTACTAACATAACATAACATAACATAACATACTGAAGAAAGGTTTTGTATTAACAGAAATCGCTGATTTATTTGGGAGGTTAACCCCCGAACCAGTAAAACGCAACACGACACGTTAAGCCAATTGAAAGGGCCCGTGACTACAGCGATTTACCATACAGCGATAGATGGTGAGTATGAGCATGTCTCATGCATAGAATAGAGGCAACAATGGATTCTAGATACTATAGACAATCTTGTGCCCTTACTTTTTATCTTCAGAAATAGTAAATTGAAAACACAACCCGATACCGGTGGCTCCTGTTTAACTAGCGTGAACTATCAACAAACTACATTAAGGTATTCTTCCTTTCCCTTCTTAAGTTATTGCACAGGAGAAGGTGTATCATAAGAAAAAGGGTATGCACCTCTAATTTACATACTTTCAATTTTACGTGACTTATAGGCATGTCAAGGTATACCTAGAACTGAGAAAGCAGGATACCATCCTAGCTCTGTTGTGCCTAATCCAGGAAACGGGCTCATCCTACCTACTTCTGAGAAAATCATAACCCTCAGATAGTGAGGTAAGCACACTCATTTATCGTAGAGATAATGTGCAGATATAGCAATATATATTATATCGTTTGAGCCCTACCGATTGTTTTTGATAATACCAACAACTTTACCTCCCGAGTTCATGTTTTAGGGATAACAAAATATGTCAAAAAATGTATCTGTTTTCACTTAAATTTGTGCTTGTAACTCTTAGCATGAAGCCAACAGAGAGCAAAAAAGAAAAGAAAAAACAATGATAACGTTGTTAAATGATGTGAAACTGTACTTTATACATATGGATTAGTAATTGTTTGTTTCTTTATAGAAACTGTCCTGATGAAGGTTTTAATTTGAATCTTAACCGAAACGCCGCGTCGACACCTGTTCTCCATGAACATTTTAAATCATCGCCGTATTTTGTGTTTTTAATTAAAATTGTATAAAATCTTTGTTGTATTGTATATGCATCTATTCAGTCTGGTGCATGAAATAATAATTGAACAAACCACTGAATAAATAACATTTTTCAAATGTTCCAGAAAATATACATTTTTTCTCTCTGTTTGATTTCACTTGTTTAAGTAATTATATGTTGAGTTACTGCTAATATGTTTTGATTTTTATACGAGTGTGAGCTGCAATCATTGAGTTGTTGTATCTATAACACGCCCTGAGGCACTTTCGTAGGGTATCGGAGGTTCTGATCACTGTGAGATTGGTATTATCATAAAATATAGGTTTTATATGGGCATTGTTGAACACCTGAGACCATTTCTGTGGCTCCCTCAGGGACCTTTGTACTTTTCTTTGACAATTTTCCACTGGTCCCAGACCTTAAACAGAAGGGGGCCTCCTTGTTATTTACTCATTTTTACTCAGCTTGTTAGCTGAGGAGGCAGTAGGCCAGGAATATTTCTTTTCCCTTTATAGTACGGATACTAGACCACCTAACAATCCCTGTTCCATATTGAACACCATGGAAGGGATTAAAACACTGAGCTATACAGAAGATGAGTTCAATAGGATTATAAACGGTCCTCCAGTAAAGAATATATCTACTGTTCGCCTTGATAAGACAGACGAGGAACAGTGGCGAACACTGTGGAATTTAAAAAAAAAGGGTAGTTAGAGCTGAATTACACGCAGATTTCTTGGTAGAGTACTGCAAGAAAGGGATAATACCCAAAGGTCTTCAAATGGCAAATGAACCAGGTATTTTTATTAACAATAGAAGGTTTATCGAGAATTGGACGCTGGTGGCAAATCGATGTAGCCGCGATTGGATACTTCTCATAATTGAGACAGCTCATGCAGTGTTAGTAGTTGAACGTAAAGAAATAGAAGAACTAGAAACCAAACTTAACGACAATACAGCACTCCTAGAAGCAAAACAGAAGCTAGAAGAAATCGAGAAAGATATCGCAGGCTACAGCGATTACTTAATAAATAAAAAGATCAATAAATTGCGTAAAGACATCACGAACTATAACTTGGAGTATGTTTATCCATATCTCCAGAAAGACTTTTATGATAGACCTAAAGAGAATTATCCACAGCGCAGACATTGGCACAACCAGCCCCGAAATTTTGCAAAGAAAAAGGTTAGATTTTTTGATACCTCCTACACCAGTTCGGATTCGGAAAATGAACAACACAACGAGAGTAGGACCACAAAGGAGAGAGAAACACCATCAGGCTCCAATCAAGAAGGCCTTTCTTTTTTGGAGCAGCGCCAACAAAACTTTGGTCCCCCGAGAGGCAAAGGAAGGGGTCGTGGGAACTACAACGCCACACCCCAATTCCTACGACGTCCTCATACAAGGAGCTAGAAACATTGGGACTAAGTAGTCCCAAGAAAGCCCCTATAATCAACCTTTCTAAACACGTGCTATCTAGTCATGAAATCACACTCTTGGAAAAAGGCTTAGGTTTCGCAGTTTCCTCGACAGTTGACAGATACTCATTAGAAAGAGACCTTCAAGGCTTCTTTAGAAAAATTAGATTGGCAATCTTTTTCGAGGGAAAAGAAAGACAGACCAGAACAAATAAATCTGGCCTCAAAAACAAATCCTCCTGATCCCCAAATATTAACATGGTGCCCAGAGACATCGAAGCCTTTGAACGCAGCGTAGACAAGAGCGTGGATGATCTCCTTAAACGTAAACATTGGACTAACCACAACCTTAGTAAAGACGAAGCGGCAGCATTACAAGCACTACAAAACAATGCCGATCTGACTATCAAACCAGCCGACAAAGGCGGAGGAATTGTGGTGATGGATACTGCGGATTATAATGATAGGATGCAGTATCTACTTCAAAATAGAGATCACTACACATTAGCTAATATGCATGAATGGACATCACTTAAGTCACGCATTAATACTCTCTTGGGACAAGCTAAGGACGATGAGGTCATCTGTGATGAAGAGTTTTCTTTCTTAAATAATCAGAATCCAACCATCCCGGCTCTATATGGGCTTCCTAAAGTCCATAAAGACATCACAAATCCCCCAATGAGGCCCATCGTCTCCAGCATAGGCTCATTAACTGAGCCATTAAGTAAATATGCCGATGTATTTTTACAACCTTTAGTGACAACCCAAAAGGCATACATCAAAGACACAACGGCAATCATTCAAAAATTAGAAGGCTTAGAGTTTAATCCCGAGAATCAGATCCTTGTTACTTTAGAGATCGAGGCGTTATACACAAATATACCTCAAAACGCCACGATAGAAATGATAAATTCCATGGTTAATACTGAGGACAGAGATCACACTGCCCATGAACAGTTTATTATAGATTGTGTCACGATGGTACTCGAAAATAACCTGTTCTTATTTAATAAAGACCTGTATAGACAAACAAAAGGGACCAGCATGGGAGCCACCTGTGCCCCAAGTCTGGCCTGTCTATGTGTATCACAATTCGAGGAACAACATATATTTAACCAGGTATCACCCTTTTATGAGAATATTTCTATGTGGTCCCGTTACATCGACGATGTTTTTTTCATATGGACTGGACCAGTAGATATTCTGATGGAGTTTATCACCTGGCTCAATTTAGGGGATGATAATTTAAACTTTACATCTCACCTAGACAATCAAAGTTGCGAATTCCTCGACCTAATAATTAAACACACTGATGGATTTTTAAATGTGGAATTATTCACAAAACCAACAGATAGGAATACTATGCTCCACTTCACTAGCAACCACCCCCCCTGTCAGGTCAACAACATTCCCTTTGGTCAATTCCTGAGACTTAAAAGAAACTGCACTACTATCCAGGATTTTGATAAGCATGCAGTAGCCTTAAAATCTAAATTCATTGACCGAGGATATCCAAAGCGCATGGTGAGGCACGCCTACAAACGCGCAAAATATTATGACAGAGAAAGTTTACTTAAGAATAAGGAGAAAAAGGACACCAACCCCCAGCCTATTATTTTTGTAACCAATTTTAATCAAGTGAGTAATAAACTAAAGAATATAATAAACAGGAACTGGCACTCAATAAATAATAAACAACAGGAAAGACTACCCAAACCGATGTTCTCCTTTCGCCGTAATCGCACAATCCGCAACAGCCTTGTGCATACATATAGAGAAGTGAGAACCAACAACCAACCGTGCATTGATAATGCTCCTCTACCCACTGGAACATTTCCATGCTCTGGTTGTGGTAACTGTAAGGATATTATCCGTGGTAGCACAATTACCAAACAGAACGTAGTGATAAAACCAAGAAGTTTTATGAATTGCAGGACAAGAAATGTAATTTATCTTATAAGCTGTCCCTGCGACCTCATCTATATTGGGGAAACATCCAGAGAAGTACGCACCCGGATGAATGAACATAGATCAGCCATACGAACAGATAAAAAGGGTGCACCCCTGACTGAACACTGGAAGAAAATGAAACATGACATAAGCGACTTGAAATGGTGCTGTTTAGAAACAGTAACCATTAACGCTAGAGGCGGTGACCTCAACCAGAAAAGAAAAAAAAGGGAACAATATTACATGTCCAGATTCAATAGTGTCCGTATGGGCCTCAACAGCAGAGAAGACTGGGAGCGTATTATATAGTATGATACATTAACAATGTGCTGTAAAATCAAGAAGATAGGCATGTCCTCACTCAGCCTGGTATAAATGAAGAGATAAAGACATTCGTACTTAATAATAAGACACAAGGTCACAAAAAATTATTTTTTATAATGTTAACGCCATCAAAACATTCCAAATTTATATATCAGTCTAGTGTGGGAAACGCGACCACTGGACCACTATTGAATATGTCCCCTGGCATTAATTTAAATGCCTTTTTTTCCAGTTCCATTTCTATCTATTGGAGAAAAGAAAAGAAAGCAATATACGCGACATTCCTGGCAACTATTGTTCTCTATGTAATACGTTTCATGTAATATATATTTCTTTCGAATATGATAGAGGACAATGCACAACACATGTAACATCAGGAGTAGAGTATGACTAAATTATAATTGTAATACAATATCAGCCGTACCACTAGACCTCCTTTATAAATTTGAATGTTGATTTAAGCACTGTATAAAGTTCGCGCAAGTCAACAAACATCACGTGACCCACAGTCGTCTTATCACAAGCCGTAGCACAATAGCCAATCAGTGCCACTCTCATAGACAGGACGAATCTCGGGCAGAATGTTTAATGCTGAATCGCTTAAAGTACGCGCGAGTTAGTAACTATCATGTGACCTATAGTTGACCTATCACCAGTCGCAGCGCAATACCCAATGACTGCCATGTTCACATGAAAGACGAAAAGCTGGCGGCTCTTGACGATTTATTGAAATATACAGAACCCCCGGGACGCTGTTATAACAGGAGCAGGGAGGCCGAATCTATGAAAGAAGGTAAGGAGGGTCTGTAGGATGGGGCTCCGTGTGGCTGAAATACTAATTAGTTTTATATTGCATGGCCTCGATATATAATATGCTCAATCCGTGAGTTTTCAACACCATCCCTTATTTTAATATATAACGACTGACCCAGGCATAAGAACAGCCATGTAAAATTGTTTAACCAACGGAAGATGAAACGTTCCGTCCTTAATAGTAAGGATGTTTCTTGAAAACCCTTTGTAAATTAACGTAATATTGCATGGCCTCGATATATAATATGCTCAATCCGTGAGTTTTCAACACCATCCCTCATTTTAATATATAACGACTGACCCAGGCATAAGAACAGCCATGTAAAATTGTTCTAACCAACGGAAGAAGAAACGTTCCGTCGTTAATAGTAAGGATGTTTCTCGAAAACCCTTTGTAAATTAACGTAATAATGGAACAAGCAAACTATAAGCCCCCAGATTAGAAACCCGGTTAATTTAATGGTAGATAAACAATATATAAAAACATGGCGTGATACTGAAGAAAGGTTTTGTATTAACAGAAATCGCAGATTTATTTGGGAGGTTAACCCCCGAACCAGTAAAACGCAACACGACACGTTAAGCCTATTGAAAGGGCCCGTGACTACAGCGATTTGCCATGCAGCGATAGACGGTGAGTATGAGCATGTCTCATGCATAGAATAGAGGCAACAATGGATTCTAGATACTATAGACAATCTTGTGCCCTTACTTTTTATCTTCAGAAATAGTAAATTGAAAACACAACCCGATACCGGTGGCTCCTGTTTAACTAGCGTGAACTAGCAACAATCTACATTAAGGTATTCTTCCTTTCCCTTCTTAAATTAATGCACAGGAGAAGGTGTATCATAAGAAAAAGGGTATGCACCTCTAATTTACATACTTTCAATTTTACGTGACTTATAGGCATGTCAAGGTATACCTAGAACTGAGAAAGCAGGATACCATCCTAGCTCTGTTGTGCCTAATCCAGGAAACGGGCTCATCCTACCTACTTCTGAGAAAATCATAACCCTCAGATAGTGAGGTAAGCACACTCATTTATCGTAGAGATAATGTGCAGATATAGCAATATATATTATATTGTTTTAGCCCTACCGATTGTTTTTGATAATACCAACAACTTTACCTCCCGAGTTCATGTTTTAGGGATAACAAAATGTGTCAAAAAATGTATCTGTTTTCACTTAAATTTGTGCTTGTAACTCTTAGCATGAAGCCAACAGAGAGCAAAAAAGAAAAGAAAAAACAATGATAACGTTGTTAAATGATGTGAAACTGTACTTTATACATATGGATTAGTAATTGTTTGTTTCTTTATAGAAACTGTCCTGATGAAGGTTTTAATTTGAATCTTAACCGAAACGCCGCGTCGACACCTGTTCTCCATGAACATTTTAAATCATCGCCGTATTTTGTGTTTTTAATTAAAATTGTATAAAATCTTTGTTGTATTGTATATGCATCTATTCAGTCTGGTGCATGAAATAATAATTGAACAAACCACTGAATAAATAACATTTTTCAAATGTTCCAGAAAATATAAATTTTTTCTCTCTGTTTGATTTCACTTGTTTAAGTAATTATATGTTGAGTTACTGTTAATATGTTTTGATTTTTATACGAGTGTGAGCTGCAATCATTGAGTTGTTGTATCTATAACACGCCCTGAGGCACTTTCGTAGGGTATCGGAGGTTCTGATCACTGTGAGATTGGTATTATCATAAAATATAGGTTTTATATGGGCATTGTTGAACACCTGAGACCATTTCTGTGGCTCCCTCAGGGACCTTTGTACTTTTCTTTGACAATTTTCCCCTGGTCCCAGACCTTAAACAGAAGGGGGCCTCCTTGTTATTTACTCATTTTTACTCAGCTTGTTAGCTGAGGAGGCAGTAGGCCAGGAATATTTATTTTCCCTTTATAGTACGGATACTAGACCACCTAACAATCCCTGTTCCATATTGAACACCATGGAAGGGATTAAAACACTGAGCTATACAGAAGATGAATTCAATAGGATTATAAACGGTCCTCCAGTAAAGAATATATCTACTGTTCGCCTTGATAAGACAGACGAGGAACAGTGGCGAACACTGTGGAATTTTAAAAAAAGGGTAGTTAGAGCTGAATTACACGCAGATTTCTTGGTAGAGTACTGCAAGAAAGGGATAATACCCAAAGGTCTTCAAGTGGCAAATGAACCAGGTATTTTTATTAACAATAGAAGGTTTATCGAGAATTGGACGCTGGTGGCAAATCGATGTAGCCGCGATTGGATACTTCTCATAATTGAGACAGCTCATGCAGTGTTAGTAGTTGAACGTAAAGAAATAGAAGAACTAGAAACCAAACTTAACGACAATACAGCACTCCTAGAAGCAAAACAGAAGCTAGAAGAAATCGAGAAAGATATCGCAGGCTACAGCGATTACTTAATAAATAAAAAGATCAATAAATTGCGTAAAGACATCGCGAACTATAACTTGGAGTATGTTTATCCATATCTCCAGAAAGACTTTTATGATAGACCTAAAGAGAATTATCCACAGCGCAGACATTGGCACAACCAGCCCCGAAATTTTGCAAAGAAAAAGGTTAGATTTTTTGATACCTCCTACACCAGTTCGGATTCGGAAAATGAACAACACAACGAGAGTAGGACCACAAAGGAGAGAGAAACACCATCAGGCTCCAATCAAGAAGGCCTTTCTTTTTTGGAGCAGCGCCAACAAAACTTTGGTCCCCCGAGAGGCAAAGGAAGGGGTCGTGGGAACTACAACGCCACACCCCAATTCCTACGACGTCCTCATACAAGGAGCTAGAAACATTGGGACTAAGTAGTCCCAAGAAAGCCCCTATAATCAACCTTTCTAAACACGTGCTATCTAGTCATGAAATCACACTCTTGGAAAAAGGCTTAGGTTTCGCAGTTTCCTCGACAGTTGACAGATACTCATTAGAAAGAGACCTTCAAGGCTTCTTTAGAAAAATTAGATTGGCAATCTTTTTCGAGGGAAAAGAAAGACAGACCAGAACAAATAAATCTGGCCTCAAAAACAAATCCTCCTGGTCCCCAAATATTAACATGGTGCCCAGAGACATCGAAGCCTTTGAACGCAGCGTAGACAAGAGCGTGGATGATCTCCTTAAACGTAAACATTGGACTAACCACAACCTTAGTAAAGACGAAGCAGCAGCATTACAAGCACTACAAAACAATGCCGATCTGACAATCAAAGCAGCCGACAAAGGCGGAGGAATTGTGGTGGTGGATACTGCGGATTATAATGATAGGATGCAGTATCTACTTCAAAATAGAGATCACTACACATTAGCTAATATGCATGAATGGACATCACTTAAGTCACGCATTAATACTCTCTTGAGACAAGCTAAGGACGATGAGGTCATCTGTGATGAAGAGTTTTCTTTCTTAAATAATCAGAATCCAACCATCCCGGCTCTATATGGGCTTCCTAAAGTCCATAAAGACATCACAAATCCCCCAATGAGGCCCATCGTCTCCAGCATAGGCTCATTAACTGAGCCATTAAGTAAATATGCCGATGTATTTTTACAACCTTTAGTGACAACCCAAAAGGCATACATCAAAGACACAACGGCAATCATTCAAAAATTAGAAGGCTTAGAGTTTAATCCCGAGAATCAGATCCTTGTTACTTTAGACATCGAGGCGTTATACACAAATATACCTCAAAACGCCACGATAGAAATGATAAATTCCATGCTTAATACTGAGGACAGAGATCACACTGCCCAGGAACAGTTTATTATAGATTGTGTCACGATGGTACTCGAAAATAACCTGTTCTTATTTAATAAAGACCTGTATAGACAAACAAAAGGGACCAGCATGGGAGCCACCTGTGCCCCAAGTCTGGCCTGTCTATATGTATCACAATTCGAGGAACAACATATATTTAACCAGGTATCACCCTTTTATGAGAATATTTCTATGTGGTCCCGTTACATCGACGATGTTTTTTTCATATGGACTGGACCAGTAGATATTCTGATGGAGTTTATCACCTGGCTCAATTTAGGGGATGATAATTTAAACTTTACATCTCACCTAGACAATCAAAGTTGCGAATTCCTCGACCTAATAATTAAACACACTGATGGATTTTTAAATGTGGAATTATTCACAAAACCAACAGATAGGAATACTATGCTCCACTTCACTAGCAACCACCCCCCCCTGTCAGGTCAACAACATTCCCTTTGGTCAATTCCTGAGACTTAAAAGAAACTGCACAACTATCCAGGATTTTGATAAGCATGCAGTAGCCTTAAAATCTAAATTCATTGACCGAGGATATCCAAAGCGCATGGTGAGGCACGCCTACAAACGCGCAAAATATTATGACAGAGAAAGTTTACTTAAGAATAAGGAGAAAAAGGACACCAACCCCCAGCCTATTATTTTTGTAACCAATTTTAATCAAGTGAGTAATAAACTAAAGAATATAATAAACAGGAACTGGCACTTAATAAATAATAAACAACAGGAAAGACTACCCAAACCGATGTTCTCCTTTCGCCGTAATCACACAATCCGCAACAGCCTTGTGCATACATATAGAGAAGTGAGAACCAACAACCAACCGTGCATTGATAATGCTCCTCTACCCACTGGAACATTTCCATGCTCTGGTTGTGGTAACTGTAAGGATATTATCCGTGGTAGCACAATTACCAAACAGAACGTAGTGATAAAACCAAGAAGTTTTATGAATTGCAGGACAAGAAATGTAATTCATCTTATAAGCTGTCCCTGCGACCTCATCTATATTGGGGAAACATCCAGAGAAGTACGCACCCGGATGAATGAACATAGATCAGCTATACGAACAGATAAAAAGGGTGCACCCCTGACTGAACACTGGAAGAAAATGAAACATGACATAAGCGACTTGAAATGGTGCTGTTTAGAAACAGTAACCATTAACGCTAGAGGCGGTGACCTCAACCAGAAGAGGAAAAAAAGGGAACAATATTACATGTCCAGATTCAATAGTGTCCGTATGGGCCTCAACAGCAGAGAAGACTGGGAGCGTATTATATAGTATGATACATTAACAATGTGCTGTAAAATCAAGAAGATAGGCATGTCCTCCCTCAGCCTGGTATAAATGAAGAGATAAAGACATTCGTACTTAATAATAAGACACAAGGTCACAAAAAATTATTTTGTATAATGTTAACGCCATCAAAACATTCCAAATTTATATATCAGTCTAGTGTGGGAAACGCGACCACTGAACCACTATTGAATATGTCCCCTGGCATTAATTTAAATGCCTTTTTTTCCAGTTCCATTTCTATCTATTGGAGAAAATAAAATAGAGCAATATACGTGACATTCCTGGCAACTATTGTTCTCTATGTAATACGTTTCATGTAATATATATTTCTTTGGAATACGATAGAGGACAATGCACAACACATGAACATCAGGAGTAGAGTATGACTAAATTATAATTGTAATACAATATCAGCCGTACCACTAGACCTCCTTTATAAATTTGAATGTTGATTTAAGCACTGTATAAAGTTCGCGCAAGTCAACAAACATCACGTGACCCCACAGTCGTCTTATCACAAGCCGTAGCACAATAGCCAATCAGTGCCACTCTCATAGACAGGACGAATCTCGGGCAGAATGTTTAATGCTGAATCACTTAAAGTACGCGCGAGTTAGTAACTATCATGTGACCTATAGTTGACCTATCACCAGTCGCAGCGCAATACCCAATGACTGCCATGTTCACATAAGAGACGAAAAGCTGGCGGCTCTTGACGATTTATTGAAATATACAGAACCCCCGGGACGCTGTTATAACAGGAGCAGGGAGGCCGAATCTATGAAAGAAGGTAAGGAGGGTCTGTAGGATGGGGCTCCGTGTGGCTGAAATACGAATTAGTTTTATATTGCATGGCCTCGATATATAATATGCTCAATCCGTGAGTTTTCAACACCATCCCTTATTTTAATATATAACGACTGACCCAGGCATAAGAACAGCCATGTAAAATTGTTTAACCAACGGAAGAAGAAACGTTCCGTCCTTAATAGTAAGGATGTTTCTTGAAAACCCTTTGTAAATTAACGTAATAATGGAACAAGCAAACTATAAGCCCCCAGATTAGAAACCCAGTTAATTTAATGGTAGATAAACAATATATAAAAACATGGCGTGATACTGAAGAAAGGTTTTGTATTAACAGAAATCGCAGATTTATTTGGGAGGTTAACCCCCGAGCCAGTAAAACGCAACACGACACGTTAAGCCAATTAAAAGGGCCCGTGACTACAGCGATTTGCCATACAGCGATAGATGGTGAGTATGAGCATGTCTCATGCATAGAATAGAGGCAACAATGGATTCTAGATACTATAGACAATCTTGTGCCCTTACTTTTTATCTTCAGAAATAGTAAATTGAAAACACAACCCGATACCGGTGGCTCCTGTTTAACTAGCGTGAACTAGCAACAAACTACATTAAGGTATTCTTCCTTTCTCTTCTTAAGTTAATGCACAGGAGAAGGTGTATCATAAGAAAAAGGGTATGCACCTCTAATTTACATACTCTCAATTTTACGTGACTTATAGGCATGTCAAGGTATACCTAGAATTGAGAAAGCAGGATACCATCCTAGCTCTGTTGTGCCTAATCCAGGAAACTGGCTCATCCTACCTCCTTCTGAGAAAATCATAACCCTCAGATAGTGAGGTAAGCACACTTATTTATCGTAGAGATAATGTGCAGATATAGCAATATATATTATATCGTTTTAGGCCTACCGATTGTTTTTGATAATACCAACAACTTTACCTCCCGAGTTCATGTTTTAGGGATAACAAAATGTGTCAAAAAATGTATCTGTTTTCACTTAAATTTGTGCTTGTAACTCTTAGCATGAAGCCAACGGCGAGCAAAAAAGAAAAGAAAAAACAATGATAACGTTGTTAAATGATGTGAAACTGTACTTTATACATATGGATTAGTAATTGTTTGTTTCTTTATAGAAACTGTCCTGATGAAGGTTTTAATTTGAATCTTAACCGAAACGCCGCGTCGACACCTGTTCTCCATGAACATTTTAAATCATCGCCGTATTTTGTGTTTTTAATTAAAATTGTATAAAATCTTTGTTGTATTGTATATGCATCTATTCAGTCTGGTGCATGAAATAATAATTGAACAAACCACTGAATAAATAACATTTTTCAAATGTTCCAGAAAATATACATTTTTTCTCTCTGTTTGATTTCACTTGTTTAAGTAATTATATGTTGCGTTACTGCTAATATGTTTTGATTTTTATACGAGTGTGAGCTGCAATCATTGAGTTGTTGTATCTATAACACGCCCTGAGGCACTTTCGTAGGGTATCGGAGGTTCTGATCACTGTGAGATTGGTATTATAATAAAATATAGGTTTTATATGGGCATTGTTGAACACCTGAGACCATTTCTGTGGCTCCCTCAGGGACCTTTGTACTGATCATTTTCACTAGAGTAAACTTCAATTACTTCAGATTTTTCATTGATCAGTTTCAGTCTCTCATTTTGCCAATAGTTTCTTTAACTGGTTCTTTTCAGTTACTTGTTTACTTCAGCCCTTTTGTCCTCATGAGTGACTACTACTGAATCTTCTCCACTCACTGTTGAAACTCGACCAGCATCAGCAGCACAATTCACTTTGAACTGCTTACTTCATTTGGGGTTTATTGTGACTTGAATTTTTAACTGGAGTTGCTCACTGTTTGGATTAGAGACTACTACTTCTTTTAGCCACTCATGCCTTTGACTTTAACATTGTAACATCTCTTCAGTCTGATCCTTACTTTGAAACTCAATACTGTTATTGGTTCCTTCACCCAGATCTTCACTTTCATCGAACATAACTTCATTAACTTTGTTGTCTCACCAGTTTCAGATTTTCCACCCACCTCTGGATCCACGCTGCAAACTTGAGCTTGTCTCTGTGAATCAGTGGTTGTTTTCTTCACTCTTTTTATGTGAATAGTGCGGATCCATTGTGGAAATCCAGCACACTTCTCAGCATGTTTGGCACTAATGTCACTTGATATAAGCCATCTCCAAGCAACTCTTCCAAACTTGTCTTCTGAGAATCACCCCATCTCCAGGGCCTAAAGTATGGCACTGGTCTTCCTTCCTATTGCCAAGGTCACCTGATGAGATATAAGTTTTACCATATCAGCCAGCCAGCCAGACCTTTGCAGTAATCTACAACGATGTAATTGAACAAGTATCAATCAATTTGTATTTGTAATGCACGCTCATCACCCCAGGGGGTATCCAGGTGCTATGTGGGGAGAGGCTTATTCGAACAGCCAGGTCTTGAGGTCACTCCTAAATTCAGTGATGGTGGTGGCGGTTTAGAGGTGGATTGGGAGGCCGTTCCAAGCCTTGGCAGCGAGGTGGGAGAAAGCGTGTCCTCCATCTCGGATGCGATGAATGCGGGGACGGTGGTGAGGGCCAGGGAGGCCGACCGCAGGTGCCTGGTAGGCTGATGAAAGGCCAAGCGATTGTTCAGGTATTCTGGTCCCCTGTTGTGGAGGGCTTCGTAGGAGTACATGAGAAGTTTGAAGTGGCATCTCTTTTTGATGGGGAGCCAGTGAAGGCTGCGGAGAGGGGGTGATGTGGGATCGTGTAGGCAGGTCCAGGATAACTCTTGCTACATCGTTCTAGCTGGTTTAGAGGTGCTTGAGGAGGAGGGTGGTGGATCCTGCGTAGAGGGCGTCTCTGTAGTCAAGACGACTGGTGATGAGGGCATGTGTGAAGGTTCTTCTGGTGTCTGTTGGGATTTATCTGAAGACCCTATGGAGAATTCTGAGGGTGTTGAAGCAGGTGGAGGTGACCAAGTTGACCTGTAGGCTGATGAAGAGCTCACTGTCAAGGATGATACTGAGATTGCAGGCATGTGCGGTGGGGGTGGGAGCTGGTCCAAAGGCAGACCAGGAGTTGTCCCATGGAGAGGGGGTCTTCCGAAGAGGAGAACTTTGGTTTTGTTGGAGTTGAGTTTGAAGCAGTTGGCTTTCATGCAGTTGGTCATAGCATTCTTGAAATTCGCTTTGGTGGTGTCCGTGTCATTGGTGAGAGAGAGCATGTGCTGGGTGGAGTCCGCATAGGAAATGATGTTGAGGCCACAGCTGCGGGCAATGGGTGCCAGTGGCGTCATGTAGACATTGAACAGTGTGGGGCTGAGTGAGGAGCCCTGGGTTGCGTCGCAGATGATGCTCTTGAGAGCGTAACTGTACGGCAGGAGGTGGATTCTCTGTGTGGGCCTTGTGAGGAAAGAGGATATTAGCTTGATGGCATTCCTGTGGATGAGGAGGTGGTGACAGACTGTGTTGAAGGCCGCTGACAGGTCGAGGAGGATCAGAACTCATGAGTCGTGGTCCAAGATGTCTCTGACGTTGTTCTTGGTGGCTATAAGGGCGGTTTCAGTACTGTGGTTTGAGTGGAAACCATACTGGGAGTGTTTGAAAAGGTGGTTGGATTCCAGGTAGTCTGTGAGTTGGGGCTTGATGACTTTCCCCAGAACCTTGGCCAGGAAGGGGAGAAGCGAGATGGGGTGGTCGTTCTTGAGGTCTGATGGGTCGGCTGTGGGTTTCTTCAGAAGTGGTATGACTTTGGCGTGCTTCCAGGATTCCGGGAAGGTGGCGGAACTGAACGCTGAGTTGACGACACTGGTGAGCGGGTGTCCGATTGCTTTGTGTCCAAGGTTTTTTTTGTTGTTGTAACTTTTTATTATATAAAACAGAAAAAACAAGAACACATCAACATACATTCAAGGCAATACAGCAATAGTACATCCATTAGGTCTGTGCTCAAGAAGGACGGGAGATACATGACAACAGGAGAGAAAAGTCTTCGAATATAGGCAAGGGGGGGTCAAAGGCAAAATTGCATATAACAACACAATGTACCACACCTTAGAAGGAATGCAGGTCAGGGCGATTGAGAAGGACTAGGAATTTCTGTGAGTGGGGGCGTACAGATATCTCCCCGGTACAAGTTCCACTGGTCCCAAATCTTTCCCCATTTTCTGGGTCTGCCTCTTGCTATATATACCGTCTTCTCTCTGAACATGCACCAGTCCATACTCTCTTTCCAAGCAGTCACTGTAGGCGGCCTCGGGGACCCCCACAATTGTGCAATATCCCGTTTGGCAACCATATTGGCAAGAGTCACCCACCGCAGCTGCGACACGTCATAATCATTCGGACCCCATACATTCAACAAACATTGCCGGGCTTCTGGCCTCATCACAACACCCGTTACTTCATTCATCACATCATGTATACGGTTCCAAAATCGCACCACCTCAGGGCATTCCCATATGAAATGGAGATAGGTGCCAAGGAGACCACAACCACGCCTACACAAGCCATCCATGGAATAGCCCATATGGATCAGACGGGGGCCGGTGACATAGATTCTGTGGAGGATCTTGAGTTGGACCAGACGGAGACGGGCCGGAATCGCAACCTCCCTGGGAGAGGAGATCGCGGACTGCCAGTCCTCATCATCTAGTTCAATGCCATCGGCAATCCAGGGTTCACGAAGGCGATCAAGCAAACTCGATCGGTCATTAATCATCTTTTTATAAAACAAGGAGATAGTACTGTCTGGCACATGACCGTCTAATATACGATCTTCGAGGGGGGGAGGATTCCGGAATATCACTACCCACGGGAAACACAGAATTCAAAGCATGGCGTACCTGGACATAACGAAATTTTTCCCTATCACTCAGCTGATATTCCGCTTGCAGGTCCGGAAAGGACTTAACTCCTCCTTTAACCCAGAGATCACGCACTTTACTGATACCGATCGTGTCCCATTTATCAAATCCCTTCGTCTTCCATAGACAACCCAATTTTGCAGAGGCATAAAGCGGAGTTGCGCCAGTTAGTGTATCGCTCCAGCCCATAGCCGCCGTCGCACTATGCGTGACCCGCACGGCTATAGCGGAAGGTCCCGAGAGTTGTGAACGGGAGGATCTCGAGTAAAGCGCCCTGTAGTAATCACCAACCGGGAGCAGCCACTTATCCATTTCAAAAGCCGGATTCAATGCCGGACCATACATCCCGTGATTAATGGCAGCAAGTTGGGAGGCCCAATAATACCTACGAATATCCGGAAGGGCTATGCCGCCATCATACCAGGGAAGTGTTAATTTAGAAAGAGCGATGCGTGAGCGTCCGTCCCATAGCAATTGCCTCTGCAGCGATTCTATCTCCCGGAAATATTTCAACGGGATTACATCAAAACTATTCTGAAGTGCGTAGAGAAACCGCAGTAAGGAAATCATTTTAAAGAGGGCTGCACGCCCTAGGGGAGACAACGGTAATCTGTGCCAGCGCGCTACATCTGAGCGCAACCTATGGAGTGGAGGGAGTAAATTACGTTCGTAGCGAACCGCCGGATCCAACGAAATAAACACACCCAGGTATTTAAAACCAGACTGCAACAACTGGATGGGACAGCACCGCGGTAAACCAGGGACCGCACCCGCGAGCACGTAGATATAGGATTTTGACCAATTGATAACAAGGCCCGAGTTCTTCCCGAAGGAGTTAAGCACATCAAACAATACGTTAAGCGATTTTTGGGGAGATGTGAGGTACAATAAAATATCATCCGCATATAAGGAGATACGATCTTCAAATTCCGGAGTCCAACGGATGCCCTTCATCGAAGGCTCCCACCGTAGCCAAGCAGCGAGTGGCTCCATCGCAAGAGCAAAGAGAAGTGGGGATAACGGACCACCTGCCGTGTGCCCCTCCCGAGAGCAAAAGGCATAGAAACACGACCATTAACCACCACCTGCGCCAGTGGCGTTTCATACAGGAGTTTGACCCAACCAATAAAGCCAGCGCCAAATCCAAACTTGGCGAGTGCGGCCCAGAGATACGACCATTCGATTGTGTCAAAGGCCATCGTGGCGTCTAAGGATGCCAAGATGGCTGGTTCACGCAACGTCGGGGCCCTCGCGAGAACACCATGCAAACGGCGCAAATTTAATGCCGTGTTACGATGAGGGATAAAACCCGACGGATCCGGATGGATCAGGTCACTGATCACCGCAATCAGACGATTAGCGAGCAGCTTGGCGAGGATCTTAGGCTCCGCATTTAAGAGCAAAATGGGTCTATAAGACGAGCAGCGATCCCGTGGCTTGCCCTCCTTGTGGGTCACCACAATGGTCGCAAGACGCTGGTCCCTAGGGAGGGAGCCATTTTCTCGCGCAGCCAAAAACATATCTCGGAGATAGGGAGCTAGAATATCAGGGCGTAATTTATACAATTCTATTGGAAGGCCATTGGGACCCAGAGCCTTGCCGGAATGAATGGAGCGCAGCGCGAGAGCTACCTCATCCACCGAGGGTGCGGCATCTAAACTATCTCGATCTGATTCCGACAAACACAGCAGCGCTATACCTCTAAGCAACAACTGAGAATCCTCCTCGGGCCTGTGGGACACCGAGGTATACACCTCTCGGAAATAGTCAGCAAAGCATTCAACAATTTCAACAGGGTCCGTTACACACATACCATCCAATTTCTCAATCACCGGAACCACACGACTCGCTCTCTCCCGTCTGTCCAGCCAGGCAATCAATTTCCCTGCTTTATCGCCCACGTCATATAACCGTCCCTGCTGTTCCCTACTCATCAGCTTGGCCGCATCAGTAACCAACGTTTTATATTCCAATTGTTTGAGGTGGAGAATATGCAATGCTTCTCGAGTCACATCTCGCTCCAATGCAGTCTCTAATTCTGTAATTTAAGTCTTGAGATGAACAATTGCCTCAGTCTTACATTTCTTGGCACACCCAATCAAAGACAATGCCTGTCCCCTGATAACAGCCTTGAAGGCTTCCCACAGCGAAACAGGCGAGGACACAGAACCCACATTTTCAGTAAAATACAGATGAAATGATTTAATCAGTTCAGTGCGAGTTTTGGGGTTAAGAAGATACCAGGGGTTAATCGGGGCCATCCTCCCTTCAGCGCCTGTGTTAAGAGTAAAATGAAACCAGATAGGGGAATGGTCTGATATACCCCGGGCCAGGTGTTTAATCTCTCCAATCGAAGTGGACAGGGCAGCCGGTATCAGGATATAATCCAGTCTAGAAAGACTACCATGTGCTCCCGAATGGAAGGTAAACTGAGTCTGCCCTGGATGCATTAGCCTCCAACAATCTACAAGCCCCAATGTTTCCAGAAAGTCACCCAACCAGGATTGCGCAGCAGGAAGGTCTCTGGGCGGATAGCGATCCGCTCTTCCAGAAATGACGGAGTTAAAATCACCACCCAATATCAAAACACCCTCCGGGAGACCCAACACCATCCGCCCCAGGTCAGCAAAGGTCGTGGATTGTAGACCAGGAGGAATATACACTGACACTAACGAAACCTTCTTTCCCTCCCACCGCCCAACAAGTGCAACATATCGACCCCTGGCATCAAGGACTACATCATCAACCTCTAAGGGGAGGGAAGTCCTAAGCAATATACCCACCCCTCTAGAACTAGATGTAAATCCAGAATGGGCAGCAAGACGATAACCCCGTCTATTAAGAGCGTGACAAGTATTCCCAATCAAATGCGTCTCTTGTAGCAGAACAACGTCGGGCGAGAGGCGCCGCAAAAGCTGCATAACCACCCCTCTCTTTATCCGATCACCCAGCCCATTCACATTCCAGCACAATACCCTCAACCCCCTACCCCCCATCCAAATCTACAATGAACTCCCATCTCAAAGCGAGCATCACACCAATGTCAGAAATAGTGAAAGTTCTTTGCCTTGAAAAAGAAAAAACAAACAATCCCAAAACAGTTCCCTCCCTCCCCCCAATGTTCCCAGCACAACTCCCCCCCACCCTGCACCCCTGCACAGACTCAGAAGCCACCCCAATTTGCAGTGTGCCTGTCGCCCTAACAAGTACAAACAAACAACTAGTCTACACAAAGACACCCCAGAGGAGGAAAGGGTCCCGCCATCCCCGCTACCTCCCAGGATGCGAAGGGAACGATTAAAGAAGTCAGTGAGTTTCAGCTGTTAACGGTGAATAATGTTCCGGACACAGACGCCATAGTTATTCTTGGTCCATTAGACCCCCCTCAGCGCCACCAGTATGGTCCTGATCAGCACGGCGAGCCGGTAAAGCGTCCAACCAATCACTCGCTTCCTCAGGCCTGACCAAGAAGAATGTTCGATTGTCGTGTTCAACACGGAGTCGGGCCGGAAACAGCATCGCATATTTTAACTCCATGTCCCTAAGCCGTCGTTTCACCCCTTGAAATCCCATTCGTTGTTTCTGGACCGACTGGGAAAAATCCGGGTAAAAGTGCACAGCAGCGTTCTCGAACTGCGTAGGACCGCCTGTCCGTGCCGCCTGCAAGATGGCGTCGCGATCTCTGAAGTTGAAGATCCGTGCAATAATCCGACGGGGGGAAAGCCGGGCTTCGCCTGTCCCCCCGGCACCCTGTGTGCACGTTCAATGGCAAAGAATTTGCTCAGGCCCTTGGGTGCAAGATGATTGAGGATAAGGTCCTCCACTCGAAGATCAGTGGAGAGTGAATTAGAGTCTTCCGGAACACCAATAATACGCACGTTGTTGCGCCGTGCACGGCCTTCAAAATCCTCCAAGCGACGAGTAAAGAAGTCATTGGCAGTTCTAAGATTGCGCACTTCTGTTTGCAGGTCGGACACATCCGTTGTAAGGCTAGATGTCTTTAGGTCAAGGGACTTCACCCTCTCGTTTGTCTTGGCCAAATCAGTTCGAATGAGGTTGACATCAATGGCCACCGTGTCCAGCTTCAGAGCCAGAGCTGCATATTGTTGGCCAATAGAGGACTTGATACCAGCAATGGCGCCCATCACGTCCTGTAGCGTTAAGTCTGCCGATACAGCGGGATCGTCAACAGCCTCCTCGGGTGTCCTAGGTGTGTCACCGGGGGATCCTTTAGAAAGTGTGTAACGATCCATGACATTCGTCTGGGTTGAGCCTCCACGGAAGACGGTCTTGACTTTCCGTTTGTCACCCTCGGGCTTGCCCGACATGGCGAGCCGGGTGCCCCGAAGGGAGGCTTGGGATCTGGTCCAAATGGCTCCTTAGAATTCACCCACAGGAATACCAGAGGCAGAGTTGAGTCAATTTGTGTTCACAGCCAACCCGTCGCTAGCTCTAAGCCCAATGAACCAGCCCGGTCAGCCGTCACCCCGCAGATAGAAGACGATGTGCAGGAGAAACGAAACCGAAAGTGAAGTGAGGCTGTGAACTGATCCCCGCCAGCCGTTGTTGTTGAATTACGACCTGGGTAAAGCCACAACTCAAGGTCCCGGCGGTTCCATGGAGAAGGCCACAAACTTCCGGACGGCATAACTCGGTGACCCTGCGTCCGATCCCGACCCAGAAACCTGCTAGTACATCAGCCGGGTAGTGTCTTCAATGATCTTCCATCAAATCAGGATATTATCCAGGATAAATGGGGGAGGCGACAAGGGTCCTCGGGAGCCCTGTGCTCACGCGGCCATCACGGATGCGTGCGAAGCTCCTCCTCCCCCTTTGTGTTCAAGGTTGATGTGTGGTGTGAGCAGGGATTGGTTGGGGCTCCAGAATGGATGGAGGTTGTGGTTTTGGTGCAGAGAGGTGTCAAATCGGTCAGGAGGTATGGCGGAAGGATGGTGTGAGGAGCAGGGCATGTCTGGCTGCGGCGGTTGGGGTTTGAAGTTTTTGTACATGTTGGCAATCTTGATGTGGAAGAAGTCTCCGAGTGAGGTGCTGAGGGACTGGGAGGGCTAGATGGGGTTTTCAACAGCATCTTGGGAAGAGATTCCTCTGACGATGTGGAATAGTTCTTCGGTGCGATGGGTGGCCTGGAGGTGGGAGGCAAGTGGGCTTTCTTTGCTTCTATGACGGTGTGGTAGTAGGAATCTGAAAGAACAGTTACTTATACATTCCTTACCTTAGAATTACCCCCAGGCAGACTGGATCCGGAAAGTTTTTCGTCAGCAGTACCCCTGCGTATCGAAAGGTGGCGTTGGTCGGCTCCGCGTTTGTCGTTGGCGTCGTGGTCACCAGGATGACATCGCGGTAGCTACATAGACGCCGCCCTCACGCGCTGACATCAGATCTTTCTTTTTCTGCACCAGCCAACGCAGATCTGGAGAGAGCGGTACCTCTAGTAACTTTTTGACTGACTTTTTGCCGAGTTTTGTCGACGTAGTTTTTGAGTCTTCGACTCCTGGTGCACGTCAGGGATGCCCGGCTTCAAGGCTTGCGGTTCCTGTAGCTGACTGATGTCTGTGATGGATCCGCACCGCGTGTGCCTGTTCTGCCTGGAGCACGACCATGACCCCAAGTTGTGCTCCGACTGCCGGACCATGAATCCGAAGACTTTGCGGGAGCGGTCCCGAAAGCTTCTCAAGGCCCGGCAGTCGGCTCCGCGCCGTTCCAGGTCCCGGTTGCGTGGGAGGTCGAGGGACCGGTCGCGGAGTCATCATCATCATTCTACTTCCAAGTCTTTGCACTCGGGATCAGGTAAGTCGAAGCACAAGAAGAAGTCGACGAAGCATTGCCGCTCTTTGACTTCTCCCCATCCGTCGGCCGACTCGACAAGGGATGCAGGTGTTGCCCCTCCCATGGCTCTGCGTGCGGAGCCCGTAGGGTCTACTCTGAGTTTCCCTGCCTTCCTGGTACATGGAGCGAACCCTGCCCAGCTTTGCCAATTTTACAAAGTGATGCATGCCATCTTTGGGCAGCCCGACTCCGCAGCACTCCTTCAAGCCCTGTGGACTTGGCTGGGTGCCCTGAGCCTTCGATGCTGGTGGCTTCGACCCCGGCATCACAGGCTCCCCTTGGATCCAGGCCTGGATCCGGATCAGCGCTGGTCGACCTAGTTATGCCTCCCCCGGAACTGATTCCACCTGCACCCCGTCCGCAACGGGCGTCAGCTGTGTACCCAGCCGATGTCGACCCCGGCCTTTACCTCGATGTAGATATGGAGCCAGACCGGCATCGACTGACGCCGGATTCGGCGCCAAAGGGTACTTTTGTGCTCTAGTTCTACCCTGGCTCTTTTAGACCAGATTGGCAGCCAGAAGAAGGTGAGGAGGACTGGGAAGGTTCTGGAGACTCTTTAACTGACTAGTTGGGTTATGAATCCGACTGGAGAGAGGAACTGGGGGAAGCCAGTGGTCTGGATACTTCACCAGATCTTGGTATGTTGTTTCCTCCTACCATGGCCACGGAGAAGGGTGTGTCTAACGCCGTGGTGTTGCGTAGGGCGGCCGAGGATCTCCACCTCGAGCTACATATGGTGGCAATCAGGAATTACTTCCTGACAGAGGTGCTTCAACCGGCAGCAAGCTCTTCGGAGCCCCTGCTACCGTTTAATTAAGCCCTCGCTGACATCCTTTTGGGCACCTGGTCCAGGCCCAACACAGGCCCCGGGCACCGGGTGACCCCTCTTTCCTCTCCCAACACCCCACCCCTTAGAGCTTGGTGGTCCAGGCCTCCACCTCTAAAGGCGCATTCCTTAACGCACCACCTGATAGGGAATCCAAAAAGCTGGACCATCTGGGGAAGAAGATGTTTTTTTCCTCCTGCTTGGGACTGCGGTCGGTAAACTCCGCATGTCTGTTGGCTGTTACTCCGTGTGGGATACGGTGGCGCAAGTGCTGCACCAGGGTCCGTAGGAGGCCCAGGCCATACTCTCCCACGCAGTTGTTGAAGGGAGGGACGCAGCAAAGTTTACCATCCGCTGTGGGCTGGATATCGCTGACTCACTAGGAAGGACGATTTCCACATCGGTAGCCCTTCGATGCTATGCCTGGTTGAGGGCGACTGGTTTCTCAGGGGATGTCCAATCCACTCTTATGGACATGCCTTTGGTGGTTGTCGACTATTCGGCGACAAGGCAGACAACGCGCTGGATCACTTTAAGGACTCTTAGGCTAAAGCCGGGGCCTTGGGCCTCTCCACCACCTGCCCTGTGCAGTCCGCTTTTCACCCCTTTCGTGGCTGCGGAAGGGGTGCCCCGCCACGTCCCATCTCAAGCCAGCGCAAGCTGTTCATCCCCTGCGCAATAGGGGACATGGGAACCACCGCCTTGGTTCTTGGGGCCAGCGGGCGGGCCAGTCCACTACAGCCCCCTCTGCCGCAGCCTCCAAACCATCCTAGTCCAGCCTTCCAGGGCCACCAATCACCAGTAGGTGGCAGGTTTTGCCATCACCTCCCCCCACTGGCGCACCTTTATGTCGGACAGGTGGGTTTTGCAAATAGTCCGAAGGGGCTACTCCTTCCCCTTCAAGACTACCCCTCCATCCATGCCACCTCAGTACCATCGCATGTCGGAGTATCATCTGGCCCTCCTCCAAAAGGAAGTTTTGGCATTCTTGGCCAAGGGAGCCATCAAGTGAGTTCCTGTCCCAGAAATAGGTTGTGGTTGCTATTCCCACTACTTTCTGATGCCCAATAAGGACAAAGGCCTACGTCCTATCTTGGATCTCAGGAACGTCAACCACTTCCTCCGGAGTAGAAGTTCAAATTGTTGATGCTAGCTCAGGTCCTGTCTGCCCTCGACCCTGGAGACTTGATGGCAGTGTTATACTTGCAGGACCCTTATTTTCACATCCCCATCCTTCCTGCCTACTGGCGTTACCTGTGGTTCACGGTAGGCCACGAGCACTTTCAGTTTACCGTGCTCCCCTCTGGTCTTACCAGCGCCCCTCGGGTGTTCACGAAAGTGATGGCGGTAGTCGAAGCTCATCTGCGCAGATCAGGGTTTCCAGTCCTCCCCTTTCTTGACGACTGTCTGTTGAAGGCGGGCTCGTCCCAGGCTGTCGTCTCCCACCTCCAGACTACAGCCGACCTCCTGCATTCGCTGGGGTTCTCCATCAACGTGCCAAAGGTACATCTGACTCCCTCTCAGAAGCTCCTCCTCATCGCAGCGGTTCTGGACACAACGCAGTTTCGGGTCTATCCTCCCGAACAGTGAGTCCGGGATATTTGGGCTATGATTCCGATCTTTCAGTCTTTATCCCGGGTTTCAGTCAGGATGACCCACCAGCTACTTGGCCTGATGGCCTCCTGCATCCTGCAGATGGCATATGCGTGCTCTGCAGTGGGACCTGAAGTTCCAGTGGGCACAACATCAGGGGTACCTGTTCAATTGCATCCAGATCTCGGTGGGCACTGCACACAAATTGCAGTGGAGGCTAATGAACCAGGATTGGGTCGACAGCAGATCTCTCTCCCTTGCCCCAACCAGAGTTCACAGTGGTGACCGATGCATCACTTCTGGGATGGAGCGGCCACTTGGGGGAGGTGGAGATCAGAGGCCTCTGGTCTCGGACATAGTCCGGGCTCCACATTGACCCTCTGGAGCTTTGGGCGATTCGTCTTGCACTCCAAGCATTCCTTCCCTCTGTCCGGGGAAGAGTATTGCAGGTGTTCACAAACAACAACACTGCCATGTGGTACTGCAACTACCAAGGTGGGGTGGGGTGGGGTCGTGGACCCTATGTCAAGAGGCCCTCTTTGCCTCTGGACATGGCTGGAACATCAGGGCATATCCCTGGTGGTTCAACACCTGGTAGATTCGCTGAACGCCAGGACAAACGAAGTCAGCCGCACATGCATGATGGATCACGAATGGCGTCTTCACTTGGAGGTGGTGCAAGGTCTCTGTCAACAGTGGGGAGATCCTTGGTTAGACCTATTCGCCACCGAAGAGAACACGGCGATGTCAGCAATTCTTTGCGTTGGAATTTCCAAGGTGGCAATCACTAAGCAATGATTTTCGTTGAGAGTGGAGTTGCTGTTTTCTATATGCCTTTCCGCCTATACCACTTCTGCCCAGAGGGCTGAAGAAGATCAAGGGAGACCGGGCCTAAGTCATTCTTGTGGATCCGGATTGGGCACGAACAGTCTGGTATCCTGAGGTGCTACACATGGCTATCGATCCTCCGATCAGACTTCCTCTTCGGGAGGATCTTCTGGCGCAGCAGCTGGAGACGGTCCTTCACCGAAACTGTCCAGCCTCCACCTCCTTGCGTGGAGATTGAGTGGCAGCAGTTGACGTCGTTTGACCTGCCTCCCGAAGTCTGTGATGTTATCTTGGCAGCCCGGCGTCCCTCCACTAAGACAGTATACGCCTGCAGATGGAACACATTTGTGGCATGGTGGACAGCAAAGGCTGTGGAGCCCCTTTCCGCCCCTCTTTCTGAGGTCCTCCTATTCCTCCTTTCTTTGGTCCAGCAGGGCTCTGCTCTGGGCACTCTAGAGGGCTACCTCTTGACCATTTCAGCCTTTCTTGGGCTTCCTGATCAGCCTTCTCTAGTCAAGTCCCATGTTGTAAATCGCTTCGTTAAGGGCATTACTCATCTTTTTCCTCCTGTTCCCTTCGTAATGCCCCAGTGGGATTTGAACTTTTTTCTAACATATCTTATGTCCTCGCCCTTTGAGACGCTACATAACTGTCCTCTCAGGCTTCTGACCTTAAAAACTGCTTTTCTGGTGACCATCACCTCTGCGCGCAGGGTGAGTGAGCTCCAAGCACTTTATTCTAAGCCTACTTTTCTGACTGTTCATCCGGACAAGGTTGTCCTTCTAACTCGTCCTTCCTTCCTTCCTAAAGTGGTTACTCCTTTCCATATTGGACAGACCATCACTTTGCCCACCTTCTTTCCGCCTCCTTCCAAAGAAGAAGAGAAGCTCCACTGACTCGATCCAAAGCGTGTGCTTTCCATTTACTTGGATCGTACAAAACAATTCCGGGTGGATGACCAGCTCTTTGTGGGCTACGTTAGCGCCAAAAAGGTTGGGGCATGCACATCGGACCATTTCTAGATGGGTTGTTTTGTGCATCAAAGCATATTATTCCTTGGCAAAGAAGGAGCCGCAATTGGGGTTGTGCGCCCATTCTACCAGGGTGACAGCAGCTACCACTTCTTTGGGACGTGGAGTCCCCCTTAATGACATCTGTCAGACAGCTACGTGGGCAGCGCTGTACACGTTCACAAGACACTACTGCCTGGACAGCCAAGTCCGGAGAGACGGCTACTTTGGCCGTTCTGTTCTCCAGGACTTTCTGGTGTGAACTTGGTTCACAGACCCACCTCCGGGATTGGTATTGCTGGGGCATTTATTCTAAGGTAAGGAATCTATAACTAACAGTTTCTTTCGGATTAACAAGTTACTTACCTTCGGTATTGATATATCTGTAAGAAACATAGGCTAGTTATAGATTCCTTACCGCCCCACCCATCCTCCTCGTTCTGCGAACTGACTTCTAGGGTTAAGGATTACCTTTCAGAGCCCTAGTTGTGCGCACCAGTGGTCAGTGTCTTGCATGGCTCTGCGCTTCTGGCGTGGAAAGTCGTGTACAGAACTGACGTCAGCGCGCGAGGGCGGCGTCTATGTAGCTACCCCAACGTCATCCCAGCGACCACGACGCCAATGACGAATACGGAGCTGACCGACGCCGCCTTTCGATGCGCAGGGGTACTGCTGACAAAAACTTTCCGGATCCAGTCTGACGCCTGGGGGTAATTCTAAGGTAAGAAATCTATAACTAACCTATGTTTCTTACATGTATATCTTTATTGAAGGTAAGTAACTTGTTCTTTGAGGGCAGTCTTGAAGGCTGTGCTGTCGGCTGGCTCTTTGCTGGCTCACCAGCGTCTCTCCAAAGCTTTGCGTTTTTCTGCTTTGCATTCGGGAGTGAACCGGTTGGCGTGCTTGTTGGTTCTTTTGTTTCTGAGGTCTTTGGTTGAAGCGATAGAGTGTGTGCTAGTGGTGATATATTCTGATGGGTAGGGTGACGGCTTGATTAACGTTGTCGGAAGTTGTTGGATGTTTGTAGGGTGCTGGTGTTGAGGGTGGTCATCCATTGGGATTCGGTAATGCTGTCCAGCAGAGTTGGGGGGGCGAGGTGAAGGTGGCCTGTCAATTGACAGTGATGGTGAAATGGGCAATGCTGTGGTCCATCCAGGTAAGCTCAGTTGTGTGGTTGTACTGGATTTTTTTGCTGGGTGTGAAAATGGGGTCGCGGGTGTGGCCAGCGGTGTGCGTGACGTTGGGGACGATCTGCTTGAGGCCAAGTTTGTCCATGGCGTCTAGCAAGGTGACTGAGTTTGTGTCTGAGGGGTATATATATCAATCTCATTGCTCTGCCCATCAATACTTCATTGGGTGAGAGACCTATCTTTTTGTCAGGGGTACTTCTGATACTCATCTAAACATGAGGGAGAGCATAGCGTCAGGCCAGGTTAAACCTGTGAAGGTCCATTCTGTATCCAATTTGTTCTTTGTGGCTTTAGTTATTCTTTCTTATGCATCAGAAGATTGAGGATGATAACTGTAGGGAAAACTCGGGTCAATTTAAAGAGCTGTACAAATTAACTGAAAAATCTAATTTTTAAAAAGTGAACCACAACAAGTCTCAAACGAAGATGGCAAATTAAATATTGATATTAACTCCCTCAACAAACGTTTGGCAACTGTTAGGCTGTCTTATTTTTGGGTGAGATTAGCTTCAACCCATTTAGAAAACAAGCACATTATCACAATAATATATTTGAGGCTATTATAACCGGGCATCTCGACAAAATCCACTTGAAGTCTCTTGTAAATGGGCCTTCTGATTTGCCAGTGTGAATCATCAAAACGTTTGTCTTGTGGCTCTGATGATTCCTTTCACATATGAAACAACAGCTACACAAATCTTCAGCAACATTTCTAAAATGTATATTTTCCCAATATTTATAAAAAGTTTTCACCATAGAGTTTTTCCCTGAGTGTGACTGGTTGTGTAAATAGCGGGTCATAGAATGTAACATAGTGTCAGGTAGTGTATTCAAAAGTGACACACTGATCCAGATAATTTCTTTTGTAGCCTAATCTTTCCCGTTTTATTTTCTTCTTTTCTCAGGCTTCCGATTCAAGATCTCTTAATTTACCCAAAGATGTCTGAACAGAATTTAATAGGAAACAACTCATACATGCTGTGTTTTCAATAGAGTTTTCTCTTGCTTCAACTTGGTCTGTTCTTTGAGTCTCTGCCTTTCGATCAATATTTATTTACAAGGGTGACCATGTCTTCCAGCTTTATGGGCTGCACACTTGGTTACAACAGTCTCTTTGGCTATTGAACTGCTTTCAACAAATCAAGCATGTAGAGACAATTCTGTTTGGGAGCCAAGAAGATGTCATAAAACCTCTCCGTGATCACAGTTGCCCAAAATCATGAACCACTCCAAAAACATACTGCCTGTCTGTATAAATTGTGACATTTAAAATTTCTGAGAGGCAACAAGCTCTTGTCAATGCAACCAGCTCTGCAAATTGTGCTGGGACTACATTTGGCAGATATAATTCTTCAAGGTTTTCAGAAATGGAACATACTGCATAGGCAGCTTTTAGTGCTTCATACTGATCTCTTTAACAAGAACCATCAACAAATAAAGTCTAAAATCAGATCAGCCAATTCAAGAGGAATTGGCTGATCTGATTCCATGCTCCCATTGGCTGATCTGATTCCATGATCCACTTCCATGCTAATGACAAGGTCAGCTCGTCATGCAGTTTACTGTAGCTGTGCTTATGACGAGTTGACCTTGTCATGAACAATGGGAATTGATGATGTTTAGCACCCAGCGGGAATTGCCTTAGCAGGCAAGGTGTTAATATCTGGTCTTGGTTTTGTACATAATTATGTGACATTGATGCAGTCATGTTCAGGTTCTTCATCATCATCATCATCACTTTTTCCCTTGTCTTCACAATCTTTGTTGAAATAGGAAGCAGTGTCATAGGAATTCGAGAATTACATCTTCTGATTGGGATGTTTTGAGCTGCTATTATGAAGTGTTCATATCTGGTCAGTCGACCGTTCATCATTTTTTCTGCGTTTGTGTATGAGTCAGCAAAATCTCAACAGAATGTGGAACAAATACAATTAATGTGTGTCCCATTACACTTTCTTTACTGTGTTCAATTGCAATGCAAACAGCTGCAGCCAATTTCAAACATCTAGGAAGGCCTAAAGCTACTTGATCCACTTCTCTGATGACAAAAAAGATAACATTTTAAAATATAGTCAGGCATTCCAAGAGTGAGTGCATTACACAAACTGTCTCTTAATACCCGGAAGGCTCCTAAGCATTCCATGTCAAATGGTACGAGATCTTAAATGTCACTATGGGTTAACCTTACTAACGGTTTTGCAATCCAGGAAATAATTTGAATCCACTGACACCAGTAACCTGCAATTCTCTAGAACATTCTCACCTCCCTCTGGGTGGTAAGAGGATTGATTTCTAGAATTTCAGAAAGGTTCTTTTGAGACTTTCCTTGTCCCCTTTTCAATGTGATGACCAAGAGAAACCCCTTCCATTTACTGTACTGGGATTTTGTAAGGGAAACCTTGTGACCACTGACAGCCAAATGATTCAAAAAGGCAATTGTGCCAAGTTTACAGTCTTCTTTTGTCTTGGATGCGACCAGTAGGTCATCAGTGTACTGCAGCAAGACTGACTTACAGGGCAAAGTCAAATTTTATAGATCTTTCTTCAAGATTTAGCTAAAATTGATGGACTTTTCGAATTTTCATGTGGAATTCGACAACAAACAAGAACTTTATTTTAAAATTGGAAAGCGGGTGCGTCGCCAAGATGTCAACAGAGTAGGAGCGGTTCTTTCCCACTCTGTGACCGGCCGCCCGGTTTTTAGCCCTAGTTGCCCCTACCTGCCCATCAGAGCCTCTTCTACAGTAGAGTGAGCAGTACTGACATGGCGGAAGACATATGATTGGCTGCGGGGAGGATACCTGCACTCTCGTTGGTGTATGGAGGCCAGCCTGAGTGGTCTGGGTCCTCTCTGGGGGGGTGCTTGAGCTGGTGAAGGCCATATTTTCCTGGTGCTGGGCTGTAGCAGCTCCTCTTCCTTCGCCTGGGAATCGAAATGCCCCGTGCATTGTCACGGTGTGTCTTCCATTGGGGAGCAGCTGCTGGACTGCAAGGCCTTGTTCCTGTCTGGAGTACTCATATGCCGCTGTTAAACAGATCCCCCTCCTGTCGTGTGGGGGTGGTGCCTTTCCCCTTGCCTGTGGCAGCTAGGGCTTGAGGCCTGGCGGCCCGATTGATTTAGCCCAGGAGTGACTTGACAGGGCCTGCTGCGAGTGTCTGCGGAGCCGCGGAGATCTTGGGGAGCCAGCCCAGGGTTAAATGGAACTACTGCCTTTGCCCCGCATCTGAGTGAAGCTACTGCCTCTGTCTGCCTCCCTCATCTGAGCTGAATCCAGACTGACCCTGGTGCCGCCACCCAGGAGAGCTAAATTTTAACACATCTCGAAGCAGCACCTGGGAGATTTCCTGGGCTTGGTGAGGGCTGTAACAGGGACTGGCATTGGTGCCCCACCCCATCGGGACTGGCATGGTGCCCCACCCCCTGGCAGTGACGGGGGAGCTGAGAGCCGGTGGCCACCTAGCAGTTAGAGAGGATGTTATCTCTGGAACGGGGCTGGGGACCCCTCCCCTGCCCTGTGGACCTGGGGCATGCAGCAGACAGAGGTCTTGCTACACACTGATGAGTCTATGGTTCAGCCGGGATGGGGCCTGTTTCACGCCACGATAGTGCTGTCATAATTGACAGTACACTGTGTCGACATCTGCAAATCTTGGGGCCTGTGGAATAGAGGGGAGACAGGCCTTAGTTGCCTCTGGGACTCACCCTGGGCATGATTTTCTGTGTACATGGTGGCCCACAGGTCACACAAAGACTTGAATATAAAAGAAATGCTCAACAAGGAAAGCAGACTCCCAAGGTGTACAGAGCTCAGAAAGGGGGAATGTAAAGAATCCTCCCCTGGTGGCACCTTGTAAAAAAAGGGCTCGAAATATACGGCACCAAAGTGAGGTACAGTATGAATAGAGTCCAAGGGTCTCCAGAGGTTTGGTAGAGGTTAAAGTTAAATAGAACCTTACTCTCTAAAGTGTTAGCTTGGTTGAGCAGTAAGGCAGTATCAGAGGACAGTGTAAAGCATTTGATCTGTATCAACAACTAGAGAGAGATGGCTAGTACAAATACTCTCCCGCCCCCAGGGTAGAACCAAATTAAACAACAAGAGAGTATGTACAACAACAACAATTATATATAAGCAAAAAAGAGGTTCCTTTTCCAGGAAATAGCAATCGAAAGTGGCTACCGGCGCATACCAGTGCTACATGCAAATAAATCTACTGTGTCAGTCGGAGGGGAAATGGTGTGCAACCCAGATGAAAAGAAGAACCCTCAGGCACCCTCCGCAGATGGGTAGCCGTTTGTCTTCATTGGGTTCTCAAGTTAGTGCATGTGAAAAACATCATACTAAAGAAAGGTGCAAATTAAAATGAGTATAGACCACACCCTCAACCAACATTTTTAATAGAGGGGTGATTCGAACTCAATTAAAAACAATGTGCAAGAACGGACATCGGGAGTTAAGCAGATTTGAGCTCCCTGTCCTAAAATACGGTCGACATGTTTCAGCTATCTGGTCATTTTCAACCCAGCATTCCTCAGGACCAAAATAGTAAACTCACCCAACCGGGCAGTACACGCCCTAAAGTGCCTACTCACGGTGGGTGGATATTCACAAAAGAAACATTGATACCCACTTGAGGATCTATGTCTTGTGCAAACCTCTATTCAACGAGGTGTACGGAATCTGTAAAGAAACCCATAAGACACATTTAACGAACAGACACTCCACTGTCGTATGCATTTAACCATCATATTTTTGAAAAAACATTTTTAATACTTTCGGACCCCATCGCTTGCCCAGTGACACAGTCAAAAGAATAAGGTGATGTGAAGTCCCACCACAAAGTACTTCCAACATTACCATAGCTGTTATGCTTAGGAGGTATAAATCTACCTTTGTTGTTAGCCTTACTCGCTTTGTTCAAGTTTACGCTAATTATCTGAACACTTATTTCAGAGGTGAACAGTATAAGTCCCATATAAAACCTCTGACATTTGTTTCGTCAGTGGTCGGGTTTATGGACTTTAATATTTAAAAATTAACAGAAATCCTTCGAGAAATGTGCGCAGTCTTGAAAGTCTATATACACAACTACATTCAGCCTCATACACTAGAGACTGAAATCTCCCATACATTCTAATCATGTTATGGCACAAAATGGCAACTCACTTAGACGTAATTCCATGATAATCTCACGTATAATGAGGTCTGAAACTCTTCTTACCGGGCTGTATTATAGAGGGAAAAGAAGCAAAAGAACAAAAAGAAACGTCCTTTAAACTACAAAACTCTCTCTACAGATAGAGTCTTAAGAAATATCTAATACAAGAATGCCAGTGCATGTTGTTGGCTTATACCTCCTAAATAGAAAGACTTACTTCAAAACTCCCCAAATGAAGACTCCATAAGACCGTGGAGATGGATATCTTCACGGCAGCACCTGTTGGCAATTAAACGAGGTTGTAATTTAAACCTATTATGACACACTCGACCTACTCGGTTAAAATACCCTTCACAACCCTTCGGAGCTGTCAAAAACTTCACTAGATACTATATCTAGAGAAACGTTAGTGTTTCTAATGAGGAGTCTTTTAGAAACCCCAATATTTGTCACAAACACAAGTGACCAAATACGTATTGTAAACACTCAGTCGGTCAAGCGGCAAAGTATACTAATAAGCCGGTTGTATGTGTTGTGAAAGTATCACTCGGTCGAGTGATACAATAAGCCTCACAGAGTATTCAAAAAACGGGATTAAATGCTCACAATGGCGAAACCACTTACTATTAGGCTGGCGACTCCCCGTATTTCCACCTAGGAACGTCTCATCCACGGCTCGGAAGACGATTCGGGCCGCGATTGAGCCATGTCTTTCTACTTCCTGAATGGGCGTGGTGGTCATGACAAAAAACACTCTCCATTTAAAGGCACAGTATCGCCGTACACTCTCAGCCCTACAAAATGTATAAATTACCAGAGACTGAATTAACCGATAGCGTCTCTCTTTGGAAAGAGGAATAGTATCTTTATTAAAAAAAAGGCAGAGAAAGACGCATGTGATATCTCTCCACAGGGATTTAATAACCTCTCAGTAAATCACAGTGCTGAGTCAAAATTCTATATATATGGTACAAACAGATTATAAAATTATACCGGGTCCTCAAAGGTGAAAAAAGGAACAGAAGGAAAGAAGAGAAGAGCCTCAAATCATTGCACATATAACCAGATGGCACTCAATGTAAGGAAATACCTGTTGGCCTTACTTATTGAAATGGCGGGGCAGATTAGCGCTTCATCACTGTCCCCCACGGTACCTCATCATTGAGTCCTTGTCAGTGGGTTGCCAGACGGTGTACCCACCTTTGCTCCTTTTCAAACAGGGTATTCTCATTACTGTATTCCAGATGTTCTATAATCGACCATTTAACATCATTTGGACTATGTCCTTTCTCCAAATAATGCGCTGTCAATTTGGTTGTATTTCTCTGGCATCTGATATTGCTGCGGTGTTCCCCTATGCGCAGTTTAATTTTTCGCGTGGTCATTCCCACGTAACGAAGCATACAGGGGCACACTATCAGATAAACCACATTGCATGTGTTACAGTTTGTATGAGTCCTCAGATGCCAGGTTTTTCCTTCTTCCAAAGCCAACGTTTTAGTTGCTGTTGTCAGGTGGCAAACACTACACCCTCCACATGGGTAATGTCCCACTACTGGAGGTAGTCCCCAAATGGAGAGTACATTCGCATCCCGATTGGGAACCTTTCTCTCAGTGGGGCGAGTCCGTACAAGTGCATCTTTGAGACTCCTCTCTCGTTTATAAGAGAAAAGCGGTTTTTGCCATTGAATGCCATTGCTTGTCAGGATTCGCCAATGTTTATTTATTGTCCGACTCACTGTGTTGGAAATGTTCGAATAAGTGGTGACACATGTCAGTGGAATTTCAGATTCTTCCTCTCTTACATTTTCCTCCAATAGGGCTTCACGATTTTGGTTTCGTGCTCGCTTGCAACTTTTCCTCAAGATCGGTTCTGGATATCCTCTGTGTGAAAGTTTCTTTGTCAGATCATTGGCCAGGTTCTTAAAATCAGTAATACTACTGCAGTTCCTACGGATACGTAGGTACTGGCCAAATGGGAGATTCTCCCGCAATGGACGCGGATGAAAACTAGTGAAGTGCAGTAAATTGTTCTTACTGGTCGGTTTATAGTATGTTTTGGTAGTGAGGTGGTCACCAGTCCTGGTGATTGTCACATCCAGGAATTCAAAACTATCCCTACTGTGATGGTGAGTGAACCTTAAATGGGGATCACAGGTGTTAACCCAATCAAAGAAGGCCAGTAAGCTCTCCTCTGACCCTTTCCATATTAGTAGCACATCGTCAATGTACCTTTGCCACAGGATAACATTGAGATTGTATGGGTTGGTGTTTGCCAATATGTGGGTCTTTTCAAAATTATGGACATAAAGGCCAGCTATACTTGGAGCAAAAGTACTGCCCATAGATGTACCTGTCTTTTGTAAAAACAAATCGTTTTTATATTGAAAGAAATTCCGTTTTAATGCCAGAGTGGCACACTCAATGACAAATGTTTTGGAGGTGTTATAATCCCAAGGGGTTTCATCCAAAACATCCGCCAAAACCTTCAGGGTGGCATCTTGGGGAATACAAGTATACAGGCTCTCTATGTCTAGAGAGACTAAAAAACAGGGTTCCTCTGGAAGTTTGACAGTTAGGAGCATAGACAATAAACTCTTCGTATCCTTGATATAAGTGCATGTGGACTGTATCAAGGGCTTAAAGAAAAAGTCACAATATTTGGACAAAGGTTCTAACAAGGACCCTATACCCGCCACTATAGGTCGTCCTGGAGGGGGTAGACGGTTCTTGTGTGTTTTAGGTAAACAGTAAAAGTATGGACCTTCCCTTCAGAATTTGTCAGGAAATCCGCTTCATGCTTACTTATACATTTATCATGTTCTGCAGTCATCACCAACTCCACTATCTCATCCTTGAGGGTGGCAGTTGGGTCTTCCATCAGGACTGTGTAACTTGAAGTGTCGCTGAGAAGACGTCTACACTCAGCTTCGTAAGCTATCGTATCCTGTATAACAATTCCCCTGCCTTTGTCGGCACTCTTAATCGTTATGTCAGGATCATTTTTTAACGATTCGATTGCTTTATATTGTGCTCCAGAAAGATTTTTGTACATTGTAGGTTCTTCCACCAGTTCAACTTCCCGGAACACTGCCTGTTCAAAGGCAATTAGTTAGGCAGGAACTAAATGTGCAGGGGGAGTAAAAGAGGACCTATTTCTAAAGTTCGTGTCGCTGTTATTAGTTTGACTGTCTGTTGATTCACGACTAGCAAAAAAAGCTTTCAAACGTAATTTTCTAAAGAACTCAGTAAGTTCACACAAGAGTTTGAAGCGATCTAGTCGTGCTGATGGTATAAAACCTAATCCTTTCTCCAAAACTGATTGTTCATCCGTGTTTAGAACCCTACTAGATAGGTTGGTCACTAAGCTTATGTGTTGCTGGGACCCGCTCTCTGTTCCTGTGTCTTGCTGCGCGTGTTGTCTCCCACCACCTCCGGTGTCTGCCAGTGCACTTGATTCCCTCCCCGTCTCCTCCCCCGCCCTCTCTGGCCAAACCCTAAAAAATGTGGGGGATACATATTAGGTTGGTACTGAGGGGGTGGTGGTGGTGGTGCAAAATGCGGATTCCAACTCATTTGTGGTGGAAAAGGTGTTGGAGGATACGGATAAGACTGGAAATCACCATGTCCAAATTGAAATTCCAGTGGGTCAAGCACAGGTGCCTATCCCAATAAACAAAGGGGAAGGGGACGGGGCAGAAGAGCACAGAACTATTCCAACTGGTCCCCGTATCCACAATTTGAACACGCGCAGCAAGACACAGGAACAGAGAGCGGGTCCCAGCAACACATAAGCTTAGTGACCAACCTATCTAGTAGGGTTCTGAACACGGATGAACAATCAGTTTTGGAGAAAGGATTAGGTTTTATACCGTCAGCACGACTAGATCGCTTCAAACTCTTGTGTGAACTTACTGAGTTCTTTAGAAAATTACGTTTGAAAGCTTTTTTTGCTAGTCGTGAATCAACAGACAGTCAAACTAATAACAGCGACACGAACTTTAGAAATAGGTCCTCTTTTACTCCCCCTGCACATTTAGTTCCTGCCGAACTAATTGCCTTTGAACAGGCAGTGTTCCGGGAAGTTGAACTGGTGGAAGAACCTACAATGTACAAAAATCTTTCTGGAGCACAATATAAAGCAATCGAATCGTTAAAAAATGATCCTGACATAACGATTAAGAGTGCCGACAAAGGCGGGGGAATTGATATACAGGATACGATAGCTTACGAAGCTGAGTGTAGACGTCTTCTCAGCGACACTTCAAGTTACACAGTCCTGATGGAAGACCCAACTGCCACCCTCAAGGATGAGATAGTAGAGTTGGTGATGACTGCAGAACATGATAAATGTATAAGTAAGCATGAAGCGGATTTCCTGACAAATTCTGAAGGGAAGGTCCCATACTTTTACTGTTTACCTAAAACACACAAGAACCGTCTACCCCCTCCAGGACGACCTATAGTGGCGGGTATAGGGTCCTTGTTAGAACCTTTGTCCAAATATTGTGACTTTTTCTTTAAGCCCTTGATACAGTCCACATGCACTTATATCAAGGATACGAAGAGTTTATTGTCTATGCTCCTAACTGTCAAACTTCCAGAGAAACCCTGTTTTTTAGTCTCTCTAGACATAGAGAGCCTGTATACTTGTATTCCCCAAGATGCCACCCTGAAGGTTTTGGCGGATGTTTTGGATGAAACCCCTTGGGATTATAACACCTCCAAAACATTTGTCATTGAGTGTGCCACTCTGGCATTAAAACGGAATTTCTTTCAATACAAAAACTATTTGTTTTTACAAAAGACAGGTACATCTATGGGCAGTACTTTTGCTCCAAGTATAGCTGGCCTTTATGTCCATAATTTTGAAAAGACCCACATATTGGCAAACACCAACCCATACAATCTCAATGTTATCCTGTGGCAGAGGTACATTGACGATGTGCTACTAATATGGAAAGGGTCAGAGGAGAGCTTACTGGCCTTCTTTGATTGGGTTAACACCTGTGATCCCCATTTAAGGTTCACTCACCATCACAGTAGGGATAGCATTGAATTCCTGGATGTGACAATCACCAGGACTGGTGACCACCTCACTACCAAAACATACTATAAACCGACCAGTAAGAACAATTTACTGCACTTCACTAGTTTTCATCTGCGTCCATTGCGGGAGAATCTCCCATTTGGCCAGTACCTACGTATCCGTAGGAACTGCAGTAGTATTACTGATTTTAAGAACCAGGCCAATGATCTGACAAAGAAACTTTCACACAGAGGATATCCAGAACCGATCTTGAGGAAAAGTTGCAAGCGAGCACGAAACCAAAATCGTGAAGCCCTATTGGAGGAAAATGTAAGAGAGGAAGAATCTGAAATTCCACTGACATGTGTCACCACTTATTCGAACATTTCCAACACAGTGAGTCGGACAATAAATAAACATTGGCGAATCCTGACAAGCAATGGCATTCAATGGCAAAAACCGCTTTTCTCTTATAAACGAGAGAGGAGTCTCAAAGATGCACTTGTACGGACTCGCCCCACTGAGAGAAAGGTTCCCAATCGGGATGCGAATGTACTCTCCATTTGGGGACTACCTCCAGTAGTGGGACATTACCCATGTGGAGGGTGTAGTGTTTGCCACCTGACAACAGCAACTAAAACGTTGGCTTTGGAAGAAGGAAAAACCTGGCATCTGAGGACTCATACAAACTGTAACACATGCAATGTGTTTTATCTGATAGTGTGCCCCTGTATGCTTCGTTACGTGGAAATGACCACGTGAAAAATTAAACTGCGCATAGAGGAACACCGCAGCAATATCAGATGCCAGAGAAATACAACCAAATTGACAGCGCATTATTTGGAGAAAGGACATAGTCCAAATGATGTTAAATGGTCGATTATAGAACATCTGGAATACAGTAATGAGAATACCCTGTTTGAAAAGGAGCAAAGGTGGGTACACCGTCTGGCAACCCACCGACAAGGACTCAATGATGAGGTACCGTGGGGGACAGTGATGAAGCGCTAATCTGCCCCGCCATTTCGATAAGTAAGGCCAACAGGTGGGATGCGGCGGGATGCCTGGCTTTCACCTTGGGGATGCCCTGTAGGGGCTATCTCACAGGGAAAAGCCAGGACGGGTTCCCAAGGCAAAGCGCTTAGAGACCCCTGGGTTATAAGCGCTATATAAATCCAAACATACAAACATACATACAGGTATTTCCTTACATTGAGTGCCATCTGGTTATATGTGCAATGATTTGAGGCTCTTCTCTTCTTTCCTTCTGTTCCTTTTTTCACCTTTGAGGACCCCGGTATAATTTTATAATCTGTTTGTACCATATATATAGAATTTTGACTCAGCACTGTGATTTACTGAGAGGTTATTAAATCCCTGTGGAGAGATATCACATGCGTCTTTCTCTGCCTTTTTTTTAATAAAGATACTATTCCTCTTTCCGAAGAGAGACGCTATCGGTTAATTCAGTCTCTGGTAATTTATACATTTTGTAGGGCTGAGAGTGTACGGCGATACTGTGCCTTTAAATGGAGAGTGTTGTTGCCCCGATCACGTGTTTTTTTGTCATGACCACCACGCCCATTCAGGAAGTAGAAAGACATGGCTCAACCGCGGCCCAAATCGTCTTCCGAGCCGTGGATGAGACGTTCCTAGGTGGAAATACAGGGAGTCGCCAGCCTAATAGTAAGTGGTTTCGCCATTGTGAGCATTTAATCCCGTTTTTTGAATACTCTGCGAGGCTTATTTTATCACTCGACCGAGTGATACTTTCACAACACATACAACCGGCTTATTAGTATACTTTGCCGCTTGACCGACTGAGTGTTTACAATACGTATTTGGTCACTTGTGTTTGTGACAAATATTGGGGTTTCTAAAAGACTCCTCATTAGAAACACTAACGTTTCTCTAGATATAGTATCTAGTGAAGTTTTTGACAGCTCCGAAGGGTTGTGAAGGGTATTTTAACCGAGTAGGTCGAGTGTGTCATAATAGGTTTAAATTACAACCTCGTTTAATTGCCAACAGGTGCTGCCGTGAAGATATCCATCTCCACGGTCTTATGGAGTCTTCATATGGGGAGTTTTGAAGTAAGTCTTTCTATTTAGGAGGTATAAGCCAACAACATGCACTGGCATTCTTGTATTAGATATTTCTTAAGACTCTATCTGTAGAGAGAGTTTTGTAGTTTAAAGGACGTTTCTTTTTGTTCTTTTGCTTCTTTTCCCTCTATAATACAGCCCGTAAAGAAGAGTCTCAGACCTCATTATACGTGAGATTATCATGGAATTACGTCTAAGTGAGTTGCCATTTTGTGCCATAACATGATTAGAATGTATGGGAGATTTCAGTCTCTAGTGTATGAGGCTGAATGTAGTTGTGTATATAGACTTTCAAGACTGCGCACATTTCTCGAAGGATTTCTGTTAATTTTTAAATATTAAAGTCCATAAACCCGACCACTGACGAAACAAATGTCAGAGGTTTTATATGGTACTTATACTGTTCACCTCTGAAATAAGTGTTCAGATAATTAGCGTAAACTTGAACAAAGCGAGTAAGGCTAACAACAAAGGTAGATTTATACCTCCTAAGCATAACAGCTATGGTAATGTTGGAAGTACTTTGTGGTGGGACTTCACATCACCTTATTCTTTTGACTGTGTCACTGGGCAAGCGATGGGGTCCGAAAGTATTAAAAATGTTTTTTCAAAAATATGATGGTTAAATGCATACGACAGTGGAGTGTCTGTTCGTTAAATGTGTCTTATGGGTTTCTTTACAGATTCCGTACACCTCGTTGAATAGAGGTTTGCACAAGACATAGATCCTCAAGTGGGTATCAATGTTTCTTTTGTGAATATCCACCCACCGTGAGTAGGCACTTTAGGGCGTGTACTGCCCGGTTGGGTGAGTTTACTATTTTGGTCCTGAGGAATGCTGGGTCGAAAATGACCAGATAGCTGAAACATGTCGACCGTATTTTAGGACAGGGAGCTCAAATTTGCTTAACTCTCGATGTCTGTTCTTGCACATTGTTTTTAATTGAGTTCGAATCACCCCTCTATTAAAAATGTTGGTTGAGGGTGTGGTCTATACTCATTTTAATTTGCACCTTTCTTTAGTATGATGTTTTTCACATGCACTAACTTGAGAACCCAATGAAGACAAACGGCTACCCATCTGCGGAGGGTGCCTGAGGGTTCTTCTTTTCATCTGGGTTGCACACCATTTCCCCTCCGACTGACACAGTAGATTTATTTGCATGTAGCACTGGTATGCGCCGGTAGCCACTTTCGATTGCTATTTCCTGGAAAAGGAACCTCTTTTTTGCTTATATATAATTGTTGTTGTTGTACATACTCTCTTGTTGTTTAATTTAAAGCATTTGATCTACACACTCAGTCAGCAAATGAATCCACACACTCAAGAACTGAACTCTAGGCCAATAGTATTGTATAAAAACATATACTGTTGTTTTATTCCTAGAACCAAGCAAGCCTGGTACAGGTAAGCATAAAAATACTATTCAGTGGTAAATTACTTGTATGAACACATTCAATTGAATGGGATTTTTAAGTAAAATGCAGTTAATTACTTTTCAGATTACTTTTGCCAACACAGGACTGGATCCTAGATTCAGCCCTGGGACATTTCCTGAAAACAGGTGAGTAAATGCGTTTTGGTTAAAGGTATGATTTTTAAAGAATACTATTGCATTTCAAAAGTTGACACTTAGAAACTTTTTCACATAGAATCACCAATGTTATCCTATGGGAGGAAATTCAATTAGCAGGAAAGTTATGTTATCAATATGTTTTCTTACTGAGTGCTGGATCCTAGATTCAGCACTGGGACATTTCCTGAAAACAGTTAAGAAAATGTGTTTTGGTTATTCGGCTGATTTTGAAGGAATATTTGTCGTTTTCAAAAGTCGACACTTTGAATCTTTTTTTATTAAAAACAAAATGTTATTTGTCAAGATGCACATATATTGCAGGGCTTTGCATTCCAGAGACAACTGCTCAATCAAACCATACAAGTATCATGACTTTGACATTTTTCCTCTTGGATATAATAAAGCATAGATAACAATATAAAGATTGCCCCAAGTTCCTCCCGCCCCTGTCCCTCCCCCGATTGCACCGAGTCCTCATAATCCTGCCCAAAGCTTGTGAATATAGCAGGGGGATCTACCCCCCTCCCGAGTCTCCCCCCACACAGCACCTCCGCACTCCAAACATGTGCATATGAGTTATCCCAGCGGGTGAGCCTCTGTTGCTGATATCGGTTTCAACAGCAGACCCCGATAATCCGCCCATCATTTCCAAATCTTGTAGTGTTTGTGCGGGCAGCCCCTAGCAACAAAAATGTGATGTTCCAGCCCCACACAAAAGTCCAGGCCATTCATCCATGCAGCCACCGAGGGTGCCCTCAGCGCTTTCCACGCCTTGGCTATGTCCCTTTTCGCTAGAGTAAAGCCCAATTGCATTAGATGCCACTTGTAAATATTGCCTCCTATTCCTTCCATACCATGGAGCAGGGCCAGCCACGGTGTGCGGGGGAGTTCCCACCCCAGAACCTCATAGAGGCAGGTAAATACCCCCCTCCAGAAACGGTCTTGGGAAAGACAATGCCAGACTGAGTGGATAAATGTGCCTTCCTCTTGGCTGCATCCAAGACACATAGGAGAGGCTATCAGCCCCGCCTTCCACAGGCGCACTCGTGTAAGATAAACCCTGTGTAAATATTTGAACTGGACGAGGCGGAGTCGTATTGCTATTGCCCCCCCGCGGAGCAGCCAGGACCTCAGTCCAGTCATCCTCCTCCAGTGGACATCTCCCTCCCAGCCCCCCGGAGTTTCTGAAGCGTGAGGGAGCAACGGGTAACCAGAGACTGATAAACTGATAAATCTGGGAGATTTTATGGTCTTTTAGGTCCCTCATAAAAACTTTTGCCTCCATTGGGCTAAAATCCGGCAAAGACTCTATGCCTTCCAAGCTGGGAGACAGGACGTGCCTAAATTGAAGATAGCTAGATAACTGTGACTGTGACATGACCAATTCTTTCTGGAGGTCCTGAAAGAATTTGAGCATCAGCCCCCTCATTACATCACCCATCCCCACCCCCGGAAGCCCTATAGGGCCGCCAGCTGTGGCAGGCACCCATTATTACAGAGGGGAGTCTCCCGAGTCAGCGTGTTCCATCACCACATCCGTCGTAGCGCCTGCCTCCAGATCTGGAATACCACCCGTGTAGCCGACGGAAGTCAACCCCGCAGAGGTGCTGAATAAAGAATTGTATGTAGCAAATGGTGTCCCATGAGTTGCCGCTCCACCACGTATGCTGGGAAATCTGTATTGCCGTACCACCACTCATTGAGGACCGGCAGATGCGAGGCTTGATAGTACGAGTGAATATCAGTGGACGCTAGCCCCCCACAATAAGTGGACAAGAAGCAGGTTCTGCAGAGCCACTTGCACCCTTCCCCCCTCCCATAAAAACTGCCCAAGCGCTGCATTCACCTGTCAGAACCATCAGGACGGGATAGGATAGGGGTGATTCTGTAACTGATAGAGGAGCCGGGGAAGCGCCACCATCTTAAAAATAGCCGATCTGCCATATATTGACAGGGACATTCGGGACCAGGACTTGATGTCTTCACATATTCATTCCCACACCGGAACCAGGTTACGCTCCCAGGAGACCGCTGGCACATCTGACCGAAACACGCCTAGGTATTTCAGTCCCCCTACCGCCACCTGGACAGAGGAGATACACGCGCCCACCCCGTCCGAATCCTGAGAATCCATAACGTGGACTTCATATATAGTCCAGATGTCTCCCCAACGATCTCCATGATACACAGTAGCCGTGGCCCCGTTTTTGTCCACAGCTGTGAGAAAAAAAGGGCGTAGTCCGCATATAATGCGATCCTATCTGACAGTCCCGTAGCCCATTCAAATCGCTGTAGCTGTGCATTGATGCGCACCCATGCAGCCAATGGCTCCATAGCTGGAGCAAATAAATAAGGAGACAGGGGACATCACTGCAGCGTGCCCCGCCTGATAGAAATAGAGGATAAGGTCGCAACAGCCACCCGCACCGGTGCTGTCAGGTAAGTGTATAATAGCGTTAGATAGGAAAGGATGTGCGATCCAAGGTTGAGACTTTGCAGCAATGCGAATAAATACACCCAGCTCAGGGAGTCAAACACCCTGTCCATATCGGCCAGTAAGAGCGCCGGTAACACCAACTGCCGGATAGCCGCCATCGCCACATGTGCCCGCCTGATGTTATGTCTGGTCGCCCTCTGGGGCATAAACCAAGCCTGTTCAGGGTGGACTAGGGTAGTAATGTGGGGCAGAAGGTGATTGGCCAAAGCTTTGGCCAGAATTTTTGCCTCCACATTCAAGAGGGAAATGAGGCTATACGAAGCATGCTGCTCCGGGAGTCTGCCTGGCTTATGGAACACAACCACCTCCGCATGTCTCCAGACCGGGGGAAGTGAGCCCCCTCTCACGAGCCTCCTCCTCCACAGATCGATAATGAGGGGCCAACTGCAGGAAATAGCATTTAAAGAATTCACTAGGGAACCCATTGGGCCCCGGCGCCTTCCTGGGATTAAGTTCACCCAAGGCCGTGCCTAGCTCCTCATCCATCAGTGGCAGCTCCAACCGGTCCCTTACCTCATCCGAGACGGCTTTGGGCAGAAGATCAGTTATGAATTTATCTATAGTGGTAGCGTGTAAGCATTCCTTGGAAGCGTACAGATCCGTATAATATGTAGAAAAGCTTTCCGCATGGGTCAGGGGATCCGTAAGTGGTTCACCCGCTTGGCCCAAGACACCTGACAGGGCCTGAGAATGGAATGTCCTCTGACAGAGTCGATGTAGCATCTTGCTGGATTTGTCTCCCCATCGATATACCCTACTACGCGTCGACAGCCAGGCTTGGCAGGCCTCGTCCATCAGAAGGGAGGCATAGTTCAGTTGAGCCAGCAATATCTTTCTCCGAACCTGGCCGCCTCCTGCCTCCTGACTCCTGCTTTGGAATGCCTCTATGCCTGCCTCTACCTGCAGCAGCTCTTCCCTGCGCTCCCTACGTGCTGCCATGCACCAGGCAATGTCTGCCCCCCTCTTTGGGTTTCAGTGCCTCCCATAATGTCTCTGCTCTAGGAACTGGTCCCTTCCCTGGGGTGGGTACACCCCCTATTCTGCCACTCTCCAGTGGGAGAGGGGCAGGAGCCTGTCCCTAGTTGGCTGGTTCTCCCCATCCTCAAGATGGTGGGACTGGAGGTTGTGCTTCACCTCGCCTCCCCCTCCTTAAGGGTAGAGTTGGCAGAGGTGGGCATACCTCTCTTCCTCACTTTGTTTTTCCCGCTGGGTCTCCCGTCCAAAGTGGGGGGTAGAACCAGTGAGGACCAGTTGCTGAGTACAGCAAGTGGTCTGGAGAGGCTCACAAAGACGGTATGCCTTTGAAGCTTCTCCTCCATGAACCCTGCCCATCCTGGGGGAGGAGGCTTGGCACCTCGTCCCAGGATGTGCTTTGTTTCAGGCCCCCGAGAGCAGCAAGCTCTCGGCCCAGGAGTCCAGAAACATGTCTGGTGGTAGCAGCCACTCAGTCAGATCAATGGGAGTTGGTCGAGTTTCAGGGGGCAACTCTAAGAAGCCTTCTATTGTGCATTTTACATTAAATCCCACACTGGCATCAGTGTGGGTTTAATGTGCTGATAAGTTTGATACCCAACTTCCCAGTCTCCAGTGCAGCCATTATGGTGCTGTGGAGTTCGTAATGGCAAACTCTCAGCACCATATACTCTTAATGGCAGCACTGCACTTACAGTTCCCAGGAATGGACCTAGGTACTATAGGAGTACAGGGTGCATGCACCTGTACCCTCATCACTGGCATAGGGCACCCAGCTAGAGTGGTGACTGATGTATGCCAGGGCAGTGTTTTGTGGGCATGGCACACAGGGATGTGTCTCATGTCGACTCTTCACTTTGTTCTGCACAAAACACACAGCCTGCAAAGGCAGTGTGTGAGTGTCAGGGTACAGGGCCTCTAAGGGTGGCACAATAAGTGCTGCAGCCCTTAGGGGCCTTCTCTGGTCACAGTGCCCTGGGTACCTGTGGTAACATTTACCAGGGGCTGACCTGTGGCCAGAGATGCCAATTGGGTTTAGGCTTCAATGCAGTTTTAGGGAAGGAACACAGGCCTTGGGTACCTGATTGGCAGGAGCCCAGGGCACACTCAGTCAAAGCACATCAGCATTTCAGCAAAAAGTGGGGGCATACCATGCAAGACAGAGGGCACTTTCTCACCCTCCCCCCCCACGAAAGATGATGAGACTAACCTTGCCCTAGGAAGTCTTCATTATATAAGTGGAAGAATCTGGAATGTCCCTCTGCATTGGCATGAGCAGTCCCAGGTCTGTGTTCCACTTCAAAGTCCATTCCCTGTAGGGAGATGGACCACCTCAACAGTTTAGGATTTTCTCCTTTCATTTGCATTAGCCATCTGGGGGGTCTGTGATCATTTGAACTAGGAAGTGAGTACCAAACAAGTATGGCCTCAACTTCTTCAGGGACCAAACCACAGTAGAGGCCTCCCTCTCAATTGCACTCCAACGCTGCTCCCTGGGGAGAAGCCTTCTGCTTATAAAAGCAACAAGTTGGTATTGGCCTTCATCATTGGTCTGGGATAGGACCGCCCCTATCCCTAGCTCATAGGCATCAGTCTGCACTATGAACTGCTTGGCATAATCTGGAGCTTTTAGAATTGGTGCTGAGCACATTGCTTATTTAAGGGCGTCAAAAGCCTTTTGGCAATTAACTGTCCAGTTAACCTTTTTGGGCATTTTTATGGAGATGAGTTCTGTGAGGGGAGTCACAATGGAACCATATTCCTTCACAAACCTCCTGTAGTACCCAGTCAAGCCAAGGAATACCCTGACTTGGGTCTGGGTTGTTGGAGCTCCCCAGTCCAGGATGGCCTGGATCTTGGGCTGTGAGGGCTTTACCTGGCCTCCACCAACAAGGTGGCCCAAGTAAACCACAGTGCCCTGCCCTATATGGCATTTTGATGCCTTGATAAGCCTGCAGTTTTCAGAGATTTTAAAACCTTCCCAAGGTGGATCAGGGGACCCTGCTAGGTGGAACTAAAGTTAGCAATATCATCAAGATAAGCTGCACTAAAGGACTGCAATTCAGCAAGGACTCGATTCACCAACCTCTGGAAGGTGATAGGGGCATTCTTTAAACCAAAGGGCATAACAGTGAACTGATGTGCCCATCCGGTGTGGAGAGTACTGTTTTTGCTTTTGCTCCTGGGGCCATGCCAATCTGCCAGTAACCTGTAGTTAAGTCAAAGGTACTTAGAACTTTGGCTGCCCCCAAATTGTCTATCAACTCACCTGCTCTTGGGATAGGGTGAGCATCTGTCTTGGTGACAGAGTTGAGCCCTCCATAGTCCACACAAAACCTCATTTCTCTCTATCCACTCTGTGGATGAGGTTTGGGGACCAGAACCACTGGGCTGGCCCAGGGGCTCTCAGAGGGTTCAATAACCCCTAACTCCAGCATCTTGCTGACTTCAGCTTTGATGCTTTCCTTGACTTGGTCTAACTATCGATAGATCTTGTTTTTGACATGTGCACTGTCACCAGTGTCCACATCATGGGGACACCAGTTTATCAGACCAGGGTTCAGGGAAAAGAGCCTAGAATACTGTTGCAAGACTTACTTGCAGTCCGTCTGCTATTGGGCAGAGAAGGTGTCTGAAAAGACAACTCCCATCTACTGACCCATCTTTTGGGCTATAGGAGAGGAGATCAGGGAGAGGTTCACTCTCTGCTTCCTGTTTCTCATCAGTCACCATCAGCATGGTGATGTCAGCCCTGTCATTGTAGAGCTTGAGGCAGTTCACATGGATAATCCTTTTGGGTGTCCTGCTTGTGCCCAGGTCAACTAAGTAGGCGACCTCACTCTTTTTCTCTAGGATAGGGTAAGGGCCACTCCATCTATCTTGGAGTGCCCAGGTTGAAATTCAACCAGTGCAGCTTTTTGGTCATACCGGTGCTTCGGAAGCTCCTGGCTGGCCTCAAGATTCTTGGATGCCTTTTCCATGTACTCAGCCATTCTGGACCTTAGGCCAAGCACATAGTCCACAATATCTTGTTTGGGTTCTTGGAGAGGCCTCTCCCAACCCTCATTCTCAAGACAAAGTGGTCCCCTCACAGGATGACCAAACAGAAGTTCAAAGGGGGGAAACCCTACTCCCTTCTATGGCACTTCTCTGTAAGCGAAAAGCTGGCATGGCAACAGGACATCCCATCTCCTCTTGAGATTTTCAGAGAGTCCCATGATCATGCCTTCCAATGTCTTGTTGAATCTCTCAACACTCAACAAGGCCACTGGTTTGTGAGTGATATGGTGTAGTAAACTTGTACTGCACTCTACACTCCTTACACATGTGTTTTAGGTAAGCAGACATGAAGTTAGAACCTCTGTCTGAAACCACCTCCTTAGGAAACCCTACCCTGTTTGGGACCCACCCCCCTGTGCAGGTTTTTGGTTCCCTTTGGAAGACTCAGACTTTTTATCTTGGGGATCCTCACCACCTTTCCCCTGGGGAGGTTTTGTAACCACTTTCTTCTGGTCACCCCCAGTGGTTGTCATTGTCACCCTAGTCTTGACCCAGTGGTCTGCCTTCTTTCCCAATTCTTGGAGAGAAATTAGACCTAAGTCTACCAAATGCTGATGTAACTTTTCATTCGTGCAATTACTTAGTATATGTTCCTTCATAAACAAATTGTAAAGTCCAGTAAAGTCATGCACATTGTGTCCAGTTAACCAACCATCCAGTGTCTTTACTGAGTAGTCTACAAAATCAATCCAGAACAGGGTTGGGGTTTTGTGAGCCCCCCTGAATCTAATTCTGTACTCCTCAGTGTTGAGTCCAAATCCCTCAAACAGAGTTTTCTTCATGAGATCATAGGACCCTACATCTGGCCCAGAGAGGGTCAGAAGCCTGTCTCTGCAGTTACCAGAGAGCAGGTCCCACAGGAGTGCCCCCTGAGAGGTTTCGTCACCTTTCTCATGTCACAAGCCCTCTCAAAGGTTGTGAACCATTTGGTGATGTCAGCACCCTCCTCAAATTTAGGGACAATCCCTTTGGGGATTTTAGGATCATAAGATTGCTCTTTATCCTTATTATTTGTATTGCTGCCACCATTGATGGGTGTTAAACCCATCTCCTTTCTTTCTTTTTCTAGAGCCAGCAGTCTGGACTCTAGGTCCACAGTTTTGGCCAGCCTTGCTAATAGGCTGTCCTCCCCATTGGGGGTGTCCCCAATGTCCTCACTGAGGCCTAAGCCACCTGTCTGGCCTCTAGTTCCCCAGGGGTTGATGTTTGGAGTTAATGGTATGGGGGCCTTTCCTCCCTAGGGATGATTGGAGGGGGGCCATTATCCCCCTGATTCACTTCCCTTTTCTCCTCTGACTGGTCATCACCATGTTCAGAGTGATGGGCCTTGACATACTCAGCCAGGAGCTCCTGGAGCCCTTGTTTGGTTGGATGTTGGCCCATTGGTATATTTATAAGTTTACGTAAGGTCCTTATCTCCTTGAAAGACAAGTGTAGATAAGGGGTGAGGTCGAGCTCCTCAACCAGGTCTTGCATGTTAGTGTTACTTTCACTAGTAGCTGGGTTCTTTTGAGACATTCTAACAAAAAGTTCGAACCCCTCTACCCTTGACTACAGTGACGTTTTAATTTTTCTAACAACTCTAAAGGGACTTAAGCAAGGCCCTGACAAGACTTTTAGTAGTTTGGAAAATAAATGCCAATTAAATAAAATCTGAATTCTAACGGCAATTTAAGAGTTCTGTTGTGTGATCAGATGGTAACCAGGTAATCCAACAAATGCAAGTTTGTATCCCACCACTGAGTGTGTATAGATTCCAAGGGTCTGGCAGAGGTTAAAGTTAGATAGAACCTTACTCTCTAAAGTGGTAGCTTGGTCGAGCAGTAAGGCATTATCAGAGGACAGTGTAAAGTATTCGATGTATATACTCATTCAGCAAATGAATCCACACACTCAAGAACTGAACTCTAGGCGAATTGTTTTGGATAAACAAAATATACTGTTGTTTTCTTTAAAGAACCAAGCAAGCTTGGTACATGTAAGCATAAAAATACTTTTCAGTAGTAAATTACTTGTATGAACACAGTTCAAAATTGCAGTGTAGCTTGTACTGGTTTTGATGACAGTTTTAAGTAAGCAGTTTGCAACACATTGCAGGTACAGTACATTCAATTGAATGGGCTTTAAAGTAAAATGCAGTTAATTACTTTTCAGATTACTTTTGCTAACACAGGACTGGATCCTAGATTCAGCCCTGGGACATTTCCTGAAAACAGGTGAGTAAATACATTTTGGATAAAGGTACGATTTTTAAAGAATATTATTGTATTTCAAAAGTTGACACTTAAAAACTTTTTCACATAGAATCACCAATGTTATCCCACGGGAGGAAATTCACTTAGCAGATAAGTTATGTTATCAATACTTTTTCTTACTCATTGCTGGACCCTAGATTCAGCACTGGGACATTTCCTGAAAACATTTAAGAAAATGCGTTTTGGTTATTCGGCTGATTTTTAAGGAATATTTGTAATTTTCAGAAGTCGACACTGACAATTTTTGGGAGAAAATATGTCAATGTTATTCTATGAGGAAAAATGAGTAATCGGTTTCGAGGTAATTAATCGGTATTTTGAGTTAGGGTTCTGGGGTTAGCCTCAGGGGTCTCCCAGGGTGAGTGATGCACTGTTGTTGCACCCTCAGCAGCACTAGGGCGTCCGGGTGCAGAGTGTTGAGGCCCAATGTTATCCTATGGGGGATGGGGGACTCCAGTTGATGGCTGTTGGGAAGCAGGCCACGAGGCTTTGGGAGAAAAGCTTCTAGGGTTAAGCTCAGGGCAAGTTTGGGAACCAGGTTAGCACAAAAGGGGCACCCTCAGCGGCTCTAGGGCGGCCGGGTGCAGTGTGCTGTTTTGAGGTCGGGTGCCCTGTTGATTTCAATGGAGATTCTCCGGGACAAAGAAACACTGCAGGCTCGGGGATGAGGATCTTCCAGGACTGACCACCACTGCGAGGGGTAAGTTGGGATGTAGAGGGGTGGTTAGGCACCGCTGGGTTGGGCACACAAGGCCATGGGGCGTGGCCTTTGGACATCAGATTTTCTTACCCGCTCAGGTCACGGTGGAGGGGGGGGGTCCTCTGGGTTGAGGCTGCAGGCGTCATCTGAAGGCTTGAGGCAGGTCAGGGGTCACCGGAACTCGGTTCAGGATCGCCGGGGGGACCTCTTTATAGTGTTTGTTCACTCAAACACGGGCCAGGCTCGGCGGGTGCAGAGTGGGTGGATTTGCGGTTTCTGGCCGGCACCAGAAGCTGCAGTTTAAACACGTCCGGTGTTCATGGGAAAAACAGCTTGGAAAGTGAATGCAGGGAGGTCCTTCAGGGTTTTTGAGGCTGCTGGCCACTAGACATGCCGGGGTTTCACAGGAGCAGATTCGAGGGGAGACAGGCCTGTCGGGCTGGGGCCAAAGTCAGTGGGCGTTGTCCTCTTGTTAGCTTCTGCACGTCTATTCGTCCGTTTTCTTTTCTTGTGATTGCTGGATTTGAGCAAGGAAGGTTCAGGGTGCCCCTAAATATAAAATGTAGGGGTGTTACAGGTAGGTAAAGGGCAGGGACCAATTGTTCCCTTCCCTGGGGTGGGTACAGCCCCCTATTCTGCCACTCTCCAGTGGGAAGGGGCAGGAGCCTGTACCTGATTGGCTGTGTCCCCCCAGCCTCGAGATGGCGGGACTTGAGGTTGTGCTTCACCTCGCCCTCCCCACCTTAGGGGTGGAGTTGGCAGAGATGGGCACACCTCTCTTCCTCACTTTGTTTTTCCCGCCGGGTCTCCCACCCAAAGTGGGGGGGGTAGAACCAGTGGGGACCAGTTGCTGAGTACAGCAAATTGTCTGGAGCGGCTCACAAAGGCGGTATGCCTTTGAAGCTTCTCCTTCGTGAAACCTGCCCATCCTGGGGGAGGAGGCTTAGCACCTCGACCCAGGATGTGCAATGTTTCAGGCCCCTGAGAGCAGCAAGCTCTCGACCCAGGGGTCCAGAAACATGTCTGGTGGTGGCAGCCTAGGCAGCCACTCAGTCAGGTCTCTGGGAGTTGGTCAAGTTTCAGGGGGCATCTTACATTAAATTCCACACTGGCACCAGTGTGGCTTTAATGTGCTGAGGAGTTTGATACCAAACTTCCCAGTCTTCAGTGCAGCCATTATGGTGCTTTGGAGTTCGTATTGACAAACTCCCAGCACCATATACTCTTAATGGCAGCATTGCACTTACAATGCCCAAGAATGGACCTGGGTACTGTAGGGGTACAGGGCTCATGCACCTGTACTCTCACCACTGGCATAGGGCACCTAGGCTAGAGGGGTGACTGATGTATGCAAGGACAGTGTTTTGTGGGCATGGCACATGGGATGTGTGCCATGTTGACTCTTCACTTTGTTCTGCACCAAGACATGCAGCCTGCAAAGGCAGTGTGTGAATGTCAGGGTACAGGGCCTCTAAGGGTGGCACAATAAGTGCTGCAGCCCTTAGAGGCCTTCTTGGTAAATGGTACCACAGGTAACCAGTGCCCTGGTTACCTGTGGTACCATTTACCAAGGGGCTGACCTGTTGCCAGAGATGCCAAATGGGTTTAGGCTTCAATGCAGTTTTAGGGAAGGATCACAGGCCCTGGGCACCTGATTGGCAGGAGCCCAGGGCACACTCAGTCAAAGCACATCGGAAATTCAGCAAAAAGTGGGGGCATACCATGCAAGAAAGAGGGCACTTTCTCACACACCTCCCCAGGAAGGAAGGAGCCCCCTGTGACAAAGGCCTTCATGGAGGAGCTCTTTGACAAAATGTGTCAATACTTAGCCCTCCTCCGCGCAGAAGTCTACAAAGACATAAAGGAAATTTGGCACGAAATGGGAGACTTGGGACAAAGGATCTGCACTCTGGAGGAGACCAGTCTCACAATGGGAAGAGGAACTAGATGCCTATAGGCAGGAACTGGTGGACTTATGAGACCAAAACCTTATGCTGCAGGCATATATAGAGAACCTGGAGAACAGGTCTAGAAGATCCAACATCCGCATTTGTGGAGTTCCCATGGGGCCGAGAAGGAAGGATAATGAACTGTAGTGAAATGCCTTTTCCACAAGGCTGTCCCCAACCTTGCAATTGCCGACATGCAACTCGACAGAACCCACAGGGTCAATAGAGCCCCCAGCGCAGACAGTGCTCAGCAGGACATCCTGACTTGCTTGCACTACTACAGCCAGCAGGAAGCTATAATGGAAGCTACACGCCAGATGCCTGCCATCCAATTTGAGTGCGCTATAGTACATCTCTACCAAGATCTAGTCTGGGCACACTACAACATTGACAGCAACTGAAACCGCTCACTCAATCAATCAATCAATCAATCAATCAATCAGTAAATCTATCAGGATCTGTGAAGGACGGCTGCTTCACCCATGAGGGTCTCGAGGCGCTGTGGGATCATGCTGCGGGATCGTGCTGCCTGTTGCTATTGGTTGAGCAACCAGGTCTTGAGTTTCTTCCTGAACTGCTGGCGCGAGGGTGAGACTCTGAGATCTAGGGTGAGGGTGTTCCTGGTCTTTGCCGCCAGGTGGGAGAAGGAGAGGACTCTGCTGCTTGTACGCAGAGGTGTTGGGCAGCTGTTAGGGAGAGGGATCTGAAACTGAGTTTTCTTGTGGGTTGGTGGAAATTCACTTGTTGAGATCGGCTAGTCCTTCGTTGTGTAGTGCCTTTTAAGTTGGGGTGAGCAGCTTAAACTGGCATCTCTTTGTGGCTTGTAGCCAGTGGAGTTTCCTGAGGTGGGGGGTGATGTGCATCTGTGCGGGAGGGTCCAGGATGATTTTGGATACTCTGGAGTTTCCTCATGAGTTGGGCAGTGATTCATACATAGACGGAGTGGCTGTACTCGAGTTTACTGGTGATGATTGCTTGCATGTTGGTATGCCTGGTGTTGGATGGGATCTATCTGAATGCCTTGCTGATCATACAGAGCAAGCAGAGGAGACAGTGCTGACTTGCTTCTTCATGGAAAGCTGGTTGTTGAGAATGATGCTGCGCTTATGGGCGTGTTCGGTGAGTTTGGCCCAACCTCAGATGGCCACCATTTGTTGTTCCACAGGGTGTCTTTTCCTTTTCCGAAGATGAGAACTTCTGGTATGTCTGTGTTGAGTTTGATACAGTTGTTGGTCATCGAGACCGTCACATCTTTCATCCATCTTTGGAACTTGTCTTTGATGGTCGTTAGTCAGGGAGAGGATGTATTGGGTGTCGTCGGCGTAGAAAATGTTGAGTACGTGGCTCCTGGTGTCATTTACACATTGAAAAGGGTCGGGCTGAGGGATGAGTCTTGAGGTACACCGCAGGTGATGTTCTTAGGGAGCGAGGAGTAGTGAGGGAGGATGCTCTTCTGTTTCTTTCTGTGAGGTAATATGAGATCCATTTGAGGGCAGCTCCTTGGATTCCGATTTGGTAGAGTCTGTTGATCAGTGTGTGGTGGGATACGGTGTTGAAGGCTGCTGAGAGGTTGAGGAGGATGAGGGTGGCGGTCCCTCCGTGATCTAGCAACATTTTGATGTAGTGTGTGGCTGCAACTAGAGCTGTCTCTGTGCTGTAGTTTGCTCTGAAGCTTGCTGACATCCTCTAGAGTAAATTAGTAAAGTACCGCAGGGTACATAAACCCTTTCCGATTATTCTACACCTGGACTGGGGAGGCACACGCTGTCCGCTCCCTCACAGAGGCTGCTACAATTATCAATCTTCCGGAACTGACAGACTTGGCTGCACACCCAGGCACATCCCCCAGGGTGGAGCATCTGCAGTGGCGAGCCGGGGGTGGACCAGAATGCCACGGAAGACATTGACGGGAAAACCTTCATATGACAAGATCCAGAGAGAATGACAGAAGTTCCTGAACAGGTCACAGGCAGACAACCGTGAGACCGAATTATGAGACTAGAACCAGCGGGCTTGGTAACCACGAGATGGTGGGGGCCGGGTCACTAAACAAAGGTGTTACATTATCCACATCGCTGCTTGGTAGTTTCCCCTCCTGTGCTGGACAGCAACGAAAACGGGTGTGGTCATGACGAGCTCAGCTCGTCATGAGCACCTGAGAGGTATATGCCATGACGAGCTGAGCTTGGAAGGGGTTAAAGCTTACCAGGGGCTGGGCCAGAGGGAGGATGGTAGACACACTGAAGGCTTTATAAGATGGACCACCGACTATATGGGTATATTACTTATTCACAATCAGTATGGATTGCGCAAGTTGGTGGGAGTGTAAGGTTGTTAATGTTTATTGTTATGTTACCAAGGGAATTTGTGTATCACACCTCACTACAACGACACGACTCCCACAATGCACTCGCTTATAAACACATAACCCCTGTCCACATCCACAAATGGGGAGATTTGGCATTCCCATACATACCAAATGCTGTGGAAGCTTATCCTAATTACTACTGGCCTTAACACCCCAGCAAGCGCGGCTCAAGGTTGCGGATGCTTAAAAACTCAGCATATGACATATGTATATTGCAAGAAACCCAATTGCCTAAGGAGGACTGGACCCAGCTGCATTCGCATCGGTTTGCTCAACAGGTCCTATCTTCTGGACCAGCAAAGAAAAGGGGACTGCCCATACTGCTAGCCAACACATTCACAGGTAGATTACCTCCACTGTGGCTGAGCTAGCGGTACACATATTACACCATACCTGAACACTCACACTTTGCAATGTCTTAGCCCCAAATGATAACCAAGAAGGGTTTATTTATGTGGCTCTGTCTCAAATTATCGTAACCCCTGATGCAGAGATTCTTCTGGGGGTAGATTTCAACATGGTATTGAACACAGACCTTGACCTCTCACACACAGAATAGGGTAAAAGGGAGCATTTGTTGTGGCAGCCCGTGAGTGGTTAGTGGATATATGGCAAACACACTGCCCCATAACTAGGGACTATACATTCTTCTCAGCCCCATAACTAGGGACTTTACATTCTTCTCAGCATCACACCAGACTTACGCTTGGTTTGACTATTATCTGAGCACAACACAACTCGTGCTGAAGGTACAGCAAGTTGAAATAGGGGTTAGCTCCCTGTCTGACCATGCTCCGGTGTTGCTTACAATTATTGATCTTGATCTACCCCCTCTCCCGACAGTGACACTGGAGACTAAATGATACTCTCCTGAGGTGGGAAGAGGTTGTGGAGTCCGTCCACACCCGTATTTCATCATAAAGGGTCAAAATGAGGGGTTTGTCTCTCAATTAGCTACACTAAGGCAGTCTTGAGGGGTGAATTTATAGCCACTGCAACCACACTCAATATAGATAGGAGAGTGAAATGAAGACAGTTAGAGGGGTCAGTGAGCAATCTTGAGATCCAACACACAAGAGCATGCTCCCGAAGAGTTTGGCACCAGCTCACAGTAGCGAGGCAACAACTAAAAGTCTTGGATTGGGATGCCACAGAATACGCATTATTTCATAAATATTATATCGAGGACAGAGTGGGCTAACTATTAGTCTGTAAACTCAGGGCAAAACAGCAAAGGAATAACATTTCTTAAATCACCACTCAGACAGGGGACACGACATACGCCCCCAGAGGAAATAGCAGAGGCTTTCTGCGTATACTACTCCACACTTTATTCCGCAGTCCCTCTCCCACCGAAGACACCCAGACATAGCTAGACGCAATATCATTGCTGTCCCTCACAACACCACACACAGAGGATCTGGAGGGAGCCATAAAGGTGGAAGACGTCATCACTAGCATATCCAAACTACACAAATCTTGACTAGGCTAAACAACTCCTTTGCTGATATGGCAGCACTTACCCCAGTGATGCAGACTGCCTTAATTACAGGGATCCCTAAGCCGGGCAAGGACTCCTCCACTTGCTCATCATACTGCCCTATTTCACCGCTCAGTGTAGACATGAAGATCTTCATTGGCATATTGACCTGATGGCTAGCCCCATATATGTAAGATCTTATAAGTCTGGATCAGCCTGGAATCATCCCAGAAAGGAGATGTTCTGATAACACGAAACAAGTCCTACACATTATAGACAAAACTTCTTGTGCCAAATTGTCAGCCTTTTTTCTATCTATCGATGCTAAGAAGGCATTTGACCGAGTACAGTGGCCCTTCCTCAGAGAGGTCCTAACATGAAGTGGAATGGGTCCTAAATTTAAAAAATGGGTGTTTAGTGGCTATAACTGGCCTGATGTTCAGGCCCAGTTCAACTGGAAATCAGGACCCATTGCGATACAGAGTGTCGTGTTTTGGCAGCTCCTGAGTTAGCGTTTAGCACAGCTACACGGTCTTTTCTGTTAACTTGACCAAAACGAACGGGGGCCATTTTGAATCCCTCTGACTTCCGTTTCCTATGAACGCTGCCTCGTGGTCAGTGTGCCCTTTCGTCCTTTCTCGATACCCATGGTCACTAGTCTGCTCGGCAACAGGCTATTTTTAGTACTGGTCAAGCGCACATGCGCACTACGCACCAATTGGTCACTCTTTAGGAATGTTCACACTAACTGACCAGTGCTGTTGAAACTCCTCCCACATGTTGGCTGTGTTCCAAAAATGACCTTATATGTACCTAAAATGTGTAACTTGTACCCGCCTATCTTTTTATTGCTATTAAACTGTATAAAAGAGGTCGCGCATCGATGTTCGGGGTGCTACTTCTTACATTGCCGAAGGGTGCTGTAGGAATGTATCACCACCCCATGGGGTCTTAATAAACTTGTCTTTTACCTTTTCCAGTGTCCGTGCCAACTTCTATACTAAGGTGTTCGAGAGTTTAGCAGAGTATGTAGGCCTGATTTGAACCCTATACCACAATTGGCGACCACGAAGGGACTCATCGGCGACTCGGATGCCCGAAGGAGAGGTCGTGACGAAGGTCAGGAAACTCGCCATGGACGCGTACGCTGCCACTGAGTGACCCGAGTCTCGGCACCCACGGTGTGTTTTCCCGTCCTTCCGATCTGACCTTCCAGGTGGCGCCGGTCTTCGACTGAGATTCTGATCTTGGATTGTCGTGATGTGCCGTTTTGGCTGATTTGACCACAGAACTTGGCAGTTGGACTTTGGACGTTTGAAAAGAAAATTGGTAAGCTTTTGATTGGTGAGGTAGTCTACTGACGCTTACTGTGGCTTTTTGAAACTTTGAATTTGAATTTGAATTTGTTAGCTAACGTTTTGAATCTTTGATTTTGAATTTGAATATGTGAAGTGCACCTCACATAGGCAGGCATGTAGGGATATTTCTCTGATTTATTTGATTTGAACAGTGCACCGTGTTAGGTGGCATTCTTGTAGTATCGCGTTTTCGTGGTACTTTTTGAAACATGCCTGTTTTTAGCACACTCCGTAGGATGTGCTGTTCTGAAAATGGTACCAATTATCGATTAAGTGCAAAACAGCCGGCTCCCCCAGAGGGGACTCCAAATCGTGAAATGTATGTCAAATTCGGTATTCCACCGATAATGTATAGTACATTATGGCATAAGTATACTAAAACTGATCGTGAATTACAGTGGCCACTATATGGGTCGTTTGACCTTCGAAAGGTACAGTATGTAGAACAGTGTTTGTTTCAGCGAAGGTCTAGGCAAGATATGTTTGATTGTGTGCGTATGTGGGAGAAAGAGGTGCGTGAACGAGCGAAGCGTGAGGTAGCCTTGGCGGAGAAAGTGCAGCAGAAGGCTGCACATGACAAAGCTTTACAGCTGCAGGAGAAGGAATTACAGGAAAAGAAAGAGAGGGAGAGACGAGAACGAAATTTACAGGTTAATGGTCAATTCCCTATCAGGCGTCCTCTTTATCCGGTCCTTACTAATGAAATAGATGATTTTTCCTTACTAGATCGTTGTCCGCCTCCGTACGTCGTACCTACGGCTCCGAACGAGGACTCGGACGAGGATAGTGATCGAACACAGCGTACCAGGTTACATGCGGAACGAGCTGCGGAATTACGCTCAGTTGCACGAAAGCTAAATATTAATACTGTTACTGTTTCTGATGTTACTAAACAAATGGAACAGTGGCCTGATAAGGAACGACTGTATTTTTTAGATCATTTTGGAGATGAAGTTGTTGAGCGGTATAGAAAATATTCTCTCGAGTTAGAACCAAAGGAGATATCCAAGAGTCGTGAGAATTTTCGTAAAGGTCTTTTTGTTCTTTCAGATGCGGACGACTTCTTCAAGCGTTTGATTGAACTACGTAATGAGGCGACACGACTACGGGAGGTGGCAAAGTCGAAGAATTCGTCTGCGTCCGGAGCGACGGGGATATCCAAAGAATGCCCTATCTTTGAAACAGATAAGATCGCTGCGATTAATGTTAGACCTATGCGAGAAGCTGCGCCTTTATATGTCCCTCATAAAGGGGATGGCACAGATGATGATAAAAGATCCAAAGACGCGAAAGGGTATTTTGTATATAATTGGGTTTATACGCCTTGGAATAGAGCAGATGTCATGGCGCTTAAGAATGCTTTACCTGATCCCCGTAAAAACCCTGCGGCTTTTTATGAAAATGTTGAAAGTGCAATTTCTTCGTGTATCATGACGTTAGTTGATATTGATCTATTTTTCGGGTTGATATTGCCCCCTGATATGTGGAGAGCGATTCGTAGGTTTGATGACCTCACGACTCTCGGGGCCACTTGGAAAGATCTTGTTCAGGCTGATTTAGATAGAGAACCAGCATGTAAGCCGTGTCAATTAATATTAGACCTTCCAGGGGCCATACTGACAAAGCTAAAAACTCTTGCCCCCGCTAAAAAGATTGATTGGACTATATTAGCCTCTTGTAAGCAGAAAGCGGATGAATCAGTTTCCGATTTTTTCTCTCGCTTCGAGGAAGCATTCCATGATTACAGTGGTCAATTATTGACAGAAGATACTGGCAGGCATCTATTCGTTGATAAGTATGTAGCTAATCTCCTACCGGAGATTGCGAAACGATTAAAAGCGAGTGAAAGTTCATGGACCACAGCAACCCCTGCTTCTTTATTGACTATGGCTCAATATTATGAAAGACAGGAATTGGAGGCGAAAGAAAGTAGTGAAAAGAAGGCGAAGGAATTGAAAACGAAGGTAATGTTAGCTCAGGTTCAGGCTACGAGAGGGAACAATAGAGGGGGGCGAGGATCGTACAGTAATGCTCCTCCCCCTCGTTCTGACATTTCTGTGAATCAATGTGCATACTGCAAACAGTTCGGGCATTGGATTGCAGACTGTCCGGTGTTTCGAGAGCAGCGTAATTTGAGGGGACGAGGAAGTGGAAGGTCTAGAAGTTATTATGGAGGGTCAAGAGGAGGTTATGGCACGAATGATCGTGGGGGATATGGAGCAAGGGGTCGTGGTCAGTCAGATTATAATACGTTTGATAATCGCAATCAATATCAGATAAATGAGGGTGGTCCTGCTGAACTACGGGATGAGCATTACGCATAGGATTGCGTAGGATGGGGTGTGGAATCGGTTGAGGTACCAGTTGATCAAAGGGGTCCATACATAGAAGCACATGTTCTGGGTTCCACTGATCAATTTCTGGTCGATACAGGAGCTACTCGTAGCGCTTTGTCCAAATACTTGGTTCCAAGGGCTCCCCTGTCTGGCGAGGTAATTACAGCAATAGGGTTCGATGGAACACCTACTTCTAGCCCACTGTCTCAACCAGTTACATTTCATGTTGATAAATTTGCTGCCCCTTGTCCCTTTTTGTTGTCTCCAAATACACCAGATAATATTATTGGACTCGATATGTTAAAACACTTTCGAGCTACTACTCGCTGTGCCCCAGAAGGAGTGCGAGTTGTGTTGAATGAGAATTACCCGGAATTAGAGCGAGTGTGTTTTCTCCATGAATCTGAAGTTCTGGCCTCCTTACCGAAAACGTTGTGGGCCACTTCCGATACGGATGTAGGGCAGATGATAATTCCTCCAGTGCGTATTACTGTAAAGGAGGGAGTATCTCTGCCACGTGTCCCACAATATAAGATTTCTAGAGAAGGTGAACTTGCTTTGATACACATTGTAGATGATTTAATTTCGGCAGGAGTAGTTGAGGAAGTCCCCTACAATGTTTGTAATAGCCCAATTTTACCAATCCTTAAAAGAGATACAGATGCTAAGGTTTACCGTTTCATTATTGATTTGAGGGAAATAAACAAGATAGTAGTGCCTCAGTATCCGGTGGTGTCTGACATCACCACATTGCTTACGTTGGTTCCACCGACGGCAACTACTTTTACAGTCATCGATTTGAAGAATGCCTTCTTTTCGATCCCTGTACATCCTGACAGTCGATATCTATTCGGCTTTACATTAAATAATAAATCGTACAGATTCTGTCGAGTTCCTCAAGGCTATACTGAAAGTCCTAGCATTTATAGTCAGGCATTAAAAAGACAGCTTGATTCCTTTGACTTACAGGAGGGAATGGTTCTCATTCAATATGTAGATGATATCTTACTTGCTGCAGACACGCCGGAACAATGTGAGAAGAGTACCTTTTCCTTGCTTTCCTTCCTGGCCAAACATAATCATAAAGTTTCGAAGAAAAAGCTGCAATATTGTAGACCAAAGGTGACCTACCTCGGTCATCTTTTGTCTAAGGAGGGCCGTGCATTGACACCAGATCGAATTCAAGCAATTCTAGATACTCCAGTCCCTCGCACTCAGAAGGATGTTCGCGCCTTTATAGGTTTGACGTCTTTTTGTAGGCAATGGATATTGGGGTTTTCACATATTGTTAAACCATTGTTAGCATTGTTGTCTAAAGATACACCGATTCCCATTGAATGGACGGATGAATGTCAGAATGCTTTTGAACAATTGAGACAAGCTCTTTGTTCTGCACCAGTGTTAGGTACACCTGATTACACGAAGGTTTTCACATTATATGTACACGAGAAGGATGGGTGCGCATTGTCAGTCTTAGTGCAGACACACGGAGACAAACAGAGGCCTTGTGCATACTTCTCGGCGGTACTCGACCCAGTGGCTCGAGGATTGCCTGGATGTTTTCGAGCAGTTGCAGCAACAGCAGTTGCGATACGACAAAGTGAGGGAATAGTTTTGTCGCACAAATTGTTGGTGCTAGTTCCCCATGCGGTAGATGCGTTACTGAATCAAACGAAAACGCAGCATCTAACCAGTGCCCGTCTCACAGGATATGAGCTAACGTTGTTGGCGCCTCACATCACACTAAAACGATGTGCAACACTAAATCCTGCTACTTTATTGCCGGACCCTGTTGCTGAGACCCAGAAGGAAGAACAACATGATTGTGTTTTTCTGACTGAGGAACAGACAAAGGGTCGTATCGACTTACAGGATACGCCATTTCCAGATGTAGATGGGGAACTGTGGGTTGATGGATCGTGCGTGAGGTTACCAGATGGTACGACTTCCGCAGCTTATGCGATCACGACACTTAAGACTGTGGTAGAAGCAGCACGGATACCCCAAAAATCGGCTCAAGCAGCTGAGTTGATAGCCTTAACGAAGGCATGTGAGTTAAGTGCTGGACTATGTGTGAACATTTATACGGATAGTCGTTACGCTTTTGGAGTAGTGCATGATTTTGGCCTACTTTGGAAGGAACGAGGATTCCTGACTTCACACGGAGTACACATCATGCATGGAGAATTGGTACGCGATCTCCTTAATGCACTGTTATGCCCAGAGAAAGTTGCAATAGTCAAGTGCAGTGCACACAAAAAGGTGACGGACAAAATAGGACAAGGCAATGCTTTTGCAGACCGTATTGCAAGAGAGACCGCTATGCTGCAAAATAATTTCCCCATGTATGTGGTGAAGTCACAAGCTGAACGGTGGCATGATGCTAGAGAAGAAATATTAGATATACAGAAGTCAGCATCAGAGGCAGAACTTGTGAAATGGGCCACTGAAGGAGTATTGGATGATGAGGGTTGCTGGCGTAGTAAAGATATGGAGAGATGGAAACTACCAATGGCCTATTTACAAACAATGGTGCAAATGACACACGGGCTGGCACACATTGGAGCTCTCGCAATTACTAAATTGCTTACACGAGTTTGGGAAAATGCTAACATTGCTAGCACGGCTAAGAGAGTAGTGCAGACCTGTCTGATATGTTTGCAGCACAATCCTGGACAAGGGACTCATACTCCTAAAGGTGGGTTTGTTCCACCTACTGCACCATTCGAAGTACTACAAATGGATTACATCCAGCTGGAGCGCTGTAATAATCTCAAGTATGTCCTAGTAGTGGTGTGTGCCTTCAGCAAATGGATTGAGGCTTACCCTACGAAAGACAATACAGCATTGACAACAGCTAAGGTGTTACTCAAGGAATACTTCCCGCGCTACGGAGTTTGTAAACTTATGTGGAGTGATAATGGCCCTCATTTCATTGGAAAAGTAGTGGAATATGTCCTGAAGGGATTGGGAATCAAGCAACGATTCCATGCTGTCTTTCATCCGCAATCAGCAGGTTTAGTAGAACGATACAATGCAACTCTGAAGCTGAAGTTAGCAAAGATAGTGGCATCGACATCTCTGAAATGGCCGGACGCTTTGCCTCTGGCATTGCTGTCCATTCGGTCAGTGCCACATTCTCGATCTGGCCTCACACCCTACGAAGTGGTGTTTGGAAGGCCTATGAATATTTGGGGGGTTCCAAAGCCTCGTTTGATACATGATATGCTTTGTATAATGATGAACGATTATCTGGCACGATTAACAAATGATTTGCTTTCTATTCATCAACAGGTTCGAGAGGCGCTCCCTGATAACTCCACTGGTGAGGCTCACGATCTCCGCCCTGGAGACCACGTGATGGTCAAAGTATTTGAGCGATCCAGCAGTTTGGAACCGAGATGGCATGGCCCTGAGCAAGTGCTGCTGGCTACGCGAACTGCTGTGAGAGTCACCAACAAGAAGCGGTGGATACATTCAACGCATTGCCGACGTGTCTCTCCGGATCTGGTGAGCCCTGTGGTGCTATCCGACTACAGAAAGATTTTGGATACAGAAAAGAGCCCAGCTGTCACGCCTGATGAATTGGAGGGAGCCTTCCCGGACCACGTTGTTTCAGATAAAGTGAAGTACAATCTACGCCCCAGGAAATAAGATTCCTTTTGTGTTTTTGAAACTGGTTGGTAACCGCTCTGAGGTTTGTGAAACGGAAGCCGGGAATATCAAGGGGGGGGGATCAGTTCTGCCCAGTGTAGCGACACCCGTCTTGAATCCCGGAGAACAAATCAACGGCAGCCTCGGTTCAGAACCATCGTTTTATTTTTTCTCGCTTAGTGTTGCTTGTGAAGAGTATTGTTTTGTGAACTATGGCATCTCCTTCGACACAAAAAGGGAGAATTCTTGGTGCTGTTTTGTTTGTCTTGACCGTAGTGGTGATCGCAGTATTAGCCTGGACTATAGAACTATTGTTTCCTGTACGAGAACATTTGCTGCCCACCACTCCAAGTCCATCTGAACATTTTCATTTCACTCTGCCTTTTCACGAAGAAAGACATAGGCAGACTTATTTGAACAACAGCTTTATTAAGATTTTGCATCATACTCATAATATGACCAACACGTCCAATTGTTGGGTATGTGGAATGTTGCCCGGACACCAGAAGAAGGGAGGAACACCACTCATTCCTCTCCCGTTTTCTCATAATGGTTCTTGTCATGCTTGGTACACTCTTCTTTTTACTCTGCGATGGCCAACGAAAGGTGGATTACTTTTTCGGTTGAATAAAATATGCTATAACGATAAAGATGGCTATCCACACGCTGAAGGAACTAAATTCGAATGGGAAGAATATCGTCCGGACAATGTTTCTGCACCTCGTGTATATACGAATCAAAGACTTATAAATGTGACGGGCATGCATATAATAACCGTTATCGATACAAAAGCAGATTTGTGTATTAGAAATAAAGGTACAATCCCTGTAGGCCGCAGTGAATGTAATATTACACTTACCTTTGATACACCAACTGGAATTGCATTTGTAGCTTCACGTAACACATATTTCATTTGTGGAAATAAGGGATACCATCGTCTACCGTTGGGATGGTTAGGAACGTGTTATATAGCTTTTGTATTACCACCTGTATTTATTGCTCCTCCCATGTACCACAATGATTATGTTCTGTACCATGATTTCATACTGAACAGAGTAAAACGAACAATAGATCTTGATGAAATAGACCAGACTGATACCACATTACAACAATATGTAGATTTCAATTTGGGGTTATTTTCATTCGTAGGAGCTGCACTGAATAGCAGGAAGATAAGGCGGCTTACACGTGTGGTGGAAGCCGTCGCTAATGAAACTGCCTCTGCTTTAGGGAATATTACTGAAGAATTACAAATTACCAGAATTGTGGCGCTCCAGAATCGAATGGTTCTAGATGTGATACTAGCTGATAGGGGTGGAGCATGCCGCGTCATCGGAAGTAGTTGTTGCGTTTACGTACCAGATAACTCACCTTCTGTATATGATTCGATTACAAAATTACATAAGATAGCTGCTGAGATCCACCCAGAAAATGGAACATGGACCTTTTCTGGTTGGTTCTGGACCCTGCTGTCATGCCTGTCATGTACACATTGCAGGTCGCCAAGATTCCGTCCGAATTGAGGGAAGTGAGCGGTGGTTGGCGGTGGTTGGCAAAAGACGTGAAGAGCAGAATGCGCATGCGCGGGAGAGTAGCGTTGAAGACAAAAACCCGCCCTAAGCGCACAGGAAATTGCTTCGCGTTTAGCTAGCCTGAGTTTGTCGTTCCGGGTTCTTTGGCGTCCGAGGAGAGAGGAGTTAGGAGTTTGGCGTTCAGGTACCGTGCAGCGTCTTGCTTGCAGTGACGAAGCAACTAGCTTCAATATCCTTCGTTCTGTTGTTTTATTATCCGTTTGGAATTTTATTTACCCGCGGTTTGCGGTTGTCTTCTTGGTTGGTTATTGAGTTTTCCTTTTGGTTATATGTCGACCGGGTTCTTTCTGTTCCTTCATTGATTCCGGTCTTGACTTTGGATTTATTATGGTGCACCTATTCGGTGCTCAGGGTGAGTGAGTATTTCGAGGCATAAGTAAGAACATTACATTGTAGTAATAGCATCTAATGAGAGTTGTTTTTGTATTCAAGGGTTCAGACACTAAGCCTACAGTCAGCGCAGTACAGAGTTCCTGTCGTTTCTTTTCCTATGATACACTGTTCGTGTTTTCCTGCCATAAGGTATTACAGAGAATCAGTATCTAACACATAGAACAGACACGGGGAGGGGTTGGTTTTCATTATTGTTTATTTTATATTTCTGCAGTGCCATAGCAGTGAAGTCTACTGATCCAGCGCTAACGAAGACTGTGGTGTGTCTGTCTTATCTTCCCCCCTCCTACCCTTGTTTTGTTCCCCTGTGTTCCCTGGGTTACGCTTTGGGCGTTAGTGTTTTGTCCTGACGCCCGGAGGGTGATCAGGGGAAGCAGGGTGTTTAGCGTCGTGGATCCAGGACTCTTCTGAGACATAAGGTGCGTGCATGACACCTGCTTAGTACTTGGGGTTGGAAATTATTAACGATTCTCTGTGTTTTTATTGGAGTACTATTTTTCCTTTGTTTATGTATTCAATGTGGCCCTACATTATGTTCTGTATGTATCACAGCCTGTATTCCGTCCAAACGAGCTATTGTCAAGCAAGAGAAAATGATCAATGATGAAGTATTGAAAATAATGGCTATTGACATTGAGGATGAACATTCCGACTACGTTCACTATGAGGTAGCTTTTGCTAAACGCTAAAAGGGCCGTCTGTCGTGTTTTGGCAGCTCCTGAGTTAGCGTTTAGCACAGCTACACGGTCTTTTCTGTTAACTTGACCAAAACGAACGGGGGCCATTTTGAATCCCTCTGACTTCCGTTTCCTATGAACGCTGCCTCGTGGTCAGTGTGCCCTTTCGTCCTTTCTCGATACCCATGGTCACTAGTCTGCTCGGCAACAGGCTATTTTTAGTACTGGTCAAGCGCACATGCGCACTACGCACCAATTGGTCACTCTTTAGGAATGTTCACACTAACTGACCAGTGCTGTTGAAACTCCTCCCACATGTTGGCTGTGTTCCAAAAATGACCTTATATGTACCTAAAATGTGTAACTTGTACCCGCCTATCTTTTTATTGCTATTAAACTGTATAAAAGAGGTCGCGCATCGATGTTCGGGGTGCTACTTCTTACATTGCCGAAGGGTGCTGTAGGAATGTATCACCACCCCATGGGGTCTTAATAAACTTGTCTTTTACCTTTTCCAGTGTCCGTGCCAACTTCTATACTAAGGTGTTCGAGAGTTTAGCAGAGTATGTAGGCCTGATTTGAACCCTATACCACAATAGGGGCAGACGCGGACGGTAGTGGAAGTACCGGCCGGGCGGTGACGTGGGGAGGGGCAGGGTGGGGGGTAGTAATGTATGCATTCAGGACCATAACACGTAAGTAAACATAAAAATAAATTAAACTAATTTTGTTGCGCGCACTGCATCACCAAATGCGATGCAGTGCGCGCAACGAAATTCGTTTTATTTATTTTCATGTTTACTTACCTGTTAAGGTCCGGAATCCATACATTACTACCCCCCACCCTGCCCCTTCCCCTCCCCACGTCACCGCCCGGCCGGTACTCCCACTATCGGCCGCGGCTGCAGAGGGGTACCTGTCAGGGCTGCCACCTGTTTCCGCTTCTCTTTGCCATTTATATGGAACCCCTAGCAGAGCCAATCCGTAGAAATCCAGACATTACTGGGGTAAAATTTAGGCAAACGGAACATAAATAGCGCTTTATGTGGATGTTTTTGTGTGTAAAGTACATGCACAAAAGTTATATGTGCTAGCACTCAGCACTTATTGGATGACACAGGTCACCCATCATTAGCTGAGCCTATTATCTTGGGCATAACTTCACCTCACCAACTTGGGTATTAAACTGTGTTTGACGGTTGAATACACAGCAGTTCAGAATTATGATGATCTTCTGCACATGACTCCAAAAGACCTGCAAAGCTGGCAGATGGGGGCCATTCATATTTAGGGCTTATGCAGCGATTAAGATGACCTTTCTGCCTAAAATACTGTATGTTATGCAAGCGATCCCCCCGAACCACCTCAGGGTGTGTTGCTTGCGATACAATGCTCACTAGAGGGATTCATCTGGAAAGGGAAGAAACCTGAATGTCAAGGCGGCAACAATATGCTCCCCCATCAGATGCAGGACTGGAAATCTCTAACTTCGGCCGTCCAGCTGACCCCTTTTGAGAAATAGCTCCTCACCAAAACCGATGACAAGTACTTGATCTCCGATCTCTATAAACTAATTCTAGAAGCGATCCCGCAGCCATGAACAGCTGCCCAGAAAAGATGGGAAAACGAGCTGGAACGCACACTCACAGACAAAGAGGGGAAGGATATATTCTACCGCACCCACACAACATTGACCTGTGCCGCAGGGTGGGAAGCCATGATTAAGTTCCACATTACTGGCGTTACTCTCCCAACCAGATTTATCAATGGTATCCAGTTATGCCTCAACGGTGTTGGAGAGGATAGGATAAGCATGATACACTCACACACCTCATGTGGAACTGCCTGAGCCTAAGGACATATTGGACAGTAGTCCTTCACAGCATTAACAGTATCTTACATACAGACATCCCCCTGTTTCGAGCCTATACCTTACTGAGTGCCTAATGCGCTCAAATTTCCACTACGCTCACACCAGGAAGAACAATAGCTTTGGCGTAGGTCATAGTTAGGCAGGCCGTTGTGGTACTTTGGGCCAAAGATACTGTCCCGGATTATGAGGTATGGTTGTTCGACTTCTGGAACTTGCTGGGAATGGAAAAGATATTGGCTGCTCTTGCGGCAAAAGAGGCTGTCTTTGAGAAACTTGGGGATTCGGTTTAGCTTTCCTACAACAAGACTATAGCCTCAATGGGCGCTCTGACTCACAGTACTACTGCATAGCTATACCTTCTGATACCTAGAAGATTTATCAGATTCGGGGAACCATATGATATTCACTAGCGGGCCACTCTGAAGTGGACATGGACAATTGTGGGAGTCATGACCAAGGTGGCGTGCCGTGGGCGGTGCAGTTTAAGGAGTGGTGGTGGGATGAGTTTTTGTTAGGAATGGGGCTGCTGTTTTCTTCTATTCCTAATTTTTTCTTGTTTTTGTAATTTCTTGGTTGCTGTGTCCACCAGCCTTTGATTGTAGGTGGTACTGCACTGTATTCCAATATACAGATTTAAACCAAAAATTGGAAAACAAATAAAAACTAACTATCCTCATGAAGAGGAATATAGAAGAATGCTTGGCATAAGTCAGTAACTGAATACCATTCTGCATGTGATGGAATCTGTATTAGATCACTGCTGGATCCTATACCACTCGACAATATGGAATCACTATTCTATTCATTCTTCCTGAATCCTGCACAGTTCATCATTTTCCACTCAATTTCTTAATTTCCATCACGGAAGTGTTGTAAAAAAAATCCCTGTTCAATCATTCTTTCAATTACAGGCTTCTTTCTGCTTCTCTAGAAAGTTTGTAATATTTAGTTCTGGGAAAACAGCATTGGGTTTTACTTATTTAGTACTTTTAATAACATAATCTCTTTATCAGAGAAATGCAAGACCACTTCTTCGACAGCATGTCTTAAATCCTTAGTCAAATCATAATTAGTCAGGACTGAGAACATCTGAACTCTTGAATCACGTGTTTTAATTTTAAGCACAGAATATTCATCTTGCTTTTCAATTGCAACACCATCTGGTTGCAATCATGCAGTTCATCTAGCAGAGTAAGTTTATGCCCAACATGTTTACAGGAATTCAATCACAAAGAATGAACTGATGAGTATTTTCCATTGACCCTATTTTAACAGGTACATCTGATATGACCTGATCAAAAATGTGTTTCTTGCCAATTACTACATCTTGGACTTCTTTTCCTGGGAGAATTAGGTGTGGGACTTCCTCAGAACAAACTGTAGACTGGGTAGCTCCTGTATCCATTAAGTAAGAAACAGGGTGGCCAATGACTTCACCGTCAGTATATGGGCTACTCTGGTCTACCTCCAGGACTGTTCCAAGTAGACATTCTTTCTCCACGCTAGGCACCACCAATGGAAATTATTTCGACAACTGAGGAAAATTATTGCTCATCTTTAATGAACTCTGTTGATACCGTGAATTATATGGTATTTTATTTTCATTTTTTTCTGCAACACTAAGGCTGTATGCATATTCATGGGGAACTATGTTTGATAATACGCACTCTGCACAGAAGTTGGTTGGACTAGGACCAATGACTACACACTTCTCTGCATTTGGAGAACAAAACCATTTTGGAGTCAATCAGGTTTTTGTCTACATACCCACTTCTAGTGCCTGATTTTACAGCAGAAGAGTTTTGCATTGTTTTTCTTCATTATATCAATGTTTTGCATTTATTCCAGAATTATTCACCATCCCCCTTCAAGGACCCTATGCACTTAGCAGGAAGAAAACCAGGAGAATTCACCAATACCCTGTTGCAATGGAGTGGGACCCTCTCCTGCTGGGCTTCCGGGAGCAGCATACACTATATTTAAATCTATCTCAAGCTTTACTCCCTACCACTCTGAGAATGCAGTGAATATCCGCCCCTCCTGCTGGTACCTTTTTTATGGCTTGACTTAGTTGCGCACACTTCACCTGGTGTGATAACACCACAATTTAAAAACAAGTTTTAACAATATATTTCAGTATTTATTTCTGCGTTTTCAAAATTATATTCTTTTAAACTCAAAGACAATTTTACATCATTGTGCATTACATTGTCAATGTATAATTAGATTGATCATTGGATCATTATTAACTTTCATATACATGTACAAAAATAATGTTAACAGTCATTTTTCACAAAATCAATTGCTGTTCAATGTTGGCGCCAACATAGGAGGTACTATACGATTCCTCCTCATCACCTGGTTGTCCAGAATGCTTGACTCTTCCCTAACATTCCAATACTCCTTTGTCTGCTCATCTCGACTGTCATTAGGTTGCCATCCATCCCTAATATTCTCCTTCACCTTTCTCAACACCAAATCATCTTCCATGGCAACATCCCACTCTTCTTTCTTTAAAGCTACACATTCGTGAACTGCACATTCGACATCCACATGAGTTTCTAGATCTACTATTTTAACCATTTGACTCTTGGTAGGTAAACAAGATAGGCAATCTGCCACTACATTCTTGAAACCCTTTAAGTATTCTAATTCAAAATTATACTCTAAAACAGATAAAATCCATGTTGAAATCCTCGGAGTGACTCCACCTTCTAACCCTCTGCCACCCTCAAACATCATATGATATCATGTGCCCCAAATACGTAACACTTTTCCTCCTAAATTGACAATTTTCACGTTTAACAGTCATCCCACACTGTTCCAAGCATCTCATAACCTCTCCCAGCAACTCGTCATGATGTGATTCATTCCTTCCAGCTGGGAAACATCCTAAACAACGAAGTGTGAACTACGACTTACCTGAACAGCGATGTGTTAACAACGAAGAATCTCATTCTACGAAGTCCTGAACCACGAAAGTCTGAACCACGACTTTTGGGAATAACGTAGAATCACATATTACAGACACAGACCACGACAGACTTACGTCTTGTTTGTTTCCAGGAAGCTTACGTCACTTCTCTCCGCCTCCATATCCCTCATCTTCACTTTGATTAGGCAGAGTTGGTGTGTTACGTCACTCATCTCCGCCCCCTCACCCTTCCGAACTGCACAGTAGTGAAAGTGCTAATGCCTCACATCAATCTGTGGCACGGTAATCATTTTCGCCCTCCATTCCATTTGAAAGGCATTTCTTGAATCATGCTGACGGGCAACGTGAACTGCCAAGGTCAGCCAATACGTCTTGTTTGCACCCTGGCTGGCGGACTAAAAAGAGTGTTGGGAAGTAGTCTGTTTATCATCCTGCTTGTTTGTACGAAGTGGGAATTCTCTGGCATTATCAGGTAGGTCATTCATTTGAATCAATGAATTTAAAAACGTTAAAAAAAAACGGTGTTTTGTTTTTCTAAATTCGTGGTATTGAATTTGTATTTAATTTGATTTAAGCACAAACAGGTAGTTAGGACCTAAGGGAATTTTTAAAGACCTAGCTCCAATATGTTCCCTAGAGACTAATAACAACAATTATACCGGAGGGTCTCACACAAAAAAGTACGCAAAATGTATACACAAAAAGGAGTAACCTGAGACAGCCTAGACATGTGTGTATCTAGCTAGGGTCATCCCTGTGCTGGTCAGGGAAGGATGCCCATCAGTCACCACACGGAACCGCCCTTCATCATTTGGGATTCCCACAAGACCACCACCGGAATAGCCCTTCAACTGTCACGGACGGGGGTCCAGATGATAAAAGGAGCTCCACCGCCGATCAGTTGGGTCAAAAAAGTGGTCTTGCTACTCAAATTGTGAGGATCTTAGCACACATACCAAAAAACGGGGGACTGATGTTGCAGTGCTCAAAATGTGTAAAAAGTAATAAAGAACTAGGTGATTCTAAAATAGGATGAGGGGGTACTGATAACTTTATTCTGGTGTTACCCACTCTTCCAGAGTTAAAAAGTAGTCAGTAACAGCCGCTATATTATGGACTGCCTGGATGTTTTATATGGTCGACATGTTTCAGCAATTAGTGACCAGTTTGTCATTGCTTTCTTCAGGATCGTATTTACTGCTAGCTACTGCAAAACTAGTGATAATGAAAACAAAAGAATGTGCTCAAAATCAAAAACAGATACAGAGATCACCTGATAAGACTAGGTGTTCATATTGTTCTTCTTCCCTCCTTTCAAGTGATACGAACTTGTAAGAGGTGAGGACCTCACCCCACCTGGCCACGGCTCAGGAAAAGGGGAGCACCGCTCTCTCCATCGGTACTCCTGGAATTGGCATCTGAGCCGGGGATTTGTGTTAGACCCTCCGGTTTAATTTGATTTAAACATTTTTACTTCAAGACAAAAGGTTGTAGGTATGCTATGGGTAATGGTTGGGAAGTAAATTAATTCTTGTTAGTCCGGTATTTAAAAGTATATCTTTAATTAGGAAAAGACGTTTTATAAAGTAATCATCACTTAAAACGAATTACAAAATATTAATCTATTAATATATATTTTTTTAAATAAAAGCTCGTGCTTAATTTATTTAAGCCTTACGAGTCAACTGTCCTTGATTATGCTTGTGCAGAGGGGCACAGCTTGATGTGTTTGTGTTTGTTACTTGTTAGATGATTAAGAAGATAAGACTTTAATCTCCCTCTGCTTGATTTTGCACGTTGATGGGCTTAAAGATGTTTATTTAAGAGAAAATACTGGCGTGAATTAGTAATGGGAAATGTAAAATATTTTCGTTGTTTAGGAAGTCATTGTAAAATAAGAAGTGGTTAAGCATTGTTCGTTGTTTAAATTTCGTGGTTTAGGAAGTCGTGGTTTGGGAAGTCGTGGTTTAGTCATACATCCCTTCCAGCTATCATAATATCATCCTGGAAATACAATACATCACTTAAACCTTCAAATATTTTTGTCATCACCCTCTAAAAAACTACTAACGCAGATGCCAGCCCAAATGGCATTCGTAGATAACGAAATGTGCCTAATGGAGTGACAAAGGATGTCAGGTGCCTGGAATCCTTGTGCAGGATTGATTTTGTGATACGCTGCTGTCATATCAGCAACCGTAAATACCTTCCCTCTTGACATGGCCCGTCTTTGCCTGCACCACTTGGGAGCCTGCTGAGACTGTGAGCTCACCCCTGCAACAAGCATCACTGTCCCTGTCACCACCATCTTCGCTGCTGCTGGGAGGTAGGTGATTACACCTCCCAGCAAGCCTTGCGCCAGGGACGCCGAAACGACACCAGGGACGCGCCAGGAGGTGCCCGTCCTTACCTGTCATCGCCCGGACGAGGCTGGGCTGGGCCACCCACCTAACACTACAGGGTTGAAACCTCAGGCCACATGTTACAAAGGTACTGTTGTCGACCCACCCTTGTTATTCCACGTATTTTTGGACTCCTAGCTGGACTTGTAGCCTATTTTCGTATTAGCCATTGTAGCTCTGTTGGGGCTATAACTGTCTGCAGCACCATTTTTGATTTCTGATTGTTTAATTGTGTCATGGGGAAAAGGAAAGGGACTGAGACTGGGCTGGGAGGTGCTTCGAGGAAAAGATCTAAAAAACTTCCCCAGCCGCTGGCAGAGGGAACTGGGTGTTATGGGGGGGCAGGAGAGGAAGTCCTCAGCCGCATTGAGAACATTGTTGCCGACTGTGAAGAGCTGCTACTTTCATCTGCACCAATTCCTACCACCCGCACTAACGATACCATCCACACCAAGTCCCCTTGTCCCTTAAGCTCCACTGGACCCACTGCCATAGGGTATGGGAATATCCCTAACCTATTTAAGAAAGCAGCAAAGAAAAGTAAAATGCCCTCAGCCACGGGAGTGCGCAATAGCCACACCTCAAGCCCCCGTGCGCTCAAAGGGAAGCGAGTCCTTCTGCTAGTGTTACACTAGACGAGCTTCCTCTGAGTAATCGATATTCCCTTCTTGCCAACGAGCCACCCACAATAAATGTGCAAACTAACACGGACTGTACTCATATATTTAATAATGACATACGCTTAAACACCTCACAGGGAGCTAGGGAAGCTGACCCCAGCCCTATACCCTCGAACCTTGATCTCCAAAGAGAAATTATAGCCTTAATATGTAGCATAGAGGCACTAACCACCTTGGTATCTAAACTCTACCAGCAATTAGATGGAAATAGAAGATTACACTTGCCGCCGCTACCACTTCAATTACCTACATTATCCCCCAATGCTGGCTCAAAGATGGAACTTCCAAAGCCCCCTAGAAAACAACCTGATTGTAATGACTTGCCCCTGTATTCTGACTATCAACTTTTGCACAGAACAAGAGAAACTAACATTACGCTTCTAGAGCAACATAGGTTAAACACTGAGCACGGTAGGAAAAACTTGGGCTTGCCACAGGACCAAGATGGGCATGGGCTAACGACAGGGCCAGTTTTGTTGAGCATGGCCACAAGTTGCAATAGGGTGTCCCTACTTTGCCAGCTTTCCTCACTATCCCATTGCAAGCAAAACAATCCATTATCGTTACCAATATACATGACCAATGTTCCTAAAGTAGACCCAAAATATAGTAAGTATGAGAATGTTGATGCCTTAAAAAACAAAGCCATCAATTGGTCTGCTGCAGTGATAAGCGTGAATGTTTTGATAATTGTTGCTTATCACTTATTATTTTCGTACATTATCTCTCTTTTCTAAAAGACTCAAGAAGTATTTTTATACTTAACTATAGGAATGTACGTCAAAATTGATTATATACCAGAAGAAAATATTTTCTAAGTGTTTTTGCAGACATTGGCTTTTCTGTTTCTTGTGGATACTGCACTGTATTATACTGTAAATATTGTATGTTTTATCACTTGTTGTAGTTTTCTGATTTAGTGCTTCCCTTCTCTCCATGAATGATTGTTTATCGTATGGTTGTGATATGAGTGTGATGATGAATGTTCATCACTAGTTCTGATTTTGGTCAGGAAATTGTTTTTTATATGTTTGTTTTTGTAAAATGAAAAAGTATCTCTTGATGAAATCATAAATAAGAATAAAAGCTATCAACTAGCATTCAGTCTTGAATATTTTCTCATGTACTGTTTTTGAATTTATGTTACTGCGGTATTATCAGTACTGGTAATTTCTCTTTTGTTATGATCAATTGGTTGAGGCACATTGGGGGGTGTAGATAAGTAATTAGAGACAACATTGTATATGCCAAAAGATGCGTCTCAAACCAGAGTACAGTTGATGCATTCGTGTTAAGACTAGCTTCTGAGCACCTGGTGCACGATCTAATTGCCCTAGAGGCTAGGTCTTACCTAACCCCATTTACGAAAATAAGGCTGAGATTTAGCATCCCCTCAATATCAGACCAAGCCGAAGATGAGTGCCAGTCTCCTGGGGATTCTCCTATGTCATCCTTATCGCAGAGTGACTTACTAACTCCAGTCCCTAATAAGGCTTCCTTGAGCAGCTCTACCATAGGTCCTATGCACATCACTGACCGTGCAAACTCTTAACTTGATGAAACTTCTAGTGAGCGAGAGAGTACGATACATTCCACACAGATGGCACAGGTCTCTGACCCATCATTAGTGTTGAATGATTGCACCAGGGCTAGTGGCCCGGATATAATCATTGATTGCCATGTATCGCCCAAATTGAACGTTCCAACTCCTCTCCCGATTCTCACTCCTAAAGACTATGGGCAAATGTTGAGAATCATCTCTTGAAACGTGGCGGGCATAAGGGGGAAGCTTGATTGCCTGCATTAGCTGGAGCTCATTGCGCAAACTGAGATATGCATTCTCCAAGAAACCTGGAGTTTGACCCCGCGTTCATTCCAGGGTTTATGACCTTTCACAGACCTGCAACACCATCCAAACATGGACGGTTCTCAGGAGAGCTGCTCATACTTGTAAGTCTCACATTAAATTGTGATGTAAAAGAGTTGGTTACTAATAGCCCAGATATTCTCGAGATTAGGTTAATCAACAGCAAGGGTAAGATGTCCGATATATTTAATGTATATGCTAAGAGCACCAGAGGTGGTAGTTCCCAACCCTCCAGGACCTGGATAATTTATTGGAAGCCAGGCACGAAAGCCATCCACTAGTAGTTTGTGGTGATTTCAATATAACGTTTGAGCCACTCGATTAGGCAGAGGCCAATGATGTGAGTGATGAGGACAAACTTTGGAGGGTTCCTCCTTTGGAGCTCACTCCGATCAAAAAATGGTTGCAAGCTGCACTTCAGCTGAATGCGATAACCCTAGAATATAGGTTAAGGGCTACCAACGGTAAAACCATTTCTGACAGAGGAGGAGGAATGACCTTCACTGGACCAAATGGGTCAAGTAGGATTGACTATTAGTGGATTTGACACTTTGGCCCTTGGTACAGGACATGGCTATAGTCCCGTCCTGTGACAGCGATCATAACCTCCTTATTCTGTCTATTGATAACCTTTGGGGTGGCACTGGGAGTGAGCCTCCAACACCATTAAGTACAAAGATTCTAATCCCCTCAAACGATAAGCGCTGACTTAAATGGCCTATGGCTCTGGTGGATGAAACAAAGATCCAATCGATTAAGGACGCCCTTGCTGAGCATTTAGCCTCCCTAATACCAGTGACCACGGAATTTCCTATTTAGAGCAGTTGTAGTACCCTCCATATGGAATTTTTTGATTGCTTGGCCTGCTTCTTCTATGCCCCGATTACCAAGACCAGGTTATCTCAGGGAAGGCCTCTGGGAAGACATTCATGGTATAACAAAGAGTGTAGGGCCCTGAGAAGGAGACTGACTGTTGCTATCAAGAATAGAGAGCTAGCCAGTATTCGCAAAGCTAGGAAAGAATACAAACAGGTGCAGGGCAAAGCCAAAAAAGAATGGGATGATAAAGAGATGGGAAGAGCTAGGAGAGGCAATCGGGCATCCTGACAGTCGGATGTTTTGGTCCCTTGTGTCTAAAAGTAACTTTGAACGCACACCTCTCTTGGCAAACAACATTCCGGCTGTAGAATGGCTTAAACATTTTAGTGAGTTATACTCTAATGGTCATACCAATGACAGTTCCCAGATGTTCCACGATTTAGGTGTTCCTACATGTACATTCACTAGGGAGGAGATAATGCGCTCCCTAGATGCCATTGTTCCTGCAAAAGCCCCCGGTCTCGATGGCATCCCTGGACACCTCTTTCGTGCTGATAGGGACAACTGGGCAACCTATTTCATGAAATTGGCCAATGATATTGCTGGCGGGGGGAGCATTCTGGACACCTGGAAGGGGGCAGAAGTAGTACCCATCTTCAAGAAAGGGGACAGGTTGAAGCCCGCCAACTACCGTCCAATTAGCCTGATAGATTGTGACCAGAAGGTCTTCTGCCGTTCGCTCCTTGATAAAATCCAGACCTTGATGTATGAGAATGACATCCTCTCTCCTCTCCAGGCAGGCTTTCGGCTGAAGACTTGCACCATCGATCATGCGTTTCGCCTTGTTATGCTGTATTGGAAGGTAGTTGTGCTGGGTAAAGGCAGTTTATATCTTGCTTACATAGATCTCAAAACAGCTTTCGACCTCGTCCCCAGGGATCAACTTTGGCAAGTCCTTCGGGACATGGGAATGCCTTTGGAAATCCTAGAACCACTAATTTGGCTGCACGAGGATAATTTTGCCTGTGTGAGGTGGGAAAACCAGGGTCAAACCACTGAGCCATTCAAGATCGACGGGGGGTACGCCAAGGGTGTGTCCTGGCCCCCACCTTCTTTTCCCTATATGTAAATCAGGCGGCCGATCTCTTGTGCTCCATTCTGGCAGACGCTCCCTCGTTGGCAAATCACAAAATAGCTACAATATTGTTTGCGGGCGACACCCTTTTGGTGTCCAAAACTCCCATGGGCCTACGAAAACTTTAAAATTATTTTAAGGCCTTTTGTGATGTGAGGGGTTTGGTCATCAACACTACTAAAACCAAGTTGATGATGCTAAATCCCCACAAATCCTTCAAAGGTAACTTGGTTTTAGATAATGTTCCGCTCGAACGGGTTGGTTCTTTTGACAACCTGGGAATCAAGCTGTCTGAGAAAATGGCCTGGAAGAAACCTAGAGAAGGTGTCCCTGAAATTTTCCCAGCTAACCGGGGCCTTGCGGCGGGAGCATTGCCTTTCTTATACCAAGCCTGTAGCCCCCGCACTCAAGCTGTATAGTTGCCAGGTAGTGAGTAGTGTGCTTTACGGCGCAGATCTGGGGGGGTTCCATAAATGTTAACATTCTTTCAACAGTGGAAAACAAGTTCCTTAGGAGCTTCGTATAACTCCCCCAAAGCACTCCCCTTGAAACTTGACCTGGGTGTCAAGTCAATTAATGACCAGGTGAGCTTACTCCCACTGCTCTTTTGGCATAGAATGGTCACAATCCCTGACCTGGCCCTCTATGCTGCTGCTTTTACTGAAGTTTCTGCCTTGGATAGAAACCATACCATTGGGTGAATTAAACACATAGACACCATCCGGGCAGGCATTGGTGTGCCTAAGGAGCTAGATGGTCTCCCTCCCACATATGCCAGGGATCAACTAAAATCGCAGTATTGGGCATGGATAGAACAGAAGAATTTCATGAAAATCCATCATGGCTGTTTAACTGATGTTTTTACTGACATAAAATCCATCAGCCGGCTAGAAAGCTATTTTGATTTTATTAAAGTGCAGGCAGATATGAAATTGTACACCCAGTTCAGACATGGCTGTCTACCCATTATTGCTTTCACTAATTCCTGGCTAGCAAACAAAACACACACCAAGGGCAGTCCCTCTTGTCCATGCCTGTATGAAACAATAGGCCATGTCTTTTTTGCCTGTGATGCCTATGCCAGACCTAGAAGGAACTGGCTAACTCCGTTATGTAGATAACTTGGGACACGCAGCCACAAAGACGCCCTATGCATTTTAAAGTCAGACGTGAGACCACTCTATGCTTGTGCAACTGCAAAACTTCTGGGCCAGTTCTAGACCATTAGAAGGAGGGTTATATCTACCTCCCCGACTGGTATGAATAAATCAAATTGAAATTATAACGATTAGTCCAGTCGGGTGAGTACTCTGCAGTAGTATTTTGGCCTGTAAATAATTGCTTTTATGTCACTATTTGAAGCTTTTTATCTTTTTTATTGGCCACTTGGGGCACAGGTTTTAAAATGGCTGTTGTTGCATAATCGGGCCTCATTCATTAGCAAAATGAGATATAAACAATATTTATCAATGCACTAGCACTTTAGCTTTGTCCCGATAGGCAGAATCCTTTAATATTGAAATCTGTTTAGCTTTGTTATCTTATTCTGTTTGTACATTTGTATCATGAATTTGCCAATTTTAATTCCTCTCTTTGTATTCCTAAGAGTCTTTATAGGGAGCATTTCACAGTACCTTTCATCCTGAGCACTGTCAACCAAGTTGCATGTGCTTGCTTCTTTTATGGTACTGTAAAACTGAAAATAAAGACTTTGATGATGATGATGATGACATGGCTGAAAACATTTCAGAAATATTAGGGAGTGGTTGTCTGTCAACCCAAATATTTCGATTGAGATCTCTCAAATCTATATATAACCTGATCTTACCACCCTCCTTGGGAGCTACGACGATTAGAGCCAGCCATTCCGATGACTCAATGTGCTCGATTATACCTTGACTCAATAATTTCTCTTCCTCCCCTCGCAAAGATTCTTTCATAAGAAGAGGGACATTGCGTACCTTATGTACCACAGGGATTGCTCCTTTTTTAAGAATAATTTTATGAGAAAATCCTTTCAATAGACCCAAATCATCACTGAATACACAAGGAAATTTCTTCACCACCCACTCATCAAATGTATCCAAAAGAGTTCACACCTCGTGACTCAGGTAATGACAGTATGACAGGGTCTTTCGCATTAGGATTTAACATTATCCCCAAATTCTTCTGATGGCGCCATCTCAAAAGGCTGGAGCCTTAATCAGTTAAATATACTCGTTCATACACTACTTGTCTCTTGAACGATATATCCATCCATCTCATACTCTATTTTTTTCCACCATATCCTACTGCTTTTATGTCCGGTTCGGACCAATCATCATATAATTCTTTCGATAATGTGTCCTTTGACACCAAAGTGTACATACTCCCTGACTCAACCAACAATGTGGTTTCTCTAGCTTCCCATCACTTTCTTTCCTAGCAACATTGGATTCCTTAGTATCTGTTACATTGTTGGAAACAACACACACCTCCTCATAAATAGGTACGATACCTTCGGTGACATCTTCACATACTTCCTCAACTTCTTTAACACTCCCTTGTTTATATCTAGTCCTACACATTTTTAAAAAATGACCCTTCTTCCCACAATTACGGCATACAACTCCTCTTGCTGCACACTTAAAGCTTGTCGCAATATGCCCAGGAGCTCCTCAATGGAAACATTTTATCTCCATTGTAGGAATTTCTTTCTTCCCAACGTCATTTTTTGTATTTTTCTTTATCCCTTCAGTGTCACTTTCTGCAATGTCTTTGGAAACTAGTTCCTGAACTTCACAAATAGGAGTGCACTCTTTTTCAATTTTAGTTCCAGCTTTAAACGAGGTTTCCATTTCCTTCGAACATTTAGCAGCTTGCTCCATGCCCTTGATAACTTGAATAGTTCCCTCAAGATTGAGATCTCGCAACTTCTTTCTCTCGTTTATCATTAGTACATCTCACAATCTGATCTCTAATGAGAGAATCAGCCAAATTCTCAAATTTACATGTTAGAGATAGACCACATAAGGCTGCTACATATGTATCAATATTCTTTTCCAACAATTGTACTTGTGTGAAGAATTTGTCGTTCCATCACAACATTAATCTTAGTAATAAATGGTACATCAAGCATCATTATGGACATTTCATACACATTGTTAGGCTGCCCATCTCCCATACCTAAGGAAACCTCTGGTAAGTTTTCATATAGTCTCCTTCCCTCTACTCACAGATGGTGTAATAAAATAGCTTGACGCCTAACAGGCCCATACCTATCACCACCTATAGCCAAAATGTAGATGAAACATAATTTTTTCCATTGTTCCCAAGGAACAGGTGGCGATCCAGGAGTGGCAAAAATGTCGGTGGTGAAGCCATAGCTTGGTCAGACATGTTGACTGCAAAGGAAAATAAAAGACTAAAACAACTAACTAAAACAAAGTAGTAAAACAACAAATTAACAAAACAGGTTAAATCAATAGATTAAAATAATAAATATTCCAATCTTTATGTGAGCCTATCTTTAGTCTTTCTTCTGTATTTCCTTTGTAACTCTTATTCTTTATTGGTCTTTCTTCCCAGTTTATGATTACATTAGCCCTATTTGCATTTCCACAGTGTTCCACCCAGACTTGTCCCCGGTTTGAACTCAAATTGCAACAGTATGATGTGTTAGATGTGGAGTGGAGAGTGGACACCTCACAGGGAAAGCAGGGATGGGTTCCACAGCGGTATTCGTACAAGCGCCTTGAGACCCTTGCGGGTGAGTAGTGCGCTATACAAAAATCAAATCAATTTACATTAGATATGTGGGGTGCCTTTGAAATCTTCACACACATGTGACACAATCCTTGATTTTAAAGATGTGCTGTGCCTTTAAATCTCTGCATGTCACACATTTCCAACATGAAGTGCTTTGCATTTGTCAATCATTAAATGACTAATGCCAAATTTAATGTACGCATCTTCCGCACTTCAAACTACATGGAGAGCATAAAACTACAATGCACGGCGATGTGATCTTTTTGTTTTTTATTACGCGTTACACTCGCGACTGCACTCGCGCGTCCTTCAATGCTCAAAGCCTGCCTTGCGATCGAGAATGCTGAATGTTCACGCTTCTTGTCCACTGTCGCGCGTTACACTCGCGACTTCACTTGCACTTTCTACAATCCTCAAAGTCTACCTCGCGCTCGGGAAGGCCGAGATCTTCCCGCACAGTTTTAAATGTCCACAACTTTAACGATAACCACAGTTTCTTATGATGAGATGAATTATCACGCAGTAGATAGTTTAAAATCCTTTGAGTATCCACCATGCTTCTTCAACTATAAAACAAAACATATTGGGTGATCTTACCGGAAATGTAGATCGTTCTTATAATTTATAGGGGTGGGCGGAATTTGCATAATCGCAGTACGCAAACCTTCGTGAAAACGTCCTGCGAGCACGCGGAAATGTCGCGTAGACGCGGAAGTGCTTCTTCCGCCTGTTTGTGATGTTTTTTGCGTGATCGCGTTGGAAATGTGTCGCCAACTTGCCCATGCAGTCGCTAATGAGCATGGCCATCTTGTTTTCACTTGTCCCGCCTGCTCGCGATGCTATTTCCTGTTCCGGGTCACGCAATGCATGCCCGCGCCCGTTCGCGATAAGTATTTCTTGTTCGGGAACGCGTATTACGTGTTCGCAATGCTTTCTGCGTGCTCGGGGGGAATATCGCATGAACTTGCCCATGCGGTCGCAATGGGCGCGGCCATCTTGTTTTTCACTCTATTACTATGGTTCTGGGGCCTGATTTTCAATCCTCCCTCTATTTTTTCAATCCTTTGTTTCTGGAAACTTTTTAAAATCTTTTTTATTTATTATCTCTCACTCTATTTTCCTGATACTATATTTTTTGCTTTTGTCTACTTTTTGTGTGTTTTTAACTACTTTTTCAATCTTTTTCTATTACCTGCTTTTTTCATTTCTTTTACTTACTTTTTTAATTTTTACCTTTTCTTTTCCACCCCCCACCTACCCCAGAACCATGGCAAAGGGCCACATGGCTCATCGCAGCCAGAGCCGCGACCGCCTTCCTTGCGGAAGGTGGCGCCCACAAGAGGTGCAGGCACGGACCTTATTTGGGGAGGTAGAGTTGGCCGCACTGGTTTTTTTTGTGCAGCGCCACCTCCCCTTAACCCTGGCAGCAGGCGGCAGGCCTGGGTCCGGGTACGGGCTCCGGGAGAAGCGGCAGCAGTGGGGAAAGGTGCTCCAGGCAGTGTTTCGCTGCTCTGGTGTCCGGCGCACCCGGAACCAGTTGACGCACCGGTGGTCCGATATCCTGGATCGGGAGCAGGACCTGGTGAACTTGCTAGGAGTGGAGGTCCCGGGTCTTGTTGAGTAGCTATTTAATTATTACCACTTTGTGTCTGTTGTTCTGCTCTGTGTTATATATTGTGAATATATTTTTTTCCCTACCAGCTAGAATGCTGCTGCTTACATTACAGGTAAATTACGTTTAAAAGTCTTCTGTGATTGTAATGACATAGGTGCTCTGCGCTACTAATATTACTTATTTCCAACTTTGCGTTTGTGCTCATTTTGCATGATTATGTAAGAGTTTATTTTAGAGAACTTAAGTTAGGTAATGCTAGAGGGACTCTAGTCCTTCCTTTGTCCTGCTCTATAAGATATAGGGGTGGATTGATACTTAGGTTTAGTTACTTATTATGAGTTTGTAATTTTTTAGTGGTCTGCGTGACGCCCCCTCTGTTATGTCATGTGCTACTGAGTGCTGCTAGTGCTTACCCCAGTCCTAAGTAGAACATTTTGTAGTATGTTCAGTGATTGGTAATAGGCTTAGCACTAGCAGAACATCAGCATCAACCAACCAACAATTTGGTGTATGCAAAAATGTAGGCATGTGTCCTCCATTTATGCATTTTTGAGGACTAAAAAAAGTGGAAATGCTTACTTAATGTACAATTGGAATGCCTGGAATAGGTGGGCTAGGTCAGGTGGTACGTACTACTTAGGCTTTGTTAGTATTCTGGAATCAGAATGGAACACTGGATTAGTGTTGATAAATAATAACTAGTCGGTTCGTGAATCCCCCGATACTACTTGTCGACCGGATTAGATAGGTAAATTTTATTGCAATTGTTGTTTACATAAATGTTTTTTGACCGTCTTTTAAAAATATTTTATTTGTTTCACACCAATCATCAATGTTTGTCTCTTTCTTTCTGATATCTTTCATGATCCGCACCCAGGGGAAAGAAGACGGGGTGAGAGTCGGCGGGAGCAGATGAACACCAAGGACAGGAGGACCAGGACGAGGGCTCTTATGCTGGCCACAGTAAGTCTTCCTGATTTTAATATTAATAATTCTTATTCACTAACTTTTTCTGTACCGTATTTTTTCTGAACTATTGTTTCGGTTTCCTTTTTTTTTTTTGTCGTCACAAAGAATATCCAGTTACAATGTGTATTGCAGTTGCATTCTTTTTTTTTTTAAGAGCTCCCCCCCTCCCCGGCACCATATTTTACAATCTGTGCATTCTTTTCAAACAAGCGTATTCGGAGCAACAAGGAAAATTAAAAGAGGAGGAAAAAAGAAAAAAAAGAAAGAAAGGAAATTCCGGATGAGAAAAAAGAGTAGAGAAAGGGAAAAAAGAAAAAAAAAAGATTAAAGAAAATAAAAAAATAAAAACATCAGAAAGAGAAAATAATCAAAAACCTTTGTATAATCAGCAGCATCTTGCTGGACATTGAAGGGGAGACACTTGGGAATGCCAGACCGTTAAAACACCAGTAGTAAGGGTTACTAGAGGGAAGGCATCTTCAGTTTTGTACCCCCTCCATCCAGTTTCCCAGCAGTTCCCAAACCGCCAGTCCATTTTTCCTGGCGCGTTTACCTTTTTTTGCGTAAATAGCCTTTTCTAGTAGAAAGCAATCTGGCCTGCCATTGCGCGAACGAGGGCGGAACCGGATCCTTCCAGTGGGCCGCAATACAGATCCTATAGATAGTCATTGCCACGAAGATCAGAGGGCCCCCTGCCCGATTACTGATATCCAACCCCAATAACACCATAGCCGGAGATAGTTGAATACCTTGTCCTAGCACCACCCCTATAAAAAATTGAATTTCATCTAAAAGTGATTTTAGCTTTGGGCAGGTGGCGAACATGTGTACCTGATCCGCCAAATACTCTAAACACCTAGGGCACAAGGTACCGCTCCCGGTTCCCCACTTTGCAATTCTGCTGGGTGTGATGTAGAGAAAAAACTCTGTCTTGTAAAATTGTGCCTGCAGTTTTGTGGACAAATACAATTTGTGAGCTAGATTTAATGCAGAGCAAAAGACATTCTGGCTAATATTCAATTGTGTTTGCCATTTCAAGTCTAATTTTTCCAAATCATCAGGCATTTTATCGTTCAGGCTTGAGTAGATTGCTCCTATCCGTGGTAGGTTAATCATCTGAAGTCTATCAATAATTTCTATTTTATCAAATCTAGCTCGGCCGCCAGTCGTATGATCTATAAAGTTTCTAACTGCGTTATAGTGAAAGATCTGATTTTCCTCGATTGAGAACTGTGTCATTAGCTCCGAAAAGGACTGGGTCCCCTCCCGGTTAACCAGATCCCCCAGCTTAGCTACCCCAGCATTGTACCATCTCTGAAGATATGCATCATTAAAAATTAAGGGCAGCATTGGGTTATCCCTGGTTGGGGTATAGTAGTTCAATCTGCCTAGCCCCAGAAGTTTCCAGACCTTGCAGAAAACCTGGTATGCATTTTTAAGAGACTTAAACCGGACCCGTTTAAAATATCCAAACTCCAACTGTCTCCAGAGGCATCTCTGAGTTTTTCCCCCAGTAAGACCATATAAGGTGAGGGGAGTTCAGGATGTGTCTGGCTGCTAGTACCATGCAACAAGTAAGGGCTATATTGTAACACCGTTGCCCAATAGTACTGCCTAAGGTTTGGCAGCGCCCAGCCCCCTCTCTCTTTGGGTAAAGACAGCAGTTTGTAAGATCTTCTTATGTTTGAGTACGACCAAATAAACTGGCAAAAAATGTGCTTGAATAACTGGAGGATTGAGTTACTGAATTCTATAGGGATAGTTCTGAAAAAGTATAGTAGTTTTGGTAAATAAGTCTTTTTTACCACATTGCTCCGTCCAATTATGGTTAGATGAAGATTGTCAATTTTTTTCAATGCTTTTTTTGTATCAGCTGCTAATGGGTTCAAGTTCTGTTCGACTATTAAACATAAGTTGGTCATGATAGTCACCCCCAGATATTTTGCTTTTGTTACCACTAGGCTATTAGTCCAGTTTATGTTTTTGTTTAGAATTATTTGCGTTTTCATTTTATTCAGGGCATACCCAGAAATTTTCCCAAATTCCTGTGCTTCGACTTTCAAGGCCTTAATGGCTCTTTTGGGGTCAGGGGTCACTATAGCCAAATCATCGGCATATGCCATAACTTTGGTACTTATACCGTGTCTGACATCTGCGGGAATTTCGGCATTTGCTATTATTCTAGTGATGAGTGGGTTGATATAAAGAGCAAACAAAAGCGGGGGGCAAGGGCAACCCTGCCTCGTTCCACGTGAGATGCTTATAGGTTCTGTCAGATTACCATTGATCATAATTTGGGCTTTGGGGGCTTTGTAAAGTGCCTGAATTGCCTGAAGCATATTGGGGCTGATGCCAGCTCTCTTTACCACTTCCCATAAAAATAGTCAGGAGACCCGATCAAACGCTTTTTCAGCATCTAATAGAATTAAGGAGATCGGGTCTCCTGCTACCCTTGCAGCATCGAGTAGCATGATTGCTCGCCGCACGTGTTCGGTAGTTCTTTCTTGGGTATAAATCCATGCTGCCACTCAGAAACAAGGTTCGGAATACTTTGAGATATCCTACTGGCTATTATTTTGGAGAATATTTTAGAATCTGTATTGATTAGGGTAATTGGCCTGTAGGATGCCATTTCAGTAGGGGACTTATCCTTTTTAGCGAAGATTAAATTTTTTGCCAGAGACCACGAGGCAGGGGGGGGGGCACCGCCAAAGATTGAGCCCACCATTAGAGTAAATATTTCTTTAATTTGTAGTTCAAAGACTTTATAAAATTCTGCGGGTATAGAATCTGGGCCTGTGGCTTTTCCGTCGGGCAAGCTCTTGATTGCGTTAAGTATTTCTTCCCATGCGGGCTGGTGTTCCAACTGGTCTTGCTTGCTCCAATGGGCTAAGTGTGGGAATTGTTACAAGATCTAAATAACCAGAAATGTCTGGACTCCTGCTTTCCACAGGTCGGATATTTTCCTCGGTATAAACATCCCTGTAGAAGCTTTCAAAGGCTTTGTATATTTTAATCGGGTCTCTAGTCACTCCCTCCGAAATAGTGTTAATCTCCGTTATCATATTCATTGTTGTCTGTTGTCTAGTTGCTAGTGCCAGATGGTGCCCTATTTGTTCTCCACATTCATAAACTTTCCCCCTAGTTGCGGCCCATTTTTCCGCCGTTTTTTCTGCAAAAATAGAGCTTATCTCCGCCTTTATCACTGCTATAGCCTGCTGGATTGCCTCTAACCCCCCTCCTGTTTTTATTACTTGTGCCAAATTAGTTTCTTCCGCTATAAGTTTTACCTGAAGTCTCTGTACTTGTATTTTTCCTGTTTTATTTTTCTTGATTGAAAAACTCAGGGTCTCTCCCCTAACCCCAGCTTTAAATGCATCCCACACTATCATAAGAGTGGCTGAGCCTAAGTTTGTCTTCAGGAACTCCTCGATCCAATTCTGCATGTGTGCCTTATAATTGGCGTCGTATAACAGTGCTTTTTCAAAAGACCAGTTATTCCTACTTTCTGTTTTTAAACCTCCCACCTGCAACATTAGTGGATTGTGATCGGACATAAATCTTGGCGAGATTCCAACGCTCGAGGTGCTGATCAGTGGTGGAGAAATAAAAAAATAATCTATTCTGGAGAGTGACGCATGAGGATCAGAGAAAAAAGTGTATCCATCTTGCTTAGGTCTCAGCTCTGCCCAGACATCATCAACTAAGCCATGAGTTTCTGCCAGATTTAGCGTGGCTTGGAACACCCTTGGTTTTCTCCCGGAATAACTCCAGTCCCTCTTTGACTGCCAGGCAATAGGAAGATTTAAATTAAAATCCCCGCAGAGTATAATGGGAGTCGGCCAGTGAGATAGTTCCCCTGTCAGCCAATTTATAACCCCTGGATCGTCCGAATTGCTACCATAAACGGAGCACAACGTAAACTTGCAGTTTGAAGCCTGCGAGCACTCCACAATAACCCATCTGCCAAGGGTGTACGATTTAACTCTATCTACCTGGATAGCAAGTCTGTGGTTTGCCAGTACTGCTACACCTTTTACTCTAGCCCCCTGAGTTGTGGTCCCAATTATTTTATACCCAAGTGAATTAAGAAGATGCTTCTGTCCCCCCTCAATATGGGTCTCCTGAAGACAAACCAGGTCCGGGCCCAGAGACCGTAGCCCTTGTGCGACTTTCTGCCTCTTTGCCGGATCATTTAAACCGCAAATGTTGACAGACATTATTTTAATTTTGTTTGTATTAATCATCCCAACTCTCTGTTTCTTTTAGCCTTTCTCCAGTTCCGTCTTTTTCGAGTTCTTCTTCTACTCATTTTTACCGCTTTTTCCAATACAATACGACTGTGCCCTGTGCCCTACATCAAACTGACCTTTAGTGCCCTTTGTGCCCTTCCCTTTACTTCTCTTTGGTGCACCCTAAACCTCCCACCCCCCTCCCTTATTGAGCAGTCAAGATGAATCTGAATGATGGATGTCAAGTGTGAGGTCCAGCCACCCAGCCCTGAAAAACCAAAACATGAAGAAAAAAAAGGAATCCCAAGCATGCCAAATGTGAAAGGGGTCCTAGTATCTTAATCTAGGCACCGAAATGTTTTAGTACAAGTCGATGTCTTAAGAGTGTTTAGTTCAGTTCTTCCGCTTCCTTTCTGTGATTTCCTTTAAGAACTCCCCAGCTTTGACTTCAGACTGAAAGACTCTCGTTCTCCCCTTGACAATAACCTTCAGTCTAGCCGGGTTCATTAAATAGACTTGGGCACCTAATTGTTGAAATGGGGTGATCATCTGGCGCAGTCTCCATCTTCGCTCTACCGTTGCATGGCAAAAGTCGGGTTTGGAGAAAAACTTTACCCCATTAACCTCTGTCTGAGAATTAGGTCTTGCTTTGTCGTAAACCATCTGCCTTAGTATGAAGTTTCCAAAAAAAAACAAAAAGACTCTGGGTTTGTCGTTGGAGCTACCCTCTCCCCGCCTGGCCTTGATGTTAAAGGGAAACCGATGGGCCCTTTGTATCTCCATGTCCCAGTTCCAGGCAGTCTCTGTAGGAAATGCAGCTAGCAGTAGTTTGACTATGTATCCTCTGGGGTCCTCTCCTTCGACCCCCTCCGGAATCCCCAGCAGTCGCAGATTATTGCGGCGTTGTCTGTTTTCTTGGTCTTCTAGTTTGGTCATTACATCGACTAGACAAGCCTCGTGCGAGCTCCTCTGTTCTTTAGCCTTCTCAGCCTCCCCCTCTAGAATTTCCGTCCTGCTTTCCACCATTGCCACCCTGTCGCCGATCTCCGTACAGGCTTTATTGAGCTTCCTTATCCCGCTCTGCAGTTTCTTGGAGGCCGCCTTGGCGAAGGTATTATCTGAACGCACTTCTTCTTGGAATGCTTTAATGGAGTTTAAGATCGAAGCCAGAGTGGGCAAGTCCGTTTCGCTGCTGCCCCCAGGGGCTGAGTCGTCCTTCCCGGATGGCGGGATGCTAGAGGCAGGTGAGAGAAGGCTGGGGGAGTCACTGTAGTCCCATTTGAGTTGGTTCCTTTTTCGCCTAGAGTGCCTCTTCCTCATAACAGTGTCCGCGGCTTTGTTCTGGTTATTCTCCTCCTCGCTATCGATCTCATCTGATTACACATCCTCAGCTGAAGAGGGGCCTTCTTTTCCGGAGCCTGAGTCAGACAATGATCCGTCTGATACAGAATAGAAATGATCTGTGTTAGGATCTGGAGTGTGTGGCTGTGTGCCCATCCGAGTGCCCCCGTCTGCCAGATTTCCTCCTTGCTCATCTGTTACGATTAGGGCTGTATCTGGGTCTATTATTGGTTCGCCTCCTTCAGTTAGATCCTTTGGCATAGGGTCCTGGGAAGCTGTCACTGTTAAAGCATCTGCCGGTGTTTGCGGGGGTGCGTCTGCTGTAGAGGATTGGTTGTGCTGATCTCCTGGTTAGCTGGGTTTGCGGGTCTTATCACAGGAAAGTGACTGCTAATAGAGAGAGAGTGGCCTTGTATTACCGGGTTTGGTTTGGTAGTCTTTTTAATAGCCCCCAAATCCCTCTTACCTTTCAGAGATCTACCTTCTCTCCCTCTTTTTCACCCTCAGCCTGCATTGCGGATGTTTTGGCTTTCGTTTTCTGACCCCTCGTGGTCATCCTTGTAGCCAGCAGCAGGCTCTTGAGTTTCACGGCTGCTTGTCCAGATCCGAGCTCAGGAGCAGCTGCCTTGCCGCCGAGAGCTGCTAGGATTGACACCGTGACCGTGAGAAAAGCTTGATTATAATATGGTGGTGACCGGGCTCTTAGCAACACTTCACCATATAGCTTCACTCGCAGGTGGTAAAGCCTTCGACCTTTGCTTGTGCTCATTAGGCTTAACACAGTGCTGCTCGGTGATTAATGAACTGGCCGTCAGCCCGCCAATCAGCCTGCTTAGTGCTCCGCATACAATGCTGCTCCGTTATCGAGAAAAGTTTCCCAGTCCTTTGATCCTGCCAGCTGTCAGCCTGTTATCCCGCCAAACAGCCCGCTCAGTGTTCACTTTACTGATAGCTCCGTACTCCACAGGCGTAGCTTCACTCGCAACCCTGCTGCTCCGAATTGTTGTCAGCCCATTAATCAACCCGCTCCGTACTCCACAGTCGATGCCGCTCCGTAGGTGAAAATGCTTTAGCTTCACAGTCCTCCAACTTCAACTTTATCAATAACGTAAAGACAATGTTTAGCCCTGCTGCTCTGTAGACATGAACGAAGATCAGGCTGAATAGCTGTCAGCCCGTAAAGCAGCCTGCTCTGTGCTCCACAGACAATACCGCAAATGTTTAGCTGCACTCGCACAGCCCACTCAGTGACCCTGCTGGCTGTCAGCCTGTCAAGCAGCCCGATCCGTGCCGAGTAGCTGTCAGCCCATCAAACAGCCTGCTCCATACTCCACTCCAATGCCGCTCCGTAAGCAGAAAATGTTTTAACAAACAGCCCGCAGATCCTGCTTTGGAACTTCAACTTTTTATCGATAGCGGCTGACAGCCAGCCCGGCAGCCAGCCCGCTCAGTGCTCGCGCCCAGTGCTGCTTCGTGGACGACGATCGACGAACATCTGGGATCCCCCAGCATGCATCAGTGGCGAGGTGGCTGGATCGCGGCTCCTCCTCACATGAGCTCCATCACTGCTCGCCCTCTATCCTTGTTTCTGTTTCCTAATGCTATTTTTTTACCAACAATGATCCTTTGATCTAGACTATCTGTTTCTAAATTCTTATTATCCCTGCCTCTGCTATGACTCCCTGTACTACTACTATTAGTCTGTCTGTAGCTAAGCTTGCCCAGTTGGCCACTCTTTATTTAAAAGGTTTTAAATGAAACTCAGATTCACCAGTAGCTCTAGCCATTGAGTCCAGTCCTTTGGGTTGTCCTCTTGTACTCCTTCTAGTCTTCTTAATCTTGAGGCTTTATTAATCTTGAGGCTTTTCGACGATTCCCACCAACAAAATGCCCAACCAGATTTTACTATTTTGATAGAATAGGACATACTACTACTGTTGTAGGGATTTTGCACATACAGAACTTTGCACAAGAAAATAGGATGTTGGTGATGGGAGGTTGGTCCTTCCTCACACCTCAATCAGAACCCACCACAATCCCCTGCCCGACTAGTTGTAGTAGTGTCTCATAACTATTAGCTCTCCGAACCCCCACCCAAGATACCCAATGAGTAGCAACCCAGAACATAACACTCCCGACCTCTCTGTCGTGGAAGCAATGCACATGCACACCCTTCCTTTCGCTCGCTCACTTGTGTAAGTCCAGCCACACCAAATACCACCGCGTCTATGTAAGTTCAAAAGTTTTATTTGCAACTGACAAGCTCTGTACGTTGTTCTATAATGCAGCATAAACAGCAAAATGCATAAGATTAAAACAATAAACATTGTTACACTTACAACAAGTCCATAGAACGAAGGAAACAAATGCGAAATCATGATAATAACTGAACAGGGATGGAAGCACCACCATCCTCTTGGTAGGAATTTAGTTTATATAAGATTATAAATGAAGATCTCTTAGCGAATTCTGGGGACCCCTCACCTTAGAAGAACTTATTACTGGTTACTTCATAAGCTCTGCAAAGCTCTGGTTCGTAGAAGGGAATCTTCTGTCTGTTATGAAAAAACGGTGCACGTTAGTATACTGCAAGCATTTCTCAGTCGTGCCAAAAAGTTTAGCATTTTTATGGCTAGCAATATGGACTTTTTTTTTTAAGTCCTCATACATGCCACCAGAAGATATACACTCTAGATGGGATCTCTCTGCGCCTTCCACACAAACAAACTCGATTTCCGCCCCCGGTGTCTGTGTACGGCATACAGGGTTCACCCAGAGGTAAGGCTGTCTCCTTGTCCAACTCCCGTTCCCCTCAATGGACAGTCATAGGTACCAGGGAGGACAGGACAACAAACCTCTGGCATAATCATTGGACCAATATTAGTTCTTCGTCCAGGCCACTAATGCGGACCAGATTTTATTGGCACTCGCTTCGTCACAAGCCATGTCTGACTGACTGATCATCATGATGTTTTTTAAACAATCAGCAAATATGGGTGGAGCCTCCGACTTCCACCCTCTACAGATTTCTCTCCTCACAATAACTGTCACATAGAACAAAAATTGTGAGGCAAAGTTGTTCATATTGTAGCCAGGTGGCAACCCCAAAAAAAACCAATCTAGGGCAGCATTCGATCAGCCTTGATAGGACCTCCTCTAGAAAGCTAGATACAGCCGCCCAATACCTGGAGATCTCTGGACAGTCCATAAACATATGTCGATCGTCCGCTGCCGGATATTTACATCTGGGACAATAGTAAGTATCCGTTGTCACCTTAGATAGTTTAGCCGGGGTCCAATACGCCCTATAAGCTGTAAAAAGGTGATTTCTTTTCAAGTTTGCTGGTTTAATTACTCTCTGAGACATGGAAAATGAGTCACTCCATATTCTCTGTATCTACTCACAACTTCCGGTAAGAACATTACCCTAAAGCAGAGGTCTTCAAACTTTTTTGCTCTAAGCCCCCCCAAATAAAATATTTTGACACCAGGGCCTCCCTCCAAACCTTTATGACAAGGATTGGGGAGGGGTAGGGTAGAGAACAGGGGGCGGGGCTTATGAGATCATTTCTGGGAGATGTTTTTTATGCCATATATTCCACAATAAATGTAAGACTTACAAAATAGCAAATTCATTAAGCAAAAACATGAATTAACCAAGAAAAGCTCTGCTCCCCATAATTTGGTGTCTGTGATCCTTTCTCACTCCTCAGATCAATGCAACTGCACCTGCTATAGTAATGATAACCATGGCCCTGAGCAGCAACAAATATACCCCAATTACATTACCCAAGGTGAGATTTTGTACGACTTAGAAAAATTAAGTGATTCACCAAGAATCACAGGATGTTTAGCAAAAGCTGGGACTTGAACCTTAGTTCCCCTGTTCCAAATTGAGCATCTCTCATAATAAGGCCACATTTCCTCCCCCAGAAAAACATGTGTTGCCCCCCTTTTTGCAGCAAGGGTGCCTGTGGTCCTAATGCTAACAATGTAAATTAGCTCACATACCCTTTTTATTTCTAAAAAGAAATAACTTGAATACAGTCGGCCCCTTAGACCAGTGGACCCTGGTGCTGCTGCACCTATTTCACCTGTGATCAGTACTGCCTCGCCAAGTGGGATGTCTCCTCTGCCCTTCGTTAAAAACATGAGCTCTCATTTTGTCCCATCCTAGTCACTGTCTTCTCTCTGATGCCCCCAGAAAGGTGTCTCCTCTGCTACAATGTAAACAACCTTAGATCATTACTCAGAGGCCCAAAGCAACTCTGCCAAAGCAAGTGGCCACTGGACCCTACTGTAATAATAATCTAATAGTACGCATAGTAAAACAGACATGGGGTTTAGCCCTTTATACCACTGGGACCTGGTGTCACAGCACCTGCTGTACTAATCGTATCTACAAATCTGATTACATAAAAATGTGTCATATTGTGTGTGTGTGTGTATATATATATATCACAATCCAAAACGTCATACATTAGAAATACTGTGCACATCATGCAATTATTGACACTTATGGTATCAAAAAATACCTGCATCATACATCAGTGCATGGAAAATGCATTAGCGTGATTATAATGAGAACACCGAAATCCCCATATCACTATTAGATCACATAATCTCAACATAAACACAGAGTAAGCAGCGTACTGGTGCTCCTCTTAGTTATATTGCCATTGAGTATCCCCAGGCTGGGCACAAAGGCACCAGCGCTTTAAAAATTGGTAATATGGGGAATTTAGTAGTTCACAACGAGGATTGCATTGGCCATGGAATTTGGTGCTGTTTCATCGTAGCCTCAAAGAGACTGTGAAGTCGTTAATTTCTCCCGCTCTGCGAGGAGTATAGTGCAAAAACACTGGGAGTCTTCCAGCTGTAGGCAGAGTGGAGATGCAGGGGCTCTACGAAGGGCCTCATTAACAAGTTAATGGTCTTCTAAAGACCTGTGAAGTACTCGGGTGCGGCTGTGTGTGTGCCCAGGAGCTGTCTCACAGGGGGGGGGAGGGGGCTGAAGCCCTTTGAGCTCACATACCAGTATGGTGCGTTCAGGAATGCGCTCTCTTCAAGCACTCGTCAAGATCGGCCCACACACTTCGACATGGAGCACGTTGTTAGCAAGGCAGCTTCGTTTAGGAGCTGCCTTGCAAGGGGGGTTCTTTTGCGGCTGGCGGCAATGTCACACACAGAGGGATGGTGCCTCCGAGTGGCACTCAACTCTAGTACTGTGCACGTTGTGCCTCTCCTGCCTGGGGGCCGCACTGAAGAACCCACACACCGTCACTCCGTTTATAGGAGGGGGGGCACTCTGTTGTAACATGAAACCAGGTTCTCCCCAGCAAAGCGCTAGACACTCTGTGTGACAAATAGCAAATAGTTGAGGACGCATTCGCGCCCCCCTGGGAATGCAGCCACGGACCCCCAGGGGGGCGCGCCCCACTGTTTGAATACCACTGCCCTAAAGGTTCGCCAGTTCAAAATCCAAGCTATCTTTTACTCCAGTGAATGTCCTATACCAGAAGGAGACCTCCCGTTTCCAAACTCCACCTCTACATATGGAATCGAGGGGCAAGCTATCCTCTCCAGTCCCCCATGTTTGTCTTGCCCACCATGCAGAGAGCTGATAAAACTTAAATCTGGTTAAGGTCCCGTTAGTTAAATTCGTAAAGGACTCCCAATTCATGAGCTGAGAGTTTAGGCAAAGGTCACCCCACATCTTAAAACCAGCCGCTTTAAGTGGCTGTGACAATTGATCTAAGAGACATTCTGGGGTGCCAGGGGAATCCCAAATTGAAGCCTGTAGATTGTAGAATGGTATCCCCAAGACTCTCCGGATGTATCCCCAGGTCTTAAGAGCCGCCAACAAGATCTTAAGACTGACTTTTTTGTAAAATTTGGGGTCCCCGAATTTAAAAAGAAAAAATTCCAGACCCTGTGGCTGATCATGCAACATTGCCTGGAAAAGGCGGCCCTGTGAGGAAAAATCTAATTTATTGGCCAATATTCTGAAATTCTTAAAGTGGAAGGCATGGCAATATAAAATAAATCGGGTAGGGCCAAACCTCCTATCTTGAGCCCTCTCCTCAATTTCTTCCAGGCTATCCTGGGTGTTTTTGCGGCCCTTATGAAAGATCCGATCTTCCCTTGAAGGCTAGCGATATCCTTAGGATTAAATGGTAGCGGGATTGTATTAAAAAGGAAGGTCGTTTTAGGGAGGATCGTCATTTTCACGAGATTAACTCTCCCATAGATATTCAGTGGCAAACTTCCCCACCTTAACATTAACTTACACACTTCATTCGCTACCTTCTGCCAGATGATCTTAGGGATATCAATCAGTTTTTGGGTTAAATATATTCCCAAGTACCTAATCTTTTCTTTAGCCCCCTGTATGGCAGTTAAATTATTCCATCCCATTATATGTTTTCTCCTTGTGGATTTTGTAACCAGATAAACTTCCAAATTCCTCAGCCAGTTCAAATAACCGCGGAATTGCATCAATATGGTTTTAAGTGTACAGGAGAAGGTCATCCGCATATAAAGCGGTTTTAAGCTCTTGATCCGTGATTTTAAAAGGTAAAATAATGCTGTCCGTTCTAAGTGCACAAACAAAAGGCTCGATATAAATATCAAACAATAAGGGGGACAGGGGACATCCCTGCCTGGTACCTCTAGAGATGCTAAACCATTCTGATAATCCCCCATTAACTAGAACCTTTGCTCGAGGGTTCAGATATAAGGATTTAACTACTTCAATAAAAATCGATGGAAACCCGAACCTCGTCATAGCAGCCCAGAGATACGCCCAGTTAACCTGGTCGAACGCCTTAGTGGCGCCGATTGCTATGAAGGCAAGTGGCAACCCCTTCTCCTCCGCAAAATCTATTGCCCCTATTACCTGGAAAGTACGCTCATTGAGCTGCCTCCCAGGTGTAAACCCTCTCTGATCTGGGTGTATAATTGTTTTTATAATTCTGGCTAATCTAGTGGCCAGTATCCCAGAAAAGATCTTCAGATCAGAGTTTAACAATGAGATTGGTCTGTAAGACTCAATTTTTTGTGGGTCTTTATTTTGCTTAGCAATCAAAGTTATAGTGGCTTCTGACCATGATGGGAGGATACTATCACCTTGTATAAGTATTGTATTAAAAAGTGTCAATAGCACTGGGACAACTGTCTCTAGGATGTCGGAATACACTTCAACCGGTAGGCCATCGGGACTGGCGGCTTTACCTTGGTTCATTTTTTTAAGTTGTTCTCTTATTTCCCCCTCCGTGATTTCACTGGCTAAATATATCTTATCTGATTCCGACAACTGGTGTAGATCTCTCCGCTTTAACCAGGTACTAACTTCTTCCGATCCGTGCCTGATCTCTTCTTGGTATAGATCCTGCATAAATGCTCTGGCCTCCTCCCTGATCGACTCATCCTCTGATATCAATAGACCAGACTCTCTTTGGGTCAAAATCTTCCCGTGATACTTGGCATTGGAGCCGCCTTTTAGGAGCCCTCACAGAGGCGGCACAACAGCTAGTTTTTACCAAACCAGGAAAACGAAACGATACTATGGCTCTTCCTACTGTGTATATTATTTTTTATTTTATTTTCTCTTATTTTGAATCCCTGCACCTCTCCTTATGTCTATTTTTTTCTTTTTTCTATTCCCTTCTTGTCTTTTCCCTTCTTCTCTTCTCTTCTTTTTAAAATCTTTTTCCTTTATTTTAATATTCCCACTCACCCCAAAAAAAATTCTCTTTATTTTTCCCTTTCTCCCTTTTCCTTCTTTAAAATTCTCACGCTCTCTTTCCCCCGTCCTCCCCCACTCTCTCCAAGCTCTCCAAACCTCCCTTCTCCCTTGTGATCTAAAGTAAGACTTATCGGCCTTTATTTATTGCCCTTTCATCTGGGATAGGAGGTCATCAACATCTTCGGGTTGGCTGCAGGTATACATTTTGTTCCTCCACATTATTTTCAATAAAGCGGGGAACTTCATTTGAACTTGCGCTCCGAGCGATCTTAGTTCAGGCATTCTGGAGCCCAGTTCCCACTGCCTTTGCGTGGTTCTTCCCCCAATGTCCGAACGGATTTGATAAGGGTTGGCCCGATGATGGAGAGTAGAACGAGATAAGCACCTACCTAAGATTAATTCCTTAACACTATAGGTCTGGAAATTAACAAGAATTTTCCTGGGTGCTTTCCTGTCCGGGTGCAGCCAGAAGGGGTCCCTGTGCACCCTTTGTTTCTCGGCCTCCAAATCAATATCTAGCAGATCTTTTAAGACCCCATCTCTTAATAACTTGCATACAAATCCCTTAATATCATCCATCTCCTCCCCTTCCGGAATCTTCAAGATTCTAAGGTTATTCCTATGGGCCTGCATCCCCAGCCTTTCCATATCCATCAGAAGAGACCGGTTCTGGGTCTTTAGGGCATCAATATCTTTGGAGTTCCCTTGAACAGATTCCAACAATGTGGTAACTTTAAGCTCAAGTGATCCTGTCCGTGTGCAGATGTCATCCAGTCTAGACTCGAGGGCATCAAACTTATCGTGAATACTTTTTTTATTGTTTTCAGATATCTCAAACTTAGTCATAAGGTCCCCCCTTAATTACTGCAGCAAGGAGCCTAAACTGTCCCTATCACTGTTAGGATAGTCCGACTGCGGCAATTCCTCCCGGACCTGGACTTGAGCTTGTGTTTGACATTGGGCATTGCGGTCTGCCTCTAGAGACTCATGTAAAAGCTGAGGGTCAAAAGATACTAAAGGAGCCTGAAGGGCTTGTGGAAGGGGGAAGAGATCGACATGACTAAGTACTGATGGACCCACAGGTGGATTCACAATAGGGTCCTCACTTGGGCTCTCCAAATTCCCTGAGTCCGGCATGCTTTCTAATGATGCATAGCGGTTTTCAAGCACCAAGGGAGGGGCGCTATGCTCCTGAACCGATATAGCCATTTCAGCTGCCCTGTCAGAGCCCACAACCTGCTCCATAATTTTAAAATATGTCTTGAGAGATGGGGTATTCTTTTGAGGTGGTTGAAACGCTTTAGGACCCTTTCATCTTTTGATACCTCCAGGATTTTTCTTTCTTTTATATGTGGTTAATGGTGTCAAACCCTCGCTCTCAAAGCAGTCCAAAACCCCCTTTGACCTCAAGTCTTGTTGAGATTTCAACTGATATCTGTTTCTGTTTTTCCTCGGGGGTGACGGTGATAGCTCTCTCAGGCCCTGCGTACTTAACACTATAGGACCTTTGCTGCTGTTACATTTAGAAAACAATGCTGACTGTAAACTAGACTTCTCTGCCCTTCCTAAGTGCTGTACAACTTCCCCCCCCTACTCGAGGGGTTAACTGAATGGACCTCAGCAGACTCCAGATCCATACAATCCAACTTCAGCACCCCCCTACTTGGAAACTCCTTACCGGGCTTAATTGTGAAGAATTGGGGTACTGTTGTAGATAGTCTCTGCACACCAGCCCACGAAACCGTGTATACACGAGAGCAGCCCGGGCCCGGCACCAAAGACTGCTCCGGCGTTCTTCGAACCGCTGCGCTGCTATGGAGCCTGCTTCCTGCAGCGCTTGCTCCACCTCCACATCGCTGCCCATCCGCCGCTACAGGGTCCTAGCGCCGTGGAGCGCTGCAGCTTCACCGCGAGGTATGGGAGCCGAAAGAAAGAGAGAGGAAACCGGGTTAATCCTGTACCACGCCAAAATGCCACAAAAACATCACCTTCTTACCGGGTAAGTTATAAATAGGGCTCCCGGTTTTCCGTTTAAACAGATTTTTACATATAAATACAGACGGAAAACAAGTTTTCCTTTGTCTGTATTTATATGTAAAAACGGGTAAATACTAGCACATTTTGCAGCGCTGCCGTGCTCCAGCAGAGAGTTGTAAAACAGGATGGTATGGTGATTGCGAGGCGATTTACTCTGTCAGTAAATCATTATTTATAACAAAGCCTCGTTAGCAAGTGAATGGTCTTTTAAAGACCTGTGAAGTACTTGGGTGCGGCTGGAAGCTCAAAAACTGTGTGTGTGCCCGGGAACCTGTCTCTGCCTGGGCTGACACACACAACATAGGGGGAGGTATTGTGAAACTGTCCAGCTGCGTATATAAGGTCAAGCTTGTCCCTCGGTGCTACCTTAGCTTCAGCTCTGGAGCTGTACGCCTGCCAAGTATGGTAAAGTTCAAGTGAAGAAAGTGAACTCTGTAAACTGTGTCAGCGTAACTCCTCTGGTTGTACAGTTCACGCGGTTTGCATACAGTGTGGCCTTCTGTTACCATTCGACACCCTTATCTACACAAGGTAGAAACTAAACTGCGCAGAGGGGGACGTGAACTCTGGGATACATTTTCTAATGGCGTGTCCCTTTTTCATAATAATTAATACATTGTATTCGACCATCACTTTTATGTTGACTTCGGTAACGCTGAGCTCATCCATCTATCAGGAAGCAGCTGTTTTCAAAAACATGAAGTTGTTGAAAATTATCTTCGCTCTGACAATATCTTACCTGGCACAGCAGTCCAACTACCTGATTCTATATGCTGTTTACTGAAATGCTTCAGGTTTGCATCAATTCCATAATTCATTTCAACAAAACTGATGGTTTTCCAAAGACTGTTATGATCAACTAACATTTTTACTGGGTTCCAGCTTTGTATCATATATGTTGAATTATTAAATGAAAAACACACTCCAAGAAAAATTATTTCTGGATCATGCGTTAACCCTTCAATAATTAGGACAATCCACAAACACTTGTCTTAAAGGGGTCTAAAATCTTTTGTAAAAAGTAAGCAAAAAACAGATGGAGGGGTTTAAAGTTTGTGTTTAGAAGCCCACCCCTTGTGCTGATTTATACTCTACTGTGAACAGAGTTCAGTCAAACCTGTACTGTTAAAATGGGGTTTCTTTTGCCCCTGTGTGTCAGGCCATAATTGTGGTCAGGATCTCAAGCTGACAATAGCAAAAACAAAAATATTAATAACTATGGAATTATAAGGAAACAGTAAAGTGCAAGCCACCCTCACTGTGCATTCTGTGTCAGTTACGGTATGGAAAATCCCGAAATTTTTCCCAATTCAAAAATGATAACATGCAGTTTAGAAAGCAGTGTTGGGCACAGACAGACATGCTTTTTCAGGCAGCATATTACACTTGTCTGGCGCGTAATTTGAATTGAGTGTTTATAGTGAGGCAGTGTATTTTGTATCTGAAGGCAGTGTGAGGTTCTCTCAGTGGGGTAGTATGGTGTTCAGTGTGGGAGAGGATGTGGCACTCTGTGCCTATGACAGAAACTGCAAGGCAATAAGACAAATGGTTTTTGATAGCACGTCTAGTTGTATTTGGGACATTCTGCAAATGGCAACGTTTTCAAATGAATGTATTGTGTTGACCAATAACAAACAGGTGAAGGGGGCATTGTCAATTTAAATAAATGTGGAAAAATACTAGCTGCAGCGTCGTCTTGTACTTGTGGGAAAAATAAACGTGGATAAATACAGATAAAATGCCCAAAAAATAAATATGGATAAATACAGACGGAAATGGCAAAAAAATAAATACCATAAAACCGGGAGCTCTAGTTATAAAGATCCGACTGGGCATAATTAATCATTCCATGTCGCTTTTCTGATTATGTGCGCCGTGTACTCTGTGCCGCCTCACTGAGCTCCTGCGACCGGCGTCAGCCTGCCGCCGCCATGGTCCTCCCTCGGCTTGCCTGCCGCCAAGCAATATGGACTAACACCAGAACTCCATAACAAAGTGGCTTGTTTTGGTTGACCGTGTATGCAGCGCTTAGACAGTAGCAGTATGAGCTCATATGGGCTCAAAAGAGTCTTATACACAACAAGTAGCGAGGTAACGTGTGCAAAAATAAAAGACACAAAGGTAAAATGGTTGAATGGCTCGGGCTAACTAAGCAAAGACTAGAATGACCCTAGGGACCATATAACTACGAGTGTCTACTCTACTACTACCTGATTTGTACTAGTGATGTATGTTGTATATGTATGTATTACTATTGACTCATTTTTCAATCTTGCTAGTGAAAAATAGGGGGAGGTGTATATGACACATACAAAATGTATAATGTTTTTTCTAGGCGCATGACCGACCACCATTGCTGGGGCCAGTGGCGAAGGCGACTCGGCTGGTGACAGACAAGAGGATGTGGCAGTTGCAGGAGGAGCTGCAGGGGATGAGCCGGCAGCAGTGGAAGGCGGTGGTAAGTAAGATTCCAAATCCTTACTTATTGGCACTCACTGCAAGGGTGTACTGTTTCCTGTAGTGTTGAGGCTTCCTAAGTAAGAAGTTGTTGTGAACGGTTGAAGACACCCTTTTCTTATTATTAGTAAAGCATTCATGGCGGGAGTAACCAATGGCCTCTTCTATCTGATTTCAAGTCAGCTGTGAAAGTTTTATGGAGAAGACTAAAAGTCAGATCAGATGACCTTGTTGGATGGGTTGAACGAAAAGGAAAAGAAAGGTGGAAGGAAGAAGGACGGGCGAGATTTAATATTTATGACTGACAGAGAAGGATACGTGGGATGCATGCATGCATAGGTGGCTGATAGGAATCAGATGGATGGTTGGTTGAATGCCTGAAACTCCCACAAATGTTAAAGGCCAAGGAAGTGGGAGGATAGATACATACAACAAATGTTATGTACTGTGCTTGCTAGTGCTACCGTGCCACTATGTGTAGAATTAATTTGTCTTACTGCTTTGCTAAGAGTATATTTTACAATAGGCTTGTTTTTTCTTCTTGATATATAGCTACTCCTTCCAAGGGGAAACCTGACAGGAAGGAGTTGGCCGCCAAGGCACGCGCCGGAAGCTGGAGACCATACAACAGGAATACCGTCGGCTGGTGGTTCTGGAAGAGGAGGAGGAGTAGGCGGCAGCAGCTGCAGCCGCCTCCAATACCCCGGGCCCCAGCCACCACCCTTCAGTGTTATGGCACCACCGTCTGGCAGCCGCCCGCCGCCGCCCCTCCTCTGAGATCACTGCTGCCCCCCTGTGGATGCAACTGCCGCGCATTGAAGCGCCGTGTTGCCCGCCTAGAGGAGCAAGTACGTGTCCTCCAGAGTCGAGCCCGCTGAGCATAAGACCCTGTTCTTTGCTCCTTTTTTTGTTTCTTCTTTTGGTGGGTGGGAATGGGGCGTTGGGGTTTCTTTGGACAATTGGACATTAGATTGAACTTTTTCTTTATGTACATTGGTTGGGATTAGAGAGAGGGGTGGGTCAGGTGTTGTGGGATTTTTTTTAACCCTGGGCGTAGTGTGCGGAGTGGGGCTCCGCAGAGCTACGCGAAGTGGGCGCAAAACTACGCCCACCCGCGCACTCCACGTAGCCCCACTACGCGCCGCCCGCCTCCCTCCCGCCCTCCCTAAATATTTAAATAAAAGGATAGAAAGCTTTTAAAAACACTTACCTTGCCCGCCGCGTCCCCGGGGCTCCCTCTCGCCGTCCCTGGATTCGCGCCGCCGCCATTTCGGATACTAATGCGCATGCGCGGGTGCCCGGGCATTCGCATTTCTCATGAGAAATGCGCATGCGCGGCCGCCTGCGCATGCGCATTAGTATCCAAAATGGCGGCGCGAATCCAGGGACGGCGAGAGGGAGCCCCGGGGACGCGGCGGACAAGGTAAGTGTTTTTAAAAGCTTTCTATCCTTTTATTTAAATATTTAGGGAGGGCGGGAGGGAGGCGGGTGGCGGCCGGCTACGCACCGTCTGCGGAGCGCGCGTAGTGCCACCTGGCTACGCCCGCTACGCAAAATGCGTAGGAGACGGCACTACGCGCACTCCGTGCACGGAGCGTAGCTGGCCGCCACCCTTAATTTTTTTACACAGTTTATTTTTGTTAGGGGATTAAATTATATATTTCTACATTACATAGGATGTTGTTAATGTTTTGTGGGTGGAGTTACTGTTTTACATCACACTGTTTCCTTACTGGTGCAGGGCCGCTCACAGCCAGTGTTTGATTTAAATAATTGGCTGACTTTGTAAGACACAAACAGATAGATGCGGCACCCCTCACTGAGTGACTTGTCCTACTAGTACTGTCAGTCTCTTCTAGTCTATGCATTCTGAAACTGGACTCAAAGGGGTGTATGAAATTGAATTAATGAAAACATGTCTATTATTAATTATGTCTCCCCCAAACTTCTCTTACCATTGCTTGATGTTTAACTTAGGCACAGCGATGGCTGCATGGTGATAATGGTTTTCTTTCCTAACATGCTATGGTTGTGGTCATAGTACTAGTAGTAGACATTGGCAGCAGCATTTGCAAAAAAGAAAATGAGACAGTCAGTTGCCTGAGAGAGACTCTTCGAGGAGTAGTACAATGAAGTACACTACAGAACTTACTGCAAAACAATAATATGCAAAAATACAACAAAACATAATGGTGGTGGGGATAGCCTAGTACACGGAGTAACAAACTATAGTTGTGTTGAGTCACTTAACTAGGCCTACAGTACACTGGACACAAGCGTAACCATTAGTGCCGTGAAGGAGGATGACAACAAATCCAATCGATGCCAGCAATTAATGCTGATGTATTAGTTTCCTTTGGTAAAAAGATTACCTCACAAATATACTGCTCATTGGTGGGCAAGCAGAAGAAGATCCGCGCCCTGCCTTATAATTGAAGTACTGTTGCTTTTGCCACATCCGCCCCAGCAAGCGTGTGATAAATTATTGGTGTACATTTAATTTAGTCACACCTCAATAAGTCACACAGCTCGGGGGAAGAGGGTTAGGGTTTGTTGAATGGATGGGAAGGGGGGTTTGGGGAAAGGTTTGACACAGAAAAACAGTACCCATGGACAAACAACAAACAACAGAATCTTTGTAGTCTACCATATCAATATGTTGAGGAGGAAAAAGGAAATGCATGCATGATGATGATGATTGATAAGTAGACCCAGATTACATACAGTTTGTGTTCAGTTGTAATGGGCTTACTTTTACAGATAGCAAAGAAAATTTTAAATATCTGTAAGGATGAATTATAAACAGAGAACAAACCTAATGATAACTATAGTAGTCATCATCATGTTCCACTACTTTTGGAGGGACTAGGAAAGATTTTATTTTTTCTTCTATTTTTGCATCATCCAATCACCAACTGTCTTGAGGGCAATGGATTTAGGGATATTCAGGAGTGTACTGTGAAATGCAGACAGCTGAAACTCGTATATTGCAATAAAAAGAGTAGAAGACAGTGATGATGGATTTGTTGTGATTCGAAGTTTCTAACCAGAAAGACAGACACACAAATAAAAGAAATTAAGGGAGGAGACAGTAAGAAGTGCAAGCCTAATTGTCAGGGAAGTATAGCTCGTCCTTAAACTCTGGGGGTTCAACCAGAAGTAGGTAATCATCATCTAACACACTTCTTCCGTCACTTGATCCGCTGTCCTCATCTTCCTCCCTTGATTCATGTATTGCAGAATTCGGTGTTATAAAGTGCTGATTCATTTTGATCATGGTTAACCTCTCCACGTTTATGGGCGAGAGACTGGTCCTTCTCACTGTTACAATGGAACCAGCAGCACTGAAAACACGTTCAGAAGAGACACTTGCGACAGGGCAAGCCAAATAGTTTATCGCCAGCCTGCTGAGCAGTGGCCATTGGGCCCTTTTCCCATACCAATACCACAATGGGTTTTGATCAATGTACACCTCTGTTGGGTCGTCCAGATAGGCCTGGACTATCCGCTCAATGTTCAATGGTGCTAAACTTTTTTCGGGCTCTTTTCTCTTTGCATCAGCACTGGACTTACCAATGCCTAAATGTAAACAATTTTACTGGGCCTAATGATCCAGTTCTTGCTGTTGTCGATAGTGTTGGTGAGTGTTCTGAGCCAAACGCACTGCCCTCAGGCTCCGAAGTTGAACTTGACGCCGGATGCCCTGCTGCAGTACTTGTTGTGGGTTTATCTAACAGGCTTTTAATTAGCAGCCGTTCATTTTCCAACATACTCGCTGACTCAGCTATCCACGTTTTGTAGCGGGCAACATCCATTTCTGAAAAAGGAATTCATGTCTTCAGTGCCCATTTTGTCCGTGGATCCAGAATTGTGGCACAAATGTAATGTTCTTGTGACAAAATCTTATTTTGCACCCTTGTATTGTCAGCTAAGCGACGGGCTAAGCTCTCCACCAACTCATATGCTTCTTTTTTTTCCTCTACACCTTTGTATGCTTCAGACACCTCCTTCAACTGATGCTCTAGTATTTGCAACAATGGGATAGCTTGGTCCATAGTACAGTCCTCCTTGCTGACTTCACGTGTGAAGACCTCGAAAGGAAGAAGTATCTCAGTCAGACATTTAAATAGGCACCATTGGTCCATCTGAAGGGTCATGCCTTCCACAGTAGCATCCCCTCTTCGCATGACATATTCATTGATTGGCCTGTACTGCTCCAACAGACGGTCAAGCATTTAATAAGTTGAGTTCCAACGTGTTGCCACCTCCTGGATGAGTGTTTTGACTGGCATTCTATAGTCACGTTGAATGATCCTCAGCTGCTTCCGAGTTTTAAAAGAATGGCTGAAATTAGTGCATATTCTTTGGCAGGTGGTCAGTAAGTTGCTGACTATTAGCTTCTTTTTCAGAAAGTCTTGAACTATAATGTTAATGTAGTGCGCCAAACATGGAACCCTGAAAAAGGAACCAAGCTCATTGGTCTTAACTACATTACTGCCATTATCTGTGGAAACAAAACCAATCTTAAGCCCTCTTGGGCGCAGCCATTCAAAAACCTTGCAGCGAAACTCTTCCAATATGTTTACAACAGTATGAGATTTCTCCATGGCGAACATGGCTACAGTTGCATGTTTTCGAGTATCTTTAAAAATCTTAGCTGTGTCAACAGCACCTACTTCAGATAGCTTATCTCTAACCCCCACAAAAGAGACCCAGTGTGCAGTGATGCACATGTAATCAGTGGCTTGACAATTGGTCCATATGTCTCCTGTCAGGTGGATATTGTGAACAGCACTCTGCTGCAAAGCTTGTCCAACCAATTCCAGCACATCTTGATGTAGTGCTGGAACAGCAATTCTTGCGAAATAGGACCGGCTGGGAACCTTCCATTTAGGGCAGATGGCTGACACAAATTCAAGGAAATCCACCCCTTCCACAAATGAAAAAGGGAGAAGGTCCAGCGCTAACATTTTAGCCAGCTTCGCATTGTACAAGCATGCCGTTGGGTGGTTGCATCGGTACTTCCCCTCCAACCTATGCATGCTCTCAATGGTAGGCTGGATTATTTTCCTTTGTGGTGCAGTTGTTTTCTTCAACCCAGTTAGGCTCAACAACATACTTTGTTTCATTGCAGTACTCTGTCACCTTGGTGTCTCAGCCTGACTCTGAGTATGGCTCTTACTGCTGTGCCACTGAGATGTTGTTGAGGATGTGGGCAGTACCACTACACTACTGGGGACAGGGCTAGAAATGTCTCCCTGATGTTCACCTTCCACCGCGATAATATCATCCCCTGATTCTTCATGCCCAACAACAATGGGTTGAGTTTTACTTTGTTCTAAGCGAAGTAGGTGAGCCTCCCACATGATAGTGTGGTGTATTTTGAGATGACTTGTTTGGCCACCGGTACCATAGTTTGTCCCAAGCTTACCCTGCCTAACAGCATGTCGACAAATTGAGCATATAGTTATGTTATGCTCCTTACTGCTAACCGAAAAGAAGTCCCAAACTGGGGAGGAGAACTTTCTGGCGCTGCTGGATGTGCCACTTTCAATACCAGATGAACTGGAGGGTGTGCTTGGAATGTGACTCTGTGCAACTACACTGTGACTTCTACCACTCCCTACTGAGATGGTGGTTGAGCTGGATGTAGGTCCCTGCCGGGCCTTTGTAAATGCAAATATGGAAGCTGGAGGTCGTGGTGGTGTTACCTGTGTTGGTGGTAATCGTGCTACATCCCTCACAGCCATTTTGGATAATGTAATAATGTTGGTCTCCATCTCCTTTGGGCCGGGAGTGATGTTCGTGATGACTGGCTTGTCACAATCATCCCCCTCTTGTACATCTACCTCTATAACTCTAAGGCTTTCTGGAACCTTCCTTTTCACTGGCCTTGTCTTGTGGCGTGCATCACTCTCAGACTGAGCTGGTGGCTTCCAAGTGGCATCTCGATCATCAGAAGCGAGGCTTGAAGAAGAAGATGATGACTAACCCTCCTTTTCCTTGCTGAGGGTCTGGAAGACTGGATCTTCTGAAACAGTGGTTTGCTCCACTTTGTCTGCAGGAAGCTCAATTTCCTGAAATGCCCCTACTTCAGGAGGAACAACTACTATTGTGGGCTGTTGTTGTGGCTGTTCTTACGGCTGCTGCTGTTCTTGCGGCTGCTGCTGTTCTTGCGGCTGCTGCTGTTCTTGTGGCTGCGCCTTCTGTTGCACACTTATCTGCTGAGTTTCCGCCTGCGTTGATTGTCTACTACTTTGCGATAATGACATTTCAACATCGCTGCTCGTTAGTAGACTGGCTACCTCTGCGACATTCATAGGCTTGGGCCTAGGTTGGTGGGGTTGGTCCGCTGGTGCGACGGTGCTGCTCCCAGCTTGGTTCCCGGACAACGCTGCTGCAGGCGTAATTTGTTTGGTCCCAAAAAACACATTGGCCGGCACACCAATCGTGGTTAGTGTCACTTCCTTTTTCTGTTCCTTCTTCTTCTCACCAGCATTTTTCTTGGTACTGGAATAACTTGTACCTTTCTATGGGGCCATCTTCTTCAGATGTCAGGCAGGATGCAGGTGCACAAGTTGCAGCGATGTCTGTGGTCACACATGGACGTCCATCACCACCCCCTTTTGTACCGCTTTGTTCGCCATAAGTTGGCAGGGTATGCTCAGACGTGAGTCCCTTGCTCACTTTGCCACTGTATTCAAGCAAGCCTGGCTGAAGACGGCTGTAATGCCAGAAACTGGTCCTATGAAGCTTGAATCCGGTCCAGGGAAGCCATGGCTTGGCAGTTCGGGCTGGACTGTTCCCATGAGGCACAGGGTCAGACTGATTTGAATATGGCCATGTCTGAACTGGGGTGGCAGAGTGGGCTAAAGAACGATGATGTATTAAACCCAGATCTGTTGACTGGGTGTGAGTGTTTGATTGGTTTAGATGCTCCGTCCATCACCACCCCCTTTTGTTCCGCTTTGTCCGCCATAAGTTGGCAGGGTGTGCTCAGACGTGAGTCCCTTGCTCACTTTGCCTCTGGATTCAAGTAAGCCTGGCTGAAGACGGCTGTAATGCCAGAAACCGGTCCTAGGAAGCTTGAATCCGGTCCAGGGAATGCATGGCTCGGCAGTTCGGGCTGGACTGTTCCCATGAGGCACAGGGTCAGACTGATTTGCATATGGCCATGTCTGAACTGGGGTGGCAGAGTGGGCTAAAAAACGGTGATGGATTAAACACAGATCTGTTGACTGGGTGTGAGTGTTTGATTGGTTCAGATGCTCCGTCCATCACCACCCCCTTTTGTACCGCTTTGTTCGCCATAAGTTAGCAGGGTATGCTCAGACGTGAGTCCCTTGCTCACTTTGCCACTGGATTCAAGCAAGCCTGACTGAAGACGGCTGTAATGCCAGAAACCGGTCCTAGGAAGCTTGAATCCGGTCCAGGGAAGACATGGCTTGGCAGTTCGGGCTGGACTGTTCCCATGAGGCACAGGGACAGACTGATTTGCATATGGCCATGTCTGAACTGGGGTGGCAGAGTGGGCTAAAGAACGGTGATGGATTAAACCCAGATCTGTTGACTGGGTGTGAGTGTTTGATTGGTTCAGGTGCTCCGTCCATCACCAGCCCCTTTTGTACCGTGATGTGGTGCGCAGCAGGACTTCTGTCTGGCAGTACAACGGGTGATGTTGATACCTCCTCCTCTCTCTTTTTGTGCATCTAAAAGCAAATAAGCCAGGAGAAGAACATCAGTGAAATGTTGCATTTGTTGTTGTGGTTCAATTACTACTAGTACAAACAAACAAATAAAAGATATAGTCTAGCCATTTGTGAGACTTTGTCAACAAGGGCTATGGTATACTACTGTGTACACACTACACTCCCAGGAAGTATAGGAAAGAATAAGAATAACAACCAAAATACAAATGTAATGGAAATGAAGTGGACCCTGTTTGGCATTAAATTATGTGACCATCACGTCATTCAGGGAGCTGCTGCTGGCAAAGGGGTTGGATAGAAGCAGTAAGCCAATAGGAAAACCATGCAGGCCTATATGGCAAAAGCTGCACACTAATAACACCCACCAGAAAACGCCACCAGCCACATGGACACTCACAAATCACAAGCAACAAGCAGGAGGCCTGGGAAACAATGAACTGACAAAAGGCCTATAAAAGCCAGGCAAAGGATGCATGCTAAACCACATTGCTTTGCCGTTTTAATGCAATAAAATGCAAAAACGAAAATCCACAGGGCAAAACAAGGTCTGCAGGGTGCACACCAACACACCAGACACACACAACAAAGGCATTTCTTTAACACACACCCAAAAACAGAAATACCCCCCATAAAACACATTTTCCAACACAATCCAATGCCATCTATGCCATAAATGATGTTTAAATTCAACAGAACACACAGAAACACTTGTTTAATGCACCTGTGGCTACATACTCTGAGCCTACTGGATGAAAGCAGGCCTGTTGGCAGACAAGGCCACACAAGCTTGCAGGCCTAGGCTTCAAAATGGCCACCAGCCACATGTCCAGGCCCACCCAACTACAACAAACAGAAGACAGACAATGCAGGCCTATTGCAAAAAGCGCACAACCTGCCTTCAAAATGGCCGCCAGCCTCGTGGCCAGGCCCACAACAAGAAGCCTAGGCCACAAAGGAATACCATGCAGGCCTATAGGCAAAAGCAGCACCCTAATAACTCCCGCCAGAAAAGGCCACCAGCCACATGGACACTCACAAATCACAAGCAACAAGCAGGAGGCCTGAGAAACAATGAACTGACAAAAGGCCTATAAAAGCCAGGCAAAGGATGCATGCTAAACCACACTGCTTTGCCTTTTTAATGCAATAAAATGCAAAGACGCAAATCCACAGGCCAAAACAAGGTCTGCAGGTAGCACACCAAACCACCAGACACACACAACAAAGGAATACACACCCAAAAACAGAAATACCCCCCAAAAACACATTTTCTAACTCAATCCAATGCCATCCATGCCCTAAATGATGTTTGAAATACATTCAACACACACCAAAGGAACAGTTGCTTCATCATGCACCCACCCATGACTAGCTCTGGGCCTACTGGCTGTGAAAAGTTGGCCTGATACATGATGCTCACTAGTTCTAGTGATCACCTTGTATCAGTCCAAACAACCCTTATGGTGATTGGTTGTAAGTCAACCTTATAGACCAGCTATCCTAATGGTAGCATGGACAAAGCAGTCTTAGGCTAAACTCTTTTGGCATGTGAAGCCAGCTGTTTTACCACAATATAACCCCTTGAATACCAGATGAAAGGACACCACACAGGTTGTTATGAAAATAAACAGTCTATTTATTAATAACAACACCTCTGAACTCTTTATGAGGTCAGAGGGCTAAGCACATGACAATCTCTTACGAAAAATACGACAAGTTGCACGAAATTACAATGGTGCCCTAGGGGCACGACAAACCATATACTAAGTAAGTGGAATGTGAAAGTCGATAAAAGGAATGGAGCTGTCCAGAGGCTGTTGGATCGATGGGACCACGCTATACTAACTCTAGGTAAGTAATAGGAGGCCCACGGGACTCGTGTGCAGAGTGTGAACTCACACGCGAGATGTGTAACAACGTCACGTCTCTGGACAGTACAGTTCAAGTTGAAGGTAAGTACGGACAATCCTGACTAGGTAGGACTAAAACAACTGTGGAACTGGACACTAGGACAGTTAGACTACCCTTGAGCACCGAAATGCTCTCATTACCTCACCCACGGGCTGCGGGTGCATAGGTGCCAAAGTGTGTCGGGTTCTCGCATTGAAGTCAATGGAGCCTGAAAGAAAAGATGCTGCAGGCGACCAGGAAGAAGATGTCCGGTGCGATCCAAGGGTGGATCGGTGAAGAAGAGGACCTGAAAGCAGAGGGGACAGTGTTCAAAGTCACTAGCCAGTGACCGGTGTGGAACCAGGAAGGAACCAGGTGCTGTCGTCGCGATCAGGTGAAGAGTGGACGCTTGACTCTAGAGCCACGTGGACCAGGAGGTGTCTTCGACGACCAGAATGGAGGCACGAGCTGTACCACGCAGGCTCTCGCTGTCGGCGGTGTCGGATCCGGATTTGGAGTCAACAGGCCTTGGCAAAGGCAACCCACGCGGTGAGTGGAAAAGACGTCTGGTGCGGACTAGGAGAGTCCGGGGTGCCCCTCTTTTGGAAGGGAGCAAGGGCCAGTCTGGAGCAACCAGACCAGCAGTGAAGATGCAAAGGTTCGTCGTCTAGGAGGCCACTAGCCAGCCGGCAAGTGACCAGACAACGCGTCGAGCAGCAAACAAGCAGAAGGGCCCCACGCAGATCTCGTGAAAGCTGGAGGGCTGATCTTCAGTGCAGGGGCTGCTCGGGGCTGGGGCTTCTCAATCCACAGAGCACTTGGTCGAGTTTACCTCGGGAGTCGTGCTGGAAGCGAAGTGCAGTTTCTTTCAAGATGGCCGGTCCCACGTGTCTCGTCGCACCCACGGGTCTCAGCTTTGCTGCAGATGTGAGTTGAGGTCGGAGAGGTCTGGGAATCCGGGTCTCGTCGGGCTCTGAAGTCTGGATCCTCGAGGGAAGACGACAAAGTGAAGCCACTGGATGCTTGATGGTGCCTGCAGTTGCAGGGTGGACACTCCTTGCCCACAAGGGAGATTTCTTCAGTCTTCTGTGGAGCAGAACGTTGAAGTCCAGAGTTTCTTCTCGTAGAGTAGTTCAGGATTAATCTAACTTGGAATGGGACCAGCTCCTACCTTTATCCTGCTAAAGGGGTCTGCACTACTGACTAGGTCCCTCCCCTGGGTGGGACCAGGAAGGGGGTGGTTACACCCCCTCTCCTTTGTCCGGTTTCCCGCCAGAGCTGGGGCTGGAGTGCCCCAGCAACTGGTTTGAACCGGTGTATGCACAGGGCACCTTGTGTGCCCCAGGCATGTCTCATTCCTTTCAGGCCTATCCTCCCCAATACACAAAATCCTGTCTGGGGTGGTGCTAGCACCTCCCAAGGCAGGAAACCCTTTGTCCAAGCCTCCCTCGCTGGAAGGACTCCCAGCAGCAGGAGGTCAGACTTGTGTCTGTGGTGGCAGCATCCATTTTGTGATGCCAAGGCTCGAGTAACTTTAACTGAGGTTCTCAGTTACATACATGTCGTGCCCCTCTAGAAGGGTGGAATGCTACCCCCGTCGCCAGAATTGGCGAGGGGGTAGTATTCCAATTCATATGACACCTTACTCGACATGTTTTGATAATGTTATACCAGAGTTAGCATTTAACCGCGAGGTTGATAATGCACTTAAGAGTATATGGTATAGCGTTATCATGGAACAGCTATTAGGACTTGGTTCCGCAAGCTGCAAACGGGCTCAGCTCATGCCAGAGCACCATCTCACATAATTCCAAGCACTCTGCCTTCAGGATTGATAAGGCCTTCCATAGGAGTGACTGATAGGAATATATGTGTCCATTTTAGGGTTAGATATAGGTATACTATATCTATAGCAAAGGGTGATTACACCACCTTGCCCCAGCTGTCATGCAGCCAGTTGTGTCAGTTTTAGATGGCCAGCCAGGGGTGGCATAATACATGCTTCAGCCCCTGGTAGGTCCTGGGTATAACCTATGCCCTGGGTACAGGGGCTGATAAGGTGGCCCAGTATCAATTGGTAAATGCACCTAAAGTACATGGTTGTCAATTTAGAGAGAGAACAGTTAGGCTGTGGGTCTGATTAGCTGGCCCACAGCCAGGGAAAGTCGTAAACCAGTGAAGCAAAAAGCAAAAATCTGGGGTGACCATAGGATTGCAGACCCCACTCTCCTACATAACCCCCCCAAACTTAGGGACATTAAACTAACCTTGACCAGGTGAGTCTTCCTGTTCTAAGTGGAAATACCTGGAGAGACCATCTGCATTGCCATGGTCAGTCCCTGGTCTGTGCTCCACTGTAAAGTCCATCCCCTGTAGGGAAATGGACCACCTAAGAAGTTTGGGATTTTCACCCTTCATCTGATTTAGCCATAAGAGGGGCTTATGGTCGGTCTGAATCTTGAAGTGAGTTCCAAACAAGTATGGCCTCAACTTCTTCAGGGCCCAAACCACAGCAAAGGCCTCCCTCTCAATAGCTGACCAACGTTTCTCTCTAGGGGTCAGCCTTCTGCTTATAAAAGCAATGGGCTGGTCATGACCATCAATATTCAGTTGAGATAGAACAGCTCCCACACCCAACTCAAATGCATCTGTTTGGACAATGAAGGTTTTGGAGTAGTCAGGACTCTTGAGAATAGGTGCAGTACACATGACCTGCTTTAGGTCATCAAATGCCTTCTGACAGCTAACTGTCCACTGAACTTTCTTTGGCATTTTCTTGCTTGTCAGGTCATTAAGTGGTGTCACAATGGACCCATAATTCTTGACAAACTTTCTATAGTAACCAGACAGGCCCAAGAAAACTCTGACCTGTGTCTGGGTGGTTGGAGGAGCCCAGTCCTTTATGGCCTGTATCTTGCTCTCCAATGGTTGAACCTGGCCTCCACCCACAAGGTGGCCCAGGTACACAACCTGACTCTGCCCTATCTGGCACTTAGTGGCCTTGATAGTGAAGCCTGCCTTTTGCAGGGCCTCCAAAACTTTCCTCAGGTGGATCAGCTGATCCTCCCAGGTGGAGCTAAAGACAGCAATATCATCTAGATATGCTGCACAAAAGTCATCCAACCCAGTGAGAACTTGGTTCACCAACCTTTGAAAAGTGGCAGGTGCATTTTTCAAACCAAAGGGCATCACCACACATTGGTTATGACCTCCTGGGGTAGAAAATGCTGTTTTGGCCATGGCATCCTCAGCTAACCTGATCTGCCAATAACCAGCTGTTAGGTCAAATGTACTTAAGAAAGTTGCCGAAGCCAACTTGTCTATCAGTTCATCTGCCCTAGGTATTGGATGGGCATCTGTCTTAGTGACAGCATTGAGACCCCTGTAGTCTACACAAAACCTCATCTCTCTCTTACCATCCTGGGTGTGAGGTTTTGGCACTAGAACTACAGGACTAGCCCAAGGGCTCTCTGAGGGTTCAATGACTCCCAATTCCAACATCTTTTGGACTTCTTTCTTAATGCAGTCCCTGACGTGGTCAGGTTGCCTGTAGATTTTACTCTTGACAGGCAGACTGTCACCAGTGTCCACCTCATGGGTGCACCAGTTTGTCTGACTGGGGGTCAGTGAGAACATTTGTCTAAAGGATTGAAGAACCTGTTTACAATCCTCTTGTTGATGTTCAGAGAGGCTGTCAGAAAAGACTACACCATCTACTGACCCATCATCAGGGTTCTGAGTGAGCAGGTCTGGGAGAGGGTCACTCTCTTCCTCCTGCCCCTCATCTGTGGCCATAAGCAAGCCCATGTCTTCCCTGTTGACAAATGCCTTGAGCCTGTTTACATGAAGCACCCTGTGGGGGCTCCTGGGAATTCCCATGTCTACCAAATAGGTGACTTCTCCCTTTTGCTCAATGATGGTATGGGGTCCAGACCATTTGTCTTGGAGTGCTGCTGGGGCCACTGGCTCCAACACCCACACCTTCTGTCCTGCATGGTAAACAGTTAGGACAGCCTTTTGGTCATGCCAAGCTTTTTGAAGTTCTTGGCTGGCCTCAAGGTTTTTGGATGCCTTCTCCATGTACTCTGCCATCCTGGAGCAGAGACCAAGTACATAGTCCACTATGTCAAGCTTAGGCTTTTTGAGAGGTAACTCCCATCCTTCCTTCACAAGACATAGGGGTCCTCTTACAGGATGTCCACACAGAAGCTCAAAAGGACTGTAACCAACCCCCTTCTTTGGGACCTTTCTGTAAGCAAACAGGAGGCAGAGTAAAAGGATGTCCCATCTTCGCCTAAGCTTTTCAGGTAACCCTTTTATCATCCCTTTGAGGGTCTTGTTGAACCTCTCAACAAGCCCCTTGCATTGTGGGTGATAGGGTGTGGTGAATTTATAATTGACACCACACTCGTTCCACATTGCAGTCAAGTATCCTGACATGAAGTTTGCACCTCTGTCAGAGACAACCTCCTTAGGAAACCCCACTCTGGAGAAAACTCCAAGCAGGGCCCTGGCCACAACAGGAGCTGTAGTGGTCCTAAGGGGAATAGCTTCTGGATACCTGGTGGCATGATCCACTACCACCAGTATAAAACTGTGCCCAGATGCTGTTGGGGGGTCCATTGGTCCAACAATGTCTATCCCCACTCTTTCAAAGGGTACCCCCACCACAGGTAGTGGTATGAGGGGGGCCTTTGTTGTGCCACCTGATTTGCCACTGGCTTAGCAGGTGACACATGAGCGACAAAACTCTTTAGTGTCTTCAGACATATGAGGCCAGTGAAAGTGTGGGGCAAGCCTGTCCCAAGTCGTGTTCTGGCCTAAGTGACCTGCAAGGGGAATCTCATGGGCTAAGATGAGAAGGAAACCTCTAAGAGACAAGGGGATGACCAGCCTCCTGGTAGCACCAGGCTTGGGGTCTCTTGCCTCAGAGTATAGGAGTCCATCTTCCCAATATACCTTATGGGCACCTGTAGCATTCCCTGCAGCCTCAGCAGCAGCCTGCTGTCTGAGGGGTTCAAGAGAGGAGCAGTCTAATTGGGCCTGTCTCAAGTCTGCCCTGGAAGGTCCCCCTGTCCCCAGAAACTCAACCTGATCAGGTTCAAGCTCTTCTAGGACAGTTCCTTCTGGGGTCTCTGGGTCAGCATCCTGAGAGGGCTGATCCTCAGCCTGAGGCAGGGGGGAAGGCTCTGCCTTAACCCTACCATTCCTTCTCTTAGGTAGTGTCTGGTCCATTCTTCCAGGATCCAGCACTTGTTCAGCTGGGCATTTCTTGGCCTGTGACATAGTCACAGCAAGGACATGCGAGGAGAGACCTAGCATTTCTACATGAGTCCTGTACTCCACATCTGGCCACAGTGAGGATTCCAAATCACTGCCCAAAAGACAATCTACTGGGAGGTCTGAACTAACTACAACCCTTTTGAGGCCAGTTACCCCTCCCCAGGAGAAATTAACAACTGCCATACTGTGATTGGTAGTGACATTGCTAGCATTGGTCACTAGGTAATCTGAACCTAGCATGATCTGGTCAGGGTCCACAAATGTTGGTGTCACCATGGTGACACTGGCACATGTGTCCCTGTAGGCCTGAGCCATTTTTCCATTGATTAAAGGTGTGTGTCTGTATTTGCCCAGAGTACTAGGACTTACAGTAAAGGTCATATCCATGTCCCCAGTAAAAACAAGAACTGCCTGAGTAGGAATTCTGACTAAGTCAGAACCCACCTCAGTTCCCAGGGTTAACCCAACTATAGCCTTGGGAGGTACACTACCACTACTAACTGTACTAGGGGGTGCAGGTGTCTTAGGGACAGTAGTGGTAAGAGTTTGGCCTTTCTTGGTGCACTCACTAAACCAGTGAGTCTTACTTTTACAGTATTGGCACCATGGTTTCTTGGGACCATCATTCTTCTTCTTTTGGGAATTTTGGGACCCACCCTCCTTAGGTTGTTGGGGCCCTGTTGAAGACTTCTAGTCATTTTGCTTATTCTCATTACCCTTCTGGTCTGCTTTCTTCTGTCCACCGCCCTGGTTCTGGTTCTGCTGCTTGACCCTTGTCCTGACCCATCTGTCTGCCTTCTTTCCCAATTCTTGGGGAGAGGTCAGATCTGAGTCAATCAAGTGCTGATGCAACAACTGGTTCTGACAATTATTTAAGATTTGCTCTCTCATAATTAGATTATACAATCCTGTGTAATCAGTAACTTTACTTCCCAGTAACCAGCCTTCCAAAGCCTTTGTGGCACAATCAACAAAGTCAGTCCAATCTTGAGCCTGAGTTTTCTGGGTGTCTCTGAACATTAACCTGTACTGTTCAGTGGTTAAGCCAAACCCATCAATCAGAGCAGTTTTCAAGACTTGATAATCATTAGCATCCTCATCTCTAACAGTGAGGAGCTTGTCTCTACCTTTACCTTCAAAGGAGAGCCACAATATAGCTGCCCACTGACTCTGGGGTACCTGCTGTACTTTGCAGGCTCTTTCCAAAGCAGTTATCCACTTGTGGATATCATCTCCGGTCTTATAGGAGGGCACTATTTTACTCAGGTTTCTAGTATCAAAACCTCTTTCTTTATCCTTAGGGATATTGCTGCCACCAGTGGGGACTACCCCACTCAACTGTTGCTCCCTAGCAAAGGCAAGCTTTTCTTTGGCTAGGGCAAGTTCTTCCCTTTGGATCCTCAGATTAGCTTCCTTCATCTTTGCCTCATGCTCTCTCCTCTGAGGGGAAGTCATCCTCCTCTGAGCAGATGCATGAGAGGCACGAGAGTGCACAGATCTATTGGAGTCCCTAGAATGATATCTATCTCTTCTAACTCCATAGTTAGGCCTGCTTAGGTTCAGCACTGGGGGTCCCCCAGCTCCTTCCCTATGTAGGTCTAAGTTGGCCCTTGTGAGTCTGCTGACTATCACAGAACCTTTGTCTGCCTCATCCCCAGAGGGTTCCTCATCCTTCTCCTCCTCATCTACATCTTCTGTTTCAGGGAAATCTGGATCACCACGAGTACCTTCTAAGGGGGGCATGCTCCTATCTGGATTAGAGGGGTCTGTGTTAGCAGCCCTTCTGGCATCATATGTCTCTAAGAGACCTAACAGAAAAGGAGTGGTAGGGTTAGAACCCTGTTTCAATTTCCTGGAGGTACACAATTGTCTCATCTCCTGGAAACTGAGAGCTGCATATCTGGAAAGGACCTGCGGAGGGTCACTAACCACTAGGGGAGTCTCTGAAGACTATCCATGGGTAGCCATGCTTTCTAGTGAGGTGTAAGTGATGCACCTACCTACACTATGGGTTTTCCTACCGATCCCTTCCTAAGAGTTGTAGTCAGGGTGTGCTAGGCCCTTTCTACTACAACAGCTGGTTCAGTAGAACTCAGAGTATTTCTAAGCTTGTTATATGTACCTATGGTACCTTATGTGATCTTTCAAATGATATTTCAAGATTATATTTGGTAAAAACAACAGCAAGCTCAAATCCCAACCGCTGCACACCAATGTGAGAAGTTGGCCTGATACATGATGCTCACTAGTTCTAGTGATCCCCTTGTATCAGTCCAAACAACCCTTATGGTGATTGGTTGTAAGTCAACCTTATAGACCAGCTATCCTAATGGTAGCATGGACAAAGCAGTCTTAGGCAAACTCTTTTGGCATGTGAAGCCAGCTGTTTTACCACAATATAACCCCTTGAATACCAGATGAAAGGACACCACACAGGTTGTTATGAAAATAAACAGTCTATTTATTAATAACAACACCTCTGAACTCTTTATGAGGTCAGAGGGCTAAGCACATGACAATCTCTTACGAAAAATACGACAAGTTGCACGAAATTACAATGGCGCCCTAGGGGCACGACAAACCATATACTAAGTAAGTGGAATGTGAAAGTCGATAAAAGGAATGGAGCTGTCCAGAGGCTGTTGGATCGATGGGACCACGCTATACTAACTCTAGGTAAGTAATAGGAGGCCCACAGGACGCGTGTGCAGAGTGTGAACTCACACGCGAGATGCATAACAACGTCTCTGGACAGTACAGTTCAAGTTAAAGGTAAGTACGGACAATCCTGACTAGGTAGGACTAAAACGACTGTGGAACTGGACACTAGGACATTTAGACTACCCTTGAGCACCGAAATGCTCTTGTTACCTCACCCACGGGCTGCGGGTGCATAGGTGCCAAAGTGTGTCGGGTTCTCGCGTTGAAGGCAATGGAGCCTGAAAGAAAAGATGCTGCAGGCGACCAGGAGGAAGATGTCCGGTGCAATCCAAGGGTGGATCGGTGAAGAAGAGGACCTGAAAGCAGAGGGGACAGTGTTCAAAGTCACTAGCCAGTGACCGGTGTGGAACCAGGAAGGAGAGTCCGGGGTGCCCCTCTTTTGGAAGGGAGCAAGGGCCAGTCTGGAGCAACCAGACCAGCAGTGAAGATGCAAAGGTTCGTCCTCTAGGAGGCCAGTAGCCAGCCGGCACGTGACCAGACAACGCGTCGAGCAGCAAACAAGCAGAAGGGCCCCACGCACATCTCGTGGAAGCTGGAGGGCTGATCTTCGGTGCAGGGGGCTGCTCGGTGCTGGGGCTTCTCAATCCCCAAAGCACTTGGTCGAGTTTACCTCGGGAGTCGTGCTGGAAGCGAAGTGCAGTTTCTTTCAAGATGGCCGGTCCCACGTGTCTCGTCGCACCCACGGGTCTCAGCTTTACTGCAGATGTGAGTTGAGGTCGGAGAGGTCTGGGAATCGTCGGGCTCTGAAGTCTGGATCCTCGAGGGAAGACGACAAAGTGAAGCCGCTGGACGCTTGATGGTGCCTGCAGTTGCAGGGTGGACACTCCTTGCCCACAAGGGAGATTTCTTCAGCCTTCTGTGGAGCAGAACGTCGAATTCCAGAGTTTCTACTCATAGAGTAGTTCAGGATTAATCTAACTTGGAATGGGACCAGCTCCTACCTTTATCCTGCTAAAGGAGGCTGCACTACTGACTAGGTCCCTCCCCTGGTGGTTACACCCCCTATCCTTTGTCCGGTTTCCCGCCAGAGCTGGGGTTGGAGTGCCCCAGCAACAGGTTTGAACCGGTGTATGCACAGGGTACCTTGTGTGCCCCAGGCATGTCTCATTCCTTTCAGGCCTATCCTCCCCAATACACAAAATCCTGTCTGGGGTGGTGTTAGCACCTCCCAAGGCAGGAAACCCTTTGTCCAAGCCTCCCTCGCTGGAAGGACTCCCAGCAGCAGGAGGTCAGACTTGTGTCTGTGGTGGCAGCATCCATTTTGTGATGCCAAGGCTCGAGTTAACTTTAACCGGGGTTCTCAGTTACATACATGTCGTGCCCCTCTAGAAGGGTGGAATGCTACCCCCGTCGCCAGAATTGGCGAGGGGGTAGTATTCCAATTCGTATGACACCTTACTCTACATGTTTTGATAATGTTATACCAGAGTTAGCATTTAACCGCAAGGTTGATAATGCACTTAAGAGTATATGGTATAGCGTTATCATGGAACAGCTATTAGGACTTGGTTCCGCAAGCTGCAAACGGGCTCAGCTCATGCCAGAGCACCATCTCACATAATTCCAAGCACTCTGCCTTCAGGATTGATAGGGCCTTCCATAGGAGTGACTGATAGGAATATATGTGACCATTTTAGGGTTAGATATAGGTATACTATATCTATAGCAAAGGGTGATTACACCACCTTGCCCCAGCTGTCATGCAGCCAGTTGTGTCAGTTTTAGATGGCCATCCAGGGGTGGCATAATACATGCTTCAGCCCCTGGTAGGCCCTGGGTACACCTATGCCCTGGGTACAGGGGCTGATAAGGTGGCCCAGTACCAATTGGTAAATGCACCTAAAGTACATGGTTGTCAATTTAGAGAGAGAACAGCTAGGCTGTGGGTCTGATTAGCAGGCCCACAGCCAGGGAAAGTCGTAAACCAGTGAAGCAAAAAGAAAAAATCTGGGGTGACCATAGGATTGCAGACCCCACTCTCCTACACTGGCTACCCACGACAATAAAAAAAAAAAGAATGATAAGTACCAAAATTGTAGTTGCAGCAACTGCAATGCCCCCAATCAAACAGACACAACACCAACTTACTTCTAAAATATCAAATTCAAAAGTCCTCAAATCCAATGATAATGATGCAGCAGACACAAAGAGTGATCCTTCCAGCTCAAAATCCAAAGGCAGAATGAACAGGAGATTGACAAAGCACTGGGAGGAGCCTGCTGGACAGGAACAGGAAGTTGGAGACTCTGTGGCACTTCCTCCCTCTCCACCCCAAAGTTTGTTTTTTTATAAAGGGCTCCTTGCACAAAAAAGGACAGCCAAATGTCCATCTGAGGAGTTTTTTTCATCCAAATCATCATTTACAGAAGGTTTTATGCTGCTAGAGATGATATTCTTCTCCAGATTGAAAATTTTGCGTGTTCGAGGTTGTGAGCTTCACCACACTTCTGCCAGATGTTGATGGCACGTCCAAAATGATGTGTTCGCGATCTCACGCTCTCTGTCGCGATGGAGATTGACGTGTTCGCGACCTCACGCTCTCTCTCGCGTTGGAGAATGACGTGTTTGCGATCTCAGACTCTCGCGGTGTCTGATGGCGAGGCGAATGACGTGATTGCGAACTCACGAGAGATAGTGCGACCGGCTACCAACATCTCGTGGAGCACGCGAATGGATCGGAAAACTCGTCGGTGAACGTGGGGATGCCAGTAAGGCGATCGCACGCGCGTGAATGCATGTTCAAAGCGCGAACATGAAAAAAATCTCCGCTACGCTGCAAATCGCAGACATTTTGGCATTTTCGCGCCCTCCGCGGAACGCGAAAATGTGAAAATATTGCAATTTCCACGAGCGGAACGGAATTTGACGCCCACCCTAGGACCAGGGGTGAGGACATCAGTAGTCCGCCCCCTGCGCAGACACAGCTTGTCGCCAGAAAATGTAGGAATCACACAACAGCAAGTGTGAAATTGTAGAATTTATTCCAAGTGGATGTCCTCAGCAGACAGCTCCCTACACGACGCTGCCACATCAGTATTACCAGTTGCTGTGGAACTTAGAGGAACTAGCACTCTAAGTTCTACTTGGAAATTCTACATCAATTAACAGTATGTGGTAAGTATTACAGTTTCCCTGGGTGGCAGCTTAGCCAAGGTCCAAATACGGAAGCTACTGACATTACAAGTTTGCAAGCTGCAATATTGATGTCTTCATGTTGCGTTTTGGAGACTTTTCTGTTGCAGGCGATAGACCCACCACACAACTGGGGCGCCAGTATTTCAGAAGTGTGGGGACGATATGTGGTAGGAAGTTTGTGGAACCCGCAGAGTCTGGTACTTTCCCTCACAGAAATGTAAAGAAAATGCTACATTATAGTTTATGTATGATGTTTGCAAGGCCTTCTGGGTAAGAAAACTTGGTGACATCTGCACACCCCTCTGAACCTCCCTGGATGTCTACTTACAGAAATGTCTTGAAGTTATCATTCACTGAATTTGAGTGCAGTGTCTCCAATAGAGAAAGCACATTTATACTATCGAGAATATTTGCAAATGGAGAAGTGTTAAATTGATAAATGGTAAATAAACATGTACGTAATAGGTACCAAATTACCATTGATACTTTGCAGTTGTTGGTTTTATTATTTCGACTTTTGGATTAAAATTGCAAATAAAGGTAGACCCTCACTCACAGTGTGGCATACTTCCACTTTGGATCCTTCCATCTAACACACATTTTGTATTCTGTAGCATTTTTATAGCACACAAGTGCTTCAAGCATGCATAGTTTACAGGCAGAGCTGCATACATGGTTAGAGAAGTATGTGTTTATAGTATGACCTATTTGAGTAATAATAAATGCAGTGATAGGTGTGTACCGTTCCTCATTATATGCAGTACCTTGACTTTAATGCACTTATATTGACAAGCACAGAACATTCACCATGTTTTGACGGAGGATAAGGATGACAAGCAGGCCACATTTATAACCTGTCTGACTAGTGGTGGATTCAGTAATCTTTGGGGTACTCTTAATTTGACTGTCTGCCTTCTACCAGCACAAAATTCCTATGAAAACAACCCTAAGCATAAATGTGACTATCTTCATGTCTCTGTCTCACTAGGAATCCTGACTAATGTGGATGCCAAGTGGACCTTTCCTAAGGACTCCCCATGGTAGCCTACTTAGGAAGAATAGTCTTTCATGCTTCTTTAGCTCTATCACTGCCCTAAATCCAACTTCTTCCACTGTGTGGTAGTAATTTGAGGGGCATCTGAGTATGTCCTATGGCCCATTCATTGGACATAGGGAAAATAGATACATTTGAGAATTAGGGTAAAATCCTGGGGCTGGCTCTCCTAAATTCCCTAAAAAGATCTTCCAGAAAGACTAAAGACCTTAGTGATTGGTAGGCTACTCTGTGAAAACATGGCGGATGTACCATCCTTTGTTATAGGCAGTGTATTCACTGTAATGTGCTGATAATATGGTGGACAGAGCATTCATTACGTTTTGACAGAGGAGGAAGGTGGTTGTTACAAGGCAGTATGGGGCCACCATAGGCGTTCATCTGAATATGCAGAAATTATAGAAGACGATACAGTAAGTCTTCCTAATTGACAGAGGGACATGTCACAATTTTCACAAAAACAATGCTGAAGAATATACATTTGAATCAGAAGAGCATGTAGAATTGCTTGGTTTGATTTCTGCACTCAGTTGCCGGCAGGGCAATTTCTACTTATTTATATGACTGCTGTGAGGATTACCTGCAGCACTGGCCACTTTCCAGTGCCTGTATTTTCCAAATTAGGTGGAACAATTTGAAAGACTGCTTAGCAAGTAAAGTAATGAGCAATGAAAGGTATTTAAAATCACATACTCTGACTTCTCCACTTTGAATCAGTTTTCTGGAACTTCACTGTTGTGTGGTATAAAGTGAAGTCAGTTGGCAAGCACATGCCTGGCTGAGATGGGCAGTGGGAACAGTAGTAGGGACTCTCCTACCTCTTTCTTTGCTGAGTACAAACTGCATCTGCCGTACAATTGACTCTTTTACATTGCTGTAAGAATGCCGTCTGCAAAGTGCTGACCATGTAGCCCTGCAATCTTCTTCACAACAAATAAAGTGGGGGTTACTGCTTCTACAGGAGTAAGACCATCAATAGCAGCCAATTCAAAGCCAAAGAAGGACATCAGTCTTCCTGTGGTAGTCTGAAAATAGACAACAAATGCAATATAGGTTGTCAAATGGACATCCCAATTTTGACACCATGTGCCAGCTTTACGAGTTACATCATATGGTTGAAGTAGCTTGTCAGTTTTTCTGACTCTATCCATGTGCTCATTATAATCAAGGATACAGTTGGACTTATGCCAACTGACTTTGACCAGAGAAGTGCTCTCATCTTGACTTGTAGTGAACACTCCTACTTTCCATCTATTTGATAATTTCACAGTCACTAGTTGTTTCAGCACAATGAATTGCTTTGACCTTTTTGAAGTTTATTACAAAAGAAGAAGCTCATGAGGGTATTCTTTGTGGAAACTTTGAAATGTACCTCCAGCCACTGTGCCAGCATTGTATAGCTTAGGAACAACTAGACGCCTATATTGAAATTGCCCTCATTAAAGTTATAGCTTTTATGAAAGAGTGATCGAGCAAGCTTCCATTCAGTCTCGTCAATAATTCCTAACGTGGGAAGGCACTCGTCAGGATTTATACTGGAGTCCTTCCAAGTATACACTCTTAGGCTGTATGCATAACCAGTTGAGGTCTCATGCAACTTGTACATCTTGATGCAGTAAAGAAGTTATCTTGCTTGGTCTGTGCTTCTTAAATAGCAGCTGTCCATTGTACAAGATCAGGCACTCGTTGACCACTGTATTCTTACCTGGAGTATAACTCCATGGAAGCTTGTCAGACAAAGGTTTCATGACAGGTCTAATGTATAACCAGCCATGGCCTGAATGGTCAAATGTAATGCTGCAGAGTTATCATTGAAGTGTAGTATATAAGGCAGAATCAAAAACAATATTTGGTCATGAAAGATGGAAGATGGTGTTACCCAAACCATTCAAGAAGACTGTAGTGTTAGTTTACACAATATCTCCATGAGCAATGTAAGGTTCCAAAATATTTCCAGCTCCCCAAGTAGAGTGGGATTCCCCAGGCTTGCATTACAGCGAGGAACAAGAGTACCTCCATCCTCCCTCAGAAACTGTTTGGCACACTGATATTTTTTAATAGTCTTTTTATTAATGGCTTCAACAGACATCTGCTCAAACAACATTAATATCCCTGGAAACCATGAAACATGTTCTCAGTAAGCAGCCCACAATGAGCCCAAAGCGCCCAACTAACCAGAACAACCCCAGCCGTCCCAAACCAGTACCAGGTAGCCAGCTGCTGTCATTCAGCCAGACGAGAGTTCATCAAGAACACACACCCAAAATCTAAGACCAACATGTACATAGGTCACAGTTGTGGGTTCCATCGCTCTAACCACCTCCTCACGGTACCCAGCATGTCGTTCCACCATGTCCTCCCAAACGCTAGCTCCCATCCTGCGCAGTCTTTTAGGGGTGCCACATTTTCTCAAATGTTCGAGGACAGCCAACCATCTGGTCTGCCTTCTTGCACCAATTGAGATTAATTTCCCTATCCTGAAGTGCGGGTGCGATGGGACTCCCCCATTTCTGAATAACGTCGCGTCGTTCCAGGGCCACATTGCAGAAGAGCAGTGTTCACCTTTCTAGCATTTGCTCCCACCCAGGGAGCCAGGGTAATCAGTTGTACTGAATCTACAGCTCTGTCACCTCAGACATGCGTACTCTCACTTTATTCCAAAATCTCCTCAACGGCGGGCACTCCCAAATTGCATTCAGCCTGGTGCCCTCTGACTGCATCTCCTCAAACATAAGGCAGACTCTCCACGTCCCCATCTCTTTGCAGCAATTTCAGTTGTAACAGGTGGAAGCCCGCCCATATGGCCTCCTCCCTTGGGTAGCGGCAGGCATCCCCCTACCCATCATCCTCCAGCCTCCCCAGGTCCTGCTCTCCACCTGTCTCTGAGTGTGACTAGCGTGGGCAGATTATGGGCCTTCAACGTGGTGTGGATCAGGGAGACAGCATGCGCAAGTAAGGGTGAAGCCAGCACCCGAAACTCCAGAGCCTCGTGTTTCTCAATGATATGCTGCATCTGCACATACTGGAGATATTGCACCCCTGACAAGTCATACTCTTGCCCAAAATCCTGTAGTGCCACCACTACCTGACAAGGGGGCCATTATGTGCGCGAGCAGAAGAGGCATTAAAGTTTTCTCAGACTTATACCCTGATGACCAATTTCTCACACCATGGAATGAAGCCTCTACATTTATGGATACATTATTATATTACCAACTATGAGCAACATGCTGGGTGCTACACAATAACTTCCCTGCCCCTCCACCAACACTCCCCTGCACTGGAGCAGATGCTCGCATGCTCATCCTCGCGGAAACTGATTACCCGCCTATATAATCACATGCAAAGTTCTTTCCCAATTGTTACCCGAGGGTCAGAGAGGTATGGAACATGAATCTGGGCTCTCCCATGTCAGACGAACAGTGGGCCTTCTGCTGTGGCCAATTAGAAATGCTATCCCCAAACTATCGGCTACGTCTCATTCTTTTAAAATGTATTCATAGACTATACTGTACGCTCGTACAGCGGTGAAGTGCCCCACTCAATACCTTTGCCCATCTGGTATGGGACTGTCCAAAAGTGATGGCGTTCTGGCGTGGGGTGTATGCTATCATACATGAGGTCACTGGTACACCTGCTTACTCCCATATGGTTGGGCTGCTTGGATATGAAAAGGACATACCTACTGCGAATCTTCGCGTCACTGCCATTTTACTTTTCCTGGCCAGGCACAGGGTGGCCATGCATTGGGGCAGGACGCAGGCCCCAACCACTCAGGCATGGCTAGAGGATGTGTCGTATTGCCAGAACAAGTCTCCCACTATGCCTATTAGACCTCGTCCTAAAGACATATGGGAGCCTTTCACTGCCTTCCTCTGACGGCGTGCCACTGAACCACCTGAGCCCACGGAACGTGGGCAGGTGCCCCATCACCACCTCCGGAGGACCCTGCCCCAACGTCACATTGACTGCATTTTCATGTATATGGACTAGATCGTACTGACACTATTCTCTGACAGGCTTGCTGCCACTGTGGCTTGTGGGGGCTTCGCATGTGATTATGATATTGATGATTCTTTAAATGTAAAGTGTGCTTGCGGCAACCAGACTAAAGGTGTATGTATTCTTCAATTTAGTATGACTGTAACTGGTATGTTGTTTATTATTGATAAATGCCAATAAAAACACAAAACAATAAAAAGTCTCCCCTCCCAGCCCAAAATCACACTGCCTTCTGCCATATATCCGTATCCACATATGTCGGTGAGGGGAGCGGATGTGTCCTCCCCAGCCATACAGCTACCACAGGTGGCCCAAAGGTCCCCGTCTATCTATCTGCCAGCAAGGAGGATTCCTGTTGGTTAGAGAAAACCCAGTCATTTGCTACCACCAAGTGGGCCGCACAACAGTAGTTTCAGGTTGGGCAGGGCGATACACCTGTCCCATGCCATCCTAGTCTGCATCACCAGGGCAGTATGGGAAGCTCCCCATTCCATAGACGTGTTCCAGTAACCTCGTCCACCTGTATGAATAACCCCTCTGGCACTACAGCTCCTTAGGGGTGACTTGATAATATTTCAAAGGATGATTTAGACTTGTCAAAAGGGGGTTATTTTGACAGGTTGAATTTGCAGTTTTAAACTGCACAGCCAGGCTACAATGATAGGCCTGGAGATATGCCTGACAATGCCACTGCAGTGGATAGGACAGAGAGTGCTGCAGCAGTCCACTTGAAGTGTTTAATTTTCAGCCCCTGGGTGTGCTTGGAAACTTGTATGAGGGACCTAATGGCAAATTTAATACACCAGTTTGGTGTATACCAATTTTACCATGTTGAAAGGAGAAGCACAAGCACTTTACCACTGGTTAGCAGATCTAAAGTGCACAGAGTTCTATCACCAGCAAAAATAGCGTTCAGCAAAAAGGCAAATAAATCCAGGGTGACCTAGCAGAAACTGCAAATTTTCAACTGAGGACCTCTCAGTATTGTCAAGGTGTGAGGAATCTCCCAAAATCGAACAACAAGTAGTAGTGAGGTACATGTTGGCCCTCAGGGCTTAGATGAAACACTTCAGGAAGGAAAACACAGAGAATTGTGAGGCAAGCCAGGAGGTGGTGAAATAGTGGTATGACCAGAAAGCCACTCTGGTTGAATACCAACCTGGCCACAAAGTGTGGGTCATGGATCCACACAGGACTGGTGGGCAGGGTTCTAAGAGGTCAAAGGAAAAAAGAGTAAGGTTACCCACCTAGTGGACCTCCAGGCATACAGGAACCCTTAAGGGAACTACATGTGTGTCATCTCAAGCCACACTTTGAGAGGTCTGAATTAACAATGCTCATGGTGACACGCTGGAGGTGAGGAGGAGGACAGTGAAGCCCTCCCAGACCTACTGTCTTCCAAGAAGCAGGATGCGTCAATGGAGGGAATCATCCTCTTCTCCACCCACAGAACAGCGGAGAGACTGTTGTCAATTATTGGGACCATTCCGTTCTCTTTTCTTACGTACCCTAGGGCTCACCAATTGGTGCACCCATCATATGGATACCGGGCACTGCATGCCTGTCAAAAATAACATTTGCAGTCTGAGTGACAAAGTGAGAGCCAGCATCAAAGATGAGGTTTCTGATTATGGGGTGATTGAGCCCTCCGCTATTCTCTGGCCCATTTGAGTGGTTTTGCTACCAAAGGCTGCCCCCTAGAACTTAGGACCTGTGTAGACTATAGGGACCTCAAATAGGTCACCTAGACAGATGGTCATCCCAGTCCCAGGCCTAACAAGCTCATTGATAGGTTAGGGGCTGTCAAGTTCTGCAGCACCTTTGATTAGACAGCAGTGTATTGTCAGATTGTCCTAAATGAAGTGGCTTAGGGGAAGTCAGCATTTGTACTAGTGAGCATTTATAGTTCAGAGTTATGTCCTTTAAAAGGACAAATTCCCCTCTATTTTCCAGACACTGGTCCACAGGGTCTAGCTGGGCAAAAAGCTCAAGTGCAGCTTACCTGGATAACACTGCTTTATTTAGTTCCAGCTGGGATGACTGCCCTGTACCACCTCAAACAAGCAGACCTGACTATCAAGGCCATTAAGTGCCAGATAGGTCAGCGCTCAATGGTGTATTTGAGTCATCAAATTGGTGGAAGCCATGTTAAACCTCTACAGCCCTAGATACAAACCATTATGGCTTGTGCAACTTTTCAGACCCAGGTAAGAGTCTCCTTAGGCCTCATGGCACCATTGTTACCCACTGATTGAGAGGACTTCCGAAAAACAGTCAAGAAAGGTGATCTGGACAGAGGTGTCCCAGAAAGCATCTGATGCCTTGAAGGAAGACATGTGTTTAGCACAAGTACTTAAACTACCTGTCTTCAGTAAGGAACTCCTTATGCAGACAGATGCTTCAGGGCATGGTATTGGGGCTGTCACAGCTAAATGAGGAGGGCCTGGACCAACTGTAACCTTTATAAGCAGGCAGCCACTACCCAGAGACAGCCGCGGCCGGCATGACTCGCAGGTGGAGGGGGGGTTGCGTGGGGGATAAAAACTTACATTCGGCGGTCCTCCTCGCAGGAAGCAGCCGCAGGCAGCCTCCCTCTCCTCCCTTGGCAGAGTTGTAATTGACTGGGACGCCATTCGCACAGATGTCTATGGGGAGGCCGTTTTCTCCATGCAGGCTGCATGCTGCTTACATGGAGAAAACAGGAGAGTGTGCATGACTGGTTTGGTCGGCCAAACCAAAGCTTCAAAACCACAACGAAGCTGAACTGCGTCACAAGTGCATTTTCAATTTCCATGAACGAAGCCCTTTAAATACACTAGCGGAGGTTGATTATGTCACATACACTACAGGAGTCTTGTGTCTAACACGGAAGTCGGCAGATTGTTTTTACACGCGGTGAGTTGTGGAGGCTATTTTGAGATCAATACCATGGTTTTCACGTTCTACTGTAGTAGCTGACGGGAGGTTTCCATTGTGCCTTACAGAGCCTTGACGAACTGGTTATTTAAACCACGGTGCGGCAATTTTTGAAACTGGTTTGACTGCAACCGGGTAAGATTACTGGCAGTAGATACTGTTAGGCCTGCTTTGACTTTATAACTCGTGTTGCGGTGCGAGTTGTAATACCAGATATCCTTTTTATTTCAGCCTTACTAAGTTCCTTTAATATTCGAATTCATTTGAAAGTTGCTGGGGTAAGGCAGTGTTGTAGCTGTTTATTCACTCACGTTGGGGTGTGGTAATTGGAGACAGCTGACATTCTCAGAGACACACTTTCACATATTGTTTCACATGGCACAGTGATTCACGTAGGTAACTTTCCATTATTAGATTGGGTGAATGGCTTTCCTACACCCTCCTTCACATCTCTTTTTTTCATCTATGAACATTTACGAGTGCAAATCCTATTTAGTGCTTTGTCATTATGGTAACATGTTTCTCATCTGAATATTCATTTCTGTGTTGTAGCTCAGGATGGAGGACATCAAGACACAATTGACTGTTTTATTTCTTATTCCCTGACGAAGGGTTTAGTATTAACCCAAAATGCATTGGAATTGAGTTCATACTTTTCATTTTGTAAATAGGCAAAATATTGTTCTATGTTGACTTGTGTTATCTCAACGAATAACGGTTTTGATTAATATTTACATGGTTATAACTCATGGATGGAAGTGATATTAACTTAGCATGGAGTTGTTAACTAAATTTGCCGTAAAGATGATTCTTGTTTATCAAACATGAATATTCTGTTTAACTCTAATATTTGAAGTGTGTTTACATTTGCAGAGACATTATTGTCGGCAGCTGTGCTTCACGTAGGTTGTGGTTTTTCCACCGCCTTGTTCTTTCATTTTCGTATCTGGTTAGGGAAGTAGGGCTACATCCCTTCACGTGAATATACGCAATAAATAGGTAAAAGATTGGATAAACAATATTTACAGCTAGAATAAATCATCTTAATTCGTGGTGTGCAGGCCCACTCTTTGAATTAGTATTTATAAGTATGGCATCTAAAAGTTTAATGTCACACATATCCTTACAATGTAAATCTCTAAAAGCTATTTTCTCTGTTAGAAGGTAGGTTGTTCCATAAGAAAACACTGGGTCACATTACTTCCTTTGATAATGCTAATTTTATTTTGGGAATATATTTCTTATATAATTCAAGCACTCTTTTTATTAGTCATTTCAAATCTAATTTAATGGTAAAATTGAATTTATGATAACTCTTAAGGAAAAGGCACCTTTAGAAAGTTACCCTTTCCCTGCCTAAAGCTTCTGGTGGCCCCTTTTCATTTTTTCTCCCACTTCTCCTAGCTAGTAAGTAGCATTTGTATAGGTATGAAATGCCTCCTATGAGCAAACAATAGGCTTACATGAATGGATAGAGATTATCATTCTGAACCTGATAGAATATGCAGAGTAGGGCTGTGAAGATCCTTTTTAGGTCGAGCCTGGGCGGCGTATGTGCTGCTCTGTGAGGAATGCTGTATTAAGGAATGGAATAAAAGCTCCTCCCATTTCCCATCCATCTTTTCAATTGGCTCCTGTTGCAGTACTTTTAAAATCATTGCTTTTTATTCCTGAATAGGCTTTCTAGTCCCATAACAACTGGACTTTTTACTTGTGGTATTACACGGTCTGCTTTATCTAGTCGGTGAGCATAAATTTCTTTAATGGTAATTAATGTAAAGAGCACAGAAGGTACGCCAGCTTTAGCAATGGCGGACTTTTTTTTGTTTTTTAGTATTTGCAGTGCGCGCTTTCACGTTCGCTTAATGGGCATTGGCTATAAATATGCCTCCCCAACCCTCTGCACAGACGCCATGCGAAGCAGGCGCTGTTAATTAGAGAAATCTGTGGACACTTCCTCCATTGTTTTCTTATTTGTGGCTCGTGGCACAACTTTATTTTTTTTCTTCTTCAATTTGTTTACTTAATTTTCAGCAGTAACAATGGTGCCTGAGTGTGTATGCGCAGCTTGCCAAAATGCTTTTTTAGTAACTCAGTGCGATAACTTTGAAGTAAGCTCAGTTCCTTGCTCCCTCCCCCACTGCACAGATGCTGCACTTCATGGTTCGTAAAGCGGGCAGTGGTAATTTAATACATCTACGGAGGCTTCCTCCATGTTGCATTGTTCCCCCTCCCTACCCCATCCATGCACTTCGTGAGGCTTCATTTTTTTTGTTTTTTAGCAGACGCAGTTTCCGCTTCATGGTGTTTACATATTTTGTTTGGTTTTATTTTTCCTATTGGGGCAGTCCTCAGCCTCCGTTAAAGGTATCCCCGCATCTGTAGCACAAACGGCATCACTTCTCAAGTTGCAGACTCGCCTTTGCCGCTTTCAGGATCGCCACCCAGACATGGGCGAGGGGGAGGAGGAAGATCAAGGATCTGTGAACCTCTCCGGGGCGTGGGTCAGAACATGGTTAAACTAAATACAGACGTAGAACAGTTGTGTATACACATAAGGTATTTTTTATTTATATTTAATATTCATTTTGATCAAATATACTTGGTTACTTGAGACCATTATTAGTGTGGCCCGCCTTTTTTTTTTCCTATTTGTGGCTCGCGTTTGTTTTGACCCTTTCCCCGCAGTTGCCTGTTCTGTTTTCAGTAGGTGACCTGCATTAAGACAGTTGTCTCCTTTTTCCCATGGGTTTGGCAACTAGCAGTTCAGATGTTTTAGTTGTATCTATTTTTTTGCATTAGCTTTGCATTGCACGCTGCTGTTTTATGTTAGTAAACTAAACTACCTTATCTTCTGCAGTATACAACAAACTGCAATGATGGACCCTTCCTAGAGTCAGCACCTGACTAACTTTCTCCCAATAATATTCGATATCCCTTAGATTAGTATAGGGGATTGTGTGCACACTGAATGGCACCCATCATCACTGTGCCTGTTCCCTCAAGGAATTTCAGTACAATGGAAAAACAACAGCAAAGGTGCACCACAACAAATAAGATAATAAGTGCAAGAAGTATTTGAGCACAATAAAGAAAAATAACATAAAGGAGTATTGTTAGTCTTCTTTTAATCTTTAATTTTCAATTCGCAGTGAAACAAAAACAGCCGACGCGTTTCGTCCCGAGCCGGGACTTCTTCAGGGCTGTCGGTAAAAAACATATACATACAATCAATTTTGTGTTCAACAAATAACTTACAATCTTACAATCTAAACAACGACAGACAAGTTAAAAACTAAAAACTTCCTACGATAGACATGGAGCTATTTACATTGATCCTTGGGCTTAAGTCCACAGACAATCTTTGCTCTTAGGGTCAAAGCCAGGCATCAAGATGTATACATTTGTGAGAGCAATTTGATATGTTAAAAAACAGATATACAGACATTATATACATGTACACAAAATCATTTTCTGATAATTACATTACAACCCAACATATTCTATCTCAGGAGGGATAGATATGTACAAAGCGCCTCCAGTATATGCTTGAAGCACCAGGAGGGACCAAGCTGAAAACGGGAATGAGAAAATTTGAAGAAAAAAGGCAGAGTAAACGAGAGGAGGCCCCATAACATTCATGTCAACAATGTTCATTGGTTCCTTTCCCTGCTTACCATGGCAGGCATACAAAAGGTCCTAATCATTGTTATATATCTCCGTTGTCTCTCTCCTGTCCTTCTGCACTTGCAGACTTTTCCCTCTTCTCTTCTCACACGAACTAGTTGCTATTCAATCACATGAGGCTTGGGGGCCGCAGAATAAAGTGGGCTTTTATTCTAGTTTGGCTTTTCTGAACCGAAGATAGACGTCTTGTTCAGTCTTGCTTTAATTGGACCTTTCCTTTATGGTCACGAGGCCAGGTATATTATTATATTTACCCTGCCTGCAACACCTGTAGTTACGTTTTTTCATCGGTCTTTAACTAGATTAATCCTAGGATTGATGAGACTATATATTTCATGACTCATCGTTTCCCCTTCAGGGATTTATATTGTCTACTGCAATAAAAATAGGAATGCCTTCTAATTACATTCTTCGTGGGAACATAGGCAAAGATGGCCGCCGCCATTTCTTCTCACCTCTTATCCCTTACGTTAGGGATAAATTCACCCATGTACAATAGACGCATTATTCTTTGGAAATGTGTCTTTTCTTCCCATCTGCATTAAGTTATCCTATTAGACAGTACCAGATGTGTTTATTTTTAAGACACATATAGAAATTGGTCTGTTGTTTATCGTTTTTCGTTGCACTAGGATATATATAGCCTACAGGGCCGTTTACAGCATTCAACGGACCCTTGGGGTTAATATTTAAGGGGGTACACTTATCACACAACGAGGTGCTAGGGGGTTAGAATCTAGATATTTATGCCCCACTTAGCTACTCTAAGATGGCCGCCGTCATTATATAGGCGTGTATGGCGAATTGTTGACAAACTGACGCTCCAGTCGGTACTACGTTTGGCTGCTTAAAACTAAGTTCTTCTCACCGGTGTTTTATTCCTGACTTTTTATTTATTCAGTGGGACGTATGGAGAATATTTAGGTCCGTCCATAGGACCATCGCTGCATTGCGGTGATTAGGAAGGGCGGACAGCCTTTTAATAATAAGGCACACAGGGTCGGATCACGGTACCGTATTGATAATTACGGACATCAAGAAGGGCGGGCACCGCTTAGGGGCAAGGAATACTGCGTGAAAGGTAGCTGCCACACACCACTCTAAGATGGCCGCCATCGCCACACAGACTCGTGTGTTGACACTGCGATTCACCGATTCCCGGCGCACAGGAGCCGGCACGACTGCCTCAGGTGCGGCCCCTTAACCTAATTGCTCCCAGTATATAACAGGGAAGATGGGCCCACTACAATCGTACACATCGTCGCTGGGGGTGTTTCGCTGCAACGAGGGGTGTGGATGGACGCCGGTCGTTTTATCAGGAACGGTGAGTTTGTTATGTTACTAGGTAACTCCTTGTAAATATTGGATTTCAGAATTGGTACCTGTTTTAGGTCGTTCTCTTGCATTACCTGCCCAGCAAGAACTTTTGTTATTAAGTTCAAATGCACCATTGCCCATTATTGGTTTTTGGCTAAGGGGATATATCTATGGATAGTCAAATCCCCCCTTTACAATTTGGAAAATTTAAATATAGCCTATTACCATGACTAGCACCCCCACTGAATAAAATCAGAATAGCCAATAGACCATTCACTTTGGTAATATTAGTCACACCACTGGACCATTCACCAGGTGTGATTATGACTGACCAATGCCTAGAGGGTGGGATACTATTTTTAAAATCTATACTGCAATGTATGCTATTAAGAAATATTTTTTGTTGCCTGAGTTAGTGACACCCCACCATAACAGAAGATTATACTTATTCTCTCATTTGCCAGACCTGCTGTAATACAGTGCCCACACCCTAACCTTATGGACAAAGAGGACCTCCAGTCCTCCGCTAGAACCACAGATCACTCAGGTAAAACCTATTCTCTACCAGCTTTGGTCTCTGTGATTTCCCAATTTGAAACACCTTGCAGAGAGTATATTCAATTCTTCCTCCTTAATGTGTTTTCAGTAGTTGACCTAAGAAAGCTATATGATTAAGGTGACAAGATCGTGCTCACCATTCAGGAACATTGGATAAAGACTGCCATCTTCGCCGATTGGCATGTTTCCAGTAAGTAGATTATGGAAGAGGAAAATTAGATTTAAAAGACCGGGCTTTACTGTCCCCCCTCCCGGTCTGCCACTTACTCATTGAGAATTATAAACTTAAATGAATAAACTCTAAGATGTTGATTCTTGCTTTTTCATGTCCCCGCCAAAGGTCCAATTGTCTTAAATTCGACATTGCAACGAAATCATATACATCAGGAGTTAAGTAGCTGGGAAGGTAATCCTTGGACTCCAGTTCCCTTGACATTATCCTGCCTCCATAAGCGACGTATTATAAGACTTAAAGGTAAATGTGCGTTGATTTCGGTTTAACAAGGGTATTGGTCGCTGGACGTAGTTGGTTACTCTTCTCACTGGGTCCCTTACTAGATGTAACTAGCCCACTCCTGTTATGGGGCCTCCTCTCGTTTACTCTGCCTTTTTTCTTCAAATTTTCTCATTCCCGTTTTCAGCTTGGTCCCTCCTGGTGCTTCAAGCATATACTGGAGGCGCTTTGTACATATCTATCCCTCCTGAGATAGAATATGTTGGGTTGTAATGTAATTATCAGAAAATGATTTTGTGTACATGTATATAATGTCTGTATATCTGTTTTTTAACATATCAAATTGCTCTCACAAATGTATACATCTTGATGCCTGGCTTTGACCCTAAGAGCAAAGATTGTCTGTGGACTTAAGCCCAAGGATCAATGTAAATAGCTCCATGTCTATCGTAGGAAGTTTTTAGTTTTTAACTTGTCTGTCGTTGTTTAGATTGTAAGATTGTAAGTTATTTGTTGAACACAAAATTGATTGTATGTATATGTTTTTTACCGACAGCCCTGAAGAAGTCCCGGCTCGGGACGAAACGCGTCGGCTGTTTTTGTTTCACTGCGAATTGAAAATTAAAGATTAAAAGAAGACTAACAATACTCCTTTATGTTATTTTTCTTTATTGTGCTCAAATACTTCTTGCACTTATTATCTTATTTGTTGTGGTGCACCTTTGCTGTTGTTTTTCCATTGTACCTTATCTTCTGCCTTGCAAACTGAGTTGCTTAAAAGTGTTTCACTCACTAAGGGCCCGATGTAGGTAAAACGCATTTACCGATTTTAAAATACCGAATCGTACCAAATCGGTATTTCAAAATCGGTAAATGATATGTAGATAAAAAAAATCGGAAATTTTCCGAATCGGTAGCAATCGGTATCGTGAGTCGATACGTACCGATTCGGCAAGTTCCGAATCGGTATAAACAGAATCTGCCACCACCGAATCGGAAAATACCGAATCGGTAATAGCAATACACCCCTTGGGCCAAAAGGCCAATAGGAATGCATTATAAATACCGAATTCGGTAAATGCCGATTTGTCGAGCAAGGAAACTGAAACTAAAGCCATCAGCCAATGAGGTGGAAGCACCCTCCCCCACAGGGTGTGGCAAGCCAGGCAGGTGCAACTCATCAGAACTTTCTGGAGAGGCAGCCTGAGCTGAGCAGCCACAGTGAGCAGCAGTATCCAGATCCCTGTAAAACATGGCAAGCAGCTCTGAGAGGCAGAAGGCAGAGCGCAAGCGGAAGAGCAAATTCAGCACCATGGAGCTGCAAGTGTTGGTGGAGGAGGTGGTGAGGGTACACAGCCAGCTGTATGGAAGGCTGTCCCTCACTGTTCCAGAGAGCACTAAGAGGAAGCTGTGGATTGAAATTGGGAAAAGAGTAAACGCTGTCGGTGTCACCCACAGGAGCCTGGACGACCTCAAAAAGAGGTTCTACGACATCCGCGGCGTCACTAAAAGGAAACTTGCCGAGCTGCACAAGCAGGCTGGACTAACTGGTGGAGGCAAGAACCGGGCGCCACCCCTCACTGAGCTGGAGGAACTTGTGGCGAATACCATTGAGCGCGCGAGTGTTGTGGGAATTGGGGACCTGGATAGCTCATCCCGAGCTACAGCTACAGGTAAGAAGCATGCGCAACTTGACACACCATACCAGACATCTCCCCTTTAGACCAAATGCACAGCCAAACCCCAGCCCAGTACTGCTAGCAACAGACATGATCAATGCATCATGCTAAATGCAGTCAGCAAAAGTACCCTAAAATGCCACTGCAGAAGCGTAATAAAAAGAACTGTAATACTGCATCAAAGTATTAGTAATGAGATGTGCAATGTTTTAATAGTAGTGAATGTAATACATTAGCAATCAGTTGACAAATGCCTCTTTATACCTAGGGGCACCATCAGGCGGGGGAGCAGCAGCTACTCAAGCACCAGCTCCAGCACCATCAGCCAGTGCGGTGGCAGTGCCAAGCACCAGTGTACATGTACAGGAGGAGGACAACAGCAGCGCCCTGGGCAATGAGGAAGACACTGGACATTCCCCACATTACCACACTCCCCCAGACTGTCTCTGTCTCAGACGCCCCCATTGCATTTCTCCCCGGAGAACTCACCACCACAGACCCACCCTGCACCGGCCACATCTCCTGCCAGGAGGAGAATTGTTGCACCATTAAACCTCATGGAGGGAGCAGCGGGTCAGGCTCCAGCACAAAACCCTGTAACACCTGTGTCACCCCAGCACACACAGCAGGGCAGCAGCAATCCCCGGAGGCCACGTGCATCCAGCAGTGCACATCCAGCACAGGAGGGCAGCGTGTTCCGAGGGCTGGAGGGCAGTATGGTCAGAATCCAGAGAATGCAGGCAAAATCAATCTTGGCCTGCCATCGCCAGTTGCGGCTGCACAACCTGCAGATGGGGGAGATGGCACAGGGATTCAAAACATTTGTTGATAGCAACAAGGACATTGCAACAGGTATAGGGAGAATGACCACTGCCATCACCCAGCTCTGCAATAAAATGGATGAACACGAGCACTGTCGCCGCAGGGATGCCCGCATGCTGAATAGGTCTATGAACCGCCTTGCTGCTGCAACCGCCCAGCTATGCCAACGTGGGGCAAACATGGAGGGCAGCCTCACCCAGAACATGGCAGAGGTGACTAGGGGCATGGCCCGCATTACCAACGCAATGGAGACATTACTGATATCCAACACAGTTGTTAATCCCGCCCTGGGCCTGGGCGAGGCTGGGGACAGCAGCAGCCGCAGCAGCCCGGCCAGCGCAGTGTTTGAGCCGCGCCGGAGCAGCAGGCGCTCAGCTGAGGCTGCTGGTCATACAGAAGGGGGTGAGCCACATCCTAGTGGGGCTGCTAAGCGCAGCAAGAAATAAGACTGCCAGGGCGGGTGAGGCCACCCGGACAATTGACATTTGACCACATCTTGTTTACTTTTTTTTTTGTTGCACATCAGTGCAGTAACGTTGTTGCAACATTATTAAATTTCTTTTTTGAAAACATACATTGACCTGTCTGTGCATCTGTACTCACTCAGAAATAGTTGGCTGTTATCTCCTCACGCCTGTATCTGCCGTCACTTGGTGCACTCCAGCAGGTAGTGGTAGTGGCACAGCATTGTCATCGTCAGGGTCCTCGTAGTCGGACAGATCAACCTCAGTGCCTTTCCTGACTGCAAGGTTGTGCAACATTGCACAGACAGCAATTATTTTGCAGCAGGTGATGGGGGTATATTGTCTAGCACCTCCGCTCTTGTGCAGGCATCTGAACCTGCTCTTCCAGATGCCAAAGGTCCTTTCCACTACATTCCTCGTGCTTTTGTGGGCACGGTTATACCTCCTTTGGCTGGGTGTTGAGGGGTTCAGGTAGGGGGTGAGAATGAACGAGCGGAGGGCATATGCACTGTCGCCTAGAAGGAAAAGGGGTGACATTACTCACATGCATACATGTACTTCATACTGCTATTTACGTTATGGGGGTCTGACACTGTGTCTTACCTAGGAGGTATCCTTCACCAAATTCCCCTGCCATCAGCCGTGCATAAATTCCGCTATTCTGGAAGATATAGGAGTCGTGGGTACTCCCCGGAAACTTCGCCACCAGGTCAGTGATGACACCCTTGGCATTGCAAATCACCTGGACATTTATGGTGTGCCGTGACTTCCGATTGCGGTATACGTATTCCGTGTCAGCAGGGGGGCAAATCGGAATGTGTGTGCCGTCTATGCAGCCAATGATGTGGGGGAATCCTGCCATCTGGTAGAAGTCAGCTTTAGTCTGTACCAGTTCTGCATGGGTTGCAGGGAAGGAAATGTACTGGTCCATCCTCTGGATCATGGCGTCAAGGAACTTGTGGAAGAACCTTGACAGGCTGCTCTGGGTCACCCCTCCTGCCACAGCAACTACACTTTGATAGCTGCCAGACGCCAGCAGGTGTAGGCAGCATAGCACCTGCACATGCACAGGGATTGCGTGTGCCCTTGGGGTGGGGTGCTGCAACAGGGGTTTGAGGTCCCTAATGAGGTCTCTGATGGTCTCTGGGTCCAGCCTGTACCTCTGTAGGATCTCTGCATCAGTGAGCATGGACAGGGTGATCCTCTGTCTGTACACCTGCTCCTCTCTCTGCCATTCCCTCTCTCCTTCCTGCTGTAGCCGTAGCCGTCTTGCTATGACATAGAAAGCTGCCATGTTGCAAGTAGAACTGCATTTTGGGTCCTTTTTTATAGGTTGCACCTGGTTACCACCTGATTCCAATCCATGGTAATTACCGAATCTGAAATACCGAATTTGAAGCAAATTCGGTATTTCAGTGCTTACCTACATCTCAATCTTCAGCTTTTCACAACGAATCGGATTATCACCGATTCGGTAATTATACCGAATCGGTACGTTCACGATTCTGTAAAATCTCCGATTCGGTCGAATACCGATTCGGAAAAAATAAGGATTCTGAAAAATCTCCGATTCGGTATTCTACCGATTCGGAGATTTTTCTGATTCCTTATTTTTTCCGATTCGGGATTTTACCGACTCGGTGACTTTCCGATTCGGTAATTTCACCGATTTTGTCGGATTTCGGCCTCCTACATCCCGATGGCTCAATTCCGATCGGTAACAGCCGAAAATACCGATTTTCGGCCGTTACCGACCGACCTACATCGGGCCATTAGTCTTTAACATGTAATAGTGGCTGAGGCACTTCCTCTATGATACGCTTGTTCGACTAGGACTGCGTATTTGGATGGCTAATCCTAATTAGTAACAAGTATTTGCAATGCAATAGGTCTCGCCTTTGCGAGAGTTTGAGCTATTGGCATTGTAAATGACAATGTCTTTTATTCATGGGTTGTTTTTTAAAACATAAATAAAAGGCATTGTCATTTACAATGCCAATAGCTTTCGCAAATGCGAGACCTATTGCATTGCAAATGCTTGTTTACCTTAATGTGTCAAATTCTTATTCAATGTCAGATCCTGCTTGACAGGTCTGCTGGGGTTTTTTCATATGTACTTGGTGCGCACTTCAAAGAGACCTCCCCATTCACAGGCAAATGTTATCTGAAATTTGGGCAGGGCCCTTCATTTGTCCCCCCCAGACAGACAGGCCCCAATCACAAGGAGTCTCCTTTTGACATGAAAGTGTCAAAGCCTGTTTGACAGGTCTTCGGGGTTTACATATAACACTTCAGGCGCACTGCAAAGGAGGGAAACATGATACCAAAACGATTCATGTGTATTCACTGCTGGGTAGCTGAAAGGACAAACTTCTGTCTCTGAGGTTGGTGTGGGTACAGGACGTGCCTCAAATTGGATTTTAGTGTTAGACCTGGGAGAAAACTTGGATAACCATATTACACTCCCCCAGACACCCCCAGCCCTCAGAGCCCAAGTTTAGGGTGGCCGAGACTTTTGCCATCTTGAAAATACCCAGAGTGGGTATGGTTAGCCTCAGGAACATATACCCTATTGGTTAGGGCAATCCCAGGGGCATTCCTTAGGTCATGCCAGAAATAAATCCGGGACCTACTAAACTTCAGAACACTTTCTGGATCTGTAAAAGAACAGAAGAGGAAGACTGGATTATCTGGACTGCTGTCTGTGACCAGATGAGGGCCCTGAAGACAGGATTGTGCTCGCTCTTGTACCCAGGACAAAGAAGTGGAGTCCAGGGGTCATAAAACTTACATCCTGTTAAACCTGCAAGGTTACAAGCTACAAGAGGATCTTTTCCTAACAGTTCAGCTGGCAAGTTGCAACTGGTCTTGAACTGGACTTTCCTGTTAGCCTTTGCTTGCCACCCTGTGAGTCTTTAAATGCTTCCCATGAAGTCCTGGCGGGCTTTAGAAGTGTACCTACAGTGCATTGGTCAGTGTCAAATTGCACCTAGATTATGTGGTACCATGGCCATTGACTATCACTAGTACTTTGTGCTTTATGACGGTATTTCTATTTAATCTTTATTCATTCATATATCCAATTCTCTTTATTGGAACGTTATCATTTTGAAGTCATTTTAAAAAAATGATTTATTTATTTTATTGTTTAGAGGAACATTGCACATTGTACAGTACAACAAGGTTGAGGATAAAAGTCGCACTGCAAGGACAAATCTAATCACATAAAATATCACATAGCATATCAGTACAATCACATTTCCAGCACATATCTCCACAAAATGTGGGTCTCTGAGCTGATGACAGCGCTCAACAGCAGGTTCAAGGGGCTATAGTTTAGTCTGGGCCTCGGCTCGGCCCTCAGTGGGCATAGGTGAAGTTGCTAAGGGGTCACCATCCCCGGAGCCACCCACTACTTGGTATGGTGCTGCACCTCGCTACTCTGCCAGATAGGCAACCAGCAGGGCCAAATATCCTTTGGTCTTGATCGCACCGATATTAGTTCCCAATAAGTCTGGAGGAGTACTTGGCAATAAGCTGTATCACGCAGCTATTGATTAAGCTGAGGCACGGGGCATCTGCCTCATTGACTAGCGACCCTACCCTTGCCCAGCAGAAGCAGGATTGCGGTCAGCTTGCGGACATCTGAGGGGATATCTTTCACATAGCCTACTAGGTCTGGGCGGTAAATTCCGCTCCCGAAATTTGCGGAATTTGGGTAATTTCGTGTTCCGCTGAGAGTGCAAAATTACCCGAAATTCTGCGTTCCACGACTTCGTGAAACATTTTTGCTTGTTCGCGTTCTCAAAGTGCGTGTTCACGAGATATTTCCCCCGAGCACGCAAACAACGATTGCGAACAGGAAAAAAGCATCGCGAACAAGCAATTCCGCGTGTTCTCGGAGATTTTTACCATTTCGCGAAGATTTGCGTCATGCAATGACGCAAATTCCACCCACCCCTATAGCCTACAAAACTACTAGCGGTGACCGCCAGGGCACAGGACCTGTAATCAACGCAGTAGAATCCAACACCCCCACCCAAAAGCATGCGACTGCCAGGTACTCCCAAACTAGGTGTAAGAAAGTAGTGGTGGGCATAGCACACCGCAAACAGCGGGCATCATTCGTTAGTCCCATCCTATGCCAGTGGCAAGTGTGCAATATACTCTATGCAAGTATTTAATTGATCATTCGCAGTCTATAGTTTGGGTAGAGGGCCCTGGACTGGGAGAAGCAAGGACGCCAATGGTCCTAACTAATAGGAGCTTCCATGTCGGCAGACCAAGCGGATTTTACAGTGGGAACATTATTCAGGGCTCTGTCCTGCAACGTGGCATCAAGTTGAGTGATGAGTTCATATGGGGATGGGTTAGCGAGCAGCAGTTCCAAGGCTTGGATTGTCGGGGAAGGAATTGTGCATAGCTCGGATGGCTTTGTGAAGCTGATGATATGTAAGTACATCTAGAGGCATAAGGTCTGGGTCATCAACTATAGTCGGAATAAGAAGTGGCCTTTTGGTTAGACATCCCCAAAGGTACGGAGTTGTAATTGTCCAAAGTGTACCAGCATCCGTAAGGCCATGGATCAGGGAGTGCCCAGCCAGCGATCTGGTCAGGGTATACATGCATTCTAACCCTGCGTGCAGTCTCAGTCTGTCCCACCCCATATTGCACAGGCTGCCGTGTCAGTCTCAGTCTGGAGGGCACTTCAGTGGGGTGGTACAGGACAGCACCAAGGGAGCTATTCAATCATGTTCAGTGACCAAGTTAGGTTGGTACTGTGTGGGATGCAGTAGGTGGGCAAACCACGCTTGTACACAGTAAAGGTCCATATCTGGAGCACATAGACCATCCTTCTCGAACAGGAGGGCCAACACTTCCCAGGCTACTGGAGCTATTTACCTGCTCAAGTTAAAGTTAGCAGGTTGGACTATAGACGTTTGCAAAAGTGGGGCGTAAGCGCGTGGATGCTGAATAAGTACAAAAAGTTTGGGAGCATTGCCGTTTTAGCAATAGAAACTCTTCCTGCAAGGGATAGCGGTAGCCTTGTTCACTCTGGCACACGATCCTCCAACCACATCAGTAGTCTACCATACTTTGCCCTCCAAAGTTCGTCCACGTCCCTGCTGAGCCAGATTCCTAGGTATCACAGAGGTGCCCTTGCCCACTGCAGGGAGAACTCAGAGTCAAATGGTTGCGTGGCTGGGGTATGCAGAAACATAACAGATTTGGACCAGTTGATTGTGATTCCGGCATGTCCACGAAAGTGAATAATTCCCCGAATGATAAGAGCAATATTGGTTTTGGGGTCACTTACATACATAGCAACATTGCCCGCATACATAGAGACCAGTATTCTTCTAGGGTAAGTGCAAGCTGTCGATGAGACTGGTGCTGCCATAATCTGGCGGCAAAGGGCTCCATTGCACAGGCAAATAGTATGGGTGCCAGATGTCATCCCTGCAGGCTGCTCCTTGATATTGTGAAAGGAAGAGTGATTCAGCCATAACACCCAGATAGGCCATGGTTGAGTGTAAAGCAATTTAATGAGGCGTAGGAAGTTGCTACTTAGTTCAGTGTGGGCCAGATGATGGAAGCCATTCCAAAGAGCCAAATACCTTGGTTGCTTCAAGTAGTACTGCTGTAGTGATAAATTGGGCATCAGCTGAGCGGAGAAGTGCAAATAACATTCACAAGTTTTGTGCAGTTGTTCGGGCAGGAACAAAACCAGATTGGACTGGGCGAACAATGTGGGGAAGTAGTGGAAGAAGGCGGGGGGCAATCAGTTTGGCCAAGATTTTACTATCTATCTCAATCATGCACAGTGGTCTATAGGAGTCACAGTAGTGGGGGGACTTGTCCGGCTTCAGTACAGTAACAATAAGTGTCTCCTGAAGGGAGGGTGGAAGTATTCCACGCCCCAAGGACTCTCCATACATGATCAAAAGGTGGGGGGGGGGGGCAAGTAATGGAGCATATTATTTATAAAAGGCTACTGTTAAGACATCCAGACTTTGTGCCTTGTCTCCAGGCATGCTTTGGATGACCTGCACAATTTATGTAGTTGTGAAAGGGACATCTAGAAACTGACAGTGCAATCATCAAGCCAGAGTAATTGACTGGTATTAAAATAGGAAGTCAGGGCGGTAGGGTCATGTGACAGCAAGGAGGTGTATAGGACAGTGTAGAACATGGCCATGATGCGGCAGATATCGTCGGGACCTATATGGGCTGTCTGTGGGTCATCTACCAGCTCCATGATTTGGTCACTAGCCCAGGGTTTGTGAAGTAGCCTAGCAAGTGTTTTACCCCCCCCGTTCCCTTCCCCAATGCACTAAGCAACTGCCTCCTTACCAAGATAATGTGTCTCCCTGAGCCCCGCCTCCTCATACTCCAATAATTTACTCTTGAGGGACGCTAGGGTGTTAATGTCTTTAGTGTCGTAGAATTGAATTTCTAGTGCTCGTATCGGTTTCCAGTTGTGTAAGGTCCCTATGCAATTCACGGAGCACTTAATGATACAATCCCCACGGATCAACACCTTAAAGGCCTCCCACAACGTGTAGGGAGAATCACCAGAGCAAGCATAATGTTCAAAATAGTCAAGTATGGCCTTTCTGATCTTGTCCCTAAAGATGAGAGCACCATCAGATGCCATACCTAAGTGAAGAAGATCGGGTGGTCTACATTTGGACCATATATCAAGGATAGTATAACAGAGTGCCCTCACAGTGTCCCTGCCAGAATGGTAAACCTACCCTGTGTATTGCACAGGACCTGGCGCATTTACCAAGGCAACACCTTCCCAATGAGTTCAGCTACCCCCACATGCACAATTTGAATAATAAATAGATGTGAGTATCTGCGATCCATCCTGTGTGAAGTTCGGAGCGGCTAGCATCCATCAAGTGTAGCTCCTGTAGCAGGCATGTGTCAGGCATATGTCTGTATGATGTCTTTGCAGGTTCGCAAGCACAAGCAGAGTTTTGTACTGGTTATTGAGCCCCTGACATTCCAGGTTAAACAGTTAATAGTGGCCATCAAGTGTCAGGGAGTGAATCCTCAGAGGCCAGCACATTTCACCCAAGGAGCAGATGTAGCATTTGCAATTGATGACTGTGCACCTAAAATGGGGGAAACAAATTTTGAAGAACAAGCAATAAATAGACCACTCAACACCCACCTCCCTGTCCCTGTAACTCTTCCACCTAGTCAAATGTCCTACTTCCCCACCCAAATAAACATATCAACAGACCAAAGATCTGCGTACTGCTCCAACATCATTGGGGACCATACAAGGCTCATCCTATCCCAGGAGACATGCAGACCTCCGCCAATTAGCACCACTGCCTGTAGTTCAAATAGGGTCAAAGACCAGTTGCCCCACTACTTCCATGGCCACCCTGCAATAAAAGCATTATCGTTTACAGGTAATAGTTCATTGTTGTCACTGAGGCAACCTCTTGGTGAACCCCCTGGGAAGGGGAGTGTTTCACAGTCGAGAAATCTAGGACATGAGCAAACTTTGTTTTAGCTCTGAGGTCTGTGAAGTAGTAGGACTTCTCATTATGGTTGATGCGAAGCTTGGCCAGATAAAGCAGTGAGTAAGGGGCACCAGCCTTCTGCAGGGTTCACATGATGGTAGAAATTCCTGATGTGTAGGCTGTGCACTAAGGTGAGGTCCAGATTCAAGGAGATGGCGTTCCCCTGGTACTGGATAAGCTAGTGTTCCCTCTGCAGTAGCTGGACGGTGTCTCTGTCCCTGCAGTTCAAAAGTCAGGTCACTATTGCATTGGCGGGGCCCCAGGAGGTAGATGTGGGCCCAGGGATTGATGAGCCCGCTCCACAATAAACATAGGTGAGAGGTAATCTCCAAACAGCGCCCTCAGCATGGTTTCAACATAAGTTTCCATCCTGTCCATGGCTGTGGATTCAGGTACTCCAACAATGCACAGGTTGTTCCTGGGAAAGCAGGCCTTGATGTCTTCACTTTTGTTTTTTATGGCTTCCTGTACTTTTTCCATGAGAAGAAGCTGTTCTCCAGAGGGCGTGTACCCTTCCTAAATGTCAGACATGCAGCATTCCGGCTGGTCTAAGCACTCCTCATGTTTTCCACCTTTTTTGAAACCAATGGTATTTAGGCTGTGTTTAAGATCCATGAACATGGATTTTGTGTCCTGAGCACATGTAACATCTCCATTCTCCTCTGCATCTTGCACAGAGTCCCTCAGTTCCAGGTCTGCTGCATGCGTAAGGTGCCGAGGTTCAAACAACAGTTTGGCTTGTTTATTAACACTTTTCCCATAATTAAAGTCTGTGATCTCTGCGGGTCACCAGTAAAGAAGGATGTGTAGCAGAATTTCCAAATCTGGTGAGCCAAAAACTGTAGTGTTCAGGGTCCCACCACTCCCCAAAGGTCAGTCATTGGGGGGGCTCGAGCAGACCCAGCTCCTGTGTCTTGCAGGCCTCCTGTTCCAGGCCTGCAGTGCTTCATAGCACAAAGTTCAATGAAGAATTCTTGCAAGCACTGTTACTCTGAGGGCTGCTAGGTGTACCAGGAGATGGAGCTCTTGTAGTAGCAGCGCTAAGTCGAGGGTGCCCCCAGCTGCCATAGCCAGGGTCCCGACACTCCACAGGGGTCACCTGCGGGGGAGGGCACGAGCAGACACAGTTGCACATGCACAGTGATGGCAGCTCTAGAACCAGCCTCCACATATAACCTCAAAAGGAGCTGACTGGTGTCAGCAGGCCGGTTCCCCAGGCTGCTGTGGGGGGAACCCCTAGTGAGTCCGGAGGAGCCCTCAGCTGCGTTGAAGGTCCCCCAGCGCACCCAGCTCCCCTCTCACAGCGATCGGGTGAAACCCCGTGAGCTGATCCCTGCTCCTCACCTGACAGTCACTGTTTTCAGGCGCACACATGGCCACTATCCGACTTGGCAGCCACTGATGTCGCCTCCCAGTAGTTCTCTGGTGTAATCTGCGTTAAGGGGAGAGCATTGCGCCCTGCTGCACAGCACAACTCACAGACCTCAGATGGATGGGCGAGGCGCACCGTTCAGGCCACTAGGCCCCAGAGTGACGGCCCAGGTTATGTGGCTGCGGCTCAGGTCACGAAGACAGGCAGGAAGACCATGACAAGAGGCATTTAAATGCAGTGCGTCTTGTAAAAGTGTCATAGTCGCTACTTTCCTGCATGATAACCAACAGATTAAGCTCCCAGGCCGGCGGAGGCTCGCTACGTGGTGGCCATCTTGCTGTCAGGCTCTCTAATGCCCCCCATTTTGTTAATTAACTTGTTCTCCATTTTTCTATATCGTTTTGGGATATTTATTGTTTTGCATTTTGACTTCATTACTGCTATAGTCAGGGCACAAGTCCTAAAAAAAGAAGTGGGGGGACGCGGACGTCACAACAGGAAGTGACGTCACGAAAGGTAGCGTGTACTCAGTTGCAGTTTATAGTTACCGAGCTCCCGGTAAAATAAGTGGGGGGACGCCGTCCACCCGCGTGGTACCCCGACTCGAGCCCTGGCTATATAGTACTGCATACATACAAGCTAGTCAGGGCCAGACTGACTACCGGGCAGTTTGGAATGCTGCCGAGCTGGGGGCTGATTTCACTGCAGTGGGAGCTGATTTCGTTCATGGAGACCTGCGTGTGCTTCGAAATAATTAAAGCAAAACGAATTTCGTTTAGCACATGCAGGTCTCCATGAACGAAATCAGCCCCCAGCTTAGCAGCATTCCAAACTGCTCGGTAGCCAGTCCGGCCCCGAAGCTAATGAGTGCTATGGATCCTCAGTGAGACAATGTTGAAGACCTTTCTTGTCACGTGGACCAAGATCTGCATTCCAGCAACTTCAGCAGATGCCTTTTTTGCCTTTATCCACGAGACACTGCTGTCAAGGTAAGGATTATATACTTCTTTTACAGTGTTTGTGAGCTACAGACATGTCTAAACAACAGGAAACATAACAAATCTACCTTAACTGTATAAAACACCAAATACACAGTGATTTTTAAAGATGCAAAATAATATTTATTTTTAAAAAACACCACAGAAATTTACTATAAAAAGTTTGAAGGCATTAGAATGGACAGTCGTTATACAAAAGAGTAAAACACTTATAATGTCCCTTCGGAGAGCTTTAAGCAATTGTATCAAAAGGTTCAATTTCTAGTGAATGCCAACTTTGTGTACACATTTAGATGAAGTGCCTTAAAGCAAAGCCTTTGCTGGCTTATAACTTCAATGTACTTGATCCAGAGTGATATCAAAGTTTATTTTCAGGGTGAGCAACTATTCACTGTCAAAATAGTGACAGCGTCGTATTTTACATCTAGTCCCAGCATAAATAGTAACCAAAGTATACTCCTTCCTTCGTGAGAGATCTGTAAATTGATTGGTCTCTGATGGCCTTTTCTGATACATCACAGTGTAGACCAATGTCAGGGTGTCTTAATCCCACAAGAGCCTTGGATGACCCACGGTTGCTCTTTCACGAAGATGCTAGTCTGCAGCCTTAGTAGGTTTGTGTTAGTTTCCAATATACTGTTGTTTCCCTCAGCAACATTTTAACAAGTATTTAGACACGTAATACTTCTCTGCTGTGAATTTCGTGATATGGGAAGTAGGCCTGGATCGAACACTGTTCCTGGCCAGCAAACCATATTCAGGTATAATGGAGGCTTACTGTGGCTACTTCTTCTGTGTGCCAGTGGTGGTGACTGATAGACTGCCCTGCCCACAGTGACCCTATTGAGGTCTGGGTGAGGTATATCCCCGTAGAAGCTTTGGTCAGGTTTATGAAGGGCCTGTCCTATGAACAAGGTTTAAGGCCTGTGTTTGAAGAAATGGTCCTTGAGTGGTGATGTTATGCAGAATTTATAGGCATCTGCAGATCCTCGCTGAAGACAAACTTTGTAAACCTCTGATGCTCCCAAGCACATGCTCCACGAACATAGACACCATGTGCCCAAAGGTTACAAGCGCATCTGCCATGGTCTGTTAAAACGGTCAAGCTCCAGATATTGAGCGGTAGCTCGGACTTCTTGACTGGACATATACCTACTGAACTAGCCCGGGGTGCCTATTCCATCTACTACGTAGCCTTGTGTGATTTGGCTATGCTGTCAGCTGTCTAAGCCGAGGAGAAACCAGCGTGCCTCTATGCCATCCATTACATTATGTTCTTTTGAATATATCCGTTCTAGATGATCATCTTAAAATGAGTTTCCTTTGCCTGAGTGTTCAACTATCTCCACAGGTGTCGCAAGAATTGGAATGCTTTCAAAGTTATCCAGGAAATGGCCTATGTCAAATTCCCCTATTACAACTGTGTTTGGAAGCCGGTTTGCCACATATTCTTGACGGTGTCTCAGATCAAAGCATCAGTTCCTATCATTTAGCAAGTGTGGAGATGGTGTGCACTAAGCCAGAAGTAAACTATTGCCTTTATTTTTTCTTAGATTGTCATGGTCAATTGTTTCCTTCAATTCAACCCTTGTGGAACTTGTGCTGCTTGTTAGAAGCAGGGCACAGTGTAGTATGTGCAATATAATTCCTGTGAAAAATCTGAGATTTTGACACCCCCTTATCCACATTTAAGAAGCTAAGGCTTCAGGTCTACAGACTTAAGAAGGTCGTGCTGTTTGTAGCCATTCGCGAAATGTTATAGAAAACCCAATACCAGCTCATCCTTTCAGATGAAGCAGGTGCATGCATGCACTGGCAATTTTTTGTTTGAAGCCACTGATATTAACATTACTTAACACAGCTTTTCTCAGACGGACCCGTCTTCTTTAAACCCGCCAATTGACTGTTTTCTGCAGAGTTGGCCACCTAAAAAAAATAAGCCAAACAACTCGTCCCCACCCCTCCCCACCTCCATCTCGTGTTTAACTGCTGTGCACCATAATGGGTTCAAGGTTTTCACCAGACTAGGTAAACATGCTATTTTGTGTTGTGGTACCCCTATCCATTAAACTGCAGGTTTTTTAATGTAATTTGGCACTTGTGTCGGCATATGGCTATGTTACCTCGCCTTATATAAGCACCCGCCATGGCAAATACCACCTTTTACCAGGAACTATGGACCAGTCATTTGCATGCTCTGACACATGGGATATGTTCAATGCAGTTCTGAAAAACATGTGCCTTCTCTTCCCAGGGAGAATGCAGGATATAGTACCACAAACTGGAGAGTGTCACTCATGAACCCACCGAGCATGGGTGTAGCTAAGTAACTGAGGCAAAAAAAAAGTGGAAGAACAGCCAAAATGTACCCTGTTAATAGCATCAAAATACTTAGACAGGCCTGGGAGAAAGAGCCCGATCAAGAGGCCCTTCACAATACTCTTAAAAGGGAAACGTTCGAGACACCCCGTCCCTCCAGCTATGAACAGAGCAGGGACAAAATAGAACAGTTATGGCTGCTTTGTTAGTCGTTCAGCTCCATATACTGGTGTGTCAGTGACATTTCCCCATATTCTATTGGTTGTTCAGGAACACTAGTGAGACAGGAATTATCTTGATCGTCGCCAAATCTGAAACTAGTGTGTTATATTCAGTATTGTTGTATAGTGGTGGGGTGATTGGAACAGTATAAGCAAACAATACCTTGCAAAGTCCTACTGCTGTATAAAGGGTTGTGACCAGTGGGCCTAAGCCGTAAGATCTACCTGCAGAGTACAGATTAAGGGACTGTTCTCCAGTCCTAAGTCCTCCATAGCAAGACTGCGATAACAAAGACATCAGCAGCAACGCCCATACTAACATGACCAGAGGCACACAGTACACAGGTCAGTGTCCCAAAGCACCGGACAGCAGGGTGCAGCCCAGTCAGGACTTAGATGGAAAACCGTTTCTTATGCAGCAATCAATCAAAAATCCGAAAACAATGTATCTTGACCAATGGCATGCATGCCGTTTATGAAATTAAGGCCACGGGTTTCAAGTCTACACAGAAAGGACTTCCTGAAAGGAAATGCCACCTCTCTCTGGTTTTATACAGTAAGCACTGAACATATAATTTTATTTTGTAGCATGTAACACACTGTTATATACATTCGTCAGTAATATCAGTTCCTCCACATGATGGGAGAGACAGTCTTCATATGGACCACGGGTCCTTACCATGTCTAGAAAAGAAGCAAGGGTGAGCTGTGGGAGCGTGAGCAGCAACGAAGGGCCATTGGCATTAGGATAGGATAGGGCTGACTAGAGGCAGCAAGAGCTACTAAGGTCAAACGGGGAGGTCAGGGAGCAGTAGGGGGCTGTGATGACCACTGAGGGATGGATTGGTGGCTGTGGTGAAAGAGACAACGTAGCTGGAGGACAAGAGGCTTGAGGAGGATCAGCAGCAAAAAGGGATGGCTTGGAGCAGCAAAGGAGTAAGGAGCTGGAAAAAGGAGTATGGGGAAGACACGCTGGCACGAAGAAAGGAAGGATTAAACGCAGCAGGGTAGTGGTCAGAAGGAAGGTAAAAGAGGAAACGCAGCAGGTGAAGTAAGGTCACAATTTTATCATGGGAGGAGCAAGAGGGGAAGATAATTGGTGAGAAAGGTAGCATGGTAAGTAAGATGGGAACTGCGTAGAGTGAGGGACAACAGAGGAAGCTAAAGGGCTAGTGTGTGACGGAAAGTGACGGAAAGTGGCAGAAAGTGGCAGAAATGAGGCAATCTGGGAAATACATATGGCTTAAGGGATAATAAGGTGTAGTGAAGATGAGGAGGGCAACCCAGGGGCAAAGAGCAGGGATGGGCACGATAGGCAGATAGCAAGGGTCAGCAAAGTAGGGCATGGGGTAGGAGTTGATGTACAGAGCTGAGGGCAAGTGGGTGGGTGAACGGGAGGGGCAGTAAGTGACAGCAGTATGTGGGGCAGTATGTGGGACAGTATAAGAAGAGTCAGAGCAAAAAGGGGGTGATCAAGAATAAAAGTTGGAAGGGTGAGGAGCAGCAGAGGGAGGATACAGAGATGCCCAGTGAATGGTAGTAGCGGAGGACAAAGGGAAGCAGATGGGGCAGCATGGTAGGGACAGGGGGCGCAAGAGGTAGAAGAGGAGGGAACAGGGCTGAAGGTATGAAGGGCGGTCAGGGAAAAGGTAACCAGAGTGAAAGAAGGTCTATGAGAGAGACAGGGAGCGGTAAGCAGTGGTGGGAGACTACACTTAGTGTGAGAGGTGTCATGGCGCAGCATGCTGCCTCTCAGATGAGGCAGTCTTTACATTTACATATAAATACAATTTGCACAATAACAAAATAAATAAAATCATGTCGCCGTGGCAGCAGCAGAGCACGGGCGGCACGTCCTTCATTCTTTAAAAAAATATGTTACAAAATAATATACTTTTTCATATATTTCTTACTTAGATTTTAGTAGTTAGAAAACACTCTATAAAAGAAACCCATAGTCAGGCTGGACGCAGGAAGCCCTTGACGGGTCTCTTTCAGTCTGTCACTACCTGGGATGGAGGATAGTACTTGGGAAGTGGGGAAATAGGAAGCTCTCTTCTCTTGTCAACGCAAACAAATCCAGTGCTTTCCGTGAAGGTAAGGAGTCTGTGAAGAAAGGGCTCTGTTCTAGTATACTTATTAATGTGGAACTATAAACTTCAAGGTGCAAGGTTTTGGTGAAGTGAGGAGTCCAGCACATCAAGGTGCTTGAAGGTGGCTGAAGGCTTGGATGAGAAGTTGACCATGACTGGCTGAGCACCGTTCCTTCATGCATGACGTTATGGTTTTTGTGACAGTCTTGGTCATGCGTGAGCAAGTGCTCCATATTCATGATAATCTTTGGTGAAAAGTTGCCCGTGGTGGGAAGAGTGTCACACTTTCATGTTATTCTTGTAGAAGATATAGTACACGGCAGGACGAACATTGTCTTTCCACAGTGTGGTGGGGAGACTTAAATAGTAATTTTTTGTGTAGTCAAACACGGTTTGCCCAGTACCAAAATATCTTGGTAATCATGGTAAAAGCGCGATTAAGTGTCATGTTTTCGCTGCATTTTAAAATGAAGGGTTGGCCATCACTGTGGACGTGCAACCTTTTAACAGTAATGTTGGTTGAAGAGTTGGCCACAGTTGCGTGATACGACGTTTTCACTGCATTCTTGGCTTGCCATTCCTAGACAAGTTTTTCTAAGGTTTTCTTGGCTTGGCCATATTTGGACGAGTTCAACATTCTCTTGGTTACCACGGGTGGGAGGTTAGGCTTTTCTGAAGAAGCTGCATGTGTTCCTGTTTCGGTTTGAAGAATTGACCCGTACTTGGCAATTGTTCACATCATTTTGTTGGCTACAGAATTGTACATAGTTGGGTGCATGCCACATGTACAATGTAACCATAGCTGAAATATACGACTTGGATTACCAAGTGGCACATTTTCATTATTATGCTGGGTGAAGAACTGGCCAGAGCTGGGTAAGTTCTTACAACATTATCGTGGCTGATGGTTTGGCTAAAGATTCCTAAAGTGTCCATGCACATTTTGACTGAAGCATGCCATGCTTGACTGACTGCAAGACTTTCAGGGCATCCATGGATAAAAGGTTTGCGGATGAAAGGTTTTCGTGCCAGTCTTACCTTAAGAACTGGACATTAGCATGGGGAGTTCCAAGTCTTAAGTTTAGACATAACTGGACAGTTGGCTATTGCTTAGTGGTACATGTTCATGCAATCTAGGATGAACAGTTGGACTTGGTAAGGCAACTGCAGTTTTCTATATAATTTTGGATAAAGAAATAGCCAAAAGTAGATGACTTTCCAAAGAGTTTGTTTTTGAGAGAGGCTTTGAAGAAATATTTGTTATGGATGTTTGATTGTGACGTTTTTTAACTCAAATTTTCAGATTTGTAGGTTCTAGTTTTCGATCTGAACTGAAAGCAGCATGTTCTTAATAGAGGCATGGACTTGTGGAGGAATGGTAGAACAGTGCCAAGCCTTCATAAAGCAGACCAGTGTCTGCAGTGTGGTTTATCTGGCAAACCATGGGCAAAGAACAAAATCTGGAAGAAAAAAAAGCAGTTTTCAAGACTGTTCTGAATTGCTAGCCAAAGAATGGAGCTGGTGTTGTACAGAGTTCACCTCACCACGTGTTGAACTGCACCCAAGGGATATCAACCCTGGTCTAATCAATGAACACTGTGCTGGAGGCGCAGAGGGAGATCGGGGTAAATAAAAGGGAGCTCTGGGTTTTAACAGGGCCAAGCTTCAGGCAGAAGATGCATCGGTTCCCATAAGTCTTAAGGAGTTGGAGCATGGACGGAAAATGGAAGCTCCAGATGTCAAAGTTACGCAGGCTGGGGTACATCGATGTTCCATAAGAAGAAAAACTGCTTAGGTGCGTATAGTTTCCAGTACCATCTCTTTGGTACTCCCTCACCACTAATGTTACTGGCCCAACACTAAATACCCTTGTACTAGGTGCCCCTGCACCTTATTCCCTGTTTATGTTGTCCTTGCTGCTCCTTCAATCCCCTCCTAGGGTGCCACCTTTCCAGGCCTGTGTTGGATGGTGTTCTCCCCATTGCCGACATTGGTCAGTTCCTCGTAGACACTGCCTCGTCAGCTAATCTTTTCTACTTTGTACCCGATTTCCTTTCCCTTGGTCACTTACTTGTGCCCCAACACCTTTCCTGGACAGATTGGGTGCCTTCCAACCAACCCACCACTACCTCCTCCCTCAGCAGCCACAGCTCAGCACGCCCAGGATCTTAATTGGGTCCAAGCCATGATCCCATTCCCTACAGCCCAGTGGCCCCATCAGTAACCCCAGCCCCTGGCACCTAAACCCCGACAGATGCAGGAGGTTGTTGAGTTAAAATCCATGCCACCCACACTTGGAGCCCTTATCCATCTTCCTTTGAGTGCCTTGGATCAGTCTAATCCCTACCCACTTTATTGGTTGTGCTCAGCATTCACAGGAGCAAGAAGCTTCTAGGGCTCCGTGTCCTGCTCGCCTCCCTGAGTGTCCCAGTCCTCAGGGACTCCTACCTGATGCATACACTGGATAACTCTATCCTCCAGCTGTAATTATTCAGAAAGATCAGGAGCTTTGACTCCATGCCCTACCCCCATTCCAGGAGCACTCCTTCCCTGGTGCATCCTCCTCAGTGCTCCCAGTCCCCCGGTGTCCTCCTTAGCTGCCGCTGCTCAGCATGCCCAGGAGTTTGTTGGGCTCCATGCCCTGCTGCTGGGCCATCTTCTGCACATCAAAGCCCAGGTGCATCAGGAACTGGACAGCATTCATCTCCTGCCCCGTGAACTGGTCCCGGATGGTGGGGCATGAGGGGTTACAATGGGGCCAGGGGCAGCTATCCACCAGATGCGTGGGGCACCCCTTCAAGGGTGTTCTTCCATTTTTGTTGCTGTCGTGGAGACTCCGGTCCCAGCAATGTAGAGCCCGTGGCAGAGATGTGCCCTTCACCTGAATATCCATCCAGTGGCTGCCAAAGCAAGGAGTACAGATTAGTGACCACCAAAGGATGACATTGAAAAGGGGGAAGAGATACATGGACAAGAAAGCTCATGAGTGGAGGAGGTGCATAGACGAAGTAGGGAAGAGAGAGGCACAGCGCAAGAACCACCGAGATTCGCAAAGAAATGTAGAGAGGAACTAATAACTTAGCAAGGAGGACCGGACAGTGATGCGTTGGGGAGAGAAGGAGCAAAGATAAGTAGATTAAGATGAGATGAGGAGAGGAGAGGAGAGAGACAAATAGGAGAGAGGCAAGTAGAAAAAAAAAGAAGACGACAGAGCGAGTAAAGAGCAGGGGAGGGAGAAGTTCATTACCTTTAACTCCCGCTTCCCAGCTCGATAGCTTATCTAAATTAATATGCTCTCTATTCTCTATCAAAATTTCCACTGTTTATTTAATAGTTGTACTCAAAAGCAACAGCAGAAGAGGGAGGGATGTGTGTGTGTCTTGTACTATATATATGTCACCGTAAAAAACCAACGATTATAGTGAAGTTCTAGTTAGCGATGAAAATAAGAGCTTCATTTGTTAAAACAACAGCAATTCACAGAAAAAAAAAAAGGTAATTTGACGTTATAGGTAGGTGTTAATAATGAGATAAAAACTAACGTATAAAAACTGGAAACCACTGAACTAATTATAACTTGCACTCAAATCATGCATTGCTATTCACACATGTATTTAATATAAAAGCCTGGTAATGTCGACTTACTTGTGAGGGCATGCTCTATGCCGTCATGCCCTATGCCGTTTTCCTACAGTTGTACAGTTTGTGTGCTTGACAATCAAGCATCCCAAAGACTGAGACCACAGGGCTTGGCTAGGAGGTGATGATGGTCACTCAAAACGCAACCCTTATAGAGAGAGTGACTGCTATCATCTTACCAGTCTTTGTAAGACTGGCTATGGAGACAGCATAGACGTACAGGGAGGTCACCCCCTCACTGGCATTTCCTCTTTAAAAAGTTCTCCCCGACGCCACTGAGAAACTAGTTACATTCTTGTAACAATAGTTTTGAAGCTTGAAGCTTTTTTTAGATTCACATGTTTTGTATTATCTTACAATCTAGTGGTTGGTCCTAGAAGTGTATATATAAGTAGTGAGAAACATACTTCCCTATTAAGTCATGGAGGTGTCTGCCTGCTTGTCTGCTTGTCTATGGTCAGACTCCCACCACTCTGGCCTGCCTAGCCCAGCCTGCAGCATCTCACAAACTGGAAGGTATAGGAGGCGCACTTTATCTCAGAGAAGGCTTGGGCGTGTGCCATCAGGCCGATGTAAACCTTCCCACCACTGTCGCCTGCCCACTTGACAACCCACATATCTAAGTCTGTGGGAAACCAGGGAAGTAGCTGTTTGCTTACCAATCATCCGTAGGAAGGGGAATAAAAAACAAAAAAGATACTCAAAGATGGATGTACTTTTCTGAATAGTCTCAATTCAAGCACCATACATTAGTGCATTCAGTATCTAGTCCTTGTTTTCGTAATTTATACTACAGGACTCACAATACAATATCCAGAAGACAAATGTAAACATTACTAACAAAACTTTTGAAAACTACAGACCATCGTAAAATAGATGATATAATAGGATTAAAAGCACCCCTGGATAAGACAACAATATTGAATCAGAAGCTAGTACGAAATATTACATAATGAAATACTCTTAATAGATTCTGTGATATGAATAGCTTGAAGGAAGCCTACGTGGATGCTACATCAATATGAGATTAACAATTGTTAAGAGACAAGGAACATTGAATTTCACATGGGACGCAGACGTCACAGTATTAGCCCCATGTGCCACATCAATAAGATTAATCAATCTGTTGACTATAAATGGAACAGTTTGCCCTTAAGTACCAGGCCAAATTTAAATACTTTGAAAATGCAAACACTATTTGTTTACGTGCATCAGATCTAAGAATGCATTGTGTCACAGCGCAATGATTTAATCCCGGAAGTCGGCATATCAGCATGATCCACTTTGAGCAAGGTGGTGTATACTTAGGGCAAAAAATTTAAAGTGGGCCTCAGTTTCCTTAACTGATGGTCAGAAAAGGCACTGGTTAAAAAACTTCAGACCATACAGAATGCCGCGGCCAGACTTCTGTTCAACATCTCCAGAAGATCAAGCATAAGACAGCACCTTCGCGATCTGCACTGGCTCCCTGTAGTATACAGAGTGCAATTTAAAGCTCTCACTCTGGCCCACAGAGCCCTGCACGGCCAGGGTCCATTGTACTTGACGAAGCGCTTTGCGTTATATGCTCCAAGCAGGGCGCTTCGCTCAGCCTCACAACGCCGGCTGGTGATTCCTAGATTTCGGAGAATACGGCTTGGCAGTCAGTCCCTTTCTGTGAAAACAGCTAAAGCATGGAATTCCCTTCCCCTGGATTTATGCAACATTCACGACTTTAGGTTACTTAAAAAACAACTCAAAACCTTCTTCTTTAACCTTCCAGCTTAAACTTCTTTGCCCTGCCAGGATTCGGTAACTTTGCGCGCCAGGATACTCTTGAGTAATTGTGCCCGATACAAAACGCTTATAACATAAAATAACTCCTCTGCTAAACCATTAACCCCTTTCTATTTTGCAGTCACAGAGTTAACGGGGAGGGTACCATTTCTAAAGCGAAAATATAAGTTTTGGCTTTATGGGGGTGGGGGTGAGGGGGGTTATTCTATCCATGTAAGGCTCATATTCTGGAAGGCATATTTGGATTAAGAACCCCACTATCACACCCTCCGGTCAGGCACCCCGCCAAGTTTCAATTACGATGTGCTCTCAGGGGATCCTCTTAATCTGAGTAGCCATGTTACTATCCCACATTTCAAACAAAGGTAAACGACTACAAAGATCATTTACCATCTTTAGCTAAGACTTAGGTCTGTTCTTGTCGAGTGCAATCAACTCTTTCAGCACCATCCTGTATGGGGAGGACCAGACTCTGATCCAATATTTTATGATCCTTAAATGATCAGTATGATCAACCCTCTGTAAATCCAGGTTACATCTCAACAGTAACATCGGGGTACTACTTGGTAAGTTCAGCAGAGACCGTAGGAATTTATTTTCCGTATGTACTAGGGGGCTAGTATCACTGTATCTCCAAATTCAGACCCAGCGCAACTCTATAAATGTCTAGTACTGGGGAAAGTGCCCTACTGGAAGCACAGCTATACTTTATGACTGACAATCGATGTTGCATCACGGATTGGCTTGTTTCAAGTTGAGGCTTACGCAACAATTTGTCTGATCGTGTCACGCCCAAATAATCAAAACTCCGATCATTCGGCCCGGCGACAGCACAGCTCCGCAACCTGGGCATATCCTACTCAGGGGGCCATCCCTTTCACTTAATTTTCCACTTGGAGGGAAAACTCCTCCAACTTCGTTCACTGGCAGAGACATGCCGCGTACTGGGAATAGATCCTCCGGCGAAGCAGCGGTCCGAAGACACACTACCTACCTCACAAAGAGCAATGAAAAGCGGCTGGCAGAGAGTGGGATGACGCAGTGCATTAGCACAGCCAAACCCGGAAGAGTTTGCTAAGGGACGGCAGGCAGCTTTTGACGCTATCCCTTCCACATTGGCTAAACCCGCTACCCCTTCAACCCGGACTCAACTTTTGCATGATGCACAGATAAGAGTGGGGCGGCGGTCGGGGGGAAGGTCGTCGAGCCACTGACCACACTACATCACCCCCTTGGCCCTACCATGTGGTTTTGTTATTCCACAGGACTAGAAGAAAGAATGTATTTCTATTTTTTCTCATTGTTGTTGTTTGTTAATTTGAAAAGGGAATTTGTTGAGGTCCACACTCACCCATACAGGGGTAGCGCTACCTTCATACACTGTGCTGACACCAAGCTCTGTATAGCTTCCTGGGTTCCCGGGGGCATGGGGGAGGTAGAGAGGCGGGGTTAGATGGAGCAGGCACCAGGTCATTGCCCACATGAGAAGAAATACTCTTAGCAATTTAACACTTAATGTGCATGCGATAACAACCCAATCAAAAGGCAGACGATACTTTATTACCTTGAGGCCTCCCGAGCAGATATCTACCTACTGCAAGAAACCCACCTCTTACAAGGGGACTCGTACTACTCTAATGCCCATAAAACTTATGCCAGGCTGGCCTATTTTTTAGGCACCAAGCAAATTCTCCCACTCACACAAGACGTTGATATACACACTGCGGTGCTGTCCGACCACGGAGCAGTCACACTCTCACTTTCTCTTCCCCCGATTGCTCTCCCCCAAGTACTGGCAGTTGCTGGATTCAATGCTACTCCGCAAGGCGGTCAAGAACCAAATCTAGCACGCACTTGAATACTATCTCACACATAATGATACCCCCGGAACTTCACCAGCGACACTATAGGGAGCACTTAAGGCTGTCATTAGAGAGGAATTCATTGCTATTTCGTCAGCAGACAATAAGATGCGCAGGAAAAAAAGGGAGGACCTCACCGGGCAAACCAGGGAACTCTAACGCATATGCACGGGAGCACCACAGGTCTGGCGCCAGCTGTCCAACATGCACACACAATTAGCAGCTCTAGACACAGATAGGGCAGAATACTCAGCCCTCCGCCACTCATATTATATCGGGGGAGGTAAGTGTGGCCGACGCCTGGCTAATATCCTCCGGGCTAAATGACAAGAACAGGGAATAACTGAGATTTATTCCCCTGCAGGGAACCTGGTCATGGACAGCCCAGACATAGCGAAACCTTTCAAGGACTTTTATGAGCAGCTTTATGACTCCCAATGCCTAGACAGTGAGGCCGGATCCCAATATCTGAAGGGGGCCAAGACCTCGCCTCTCATCCCAGATCAGGCAGAGTCCCTCGACGAGGATATTAGCATCGAGGAGTTATCTTCGCGATAGCGTGCCTTAAACCTGCGAAGTCGCCGGGTCCAGATGGGATCTCAGCTGCCTTTTATAGAACCTTTTGCTCAACTCTATCCCCTGTTCTTACAAAACTCTATCATTCTTTTTCAGAGCCTGGGGTGATCCTGCCTGGCATGCTTCAAGCCTCTAAAATAGACCTCCCTAAGCCTGGCAAGGACATACAACGCTGCAGCTCTTATCGGCCGATTTCCCTCTTAAACATCAACCTCAAATTATACACGAGTATCATAGCCCACAGAATCAACGAATGCCTCCCCTACCTAGTAGGCCCTGACCAAGCAGGTTTCATTCCCCCTAGACAGGCCAGCAATAATACAAAGAGAGGCTTGCATATTAGTGACAAGGCAAATAGGTTTCAGAGGGAATATATGCTCTTAGCTGTCGACGCCGAGAAGGCGTTCGACGAGGTCCATTGGCCGTACCTCGATCAGGTACTGACACACTTCGGGTTCCGAGAAAAATGCAGAACTCTCATCCTAAATTGCTACCTAGCCCCTTCAGAGTCGGTCCGGATTAATGGCTTCACCTCAACCCCCCTTTCCACACAAAGAGGCACCTCCAGGGCTGTCCGCTTTCGCCCTTATTATTCGCTTTGTATATGGAACCCATGGCCCAGAGGATCCGAGATCACCCGGACATTGTCGGCCTTCCATTGGGTGGAGATAGGCTTTCCATCAGTCTCTATGCTGACCTGGTATCCCTGGTGAATCAGATTACTTCGCTACCGGCCTTTATAGGGGAGCTGAAGGCTTTCGGGCAGTCTCTGGGTTTCAAATCAACATCAGTAAATCCCAAGCAGTCAACCTCTCGGTGCCTCGGGGTACAGTGGACCTCCTCGCGTCCCAATTCCTAGTGCCTTGGGCCCCAGAGACTATTCCGTATCTGGGGGTACAACTAGCCAGCACAATTCAAGTGACAATAGACAGCAATTAAAGGGCACTTTTCCAACAAATACAAAATGACCTGAGGAGGTGGAAACACCATCGAATTTCTTGGTTGGGACGGATAGCGGCCTGCAAGATGACGCCCCTCCCCAAGATATTGTATCTCTTCCAGACCATGCCCCACTTTCCCCCTCAGGGTACGATTGCTAAACTCCAATCAGAATTTGCGCAGCTCATCTGGCAGGGACGGAAGCCGCGTATGAAGCACTCCTTGAGCTATCTCCCCGCCGGAGGGCTGGGAATCCCGGATCTGCAACTATATTTTAAAGCTGCGCAGCTGTGAATAACTGGCTCTTCTAGGATAGAGTGGTGGCAGGTCCAGCTCTCTGAAAGATCCCATTCCTCCCCAAAACACACAGGTCTTGGAGTCTGTACCTGTCCCCAATAACCTGAACAACAATGTCAGTCTGGGACAGTGTTAGCACCAGAATGGGTCTGACTACACATCCGTCCCCGCTGTCTCCCCCGGTCGAGAACCCGGGACTTCACCCCGGGATCTACAGCAGCGGATTTCACAACTTGGAGGGCATCGGAATGCAGCTCCACAGGACTCAGAGTGCCTGCTCTGATTCCCCCAACTACAGGAGGGCTTTGGGCTCCCTGAAATGAAACAATTTCACTATCTTTAACTGAGACATTGGATCCTGCATTCCTCCCAACTGTGCCAAAGCACAACGTCGCTTGACTCAGTATGAAAGATGGCTCTTGGCCAAATCGTCTGATAAAGGCATGATCTCAGAGTTATATAGGATCTTGCTTCAAACACAGACTCACACCTTCCACGCTGGGAGGGTGCGTTGGGAGCACGTAGTATGGCCCTTACTGAGACACTCACTTAGATCACATCACACTGGTATTACATACCAGTCCAAATAAATAAAACCAAGCCTTCACATAGTGACAGCTGCTGGCGGGGCTGTGGAAACAAAGGGTCCCTAATTCACATTCTTTGGGACAGTCCACAAATTCAGAAATATTGGATACAGGTTATTGATGATATAGATAAACACTTGGACACGCAGCTTCCACGGTTTCCAACTTACGTACTGCTGGGCCTCCCAAACCCATTAACATACCCTCTGAAATCCATTTGCGGCCGACAGATTGGTATGGTGCTGGGAGCGGCAGCACAGGCCATCCTAGCCCTTTGGAGCACAGGGAATATCCCTACATACACAAACTGGTTGCACAGAATATGGCACATTTTAGGAATGGAGAAAATCTCCATGACATTAGCAGGGAAGGGAGACGAATTCCAGGAGGTATGGAACCTTTATGTGTTGCTACTGTCTCACGAATTTCATGAGTTAACATGCCCCAAATAACTCAGACTTTTATGCCTCTCAGAGGTACCCTAACAGGAGTGACCCACAGAGAAATTATCGCATTTATGCACACACATGGGTGCAGACATCGCATATGGGTGAGTGGGGACGAGGCGGTGGGAGTTGGGGGGAATTCGCTCGTGGCCGTTTTTTTTCTCTTGTTTTTCTTTCTTCCTTTTTTGGGTTGTTTATGTACCAGTCGCAGCATGGCATACAGCCAGTCTCGCTTTCAGACGTTTGTATGCCTCAAAGTCTTATATTAGCTGCTGTATTCGCTTGGTATGCTTGAAAATATCAATACAAGATTTAAACCATAAATGCACAGAAAGGGTTTAGGGCCATAAATTTGTTTTTTCCTGCTTTTATTTCGAGACCTCTCATTTCACGTTTTAAAAAAAATTCTTCCAACAATACTTGGAGACCAAAGGGGGTATGTGATTGGAGTAGGGTTTTTTCAGCAGACATTAGCACAGGAATGTGGAAGTTTGCTAATTTAGGTACATCATGTTGGCACCTATTCAACCATTCCACCAGACCTTTAATATATAAACTGAAGAGGATAGGGGCTAATACCCACCTTCTGTAACACCACAGTCTATGGGAATTCTGTTTGTAAAGTCTTCTTAGTTGTTCAACCTCACTTGAGCAAAGGTGCAAGTGTATGATCAATAAAGATTATTAAGAGGTCTTTAGGGATATTATATTGTTTCAAGACATCCCACTGGCCTTTCTTAGGAACTAAATCAAACGTGGCCTTCAAATCCATGAAGGCCACATAGAGGTGATCTTTTCTTAGAGTACTTCAGATAACTGAAAATCAAACACCTGGTCCAGGGTACTAGTTTTCTCTCGAAATCCAGCCCTTACGTATATGCAAGTAAGGACGTTGTGTTGTGACTGCTTGCAACTCACAAACTCTCTGCAGGAATGGGATTATAATCCGAATGGCTATGTTGTGTTATACCATTGAGCCTTGCCTTATGCATAGGCCTGAAAGGAGACTTCATGAGCTGTGTTAGCACTAGGTTTATGTTCTGCAGTGGTATGGGTACAGACCTTGTTTTAGTCCCCCCTTCTAGGAATCGGTTGATCAATGGTGTGGTCAAGAAACTTCTTCCTACAACTCCTATTTATAGGCCATTATGGCTGTGAGGTGTACCATATGCGTAGGCCCTTATATCGCAGGTGGGTAAGGTACTCAATCACTGTAGCGTCCTATGTCCAACTTTCCCCGAGTTCCACCCTATCGCAACAGTGTATGAAAGTGCTCCATTTTTCAGGGTGGCATTTTCACATAGTGAGCCTTCTTGCTTCTCTTAGGACTTCCAAGATTCTCTGTGGAAGCCTTGGGAGTCCGCACTCTAGGTTCTCGGGTACCATGCTCCTAGGTGGAGGATTTCCATCTCCAGGTGATATACCTTCCCCTCTTGGATTGTTACCTAGTCCTGATTAACTATTAGTCTTGCCAATCTGTCTTATGCCATTTCCACAAGATGAGTGAATCAAGTTTTCCTGGCCCACTGCTGTGCGATCAGGATTGCTGTCAGGGTCATTTGTCTGCCTCTCTCCAACAGCACTGGTATCATCAGGATTCAGAGAAAGGTGTACACAATTTTCCCTGTGTATCAGCAAGGCATTCCCACACAGGTGATGGGGTCCCTAAATACAACAATTTGCCATTTTGCTTTCCCCTGTGTTGCAAATAGGTCTAGCTGTAGTTTGCCTCATCTTCTCTCTAATATTTATTGTTTTAGCTCCCACTAGTGTTAGGCACTTACTTGCCTCCTTAGCGTGTCTGCCTCCGTTTTGGGAATCCTGCTCAGTTCACACCTGCTAGTGTTCTTGTTCTCCAAATGGCCCTCTTCCATATGTCCTGAGCTAGCTGGTATAGTGTGTGCAACCTTCTTCCCCAATTTTCAGAGGTACAAATGTGGTTGTGTTGCTTGTCTGAACTTTGACTGTTCTCCCCAGATATGTGTGTGCAAGGCCTCAAGGGCCAAGAAGATATCTTCAGCTCCATTATATTTATGTGTTTCACTCATTCTTCTATGCTCCATAGGCCTCCCATGTTTAGCTTCCCCATGTGGGCCCACAACGTGTTAGATGCATCGGTTGCGATGGTTACAGAGGGAGCTGGTTGTTTGAAATACATGCTCAATGGGTTGTTCTTCACTGTATCTCTTTGTGCCTTCTCTGTGAAAACTACTAGATCCTCCCAACACCTGGTTGCCTATGTGACCATCGGCATCGCTCCTAGAGTGTTCTCCTATGTAATCTTGTGCAGGCTATTAGGAAATGGATGATTGCATCATGGCCATTAGTTTCCCCACCATCCTCACAGTCAGTGGTTACCTTTTCTAGCAAAGGAGAGCTTTATCAGTAAGTGCCAGGTTTCTCTCAGTAACTGGGAAGGCTTTCACCTCCATGGAGGTTAGCCTTACCCCTAAAAAGTATGTTATCTCTTTGGTACTGAGGACGATTTCTCCAGGTTTAAGAAAAACACCAATCTATGGAGTGTCTCCATAACATTGTTTATGCTCTCCTGGCAGAACCTAAAGAATTTATAGCTAGGCGTCCCGGCAAGAATAAACGTGTATTCCCTATCTCTGCAAGTTTGTCACAACTACAGCGAGACACATTGTGAAAACCCTTGATGCAGATTTTATCTTGAGGCACACTACCCTGAACTGGTAGTGTACCTTGTCCATAATGAACTGCATTAGAGTAGACCCATTGGTATTTTTCTTTTTCGGACCCTTTCACTTATTTCCGTTATATAGGTTTGCTTAGACGGTCCTTGATCTCTTGCCGCAGACACATCATCTCTTACTTGTTGCAAGTTTTTGCTTTGACCTGATATCTTGTAGGAATTCAAAAAAGTTCTCTACAATAGCTGCTTTGAATAATAGTCCATTTACCTCAAATGATGGTTTTCCATTTCTGGAGAAAACCTCAGATTCGGTCCCCTGTGAGTGTTGGTTTGGAGAGTGGTGTAACAAGGGACGTGCTCGAGTGCCCTGCTTTTCTTGGAATGGTCTCCTTCTCTGGCTATTTCTCGAATGGGCTGCCTTGGCATACTTACGTATTGCCACTGTGAAAGAACACTTTGAGAGGTAGGTTGCAGCGTGGAGCACACATTAGGAGGGGGAGGGAGGGGTGACAGGTTATAATCCACCTCTAGGAGGCACACTTCTTATAGGTGCTGATACTCCTCGAAAGGCTTCTCTGAATTGTAAGGCACCCCTTGCCTTTTCTGTTTCACTGCCCTTTTCCGTCTTTGCAGTGAATTGTCCACTACTGGCTCAAAGAGGTTTTCGCTTATAAAAGCATGTTTACAACTGCTGCCTACACTTCATGCAAAAAAAAAAAAAAAAAGGAAAATGCTACTTACCAGTATGCATCTGTTCTTGGCATGTAGAGCTGCAGAGTTCTACACTTTGCATTTGATCGCCACCTGGTGTTGGGCTCGGATGATTGCATGATGTTGTCGTCTTGGAAGAAGTCTTTTGTAGTCACGAGATAGGTGACTCCTCCCTTGGACGATAGTGTGCATGGGCATTGGCTCCATCCTTAGATTGTTTTTCGCCATGATGGGAAATGATGGAGTTAGTAGAAATAAAGAAGGGATGTCCATGTGTATATCTAATTAAGATGAAACTGGAACAGATACAGGTCCCGGGGAGGCAGGATGGCATGTAGAACTCTGCAGCTCTACATGCCAAGAACAGATGCATACTGGTAAGTAGCATTTTCCGTTCGAGGAATATGAGCTGCAGATTCTACACTTTGCATCGATTGTGCAGCAGTGTCTCCCCTAGCGGTGGTCACGTGTATCCATTGCATGGTTTGAAAGAGAGTTTTTAGGACAGCTTGGCCTACTGCAGCTTGCTGCTTGGCTTGCACATCAACACAGTAGTGTTTAGTGAAGGTGTGTGTTGTAGACCATGTTGCTGCCTTGCAGATGTCTTCTAGGGGAATGTTCCCTAAGAAAGCCATGGAGGCTCCTAGTTTGCGTGTGGAGTGCGCTCTAGGAGGAACTGTTAATGTACGTTTTTCTTTTTGATAGCATATTTGTATACATTTTACAATCCACCTTGCAATTCCAGCTTTAGAGATGGGGTTGCCCTTACGTGGTGGAGAGAAAGCTACAAACAGTTGCTTTGTTTTGCGAAAGGATTTGGTCCTATCTATATAATAGTGAAGAGCTCTTTTAACGTCTAGGGTGTGTAGAGCTCTTTCTGCTACAGAGTCTGGGTTTTGGAAAAATACCGGTAACTCTACAGATTGGTTTAAATGAAACGGAGTAATGACTTTTGGAAGGAATTTAGGATTTGTTCTGAGAACTACTTTATTACGGTGTAATTGTAAAAAAGGTTCTTGTATAGTGAAAGCTTGAATCTCACTAACTCTCCTAAGAGAGGTAATAGCTACTAGAAAAGCTGTTTTCCATGTGAGGAATTGCAGTTCACATTTGTGTAGAGGTTCAAAAGGTGGTCCCATGAGCCTTGTAAAAACAATGTTTAGGTTCCACACTGGAGAGGGTGGTAACCTGGGAGGAATGATTCTTTTTAATCCTTCCATAAATGCTTTAATAGCAGGCACTTTAAATAAAGACATATGTTGTCTATTTTGTAAATATGCTGCAATTGCTGCCAGATGTAGGTGTATAGATGAATATGCCAAGTTACATCTTTGTAAATGTAGAAGGTAGCAAATTATATTTTGGATGGAAGCCTCTAGGGGATCAATTTGGTTATTGTTGCAGTAAATGCCAAATATTTTCCATTTAGCAGCATAACAAGCTCTAGTAGTAGGTCTCCTGTCTTCTTTAATGATATTCATACAGTCTGGTGGTAGGTTAAGATAACCAAACTCTAAGACCTCAGGAGCCAGATCGCCAGATTCAGTTTGCTTGGGTCTGGATGTCTGATGTCTCCATGGTTCTGCGTTAGCAGGGATGGTGTCAGACGTAGTTTTTGGTGTGGAACTAGGGATAGTTCTAGCAGTGTTGTATACCACGGTTAGCGTGCCCATGTGGGAGCTACTAAAATCAGTTTGAGCGACTTTTGTCGTAGCTTGCGCACTATTAGTGGTATTAGTGGTAGTGGCGGAAAAGCGTACGCAAATCTGCCTGACCAGTTCATCCATATCGCATTGCACTTGGACAGCGGGTGTGGAAACCTGGCGGCGAAGGTTGGGTATTTTGCGTTTGTGTGTGGCGAACAGATCTTTGTCTGAATGACCCCACTTGTGAAAGAATGGTAGAAGAACTTGCGGATGTAGTTCCCATTCGTGAATTTGTTGGTGTCTGTCGACTTAACAGATCTCCTACCTGATTGTGAACTCCTGGAAGGTGTTCTGCTAACAGATATATGTTTTGTGTAATGGCCCATTTCCAAATGTTCTGTGCAAGCTAGGACAGCTGTAGAGAGTGTTTCCCCCCTGTTTTTGTATATAGTACATTGCTCAGAGAAGTCTCGAGGTACCGACGGACAGAGCGGAGCATCCACATCCTGAGCACGGTCCAGGTGAGGTGAGGTCCAGTCCCCGGTCAAGCTGGCTGCCATCTGCATTCCTTGATGCGGAGGATCCGATTTCTACTGGTTGTATTTATTCCAACTTTCTCATGTTATTACTTTCATGAATAACAGCAAGTATTTTGTTTAATGTTTGTCATATGTTCACTAATTAGCACTGTGTATGAAGTAGCAAATTATGAGAGCAGAGGCCCTGAAGAAAGCCTAGGGATTTTTAGCCCGTCTGGCTGAAACATGTCAGCCCTTTTTTGGCAGTTATTTGTTTAAACTGCATTTTGAACTGTCCGGTGTTTAGTTAGGGGATGTGCCCGCATCTTTAATAAAAGGTCCTTTATCTTGGGGCACACCACCCTATTTTAATTCACCACCTCACAGTTTTTTGTGTTTTGCACTGCTTCTCTTCCTTTCTTATCTTCTCGGTGGTCAACTAAGTAGTTGTTCACTACGTTTCTCAGAGTGAATGTGGGTATGATCCAGCCCAGTACTTCTGGAATGGTGTTCTCTATGATCAAGAGATACACCATTCCCTTAGCTGGTTGACCAAATGATAATATTGATCACCACGAGAAGTTGATGGTTATCAAGACTGTGTATAAGGCGGATCTTTACCACATATCACGTGTAGTGTTTTGTTCTTTGGTTTAGAGTTCCTTGTGTTGTGGCTTTTCTCTGCGATATAGGCAACACTTTACCTTAGAGAGAGTGTGATTGGCCTGCCACAATATTGGCATTTGAGACCCCCGGTTTGTTGTGTTGTTTATAAATATAGTACATGGCTGTCATGTTGTCCGTCCAAATTAAGACAGCTTTGTTTTGTACTTGTACTTGTAAAGTTTTGAGCGCTAAGAATATTGCTAGTAGCTCTAGGTGATTGATATGGAACGATCTTTGTTGAATGGACCATTGCCCTTGAGTTGTATGATGTAGGAGATGGGCTCCTCATCCTGTGAGAGATGCGTCTGCTGTAAGTACTATTTGTGGAACGGGTTCGAGGAACGGCCACCCTTTTGTCAAGTTTTTGGTGTTCCACCTCTGCAGAGAGCGATGTGTGCGGCTGTCCACCAACACCAGGTCTGTTAGTTGTCCTTGAGCCGGATTCCACTGTTGTGCTAGACATTCCTGTAATGGACACATTTGCAATCTTGCATATGGTACAATAAAGATGCAAGATGCCATCATGCCTATTAGTCTCGGAACACTCTGGCAGGGGGAGAGAGTGTTGATGTTGAAACTTTGGGACTAAGGCTTGAATGCTCTGTATCCTTGCTGGACTGGGATACGCTAGAGATGTAGACGTGTTTATTGTAGCCCCTAAATATTGATGTATATGAGAGGGCTGTAGGTGCGACTTGGTGTCGTTGATTGTGAACCCTAAGTCGTGCAATGTTTGAATTGTCTGAGATGTGTGTTGGACACACTGATTGAATGACTTGGCTTTTATGAGCCAATCGTCTAGATATGGGAAGACATGTATCTGTTGTCTTCTGAGATGTGCTGCTACTACTGCTAGGCACTTTGTGAACACTCCTGGTGCAGTTGTTACCCCGAATGGAAGGACTTTGAATTGATAATGCTGTCCTTCTAGTACAAACCTCAGATACTTCCTGTGAGAAGGATGTATAGGAATGTGGAAGTAGGCGTCCTTTAGATCTAGTGTTGTAAGGAGGTCGCCTTGTTGCAGCAATGGGAGCACTTGTTGTAAAGTGATCATATGAAAATGATCTGAGTGTATATAGTGATTGAGAGGCCTGAGGTCGAGAATTGGTCTTAGTGTCCCGTCCTTTTTGGGTATTAGAAAATACAGCGAGTAAACCCCTGTTCCTTGATGTTGTAAAGGAACTATTTCTATTGCATCCTTTCGAAGAATTGATAGGACTTCTTGTTTAAGTAGCGGAAGATGTTCTGCGGACATTGGACGCTGCCTGGGAGGTATGTGTGGAGGGGTAGCTGTAAGTTCGAGGCAGTAGCCATACTGGATAATTTGTCTTACCCACCTGTCTGTTATAGAATTCCAGAAAGGTAGGAACTGTGTTAGTCTGCCCCCCACAGGAGTGGAGTGCTGTTGGGGGAGCAGAGGGAAGTCACTGTTTTGTGGTGGAAGAGGTCTGATTATTGTTGTTACCTCCTTTATTGTTGTTGCCTCTATAACCTCCTCTAAAATATCCTTTACTGAAGGATGTCTGTGTATTGGGTTTGAAGGAAGCTGTTTTGTCTGCTCCAGTCTGTTTGGAGCCTCCTGTATAGAAGGAGCGACGAAAGGAGCCTCTAGCTTGTGTGGATTGCAAAGCTCCCATAGATTTGGCTGTATCAGTGTCTTTCTTCATTTTCGCAAGTGCTGCATCTACCTCTGGTCCAAACAATTGATGTTCCTGCTTAAATCCTGAAATGCGTAGCCACGCATGATATCTAAGTAGTACACTAGTGTTTACAGCTCTAGATGCAGTGTCTGTTACGTCAAATGCGCACTTGATTGAGGCATTTGAAATTAACTTGCCTTCTTGTATAAGGTCATTTGCCTGTGCCTTATATTGGTAAGGTAGATGTTGTAGTAGTGTCTCGAACTGATCATAGTGAGCCCTGTCATATCTTGCAAGGAGGGCTTGTGTGTTAGCTATACGCCATGTGTTGCTAGCTTGTACCACTATCCTTTTGCCTGAAGCATCTATCACCTTAGATTCGTTATCAGGGGGTGGTGCTTCACCTGATGTCTGCGAGTTTGCTCTTTTTCTAGCATTTGATACAACTAGGGAATCTAAGGGTAGCTTTCCTTTAATGTAGGCAGGATCCCAGGAGCAGGCATGTACTTTTTCTCAATTCTGGGGTTTAGAATCCTAGCACGTACAGGATCTATAAATACTTCTGGAGCATGTTTGATAACCCCTTTAATCGTAGGCAGAATTTGAACAGACCTTTGTGATTGTTCAAACGTATCTAATAAGAAATCTTCCTCTGTCTCATCTGAATGCATGGTGACCCCATGATAGATGGCAGCCCTATTCAGTAGGTGCCCAAGACTAATATTGTCTTCTGGGGGAGAAGGTTTTGATGGATATGAATGTGGGTCAGGAATATCTGGCACATCTTGTGGGTTTGGGTATTCCCATCTGGATCAATAGGGTAGGGAAAAGGCTCATCTGGGTCTACCCCTCCCCCTATGCTACACTCATCATCATTTGGAGGTGTATTTGGTGAAGAATGAGGAGGAGAGTTTTCAGGAGAATTTTGAGGCGAAATGTTAAGTGGTATTTAGTCAAGCAAAAATTACCTTTGGGACACCTTATTCAAGTGACAAACGTTCAACAGATAAATGTTAAGTGGAACAGGAGATGAAGGAAGTATTGCAGAAAAAGGGTGCATAGGAGATGTGGCAGAGTCCTTCTTCTTGTCAGGCACTGCAGGTGTAGGTGCTGTGTCTGACTTCCTCTTTCTGTGTGGTGTAGTGGATACATGACCCGTCTTTGGGTCAATGTAGATCTTTTTTAGAGGATCAGGTTGGAAAAGGTCTTCTCCTTGTGGAACCTTTGCCGGCGTCGATTTTTTCGGTTCCGGGCGTGGTTGCTGCTGGTCTTTAGCCTTAGGAGTTGTTACTGTGTCCTTTGGCGTAGATTTCGGCACCAAAGGTATTGCCTTCGGAGTCGTAAGCTGTTTCGAGGACTTGAGGTCATCGGAATCAGGCCTTGCAGGTTTCGGTACCAAAGATATTGGCTTCGGAGTAGAAGCTGGTTTCGTCGGCCTCGAGGCGTCAGACGCTGGCTTCATAGTTTTGTCTTTAGAAGTCGACGGTTTTAGCGCCGGGACTTCTTTCGGTTTCGGTGCAGAGGGAGCTGGTGGGATCGGCACGTGAGGCTTGCTCGTTAAGGAGCTACCAGAAGGCTTGAGTATTTTCTTCAGAGCCGGGCTCGATGGTGGGGCTTTCAAAGTGTTTTTCGGTCGCAACTGGGCCCCGGAGGTGGAGTGTTGACCTTTGCCTTCGATTAGGGTGCTGGGTAGGGGCAGTAGTACTCACGCACTGACCCGATGGTATGGAGTCATCGGAGTCGTCTGCCCTGGATACGATTTGGAGATAGTCTGAATCTTCTTCGGGGGCGAGCAGAACTTCTTCGTTGAAGATATCCACCGGTTCCGGAGCCGATCTCTGCATGTCGTGTCGACGGGCCCTCCGATCTCGAATGTTCTTCTTGGATCGAAAGGATGCACAGGCTGTACAGCTGGATTCATCGTGTTCTGGCGATAAGCACAGGTTACAGAACTTGTGATGGTCACTGTGTGGAAACTTTGCTCCACACCCGGGGCATCTTTTGAATGGCGTCCTTTCCATGAGGTGGAGGCCTCACGGCGTGGATAGGCCCAACGGCCCGCGTCGACGACCGGAATTGAGCTAATGGAGTCGAGTTGACGTTTATCGATATCGAAAGTAGTTTGGTGAAGTTTGAATACGTTTTTACGCGTCGAAGTACTTGAAAAGTAGATTTCGGAGCGGAAAAGTTTCATCCGAACCCAGTGGCGGAAAAAAACAATCTAAGGATGGAGCCAATGCCTATGCGCACTATCGTCCAAGGGAGGAGTCACCTATCTCGTGACTGCAAAAGACTTCTTCCAAGACAACAACAACATGAAATCGTCCGAGCCCAACACCAGCTGGCGATCTAATGCAAAGTATAGAATCTGCAGCTCATATGCCTCGAACAAAATGATACTCTTGCCTATGCATGCCTTCATAGAATGGTGCCTGCACATAGCTCTCTGCGTCTGCCACAAACAGTGCCGATTTTAGGCAAGTGTTGGAGATGCTCTTGCCCTCCGGGAAGACCTTCTCTGCATTCTTCATCTACTGCTCAGGTATGGGATTCATTAGTTCTCCACCTCCTTCCATTGTAGGTGGCCATACCTTCAATGTCATTACCATACCATACATTAAAGTTGGCAATGCACCACAGGGTTGAATCAACCTCACGATTTTTTGACCCACCATCTTCATGCTCTTCCTGTCTGCTGCTGGCCTATGGTTGTGGGAACATTGGACTTTTGCGCATTCACGATGATGATGATGATGATGGAGTCTGCTGTTATTCTGTCTTTAAGGTAGGCCATGTCCTGGAAAGAATACCTCTACTTGTTATCCACCCTGGGTGTTGCGACTTTGGCCGAAGCTGGATGCCTAAAGGAGCATTTCGCAGACACTATTGAGGTCGCCCCATGTCGGAATTTCAGCCCAGCTGAATCCTGTGACCCCCTGAGAAGGATGATGCCCAGCTCTTCACTAAGACAGGCTTCCATGTGAAACATACCCACAGTTAACTGGGGAGTTCGATCATCCTAAGGCAGAGGTTTTCGAACTTTTGTAGGTTGAGCCCCCAGCTCAATTTTTTTAGCTGTTGGGCCCCCCCCACCACCTGACAGAAATTTCTGGACTCTGGTACACTACATAATTGACCGCTGCATGCATATCCAGGGCCATATCCAGCAAATAATGTTCAACACAATAAGAGCGTTTAAGAGCAGGTTTATGAGTGGGTGTGCTGAAATGACAGGTTATTACAAAGCTCAAACAACCATTTTCCTAGATAAAATGTGCACAAATTGTTTTTACTAGGATGCTTTGTTTTACACATGACATTGATTGACACCACCAACATAAATGTGACGGGTGTGCCTGTTTTTCGCCACAGACGGCCAATCTGTGGATGGATTTTTGCTACTGCCTTCCACAGGTTGTGCTCCACATCCAGATCTACTAGGAAGTGCCGCAGCATGGCACCGCTAGCCCTTTGGCTGCGGCACTTCCGAAGCACAGGGATGCAACATATTTACAAGAATATGACGCATAGCTGTGCTTCCCCATGCGCTGGCGCACAAACTGCAGCTATGCGCTGGCGTAGGCATCCTTGCATCATGATGCAAGGATGTCTGCGTCATGGGGAGATGGAGAGATTGTTTTTGTGCAGGAAGGGGCACCTTCCTGCACAAACAATCACTACAGGCATTTCCCTCTTTCAATACATGCTGTAGAATGCAGCACGCATTAAAAGAGGAAACAACGAGGAGAAACGCCTCGCTAAGCCACCTCTAGGGTGGCGTAACATTCAGATGCATTTCCAGATTCACGATTCCTCGTAAATCTGGAGATGTGTCTTGTTTCATGGGCGTTGCTTGGGAACACCCACAGCAATACCCATGGTACAACCCTTCAACACAAAGTGCTCAGGATCGAGGCTGCCTCCCGTGGCGCGAGCGGGCAAAAGCTGAAGAATTCACTAAGGACCACATTGCTGTTGATGAGCTCCGCTGCCAGCATGATAATAAATACCCCTGGCCACCAAGCGACCATCCCATCCAGGCCCACCACCGCTTCTGGATGGCGGCGCAGTCTCTCAGAATGTGGTTGTGAGACCTCTCACTGAGCAGCTGAGCCAGCCTGAGAGTCTGATTCAGGTGGGCGGTCACAAAGAGAGGGGAGCCAGGTAGAAGCTGTCGCGTGAAATGCAGCTGCTCTCGAGCTGCAATTTCATTTCAAGTAAGCGCGTGCCTAACGCTGGAGTTAGATAGGGGCGTAAAATAAGAGTACTTGCTGGTCATAAAGTTTCAATTGATTTGTGCTCCCGGCTTACCTTATGACCTTTTCCAAGTTCCACACACACACACACACACACGAGTCACACCCTCACTTGAAGCCACAAACCGATTTGTACATTGCGGCCAGCAGTGACACACACACACACACACACACACACACACAAAACATGCATGGCACGACACCTTTTCAGGCCGGCTGGTTTAATGTGATTTCTCTATGCTGGCCTAAAAGCTCACTTGACACTGTTTTACTAATGCCACTACACATGATCTTCATCTTCCACATAATTGCCCACTGGCTTGAGACTGCCGGCCGTGATCAAGTGTGTACCTCACAGGGCCTTAGGCTGCCTTGCCCAAAAGCCTGTGGTGCGTGCTGCAGTCTGCGGCCATTACTTTTCATTTCACCTTGGGCCTTTCAACAGCTCCAAATATCTTTTTACTCTGGCGATGATAGGCAATTAAATACAGCGCTCACAAGAGGCTGGTGGGTGTCTCTTGAAGGTGGTGCCCATGTTTGTGATGCGGCTGGTAGCTGGACGTATGCGTGTGGTACATGAATGCTAATTAAACTGATTTGAAGTGCATCAAAACTACACAATTAAATGGAGAATGCAGGAGTTTATTCTTTACATTAACTAATTCATGCTGGGCAGGCTCAGGTTGAACGGGCCATTCCTTGAAGCACTTGGAAACAACTGTATTAAGTGTTGAGAGAGACGTGTTTATAAAATTATAAACACTATGGTGCCCTAGCTGCATGTTATGCCTAAGACTTCTCTGCGCTTCAGCCTGGGGCATAATGCATTTCTGGTACTTGGCAGCAGTTTTAAGATTTTCTTGTTGCACAAATTTAATGTAATATGTTTTCCTAGTCTTCATGGCTTGATTTTGTTCGCAAGAAAGTGTCATTCATACGTGTTGAAATGTCACTAATAATTACCCTGAAATTATGAAAATGTCACACAGCAATCTGAAACCTTGGCAGCTACGCAGGTGGGGGTTAATTCATAGAGCTGAAATGCTTCAGCTGCAGTGAGAGGCAGGATGTCTCCTCTACTATAATATCGAATGAAGAACAGGCCTTGTTGTTCGTTTACCTTCGGTTTTAGCAGAGGAGACTTCCTGCCTCCTCACTGCAGCTGAAGCATTTCAGCTCCATGAATTAACCCCCTCCTGGGACGGTTAACATAACAAAGCATGGGCACTTCGTGCCCAGTCGATTTCCCCTCCCTCCTTCCTCCTCCCTCCAGCCGTACCAGAGTTCTCTAAGACGCAGGGAACAAAAGTAAAATTAGAGTGGAGTGCGCGCTCCACAGTTTGAAGAACTCTGCCCTAAGGGATTCTGGCAGATTCACCACCGTAGGCACACTAGGATAGGGAGCACTACGTAGGAGCATAATTATTATATGCAACCATATAATCCATGTAACAGCACAATGGTTGAACTGTTGATTTTCTTTACCATTCTTGGGTTGCAGATTACTCTGTATGGTTTCCTTCTATTAATAACTGCAGCACACATATTCTACACAAGAATCTTATTGCTCCAATAAATGTTTGAAGTGACAATTCGAGAATTTCTTGTGTCTACCTTTGGGCATGCACGAGTTATCAAACCAAAAGGTTTAGATCTGCTTCCACGATTAACTTGGTGAGTCAAGGTTGTCATGTTCCGAGGTTACACATGCCACCCTGTTGCCTTACTAGGTTAGGGGTACAGATGGTACTCTGTGAGCTAGCCATGACTAAGGGCAACATATCCTTATGGTGTGCGTGGACTCAGTCTCATGCAATCTTGATGTTTATGTTGTCCACTTCTTACTGTGAATCATACAACAGTCTTCTTCTTGGGGCTCTGCTATAGCCAGAGATTCCATCTCTCTGTGTTCCTCCTCTGGGTCCTTCTCACTTTGAGGCTTCAAAGTGGAATATGAAATCCCTTATGGGTATTATTGAACAACTTTTCCAGCCTCATAATGGCCTGCATTTTGGTCTAGAGCCTGCCCTTTTCCTCTCGATGTTGAGCGCTCACTGTTTGGCTTTGAGGCCCTCCTCTCTGGCACAGAGCCCTCAATTTCCTGAGGCAATTTTGTCCTGCTCATGCTCCCAATGCCGTTTTGGAGTCCAAGCCATTTCCGTGGTTTTACCACCAATGGTGTCTTTCGACCCTTGACAGTTGGGGTTCTTTATGTTTGCACTTGCCCTTGATCACTTTTGGCTTCAGTGTCGGGCAGCCTTGTAGGACTTTGTGTCCCAATCCTTTGGCTCCTCCCCAACGAGCACCTGTGGTGCTATATGTTGCTTATTTGACGCTCTTTCTTTGGACATCCTCTTCACCATCTTCTCCTTCACTGTTTTGGCAATTGCCTTTAGGTCTGAGCCCTCCTGCGGTCCCATCTTAGTTTCCTCGAGGTTCTCATCTCGCAACAGCCCTCGGTTTTCTGCTGTGACTGTACCAAGACATATTAGCCCATCTCCCTCTCTCTCGCTCCCTCTCCCTCCCACCCTCCCTCATCTACAGGGTCTTGGATAAGAACTCCACACGCACATCACAGCCCTCTTAGCTGTGGTCCTATGACAAAGAAAGGTTCCACACCTCGTGCCTGTCCTTCTGGGTAAACTTGAGGGAAGGGGGGGGGGGGGCAACATCTAAATGGGGTAATGCCCATACCAGATGTTCATTGTCTGACCCTCATAGTTGATGCCCTTCTGATCAAGAAATCTCAAAAACTCTTAATTTTATCCAGATGAAAACTCTGTTCCCTCAACATTATTCTTCTACCCTTTCTTTTTTTGTTGATGATCCCTCTGTCAAATTTCGATTTTCCCCTGAATATCTTCTGTGCTGTTAGCTGCTTTTCCAGACCCAATGGCAGATGGTGACCACACAGAGGGATTTCCGCTGTGCAGTCTGACATCAAAGAAGGTGGACAGGACACCAAATGGTGGATGTTAGCCACAGAGGGGGGAAAAAGAAATCAGACTACAAGAGTCTATTCCAGTCCCAACTGCTAGGGTGGAATGATGCTCAGCATGGTAATCCAGAAAATATTCATGCTGCAAAACTCTTCTTAATGATGCAGTTGCCAACCAGAAGGTGTTTTTCAGTTTTAAACTTATCTTATGCATTGGTTCAAAAGGTGGCTTAATAAGCCATGCCAAAATCAGGTTTCAACATCACGTAGGGGCTGGTATGGCATGAGGTGGGTATTACCTTCTAATCCATTCAAGGAATTGAATAATAAATGGGATTAAAAAATTGGTCTCTGATCCAAACCTTTAGCTTAGGCTAAAATTGCAGATAGAGTCTCATCACCATTCAATTTTCTGCTGAATTTAAATATTGGTAATGCGATTTCAGGAGTAATGCTACCAGTTGAAGCCTGTGAAGATTGAGGTGATAAGATTGCATTTTTAACAAGTCTTTGTATGGTGGCAGCTTGGGCAATTTTAACAGATGAGAGTACCATGTTTCTCACGCACAGTTGTTTTCAGAATTGTCTTCATAAAGGACATTTTGAATAATCAAACATGTTGAAAGGAGTAGCATAATGGGGAAAACAGAAGCAAATATCCCTTACCAACATTTTGTTTCTCTGTAACTGCATACAGGCATTACCACCCTCAAAGTGTTGGCATTTCACAAAATAGTGCACCACACAGGTTGAATATCCTTTCCAGCAGTGCTTTTGTGTTTTTAAGCTCACACTCTAGTGATGTTCATACTTGCCTGCTTAAAAGGGTGTAGGCTGTCCTCTAGTGGCAGGTAGTTTTCTACAAGTGTTATATTACTTTGTATTACCCAATGCCATATTTCTTATGCCAGTGGGCAAGGTCTTGCCATTCCGTTTGTTTAGCTAGAATATTACTATTGTATTGTCTGTCTGAATGTGTACTATCTTGCTCTGACTCTTGAACATTTTTAGTGCATAGAACACAGTCTTAACCAGAGAACTTTATTTCCTTGACTGCATCCTGAGAAGACCACCATTGGCAATCCAGAGTATGGTGCATCTCTAGTGATGGTGGCTGTTGGGACTAGTGTTTTGAAACGTCTGCCCATTCATATATCATTGTCTGTCCTCTATTTCAGTGTCTTTTACACTTTATTTGTAGCAAAAATGACATCTTCCTATACCTTCTGAACCTGAAATAATGGGTGATTTTATCATTCTTAAACGGACTCATGACTTGCATATGGAATTAGGGGAATACAGGACACCCACATCCCTCAATAATCTCACCTGATTGCTCCGTGATCCCTATCCCACCAAACCAGTTCCTACACAGCAACTATAGAATACTTGTCAATTCAACACCACACAGTTCTTTGATGTTTAGTCATAATTAAATAATAGCTATTTTTCAGCTAGACTTCTCTGTACGTGTATTCTTTAAAGCATGGCACACTTATCTACTAAACAGGATAGTGCAACATTGCAAGGTGGAAACGGGTCAGGAGCAGAATTTACTCGAGTTTGACAGTGCTCTATTATTGTGCAAGGCACTATAGGAACCTCTGCATGCAACTCCCTCAGTCTAAATATTTAGACCTCCCAGCTTCCTTTCTCCTGTAAAAGACAATTCTTATTTCAAGATATTGGAAAAATTGCTCTCCATGTTGAAAGACATGTATGGCACAATGAAGGAATACAAGACGTTTTTCTAGGTCTTGAGGCAGGCAGGGAATAATGAGGAGTGGGTACTAATTACCCCTGGTGTCTCAAGGACACTAATTCCCTCGACCATGTACTCCTTTAGTACTAAAGTCTCTAAATTGGTAGCTTGGATGAGATATCAAACTTTATTTGCAGTAGTGGCAACAGGTTTAAAATACAGTATGACAGTAACTGCACAATAAAATACCTAAAGAAATATGATCACATCACTTCCATACTGATGGAACTCCATTTGCTCCCCCTGCCGACCCCTACCATCTTCAAGTCCAGCTGCATAATTTACAAAGCCATCCTGACAGGCACACCCTCTTTATCTTGCAGACAATCTTGCGATCTCTAGTGGTTCACAGCACACCCGCTGCCTGAGACTCCATCAGACTGTTAAAAATACAATTATTTAAAAAACAATTCTTTAAAGAACAGTACATTACAATGTATTCTTGTCCACAAACCAACTACCTCTCCCATTACTCTAAGCAGATGTCCATCAATGACCCGCATGAGGATTGTGTGTGGTGCTTGTCTTCCAACCATGACGTCGATGGATGTCCATGCTGCAGGAAGATGAATCCGAAGGCATTGAAAGTTGAGAGGCGAAGTCATTTATAGCCAAGATAAGAAAGGAAAAGAAAGCGGGTAGGAGAAGATCGAGATTGAGATTGAGATTGAGGTCTCGTTCCGAATCCAGATCGGGGTCAAAGTCGACGTCGGGACACTCGAAGCCGAAGAAGCATAAGAAAAAGAAGCATTCCTCAAGGCATCGATCTGAAAAAGAAGAGGCGCCGAGATCGACCTCGTCTCGACGTCACAGACGTCACAGAAGGGATCATATCTCTCCTTCATTGTCAAATCCAGTCTCTCCAGAGAAGTCAGGCTTCACCTGAAGTCTCTCTGCGTTGATCACCGACGCCGGCTTCATCTCCGGTTCGGTCCATTCTCCGGATCCGAATGAAGATCATCATGTGCCGGAGGAAAAGGAGCAACCAGAAGATGTTTTGATGTCGGCGCCGGCTGGCCCGAATCCAGGAACACCGACTTCGGAGACAGTACCAGGAGCTTACCCTTCATTCCCAGCTCCAGGACAAGACCCATCGCGTTTCCTTAATGCCATGTATGGTGTCTTCGCAAAAGCAATGTTCCCCTCTGGTGCGCCTGCGGGTCCCATGGGTCCATTAGCCTTTAATTTGGGGGTTCCTCAGGCCTATGCTCAGGCCCCTTTCATGCCGTTGGAGTTTCCCGGCACCGAGGGCTCAGACGCTGTTTGCATCTTCACCGGCGCCGTCTGTTCGGCCTCGTTCTGCGCAAGCGGCGCCGTCGGATCCGTGCACGACGCCAGCCCCGAATCCGACGGAGTCGGTTGTGGATCCTTCGACGTCTGTTAAGAGGATTCGATCCAGGAGAGAGGCCCAGAGGGTTTTAGAAGAGGAGCGTTATCATGAGGAAGTTGAAGAAGACGAGCTGCTGGATTCAGAACACTATTTTGCTGAATTGAGGGAGGCCAGTGGCCTGGACATTTCACCTGAATGGGAGTTTTCACCTGATTCCGAAGCACCATCAAAAGATGTAGCCCCCTATCATGTGGGTGTAAGAAAAGCAGCTGAATTGTTAGACATTCAACTCCCTACCACTGAGTTGAAGTCTAATTTGTTAACGGAGATTCTCCATTCGCCTTCTTCAGTTGTTGAGCCTCTTTTGCCTTTCAATGAAGCAATTCTTCAACCAATTATAGAGGTCTGGCGAAAACCTAATTCTGCGCCTGCAGTTTCAAGGTCTATTGCTCGCAGATATAGAGTGGCTCCTAGTGATCCAGAGTTTTTATCTTCTCATGTGTCACCTGAGAGCCTAGTGGTTCAGGCTGCATGCTCAAAGAGATCTTCGGGAGCTTTCCCTCAAGTTCCAGCTGACAGGGAATCTAAAAGAATTGACCAGTCTGCCAAGAAAGTATTTTCCTCTGCAAGCATGGTGTTGAAATCTACGAATGCTACCTGTTTGATGGGAAGGAACATCCATGCTTTGATGGATTCATCTAAGCAGTTGCTGCCTAAACTGAATGAGGAAGATAGGAAAAACTTTCAGGAAGTTTTGAACGATACCCAGGCTGCTGCACGTCAAGCCATTCAGAGTGGCTTGGACACGGCTGACTCGGTGGCAAGGATTATGGGTTCTGCAGTGGCTACTAGAAGGGGCGCATGGTTGAAGTCAACTGACTTTTCATCAGATGTGCAGGCTACTCTGATGGATTTACCATTTGATGTTTCTGGGCTCTTTGGTAAAAAGGCTGACGCTGCCCTCGAGAGGTTTAAAGAAAGCAAGGCCACAGCAAAATCACTTGGCTTGCAAGCGCAATCTAGAGGTTCCTTTCGTAGATACAGAGGATTTGGGAAGTCATCCTTTCGTTCTTTTGGACAGCCTCGTCAGCAGCAACAACAGAACACTCTATACAAGTTGTATAGAGGAAAGAGTAGAGGTCGTCCCCGAGGCCGTCAGCCCTCCTCCTCCTCTTCTTCCTCTACCTCCCGGCCTATCACCGCAGCAAAGCAGCCCTAGATTCTCCATTCTGGATCATGTTTGTCCTGTAGGGGGTCGGCTTACACTTTTTCTGCAAAATTGGGAATCGGTTACTACAGACCTATGGGTACTCAATCTTGTAGAAAATGGGTATGCTCTTCCCTTTCTGGAATTCCCTCCAAATTACCCTCCTTGTCAAGGGGCTTGCTCGGAAGAACATCTCCATCTCCTACAGGAGGAAGTTCTGACCTTGTTAAAGAAAGGTGCGATAGATGTGGTTCCAGAGCAGGAAAGGGGTCAGGGATGCTACTCCCGGTTTTTCCTGATTCCCAAGAAAGATGGCAGGTTACGTCCAATCCTGGATCTTAGGATCTTGAATCTTTATCTGAAACAAGAGAAGTTCAAGCTGCTTACCCTTGCGCAGGTTTTTCAGGCGCTGCTGGAAGAAGACTGGATGGTGTCCATCGACTTACAGGAAGCTTATTTCCACATCCCCATCCTGAAGTCGCATAGGAAGTATCTCCGTTTCACGGTGGGATCGCAACATTATCAGTTTGCGGTTCTCCCGTTTGGACTTACTACTACACCTCGAGTCTTCACCACGGTGATGGCAGTGGTGACAGCCCATCTCAGAAGGTCGGGGATTCCAGTTTTCCCCTATCTGGACGACTGGCTGATCAATGCCGAGTCTCCAGAGAAGGTGCTTCATCATTTGCAGGTGACAACCCAGCTGTTGTACAAATTGGGGTTTTCGATAAATTTACCCAAATCTCACCTGGTGCCCTCACAGCGCAACCTGTTTATAGGGGCGGTACTGGACACTGTCTGTCGAGCATTCCCTCCACCTCAAAGGATTCTCGACATTCAGGAACTGATTCCCTTGTTTTACAATGGAGCGGTCGTTCCAGTCCTGAAGGTCCTTAGCCTGCTCGGTCTGTTTGCTTCCTGCATTTTGTTGGTCAACCATGCACGCTGGCACATGAGGGCGCTCCAGAGGTGCCTCCGCAGGAAGTGGTATCAGCACAACAGAGATCTCAGGGAGTCAGTCAAGATCTCCAGAGAAACTGCAGCGGATCTGTCTTGGTGGAGTGTGGAGGGCAATCTGTCTCAAGGAAAGCCCTTCCATCTGCCTCCATCGGTTGCCACAGTGATAACGGATGCATCCTCCATAGGGTGGGGTGCTCATCTGGGGGATCTGGAGGTCAAGGGTCTTTGGCCTCCAGAGGAAAGGTTGCTTCACATCAACCTTCTAGAGTTACGGGCGATACGTTTGGCACTCAAGGCCTTCCTTCCTTCCCTTCGTGGTCGGTTCAAGTACGGACAACACGACCGAGATGTGGTATGGCAACAAGCAGGGAGGAGTGGGGTCACAGTGTCTCTGCAGAGAGGCTCTGCGTCTCTGGTCCTGGGTTCAGGACCACCAAATTTGTCTGACGGCAAATCATTTGGCCGGAGTGCTGAACGTGCGTGCAGACAGTCTCAGTCGGCAGTTCTCAGCTGACCACGAGTGGAGGCTTCATCCAGAGGTAGTTTGTTTCGTCTTCCGGACGTGGGGAACTCCTCGGGTGGACCTGTTTGCCACTCACGAGAACAATCACTGCGCGTCATTCTGCAGTCTCCAGTATCCGGTGCAGAGAGCTTTGGGGGACGCGTTTCAGTTGAGTTGGGGCTCACAACTGCTTTACGCGTTTCCTCCCAAACCCTTGATTCCTCGGGTTCTGAGGAAGATTCGCCAAGATTGGGCCCAAGTTTTATTAATCGCCCCGGATTGGCCAAGAAGGGTGTGGTACACAGATCTTCTCCACCTCTCCTCGTGCCCGCCACTCCATCTCCCTCTCAGGGCAGACCTCCTCTCTCAGATGGATGGGCAGGTTCTACACCTCCACCTCCAGAGCTTACACCTTCATGCCTGGAGATTGAACGGGACAACCTGAGTTCTTTTTCTCTCCCGCCTGACGTGGTGGATGTTATTCTTTCAGCCAGGCGACTTTCCACCAAGTCAATCTATTCTTATAGATGGTCCAAATTTGTTTTGTGGTGTGGAGAGAAATCTATTGACCCCCTTAAGGGCTCGTTTGTCCAACATACTTCAGTTAGCTCTTTCTTTGGCCCAGCAGGGTTTTGCTGTTGCAACTGTAAAAGGTTATTTATCGGCTTTGTCAGCATTCCTTTGTTTGCAGGACCGGCCGTTTTTGTTTAAGTCACCTATTGTGTTACGTTTTATAAAGGGTCTTATCAACAAATTCCCTCCTACTCCATTTATTGTGCCTCAATGGGACTTGAGTCTTGTTTTAACCTACTTGATGGGTTCACCTTTTGAACCTTTACACAAGTGTCCCATTCTGTCTTTTAAGACTGTTTTTCTTGTAGCAATTACCTCGGCAAAGAGGGTAAGTGAGCTTCAAGCTCTTAGTTCAAAGCCCCCATTCTTGACCATTCATGCTGAAAGAATGGTACTCAGGACCAGGGCTGCTTGTCTGCCTAAGGTGGTAACTCCCTTTCATCTGGAGCAGTCCATTACCCTTCCTACCTTCTATCCTCCCCCTCACCCTTCCAAGGAGGAGGAGCGGCTTCACAGCCTGGACCCTAAGAGGGCGGTGAGCTTTTATCCCGATAGGACTAAAGACTATTGTGTGGATGACCAGCTCTTTGTTGGATTTGCTAAGAGCGGTGCACAAGCGCACGCTATCAAGATGGATTATCCTGTGCATTAAGATCTGCTACCCCCTGGCTGGTAAGGAACCTCCAGAGGGTATAAGAGCTCACTCTACTAGAGCAAAGTCTTCTATATCTGCTTTGTCTAGGGGTGTTCCTGTAGAGGACATTTGCAGAGCGGCAACTTGGGCCTCCCTCCACACTTTCACGAAGCATTACTGCTTAGATTCCAAAGTGAGGAGGGATGGCCATTTTGCTCGTTCTGTTCTTCAGGATTTTCTGGTGTAGAAGAGTGGACGCCCTCATCCGGGAGTGGGGGGCTGCTGTGGGATTCTATTCACAAGGTGAGGAATCCACTGGCAGATGTATCCATCAGAAGAACAAGTTACTTATCTTCGGTAATGCTTTTTCTGGTGGATTCAGTATCTGCCTGTAGATTCCTCACTAACCCACCCGCTTCCCCGTTGTCCACTCTTCTATACCTGATAAGTGTATATTTGTAATTTTCAATGGAAGTGTTTAATTGTTCATTGGTTATTGCATTGATTTCACATTATGTGTGTTGGTCTGAATACTGTGTACTATGTATACTGTGTCTATTTATGTCGGTCCGTCCGTGTGCCTCGGGGGCACGGAAAAAAGGGCGGTACTGACTTCATAACGCCGACGAGGCCCTATTATGGATCCGGTGAAGTCAGCGGGGTCGCGAGCGGAGTCGTACCTTCTGTGACGTCGTCCATGACCTCGCCGGCATGGAGAGCTACAAAAGTTTCCGATTGGCTGCTGCGCAGGGGATATACACAAGGTGAGGAATCCACAGGCAGATACTGTATCCACCAGAAAAAGCGTTACCGAAGGTAAGTAACTTGTTCGTTACACTCACTGTCCACCACTAGGTCTTAGGTCCAGGTGCTCACTACCGGGCTATGGACCAAGCATGCAGAGGGGCAGGTCAAGAGGGCAATCAATGCAGGTTCACCACCAGGTAGTCCATCAGAGTCTCCAGAATACCATAGAATCTCATGAAGGAGATTATAATCTTGCGCTCGGGTCAGTCTAGGTTTTGGAAATATTGCCCTTTCGGCAGGGCCACCCCAGATTTTTGTGTCTTTTGCTGAATCCTATATTTTTCTAGTTGTAGAACTCTGTGCTCTTTACCCCTACTAACCAGTAGTAAAGTGCTCGTGCTCCTCCTTTCTACATGAGGTCATTGGTGTACCTAGAGCCTATATGTTAAATGTTACAAGTGGATTACAGCATCCACTGTGCTATCCGCTACAGTGACAATGTAAATATGAATGTAGGTCTGACACCAGCAGCCTGGCTGTGCACGTGTGAATAGCAAATTTGACCTGTCAAAATAACCCTTTTTTTATGACGGGCCTAAACCGTCCTTTTAAATATTTATAAGTCACTCCAATGTAGGCCTTTTTTCCCCGTAGGTCAGAGTGCATTTTATTTAAAAAGACATGTAAATGTTTAATGCTAAACACGTCCCTACAGTGAAAATGCCCTGAAAGCTATTTTTACTGTAGCAGGGTTGGCCGTTCCATAGGAAAGCCTTGAGGTACAGTATTAAGTTTCATTAATGTCATCTCCTCCTAGGAAACAGTTACAAATTTAATTTTTTGACTTTTTGAAACATTTATTACAAGCCTAATTTACTGGTGAAGTCAGATTTGAGATAAATATTTTGGAAAGATGAGTTTTAGAAAGTAACTTTGTCTTGCTCGACGTTCCTGGAAGCTAAATCTGCAGTTTGCTCTCACCCTTCTTCCAGCCAGTAATTAGCATTTCAGTGGGCATGAGGGAGGTATGAACTTCCTTACAGGATAGGGACAAAATGCTTTGGGAGTGGGGAGGTGATGTTGTTATGGCCTTCACTTGTCCCAAGTACTTGATTATTTTCAAAGAGGTCTACCCTGTCACGAGCAGATATAGCCAAACCCAGGCCTGTACCTTTCTATTGTCCGCCAAGCCAGAACAGCCTCCATCACGGCAGGTCTATTGTTGACATCATAGTGTCCGATTCTGATGAAGTGTCAACCTGCTTGAATGTCTGATGGGGTTTTTCATGCAACATTTGGGACAAACTTCAAAGGAGGGAACCAGAAGACCAAAACATTTTTGCCCAGAGTTTGTTGGAAGTACAAGGAAAGTACAGTACCGTGGTAAAGAATTCAATGTTAGGGCGGATGATCCAGAACCACGACGAGACAAAGTTTGTCCCAAGGTTCAGGAACCGGTTATGGACAGAACCAGACAGGGTGTCCCAAGACCTAGATGGAGAGTCCTGTGGTCAAAGGTAGCAAGGGGCCCAGAATGGGCAGTGGGCAAAGTCCCAGAACCACGAAGGTGTGTCAGAAAAGAAAGCCCACCAAGGGGATCAAGGCCTCAGAATTAGTTCTGGGAGAGGACAGAGCACGTCCCAGGACCTCTGACCCTGCCAGCAGGTAGGTCGCTCCCCCAGCTGCCAGACGGTCCTCCTGACAGTGCCCTCGCTACTGCTGCTGCCGAGTAAGTCCTCTGTGCCTGTCGCCTCCCTCGCTCTGCTGCCTGTGCCCTTGTGACCCCTCTCCCCCCGTTTTTCTTCCGTGCCCCTGCCCCCTGGTGTCCCCTTCGTTTTGCTGCCTGTGCCCTTGTGACCCCTCTCCCCCCGTTTTTCTTCCGTGCCCCTGCCCCCTGGTGTCCCCTTCGTTTTGCTGCCTGTGCCCTTGTGACCCCTCTCCCCCTGTTTTCTTCTGTGCCCCTGCTCCCTGGTGTCCCCTTCGTTTTGCTGCCTGTGCCCTTGTGACCCCTCTCCCCCCGTTTTCTTCTGTGCCCCTGCTCCCTGGTGTCCCCTTCATTTTGCTGCCTGTGCCCTCATGTCCCCCTCCCCCGTTGTCCTCCGTTCCACCTTCCCGCCGCTGCGTCCCCGCCCCCCGCTCTCCCACTCGCTACCCCGCTCTCAACTGCTCCTCCCTCCCACTACCCACTTAAATGGAGGCCGCACAGCGGCCGCGCCGCTGGGGCACCGAAGGCACGCCCGTCTGCGCCCGTCCTCACCTGGATCGCGCCCAGTTCCAGGACCCCTGGCCCCCACCAAAGCCAGTCCACCCGACGGAAATACGACGCCGCCACCCTCCTCGCTATCGAGCTACCCCGAAACGCACCCACGGAGCCTTCACCTGCCATGCCTGCAAATTCACCTGCCCTCGGACCTGCACCGCGCCCGCCAGAACAAGCGCCAACAACAACCACCTCGAGTGCATCCTGCTCAACACCCGCTCCGTCCACAAACACGCCGTCGAACTCTGGGACCTCCTTGACACAACAGCACCGGACGTCGCCTTCCTCACGGAAACCTGGATGAACACCTCCTCAGCCCCCGACATCGCCATAGCCATCCCGGACGGCTACAAGATCACCCGGAGGGACCGCGTCAACCAAGCCGGAGGTGGCACCGCGATTGTCTACAGAAACACCATCCGCATCACGACCAACACCGACGACACCCTCACCGCCGTCGAGCACCTTCACTTCCAGATACACACCGACCCCAAGACCACCCTCAGAGGTACTCTCATCTACAGACCCCCGGGACCACGCACACACTTCAGCGAAGCCATCGCAGACTTCATCAGACCGCTCGCTCTCACCTACTCCGACTACATCCTCCTAGGGGACCTCAACTTCCACCTGGAGAACAACAAGGACAACAACACCACCTTCCTACTAGACAACCTCGCCAACCTCGGACTCAAGCAACTGGTCAACACCCCCACCCACTACGCCGGCCACACGCTCGACCCCGTCTTCTCCTCCAGCTACCACATCTCCTTCAGCCACGCCACTGAACTTCACTGGACCGATCACAGCTGCGTCCATTTCAACTTCAGGAAAACCACGACCCACCACCGCCCGCAACAAGCCCCCTTGTAGATGCTGGAGCAAGATCACCACCGACCAGCTCACCACCTCCCTGAGCCAAAACCCACCCACCAACGAAGCAGCCCGCAACCTCACACAGTGGATCACCGACTGCGCCGATGCCCTTGCACCACTGATTAACCCTCCAAACAACCCCGCCAGCAAGAAAGTCTCATGGTTCATCAACGACCTCAAAGACTCCAAGAAATCTTGCCGCGCCCTCGAGAATGCCTGGCACCACGACCAGTCAACGGAAAACATGACAGCCCTCAAGAACGCCATCCGCAAACACCACCAGCTGATCCGCACCACCAAAAGGTCATCTTTTAGAGAACGACTGGACAACAACACCCACAACAGCAAGGAACTCTTCAGCATCGGTTAAGAGCTCTCCAACCCCAGCGCCAACTACGACATCACGCCATCGCAAGACCTCTACGACTCACTCGTCACGTTCTTCCACCGCAAGATCGCCGATAAACATGACAGCTACAGCGCTCAGACCATGTACCCAACCACCAAGCCAGCGCCCCCCACCACCACCCTCTGCACCTTGACCCCCGTCAGCACGGAAGACACCACCCTCGTGATGAACGCCATCCACTCAGGCTCCCCAGCCGACCCCTGCCCACACCACATCTTCAACAAAGCTGACTCCATCATCGCACCCCAACTCCGGGACATCATTGACAACTCCTTCGCATCCGCCACCTTCCCGGAGAGCTGGAAGCATGCGGAGATCAGCGCCCTCCTGAAGAAACCCACCACAGACCCCACAGACCTCAAGAACTTCCGCCCCAGCTCGCTCCTCCCCTTCCCCGCAAACGTCATCGAGAAAACCGTCAACATTCAGCTGACCGCCTTCCTCGAGACGAACGGCGCCCTCGACCCATCACAGTCCGGATTCCGAGCGAACCACAGCACCGAAACCACCCTCATCGCAGCCACCGACGACATCAGGACCCTGCTTGACAACGGGGAAACTGCTGCCCTCATCCTCCTCGACCTATCGGCTGCTTTCGACACGGTCTGCCACCGCACCCTGACAACCCGCCTCCACCACGCCGGGATCCAGGGTAAGGCCCTGGTATGGATCACCTCCTTCCTCTCCAACAGAACCCAAAGAGTCCGTCTCCCGCCCTTCCGCGCAGCGGCCACCAAGATCATCTGCGGCGTACCCTAAGGCTCCTCGCTCAGCCCCACCCTCTTCAATGTCTACATGAGCCCCCTCGCACGCAAGCACAACCTCAACATCATCTCCTATGCCGACGACACCCAACTGATCCTCTCCCTCACCAATGACCCCGCCACCGCCAAAGCCAGCTTCCAGGAAGGAATGAAAGATGTCGCGGCATGGATATAGCTCAGCCGTCTGAAACTGAAGTCAGACAAGACGGAAGTCCTCATCCTCGGCCCATCCACCTCTGCCTGGGATGACTCCTGGTGGCCCCCTGCATTGGGCACCGCCCCTAAACCCACGAACCACGCACGCAACCTGGGATTCATCCTGGACTCCTCCCTCACGATGACCAGGCAAGTCAACGCCGTTACATCTTCCTGCTTCAACACCCTCCGCATGCTCCGTAAGATCTTCCAGTGGATCCCCACTGGAACCAGGAAGACGGTCACCCAGGCCCTCGTCACCAGCCGACTGGACTACAGGAACGCCCTATATGCTGGGACCACTGCCAAACTACAGAAAAGACTCCAGCGCATACAAAACGCATCTGCACGACTCGTCCTGGACATCTCCGACACAGCCACATCTCTGCCCACCTGAGAGAACTGCACTGGCTCCCCGTCAGCAAGAGGATCACGTTCAGACTCCTCACCCACGCACACAAGGCTCTCCACGACATGGGCCCCGAATACCTCAACAACCGCCTCACGTTCTACACACCTTCCCGCCAGCTCCGCTCCGCCAGCCTCGCCCTCGCCACCATCCCACGGATCCGCAGAACCACCACCGGAGGAAGATCTTTCACCTACTTGGCGGCCAAGACGTGGAACACCCTCCCCACCCACCTACAACTGACCCAGGACCATCTCTCCTTCGGGAAGCAACTCAAGACCTGGGTTTACGAGCAGTAGCGGCCTCCCCCCCCCCCCCCCCAGCGCCTTGAGGTCCTCATGGGTGAGTAGCGCGCTCTATAAATGTTCCCGATTGATTGAGCCCTCCTCTCACACCTGCCCAGGCCCCTTAAGGCCTTGCTGGGTGCATCCCAAATCATTCTCCATCTTGTGAGTTGCAGCCTACCTGTGCCTCAGATTGCAGTGAGCAGAGTCCAGGAAGTGGTTAGGAGACAGACTAGTGCTGTCTCTTCCCAAGACAAAAAGTTGTTTAAAAAACGATTTTCAATTTCTGTGTTTACTGTCTATGCCTGTGGTTGTTACAGTTAAAAATTTTAGTTTTAGCCTCCCTGTAATTGCATATTTTATCACCTGTGTTGTGTTTTAAATGTGTGGTTTCCCCTGCCCATGATTGCCTCCATGTAGTGTGTTGAATTGTGGGATTTCTAGTCCAACCTCTGTAGTTTGTCCCTCTCATTCCTTGGTGACAATTCTGTTTTCTCTCCAAATTTCTCCTTTGCTCTGTGCTAAGACCTGTATGTTAAAACAGTGCACTCCGAGCCACCATTTTGTGGCCAGTGAAACCAGCCCCCCCCCCCCCCCAAGCAACAGGGATTTTTCTACATCAGAGGGTGCTTCTGTAAGCTGTTTAAACTGTGTTTTACTAGGGCCTGTGCACTTCGTTTTTGGGCCAGCAGGGGAGTGAAGTTTTATTCAAACAGTATAGTTAGATTTCAAGTTAGTGAGGCCCTTTACCTGCTGAAGTCCAAAGTGTGGATTGAGCCTGTCTGTCTCCTAGGAGATTCTGAACAGGAGAAGTAGCTTCCAACTCCCTGGCCAGCAAACCTTGTCTGAGGACGCTGGGACCTTATATGGTCTGCTAGTGGTTGGTACATGTCTACACTGATTGGTGGTTGTATCTGGTGTTTCTATTGGATTAGGGTTAATGTCCTCATTGGTTGGGTGTTTGAGGGTTCTGATTGGTTTCTGGGTCTGTAATTCAATCATTGTAGGGTTGGGGCTAGGGTTAGGATTTCTATTGGAAGTAGGGACTAGGGTTTCCTATGTTATTGGCTGTTGGGAGTAGGGTTGGGCTAGGGTTAGACCTTTAATTGGAAGTAATGATTAGGGCTACTGGTGTGATGGGTTGCTGGACTAGGTGTGGGACTTAGAGTGGGGTTAGGCTTTCTATTGGAAGTAGGGACTAGGGCTACCTGTGCCATTGGTTGCATTGACTTGTTTTCGAACTACTGGTAGGACTAGGGCCTTTATTGGATGTAGAGAGCAGGATTTTTTAACTGATGGGGTGCTTGGACTAGGTCTAAGAGTGTCTGTAAGGTCCAGGTCTCCTATTGGTTCCTAGATTTTAGGCCTAGTGTTGTGATTGGATAGTGTTAGGGCTAGTGTTAGGGCTAGGGTTCCCATTGGCTGAAGGGGTCACCTGATTACTAGGGCTATAAAAAAGCCAGGCTTAGGGCATCTCAGCCCGGGCGTCGAGGCTAAGGGCAGAGAAGACAAGGGCAGTTTCCTGTTTGAGCCTGTTAAGGGCAGAGAGGACAAGGGCAGTTGCCTGTTTGAGACAGTCGAGACTGGTCGGGACTAGGGCCAGAAATGCTGCCCTTTTTCTCATTTAGCAATACCCAGCCAACACCATCCACATCCACAAACAGAGCAACACACTCACACCAAATGTACACCTCGCACAACACTATGCCCAGATTAATGTACTAGCCTGCACTAGAAACCCAACCAAACCACATCTACACACCCTACTATCCCAACTACCACACATATCCACCATCACCTACAAACAGTACACAACTCTATCCTATACCACTAAACAATACACTCATCACTAAAACAACACCAATCAACACCATACATAACTACATCCCATTCAGACACACTCTCCCTGCTGTAATTACACCTAACACACCACCTTTTATCACTAACAAACGTATAATCATCCTTCCATCAGTTGTTCAACAAACACCCTCCCCCCTCCCTTCTACCATAATAACACTAATGCACAACACACACACTGCACACCACCACACTTTGTAACTCTTGCAACACATATACTTTCAATGTAATTATGGATCTACAAATGTATCACTTTCTTCTAATTTAGCATTTCCAATCACTACCCTATCTCTCATCCTATACATCTATCAATATATCCTCTACATCCACTCTCATTTATCCCAAACCCCATACCACTACTATGATTGCCAAAATAACCATTTCTAGACCCTCCTACTCTACCCCTCCTTGTATAATCTGACACCTCTTTTACTATACCGATCCCCTAAAACAAACCTTTCTAAACACTTTCCTCTGAGTCCTCCCCTCCAAAACTCCGATTTACTCATCCAAAAGCCTCTTCCTATTGCTAAGACCTAAAAAAAAAAATCTTTCACTCTTTAATCCCTCCACTATCCTTTTCAATAGAAATTAACAGACTAACATGTTCACTTCTCAAATTCCATAATAAACTATACTAATATACTACCCAAATAACTGAATAACATATCCACTACTCAAATTACTTCTTTTTTTTGTTTTTTTACTATACTAATTTTCAACAGTAATCCTTTATGGGTTCCGGAGTGGCGTGCTATTCGCCAGAAAAGCGATTCAACACCCATCAGGGGTAACAAGCGCTATATGAATGCAAATCTTTCTTCCCCTTTTATCCCTCTGCTATCCTTCTCACTCCAAGTAACTGACTAATATCCACCACTGAAATTACTTCATATTTCACCATATTAATTCACCACTAATCCTTTGTAGGCTTCCTAAATAGCATGCGTCAACAAGCGCTATATAAATACAAACCTTTGTCCTCCTCTATCCTTCTGCTATCATTCCAAATCTAAATAACTGACTAACCTATCCACCACTTAAAATGTACTTGCATGTTTCACTATACTAATTCAACAGTAATCCTCTATGGGTCCCGGAGTAGCATGCTACTCGCCGAAAAAACGCTTTGACGCCTCGTCAGGGGTAGTAAGCGCTATATAAATGCAATTGCAATTACAATACAATACAATAGCCAAGAGACTCCATGCAGGGTCAAGGTGATGCTGAAGCGTTAGGGGATGACTCTGCTGAGGCAGTCATGCTGTGAGGAAAATCTGAGCTGAAGTGGTTTGCAGCTCAGAAACCAAGTGCACATTAAATTACTTTCATCCCGGAGGTGCATAGCCCCGGACCTTCTGAACAGATAATGAAATTGGAATCCCCTCAACCCAGCCTTGAGTGTCAGCTGATCAAATACATTTGGGAATTTTCTGGAGCTTCTCTATTGCAGCTAATTCAATAAGAGCTTTCCCTCATCCAGAAGGAATGCCGGTTTCCTCTGTCTTCCTTATCAAAAGAATAATAGTAACTGGTCATGTTCCCCATTGCCTTCTGTCATACCTTACAAACTAAGCCACCAAATAGGTTTTATTAAATGTTTGGAAGGTTGTACAGCACACTTGTCTACTCCATGTACCTATTATGTTTTGAGTCCTAGGAACCTCACGGTGGATACGAAGTTAAACTGACCTTCTCATAGTGGTTTTTGCCATGAGTAAGTCCACTTTAGAATGTCTATGGACATGTCTGGGGAGCTCTGGGGGTGGTAGCAATGTGGAATTTTATAACATCTCGATGAGTCAGGAATATGTGGAGCAGCTCTTACATGGATCTTCTTTTTCCTCAGAGGCACATCTCCAAACCCTCCAACATGATTTGCAGCGTCCCCCAGAGATCTTCTCTCAGTCCACTGCTCTTCATCATCAACAAGACCCCACTTGCCAACATTGTCGGAAAACACTTAGTCTCAACATCATTTTTTACACTGAACACACAGATCATACTCCCCCCCTCAACACCCCCCCATGAAACCGCCAGCACCCGAGCGAAGGTCATCACCCTCTAGATTAACTCAAAGTGCCTAACGTTCAACTCCGAGAAGACTGAGGTGAAACTCTTCGGAAGAGATCACACACTCTGGTCCTTGGCCTGGTGGCAATCTGAACTGGGACCAACCCCTACCCTGTCCAGCCAAATCAGGAATCTAGGGATCATGACTGAAGCATGTACCTCTATCCAGCCAGGTTAACTCAATCACCTCCTGTGGCTTTCAAACCCTCAAGAGAGTCTTCAGATGGATTCCTCTTGACACTAGTTGATCCATCACCCAAGCCATACTACTGGAACATGCTGTACATAGGAATCAACGCCCATCTTACCAAGAGGCTCCAGATCATGCAGAACGCAGCAGGCAGACTCCCTCTCAACCTCCCACTCCGCAACCACATATACCTCAAAGACCTCCACTGGCTTGCCAGCCACAAGTGCACCATTTTCAAACCACTCACACACTGACACACACACAAAGGGTTGCACAACTTGGGTCCCACTTACCTGAGTAACCGCATCAAAATTCACACTCCCAACAGACACCTTTGCTCTACTAGCCTTCTGCTCACTTCCGTACCACACACCTTAAGAGCCCGAGCTGGCAGCTGCTCCTTCTTGTGACTGGCTCCTAAAGCCTAGTGCAAACTCCCCTTTCTCATTAGCACCACCAGCTCAGTCCTATATTTCCACAAGAAACTTAAACAATAGCTCTTCCAATACACCCCAGGTAGGGCTCCTTCCCCTTCTCTAAAGCACCAGGATACACAGCCGGGTGATATACATGCTCAGCAAATACACATATCATAACAAGGGAATTTCTCCACATGGGAAAATATTTCTTACTGCAGAAATAAATAAATAGGCAAGTGAATTTATAACTGTTGAGCAGATTTTCCATCAGCAAATATACACATATACATTTGCTCATGCAAAAGTTGAATTCACAAATGTTTGCTAGGTGTACACCTGGAAACTTACGGCTGTTGCAGATTTCCATACCTTTTGCTATAAACTCTTGTGAATTCCTGAAAGTTGCAAATCTGCAGAACGTCAATGACCTGGGGGGTGGTGGGGGGTGGGGATTTCTTTCAAAACTGGGCCAGTATCAGTTTTGTGCATCCCATATTGGTAGTACACTGATTCCCTGCTATTCTTTTTTGATTACTGGCATGCATCAAACATGTTTGATTAAATTATTTGTTTGAAAAAATGCACTGTAGTTCAGTAAAGCGATCTTCAACCTTATTGTAAAGTTTTTTTTTTTTAAAGTTTCAATAATTATTGGGCACATTTTATTTTGAAAACAAATTTGACAACAGTGTAGCAAACCTGTCTGCAGCCTTCATCATTTTTGTCTCAGTTGCAAATATCTTTGGGGTACATGGTTTTCTTTCCAAATAAGAACACCATTCTGCATGCATTATAAAGCAACATTCTGGAGCAGTATAAATAGCCCCAAACTGGTAGATTTTGCAAAAATATACACCATTTTCTAATGAAAGCACAGTCATACATGCAATCTGAGCTTAGAACTGACTGTATATTCTAAAAATGCTCACCCTAACAGTAAAGGATTTTCAGTAATGAAACATGTATACCATTTTAAACATCGGACATATAGATGCATATTTTTTTCTTAATAGCAGACAATCCTCTTTCTCAAAACCATACAGTGGCACTGTAAACTGATATCCAAATAGTTTATACTGCAAGGGTTGGCTATTCGACTGTGAACAAAATTAACATGCAAACTTTTTGTCCTCAACTCCAAACACTATATCCAGTGTGTTAGGGATAGGACTTCCACGCCCCTGGTCTGGCTCTTGTTTCTTCTTTGGGCTTGAGACACAGTAATGAAAAGGTCTTTAGCAGTTTGAAGTAGATCTGCAGTTAGTGACAAAAAGGTGTTTGCTGTCTGTGCAGATTCTAGAGTTTTTACTAGAGGTTTCTCTGTGGTAAGTTTCTGAATAACATATCTCATCTTGGCAGTACCTCTGAACCAGGACACTGAATACAATTTGGTCATCTGTGAAAAACTATCCTGATCAGAGAATCTCCTCCATATATAGTGAATCTATTCTGAAGCCAATCTATACATTTTTGTGTTTCCTTTCAGATAAAAAGGTCATCAATTATGTTAAGAGATGCACAGTCTTCACTCTCAAGTCTTAGAGTATCAGGCCATATTAAATATTGCTTTCTCTCTCAAAAGAGTTGCCTCTTTATTATTGAAAAATTCTGGTCCATTGGAATATCAAGCAGCAATATATTTAGCACTGTATAGAACATTGGATTGTGTCCAAGAGTGGAGTGGCATTCAATCAATCAATCAATCAGGGAATTGTACGCGCGCTACTCACCTGTGAGGGTCTCAAGGCGCGGAGGGGGTGGGGGGGGGGTCCGTAGAACTGTTTAGCCGGAGAGCCAGGCCTTGAGGGTCTTCTTGAAGGTGTTCAAGAAGGGGGCGGGTCTGATGTCTGCAGCCAAGACCTAGAACGTGCTACCAGCAATGTGAGAGAAGGATCTTCCGTCTGCTCTGGCTCTGTGGATGCGTGGGGTTTCGGCCAGTGCCAGATTGGAAGATTGAAGGTTTCTTTTGGGTACGTGGAAGTTGATTCTGTCATGGAGGTATTTGGGCCTGTTGTTGTGTAGGGATTTGTAGGCGTGAGTGAGGATTTTGAAAGTGACTCTTTACTCCACTGGGGACTTTGTAGGTGTTGGCTGATGCGTTTGTGTCGGGGGATGCCGAGGACAAGTCTGGCAGCGGAGTTCTGCATTGTCTGGAGTTTGTGGAGTAGGGACTTGTTGATGCCGGCGTAGAGTGTGTTTCCATAGTCCAGTCTGCTGGTAATGAGTGCGTAGGTGACAGTCTTCCTTGACTCAGGGGGATCCACTTGAAGGTCTTGCGGAGGGTGTTGAAGCAGCTTGAGGTGACGGCGTGAACTGTCGGTTCATGGTGAGTGATGAGTCAAGTACGATGCCGAAGTTCTTGCCATGGTCTGAGGGGGTAGGTGGGCTTCCGAGGGTGGTCGGCCATCAGGTGCTGTCCCATGCAAAAGGGGTGGTGACGAGGACTATAGTCTTCTCGGCTTTGAGCTTCAGGCAGCTGTTGGTCATCCAGACTGAGACATCTTGCATTCCTTTCTGGAAGTTGAGTTTGGCAGTGGTAGGGTCTTTGGTGAGGGAGAGGAAGAGCTGGGTGTCATCAGCTCATCGTAAGATACGATGTTGAGGCTGTGTTGTCAGATGATGGCTGCGAGGGGGGCCATGTAGATGTTGAAGAGGGTGGGGCTCAAGGATGAAACCTGTAGGACTCTGCAGGTGATTTTCGTGGGGCCAGAGAGGAAGGGTGGGAGTCTGATCCTTTGGCTTCTTCCAGTGAGGAATGATCGGATACACTCCAGGGCTGTTCCTTGGATGCCTGCGTCATGTAGTCTGGTGACTAGTGTGCGGTGGGAGACTGTGTCGAAGGCCACTGATAGGTCGAGTAGAATGAGGGCTGCAGAGTGGCCTTGGTCCAGGAGGGTGCGGATGGCGTCTGTGGCGGTGAGCAGGGCAGTCTCGGTGCTGTGGTTGCGTCGGTATCTGGATTGTGACGGTCGAGGACGGCATTCTCTTCAATAATTTGTGTCAGTTTCCTGTTGACTGTTTTCTCTGCAACTTTGGCTGCAAAGGGGAGGAGCGCGATGGTCCGATAGTTTTGGAGGTCAGTGGGGTCAGCTGTAGGCTTCTTGAGCAGGGGTCGGACTTCTGCGTGCTTCCAGTCGTCTGGGAAGGTGCCCGTTTTGAAGGTGGTGTTGATGGTGCTTTGCAGTTCGGGTGCGATTGCGGCCGCAGCTCTGTGGTAGATGTGAGAGGGGCAGGGGTCAGTGGGCCCCACCCCCCCGAATCCAGTTGGAGATGGTGGGCTGGCTGGTGTTTCTGCTGGGCAAGGGCCATCTGTGGCGCCTGGTGGATGGTCTATGAAGTTGTCGTATAGGTTTTTGATCTTGAGGTGGAAATAGGTTCCAAACTTGTTGCAGAGGTCTTGGGATGGGGGGATGTCTGTGGCTTCGCAGCGTGGGTTGGTGAATTCTTAAATGACACTGAAAATTTCCTTGGAGTTGGCCAGGATTTTGTTGTGGATGAAGTTCCTCTTGGTGGCTCTGATCTGGTTGTGGTAGTCCGTCATGGCGTCCTTGTAGGAGATGTGGTTTTCCGTTGTCTTGGTGTTTCTCCAGTTCTTCTCCAGGCGTCTGCAGGTGCGCCTGGCTTCTTAGAGAGCGGTGGTGAACCAGGTGGCTTTCCTGGGGCGTTGTCTGTCTGGGTTGCGTAGCGGGCAAGCTTGTCTGCGCATTTGGATATACAGGTGTGGAGTTCTCTGGCTGCGTCGTTTGCGTCGGGTGCCCAGGTGTGGTTGTATCGGGTGAGGGTGGAGTTAAGTTGCTCATCGGTAACCTTGCTCCAGTTCCTTCATGGTGGGCATGGGGCTGGTTAGGGTGCCTTGGGTTTGTTGATGGCGAAGTGTACGCAGTGGTGGTCGGTCCATGGCGGTCGCGTTGTGTGGCTGAATTGGACACGGTTTCCTGCCGCGAAGATGGAGTCGAGGGTGTGTCCTGCTCTGTGGGTCTGTGTGTTGACGAGTTGTTTAAGTCCGATGCTGGCAAGGTTGTCACGAAGGATAGTGGAGTTGGGGTCGCTGGGGTTGTCGAGGTGAAAGTTCAGGTCTCCAATGAGTATGTAGTTTGCTGAGGCAATGGCGTGGAGTGCGATGAAGTCGGTGATGGTGGTGGCAAAGGGTGTTCGGGGGTCTGTAGACGAGGGTTCCTCGGAGTGTGGCTTTGGGGGTGGTCTGGCTCTGGAAGTGGAGGTGTTTGGAGGAGGGGAAGGTTTCGCTGGAGGTGGTGAGGCGGAGGATGCTCTTGTGGGCGATGGCGAGGCCCCCTCCTGGGTGGTTTGGGTGGATGCATTTTAGGGTGTCGCTGGCTGGTGCTGGCGTCGGCTGTGTGATGGAGGCCGGGGTAGCGTTGAGGATCTGGCGGCAGGAGAACTGGCCATGGGTCGTGTTCGGCAAGGCCGGTGGGCATTCTTCCAGGGTTGAGTGCAAGGAGGGTGGTTGTGTCGTAGTGATGGGTAGTGGTAGGTCCAGGGTTCCTGGCGCTGGCCGGGAACAGGCGCAGAAGGGCTTGCCTTTGGCGCATCGGCAGCGCGCGACCGCTCAGCGGCTGCCATTAAGTAGGGGAGGTGGGAGGGAGAAAAGACTGGGAGGCGGGAGCGGGGAAATTCCAGGGGGGAATTCCGGGGGGGGAGGGGCCGCAGGGGCAGCAGCGGCGAAAGGAACAGGCTGGTACGAGAAAATCAAAAAGTGGTGTAATTAGAGCAAGACCCAGATGGGCACAATAACAGTGGCCCAACGGGGAATAATTAAAGAAAGAAACGGCTGAGAAAGGTTACGGTGGTTGCAGGCAGTCTGGTCCCAGTTGGAGTGGGCAGCAGGCGCAGGTGCGGGCAGCAGCCTCGTACCTCCCAAGGAAGAGTTCGGGGTCTGGAGGCAAGAGATGGCACAGCAGAGCTGCGGGGATAGAGTGGACCTAGACTGAGGGTCGGAGCACAGCATTGAAACTTGTTGAAGGCGTGGCTTCAGAACAAAATAGTTACCTGTAGGAGTAGTTTGCAGTGAAAGAATTTTCTGGATTCGCATACTGTGCATGATTTCATGGTTTAGTGGTTGGGTCCAGAATTCTTCTGCTACCGCTTTTTTTTTTGGGTTCCTGGGCGACCATTTCGTGTAGTAGTCCTTCCCCGTTCACCTGCTCTAGGAGAGAGTTTATTTGGTCATCATCTTCAGATTCTATTTTTCCGGTCTGTTGGCGACCTTGTTTTGTGGTGGCTTCCTTGTACTTATTTTCTTTGTTTCTTATGGTTTTCCCATAATCCTTATTTCCAGGGAGATTAGAGGGTCGCATGTGAATCCAAAAAAACTCTTCAAGCTGCAATACCACTCCTACAGGTAAGTAACCATTTCATTTTGCAACATGAATTCTTTCTGGATTCAAATACTATGCATTGAGGATATAGCTATATTGTTTTCCCCTAGGAGGCTGGATTGGAAGGAGTATGGAGAGGAAAACAGATGCTTTAGCAACTTTGATCCTACTTGAGTTTCCTTATTCACTTGAATGTCCACGCAGTAATGTTTTGTGAACTTATGTACGGAAGACCATGTGGCTGCCATATAGAGGTTTTTAATGGATATGTTGCCAGATTGGCTCCCTTTTCCCCCTCAGAGAATGGATCTTTGTGTTAGCCATGTGCCAGCTGACTGGTAGTATGTTTGGATAGGTTTCACTATCCATCTTGCGAAGGTTCCTTTAGTGACTGTTGCACCCTTGTTGCTCATGGCAAATGAGGCAAAGAACTGGTTTGTCTTCTTGATCTCTCTTGTTTTCTATAACACATTACTGCCTTATTACGCCTAGCCTGTGTAGGGTTCTCTCCACCTTTCTTAGGGTTTTGGAAGAAGGCTAGTAGCTGCAGTGATTGGTTCACAGGGAAAAGGGAAATTACCTTTGGTAGGAATTGTAGGTTTGTCCTCATTACCACTCCGTCTTTAAGGATCTGTAGGTAGGGTTCTTGTTTTGTGAGCACTTGTAGTGCTATAACCCTTCTTATGGAGGTGATAGAGATTAGGAAGGCCATCGTGAGAGTTCGGTTTTGAAACCGGCTTTGTGCGTCGGCTCCAAAGGGCTATCGATGAGCTGAGTCAGTACTAGGTTCAGGGTCTAAAGTGGTGTGGGCACTATTGGTGGCGGGGTTATTCTTTTTGCCCCCTCCTGGAATCTTGTGTTTTGAAGAAACTTGTACCCTTGATTTAACTGGTGTAATGGACTATGGCTGAGAGGTTCACCTTTAAAAAAGCTTATGACACCCTCATCTAGCAGATGGATAAGTTACTTAAGCACTGTGATGTCTTGAGTCCACCAGTTTTTGACCCCTTGTTTGCTGCACTAGTTTGTGAATCCGCTCCACTTTACAGTGTAGCATGTCATTGTGTTTCCTCTTCTTGCTTCCTGAAGTATCTCCATGCTCCTGTGTGGTAGATATAAGATTGTTAAATTCTACTTCTAAAAAACGCTGCTGCTAAGATGAGTTCTGCTGGTACTGGGTGGTACATTTGCCCTCCTTTCATCATTAACAAGCCCATGTGCAGAGGCAGTTTTATTATTCTGTCCTGTGCCATTTCTACATGCTCAGAGAACCAGGACTCTCTGGCCCATTTTGGGGCAATCCGAATTAGTATCAGTAGGGCCGGTCTGCGTCTGTTCAGTGTCAGCGGCATTATTAGAATTTGCAGAAAGGCACACGCAAATCTCCCTGACCAGTTTATCGACAGGGCATTCCTCTCTGACCCCTCTTGTGGGTAACTGGATGTGCATTTTTTGGCATTTTGCATTGGTTTGTGTTGCGAAAAGGTCTATCTTTGGTGTTCCCTGTTCTTCAGTATTTGCCATTTCAGTTTTCACTCATGTGAGAAGTTTTATTGTGTGCTTAGCCTGTCCACTTCTGTGTTGTGCACACTGGGCACCTTAATGTTTACCAACGTTATCCTCCTTTTGGATAGCCCGTTTTCAAATGTCCACTGCTACCTAGGATAGTGGATGCAACCATGTTCTCCCGTTTTTTTAAGGTAGAGCATTGTGGTTGTGTTGTGCATCTGGATTTGGACTTCTTGTCCCTTGACATGTCTTTGGAAAGCCCTTAGTGCCAGAAAAAAAAAATCAGTTTGCGCTATAGAATGTTTATGTGCTTCACTCGTCCCTCTGGGCTCCATAGGTCTCTGATGTTTAATTTCCTCATGTGCACTCTCCACTCTGTGTGAGATGCATGCATTAGGATGGTCACTGATGGAGTTAGGTGTTTGAAAGGCCTGCCCACTGTGATGTTCTTCATGTTACACCTCTCTATCTCCTTTAGTACCTTTGCAATGGCAACCACTAGACCCTCCAAACATCTGGTTTTCTGTGACATTGTCCTTGTAGCCACTCTTGAAGAGGTTTCATCTGTAACTGTGCATATGGCACCAGGGGGATGCAGGATGCCAACATGCCCATTACCTTCCCAACAGTTCTCACTGTCAGAGACCATCCCTTCTGGTAAAGTGTTAATCTTAGGAATGCTTTGGCATTGTTTGAGTTCAGTGTAGCTCACGGGAAAAGTATTTTCCCTGTGTGATGTCAGTAATGATTTGCCCAGGTTTATGGAGAATCCAAGGTTGTAGAGCGTTTGCATGACAGTTCTTATGCTATTTTGGCACTGTGTGAACGATGATGCTTTCACTAGCCAGCCATCCAGGTAAGGGAAGACATGGATTCTTTACCTTTTCATATGTGCTGTGACTGTCGCCAGGCACTTTGTGAACACCCTTGGTGCTGATTTTATCTTGAAGGGAAACACTGAACTTGTGCCATGTTCGGTTAATGACTAACCTTAGGAGTTTCTTGTGCTTCTTGTTCATTGGGACACGCAGTTACAAATCCTTGTAGTCTATGGCCACAGCATAGTCTCCCTTGCCAAGGAATAGAAGGCCTCCTAAAGTTTTAATGAATTTGTTTAAGGTGCATAGTTCCAGGATCGGTTTGAATGTATTGTTCCGTTTTGGTACCAAGAAGTAAACTGAGAAGATTATTTGAACCTCTTGTGATTTTGGTACCCTTTCTATTGAGTATTTCTTTACAAGGCTTGCCGTCTTCTGAAGTAAGCGCACCTTTTCTTCCTTGTTGCAAGGCCTTTTCCTTGATCTCATGTTTGGAAGATTTAGCAGATCTACTCAATATCCAGCTTGTATTATGTCTAGGACCCACTTGTCGAGGTGAGCTTTGCCCTTCCTTCAGGAATACTCAGACTGCCCCACCCCACTCAACAGGGCACCTTTCCCTCTGGGCCAAAAGGTCTGCCTCTGTGTGCCTGGGTATTTCTACTGGGGTGGTTCATTTTGTGGTGTCACGCGAGTCACAAAGCTAGTGTGGGGACTCCCCTTCCCGACGATTTCCTTCTTTGTCTGTCTCACTCAGGAAAACTCCCATGAACTGGAGTGACCCCATGATCTTCGCTGTGACAGTGTCTCTCTTCATCTTTGGAAGCGACTCTTCCACTGCTGGCCAGTAGACGTTGTCCCCTGTTAGGGGCATGTTCAGTACAGGTGCCTGCACTTCCTGCTCTTGAAACCCTAGATCCACAGTCATGTGTGTCTTCTGAAAGAGCTGCCGGCTGGTAGTGTCAGCAGCGTCCAGTGCTGGCTTGAGGCATGTGTTTGTGATGAATTTGTCTTCTTATACGTGGGTCTTAGCCCTTGCCTGGTACAGTATCCAGGTCCAAAGCATGGACCTCAAGGTCCTTCTCCATCTATTGCTTTTAAGGCATGTAAAAACCCTTGAGGGATTCCATGATTTCCCTCTCTCTTGATGAGGGCTGTATTTCGGCTAAGAGTTTAAGTTTTTCCTCTCAATGTCAAGGGCCTTTTCGTTGATGTCAAGGTCTTTTTCTGCACCAAAGTTTCTTTCTCTCTCTGCTTTTTATTGCTCTTTATTGCTCCTATGCTTGCGTTAAGGTCAGTTCAAAAGGTCAACCGCCAAAGGTGTCTTTTTCAACTTCAACCTTTGCGAGTCTTTTTGTTTTCCCTCGATCACTGTTGGTTTTGGTCTCAGGACAGCGTTCCTTTTTAAGCCAGTGTCTCGACACTACGCCACTGCACCCTTCTGTTACCGGGACTTCTTCTTGTCACCCGTTGAATTTTTCCAACATCTCCTTCTCTGTCTCAATTATCATTTTGATGTCAGAGTCTTCCCTTTGTGCTACTTCTGTGTGTTCGAGCTTCTAATCGCTTCAGAGGTAGAGGTCCATCAGGGATGTCTTTGCCTTCACCATGGCGTAATGTACCTACCTCTGCTTTTTCCTTATTTTCAGTGTATTCAACTGAAATTCAACGCACGCGTTGATGTCCATGCAGTGTGATGTCCTTCTGGCCATTCTTTCCCCTTGTGGTCGATTTCTTCCTGATGGTTATTTTTTTGTTGTTAGTGGAAACGATGATGTCTCCTCGTTATTGCTGTATTTATTGATGTTCATTTTTTGGTATTTTCCTCCAAAATCCTTGGTAAAAAAGAATAGTTATTCTAATAAAAATCTTCTATGTCTTAGCTCTGTTTTCAGACTCAACGGCGGAAAGAAGAATCTGTATATGGCGACCAAACAAATGGGCTTCCAGGGCGGGTGTCTGACGTCACAGGGGAATGACTACTACACCAAATGGACACCACCCAGCAAAAAAAAAAAAAGAAGGAACAGGAGGGGATCCAACATAAGAATTACCAGATGGCGGAATATTGCACAACATGTGAATCCAGAAGAATCACGCTGCAAAATGAAATGTTCAACACTTATTTTGCAGGTTTCCTTTCAACATGTTTATTCTATGCCATTTCAGGACCGTCTACAAGTTTGCATGTTGTCTGACATACAGAGACAATTGGCGTTACATGTGTTGTTGAGGAGGTTAGTAAGTCATGTATTACTGTGGCACTTAGTCATAACTTTCTTAGGCAAGGTCTTCATCAAATTTTCAACAAATGACAATCCCAGTTGCAACCATTAGATAGAAGAGATTGCAAGGGTATGTGATCTATGACACAATCAAGCTAAAAAACCTAGAAAAGGTACCAAGCTGCAAAATCAGGGTAGAAACAAGAGATCGAAAAGTTAGTGACAAGAGACAGGAGGAAACAAAGATATACTGAAGAGAACAGACCCAAGAATGACTTCAACATTTAGAGATATAGCTGTCAAGTGAACAGGCCATGCATTATACCATCAGCCAGTCCTGGACGTTTAACCAGCAGATTGCTAAATATAGCAGGGGAAGCAAAACATTTTCAAAATGAGATGTTTTGAAGAGTGGATACAAGTAGAGACACTCACCTCTGTGTAATCAGCTCATGCGAGAGGCAGGCTGCAGCAAAGGTAGCCCTGCGGGGAAAAAGGCATGGGTCAGATGGCTCTCAACTCTCATTGAACCCATCAAGGGACGTGCGCTATGCCATGTAGTAGCTCAAACATACTGCAGTACTGATAAGCAAGCACTGAAGCAGCACTGTGAAGCACTGCATGGGGTCTGTACTTTAGGCCTTTGTGGTTCCTGTGCCATGCATTCCATGAAAAGAGTTCTGTAGTGATTTCAGGCTACACTGGCATTGTGCAGATCATGCAGGAATGCTACATTACTTCACTTATTTCACCCATGCAAGCACTTCCAAGGAGGCAGCATCGCTCTGCTTGATGGAAGGGAAGCAGTCAGAGTATGTCAGAGGAGGAGTGTGGGAAAAACTCCGTCGTATGAAGAAATGTATGTCTTTTGGGGGTGGTAGGATTGAGATTAAGACATTGCGCTCTAGCAAGAGCAGGGAGTAGTTTGACTCTGCTGCAGAAGGGGGTAACCGTGTAGGATCTGGGAAGGGAAAGGATGAGAGCAGATTAGCTCTGGAATAGGGGTTGGGCTTGGAATTCAGCTCAGGGAAGGAGGGGGTAGGGTTGCTCTTACTAGGGTGAAGGCAGAAAAGTCTAGCTAGGGGAAGTAGAACACTATTCTGGCTCCAACATGTAGAAGAGTAGTCTGGCTGTTCCAATGGAGACCCATGTGGAATTCCAATTGCACCTTAACCAGGGTCTAATGAAATAGAATCCTTACTGCACATTGATTTTGCATACATTGTTGCTGAACAGTCATTATTTAATCAAATCAGAACTGATGGGGTTACATATGTGCACTCAGAAGAAATCTACATGCAGCAGAGGGCCTTTGGTCAAGAAAAAATAGTCCCTACTTGTGACATATGGTTTGCACTGGCTACGTGCAAGCAGATGGTGTTTCGCCAATACATGCACTGAAAAGAGATTTCAGTGGATTCCACCAGTTTGTAGTTCATACTCATCCCAAATAAGTAGACTATTCCTTATTTTGTCTGCCGGGCACATGTAGTAAAATGTCCCCAGTCTCATGTCACATAATATTTATAAGGTTCACTTAAAGTCACTGTAGCACTGTTGCTCCTAAATCTAGTGGAAAACCTTTGCAAATCTTCAAATGAAATGTCAGCAAGGGGCTTTCTCGTTACCACTTCCACAGGACTGCATCCAGAATATGGATCTCTGAACTCTGTTCCTGCAACACAGCTCACCAAATACTGCTCCTCTGGACACTTTCCTCTCACACACCACCCTACCCAAAGCTGCTTTATTATTACTGTGCCTCCACATGCTCACTCACGTGACATCCTTGAGGGTGTTTCTTAGTTCTCGACCCAAGTCTTGGATGTAGACCCACTGGCCCTCCTGCACCCGCTGACCAGTCAGGTGTACATTGTCCACAGTGAGCTGTGCCTCATCAAACAGCCATTGCACCACGAACACTGGGCTACGCAGTGTGGGGTACAGCTTGTATCCGAAGAAGCAGTGCCACTCCTCTCCTTCTGGGTACTGTCGCCGACACCGCTCAGGCACCATTCCACTCCAAAATCTATCAATTAAAGCAAAGAACGGGTGTGAGGACCGCAAACTGCACTGCGCTATCCCCCAGCTTTGAACATGCAATTCCCTTTAAGTTGATTGCCCTGTGAGATAGGACAAACAGTGCCAACACAGTAAGAATACAATATTATCCAAGTTTGAATGTTGAGTGCCCTGTGGGTATGAATATGCATTGCTGGTTAAGTGCAATTATATAATGCCGTCAGTATATGTGTGATGATTTGTGGCTGTAAATGAGTGATGGATAAGAAAGCACAGTATTGAAAGGGTTACTTACCTGTAGTAGTAGTTTTGCAGGTTGAAGACTCTCTGGATTCACATGTTGTGCATCATTTTAACATCTACTGGTTGGGTCCAGAATTGTATCTACTTTTCTTCTTTTTATGTTTTTTTAATGGGCGCTGAACATTGGGCGACATGCTCCTCCTTGATGATGTCAGACTTACTTCCAGGAATCTTCATTGCATGTTTGCAATCTTCAGATTCTTTTTTATCTGACATCCTTCTGTATGTTGCTTCCCTTGTGTCTTCATAAAGTATCTCATCCTTCCCATTGTTAATCTCTGTGCTAGTTTTCTGGCGGAGCTAGGAGGGTGATGTGTAAACCCAGAAAGTCTTCAAGCTGATAAACTACTGCTACAGAAAAGTAACTTTTCATTGTGCATTGTGAACCTTTCTGGATTCACATGCCGTGAATATATCGTGTAGCATGGTGTTCTCTTTTCCTGTGGGAGGTTGGGTAGAGAACATGTTTGTGTTTGCAAACCGGTGTTTCGGTACCATTAGTCCACCCCTTCTTGCTTGCTTGGATGTTAACACATCAATGCTTGGTAAAGGTGTAAGAAGGACCATGTAGATGTTGACTGAGATATTGACCAAGAAAGCTCGAGTTGTCCACTTCTTCCTTGTGGAGAGTGCCCTGGGTTTTTCTTTCAGCATTACTTATGCTGCTGTGTGGTGTCTCTGTATTTTCTGAACTATCTATCTTGGTATGGTTCCCTTTATAACTCTTACATCTGTTTGCTGGGACGAATGAGATTAAGACCTGGTTGGTTTTCCGGATTGATTTAGTTTCCTGTATGTAATACATCACCACTCTCCTGATGACCAGCATGTGTAGGATGCATTCTGCCGAGACTTTGTTTACTGGAAGAACCCTGGCAGTTGTATTGCTCAGTTAACGTGGAAATGTAATACAACTTTGGGCAGGAAATTGGGGTTAGTTCTCATCACTATCCTGTCTTTGTAGATTTGAATGTTCGGTTCCTGCACAGTCAGTGCTTACAGTACGCTCACTCTGCTTAGTGATGTTATGGCTACCATAAAGGCAGTCTTTAAAGGTAAGCAGTTACAGTCCTGTACTGTGCATGCACTCGAATGGTGGTTTCATCAGTTGTGTAAGTACCAGGTTATGGTTCCTTGTGGGCGCTGCTCTTGGCGGCACAGTCTTTTCAATTTTTTGGAGTAATACTTATGTTTTTACTTCCTTTATATTTCCATGTTTATTTGGGCAGCATTGATCTTGAAGATATAAGAATTCTGACCCTAACAACTGAGTGATTTTGTTTCCGGGTGAAAAATATTGTCCTCCTGCATGGTTAGAATGTCCTACTGGGTTGATAGTGGCATCACATGTCCCAGTGCCAGTAGGTCAGATCACCATGCCAGTCTGTCTCATGAGTGTCATGGTTGACTGTTTACATCCCTCTCAAACTCTCTATTACCAGGATGATCAGAGGAATTGATGGAAAAGCATATGAAAATTGCCTTGACTATTCCACCAATAGGGTATGCACCATGGTCCTTGGGTTTAGGTATTTAGACACAAAGCTTTGGCATTTTGCTTTCTCTTAAGTTGCAAATAAGTCCACGTGTCGCCACCTTTTGAAGATCCTGTGTAGTATCCATGGGTTTAGCTTCCTTTTATGGAATGCACTTTTTTTATCTGCTTAGTCTGGCTACCTCTGTGTTCTCCGTTCCCGACAAGTGTATGGTTACCAAAATTATGTTCCTCTGTAACGCCCATTTTCATATCTCCTATACTAGGCTGTGTTGTCCATTTGTATTTGAACAACCTTCCCCCTGTCTTGTGATTGGAAGGCTTTAAGAGCTAGGAAAACAGTCTTGAATTCCAGGGTATTTTTGTTTTACTGCCTTCTCTAGGTTCCACAGGCCCCTGATGTTCAGACTGTTCATATGTGCTCCCCATCCAATGTGGGATGGAACCATTATATGTTAACAGTGGGAGCTGGTTGTTGTAAAGGTCTGCCCACTGTGATGTTCTTCCTGTTCCACCACTATATCCTCTTGTGCACGGTCTGAGTTACAACCACCAGATCTTACCACCTCCCAGTTGTTTGTGACCAGTAGCACTGTAGCAACTTTTGAAACGTCCTCTTGTTGAGCCTGGCATTTGGTATGAGCAGCATACATGATGCCATCATGCTTATCAGTTTTCCCACTGTCCTCACTGTCAGAGCTTGCCCCCTTTGGTAGAGGCGATATTGTTCTGTCATTGCTTGAACTGTCCTTCGTACTGGGAATGCTTTTTCCTGTTCCGAGTCCAATGTGACCCCTAGGAAAATCTTCCCCCTTTCTGGTTCTGTGGACAATTTTTGTCTGTTAAAGGAGAATCAGAGTCTATGCAGTGTTTCTAAGACCATGTCAGTGTTGTCTTTGCACTGCTGGTATGATGGACTTTATGAGCCATCCTACAGGTAGGGGTAGATGGGACTCCCCTTCCTTCATAGGTATGCTGCTACAGTGAACAGGCATTTTGTAAAGACAGAGGGTGCAGATAAGGGCTGAACTGTGAACAATTAATGAACCTTTTCTACTATAAATCTTAAGAATTTCTCATGTCTTCAGTTCATCAATGTTTAGGTACGAGTTCATGAGGTCTATAGCTGTGTAGTCCCCTTTCCGAAGGAGTGGGATGTCCTTTTACAATGTTGTCATCTTTGAAACTTTTGTGTAGTGTTGTACATGTTTAATGCCCTGAGATCCAGGATGGGTCAATGACAAGTCTGCATTCATTACTAGGAAATAGAGGGATTAAACCTCATCCTCTTTTTAAAGCTGCCACCTTTTGAAGGATGCTGATTACTCCTTTTCAAATGTATTGTGTTGATGTTTTGAGGTATCACCCTTAGTGTGATGTTGGGTGGTGCTTTCAAGAGTTTCATACAATATCTGTGTGAATTATGTCGAGTATGCACTAGTCGGAGGCGATGTTATGCCATTCCCATTGGCATCATCGGACTGTGCCTCCTATGGTTGCTATGTGTACGGATGGCTGGTTTGTGGAGTCACTTGCTGGTGTGTGCAACCCCTCTTCCTCATGCCCGCCCTTGAACTGCCTCAGTTCCTGCACTACTGCCTCTGTCTGTGATGGTGTACTGTGGCTTGGTTGCTACCTACTTAAGGACGCAACAGAGGTGGCGCCGCGGCCAGGGCGACTGACGCTGGAATCTGGGGACCACGGTTCGATCCCCGGCTCCGGCGGCAGGTTAGCCCAGCACCATGTGACTCTGGGCAATAGCTCGCTTAATCTTCCCGACGGCCCCCCAGCGCCTAGAGACCCTTACGGGTGATTGTGCGCTTTACAAATGTGGACTTTACTTTAACAGAGGTTGGAGGTTGTGAATCCTCCCTTAAAGGCGTTCTCCTTCAAGGAGTAGATCCTACCTTGAAGTGGCCTCTGAATTGTAGAGTGCGCAGAGTTTAGTCATCTCATTGTCCTTTTTCATTCTTAGGAGGGAGCCATCTACTACTGTTCCAAAGCACGTGAAAGGAACGTTCACCACCACCTCGTTTCAATCCTGATACCCTTAGCAAGAAGTCGCTCCCGAGTGTGGCTCCAGTACACAGTTGTCTGCTGGAAGTGTCTGCAGCATTAATTCAGGCCGGTGTTACTAATGGTCTCCCACTCCGGGTACGAGTACTCTTTTTCAATAGAAGTCGCTCCAGAGTGTGGCACCAGTACACAGTTGTCTGCTGGCAGTGTCTGCAGCATTAATTCAGGCCGGTGTTACTAATGGTCTCCCACTCCGGGTACGAGTACTCTTTTCCAATATTGTTCTGAAAGGTAATGCACAAGGCTCTCCATCTCCTCCCACGGTCGCAATTCTCCATTGACCGGCAGAAGAGTGCTCCATCTTAATGGCCACCATGTAAACCTGCCTTCTCTCCCTTTTGGGTGCTGGGTCCACTGATGTTGGTTAATTTGCCCTCTTCCAGGCCCCACAGACTAAGATGGAGTCAGCAGGCACTGATCCCCTCGTGTAGTTGGTGTCCTGTGTGTAGTGCCTGTATTTGTGGGATAATAGCCTTGGCACAGCTGACCCATTTAAGGCCTTCAGCACACTTGGCAGCATCAGGAAGATCTGGCTCCTTCTTTGAGATGGAAAGACTTCCCTTGTCTTTCTTTAAGCTTGATTCTGTAGGGGTTGCTGCGTGTTTCACCACAATATTGTAAACCTAGAGGTCATGTGGAAGCAAGGGTCCCGAGAGGTAGGTTTCCACGCCTTCCTCAGGTGAGTGAGTGTCGATATGTTGCTAATCCTCAGCGGTGTCTGCTCAAAAACCTATCCTAGTACCATCCGTCGTAGAATTCTTTGTTGAAGCTGAAGACTTCCTCTCCTTCTCTTCGGCCAGCTCGGGTATTTCCGGGGGCTGTAACTCCAGTTCTTTGGCATTCATAGCAACCTCGGCTGGTGTTTCCTGCGAGAGCCGGAGTGGGATCTTGTGTCCCTTCAAGGAAATGTCAAACTCCTTCTACCTCTTGATAAGAGCCTCCATTTTGGTCTGAGGTGCCTTTTCTTCCGTTAAATGTTGAGGACTTTCTTTTTGAAGTGTAACCCTCTTGGGCAATTCCTTCCTCTTGTGTTGTAAATCTCATTTAGGAGTCAAGGCCGGTCTTGAGAGTTTGCCTCCAACTGTGTCTTTCTGCTTAGACCAGAGGGGCTCTTTGGGCTTTTGCTTTGCCTACGGTGCCTTTGAAGTGAAGGTTGTCTTCTGTCTGGAACTGACCCATTCGGCTCTGTCTCTGATCTACCCTGTGGGGTCTTGTGGTTCCACCCTTCAGTGTCTTTTGACAATGGTCTCTTTGGCACCTTCCCCTTCTCAACATCAGCCATTTCATCGTCTGAATCTTACTGCTACACCTTCTCCAGGTCGTTGTTGTAGGTCTCTGTCCTCTAGGTAGATTTCTGTGCCTACCTCTACTTCGACCTCACTTTGGGGATCTTTGGTCACAGGTGTTGCAGCCTTCTGGCATGTGGCCCTTGGATAAGCACAAGATGCGACCTTGATGGTTATCCTTCTACGCAAACTTGTGGTGGCATGTAGGGCAGAACCAGAATTGCATATGCTCCATATGCCAACGCATTCTCCATGCCGCACGATCAAGAACCTTGTGGCCTCCTGGTTTTGTGGAACCCGGAGGTCTTCAATGTGAAAGACACCATTTCGTCAGTGTTGATTGGAATCCAATGGTTTTTTCAGTTTGTCCTAGTTTTTTGATGGAAAAAAACGTCTTTCTCCAGTTCGTCCAGGAGCTATCTTCACTGCCTCCAGATCCAACAGTGAAAAACAGAATCTGAAGATGTCCGCCATGCAATGGAGCTTCCTGTGCGTATATTTGATGTCATCAAGGAGGGATACCAAATGGTCGACGAATAGACCCACTCAAAAAAAGAAAAAAAAAAAAAGAAAAACGACAAGTAGAGACAATTCCATACCCAACCAAGCAATGGCAGAATGATGCGCAGCATGGGAATCTGGAAAGACTGATGCTGAAAAACCTTTCAGTTTAAATAATTTCCTGTGGGTAAAGACTGTGTTCCATGTTGTTATGAAAGCAGTATTTGGTTTTCATGCATACTACTCAGTAAGTGTGACATAAGGTCCTGAAGGTATGAACATGCAGGGTGATAAGAATTTGTATTGCCATGGAGGTTTTTATGATGGTGAGGTGAAAGACCTTAAGAGTAGATAGGAAGCTTTAAAACATGAGTGGCAACAGTGGTGGGTGGAGTTTTATTTTATTTATTTGTGTATTTTATATAGCGCACAGCGGGGTGTCCCGGCGCTCAAGCTCACACTACTAGATCTTGTATTAGGACATTTAGCAGAAGAGATACGTTTTCAAAGCTTTGCGGAATGATGATTCCTCCTCGATCATACGGAGGGAAATAGCGAGTTTATTCCACTGATAGGAAGCACACACCTGAAAAGTTTTGCCCCAGAGCTTTCTTGAATCTGGGGATTGACAGCAGATGTTTTGAGTTAGAGCGAAGATGTCTAATCTTGCTATAGGGTCGAAGGCAGGATGAAAGATAAGCAGATCCCTGACCGTTTATTGCCCTATGGGTTAGTGTGAAGGCTTTAAATTCTGCCCTCTTCTGAACTGGTAGCCAATGCAAACTCCGTCGGTGAGGTGATATATGTTCCCGCAGGGCAATCCCACAGACCAGTCGGACCGCCGCGTTTTGAACAATTTGCAGCCTATGACATAGGCCCGCGGCAAGTCCAAGGTATAATCCATTGGCATAGTCTAGATGAGACGTGATTAATGCCTGGACAATAGTTCTCCTAGTGTTGCTGGGAAGATAATTAATGAATTTTCGAATCATCCTAATTTTTGAAAAGCAGGCAGCTGACACAACCTGTACTTCGTTGTGAAAAGAGAGATTGGTGTCCCATCTAACCCCCAGATTGCGAACTGAATCCCTGAGCGGGGGAGCTACACTCAGATCTACTGGCCACCAAAGATTTGAATCCAGGGGGGAAGATTGATGGAAAAACAAGACTTCAGTTTTCCCAGCATTCAGTCTCAAAAAATTATTATCCAACCAGCAAGCAATATTGGGCAAGCAATCTTTCAATGGGTCAAAGGTAGTTGAGGTCGGGGCATCGTATGAGAACAGGAGCTGAATATCGTCTGCATATGACGTAACTAATTCCTGACTGAAAAATTAGCTCAGCCAAGGGGGCGAAATAAACATTAAAAAGGAGGGGGCTCAAAGAGGAGCCTTGGGGAACACCCCATTTGAGCGGGAAAGGAGGAGTGAACACCGCTTGAGTGCGGTTAGACAGGAAAGAGGACAGCCAGTCCAGAGCTTTACCCTGAATGCCTATTGACCGGAGACGATCTAACAGGACAGGGTGAGAGACGGTGTCGAATGCTGCGGAAAGATCCAGCAGCACCAACACCGCTCTTGAACCCCTGTTGAGCGTCCAGCGTACAGAGTCAGCCATCTCTATCAGGGCCGACTCGGTGCTGTAACCAGATCTAAATCCATGCTGGGAATCATGGAGTAATCCGTGAATTTCTATAAAGTCTGCCAATTGCTGGTGTACCAGCCTTTCGAGGATCTTGGCTGGGGCAGGGAGTAAAGAAATAGGCCTATAATTGGCCGGATTATCGGGGTCGGCGCTGGCTTTTTTGAGAATGGGGACCAACCGAGCATGTTTCCATGAGTCCGGAAATACGCCAGTCCTAAGGGAGTCGTTTCAGATGCTGTTAAGGATAGGATTAGGAAGAGGGGCGAGCACTTTATATTGCTTGGCCGGCCAAGGGTCCTTCGGCGATCCTGATTTACACTTAAAAAGCTCTGCAAGAGAGCGATCTAGCGACATCTCTTCAAATTCTGAAAAAACTGGGGCTGAAGCAGGATGAACAAATAATTTATCTCCTGTTCTATTGCGGTCGCTGTGAGGAAAAGAATCGTAAATAGCAGCTATTTTCTCCTCAAGGTAATCGGAGAGTCGAGTACAGAGAGACTGAGACACCGGGGGTTGGCGATTGAGGGCCTGAGGTTCAGTAAAAGTTTTTACTGTATTGAAGATCTCCCTGGCAGAGCCTTGCGCCTTGTTGATTTTCTCCGCAAGGTAGCATCTTTTATGATTTATAATTTTTTTCCGATATTCCTTGAGGGCAGCCCTGTATTTGGATTTACTGTCTGTGGAATAAGACTGTCTCCAACTACGGGTTAGGAGTTAGGGAGGGCAGCAGTGAGGAGCAAGAAGGCAAAAGGAAAGAGCTATAGCACACATCTATGGTGCTAGAGATGAGAATGGCATTTATGAGTTTATGGTTGGGTTAAAGTAGATGTAAGGAGAGAGCTTAGGTGGACGGTGGAATTGTGGAGTGATGAGAATGGCGCAGTAGTGTAAGTAGTGCGAATGGTGCAAACAGTGTGCTGTGAAGCCCATTCTAACCAGACTTTCAGACATCCTGGGTGGTGGTCTCTGCACTGTGCATAATGTGATGAGAGTAGATGGTCTCAGTAAAGTGAAGTCAACTGTGTTGTATTTTGTCATACTATAAGTGGTGAGGGTGGTACAGGAGTGAGGTTGGCGCAGTAGTAGAACGGTGTCTATTGTGTAGTACTATGGGTGGTGAGGCTTATGCACCTTTATAGGTTGTCCGGGGGATTCATTGCCCTCACCTGACTCCTCTGCGGATGGCTTCTGTAGGAGGGCAGGTGATGGTGTCAATGCAGTCTGTTCTACGGTACTGTTTGTTGTCCAGGAACCAGCCAGAGTCAGACAGGCCCCTCACCTGTATCCCAGGATATCCCAGCTCCTCCAGCTGCTCTGCCACCCGATCCACGTTCAGCAGCACACCAGTGCCACCAGCACTACAACAAAAAGACAACCAATTAAGGATGACCCGACAGAAACTTAACCAAAGAGAAATCAGAATGCAGGTAACCATCTATTAAGAAATTAGTGGGACAATCAGTTGACTGAAGAAGAATTAAAGGCTCAGCCACCATTCATTGGGCAATCAGTCACGCAAATGGGTGGTGTCTGGTGTAAGCAGGCTGAAGACTGCGAGGTAAACAGCTGAGCGCATTCTAAGGTTTTGTCATGAGAAGAAGATTATTTCAGAGGTATAGAGCGTGTCAGGGTGTATGGCATCTGGGGGTTGCAGCCTAGTTTTCCTTGTGTTCTTTTTCTATATTGGTATATTCTTCTATAAAAAGGTTTTGACTCCTCTGCTGTTCGGGAGGTCCGTCTTGCTGGGCAGCAGCTGGAGATTTTTTTTTTTGCTGCTTTAAACATGAGACCCTTCAAGCTTGCACCGCTTTGCTCATTAGACACCAGTGAGTAGGTAATTGACCAATGAAAAATTTCAGAATGAGCATTCACCGGGATTGACAATTGACTCACTCATGAGGAGACACATGGAAGGTAAACAAAAGAGGTAACGAAGAACCCACAATCAACCAATGTGAAATCAGAGGGACAGTCAATCGACCAAGGAGAAACTACAGGAACACTCATACTACTGATGGAAAATGCAGGCAGAAAATGGCTCACTCCGCTACTATGGTAAGAGAGGATTGCACACATTTAGGATTGGTTGGCGATCTGAATGCCAAAGTCTCTACTCGCAGTGTAACGCTGTACTCTAAGGCCTCGAAAGAGGAAGCTTTAAAAATTCCCCCGCTATGTTTCCAAATAATATTCGGGTAGATAAAAGAGGCTTGATCCTATTAGAAGGCTTGAGAAGTACAGATCTAAATGCCAATGAGAGAACAGGAAATTATTTTCCAGCATATGTTATGCATAACTTGACTTCTGGTGGGTCTATTACCAACTACTTAATTATTTCAGCTGATACTTTCAATAGGTTGTCTCATATGGAAGTTCTTGAAAAACTCTTATAGCAATAATATGCAGATCTCTTGTAAAATTGAGGTGACCCCAACAGAAGTAGGCTGGTGGAATTTTAAAGATAAATCTGTAGGTTAAAAAAAAAATTTGAATATACTGGAACATCAAAGCAGCTTCAAAATTAAAAGAGACACTAACAATACTAATAGGCGATTAGCAGCATATGATAACAGGAGACCACCAGCCTGCTCAGCCAGATCCATTGGTATCTTACGGTTGCGTAAAGATACTTTGGTTTCTTTATGTAAAGCTAATTATTGGATACCACATCTAAACCTGGTAAAACTTTTAAATGGGTAAATAAATAAACTAGTGAGGGCTCAAGCAAAAAACATTTCCTAAGGCAAGAAAAGGAAGATTACAGCTTGGTCCAGTTAAGAGGCCGCCTCAAAAAATTATGGTAAAAGGTACTGGGAAATAATCTCAGATAGCTGTGGCTCTAGGGTAAAATCCCTCCCAATTCCCATAAAAGAAGAAGTCTGGAAATCGTATCTCGTAGATCTTTATTCAGCCAACTCTAATTCAGTTTGGTCTTGCTTCTCTAGATTCTGGGAGTGTAGATGTTTTACTTATAGTCATGCTCCTCTGATGAGTGAGGAGGTAGGACTCATTAAAAGAACGAGAGCTTCTAGAGCAATGGGTCTTGATGAAATTCCCAGGTAAATAATTTAAAAAGAGCCGATGTTGTGGGCTACATATCTTGCTCACCTTTTAAATTACTGCTATCAGCAGAGGAAGACTACCCCCCCCCCCCCCCTTCCTGGTCTGGTAGAGTTTTATTTCCACTATTTAAAAAGGGGCCTAGATATCTTCCAGGTAACCACCACCATATAGCTTTACTAGATGCCGTAGGGAAAGTATTTGGACACAGTATTTTGGAACATCTAACTGATTGGGTGGTGGAGGAGAAAATCCTTCCCATAGGACAAGCATGATTTAGAAAAGAACACTGCACCTTGGATAATAACTGTGTGTTGAAATTAATATAGGAGAAGTCCCCTCTTATTCAAGGGTCAAATATATGTGGCATTTATGGATTTTTCAACGGCCTTTGATAAGGTAGACCGGCCAACACTCTGGGATAAATTACAAGAAATGGGAGTGCCTTCCCCTGTGTATCTCTTATTATTGCTTTGCACTTTCATATGTGGTGTCAGGTGCTGCTAGGGGGAGATCAAGGCCTATCATCCAAGCAAGGCAGTTTGTTAGCCCCGCTACTCTTCTCTTTGTACGTAGCAGATCTACTCAAATGCTTCACTCCTCAGGTGAGTGATGCGCCAATGATAGTTGGCTGCCCTTTTTCTTGACTGATGTATGCAGACGATATTGTAATTAAGGATTTGACTCCCAATGAGTTGAATAAGAAATTGATGTCCCTGTAGAAATATACAGTGGTACAGTATTTGAAGATAAACGCCTCTAAAAGTAAAGTCTTGATTTTAAAAAGAAGGAGAAGAAAGATTCACAATTTTATTTGGAGAATTGGCTTAGATAAACTTGAGATTGTCGATTCCTATCACTATTTGGGGAAATTAGTAGCTGGTAAAACAAAGGACAAATGCCACATTAAACACAGCTCTTGTAAAGCTGTCTCACATGCAAATGGTCTACGTGTATTTTATAACGTAATGGGTCGAAGGCATTTTTTGCATATGATATCTTGTTTTTAAAGTGAAAGTCCCTCTAATACCATTATATGCTATTCAATCTAGCAAAGTAGGAAAATGGAGTTTCTTGAGAAGATAGAAGGCCGGATCTTACGTAAATTATGTAATTTTAACACATTGGTCCCTACTCCAGCTATTCAATTGGAATTTGGTCTGATAAGCAATTTTTTCAAGGATTAGCTAGAGTGATTTGGTGGGGCTATCAGCTGAAGAATAGTGAATCAAATACAATAAGGGGTCTCGTAAGTCAGGAACTTTTTGGTGCAAAAGCAGATAAATATTTCTTCTCCCGTGATTTTACTTTTGCGTTGAACCACTTTGACGCATATGAGGAGCTTGTAATTTCTCTTCCACTCTTAGAATTCAAAACTTTTAAAAAAACATTAGTATCATAAGTTTCCAAAGAGATCTCAAGTACTGTAGGATGAAGAAAAGATTGGAGATCATAGCCACATCAAGTAACCCAAGAGTTGCCCAGAAGTATTTAGCCTGGGATTTGAATCATGGTATTCGCAGTTTGTTGATTTTATTTCGTATGAATTTACTTCTGTTAAAAGAACTAACGGCAAATTGGTCTACCTCTGCGAAAACAGGGAGATGCTGTAATATGTGTAATTTTGGCATCCAGAACCTTAATCGTATTCTGTTTGTTTGTCCAGCCCTGTTACCACATCGCCTTCGTCTGTTTCAACCAATGTTTATACAGAATTATATCAAAACTGTAGTGAGTTTCTCTTTAAAGAATTAAATAATATGTACAAAACCATTTATTTCTTTTAAGGAGTTTTTTAATCTGTTTTAATCTCTTAGTATACTGCTATCTGAGAGTAAGCTAATGATAGGACTATTTTTTCAGTAGTATAAACCATCTTTATCATCTATAGTTAGAAAGGAGGAACTTGTTTTAGGAGGTTGTAACTTAATACTGTCATGTGGTTACTAGAGACATTGTGGACATTTTTAAGTTAGCATGAGCCCGGTAGACATGATGCTGCTTTTGCGCACAACCCTGCATGTCTATTTTGCACAACTCAGTTTATGCCTTTCACATGAGAACTCTCTGCTGTGCACATTCTCTGCCTGTTCCTGGAGTTTAGTCTGAACATAGTGAGCAAGGTCGATAAACACAGACTTTTGTTATCTGATCAGTCCCTAGCACTTAGATAAAACATACCAATGCAGCTGTTTTTGCTGGAGACTCGTACTTCAATACTATGAGGATTCATGCTTAGATAAAACATACCAATGCAGCTGTTTTTGCTGGAGACTCGTACTTCGATACTATGAGGATTCATGCTTAGTTAACACAACATGGAGAGGAACCTTTCCAGGGAGAAGATCAACCCGCACCTGTGATGTAGAAATATGATCTATGGCCTGAGTTATGGGGTCTGCTGACAAAGCCCAGAGATCTTCTATTATATAATAATACTTCTGCTTACTAAGTGGAGGGTGGTTAGGCCTTATAGTCCATTATCCACGGTCTTTATAAAATGATATCTCCATTTATGATATATGACCTTGCTGCAATGCTAACTGTATTGATATTATGCCTTTTGCTGCTGATGGTGGCTTGTATACTGCATTTTAGAACAAGTTAGTTAAAATAAATATTTTCAACTATTTTCGTGTTTCGGTCAGATCTTATTGTGGAGAAGTATGAGAATGTGAGTAAAAAGGTGTGTCTTGTTGCCGTGATTCCTGAGAGATCCAGGAGTGTTATGTTCTGGGGTGTCTAATCATTGGTTTCTCCATTTGTGAGTAGGAGAACAAGTAAGACACTTTAGCTAGTCGGTCCTGGGCTTATAGATACTAAGGCGGTAGGAAGGCTTAGCCCCTATACACCGAGGTCCCATAATCCTGCGCATAGTTCTGTGCCGAATCCCTGCAACATGGCGCTCAATGTTTGGTCTGGTACTGATTCGCAAGACCCCTGAATAGTGCTTGTCCATAATACCATATCACTAATTACCGGAGAAGCCCGTGGTGCGAGGGATTGACATCCTATATTAGAGATTATAGGTTTTTAGGTCTCGCGACCTATCGATGCGCGCATGCGCATCGAGCGGAGCGAGAATTCAAGTGGCGAAAACATCATGAAACCACCAGCTTTTTGCTGGCGTTTTCATGCAGTTCATGTGAACCACGTGAGCAAACATGCACGCGCATTCACGGCCAGGGCTTCTCCTCCCCTAATTATTCATGGCCGGCCGCAGGCTGGCCGTACTTTCACTTTCCCGCTTCTCCTCCCCTAATCATTCATTCCCGGCCGCTCACAGCACATCAAAGGGCTTCGCCCAGCGTGCGCTCTGCATTCTCTCCCCAGCCAGCTTCCCCCATCCCTCGCACCCCCTCCTCCTTCAGGCCCCCACCATTTGCTTCCATAGCTTGCAAAGACCTCACAGAGAGCCTTTGACGGTATTGTCCTTGCTGTTTGCAAACATCGCATGTCTGTTTTCTGCCTCAGCAGTCGGTAAGCCAGCTGGCGCTTCATGCTTTTACTGTAATTTGCTACATTAGTATTTTTTCCCAGTGAGTCATTCTCAGCACTCCAATGGAGATCATAGTTTGCTTTCAATTCTCCATCTCTGGTCTGTACTTCGAATGTACGTTTGTGGTCTTTCACTAGCTCCGCTACCTAGTTTCTCTCGTAACCCTCCCACACTAAAATCTGCTGCAGCTCGGTGTCACGTCTGCTTCAGCTCACCCAGTTTTCTCTTTCTTCACCATCACTCTCCCACCACCTTTGCCTCTGCCAAAGTTGATTCTTTTTAAATTGCGCTAGTACAGCACATGAAAAACAATAATTTTTTTTAATCTATAAAATTGCGCTCGTACTTGCAAAGCCATCAATAGCCGAAACCAGTCGTGCTTTTAATTGCTTTCAAATTACCCACAATGCGGAGTCATGCAAGGTGCAGACTCCTTGAAAGATCAGAACTAAAACTTAAAAATGCCTGTCGCCGATACAGGCTTTGCAAATGCGGACAACAATAAAAGCTACTGCCATCCGAAAAGCATTAGCAAAGCAAGAGCAGATTTTGCCAATGCTGGTTCGCTCCCTGTGCCACTACAAAAACTAGCCACCTGCAAATCCGTTTTGGCCCCGCCCCTTAACTGCCAGTCTGCCTCCCCTCTGTAAGAGAACAAGCAACCCCAAAAGCGTTGACCATGTGGGGCTTCACCATTTAGGTGCAGCTCGAGTCCTACGGCACAGCGAGCTACGGTAGCCCTCTTCTTGCGGCACTTAAAGCTGCAACTGTGGCCAATTCACAGCTTCTTTTCAACAGGTAAAAAAAGTGGGAAGAGAAACCTTTTAGGAAATTCACTGCAGCTGATCTTCCAAAACCATTTAAAAACAGAACAAACCCTGATCACTATAGAAGCTGCATGGCACGGGAACCTCCATTTGAAAATGGTCAATGCTTGAATAACTGCATCAGCGTCAACACCGTCGTGAAGCAGTCTCTTAATTGTAGCATCTTAATTCCCAATCACGCTGCGAGCTGGCAGGCAAATAGCTCACCAGATTGAAGTGAACATTAATTACATTTCATCATGACGCAGAGTTCTTCGGTGCCATGCGGGTGTGGGATGCTTAAATAAATAAGTCTTCACCACGGTCGAAATGCCTCTTACATTAGTTAAAACTTGTAGAACTTGCAACAATGGTGATAAGAAACCTGGAAAATTGATTCATCTAGATACGTTACACTGCAGAGGTTACTTTAACTACACGTGGTAGGCGAGCATTAATTAACGCTAAATAGATTAAAAGCACAAGTCTCAAGTAATACATACCAAAATACATTTTCAAAAACAAAGTAAAAAGAAGCATACAATCAAACATCTTGCGAAAATGAAAAATACAAGTGAAAGGTCCGATTCTTAAATCATTACGGACTGTACACACTGCAATTACAAACCACCTGCTTTCAATAGGGAACATGTAGCAACAAGCATTGGCATTGCCAATAGGTCTCGCTTGTGGGACCTTATAAGTATTTAGTTTTGCAGCACAATATCCTTGTTGCATAATCGGATATTGTGCTGCAAAACTAAATACTTATAAGGTCCCACAAGCGAGACCTATTGGCAATGCCAATGCTTGTTTAAGCTTGGATTATAAAAGGTTTTGTTTTTTCATATTTGAAACCCAGGGGAAACATCCTTTACAACGCAACTTTTACCACGCAGTGCTATTACAACGCAGGTTTTACAACGATAACCATTACAACGCATTGCGCTGGGGGGCGCTCTATGATAGGGAATAGATTTAATTTACTATCCAACACCTTCCCTAGTGTCCACGGGGACTGGAGTTGGAATAGTAAATTAAACTATTCACTATCCAGCACCCCAAAGCGCTATGCGTTGTAATGGTATGCGTTGTAAAAACTGCGTTGTAACAGCATGCGTGGTAAAAGCATGCGTTGTAACGTCATACATCCGAAACCCAGTGTTGCCCTTCCATTTTTTGCATTTTCCTCTCTCATTAGATAATGGCTATTGCTACTCATAATCGCACAGCACTGACTGCTCATTTGACACAACATGGAGTCCCAGTTGCGGGGGAAACCATTATATTTGTGGTTGAAGCGAACGCTGCTTTTCTCTTCTAGGTTTTTGTATTCTGGGGTTAAGTTCCCGGCAGTGGAAGGGAATGATGATTTCTTTCATGAATATGAACACATTGCGGTTACCCGGGATTATAGACCTTATCGGTCACTTGAAGTTCCGTTGTCAGCTTGGGAGCCCATAATCTGGTTGAATGGCGCCCTACCTCACCCTGTTACAGTAGTTTGTTTAGGCCCTTTATTGTTCAACGGGCCACATGGCCCTTTTTGGCGGGTTTTACACCACACCCAAATTATTGTGGTGTTTCACACGCAGAGCTGCGAGACTTACATGAATCGTTAGTTAGTATTCACATAAGTGTGGTACAATATATGTCCCGCATGATCCAGGTGACTCCGGCTAGAGCCCCACCTCAGCAACCAGGACATTGTGGCATGGTTATTAGCCCGATCACGATTAATTTAGTGATGGGGAAGCGTCCTCAAAATAGAGATAAATTGCCGTTCTGGTTAGCCGAGCGATTTGAGCAACTTGGTGCTGTATTTCCCAATACTTCTCCTTTGGATAAAAACAGAATTGTTACCATGAGTTTTCCAAAAAACCTTTTCCCACTTTGAATGATTGCACCGCCTGGGGGAAGGTGTTTGCGGCGCTGTATTCTCTATGCTTTGGCACCCCCTCCATGACAGTGCTTCTGACAGTTCTTAAGAAAGTTCAAGAGGAGCACTGGGTATAGGCCGCCCTGGAGTTGGGGATGAGACTGGTTGGGGTGTTCCCTAGAGTCTCTGATATGATACTTGGCAATATAAAAGGAGAAACGGTTAGTTTGCAAGTGAGTCAGCACCTTGAGGCAGTAGCAGACCTTGATAAACAACGCAAATTACCTAAGATTATCACTAAGGTGTATAAAGCATTAGGGCGTAATAATTTGGGGAATAAACCTTTTACTCAGCCACAAAATAAACCCCCTCCTGAAAAGGAGGGGCGTCCATTCTTTCCTAAAAATAAATTGGAACAAGAATAAACAACAACAACAGCAGACGCAAGGTTCACGTGCTGGTTCACAGACACTTGATGCTTCAGAGCATAGGTATGATTTGCGTGACCGCTCTAAGCTTAAGACGCAAGAGTGGTTTCAGGTTCCTGATCCCCGTTCTCCTCATTCCTTGCATGACTCGTCGGATCAACAGTCTGGTGGAGGGGAATGTCAAGATTGTAGAAAAGGCGAGACCACGCAACAACGACGTGATCCGCCACACCAGTTTGATGTAAAAGCCAGACCGGATGGACAACTGCCATATCGTGCCCAGTTTCAGAAGAAAAAAGTTACCGCTTTAACAGCGAAGTATGCCTCAGACGGTGAGAACCCTGCTACTGGATTGGAGATGGGCTGTGACACTCCTAGCTAGCGTGGTGAAAGTTACCAGAGGTTCTCCGTCCTTGTCTGGAGGAGAGAGCATCCGACACATTCATTACTGTGGAAACAGCTGATACACAAGTTGCACCCCCAAATTGAAGGTGATATACAACGTACAATTAAGGGTATCTTTTGAGATAACCTTACCTTGTCTTATGACATATTGTTGGCAGAGGCAGACTGGCCTCCTCCATTTGTTTTAGCGTCTTCCCGCGGAGAGGACAGGATACTCCAGAGCTTTTCAAATTAGGTCTCTGATGAGACTAGCCAGGCTTATGCATCGGAATTGGCTTTAGCCCTAGTGTCCGCTGTGTATCGCAATGAGGTGGGCTGGGATAGAGATTCACTGGCACATGAGATCCCTTTGCGATCAATGCTGCAGCCTCAGGCGCAGTATTAGATCAGACGGGAGGCGAAAGCGTCAGTTAGTGACATTTTGGCCCAGTTGGAATATTAGGGTGTAACAGAACCCTGTGTTTCATCAATGAATAATCCTCTCTTTCCGATATCAAAACCGGACGGTTCATATCGCATAGTTTTGGATCATAGAAATTTGAACAGTCATGTTCGCACTTTTGCCGTACAAAACCCCCACAGCTCTGCGTTAATAAACAATATTGTCCGTAAAAAGTATAAAACCACTTTGGACATGTCCAATGGATTTTACAGTCACAATTTGGCTCCTGAGAGCCGTGACTGAACCGCATTTACTGCGGCTGGCAATCAGAAAAGATTTAAAAGGTTGCCTTTTGGGCTAGAAGAATAGTCCTGGTGCGTTTGCTGCGCGTGTTGTGTCACTTTTACATGACATAGATCCTGATGCTTTCTCTTATGTCGATGACATTTAGTTGACTGATGACAATTTGATACCGCATCTGGTGCCTGTTGACCGCATCATCTGGTCCTTTGCAGACTTACGGCACAAATTTAATTTTGCAAAGTCGCACATCACCTATTTGGTGGTTCTCTTTTTGGGTTACAAACTCAACAGTGAAGGAAGGGGGTTAGCTCCCCACTTTCTGGAAAAATATGCTCTATTAAAGCCTCCTTCCATTCTTAAGAAGTTTGTTGGGTTTTTTGAATTTCGGGAGGACATACATTGCTGATTATGCCCAGCGTATCAAACCACTTTATGATACAACCCTCCTTTTTGTCTTCCAGCTGGCTTCCGGAACATACAGAAATTCTTCGGTCTTTGCAGTTTGGTCTGCAGGCGACCAACTATCGTGACAACACAACTAACTTAGTCATATGGATTGTACCAACTACAGTGGGTTTCACTTACCTAACGTCCAATGAGGGAGATACGGTCCCCATTGCCTACACATCCCATTTGCACACCCCAGCCAAGATGCGTTTTCCACCCGTTGAGAAAATTACTATAGCAGTACAGATGGAGATCCTGAAGGAACACTCTTTGGCTCAGGGAAAACGCATTTGTATGGTATCACCTGTGCCTAATCTAGAAGCGGTCACAAAGGCGAGCGTACCGAATTCTAAAGCCTTACACCTGCGTTGGATACAGTGGGCAAGTTCTTGGACATCGGCTGAGGTCACTTTCATCTTTGACCCATCCTTGCAAACGCAGGAGATTTTACAGTATGAACAGGCTCATACTGAGCCACAGTTTTCGCTTCCTCTTGTCCAATACAAATGTATAGTTTATGAGCAGCCGGCCGTGGATTACAAACATGCTTACTCGGCTGCATATGCTATTGGGGCGGGCTCTATGGTTGACGGTGTGTTTAAGTCTTCCTTAGTCCACACACATTCTCCTGGAGACTGCACAGCTCAGTTGGCTGAGCTGCAGGCTTTAGTATTGGCTCTCAAATTCACTGATCCAGATGTACCTACTCCTACAGTGCGCAATGTTTTCTATTTTGTACAGTCGTTTAAAGACAATAATTATTTTGGTCTCAAAATGACTTGCGTGCAACCTGTGTTCCACTGCCCACGGTACCCTTCTATTGGGCCTTGGATATCTGCCTCTCCACTACATCAGGCGCGGACCTGGATTATGATCTGTTGGTGGGTTCCTTGCTGGCCCATGACCAGGACTGTTCTGGTGACGCCCGTATGATTGTGGACAAGTACGAGAATGTGAGCGAAAAGGTGTGTCTTGTTACTGCATTTCCTGAGAGATCCGGGAGTGTTGTGTTATGGGGTGTCTAATCATTGGTTTCTCAATTTGGGAGTAGGAGAGCGAGTGAGACACTATAGCTAGTCGGTCCTGGGCTCGTGGGTACTAAGGCAGTAGGGAGGCTTAGCCCCTATTTACCGAGGTCCTATAATCCTGCGCATAGTTCTGTGTATGTGCAGAATCCCTGCAACAATACCTGCTTGCATCTTTGGCCCACAATATTGATTACGTCCAAGAATATAAAATATTGGGCTTACTTGCAGACTTTCATTATGGCTGCCAGTGTTTTTATACTGTCTAAAATCATTTTACACACAACTTTTGCTGCTAGGGGTAGTGGAATTATGTTGTTTTAAAATGGGTTTTTCTAATGTAATTACGCATCAATGCCCTTTTACTATCATGGCCCACGGGAACAGTTTTAGTAAGTTTGCAAATTTTGGGGCTATATGAAGATTTAGCCACAAATGTTATCGATTTCGCTCTCTTTAGAATAATTTGCACATACATTTCTGCTGCTATGTGGTTGGATTTGTGCTCGAAACTGTAACTTTTATGAATTGCCCTTATATGGAAGTTTTAATAATAAAATTACGTGTGTATTTGACTCAATTTATCTGTTGCGGTAAAGGATTTAAATATGTAATATTACTATTCGGTTATAATCGGGACCATCTTTTTGTATATTCTGTTTTATGTTAATGTGGACCTCATTAGAAATCCAAATCTTAATAAAAGAATTGAATTGAATTTGCTCACTGACTAAGTAAGATAAGACTTCCTATGGAAGATCTCATGGCAGACAGGACAATTGTCGAGCCGATTAAGTTAGATGCACGTTCCCGACCAACCACTAGATGGCAGGAGTATACAAAGGATAACAATCTATAATCAACCAATTTACAAAACCAGAGAACATTTTTTCTAACACGGGGAAGCATCACGACGAATAGTGGGGTAATAAATAACTCCAAGGGTAATCAGTCAACTTTTGAAATTTACAGGGTCATGCAGACAACCATTAAGAGATAAAAAGGTAGACCATTTTCCAATTAACACCGGTCGGACGGGTCACAACAAATTAAGAGGCATCGAGAAAAGCAATAAATGAGGAACTGAAGTCCTAACCAGGACTAATGATAAACCATTGGACATGTAATCTCCTAACTAAGAACCACTGACCCGGAATGCAACGGTGAAGTGATGATTGGACATTGAATCTAACTTCAGAGATGAACAATGGACCAGCAAGAATCAGAAGCAGGCAACGGGCCATGGAAAACCGATGAGAACTTTGTCAGGGAATCAATGAATGAGGCGATAGAGGAATAAGCAACAGCCACTGATTAGCAAAATTGATCGGCATTCAACCTATGAGCAATCACTGGACAGGCAAACGTGTAATCATCAATCAGGCAAACGGCAGTCACTCACTAACTAAAGAGCAGCAAAAGAAAACAACGGTAAATTCAAATGATAAAGAGGAGCCACACGGGCGGCCAATAATGAAGAAATCAAATGACAAGTAACCGACATATGACAATTCACATGAGTACTTAGACTTGCAATAAGCTAGTGAGAAATCAGAGGACAGGCAGCTGACCAATGAACCCGCAGACAATGAGGAACCTCAACTAGGGAACAGACCAATGAGGAATTGCAGGAAAATTACAAACTAACAACATAAGGATGGGCAATTGACCAATGGAGACTCAAGTAGAAGGAAGTTGCCCAACATAATTGAGTTATAGGCAAGCACCCAGTGAATAATCACTCAGAATATCTATGACAGGCAACTGACAAATAAGGACTCATGGGGACAAGCACTTGGCCAAGTAAGCCTCACAACAACTATCTGCACAATATGCTGGACCCTCCTTTTGTCAGAGAGCAGTAGTTGGTGTAAAAAAGGCAGTGGATCTAATTTGTCCCTCTATCTGGTAGGTTAGGTGCTTGCGAAGTGTCTAACTACAAGACTTGTATTGAAGGCTTGACTCTATTAGAGATAACAAGCCCTGACGAAGTTGATATTCTCGACGAAACTCATTAGCTACTGGGAAGAGTCAGCTTTGGTGAACAAGCAAAATAAATTCTTTGTGAAGGCCAAGATTTGAAATAATAATTGACGTGTGGAGTTCAAAATCTGAATGAATACATCAACTTGAGAATCTATTGTGATTACAAACTGAACATACATACTATCAGTGTGGGCCAATTGGGTTTATCTGAATACTTTATTTAAAGTCACTTAGGTAATTATTAAAATTAAAGTCCTCTCGTTAGAAATGGGATTTCCAGTTGGCTGAGGCTTGCACCAAAGTCAGGCATAAACCACCACTCTAGTCAGGGCAAGGGAGTTTAAAGCCAAAGATAACCCCTGCTCACCCTCTAGGCAACGTGGCGCGAGCAGTAAGGCTTATTGCGCGCGCACCCAGCAACAACACCCAAGGCTCACCACAAAGGAAACTCCACACAACGTTATATATAAAAATAGCCTTTGTATTATACCAAACACATTAGATAAAAATACACACTTTACAATGTGCCAACAGGCACGGGCAGAATTTACGGGGGCTATATGTACAGGACAGGGCCACATGGACCACTGCCAGGAATAAGCACTTTTAGAACTAGAACACTTGTTGGAATTAGCACTTTGCACGGATAACCCTTAGCACATAGAACAATTGTAAAACCAAATAGACAATAAAGCACACAACCAGTAACCACTGGTAACAGGCAAGTACCACCTACGCAACCCTAACCACCTTAGGAAAATATTACGCAGGGAACCAGGACCTCACTAGCAACACCTGTACTAGGAAGAACAACCACCTAAGTATCACAATACATTTAGGGGTATAGGCATAAGAACATTACACTTGATGCATCACAACATTCAGAGGTGTAGGGAAAAACACATGATGCATAAACATACATTCAACGGTGTAGGGAAAAGCACATGACGCATAAAAACACATTCAGAGGTACAGCAAAGAACAATTGCGCAGGCCACAACCTGTAACTGTCCCCAGGCCAACTGGCCTCTCTGGGGCTGAAACGCCCTGTGTCCCAATGGCAGGGGGGCCTAAACTGAGCAGATGCCCACTAAGTGCTGGGCAGCTGTAGGATCTCTTCTGGGCTCTTAACAAACAATGGGACCCAAGCACGACGTGGGAGCCTCGTAGGCTCTAAAAACAAAATGCCCCAGGAGCATTGGAGTCCCCCCTCTGGGGACTCGGAATACCAAAATGCCCCCTGAGCCTCGTGGGCTCTCAAAACAATGCGGGCGGGAAGCCTCGGGGCTCGGAAGAAAGAATGCTCAGTGTGGGGGGGAGCAGCCCGCTGCCTGCCGGGGTCGCTCTACCACCCAGAATGCCCCTGCAATGTAGGAGTCCCTCCCGGGGGACGCGAAATACCTATGATGCCCTGGAGCCTCTCAGGGCTCGTAAACACATATGCCCAGGTCGTGGGAGTCCCACTCGGGGGACTCGAGATTTCCAAAATGACCCCGGAGCCCTCGTGGGCTCGAAAGAGAGATGCCGCCAGCCGTTGGAGTCCCGCTCGGGGGACTCGGAAAATACTGGTGCGGGACAACAGGAGAGCGGCCCTCTGACAACCGGGGCTACTCTACCCTTTTCTTGGACACTGCCCCCAAGATCAGCTCATACCACTGGGGCGGCGGGCACCGGCAATGTGCCCCGACGCCCCCCTCTCCCCCGCGCAGATGCACACTCATCGGGTCACTTTTGGACTCTTCTCGTCCTGCAGCTGGCTGTTCTCGGTGGGGGGACACGCACAGGGCTTGACCGCCGATGCGGAAGCCCTGCCTCCTCTCTCCGGCCGACTTCCTCCTCTCTACACCGGAGCACGGGTGGGCTCCCATCGACTTCCGGTTTTTGGAGGCAGTACTTGCGGCAGCCCTTCCAGGCAATGCAGGCTGGGGGATAAATCAACCGAGGGGTAGGCTTCCTCGAGTTAAATAATAAACTGGGCCACACGAGGGGTAGGCTCCCTCTTTAATTTAAATATAAAGCGGGCTGGCCACCCGCTAGCTAAATTATGCCACGAGCGGCACAAATGCAAGGTGGGCACTCGCTTGGGAGCACAAAGGGGGATCCCCGCGCTGGGGAATCCCTCGAGGACGGGATCACCGCGCCAGCGGTGCAACGCGCTCTCTTGGAGGGGGAGGCCAGCACTCCCCAGGCGCTGCAGGTCAAAGGAGTCCCCAAAAGCCCAAGGACAGAATCCTGTAACAAGAAGGAAGGTAGGGGGGGCCAGGCTGGGCCCATGGTCCAGCTCACGGGGCCCTCCAGGCAGGGAGGCAATCCCAGTGGCGGTATCCTCCTGGTGCCCAGCAGCAGCAGGCCCCCCTCCTCTGATCAGGAACAAGAGAACCTTTTGCAAGGGGACACAGACCCTTTTTATACAGTAAATCTCTTTGTCTGTGTGCAGGGTCGGGGAAAAACCAGTCACAGCTGGTTTTGGAGCACTGTGATGTGCTCAGCCACCCTTCCTATTCACTAGTTAGGCTAGGGTCATCAGTCGCATCACAGGGGGCGGAGCCAGCATTGTGTGGGGAAAGCCCAGCCCTATTCAGGTCCCAGGTGCACTCCTCCCCAGCCATCACACATGCAGATCTCCCATTCACCACTGGGGCAGACCCATCCTGACTCCTGGAGCCTGGCTCACCAGCCAGCTCCAGCCAATCACATGCCAGACACAAATTACACAAACATGCCAACTTCTAGAAGTGGCACTTCCACACTGGACACAATCACGCCGCATACATCATTGCGCAGCATTTAATCACATGAGTCCGCACATACCAAACTCGCACCTGCACTCCCCACGCATCAGGAACTAACATGGTCACACACATTCCCCATGCATTCCTATGGGAGGGCAGGCCAGCCTCACTACACGCACGCACTTTACCCTGGGACACAGGGGAAAAAGTGCGAAGAAACCAAAAATCACTACCACCAATACACATTCATAAGCAAAAAGTTTAGGGGTGAACCTGCCAGAAGGGCCAAGTCCAACACCTCTGTAATATCTTAAAGCAGGGTGGACCAGCTATTATGTTATTTTTTTTCTGACCTCTCCTTTATTTTTCATCTTATGAACGTGACAATCAGAGACTGCTTCTCATGTATTGCATGCAAGGGAGTAGCCAGAAAATTAAAATGTCACCACAAAACCTCTAATTACACTGGGTTGGAGATACAAGTAAGTCCAACCCTTCCTAGAACAATTGGATTCACCCGTATATCCATCTTTCTGTCCATTCTTCCTCATACCTGCCCTCCAACCATCCATATTTCTATTTTTTAATTATTCAGTACATTCTTTCACCTTTCCATCCACCTATCTATTCACACATTCATCCTTTCGCCCACCTAGCCACCATTGGTTTTTCCATCCGCCCATGCTTGATTATTCTATCAATCCATTCTTTCACCATCTCGTCCGGCTAATGTGCATTCTGTTCACACATCCATTCATTCATCCACCCATATCCATCCTTTCAACTCTTTCATCCATTCTTCCTTTCACCCATCCATCCACCCATTCTTTCAAGCGTTCTTGGGCCCTTCTGTCGATCCATCCGTTCTTCCTTCTTTCAGAAATCTTTACTTCATTTGCTCTTTCCAACGTCCCATCCTACCACTATTCCTTTCTTGCAAGTTTCCTTCCACCTTTCCTTCCGACCAACATTTCTTCCTTCTTTCTTTCTCTGCTCTATTCGTTCCAATTTCTATCTACCATCTTTCTTTCTCTCTTGCACTCTCTCGGTTTGCTGCTCTTTGCCCTTTTTTTAATATTTTCATAATTTCTTTCTTAGTCTTCTGGTTCACTTAGCAGACATACCTCAGCTCTGCCATGGTATTACCTTACTGTGTTTTCTGATGCTTTTATGCATACCAACAAATAGGAGAGACCAATAAAAAATTCTTTTTTTTTTGCAAGACCCAGCTTATCAGGCTTTCGGGACCAGTTGGAACCCCCACTTAAGCTGTCAAAGCGGGTGGGTCATGACGCCTCTGGTTACATGTTTATAGCAGAGCCTAGGTTACAGCAGCAAGGTTCCACCAGCATAATTTAGAGAGACTACTGCTTATTCATCCAGGAATATGGTGTGGTGGCAGTGGGGTCACGCTGTGAGTTTCTAAACTCTACTCTCCCCAAGGGTACACATTGACTGCTCAATTCTACTTCCCTTAGGGAGTCAAAGGCGCAACAGAAGTACCTTGGTTAGCCAACTGACGTGTGACAGTATAGGGACCCTTGGACACCTGTAATAAACAGTAACTACACCGGCTCCGATTGCCCCTGCATTCCAAGAAAAGGCCTTTAACAACGCTATACATCTCTATAGCCTGTCTCCTAATTAACTTATTGGACAGAAAAAAAGTTACTTCAGTTCACTGACACATTTAATGATGAATAGCTCAACTTTAGTTTCAGCCTCTAGCTCACTTGAATTATACTTCAGTACTCTATCCTTGAGCCTTCCCGTAGCCAACGTGCCTGCATCATTCCCAACAGTACTTGAAAGACAAAATGCAGGAACACTTGGATCTCTTTGCAGATGTAATCATGCTTGGACATTGCGACTCTCCAAAAGATTGTCAGGGACTGTAGGTCACGGACCACAGCTGTAAATATATCTTAAAATTCCCTGTAGGTGGACTGCCGATTTGGTACTGTAGGGTTCAGATTCTCTTCCTTAGCTAAAACCAAGATCGCTGAAAGCAAGTCCCAGGAACTTCATGCAACTTCCTGCACACTTTAAAACAGATGCTCTCAATCCCATAGCTAGCTCTGGTAAACATCAAAACATGCATTGTTGCCCTGATTTCTGAGCAAGCTAAAAAAAAAAAAAAAAAAAAAAAAAAAAAGTGTGAGATTCCTGATCTCCGTATTGCTAGCTTCCACACATCTTTACACATGTTCAAATCCCTGATCTCATAACTGGCACCTGCATACCTTTAAAAAAAAAAAAAAAAAATCATATAGAGGACTCCCGAATACATAGGAAAATATACAGATGTCCTGATCTCCTCACAGATTACTCTCAAACGCCTCTAAATATGGAGAGTTGTCCAGTTTGAACCCCTTGGCCGCGGCGGTAATTTTGCCGCGGTGCTGAAGGGGAGAGGGGTCCGCGCGGCGCCGCCATGCTCGTTATGGAACCAGTCTATCGCGAGCCACGGGCGCGCTGTGCTTGTGACGGAGTAGTTCCATCACGGCCCCGCCCGCTCATTAGAACGGCTGCGCAGGCATGGAATTCCTGCAGCGTGGGCGGGGCGGCCGCACTGTGACGGAACAACTCGGTCACCAGCACAGCGCGTCCCTGGCTCGTGACGGAGTAGTTCCGTCACGAGCACGGAAGGGATTAAAAATTGCTAACACACACCTTAAAACAAGCCCAGATCCCCTCCTTGCCAGATAAAAGGTTTGATCACTTGCAGGCGCCCATCTCTTCCCGTCTCACATACATAAACAGATGCAGGTGCTCTATTTACCTCAAAACTGGCTCCCTAAATCGTGTGTACATATGCCCGACCCTCTAGCTTTCCAATTTATGTGATAGTGTGTTTCTTCCTCAGGCCACACTTTCACACTCCTCGCCCTTACTGCATCTTCTCTTTAGTGCTGAAACCTTATAGGTACTAACCTGCTTCCAGCCAAGAGCAGCACCTTGGCATTATCCAGGCCCTTTCGAAGAAGCTCCTTCACCACTTCCTGGATGATCAATGCGCCCATAAAAGCAAATCCACCTGGAAACAAATCTTTACATTATTCCAGTTGTCAACGGCCACCCACGCCTTCAATCCTAATAAGGTACTCATCTATAAATATGGATACCAGTGGAAATCAGATCAGTGGTGGGAGGAAAGGGGCAAAGATAGGGTAGGAGCAGCAGAATCAGAGTAAGAGACCAAAGATGCTTGCAAGGCACAACAAGCAAAGGGTAAGCAGCAAAGCAAAGCGTGGTTCATTTTATAGTACAACATAATTTAGAGACATCTGAAAAGGCAGGGCCAGAGAGGTGCATCCAGGGCAGGGCCAAAGACCGCAGAGCGCTGTAAGGATAATGTTACTTACCCAGTAAGCATCTGTTCTTGGAATGTAGAGCTGTAGATCCACATGCTTTGCATACTCCTGCCATCTAGTGTTGGGTCTGGATATTTGCAAGTTGTTTTTCTTCAAAGAAGTCTTTCAAGTCACGAGGTAGGGACGACTCCTTTCGGTGATAGTGTGCATGGGCATCGACTCCATTGTTAGATTGTTTTCCCGCTGAGGTTGAGAATGGAGTTAGTAGGTAAAGAATAGAGATGTCCGTGCAAATGTATATGGAGTAAAGGAGAGAACTGCAACAGGTACAGTTACCCGGGGAGGTGGGTGGGCGCATGTGAATCCACAGCTCTACATGCCATGAACAGATGCTTACTGGGTAAGTAACATTAGCCGTTCGAGGTATGTGAGTTATAGATCACATGCTTTGCATAGATTATACAGCAGTATTCTCCCAAAGCGGTGACTGATCTGTAGCTGTTGGAGTTGTCTGAAAAAGAGTTTTAAGTACTGCCGGGCCCACGTTAGCTTGTTGTCTCGCTAACACATTCACCAAACACTATTGTGTAGATGTGTGCGGTGAAGACCATGTTGCAGCTTTACAAATGTCAACTATGGGGATGTTTCCTAAGAAAGCCATAGTAGTCTCTATTTTGCGAGTGGAATGCGCTCTAGGGCATATTGTTAACGTTCTCTTTGCTTTTGCATAACAAGTTTGAATGCATTTAACAATCCATCTGGCAATACCTGACTTGGATATGGGATTGCCCTTGTGTGGTGGTGCACAAGCAACAAAAAGTTGTTCGGCTTTACAAAATGATTTTGTTCTTTTGATGTAATATAAAAGGGCTCTTCGAACATCTAAGGTGTGTAGACCTCTTTCTGACACTGAATCAGGTTGAGGTAAGATTACAGGTAACTCAACCGACTGATTGATGTGCAAGGAAGAAACTACCTTAGATAGAAACTTGGGGTTAGTACGATGAACCACTTTGTCTCCGTGAAGTTGGAAAAAAGGTTCTTTTGTGGTTAGTGCCTGTAGTTCACCCACTCTCCTCAGTGAAGTGACTGCAATGAGGAAAGCGGTTTTCCAGGAGAGAAACTGTAGTTCACATTAATGCATGGGTTCAAAAGGTGGGCCGGGCCCATTAATCGTGTGAGGACTATGTTAAGATTCCACAATGGGGCAGGTGGAAGTCTTGGTGGGATAACTCTTTTAAGTCCTTCTATGAAAGCTTTGATTACTGGCACTTTAAAAAGAGATAGGTGTTGCCTATTTTGTAGATACGCAGCTATTGCAGCGAGTTGTAGTCGCATAGAAGTTTAAGCTAGCCCTACTGCTGCAAGTATAGCCAATAACAAATTATATTTTGTATTGAAGCATAAAGAGGGTTGATGATGTTATTATTGCAATAGATAACAAAACGTTTCCATTTAGCTGCATAACAGGCTCTTGTAGTAGGCCTTCTGGCCTCTCTAATGAAGTTCATACAGTCTGGTGGGAGATTTAGATAACCACACTATGATTTCAGGAGCCAGATCGGGAGGTTCAGTAGTGTGGAATCTGGGTGTCTGATTTCTCCATGGCTGTGTGTGAGGAGACTGGATGTGAGGTGAGATTTTGGTGTGGAAGTAGTGACAGCTCCAACAGGGTTGTGAACCAAGGTTGACAAACCAATGTCGGAGCTACTAGGATCAGTGTGAGGGATGTTTGCCCGAGTTTCCGAACCACTCATGGAATGAGTGGGAGAGGCGGAAAAGCGTAGGCAAATATCCCTGACCAGTTTATCCATGGTGCATTGCCTTTGGAGAGTGGGTGTGGGTACCTGGAGGCGAAGTTTGGGCCTATTGCGTTTTGGTGTGTTGCAAAAAGATCCATTTGAGGAACTCCCAAACTTTGAAAGTATGGGAGGATAACTTGAGGGTGAAGTTCCCATTTGTGGATTTGCTGTCTCTGTCTGCTGAGATCAGCAATCTGATCGTTCACTCCTGGGAGGTGTTCTGTGAGGAGATAGATTTTGTGGTGAATCACCCACTTCCAAATGTCTTGAGCCAAGTGCCACAGTTGGAGAGAATGTGTCCTCCCCCTGTTTTTGTATATATAATACATAGCTGTCATGTTGTCGGTACGAACTAGGACAGCTTTGCCAATAAGGTGAGTCTGAAATGCTTTGAGAGCTAGAAACACTGCTAGCAACTCTAGATGGTTAATGAGGAGAGTTTTTTTACTGTTGACTCTACAAGCCTTGTACTGTGTGATGCGAAAGTGATCTCCCTCCTCCCCCCAACCAGTGAGGGACGCGTCAGTTGTTCGCATTGTCTGTGGAACAGGATCTATGAGGGGCCGTCCTTTTGATACATTTTGTCAGTTCCACCACTGCAGAGAGCAATGAGTATGTCCACTTACCAACACTAGATCGGTTAAAAGACCCTGTGATTGGTTCCACTGACTAAACATTCCTGGAGGGAACGCATGGGATGCCTGGCATGGGGAAGGATCATGATGCAAGAAGCCATCATTCCCAGCATTTGCATATACACTCGAGCTGGCAGCGAGTGAGTGAGCTGAAACTGGAGAACTAGAGCATGAATATTGCGAATTCTGACTGTATTGGGGAAGGCTAGAGCACTTTGAGTATATAAAGTGGCTCCTAGATAGTTTTGAGTGTTGGAAGGTTGAAGATGTGATTTCAACACATTGGCTGTGAACCCCAGTTGTTGCAGTAACTGCAGTGTCCTGGGAGTGTGCTGGAGACACTTTGGATACGTACTGGCTTTGATGAGCTAGTCGTTCAAGTAGGGGGAAGACATGAATGTGTGGTCTTCTTAGGTGAGCAGCGACCATTGCCAGACAATTTGTAAAGATTCTGGGAGCTGTGATGACTCCGAACGGGAGTATCTTGAACTGGTAATGATGGCCTACTACCACAGATGTGAGAAATTTGCGATCAGCGGGATGTATTAGAATATGGAGGTAAACGTCCTTTAAGTTTAGAGTAGACAGAAAGTCGCCCTGTTGTAGGAGTGGGAGCCCTTGTTGAAGTGTTACCATGTGAAAATGGTCTGATTGTATATAACAATTCAATTCTCAGAGGTCCAAGATAGGTCTGAGAGGACCTTCCTTTTTGGGTATTAGAAAATAGAAAGAGTATATGCCCAACCCTTGGTATTGTAGTGGTAAGGGCTCTATAGCTCCCTTCAAAAGGAAAGACTGAACTTTTTGCTTGAGGAGGTGTAAGTGGTCTGGTGACAGTTTGTGTGAACTTGGAGGAATGTTTGGAGGACTGTTGGTAAACTGCAGGCAATAATCAGAAAAGATAATTTCCAATACCCATTTGTCTGTAGTTATTGACTGCCAGACAGGTAGAAATTGTGACAGACGCCCCCGACAGGTGTTAAATGGTCGGAGGGGAGGGAGTTGAAGTCACTGCTTGGTATTGGAGGGGGGGGCGGGGGGGGGGCACGTGTGTTGGAACCTCTAACTCTACCCTTGCCATTGTTCCCTCTGTAAACCCCCTCTGAAGAAACCCTTAAAGGCAGAGGGTTGATTGTTGCCTTTGTAGGTTGTTCAGGCAGTGTCTGAGGAGGATTTCTATGACTCACCACGATAGAAGGAGCGCCGAAAGGAACCACGGCCTGAAGGTGACTGGAGGACTACCATGGATTTTGCCACCTCTGTGTCCTTTTTCATCTTTTCCAATGATGAGTCTACTACAGGGCCAAAGAGGTGCTGCTTGTCAAATGGTGTGTTAAGGATAGAAGCCTGAACCTCGGGTTTAAAGCCTGAAATGTATAACCAGGCATGCCGTCTTAAGAGGACGCTGGTGTTAATAGCTCTAGCCACAGTGTCAGCTGCTTCTAAAGCGCGCCTGATGGAATTATTGGAGAGAAGCTGTTCCTCCCGCACTAGGTCTTGAGCTTTGGCCTTGCGCAGCAATTGCTTCATTTCATCCCAAAGCGCCCTATCATACCCAACTAAAAGTGCTTGGGTACAGGAAATGCACCAAACGTTTGCAGCTTGGGAGGTTATCCTTTTTACAGAGGCGTCTATTAATTTAGACTCTCTGGGGGTGGAGCATCCCCTGACATTTGGGGAATTGGCCCTCTTGCGTGCATTAGACACAACTAGAGAATCTAATGGTCACTGTCCCCGATTTAAGCTGGGTCCGATGGTGCAGATTTAAATTTCTTAGCTACCCTAGGGTGATGGGATCCTGTTCTTCCTCTGCTCCTATGGCTTCTCCGATTTCCTGTTCCGACTCTTCTCCAAAGAGGTCCGGAATGGAACCTGTGTGTTGGCTCTGCATGTGGTGATGTAGAGCCCGACGATCGCGAAGCATCTTCTCTGATCAGAAAGCCATACGTGCTTCGCAATCCTGTCCTTTGTGCTCCGGTGACAAGCACAAGTTGCACACTTCATTTGAGTCGGTGCACGTAAATTTTGCGTGGCACAGAGGGCAGAATTTTAATGGAGTCTGTTCAATTGACTGTGAGGCAGCCCGATGCGGGTAGGCCCAACTGCCTTACACTAGTTAACCATTTGAAAGAAATTGAGTAAATACGATGCACGGAGAATAGAAATACGCAATCGAAAACAATACAGTCGAGGGTGAGTGTATTGTGCACCGAGGGGACCCGAGAAACAGTGTCGAACCGGAGCGCAGCAACTCATGTCCAAACCCGATGGTGGAAAAAAGCAATCCAACAATGGAGTAGATGCCTATGTGCACTATCACCGAAAGGAGGAGTCACCTACCTCGTCACTGGAAAGACTTCTTCGAAGAAAAACAACCTGCAAACATCCAGACCCAACACTAGATGTCAAGAGTATGCAAAGCATTTGATCTACAGCTCATATGCCTCGAACATATAGTTTTCCACAATCATCTCTGCAATAACTAAAAATAATACCCCTCTCTCATTTACTACATTCAACTTTTTGCTCACCCCTTGTTATTAAAGGAAAAGCCGACAGGTAGCCAGCTATTGCGTATTAGGGGAGGGGAATCTATGTTTAGGGGAGATTATCTCATTCCCAGTGGAGTTCAGTTTATGCTTGGCACTATATACCACCTCCAGTACAGTAAAACTCACCTTTCTCCGATTTAGGTGTAGCTCCACTCCACACATCGCTGGAACAGTACGGAATGAACCTGGAGCAGGGAAGATGCGGTTAGCGAAGCATCAAAAACAGAGGGAGACAACTCTCAGACAGAAGAAAGATGCAAAGCAAAGGTGAGACATGTTACTGACAAATCCTTAAGAGAACAAAATAATGTACAGAGATGGAGACAAACCACAGATAATAAATAACTCTCCTACTGGGGTACGCAAACTATTAGCAGGAAGAAATATTCACAATAAGAGTGACAGAAAAACAACGAGAATTCAAGAACTACAAATGGGGAAGAGGTACAGTTGAAGTCAGCAACAGAAAAAATAAAATCAATAGAAATGAAAATTGCCAACTGATAAAGACAGAACAACAGCGTAAGAGAAGGATAGAATCCCCATAGCCCCCAACAAAGACAGGTCACCCCCAAGCAAAGTACCAGGAGCAGAGAAATATAACCCATGTAGCACCAACAGAGCAAAAATTACACCAAAGTGAGATATACATCCACCACAAACAAATAAACATGCAAAAAAGAGATACACAACCAAGAGGGAGATATTTCCCCGAGAAAAAGAGATGTAACCAACAGTGAGAGCTATATCAACAATAGAGGGGACGAAACCACCAACAGACAATAGGGAAACACTAAAAGAGAATATATAGTGCCTGTGGAAAAAAATAACCACCAACTGCGAGAAAATAAATAACCATCAACAGAGAGAGAACGCTATACCACTAGGTGAGAGAGTTAACAAGAAGAATAGTTATTAATCACCAACACAGAATAAACCTTCCTGTTTCCATACAAACTGCCCCAATGCTTCTCCAGTTTAGGGAAGAATTTACATCTCTTTAAAGAACACTAGATCACAATGCAGTAACAATCCAGTAACTATCTACCTCTCCTATAGCTTGTTGACTGTATGCTTGTTGTACATATGCGAAATTTGATACTATACTGCACAGCGAGCAGAGTGCCAAATCAGATGCTTAGTGAGATAAACAGCCAACAAAAGATTATCAACCCATAGAAATATACACCACAACGTGAAGGCAACAAATCCATAACAGAACAGAGCTACGCCCTTCACAGATTGCCATTTCCCAAGTCCTTGTCCATTTTGCTCCTTACACCATGTTTGCATTCCACCAATGAGGATTCTCTTCGGGCTGAGAGGACAGGATGCCACTTCCTGCAAAATGAAAAAGAGGTGAACATGATCAGCATCTAACTAAAAGGGTCTCTGTGATTATTGGGCCTGGGCAGATATAAGGCAACCAGACTATCATACGGTGTCTGTTTTGATATAAGGGTCCATATAATATATCCGTGTTGTGTGTGGAGACTAAATGCAGCCTGTATTCGTTTTGCATGCGTCAGGAAAAGATCTACAAGAGTACTGTCTTGGTGAGTACTTGAGAAGTGAAGAGGTCTCTGTGGATATTGGAGATATCTACAGGAATTGGGGAGAGGCAAATAGGTTAGGAGTGTACATGTGAACTCTGTAATCCAAGGATTTAGGCAATGGTAACGGTACTTCTGATTAATTATAGGGTTGTGTCACTGCAGGTTCTTGTGATTTGTTTGCGTCTTTGTTATCGTATAGGACACACAAAGGCTCTTAGTTACAGAATACAAAATCCCTTCTCAGGAAGGATTCAGCTTACCAGTTTTTGATCTTGGCCAATCCCTGGAGCTCATGAAACTTCTCATGGTGCGGTACCGGGTGTCACAGTTCTCCCTGCTAATGCAGTACCACCCCCCTAAAAGAAGAAAAGAAAAAAAAGGAATGTGGCGCTTATTGCTACATAGAGAAAGCATGCAAGTCTTGAGCAATGACATAAGTGCAGGGGTGGCAACGAAGATGCAGGGACAATGAGAGAACTTTTTGGAAATGTATTCTTCAAAATAGAGTTATGGTAAGGAGCGCAAGAGAAGAGCTGCTCCCAGGATAAAAGTCAGCACTAGCTGACCTCAGACATTGCACCACTCAAACCTACACATTTCTGTCACCCACACACTAAGGGACATCCTTCACATATACACATTCCATGCTTCACGGACCACGCTACAACAAAAAGGCCCCCAATGAGCAGTAAACTGCTAAAACAGTGGGCCGCTAGTCCTGGCGAAAGGCAGTGCCCTAAGAAAGGAAAGTGCATACAGCGGAGCACAGAGCCCTCAGTGATTGACATGGTACACAAATGAAAGCATGCAGCTACTAGCAGTAACAAGCATTGGCAAAGCGAAACCGTCTGGGTTGCATTTGCGTTCCCGACTAAAACATTTAAACGGCTTGATGGAGAAAAAAAAGCATGATATATATATATATCTATTGCATCAATGAGATAGAGAATTTAATGTGTATTGACTGACTGAGTGAACCTTTTAGATTTCAAAACAGTCCACGGGCATTGCAATGCAAGCAGCCCACAAGAGGCACAATGATACACCAGACAGCCAATAGCAGGAGGTGAAAGAGTGCTACTTCACTGGGTCCAGCCAAAGCCCACTCTGTGTAGATTTTAAAGAGTTAGTAATAGATAATGAGACTGCTGTGGTGTCAAGCCAGATCTAAAAAGGATAGTGCTTGACTACTGATGTGCACAAAAAGCAAACGGGAACAAGCAACACTTGACAAAGAGCACAATACAGTTGCTAACAAGTTTCAAGGTACTAATATAAAAAGTGTGCATCCCATGACAAGCTATACTGCAGGCAAACAGGACAGAATGCCTCTGCCGGTCGGGCCAAGTATTAATAATCCGGAATATGCATTTGTTGGTAGAGTATGGAGGGGGATTATGCACTAACATAGGAGAAATAAAGTATGAGCATCATCTGGAGCACCCCTTCATTTTTTTGTAAAATTAATTGTAGGATAACCGGGCTGGCCCAGAGTCAGTGTGCAATTCTGCATCTACCATCTAGGAAGCACCATCACTGTATGGCTGGTCCACAGAGAAGTGCGGGAGAGCTTCAACCTTCAGATAAAATCGCATGGGTTTGGCGAAAGGTCGAAAGACCCAAGGCACCCAAAATATATATATATATATATATATATATATATATATAAATACATACACACACACACACACACACACACCATTTGGTACCCAATAAAGTGAGTTGTACTCGCTGTCTCACCCTTAACTCCTGCATTGCTTCCTATTTGGTGAACAATGGTTATGGGCCGGGCAAGAAGGGGAAATTACAGAAAATAAACAAGGCTGACAGATACTTGTTCACTTTTTTTGTTCCCGTTTCTCCCTGCATGATCTGCAAGACCAGATGTACCAAATAGCAAGATACACATGATGGTGGGCACACCTAGTGAAGAAAGATCAAACCTAGTAAAGAAATTGGCCCCGTGGAGGAAGGTGCAAGAAGTTATGGAGGAGACCTTAAGGTCCAGGACAAGGGAGAAACAAGTACAGGCTTCCATTTAACCAATTTAGGCTTTTTTGTAGCAAGCATAAAGGGGTGGAGGTATTCCCCAGTGGATGGTTGAGTTAACGAAAAGGAAGCATTCAGGCCCGGACTGGCCGTTGCGGGCACCGGGCAATCCCCCGGTGCGCCGAAAGGGTGGGGGCCGGTTTTGGGCCCTGGGGGCCGTTTTTGTTACAGGGCCGTTTTTTGCAGCATAGCTTCAAAATCGGCCCTGTAACAAAATCGGCCGAAAACCGGCCCTGGCAAAGAGCTCGGTCGCACTCCCAGGGGGCCAGTCGAGCACTTTGCCAGGGCCGGTTTTGGTTCTCAGTCCGGCCCTGGAAGCATTTGAACATGTATATGTATTAGTTTGGTTGACATAGTCTGCAAGGCAAAATAGCTATGTGCAGCAGTTTTGTCAGTACAGAGCATGGAAAAGTCTCCTTTGAAGTGTGTGCTATCAGGCATTTGTTGTGGCTTATGCGGTTAAATCCCATGGAGATTCATGGGAATCACGCCAGCTATGCTTCGTCCTCTGGTTTTGGGGTGGGTGTTTCTAGTGTGTGAGGAGCACCAAGCAGAGACTGGATGCAGACTGATTTGAGGAAGAGCATTTTGTGGCAACTATCTGAGTTTGCCTCTCTGTATTTTACAGGCAACCTCCTGCATTAGAGGAACTGTAAGGGCAGCATGGTGTGTTAATCTGCAATTGTGTTACTTGTTTGTGAAAATGTGTATACAATTGTATATACCTTCTGATTTGAAGATGAAAAAAATGTGTTATTGAACAAGCAAGTAGAAGACCGAAAAGGCATGTAACAATTATAACCAATATGAATAAATGAGTTTGGACTGGAAAGTCCAGGGACAGGAAAGGGGATGATCATTGGGTATTGCATTCAGAGGTGAAGTGGATCAGATTGGTCCCGGACAAGAGAAAAAGGGACAAAGGATAGATTAGGGTTTTATAATCAGCATAAAAAAAGAACTGGAAGGTGCCAAGATAGGGTGAGGGCAGCCCACTTTGATGACTGAGGTAGAGAAGGAAGGTGTATTTAAACATATTGAGTTTATTCAAGGAATTCTGCAAGAAAAAGGAGTCAGGTGCTGCAGTTTTTTGCAGGAGCCGGCGTGTCTCATTAGTCTCTTGATAGCCCTACGGAGGCTAAGTTAATGTGTATTTCTATGCACGTTTTCTAATTTAAAAAAAGTTGTAAAACAACAAAAACCCACAGCACTAAAATGTTCTAGTTTTTCATAAATTACCCAAGTAGAACGTGCACCGTCACAGATTTCAGAGGTCATCATTGACATATGTGATGTCATAAGCAATGCTTCACAGTGGTGCTAGTTATACTTAGGTCATTTATGTATAACCAGTTAGTTTCAGTGTTTTTTGTTTTAAAACTTTTTTCTTTTCATCAGAAGAATTACGTGTAAGTCCCTGTAAATATTCGTTTTTGCAAGTGAATTTCAAATGTATTTTATTTTACGTAAGAAAATGTCACTACCTTACTTGCATAGAACTACTTTAACCTTTGTGTTTTTTCAGTGGGCAATTTGGAGAAAAAACTGCTAGAGAGCATGAAAGAGAGAGAAAGAGAGAGAAAAAGGAAAGACCTTGGGGGCCTCTATTGTGTCCACAAGGTTTGTGTTTTAAACGCCTTGTTTGGAAAGTGAAGTGTTGCAGTGCTACTGGGTGCCTCTTTCAAAGTTATGACACCCAACGTAACTAGGAGTAGAATAAACATGAGTTAAACATAACGATAACGGGTACATAGGTGACGTTACAAAGTTTCTTAACTTCTATCACTGCTGCCTTGGGTGACGTTCCTCCCTTTTGCGGAAGGGAAATCCCTAAAAATAAATTTGCAATGGTCTTTCCTCAGGGTAACCCAGTTTTTCGTGATTAAAACAAGTTTACCGGCAAACGTCAGTACGCCCCACAGTTTGGCACATCACATGTCAATTGAAACGGGACAAAGGGCAATTCTAACAAGGAGACATTACTTCCAAAAGTGTACAGCATGCAGCCCTACAAGAAGCGCCAGGAACTAAAACCCGGGACCATGCGGCGTGAGGGTGTAAAGCGTAAGGGGCGTGAGGCGGGCCGGTCAGCTAGATCTGGGGGAGAGGTGGCGATGAGGGCGGGGGCGAGGAGTCACTCACCTTCTAGGAAGACCAGCCAGCGCCGACTGCCCTTGGACTCTTTAAGGTAGAAGCTGCAAAGAAAAAACAAATAGAACTTTTCAGTGAATGGGCCGATTGATTTCCGGGGGGTAGAGGGTAGTGGGCAAAGGCGTGAGGGAATCCGGAGGAGGGGGTGGGGGTCGTGGCCGGTAACCACAGCCTGCAGCGCGCCCTCATTAGAATATCAAGAGAACGATGAACAAGGAGTAAAAGTGCTCAGCTGTCAGCATCGCTGAGCACGGCTCTGGATGAAAGGCTGCCTGGCGCGGGCAGACCCTCAACCCCGGCCTTTCATCCGCAGCCAGCCGCGCGCCGCCAGCCTTTCATCGGCCGCCAAGAGAAACGCCGCTCCCGAGGCGCTGCCATTCCAGGCGTGTTTGGGGAGCGCGGGAGGGGGCACGCGCACCGGGCGACAGGGAAATCCAGCGGGCGACAGCACTCGCAGTTCACCCGGTCGGCGCGCGACGGCCCATTCAGGATTCAACAGCGCATTAAGGACTCAGCAGATTAATGGTCCGGCATACCTGATCAAAGTCCGTCTGAATGAAGGATACAACAATAACGCACGAACGAATGAAACTAATGTATGGCAGATGTGCAATTAATATTAACAGTAATGCTATATTAATGTACGATTCAATTTTACTGTGGGAACACGTATTAAAGTATCATTCATTTATGCACAACGACCTACAAATATGTATGCACCAATTCATACGAATACACATTTTAATATTAATCATAATTGAGATGATGGCACCGAATGTGCACTTGACTTCTGAATTACAAGTAAAGCGCTATTGCCCTCTAGTCAGGGCAGTAGCGTAACACAAAAAGATGAGGGGGCCTGGAGTCCCATATACCTTAGAGACATGCATTGGCATTAGGTGGAAAGGGTTGGGTCCCCTCCCCCCCGTTGCCGTCGCAGGGGCCAATGTTACTTCCTTGGCTCGGGGTTTTAACACTGTTAGGGGCCACGGGGCTTTACCATGGTTACTTTCAGATCCTGCATTTATGGGCTTCAGTGGAAGTAACATAAGCAGCATAAGGGCACCCAACAGCAGTTAGTGCCCGACAGCAAGCAGGTGGGAATTCAAGCTATAAAAATGCCGGTCTCAATAATCTACCCATCTCCCATTATTGAACACACTTGCACTCAACCTAGAATGTGTGCATAGAGCAATACAATAATAGTTATATTTATGACGGAGTGACTTGGCTAATGTGTATATTAGGTTTCCTAGATCATTGCAGGCCAGACCCAATAACAGGCCTGCCTTTTGGCTAAGTTCGTAGTATAGAAATACCACATACATGTTAGTTCCCCGTTACTTCTTCCTCGGTGTCGGGTGCGCAGCATAACCCATAAGTAACAGCCACTGGAATTTCAGTTAAACTTATGAAGGGCTATCTTTTGCTCCAACTGTATAATGAATACGTACCCGTTGCTTTTTTCCCCCAGTTTCTTGCACTTTATAATGTTTATAGCTGGATTTTGCCGCTGGAACATTTGTTAAACTCATGAAAGGTTATCTTTTTATTCTTATTGTATAATGAATTTGTGTGCGTTGTTTTTATGGATGTTTTGTATGGAGGTAGTTATTGAAACTGTTAATATCTTTTCCTTGTATTTTTTTTAACTACTGTTAGGGCTGATATATTCAACTGAATAAAGCTTTTAAACTGAACAGCCACTCACATCTGTGTTATGATCTGTTACGGAGTACTATAAACTTTGCAGAAATAGAAGTCTGTCCTCGTATTCTCGAACCTCCTATAGCCCGATCCTCCTTTGTAGGAGGACCTGGAGGGCTAGACAACTAGACACACAGAACCGAAGGTCGATTGATGGGATGCGTGCTGTGTAGGGCTGAAGTGAGTGTGTGCGTGTGTGTGTGGGGGGGGGGGGGGGGGGGGGGGATTTCATAGTGAAGGGTTATACATCGCCAGTCCGACTTTCGCTTTCAAGTAAAATGAGTGAGCTTGACTCCTCCTCCCCGATGGGTTCAGAAGAAATCCTTTTTTATAAAAAAAAAATAGGGCCAAATAGTGCATTTTACAGCATAAATTTCACACGCATTTGTTACAAATTAATAGGGTTAGAAGTCAGTTCTGATGGATACTCACAAAATACATTCTTGGGGTACCAATCCATTATGAGCTTCTCAGTGGCGTCGGGGTCAAACACCCTCCAAAAACTTAGACAATATTGGGGTCTTGCTGTGCATGGTTTAGCTAAATAAACCAAAAAGTCTACAGAGCAACACACGTTTGCAGGCAGTTCAAATAACCTAGGTGTGTAGTTGGACAAGGCACAAGACTGTATACAACACCTTTCTTCACTTCTACTTCCCATGTCCTTTCACTTTCCTATACTGCCATCTCATATATAACATATGTGGGAACATGCAACTCATGTGTAAAAGTCGGTCTCTAATTTATTTATTACAGGTGGCATTTGACGTCTCTAGTCTGTAATGAAGAAATTAAGTAGCTGCTTAAGTGTAGTAAACTGAACTTCTGACGCCATAATGCTTGCTGCGTGAGCCAGCAGCCATGGGGAAAGGCAGGATACTGGCAATAAATAAAGCTACAGTTTAAACTGCAAAAAACGAAACCTGGGTTTTCCACCTTCCTTTTTATAGGCGAACAGTAATAAGCAGAAAATATATTCATGGTAACATCTAGTTTTTGCACCTGTAAGTATAAGAAAGGTAGAATCTCTTTCTGCATGTATCTACACATTTCGGGCTACTACATTATTTTTTTAATCAGACTTATTAAACTGATTCAAACTTATTCTTGCAACAAATATCTAACTGATTTTTGGTGCGTTTAATTTCACACTACCAATTCTACATTTATTCTTCATGTCATCAAACATTATTTCTCTTTTATATGAAAGAGCAACACACAAAATATTTAATCAGTTTGTGGGAAGGGTGATAGTGTGGCCATGTATTATAAGGAATAAAGTACTTCCTGCTGTACATTATAAGGATATTGTAAATCACAACGGAGCTCCATGACCTTATAAAGAAACCAACTCTGCCTTCGGCATAGTTCCTCTCTATGGTCACAGAACTCGTCAGTGATTTGCAATGTCCTTATAATTTAAGGCAGGAAGTACGTTATCCAATATGTTATCTCACTCTCTCTTAATATATATATATATATATATATATATATATATATATATATATATATATATATATTTTTTTTTTTTTATTTGCAAATGTGCAGTATGTTATGAAAACTTTCGTTGAGGGTAGGAAGAGGTTATTACCCACAAGAGGCAAAGCCTTGAGTGGGTCATGATGCCCCTCATCAATGGTAGTAGTATATTACACTCTGCTCACCTGCATATATGGTTTATGTTATGGCACTTCTCATGTTTTAATTAGCAATAAAAAGGTATTTCACAAAAAGCCTGATCCAAGTGTTCAAGTTTGTGCAGCGAGGTAAAAGCACACCAAGTGACCTCCTGACTGTTACAATGTCTTCGTGAAGAGAAGCAACTGTAGTATCTAATCTGTAAGGAGGTAAACAGGGTTTTTCCTCACATTAATTTAGCTGTAGTGTAGAATGAGCTAGGAATTCGACCATTGCACCATAGTAATACATGTGTTAATATGAGTTTGTTGGTGTATTTGCTCTAAATACCAAGTCTTATGGACTATGGTTATTTTCACAAACATCAATTGTGGGTTATTTGATTACGGTCCATGGACAGTTCACCCACCTGGGTTAGAGGACTGTTTGTGGACTAATTGACCAGCTATAAATATCTCTAACACTCTAAAAAAAAAAAAAAAAAAAAACCACACACACACACACACACACACACACACACACACACACACACACACCCCCCCCCCCCACCCCCACCCCCCTTTTAACTCTTTTTTTCACGCACACATAACACTTTTTTGCACTACGGTCTATTAAAAAATGACCTGAATTGACTTACACCAAAAGAAATAAAGGCACTTGACTGAGTAAAGTTCTAGTTTCATGCCAAGTTTAGTGTAGTTCCATTCTGCATTAATTTTCTCATTTTTTCTCCTATGGGAGTCAAAATTGGAAACACTGCTTAATTCACCCCACACCACTTTTCAGTGACCCCAATTCGATGATTTTGCATGGAACCCAAAATATCAAGAGTAAGCTTAACATGGTGTCTGGCAGTGGTTGTACAAATCTGTAAACCTATGCCAAGGTTTCTATCAAATCTAATATCTTTTAATTCACCCCTTATACATTTCTCTATAGGTAAGTGATGCCCCGCACCCAAATAGTAGATTACTAGATGACAGGGTTCCCTGGTTTATACAAGGGTAATCACTAGTTGTCAAGGATACCTTCCTGTACTAGTAGTTTGCAGCTGATATCAGACCCACACCCTAATAAGAAGATGCCCACCAGAAGCGGCAGCAAGTAGTTATTGATTTCTTCTGTCTGACAGGGTAGACCTAGAAGTTCCACCTGCCATCAGATGCCATGGAGAGCCCACCTTAGGGTTCCTCGTCACATGCCAAGGATGGCCACCTAATTTAATGGAATGGAATCTCACTATATGCCAAGCATCATCACTTTTAACCAGGTGAAGGTGCTCACCAGATGTCAGTGATCATTCATCTTTGGCACAGATGTCCACCCTGTGCCAATGATGTACACCCTATGCTATTAATGGCTGATTCCTAGCAAGAATAGGCACTTGATGTCAGTGACAGCCCCATCCTGTCACACACACACATATACAATACATTTCTCGCTCCACCTACCTGTCCCTCACTCATCTGTGGTGCTTGGACTATCAACCAAAAATGTTGTTGTGCCCCTCCTTCTTAGGAGCTCTGCTTGACCTAGTCTAGTCAGGTTCTGGTATTGTCTCTGGGCCCACACATCATGGTGCTTGGCATCTCCCAGTGCTGGAGAATTCTTTAATTCCCTTTCTTCAGAACCCAGTATCAAGGATACAGGAACCACCTGCGAGAAAAGGAACAGGTGGAAGCAGCAGAGGCGGCCACACATTCTCTGCCCTCACCCAGGTGAGCTCCTTCTCCCCCTCTTTAGCGGAGCATTGCCTTGGCTCAGCCAAGGAGAAATACAAATCAGGATGCTAGGCCGTGTTTCACCTGATTTAGAGTGACAATTAGAAGTGCCCCACACATTACCTACTGGCGGTCGCCAGTAGGTAGTTACAGTTATGACCCGATCCCCCCCCGGCCAAAATGTAATACAGAAGGGGGGGGCCAAAAACCCCCCTGCCGTGCAGATTTTGGGCATGGCGGATATACTTAAGAGGGAGAGGGGGCCACTCACCCCCTCTCCCGGGCTGATTTGGGGCCCCAGGGACCCCATCCCCCAGAGCCCAGCTGATGTACTTAACAGGGAAGGGAGGGGGCTGCGCAGCCCCCTCAGGTGGACCACATCGCTGGTGCCCGGCCATTATAAAAAAATTAGGGGGGGGGCTGCCCTGTGCAGCTCCACTCCCCGGGTCGCGTTCGACCCCATGGACTCCATCCCCTCGGGTCCGCCTTGCATTGGAAAGGGAGGTGGGCCACGTGCCCCCCCCTCCCTCCCGGAGCCATTATTGAGCCTAGGGACCCAATCCCCCAGGCCTGGGCTCCTATGTCCTGGGGTGCGCACTCTCCGGGATATAGCAGTTTATCTGCCTGCACAGATGGAAAAATTCCTTTTGCTGGGAGCAGCATTTTTTGCTGCTCCCAACGTGCGGGAGCAATACCTGCTGCCAGGTGAGGTGGGCCCATTGGTGCTTCCTCCCGCAGCCCCCCAAAAAACTGGGTGCCTTGGGTGGGGCCAGGGCATCCACTATTGACTGGCCCCAGGGTCAAAATTGGCCCTGCAGGGGAAGCCACATGCCCCCTTCCCTTTCAGTAATTGGCATGGCCCCAGGAGATGCCGTGTACCCTCACCGTTCCTCACCCCGTTTTTCCCGCCGCTGCGTCCCCTGCGGCCCACCCCCTCGCTCGCCAATTCGTCCACTCCCACCTCCCAGCTGCTCCTCCCTCCCACCTCCCCCTCTTATGGTGGCCACGTGCAGCGGGCGCGCTGCTTGCGTGCCTAAGGCAAGCCCGTCTGCGCCTGGACCGCGCCGTGCGCCAGAACCCCTGGCCCCGCGAACGCCGCGATGCCCGACACCGCTACGATGCCAGCACCTCCACGCACTCAACACCAGACAATCACACACCTGCTTCCTGGCCACCCCGAAGCGCAGACAAGGACCCTTCTCCTGCCAGAACTGCAGCTTCAGCATCCAAACCGCCAAGTCACCCACCGTTAACGAACGCAACCACCTCAGATGCATCCTTCTAAACACCCGCTCCGCCCGCAAACACGCCGTTGAACTCTGGGACCTACTTGACACAACATCCCAAGACGTAGCCTTTCTGACAAAGACCTGGATGAACCCCTCCTCGGTATCCGCCATAGCCATCCCAGACGGATACAAGATCACCCGCAGAGACCGCACCAACGGAACAAGAGGAGGAATCCCCATTGTCCACAGGAACACCCTCAGTCTCGACCAACACCGACGACATCCTCGGCACCGCCGAACATCTGCACTTCCAGATCCACACTGACCCCAACACCACCCTCAGAGGAACCCTAGTCTACCTTGGCCACAATTCAGCGACTCCATCGCTGACCTCGTCAGTACACACGCCCTCGCCTCCATAGACTACATCCTCCTCGGGGACTTGAACTTCCACCTCGAGAACAACGACGACACCAACTCCACCCCCCTGATCGCCAACATCGCCAAACCTCGGATTCAGACAGCTCGTCACGACACCCACCCACTCTGCCGGCCACATGCTGAACCCAATCTTCTCTGAAAGCTCTCACCTCTCCTTCAGCCACACCACCGAACTCCATTGGACCGACCATCGCTGCATCCACTTCACAGACCCCCCCAGGATATAGCGGCATGGATTCGCAAATTTAGCGGCACAAATATGGAAATTTAGTGGCACAAATATGGAAATTTAGCGGCATTTTTGTGGCACTTTATTTTACTCATAATCATTTATTTTCAGCCTTAAATCAATGGAAACTGTTTTAGCAGAGTATTCCACTTTGAATAGGCAACCCGAGTTATTTGGCCAATGTCCGATGGAGCTACCTGATAGCTACAGAGGAGATGGGTTTTGGGACTTCCCCTCGACCATCACCTACCCAGCCGGACTTTGGACAGACTTTCCTTTCGTCTCTCTGCTTTTCCTACTATCCTTTTACCCTTACCCCCTTTCCCTCTACACTTCAATCATCTCGTCTTCTATGCTCTTGCATTTGTTTCTCTAGCATCTGATGTAAATTGGAAGTGATGTAATCTTGTAATGTAATTTTTGTGGAACCTCATGTAAAGCGCTCTGATACCTCCGGGTCTAGCCAGCGCTATATAAATCTCTTAAATAATTAAATAAATAAATAAACCTGGAATATGAAACAAAGGAAGCAGCCCACAGGTGACGGCTGTTATCCCTTGGAAATGCAATTCTCCATTTGCTTTAGTATAGGTTGGTAGCAGTTATCACACCTTTTGACTCATTGCGGGACCGGTGTTTGGCACATCCTTAATCCTTTTCTCGCCTGAGAGTCGGAGGGAGGCTGGACACCGCTTTCGTGGACAGGCCATGGCCCGTTGAACAGGTCCGAGAAGGCCCACTGTGAGAAGGTCCAAGGAAACCATCTCGGTATTTACAGATTTTGCATAGGTGACATCAGAGTTGAGTATTTAAGATAACATGTACTGTCTATAAAAGTCAGGAACAATTTAATTGATATTTTATATAAGTGGAATTTAAATATTTATTGTATTGCAAAAAAAAAAAAAAAAGTTGCAAGAGTAATGCTGGTCGCCTCAAATGGATAAGACGGTTGTGTCAAAGTACAAGTACAAAGTGTAAATTAGCTGCTAAAAATTTGAAATATGCCAAGTAGCTACTAGTTCCAGCAAACTTTCTGACAGAATGTGGGTAAAATTAGGTATTGCAGTTTTGGAACAGATACAGATGAATTCTAATGATGGGCGGGTCCCTTAGTTATGGATGTGGTCAATCCTATTTCGTTGCCATCAAGAGAGGGAGTAGGGACTGATCCCAATGAAAATCGAGTAAATGTAGGTAAAATACGAAGCAGTGTGTAAAAGAAGAAGAAAACTAGATGGGTGATGTCAGAATAAATTTGGGTAGAGGTGTCAAAGTTTAATCGAAGTTTGGATGTTGTAAATCAGCTGTTATGGTGGGAACAAATAAGCATGGAACTAACAAAGGATAGCAGAGGTGGAGTCAAACAGGGAAGCAGGCAACTTAAACAAACAATTTAAGGTAGCGAGTCATGGTGTGGTTATGAGAGAACATGATGAACAGAGGCAACAAGAGTTGGGCATCTTCTGTGTTTGGTAGGTGCGTACATCATTACATCAATCAATTAAACACTCTAGTGTGGGGATTTTGTGGCAGTTAGTTCATTTTCTTTTACAAGTCATAGAGATAGTGTCTGACCCTTTACCTTGAGGAGACCTCACATTGACAATGCAAAGACAGTGCACAGGTTATTTTGCTTTAACATTACAAATAGCCAATGTGGCCAACGGTACTTCCACAAAGCGGAAGTACCGCTATATCCTGGGGGTTCTGCCTAACGGTGAGTGACATGCGCGAGTACATGCAGTGAGCTCCCCTCACACCCATCTCCCGTCACTTTCTCTTCTCTGCCACGATCTATCATTCCCTGTTCAGTTATTCATTCTGTCACTGTGTTCTTTTCAGTCACCATTTCCCACTCTCCGTGCCCACTTTATCACTCTACTCGTCTTTCCTCCCTGCCACTATGTCCCCTTCCTTGTCCTCCTCTCTCTCCCTGCCAGTCCCCTTCAAGGTGTAACTTTATCTTGTTCAGTCACTCCATTTTCTGTCCCTCTCTCTTACTCTGTGTATGCATTTATTCCTGTCATTATTCCTTCGTATCATCCTATACTCTCTGCCACTAAGCCCAGATGCCACTACTGTTTGTCACTATCTATGGCAACACTTCTCACCATTTCACCCTTTCCCCGTTTCTATCTCTGTCTTTACCACGACCTCTCTGTCCTTTAAGTGTGACCCCAGATGAATGGCAGTTGCACAGGTCAGTACGAGCAGAAACGGTGATCGTGGGGGTTTGTTCTACTCCCAATGGCAGTGCCTAATTTGAGGCCATCCACGCTATGTGGTAAGGCCTCTGCTGCCCCCACTAAACTGGAAATCCAGGCATGGGGTCAGGGTTCACGGGCGTCTAGCACAGTCTCTGTTCAGACCGCAGCGCCCCATGTGTCGTTAACACAGTTATCACTTCGCAAGTCTGCATTACATCCGGGATGTAAGGGGAAGGTTTAGCCCTGTCGCAGCACCCCCTGAGAAAGATTTCGCAGGCACTTTTGTAAAAATTGCGGCATTTTTTTTTACAAAAGTGCCGATTTCGCGGCAATCTGCGAAATCGCGAAATCCTGACTTCACCTTCTGGAAACCCACCAAGCACCACCGCACCCAACAGATCCCTCGCCGATGCTGGAGCAAAGTCACCGAATACCAGCTAACCACCACCCTTGCCCGGTGCCCACCCGCCAACCCTACACCGCCGCCCACAACCTCAGACAGTGGATCGACGACTGCGCCAACATCCTCGCCCGATAAAGAAACTTGCCAACAGACCCACCAGCAAGAAAGCCAGCTGATTCACAGAGGGCCTCCAAGCAACCGTGCAGAAAACTAGAGAAGAAATGGCTCCGTGAACCGACACCGGACGACTACGCAGCCCACAAGACCGCCACCCGCAGACACCATCACCTCATCAGATCTGCCAAAAGGGTCTCCTTCAAAGACCGCCTAGGTGACAACACACACAACACCAAAGAGCTCTTCAACATCGTGAAGGAAGTCTCCAACCCCAGCTCCAACACCAGTGACATCCCACCCTCACAAGACCTGTGCGACTCTCGCCACCTTCTTCCATCACAAGATCGCAGACATCCACGACAGCTTCAACATAACGATCGCCCCGACAGCCACGGAGGCCCCCGCCCCCACAGTCACCATCTGCACCGATCCCCTGATCTCCTGAACCAACATAAGCGACGACGACACCATCAAAATCATGAACACCATCCACTCTGGATCTCCATCAGACCCATGCTTACACCACATCTTCAACATAACCAGCATCACCATCACACCCCATCTCCTGAAAACCATCAGCATCTCCCGGAGAGCTGGAAGCACGCAGGGATCAACGCCTTACTCAAACAAGCATTTGCAATGCAATAGGTCTCGCATTAGGATAGTTTGAGCTATTGGTATTGTAATTGACAAATTTTGTATTTATGTTTTGTTTTTGAAAATAGCAAAATTAATAGCTTTGTCATTTACAATGCCAATAGTTATAACTTTCGCAAATGTGACACCTATAGCATTTGTAATGCAATATGTGTTGTATTTACGTGACTTACATGTATTGATATTACAAAGAACAATGGGTTTTAATTTTTTTTCAATAATTAATACTTAAATAAAGGTTATTGTAATTTATAATGGCAATAGCTTAAAGTTTTGTAAATAACTTTTGTGAAGATTATGTTTAGTGTATTTTATTGTGACGAAAATCCAAGAACAGAAGTGAAATATTAACATCTTTTTGTTACATTTGTAATAAAGCTTGAAACATTGAGAGAACATATTTGAACCCGGTGTTGTTGAATGGTTGCACATATTTATGCTGTGGTGGCGCTGAGTGATGTGATGGCGAACGAGTGATGCTGTAGCGTACATTGATGCTGTGGTAGCACATAGGGATGTTCTGGTGCCCCTGAGTGATGCTGTGGTGGTGCGGAGTGATGCTGTATGCTATGCTATATTTTGTTTTGCTATCCTATGTTTTGTTTTGTTATGCTATGCTATGTTTTGCTATCCTATGCTTAGATTTGTTATGTTATGCTATGCTGTGTTTTGTTATGCTATGCTATGCTATGTTTTGTTATGCTATGCTATGCTTTGGTATGCTATGCTATGTTTTGTTATGCTATGCTATGTTTTGTTATGCTATGTTTTGTTGTGTTTGGTATGCTATGTTTTGCTATGCTATTATATGTTTTGTTTTGCTATGCTAGGTTTTGTTGTGTTTTGTTAACCCCTTGGCTGCTGGGGAAATTTTCCTGCTGTGCTGGGGGCAGGGGGGGGGGAGGGTGAGGAGGTGTGTGAGTGTGAGGGGGTGTGAGGGGGTGTGAGGGTGAGCGTGTGTGGGGGTGAGGGTGAGTGAGGGTGAGTGTGAGAGGGTTGTGAGGGTGAGGGGGTGAGGGTGTGTGAGGGTGGGTGAGGTTGTGAGGGTGAATGAGGGTGTGTGAGGGTGAGAGGGTGTGTGAGGGTCCGAAGTAAATGGTGGCAGGGCAGACATCATAAGAGAAGAGACTGCGTCGTGATAGCGTTGGTCAGTTTCAGAATCAGGAGGGGCAGAGTCAGCACAGTCTGCGAGGGATCAACGTGCTTAGAGGCAAATCATAGCGGATGTAGCATTGCAGGTAGCAAGTCGAGTGTTTTCAAGCTGAGTGTCCCTAGAGAGATGGCAACACAACAACAGCATTTGAGGAGCAAGGCTACTGTAAACAAGCACAGTAGGCTTTCACCTTCGTCCAGAAAAAAAAAAAAGGAGAAAGGTGCAGAGAGCGCCGAACAAAACACGGCTTCCCCGCGAAATGGATGCAAAAAAACCCCAAGGTCTTGGCATTGCTGGGGCGAGGGATAGCGCATTCCTTTGAAGTTTGATGCCAAGGCTCAGTCAAATGTTGGTGTGCCATGTGCACGCGGGTGGGCGGGGGAGCGGCAGCCTTTGAAGTCTGATGCCGAGGCATAGACAAATGGTGGTGTGTGATGTGGCTGGCTCTGTGCATGCGCATAGCTCACATGAATTGAGGCTAGGTAGACTTTTCTTTTCCGCTTACTAAAATCTCGCCTATTTATCCCTTCGGGATATAATAGGCGAGACCTAAAAACCAAAGGCTGACCTTAAGGACCTCAAGAACTTCCGACCCATCTTCTTGCTCCCATTCCCAGCGAGGGTGATCATTGAAAAGACCGTCAACAGACAACTGACCCGCTACCTCGAGAAGAACAGCATCCTGGACCCGTTCCAGTCCGGGTTCCGCAGCAACCACAGCACCGAAACTGCCCTCATCGCCGCCACCGACGACATCAGGGCCCTGCTGGACAACGGCAAAACCACGGCACTCATCCTCCTGGACCGGTCAGCCGCCTTCGACCCGGTCTGCCACCGCACCCTAAGCACACGCCTCCACGACACTGGAATCCAGGACAAGGCTCTGGACTGGACCAGCTCCTTCCTCTCTGGCAGAACCCAGAGCGTCCGCCTCCCCCTTTCCGCTCCAAAGCCACAAGATCATCTGTTGCGTTCCCCAGGGCTCATCCCTCAGCCCAACATTGTTCAACATCTACATGGCCCCGCTCGGCCACGTCGCCCGACTGCATGACCTCAACATCATCTACGCTGACGACTCCCAGCTGATCCTCTCCCTCGCCAAGGACCCCCTCACCGCCAAAACCAACCTCCACGAAGGAATGAAAGCTTTCGCCGAGTGGATGAAGAACAGCCGTCTGAAGCTAAACTCAGAAGTCCTCATCCTCGGCTCCACCTCCTCGGCCTGGGACGACTCCTGGTGGCGGACCACACTGGAAGCAGCACCAACACCCACCGACCATGCATGCAACTTGGGTTCATCCTAGACTCTACTCTCTCCATGACAAAATAGGTCAACGCAGTCTCATACTCCTGCTTCAACACCCTCCGCATGCTCCGCAAGATCTACAGGTGGATCCCCACCGAAACTAGAAGAACGGTCACCCAGGCCCTCATCAGCAGCAGATTGAGTCCTAGGGGGACGAAATCAGCCCAGGGAGGGGGCCTGTGCATCCCTCCTGAATGATAAATCCAGAGAACCCTGAGTGATGTCGTCCCTGAACCAAATTGGCCTGGGGGGGTGGAGGGGTGACACATGTCCCCCTCCTCCTCATTTTTTATGGCTGGGCCATGGGAGATGGGGTCTTTTGGGCTAAAACCAGCCCAGGGAGGGGACTGTGTGCCTCACTCCCCATTTACTATATGTCTGGCCCCAAGGGATGGGGTCCTCGGGCCGTAATCGTCCCAGGGAGGGGGACTGCGTGCCCTCCTCCTGGGTTGCATGCACTGTGTTGGGTGCCTACAGGGCGGGGGGGGATTGGCCACAGAGTCTGCAGACAACTAGACATTCACGTTGGAGGTTGGATTGACGTAATGTAATTAAATACTACATAACATTAAAAAAACGAGAAATACTCTAAAAAACAAAGGTTATAGCAGGGCACAAGTTGGGGGTACACGCGGGTTGACGGCACCACCCACTACTTTCACAGGGTGAACGCCGTCCACCCTGCCAAGAATTTGGGCGCCACTGAATAATGTGCTGAACTCGTCCCGGTGTACTTTCCAAAGAACCTGGACACTTTCAGCAGCGCCTGCATATTGTCTGCTTTCCATCTGCAACAAGCAACAACGTGCAGGCAGGGACGGGGCTTTCTTATTTAAGACTCCTCCTGGGCCCATAACAAAGGCCGAATTTGAGGAGTCATCAGGCCTCATTTTGTTTCCAGTCTCCTGGCTAGGAGTCAGGAGCCTTACACCTGATGCAAATAAAGCGGAGGGGAAACAAAGGCTCACACCTTGTTAGAACTTCACACATGCTTAGATGCAGCTTTTCACTTTGTTCAGTCCCTGTTTAGGAGATATGCATGCACTGTAAGAATGACATGTGTTGGTCTTTCCCAGTATTTGCACAAAACAAATTGCATTTATATAGAGCTTACTGTCGGTGAGGAGGTGTAGAAATAATTTAAGTACCACTATTTTTTAGGTCTCACCTACGCAGCGCGCAAGTGCTGCATAGGAGACCTTTAGCCGTCGCTCTGCTCTTTTTGGAAGCACATATTTGTGCTTGTGGTGGCATCCACCTTGCGGGAGCGCGCAGGGGCACGCCACAAGCTGGAGTATGTGCTTCCAAAAAGAGCAGACTGCTCTCCCCAGCGCACGCGCACCACTCGTGGGCTCACCTCTGCTCCCTACCTCATCTACCTCTCCTCGCCCACGCGTCCCGGCCACTCACTCGCTCCGCCCTCTCAGTCTTCTTTTTGTTTTGCTTGTTGTTTTTAAACAGCTGTTTGTGCACGTTCGTGCATTTCCTCAATTCATCCATTCCTCAATTCAACCGTAACCCCGCAGGTAACATTTTAATTATAATCAGTGCGACATCATCTGCAGCGAGCGCCAGAAATTCAGATTTATTGGTGGGTTTGTGAAGAATGAAGTACAAGAATTTGTTCGGAGTGTGCGACCGGCAGGATATGGCTAAAAGTCAGATGAAGAAAGATAATGGGCCCACCCTACTAAAACTCTGGCGACATCATTGGAAGGAGATGTGGTCACGTGGCTATGATGGAAGGCGTGTGGGGGCTTGGGTTCGAATCCTTGCATCGGCACTTCAATGAAAATTACCGGAATGTGGCAATTTCCTTGTGCTTAAATTACAAAGGAGTAATTGAAAGGCTCATTTCCTGTACCCGAACTAGTGTAATTTTCTCTCAAGAGCCCCCCCATTAATGTTGGTTTCTCTGGTGCTTGCCAGCTAGGTTTGTGCTTTATAATTATGACTAAAGTGAACTCAACAAGTTCACGTTAACCCCGGAACATCCTAGAATCCACCCCACGCTTTAGAGGGCCGATCTGGTCAAGTGCTTCACATTTGCCCCTTTGTCTTTCTGACGTCACCACAGGAAGGCGTCATTCTAATTCTGGAATCCACCAAGTTGGCCATTGCGCATAAGGAATTGAAAAGCAACTTCCTAATTGGGAACTGTTTGCTAGACAGTTCCTTTGAGGTATTTGGTGGATTAAAAATATATTTTTCGAGCACACATTTCTCCTGAAAATCTTGTTTTTTGGGAGTTAAATTTGTGTAGCGCTTCGGGCCCCTGAAAAGGAGCAGCGGTGCGGAACTGAACAGGTAGCGCTCTGCACCACGAGGGGGTGCTTCGTGGGAAGGTGGCTGCCATTTTTTGTTTGAATATTTTTATTGATATTTCAACTTATGGTAACAATACAGAGCCGTAGTTGGAGGGGGGTAAGGCCAAGGTTATTTTTGCGATGTGCAGCAAGGAACAAGTACAGTGACAGCATTATACATTACAATTTTCTCCATTCCTAACCGTCGTTGCTGAAAAGAAGAAAGACGTCACATGAAACGAACAACAGTTCCTCTCTACGCTCCCCACTGGGATGTGTTGTCTGTATCTACATAGTCCCATAACCATCAGCCAGAATAGAGATGGCTTTGAGTGATCGAGTCAGTGGGACATAGCATGCGATTGTGGCTCATCGCGTGTAGCGAGTGTATGTCCAGTGGGATGGTATAGGGGCAAGGTGCCATTGGAGGTCGTTATAAGCGCGGTACTGACTATTCCGTGTACAGACATCCCTCGTTAATTATTCGGGGGGAGAAGGAAAGTGAAAAGCATGTCAGACATGTTTCTACATCACAAGGATGTAGGTCATGTTCACGAGGCGTAGCGCGCAATGTATCTGTCCGTCACTCAGTGAGTCATAGTGGGGTCTCATCGTTGTCATTCCAGCCTCGTTCGCTCCGTAGGAGGAATATGGAAACAGGGAAGGGGTGGGGTCATCAAGCTCGGTCACGTGTTGTGTGTGTTGCGGTGGGAGCGTCGCGACATGAGCAGGTCTCAGGGAGGTCATCAGGTGTGCTTGTCGCTGCTTGTCTAGTTCAAGGAGGGCGTGGGGGCGTACGCAGGAGGTGTGAGACTTGGGGAAGGCATGGAGGGCGTCATCTCGCCCGTTAGAGTGTGGTGTCATCTGAGGGCGTGGCAGTCTCCCCTTCTGGTGGTGCATGTGTATCTCAGCCAGGGGCGTCAGGGCCGTTGTCCACGTCGGCTGCCTCTTCTATGGCATCTCTATCCCTTCTGGGGGAATTGTCAGGTGTGAGGTCTCCCAGTGATTGGCATTCCCTATGGAAGGAGCTGAGTGTGTTGTCCCATAAAGTTGCTATTGGGAACTGTCACAGACCTGCTATCTCCTCATTGCGGAGGACGATGCTTTCTGCCCTTGCCCAGTTGTCGAGGGAGGCGCGCCAGTGCTGTGTTAGGGGTGGAGTTGTGCGTTTCCAATGTTTGGTGAGCAGTCTTTTGGCTGTAAGGAGGCCAAGGTCCCAAAAACAGGAGGGGACTTTATTAAGGGCGGTCCTCTTGTAGAGGCCCAATAGGCATGCCTCCCATGTGTGCGGCATTAGCATGGCCGTGCATCGCTCGAGAATCAGCAGCACCGACCACCAGTATGTTTGTATTCGTGGGCATTGCCACAGCATATGTAGCAGGTCCGCTCCAGTAAGCGCACATCTCGGGCAGCTAGCCGTGGCACCTGGGAAATATTGGTTGATTTTGTCTGGCGAGAGGTATGCCCTGTGCAAGATGTAAAATTGAATCACCTTAAAGCGTGCGTTGCGAGGGACGTTTTTGGGGCCTGCTAGTACCATCGCCCACTCTTTATCCGTCCAGTTCCTCCCCCTGTCGGTCGCCCATTTGGCACGCAGAGGTTGTAGAGCATGCTGTGTGTGTGACAATAACGCTTGAGCTAGCCAATGTATCACATGCGAACCATTCCCCATGACGTGCAGGTGTTGTATCAGTTGATGTGTGGGGGGCTCATCAGTGATGTTACCCCACCGTCTTGTGTATGCCGCCACAATGGAGGCGTGTTGTAAGAACTGTCCCGCCGGGATGCCCGTGTCGCTGACTAGTGTCGCAAAGGGGATTAGGGTTCCGTCGGCATACAAGTCCGCCATGGTGTCCACTCCAGAGCGTGTCCAGTGCGGCTGTGGGAAGGTGGCTGCCATTGCAATGAGTTCCACGTGGGAAGCAATTTGGGGTGATGTATGAATGACCAGAGTGGCGCTTTTAACCTCTCTTGGGACTTAGCACTTAATATTGTGATGGTGGGAAGGAGAGGGACAGATCAAGTGTGTGAATTGCACATTAAGTAGTTGAAAAGGCACCACATTTTCTCGCATCAGTTTCTCATTCAAAATCAAGCGGCAAACATCTTCAATTCCGCACCTGTAATCAAACTAATGTTTACCGTATGTTGTGTGCAGGTTGCATTATGACAAATCTGCAGTCATTTGTGCTTCCAGTTTCTTGGAAAAACAATCCAAGAAGCTGGAAGCACAAATGACTGCAGACTTGTCATACTGATGCGAGAATATGCGGAGCCTTTTCGGTTATTTTGTAGCTATTCCATTTAGGCTGTGAGAAACTTTGTGAGATTAGCTCTCTCCTATACAACATAATGTCCACATGTACATGAACCACTTTCTTTAACCTCTCGCACTTTCTGATCTAAAACGATTCCATTTCTACTACTGATTTGTATTCGCTCTTTATACTGGGTGTATCTGATGTAGTTTTTAAACAAATGAAAGCAAAACATGTCTCTTGGGTATTGTACCCTCTGTGTGCGCATTGCATGTGATGAAATATCATTCTCTGCTGCCAAAAATCCATGTGCCAATACATTGTATTTGGTATTGTAGGAATGTAAATATAGAGGTTGGTTTTAATTTTAGGATTAGAGGTTTTAAATATTTTGCAATTTTGCATATTACAGCCCTGATGAAGCTCATGTATGAGAGAAACACGTTGGCTGTTTTAAATGTGAACAAATATTGAATGAATAACCTTTTCAAAATACTTCAGCTGGGATAGTCTTGAAACATTGGCCTTTTTTAACCAAAAAGCGTTACTAAAAATTGAACATACATTTCTGTTGCCCTTTGTCATATTGTACAATTTCCCATGCTGGGCTGTTGGATATCTAACCCAGAGAGGTGGGCAACGATTCAATATACAAAAGGGAATTTGCTGGTAGTGCGGTGCTTTGGTCTTTAGCTTTCCTAGTTATTTGACTCTATTTTAAGACTTCTTTCTGAAGTTCTAACAGTGGTTAATTCTGATATCCTGTGTTTTCAACGAACAGCACTAGGCATGTTGGGACTTACAGTTTTACTTTTTAACTTATGAAACTAAAACTCGTTCCCTAAGGTAACTGTAACTCTGGCCCTCGCCATGCACTGCTAACTTCACACATATTACATTACTCATCACATATTACATCACTCATCACATATTCTATGACATTATTGATAATATCACAGCAACATTCGCTAAAAAATGAATGTGCTTGGCGGGGCCGCGATTTATGGTTACCTTAGTGTAGAACATCTAGTTACTTAAGATAACTAGAACCACTGAAGTTCTATGGTTTGTGTAAAATGTGGACCTAACTATAACGTCCCTGTAACCTTTGGCTTTTTAGTGAATATATACATCTGCTTCTGAACAGTTCTGCTGGACTACTATGCTCGCGCTTAGTTGTGGGAATACAGGAGAGCAATTTGTTAACTTTATACTATTCCATCTCACTTCCTCAAGCGGTGCACCATTAGAAGATTCGCCACTCTGAGGGTGGGGAGATCAGCACCCCCCACCCCCTACAAGGACTTGCACCACGACTGGAAGCTGTGCAAGTTCCACTACAGCTCTCTCACCTCTTGCACAGTCTTGAGCCCATACTCAGTAAAACTTGTATTATCTTCATAATATGTATATTATGTAGTTACCAGTACAAACTACTACAGCAGTACAAGCTTCCTTGCATACAAGGGATGCAGCATAGATGTCAACTGTTCAAGTTAGCCTATTACACAAAACAACTTCCCTCACACTCCTAGAATCTGCAGAGCATGTAGCAGAACTAAAGCTCCCAGTAACAGCTACATCACAGGAAGTAGCAGTAAACACTTTATTCTGTCACAGAGACGTAGTGCAAGATTCACACAAAGTGAGCACAGGGCAGCAGCAACACAAGCCCTTCTCATACTAACACAATACATAAAATACAACAGTTTATGTTCAGTTTACACAAGTAAATGCGACTATCGTTAGATAGTTGTGACCTATAAACTCACACACTCGAAACAGCAGAAGGCAAAAGTAATTCAGTAACTTTAAAGTGCTAGAGAGAAAACCCTTGAGGTTTTGCACCCATAAGCCTAAAACGTTCGAGCTAAACCAACAAAGCAACTACCACATCCCAAAAGGAGCAGAAATATTTTCCCTTCACCTCGCAGCTGAAGAGACAGGATTGGAGTGGGGTTGTCTTTCTTATGAAGTACTTACTAGTCAACCCCAGTTACCGAATTATGCTCACATCCTCTCCTGTCACCTTCTTGCCTTTAGCCTGTAAGAATTGCAGCTTTTTCTTTTAGCCTTTTTGGTCTCTTTTCAGTCTTGTCACCCTCCCATCACTTGTTGCTTTTAGGTGGCACCAAAGAAATCACCAAAAATAATTCATTACCAGCAGCGGTGAAAGCTTCAAGCACAGAACAGGAACAGACTTGAACTCCTTTCCTGGACTTGCACAGGTGGTATATGTATGGCTTGGCAGTGGTGGGTGGCACCATGGCAAACCTCTTTACTTCTACTTAAGCTCTAACCAGGGGACTTTGCTTTTGCAGTTGTTTTACTGCAGTAACTGCTTGCCTCTTAAGTGCAGGTCTTCCTGCTTATCTACTGTGCAGCTAGCTGCTGGCTTGTGACTAAAAAAATCGACTAGCTACTAAGCTACTGTCTGTTTATTAACATTCCCTGTGCCAGGTTGGCATTGCCTGCCCCTACTTTAACGTTTGTATTGTTTTGCGGTTTGCACATTAGTGCAGCCCCTACTAGTTATCCCATTAACATTACTTTCTTCTTAATGGGTCTGCTTATACACGTGTTTAATGTGGTCCCTGCTTATTTCCCGCATCGGTTTTGTTTCGATCCACCCTTCTGTTAAATTAGGTGTTTTTGCACATGTTTTTAAAGCAGTCAGTGGAAGCTACAGTGCCCTTTGTTGCATGCAGAACACGCAACAATCAGAAGAACCTGTATTCTTAGTTAGGCAGATCGCTAAACAAAATAGACAGCATAAGCACCCTATCCGGTCTGCCTGCAAGCACTTGCAACAGTCTGAGTTTGAGATCATTCTAGATTAAATATCTCATAGGGCACTACTGAGTCAGACAGAGTAAACTCCACCCCTGATCTGGAGTCAGTGTATATTTTGCAGTGATCCTGCTCACCACTCACATTTTCAATCCAATGACTTACCAAAAAGAGTCCCTCTTGACTCTCTGAAGATGTTAAGGTGGGATGGTAGATAAGACGGCGTGGATGGTAGCTACAGAGTCCAGGAAGGGTTTAACCAACGCTTTCACCAGAACTACGTGATCCTCAGTTGGAATAAACGGCACAGCGGCATGAAAAAACATTTAGCTTATAAAATAAAGATTTCACAACCTGCTCCATTGCATGCTGAGATCTGCATCCAACATTTTTTACCACCTTCTTTATTGGGAAAGAAGACTCAGAGACAGATGGGGTATGTGGGTGGTGTCAGAGTCTTAACCAGATGTTTAGGGCCAAGAACCGTCTTTGTTTGCCATTAATGTTTAAACTGTGAATACTTATCCACTTTGAGAAACTGGTTCTTTGTAATTACTTGGGGCACACTTTGGATAAACCTGATCATCAACAACACAGAATGAAACACCGGTAGTAAGTAATCTTAGATCATGGCAATGACCAGTTTGATGATGTGTATTTTACATTTTTGGCACAAGGGAGATATTTGGAGAGATAATTTGGGTGTTTTAAGTATCTATCCCCTGTCAGCAGGGAAAAGGTCAGCCTAACTAACAGCTTGCTTTGATAACAAATTCACCGAGCAAAGCTGTAACATGGCACCATAATCAAAGGTGTCCAAGATAAGGGACAGTTTGGATAAAGACTCAACAGATAAAAATCTACTCTACGATAGATGGATGTTCCTATCCAAAAACATAGTAAGAGGTGAAACCTGAATTTGTTTGATATCCAGTGCCCGATTTGGCCAAGGACTCTTCCGTTTCCACCTCAGAAATGGAACCAAAAATACTATTCTCACTGTATGGGATAAAATATTGGTGAATGATGATGCCAGATTCCACAACCACCTTTGATTGTTGGTGCTCATCAATACCATCTCAGGGCACATTACCTTGATGCCCACAATTAAGGTAGGCTCAAAAATCCTGCCTCAACCATCAAAAATCAATAGGTCAAAGTCAGACTTTTTTTCTCCGACACAGTAGTAGCCACATGCGTCATCCTTCCAGGTTACTAATCCCATTCATCATCCACATGCTTACCCTCAGACACCATAACCTCATCGTTCACCCCCCCCCCCCATTCTAATGGCATCCAAAACTACCTTTGGTAATGTGGAACCATTGAGGTAAACAGTTACACTGATGATAGATCTGACATGCAGAAGCAAAGAAGCTTTACACATGACTGGCGCTTGACCTCTACCCATTTCCTTAAAAACTACATAGATACTGCACCTCTCGGTCTACTGCTTTGTAGCGATCTTACCGCACGACTGCACCTGGAGGGAATGTGATGGTGCATAAAGAAGACCTACATGTAGTCTGTCTTTCTTCCAGCTTTGAATAAGCTTGAAATGATTTGATGTGACTGACAAATCTGCCTGCTGAAGAGAGTTCCCGAAGGACCAGAATCCGCAATGGAAAGAGGAATCATTGACCAGTTCCAGAATGCCTTCCAGCTCTGTACAAAGATCATGGATGCCTTCTGGGAGAAAACGCGATTGGTCCAGTAGTGGAAAGAGAATGATGATGATGCATGACAAGCAGAGTGAGCAGCTCTTGAACAGCGGTTCTGGCTGGCAAACATACTCCTACTGCAATGAAGACCTAACCCTTTTCAGTCCAGGGAGCAGCCCAAATGAGTACTGTTACCTCTCCCCCACCCCTCTCCCCCAAATCACCTCTAACCAGCAAAGTATAGATCATGGGTCAAAGATCATGGTTAGCTTCTAGGGGTGTAGAGAGAAAACTCTGCATGTCCAAGAACAAGCACAGCATCAAAGGTCCTGTATTGCTGGATGCATTAGATCATGAACTAGAGACATTACAATCCCCTAAACCTCCAGGTTCTAGAGCCTCGTCAGCTCTCAGCGCCACTGAAGGGGTGGCCCAGGTCTGGTGGAACCTACACATGAAACCATTTATGGCTGCAGCCAGTGATACCAGGGAGTGCAGCACTCAAAGTTCCAGTGCCAGAGCTAACCTATCCAACTTGTCTCTAAGTACCCGTAGACAGCAAGCCGGAATCTGAACATTTTTCAAAGGCCTATTCCAAGATAATGGCCCGCAAAGGTTCCATCCCCCCTAGGGTAAAAAAACCAAGACTACTATTTTCTGGGATTCTGGGTAAATGGCAACTAAGAAACTACTCAGTAGCCGGAATGAGAACTGTAAGTTTATGTGGCCACTTGGGCACCATCAGATATTTCTGACCATTGACTTGACTCAGTCTTAAAAGCCCAATGCTATCAAACGTTGTTCCTCCCAATTCTAGTGGGCTCTTCTTGCTTTTTGGCCCAAAGTTAAAATTCATACATTTAAACACATTCACTTTCTGTGTGGTGTAAGCTCTGTTCTAACCCTAAAGCCCTGATCCCGACCAAAGTGCCCATGTAACTTACCCACAGACTTGCAGTGTGTTGTATTTGACACTATAGATTAACACGAGTTTGCATTTTGAGTCAGAACTCAGAAAACCTCAAGCGCAGGCACTTCAGATTTTTGCTACTCTAATTGCCCACCTAGTCCACGGGTGTTTTCAGTACTTATTCATTTCTGAAACAAATCTCAGTTATTGGGCATTGACCCGTTGCGAATGTAGTAATTCCTCTCCTACAGTGTATCTATCCTGATAGCCAACCCCCACACCCTTCATTCGAGTAAAGCATGACTTCAGGACCACACACACCACTGGAGGGTCTGACACTAAGGTGACCTCGGCCATCCTTTCCAAACAAAAGTATCCAGGGCCCTGGGACAAAGAGAAAAGTCCCCAGCAAATAGATACAAACCTGTATTCTGCATGCCAGGGGCTGAAGAAAAGACCCAACACTAGGCTGAACTCACACCCAACTGATGCTTTTCTGCAAGTATTTCTCATTCAAACGTAAGAGCTCCAGTACCTGCAGCCGCAGTGCCACACGCGCACAGAACACGTACAGCAGATAAGGGCTGTACCTTTGCAAGTGTTTCCCACGCATTTACAGGTCACATTCACTTGCTCACAAGAGAGGGGGGTGGAGTGGGTTTTACCGATGTAATCTGCTGCACAGGTGTATGGAGGGGGCAGCCTTCGTGCTCAGCTCATGTCCTGGAAGAGGCTTCCTCTGTGAGCTCACCTCCTAGTCTGGAGCCTTCTACAGAGCTCAGGATTGTGAAACCCTTTGAAAGCCTGGATTATGAGATTTAAGTTGGCATTGTTCACTTAGGGGGTGAAGTGGGGGATGAAATTGAAAGGGGAAGTGAGTGATGAGATCATGGAAGAGCCTGGAAGAAGTCTGCTCGGATTTCAGCACACATTTTAATTCTACTGGAGACTATTACCAAGGCCCTGGGACAGAGAGACATTAGCTTGTTTTGCTGCATCGAATTCATGCCTTGGATGGGTGGGGCATAATATGGAGAATAAGCACTGTATGTACCACATTCTGTTGCATTATCATTCAACTATCACCATTTAACACACTGCGATACTGACCTAAAAATACATTGCAATGCTTTTGAAATTCAGTGGACTACTGTAAGCAAGGAAGTTACTTACCTTGAGATTACATCATACATAATACATTTCACCATAAAGTTAATTTAAATGTGGAAATATATATATTGGTGTTTTAATTTAGTCAAGCACAGAAGTGTCTGCCCTAGCCATCACTTTCATTTTATTAGCACGTTGTTCAGTTATATGGAGACTGCCACACGTTTCTGGCATTCGACTCAGAAATCTGTGGAGATATTAACACATCGGTCCGAAATGCAGGCAACAACGTTTTTACTACGGCCTTTATCTGCAATTAGCATTGCAGCATGAGTTGTAACTTTTGATCAGTTTTAACTAAAATATTTTACAGTGTAATCTGCAGGTCGTGCAGAAAAGGATAGATTTTTGAAACAGACCCCCTGTATTGCAGACTTTGTGCTGCACAGACTAATGCAAGAAACACGTGTGATCTGCACGAGGAATGAAGGCATGCAGCTATGAACAGGGCCTCTGGAAGTATGGGACAATGCAGGACCACCTTATGTGGTGGGAAGAATGAAATATGCAGCTAGAAAGTACAACACCTGTGGAATTATAAAGCTTTTAAAGCGGTTTACACGTATCAATACGAAATGGATCCCGATACTTTAGAGACTGTAGAGGGATTAAGAAAAAATGTTCCCAAGCAGCAAATAGTCAAAATATTCTTCACGGGCAATTTATGAATGTGTCTTTCACGGAACTCAACTAGTTAATGCCACAGTTTCTGCCTGTTAATATAAAAAGCTTAAATCCACATCAACAATGTTCTCTCTCTGGATTACTAATTCCTCCCACCAGTTACTATCTTATGTCGCCAACTGGTCACAGAAAGGAGGCATCGCAGCAGTCCTATGACTTTATTAAGTGCAAAACATGACTGCTATTTTTCGGCAAAGCCTTCAACTGGGGAAATAGATATATACACACACACATAGATACATATGCTGCATGTATATATACACATTAACTTTTGAAATTCTAATGTTCACCTCAGTCTACACGTTTTAAAACTGGTCTCCTGCAGGTCAGCGTAAAGTCTGCTTGCAGTTTTAACAAGGAACTTCTGTGAAAGCAAGCCTTCCAACAAGAAACAGAATTGTGAAACAGTATCACACGTGATAGATTTATCCACTTGTCTCATTAGAAAGTATTTGAAGATTCAAGTCATCGGATTCGAGAAAGAGATGAAAGAATTTTGGCCTTATTGTAAACTGTTCTCTTGAAATAATTGTTTTGCTGCTTTGAGAACACAGTTGTAGACGTTAATTGGCATCAACAGTGGAACTAATATTTTTCATCACAAAGAATATCATTCTTTTCCAGCTTTAAATACGTATGTATTCCATAAATCCATTTGGGAGATTACCACACTCTACAGAAAATGCTCACTTCTTTAATGCCAGAGTACAGGAATCAATGTTAGCGATAGCTACTTAGCTTTTGTAGTGTCATAAGTACTTTATTTCATATACCGTACTTGTAGTAACTTATATGTCTGATCAAAAAAAAATGTTTCTTAACAGTGTATGCAGCCGGTGGCATATTAACAGATGCATGATTTTGCGAAAAACATTGCTAGTTTCCGTGGCCAAGTCTATAACTAATTAATTGTACGGGTTTGCTGAATACATCAAGAAATGCACGAGGTGCGTACGCTTTTCACTATAAAGAATGAACTAGGCCCACATACTCCGAGAAATGCACAAAGCATACTTATCCCTATTACAAGGAATGCACAAGGCTACAGAATTGTAAGAGATCCACTTTAGTTGCACTGTAAGAAAGACACGAGATGTGCATAATGTGTGATGAGACCCACATGCCAAGTTACAGAATAGATGCTGCTGATCTGCAAAAGAACTGAACAAGACATTGATGCTATGCATTATGAGGAAAGCACGGGATAGGATTGGCTCGCACTATAAGAAGTGCATGGAGTAAGAAAGATCAAGATCCATGTTCTGTGCTATAAGGAGTGCACAAGATGAATGTGCTTGCTAGCAGGTCGAATACAGGTGAAGGTCAGCATCTAGTCAAATGTCAATTTTAGGCCAATTAATGTAGCACAAGCAAGCCTGAAGGGTTATAGGACTACCAGCCTCTGATCTGCGGATCTATCATGTCTCAAGATAAAAACTCAAGACTTTTTCTTTCGTTATTTGACAGAAGTTAGGATGAATAGCCATAGGGTCACCGGTTTCATTTGGAGTTTACATATTGTTCTGTCAAGCCATCTCAAGCTCAAAGCCATGGCAATCCAGGAGGAGTGATGCACCAGAAAGTTTGTGTAGGATAAGATATGTACATGCCAAAGTTCGGTACAACCGGTATTGTAAGTTGGGAAGATGGTGAAATCTTAGTAGAGATTGCGGCGAGTAGGCGGCTGCCTGACGCAATCGTATTTTTTTAATCTGTGTTAGCTAGAAAATTGAAATTCTGCGCTTGTGAATTACTAAGTGCTGGCAGCGCTCCTTATCTTTTTAAAATATCGTAATCACTTTTAAACTTCACTTGCCTGCTGGTCTGCTCTCTCCGCTGTTACCCGCCTCGGTCCCCGCAGCTGCGGCTGTTCGAGTGGAGGGCGTGGTTGTCGGAGAGCAGACCACTCACGGAGCATCACCTGGGTAGAGGGGGCGGAGTAGCTTCCCACGTCGCACCCCACATAACTGGATGTCAGAGTGTGGGCGCGCCGAAGGCGCGCCAAAGGCAAGCCTGTCTGCGCCCGTCCGGGCCAAAGGGCTAGGAACCCTGGCCAACGGCGGGTGTATTCACCAGCTTCACTCCAAGCCCTAAACTCTATTGATCTTACTACGAGTACCACACCCTAACGAAACTTAGCCAATTAAACATCTTAAAAAAGAAAGGTGACAACACCCCGAACCAGGAAAACCAGTACATCAAGTAAAATCAACTGCCAATAAACAGACAAAATTAAAAGTGGCTACCCTCAATACTCGTTCGCTACAAAAACACCACCTTGAGGTCTTTTCCCTGCTTCAGGATGGAGACCTTGACATCTTGGCTTTTACCGAAACCTGGTTAGGGGAAACATCTACACCCGACACCCCGTTCACCTGCCCCAGGAACCCTCCTCTGATCTTATGCTTACTAGCTTCCCCACACTGGACCCTGTTTCCCTCCGCCAAATCATGACTTGAATTAAGACAGGTTCCCCTTCAGACCCCTACCCCCCCAAATTCTTCACAATGGCACTCCCTGCCTTGGAAAGCCATATCATCTCCATGCTTAACTACTCCCTGGAGACTGGGCATACGCCATCTAACCTAAAAGAAGCTAGAGTCATACCCCTTCTAAAGAAATCTGGGGCGGATGTGTCCAATCTTAAAAACTATAGGCCCATATCCCAGCTACCCTTCCTTGCAAAAGTCCTGGAGCAACATGTCCTCAAATCACTATCCTCTTTCCTGGAGGACAACCAACTCCTCCACGCTCGCCAAGCAGGCTTCAGAGCACACCACAGCACTGAGCTGGTCATGCTGACGGTGCTTGACGAACTTAGATCCATGGCTGACAGTAAAAAGCCCAGTGCCCTGATCCTATTGGACTTATCAGCGGCGTTTGATACTGTTAGTCATGAGATACTACTGACCAGACTCTCTACCTTGGGCATCAATGGTCAAGCACACCAATGGCTCAAATCCTTTCTATCTGGCCGGTCCCAAAGGATTCAGCAGAGTGAGCAGATATCAGATAACGGGCTGCTTAGTTGCGGCGTCCCTGAAGGTTCCGCTCTATCTCCACTACTTTTTAATATTGATTTGCAACCACTGATAGTAGCTTTAGCCAACATGGACTGCAAAATATTCAATTACGCTGATGACACTCAACTCCTCCTCAGCATACACAACAACCCCCTCGCCCAAACACATGTCCAAAATGTGCTCTGATTCACAGTGGGTTGGATGTCAGCAAACTCGCTGAAAATCAATCCAGACAAAACAGAGATCTTGGTCATCCCTTCTATCAACTCCCCTTGGAATGATCACTTCTGGCCCCAGGAGCTAGGCCCCACTCCTACCCCGGTGCCGGTCGTGAAGAGCCTTGGTCTGAAAATTGACTCAGAGCTCTCAATGGCCAATCAAGTCCCCTCGGTGGTCGGGACATGCACTGGTCTGATCAGACAGATGCGGAAACTCGCCCCCCTTTTAACCACCACCTCACTACAAATGATAGTTTCGGCCACCATCGTTTCAAGGTTGGAGTACGGCAATGCCTTATACATGGGCCTCTCTCAGAAACTATTACATGTAATGGGGTGACCCTATAACCCTCAGAGCCTGGGCGGGTAGTAAATTGAATAATAATGGTTCTGTCGGTGATATAGTACTTTGTCCCTAGTCAGGATACAAAGATAGCAGTATGTTTATCAGAACAATTAAGTACACTGACCACAAGATAAAACAGGAAAGCGAATTTTTACTCAAACACTTTCATATTTTGAATTTGAAACACAAAAAACTACAGATGCTGTCCCTAAAATACACTTAAAACATAATTGACACATAAGCTTTGTGCAACACTTGATATACACTTAAAACAACAAGTAAAATTGTAAATTCAGATACTCATTGACGAAAGCAACTACATATACAATAATCTGATAGGCACAACAATCTGATCTTGGTTCCTAGGAGATTTTGAGTAGTTGGTTCATATGAGGAAGGATTGCGTCTACGTTTCGAGATCCCCTACAGCAATCGGAAGGTTTAAAGACACGAACGGCTTGTACTGTAAGTAAATCAAGAAATAATCGCTTCACTCTGCCTCCTGTATAAATAATCATTGCAGAGGTATGAGGAAGATCTACGCAGTCTGAGTCGGCTGACCGGCAGTAGGTTTGAGAAACAGACCAGGACTCCAAGTGGAGCAAGGTCCACAAGAGGCTGTCCTACATGTATACAGTCCTGATGAAGACCCGCTCTTGATGCGCTAAATCATCGCATCGTTCCCCAGGGTCGAAACGTCGACGCAATCCTTCCTTATATGAACCAACTACTCAAAACTCAAAATCTCCTAGGAACCAAGATCAGATTGTTGTGCCTATCAGATTATTGTATATGTAGTTGTTTTCGTCAATGAGTATATGAATTTACAATTTTACTTGTTGTTTTAAGTGTATATCAAGTGTTGCACAAAGCTTATGTGTCAATTATGTTTTAAGTGTATTTTAGGGACAGCATCTGTAGTTTTTTGTGTTTCAAATTCAAAATATGAAAGTGTTTGAGTAAAAATTCGCTTTCCTGTTTTATCTTGTGGTCAGTGTACTTAATTGTTCTGATAAACATACTGCTATCTTTGTATCCTGACTAGGGACAAAGTACTATATCACCGACAGAACCATTATTATTCAATTCTCTCAGAAACTAGCCAACAGACTTCAGGTGGTCCTCAATGATCCAGCAAGACTGGTCTTCAGGCTTCCTAGAAGATCCCATGCCATCCCGTTGCTACACAAATTACATTGGCTCCCCATTAGGCAGAGAGCGAAATTCAAGGGCCTCTGCATCATCCATAAATCAATCTACGGCCTTGCCCCGAACTATATAAAAGAACGCCTGGAGGCCTATGTGCCTGGTCGCACATTACAGTCCTCCAAGGCTGGTCGTCTATCCTGCCCCCGATATAAGCTTGCATCAAAAGGAGGCAGAGCCTCTCCGTCTTGGCCCGCCAGCTCTGGAACGAGCTTCCTGAACATCTCCGTAAGGAACCTTCCCTGCTTCGTTTCAGAAAACAGCTCAAAACTATCCTGTTCAGAGAATCACTTAGCATCAACCCTGTGTCGTCTAGCGGTCCTCCTTTCTCCCTCCCTAGCGCTGAGAGACCTGCTGGTGATTCAGCGCTATACAAATGTCAATTAACAATAACAATAACAGATGGGGCCCACTGGTGATTCTTTGAAAAATTACTGGTCGCATTGGAGGACTAGCAGGGTGACAATACTAGCAACCAGTCAGGATATGAGCTGGACAACAAAATCAACAGATAATATGGATGAAGGAGAAGGCAGGTCCCACCCATTATAATAAGTGGACCCAAGGAGGGGACTCTTTAGTCCTCTACAGAATTATGGTAGACCCCTTTGTTCATGGAGTTCAGCATTGCTGAAGTGAGGGTGAAAGAATAGATGTCATAGGGTTGTAAATTGTAAGGCAATGGATTTGAAACAGATGAGGATAGACCATGTGCCTCAACCCACCATCTCCCCATTCTCCACCCATTCCCAAGTCCATGCATTGTCCTTACCCAGCTGGGCTGCCGTCGTTGCAGGTGACCGATGTGTTGTGCAGGAGGTGAAGCTTCATGTCGTGCTCCAGCTTCTGTGCTGAGCAGGGGTAGAGTGACTGTGCCAAACTCTTTATTTGGGCCATGAAGCTGTCCATGTTTCCCTCCACTGCTGTGAAGTCCAGTGGGAAGCTCTCCACAGGCTGAGCTCCTGAATCACTCCGGTGAGTGCTGCTGGGCACTGGTGATTGTTGCCCTCGCCTCCGCCAGCTCTTTCTACTCTCACCAGTCCGAGGACCCCCCAGCAGGAGTCCTAGAAACAGCAGCACCTGCATCGCCCCAACGTCCATCGTTCAGTTTTGTCAGCAGGTAGAATTCAAGAGAAGCCACTGGTACCACAACCTACAGGACAAGGAAAATAGCATTATTAAAGTCCCACAGCAGACCAGAGGCAGAAAAAGCCCTCAACTATGAGCAATCTCAGATGTAGGAGACCAGGTATGACTGACGATTATGGACGGTGTATCTTAGTGAACCTAGACACTGTGGTACCTCCTCGGATGATCTGGAAGAACAGGCCTTACAAACCGATCAGGGGAGGTGTTGGGGTGAACAGGGACACCGATAGCTCCTATGAGTGCGGCTATTATTATGGAGGACATTCAGACAGTGGGCAGCCTCAAATGATACAGGGTACAGCCATTACCAAGCAATACAATGGTTAAGCACAGACAGTGGGCATAGATCACACTCTGGGACAGCCATGGAAAGCGGAGTTTAGTAGTTGAGTATTTGAAAGTAAATGGGGTGGCTCCCTAAAATTATTTACAGCTCACTGTTGTAGCAATTTTACCATAGTGTGGAACAAATGGCATATTGTGCACTGCACTATGCTGTTTTACTGGAAGAACCGAAATTAGAATTTGCACTTCTTAAACTTCCCAGTGCTGTGGAGCTGTAAAGTAACGAGCCAAAAAATACATTGCCCTGGATGGATTGTACTGCACTGCTCAAAGAAAGAGCAACCATCTGCACTTCCAGAGACTTCTGCACCGCAGCTGAGGCAGCGCCACAGACTAAGGGTCGACAGAGGGAGCTCCTTCCTCTGAGCTTTGAGCTCAGATACTGGCTCACAGATGTCGCACACACTTCTGTGTGTACCCTCATCAGGTGCACGTAGCACACACCAGGACAGCACAGCAACGGCTATCTCTCCAGAGCCATGGAGAACGTGTAGAGTTGGCACTTGCACTGGACAGAGAATGGCAGCGAAACAGTTTGGAGGTTGCAACTACCGCTCTTTCTCTGCAGGAGCCTTCCCAAACCCTGGACCTGAATGCCCCCTTGAGGTGATCACTCTTCGGGAGGGGTAGTCATGACCCCCCCCCTTCAGAGACTGGCTTGCAGGGTCCACCTGCCAAAAGCACGGAGCACAGTTACTACTAGCCTGTCATTCTACAATACAATCCCCTAAAGACATTATGCTTCTGAACTCAACGATCAGAAGCACCCATCCTGGCTTGCCGATAACCACCACCTCAAACTAAATGCTCTGAAAATTGAGTTCCTTCTGATCTCACCTCCCGCGAAAATCTCTACCACTCAAACTTGGCTTAAGCACCTAACTGCACTCAATGTCCAACCGACCATCGTGGATTCAGCAAAATCCTGAGGCATAACACTTGACGCCAATCTCAACATGCAGCAGCATATCAGCGAGGCAACTAAGGGAGCGAACTTCCAATTAAATACCTTGAGGAAACTTAAACCCTTCCTCCCAGCCAAAGACTTCCAAACTGCAGTACAAGCACTAGTCATCCCTCGCATAGACTACATCACCATCGCCCTCTGCGGTCTCCCCCCAACTACAACTGCACCCCTAAGAGCTTCGCTAAACGCGGCAGCGAGACTCATCACTGGATCTAAAAAACACTCACATATTTCCCCTGACTTTAAATCCCTGAACTGGCTGCCTTTTGAAGCCAGAATACATCTGAAAATTGCCTGCATGACGCACAAGGCTGTACACCTGTACTCACCCGGCTACCTCACTCAGAAACTGACAATCTCTGGCGGCTCCAGAACCACCAGAAGCACAAACAATCTTCTGCTGAAGCCTCGAAGATTCCGGAAGGAAAAAACTTACAAACGCTCCTTCTCAGGAATGGCGCCCAGGATCTGGAACTCACTCCCTCCTGAAACCAGGCTCATCTCCTCCACTCCTCTTTTTAAGAAAGAAGTAAAAGCTATCCTCATGGCTAAATACACTTGAACTATTACTTTGGACCTTTTAAGACTCTGCGTCGATCTGTACTACTTGTTTGATCTCTTTGTCCATTTGTATTACTTGTATTATCGACTTACCGGATTGTCTATGCTCCCTCTTATTTGTACTTTTTGTATTACTGACTTACCTGCCTGACTATGCTCCCTCGTGTACCTACCCTACCACTCACTTATTACCTACAATTACGCTATGCCCAAATGCCTGTTAGGCACTCTCCTGTTCTTACCCCTTGCCTTTGTAAAGCGCTCTGATATCTGCAAAGATCTTGTTCGCGCTATATAAAACTTTAAAAAAAATAAAAAAAAATAAAAAAAAATCTTTGTAGGCACATCTAGCCAGGAGCAGCAACCCCACCAAGGGGACAGACCTGGGGATAGAGTCGAACTATAGCTCTGCTAGTGGAACTACTGGTTGGTCCTTAGAACCAGCCGTTCCCTCTACAGAAGGACGTTCTTTGTGACACACTAAATGTGTGCCACCTGCAGGGTGATACACAGTGAGCGGACTTTTTCAAATGTGCAACAATAATATAGTGGAGGTGCAGGGGCGAAGGCAAATGCTTAATTGCCTGGTGGTACGCCCTCATACAAATAAAGGAGCATCCACTTCACATTACACTGGCACAACTGTGTGCCTGCACCGTGATACACACGTGTCCGAGGCCACAAAAATGCCCCAGTGGTGTTAAAAAGTGTCTGCAGACCTGCCGTGCTCCTGGGAAACTTCCATTTCATAGTTTAGGAGAGTTGTGGATGCCTGTTTTGCTTCGGGGTAGACGACTTAAGACAGGTTCATGTGCTCAAGTGAATAGTGTTATTATGGGGTAACCCAGTATCCCTCAGAACCTGGGCAATACAGTTTAGTGTATACAATGGTTCCGTCGGGTATGTAACCCGATTGCCTCAAGTGAGCAGAAACTGACTGAAGAGAGCGCAGGAAGAGCAACAATTAATTAAGACAACTGTGTGACTAAAATAAGGAAGATAGATAGATGCAGGTGATATATTGTGTTACTAGGAATGTGCTTACTGCACCATTAGCCTTAATCATTTAGAGCTTTTTGGAGCCATTGGTCCATGGGTGAGATACTACTCACTGGGTGTCCTCTTTGGGGAAGATTTCATTCAAAACCATATTTGATGCGGGTAAATGGTTTGGGCTACTCCCACGGAAGAGTTGATTAAGTGGAGAGGGCGACGAAGAACGGATAAGAACTGTTGAGTTTACAGAGTTAACTTCTTTAGTTATAAAATGGAAAAACGAGACGTCATTTGAATGTACAATTGACCTGTGAGCAAGCATGAGGCATATCACGCTGTCTATGCCACTGGGTCTGCTGTTATGGTTAGGAGAGCCATGTACACTTACTATTTGTTTCTTTTTCCCATTCCTCTGATTGTTTTAAAAATTGAAGTGTTGCAGCCGGCCCACAGGGTTGTAGGCTCCGCATTGTGTAATGCTCCCTGCTGCCAATAAACGTCTTACAAAAAAAAAAAAAAAAGTGGAGAGGGCGATTCTTGCGACCTTCCAACAATACTCATGTGGATTTAGCTTCAGTAGTGGGGGTTCTGCACATGGTGTTCTACAGAGCGGATTCAGGTCTTGAGCTCTTTCCATGGGCCTTGTGTGCTGTTTGTCTATTGAAGTGAGTTGTGTCCTATTGTACCTTTTGTAGGCTGTAAGGTGATATTCTACTGAATGGATTTAAGTAGCAAAAGCAGGAGACCGTATTGTTGTGGTTCACTAGATGTTGGGGTCCAGAATTTTGTTTTCCGGATGTTGGGTTTAGTGTACAAACAGGTGATGTCCTAGTGCCTAAGTGATAGTGAATTGCCAACCTTTATACTGAGTCCCTTAATGTCTAGGCTGTGCAACCATAGTGTGATTTGTTTATACACCACTGATCTCAGTGGAAACATTGCCAAAAAGTGGTGCTGCAGCAAAGAGCAACTATAGAAAGGGGTCATTGCCAGATTAAGCAGTAACTGACTGGAGAGGGTTCTAGACTGAAAGAAAATTGTTGAGCCACAGGTTCTAGCTAGAGCAAAGTATTGCTTAAGAGAGTCGCCAACCCTATACAGTGCAGAGAACTGCTGAAGTGTGATACAGGTCCTAGAATGAGTGAAGAACGTTCAATGGAAGATGCAATCCATCGACAGAGCAACAACTGGGTGAAGAAAGTGATAGGCGCTAGAGAGAACAAAGATTTTCTGAAGAGAAGTGCAGTTACTGGGCTGAAAAGAGAAGGGTTAGTGGCATTCTCAGCAAAGAATTACTAAGAATAAAATTGAGGTTTTAAACCAAAAAAAGTCTTGACTGAAGAGACGTGTAGATACTGCAGTATCAAATAATTAAGGGAGATGCAGGTACTAGACTGCGAAAAACACTGACTGAAGAGAAGGACAGAACCTAAACTGTGCAAAGAATTATTTAAGAAAGTGCAGATGATAACGAGAGCAATGCTGACTGTAGACACCAGGCATAGGAATTCCAGAAGAAAAGTGCAGGTTGTTGACTGACCAAAGAGTTGTTGAAGAAAGGTGCAGGTACTAGAATGGGCAAATACTGCTGAGGAAGAAGAAATTACTTAAGAAAGGGACTGATCAATGACCAACATGTCCTTAGCTGTTTAAAAAACATGACGAGCCTGATTCACAGAGGTAAGTTACACTTTTGAGTAAATTCAAACTTTGTAGTAAGTTTTCTAATTTCAGTATTCACAAATTCAGGGTGTACATTTACTACAGAAGAAAGTTACATGTCTCCAACCCCAGAGTGATGCAGTTGGCTTACTCTTGTGTGGAAGGGTCATGTCCCTCCTTAAATGCTGCCCTGACCTTCCCCAAACCCATCTTACTTCTCACTAATCCCATCCCCTTTAGTTGTAACTCTGCCCCTTTTCCCACCCACTCCCCAGTGTTCTTCCCACATTTACTACTAACATCTGAACTTAAATTTGCGGAGAATCCGTAGTCGGTGGAGAATTCAACTCATACATATAGGTAAAACGTACATTTTGTTGTACTACAAAGTGAAGTTTGAGAATCAGTACCATATTCTTTTTTTCCAGTTCAATACAGCATGCATCCTCTATACACAGTGGACACACACTCAGGTCTTGCCTGAACAAGGCAGCCTCAAATCCTACCAATTTAGCAAAGACCAGTATAAAGACCTGGACTCTCCGCAAACTTGTGTTAACTTTAGGGGCCATGAAGATGCCCCATTTAAAAAGAAGTCAGCAAACTGAAGCAGAGTGAGAGAAGGGAAAAAAAGTTTGCTCATGTAAACAACCCAATGCTGGCCTAAAATGAACTGAGACTACACAGATTACCACAATAACCCAAAAGGCTGCCAGCACTCATGCAGCGACCGAAAAAAAGGATTTGACACTTCTGAACACTTGGTGTGTCTCAGATCACGGAGACGCGACCACAAAGCAGGATTTTAGCACTATATAGACCACCTAAATGGGTGTTGAACTGAGCAAAGATCTGAAGAACAGAGGTATGATGGTAGACTCAGCAGAGAGCTGCCGAAGATGGAGATACTAGACAGATTCAAGATTTTCTGAAGAGAGATTCAAGTGCTTGACTTTGGAAAAAGCAGCAGAAGAGTGCTAGACTGAGAATTGAATTGCTGAAGACAAGAACGGGTGCTAGACTGAAGGGAGATATGCACCCCTATGGCTGAAAATGGAGGGGACTGTGCAAAGGATTCCACGTAATAGATTGAGCAAAGACCTGCTGAAGATAGGTGCAGGAGCTAGGCTGATCAAAAAACTACCAAAGAGAAATGCGGGTGCTAAACTGGCTGAAAAGAAAACTATATACTAAGCTGACATTACAAGCTGAATAGAAGAATTGAGCATGTACAATATAGGGCACAGGGTTCAGAACAGATCATTGTTTACTTTATACTGGTACACTGAATATAAGGAAGTCAGTTCTGCACAATCACAAGCACTCCCCAGTGCAACAATCCCCAGTGAACCCAACAGCTACTTCAGCCAGGCTACTTCATCATGCTGCCACCCGGTACCTCTAGCGCTCCTTTTAACTCTGTCTGTCATTGGTACCATGCAATAGAAAAACAACTAAACAAATCCATAATAATCAAAGAGGGTGTCAAAGGGCTTGGTGGCTAGATGTGAAAGGATGGGCATGGAGCAGACGCTGGTGGTGAGAAGAGAGGTAGAGGCTGGTGTTTAGGCAGAGGTTAGGCGTAGTTAAGAAGACTCTGCGGGGAACATGATGAAGTTGGTTGGCTACACTGGGCGAGGATGGGTCAATATACCTTTAGTATATTGGCAATAGTTGATTGGTGGATGGCTCAGAAGTTGGTGGTTAGAGGGATTGATGAATTTGACTGATACAGTGAGAGGTCGGTAGGCGCTTGGAAAGATTGGGTCGGCAGCAGGGTCTCTTGCTGGTGCGTAGAGGAGGCTGGAGTAATATATGGAGTAGTAAGTGGTTGACTAATACAGTTGGTTGGGTTTACGTTTGGAGCATTTCAGTGGTATGTGAAGACCGGTTGGATTGGTATAGGGAGCAGGGGTGGGGCTATGGGTATATCTACTAGACGCAGGTGGCTAGAAGGGGCAGAGATTGGTGGGTATGGTCGGTAGATGGGGCAGTGATAGACTGGTGTAGGGAGCAGGGACGAGTGGGTATGTGGAGACTATGTGCAGATGGGACACAGGCAGTATCAACACAGATAGGCAGTAGCTGGGGTCTAGAGTGAGCAGTTGTCTGTGGATAGAGGATGCAGTGATGGTGGAGTTGGCATTTGAAGAAGAGGTCTGTGGGTACTCCGATACAGGTTGGGCGCGTACATTAGACAGTGGCTGGTGGTTAGATGGTGCGGACAGGAGTTAGTTGATAGCTGGGACAGGGTCTGTGGTTACTACATAGTGGGCACCCGCTGGGTAGACACTCGGGCGGGCTTGGTGTATTCCCCCTTGAGAGGGTCCCGAGCCTGTTACTGGGCAAAGGGAGGGAGGGTCACCTTTGGCAGGCGAGAGATTACCCGTCTTCTCCAAGCGGAGCTCCTGCAGCCGGGTCCTGCGTGCGCCCCTCCAGATGGTTTGAACCGCTGCGGTATTCGTACTGCTCTTAGCCCGGGATCTGTACAACTTCTAGGCCGAAAGGTGGGCATGTCCTAGCCCGGTGTCTGTACATGCCCAAACCTGAGATGCATGCAGTTCCGAATTCATGCAGCCGGTAGCCTGGCACCTTCAAACGCCCACAGCCAGAGCAGGCAACCTTCCTCTCCTGGTGTTTGCTTTGGGCTCCGCAGCTTCTTGCCCAGTAGTTGCCAGTTTGCAGTCCTAGCACGGCGCTCCCAACCCCTATTGGGCTAGTGGGGTCCCTGCAGGCCGGTCCCACATACACTTTTCTGGGGCGTTAGCAGCTTTTATGCTCCAGGCCGGCAGCATACGGTGCTCTTCTGCACGCCCCTGTCCCAGCTCGGCATCTGCGTCTCAGGTTAGACTAGAACCGGCCATGGCAGCGGGGTCACGTCGTTCTGGGTGCCGAGGTTACTGACCTTTGTCCTTGCACTCGGAGCCTTCCTATCCTCTGCGAGCCGTCTTTAGCCTCTGGGTGCTCACTGTGTCTCCCTGTCTCTGGGGTCTCTCAGTGGGGTTCGTTCTCGGCGTCTCCCTGCCCCAGCCTCTGGGGTCCTCCCTCCAGATCGGAGCCTTGAATCACCTCTGGTTTCTGCCTCTCCCTCCCTGGTCTCTTTTTGGCTCAGTGGGGTTCCCTCTCCTCACATTGTCCAGGGTTTCCGAGCCCCAATGATTCCGGGATCTCTGTGAGGTCTCCCGAGTCGCTGCCGCAGCCGTCCCCTCACTGCTCTTCGTGGCTCTGAGGGGCTCGCCCTCTCGGGACCTCCTCCTCACTCACTCTCCAGCAGTCTCTGCCTCCCTCAGTCTCTGTGCGTCTCTCTTGCCTTTGGGGATCTCCTCCCGACTCCCAGGCGGTTCTCCCAGTCTCTGGGCTCACTCTGGCGCGGTCGCTTGTGCAGTTGGTTGCTGCGGGGGCCGGCTCGGGGTGTGGGTAAGGGGGGGCGGGAGTGCCTTTGATGTGGTCGAGGCTCAGTGCGGCCCGGATGAGGCATCTCCCTCAGCAGTAACATGAGGCGGGCAGGGCGGGCTGATGTCAAGGGAGGGGGGAGGCACCAGGGACTCCACAAGACCCCCTTTCATGGGGGCTCTAGAGCAGGGAAATGGGCCTTGGGGGTTGGGTATCGGTACCTGGAGGGGCTCGGCCATTAGGGATGCCGAGTAATGCTCCGGACCCCCTCTCACCCTCCCCCGCAAGTTTATAAAGTACTCTGTTTTCCAACTTTGCTACCCAGTAAACACTGACGAATGTAGATCTATGACTGGAAGGGAAATGAAACCTTTACTCTTTCTAAAACTTCCGCCTCCGACTTCCCACCTATAAACGAAGCCCAGTACCCAGAAACAGCACAGATCTCCTTTACACCTCCGCCGCCTTTGCGATCCACGCTGTGTCCCATGCTCACAAAGCAGAGAGTTTATGCAACACTTAGTATATGGTCCTCATGGTAAATGAACCCCCACATTCTTCAATGCCGCCCCCTCCTTCACCACTTTGGGCCAATAACTGTTGGTTCTTGCAACACCATTGAAGAAGCTTGTTTCAGCGTTTAAAGAGGTCACAGACCTTCCTCACAACTCACCTCTGCATATAGTCGTTGTCCTCCTTACAGAGCTGTGGTGTCAGGATGGGAGCAGCTTTGAAGGACGCCGGTGAAAGCACCCAGACCTGCCCAGAGTCCCTCTGAGCGCAGCGAGGGGCAGTGTAATCCCAGTTCCCTGGGACATGGGGAGTTTAAAGGCAATTGGTCATTCCCCATAGCCAGGATTGTCATGGTCAGTGCGAGCACCATAGTCAGATACTATTTGGAGCTTACTGAATTGTCAAGTGCCTCCTTATTTAGGTCCGAGTCGACAGCACAGCTGTCTGCAGATATAATGTTTACACTATACCCCGAGCGGCTTTCGGTTAGCTTCCTTTCATCATTGGCTCATGACACTGTCAGATTTTAAATCAGACCAAAGGATTATTTCTCTCTCACCTCATATATTGAGTGTTTGGTATATCATTCCACTTGTATGGAGTAACTCCACTGCATTCAATTGCACGAGGGACTGGTTTACAGCTAAAAGTACAGGCAATCATCATGTATTGTCACATTCAAAGCCAATAGGTCTGGCTGTAATGTGCAATCGTATGGATGCAATTTTTTCAGGCCTCTGTTTGCATGCATGCACTAAACCAGTCTGATTGGCAGTGCCAGTGCTTGTTAAGATACAACTTACAGGTCAAACAGTGAAGGCATGGTCTTGGAGTGTGGTTTGAGGTAGAATGTGAGGAATTACCAAGCACTAGTATCATATACAAAATACAGGTACAGGCGGTGCTTTTTCTGTATAAAAAGAGAAGCCCATTTAAATTAAGAAAGATACATAATAGCTATGAAAGTTCAAATTGAATTTTAGTTGATATGAATAGGGTTCTGGACTCTGACTCAGGCTTAAGCATAAGAGATTTTATGTATTTTTTGTAGAAAAAATACAAATCTGACTGCAATGGTTAATATTAGTGAAAGCACAGGGTTTGGTTTGTAGATGACAGAGGTCCGACCAATTCCTTTTTAACTCACCTTTTGTTAAATGGGGCACGCACAACACCAGCTGGTTGCTGAACAGGAGGATTGTGATGTTTCAGCTCTGTTTTCGCTGGTATCTTCTCTGATCGCAGTCGATCACTTCAATGGAAGTGTGTGGCTGTGAGAATCACAGCGCTCTGAAATGGGTGCTGCAGCACTATTCTTTGTGTGGTCAGCAGCCCCATACACTCTTGCAGACCAGTCAGCTTGAGCCACAACGGGGCCAAGGAAAGGGGTGAGGAATGCAGGACAGGTTATGCGCTTGGAGGCTAACAGACCTTCAACAAACAGGTAATAAGAAACACTTATCGTAAAAGGTTGGATGTGATAGGGAAGAACAACTCACTGGCCTCCAGAGCCTAATTGCAGCACATAGTTTGAGTATTGATACACACCAAAGAGTTGGTGGGCTCCGCTCTCTGCAGTCTTTATGGACCAAGGCTCTGGGCTGAAACTGGGCAGATTCTTCTTATGCCATACATTGCATATCCTTCTCTGTTCCTGTTGCAGCAATCAGATGTCCCATAGTGTATACTTTAGTTCTTCAGGGAAAGACAGCAAAAGATACCTGCCTCGAGTTAACAGCCTTTTACTGCACGTGTACAGAACTCTTTCAGGTCAAAAGGTATACTGAGAATAAGCCAAACAATCAGCTAATATTTAGAAACAGCAGCACTAGGCCAGACCACAAGTGACAGCTCAGTCATAAAGTTCTCCTCAAACATTCGGAGGGAACCAAACATGAATAATGCAGTTTCCTGTCCTAGGTGATGTACATTTCAATGGTAACTAGCTAGCACAGGAGCACTTGCCAGTCCAGCACTCTGTTGAGGAGAAATATCCAAAGCATGGAAAGCACCAGTCAGAAAACTGATAAAAAGTTCAATACTGGACCCTCCGAATGAGAAAATGAGGTGCAGAATGGCACTTGGATATTCTGATGGGCACATCCACCCTAAGCCGATGGTTGAAGCATCAAAACCTGCTCAAATCATCATGGGGCTTAGTTAATGGACAAATAAACAGGAGGGGGGAGGTAGAGTAATAGAGAAGGATTCTTACTCCACAGACTTAGTTGCATAAACAAAAGGAATCCAACTAGGGGTGTTAGGGAAGTGTTCACCACAGTGGTATGGGAGCACTTAGTGTTTTGTAAAATACCCCTCACACACCAAAAGGCCCCTTGGTGTCATCCTTCATCATAGGGGTCTTCGTACCCCTCTAACGGAATGCGGCGTGCTACGACCTACGACTACGCGGGAGCACTTTTAGTTATGACTATATGTGGTGCATGTGATTGGGGATATTTTATGTGAGTGGTGGGATTTTAGTGAAAAGATTAAAAAATACCTGGCTCGTGGGTATATTAGAATTTTTTTTAATTCATAACCCCGGGCTGGTACTATTAAAAGAAGTGAAGTGCGAGGTTAAACCTGTCATGTTAATGGACAGTACCTCATGTGTCCGTCAACGCGTAGTCGTAGGTCGTAGCACGCCGCATTCCGTTAGAGGGGTGCGAAGACCCCTATGATGAAGCATGACACCAAGGGGCCTTTTGGTGTGTGAGGGGTATTTTACAAAACACTAAGTGCTCCCATACCACTGTGGTGAACACCTGCTTAGTTAATGGAGACATTACACTGTCTCAACGTAGGTCACCGCTCCTCTCCAAGTCAACCCCACCAATACACTTAGCCTCATACTCTGTACAACTGATCTGCAATGGAGATGGGTGTGGTGTTGTTAAAACATCAGATTATCCTACATACCACCTATGTGGTTTGAGTCTGCAGTCTTTTCATTAAGGTTTTCTTCCGTTTTTTTGTCCTTCGTTTTATTCTACCCCTTGGTCACAACACACCACACCACTAATTGGACTTGCTGCACGTATGTACCTCTGGGTTATTTCAAGGAGCTGTACACCACTATTAAGCTACCTAAAAGCATTTTGAGAGTGGGATTCACCAATGTTTTATGGGTAGGAAGGACAAGCTAAACAGTGCTAAATTGGTGCTCCATAACATTGTTCAATATTACAGCACTGGTGTTCAGAGTTGATGGTGAAGCATCAGTGGGAGAGGATGGGTGCCTGACCGGAGCCTAAATGTGCCCTTAACATTTGACTGCCATGATGAAGATAGCACAAAAAAAGAAGAATGGGACAGTACGTAAGCTGTACTGTGTGGAGCCTTCAGTCCTCTGTGACCTTGACTAAGTCTACCTTCGAGATAAGAATTGGAGCGGTGAAGGCACCTTGGGGCCCAAGAGCATATTTGCGTCATAGCTCTGCAAGCACATCAGATTCTTCTGCTTCTTGGCTTAACCTCCAGGAAGTTTGCCACTTGGTGACAGACCCAAGATTGCATCCTAATACTGGAGGTAGTTCCAGGGGCGTAATGCAAGCTCCTCCAGCCCCTGTGGCGCAGGTTGGCCTCCAACCCTGCCGCGGGCCCCCGAACTGTCAGGGGGCCTCCATTCAGCCTAAGTGAAATGAATATCTGTGAGATATGGGAGACTTAGGAGCCCCTCTTAATATTCTGCAGGGAGTCCCCATCACTTCGCATTATGCCACTGGGTAGTTACAGGCGTCTTCTACATAGATGAGGTATATGAAAGTGTGAACTTTCAAAAGACCAGCAAGTGGGACCTTTCAGACAAATGGGACCAGCCACACTGCTGGCCCTCGCTGGTCTTAGCAAAGCCCACCTTGTCCCATAACCAGCCATTCTGCCAGCCCAGAATCACCATCTCTGTACTCTTGAGGGGTATTTATGAGCTCATACTGTTTCAGTTTATGCTTCCCACTCTCCACTTTACTTCCATAGGGGCACCTCACCCATCCCATGCCATGCCTGTTATTTCCACATGGTCCGCTCTCCTTGACTACCACACAGTATCACGCTATTTGTAAAACACAACCCAGAGAAAAAATTGTTGTTCGATAGGCCCCATATCACTAACAGTTCTCTCAGGGATAACCAAATGTCACCTAGCACGAGTACAGTTGTATTAAACGTTTACACTGAAAAAGGCAACACATAATAATGCTGTGCAATACAATCTCGACCATTGTCAAATCAAGCAGCATTTGAATTTTGCTTAGCTTGTGCTAAAATACTTTTTAATGAAACACCATCAGGGTAAGGAAAATAGGTACTTTCTGTATTTTGAAACAATATTCAGTCAAGCAAATGTGTTGTGAAATATCTAGTATCTCAAGTAAGACCTACTTTAACTACTTCCAAGATGACTACTTGCTGACACAAGCACCGATATTGGGACTAAAGTATCATGGCTGCATCATCATGCTATGATTATGGTTAAAAAGAGGGCGTACTGCACGTTTCTAGAACTCAGTGCTCCTGTTCTGGGTTTTTGTTTACCAACTCTGGGAGTTGTAGTACTGGTTTACTTCAGTTAGTTCAATTGAATCAACACCTGAAAACTCCTAAAAAGTGTCGGGAACAGAAAACTGCAACCGTCTACCTATATGTATTAATTACCCATGTCAATATTGCCTTCAACAAATCTGTGCCAATTTCCGCTTGAGGTACAAAGCAAATGTTGCCTGAAAAATAGTGAGTTTGGGAACACATTGCAGGTGTCATACATTTAAAACAAGTAGGAGGGAGCACTGGACTCCCTGCTAACATCCTCTGCTGCACATATTTTCAGCTCTTATAAAAAGAGACTTTCTAGGAAGAGACCCCCCCCCCTGCCTTTTAGGAGCTCAGTCCTCCCAGGTTTTTGCCCGAGATCCCTATAGACTTGTCCACCATCACAAGAATGATGGCAGCTCACCCATTACTGCCCAGGAAGGCACTCAGTTCTCCCTTTTAGGTGCCAACATCGGTTTCCTGTTCGTGGTCTCTGGCTTCAAGTCACATGCCCCTGAAATCCCTCTCCTCGGCAAGGCCATCAAAAGCAACCTGGACCTTCCTGCCGCGTTTTCAATGTGAGCACTTCCCTTTCTTTGTGTAAACTTCCCTTCAGCCTGATTAAATATCAAAACTAGTGCTTTATTTACAAACACGTTGCTCTAGAGTCTAGACTGTGCAAGGGAGGTGCAAGTGCAGTGCCTTGTTTATCCGTTTCTGCACCGCCAGAGTACAATTGGAGTATTCTCTTCTCACCAGCTACTAGTCTGTGCGATTGGGCTACAGGGAACAGTTCACCCCTTTCACTGCTACCAAGAGGCACGTTGCATGCGTGGCATTTGCCAACTGCCCTAATTTTTTTTAGCCAGAAGCAAGTTGCATTTGTAGTTTTCCATCTAATATACACAATTGCTCTAGCATACCATCATACACCCTGGTGTAGGCTAAAAACCAGGTCTGCTTCAAGATGTTACATGGCATGGACCACTTCGCAACAATGACCCTGAGGGTATGTGCGAGGCCTTTACTAGGAATCCTTGGAAATCAAAGGATACAGGCCAATAGCTGCTAGTATGACTTGTGTCATTTATCACGGGTGTCCCACAGACACAATATTGTGGCACTCCAAGAAAGTACTCACTTTTAACACTGCTCTCTTTCAGAGCAGGTAGAGTGAGCAATGAAGGCCTACTCCAGAAGAGGAAGGTGGAAACTCCGAATAGAATATCTCTTTAATAACTTGAATGTCCAGGCAGTATTTGGCTTTAGAAAAAGGAATTTATTAATAAGTAAGCAAGTACACTTAAAAGTAAAATTTACTAAGATAACCAGATTGTCCTTGCTCTGCCTAGGCCCACGTCAACACCCCGAGCTTTTTTAGATCTACATCACACTTAGTGCTAGAAATCCAGGTACCAATTGAGTTTCACGGAGGAAACTTAGGGTGGACACAGAACAGTTCAGAAGTACTGAGGTTTTGGTCCAGTCAGTGAAGAGGAGGTTCCAGACAGAAAAGCACATGCCACGTGCAGCATAAATTTGGCATCACAGCGCAGCATACATTTGGCATCATAGCAAAATATATTGAATAAACACGAGTGATAATATACACACATATTCGTTTTTAAAAAACTGCATGAATGTATGTATAATTTAATTCATGCAGTCAACGATTTATGATGATATGCCAATACAATTATTTGAGATATTTTAACAAAGTCTGTTTTCACTGCTCGTAAAGACATCACATGCCATTTTTGTAAATACATGAGCAATATGGTGCCTCACTATCAGCGAGCAAGGCTGCAAGGACAGCCGACACGTGTCTGATTCGTGTTATGGTAGCACACAAATACATTTGAAGCTGGGTAATAGTCTGATGCCTGCTTCCATTCAGATTGCGTCAGTACCTTATCCATACCCGGTTGAGGAAGGATAAAAATATATGTTTTAATAATGTTTATATTAAACGCTTGAATATTTTTTCTACATTAATACGGTTATTCATATATGTAATGCGTTTGAAGTGAAGCACTTTCCCCAATGATGCTTAGACTAGAGTTGGAATAGTAAATCTAACCCCTTTGAAGTCCAACACTTTCCCTGCAATTGCGTAAACTAGAGTGGGAACATTTTATCTAATATTCCCAGACTCCAATACTGTTCCTAATATTGGTTAAAGATATTTTATAGCATTAGTTTGTTTACTATTGTTTTTTTTTTTTTTAAAGGATTATAGTATTTTTAGTAAATGTGTTTGTGGGATAAATTTTTTGGGGGATAATCAACTTTATTGAGTATATGAAACAGCAAAAGAAATTAATTGGTTGCAGCTCGTGAATCAACACATACGTCGGATCAGAGTCAGTAAGACATATAGGCAGGGTCAGTCCATTCCAGTCCAGCAGCTCAGCTTGTATTACAGTAACAGCGGAACATAACAGCGGTACATCGAAAATCATGGCGGAATCATGTTGAACTATTTCCCCCATATTTTGTGGAATAATTCTGGAGAGCCTCGGGCTTCGAACAGGGCCTCCTCCTGGGTGCCACACCAGTCAACCCCCGTCCTCCACCCCTTCACAGCCGGTGCTGCGGCACTCGACCAGTACCTCGCTATGTCTCTTTTGGCCACAGCCACCGCCGTCCCCAGCAGGCGCCTGTCCATCCTGGAACCACCCAGGCCATCAAAGACCCCAAGCAGCATCCGCAGTGGGTCATGGGGGACCTCCCATCCCAGGGCTTGTGTGAGTTCCCGCTCCACCCACCTCCAGAACCTCACCACCACCGGGCAAAGCCACACCATGTGGTAAAAATCAGCGGGGGATGAACCTCATTTCGGGCAGTCTGGGGAGGGTCGCAAGCGGGCATGGAAGAGTCGCTCCGGGGTGAGGTACACCGCATGTAGGTAGTGCATCGGCACCAGGCGTAGCCTGGAGGACGTGGTCATGGTTCTGGGCGCCATAAGGGCATCCCTTCAGTCCGCCTCTTCCAAGGGGCCCACCCTGTGCTCCCATCGAGCGCGCAATTTATCAAAACGCAGGGCCGTTGTTCACGAGGACCGTTCTAGTGATTGGCGCCAAGGTCTGTGGCACTGGGCTGCCATATAGGAATGCTTGGAGCTGTGGAAAGTCCGTAGCCTCAAGCTCCACATGGTATGCTGGGTCGGACCAGCTGCCTGTATACCAGTCGTGGATGACAATTAGCTTAGTGGCAAGGTAATAGAGGTAGAGGTGGGTCACCCCTAAGCCCCCATCGAAGGGGGGGGGATGCGGGTGTGCGCCAGGGATATCCACAGACGTCCGCCCCCCAGAGGAATCAGGACAGGAATCCATCAAGTTCGCGAAACCGAGGGGGATGGAGGTGTTTTGTAGAATGTAAAGTAAACGGGGGAGGACCATCATTTTAAAAAGTGCGCTTCTCCCTAGGGGGTTGAGGGCAAGGGTTTGCCACTTTTTAAGATCAGCCTTCATCCGGACAACCAGAGGCGTGATATTCAACGCCCATTCAAGTTCCGGCAGGAGGGCCACCCAGGGATTTAAAATTTTTAATATAGAATTTTTGAGCAAAACTAATATATTTTGTAATTGAATTGTGTATATTTTAATGCTATATCTCTTTCTCTCTCCGTGTTTTTCTGGCTGTCACCATTCACCTGGCCAAAGGGCATGTCGTCTGTGCAGATTCAGCTTGTCCGCTAGAAATTCTTCTAACACGCCTTGTTATCATTCGTATGTACAAGGAAGTCCGATGGTTGTTTGAAAGTTTTAGCATTTATTCACTGAAAGTGCTCATGCTACTCAGGCTCGTTTTGGCTGTATCATATCCTTGTTCACAGTTAGGGAGGTGCCATTTTGTTCGCATATTTACATTGCAATGATCCGTGATATCATCATTAAAAAGGCGGACTTAGACTTTTATCGTACTACTATCAGACACAATCACATATTAAAATTAAAATTAAATGTTTGTGCCACTTGAAATCACATAAAGTTAATTAAAATCATTATAAAAGCATAACATGCCTTTATGCTTTCCAGACATTGAATTTGGTAATAGGGTGTTTTGAAAATGGGTAAAAGCTAACGTTATGCCTTGTAATAGTTTTAATGAATTTTATATGATTTCAAGCGGCACAAATATTTAATTTTAATATATGATCATGTCGGACAGCAGCACGATAGGAATGCAAGTCACCTTTAATTTTCAGGATGATGTCACGGGTCATTGCAATGTAAATATGGGAACAAAATGGTGCCTCGCTAGCTCTGAACAAGGCTGTGATACAGCCGAAATGTGTCAGGGTAGTACGAGCATGTTCAGTGAATAAATGCTAAAACTTTCCAGCAAGCACCAACTTTCTTGGACGAGTGATAACAAGGTGTGTGAGAAGGATGTATATTATTATATATTTTTTTTATAGTCGTACATTTCAAATATTTAAAAAATACAATTCATAAAATATATTTTTTTTATATTTGTATTACACTATATTTATATATGCCTATATAACCACACACACACGTGTTTTTATATAAGTATATATTGTATAAAATATTAGTGGTGTTATTTAATTGACATTATTTTAATGTTATATATTATATTTAAGATTTTCTACTTTAAAATGTATTTTTTTTAAAAAAAGTATATTTTTGTATGTTGTTAGACAATATTTTTTTTACTTACCATTATAAAGTATATACATATTTGACAAAATATTTCTGTCAACTATATTTTTTACCACAATATTGAATCGTGATCCATGTCAGACCTGTCCATATGCGAATCCATCGACATCTGCCAGAATATACATGTGTTTAAGATCTATAAAGGGTTTGATCTAGCCTTTCTTGACTAGTAAGCCTATCATGGTACACTTGTTACACCTCCAATTTAGGAATGCCTTTGGGGAGATGGCTGGTGTAAAATCTGAATTCATGTAGATGGGTGTGAAAGGCAAAGGGAACAAACACAACCCACTTCCCCCAATCACTCGATCCCAGATTGACAGGGTAACCCTGGTGACAGGGTGAAAGTAAAATCCTGATGTCGTTGGTGCATGTTGACCACCATGGTACCTGCCAGAGTGGTATGGCCACAATGCAATCATCTATTAGGAACCAGTGTTTCAATGTTTCTGGGTTCCCCCGTTCAACCAGATGTCTCAGACCTTGCTGTAGTGGGTAGTTGCAAATCTTGCTTGATATCCTAGTGGTCTTTCCAACCAAATGAAGTTATTGTTAGCTACTTGCAATGGTTTTAGAATCGTGAAGGGCAAGGCCAAACCAACGGTCTGAAATAGGTATAAAACCTAAGGAAGAATATTTATCTTCAAAGTCGCCACCCTGCCAAGCCAGTAGGTTTTTCTTTGTCTATGTGAGCAAACAAGCTTAATTCATATTTACTGCATGATGTGGCCCAATTGAATCTCCAGGGTATGTGACAGACTTGGCATTACAATTCAGAGAGATCAGATCTTATAGTAACAATAGTTGTCTTTGCTGCTGAGACAGAATCAAAGCTTCTGACTCGGTTATATTAATTTTAAATCCTGATACTGTTCTGTGTCTCTGAATTTACTCCAACAGTGGAGGTAGCAATTGCTCGGGATGATCCAGGGTCATCATAAGATCTGTGAAAATTGTCAGGTTACACTTTTTTAACCTCCACTCCACACCCTTGATGTTCCATCTGCTCCCCACTGCTTTCGTCAACGGTCCCAGAGTTAGTGCAACGATAAGTGGGCTTAAGGGGCAGCCTTCTCTGGTACCCTCTAAATCCTCATGGGTGTTGACCAAACATCATGTAACTTTGTTGGAGGCCTGTAGAGAGGCATATCTTACTAATACCCATGTAAGAAAGTGTTTCCAAAGCTTATTCTACACAAAACCTCCGACACAAATGACCAGTCCACTATATCAAATCCTTTTTCTGCATCAAGTGAGTACAGTATGGTATTTGTCATTTTCTTTTGGCGCGTTCTATAATGTGAATGAGTTTTTTATAGTATTATCCCCACGTTGCCACTGAGGATTAAAACTAGACTGAACCAGGTCAGCCATATCCAGCATGAGTTTGATAAGGTGCACAGCTAATATAATTGTAAATATCTTGGAGTCCATGTTCAAAAGTGATATGGACCTGTATGAAGAGCAGATCTGCTGATCTTGGCTCTACTTAGGAAACACTATAATCACTACATCCCTCATCGAGGGAGTTACTGGGCTTATATTCCAGAAACTTAAAAACAAAACCTCACAAAAAAAAAAAAAAAGCCAGACCTGGACAAAAGACTGTCGTATACCCATCTGGCCCAGGCGCCGTGCATACTCTTAACTATTGCCATTATAACTTCCTCCACAGAGATAGGCTATTTGAGTGCTGCAATTTTATCCATGGGCAGGCTTGGTTTTAGATTGGTTTCAAAATAGGCTTCCATCTGTAATGCATTTCCCTCCTCTTTAGCGTAGAGAATTTTTCTTTTTTAGGGAAGACAAAAAGGTCCTAGATATTTTGATGTATTCTGTTATCTAATCACCTGTTGGGGAGAGTAAGACCGTTAACCTGTCCTTTGTTATACATGCTCCGAGTTGAGGCTAGTGGTTCCCCGGCCTTCTTATTAATTGAATAATAACTTTTGAGCTAATTCGTAGAAGGATATGCTCTGCTTTATCTATCGAAAGCCTTGAGGTGGACCCATAATGTTGAGAACCAACGCCACACCTTATTGGTCTTCTTTTTCTAGGCTAATGAGTTGCGATCCAATGTTTGCTGTCTTGGCAATCCTTACCTTTTTTAATGTGAGCAGTTTCGGATATAAATATTCCCCATATAATTGTTTTAAGAATATCCCATACCATGGCGGCAGGAGTCTCTGGGTGTGCATTCTCTATATGTTCCTTAATGGCAGTTGACAGCATTTCCTTTACAGTATGGTCATGGAGGAGGAAATCATTAAGTTGCCAGCAGTGGTCTGTAGTTGGGAATTTTGCAGGCCAGTACATGAGTGTTATCAGATATGGTTGACAATCCTACACCGATTGTATGCATACAGTTTTATGTATGAGGAAGTAGTAGGTGTAATCATATTAATCATCATGTATAGCACTGTGTGTTAATCAGCCCCACTTCCTCTAGCCATGCCCTAAATTACCCACTGGTTGCCCCACCCCATCATAAATGGAATGCCATCTATCATATCCGTTACTAAGTTACAACCCCCTTCTATAATAGCATCCCAATCTGCTGCTTTAAAAACTGTCGATAGGTTGGCTTTGAAGAAGTGTTATTGTCCAGAGCTAGGAGGGTAGATTGACAATATGGTATAGGTACAGCCCTCGACTTGTGCTACCACTCCTGACATTTTCCAGCCTCGTCTGCAAAGGATCATTTGAGCCCCAAGAGCTACTACATTAGAAAGCTACTCCCGCTGATTTGGATGTGTGTGAGCATAACAAATGATTGGGAAAAATCTAGATTTTAGTCTGGCCAAATCGGATTTCACAATGTAGGTCTATTGAACGAGGCATATATTCCATTTATCTTCTTTTAATAGGTTTAGTATTGTCTTTTTTTGTCAAACATTTGAGTCCCTTCTCATCTAAGCTAATTATCCTCCCTACCGATAAGTATATGCATCAGGCCTGTGAACACTTTGTTGGTTATCCCCCCACCTTAGCCTTTCCCTCTGCCACCAGAGACAGTCATTCTTCTGCTCTTGGGTGCACTAGGAATTGCTCTCAACTGTCTAAGTAAGGTGTTCTTGGGATGGTTTATCCCCCACCTGATAGGATCATTGAAAATGTTTCCCTTTTAGCCATGGGAAGCCCATCCTCAGCAGAACTGTTCTTCCCACCCTACAGTCCCCACTCAAACATAACTTTAAACTCATCTCCCCTAGACTAGTCCGTGGTCATCAAGTATCCCAAGAGTCCCATGAGGCTCCCCCCTGCTCTTCTAAGTAGGTCTTATGTGTGATACCCAGGAATAATTGACAGTACTTTGCACCAGAAACAGACTCAAAGTTTCCGATTTGCCTGTGGCATCGCCGATGTCCCCTAGGCATTCTGCTTCCTTCTTCTGGAACTTCTCCAATTCTTGTAGAGCATCTATTTTGTCTTTCTTGATCTCCAATGCTCCCTTGTCTGGCAGACCGGTTGCTGTGACGGCTCATTTGATGGACGTCAAGAGACTGATGTCTGTAAGACTCCAAAAATCGGTTAGCTTCGTCCAATGTTTTAACCAGGTGCATTCAGCCTTGTCATGTGAAGATGAGGCAGAAAGGGTGATCCCATAGGTATCAAATGTAGTTTTTTCAAATACAGTCAAATCCTCCTTTTTAATGTTGCAGCCACCAAGTCTTTAAAAGTCGTTACCTATTTGGGTAGCCCTCTCTATTTGGCAGATCAATTCTGCAACCAGTCAGTTGTGTTCTGGTCTGACAATATGGCTGTGGTGGAGTGCATTAATAAACAATGTCCAATGCGCAAAATTATTTTGTGGCTTCTGAAGGAGATTGAGTTGGCAAGCCCGAGGATGAATGTATTATTTAGGGCCAAGCATGTGCCAGGCATCTTGAACAACGCAGCTGATGCATTGTCTTGTTTCAAGGTGCAGGGTTTCAGGTTCCATCACCCAGCAGCAGCAGCTTCACCTACGTCATTCCCGGACCATCTGTGGCAGATTGGTGCCCCAGTTTACCAGACTTTGTGGCAGCCAGCTTATCCCCTAGGACAGTGGTTCCCAAACTTTTGTGACCCGTGGCTCCCTTGATCTAATTGGCAGTTGGCCGTGGCTCCCCTCCATTTTTTTACCGGTGGACGGGTGGGTTGGGATGTAAGCCCGACTTCGGGAGTACTTCCTGTTTTCCTTAAATTAATTGGGATGCAATGAAGGTATTTAATCATATTTGTAACAAAATAAAAAGATAACAGTTGTAAAAGGGGAAAAACAAACTTTTGTTTTATGCGCTGATACCTTTTCTCTCATCGAGAATGTAAATGCGTTGTGAACTCAGGCGTGGGAGACTGTATTGAAGCCAGTGACCATACTGATGTTTCAGTAATATTTGAATGCCTTCCCCTTTCAAGGACCATCCGAGAGTTCTACTGGGTTTGGTCTAGAATAGTTTAGAAAAATGACGAAGGCCCTGTCTGTAAACGCACATTTGAAGATGTTTTTTAAACAAAATACACTTTCGCCCTTAGTCTGCTTCTAGTGTTCATGCCTGCTTCCATCGTGCCCTCAGACTACCCTTCTGTCCGTGCCTGCCCCCATAGCCCTGACTACCCCTTCGGTCCATACCTGCCCCTGTGCACTCTGACTCATCAATAAATAAAGTAAAGTGCAGCATTCCAGACAACCAGTAAAGGTCAGAAAAGTTCACATATGCACAAAGCTCGCAACACCCATTGGACTCAGAGATTCAGCCCCTGACCTCGACCCCCCTCCTCCCCCTCCCCGTCGTGTGTGGCAGCCCAGGATGAGACGGCATCCCGGGTGCACACACAGCCGCACCCGAGCACTTGACAGGTCTTTTAAAGACCATTTACATGTTAATGAGGCCTTGCTAATTTTCACCCCTTCTAAGAGCCCCTGCAGCCCCACTATGCATGTTGCCCAAATCGTGCCGCGGCGTCCCTGGCAACTCTTAACGGCGCACCAGGGAGCCGCGGCGCACAGTTTGGGAACCACGGCCCTAGGACCAGGCGGGCTTACGAAGGGGCGTTCTGTGCTTACTGTGACTTCTTAAGGTGATGGGAGAATGGCTCTTGGTTTAACTGAGCCTCAATTATGGGTTTTTGGTGGCCCTGAAGAGTGAGGGGCATTTTGTGGCTGCATCGGGTGTCACATAGCAGCGATTTCCTTTTTTGCAAAGATGCTCGGGTACCCTGACAGGACCAGGTCCTTCCTAGTTCAGAGGACGGTGAAGGGTTGGGGCGCCTGGAAGATTTTACGCCAGATACCAGGCATCCCATTGACAGGGGCAAACTAACAGCAATATTGAAGTAATTGGGGGCAGTCTGTGGGTTCTTGAGGAAAGTCAGTCTGTTTAAGGCGGCATTTACCCTCACCTTTTTTGGTGCTTTCCAGGTGTGTGAACTGGTGGCCAGGAAAAAGAAGGACTTTAGGGGGGGATTGCAGTTTGCAGACGTCCATTGGTTGGATGGGTATGGCTCCTTGGAGATTAATATTCCCAGGTCCAAGACTGACAAAGCTGGGAGGGGCGACCACATCTTGCTAAAAAGAGCCCCAGATAATTCATGCTGCCCAGTTAAGAAACTGAAGGTGTTTTTGTCTGGCCACAGTCAGGGGGGGGTCTTACTGGTCCATGCTGATGGGACCCCCTGACCAGATACCAATTTTGCAGAATCCTTAACAGTGTCCTACAGGTGGAGGGCTACGATTCCTTGGAGTTTGGGTCTCGCTCCTTTAGGATTGGGGTGGTAACAGCGGCAGCAGTAATGGGGCTCCCAGGCGTAGCAGTGCAGAGGATTGTTAGATGGTCTTCGGATTGTTACAACCGTTATGTGATACTGCATAGGTTATGACTGTGGTACCAGATTCTTGATCCCACTTTCCTTCTGTCCCACATGTTCAGATTGTGGGTGTATTGAGTCACACAATTGTCTGGAAGTCTTGGCGGCCCCTGTCCACGCGGAGGTGACCAGGATCACAGATGTTCAGGTTCTAGGCCATTCCTAGGTCCGCCGTGCTAAGGAGAAATATCTTGCAGGCGACTTTGCAAACAGAGCGCTGCAAGCAGGTTACAGCCTGCAATTTCATGGCCAAGGGGGATTGCAGCTGGCCCAGCTGAGGACTGCTTTGGACATGATGATAACCAAGAGGGTCACGCACCCCAGTGTCATCATACTGTATTTGTGTGGCAACGACTTGGTGCATGTTGGACGTCTCCAGCTGTTGGAGAGGTTGATAACTGAACTGGGTTTCTGGCTCGAAAGTTCCAGCAGGCGGTCATGGCATGGTGACACATTATCCCAAGAGTGGAGGGGTGGTAAACCGATCTGTGCCATGAACCGTTCGGTAAAGCGAGTAAATAATAAAACTAGCAAAAAAAATGTGATCACCTAGATTGTGGTCGATCCCTCAGGGGAGTGTTTTCTTGCAGGATGGTGTGCACCTTTCTAAGGTTGGAAATTATATGTTCATTAAGAATATTTTGGCCTGGCTCGTGCATCACCCTTGGTAGAGGAGCGGTCCAATTTGGCAGGGGGAGGGGAGAAGGTAGTAGATGAACTATGCTGACCTATAGCAGGTAATGTCAATTAGGCAGTACCTTTCCTTACATTTACACGACAGCAGGGTCACCAGCCACCCACGTTGAAAGGATACAGGGATGTGGGGGTTGTGAGCGACTACTGGCACCTGGACCTTATGGCCAACCACCTGCGCATGTGCAATGGGCATGCCTAGCATTGGCCCTTGGGAGGGGGGGGAGGGAGAAGTGATGGGTCAGGGATGGGTATCCGGGCAGACGGGCTCCTTGCACAGGGCACACCCCGAGGGGGGATGTGATGGGGGTGGGTGGGGTACTCCCCCAAGGAAGTTCCCACCTCGTCATTGGGTGGAGAGGCTGGGCCTAGACCAAAGAGGTATCACAGGAATCTATTATGATCTCACTCGAGGCATAAGTTGGGATACCCAGGAACATGTCTAGATGGTGGTAGGACGATGATGTCTTGTGTCTCTGTTAAGGTTAGGCATGCATCACCTGGTGTAGATAATGATGTAAATATGAAGGGTTTACATATGCAAACGGGGAAATGAACTGTGATTTTGCTTTCAATAACGTTTGTAATAAAATACAGCCAGGGGATCGTGCGGGATCCTTGGACAGGTGGTCACTAGGAGAAATATGACAAAATTGTTTATGCAAACTCAAGTTTCACCACAGTACTGTCATATGGAGGTATCTTGTTCTACTTCCGGTAGATACGTGCATTTAAAATAAATAAATAAATAAAGAACAGCTCGTCCTCCCTTTCTTTGTGCTCCTATTGACAAATTAATCATCCCTTTATGTAAAACATTGCTACATAGGCTAACAAAAGGCAGAAAAATGTTGTCATGAATGTGTATTTCCATACAGTGACGCATATAGGTCATTACACCGATTAGTGCCTCCTGTATTTACCCGTTGGTAATTTTTTAATAAACCAAGAATATCATCTAAATAAAGGACACCTTTGTGGTTTTAAAGGGGCGGCTCCTCATTTAGGGCGGAGAAGCGTTGCCCCACTGCTTTCTCGCAGTGTGAGAAGCAGAAATATAAAATGATAATAACTACCATTTTATGTTTCTGCTTCTCGCACTGCAAGAAAATAGAAGGGTTTAGTTGGGGGGCAGGTCTGCTCTAGGGCAGGGGAGGAGTGGCTTGCCCACTGCCGAGGGCGCTGACTGCTTGGTCAGCCCTCTGGGGCCGCCCAAACCAGTCATGCGCACTCTGCCCTTTCTCCATGTAGGCTGCAAAGAAACCTACATGGAGAAAATGGCCTCCCATAGGCACGTGACTGGGTGCCGTCCCGACCTATCACAATGCTGCCATTGGCTTTGGGGAGGGAAGGGAGGCTGTGGGCTTCCTGCTCCTGCCAGAGGCAGGAGAGCAGGTCAGGAGCAGAGACGATGCAGGACCCAAGAAGGTAAGGTTATTTTATTTTTTTAATTAACCCCCCCATGCGACCCCCAGTGCGCCCCACCCGCGAGTCATGCCGGTCGCGACTGTTGGTTTATCCTAAGGCTTTTGTAACCAGCAAACTGGATCATAGCATTATCCAGAAAAAATATGAAATATCAAAGAACTCCCTCAGGTCAGGCACAGCCCGAGTCCACCCTGGTAGTACCATTTTACCAGGGTGGGGCGAGGTGGCAAATGATGAAGCATGTCACATAACTTGAGCGAGCTATCCTCGTCCAATTCTCGAAATTGCCTAGAAACTGGGAGTAAAGTAGGTAGCTGTAGCAGGGATGTCAGTACATCCTTCTTTATGTTTCACTAATTAGCCTACTGGGGTTATAGCGTAATCCAAGGATGCCACACCACTTTGTGGTTTGATAAGTAATTAAGGGCAGGCGTGAGCCCACCAATGCCCTTTATCTCTCCTCTTGTGTGATATAAATCTCTCAGATCTACCCATAGCCAGTCACATTCCTCTATGTTAAGCCTACTTCTGCTCCTCTTTAATAGTGACACCATAGAGTCCCTCTCAGGGGAATATACCACATGTTGTTTATTTCTCTATTGAGCAATAGAATCTGGATGGGCATGGGATAAAGTTACTCTTGGATGGTTTTTGATTAACCGTTAACTGCTTCATAAATATCAAAAAACGTTTCTGTTCATCGCCCACCCAGACATTTAAATTTTCTAGTGTGTTTTCTAATTTGCCCTTTAACTCAGTAGTCCTTCTATAGTCACACTGTGTCCTTTCTGTTTTTTTTGTCAAATTTGGATGAGAACCCATCATATCTTCAGGAACAGGTAGAGGACATACTTAAGCCAGGGAGAAGATCAGCAAACTATGATCACTAATGGGGCATCCACTACCTTCAAATTACCCAATAAATAGAAAGAAGAGCAGCCGACCACCACATAATCAAAAGTTGCACCTCCCCTTGAAGAGTTACCTGTGTATTGTGCAGGAAAGTCTGAAGGGATTCTCCCATTCGCAATCCAGTCATTACGTTTCAATTGATCAAATAGAAGCAACCCTCTCTTATCAGTTATTGGTTAGGAGCATAATTGGATATATTGCAATTTAGATCCCCTACCGAAACTACATGGGGAACCTGATCCTTCTCCTGATGGTTTTTGATAAAGGAAAAAAAAAAGTTATGCATTAGATCATCATAGGATGCATCAAGCAGAATATAAGAATTTACCTAATAAAAAAAAAAAGAGATGCACCGCGCTCTCTGCCAGGATGGAACAAAGTTACCGCCATAAATAAATCAGAGGAATCTCTGTAGCAGTCATACTTCATTTTAATCTATTGGACAGGAGAAATGCTATTCTCCCCATAGCGTGTCCCCTCCTAGAGGGTCTAACTTTACAGTCAAGAGTAAAATAATCGTCACACTGAAATTCCCTATCACACCATTTTCCTGGAGGCAGATCACTTCCGCTTTGAGGGAGCTTAGGAATTGCAGCTTCTCCCAACTATTCTTTATTCCTGCTGCATTCAAGGAGACAACCTTTAGCTCATTGCTAACTATGGAGCAGCAAAGAGCAATTTGTCACATATGCACTTTTTAGAACACCAGGCAACCAATGCCATCTTTTGAGTTTCATATGGTGCACTTCGGTCAAAGATTGTTATAGGTTCCCTGTATGCCACCTGTCTACCATTTTTTCTGCGGTGTACTTGCAGCCCCTGAACACCAACCATCTGAGCACCCCTAGGGGTGTATACGATCACCTGCCCACTCATTACCCTGGCATCAGTTAATGCTTGCCAAACCTCCCCGCACTAAAAAAAATTGAATTCTTCAAGAACTTGTGTGTCATCCTTGCTCAGGGGCTATGCCCCTGATTCTCTCTGTATCATTCAAATTTAAGTATATGTGCCCACGAAGCAAGCACAACTCAGGGGCAGTTCAGAGTTCACCACTAAAAGGTCCGTTTTAGTGCGTTTCCTCTGTAGTGGGCACCGTTTTAACTATATCAAGACAAGCTTTCATTGAGTGGGCCCTCTTCTCTAGCACCTTATAGATTTAACGAAGGGCTAAAATGAGCGCTAATGAGCATTTCCACTGGCGGTGTGTCTTAGTTTGGTGACGTCCTCTTGGTATGGAAATATCCCCTGCCTGGTATACAGGCTTGTGCCCTTGACAAGTGCCTACCTGCATATAAAACTCGTACCCCGACCATTTGGCCCTGGTGTCACTCTAATCTAGTGTGTGCTTGGAGGCCTTCGCTTGTCACTGAAAACAGGAGGTCCAGGACATGTCCTGTGCCCTGAGCGTGCCCTCGTAGGCGACAGTGAATACTGTTGCTGTGTTGGGTCTGTCTCATGAAGCAGTTGTGGAAGGATACGGATTCAAGAATTTTAGTTTGACTTGCCCTTTTTCTCTGCTTCAACTCAATCAATCATTTGTGAAGCGCGCTACTCACCCATGAGGGTCACAAGGCGCGGAGGGGGGTGTGTGGGGGGGAGCTGCTACTGCTCTAACAGCCAGGTCTTGAGAAGTCTCCTGAAGGTCAGCAGGCCCTGGGTCAAAGAGTGTGCAATCCCTCTCGTATAGAGTTCCAGAGTTACGCGAAACCCCGAACCCTGGCACTGTCAAGTACATGTAGAATGAGATGCTAGTAGGACTTTGTATGTGGGCTGTGTGCCAAAGCAAGTGGGATCCCTTTCGGCACAAGACAGGAGGAGAGGACAGTGGAAGTGTAACGCCTGCATTCCAGTGGCGAGAGGAAGGAGACCCAGACACTGAAGTGACTAGGATAGAGACAGGGCGGCCTTTAGAAATTCCATGGACACCTCATTAGCGCGGGACTGTTAATGAGGTCTTCCTAAGCAGGGATGCGCACTGCTATTTAGGGGTGAAGGGTGAGACTGCAGCGACCAGAGCAGGCTGCTGTCAAGGGGTTAAACACGCCTCCGTAATACTAGTGGAAGGAAGGAAGAGTGCAAACCTTCCCCCGATAGCCCCGAGCGGACAGAGGGGCTGAGACTGACCTCCACATGGGGAAGAGGGAACTCCTGCGCGACAGACGGAATTTAAGTCAGGGTTAAAAAAATAAACACTGCAGAGCATCTCCACAGTTGGAGAGCCTTGTTTATTTAGGAAATGGAGACCCGAAACCCTTGAAATATACACTCTCCTTCCTTCCTGGGCGAGAAGGGTCTCTGAACTTTGCTCCACTTAAAAAGAGGCGCTCCACAGACACCTTCAATCACCAGGGCACCCATAAATATAGCATCAAAGCTGGCCAATCCACTAGGCATCCCATTATATTCAGCAACACACCCGGGCCTCCCGTAACATTCGACACCTAGCAATCCTAAAGGCATCCCATAATATTCGAGCATAGCTCGTACTTCTGCTCCTAGCATCGCTTAATACCGCTCAGCATTCATTACATACCCTCCCGCTCCCTCCGACAGACCGCAGTACTAGAACATCACAAACACCCTAAAACCCTGGGGCGTCCCAAAATAATCGTGACCTCCTCCCGGCTTCCCAGAACACACGCCTCAAGTCCCACCGGCATCCTATAACACTCTGAGCATCAGATACCCTTTAAATGCCCTAGGCATCCCTTAATGCTCTGCACCACATACTGGCGCCCCATAACATTTGGCACCTTGAAGCCTTTAAATACATCGAAAGGCACCCCATAATATTCCGAACAACCCCAGCCCTGATCCTATGGACATTGCAGAGTAAACAGTCGCACATTCCCGTCCACCCCTCTGAGCACCACATACTCAGTCCTCGCAGAGGCCCTGAACATTAGAGCGTCGCGTGCTCAGTGCGTCGCAGAATCCTGCGCAGCGCGCTCTTCCAGCCTACCGGGAATACCAGTTCCATTCTACTCCAAATGCCATTCCCTTCTCTTCCTCCTTGTATCCTGGAGCACCACCGCCTTCCAGTTCTCCCACCATTCCATATCCCTCACAACTAATGTTCCAAAACGCGCCCGTGTCACAGGGCGCAGCATCCTTGGTTCAGTTTTCACTTCAGCACTCAATGTATGGGAACACTTGCACCCATTGAGTTTCACTGAGATGAACTCGGACTACAACTCCCAGAAGCCATTGCTATTTTACATTACTCGAAGCGGCATTGAGTCGCACTGGGCGCACACATCCTCCAGTGGCAGGCGGGACAAAGGCAGAGGGCCCTCTCCAGACGTAAGTACTGCCCGCCCCGAGTATCTTACCTGGGACTCCTGCGGCCTGGGTACGGCCTCGGTTGTAAATGGCTCCGGCGATCTGGTTCAGCGGGAACGTGGTGCTTCCTGGGGCTGCCACTTGTGTTCCAGGCTTGACGTTTCCTCCCTCGTGAACTGGTCATCGGTGCTTTATTTTCACGCGGGTCTGTTACGGGACAGAATGAACTTCACGTGCTGCGTTGCTCTTCTCAGTCCTACTGAATGTGATGAACGCTGGGTCCAGCTCGGGAGAGAACCAGCCCAAAGGCCGGCCTAGGTATGGGGTTTGTAATGGGAAGGGGCCCTGATACTAACCCTATGTCAGAGTTCAGCAGGTGCTCCCAGGGAAGCAGCGCCCGGACAGACCCGCTTCTAGGCGCAGCGAACAGGGGGAGGAGATTTGGGGGTGGATTAGGGGGAAACATTAACCCTTTCTATCACCCCCCTCATTTGCTCATTAAGGCCCTGTTAAAGTCATCAGCGCAACCCCGCCCACAGCCCTCTGCGGCTGATTGAGCGGTAATTGGAGGCTTAAAAAGCTTTTCAAAGGGGACCCTGATCCCTCTCCCCAGGGCACAGATTAAACCAGAGCATCGGTTTCCGTTCAGAGGCTTCCCAGAATGCGATCAAGTGTCTCGCCCAGTGGGGCGCCCAAAAGCTTCTGCACCCAGTCAGGAGGGGGACATTATATATCTGTTCTTACTTCAGTTACTTGGGCGCCCCCCTCACCCAGGATTGTACAGTACGCATTTAGTGTCAATCATTTAAGAGTGTTGTTTGGAACCGCCTCCCGATGCTGCAGGCATTATTGGCGGAGTTAAAGGTACTTCAGTTTTATTACAAACATAGACATGTGTAATGAAAAGGGTGACTGTTCCATTCATTTTAACGAGAACCGTCAGTGGTGGTGTTAAATGGCAAGGTCTTCTTTACCCAGCCGCGAGTCTAGGATTTTAGGGCCAGTTTACTAAACCATATTGTTGTTGAGCAGTGCATTACTAAGAGTTTGTGGCCACAAAATGATGTTGGTCCATGCAGTAAGGCACTTTTGTGGGCTCGAGAAGATTTTTAGTCTTTGAAAACACATTTTGAGAATCATTTGGGGGCGTGAAAGGAGCATCATTCCGTAATGCGACTTCCAATGATAGTTACCATTGACAAGTTACGACTCAATGGGTTGGTGAAAACAAAGGCGTCCCAGGGAACAGTTTCCACTATTATGAATCATGTTGGGTATCCTTGTGGAGAAGTTGACCCTGGACCACTACCTGCTCCACCCACTGTGTTCCCAGATGGGAATCCTTATGTTTTTGTATTTTTTTTAAAGCTGTACCTTTCCCTTTAATGGGTACTGGCCGCGTTATAAAAACAATTCCCTTTGGAAAAGCAAATGTAAAGATGGTAGTCTGCTTGCTGTCCCTTTCAGGCCACCACCTCTCCATTCACAGGGGTCGTACATTGCGACCTGCCTGATTAATATTCATTAGGCAAGTCATTTGTGCGGCCCCCTCAAAATGTGCAATTTGTGATGCCACCAATTGGTATATAGAATGCCACATGAACTACCTACCTATTTTCAAACCAGTTAGTGTGTGAATTGCATATCCTAGTTTGTAAATGGCTCTTAATACACTGGGTCCCAGTGTGGAATAACCCAAACCGAATCTCTATGGATGCCCACTACTGCTGGATACTTAGTTCTTTGCATCGTGCAGTCGTTGTGTCACAGATGTTTGTGACTTTCTGTCTAATGAGTTCAGTTGTATTTGTGGTGCATGTGTCTTTTTAAGTAGTTAGTGCTTTACACCCCGGTAGCAGCAGTGCAAGCTTCCTTTAGACATAAAACACATCTATTGCTTGACAGTAGCATGTCTAGCTTCCCTCACACAGGGAGGTGGTCAGCAATGAATGGAAGCCTTTTGTCTGGGCCCTAGAGCAATCCTTGATTATCAGGGCCAAAATGGAAACCAAATTGCCACTGGAGAAACATTTCCAATTTGTCCCACAGTGAACCGTTTGAGTGAACTCAGCAAGCTAATCTAGTTCTGTCCAGGTAGCAGGGCTTTAAGTGGGCCGGGTTTCACCGGGTCTGAGCATCAGCAGTTTTTTTAAGGAGGCCTCGAAACGGGTCTCTATCGGGCTCTGTTTTGTACCCTGGCACAGGCGGTCCGTATTTTTTTCGAACGTTATAGGGGAAGGGAAATCCTTTAAAGAGAGTCATTTTCTCTCTCGATTTCCCTTCTCTTTTTGAAACTCAGGAACAGCAACATTGTCGTGGTGTCACCAGGGCTTTAAGTGGAAGCTTTTTCAATATTAATACAACTCATAGTTGCTGCTTATTTATCTTACGCAACTAACAACCATTGACAAAGTCAATAGTCCTGACTTGAGGTATGATGTTACTTGTTGTATCATATATCCTGAAAGCAATGACAGAAACACCAAAATACCAGTCGGGTGGCACACTATGCTAAGCACAAATTTTTAGCTTACTTGTTTTTAAGCCACGCCCTTATTTACATTGGCCACGCCCCCTTAAGAGACCCCCCAGTTTTGTCATCCCACTTAAAGCCCTGCCAGGAAGTTTGGGCAATATTAAATTGTAGACAAATGGGCTGGACCTGTGTAATGTGCAGTTTACACTCTGACTTTTTCAGCGACATGGGCTAAAATCCTTTGGACTCGCAGGCAGTTCTGAAGGGGTACTGATAAAACATTCCACAACTTTAGGTTCTCCAAAAGTGTGCGGGGTAATATTTCTTCAGAGCACATATGTGGGCTGACTTAGTATATGGTGCACACTTATTTAAGTGAAGCACTTTGCACTAAACCAATCAACCCATATGGTGATTTTAGTGGTCTTATGCAGCCATAGAAAGCTCTCTAAGTGGTAGCTATGGAGAGCAGCCTTCATATGGCCAGGTATTGCAGAGTCCGCTTCTCCCAAGATGACATTCCTTCCCCATCAATGGCCCCTTGGGAACCCCAAACCAACCCCACTTTTCCCAGAGGCATAGAATTTTTTAATATTTACAATACGCAGAAAAAAAAACCTCCTTCAGTACTAAAACTAAATTATGTAAATGTTGTTTTCTGCGTACCCTGAATGAGCCTACAAGCAAGGTCAGGACTGGTCCAGCTATATGCTAGGTCCACCCCGCTTACCAGAGTGACCTTGCACAGGAGGCCCTGTTGCCCAGAAGATCACTTCTCTTGGGCACCCCCACACCCTCAAATACTACCTCCAAGGAACTGTGCATTATGCAAACTTGACGAACATGCGCCTGTGCGGGGATTGGCCCAAAGGCCTGCCAGAAGCGGAACTTCCCACCCGCACCCTCCAGCCTACAGGTCATAAACTGCCCCTGGAGTTCTATGAGAGACCACTGTCCCCCTCAGGCGTCCCCATTAACAATGGTGATGCCTACTAAAGATGGTAAAAATGCCCACCAATCATGACCTTACCGCCACAGGACAGGATAGTTGACCAACTATCTGCCTCCCCCCTCACCTCAGAGACGCTCGAAGGACATGCCCTGTGTCTCATCCCTGCCAATCATGCTAGAAAGTTCTCTATGAACATTGCATTGCCCAGTTTTGAGAGGTGAACTCCATCCTGCAGAAAAACCCTCTCCCCCTGGATGCACCCATGCGCAATGGTTTGAAGCCTTGGAGTCCTAAACAACTTATCAATCCTTTTATTAATTCTTTTAACTGAGTGGTTCAAAGCCCAAACTGACTCACCCCGCCATTGGAACCTGGGAATGATGTGGGACCATGCCATTACCGCCTGGGGGCACTTCTTTCCCAACCATCCTATCCCTGTGATCAGTGCCTCAACTACGCCCTTCCTGCTCAAATGCGCCAGGTCATTGCCCCCAGATGCACAATTACCATGGCGGGGGCATGTGAGTCTTAGCTAGCAGAACCCCCCACCGGGGTGCAAACCTCCTTGCCCATGCAATGATACATAGAAACCTGCCTCACGGGCCCTGTCTTCATAGATGCCTGTGAAAAAATGATGTTTCAACCTGTTCATGGCCAAATGACCTACTATCCAAACTTCTATTCGACCTGGCCGCCCCCAGGTGGGGACCTGGATTGGGCAAGGCTCTGGCAATCAGCACATGATGGTAAGCTTCCTTCCTGCGGCACAGGACATGCAAACTGTGAAAACAGAAACACTGTCATTAGACATAACATACGTCAGAGTATGTGTAAACGCACATATCGATTGTAACAATCAGAAGACCAACGACCGATCCACTGTACCTCCTGCCTGACAGGCCTCTAGCCATGGCCTCAGTGGCTGCCCCAATCCTAAAAGAATGGGTACCGAATTGAGATGGATCCAAACCTGCTGCCCCAAGTGCCAATGCCGAACCTTGCCAAACTGAAATTTTGTAAGTGGGGTGCCATCTTCGTGAATTAAAAGTGGACCCTGTGGTCTGTAGGCCAAAAAAGACTCTTAAGTTGCCCACTGGAAAGCATGCGCTTCCTTGAGCTTTGGGCAGAATGACATGGTCTCCCCTACCCTTTTGGTCTGTTTTGGATCCTGGGATTGATAAAAAATAGTGAGCCCCCTTGCACTTGAGCATGGCCAAATTGGAGCCCCGCGTGCCAGTCTTGCTTGTTACGCGCTACCAGCTCTCCAACCCTGAAAGCGCTGTAGAAGGCCAGGGAAAAAGCCGCCCTGAAAAGATGAACCTCCCTGGTGGATCTACATACCATCCCTAGTGCCCCCAATACGGCTGACAATGTGTCAATGCTAATCGGGCGCCGGACATCAGGCTAGGGACCTTGCAAATGCTGCCACCCCTTCAGAGCCCTTTGCACTATGAAAGTGCTGGTGGGATCGTTATGACCCCACATTTTTGAGAAAAAGATATCGCCACCATGTGGCGTCTAGTAAACGCTGAGGAACACCCCCATCCCTGTTATATTATGTTATGTTAACGTGGCTTGTATAGCAGGCAGCTGCCCCAGCAAAGGGGCGTCCCGGCGCTTTCAGCTACAAGGTGAAAGATGCACAATAATCAGAAACATAGTGACAGCCAGAAGTACCATAAGTTAGGCTAATGGGAAGAGGAAAGTCTTGACAGCTTTTCTAAAGGCAAGTAAACAATCAATACCACGGATCTACTCCGGCAAGGAGTTCCACAGCCTAGCTGCCAGATAGCGGAATGAACGCCCTCCCGCCCGGCTGCGCTTAACCCGAGGGAAAGTGACCAACTGCCAGTCCGCCGACCGCAACCTGCGTGTGGGAACATACAAAGTGAGCAGATTGCTCAACAGGCTGGGATGGGCTGATTTCACGATTTTAACCGATAGGCACAGTGCCTTAAATTGAATCCTACACTCCATAGGAAGCCAGTGCAGTTTCCGGAAAGTGTCAGCAGCAGAGCAGAATCGTGGAAGACCTACAAGCGCTCTTGCTGCGGCATTTTGGACGCGTTGTAACCATTATATTTCGGTCTTATTAGCCCCAAGTAAAAGAGAGCTGGCATAATCAAGGCCTGAAAGAATAGTAGCCTGCATAATCAGCTGACGTGTAGTGGGATAAAAAAATTTCAAAAGGGGCTTAAAACCCCGCAACAGGCCGAAACAGGTGCCGGCGACTTTCCTAGTGTGGTCCCGGAAGCTAAGGGAAGCATCCATCCAGACCCCAAGGTTTTTGACCAGAGTCTTAGGCATAGGAACCGCGCCCAGAACAGTTGGCCACCACTGCTCGTTCCAGATATTAATGTTCTTCCCTACCAACAAAACCTCGGTTTTGTTGGCATTAAGTTGCAAACAGTTAGAAGCCATCCAACGAGCCACAGCCGCCATCCCATCTCTAAACCTAGAGGCATTAGGAGAAAAACCTTCCACCAAGGTGACAACCAACTGCGTATCGTCGGCATATGAGACCATAACAAGGTCCCATTGCCTGGAGACCGCAGCCAAAGGTTGGGCATAAAGATTTAACAAAGCCGGGCTCAGGGCTGAGCCCTGGGGAACTCCCTGATCAATGGGGTGGGCTTGGGAGAGAAACGGAGGAGCGGACACTCTGAAAGATCTCTCGGTCAAAAAATATCTGAACCATTCCAGGGCTGACCCGATCACTCCAGCTTCCTCAAGCCGCTGTAGCAAGATGTTATGTGAGACCGTGTCAAAGGCGGCACTAAGGTCTAACAAAATAAGTGCCGCACTTTGACCGTCATCGAGAATGGACTGCAGATGCTCAAAGGTAGCCAAGAGGGCGGTCTCCGTACTGTGTCCTGGTCGAAACCCATTCTGAGAAACATCCAGAATATCATTGGATTGCAGGAATTGGGTGAGCACGTTGTTAACATGAGCCTCTGCGACCTTTGCCGCCCAAGGGAGCAGGGAAATAGGCCTGAAATGTTCCGGCTTGGATGGGTCCAATGTAGGTTTTTCAAGAATGGGGGACACACAAGCCTGTTTCCAGAGAGCAGGTACAATAGCAGTGGAGAAGGAGGCATTGATTATATTACGGAGAGGGGCCTGAAAGATGGAAAAGGACTCTCTAAATTGAGAAGGCCTCAGAGGGTCAGCAGGTGAGCCAGTTTTAATGTTACCACTCAGCCGAGTGAGCTCCTCCTTCGACAGATGAGGAATGGCTGACAACGTCTGCCTCGGTCCAACGTCTGGGGGCACTGAGATAGAGCAGGAGGGGGCTGAAGGGAACGACTGATAGATGGCACGCACCTTTTCTACAAAAAAGGTGGCTCAATCATCACACTGCTGTGCCGAAGATATAGCAGGCATCGAGGCCTTCTTAGACCTGAGATCTTTAAGGATCTTAAAGATACATTTTGCTGGGTTAGGACTCAGCTTGATTTGACTCGAGTAGTAGTCAGCTCGAGATTTACAGATAGCTTAACGGTACTGTTTGATGGTGGCGAGATAGCACCATTTTTTCTCAGGATCATAGTCCCTTCTCCACTCTCGTTCGGCTTTTTTACATATTTTCCTCAATACACTCAAGGAGTCTGTGTACCAGGGACTAGTAGTGGAAGATCGCCACTTGAACCATTTAGCAGGGATCAAGGAGTCAAGACCGTGTTTTATCCAGTCACAGAATAAGCCATAGTCAGATTTTGAGTCGGATAAAGGGCCCAGAGGGTTCCTGCGTAGAAAGTCGTGGAACTCCTCAATTTTCAATTTACGCCAAGGACGTTTGAGAACAAGTTTTTCAGAATCGTTGAAACAAGGTTCTGTGAGCGGAACAGACATGGCAACCAAGGCATGGTCAGTCCAGCCCATAGGAGAAGGTGTTATCACCTTAAAAAGCTGGATATTATACAATATAGGGTCCAGCAAATGCCCTGCAATGTGGGTGGGACCGGATATAAGTTGATTTAGCTGAAAAGCCGCCATGTCGGCAATAAAACTTCGAATTTCACTGTCGTGGGTTAAGTCAAGATGTAGGTTCAGATGCCCAAAAATACTAAAATTGGCCGGGCCCACAACAAGCGAGCTAACTCTTTCCAGGAGCGCATTTTAAACTTGGCAGGAGACCTGAGAGGGTAAGGTGAGGGCTCACAGAGATCCTAAAACGGGCACATTCGCAGCCTTCAATGGGTTCCTTGATGAACAAGCAAGAGTAACAAGATTTAAAAATAACTGCAATGCCCCCTCCTCTGGATTCCCTATTGACCATGCAAATAGAGTATCCGGTAGATAAAGCTAGGTTGGGCTCCGTTACCATATCCTCGCTTAGCCAGGTTTCACACAAGAAAAACACATCAGGGACTTCCTCCATGACAAGATTGTGAATTTCCAGGTAATGTTTAGCCAGCGACCTCACATTAAGCTGCATAATTTTCAGCCAAGTCTGAGGCTGGGCGCCCGGAGTACATGATATAAGTGCAGGGGTAGGTATAGCGTAACAACAGGCCGGACAGCTGGCAGAATCTTCCCCTAAGTTAAATAAAATTCCTCCACAGCAGATTGATCCAAGTTGATAGCCAGGAGTTCTTCCCTAATGTAAGAGTGCAGACGGAGCTGCTTCCGGCCAGGGGTTCTGGCGAGAGGCGACGTACTGGCACGGACGGGCGCAGACGGGCAGGCGGGCTCCCGCACCATAGCCCCCTTAAGAAGGAGAGTTCAACAGCTAGACCGCCGACCAAGATGGTGGCTAGCCGGAAGTGAGCACTGCGCCGAAAGCGTTCAAGACGCCCTCCACATCAATCAGCCTAAATGGCTGCGGTGGACCGGGGCGTTTTGAGCAAAGTATCAAAGTATGCAAGGTGAGGCAAAAATAGCTTCTGACAAATTGGATTAAAATTTATAAATGCAGGCAAACATGACGCGAAAATGCAAGCGATAAGACAAGAGGTTACAGGTTAAAAATACTGGCAAAGTTACACACACCTCACTAGTAGCAGCAGGAGCACGTCCGAGCACCCGATTAAGTACTCGGGATGCTGGGAAGTGTTCAACAGCTAGACCGCCGACCAAGATGGCGGCTAGCCGGAAGTGAGAACTGCACCGAAAGCGTTCAAGACGCCCTCCACATCAATCAGCCTAAATGGCTGCGGTGGACCGGGGCGTTTTGAGAAAAGTATCAAAGTAGGCAAGGTGAGGCAAAAATAGCTTCTGACAAATTGGATTAAAATTTATAAATGCAGGCAAACATGACACGAAAATGCAAGCGATAAGGCATGAGGTTACAGGTTAAAAATACTGGAGATGGTTAGTACCACCAAGATGGGAAACAACTCTAAAAACCCAATGTTACCTGTCAGACCAGACTCTGCCCACCAGGCTGGCCAGCACTGTGCTGCCCAGCGTTGTGCTGCCCACTCCAGGCCTAGAATGGCTCCAAACCCCTCACTTCCTGCAGCGTCTGTCATTCGGCCATGCTCCCCGGCTAGACCTGCCGGGACCTGGCCACATCACAGTGCCATTGAAATTACGCAGAAATGCCATCCAAATTTGCATATCATGTCTAACCTTGCTGGACAACCGACTGCAGTGGTGCTTTTCTTTAAAATCTGACATTGCCTGTGCAATGGAATGTGAGAATGGGCGGGCCATGGGGATAATTTTTAGCGCAAATTGGAGCTGTCCCACCGTTTTTCTTATAGCTGGTGCAAGGTGACCTTTTCTTTGCCCAGGCACTCCTGTAACGCTAAGGTGAAAGGTCAAGAAATCAAAACCCCCTTTTGCTAGTATATTAAACATTCCGACTTTTTAACAAATGATCTGTTACACACTGGTGCCCCTTTAATGACATGAGATAATTGTCTATTGTGTTCTTCCGCTGTGTTGTTTGTCTAATGAAGGTTAATTGCTTGTTTATTTTACGTGATTTGTCTAATGAAATGTTTTTCATGCCTTTTTAAATTGTATGCAACAAATTGTTGCTTTTAGGAATGAAACTGTTTGTATTGTGTTTTTAAAGAATTTACAATAAATTACTGAAAGAAATTTGGCACACAATGAGTATATATACTAATTTTTAATTTCAATTTATGTTTTGGTGATATTGTTTGATCATTGGAATGTACGTATGAGGGTGAAGTGATTTATCTTGCTAAAGGGGATTTTGATATCTTGACCTTGGTCTCCTTGGTGCCCCACCTCTTTTTGTACTAAAGGGCCCCTCTCTTTAATTGAGATATGCTAAGGTGAAAGCCATCACTTTGCCATGTGGGAGTCGTGATACCCGGTTCACAGGATCCAATTTTATGCCCCAAAACTCAATTTTTGTAGTCAGCCCCACTGTCTTTCCTGTTGCTAGGGGGACCCCGAATTGGCGCATGAGTTATCAAAAGGCTCTTAGGGCTCTGCCATACTCCTGTGACCCTGGGGCACCAAAAAGAAGGAAATCATCTAAGTACTACAGCACCCTTCGATGCCCAGTCATCTTCTTGAAAACCCATTCAAGAAAGGAGCGACATTTCTCAAAGTAGGAGCAAGAGCACTCCATGTGCATGCACTTGACCATGTAATATCTCCCATCCAGTTGAAAACCTAACAAATGGAAATCCCATGGGTGCACTTGCAGTAGGCAGAATGCTGATTCGATGTCAGACTTTGCTACTAACGTGCCTGGTCTCAGCCTCTGCAGCATTTCTATCGCCTGATCCAGAGATGCATATTTCACAGTGCACAGGGCCCCATCAATAGCATCATTCAGTGATTGGCCCCTAGGAGCAGAGAAGTTATGAATTAGGCAGAACTCTCTCCCTCAGCGGTGAACAAACAAAACCTTCCACCGGTACAGTATCAAATGGGCCATCTACCCTCCCCAACCGCAACTCCTTCACAACTTTGGCTACCGCTGCCGCCTTGTTGTACCTTACTGATTGTGGCAGTAAGATACCCCTATGTAGCCAGGTGCAGGAATCCTAAAACCATTCTTGAAGCCTTCCAAAACAATATGGGCTGTGTTTGGGCAACTATATTTATTCAACCATGGTATCAAAGCCGTTGTCCTTATCACGGTGTGAGCCTTGGTGAGGAGTAAATCCTCATTCTTGCTTTTTACCTCCTTTTTCCCTTGACTTTTTATAGCATTTTGATTCAGGGTGTGAGGTGAGGCCACAGAAGGAACATGCATGCTTAAATCTGCATGAGCCCGGGGGCCTGGTGCAGGTTCACCTATTGAAATCCCAGCAAGCCCGCCTTCTGCCGCCCCCCCAACCGTGTTAGCAAATGAGCCCACTCGAAAGGACTGCCCTCGTATATTATCTTGATTCACAGTTTGATTCACAGTTTTCATGTGACACAGCCACATGATGACGTCAATCTTATCCCAGGTTAAGGCAGGGTCAGTTGCTATCGCCCTCCTGAACTCCTTGGCATATTCTTTCCATCCCACTCCCCCTATATTCATCATGCGCACAGGCAAACCTATTTTGGTAGCACGCCATCTGCTCGCCTAACCCAGGGAAACGTTCCACTGTTATTGCATGATAATTTGGGAACCCTTTTATCCAATTCACCAAAGTTTCCTCAATCTTCTTCTTGGGAGACCATTTACCCCAATCCCTAAGTCTTTTTGCTTCTTCCTTCTCATCTTTATCAATTAATAAGGAAAACATATTCACATATTCCCCTTTCCAATTTTTAGTTTGAGCCTAGCGTTGCAGCCCGCATGCGCTGCTCGCTATGCAAAGCTTGCACTAGTCAAGTATGCTGTGGAAGCCTCGATAACTCTTCTCCCATATTTTTGATTGGCTGGTGTCATTGTCCTTGGTAAATACTGGCTTCCGATTGATAATGAGGTTTGTTAGTCCCTCCTTGTTACCGCCCTTTCGCCTTTTGTTACCTCCCATGAGGACTGAATCTTTTACTTGTGGCGTTACACTGCCTCCTTCATAAGTCGGCAAGCACATTTTTTTTAATTTGCAGCACGGTCCGCTTTCACTTTAACATCCGCGCTTATTTTTTAAATTAATTTTCAGCGCAAATGCTTGTTTTGATATTTACGCTCAAGCGAAATCATGTTTTAGTGTCATTCAAATTAGATTTTTAAAACTGAACGAAGGATGCTTTTGCCTATGCCCATCAGGAGCGCAATTTCTACTTTGTTATTAATTTCATACATAGATTTACATATGTGTTAAACATGCCCAGCGGATATGCACGTTCTGCTGAAAAAACAAGACTAGGTTTATGGAAACCGCGCCTTCTTCTCAAAGTTGTCATGTGATGTAATGTTTGATTCTGCGGGTACTACACTATAGGTTGACTTCTGGTGAAAACATCCAGTGGCTTCCTCTTCCACAATGATACCTTTTGCAGGATTGCTACAGGGTCCTCAGCGCATAGTAAGGTTTTATTGCGGCCGGGTGCATCAGGTGAAGTAATCAAATCGTCCCCTCCTGCAAGATTAATGCTGGTGGCCTCAACACTCTTGGAAGAAGCAATCATATACATCAATGAAGTGTTGCCAGAGGCACCGGAAGCTACTGGCTCACCCATTTGTAACGCAGCACCAGGGTCATAAGGAAACGAGGGGACCCCCCCCGCTCCCTTGCACGGTAGATGGAAGAGTCGCCCAACGCACTCAGTGAGGAGCTCTCAGGCCAGGTTACTGTGTCAAGAACCTCCCCTTCCCTCTCAGCTCGTGCCTCTCCCCTCGCCCCCACACTACATGGGCATATATTACGCCACTCCCACGGACTGCCCTTGCTGCTGTCCCTTGTTTTAGGGGTCATAAAGGCAGCATCAATAACAGACATGTTTACAAACTTTTCATTCATCAGCCCTCAGCAGCAAAAAGGAGGCTTTTGAGAGCTTAAGGATGGGCCAAGGCATTAACCCAGTAATGTAATTCACAGTTAAAGGGTGTCTGATGTCACTCCCACTATCCCTTTAGTGAATTGTCTACTGGGAGGAGCCTAACACAATATTCATTGCTCAAACGTTCACCCCTAAAGTTAGGCAACGCATTTAGAAATAAAAGAGGTAATGCCTCATTTTAGTTTTAAGGTTTTAGAAAACAAGCATTTGCAATGCAATAGGTCTCGCATTTACGCTAGTTTAAGCTATTGGCATTGTAAATGACAATGCTTTTTATTTATATTTTAAAAACAAAAACAAAAGTAAAAGGCATTGTTATTTGCAATGTCAATAGCTCAGACTCGCGTAAATGCGAGACCTATTGCATTGCAAATGCTTGTTTTCTTTTACTTCTTGTGAGGGTTAGCCTTAACTGCGACACTGGAGCGTACGCGCAGTGGATGCGCGCAGCGGGCCGCTGGCGCGCTGAAGGCGCACCTAAGGCAAGCCCGTCTGCGCCAGTCTGGCCGGGTCCAGGGGCCGGACCCCTGGTCCAAAGATGAGATATTCCGCATTAGAACTGCAATCCCTAGCCACAGGTAAGCATGCACTTAATAACAATGCCATAGCCAAATTAAGCACCGAAAAAATCCTGTGGCACAACGGGACAGTTAGCCATACGAGCCTGAGACCAGCACCTCACAATAGCATCAGGTCAGGGTACCCTCCTGGCTTAAAAATAGCAGTCTTAAATACGAGATCTCTACAGAAACATCATCTGGAGATCTTTGCGCTTCTCCAGGAGGGGGTTATTGATATACTGGCACTCACGGAAACTTGGTTAGGTGACACATCTGTCCCGAATATCATCGCTGCCCTCCCAGGTGACTTTGATGCCCTCTGGCACAATAGGCAAGATAACAGGAGAGTAGGGGGAGTGGCGATCCTTTGCTACATCAGGATCATGGCCACCAAGATAACAGCAGAGAGCGTAGATAACACAGATATGCTAGGAGTTAAAATCTCCTTTAAATCCTCTTGTTTCCTTCTCCTGGCAGTCTACCGCCCCCCGGAGGCAAGCCCTGGGTTCAACAACTACTTCACAGAGACCGTGTCTGACCTCAGCACACGGTATCATCGACTCGTGGTGGTTGGAGACTTTAACCACCATTGGGGAAAAAACTCCACGAGAGCCGCATGCCAAACAGCTTGACATGGCAATGTCCTCCATGGGGCTCCATCAACGGGTGGATCGCCCAACCCACATTAAAGGGCACACTTTAGATCTGGTCTGGTCCTCTAACCCTCGGGATAGGCTAACTGACATTTGGCCCTGCGCCTGATCGGACCATTCGTTAATCTCGTGCTGGGTTGCAATGGATAGCCCAGTTTCACAAACTCCTCTCAAGTGAAGGAAAGTGCGGAGCTGGAACAAAATTCAGGCAGATAACTTAGTGGATACACTACAGAGGCTACCTTCACCCAAATTTGAGGAAGGTAACATTGACTTAGAAAGCAAAACTAACACCCTACAAACTGCTATTGAGCGGGTAGCTGCAGAACATAGCGAAAGAAGTAGACATAAAGGCAAGGGGCCCCCCTGGTTTAACGAGCCACTGAGGGAAAGCAAACAAAGCCTCCGCTAAGCCGAGAGACGGTGGCGGAAGCTTACGACCCCGCTGAACTAACAACCTATAAATCTCTACTCACATTTTATTAAAAATCCATCATATCAAGGAAAGCTGAGTACTATGCAGCGCGAATCACCGACGCGCCAAATATACAAAAGGAGACTTTTAAGATCTTGAAAGAACTCAGCAAAAAGTCAGATGCAAACCTCGCAGTAGCACCCACTGACTGTAACATCCTACAGTCCTTTTTCCTCCAGAAAGTAGCAGACATCCTCCTAGAGATTGAAAACACCCCATCACCTTGAGCTCCCTGGAGCTGTCCACACCCCTACCCCTCACTGGTCATCTTCTTATTAGCTTCCCTCAACTAGACTCAAGGTCTTTAATACTCCTGGCAAATGGCACCAAATCAGGCTCTCCTGCCGACCCATGTCTGCCACGTACCTTCAGGATGGCGCTCCCTGCCCTGGAAAGTCAGATTCTCTTCCTCCTGAATAATTCCTTGGCGACTGGCCAGGTCCCCGTAAACCTGAAGGAGGCTAGAGTTACTCCTCTGTTAAAAAAACAAGGGGCAGACCGGACTGAACAAAAAAATTATAGGCCTATCTCCCAGCTCCCTTTCCTGGCAAAGGTTGTGGAGCAACACATCTTGAAGACCATCTCTGCATTCCTGGAGGAACACAAGCTACTCCAATCCCACCAGGCAGGTTTCAGAGCCAACCATAGTACAGAGCTGGTTATGTTATCAGTTCTGGACGAACTTTGGATTAAGGCCGACAACAAAGAATCGAGCGCCCTGATTTTATTAGACCGGTCAGCGGCGTTCGATACGGTCTGCCACACAAAATTATTGACCCGGCTGGCGGACTTGGGCATTCGGGGGCAGGCCCACAAATGGTTAGAATCCTTTTTATCAGGACGAGCGCAGAGGATCCAACTGGGCGAGCAGGTATCGGAAAAGGGCAACATCTCGTGTGGGGTCCCTCAGGGCTCCGCACTGTCCCCTCTCCTCTTTAATATATACCTACAACCTCTGGGGGCTGCGCTAGCCAAAATGGACTGCCGAGTATTCAACTACGCGGATGACACCCAACCCATCCTAAGGATCGATAATTCGGCCCATGCCCAACAGTCAGCCCTGAGCATACTCAGGTTCACAGTTAACTGGATGACTGCTAAGTCCCTAAAAATCAATCCAGACAAAACTGAAGTCCTAGCCATCTCAACTAAAAACAACCCCAGGCACAATCTGTTCGACTCTGAGCTCTCTATGACCTATCAAGTAAATTCTGTGGTCGGAACATGTATAGGTCTTCTAAGACAGCTGAGGAAACTGGTCCTTCTTCTTTCGGTCTCGTCAATGAAAACAATAGTATCAGCAACTATTGTTTCAAGACTTGACTACGGCAACGCGCTCTATGTCGTGCTACCCCAGAAACTTACTAACAAACTGCAGGTAGTGTTGAATGACGCAGCCAGGCTAATCTTTAAGCTGCACTGAAGAACTTGTGCCACTACCTTGCTGAGCAAGTTCCACTGGCTGCCTATTAAGCAAAGAGCGAAGTTTAAGGGATTGTGCATTACCCACAAAGCTCTATACGGACACGCCCCAGGGTACATAAAAGAACGTCTACTCAAAATATGTGCCAGGGCACGTGCTGCACTCAGCGGAAGCTGGCTGACTGACCTGCCCACGTTTTAACACTACATCCAAAGGAGGGCGAGTGTTTTCGGTCCTTCTGCCACAACTTTGGAATCAGTTCCCCGTTAATCTCCGGAAAGAACCCAGACTTCTCCCCTTCCGAAAACAACTACAAACTTTCCTTTTTAGGGAACCATTAGATACGGCTAAAAGACCTTTATGTACCTGGAGACTTTCCAGCCTTTGACTGTGTTTCTTCTCTTTCCAAAGCGCTAAGAGACCTGTCGGTGTACACGCGCTATACAAGAGTAAATTAACATAACAAATTAACATGTGTCTACCCAGACAATCTCTGGAGGACTATAGCTCTCCCAAACCTAAGCTTGGTAACACTTGCATCATGCCTGCTACCATCGCATCCTTTTTCTTGGCGTGCTCTCCCTGCATTGTTGTACTCACTTTTTGCAGCTCAGGTCCACCATTGTCTTGCACTGGACCACTTTGATCTGCACCGCCGGTTGCCACACTACCCGCAGCTGCTGGAACTGCCTCTACTTTCTGTGTCCCCGCCTGCTTTAACCCTTCAACTTGTGCCACCTGCCTCCTGGCCCCCTCCAAGGCGTCCCCCTCGTTCAGCCAGGCCCAATTGCCCACGGAAGTGGTCCATGTCCCTGCCTTAGCTAACCACGGGAGCACCGCTGCTAGACTGGTCACCATATGTGGGTGCCCAGGCACACCCCTTGCTGGGGCCTCGCAGGGGACCGAAACTAGCTGGCTAGGGGCCCCTTCAAAACAGGGATCTCCTGCTGGCACCACAATGACCGGTTGACTGAGGCCCCCGTATCTCCCGGCGTACTCCCTGCTGGAGTTGGCCCATTCACCCCTTCAGATGGGAGTCCTCCTCCCGCGGCCGAAGGCCCTGCAGTCTCCACATCCAGTGACCTCGGGGGCAAGGGCCCCACACCATGCCCACTTGGATTTAGCTTTTTGAGGACCGAACGGAATGCAGCTCTAGGGGCTACCCCCGCTCGCCTAGGCCTTTCCTATGCTCCATCCTGTGCCTCAAACCGATTCCTCAAGTCCATGAGGGACTGCCCCATATCTTCCATCCTACGTATCATCGCCTCCATCTACTCCTCCATCCTTGAGCGTTTCTCTCACCTCTTTACCTTAGGCGCTATGACCCATATAAGTTTATACTAGTAATTTTATGGTGGGTTGGTTGACCCAACTAATCACGCACTGTTCACTTGATGCTTCCGCATTTAATTCAATTTGTTGATTTATTCACCATACTCCAAATTTTTCTTATTATACTTTGTTTTATTCAATGTTCAAATTATTTTCTGTTGAAATCATATTTTTTCATCAACTGATTGTTCATAGGTACAAACAAAATTTACATGGTCTCGATTATATCTCGATACATCTGTTTGATATTATTCATTTTTCCATGGTCACAAACAATTTCTTATGAAGCCCAATGCATTTCGGCACCCGAGCGGTGCCTTCATCAGGGGCAAACCTAAGGAAATCAATAAATAAAATGATATCAGTAACCATCTTTATTACACCTCATGGGGGCTTGTGTGAGTACTAATGGTTATATATATATATATATATAACCATTAGTACTCACACAAGCCCCCATGAGGTGTAATAAAGATGGTTACTGATATCATTTTATTTATTGATTTCCTTAGGTTTGCCCCTGATGAAGGCACCGCTCGGGTGCCGAAATGCATTGGGCTTCAGGGGCAAACCTAAGGAAATCAATAAATAAAATGATATCAGTAACCATCTTTATTACACCTCATGGGGGCTTGTGTGAGTACTAATGGTTATATATATATATATATATAACCATTAGTACTCACACAAGCCCCCATGAGGTGTAATAAAGATGGTTACTGATATCATTTTATTTATTGATTTCCTTAGGTTTGCCCCTGATGAAGGCACCGCTCGGGTGCCGAAATGCATTGGGCTTCATAAGAAATTACCATTAGTACTCACACAAGCCCCCATGAGGTGTAATAAAGATGGTTACTGATATCATTTTATTTACTGATTTCCTTAGGTTTTCCCCTGATGAAGGCACCGCTCGGATGCCGAAATGCACTGGGCTTCATAAGAAATTGTTTGTGACCATGGAAAAATGAATAATATCAAACAGATGTATCGAGATATAATCAAGACCATGTACATTTTGTTTGTACCTATGAAAAATCAGTTGATGAAAAAATATGATTTCAACAGAAAATAATTTGAACATTGAATAAAACAAAGTATAATAAGAAAAATTTGGAGTATGGTGAATAAATCAACAAATTGAATTAAATGCGGAAGCATCAAGTGAACAGTGCGTGATTAGTTGGGTCAACCAACCCACCATAAAATTACTAGTATATACTAAGGAGTGACTAGCCTTAATAATCACAGCACCAGTGGATTAATAGCAATAAACAAGAATACAACGGAGTGCTCCACACAAACCCCATAACCATCAATATAAGTTTATAGCACACTAAACCTTAGTCAACAAAATGACCAACCACCTGTGTACCACAACCCCTCAAACTGACTATTCCAAAAACCAACTGGATGCCACAGTCCCTAGCAAATGACCAGCCTACTTCACCTGAACAGGGACCAGAACCACTAAACCAACTAAACTTAAATGGCAGTCCCAGAAATAATGATCTCCCCGAGCACCTATTACAATACTAACATTTTGACCAGCTGATTTATAATTTTTAAATTGGAGTGCAGCGGTTGCCACATCAATTTCCTATAGTCCCAGAAATAAAACAGCTGTTGGCCTAGCAGGCCAACATATTGCCCCTCACCTGAAAAAGGGGACCTCCCTTACAGCCACTTCCACTCCCAGATGACCAGTAAGCCGCATAAGCAGCCAGAGCCACTTCTGCAATACCAATAATGCGGGGCAGATGAGTATATACTCGAACCTGTGTGGCTCCCAGCTACTGTGTGGGCAAAAAAGCAAAACAGCTGATCCGCGTTTTTCTACTGAGCAGCCAACCTGCAAGGAAGACAAGAAAAACACAGGTTAGATGAAAAAGCAGCCAGAGCCACCACCGCAATACCAATCATGCGGGGCAGGTGAGTATACACTCTAACCCGCATGGCTCCTAGCTGCTGTGCCAACAATAGATTCAAACAGCTGATCCTCGTTTTTCCCCGCGAGGAGCAGCAGAACTGCCCGGAAAACACCAAAGGAAAAAACTCCGCCCCAAATTGAGGCAGGAAATTCCGTCGCGTGGACTGAGTAGTCTTTAGTGTGAGGAGCGGCGAGGAAAGAGACTGTCTCGCTGCTCTGTTGGCTTCTTTAAAGGGTCGGCTCGTGACCTGCTGTGACCGGCAAGATCCGGCTTAGCCCAACCTCCCACAGCCCTTCACTAACCAAGCAGGAGGCGAGTTAAGGGCTGGTGCCAGTGGTGCCATCTATGCAGTCACCAGCCCCGCCCCTCAACGGCATCCGGGACCTGCATCAACCGCCATAGATGCGGCGTTCCCAAGTTCCCGTTTGGCGCCTTTGCAGGCTTAGTCCAGAAGGAGTGGTAAGCAGCTTGTTTTACCAGATCTAATCATATAGTGTAGATTAAATGAAAAAGAATGACACACTGTATTTATAAAAGTATGTCTATTTATTATACAACACTCACTAACACATTGGTATATCTCCTACCCGGAGATATCAGCACAAATACACACAATACTTCAATTGAAAGCAAGTAAGTGAGCACAATACACAGTGGTCTTCAGGGGGAGACCAAACCATATATTAAGAAAGTGGAATGGGAACTGCGATCAGAGTCAGGACTTGGACCAGGAGACTCAACAGAGCTGGGGACACAAGGAAGCACCCAAGGTAAGTTCCCAGGAACCCCACGGAGGCTGTGTGCAGAGTGGGAAAACAGCCACATACTCAACAGAAGTCAACGGGAAAGTCGCAGGTGCAGTTTTGAAGAAGAGCCCTTCCTAGTGGACCCTGGTGAAACCCGGTTTAATGCGGAATGTTGGAGAGTCACCCCACCCGTGGATACTCAAGGATACCTACACCAGGGAAGCCAGGTGCATAGGTGCGAAGTGACGTCGGAAACCACAATAGACCACAATGGAGGACTTCAGAAAAGATGCCGCTGGTGAAGACTGTGCAAGAGTCCAGTGGAATCCAAGGGTGGATTCTTGAAGAGAAGAACCTTCAAGCCAAGAGAACAGAGTCTATGCCACTCTGAGGTGACCAGGAGGCATGGGAGAGCAATGACCACTGATGACAGAAGATGCAGGTGTTATGACTGTGACGTCACTGCAGCTGTGAGGACAAGGCAACTCTGTGGAAGACCAGGAGCCGTTCATGAGCTGTCCCACACCGGAAGTTGAGAACCAGGGGGGCAGGTGTCCGCGAGAGCACCAACAAGCCTTGGCAGCAGCAACAGACATGGAAAAGGATAAAGGAGCAACATTGGGACCAGCAAGGTCCAAGGGACTCACCAAGTGCAGGAGTGCAGGAGAGTCAAAGCAGGCCCCTAGCAAGCTGGGGAGCCCCCTGAAGCAAATGTAGGCCCGTGAGAGGTCACACAGGCCGAAGGCACAGGAGTCTCAAGAGTACCTTAAGCAGCTCTCTAAAGATGAAGGCCCACGGTGCAGAGGATGCGATGAGGATGAAGATCTTGGCAGGAAGAGATCCTGGAGCTTCTTGTATGCCAAAGATCTCAGGAGTGCAGAGCCAACCATCCTTGGCAACGTCATGTCTACGTGGTGCACAGGGGTTCGGTCCCAGTGGTTCCGACGATGGATAATGGCCTCAAAATTGCAGAGAAGACAGGTCAGGCCTCGAGGGAGATGCCGAACCTCCACCTGTGTTTCTGAGCTTTTCAAAGTCTGTGGGACTTTAGAAGCAGCAGACCAGTCTGCTTCATTGCTGTGCCTGCAGATGCAAGGGAGTGACTCCTTCACTCCATGGGAGATGACTTCAGGTGTCCTTGATGCCACAGATCTGTTGAAGATCCTGGATGAAGCACAGACACAGTAGACCAAAAAGATTTGCAGAATAGCAATACCAGGACCAGCAGGAATCTTATGTGATGCAGTCTTGGTTCTATGTGAAGCCCAAGTGTCCAGGCAGTCGAAGACTGACATGGTTTCAGGCTTGAGTCAAGTCCGACAACGAATCCGAAGACCCACCCACAGGCAAGCCCTTTTAAACCCTAAAAAAGGGGTTAGGCCGACTCAGGGGTCCCTCCCAGAAACTCCCATGCCATTTGTCCTTTGTCCAGTTTTGTGCCTGAGCGGGAGCCAAGGGCTCCCAGAACTGGTTCTAACCAAACGTGCCCTTCAAAGCAGTCTTGTGGCGTGGCAAGCACCCCCACCCCATCCCAATACACCAAGTCCTGTGTGAGAGGTGGTCACAGGAAACCGATTGTTCTACCTTTCTCTGCTCAAGTTTAGCTCCGCAGCAGGAGGGCAGAATCGTGTCTGGGGTCGGCAGCACCACTACTTTGCTGGCAGACCCTGGAAGGCTGTTACCAGGAGTACTGGGGGCTTTCCAGAGGAGCCCCCCAGTGCATGGAATCATACCTCCAACACCGATATTGTTGTAGGGGTATGATTCCAACATGTTTGATACCAAACATGCCAAGGTTCGGCACAGCCAATATATAGTTAGCCATCGTGTAATAAGCCTGTGACAGGAAACCTATTGTTCTACCTTCCCCTGCAGCAGGAGGGCAGAATCATGTCTGTTGTCAGCAGCAACATTAGCTTCCTGTTATACCCTGAAAGGCTGGTAACGGGAATACAGGGGGCTCCCTTGGTGAGCCCCCTAGTACATGGGGTTCTACTGGAATCTGTGTTGGGGTAGGATTCCAACATGCTTGATACCAAACATGACCGGTTTCGGTGCAGCCAATATATAGTTAGACATCTCGTAATTGACTTGCTGTCGCTATAAGTATTGAATGGCTGACTGCACTTACAAAGCCTGGAAAATTGACTCTGGGGCTTGTAGGGGGTGTCCTGCTCATGCTGGGCATCCTCACACTTATAACCCAGCACGCTGCCTTCAGGATTGAAAGGCCTGCCTTAGGGATGACTTATAGGTTTCAGCAGCCAGGGTGCCTGACTCCGGACCACAGTATTCACGATTCGATCCCCAGCATCGGCGGCAGGTTAGCCCAGCACCATGTGACTCTGGGCAATAGCTCGCTTAGTCTTCCCGACGGCACCTAGCGCCTTGACACCCTCAGGTAATTGTGCACATTACAAATACTGCATTTCATTTCAAGTGTAGTGATGTCAGATATAAGGAAGCAATGGCAGGCCTGTAGTCACAGTTTGAGTGGTCTCTCATAGGTGGCATAATACATGCTGCAGCCTATGGGAGACCCCAAGTGTACCTATGCCCTGGGTACCTTAGTAACATATACTAGGTACTTACATGGGTATACCAGTAGCCAATTGTGAATATACCAAAGTACTTACCATGAAAAATATAGGGAAGAATCACAGAGGCTGGGGTCCTGATTAGCATGATCCCAGCCAGACTAGTCAAAAAACACACTGACCCCTGCAAAAAGTGGGGTTAACCATGAAAGCAAATCCTACTTTTATACATGGCCATAAAGAAATGATGTGCTAAAAACAAAAATAGTTTAATGCACAACAGGCACATATGTGTGCTGCAGGAGATGAAGTGCCTTTCTGATACTGCATGCCCCACTTAAGAAATGTCTGTACAAAATCCCAAAACAAGAGAAATCACATTTTTTTTCCAAAATGTCAAAGTATTTTATTGTTATTTGGGGCTACAAAGAGAAGGTGGAGGAAAAAAATGCGGGGTATCAGACAGTCATAATGAGAAAGATACTTGTGGAACAATAGTGCATTCAAGAACGGTACCAAATATAATTATCCGATTGCAGATTTACACACATTACTGATTACAAGGATATTGATTGTGAACCCAGGGTGGGGTGGAGGGGGGTTGGAGGAATAGGACGGGGCTAGGGGGAGAGGGATGACCTAAGGGAGCCCCAGAAAGAGAAGAAACCGGGCTAGAAGAAAGGGAGAGAGAGGAAAGAGATGTCTAGATAGAAAAGCAGTTGGGAATGTGATGGTATGTATTGTAATTATTAGGCACCTTAAAGCAGGTGGGAGATTGGGTGAGCTCCAACGTTCAAGGTAGGAATATTGTGGTTTGCCGACGACCTCGCGCCACTAAAGAACCCTCCCAGCAGACCCAGAAGCAAGAAGGCATCCTGGTTTACCGACGACCTCAAGGACTCCAAGAAGACCTGCCGCACCCTCGAGAAAGCCTGGCTCCTCGACCGGACCACCGACAACATGACCGCCCTCAAACACGTTACCCGCAAGCACCACCAGCTCATCCGCACCACCAAGAAGAAATCCCTGAAGGAACGACTGGACAACAACGCCCACGACAGCAAAGAGCTCTTCACTATCGTCAAGGAGTTCTCCAACCCCAGCACCGGCACCAACGACATCACTCCGTCACAAGACCTCTGCGACTCCCTCGCCTCGTTCTTCCACCGCAAGATCGCCGACATCCACAACAGCTTCGGCGCCCCACCCACGCACCCAACCGTCGAACCAACGCCCCCCACCGCCACCCTTCACACCTGGACCACGGTGACCACCGAAGACACAGCCTGCACGATGAACACCATCCACTCCGGATCACCGACCGACCCGTGCCCACACCACGTCTTCAACAAGGCCGACTCCACCATCGCACCCCAACTCCGGAACATCATCAACGCCTCCTTCAACACCGCCACCTTCCCGGAGAGCTGGAAGCACGCCGAGATCAGCGCCCTCCTGAAGAAACCTACAGCGGACCCCACCGATCTCAAAAACTTCCGCCCCATCTCGCTCCTCCCTTTTCCTGCTAAAGTCATCGAGAAGATCGTCAACAGACAGCTGGCCGCCTTCCTCGAGACGAACGGATCCCTCGACCCCTCGCAGTCCGGCTTCAGAGCCAACCACAGCACCGAGACCGCCCTCATCGCAGCCACCGACGACATCCGGACCCTGCTCGACAAGGGGGAAACAGTGGCCCTCATCCTCCTGGACCTCTCCGCTGCGTTCGACACGGTCTGCCACCGCACCCTAGTCCAGCGCCTCAGCAACATCGGTATCCAAGAGAAGGCACTGGAGTGGATCATCTCGTTCCTCGCCGGAAGAACACAAAGAGTCCGCCTCCCCCCGTTTCGCTCCGAGGCCACCGAAGTCATCTGCGGCGTCCCGCAAGGATCTTCACTCAGCGCCACCCTCTTCAACATCTACATGAAACCTCTCGCAGCCATCGCACGCCAGCACAACCTCAACATCATCTCTTACGCCGACGACACCCAGCTGATCCTCTCCCTCACCAGAGACCCCGACACCGCCAGAACCTGCCTACACGAAGGGATGAAAGACGTCGCCGAGTGGATGAAGGACAGCCGCCTGAAACTGAACTCGGACAAGACGGAAGTCCTCATCCTGGGATCTTCGCCCTCCGCCTGGGACGACTCCTGGTGGCCCCCAGCCCTGGGCACCGCACCCAAGCCAACCGACCACGCACGCAACCTGGGCTTCATCCTGGACCCCTCCCTCTCGATGACCAGACAAGTCAACGCCGTCTCCTCATCGTGCTTCAACACCCTGCGTATGCTTCGCAAGATCTTCCGCTGGATCCCGACCGAGACCAGGATGACTGTCACCCAGGCACTCGTCACCAGCCGACTGGACTACGGAAACGCCCTCTACGCCGGAACCACAGCCAAGCTACAGAAAAGACTCCAGCGCATCCAGAACGCCTCCGCCCGACTCATCCTGGATGTCCCCCGACGCAGCCACATCTCCAGCCACCTGAGGAACCTGCACTGGCTCCCCGTCGACAAGAGGATCACGTTCCGGCTCCTCACCCACGCACACAAGTCTCTCCACGACCTGGGCCCAAAGTACCTCAACGACCGCCTGACCTTCTACACGCCCACCCGCCAGCTACGGTCCACCAGCCTCACCCTCGCAGCCGTACCACGCATCCGAAGAGCCACCGCCGGAGGAAGATCCTTCTCTTACCTGGCTGCCAAGACTTGGAACTCCCTCCCCATCCACCTTCGGCTGACCGAGGACCATCTCGCCTTCAGGAAACAACTCAAGACCTGGCTGTTCGAGCAGTAGCATACCCCTCCCCCCAAGCGCCTTGAGACCCTCCCGGGTGAGTAGTGCGCTATACAGATGGCATGATTGATTGATTGATTGGTTTAAGGAGGTTTTATTTTTTGCATGTATAAGTATAAACTATTCCATTGTTTCTGAGACGTCTGGTTAGTGTAGGTGTTGTTAGCGATGGCATTATCCACTCATTTCGTGAAGCAGACCCACACCCACCATTTGTGATATGAGAGGGTTTAGAAGGATTTCCATTGTATTTAATTCCTATTCTTAATAGGAGGTCCATGAGGCTCATGTCTGATTGGTTTGGTTTCAAGGTGGTTGGATGGGCCCTGGTGTATAAGGTGACTGTAAGGACATTTAAGACGATATCAATGTTGAAGATTGCACTTATGGTCTTCTAAATTTTGTTCCAGAATTACTAGAGCTTACCCAAATTGAATACCATATGTGTAAGGGTACCTGGGGAGTTTTGGCAGTTTCGGCAAATGTCTGGTTGTAGAATCCCAACTTTGGAACGTTTTTCGGAAGTCCAGTAGGCTTTATGTAGGATCCAGTATTTATCTTTGGGGAAGATTTTATTTTTGACAGATATGTCCAGATTTGTTTCCATGGAAGTTCGTTTTTGTTGTTGTTTATTTTTGAGGAGTTCAGTGACTTATAAATTGAAGATGCAGCATCAGGCATTTTAGACAGTTTAAGAAGTTAAGGGAATTAGGTCTGAGTTGTGTGGGATAGAGTTCCTTTTCATCGTAACCTTCAGTTTGAGGAAGTTGCAGAATTCAATGTTTTTGAAGTTGTGGGATTTCTGTAATTCTGCAAATGTTTTGGAAATGTTGGTGAGCCAAGATCTTTGAGGAACAAAATATTATTAGATGACCAAGATGGGAAAGTGCCATCTATTTAAATTTTTGCTTTGTTCCACAGGGAGGCAACGTCTGAGTTTTGGATTTTGCAATGATTTGAGGGCCGAGATAGTGTTCTTGAGAATAGTGTGAGAGTGTTGTAGTGGTGACGTTTTCAAAGTGAGCAGTGAGATTAGGGCATATGGGTTTATCACTGCTTCCTCAATATAAATCCAAAGCAGAGCTTCTAGTTGTGTAGGATGTAACCACCAAGTGGCTTGTTTGATAACAAAGGGAAGTTAGTAATTGAAAAAATTGGGAATGTTAAGGCCTCCGTTTAAAATTCTGTTAGTTTCTTGAGTGCCAATCTCCCTTTCTTCCCCTTCCAGAGGAATTCAGAGATTTGGTGTCAATATTATTAAAGAAGGTGTCCAATACTTGTAAGGGGGAGCAGGGAGTAATAACATTTATTTGTGGGGCAATTATTTTAATATATTTCATGCAACCCCACTGTGTTCTAAATTTCGGCAACTAGGCTGTCAGTGTCTTTTATTTTCTTTTGGAGATATTCCTCAATTTGTTTTCTTTGTGTCTTCAAGGTTGTTTTTAAAGAGTAGCCCTAGGTATTTGACTTCTGAGGATTGCCAGTGTAGTTTGGTTTTGTTCACAATGGATGGGAGAGTTAGGTTGTTCAAAGGGGAAATTTGGTCTGATCAAGATTTAAGGAGTAGCCTGAGACTTGAGTGTAAGATCTAATTTTAGACAGGATTGCTGGGATGGGAGTATCAGCTTCTTGTGAGAAAATGAGTATGTTGTCAGCACAGGTGACAACTTTGTAGGGAATCTTCCCAATGAAGATGCCTTAATGTGTATGTTTGTTTGTTCTGATGGAAACAAAGCTGGGTTAGATGATTAGAAGATAGAGAAGGGGGAAGGGGCAGCCTGCGAGAAGAATGCTAGAGTTATTTGGTTAGTCACACAGCTGTTTGTTTAGAGTGATCCAGAAATTTGGGCCTTCGGCCTTAGCGATGTATTTATTGATAAAATAGAGTGAAGGAGTGATTGGTTTTAACTTGGTTGATTAGCCACCTGCAATCATTGTTGTGGGTGCTGTCCTCAACTTCTATATTCGCTTTATTAGTTATCAGTTTAATGACCCATTTTTTTTTTTATTGGCTGGGGAGGCGGAGACGCTCCGTATACCTTGATATCATATGGAGTTGCATTCTTTTTGTCCCAATTTAGTTTCTTGCAATAGTATTATATCACCTTTGAGTTTAGTAGAGTAATCTAAAACTTTCCTGCGTTTTACAGGGTGATTGATACCTTTGGTATTGAGGGAGAAAACCTTTAGTGATATTAGCCGTAATTCTAGTTGGTGTTGAGAGGGTCCACGTTAGCACATGGGTCCGAATTAACACCACATCTTATCACTAGAGACACACATAATGAATGTCATTTGGTATGTTAAAGAAGCATAGTTGTGGTGATTGGTGGAGTGCTAGTGGGGAACTAAGGTGGCGTTTGTACCAGCAGTTGATTTAGCGAAGTGTGATGATCGCGATTGTGCCATGTGAATGAAGGAAAGACAGTTTATAGAAAATGAGAATGGACAGTAAAGAGAATGGACAGTGAAAGGGTAATCAGAAAATGAACAGTGGAAGGAAATAGGATGAAAATAAAACCCCTTAACCCGCCCATATCCCACCCACTAAGTACCTTCTGGGAGATGAGAGGAGGTGGATGTCCCTGGGGTTCTGTCCGCTAAAGGAGAAGGGAGAAAACATGGAAGCAGCAATCGCCACAAGGAGAGAACAACCAATACCAATAAATTGTCCTTAACATGAAGTCGTATCCTATGCATTCAGTGTACAACATTAAAACATGCTGTATTTAAAATTCTATGTCAGGACCGGAGGAGAGGATTATGCGTAACATACTTCTCTTTATTTGGTAGCAGCAGATTTTCCAAAGATATGCAACAAACTACCATTCCCATGAAGCTCTGGGAAGGAGAAAAACATCAACATCCAATGGGAGAACAGCTCCCTGCAAGCACCAATCTGGTCCACATAGTTTATAATATAGTCCGTCAACCGTGTTCCCTATTTCTTCGCTGCCCGCAGCCATACGATAAGTGACTCCTCATTGTCAGCTTGTTTCCTGTGAATTTTTCATGATTTTCATTGTTGGTTCCTAGATTGTGTATTTGCTATATACCTTTGCTTTGTAAGCCGGTTTAATTTCCATTTTGCTTTCTTTGATCACTGGAATGCTCTGCGCTCTTTCGCAATCGTGCTTCTTGGTGCAACTCTGAGATGCACCGGGGACCTCCCACCGCTAGAGAGTGCGCATGCGTTGCACCAGACTTGCGGTTTCGCTTTCCTTGATCGCGGGAACGCTCTGCGCTCCTTTGTGATTGTGCTTTTCGGTGCGACTCTGAGGTGCGGTGGGGACTTCCCACCACTAGAGGGTGCGCGTGCATCATGCCAGACCGGCGCTGTGGCATGGCTCTTTTCCCCTCATAGCGGGAGCGGAGCAGCGTGATGGAGCCAAGGAGCCTGCCGCCTGGAGAATGACCCCCCCACAGCGGGGTCTGTACAGCCCAGTTGGGCTTTAATTACAACAATCTTTCCTGACACCCGTACAGGGTCTTGTAAGCACTCCAAACCAGAATAGTGCTGACCAATTTCAGACATGCTTGACCCAGATGAGGTCCTCCACACGTGTTCTTCCGAATGGGCCCCTTCTGACAAGGTTGCAAGTTATGTAGCGGGCCGCATTCGCAAGCCGCTGGAGAAGGAATCGCGCAGTTGCCTTCAGGCAGAGTGCCCTCATCTTCTCTTGAGGGCAAGGAGGCCCTCACCCCTGAGCTGGACCCTCGAATTACCACCTTCCTTCAGGAGTTCATGAAGGATCCAAGAAAGGAATAGATAGGTTCTGGCGGGCGTGCCAGGACAAACTCCTGGATGTCTTCGGCCTATTGACAAAAAGTTTGGACATTGCAGAGGATGCTAAGTCCTCTTACTCTTTGATTTCCCTGCATGTTTTGTCTGGTTAAGCGCAACGTGCCATCATATTTTAGGAACTGCAAACTGCGCCCTGTCAACAGAGCGCCCTCGCTCTTTGTTAATCAAGGTTGACCCCAAGCAGGGGGACTTGACTGACTCCGAGGCAGGGGCGGTTGCTCGGGGGGTGGAGGGGTGTCTCTTTGGGGAGCCCTTTATCAAAGAGCTGGGCAAATTCGTAAATACTTTCACCTCACTGGACAAAGCCCAGTCATCCATTAAGAGAGTTTTTCATTCCTTTGTTTTCCATGGGACCGAACAAGGCAGGGGCCACCCGTCTGACAGTGCACAAGCACACTATAGCTCCAAAGGACAAGGCTCTTGGCAAGGCCATATCAAGACCAAGGCTGCTTCGCCAATTTCTACCGACAAGAGGAAAGCGTTTCAGAGGCAGGGGTGGCAGAGGAGCATCGACTACCAACTCTTCCGGTGAGTGTTCTCCCTTCTTCCGTTCTAAGTGTAGGGTGCCGGCTGGTGAATTGTACCCAGGCTTGATAGTCCATTAACAGGAATGCATGGGTGCTTCAAATGATCAAGGGGTTCCGCATACAGTTCCACAGCTCTCCCAGGCAGGTTCCCCGCCCATGTCCAATTCAGTTTTCAGACTACCAGGCTGGGTTGGTGGACACAGAGGTTGCAGCCCTCCTCTCCAAAGGGGCTATCGCCCACGCAATGCCTCACCCACAGGGGTTCATCAGCAATATCTTTCTAGTCGACAAGACAGGCGGGGGCTAGATGCCAGTCATCAATCTCCGGGAATTTAACGAGTTGCTGGTATAGTGTCACTTCCAAATGGAAGGTATCAATCTCCTGCGGGACGTCTTACGTACGGGGGATTGTCTGACCTGCCTCGACCTCAAGGATGCGTATCTGGCGATCCCAATATTCCCACCACACAAGCGTTTTCTGCAGTTTCTTTGGCACCACAAAACCTTTGGGTTTACCACTCTGCCTTTCAGACTCTGCTCCGCCCCTTGGTGCTTCACCAAGGGTTTCAAACCAGTTGTGGAGCATCTTCGAGTGCAGGGAGGCTGTCTTATTGTGTACCTGGACTATATGCTCTTCATGGATCAATGTCCTTGGAAACTGTCTCTCCACTTGCAGTTGGCAATCGACCTCCTACAGGGCCTGGGGTTCATCATAAATGAGAGCAAGTCTTTCCTGATCCCCTTCTAGAAAGCGGTCTTTCTGGGTTTCTTTATAAATACCGACTCAGCCACCTTCAATCTTCCGTCTCAGAAGATGACGAAGATATGCCACCAGTTGAGGCGTATCTTAGCCAGACAGAGGGTCTCTCTTCGGCAGATCGGTCGTCTAGTGGGCCTCCTCTCCTCATCTATTCAGGCCATCATTCCCGGGCCTCTCCACTACAGCGCCCTGTAGCGTCTGAAAGCTGCCCATTTGCGCAAGGGCCTCACTTGCTCTCAAATGGTTGCCCTGTCTGACGAGGCATGCCCCGAGATACAATGGTGGCTGGATCACATGGACGCTTGGAATTGCAGGGCAATTTTTGGTTCTGCCACAGACCTGGTCATAGAGTCGAACGCGAGCTGGTCAGGCTGGGATGCTTGATGTGGAGAGTTCTCCACCAGAGGGTTGTGGTCTTCAGATGAACAGAGCTTACATATCAATTGTCTGGAACTCTTAGCCGGGTCCTTAGCGGTCCGCTGCTGGACCAAGTATTTGATCCAGTTGTGCGTTTTCCTCAAACTGGACAACGTTTTATCAATCATTTGTGTGGAACCAGATCCAAAGTTCTTTCCGATCTAGCCGCCCAGTTTCGGCAGTTCTGCCTAGATCATCAGATTTCGGTCACAGCGGAATATCTACAGGATCAGGTGAATCAGGTGGCGAACTTCCAATGTCGTCATTTCAGGGATTCCAGTCTTTGGAAACTTCACCCAGAAGTATTTTTGATCCTGAACGACTGATGGGGCTCCTTCTCGGTTGACCTTTTGCCACCAGGATGGATCATCAGCTACCAAGGTTTTTCAGCTGGAGGCCCGATCCGTTGGACTGGAGCTGGAGCCGGGAAGTTGGCTACGCCTTTCCCCCCTTTGCGATGATCACCAGGGTGTCGGCTTAGGTCCGCGTCCGTGAGCCAAGCTGGTTCTGGTCATTCCCATTTGGAAGTACCAATTGTGGTTTCCGGTTCTTCTGGAACTTTCTTGGAATTCTCCAATCCGACTCCCCCTGTTTAGAGCGCTTCTTCTCAATCCGGACTTGCTCCCTCACGAAATGGTTCTGGACGGGTCTCTATCTCTCATGGTGTGGTAGATTTTAGGGGACCATGGTCGGGTCTGGGCCTTTTGTGCTAAGCTGAAAGCGTCTTGTCAAGAGCATGGGCCAGCAGTACCAACTAGTGTTACTCCTCAGCAGGGGCAGGTGGTCCTGTTTGTGTTTGCAATGGGATCTTGATCCTGTGGTCACTGAAGTAGTTCATGTACTTAATTTTCCAGCCGGTTTGGAGGCAGATGGTTTGGCCTATAGGACTATGCCAGTGGAGGGCTCTGCAGTGGGAGAACACCCTTTTGTGTGTCGTCTTCTCAGGGGGATGAAGCTCTTTTTGTCCCTGGAACCTGGAACCTCGTTACTCCACTCTTTGGGATGTAAAGCAGGTGATTTATCTGTTTTTTATCCTGGCAACCGAACGAATACTTGTCCAGGAAAGAGCTGTCTGCCGAACTTGCAATGTTACTTTGCCTGATTTCACGTCACAGGGTGTCAGATGTTTGAGCCCTAGTTATTTCGGGCAGAACTTTTTCTCTGTCCGGGGTCTCTTTCACAGTAAGTAGAAGGACTAAATGTAACACCACGGTCATATCATACCCAGTGTTTCCGAAGTTAACAAAACTTTGCGTGGTGCAATGTCTTAAGGCATATGAAGAGATGTCGGAAGAACTTTGTCCCCAGGGGAATGACAGCTCCTCATAGCTTTGAGGAAACTGCACAGGGTGGTCTCTTCTCCTACCATAGCCCGCTGGGTTTGGTGAATGCAAGAGGCTGGTATTGATCTCTCTTGTTTTGGAGCTCATTCAGCACGTGGCGCAATGACTACAAGGGCCTTTGCTCTGGGTGCCAGATTTGAGGATATAATGAATGCAGCCAACTGGTCTTCAGACTCTACCTTTCAAAGGTTTTACTTCAAACCAGTCTTGGACATGGCTCACTTGGTTGTGAGCAAACTTTAACCTAGCATAATCCTCCCATCTGCTCCTGACATAGAATGAGAAATTTCCTAGCTATTGTAACAGAAAGTTTCAATGTTATTAAGGACTCAGATTATCCTACCCACTTAGGCATATATTGATGACCCTCCCCGTCACTAGTAAGTATTGATTTTTATTCCAGAATTACAACTGTATAATGTTTCACATGAGCTTATTTACACTGTTACTTCTCATTACTGTTCTTTGCCTTCAGTTGCTTTTAATTCTGTATATTCCTCTGCAGAGTCTATCTAGTCCTGGGTTTTTGTTCCCGACAGTAAAGTTATGCCTTGTTTTGTAGAGACAGACAACAGTAGAAAGGATGCATAAAGATGGAGCTTAGGCGTGACTCACACGACGAAAGAGCCAGAGGGAACATGAACTAGGAGAAAAGCTGGCCTAACGGCTAGGGCGCTCGACCTCGGACCTGGGGATCTGGGTTCGAGTCTCGGTAACGACGCCAAAAACCTCCTGTGATTCTGGGCAAATCACTTAATTTCCCCGTGCCTAAAATGAATGCGTGTCCTCATGTAACGTAACTGGTGCTATGTAAAGCGCTCTGATACCCGATTCAGTTTGGGTCTAGTTCGCGCTATATAAAACTCTGTAAAAAAAAACTATGAACATGAACTATGTGGACCTGATTGGTTGGTGCTTGCAGGGTGCTGTTCTCCCATTGAATATTGACGTTTTTCTCATTCCCAGATCTTCATGGGAATGGTAGTTTGTTGCATATGTTTTGAAAATCTGGTTGCTGTCAAATAAAGTGAAGGAAGTTAAGCATAATTGTTGTGTTTACTTTATTTTGTCATGATTCTATTATTACATACAATATGTTCTATGCTCCGCACCCTGCTATTTGTCCCCTCTAGCTGTGAATTCTAGATTGCTGAGAGGACGTTAGAAGCTGGACGATGGGTAAAAGGTCTCTCCTTCCTGCTGTACCAGTGTTTTTTAACATGGAATAAAACTTTATCTTCTTCACTCGTGTCCGATTCCACTTTACAAGTGGCGACGAGTGGAACACTGGGGAATCAATGCATGCCTACACGCTTAGCCGAGCCGTTTCACAGAGCCGCCTAATTCTGGCCAGAATTAAACTGTACAAATGAAGGACAAGTCGAAGGAAGGACAAGAACTATACAGTCTTCAGTTTGGCAGGTCGTATGTTATTTTTTTACTGCCCTGATCTGCCTTTAATACGGTATTGCGATATACCGTTACAGATACAGCTGTTAGAATTTAAGGGGCACAAGTGCTTGTGCCTACCTGGAGGTTACTTGCACTCCAGCACTGTTCACAGCGATCTCTAGAACTCCGGCTGTGGAACACGTGCTGTGGTTTCTGTGCGTCCACACAATGCATTGTGGGGCGTTTTCTTCATGTTTGGGGTCATGCTGCGTGACCTTACGCGGTGCCATTTTGGAAACCTCCGTAAATCAATCAGCGCGCTGATGCGCACACCCTTTCTGCTTAGTTGCTCTTTGCTTGTGCGATAATGGCATTTGCAATTGCGGCATTTGGAAGTGTGATGAAACCCACGCTTTCGCATCTTAGTTCGTCCCTTTAAGCACACGGTGATTGTCACTACATGTAAGTATTTTATTTTTAGTGTTTAAAGCTAAGACAATTTAATTATATCTTCTATACTCACCATCATTAAACAATACATTTCACAGTGAACTAGTACTTTTGTTAGGTGAAGTAGGGACGCTGTAAAGTATTGTTCTCAAGTGCCATGGCTAGTCAAATTTTTTATCTTCAACCACCCCAAGCATTTTGGCCAGCTGGAGGAAACCCCTGCATGAAATGGACGGAGTGGAAGGCCTATTTTCCGAACTTCATTTACACCATCGACGAAGACGGGGAAATGACAGCTGAAAGGAAAAAGTGGATTTTCTTACATTCCGTTGGTCCAGGTGGTTTGAAAGCTCATAAGGAGATTACTAAAACATCAGAGAGTGGTGATGGAAATGTATTTGATGCCATAATGAATGATTTAAACAATTATTTTGCACCTAAAGTGTGTATGGGTATCGTAAGATAGCAAATGCAAGAAGCAAATGATACTATGGATGAGTATGTCTCAGCCCTGAGAAAGTTAGCCGCAGATTGTAAATTTGATCATTTAGTGGATCGGTTTATCAGAGATCAAGTTGTGATGCATGCTAAGGATCCTGCTATCCAAGAGAAATTATGAATAAATGGTGAGGGTTAGTTAAAGGATATTTTGAATATTGTTAGGAAGGCTGAAATGTCTAGCAGTAGCGCTAAGCTTCTCAAACAAGAAGCTAAGGAGATTCAAGTTGATGTAATTTAGTAAAGTTAAAACAAAGAGTACTACTAAGCCCAAGAGGGAAATTGTTAATAACCTAGACTTCATCAAGCCGAACAATTTGAGGTGTTTCCATTGTAATAGTTCTTCACACATAACTTCCAGCAAATCCTGTCCTGCCATTAAGCAGAAATGTTCCTGTTGCGGGGTGATTGGCCATTTCGCCAAGGTTTGCAGGAGGAAAGGTGGCGGTGATAGAGCGCGCGAGGCCACCCGACCAACAGTTTTCGCCGTTTCCGGCTTCAGGGCCCATATACTTTTCAAATCACCATATACATCAATCAGGTGACTTCACGAGCTCTATCAAGTTGGTGTGTGTGTGTTCCCTGCTACCAAATTTCGGTGCACCCGACTTACCATCCACCGATGCGGGTGCCTAATGACCACAATGAATCAGGGGCCTAGCTGTAAAAGGAAAGGCAGCAAAATACAAACCCAACCAATAACATTCAAATACTATTTAAATGACCACGGACAACTGGAAGTTTTAAAATGTTTATCTAAAGTTCAATATTTTCTTGCATGAGGTACAGTAAAATAAGGCAATCAATAACCAAGATAACGTAAATCACATAGGCAGAAAGAAATAATGACAGAGTAATCATCAAAGTACTAATAAATTGTAACACGAAATACTATGTAAAGTCAGTATTATCTAAACAGGGATAGACTAAGTGTGTGTGACTATAGGAGAGCCTATAATGAATAACACGCTTCACTTAAGGTGAAGGGGCCTTTGAACAACCTAAGCAACGAAGTTCTAGACCATATCAGAAAATGACACACTGCTATGCAAAATATGATTTCTAATAAATGAGAAGACATAGGAATAACTTTTCAAAATTATAAATGACTGTTCAATAGTTGCGGAAAGGCATGGAAATATAACATATGCAATGTTAATCTTTATTTAAGCAAAAGTTAGAAAATCAGAAGGTGCAAGAATTTCAAGAAGTTCAGAATAATATTTACCTAGAAAAGGTGTGGAAACCAAACCCTGGCCACGGGTCAGTTAAGGACAGGAAACCCTCAAGGAAGGATACCCCTCAAAGGACAGCAGGTGCAGAATGGACACCCAGGATAGGACAGGATACCCTCGGAATAGGAATCAGGACAGGACCCTCAGGACAGGACAGCAAACCCTCAGGACAGGACCCTCTTCAGGACAGGACCGGAACCCACAGTTCGGAAGCAACGCCTGCGCTCCACCCGCTCTGCAGTTATCGATCAAGACCCCGATTGGGTCAGCGAACTCCCAGCTAAGTGCCTTGCCAGCACTTTAAGGTTCAGTAAAACCTTAGTCTATGGTCAAATTCGGACAGAGTGCTCCGCAGCGCTCTGTATCTTCAGTCACCTATTGAGTGCGTTGGGTCAGTGACAGGTCAGCTAAACCAGACAAGTCGGACGGTTCACTAGGTGAACCCAGGGTAGATATACAGTTTGGGGACAGTGTACCACCCCCCAATGTTGCAAAGTGTCAGAATCCCTCAACTTCGATTGGTCCTAAGGTAGGGTTTGGGTAACACACCAATCACAATACACGATTTGAAGCCTTCATTTACATATTTGGGTACCGCCTAGCAGATTTGGGGTTCCCATGAGCTAACAGTAGCACAAAAATACAATGTATCATATAAGAAGCCACATTCGCTGTTCTCGCAGGGCAGAGGTGACTTTCTCAGGAGCATCTCGCCCATCACTGCCAGCTGGCTATGTTCCATCAGCCAAGGTCCCTCGTGCTGCCGAATGTCGCACAGGCGCAGAAGGGACCTCCAATATGGCTCTCCTCTCACTCAGACCCCCATTTCCCGCGGTACATGAAAAGTAAGCGAAAACAAATTAATACATAATAATGTCATTAGGAAAACACATCACAGGGTTTGTACCTTTAATTCATCATCAAGAAATAAACTTAATTGCATTAAATGTTAGCTACATTGACACAATCACAAGAGCAGTGGCACGAGCAGTACCACATGATAAGCACAGCTATGAATTACGCATGCGCATAACTTTCCCTCCACTTCTGCAGACGCGTCAGGACACGTGAGTGTGGCTGACGCATGCGCAGTAACTAAAATACAAGCGGCGGCCATTTTAGAGGACGCAGATTAAATTCATTAGAAATACACATAGGCAAGCGTCTTAAACTTTTACTCAAACTTAATATAAATGTTAGTAAGACGTACATTTATTACCTTGTTATACATAAACGAGGTTCTTGATTTCGGCAAGCCGCAAAATATGCGAAGCTTTGCTTCATCAATCCCCTCTTTGATGATATTTACTATCATCACAAATTATAATGGAACCAGATGCCAACTTTCTTTCACACTTTATAAAGTTCTATTTCTTCCAGCAACCGCTCTAACTTTTCTCTTTCAGTTTTAGCAGGGTGAGAAGTTTTCACCTTTTTGTATATCTGATCATTCACTTCCTCTAATTCAATCTCATCCACACTTCGTTTCACTCCTCTTGCATTTATTTCGTGCTTTTTGGTGCGCTTGCGGTATTTACAGCATAAGAAAATGGAAAGTATAATAAGACCTATAATACCAATTGGCATCAGAATTTTGAATAATAAGCTTTTACCTATGCTAGCAAGCCAATGACCTACATTTGAGAGACCATCTACCAGTCTCTTCCAGGCACTATCAACCTCGAGTGGTTTAAGTTCCTTTGCCAAATTAGTAATGTTTTTCACATATCTTTTGATCTGTACACTTTTGTCCGGAATATAAGTGCAACAATGTTGCGCCTTCAACATCCGGCAGACTCCGCCCTCTTTCGCTAATAAGGTGTCAAGAGCAAGTCGATTTTGTAAAACCATTGATCTGATCGCAACCATTTCAGTATTGACCAGCAGAAATCCATGAGCTGTTTCAGTAGACAGCACATCTACTATAGTAGACAATTTGCAAATTCTGTGAGTGTTCAGAACCACTCCCACTCCAGGTATCAGTGCACTGAAAATACTACCCATAATTTCACCTATACTTTCTCTTTTACTACGCACTAAGCCGTTAGTATCTTCATTGCTTCCAGCTTTTCCATTCACATGGTATATTTTCGGGAAAACAATGCCAAAGTAGCAGCTTCCATACCAGTGATCCGGCAATTTGAAATAAGCCTTGTCCCCACAAATATAATAAATTCCAGGAAACACAGGCTCTGACCCATTTTTGAAACCCCAACCTCCAATTACCTTGTAATTATGTTCGCATTCACTGGAACCAATGAAAACATTGTTATAATAGCTAGTCTTCTCGCGGTGAAGACATAGCTTGCCTTTCTTTTCAAAATCCAGCAACAGAGCAGGACCCGCTCCACCAGATGAGGTGCCTTCCATGTTTTCTGCCCACTTTGGCTTTTTGTGACTTTCGTCATTAGCCTTCTTCTGAATTTTAATTCTCCTTTTCTCTGCCATGTTCAGGAACATCTTTTCCTGCTCATGCAAAGAACAAGTCAAGTTATCTCTGTGTGCGTCTGCTATGTCAATGTTCCCTATAGTCAGAAAGTAGTCTCCCATATATCTTATGGTGTCAGTTTTGGTATGTACAGGATTCAAGTTCCCACGTATAGGTAGTTCAGAAAAGATCACGTCATTGTTAGAGTAATAATACTGTAACGGTCCCCTTTTGTAAAATAAACTAGCTAAAATGCTACAGGAAATTCCATATGTTAATGGCAGATGATGGTATGTCACGCCTTCAGCCACCGAAGTAGGTAGCTTCATGCAGACATAGCAATCTTCAATTTCCATAGTTTCTACATAGTGTATTAACAAGTTTGCGAAAACATTTAAATGTGTCCTGTTCTTCATGCCATGATAATGCAGTCCTTTCTCATCTGATGCTTCTAAGTCTCGTTTAGTTTGTCTCAATGCTCTCTCATGTCTTTCTACACTCTGTGTTGTTAGCTCCTCACTGTCAGTATTTACAACTTCAGTAGGGACAATGTTAGTATCTTTACTTACAGCAAAGGGAATGAAAATTGTTAATCCTATCCAGATAACTATCAGTACTACTATACTACATATACACACCTTGCAACACGTCTTAAAACGGCTGCAACTAGGACTACCATTCACTGTTGAATCAGACATTTTAGCTCAGTAGGAGTGTTCTCACCCCTCTTTTTTACTTTTTACACAACTAGCTTACTTTGTGCAAATTCACGGTGGTTCGTCTTCCTCTTCAGCTGAGTACTCTGGGACAGGTTCTCCGTCGCTTACGTCAGTTATATCAAGATCTTCAAGTTCTTCCAAAACCAGTGTCCATTCAGGAGACTTGTACTTTTTGTTTTGTCTTTTTATTCGTTCACTCCTTCTTTTGGAAGAGTCTTCTTCTTGCTCTGCTATTCGAGCACTTCTTCTTGCTTCTGCACGTTTTTCTTCCACTGTCTTTATCCTTAGTCTCAGTCTTTTTACAAACCTAGGCTCAAGGTGGTTTCTTTTCTTTAGTCTCTTAGTCGGTACTTTGACTTCACTTTCTTTTCTTATTCTCTTGTTCTCTTTATCTTGTGGTAATTCTTCTCCACTTTCTTCTTCTACTTCCCTTATCTGACTAGTTCCAGGGCTAGCATCAAATTCTTCTGCCTGGTTGCTAATCTGGCCTTGTTCAGGAATATTTTGTTTTTGGCTTTCAATTGTCTCTGTTTCTGTTTCTGTTTCTGTTTCCTGAACCCGTTTTTCTAACCCTATCTGATCCTGTTCAAGCACTTCGATCTCTTGATTTTCTTCTGCTCGAACTATTACTCTATGTCTAGTCTGTCCCTTATCCACATCAGGAGTTAGCGGAGGAGTATCAAACACTTGCTCTGTATCCTGTACTTGTTCAGTATCGGGTACTTGTTCAGTATCGGGTATTTGTTCAGTATCGGGTATTTGTTCAGTCTTATTCACTGAATCTGTATTAATCACGTGCTCTGTCCCTGTCTGACCTTCTCCTTCCTCAGTTTTGATTTTAATCTCAAGTGGCTGAGGTTCTTCGCCTGTGCCTTGCTTTTCCTGACTAGTCCACTCTCTACCTTCACTAAGTCGTTCTCTTGTTCTGATAGGATCTTCGGTCAGATCAATCATCGGTATCCATTCTTCTGGCCATATGCTTGGCAGCTCGTCTTCAGCTACTCCTGGCTCAGTTTCCTGGACCTCTTCAGCAGGCTGGTTTCTTGGCAGTTCGCAGTCAACTACTCCTGGGCCAACGTCTGCTGTTCCTGCAACCTGACTGGTGCTGGGCTGCTCGTTGTCAGTTGCTACTGGTCTGACTTCTTCAGGGTCCTCTGCTGGTTGCCCTGGTTCTTCAAATCCTTTGTCTGGCAATACCTTCTGGGTGTGTCCGGCGTGGATCCACTGGGGAACACCTGCGACTTTCACTGCAGTGGTTGTTACCAGGATTACTTGGCGTTTAATTCCCCACCTTGGTGCCAGACAGCTTGATCGAGTGTGCTTCTTTATTTTGACCCAGTCTCCTGGAACCAAGTTGTGGAGAGGAGTCGTTGGATTAAGGATGCCGTCGTCTCCAATCTGGCGAGAGATAGAACGCACTTGGTCACCCAATCTTCTGCAGTATTCAAGCACCAAATCATCAGTAATACTCAACAGTTTGCTTCCTGGCACCCATGCTTGTCTCATCACTCTTCCCATAATGATCTCATGGGGACTTAGGCCTGTCTTGCGGTCTGGAACACTTCTCAGCCCCATCAGGACCAGGGGCAGGGCCTTCACCCAGTTCATGCCAGTAGCATTTGTCAGCTTTGCTAGTCTGTTTTTGATAGTTCCATTTACTTGTTCCACTATTCCAGAAGCCTCTGGGTGGTATGCACAATGGAGTTTCTGCCTTATTCCAAAGGCCTTACAGAGTTCAGCCAGTATGTCATTCTGGAAATGTCCACCCTTATCTGATTCAATAATGCATGGTATTCCGAACCTAGGTATCAGTTCTTTTAGTAAACACTTCGCTACTGTCAGTGCGTCACTTTGAGGAGTAGGGTAAGCTTCTACCCATTTTGAAAATACGCAAACAATGACAAGGACATATCGTTTCCCTTCACAACGGGGCATGGTGATGAAATCAATCTGTATCTTTATAAAGGGACCCCCTGACCTCCCAATCTTGCTCAGTTCAACCATTGTCCTCTTGCCTGGGTTCATCTGTTGACATGACAGGCACCTCTGGCAGAGGGACTCTGCTACCTTCCTGAACTTTTTACTGTACCATGTCTGTTGAAATACCAGAATCATGGCATCCCTACCAATGTGTGATCCTTCATGTATTAATCTTGCCATTGTGCCAAGCAAGTGTCGGGGTAACACAGGCATACCAGTTGGGCCCAGAATCACACCATCCACACGTCTCGGTCTACAGCCATCCTCCTTCCATTTCTCCCTTTCTTGCCAAGGAGCCGACTCCTGCCACTCTCTCACCTCATCCCATGTAGGCACTTCCTCAAACACCTGAAGCTGGCAGCTGGTTCCTGGCCCCCCTCGTTTTGGATTTACAATATACCGATCTTTGGCACACCATTGAGCCACTCGATCAGCATAATCGTTTCCCAGAGATACTCTGTCCATGCTCCTTTGATGAGCAGTACATTTTACCACTGCCAGTTCTTTGGGTAACTGGATGGCCTCTAAAAGGTCATGAACAACTTTTGCATTCCGAATGGGAGTACCTGAGGAAGTCATGAATTCCCTCTGCAGCCATAATTGGCCAAAGTCATGCACAACGCCATAACAGTACTGACTGTCAGTATACACTGTTATGCGTAAGTCCTTCCCAATTTTGCAAGCCATTATCATGGCTATCAATTCGGCTACTTGTGCAGACTTGATGTTATATAGGTAACCTGCTTGTTCAATTTTTGTGAAAGACACTACTGCATAAGCAGCACTCAAGCCTCCTAATTCATGTCTTAGGCAGGAACCATCCACAAATAGTTCTTTATCATGCTCAGGCAATGGTACTTCTTTTATGTCTGGGCGTGGCTTGGTACTGAACTCTGTCAGATCAATACAATCATGTTCATCATCATCCCCACCTTCCATTTCCAAGGGGTCGGGGAGTAAGGTGGCAGGGTTCAGAATACCGCACCTAACAATGCTCACATTTGCTGCACCCACAAGAATCCTCTCGTATTTAGTCAGCCGACTAGGGGTGAGATACTGTGTTTTAGTTCTGGTCAATAGAATTACCACCCCATGTGAAACATACACGGTCACAGGATGTCCCATGACAATGGACTCACTCTGCTCCAAACTTGCACAGGTAGCAGCTACTGCTTTCAGACAGCCTGGTAACCCAGCAGCTACTGGGTCCAGGGTGGCAGAGAAATAAGCCACAGGCCTCCTGGTCGTGCCATGTTCTTGAGTCAGGACAGACAATGCGCAATTATCGCGAGTGTCACAGAAAAGGGCAAACTCTTTGGAATAATCTGGCATTCCCAACGCAGGGGCTGTACACAGACAGTTTTTCAATCTTGTGAAAGCCATTAGACTTTCATCGTCCCACTGTACAACATCTGGCATTCCTCTCGTGGTCATTCTTATCAAGGGCCTGGCTAAGGCTGCAAATCCCAGAATCCACTGCCTGCAGTACCCTAATACACCCAGGAACATTCTGACTTCTTTTTGAGTACGGGGCAACTGCATTTTCTGAATTATTCTCACTCTTTCTGATGTGACTTTTCTGACACCCTTTTCTATCTGGTGTCCTAGATATTTTACTGATTTCGCACAGAACTGTAGTTTGTCAGGGGACACTTTATGCCCTTTCTCACACAGATGATTTAAGAGGGCAATGGTGTCAACTACACAGTCCCTGTGACTTTTAGACGCCAGTAGAAGGTCGTCTATGTACTGCACTAACACAGAGTTCCCAGGTAGGATCAAAGTCTCTAGACATTTTTTCAAGATCTGATTAAAGATAGAGGGGCTCTCTGTATACCCTTGAGGGACCCGGTTCCAACAATACACGTGACCCTCGAAGGCAAATGAGAAAAGAAATTTGCTGTCGGGGTGCAGGGGTATTGAAAAGAATGCATGACACAAATCAATCACAGTGAACCACTCAGCATCCCAAGGAATCTGGTACAGAATTACTGCAGGGTTCGGGACAATAGGGCAGCAAGGAACTACAATTTTGTTAACCTTTCTCAGGTCCTGCACTACCCTATACTTGCCACTAGGCTTTTTGATGCCCATAATCGGTGAGTTGCATGGGCTGCTCATCACTTCCTGTATGATGTTTCCTTCCAATAATTTTTGTATTTCCAGAGTGACACCTGCTTTCACCTCAGCATTCATTCGGTAGGGCCTAGTGTTAGGATATACTGCATTGTCCTTGATGGCTATTTGTATGGGGTCCACATCTTTCATCAACCCCACATCCTTTCCAGTGAAATCCCACACCTCTGGCTTTACGGCTTCCTGTAGTTCTTGGGGCAAGTCCTGCAGGGTCAATCTTTTAATTTCTGAGTCAGGTCTAAGCAACAATAATTTATAAATGCCGTCTTCATCTGGGGTCTGTATTTCAACACCTTTTGGTGTGCAAAAGATGGTACAGTTCATTTTGCACAGCAAATCACGTCCCAGTAGATTCACTGGACTGGTGTCACAGACGACAAATCTATGCATCTGTTTAAAATTTCCAATTGAAATCTCCATTGGTTCGGTAACAGGAGTACTAATCAATTGATTAGATACACCCACTACTTGGATATTTTCTCCCGAGAGGGGTAGGTTTGGAACGTCCACTGTTCTTACAGTAGAACGGGTAGCGCCAGTGTCCAACAGAAAGGTGACATCATTTCCGTCAACCTTTCCTTCAATATATGGTCCAGACTGGTCTACCGGCAAGGAAGCGCCAAGTACGCACTCCTCGTCCTCCCCTCTCAGGCCCCGTCAGTCCTGATCATTACAAAGGAAGGTATCATTCAGCAGATACTGCGAAGTTGCTGTATTTCTGTTCTCCCCGCTTTCCCAAACCTCTATCTCTTCATTTTCTGCCTGTCTTCCCCTGTATACCTGTTTGGGTGCTCGAGGCACCTGAACTGTTTTTACCTGGGGTTGAGTCTTTCTTGGTCTTTCTTTCTGCGTCTGTGGAATTAAATCAGGAGTTTTCTCATTAACATCGACTAATTGGGGACACTCGTTTCGCCAGTGTCCAATTTCGCCGCACTGATGGCAGGGAAATTTTTTCATAGCCTCTTCCCTGCTAAATTTGGGCCGGGGCTTTCCTCCACCCCCTCCCCCAGGACCTTTGTTCTCAGCATTTTTAACCATGTTACTCAATTGTTTTTCCTGCTGTTCTGCGAGCTTCACCTGAGCCCACATCACCTTTTCCTTGAGGGCCTTTTTCTTTTCTGCCATCTCATCCTCGCAGTACTTAGCGTACCGCAGGACCTCATCCATTTTTTTTGTATGCCAACAGATTTTATTATCTTTTATCCACTGACAAATTTCAGGTCTTAAACCATTTACAAACCTGTAAATAAAGTGCGTCATATCCTTCAGGTCGATGTTATCAATACCACTGTATGTTTTAAATACCTGCAATAACCTCTCATAGAAGGAGTGCACTGTCTCGTCCCTTTCCTGTGTTGTTCTATCTATTTTTGTCCAATCAGTTTCCTTTGCGGGCACCTTTTCTTTCAAGTGCTGAATTACTTGCTCATATTTTCGCATGACATCTTTTGATGGCTCTCCAGTTTCCTTGTTTCTGGGGTACTCCTCACTCGGCCAGTCTATGTTTATTTTACACTGGGTCCATAAATCTACTGGAACCACAATGTCGAAAAACCCATCCAGGTCTTTCCACAGACATTTCTGTACCTTCACGAACCTTTCCACCTGCCGGTACCAGTCAACTGGTTTCTCTCGTAATTTTGGAAAATCGTTCGTGAAGGACACAATATCCTGCCTAGACCAGGGGACATGCACATATTTCCCTCCTGGAACTTCGCGCATGGGGCATAACTGCTCAGGTTTTTCTACCTCTCTTAAAGCAAACTCAGGAGTCACTTGTCGGGAGCGAACTTCTTCCCTCTTTTTCGCCCACCTGCTTCTCCATTTTTCCACATCTCCCCATTTCTGCAGTACCCCCATTAATTCTTTAATCTGCAACTTCTTCCCTGCCACATTCAGGTGTTCTATATCTTTGTCTGAGAAGTCTGCTCTGTACGGTTTCTGTAAGGGCTTGGATTTTGAGATATCTACCCCCATACTAACTGCTGTTTCGGTCAGTTTTTCGTGGAGTACTCTGGTGTTCCTTGTAAAGCTTTTACATATGAACGATAATTCTTCTTCAGAGTAGGTATTCAATCGATCCAACCCCACATTTCCTGCCATTAATTCTTCTATTTCAACCCTCAGCTTGTAGAGGTCTAAAGGCTTTGTTTGCGGAGTCTGCTTCTCTAATTCACGACTCCAACTCTCAATTTCATCCGGAGTTACCAGAGAGACATTCCTAGTACCTGTTGCTGTCTCTAATTTAATTTCTTTTGTATTAAAAGGGTTATACCTCTGCTGTATTCCCTTTCCAGTCTGTTTGTTTGGCAATTCCAAGAATGCAACTTCAGACTCGCACTCACTGGACTGATCATCTATGATGATTGGTTCCTGTCTCGGGGTTGCTATGACTGGGGTCATGACTGGAGTAATCGGATTTCCCTGACCATTTCCGTATAACGGGACTACCGGTCCAATAGTTACTGGAATAGTCAATGCCTCAGGACTGGTATTTATCTGAGAAATTTTCTGAATTATTTCTGTTCTTTGTCTAGCTAGAGCCTCTTGCTCCTTTTCCACTAGTACCCTTCTTAGAGTTGTGTCATGTAATATCTGTGGGGTCAACGGAGGAGTAAAACTCGGGGCAGTAGGATGCGTTTCACTTGGTCCTCCCCCATAATTTGGTTTCGGGAATAAAGTTCCAGTATTAAAAGACCTGCGCTCTTCCCCATATGGAGGTTGAACAAAAGGCAGTCCTGAATTCGAGGGTTTCTCTTCATTTTCATACAAGGGTCTGGGAAAAAAGGTTTTTGTACGTGAATATTTTTCTTCTTGACTTGCGGGCACTTTGGGATATATATCCCTTGTTTCCGTTAGTTCAGGTTTTTCAGGATAGGGCAATACTTGACCACCCCCTCCCAGTCCCAGGGACCTGTCTTCTTCCTTTAGGAAGTGGCGTCGGGGAACATCTCCTACACTGGAAGGTCGGGTTCCCTCATTGTAAGGTGGCGGACTTCTGGTACAGATGTCATCTATTAGTTCATCATCTGAATCCCCCAGGGCCCCCCAATGCTTACATTTTTCAGTACTTTTCTCACCCGCTCCAATGTTATGACATGCCGGCATCATGGGAAACAGACCCTCAACAATCATGCTTTGTCTCCACTGTTTCATCCTTTTATCCCTGGATTCCTGTTTCTGCCTGGGGTACCACTTGGTCAAACCCTTGTCCATTCGGGGTCTTTCTCTTTCAAAAGCCTCAATCTCCCATTCCTCTAATGCCTCATACTGTGTTAGTCTTGGTCTGGGATGCAGCTCATTCATTCGGGTTCTTAAATTAAATAAGATCCTACCATTGAAAGTACCATCTAACGGAAAAGCCAATACTCCGTCATCTTTTGTGTACTTCACCCAATTCTCCAGCCACACACAGGTATTGTACCCTCGGTCAAACATCATGAATGAGGCGGGAGTATTGGGTGCTGGGACAAGAACACCTTCCCTCGATTTAATCGGTTTGTCCGTTTTAAAATAATTTTTCACCTTACTTACAAGGGACATTTTTCTCTTGGTTCCGTACATAATATCGTATCTGTTAGCCTTCCACTGATCCCTTTCAAACCCTAGATGCCTCGGATCAGGTCGCGTCTCTGTAGTCCGCGAGTGCCACATACGACTTCTGCGCTAACTTTGTTTACAAACTACCTCCAATCAAAACGCGCTTCAGAAAATTCGTGCAACCAATGGGTGCGCGACACAAAATAAGCTCCGCCAATGGGTGCGCGGCCCCTTCGTGAGACAGTTCCCACGCTCCGGCGCTCACCCCTCCTTTACAATTTCAGCTCCGCTACCCGCCCGCTGTTTCTACCAATCCCAGCGCGGCACAGAGTGACGTCAGAGGCGCTTCGCGACTGACTCCCTCCCTTCACAAGGTAACGGAAACTTTCTTTCTTTTAAAGTGCTCAGTGCTTGGTTATTTTACAACAAATACACATTCGCCACAGTGCTCAAGTGTCTAGATAGAGTAAGAATTCTTTTACAGCAAGTAAACTACTTCCATTTACTTTTCACTCGCTGCGGGCAGATCTCTTCCGCCTACCCTTCACTCTAGCATCGGTGAACCTGTTATTCCCCTAAACTCATCCACTTCTTTCCGGGATATATTCCGAGTTTAAGGTTTCTCAGCGGACCCCTCTGCTTTCACGCTAGCTCCGAGGAACCTGCTACTCTTCCGATGTGACCCTTACTAGGTTACGCCACTATGGGAATTTTGCCAATGAACCCCGTTACTGTCATTTATTCACACATGTATTCAGAAAACCCTAGTTAGTGCTTCCCGGTTATCCTAACCTGCACCTAACTTTCCTCGAACCTGTGACCTCAGGACAATGGATTCTATTCACCACTTGCCCTTTCAATTCCCCGGGGAGTTCGGACAACAAGAAACAAGACGGTTGACAATTGCATGGATTAGTACATATAACAATATAAGAACAAGAATAACGGTAATACAGTAATTCATGAATTATTTTTACAAAATATTATTCGTGCGTATTCACAAGAGATTGATCAGGTCTCTTAGAACAGCCGCTCTTATAGCAGCATTAATATAATAGCAGCTTCCGACTTATCTAGTCCAACTAATCCTACCTAACCTTTAGCTAGTCCCTAACCATCCTCTGATCTACCAGAAAAACTGATAGAGCGCGCGAGGCCACCCGACCAACAGTTTTCGCCGTTTCCGGCTTCAGGGCCCATATACTTTTCAAATCACCATATACATCAATCAGGTGACTTCACGAGCTCTATCAAGTTGGTGTGTGTGTGTTCCCTGCTACCAAATTTCGGTGCACCCGACTTACCATCCACCGATGCGGGTGCCTAATGACCACAATGAATCAGGGGCCTAGCTGTAAAAGGAAAGGCAGCAAAATACAAACCCAACCAATAACATTCAAATACTATTTAAATGACCACGGACAACTGGAAGTTTTAAAATGTTTATCTAAAGTTCAATATTTTCTTGCATGAGGTACAGTAAAATAAGGCAATCAATAACCAAGATAACGTAAATCACATAGGCAGAAAGAAATAATGACAGAGTAATCATCAAAGTACTAATAAATTGTAACACGAAATACTATGTAAAGTCAGTATTATCTAAACAGGGATAGACTAAGTGTGTGTGACTATAGGAGAGCCTATAATGAATAACACGCTTCACTTAAGGTGAAGGGGCCTTTGAACAACCTAAGCAACGAAGTTCTAGACCATATCAGAAAATGACACACTGCTATGCAAAATATGATTTCTAATAAATGAGAAGACATAGGAATAACTTTTCAAAATTATAAATGACTGTTCAATAGTTGCGGAAAGGCATGGAAATATAACATATGCAATGTTAATCTTTATTTAAGCAAAAGTTAGAAAATCAGAAGGTGCAAGAATTTCAAGAAGTTCAGAATAATATTTACCTAGAAAAGGTGTGGAAACCAAACCCTGGCCACGGGTCAGTTAAGGACAGGAAACCCTCAAGGAAGGATACCCCTCAAAGGACAGCAGGTGCAGAATGGACACCCAGGATAGGACAGGATACCCTCGGAATAGGAATCAGGACAGGACCCTCAGGACAGGACAGCAAACCCTCAGGACAGGACCCTCTTCAGGACAGGACCGGAACCCACAGTTCGGAAGCAACGCCTGCGCTCCACCCGCTCTGCAGTTATCGATCAAGACCCCGATTGGGTCAGCGAACTCCCAGCTAAGTGCCTTGCCAGCACTTTAAGGTTCAGTAAAACCTTAGTCTATGGTCAAATTCGGACAGAGTGCTCCGCAGCGCTCTGTATCTTCAGTCACCTATTGAGTGCGTTGGGTCAGTGACAGGTCAGCTAAACCAGACAAGTCGGACGGTTCACTAGGTGAACCCAGGGTAGATATACAGTTTGGGGACAGTGTACCACCCCCCAATGTTGCAAAGTGTCAGAATCCCTCAACTTCGATTGGTCCTAAGGTAGGGTTTGGGTAACACACCAATCACAATACACGATTTGAAGCCTTCATTTACATATTTGGGTACCGCCTAGCAGATTTGGGGTTCCCATGAGCTAACAGTAGCACAAAAATACAATGTATCATATAAGAAGCCACATTCGCTGTTCTCGCAGGGCAGAGGTGACTTTCTCAGGAGCATCTCGCCCATCACTGCCAGCTGGCTATGTTCCATCAGCCAAGGTCCCTCGTGCTGCCGAATGTCGCACAGGCGCAGAAGGGACCTCCAATATGGCTCTCCTCTCACTCAGACCCCCATTTCCCGCGGTACATGAAAAGTAAGCGAAAACAAATTAATACATAATAATGTCATTAGGAAAACACATCACAGGGTTTGTACCTTTAATTCATCATCAAGAAATAAACTTAATTGCATTAAATGTTAGCTACATTGACACAATCACAAGAGCAGTGGCACGAGCAGTACCACATGATAAGCACAGCTATGAATTACGCATGCGCATAACTTTCCCTCCACTTCTGCAGACGCGTCAGGACACGTGAGTGTGGCTGACGCATGCGCAGTAACTAAAATACAAGCGGCGGCCATTTTAGAGGACGCAGATTAAATTCATTAGAAATACACATAGGCAAGCGTCTTAAACTTTTACTCAAACTTAATATAAATGTTAGTAAGACGTACATTTATTACCTTGTTATACATAAACGAGGTTCTTGATTTCGGCAAGCCGCAAAATATGCGAAGCTTTGCTTCATCAGCGGGAGAGTGAAATGTGTAGATGAAGCTGAATGTAGTTCTAGTGATGAAGAGTCCAGAATCAAGAAACTTAGCATAATGGATTGCATTAATTAAAGGCAAAACCTTGATTTCAGAGAATTGTTTCTTTTAAACATTAATTACAGTAATGATTCATGCAGGAAAACCCCTTGTGTTATGTGCCCATTGGGGGAGTTATTGTACAAATGTATGCAAACTCTGGTTCTCCTTACACCATTGTGGATGAGGGAACCTGGCAGTCTTTGTTTGCTAAACGGTTAAGGGATAGACTGCTGGAACCGGATATTCACCCAGGGAGATATTCTGGTGAGAATATTGACATGGTGGGCTATAGGTCATTAGTCTTCAGGTTTAAGAACAGGGAAGCAATTGGCAAGTTGTATGTTGTTAAGAAAGGACTTGCAGTTTTAGATTGCAAGGACCAAGGATATTTAGATATTCTTAATCCCAAAAGCCCCAATCCGGTCATGGTCCTAAATGACAGTGAGCTACTTTGCAATGAGATCTTGAGGAAGTTCCCTAAGATTTTTAGTGGAGATATTGGGCATCTCAATGATTTTGAGCATCTAATTGTTTTAAAACCTGATGTGTGTCCCAAGATGCAGAAGGTGAAGCACATTCCTGTTCTACTTAGAGAAGATGTTGGGAAAGAATTGGAGAGACTTGTCAAGGCTGATATCATTGAACCAATTGAATCGGCTGAATGGATTTCTGCGATTGTGGTAGCCATGCTTAGCAATGGGAAATTGAGATTATGCATTGACCTCAGGCACCTAAGCAAACACATTGCTGTGGACAAATTTCCCCTCCATAAAATCTCAGAGATGTTATCCCTTGTTAAAGATGCAAAATGGTTCTCATCCATTGATCTATCTGCAGCCTACCACCAGATTTCCTTGGCTAAAGAGAGTAAACAGTTCACAGCATTCGTTACTCCTTTCGGATGCTTCCAGTACAGGAGACTTCCTTTTGGCCTAGCTTTTGCTGCTGCCATTTTTCAAAGACTTCTGTATCAACTATTTGGTAAATGCAAGAATGTAAGGTGTTTCCAAGACAATATATTTGTTTTTGGCAAGGATAGGCAGGAACATGACAAGCTCTTAGAGGAAGTACTAGCCATTTTGGAAGCTAAGGGGTTGAATGTAGCACATTCCAAATGCCAATTTGCTGTAAAATCTATTACATAATTGGGCCATGTCCTTCGTGGTGAAGGTATTTCCCCAAACCTTCTTTGATTGATGCTATCCATGATGCTCCCAGCCCAAAGAATCAGGAGGAGGTTAGATCGTTTCTAGGGCTTGTGGAATTCTATTCAAAATTTGTAAAAGATTTTTCCTGCAAAGTTTTTTGCATTAGGCAATTAATTAAAACCAGGGTGAAATTCCTTTGGGATAAGGAGTGCCAATAAGAATTCGAGATTATCAAGAATGCTTTTGTTCATGCTCCTGCACTCAAGGGGTTTGATCCTGAGCTGAACAATGTGGCTGCTGTGGACCCCAGTAATAAACGGCTTGGTGGCGTTTTATCCCAGATAGGTATTGATGGTAAGGAAAACATTATTGCATATGCATCTCATGCTTTGTCTCCCACCGAGGAGAAATTCTCAGTTATTTAGAAAGAAACCCTTGCATGATGTGTGCAGTGACCACAAGCCTTTAGTCAATTTACTGACTACTGTAGGACTTTTCAATGCTTCTGCTAGAATAGCGAGAATGTTGATGTGCTTGCACAACTTTATTTACAAGATTGTATATGTTCCTGGGAAGAAGAATGTTATTGCTGATTTTTTTTTGTCCAGGTTACCTGTTGATTTGCGTGAGTGTGATAGTAGCGACTTGAATTATGAGCAAATTGCTTTAATTCATGACCAAGGGTTGCATAACTTAAATGAGAAGGAATGGGTGAGACTTTACAGTTTGGACAAGGAGTTGGAAAGCTTGTTGGAGTTTGTTGAACGCGGTTGGCCAAGGAAGACTAGTGTACTGGATGTTTTGAAACCCTTTTAAGAAATTCGACACAAACTTTCCATTGTCAAGGGGTTCATCCATAGAGGTGATGGAATTGTTCCACCTTCCTCTTTGAGGTTTGATATTGTCAAACTGTGTCATCAAGAGCATTGCGGTATTGCCAAAACTAAAGAGAGGGTCAAACAATGGTATTGGTGGCCTGGAATGGATGTGTTCATTGAAAGGAGTGTATGGGATTGCATGTGGTGTGCCAATTCTGACAAGTCTCTTGTTACTCTAATACCCAACATGTGTGACCCTATAGTACACACTAAACCGTGGCACACTGTGGCTGTATATATCATGGGACCTGTTGGTGCACAAGCAAAGTATATCATTGCTCTCATTGATGCCTTTTCTAGATGGCCTGTCATCAAAGTTGCTAATAAGATTACCTCTGAAGAAGTTTTGAAATTTCTCAACAGGGTGTTCATTGAAGAAGGGTTGCCTGTTCAAATTGTTTCTGATAATGGCATTCAATTTTTGTCTAACGTTTCTAGGGAGTATTTTGACAGAGTAAGAATTCGGCATAGGACGACTTCCCTATAGAATCCCAGCTGTAATGGCGTGATTGAAAGATTCAACAGAGTACTGAAGAATGCCATTCAAATGGCTGTTAAGAATGGTTGTGATTGGGAGGTTCAAGTTTTCAGGACCTTCATGATGTACAGAACCATACCTCATGATGCCGTGGAGGTCTCCCCTTTTGAGGTCATGAGAGGACTTGGTGCCAGAACCAATTGTAACCCTGAATGGATGTTAGAAGCTTCTGTAGGTTTGTGCCTGTGGTTGTTGTGAGATCCAGAATTGTGGAGAAGCGCAGAAAATATAAGGAGATTTGTGATAAAAAAAGAGGTTCAGAGGGTGTTTCCATCAATGTGGGTAGTTGGGTCAAAATTAAAAAACCTTGAAAAGTGAGAGCCAATTCTCTGAACCTTTGAGAGTTACCAAGGTTTTAAGGAATGCCGTTCAGTTAAGTGATGGTTAAGTATGGAATTTAAGACATGTGACTGTTTTCCAGCATGGTTCGAACTCTATAGGAAGTGGTAACGTTGGTTGCAGTGACATGTCCAATGTTTCAAACGCCCATTCAGAGTGGGATGTATTCAGTGAGGATTCTGGTGTGAGGCATGCTGTCACTGATGTTCATAAGGATTCCACTACTGTTAAAATCGATAAACTTTAGGTGTACATAGGTGGCGTTCATTTATGTTCACCACAGCCATATTATTAAAAGTAAAATGACGATCGTGAACATTGCCTGCGCCATCTTCTTTAGTGGGAATTTCTATGTGCACGTAGGCTGCAGCCATTTTATCCATCACAGCCAATTTGTACTCTGCTGGTCACCTTTGTGTCACCCTGCCCTTACTAGCATCCCTCTGACCAACCTGGTATGTGAGCTGGGGGCTATAAACTATTGCCACGACAAACATCAACACCACTTTCTGCCACAAACTCGTTTTTCCTCTCATCTCTGTTTACAGGCAAACCCATGGACACTCTTACACAAACAGGTTCCAAATACCAAACAGACTCTTGCAAACATGGTTTATTGCACTGCACACAGCAAGACTTGTTTTGCCAACAATGGGACCTGTTTTTATCAACAGAACAGACTCTTAGATCTGGCCAGTCTAACATGTTTTAGACCCTGAAGCAAGGTCCAGCTGCAAGATTAGATTGTCTGTTTTGATCTGGGTGGGAGGAGAATTAATGTTGGGCTTGTGCAACCATGTTGATGAAGCAATGTTGGGCTTGTGTAACCATGTTGATGAAACAATGTTGGGCTTGTGTAACCATGATAATGAAACAAATGCATTTTGTCTGTATAAAAGGAAAGAGCTAAATGAGTTGTCACCAGAACACCTCCCTGAGACATCCCGGTGTCTGCAGTTGACGTGGTCTCCTCTTAAGAGTAATAAATCTTTTTTTTGCCTTCCAGTTTCCAGTGCCTGCCTCGTTATTTTGATAGCGAATCCAAAGTGAATTAAAAGTGACCCTGCGCCGGACAGCATTGGGGGTCTTAGGAGACTCGCAGCTTTTCACAAATTGCCGACCCAACGTTGGGGCCCATCAGAGACACGTCGTTCCGGTAGAGAGGTCCTAATGATGGAGTGAACGACTAAATGATTGGAGTGCACCTGCCTGAAAGAGACCCTCGTCTGGCTGCCGATCGACTGAACTTCACCGGTTCCGAACGGACATCTCTCGAGTGACCTGCAGTCCTGACTGGGACCTTACAGGAACGCTGCATTGATTGTTGGAGTAAGAGGACAACCAGGCGCTGGAAGGGGAAGGCGAAGAACTGTCCATACGGTCCGGGTAAGGTCGTGAAAAAACGATGTAAATTGATTGATTGGTTGATAGAAATACTAGTATTCCTTTTTTGAGTTATTTGAGACATTCCCTGCTTGCAAACAACGTAGAATAGCAATATTCTCTTTTTGCAGACAGCGAAGGACAGGTAGTGCAGACTTTTTGTCTACAATTAATTGATATTCATTTTGACCGCTAAATACGTCATGCCTGTTTTCTCTAGATTGTTTGATTGTTTTGGACCTGACCGTTTGTTAGGAGGTTAGTCATCCGGCACTGCCGGAAGGCACCCCTAACAAAGACATGTACTTTAAATATGAATTAGCCTTGTGAATATTGATGGATTAATTGTTTGAACAGAAGTTACTATTTGCAAATAGTAAAGGGCAGGTAATGCAGACTTCTTGTCTGAATTTAGGATTAATTGAGAGATTTATTTTAACCGATATCCATCATTCCTGTCTTTTCCAAAGTTGTTGAAAAATGTTTGTTTAAGCTCGAATCGTTTGTTAGATATAAAGTACGGTATTTGTCCCATAATGTGTGGCTCATTGTGGAACAAAAACACAAAGAACAAACTCGATTTTCAGTGGCCAGTATAATGAGTAATTCAATTCTAAAAAGTTAAAAAGATGCAGTACGCAGAAACAACGCTAAACGAATAGTCAAGATATGTTTTATTTATTTGCATAGATCCTGGCATTAAGATATGTCAATGAAGAGGATAGTAAATTCAGCCTCTTTTACTTCGCAGCTCCCTTGAAGGAGCAAAAGCACACATTTTTCTCATTGAACATTTTGGTACTACTATTGTATAGTTTCCAAAGGAGTACTTTAGCCAGATATTGATTGACTGTGAGCCCCAGGTGCATTCTGGTTCTTGGGGTCCTAAACATCGTAATCTTTATTTTGCACACCATGTGTTTCACCTACCTTCCCACCCACGTTCCACTCTAATAATCATTAGACAGAAGTGAGATGTACATCTATTAAATGAAAAGAGAGAAAATATCTTCCCTAACACATTGCTTGCAAGGCCAAAGTCAGGGCGCGGAGAAACATCACAAGAAAGCTCATTTTAAGTATTAACATTTGATGTCCATGCACAAGTTACATGACTTGAATGAGCATTTAAGGAAAGTCTTGCTCTGTTTTAACCACCCACAACCTCCTAGGCAAAAGGTCATCTGTTTAGATTGTAATATGGAAAAGCTTTTCTAGGCACCGCATCTTAGGAGTCAGGCGCAAACACATATTGCTGGTTTTAGAAAGTCTCAGCTTCTTTTATGTCATATAGAGTGGTGCACCCTGCACAAGCATTTAAGGCATGTCCTAGTCAGTGGTTGCAGAGTCCATGGGTAGGTCTGCCAGCCCTGGCAGTTACAAATCTGTGGTTTCCAGGCAAAGCTGTGCCCCCACGTTTTATTGAACTGGAGCTGCACGGTTTCCCCCATCCGTCCGCAAACTGATCTCCATGCAAACATTAAACGAGTTTGTTAGTGGTCTTGCCACTGTAGCCAAGATGTACACCCTTAGAAACAAGGATGCACCCAATGAAACTTGCCACCTACTATAGCTTCCCTATTCTGTGAATGGGGACAGCCCCAGACCACTGTAGATTGTTTTTTTAATGAAAGCATTAATCCATCATCCCCCTGCCTTATACTGAATACCTCTGGCATCTGACCTTTTCCTACACGCTGTCTGTAATGCTGCACTTGAATGATCCATATAGTGAACGGTCCACCATTAGTTAACCTTGCCGCACTAACAATCTTTCTGGGCTTCAATACCAAGGTGCCAAGGACTGCATCTCAGAAATGAGTCTGGTTCATGGTGGGTTAAAAATCTTCATCACGCATATTGATGTGCTTTAGATGCTCCCCCCCCCCCCCTTTTCTTTAGGTTATAGCGGTGTTTCAACTGAAGGTTGGAAAGTCTTAGCACACTGTCTTTTAAGCGAAAATAGGCTAGTGTTATGAAATTGTGCATTGTGTGTAGGGACTATCTCGGAGTGCGTGAAATGTTTGTATAGTATGTACATGTACGTGTCATGTGCATATGGGTCAATATGAGTACGCTTATGTATGGCTGGGTTGCTAACCAGGTGGCCAATGGGATGTGAAAAACAGGCCCGAACCTGGTGCCCACATGCGAAAGACAAGTAGCATTTTTATTAAAATGTGACACATTCCTTATTAAAAATGTGTCCCCTGGAAGCCAGTGAATGGGAGGGTAGTTTACATCAGGAGCCTGAAGGTTTATTGCAGTACAAAGAGCCCGGCTCCAGCAGGTATCACAAGTGTGCGACCTTTCACTTTTCCTAGGAACACTTTCTATCCTATTTAGACTGAAGTAACACACACTAATGAGAATGATGAATTTGATTGATGTACTGACCAAATGGAGAAGTGAAGGGTCCCCTGGGTTGGGGTTCATCCTATCTCCCTCCGCCCAGTTGTTAGAGACATTGTCATGTTTCAGATTTACCCCTCCTTCTTCTATCCACATAGAAACATTAGAGCTGTACCATTGCATATCTGACTGGCATCCCTACTTTACACCTATACCTCAACTCGGACTATCGTTGCTAGATGTTGGGGGGCACCACTGTGAGTATTAGTACGACTGTGCTTGTGTCCAGCCATTAAAAAGAGGAAATGTTTTCAAAAGGAGGTCACCTGCTTAGGTCATCTACTGTCAAAAAGGGGGGAAGGAAGGAGCCTGGCCCCTGGGTAAATTAAATGAACTATGAGATGCGCGACGTGCATGAAAAAGTCCTTTTGTGCAACTAACACTGTGTTTTTCTTCGGTTTCTGTGCTTGGTACATGTATTGTCGTGTCCTATTCTGTATTGTGTGTATACAAAGACTGTGCGTTTTATGTTTTCCTTTGGCTTATGTGCTTATTATGCGAGTTGTCCTGTACTGTTCTACGTGGTAAGTGCACTGGATAGCTTGTTGTTGTGCTCTCTCTCTCGCTCTCTCTCTCTCTTTGAGCCTACACACGCTGTCCAGGAATTACCATGCTGGGACCAATTCCATAAGACAACCGGGTGGACTCACTCTTAGCCATTCACTTCACGGAATACGCTTTTGAATAAATGAAGACACTGTACCTCACAAGTACACGTCTAATTGGCTTTAACACAACAGTGTTTGAACAAATTGACAGGAACAAAATACCATATTATGCCATGTTACTGCCCCTCCTTTCTGTAAAATTATGCAATTTAATTGGCTGAAAATGAAAGGATGGGTAGACGACTGATGTCCCCTAATCTGACCCTTAAAAGGGAGCTATATGTCGGTGGCTTTCGTTTGAATACCTTAGTGGCACCACCATCATCGTTCATGTTACCGCAAACATTGCATATAAGTTGTAGGGACATCGCAAGTCCTTCATTAACTAGTGAAGTATCTAGGTTGTAAAGGATGATGTAAAAATAAGAATAATGTTTACAGAAAATGATTTGAACTAACCTGAAAGGAATGTTGTAGTAAGCCCTGCTGAGTGGGTACTAAGGTCAAGATGTTTAGTTAAAAGTAAGGAACATTGACAGGATAGGACAGTGCTCATCTGTGTACTTTATGGTGCACAATACTAGGAAGGGTACCTGTATGCCCATGATAATAGCGCATCACACTTTTTATTTTGGTTAGCAGATCTTGAAGAAAATATAGCCTGCAGGAATGTGTTTGTAACAACAGGTTTCTGATGGAGAAGTCAGTTTAAATTTGACAGGCTATATAAGTAATCATTTTTTCCAAATTACCACAACCATAAACGTAAAAGGAATGGACACAAGAGATACTACGTATGCTGGAAATTCCTAGAGGTGTTTGCAGACCAGCACAACAGTGAAGGTTCATGAGTGAATAATATACACAGATGTAAAGATTCAGAGTATACATATTATCTTCCTTTTAAGTAAATGATAAATATTTTCCCAGCTGCTTGGGATTGGGAGAGAAAACTAAATTGTGTAACGTCTTCCCCTGCCAGTTCTCTAAAAATGTGTTTTATACTCACTACTAGATTCAGGACACCCTCCAGTCTTTGGAAGAGAGAGGTCGGACATGATGCTCAGCCTGGCTGCTTGTCATGAAATGCCTATGAACACGACCAAGGTGGAGCCGCAGAGCAAAGATATGCTGGACGAGGCACTATCACCGACAAGAAGAATGAAAGAGAGAAGGGCTGTCCAGAAGCCCCCAGCCTGTTGGTCTACTTGTGCCTGAAGTCTCAGCCCATTGGGCCTAATTGGTGGGCTCACTTGTGTGGAGTATCTGCCCCCCTTGGTCCATCTCCAGTCTGACCCCACTCCACCCTCTCTTCCTTTGACTCTCCCAACCCCCTTTTTGACATGGGGTTTTAATCCACTTGATGAAGGAACAGTGCACGAAGATAGAATAGGGTTAGTAGGAGGGATGGACTTCACGGATCAAGAATAGGGTGCAGGTACCCTGTCTAAGGTACCAGCAATAGATTAGTTAGTGAACAGGGCAAAAGGACTGTGATCCCAGAGAGAGAACGACCTCGCCCTGCAACGTGGAATCTGGATCCGAGCTGGACGCATAGCTCCACCGCCGGTGCTCAACAACGCCAACGCTAGATGAACAATGGGAGCCTACCAGTGATGGCTCACTGTAAAGGACACTGGAAAGAAGAGCTTTGACAAATATCATTCCCTGACCATCAATTATATTAGGTTGAATTTCTCTCCCAATCACCTTGTATTCATTATGCCCCAAATGGACAAGAAAAAGGTTTTCCTTTGAAATTCCACATCAATTGCATCCATAGTGTCATTGTATTAATAGCATAGGAATATCACACCATATGAAAGAAAGAGTAAACTGTGTATCACAAGGATTATACAACGCCAGTTGCCCTCATGAATATACTTATTAGTTTGGCTCCTCACACAGTCCAGTTCTCAATAATGCACTTAGTGGTCCTTATCCTACAAAACAATTAGTATGATAAACTCGTTTTTGTGTTGGAATGAATTTACTGCATCATCTAGGAATTATGCTCATCACCAAGTTTAAACGTGTGGTACAGCAAATACCCTTTTTTATACACTATCTCCCAGTTTGTTACATTCACTGCATAGGTTATTGACAATGCTGTTTGTACTGATAGTGATCTTCTTCTCCTGCTGTCTGTGCATCTGCCTGTACAACCTGTATGCCACCAAAGACTACAATGAACAGCCCAACTGCATGTTTAGCTATGGGGCAGGAAGTAAAGGGACTTATGGCGATAAATATTGACAAAGAAGAATGGACTCTATAATGATACCATCCTCTCCTCTACCACCCTCATTCCCCTCCAAACAATTATCAATGTTGGTTACCCACCCTCTGCTTCATGTATAATCATGTTAACTTGTACACCACCACAGCAGATGAACCTGAACAAAAATGACCTAGCCAATGTTAAAAAGTGGGGACTGTTAAAATCGATAAACTTTAGGTGTACATAAGCGGCGTTCATTTATGTTCACCACAGCCATATTGTTAAAAGTAAAATGACGATCGTGAACATTGCCTGCACCATCTTGTTTAGTGGGAATTTCTATGTGCATGTAGGCTGCAGCCATTTTATCCATCCCAGCCAATTTGTACTCTGCTGATCACCTTTGTTTTACCCTGCCCTTACTAGCATCCCTCTGACCAACCTGGTATGTGAGCTGGGGGCTATAAACTATTGCCACGACAACCATCAACACCACTTGCTGCCACAAACTATTTTTTCCTCTCATCTCTGTTTACAGGCAAACCCATGGACACTCTTACACAAACAGGTTCCAAATACCAGACTCTTGCAAACATGGTTTATTGCACTGCACACAGCAAGACTTGTTTTTGCCAACATTGGGACCTGTTTTTATCAACAGAACAGACTCTTAGATATGGCCGGTCTCACATGTTTTAGACCCTGAAGCAAGGTCCAGCTACAAGATTAGATTGTCTGTTTGACCTGGGTGGGAGGAGAATTAATGTTGGGCTTGTGTAACCATGTTGATGAACCAATGTTGGACTTGTGTAACCATGTTGATGAAACAATGTTGGGCTTGTGTAACCATGATAATGAAACAAATGCATTGTGTCAAACCTGTATAAAAGGAAGAGCTAAAGGAGTTGCCAGCAGAACACCTCCCTGAGACATCCCGGTGTCTGCAGTTGACATGGTCTCCTCTTAAGAGTAATAAACCTTTTTCTTGCCTTCCAGTTCCCAGCGCCTGCCTCGTTATTTTGATAGCGATTCCAAAGTGAATTAAAGGTGACCCTGTGCCGGGCAGCATTGGGGGTCTTAGGAGACTCTCTGCTTTTCACACTACTACTTCTGAAGCAAATGAAATTGTTAACAGTGTTGATGATGTTTTGGTGGGGCGAAGAATGGAGGTTTGTTCTGACTGTGAGGTAGGTGGTGAAGGTGAGCGCACTGTGGAGTGTGACAAGTGGGTACGTACCAAACCCAAATGGATGTCTGTTTTTATTTGTGATAGAGTATGTAAATAACTCATTTTAGTTCATTCCTATGGATGTTCCTTTCCAAGTGTGATTCATCATGTTTTCAACTTAATTCATCTTGGTGATGGTATTTCTTTTCGTTATGGAATATCTATATATTATTTGTTTTCTGTTTTAATATTTTTTTTGTGTTTACTTTCTTTTGTCATGATTCCATTATTAAATACAATTTGTTCTATGCTCTGTGTCCTGCTATTTGTCCACTCTAGCTGTGAATTCTAAATTGCTGAGAGGACATAAGGAACTGATCGATGGATGAGGGGTCTCTCCTTCCTGCTGTACCATGTTTCTTAATATGGAATAAAACGTTACAATAATCCTCACCTCCGAGTCCACAATTGAATTGAAACTTTCTGTTACTATAGCTAGGACATTTTTCATTCTCTTTAACATGAAGTTGTATCTTATGCATTCAGCATGCAGCATTCAATATACAAATTCACTATATTCAAAATAGCAGTGTCCTAAGAACAATGCATCAGGTTTCATAAGGTAGTAAACCGAGACCATGACTGGTGCCAGTGGAGATATCTACAGGGAGTAGACATAGTCTTATAGTTTAAATATCGCAGTGAAGTAAGCATCTCCCCTGGTTTGCGGAATCAGCTGTTTTGCTAAATATTTTTAAGGGCAAACATTAATCCAATGTAATCAAGCACTGTTGGTTATCTATAGTTTTCCATATTTATCGTGTCTATAATGAACAACATCGCATCCATAGTTAGCATCCAGAGTTAAAGTGGGGCTATGCTAAACGCTAGTCCTAGCAGTTACAGTATCCGCAGGGGTTGGTTATGGCCTGGGATCGGATCGAGCAGCCAGGTGCTGGGGAGGAGATTATTGAAGGGCCTGTTCGTGCGCAAAGGATGAAAGGGCATGTGGGTTCGGCACGGGATGTGGCTCCGGGGCATGGTCGCGTTGAGGATGCTTTATGACTCTAGCATGTGTGCTTGGGGGCTGCCAGCACGAGGGGGATGATAGCAAGGTCAGGGAGACGTGCAGGTGATCAGCAATGTTACGGAATGGCCACAGTGTCTAAAATGGCTGCCGCTTACGTGCTCACAGAGGCCTAAGTTGGACAAGATGGCGCCGGTAATGTTCACATCACATTCTAATATTCAACAGTCCTTCCTTTGAACATGCCTAGTCATCTTGTCAATCTATGTCAATGTTCATAATATTCTGTATCTCTCTGTCATACAATGCTTTCATATTTTCAAATTTTGTGTCCAAAGTCTTAGGGCATATTGAGTTCATAAAAAGAGAGCATAAGGGCGGTATGCATTGTATCCCCAGGCAGCAACCACATATTACAAAAAACTGGCACCAATATTATCATCAACAGTTTCCAGCCCCATTCTTTCAAAATGTTCCAAAACCAGCTTCCAAGTGTCCAACCTTCTTGTTCCTGGTGGATCTCTGATGCCAGTCTGTGAAGGTGTTCGATTGCTTTGTAGACGGATGGTGAGTAGTCTGGGACAAAGGTGCAACAGCTGGCACCCATAATGCGGCATGCTCCTCCACGATCCGCTAGTACCACATCTAAAACAAGGCGGTTCTGTAAAGCCACCAGGCAGACCGCCTGCAGCTCAGCTGTGTTGTTGGTGAGGATGCTGGTTGTGATGTTCAAAGCTGTTTCGACTGCTTGGGTCAGATGTCGGATGGCTCGACTGTTCGCCATCAGACCCCACAGAGGGATAAGTCCTTTTGCTGCATCGAGGAACTGTGTGGAGTCTGCTTGTTCTGTGTCTTTGGAGCGCCTTTCTCTGTGATGGCCGGCTGGCGCTATGTAAGTTGGAGGGAGATCAAAGGCGATGTAGCATGTGCCCCCCAGCCTTTTGGGAGCCAGGTGTAGGCTTTTGTACCGCAGACGAAGTACATGTTTGCTGATGCAACAAATGATGGGGGATCATCAGTGTTCAGAGTCCTTTTTATGGAGTAGGAACTGTGGCCCATGATTTTCGTCCCATGGCCCTCGATGCATACAAGGCCTGAGACATTTACCACAGATAGGGCCACAGTCAGAGTTGCGGCAGTTCGTTTTCGCAAGAACGAGAAGGTGGGTCTGGCTGGGTTGTTGAATACTTGCATTTCAATCCGTTCTTTTTCAGGAATGTTCATTTGAAAGGTTGCATTTGATGTCGGAGGGCAAAAGGGGGCAGATGTTTATCCAATTTTGTTCAGCCAGAACTCGTTGTAGAACGGTTTCATCGTTCCATCAGATGTAGTATTGTCCTTGTAGTTCTCTTGCAGGAGCATTAACCAGGCAAGGCAGGACCCATGAACAGAGAAGGGTGAAGGGATGAAAGGAATAGAATGTTCAGTTGCATGTGGCAGCAGCCCACAGACCCAACAGTTCGTGGCATTGGCGGCAAGATTGTGCTGATGCAGTAGTTGTACAAAGGAGTTGTTCCAGAATTCCTTGCGTCGTTCTCGGAGATGTGGTGACAGTGATACTAGATAATGTTCTTTCTTGGTGGTGGGCTGCATAGTGGGTAATATTGTCTGGTGAGCAGGAGCACTCTCTTCTATGATCCAGACTGTGACCATTAGTAAGAGGCAGATGAGGGATGCAATGAAAAGTACAATTGTCTTTGAACTATGCAGCTTGGCAGTCTTGGAGTACTTGTGGTGGGTCTTCGGTCGTCCGGGATCTTCCATCATTTTCAAGAGGCTCGTTGACTGGCAGGACCACATACTTTGTCTAGCGTTTCTCCTGGTAGCCTTTTGTAGTGTTAGCTACCGTTCTGAGACTTTTGACTCAGTTAGTGGTCTGCTTCGTCGGAGCACTCTCTTTTTGTCGCAAGTTGTACCCTTTTCCGGATGGCACAGTGGGATCGGGAAATTCTGCCAGTTCAAGTGTCTCTATTTCTGGGTAACAACTCAGGGCTGGTCGGGAGCTCTTCTTGGGTGTCCACGTCTTCATTCGTTGCCAGTGTTGGGGATATTCTATTGCAGTGATGTGCATGCAGCCAATTTTTCTTTCCTTCCACTTGAAGTGCAGTTCGGGTGGTGATCAAGACTTGCCAGGGGCTCGTCCACCTGGGTTACAAACTCTTCGACCTCTGGAAGTTCCGTGTCAGGACGAAGTCTCCAGGTATGATATCATGTTCGGGACCCCTGGATGCGTCTGGTATGGCTTGCTGCACCTGTTGGTGGACAACAGTTAGTTCTTTGGTAATATTATGCAGGTAATCAGACATTAGAATGTCCGGGACAACATGGATGGAGGTTGGCTTCGGCGCGGCCCAAATGTTCATTGGCCGGCCAAAGACAACCTCGTACGGAGTCAAGTGGTATCTGGTTGGGGTGGAGCGCATTGATTGCAATGCCAGTGGGAGGGCATCAGGCCATTTCAGTCCTGTGGTGGCAACTATCTTTGCTAGTTTTAGCTTCAGTGTGGCGTTGTCTTTCTACCAGGCCCGCAGATTGGGGGTGGAAAACTGCGTGGAACTTTTGTTTTACTCCCAACCCTTTCAATATGAGTTGGATAACTTCGGCTACGAAGTGGGGGCCATTGTCGCTCCATAAAATTCTACAAAGGCCATAGCGTGGGAAAAACTCTTTCAACAACACCTTTGCAGTAGCGGTGGCGGTATTGTCGCGAGTGGGGTAAGCTTCCACCCATTTGCTGAATGCGCACACAATAACCAGGACGTATTTCAGACCATGGCACCTTTCTAACTGAATGTAATCCATTTGGAGGATTTCAAAGGGATGGTCGGGGACCCCAAACCCTCCCCGTGGTACTACCGCCCCTTTCCCTGGATTGTGTTGTAGGCATACCATGCATTGTTGAACTAGGCATTTTGCTGAATCTGCTATCCTGTCATTATGCCATACTCTAGTAATCAGTTCGGTCATGGGAGCGGATCCTATGTATGCGGGTAAGTGTGCCATGGTCAATATAGGGATCAGATACGCGTTAGGTAGCAGCCACTTGTCTTTGCCTTTTGTCCTCCAGCAGCCTTCATCGTCTTTTAGTCCCACCCGAGCCCATTCAGTCAGTTTGTGTGGTGTACTTGTCAGTTGGATATCTATTATAGTGGTCCTAGCGTCTGTCCATTTCTCTGCTTGTGACCTGGTCACATACATTCGTGTCGTCGTTCTGTTTTCAGCTGTGGCTCGGACAGTGATGTCAGCTAGTGCATTTCCCTGTCCTATAATGTCTGTTACTTTCTTATGTGCTTGGCATTTGATTACTGCTAGCTGTTTGGGGAGGAGGACTGCTTCGGTCAGGGCGGAGACTAGATCTCCATGTAAGATCGGTGTGCTGTGTGAGGTCAGGAATCCCCTTTCTCTCCATAGGAGCCCAAAATGGTGAACTACCCCGAGGCATACTGGCTGTCCGTGTAAATGTTTACTGCTGTCCCTGCTGCTAAAATACATGCTTGTGTGAGGGCAATCAGTTCTGCCGCCTGTGCGGATCGCTGGGTAATGCGGGCGGTTTCAATAATGGTTCGGGCCGTGGTGACGGCATTGCAGCTGAGGTGGTGCCGTCAGGGAGTTTGATGCACGAGCCATCTACCCATAGTTCCCCATCAGGCTCTGGGAAAGCAGTGTCTCGGAGGTCTACTCTGGTCTGTTCGTCAGTAAGGGTCACACAGTCATGTAGGGGAGTTCCATTAGGGTCGTTTTCAGGCAGTGGTAACAATGTAGCCGGTCAGAGTGGTGCATCGTTTCAGGGTAATGTGTGGTGCCAATAGGGTCAACTCGTATCCGGTCAGTCGTGCACTAGTCAGGTGCTGGGTCTTGGTCTGATTCAGGAGGGTGTCAACAACATGGGGTACTGATACTGTAAGGGGGTTGGAAAGCACAATTCCTTCACTCTGTCGTATCGAAACTGCTGCGGCTGCAACAGCTCGTAGGCAAGCTGGTAATGCTCTGGCTACGGGGTCAACAGCGGCTGAGAAATAGGCGCAAGGGCGCTGTTTGGGGCCAATCGATTGTGTCAGGACAGATAATGCACATCCCTCTCTTTCGTGTGTGAAAATGGAGAATGGTTTGGAGTAGTCTGGGGTTCCTAGAACGGGTGCCGAACAAAGGGCATCTCGCAATTCTTTGAAAGAGGTCTGGCATTCAGGGGTCCAAGGGAGGGGAAAGGGAACATCTTTGGCTAGAAGGGAAAGTAGGGGCTTAACAATGAGACTAAAGTTCGGCAACCACTGTCGGCAGAATGAGGTGAGGCCTACCAGAGAGCGGACTTGCTTCTGGCTCTTAGGAATGGGAGTGTCTAAGATAGTCTGGATTCTGTCAGGTGTGAGTTTTCTCCCTTCCTTTGATAAGAGGTGTCCTAGATATGTCACTTGGGATTTACAAAACTGCAACTTCTTTCGGGAAACTTTGTGACCATTCTCTGCAAGAAAGTGTAGGAGCTGGATGGTGGCTGTGACTGCAAGTGGAGTGGTGTCGGCTGCTAAAAGGATATCATCGACATACTGTATCAACACCACTCCGTCCGGTAACCGGCATGTAGCTGTCTTTTGAGCGCCTGGCTATAGATATTCGGGCTTTCGGTGTACTCCTGGGGTGCTCTACAAAATCTATACGAGCGGAATCTTAGGGTGAATCCGAAGAGGTAGCGGCTGTCTGGGTGAATGGGTATGGAGAAGAAGGCATTTTTGAGGTTAATGACAGTGAAGGTGGTGGCAGTGGACGGGATCAGGGTCAGGATGGTGGTGATGTCAGAGACTACAGGGTATTGTGGCACGACTATCTGGTTGATCCCTCGTAGGTCGATAATGAAGCGGTACGCTTTCTCATCTCCCTCTCCTTGCCTTTTGTTGATCGGCAGAATTGGGCTGTTGCAGATATTGCTTACTACTTCTTCTACTACTCCTACGTCTACTAGCGACTGTATTATTTCAATCAGTGCTTTCTCGCCTTCTGGTAATATCTTGTACTGGGGTACTTTCGGTAGGGTCGCGTCCTTTCGTACAGTCACATGCACCGGGTCTATCATCATTCGTCCTACGTCTGAGTCAGCTTTCGCCCATAAGAGCGAGGGTAAAGTATCAAGTAGGGACATGTCTGCGTCAGTAATGGGGTACATGTGTCGGGAAGGGCAAGATCTGAGTAGGCTGGGGTTGTCATATAGGATGACTCGGACTCCGTCGGGCGAGCACCTGATAGTTGCTCGAAAATGCTTCAGCAAATCAAGACCCATAATGGCGTCTGGGGTATTGGAGGAGAGGAGGAATGTCGTGTCAGTGACATTGTTTTCAAGGTCAAAAGGGATCGGTTTGGACAAGGGGTTGGTGGAGGGTGTACCATCAAATCCTATTGATGTCACATGTGAGCCAGACAAGGGTGCCCTTTGAATCAGTCGTTTGGATAATGCACTACGTGTTGCTCCCGTGTCTACCAGAAATGGAGACTTCGTGCCTAGGACCTTTGCGGTAACATAAGGGCCTTGCTGGTCAACATAATGCTCGACTGGATCCCTTCCTTGCCCTTGGCAGTCCTATGCAAAGTCATATGCGTTATCGTAGTCAGATTGCTGGTACTGATTCTGTCGGGGACGGTCAAATGTATTCGTTCTACCTGGTCTTTCGTCACTAGCGTCGTTTGCGTACCCTCGTCCACGTCCTCTATTTCTCGGTCCATTCGCTAGTTCTCTAGTCTCTTTGTTCCTATTCATGTCTAACAGGACCGGACATTGAGACTTCCAATGTCCGTACTCTTTACAAAACGCACATTGGTTCTCACCTAAGTCTCTACGTCCAGCGTAAGGTACGGGTGCATTGTTACTGGGCAGTGGAGTTCTAGGAGTATTCTGTTGATGACTTCCCTTGTATTGTTCTTTCCCTATATTCACGCCTTGTAATTGAGATATCATAACTCGTTCCTTTAAATCTTTCTTTTTCCTTTCAGAAGCTCTATCGCTTTCATTCGTCTGGTGTTCGTAATACTGGGCCATTTGGAGGATGGCCGCGGGCTTTGAGGCAGCCCAACTGTTTTCACTAGTTTGCAATTTCTGCGAAACTTCCGGTAATAGACCTTTAACGTAATTCTGTACAAACAAGTGATGTCCGGTTGCAGTGGTCATGTCCTGTCCACTGTAATCGGAGAACACCGTTTCGACCCGGGAGAAGTATTCAGAGACGTCTTCTTGGGGTTTCTGGCGGCAAGCTGTTACTATAGACCAGTCTACCTTTTTCTCGGGGATTAGGGTCTTTACTTTTTGTATGATCTTATCTGGGAGGTCTAGTATGGCTTTCAGGGGTTTCTGTCCAGGGTTTCGTTGCTTATCTAGGATGTCGAGTTGTTCCCAGATATGTCCGAACAGGTCAGTGTGGTTGATTTTCCGGATTTGCTTCCACACGTCGGCTGGCAGACATAGCCCAAAGAACAAGTCGATGTCGGCAAGGGTCATAATTGTCGACCCTAAAGCGGTACCTAATTCCGTGTAGAACGCGGGGGGATTCTTTCTCAAGTCCAGCAAGGATTTGCGGAACGTCAGGATGTCCTGTCTATCCCAGGGCTGATATACCCAGTTGTAAACTACTCTTCCTTTTGCGTCCTGGTGATTTATGTTGTCGTGAGTTCCCTGTCCTCTAGGGGGAACCCAGTAGGTGGCAGCTTCCTTTATGGGCATCATATTGTCTAATTTCTCTATCGGGGGTTCAGCTATTACAGGTGTGGCGCTCTTGACTATTCGCCCTTGTTCTATAAGGTGGTGGAAGACTTCTAGGGTGTAGGAGAAGAGTTCTGCTACGTCACATTCGCTCTCCTCTCCCGTGTCCACCTTTCTATATAGAGTCATGAGTCGGTCAGGTCCTACATTCTTATATTTTTCTTCATAAGCCGTGAGGGTGTGGTAACAGAAACGCACAACGAAGTGTCGTTTGTGATTGTTGGCATAGGAGTTACACGTATCTGTTATGTACTCTTCTGTCTCTTTTCTGTCAACCAAGGTTTTAACTATTTTCTCTATGCCGGCTCGCTCATTTTTGCTCAAACGGGGAATTCTCGCCGGTTCTTTCTCTTTGGTTTCGATCTTTTCTGAGGTGCCTCTTGACAAGGTGTTTAGCACGAGAGGCTCGGTTGGCGCGGAGGCCGTGGGTACCGAGGCCCTGGCACTACCTTCGGTTAAGTTATGGGGTTCTAGGTGCTGTACTAAGGGATGGGTAGGGGCATAAGGAGGAGGCATATAGATGATTGGGGGACCTAAGAGTAAATCATTGTCTGTCCTTTGCTTCGATGGGAGCTCAGGGTAAAGCGCTGAGGGTGTTCTGACAGGGCAATGGCCTGAGGTTTCTGATTCTTGTTCTTTTCTAGCTTTTTCTCTTTCCTTTATTTCTTCTTCCAACTTTTTACCAGCTAAGTGAGCTGCTTTTCGTAGCTCTTTATCGATCTTTGCTTCGTCTCTCTTCTTACGTTGCGTTGCTTCTTTTCGCCACATGCCGAGACTATCAAGCATGGTTGGCGTGGTTTTATTTTTGCGAAGGGCTATCTCTAGCGCTTCGATTTTAGTGAGGTCAAAAGATCTCATCAGTGGCCACTGACTTTCTCGATCTTTCTTAGTATTTTTATGCCATAGTTTGCTGTAAGCTATGGCGACTAGTCCATATCTAACATACATGTCCTTATTAGGGGTGCCTTCCAGTGGAGCTGGATGATCTACCTCTAATAAATGATCTGGGTTGAACCAATTACCAATCAGTGGGGAGAAGATAGGCATGACGTATATCGGACTAGTGAAGATCTCAAATAATGGTGGACAAAGGTCCGCACTACCTATCCTTCACTACCTGCAAAGACTAGACAGAATACTTCTATTCTTCGTTGTTTACAAACAGAGAATGTCTCAAAAAGAACCAATATATCGATTAGCAACGGAGGCTAAACAAACCAATCAATGAGTAATACTAGTATTTTCAAAACAATCAATCAATCAAAAACAGTCGTGCTGCACGACCTTACCCGGACCGTATGGACTGTTTCTCGTCTTCCACTTCCAGCGCCCGATCGTCCTCTATTCTCCGTTATTGCCGCGGCACTCCTGTGGGATCCCAGTCAGGACCGTAGATCACTAAAGAGAGGTCCGTTCAGAACCGGTGAAGGTCGGATGATCGGCTGCTAGGCGAGGGTCTTTCGGGCAGGATCTCTTCCCGATGGTTGCAGTCGTTCACTCCGTCGTTAGGACCTCTCTCACTGGACCCATGTGTTGCTGATGGGCCCCGCGTTGGGACGCCAATTGTCGAATAAGCACATTTTCCCCAGATATCCTCAAGCACTGCTTGGCGTTAGTCGCCTCTAATTCACTCCGTATTTATCAAATAAAGAGGCGGGCGCTGGACCTGGAAAGCAGGAAACGGGTTTATTTCTTTTAAGGAAAACACGTCTGATCGGACAGGCAGAGTGTCGTCTCGAGGTGCTCTAACTGCATCTCTGTGGCCTGGCCTTTTATACACATTTGTAACGTTTTATTGTAGTGTAACAAAATTCCTTGCATTACTTTGATGCATTGTCAAACCATCTTTGGAATCCCCGCTTCAGGCCCGTTCCCACACATATCAACAGTAACTGTCCCCCACCCCGGTCTCAGTAGGTGATTGCTATTGCAGCTGGGCATTCCGGCAGGAGCTGAAATGTACGCAATCGGTCGGATCTCATGGGGACGCGTCATTGATTAATTCCGGCCCCTTTGATGGGAGGCGAGATCTTACTGTACGGGGACAATAAACTGTATCCGCAAGGGTTGGTTATGGCCTGGGATCGGATCGAGCAGCCAGGTGCTGGGGAGGAGATTATTGAAGGGCCTGTTTGTGCGCAAGGGATGAAAGGGCATGTGGGTTCGGCACAGGATGTGGCTCTGGGGCAGGGTCGAGTTGAGGATGCTTTATGACTCTAGCATGTGTGCTTGGGGGCTGCCAGCGCGTGGGGGGGTGATAGCGAGGTCAGGGAGACGTGCAGGCGATCGGCAATGTTACAGAATGGCCATAGTGTCTAAAATGGCTGCCGCTTACGCTCTCACAGAGGCCTAAGTTGGACAAGATGGCGCCGGTAATGTTCACATCACATTCTAATATTTAACAGTTAGTGGATTAGTGTCATGCCTGCCGAGCCTCGTACTGTCAGACCAGCCGATCCACGAGAGACGTGGTTGGCAAAAGCTTGGTTGGCGGAAATTTGTGGTCAGGATAGCGCACGCGTAAAGAAGCACGCATGCGCACTATCGCTATATAGGTCTTTCGTTTTTCGGATACGACGCTTTGCGTTCCTTCCGGGTTCTCAGCTTAGCTTCCGGGTCACGGTGGTGGCGTTCGGGCTTCGGCGGATTGGAGTTCGGGCTTCGGCGGATTCCCTCTTCATTCCAAGCGTTAGTCTCCTGTTCACGCTCTCCTACTGCCCAGATAAGTACGAGTGCGAGTTGTTTGTCAGAGTTGATCTCGGTTGATTGTCTATCCAGTGCAGAGTCGTCACTGGAGATTTTCTGTTCAGTGTATCATAGTTCTCATTACGGAATTTAGGGAGAATGTTTCCCGACCACAGTGGTGGCTAGTTATTTGTTTACCAGAGATTCTTAGAGTTGGAATTGGAGCTCCAGGGAGGTTTCTATATCTTGTTTTGCTGACATAAAACAGGTACAACCGCTCTTCTATAGATCAATAAATATAAGAGGTAACATAAAGAAGTACTGATTATATCTTTCGTGATTCTAGGGAAAATTACAGAGATGTGGGTGTGACTTCTTGTGGAGAAACAGGGAGTCATTCTTCTTAAAGACACTGGAAACATTAGGTACATGCATTTCAGTATGTCAAAATAGATAGGTAAACATATGACACTCTGAGTGACAACCTATTATCCCTATCGTATAGGAATCTTCTTTTATAATTCACACTACCTACCTTTCTGTGAAGACAACAGAAGTGAAGCTAGGTACAGGTAGAAGCACGGCACGCAATCCAGGTACCCCATATCTTGGTTCAAGACATACACTATCACCTCTTTATTACCACATTATTCTAATCACTTTCTCTTTATTCATAGGAGGGTTTCTGAAGAGATAGTGAGTGATGACCAGTTCTCTTCGCATCCTGGATTTTCAGTCTCTGTGTCTTCCCCATCTTTCCTTGTTTTGTTTCCCTGTGTCCCTTGCACTGGCATCATCTCTTATCACCAAGTATATAAATATCTCATTGGTGTAGAGTGAACCGGTGTAGGGGAGGTCAGGAAAGAGCTTCAAATCTGTGGTGTTTCCGAGACAGCCATCAACAGGACACGACAGAACGCAAAGCCTTTAACATATACTGTCGCCTAAACACCATGGAAGTGACGCTATCCGATTTAGCCAACATGATGGGTAGTCTTCAGTTAGAAACCCAGGCCTTAGCCACTCGATTAGATAGAATGGATAGGGATGGAGGTGGGACAGCCTCGGGCTCACAAACACCAGTTATACAGGTAGTTACCCCTACTCCCCCTTTGCCACTTGCACCTCCTGAACGCTTTGCAGGAGATCCTACTAGATGTGCCGCCTTTATCAGTCAGTGTCAATTGCACTTCATGTGCAAACCCACTTGTTTTCCGACTGATCAGGCAAAGGTGGCTTTTATGATTTCATATTTAGGAGGCTCAGCTTCCAATTGGGCAATACCATTGATTGAACGAGATGATCCGTTGTTGTTGGATTATGCTAGATTCAAGGGCGAATTACGCAAATTATTCGATAAACACACCTTCACCCACGCGGCGGATACCGAGTTACTTCAGTTGAAACAGGGAACTAAGGATTTGCCTACTTATATAGCAACCTTTAATCGTCTAATGGCAGAAGCTAGCTGGCCCCAGGAGAAACGTAGTGCTTTATTTTATAAAGGTCTACGTGATGAATTAAAGGATGCTTTAGCTCATGTAGTAGATCCCCCTGATTCCTGTCCTGAGTTGATCGATTTGGTGGTCAAGTTGGATCATCGTTTGGGGGAACGCAGGAAGGACAAGACAAGATATGAATATAGTAAGACGTTTTATAGAGAACGAAAGACTGACACTGAGTCCACTGCAGCCTCTCCTTCAGAAGGAGTAGAACCTATGCAGATAGGGAGTGTGAAAGGACCAATCAGCGAAGCTGAACGACAAAGAAGAAGGGATCATAAGCTTTGCTTATATTGTGGCAAGGCTGGTCATTTCCTACGAGAATGCCCTATCAAACCTAAACAAACTAAAAGGTCGGAAAACTAATAGACCCGAAGCCAAAAGAGACTGAGGCATCGGGTCATTCAGGTTCTATAGTCTCCTCAACCTCTCTCGTTCAGAGTCATTTCATGGTACCTTCTTTGTTGCAGTGGCAATTTTCTCAGACCCACATACCCATTATGGTAGATTCCGGAGCCTCCGGGAATTTCATGGATTTAGACTGGGCTCAACAACACAAAATACCTACAACACAAAAAGAAACCATAGAAGAAGTATGTACCATTGATGGTAGCACGCTAAAGTCAGGACCCATTACACTTACTACTGATAGCGTTCTAGTGACCTTAATGGATATCCATACGGAGAAAATGTTCTTTGATCTAATACAATCCCCGCAGTTCCCTATAGTATTAGGTCTACCCTGGTTACGAACCCATAATCCGTCTATTGACTGGCAAAAAGGTATTATCGAGTTCAATCCCGAAGTATGTGGAGATCATATCAAACAATCCGAGACACAGGATACTCCAGATTGGAAGGCTGAACCACCTTCTTTGCATCAAGAACAAGAGGCAGTTCTGATAGGTGGTAGTGCTACCCAACATACAGAACTGCAAATTGATGAACCAGACAATTCATTGCCGGATGTCTATTTGCCTTTTTCATCCATTTTTGATGCCAAGGAAGCCACCTGTTTACCCCCGCATCGGGTATATGATTGTCGAATTGACTTACAAGCAGGAGCGCGCATTCCCACTAGTAGGGTTTATGCGTTGACCGAAAAAGAGAATGTGTATTTAAGGGAATACCTAGACAAGATGTTAGAGTTGGGTTTCATAAGGGTGTCTAGATCTCCCGCATCCTCAGCCCTTTTCTTTATACCGAAACGGGAAGGGGGCTTGCGGTGTTGTATCGATTATCGCTCACTCAATTCAGTTACCATTAAAAACCGTTATCCGCTCCCTCTCATCTCCTCCTTCTTAGATCAAGTAAAGACAGCCAACTTCTTTACTAAATTAGATCTGAGAGGTGCATACCACCTAGTAAGAGTAAAGGAGGGAGATGAATGGAAGACGGCTTTCTGTACGAAATATGGACTTTTCGAGTATTTAGTCATGCCGTTTGGTTTGTGCAAGCCCCCTCGGCCTTCCAATATTTCATAAATGACATTCTGAGAGACATTTTGGATCAATATGTCATTGCTTACATTGATGACTTACTGATATATTCGAGTACAGTGCAGGAACATATCCATCATGTCCAATCTGTCCTACAAAGGTTACGGGACAATGATCTGTTTTGCAAACTGGATAAGTGTTTTTTCCATAGGTCACGAGTGTCCTTTCTGGGATATATCATTTCCTCTCAAGGATTGGAAATGGATCCCCATAAGGTACAAGCTGTGGTGCAATGGACTGCACCTGCCTCAGTGAAAGAAGTGCAACAGTTCATTGGCTTCGCCAACTTCTATAGGCGCTTCATTAACCACTTCTCAGACATTGTGACACCTATTACCAAACTATTGAGAAAGGGAATTCCCTTCATCTGGACATCTGAAGGTGAGGATGCTTTCCAGACTTTAAAGAAAGCTTTCACGAGCGCGCCTGTTCTGAGGCATCCTGACCAAAGCAGTCCTTTTGTGGTGGAAGTGGATGCGTCACAGGTAGCTGTAGGGGGTGTGTTATCACAGATTCATCCTGACTCCGGAGAACTGCATCCAGTGGCATTTTATTCCCACAAGCTTACTGCACCCGAAGTCAATTATGCGGTAGGGGAAAGAGAGCTGCTTGCAATAAAGAAAGTGCTGGAGGAGTGGAGACCTTATCTGTTAGGCACTAGATATACGGTTACCATCATCACCGATCATAGAAATCTCCAATATCTTAAGACAACTAAAGCCCTTTCTATGAGACAACTGAGGTGGACACAATTCTTCAGTGGGTATGATTTCGAGATACATTTTAGATCAGGGAAAAAGAACGGGAAGGCTGACGCCCTGTCCAGGTTAGGTTTTGAACCCTTACCTTCAATGGACGTACCACCTTCTATTCTGGATACCAAAAAGATCATAGGGGCAACCAGTAAGGAAGAGAGATTCTTGAGGGATGTAAAAGACTCACAGCAAGAACCCCAAACCCTAGAATACTTGAGGAGTCAAGAAACCCAATGGAGGGAGGGTCTAGGATATGTACACGGAGGTTTATACATTCCCACAGAGCTATTGAGACAACAAGTTTTACAGTGGTGTCATGCACAGGGCTTAGCGGGACATCCTGGATGCAAGAGAACTGTAGAACTGGTAAAACGGTATTGTTGGTGGCCCAACATGTCACAGGATACACAAGAATTCGTGAAGACATGCCATGTCTGTGCACAGGGTAAAGCCACACACACCAAACCAGTGGGTTTGTTGAATCCGATTCCTACCCCTCCTGGTCCATGGCACACTGTGTCTATGGATTTTATTGTAGAATTACCTCGAACCAGTACAGGAAACACTGCAGTGTTAGTGGTGGTAGATTTGTTTACAAAAACTGCCCATTTCATTCCTTTGCCTGGTTTACCCTCTTCTATGAAGCTTGCTCAAGTGTTTTTAAAGCACGTAGTTCGATTGCATGGCATACCCTTTGTTTTGATCACAGATAGGGGTACCCAATTCGTCTCACGATTCTGGAAACAATTATGTGAGTTGTTACAAGTGGAAGTACGTTTGTCATCCAGTCACCACCCACAAACGGATGGACAAACCGAAAGGGTCAATCAGAGCCTAGAACAGTTAATCAGATGCCAATGTCTCCAGTCTATGAAAGAGTGGGATGAAGTCATCTGGTTAGCTGAGTTGATGTATAACAACAGTCATCACTTTTCCACTTTATTCACTCCTTTCTATGGTTCCCATGGGTTTCATCCTAGAGTGTTACCTATACCCCTTTCTATCTCTTGCAACACTCCCTCAGTATCTGCTATGGTTCAACAGCTACAGACTGTACACAATTCTGTTTCTGACAATTTAGACAAGGCTAAAATACAATATAAGAAGGGGGCTGATGCACACAGAACACCAGAACCAGTGTATAAGACGGGAGACCAGGTATGGCTGTCCTCCAAACATATTGCTTTAAGAGGGGCTTGCAAATTCCAACCTAAGTATATCGGTACTTTCGTTGTCTCTAAAGTCATCAATCCAGTTGCCATGAAGATTGACCTCCCTGTGTCCATGAGAATACACCCTGTGTTTCATGTTTCGCTCCTGAAGCCCGTTGCACCGGGTACTCGTTTGCCAGTCAATCCTCCACCTGTTATGGTGGATTCAGATGAAGAATATGAGGTAGAAAGCATTATCGACTCCCGTAGGAGTAGAGGAATATTGCAGTACCTTATACATTGGAAAGGGTACGGCATTGAGGAACGCAGTTGGGAACCTGCAAGTCAGATCCATGCACCTAGATTGGTGCGTTTGTTTCACAGACGACATCCAGGAAAGCCCAAACCTGTTGGGGGGAGTTTGGGAGGGGCGTACTGTCATGCCTGCCGAGCCTCGTACTGTCAGACCAGCCGATCCACGAGAGACGTGGTTGGCAAAAGCTTGGTTGGCGGAAATTTGTGGTCAGGATAGCGCACGCGTAAAGAAGCGCGCATGCGCACTATCGCTATATAGGTCTTTCGTTTTTCGGATACGACGCTTTGCGTTCCTTCCGGGTTCTCAGCTTAGCTTCTGGGTCACGGTGGTGGCGTTCGGGCTTCGGCGGATTGGAGTTCGGGCTTCAGCGGATTCCCTCTTCATTCCAAGCGTTAGTCTCCTGTTCACGCTCTCCTACTGCCCAGATAAGTACGAGTGCGAGTTGTTTGTCAGAGTTGATCTCGGTTGATTGTCTATCCAGTGCAGAGTCGTCACTGGAGATTTTCTGTTCAGTGTATCATAGTTCTCATTACGGAATTTAGGGAGAATGTTTCCCGACCACAGTGGTGGCTAGTTATTTGTTTACCAGAGATTCTTAGAGTTGGAATTGGAGCTCCAAGGAGGTTTCTATATCTTGTTTTGCTGACATAAAACAGGTACAACCGCTCTTCTATAGATCAATAAATATAAGAGGTAACATAAAGAAGTACTGATTATATCTTTCGTGATTCTAGGGAAAATTACAGAGATGTGGGTGTGACTTCTTGTGGAGAAACAGGGAGTCATTCTTCTTAAAGACACTGGAAACATTAGGTACATGCATTTCAGTATGTCAAAATAGATAGGTAAACATATGACACTCTGAGTGACAACCTATTATCCCTATCGTATAGGAATCTTCTTTTATAATTCACACTACCTACCTTTCTGTGAAGACAACAGAAGTGAAGCCAGGTACAGGTAGAAGCACGGCACGCAATATCCAGGTACCCCATATCTTGGTTCAAGACATACACTATCACCTCTTTATTACCACATTATTCTAATCACTTTCTCTTTATTCATAGGAGGGTTTCTGAATAGATAGTGAGTGATGACCAGTTCTCTTCGCATCCTGGATTTCCAGTCTCTGTGTCTTCCCCATCTTTCCTTGTTTTGTTTCCCTGTGTCCCTTGCACTGGCATCATCTCTTATCACCAAGTATATAAATATCTCATTGGTGTAGAGTGAACCGGTGTAGGGGAGGTCAGGAAAGAGCTTCAAATCCGTGGTGTTTCCGAGACGGCCATCAACAGGACACGACAATTAGTAAACATAAAATGTTAGTGAACGTAGTATGGTAATTAGCCATTAGTGAGCTATTAATTAGTTAGTCATTAGACAATTGACAGAAGCTGAGTGTTATGTTGAATACTCACGGCCACCATGTCCGGGTTCGCAAGCATGCGTGATGCACACATATTGAGGGTTTCAGACGAGTGTTGGAGGGATAGGTTAGTGTGTTAATCAGGAGACTAATCGAAAACTGAGGACTGAGCCGGGTGACAATTCGAGCCACCTTAGGCCATCCAATTGCAAGGGCATATTTGATTGTGATATATGGTGCTGTAACGAGATATACATTGATTCACTTTATATGTCCATCTTTTGTTGCATGTATTCGTCTAGGAATGTTGTTAGTTAACACTAGTTTTACATTTTGTGTTGATGCATATTTCCTGTCATTTTCGCTTTGTCTTTTAAGAGTTCATCACAACTTTTTTTGTTGCTACTAATATAATGCTAAATATGCCAGCCTACCATGATTACTGTTTACTTAACTCATCTCTAAATTTTCAAGGAATGATTACTAATAACAATAAGCATTGGCAAAACCAATAGCTCTGGTCTTGCCAAGCGGGTATGGTGGTTGTTTTTTATTGCAAGTATATGCTCCAAAAATACAAGAAGAACAGAAAGTACAGTCATTTTAAATATGGCAGTCATTTCCTTGAAATAAAAAATAATAATACATTAACCTTTACATATCATTTTAATAGAAAAGTACAGGTTTTCTTTGATGCAAGTGCACTTAAAAGTGATATAGGAAACCTTTCGTTTTAATGCACTTCACAGGAAATTTTGACTTATACTGGCACAAAAAAGTACTATTGTCTTTGAATGGCTGTAACCTAAAGACCTAGTTTAAACATATGGATGATTAATAAAAAAAAAAAGAATAAATAAGGGAAAGAAAAAAACACTGGCATAGTATTGGCCCAAGAACGCTTGCACTGAAGTGCTCTTCTTTATAGATGGCTGTGCATAAGTGAACAGGAAAAAAATGCTATCACTCCCAGTGCAAGAAAGCCAATGATTCTAGTAGGCTGACCCATTGAGACATGCTGTGTACTGTGGTATGTACGAGCAAAATGTCAGTGACAGTTGAACAGACCAATGGATGAAGAGGACTGACCCATCGTCCATTTATGTATGAATATATGTATTTTTATTCATGCATTTGCTGCTGGTTGTATGACCAACTTGAAACAGCTAAAGCATTCCCAAGACCAGAGGTAAAAACGTCTCTATTGCGCATTGTGAAAGGTGATAGCACGTTGTGTCAAGAGACTGTCCAGGGTACTCAGGATACTGGGACTGGTTCAGTTTATTTATTATGAGCGCAGAGGTATTAGATTTATACATTAGGGTACAGCTACTGCCATAATGCCAATATCCACATTCCCCACTACGAAAATACTCTTCACCAAGACAGCATCTGCATTGTCCCAGTATGTAAGTCAGTACAGCTGTGCTAGAAACAACATTATAGTTGGTATGTAACATCACCTGCACGCTCGAAACCACAATGGCCAGTATGAAAAGCACCATTTTGTATACCACAAGCAATACTTCCCAGGTATGTCATGCCAGGTTGCTTAGTTAATTTATTCTATTTAGCGTATGTGTGCAGAGAACTACTGCCCTGCAGGTATCCAAATGGCCCTGTTTGTGAAGTGGCTGAGGGCTGCTCCTCCGTATCCTTTTGTAGCGATAGATGAACGAATGTGCCTCCATCTTTCTAGGTGCTACTTTAGTTTTCCTTCCTGCAAGGAAGCAGAGTGGGCCCCTCACAGAGTCACCACTGAAGTCACCTGTAGCGGAACTGTACTACGCCACTATCTATGCATATGTAATCTGGCAGTGTTTTACTGTCCACTTGTTTTTAAACACAGAACAAACCACCTGTAAAAGTGTCAGCCTTTGAATGAGGGAAGCAAGGGGGTTACTGAGGGGGGTGTGGAAGCTTGCATGAGGCTATGACAGGAACGGGGCCATGGGTGTGTTCAGGACTAGATAATGGTGAGCCACCCAGCACTATGTACACTGCAGCCTAGCCTGCAATCTACATAGTAAATTACAGTGCACTCAGTCTGCCAGTTCCTCCCTTGCACACTTCCATCTCTCCAGGAGTATCAAAGATTCTCTGTATGTCTTTGTAAAGCTGTTCCATTTTGTGCTTTTTTCCAAATTGCCCACTGTTTTTCCTCCAATAGACTCAACAGTTTGTGAAACTACTAGAAGCACACTATCTTTCAATGAGAGATGTTCAACAAAGAACCAAGCTAACTTTGGTTAGCCCAGGCTTCTCATCTGTGTCTCCTCAGAAACACAAATACTGGTCCTCTGAGACAAGAATACCCCAAAACAACACCCCTAGTCTTCCCTCTTCAGTCCTGCTGCAGGTAGGTGGTCCATTTGCCTGCAAGTACTCATCTGGCTTATGGAACCATTCTTCCAGCTCTTACGAGTCCAGAGATATCAAAATTTATAGTTGAGTTGAACCGTAACTCTGAAGTTCATCGCATAGATGGGACTGGAAAAGCATTAGGGTCCAGTGACTGGCCACAGCTCATGGCTGCACATGCTACCACAAAAGTGTGACCACAAAAAGCCCCTTTTTAAGTAAAGGCCCCTAAACTGTGGTTCCACCGGTGGCATTACTTTAGTTGCTGGTCCACTGCCACACCTGCCTATTATTTGAAAAATTGGGTCCTTAACTGATATACTATGTTTGGACACATTATCAACTACCTCGTGCCATTAAATCCATTACAATTGAATCAAGTCTCTAAGCATTCCTAAAGTCATCATCTTTATTTTTCTTAGGTGAGACACTATTTGTTTTGCAGGTGGGTCTTTGGGCTTTAGGACTTTTTGACACTGTTTCGGGGAACTCAGAAGAAGAGTCTTAAAACCAGAGGGTTCCCATTTGCCTCCAGTGCTGGAGACAATTGAACAAGAGATGAAGACATCACAACAAACTTGCTACATTGTGTGCCAAACAATTTAGTAAAACTCTGGAGTCCCCAAAAATTAAGGAAGAGCATCCTCATAGGATCACACTGGCCACAGTTACTTAAACATTTGAAGTTACTTCTCGGTCATAAAAGGTGCAAACATCCGCTGGTTTTCTGTGTATATTGTATTTTGTTCCAGAATTCAAAACGTTATTTATAAAAAAACTTATTTTCAATATTATGTTAAACAAAAATGCGTTTCTCTAATTTGGTACAGTCCAGTTTTAAGCAAGTATTGTACAATCAGTTCTTGATGGAAAAAAGGTAACATCTCCTAATAACACTACATTAAGTATTAATTATAAACATATACAAAAGGATTATATATCTTTAATTACAGCAATAACAAGCATTTACAATGCAATGGTTTCGCCTTTGGAAAAGTTAGAGCTATTGGCATTGTAAATGACAAAATTTGTATGTATGTGTTGGTTTTGAAAACAGATAAATAAATGGCATTGTCATTTACATTGCCATTAGCCTCTGCAGTCACTATGCAGTCCCTAGCAGTCCCTAGTCACTCTGCACCCCCTAGTCACTCTGCACTCCCTAGTCCCTCTGCACTCCCTAGCCCTCCCTAGTCACTCTGCACTCCCTAGTCACTCTGCACTCCCTAGTCACTCTGCACTCCCTAGTCACTCTGCACTCCCTCGCACTCCCTTGCACTCTGCACTCCCTTGCACTCTGCACTCCCTAGCAGTCCCTAGTCACTCTGCACTCCCTAGTCACTCTGCACTCCCTAGCACTCCCTAGCATTCTGCAGTCACTCTGCACTCCCTAGCACTTTTCCTAGCACTCCCTAGCAGTCACTCTGCAGTCCCTAGCACTCCCTAGCACTCTGCAGTCACTCTCCACTCCCTAGTCACTCTCCACTCCCTAGCACTCCCTAGTCACTCTCCACTCCCTAGCACTCCCTAGTCACTCTGCACTCCCTAGCCACTCTGCACTCCCTAGTCACTCTGCACTCCCTAGCACTCCCTAGCCACTCTGCACTCCCTATCACTCTGCACTCCCTAGCACTCCCAAGTCACTCTGCACTCCCTAGCACTCTGCAGTCACTCTGCACTCTCTAGCACTCCCGTCACTCTGCACTCCCTAGCACTCTGCAATCACTCTGCACTCCCTAGCACTCCCTAGCACTCTGCAGTCACTCTGCACTCCCTAGCACTCCCTAGCACTCTGCAGTCACTCTGTACTCCCTAGCACACCCTAGCACTCCCTAGCACTCTGCAGTCACCCTGCAGTCACTCTGCAGTCCCTAGCACTCCCTAGTCACTCTGCACTCTCTAGCTCTCCCGAGTCACTCTGCAGTCCCTAGCTCTCCCTAGTCACTCTGCACTTCCTAGCTCTCCGCACTCCCTAGCACTCCCTAGTCACTCTGTACTCCCTAGCACTCCCTAGTCACTCTGCACTCCCTAGTCACTCTGCATTCTGCACTCTGCACTCACCACTCTGCACTCACCACTCTGCTTACCTCACTGGTGAGACTTATTGCGACTAAGAAGAGGAGAATTAAGTAGCATCAAAACTATCTCTCGAAATCAGAAAATGTCATACGTAGATCCCCAAAAAAATCTGAGTAGTACACGCGTCTGGTTATGCATGGACATGGAGAGAAGACAAGCATTGGAGGAGACAAGATGGTAAGGACTCTCAAATAACTAAGAAAACATACTTATTGAAAATGCAGACCAGTCAACTTATTTCATATTAATTGGCTCCTTCGACGTGTGCAGGACCTCCGCACACCTACATGTTCAGAGAACAGCCTTCACAAAAGGCCATTTAGATAGTAAACAGCGACACAGCTAGACTGATCTCTTCTGGTGATGTTTACATCTACCTTAGAAAGCTTACCGTGATGTACCTTCTCACCGTGAAATGTGCACTTAAGCAATGCCATTCCAGCTGCGGAGAAAAATTTGAAGGGAGCTAAAAACGAATGGCCACCACAAACTACGTAACAAATGAGATTGGATGATGACAGGTACCTTATTTTCAAAAGGTTAACACAAAGTTAACTACCTATGCTGCGGAGACGTTCAGACTCAAAAGACATTTATTACAAATATGGATTTCACCCTCAACCAATCATCCGACAGCCAGCACGGCTGCTCCCTCCGCTTGTTTCATTTGTGCTCCTCCATCTCGAAAGGGTTGTTTGCCAATATACTCAATTTCATCCTTTCGCTTCAGATGTATAGGTTTTGTTACGCACAACGTATCCCTGTACATCACCCCAAGCAATTACAATGCTCGGGACAAACTTACCACTGAAGTTACATAAGACGAAGCATGAAATAGGCCTTCCTCCCATACTTGTTGTGCGTTTAATCTACAACCTTAATTAAGTGCATGCCCAGACGTGGGTCCCATGTTCATCCGTGCCACTGAAACCAAGCTTCACCCGGCTGACGAGCCCCATTTAGGGTGATAGTGGTCTTGGTTTGCATGTTTCCTGGTCCAGGGACGACCTGACCTGGCAATTCCGGCTGAGCTGTTTCTATTGGAGCAGAGCTGAGAGTGATTTGCATATGGCTCGGTGAAAACAGAGGTGGTATGGTGGCCAAAAATGTACTATTGGTTGTAATGCTCTCCTGAGCAATAGCCCGGGGTTAGACTTATTGCAAGCATTCCTCCCATCATCTTTTGTGTGTTTGAAGCATTCCATTGGAGGAATCTTCATGTCCATCGATGAGTAAAGTTACGTTCAAAATTGCGTAAAGGGAGCTCTGAGGACCAGTTGCCAGGAAGCCAATGGTTAACCTTCATCTTTGCTCAGTTAGGACAAACTGCAGGCAAGTCTGCACTCAGTTCACTATATCTGGGATAGCAAAGCTCGTCAGTAATAAGAGCGACTTTTGGTTAATGAAAATCATCCCAAGCTGCTAACATTTTTAGTGGTGTAACGCCGACCACATCAGACAAGATTACAGTAGTGGGCACCATATGCAAACCGTGATCTCCTCAGTGCATTAGACGGATACCAGCATTAATTTAAAATAAGCTTTGTCAATTTGAAATGCCTCTGCATGGGTAATGCAGGACAGTGATAGTTGCAAAGCCCCCGACACCAAGGTAATCATATTTCTAATAAGTCTTGCAAACCCCAAATGATTTATCAATCCCATATCAGCTTTTGAACATCGGTATACGAGTCCTGAAAATACACACATTGTCTAGAATACACAGTCTGAAATTTGGTCTAGATATATTAATTGACCCAAGCAAAAGCTTCAAATATAGTGGCTGGGATGCTCATAGGAGAGCTACTTACAGATAGCTGGAGAGCTACAAGTAGCTTATGAGCTACTCAAAAGAGAAGTCTTCACGACACCAACCATTTTTAAGCCCTCAAAAGCCCATCTTGCATTCCGACTTAGGTCACCCATGTCAGGACACAACACTACCATTTCCATCATTATTATGGCCTATAATTCAGTGATCATCTGACCCCACCTGAAAAAAAACAATCAAAACCATCAACAGACCCCATTCAGGACCTGGAAAAGGAATTTGGAAAATAACGCTACGCAGTATCCGACTAGATGCACGTAAAGGAGAAGGATGCAGCGGGATTCATGAACCAGACCAATCCCACCAACCACAACAAGATTACTGCTAGTCGCGCGACTATGAAATGCGTTAAAAGTGAAAACCTTGGACACTGAACATAATGAAGCTTTCCAACCAGTGTACACTGGAAACAACAAACCAAGATAACAATACCCGGGGAACTTCTCATTGTCAATTATTGGCCCTTATGCAAAGGCGGGAGAGAAACATCAGGGTCCAAGAAGTGTAATGGAGCATATCTGGAGAAAACACCACATGCTCTCTGACAAAGAGTGATCTATTTGCTGTGTGCATTGGGAAAGTCTTCAGCTGAGATCTGCTGCTCTCTTCCAGTCACCCACAAAAGATGCGCCTTGACTACACCAAACCCGGTGTCTTACAAGAAGCCTTGCAATAACAAGGCCAGCTTTTAATGACCATTCTGTCTAGTTCAACTCTGTAAGAGAAGTCTTCTTCGGTAACGCTACTTATCGAAGGGTGATGGGCAGACGGAAGACATCATGTGCCTTCCCAACTATGAGAACCTTGGGGCAGGCACCCGATTACCGTGTTGTAGTAATCAGCTGGTTAGTGATTGTCCATGCTTTGTAGATACAGAACTACATGCAACCTTTGCATAACTGCACAAAGACGTTTTTAAGAAATCTCTGCATGCACTCTCTATACAAGCACCGGGGAGGTGCTCCATGGTCTGCCCATCTCATCTAATCTAACACTGTGCTCACTGGGCCGATCATGGCTTAGAAAAGTTAGCTCAGCAAATATATCATTAGTGAGCATTGGAAACACTCAAGTTGTACACCACACACAACACACTCAAAGACCACACAGACCCTCTCACACTCTGCTCAACCAGGTGAAGTGTCAGTGCCTACTGCAGAACACTCAAAGCTATGAACCTCCCCAAACAACACGGACTAGAGGAAAAGGCACCCCTTCAAAGCACACCGACTTTGAACCAGCAGCCACTCTGAGCTTCCCCTCAAATGTTTGAGCGCATTGCTCCTTAATCTCTCTAAGTAGATGTCACACCACAAACTTCAGGAAAAATCCACCAGACACATTCAGTTTGCTTCAATATTACAACTACATATCTTACCTCTCAACTATACAACCGGTTTCATATTAATACCAACAACCCAAATGGACGCTCCTGGTCCATGCAATATCCACACATCCACCAGAGGACCAGCTGTGCACTAAGACGAGATTGCATTCAATGCAGAACCGCAGACCTAGATTAGAGAGCAGTACAGCAAGCCTCATTTACAAGCCCTATCTGGTGCTGCCTTTGGGACTTAATCCAACAAATGAACACTGCAGCTAGCCACCACTAGTCTACAGAAAGATCATGAGCGCTCAGTGGTGGAAATGGGGTGGTAAGTATATCAAATACACGGCCCTTGAGCCCGCCAGATAGAGGAGTGCACAGGGAAAAGCAGAAAGAAGCAGGAATAGAAAGAAGGGTAGCACACAGAGGAGACAAGGGCAACTCCTTGAAAAAGAGATGCAAATAGTGTTTAGCATGCTGAATATCAAGGGTGGAGTTGGAAGAGGTGAAGGACAAATTGGGGTATGGAATTCAAGAAAGAGCGGGATTGTTGAACTAAAATCTGGGCCCAAAATCCACAACAGTGAAGGCGGAAGATGCACACCTGAAGCAGGTGAACAAATGTAGAGGTGGAAGGGAACGCTAGTCATGGAACAAAGGGGGAGAAGAAACCTACAAAAGGGGGAGACAGGCTAGGCAGCAGAATATTACAAACAGGGTGGACACTCCACCCAGTGCAGGGCCCACACTGGAGACCCTCGCACTAGGCCAGGACAGAGCCCGCACCATTAATGGAGAATAAAAGAGCAGGCCTTACAACCCTATATGATGTGGAAGACTACAGGCGAAACCAATAACGATTGTATCACTTTTTATCGATAATAATGTGAATAGCGAGGGCTCGCAGTGCAGTAACAGCAGGTGTGAGCGGGTGCACAGTTGTTATTTCTCCTACAGCCAGTTGGTAGATCACAGCACCATGTGAGGAACACGGGGTGGAACAAAGTAAACAGACTCCCCTGGTGTACGTGAGGCTTCAAACTGACCAAAAATAGGTGGAAAAGGAGCAAAATGGGTATGAAACCGAAGGGAGAGGTCGTTGGGCGCCGTGCGAGTCGGGGTGGTGGGGGCGGGGTGCAGGAGGGGGAGATGACCCGATACTTGGCAGGTTTCGGAGGGTTAGCTATGGGGAGGTGGCCCTGAAGTGAAGCCAGAGGTCCGAGGAGGTACAGAAGGGGAGAGAAGCTGGGGTCACAGAAGGAGAGAAGCTAGGGCCACAGAAGGAGAGAAGCTGGGGCCACAGAAGGGGAGAGAAGCTGGGGCCACAGAAGGGAAGAGAAGCTGGGGGCCACAGAAGGAGAGAGAAGCTGGGGCCACAGAAGGGGAGAGAGAAGCTTGGGCCACAGAAGGGGAGAGAAGCTGGTGGACACAGAAGGAGAGAAGCTGGGGCCACCGAAGGGGAGAGAAGCTGGGGGCCACAGAAGGGGAGAGAAGCTGGGGGCCGCAGAAGGGGAGAGAAGCTGGGGGCCACAGAAGGGGAGAGAAGCTGGGGGCCACAAAAGGGGAGAGAAGCTGGTGGCCACAGAAGGGGAGAGAAGCTGGGGGCCACCAAAGGGGAGAGAAGCTGGGGCCACAGAAGGGGAGAGAAGCTGGGGGCCACCAAAGGGGAGAGAAGCTGGGGCCACAGAAGGGGAGAGAAGCTGGGGCCACAGAAGGGGAGAGAAGCTGGGAGCCGGTCCCCTGTCTTATTAGACGACTGAACAAGCTCGGGCAGTATGGTTTAGGTCCAGGGCTCCACCATTAACAGTTGTTCGATTAATAGGGTTTCGCAGCATGGACAGCAAAAACAGCTCCACAATACAAGAGGTGAAGATAACACATCACGCAGACGCATCATTACGCAGTGCCACGGCCAGGGCGAAACCTAAAAAGTACAAACTCAACATGCAAAATATGATCATAGCAAAACGTCCTTCCTAGGACTCTATGCATAACAGAAGTTACAAATTCATGTGCCTGAGTTACCAAAAAATCATATGTAGCTAAGCCTCGCATTAATTGAACACATTGATAGTCGTACATTTCTTGGTATTCATTCCATAGATTGTGTAATTGATCCGCCTGATCTCTTACCTTAAATGAGACTTTCCAGCTGTGCGGGGTGTCAAATTCCAGTCTGTTAGATGGTTAACAGTTCCATAATATATTATTTTTTGCCATCATTATTGCCCACTACAGCCATAGATAATTTACTTTTCCTAATTGCTGTTAATTAGTTGTATCATTAAAAAGATATATTTCTGTTTTCGGGTTACATTTATTCTGTTAATATCCCGCCACCATACTGATGTTACTGGGCAATATAGAAAGTGTGGGTAGCTTGATATCTCCAACGCTTCCCCTGGTCTAACAGAATCAGTTGTCCATCTTCCTGGGTGCCCAATACAGTTTGTAGGTTAGCACTACATTTTGCAAGTACATTGAGAATAATATTCTCATTTAGTTCAGTTTCCAGTCATTTGTTTCTAAGAAGTGATGGCTGTTGTCAACTTTCAAAAAGTTTATATATTTTAGAGCTCAAATCCATTTTAATTTTCCTAACGGAGGAAAACCAAGGCCTGTAGAAAGGGGATAAATAATAGGGTTTGTGTCTGCTTTGTCATCCTATCTTTTAGTTTGTAGATAATTCTTGGGGGTAGGGAAATTGTGTTTCCTTTTCAGAGGATTAGGAAACATTATGCTCTTTATGTCTGCATTGCTGTATAGTGATTATATCACAATCTATCCAAAATATTCAATATATTCATTTTGCACCAGGATACGAAGATGTTCAATAGAGGAGCCTCTGACAATTTGAAGAAATTCGATTTTAATGTTTTCATTTGAAACCTAAAGGCATGATCCAGAAAAAAAGGCCTGGGACTTCATTACGAGTGCCCACCGATGGAGGCGGTAACAGGAGATACTGATTCCATCTGAATTATGAAGTCTGTGGGAAAACTCAGATTTGTTAGCTTCTACCTGGAGATTTCGGCTGTTGAAATCTCTTGCTTAAAGGTGCGGGATATGTTGTGATTGCTAATTCCCCTGATATTTCTGTGTGGACTTTCAGGATCAAACTTGTAATGAGGCAGATTTTCCTCAACTCTAATTTTACTGGTACTCTCGGTATTGATCACTCACTGGAGGGAAACATCACTTACAACAAAACTTTTACAACGCACTACCATTACAACGCGGTCATTACAATGCAAACCATTACAACGCATTGCGCGGGGGGGCGCTCTAGGATAGGGAATAGCTTAATTTACTATCCAATAACCTTCCCTAGTGTCCACGGGGACTGGAGTTGGAATAGTAAATTAAACTATTCACTATCCAGCACCCAAAAGCGCTATGCGTTGTAATGGTATGCGATGTAAAAACCGCGTTGTAAAGGCAGGCGTTGTAATAGCCTGCGTTGTAACATCATACATCCCTCACTGGATGGGGAAATACTGGCGCATTTCCCAGGCCAATTAAAATAGGGGCCCAAATGTCTATGCGCTTGGTTTAATGGTTGTCTACTTGTGCATAGAATTATAGGAACTGGCCAGTTTTTAATAGCTTCACTTTTGGTGTCTCTAACGATGGTTTGGAACAAATGTCTAGCCATGAGAATGATTGTGGCCGTCTTGATTTGGGAAGCCGAATCTACCTTTCCTAAATGTGATTTTAGACATACTAATGTATATTAGAGGGGCCTTTTTATGCATACATGACAATTGCATTATAGGTGTTCTAGCTTGAGGTATAGAGAGTTTTTACCTAAAGTATACATTTTGTACTGGTCAAAAGATCCCCCCAATCACATTCTCAAGTCTTATAGGTGCGTCTAGAGCTGCTGTGCCCGAGGCTTTAAGGGCTGTGGTCGCAGACTGCTGTAAGTAGGCCTCGCTGGACGTATCAATGGTCGGATCTCTGCTATACAGGGAGGTGTAGAAAGCCCTAAAAGCTTCCGCTATCTGATCATCGAGTTTGTTTGCTAGGAGGCATCCTGTTTTGTTGCCCCCTACATAATATGTGTGTTTGAGCTGTAGTGCTGCGTACTCAGCTCGATCCAAGTCCAGGTCCCCAAGTTGACCCCTGGCCGCCTTCAATTGCCGGCAAATTCTGGGAGGTCCCGTGCGGCTGTGAACCTGTTCAAGTTCCGTGACCTGGGCCGCAAGCATTTTTCTTTTGTCTTTCCGCTCCTTGTTTTCCACTGCCGAAATCGCAATCAATTCCCCTCTCACTATCACTTTGAGGGCTCCCCCACAGCGCCGGAAGAGGTGTGTCGGGTCGGTCATTAGTCAAAGGATAGTCAGTAATGCATTTACGCGAGGGACTGTGAGAGACAATAACACTGCATCGTGGTCAGTAAGCGCGGCAGGGACTATGTCCACCACATCAACTATTGTATTAAGCTCTGAGGACCCTATGAAGTGGTCCAACCTGGCATATGTGTGGTGCACATGCGAGTAGAATGAGTAATGTGTGCTCTTGGGATGAGCCTCCCGCCAGACATCTAGTAGCCCTCTCTGACTCAGCCAGTTCCTCCCCTCAATAGATATCGCTCCTGTCGAGCCATAACGGTGGCCCGAACTATCTAACTCTGAGTCCATAACGAGGTTGAGGTCCCCGCCTATAAGGACAAACTAGTCCTGAGATTGTAAAACTTTAGACAAGGCTCCCTTGAGAAAGGATTCCTGACCCGTATTGGGAACATAGAGTGATCCTATCACCATAGTCATGTCGTCCACCCTCAATGTGTGTGCCAGAAATCTGCCCTTAATCTCCGCCACCCTGTAACCCATAACACACTGACAGTGTCTAGCATCTAATATGGCAACCCCTGCTTATTTATCAGCTGTAGAGGAGTAGTATTGCTGGGGAAACGCACAGGAACAAATTCTATGCCAGTCTCTAGATAATAAGTGTGTTTTCTGCAGGAGAAATATGGAGACCCTGGAATTCTCTAGATATGACAAGTTGGCTCTGCGCTTTATGGGGTAGATGAGCCCCTTGATTTTGAGGGTAATCACCTTCAAAGTATGTCCCGTCATAGTGTCAGGGTGGGATAAAGCCGCTCTTCTTGGGAATCTCCGCCAACTCGAAGTGCCTTGCTGGGGGCCTCCCCCAGCGACACACTGGTTCCTGCCCTGTGCCCCCCCAATGCCGCCTTCCCCCCCTTTCTGCAATAACCTTCCCCACACCACCCCCCCAGCCTCTCGCCCCTACATGCCCCACCAGCCCTCCACCCTAACCCCAACTAAACAAACCCAAAAAACCACCATTATCCAGTGCCTACTGTCCAGAGGTACCAGCACTTGGAGAAAGTAAAGATAGTAGGGTTCACGTGTATCCTGGTCAACCTTGGCTCCCCCCCTCACCCCTCCCCCAGGGACAGTCGTGTCTCAGTGCTATGAAATCCCCAAATGCATCAGCTCAATCACTCAGAAGTTGAGGTGTCTCGCTTCACCGCCTCCAGGGCCGATGCTCTCTCCTGTGATACAGTTTCTTGTCCGGCCTCGTTCCGGATGTGGGTGAGCGTCTACGTCCCACTGTCTACCAACCGTTCCCTGTAGGCTGTTGCGATGATAGGGGGGAGGATTCCTGACTGCGGCCCGCTAAGCCTAAAGTTCGCAGGTTTCTTGGAGTGATCTCAGCTGTTGCAGCTTTCCGTTCCATCGGAAAATGATGCGGAAGGGATGGCCCCGTGCATACGGCACCCCTTTATCCTTTAAGTAGGACGTGACTTCCTTGAAAGCTTTTCTCTTTTGCAATGTTATGGAGGCCAAGTCTTGGTATAGCCCTACGGGATGATCATGGTACTGGATAGGTTGCTTCTTCCAGGCTTTCCGTAAGATATGTTCTTTTAACACAAAGTCTGGCAGAAAGGCAAGAATGTCCGGTGGTGGGGCTGGTGCCCGCCTCCCAAGCCTCACCCGATGCGCCCGGTCTATATGGAGAAGTGTGGCTCAGTGGTTAGAGGCGGCAGACCCGGAAGCTGAGATTGACCGTGGACCAGGGTTCGATTCCCCGCCTCGGCGGGTCTCGGGCTCAAAAAAAAAATTCCACGGACTCGACAATTCTCGCTCCGGTGCCTACTCAACTCACGGGGTCACACTCTGCGACTCTGGGCAATAGCTTGCTCAATCTCCACTACGGCCCCTCGCGGCGGGATGCCTGGCTTTCACCTTGTGGACACCCTGCAAGGGGTTTCTCACAGGGGAATACCAGGACGGGTTCCCTAAGCAAGCGCTTAGATACCGTGTCGGTGATTTGCGCTATATAAATACATGTACATTTACATTTACATTTACATCTCAAAATCCGAGGCCTCACCAAGGATGTCTCTGAGAAGGCCTTGGAGATAGCCAACCACCTCTGACCCCTCTTCTTTCGAGGGAACCCCTCTGACGCGGATGTTATTGCGCCGAGACCTATTCTCCAAATCTTCGGTATGCGCTTGGAGTTCCACTTGCTGATCCTTGATGCGTATGATTTCTTGTTGCAGACCCTCAATTTCTTCGCTATTGGAGCGTTCGCTGTCCTCGATAGCTGCAACCCGCTCCCCCAGTTCGTCAATATCCCGGCGGATTTCACGGCCCGCGCCTGCTACCTCCTGTTTGAGTGACTGAAAATCGTCGCGCAGTGTGTTGAACAACGACTCCAAAAATTCTTTATTGATAGGTGTGTCTTTAGATGATTGGTCTGGTGGAGGTTGGGAAGCCGGCTGAGTCGGACCCTCCTTGTCTACAGTCATAGGGGACCTGGTAAGCATTTCTTTGAGGGATCTCTCTCCTTTCCGCCTCATGCCGGCCATCTTGTTGCCCCACCACAATCCTGATGAGCGGCTATAATGCTCTGTCGCAAGAGCCCCAGGACCGGCGGGTTCGCCTCAAATGAGCCGACCGGCTGTTCCGACCTCCCTTCCGTGCAGCCGGCCATGAACTGACCTCTCGTTCAGGCCCCTCTTAGCGCCTCCTTGCATGCGTAACTTGCGACGGTCTTAGTCCATATATGACCCCCTCAGTCGATCCTGACTTCACCCGGCAAGTCTAGTGCTAGGCCCAGTGCAATCCCCGGGCTCAGGTCTCAAATGTGCTGGTATCAGGGCCCACCCTCGAAGGCCACCCTTCGGGTGAGTAAGAGTTGTCACCGTCCGTCAGGCCCCTCTTGCTCTCTGATCACCCGGCCTGGACAACCGCTCCCCCAGCCACTCTCTGCGGAGGCCGCAGGTCGCCACTGTCTTCGTGCCTAAGATAAATAGGGGCGCTCACTCTCCTCCGCGCAGGCCCCTACTATGGGATTTGGCCCCATTGCCACTCTGATAACAGCCACCAAAGCGAGGTGAGCAATGCCTAGCGTGGTCACAGATGGATCCACCTCCCGCACCTCCACGTGGGTGCAGCCTGCAGGGGGTCGGCACCGTAGGCCCAGGATCCTCGGGCTCGATTTTCACGCTCCCAGCGATCCGCTCTGTTGCACTGCTGATGCTTTCCGTAGCCCGTAATCTTGCCTCGACACCACTGCCGCCACTCCCCTGCAGCGTGTGGAAGCAAGCGGGCGGTGCCCAACGGGGCACAGCTGAGGTCGCCACCCGCCCTTCCACTTAGATGCGGCCTACCCCACAGGCCCAAGAGCCTCGGCCTCAATTTTCCGCTCCCGGCGAGTAGCTATCTGCTCTGCGGCGCTGCCAGAACGCTTCACCGCCCATGGCTTCACCTCTGCACCGGCGCCGCCGCTCCCCTGCAGCGCCCAGAAGCAGGCAGGCGAAGCCTCACAGAGCATAGCGGACACCGCCCAAATTTGCAGCAGAGACATAGGGAGACCTTTTCAGCGCCCAAGCTGCCCGGGCGCCATTTCACAGCCTCGGGCCGTTCGCTGCAGCAGAGTCATTCGGGGGCACTGCGCTACACCAATGTCTGCTCCAGGTAGGCTCCACCACTCTACACTGTCCCCCACCAAAAGCTATAGCATAACTGGGGATATTATGCTTAGAAATTGGCCCGGAGAGGGGATCGGTACGAGGAGCCTCGAGTCCTTGCGTCCTCTCAAGTCGCCATCTTGGCCGCACCCCTCCAGTTCCGTTTTTAACCACAGAAGGTTCCAAAAAAGTTCACCAGAATTTGTATTTTTGGGATGAAGGTTTGTGGTAAAGAAATTGTCAACAGCATATTGTCAGTGAATAACAAACGATAATAATTTTAACTGCTCTTTTTACATACTCATTGATAAAAGTCCTACTGTTCTTAGAATTATAGCATTGAGTGGACATTGAGTGTATAGTCCAATTTAAAGTTTCAAGCTGCATCTGAGCTTCTAGCTATTACTACCCTATACATTAACATTGACTGCTCAACTTCAGTGCTTGTTAAGAGTTCAGTGACCAATGTGAGTACTTTAGGTATCTAATTGGTGTTCCTGGGTAACCATTATTAAACAACAATGCCCTCTTAGGATCCTGCTTAGCATACAGCTGCCTGTCTCATGCCCCAAGCAAAGCCTTCATAGGAGAACATACAAAAGAAGAAGGTCCTATCATCTTGTGGGGCTGAGGTACGACCACGTACATAAATACAGTGTTTACTTTGTACGGTGCTATGTAACAAATAACAAAGTCTTCTATGGCCAATTTGATCTGATATGAAAATATTTGGGTATCCTGTGCAATTTACATGAACTCTTGTGAGTACAATTTGCTCTACTTCCTAAAACGCCAGACAGAATTCTAGAACATAAAAACTGGCTATGATAAATTAGTACTGTGCTCTAATTTATCAGCAGCCTAGGACAACTCAGTGGGCTTGAGCCTGGTAGGCTTTAGGTGAGAGGATGTATCCTTATGGCTAGAGCAGTCGACCTTGAAGATGAGGGACCAGGTTCGAGTCTCGGCAACGACGCTCAACATCCTGTGATTCTGGGCAAATCACTTAATCTCCCCTTGCCTAACACAATTGAATGTGTCCTCCCGTAACGAAACTGGTGCTCATGTAAAGCGTTCTGATACCCGATGTTCCGGGTCTAGTACGCGCTATATAAAACTTTATATATATATATATATATATATATATATATATATATATATATATAAAGGATCCAGAGAACATGTCCAAAAGCCTAAATTATCTAACATCTATCACCCAAAATGAACAGGATTCCCACCAAAGTAAAAGTGAAGAGTCAAGTGACCATGGACTAGCAAAGTTTCAGTTTTGGGTTAATAGGTCTAATAGGAGTCCTCCCGTTTGGGTTCTATAGATACTGAGCACAGCTCTTGGTGGGACCAATTTAGGCGCACTGACCATCTTTTAATGCAGGGCTAGATAGAGTATTAGACTAGATACCACTTTTTACCAAAAGTACATAAGACTTTAAACAAACCTCCCGGGAGGCCTATAATTTCCAGCTGCGGTGGCCTTTATGAAAACGTATCAAGCTATGTGGATTTCTTCATCGCTCCATTAGTACCAACATTAAGCTCCTACATAAAGGATACGGGTGATTTTCTCCGCACTTTAATGGAAACAGAATGGCGGCCGGATTACATGTTAGTTACCATCGATGTGGTGTCATTGTACACTTCTATTAACCACGACATTGGACTAACAGCCATCAAATATTTCCTGGACCAACAACCAATTACCCAGAGAGAACATTCAAAAATGATCATAGAAATGATCACACTGTGCCTGTTTAACAATATATTTTTCTTCAACAAAACCATCTATAAACAATGCTGTGGTACAGCCATGGGAGTTTCCTTCTCTCCAAGCTACGCGAACCTCACCATGGGGTGGTGGGAGAAGAGCGTGGCTTGGAGAGAGGAAAACGACCATCACATGGCCAAGGTAGCCCTTTGGCTACGTTTTATAGACGATCTGTTCCTCTTGTGGAAGGGTACCGAAGCAGAATTCCTTACATTTTTCAACATCCTTAATCAAAATTCAGTGGGGTTAAAGTTTACATACACCATCAGTGCAAAAGAAATTGTATTCCTAGACACAAAGGTGTACATAGCAGATGGAAAGATTCAAACAACCGTACATAGAAAAGAAACAGCAACCAACAGCATTCTTCACGGGTTAAGCTTTCACCCAACAAAACTGAAGAAGAGCATTCCGTATGGTGAGCTCCTGCGGATGAAAAGGAACTGCTCCGAGGAAAAAGAAATGGAACTGAAATTCAAGGAGACGAGAGAACGCTTCAAACAGAGAGGTTACAAAACATCAGATCTTAAAGCATGTGAAAATAAAGCAAGATGTAAATCAAGAGAAGATACTCTCATCAACAAACAAAGCATTGTTACCACACAAGATGTTGAAGCCAATAAAACATCAGATCAACCCAGGATGGTTATGACTTTCAGTAAGGAAAGCTACAGGATACAAAAAGCTATGATGAAGTACTGGCATGTACTCCGTAAAGACCCAGACATTGGAATAACAATAGGAGACCATCCTCTTGTCTCCTATAGAAGGGCACCCAACCTGGCAGATCAACTAACTCAAAGTCATTTTGAAATCAAAAAACCAGAATCTTGGATTGACATTAGAAAACAAGGATTCCATAAATGCACAATCTGCAAAGCATGCAAAATAGGACGCAACGTCAAAAATCTAAAAGATGCGGCAGGCAAAAACTTCATAATCAGAAGCAACATTCACTGTGACACGTCGTTTGTTGTTTACATGATCCAATGCTATTGTGGCAAATCCTACATTGGAAGCACAACTTGCTCCGTTAAAACCAGGATATTACAACATATTCGTGCCATTCAGAACAATGACCACTCTTATGCCATTGCAAAACATCTGGCCAATCATGACAACAAAACGTGGCTAGATGTGAAATACTTCGGACTCGCAAGTGTACCACAGCATGAAAGAGGTGGTAATCGCATTCAAAGACTGCGACGGCTAGAGTCAAAACTAATCATCAGATTTAGAACAAAACAGCCTGCTGGCCTCAATGGCGATGAAGAACTTCATGTTCACTTATGATAACCATGCCACAGACCGAATCCTTCATGAACCGGACTTATTATTAGTCACAAATGATTGTTTTGCTGCTTGCCATAGTCATGTAAACTGAGTTAAAAATTGATTTAATTTGTGCCAATAATTTAAGTTAAAAAGCGGTCGTTGTGAGCAGTTGTCAGCATTGGGGACGCAGGGCACTCAGCCCTCTATTGTTCAATGGACTTTTTTCCATAAAGTTACGCATTGAATCAACTCTCAGGTAAATAGAGAGCGGATTACATGCGCACGTGTAACCACGAGCGTCATCAAGCGGAATTGTCCTAGTAAACTGGGGACACGCTTTTCATGCAGTAACGCCAAACATCGCCCCAACACTGCAAAAACTCACAACTCCCACACAAACACGTAAGGCACAAAAGTAAGTAAAACTACATGTCCCAGCATGCCTCAACCAAATATGGGTGTGCTCAATGGCCCAAAAGTAAAGAAATAATGAAGGGACTACACAAACTAGCTACCGTGATCAGGAACTACGGTTCGAAACGCGTAGGGTGTTTGTCACTTTTGAATAATAAAGAAACTGCAACTTACTTCGAGGTGTGTGCAGCGATTTTTTGGTATTTTACAAAATGGGATACTGCCCTGGTCCCATCGCTGGCACCAACTGAACAGCGCTCCCGCTGCGACAGGACAACTTGTATGCAATATATATATATATATATATATATATATATATATATATATATAAAGGATCCAGAGAACATGTCCAAAAGCCTAAATTATCTAACATCTATCACCCAAAATGAACAGGATTCCCACCAAAGTAAAAGTGAAGAGTCAAGTGACCATGGACTAGCAAAGTTTCAGTTTTGGGTTAATAGGTCTAATAGGAGTCCTCCCGTTTGGGTTCTATAGATACTGAGCACAGCTCTTGGTGGGACCAATTTAGGCGCACTGACCATCTTTTAATGCAGGGCTAGATAGAGTATTAGACTAGATACCACCTGAAGTACGTCCCCAGAGATACCACAACATCAGTGTCTGAAATTGACCATCACAGTCAGCCTTTTTTGTTTGCTGAGATGGTGCTAATTTCTGGAAGCTTTAGAACAACAGGTGTAGAGTGGTTGAAGAACTTAAAACAATTGTATTGCTAGAATTGCAAGTGCCTGGAAAAATTAAGACAGTTCATGAATCAGGGCGACTTATTGTACCCAGCATAACACTACCCAAATGCTTCGGTTCAACAGAAAAACAATTCCATGTCTCGCTGGGTCCAGACAATTACAAATACAAGTTCCACCCATATTTAGGGATAATGTCAGGATCACCATTAATTTGCAGTCCTAGATTGGTAAGCCACAAATCCTCTATATTCTCGTCACACAGATGCTCTTGTGTTTGTTCTAGCCACTAAACGACAAGCTCATTGTGGGTCTGGTCTGTGATGGCAGACTCCCTCGAGACAAGCTCAGTTCAAGCTTTAATTAACTGTTCCTAACTCTTTGTCCTCTTGGTCAGGCGCCTGCTTGTGATGGGTGTTTGCTTATGCCATTCCTGCTTAAGTTGGGTCTATTTTTAGCGTACAGTGTTACGCAGGATTCTAGTTTGTGGAATGTATGAGCTCGTACTGGGCGGGGGTTCGGTAATGGCAATAGCAGGGATACCTTGAGTCAAAAAGACATACTGAACATCTGACGTTTTATGTGAAGGAATTCTTGGAATAATCTATTTTGGAGCCAAGCGTGTGGTCCTTCATTACATAGTGACAACGCATTCCATTTAATTAACCCCCAGGTGCATATGTGTATTTCAGTAAATACACCAAGGACTATTATTAAAGAGATTTTCTACCATTTAATTAATTCTTAAGAGGTTGAGCCAATACAGTCAAAATGACACAGATTGGCTGGGTTTTAGAACAGCTTGTAAAGAAAACAGTTTTTTGTCCTGGATAAAAACACACTTGGGTCAAGAGCTGACAACTTCTAACCGGCACGTATGTTTGGCACACCTGCTGAGTAACAACGCTCTTCAAAGGTGCGCAACCTCCTGAGCATTTTTCAGGATCTGACATCCACATGTCATAGCTTTATGGTTGGCAATGTGTCTTGTCTGGGGTAGTTGAACGTAAAAGTCACTGGTCATGATCTTCATAACTGCCATCTTGGAATGTGTATGTAATGAGTACACAACTGTTCATTTGTGAGTTTATATTTGAGTTTATGTATTTTTATCCTTCCAAACAGCTTTACGAACACGATTATTACAGAGAAAGAAACTTGAACTTTAATATAAAGAAAGCTGTATTTTGTTTAAAGCTTGACCTTTGGCTATAGTACTTTAGACAGAACATTGACTTCTACTGGAATATTATCTAAGTACCCCCTGAGGAAAATGTGTATTGAATACCTCTCCTTTTTCTGCTCATAATTTCGAGTAGGTAATCTTTTACAATATCATTTTTTGCATGCCGTTTACTTTGTAAGTTGAGGAACTTCTGTTCAAACTAGCATTGACCGTCTCCTGACATAAGGACAATTTTGACAAACGGACTGGCTGACTAGATGAGCATTTGTCTCCTACCTTGTGTATAGCTATCATTGCAAATTCTTTCACCGTAAACAGGGGAGAGATGAAGCGATGGATGATACTGATTGGCCTTAAACTGGCAGTCAATTGCAAATTTGGAATGCTATCCATGGTGAGTTTATCTACAATCAAATTGTTATACAAACAAATAACCCAGGTAAACAAGAACACTTGTAGGCAAACGGAGATATATCACTAGCAGAAGTTTTGATGTCTTGGCAAGTGACAGTTCGATTTTCATCACAAGAAGATATGCCAAAGGTGCTTTAGCAAATGAGATAACTAAAGAACATGAAGTAGCAAACATCATCTTAGATAAGAATTATAACTACAGACAAACTAAGAATTGAAACAAGAAATCTCAGAAGTGTAAAAGGGCTGAAATACATGTTAGTGGTGTGGATATCCTAAGTAGGAATACATGTTATAGGTGTGGACGTTCTAACTACAATTCCAAGTGTAAGGAGTGGCCTGAACAAAATGATGACTAACAAAGTGTGGGATTATGGTACATTGTGAGTAGTAAGTAGAGAGGCATTTATAGAACTATGGGCCTCATTTTGAGTTTGGAGGGCGGGTGTATGTCCGTCAGAGCGGACAGCCAGTCTCCCAAACCTAGAGATATCTGCTGGCCCCACATACATCTGTTAACATTGGCAGAAATTATCATTGCAAAAATAAGCATTGGCAAAGCCAATCAGTCTCGACAATGTGAGAGCTATTGGCTTTGTCAATGTTTTTCAGCACTGCATGGCCAGACGGTAAGTGTTCTCTAGGTGTATGTAGCACCCAAGTGCCTGTAGCTGATGCACCGTTACTCATTTGTGTAACCACGAGCATCCTAAATTAAATTTACCATTTGATAGAAAGCAAAATACAATATGAAATTAGTCAATTCTCTTTAACGAGTGCTGCCAAATGTACCTAGTAAAATCATGATACTTATTTTGCTCACCTATCAAGGACAGAGGATACTGTCTGCCTTAGTGCAATTCATACTTGTGACTTGCATGTTACACACACATGCATGCTGCAGGCCCTCAACCCACTGAGCAATCTGACTGACTAGAAGTATCAAGCCAATAATCATTGCATGCATAGATTCAAATTCAAGAATCCTTTATTAAATGTATTTCCTCTTCCTACAACATGGTGTTTTGTGGGTCACTGTTGTGTCTATCTGGTTTGACATAAACATTGTGTAATCTGACCATACCTCTCTTCCAGTCAGTGAATTGGATTTACAATGACCACCTAGATGTCAAGGCTTATTGCAAGAAAGTGGTAAACCAGCTCATTAGGCCACTGTACTGTTATCACCAGGCCACATGGCCTAATCTTGGCAGGGCTAACTAGGCCTTTGGATGCTCTGAGGTTGATAAAATTAATCCTTTTAATTTGTGTAACAGTAACAAATTCTTGCAGTACTTACATTTGTCAGCCTTAAAGCGTTATGTGATAGTATTGTATTATTTTTTTACCATTGTTGTTATTATGGTTCGCACAGGGCTTGGAGACCGTGCACATGCAAAGTGCCTCTTGGTGCCTGTGGTAGGTTGAAGTTATCAAAATCTGAGTAATGTGAATTTACTTGGGTGCTGGCATCAACATGTACCAACCCTACATCTTAAAGATGGGGTGCCGTCTGTTGAAAATACCTTTGTTTATTTTATCTTGCTGTATGCCTTTTACTGATCATTTGCTGTTAACCTGTAATTCTGTATCATAACAAACCATGTGCTTTTTTAAGTACTGTGCGCTGTATTCTAAACCACAAAGCGCTTACTATACATATGTACTCCAATGCCTAGAAGTGCAGTTGTGGGCATGTGGTGCTTTGCAATGACCATCTAGTGAATTGAAACAAGCCCTTCCCACAGTCTGTTTTATTAGTAACAAGTGTACCCATTATGATGTGTTGTTGTTTTTTGTCACTATCTTGGGGGTCGGGAGGGGGTTGAGAATGAATAATGAATGAATGAATGAATGAATGCGTGCAGAGCAGCTGAAAACAAAAGCAATCGCGTGAGCTTGCAAGGCAATGGAGACCAAGGAGTGTTTTGCTGATCGACTGTGCATTGTATTGTAAACCAAAAAACGCTTACTATAAAGATGCACTCCAGTGCCTAGGAGTACAGTTGGTGGCAGGTGGTGCTTTGCAATGACTTTCCAGTGAACTGAAACAAGCTCTTCCCACAGCCTATTTTATTAGTAACCAGCGAGCCCGTTATGATGTGTTCTGTTTTTTGTAACCACCTTAGGAAGGACCGAACTTACGGTACCAGGCATCAGGTATTTCCCTGATTGGCTGGAAGTTTGGGGGCCAGTTTTGCAGTGGTGGGGGCCGGTTTTGTTACTGGGCACCGGTTTTGCAGCGCTGCACCAAAATCGGCCCCTAGTAACGAAAGTGCTTCTCATTTGTAATGCGTCCCTCTACCCCTTTTTTCGGGCTGGTTCGACATAATTGTCAGGGCTGCTTTGGGTTCCCAGACATACCCTGATCTCAGTGGTGGGGAGGGGGGTGAGAATGAGTGAGTGAAAAGCAGCTGAAACGAAGCAGTCACTTGACTTTGCAAGGCAATGGAGACCATAGAGGGGAGTGCTGACTTTCTCGCTCTCTCCCCTCGAATGCTCTCCTGGTAATTGAAAAACATGCTGTGGCTTGAAAAACAAGATAAGAATATGATTTATAGGCCTGTTATCTTATGGTCGATAAAGCACAGGGCAAGCAGCCACAGGGCGCTGGAGGGACAAAGCGACAGCAGGACGAAGGCGATTGAGGGACAGGATAAGAAAAAATTTCGAGTGGGTAAGAGCAGTTTCATGGCTGTCAGAAAACCACAGGGCAAGCAGACACGGGAGCGTGGGATGGAGGAAGTGACAGCCGGAGGAGGCTGCTTGGGAAAGCGGACGAGAAAAGAACATAATTTACAGGCCTGTTACAGAAATGGCACGGCGCTCGGAGTGAGTGACAACACAACCGCTCCTGAGGTGGGTTTCTTAAGCAAATTAAATAAAAGTTCTTACAATGGCCATTAAATGGAGGGATGGAAGGATAGAAGTAATTGGTCCCGGCTCTCAGATAGGGCTGAACACAGGAAGAGGGATGACACTTGCATGCCATGGGCAAATGGGGAGAAAGATTAGGAGAGTGACGATGGAGCCAGCAAATGGGAAGCCTATGGGCGAGCTGAAGCCCACAAAGTATATACAACATGTTTCTTTTGAGACAGCGCATGCACTCTCTAGAGCCGAGACCTAAAAATCATCTGAAAACCCACTCTAAATTAAGCGGATGGTCAGATGACTAAACTTAGGACGGCCTGTAATCTGTCATGCCATTGTAGGAGAATAATGGCTACAAAGCTGCAGTAGTCTCAGTTATTGACTTATTTGCGGTTGGACTCTGAGTTCGGCAAAACGATAGTACTCCTTGCCAAACTGTAAGTCACCCTGTATAGAAAGATTTAAAGATTTAGGTTGGTTGTCTGGAATGAACACAGGTTGAACGAAATATGAAAAATTGTATTGATTTTGAATAAATACTTAATTTTTGGAAGCCATTGAAACCTTTTGTATGCCCTGTTGGAAGCTTTCCAATGCCATGGAAATGCTTGACTTTTGATATCATGGGACCTATTGGGTCAAGTGATGGTTCACACCATGCTACTGTGGTCATGCCTGCACAACCACAATTCTTCTCAGGCTGACCTGCTCCCGGGAAAGTGTGTTGTCTGGTTGGCAGTGAGGCCATGCCACCCACATCATCTGCAGTGAAGCAGCCATCCTAAGGCGGGCTCTCCCCAATATTACTGCCTACTCTCCCTGCTGTGCTGTCCTTCCATTCCTAGGAAACAGCCCATGGATGTGGTGGCAGAGTGGGTTCTGTCTACATCATTCCATTTGCAGCCTTTTATGGCATGGGGTTGCAGGCACATGGTGGGAAAGATGGGCTCTTCTGGCATTCAAATGGGGTGGAGTAGTGCAGATTGGCCAAGTTTTGTGTTTGCCATTAGGTCTCATGTTTCATTGGAGCTCATCCTACTGCGTTGTACTGTGGTATGCCTTTTTTTTTATCTTCCATGAGGCAGACATTCAGCAGGTTGTATAGGTTAGGTCGTGGCACTGAGCAACTGGCTAGTCTGCTCCCTGGATTAACCACCATTTATGATGTGTGTGGACAGGGACAAATATGGCTTTGCATGGGGTGTATTTGCGGGGAGGGTGGTGTTGTATTTGTCCTACTGGTCTCATCTGCGAACCTTTGTGGATGCTCACCTATTTGAAGAGGAGATGGTGATAAATAACTACAGAATAGTGGCATTTTCAGATGGGGTGGCTGCAGATGCACCCCAGCGCAACCAGTCGGTCACTTATGGCAAAGTTTCTTGTGCTTCTTTAACAGTCAAAACTTACTGGATTGACTCCTTTTTATTCTGTTTTACCTTTGATTGTCAACACTATCAATCTTTCCTTGAGATTTGGTGTGGCTGGCTTCATGTACTGAGTTAATGGAATTAATTGTGTCTCAGTTGGCATCATCTAACAATGCCTCATGAATTACAGTCAGAATTAATAACCACACAACTTCAACCAATTCATTATTTTATTTTGATGTTTTTACTTTTTGTTTCAGGTACGCATTTTGTTTTATTGTGTTGGTTTATTACATTGAAACAATAATTCTACTAGGCTAGATGCACACCACTACCTGTAATGGAGACAGGCAGCATGTCACAGCCACCAGGGAACTGGTTTTACCAGGCAAAAAGTGGAAAAAGCTATTTGACTCATGTTTAATTGTCTTTGGAGGGAAAACATTTTATGCAGCTAGGAAACTGGGAGTTTGACTGCATATCTTGGTATAGAGGGCATGAACATTTCAGAACGGTTAGATTAATTAAATATTGGCAACTGAGAGGGGGACCTAGAGCTTTGTATGACATCTTGGCTAGATCTACATTTGGGGCTCCAATTAATGTGGTTTAAAGAGCTATAAGGTCTTTGCATAGCACCAAAAAATAACAGAAGGAGTTCCGAATTAAGTGCCCAATTTGAGTATAAAGCCAGGACTTGTGAATTTGGAGACCTAGCAGGGTCTTGAAACAGCGACCAGTTAGTATGCTGCACAAATTACCTGAGTGTACAAGAAAAGCTATTGACTAAGAATCCAGACTTGAAAGAAGCCATAGCCACCATAAAAGGGATAGAACACACTTTTGGATGGCTGAAGGAAATGAGGAACTAGAACAATAAAGTTACAGATCTTGCTAGAGGAAAATAATACAATAGAAGATAAAAGTAAGACAAACATATTCCTCTGTGCAGAAAAGGAATGTGGAGGGAAATGAGCGCAAATGCTACAGACGTGGCAGCTGGTTTCTCCCCTAATAGCCCATCCTATTTTTATTAAGAATGTAATTTGCAGGAATTAAGGAAAGAAGGGACATTACGCAACAGCAATACGATTGTGAGAAAAGCTGTTAGGAGTAATGGAGGAACTGTACTTTGTACACAGTGTCTGAATCAGCCTCCTAATCCCATCAGTTTTGATACATTTCCAACAGGGTTTCTGTGAATCTTCACGCCATGCCTTATTCAAGGGCTAACATAGGTGTTTTTTCTTAACACCCCTTCTTAACTACGTTGCATGGAGGGAGTCATCCATCGAGCCACTTCAGTGCAAATATGACATAGCAGCAGACCAGGGTATGTTAGCTGCCACAGTCTTCCACCTGTATATTTAGACCGGGAGATAGAGACCATGATAAGTGCTCTATTTACTCTTCTCCCACCTAAGCATGCAGGAGAAAGAGGATAAGACAAAAGACTGATGTCTTGGTGTCACCATCCCAACTGCAATGATGACACCGGGGCATCTGCCAGCTGCCCCAGTGTCCCTTGCTGAGAACACACTACCCAGACAAGGTGGCAGATCAGTGATAGTGAGACAACCCATCGTGGAACTTTAGCATGGCTAGATCGGGTTTGTACATGGGATGCTTGACAAGGCTGGTGACAACTTCCCTACATAATGTTGGTAGAAATTAAAAAAAGCGGGGGGAACTATGGGACACAAACTTTACCGATTCTTGGGAAAGTCCTGGAAGGATATGCAAGAGAACCTTCCTGTGTCCCTAGGCAATGCAGAGTGGAGGAACGTTACAGACCACACAACCCCAGTAGCTATTGAGCAAAGCAGGCAGATAGAGGGGCACAGTCACTCTCTCTGGTCCTTGTGGAAGTTAAGGGTGGAATCTAAAATAGGGGGCCAGGCGGCCGTCCTAAAGGTGGGGAATGTTGGTGAGAAGAAAAGCCAATAGGGAGGGCTAAGGAAGGGTTATTTATTACATACCATTCTTTGGCAAGCCAGGGGTTGATTGATAAATACCCCACCCCCGTGTCCTGGCCAGGCCAGATGGGTTGGTGGTAAAGGTCTTTTTATTTTTTGTTTTTTTTATCAATCTCTAACCCGTATAGAAAAGAACTGTATAAAGCAGGCCCACTTCTGCATTATGCAGCATTGGCTCAACCACTGTGTATCCTGTTGCTTAACCCTTTTTGTAGATGTGAGACCTGAGTGCAAACCTTACCACGAAACCCAACGCATCGGTCTCCTCAGCCCAGCTCTCTAAATAAGTTAGAACTACAGCTAGGTCAAGAGTCGAGAAAGGGGAACCTGCTTCATCACCAAAATCTCATTGTACCTACAAAGTGCCCCAACATACGTTTTCTTCATCCCAGACGTATGTAGTGACAATCACTTTTCACATTCTCAGCGAGTGCTGATACTGGAACCATTTGCCTCATTGCTCTTGCCCTTATGGTTTCAGAGTTATTGCCTGTTAAAAGTACAGTCCATGCCAGCTTCAATCGGGCCAGTGGCTACTGATGATACCCAGTACTCAAGACTACTATGGGTGCCTCCAGTCCCCATGCGTGCCCACCTCCTCCCCTCCACACCTCCAGAATATTTCTCTTGCAACTGGTATTTATGTATATGTTATTTCTATTGTGTAAATCTATCCAAAAGACAGCGGAGCACTAGTCATGGTCAAAGACAAGCATAAGGTCAATGAGTAATAGGAGAGGAAGCTGGGTTGTGGATGGTAAATTCATTGTGATGTAATGTTCTTTAAAGAAGTGAGTCTTCAACTCTTTCCTAAACTGGAACAGTATTGAGACGGTCCAGATGGAGACACAGACGAGGCCCCAGATCCTGGGTGCATAGATGGAAAAGGCCTGCAGCCTTGTTTTTTTCTTCTTTTTACACTTTTTAGTCTGCTATCTGATGGTGTCCTGGTTGTAGGTGTGCCAAGAACCAATCAAGATTGTGAGCTTGTCTGCAAGATAAGTAGAGGTGCTGGTGGGGATAGTTTTGTAAATAACGCAGCTGGTTTTGAAGATGGTGAGGGCCAGCAAGGGAATCCAAAGGAATTCCATCAGGATCAGGGTGAAACGATCATATGTTTTTAGGCACTGGATGGTACAATCCTTGTTAAAGGCACCTGAAGATTTTGGGACATAGTTAGAGCTGTAAAACTGTTTGCTTATTTAACTAATGCTCTACAAAAGTTTGATATTCTTTTAACTATATTTTATTATGGAACACTACATTTCTCTTGGTCAGTGTGCCGCTCCCTCGCTGCTGCCGATTGCTTATTGATACTGGGACTGCCATAGTCCCCCAAGTGCTTTAACTCTCAGTTCTGTTGCTGTATTTCTTAGTGTTCCATTTTTGTTGCCGCTCTCACTGAGTTTTTCTGCTCCGTGCCCTCCTGCCTCCTGCTAGTCCCTCCCATTTGCGAGGCCTACTTATGGAGACCGCCGCATAGCTCATGTGAGCAGCTCTCCGACCTCTTGGTCAGTGTGCTGCTCCCTCGCTGCTTCCGATCGCTCACTTGTACTGGGACTGCCAATGTCCCCCAAGGCTGTAAATCTCTGTTCTGTTGTTGCTTTATTGTATTTTTCTGTTTTTGTATTTCTTGCTGTCCTATTGTTCACTGAAGGCGTGCCCACCGGTGTCTGACCCCGTCCAGCTCCAGGAATCTTGGCCCCACTGATACACCACTGTCACCCGAAGACACACCGCTGCCGAACTCCAAGCCCTGGACCTGGGACTTTGCAACAACTGCTGCGGTTCCTCTCTCCGATCCACAGTAAGACCTTATATGTGCCCACATTGCCTCTTCATTTGCAACTCCAAAGCTCCAGCACACACGGCAGCCACCACCATGCCTACCATGTCAAACCATCTCCATTGCCTCCTGCTCAACGCACAATCTCTCTGCAAGCATGCCACCAAGATTTGGGACCAAGATTGGGTCATCCCCAACATTCTCTTCCTCACCAAGACCTGACTCAACCCTGTATCAGCACCCAACTGCTACAAGACTGCCTTTTGCGTGGTGAGCTGGTCCCATGTGGTGAGCAGGTGTTTGTGTTCCTTCTTCGTGGGGTTGAGATGGCTAAGGAGGTCAGTGGGTTGGAGTTCAAAATTACTGTAGATGGTGGAGGTCTTGTAGTGGAAGAGGTCCGTCAAGGAGTCGCAGAGTTCCTGTGAAGGGGTGATGACATTTTCGGAGTCTGAGGGGCTGGAGAACTCTCCAATCATATTGAAGACGAGCTTGCTTCGATGCGTTCAGCCAATATCACCAATGCGAGAAGCCTTTTTTTAATTGTACATTTTTTCAACATAAAGGAAGTGCCCTAGAGACTCCAACTTCCTGTTCCTGTCCAGCAGACTCCTCCCAGTGCATTGTCCATCTAATAGTCACTTTTCATTTAGATTTGGAGGTGGAAGGATCACTCTCTGTCTACTGCATATGTACTATTGGATTTAAGGACTTTTTTTTTTAGATTACAAGTAAATTCAAAAACTCTTGTATACGGTGTTGTTTGTTTGATGCGGGCATACACCAGTATTTTTTTGTACTTTTTGTTCGGTTTTTGAAATGTATTGTGTTGGGTGGCCTGCAGTTTCAGTAGTTAACTTTTTGTATTTCATTTTCAGCTTTTATAAAGGACAAATGTTGCACAGTTCAGTACAGTTTCTCCATGTGTGTTAAATTTGCAATATTTGTTTATTTTACTATGTGGTCTAGTCTGCCAATGGGCCATCCAGCCAGTAGGCACAGAACTAGTTATCGGTGCATGAAACAACTGTTTCTGTGGTGTATGTTGTTTTAAAACCTCATTTTGGGCTGAGATGGTATTGGATTATATTCAATCAATCAATCAATCAATCAATCAATTTAACTTTAATCAATCTTAAAGGATAAGAACATAAAAGTACAATGCCTCATAAAATACATATCCAATCATACACTACAATTCCAATAGATTTAAAAACAGGTAAATACAGATAAAAACCATAGATAAGAGAAATAAACTGAAGCTAAAATACACTCTGTTAAACCATACTAGATTCATCCAGTTCGCAATGTAATGTGCAAAGACGCCAAGTGCAAAACATTGAATTAAAAAGCAATCCATCTCCTAGTTAATAAAGCCATACATATACAATTTACAAAAAAATATACAGTTCAAATTTGATTGAGGGGAGGTAGCATCACATGAACAAACTGGCAGTTCATTAATTGAGTACACACCCGCCAGAAAATCCAGCATGCATGGGATAAGATTTAACCTGAATCGCACCAGTACATATCGATGCCGGATATTTGTTACAAAGGACAGATATGAATTTACTTCATCAGGAATAGCGGGAAGACCCAGGTATATGGCTACCATGGTTTTGGCACCATTTTGTGCATATCTTTTATTTTCCCAGTGCGAACTATGGCAGGATTTGATTTCAGATTTGGAAATAGACTGATACACCAGTGGATCACTCTAAAGGGATTCAAGGCCCACTAGTGGCAATGATTCTTTAACATATTAAAGCCATAGTACCTTATGGGCCTGCTCAAGGGTTAAACAATCCCTAATGATGCTTTCGGTTAATCCCACAGTGTCCCTCCGCCAAATAGAATGCCATAGTAAAACCGGGGCAAGGGATATCAAGTCAGAAATATCTTGAACCATCAATTCTTGATGCATGTTAAAATTTGAACAGCTTTTGGGGAGAGATAAAACTTTCTTATAAAAACCATCTTCTAGACTTTGCATTCAACTTCGTTATTCCCCAGATCCCTGCCCATTATGTAGCTGATGCAATAGTTTTTGTAGAATATAGCTTTTTATTTGGTTCCAGGGGCTTAGTACTCAATCTTTTCGTAAAAGAAAATATAGACATGTTGCTCTTTTCTAATGCATTACATCTGTTCCTTATCATATTCAACCATGTTCCCGAACTATTAAACAAAACCCCCAAATATAAAAAGTCTTTGTGATTTTGACCCTACGAGAAGCAATATGGAAGGAGGGTAATCTTTTTGGTAGTTTCCCCGTAATTAACATTTAGCTTTTAGATTTGGTAACCCACAGGTCCAACGACACCATATAGGACACATAATTATCAATGAACCATTGTAACGCTAAACCGGTCCTGTCTATCACTACGACGTTGTCTGCATATAGCAATGTGGGTGTACGTATTTTATTTACCAAGGGGACATCAGTTACAAATTGATCCACTGCTGATTCTACACCCTTAGTACAAAGTGAGAACAAAAAGGGGTCCAGGACACACCCCTGCCTGATACCCCTGAGAATAAGAAATGACCTGGTACATTCCCCCTGGCTACCATATATGACACACGCTGAGGATTGGGAGTATAGTTGGCGTATAAAAATATTATGTTTTCATCCACACCCATGTCCGTCATGATACTCCATAGCTTACTATGGGAGACACAGGCGAACGCTGCCGAGAGGTTCATAAGAGCCATAAAGCTGTTTCCTTCCATGGCTTTGGTATACTTGGCTGCAATTAGATTCAAATTTAAACACTGATCCAAAGTCCCCATCCCTTTTTTAAAACCATATTGAACAGGTATTAATATATTTTTATCGGTAGCCAAATCCTCTAGTCGGTCCATTAATTTGAATGTACCATCCAAAAGTGAGAAGGCGCTATAATTTTTGGTCAGTGATTTGTCCCCTTTCTTATGTATTGGTACAATAATTGTCTTTTTCTATGAGATGGAGGACCCACTACCCTACCGTGATTTCTTTAAAAACATTTGTTAAAAAGGGGATCCAGAGGTCAGGGTTTTCAAAGAAGAAATCAATCGGGGACCCGTCAGGGCCCGGGGCTTTAGTGCTGCTATATTGTAATTGACCACATTTAACATCTGCCATAGAAAAGATAATGGGGGTGTATGAATCAATGGTCAGAACATCAGTAGTTAGTCTTTCCCTTTAAGAGCCCAACCCAAAAGTATTTGAATAATGAACAACCCCGGAATCCTCCCCCACATCAGCATTTAAAGATGGCCCTGTATCTTGATTCAGAAATTGTGTATTAATTATAGGCCAGAATTATTTTGAATTTTTTGAGTATGCGGCAGTTTGGAGTTTATCCCAAGCATCATCCTTCAAAGCTTTAAGTCTACACCTCCTACTTTCCTTATATTGGGAGCAAAGGTAAGTAATCAATGCCTTGTCTCTTGGGTTTTCCTGTAAAGCTGTATGTAGTTTACTGAGTGCCTTGGTGCAACTAGCATCAAACCATCGAGGAACCAAGGCTTGATGTTTCCTCTTAGAGGTCCTTAAGTTGCTTTCAACTGCACTCAGCAATGAAACAAATGCCTGGACTATAGCTGATGGTTCGCTGTAAGAATCTAGGCAGGTCCATATTTCCTGCTGCGTGTGCTCAACTATTTTGGGTATTAATTCAGTTTTATTTATCTTAGCCCATTTACGGACTATACCATTAGTTCTTGCTATCGTTGGCGCTGTAATTCTCCTATCTGATGATTTGAAACAACCTTTCCAAGATATTTGGAAAGTAATCGCAGCATGGTCACTAAAGTCTGTAATAAGGATTTCTATCTGATTAAAAAACGTATTTAAGGGCAACGCGACCAACAGGTAATCTATGGTAGTACCGTAAATTGTATCTCCAAAAGTTTTTGCCAAGGTACCCATAGACTCATGAATTGGATTAAGCATTACCAGGTTTCTTGTGATCAAAAGCCTATTCAGTTTTTTGCCATATAATGTGTGTGAAAAATGTATTGCTACCATGCCATCTTCATCAATGAAGCCACATAGGGGTGTTGCTGACCTACTACAACTATGAGCATTCAAATCGCCCAGTCAGACTACATTCAAGGGGTTATGATTAAGGCTCCCTGTTTTCCGTTTTTACGGATTCTTACAGATAAATACAGACAGAAAACAATGTGTTTTCTGTCTACATTTATTTTTAAAAGTTGATAAATACAGAAAATTGTGCTACTTTTAAGTGACTCTCCGTGCAGTCTTTCATGAATTATAGCCCAACAGCTGAGCAGATGAACAACATGGGAAATTAAAAGACAGGATGAAATATCTTCAAATATTGGCATGTGTGAATGTGGTATTATGCTAGTATTTACCAGTGGATTTATTGTTAGGTAAATATTTGGCAGCTTAAATAGCTAAACACGACAGACATTAAAGTATGAGTGCGGGTCTATCAGTTAAATAAATGTGAAAATGTACAGTTTTACAACTTCATTTATACGCAAAACACAAAATAAATATGGATAAATAGAGATAAATTGGCCCAAAAAATAAATATGGATAAGTACAGGCTGAAATGTTAAACAAATAAATACCATGAAACCAGGAGCACAGTTATGATGCATCTTTATTGCCTTATCAATTGCACATTCTAGTGACTCAACTGCCTGGGACATGTTGCCCTCAAAGTTATTATTATAAAAGTTAATTAGCAAAATGTCCTCTGTTCCAGGCCCACTGCAAACTATTAGATGGTAATAGGAGGACTCCTCATCAGTCCTGACATTTTTTACCATATTGTGATTCTCATTAAGGTCAGCAATCCCCCTCTTGCTTGCCCTGATTTTGAAGGGGTTGCTAGAGTTTGAATTGAACGAAAGCCATCAATGTGAACAGCCTCAATTTCCCATGTTTCTTGCAGGCATACTAGATCATATTGTTGAATAATCCTAAACCAATCTTGATTATCCCGCTTAGATCTCAGGCCGGCGATATTCCAATATTTTGATTTAATCAGATTACTACTCTGATTTAATGGTAAGACAGCTGAAATAGAGTCTGCCACCTACTGGGCCTCACTGTGCTGTATGATCTGGCCCGACTTGCAAACCACCTGTCAATCGCACACATTAAGCCCTTCCAAGGCAGCAAATTTATTGGCCAATGGTATGGCTGCTATTTGTTTTAATCACTCAGGGGCGGTTAGGCGTGGAGGCGCAGGGTTGTTATTGAGCCCTCTACCAAAGGTCATGGGACCTTGCGATCTATAAAAGAACCCTAATGGTAAAGCATAAATCTGTGTTGATGCAAGAGGGCCATTAGTAGTATATCCAGAAGGTGTGGGTTGTTAAATTGATTACAATACAATCCCTCCCCGATTGTCTTAGAGGGGTTACCCACCCAATTGACTCTTCTAGCCATGATAATCTGGCTTGCTAAATTGGAGCATTCGTAAGCATCAACATACTTTAACATCCAATGCAAAGATTTATTCATCAATTGGTGTGTGGATTCTAACTGAGCATTTTGCAATTGCTGGGTGTTTGCTTAAAAGGATCACGTATGGGCACGCAGCCAGGGGAGGTTTAAATTAGGCCTATTCTCTAATGAGTAACCTGTACGCCCCTCTCCAAGTATATTGCCTAAATCTAGATGTAACTGCAGCATTATGTGTGTATGTAGCCAGTCGAGACTGAGCGTCAGGTTTAGTGAGGTGGTTGACCTGGTCAGTTGATGTCAGGCTGCTCAACCTCGATTCCTCAGGATCGTGCCGATGCTCAATGGGGGCCCACCTCTGAACCACCCGAAGTCTGGACGGTGTATACCCACAGACTGTTGAGGTGATTGAGCAGGGGAAGGACAGGGTAGGAACAGCAGGGAGGGACAGCTGAGAAGGAATAAAGAAAAACAATATAAGCGTCTACGTTTCTTTTCCTTTACCCTCTAGTTCATACATAACCCCTCTATAGAATAACCCATACCTGAAACAATAAAGAAGTATAGCTGTCTACAGAAGAGAGAAGAGGGTGAAGGCAGGTTTATGATACAGCTATCAATGAAAGCAAAAACATGAAAGAATGGTTAAGAGAGAGATTCTTTCTACTACCCCGAACACTTCTTCTATGCTTTGTTGATCCTCATAACACACCTATCAAAAAGCTTGTATCATACAGGTTACTGCCAGTCTGTGTCTTCACTACCCCTCTAGAATGTTCTCTCTCTTCTGGAATAAATGTAACATAGGACAAAACCATTAAAGCATGGAAGAGCATAGATAAGGCTTTGTAAACAAATAAGGGTCTCTGACCAATTCAAACAATAATGATCAAGAGTTGTTAGAATCCAATACTCCTGCAAAGTCTCAATGTTCGCAGGTATTCCTCGCAAAGCACAACAAGGAATTACTGCCACAATAAAGGTTAACTCATATGGTTCCTATTATTTCCATAAAAACGATGTCTGACCATATCCAAAATTGCATGCACCAGTATAGTGCAATCCCTCTTGATTCTGTGATCGCAGGCGCCGATTATTTCCCTGCATGAAACCGGTAATCCCTCGGTTTCTCCACAGGGAAATGGCCACTCAAGCACCACGGAAGGCACCTACGCTCCTCTGCAAAAGATCGCCAGCCGGCAGATCCCAGCCAACAAAGGAGTCACTGCAAGACGGTGATGAAGTCACCGTAACTAAAGGCTGTGGCTTAAAGTTCCCAGGAGGTGTGCCTAAGCCCTCTTACCGCCCTTGACGAAGCGTAGAATCCTGGCGTAAGAAGTCTGACTCTGCAACCAAACGAATAATCGGCTGTGCAGCCCGATGTCTGTCGGTTTTTGACTCTGTTCCCGGCGTCGCACCCGAGTCACGTAATGCGGCTCGCTATGGATGCCAGGAATTGTAGTTTGTTTCTGGCATTTCGGAGCTCGGTATGCGCTGAGAAAAGTTAGTGCGCTACGGGCATCCGGATTCTGACAGTTGAGATAACATTCCTGTGACCAATACACATGTAATCTATGAATATATTACGTTACAACACAAGCAAATACATCGCATGATTTTACAACGCATTCCATTACAACCCATACCCTTACAATGCATACCATTACAACGCATAATACTTTTAGCGATACCAAAGGGGATGATGGACTGAGCGCTTGAGCAAATTAAACACTCAGCCCCAGTCAACTGATCTGGGTTTAATCCATCATCATTCTTTAGCTCAATCCACCACCCCAGTTCAGACATGGCCATATGTAAATCAGTCATCCTGTACCTCATGGGAACAGTCCAGCCCGAACTGCCAAGCCATGTCTTCCCTGGACCGGTAACAAGCATCCCGGGGCCGGTTTCTGGCTAATCAGCCTTCATCAGCCAGGCTAGCTTGAATCCAGTTGCAAAGTGAGCAAGGGACCCACATCTGGGCATACCCTGCCAACTTAGGGCGAACAAAGCGATACCAAAGGGGATGATGGACGGAGCGCTTGAGCAAATCAAACACTCACCCCCAGTCAACTGATCTGGGTTTAATCCATCATCATTCTTTAGCTCATTTCACCACCCCAGTTCAGACATGGCCATATGTAAATCAGTCTGACCCTGTGCCTCATGGGAACAGTCCAGCCCGAACTGCCAAGCCATGTCTTCCCTGGACCGGAATCAAGCTTCCCAGGACCGGTTTCTGGCATTACAGCCGTCTTCAGCCAGGCTTGCTTGACTCCAGTGGCAAAGTGAGCAAGGGACTCACGTCTGAGCATACCCTGCCAACTTAGGGCGAACAAAGAAAAACCAAAGGTGGTGATGGACGGAGCGTTGACAATACAAACACTCACCCCCAGTCAACTGATCTGGGTTTAATCCATCACCGTTCTTTAGCTCACTCCGCCACCCCAGTTCAGACATGGCCATATGCAAATCAGTCTGACCCTGTGCCTCATGGGAACAGTCCAGCCCGAACTGCCAAGCCATGTCTTCCCTGTACCGGAATCAAGCTTCCCAGGACCGGTTTCTGGCATTACAGCCGTCTTCAGCCAGGCTTGCTTGACTCCAGTGGCAAAGTGAGCAAGGGACCCACGTCTGGGCATACCCTGCCAACTTAGGGCGAACAAAGCGATACCTTGCTCACTTTGCCACTGGATTCAAGCTAGCCTGGCTGATGATGGCTGATTTGTCACGGTCACACACAACCCTAGTCATGCTAAGTGATATAACTGCATTTACCTTGTTAACAGTGTAATTATTCACATATGTCTGAGCTCTTAAATAATGTACATTGTCAAAGAAACATAACTGACTGTTCGTTAAAGCGTCATTGATTTGCACTAGGCCTTTTTCTCTCATGTGCAAGTTGGAACAACAGCACCTTTCAGTTAACATGTGCCTTCACTGAACATCTGCTCACATGGCTCACGCGGCTCACGTGGCTGAAGAAACCATATTTAAGCCGCTCGCGATTTGAATCCGACGCTTAGTTTAGTCGGAGGAATACTCATTGCATGCACTCCTGCCGGTCCAGACATCGCGCCTTGTTTCCCCGACTATCCTGCATTCCGGATTCGATTCCCTTGTCACTTCCTGGACATCGACCTCAGAGGAAGGCTCCTTGGCTCCGGAGAGGCACGCGTCGTTCCGAGGCTCGCGTTGCTGGGGCAACGTGAAAACAAAAGAGAAACAAACAGATAAGTGACTCGTCGAAAATACAGAGCGTATTATTTAAAATATATCGATGTATACTATTCTTTGGAATATACAAAGACTGATTTTAACAAATATCAAAGAGCTCCTAGTTGATGCAAAATCAAGATTTACAGAAGAGAACGAACTCTAACTTTCACATAGATATTTCTTAAGAAAGACTTTTTAATACAGACTTTCGGTTACCTTCATTACTTACGAAATAGTGGTAAGAAGAATTGCCACAAATCAGAGGTAATAGTCGGATACAGTGCAATCCATGGACACCATTGTACATTTAAGAGAGAGTATTTGTTAAAGTGTCTATGTTTTATATTTCTTCACAGGGCTAGAGATATGTGCTTATTGTCACAATTCGCTCCCTGTGCTCTCGTACCCACCACCAGGGAGCCACATAGTGGGACTTTCCAGTTTTCTAATAGGCTTCCAGACCCTCCCCTGCATGCATATCCTGACTTCCAGCCATTTGGACACTTACTGGGAACTGACATCCATTCTCAATCCATGCCAGGTTTTGTGAAACCCAGCCTGCTTATACTTGAAGCCAGCCTACTCATGCCTGAAACTCCATTACCCAGAATTCCCTGCTCACTGCTTTGTCTCCACCTCTGCAGGCCAAGGATGGGTGGCTGAATTCAGCTCACCTGTGGCTGGCTGCTGCTAGCCTGCTCACACCTGATGCATATGATTATTGTGAGCTCTTTTAAGCCCCAGCTACCTTCAGGCCAAGGTTGGTCATTGTAGCTGTTTACCGGTGAGACCGATCCTTGTTTCCAGTGCACCCTGAGCTTTTACTATTGTTTCCAGTGTTTCCTGAGCTTTAGTTATGCCTTGTTCCTGAATTAGCACTGCCTGCAGTGCTACCCTGACCCCTGAGACTTAGGATTCGTTGTTCCTGAACTGCAGCAGTTTCCCTTCTCCTGAATTAGCACTGCTTGCAGTGCTCTTATTTCCTGAGTTCCTGAGCTATAGCTATTCTTTGTTCCTGTTCCTGGGCTTCAGCTATTTCTTGTTCCTGATTAGCACTGCTTGCAGTGCTCTCTTGACTCCTTGACCCCTGAGCTGTAGCTATGTCCTGTTTCCTGAAGTAGCATTACCTGCAGTGCTACCTTGACTCCTGAAGCTTTAGTAATTTCCCTGTTCCTGAACTAGCACTGCCTGCAGTGCTACCTTGACTCCTGAAGCTTTGCTAGTTCCCTGTTCCTGAACCGGCACTGTCTGCAGTGCTGCCTTGACTCCTGAGCCTTAGCTCACTTCTTGTTCCTGCCTTCTATGCTACTTTGTTTTTCTTGAATCTTTAACCTGCACTATTCTAGTATACCTTTGTAGCCTCTCCTTCTGTACATCCTTTTCCAGTCCCTGCCTTTCTTCCCATTTCCTTGGTTCCAGTTCTAGTTTGCTGTCTTTCTATTCTGCTGTCTTGCTTCTGTTACCTTGCATGTTTGTTACCTACTTTCTGCCAAGTGTCCCCTGTGATTTCCTTCCTTTCCTGTTAAGCACTCCTCCTTGCTAGCTCCGTGTCTATTGTGCTTGTATTTAGTTCTACCCCCTTGCTGTTACTGCCTTGCGTGTTCCTGTTTGATCTCCAGGATCCCTGGGGACAGCTGACTGTTGGTGTTTCTTGTTCACTGTGAGTATTGTCTTTGAGTTACATTTATAACATCACCATAGGTATAAGCTCAACAGACCCTGCCTTTGCATGCATATCCTACATGTGGGTATTTGTAGTCAGTATCTGTAACAGCAATTGTGGGTAAGAAACTTACTGAGCTTCAGTCTTACCTTGTGGAGCTCCTGAGTGCCCTACCCCTCAACCCCCTTTATTGTTAATGTTGTTTCATATATATATGTCTTGCACGTCTGTCCTGGGTGTAGTTAGTCTGAATGCTAAATTGCCTTGTGAGTGCCCTTCCTTTCTGAGTCTTACCCATCGTGTTCACTTGTACAGGCTTCCCCTTTGGATCCCTTTTTCTCCTCTGACTCCCTGTATGATCCTGGGCAGCGCTGTACTCCTCCTTTCTGTGTATGTCTTCTACCCAGTTCCCAGTCCTTGCCCAAGTCCCTGACTGTGTTCCCCACATAGTCCCAGACAGTCCCTGACAGCTTATTAAACAGAACAGCGAATATCTAAAAGTTGTGAATACTTACCTTGGGTGCAGCAATAATTGATCTTAGGTAAACATAGTGAGAGAGCCTTAAATATTTTGGGTAGACTTTTCAGAAGTGTGTTACTGTTGATTATAATTTCTGTTTTCTAATCATTTTCTTAGATACTTTTGAGAGCTGCCAGACAGAAGGTACCGTGTAATAGCAAAAGAAAAGGTTGACAGGCAACAGCGCGCAATCAACACGCAAACAAGATTTTCTCTTGTCTCTTTGTCTCCCAATTCACCTTTCCCTTTGGAAGCCTATTGAAATTACAGAGTTTATTGATCTCTGTTATTCGATTGGTTTTTGGAGGGATTTGGATTCGTTCATCTCACAAGAGCAAAAACAGGAGTTCAGGTGAGTGGTTGTTGTGACATGATTAGCCAGAAACCAGTCCCAAGATGCCTGTTTCCAGTCCAGGGAAGACATGGCTTGGCAGTTCGGGCTGGACTGTTCACATGAGGCACAGGGTCAGACTGATGTGCATATGGCCATGTCTGAACTGGGGTGGTGGAGTGAGCTAAAGACTGATGATGGATTAAACCCAGATCAGTTGACTGGGGGTGAGTGTTTGATTTGTTCCAACGCTCCGTTCATCATCCCCTTTGGTATCTCTTTGTTCGCCCTAAGTTGGCAGGGTATGCCCAGACGTGGGTCCCAAGCTCACTTAGCCACTGGATTGAAGCTAGCCTGGCTGATGACGGCTCATTAGCCAGACACTGGTCCCAGGATGCTTGTTTTCGGTCCAGGGAAGACATGGCTTGGCAGTTCGGACTGGAATGTTCCCATGAGGCACAGGGTCAGACTGATTTGCATATGGCCAAGTCTGAACTGGGGTGGTGGAGTGACCTGAAGATTGATGATGGATTAAACCCAGATCAGTTGACTGGGGGTGAGTGTTTGATTTATTCCAATGCTCCGTCCACCATACCCTTTGGTATCGCTTAATACTTTTAGGGCAACTGTAGGGTGAGTGTTGGATAGTGTAGGGGTACAAATTACTATTCCCACTCCAGTAAGTGCAACAGTAGGGTAAGTGTTGGATAGTGTAGGGGTAAAAATTAGTATTCCCACTCCAGTGAGTGCAACAGTAGGGAAAGTGTTGGATAGTGCAGGGTTAAAAAATGACTATTCCGATGTACCTCAAAACCCATACGCACCCTAACACTAAAACATCTCCATTACTTACCTTAAAATGCATTGTAATGGTATGCGTTATAATGGAATGCATTATAATGGCAAGTGTTGGAATGGCATACGTTGTAATGGCAAGCGTAATGACATGCGAAGTAAAGGCAGTTGAGTTGTAACAGTTGCGTTGTAAAGGTAGATTGTTGTAATGGATGTTTCCCGTAATCTATACCTTGTGATAACAAATTCGTAGTATTACTCAGAGCAGGCCGCTGTGACCATGATTGCATGTGGGTACTACTAAACCCTCCCCTCACAAATGACTTCCTGTCCTCCTGAATGTGTGGTGGAGCCAAAAGGCGCTCAGTCCTAACCGCAGGTTGAGGGATGGCATTGGAAGAATCTTTGAATTTGTTAGACAACAAGACCTCTGGCGTCTTAGGAGACCTTATATGTGTACTACACCCTTGCCTGCTAAGTAGAGCTAAACTAGCTTCAATTCGGTTCAGATTGTCCATTAGGGTTACAAAAGATGAGAGATAGTTTGATCCAGAGCTATAGAAGTTCTCACAGGCTCAGTCTCAGATGAAATCCTTAAGGGGCGGTCCTTCCCAACAGCAATGTTCGATTTAACAAGTCTATGGAGCCTACCACGCCTCTTCTTTTTCACTGGAGGCTCATTAGATGACTCATCATTACCACTGCCGCTTGCCAAAGGTTGGCAGTCCAATACCTGGTCACCAATTAGAGCTGAGAGGTTAGCAACTACTCTCCTCGAGATTTCAGCCATTACTGGGCATAAATAAGGATTTGTTAAGCTCACCTCTCCGCCAGGCAGCCTTCTTTCTGCAATCTCAATTTCCTTCGATAGGACATCTGCAGCTCTCAGGAGGAAAGAGTCCAACGTGTTAACAGCCTCTGACCCTTGTTCACATGGTTTGGACTTTCGTTTCCCCATAGTAGCAAGTACGCCCTTATAAATCCAGGTAAAAATTCAGGGAAGCCCACGTTAGAGGGGGCCCTGCCCAGACTCCTCCGGGCTCCGACAGGCGACCCGGGCACGTCCCCGTGCGCGTTCCGCGCCGTTTGACCGCTGGCGCACTATGAGCGCAGGGGCTCACGGCACACCGAGTCCTCCCGTGTGATTCTGGCCGGCCCTGTAGGAGTCCAGAGCAGCAGTTCTGTGGTGGTTTTATATTGTATTTCATATTTTTTTAACGCAAAAAGTCTATAGGTGGGGTAATATTCGATATCTTGGGAGGATGTGTTGTAAAATGTTTATAGCTCAGTTCATATTGGTTTTGGCATTGATGAATTAATGGTAGTGTTTTCTTCAGTGTTGCCATGCCTACTTTGACTGGCCAGTGTGGATGTGTGTGTGTGTATGGGTGTGTGTGTGTGTGTATGTGTATTTGCCATAGGCCACCATTGTTTTCTTTTCTCCATTTCATGTGGCCTGGGGCTATTTTGTGTAGTCAGTGTCCATAGGCCTGCATGTGTTTTGTTTTCCATGCTTCCTTGATTGCTGCTGTTGTTGACCAGCCAGTGTGCTTTTGCCATAGGCCTGAATGTGTTGTTTGTTGTGACCATACCTACTTGGTTGCTGTTGTTGGTTAACCATAGGGCCGACGGCCATTTTCTTCAGCCACCCTTTTTCCAGTTTTCAAAGCCATTTTCTAGGGAGATTTCTAGGCAAGGACTATGCCTTTTTTTGTACTGTTCCCTGATAGCAGTTTAATAACATTCTTGAGAATTATTGTTATATATGAATATTATGATTATGAACAGTGTTTTATATTCTATACATTTTTTTCACCTGGACTTCCTTGCCGCCCAGTGGGTTTCTAATAGTCTCCTAATACCTAATATTGTTTGAAATTATTTTTATTTTGCGTTCATTTTTTTAATTCTATCTTTGTTGCTGTTTTACATTTTCCCATCGTCCATCTATCCACCCCCTCCCTGACAGAAGCTCACAACCGCATAATAGCAATAATATTTTAAGTATTATTCAATTTTCCCCTGGACCTCTCTGCCTGCCATTGGTGCACACAAGCGTTAATTTTTTAAGGATTATTCCATTTACTCTGCACCTCCCTGACTGCCACAGGTCTCCCTTGAATGCATATAAAGCAAACAGTTCCATCTGTATGTTGTTATCCTGATTGGAAATTAAATATTATGTTATGATGGTGTGGTTTGACTTTGGAATGGATACACTATTGTTGTAAATTATTTAGGATAACAACTTAAGTAGCCACACTAAATTATATTGTCTTTGTCTGTACTAATTCAAACTGTAACATTGCCACATTTCCTAAATGTTTTTCTTGCTTGTTTGCGTTTGGGTGAAAAGAGACACCACCCACTGTACTGCCAGACAGAAGGCCTATACAAAGTGACGTGACCACACAGCACAAGACGTGAGTCCTCCAATCTCTTCCGCTTGTGCAGCTAAGTGCCACTGCCAACTGGCAGCTTCAGGATTGCCCCACAGAAAAGTGCTGCCAAAAAAGTGGCCAGTGAGAAAAAGCAGCTTTCTACTGCTGGTGTGCAGACCAAAACCTTTTTCCGGCAACTTGTGTCTGCCGCACCAGCCTCCTTGGAGCAAGCTGGGAGCAGAACTCCTGCATCAACAGCACCACCCAACCTAAGCCCAAGCCCATATCTCTCAGTGAGGCAGCGACTGCAATCCTGGCGGCGCCAACAAGCAGTGACATTGAATTGGATTTGTCTCTTTCGCAAAGTAGTACTCAATAGTTGCAGGAAACTGAGCAAAGTGGACAACAGCCGCAGCCATCAATAGTATATCTTCCTGAAGAAGGAGCAGAAAAGGAGGTTGAGCTTCCTGCTGAACAAGAACATCCTCTTTAAGAACCATTGGCTTCCAGATCTATAGCAAAAAAAAGGCAGGCTACTCCACCATCTTCTCCAAACCCCCCTTCTGATGATGCGGACATAGATTGGACCCCAGCTAAGTCTGGAGACATGCCAGGGGAGGCAAGGGAAAATGAGAGTTCCTGAAAGCTTTAAATTACGGAATGGGGTCAGGACGACGAGCCAGTCATTCTCACAGAAGCTGTCCCAGAGGAAACCAACATTACGCCTCTTCCTACCCAAGTTGCTCTGAGGGATGGGGCACGGCCGCCAGCACCAGTTCCCATATTTATAAGGCCCCCTCTGAGACTTTCATCCACCACTACCTCAGTAGAAGTACTCCTTGCTGAGAGGTAATCAGCAGCACACCTGTCTATCTCCAGTTCTTTGAGCATTTGCAATGGCACCAGTGGCCCACTAAAAAAGTTCACCTCCCAGACTGGGACATTTTTGCGATTAGCAGTGAGGAAGATAACTTTGCAATATGCTCCATTTGCCGCACAAGTGTTCTTCGAGGTAAGCCTGGTTTACACTATGATGCTAGAGGCCAAACCTCTCATATGAAACAATCTGCTGGGAGGTGCACCTTCAAAAACATGCTGCAGGTAGTGGTGAAGGTGAGCGAGGTGAATCAGCTCCAATCACAGTGGGAGGTGAAGGTGATGAGGAAGAAGAGGGTGACCTCTTAATACAAAGCATCCCTGTCCCCAGCAGTTTTCCGGTATCGGCCGCCTCCGAAACCTTTCAATGGCTCAACAGTTAGATGGAGACACCACAGCAGCATACAGTGATAGTCCTAACAAGTAGCACATTGAGTCTACCATCTGCTGGTTCTTCTTCTTCTCTCCGGAAGTCACCTATGTCAATGGCACCAGAAAAAAAAAGAATCATGGCTACTATTACAGGCATGTATAGGCAGGAGGGGCGGTACGAACGCCACCACCAACTACAGGTTTGTGCAACGGAAAGCTGGCTAAAATGTTAGTGCTGGACCTCCTCTCCTTTTATTTTGTGGAAGGAGTGGACTTTTTAGAATGTGTGGCGGCCATATGCCCAAAGTGAAGGTTCGCTGCTGGACCTATTTTGCCAGAGTTGCTGTTCCAGCACTTCATCATGATGTGCTGCAATTGGTTGAACAAGTTTTGCAGCAGAGTGCTGTTCACAATATCTACATGACGACAGACTTGTGTACCAGTTGTTAAGCCACTAATTACATCTGTGTCACTGCACACTGGGTCTCTCTTGTGGCGGTTAGGCAACAGCTATCTACAAGTCTTAGCGCTGAAGACCCTTTTAAGGGCCTTCGGCGGCATGCAACAGGAGACCTGTTCACCATGGAGGTATCCCATACAGCTGTAAACATTTTGGAAGACGTTAACGGCAAGAAGACATAGTCAGCAACTTACTGACCACATTCAGAAGAATCAGCATCAATTTCAGTCATTCTTTTAAAGCCCGTAAGCAGTTGAGGATTATTCAGCATGCTAATAGAGTACCAGTTATTGCCCTAATACAGTAGGAGGCCAACACGTTGGAACTAAACCTATTTATTACATATTGCAATGTCTGGTAAGCAGTACAAACCGATCAATGACTGTCATTCAAAGAGGAGGGGATGCAGCTGGGAAAAGCATGAGCTTGGAGATGGACAAATGGGCCTAGTCAAATGGCTGACACAGATGCTTCCTCTTGAGGTTTTCACACAGGAAATAGCAAGAAGGACAGTACGATGGGCAAAGCTATCCCGTGGTTGCATCTGCTATTGGACCAATTAAAAAAGGTGTTTGAAAGGTTTGCAGGTGTGAATGAAAACGAAGTAGTGCTTGGCTTGCTTGAGAACTTAATTCTTCGCTTGACTGTTAATTAAAGGCTGCAAAGAGACATTGTGTCTTCCAAACAGTAAATCTGTGCCACCATACTTGATCTACGGGGAAACAAAATACTGGTCACTTTCATTCCTTTATCAGAAGGGGACTTTTCACAATACAAGACGTGGGTTGTTGAGGAAGCCAGAGACCTGTAAAAAAGAACGGCTGGAAAATAAAGTCTCACTCTGTGCTATTCTATTCTTCGGTTGTAGAGCGCTTGGCTACCCATCTGGGCCTTTCAGAGCTAAGATAGCCTGCAGATAACATTCCAGTCAGCCATGTTCATTGAATAGGGCAGGTTTTTAGCAGTTTTCTAAATTTGTGTTCTGACTCTGTTTTCCGTATATGCTGTGGGAGGGAATTCCAACATTTTGGGGGCAAGAGCATCCTCCCCTCCTTGCTCTGTTTATACTTGGTATAGAAAATAGTTGATGGCTTTTGGAGCCAGGCATTCTTGTTGGATCACTGGCTATTAATAATCTTTGGATCAGCTCCGGGCCCTTCTTATACGTAGCACGGTGAGCAATGCATAGAGTCCTAAAGTTAATTCTTTTGAGTATTGAGAGTCAGTGCAAGTGTGCCAGAGCCTTGGTAACTAATTGGTGTTTGGGGAATTTTCAATAGTGTAAGGGCTGCAGCATTCTATGTAATTTGTAACCTTTTTATGAGTGTTTTGTGGCTTCCCAAGAATAGAGAGTTCCCATAACCCAATTGTGAGAGGACTAGCCCTTGTACGGCCACTTTGCATGATGATTCAGGAAGTCATTTCAATAGCTTTCTCAGACCCCTTTATAGGCCGAAACATGTTGTGCTGGTATTTTGATTGGTCTATGTTGCCATTGAGAGCTTGTTGTCTAGCCATAAGCCTAGACTCTAGACCTCCACTTTGGGTGAAGGTTGTTTGCACATAAAAATTGGCCTATTGAGCTCCATCCACCACCTGGCAGGGTTATTGCTCATCACCATGACCTCATTTTTCTCCCCATTTAGTTAAAACTGCTGATTGACATTCAGTCTACAACATCTTTTAGGCAGTTCTTGAGCTGGTTGGACGATCCGTCCAAGAGAGGGAAAAAATTATCTGGGTGTCATCAGGGTAAAATATTGATGACAGGCCATGGGTCTTTATAATCTCTGTCAGAGGAAGGACATAGAGATTAAGCAAAGTGGGGCTCAATGATGACCCCTGCGTTACTCCACATCCTAGGGTAACTTTCTGAAAATGAAGTTTCCTCACAGACTTGGAAGGTTCTATTAGGGAGGAAGGAGGTGAGCCATTTTAGATCTGGTATGGCTATCCCTGCCTCATACAACCTTTTTTCTAGCACTGGCTGGGAGACTGTCAAAAGCTGCCCTCAAGTCCAACAGGATCAGGGCAGCTGTCCCTGCTTCATCCAGGATGGCTCAGAGTACTTCCGAGACTGCAAGCAGGGCTGTTTCCCTGCTGCTACCCAGTCTAAAGCCTGTCTGAGATGGATGTAAGATGTCATTTGTCTCTAGGCATCGCAAGAGATTTCTGTTTACAAACTTTTCTCTTTTTGCTAGGACCTGGGAGGAGGAAATTTGGTTAATAATTTTCACACTTTAGGGGGGGTCTGCTGCTGTCTTTTTTAGCAATGGATTGACAATGGCATGTTTCTAGGCTGAAGGGACCATTTTGGATTTGAGTGAGAAGTTAAACATATCTCTTAGCAGAGTTATAACTTCCTTCCCACCTTCAAACATAATGTCCGTGGGAACAGGGTCCAGCGGAGAGCCTGATTTTAAGGATTTGAGAATCTCCAAGGTGTCTTCTTGGGTCATTTCTTGGAACATGCTTAATTGATCATGCTACCGTTGGGGAGGAAAGAAGGAATTGACTGTTTCTTTCACCCCGCCAAATGTAAGGCGAATACTGTTGACCTTCTCCAAAAAGAAGTCTGCTAGCAAATTACATCTTGAATCTGAGGGAGGGTGTTAAGTAAACGTCGTAGACTTGAAGTTGCAGGAAAGTAGGTTTATTTTCATATATCAAGCACCCACAACCAGAGTCATTCAGTCGTGAAGAAGCCAACGTCCGGAATGACGTTCAAGGAATCTTCACGACTGACGACGACAAGCACTGGAATGAAATGCATTTCATACGCATAAACGAGTCTCGTGCTCCCATGAGACTCGTATTAAAGCAATATGTAATTATTCAAACTAGGGGCGGCCAGTTGTACTTTTTCAGGGATTCATAAGACTGCTTACCAGATTGAATAGCTCTTTGGAGGAGTTAGCAGCATTGTCAATCTTTGAGGCAAAGTAATTGACCTTAGCCTCCCTGATGGCATAGTGATATGTTTTTACTGCCTTCTTGTAGTTGATTTTGCTAGTTTCTTCATAGCATTCCCTCCAAATTCAGTCAGTCAGTCAGTCAGAATAACTTTATTTCGCCGACATGATGAAGGCATAAAAGTATACTACATATATAAAAGGATAAAAGATAAAATCATTCCACATCCTTACAGTATGATACTTTTTAAGATACCATAGCTATACAATTTCAAATTTTATGATACAAATTCATACTTGATTAAGTTCATATTATAATTAGTTGGATCCGCAGATTGAACGTCTCTTTTTTAGAGCAGTTAAAAGAAAGGATGCCACAGAGACACAAATAAAGGGGTCAGACATCGCTGTAAATAGTAAAAGACCACATGACATTGTCTAAAGTTCATTTTTCACAAAATGGGGATAATAAACCTCTTCCTCTCATTATGGTAATGTTTACAAAAAAGAAAAAATTAATATCCTTCTGTATTGACTGATTATCACAAGTACAGAGTGGGAGATCAGCAGCAACATAAACATTACCAGGAATACCCAACATTAAAGGAATATAGTTTAGAAGGAATCTCACCAGGATGTACCTATGCTGTAGATTAGTTAAAAAGTTGGGTACGTTGATTTTTTTTTCTCCATTTGTGAGATAATCGGTACAGTTAGATATATTTTAACTGTTGACAACTTGGCGTTTAAGATCTCCCTTCCAATCTGCATATTATATAATAGCTGGGCTTTCAGATTGTTCTTAGAAACTAAACAGCAGCTGATAGGATCTAAAAAAAAGGTGATGTAGCCCGTTAGCTTTTAAAGTAGATTCAACATATCGTAACCAAGTTATGTTACTCACCCCATCAAGTTTCAGCACATCACTTATAATATCTCTCGTCAGTGTGAGGGTCTCCTTTTGCCATATTGAGTGCCACAGTAATATGGGCGCCAAAGAGATTTTATCAGAAATGTAGGGGGCTGTCAATTCCATATGGCATTTAAAATTGGCGCAAGACTTCGGTAATGAGAGTAACTTTATGGTTTAAATCTTTTATTGAAATTTCACAAAGAGCAAAACAATAGGACCACAGTATTTCATGTAAGCATAAAGAATCAGGCTCCAGAGTGGGAATGATAGGCCTATTCAATGTCAATCGGAGCCAATCAGTAACGCGGGTCGTTGGTAACAACTGAACATAATACAACATGACCCTCCCCTCCCCCCCTTGTCCACAAAACAAAAGAATATCGCCATCATCGTAAGGGAGAAAAGGGAATGGTGGGAGCATCAGCGTCTGGTTCTCAGTTTGTGCTGGGACGCTTTCTGTTTCGTAATCGGTGTGTCTGCCAGCCGGAGAAGGCGTAAGTATCGTGGGCAACTCAGTTCCCGGAATTCTTCTGTGAGTAGCGTTAAGAATGGTCGCCACAACTCTGGGGATTCATCCCCACGCCCGGCCTGTGCCAGGGACATCTTTTCCATACCGAGCACCATCCACAGCCTATGTAGCCAACCTGTGTGTGGGGGGGACATGTGATGTTCTCCAGTGGGCCAGGATGTTTTGCGTGGCCGCCCCAATGCAATAGCGATGAGACGGCCCCTTCGGGACTTTAGGGGGTCCATCAGGGTATTGGGCAGTCCTAGCAGAATGTAGGCAGGGAATCGAGGAAGTTGGGTATCTAGGTGGGAGTCAATGTCATCTAATATCGGGTCCCAGTATCCCCGTAAGCGGTCGCAGCTCCAAAGTAAGTGTTCCAATGTTCCCAGTTCCCAACACCCTCTCCAGCAGCAGTCACTAATGTGGGGGTCCATTTGGTGAAGACGCTCCGGAGTGTGGTACCAATAGGTAGCCACCTTGGTCAGGGTCTCAGTCAGCCCGCATCATATGCGGAGTGTCGTGCTCTGTGATAGATGCCGCTCCACTCTTTGTGCGTTAGGGCCCGTCCAAGTTCCCGTTCCCACCGACACCTGCCCGTGTTATATGTGTGGATGTTTGTGAGGAGGAGGTGTTGGTACAGATCAGAGATTAACTTTTTCTCGGAAGTGCGGGTGACCAACCATTTCTCATAGGGAGTAAGGTGGCGTTGCGCTCCGGGTCTAATGTCAGGGTGGAGAGCCCAGTGTCGTACTTGCAAATAAGCTAATCTGTCCCCTTCAGATATGCTATAGTCTTCTTTTAACTGTTAAAAGGAGAGGATACCTTCCAAGTAAAATAGGTGCCCTAACGCCTTGCAGGGAGAGCATCTCCAGTTCCCGAATGCCTTCGGGTCGAGGCCCGGGGTGAACTCGGGGTTGGCAAATAACGGCGTCAGGGGAGAGGGGAAGGTCGCCAGTTCGTGTTTGGTGGCGACTCGATCCCACACCTCCATGACCGTGCCCGTTATGTAGGATGCGTAGAGGTTAGGTGGCCGGTGGCGCTTGGGAAGAAAGGGAATCCCTTGAAGGGGCATGCCTGCGACTGCCTGGTCTTGGAAAAGCCAGTTCTTGGCCGATTCCACCTGATACCATTCCACCAGACACCAGAGCTGTGCTGCGTAAAAGTACAGCTCGAGATCCGGTATTCCAACTCCGCCATGGGCCGGTGGGAGCACGGCTATGGCCTGTTTGAAACGTGGTCGGCGACCCTGCCAGATGTAGCGCGCCAGTTCAGATTGCGTCTACTCGATCCAACCTTTCGGAGGCCGGATGGGGGAGTGCTTGAAATAGGTAAAGGATCTGGGGCAGGAGAGTCATCTTGGAGGCGGCTATCCTCCCCATTAAACAACAATAAGGGAGTTACACCTGGGGGATACACCCAGCCTCAGTAGAGGCGAGTCTGTGTGTTAGCCACAATCCAAAGAAAGGACGTCCTTTGTCCTTAAGAAGACCCCTCACTCACCAACCTAGTTGGTGGCATGCTTCATCATCGGGGTCCCACCCGGACAGCCGAATGCCATCCAGGTGTGCTGCGACACCTGATTACAGTGGAGCTGGTTTTATTTCTTTTATGTGTGAAAGGGAAAAGCTAAGTGTTATAAAAAATATCCGGAACTGCCCACTTACGTAGTTTATTCTGGGGTGTAACGGATATAGTTAAAAGAAAGGAGGCACCTGTTGCCCAATTAGGAGAGCTATCGGTGAAAACTATTTGGCGTGTGGGATAAAAAGGTCTACATGTTTCTACCTATGTGTCAAATTAACAGGTATTCGTCAGGAGCACTCGCGGTGACGGTGTAGGTGTGAACGGCGCCCCTCTTTCCTCTTACAAATCGTAACGAGAAAAACACTGGTCCCGGAGTGGCTCATGGAGCATTGAACATAAAAGCTCCTAGTTTTTTCAACAGACTAAAGAAGAAACCCTTTTCCTGGAGATTCATTTTGTTTCTCCTACTGCTACCTACGAGGATAGGGTGCGCCTTAGCGTGCGCATACCGTCCCGTAAGTACCCCACGGTCCCGATGATGAAGCATGTCACCAACTAGGTTGGTGAGTGAGGGGTCTTCTTAAGGACAAAGGACGTCCTTTCTTTGGATTGTGGCTAACACACAGACTCGCCTCTACCGAGGCTGGGTGTATCCCCCAGGTGTAACTCCCTTATTGTTGTTTATTGATATATCTAAGGGGACAGGGAGTCCCTCTCCTGCCTTTTTAGGCGAATACCCTTTCTCTCCCTACTGATAGGCTATCCTCCCCAGCCAGGAGAGGGAATGGCGCTTCCATCTCCGGAGCTCCTCGCGGATCTGCTTGCGAAGTCTGGCATAGTTCACCTCCACCGTGGTTGGTATGGTGGGGCCTATAAGAACTCCCAAGTACGGAACTGCGGTGCCAGACCATTGCATGTCATGTTCTTCCTGCACTGCTGCCGGGGTATCGGGCGACAGCGAGACGTTAAGGGCGACCGATTTGTCTGTATTGATTTTAAAGCCGGAAGCTTGTGTAAAACTATGGAGCTCGATAAAGAGTGCACGTAGCGATTGGACGGGATCTGTAAGGGAGAGTAAAATATCGTCTGCGTAGAGGCAGATTTTGTGCGTGTCCCCTCCGAATGGGATACCCTTGATAAGACCATGCAGCCTGACCCGCTGTGCTAGTGGTTCCATATACAGGGCCAACAGTATAGGGGAAAGGGGGCATCCCTGCCTGGTCCCCCTACCTATCTGGAAGCGAGGGGAGGTATGCCCGTTAACGCGTACTGGGCTGTCTATAGCAGTTTAAAATACGAGTGCAAAGAACGTCCCCAAAGCCAAAGTGATGGAGGACCTGTTCCAGGTAGGGCCAATGCACCCTATTGAATGCCTTTTCAGCATCGATTGTGAGGAGCATGCAATCTGGGCGCGTGCGCGACCCTGCTTCAATGAGGTGTAGAACTCTCCTGGTGTTGTCGCTCGTCTGTCGTTGGGGAATAAAGCCCGTCTGATCTGGCTCCACCAATTGTTGCATGTACGATGCGAGCCGGCTTGCCAGAATGCCCGAATATAGTTTAAAATCAATATTCAGAAGCGAAATCGGCCGGTACGAACCACAGCGGGTTGGGTCTCTGCCGGGTTTCGGTATGACCGAGATCGCCGCCTCTAGGATTTCAGCGGGAATCGCACCAGGTTGTGCAAAGGAGTTAAAAAGATCCCGCAGCGGGGGGGCTACCTGATGGCAGAATGTTTTGTAAAAGATTGCTGGGTTACCATCGGGCCCGGGGGATTTCCGGAGTTTCAAGCGGGAGATCGCTGACACCACTTCCTCCAGGCCAATGGGCCTGTCCAAGAAGTCCGCTTGGGCTTGATTCAGTGACTGTAGGTGACCGTCCCGCAAGTAGTAGTGGCCCGCTTGTAGATCGAGTGTGTCGCCAGCATAGAGGGATCGGTAGAACGCCCCGAAGGTCTCCGCTATTGTCTCGTCATCCGAGACTAGATCACTCCGTTCCGTGTGAATGGCCTGCACCCCCTGCCTCTGGCACTGTTCCTGTAGTTTGGTCGCCAGCAGGCGACTGCATCTGTCCCCTCCCGCGTAGTAGGCCCGGCGAAGGCGGAGGGCCGCGTATTCCGCTGCGTCCTGGTCGAGAGCGGCTAGCATCTTCCTTTCTGTGCATAGTTGATGCCAGGCCCGCGCCGCCCCTGTGCGCTGGTGCATTTGCTCCAGCTCTGCCACCCGCAGCGTAATTTCGGCTCTTTTCCGCGCTCTCTCCCTGTTGTTGGCCGTAGCGATAGATATAAACTCGCCCCTTAAGACCACTTTAAGGGCAGCCTATTGAGTGGCCCATGTGGTATCAGTATTGTTGTTGTGTGTCAGGAATTGTGTGATAGCGAGTTTGATCCGGTCTACTGTCGAGGGGGTGTGAAGAAGGGCTTCCCTGAGGCACCAGTGTCGCTGTGGGGTCGGTGTGGCCGGTAAAAGGAATGTGGCCGTTACCGGAGAGTGGTCCGATAGGGAGGCCGGCAGTATGTCCACCTCCTGCGCTCGTGATACCAGCGGGGAAGTGCAGAGGAGGTAGTCTAACCTGGCATAGGACTTATGTGCCCCAGAATGGTAGGTGTAGGCGGTACTGCACGGGTGTAGGTGTCTCCATAGGTCAGTGAGGCCGAGGTCTCGGAGATGTGCGTGTCCAGATTTGGAGAGGGCCCCCACCTGTCCTGTCCTCTGATAGGAGCGGTCTGCAGTGTTATGAAAAACTAAGTTAAGGTCACCCCCTATCAGTAGGTATCGTTCGGTGTTGGCCGTGGCCGCCGCTAATGCTGTCCGAAGAAATGGCTCCTGCCCCTCATTTGGTGCATAGACCGAGCCCATTAGCAGTGTCAGACCGGCTACTAGGAAGCGGTAGACTAGCAGCCTTCCCTTCAGCTCCGCCTCTCGTTGTACAATTTTGCCAGGGAATGATTTGGCTACCAAGATTGCTACCCCAGCCACTTTCTTGGAGGAAGACGAGAAAAGTTGTATGGGGAAGGCTCAAGTTTTAAGTCGGTGTTGGACTCTGGGCAACAGGTGTGTCTCTTGGAGCAGGCAAATGTCAGCTGCGGAGTGCTCTAGGAGGGACAACACCGCCCGGCGCTTAATGGGGTTGTTGAGCCCTCTCACGTTCAGAGATGGTACTTTAAGTCTGGCAGGTTTCATCCTATGTCAGAGTTGCATCCAATGTTCTGAGTGATATGCAAGGTGTAAACATAAAGAAAAGAAAAAAAGTGGACAAGGGGTACCACAACAACAACATTCGGCCCGCCTCCAGTCCCTAACTTCCCCCCATGCCCCCCCAACCCTCCCCACCGCCTCCCCTCCAAAAAAACATCCCCATCCCTCCCCCCTCAGAACTCCCAACTCCATCTCCCCCTCCCTCCCTCCCCCTGCCCCCGCCATCCCCGGTGTAGTGCCCCAATTAGTGAACATAGTCCCAGTCCTGCCTCCTTCCGAGCAGGTCTGTGGTGAGTTACCTGTGTGGACGTCCGGCCACGTCGTTCCCCCCGGTGCCCCCCACCCCCCCGGACCTGCGGAATGAGTGATGCTGGTGTTTTCTCCCCCCGGAGGCATATTAGTCTGTAAGAGCAGTGTCTTTGGCCACCTCCAGGATGGCGTTGTCCATCTCTGTCTTGATGGTGTGCGCGTCGGGTCTCGTGTTTGTTCCGGGTGTCCGCCGCCAGACAACTTGCCAGCCATCCCTAGACTGTTGTCCAGGTCTCATCGGTGATGCCCCCTCCTCAGGTTGGCTGATGCCCAGCAGGTTGCATGTTTCTTGCAAGGAGCGGAGCTGATGCAGGGCTCCATTCCATTGGAAGATGAGTCGGAAGGGATGACCCCAGGCATACGGCGTCTCTTTGCTCCTCACTAAATAATTAAAAGGGCTTGACCGGCGAAGATGGCGGTCTCAGCTTTAGCGTGCTCCGACCAGCCAGCCAACATCCTGATTGAATATCCTGCCTTCGGACTTGTTTCGCAGCCAGCCCCTGTGTCGGAGAGCCGTACAACATCAGCGGGCTCTCCGACGTGAGCCAGGGTCTTTGAAGTGTGGCGGCAGCGGCAGTAGCGGACCCGTGACTTTGGGCGGCCTGGACGGAGACGCGCCGTGAAAGTCCGGGCCTTGATTACTTTGCGGGGCCGGGCGTAGAGGCTCGGCGGACGGAGCGGCTGGGAGACGCGCTGCCGGTGGTTGGTGCCCGCAGGATTGTGCCGGATTTCCCTGATTCCCCCCCCTATCTCCTGGGGGCAGAGCTGCAGCGGGGGCATGTGGAGAGGCGGCGGACGGCAGGGAGATGCACACGCAGGCAGTGGCCTGACTGCAGGGGCTGAGGCCTGGTGCATGAGGGCCTTGGAGGGATGACGGCCATCTTGTGCTGTCCCGAGGCGGCGGTGAGTGCTTAGTTGGGCAAGGGGGTGTGGCAGTGGATTGGGGACTCCAGTGGGGGCCCTTGCCCCCCCTGTTAAGCAAGGCCCTCGGGGGTGAAGGACGGTGGGGGAGGACGGCTGGCTGTTTTGTCTATCCGGGAGGCATTTGCCACCTGCAGAGAGGCCTGGCAAAGCTGTGATAGACCTGGACTCCGGCGTTCTAGCTATTGGGCTGACTTTGCGCTCGACCCCCTTAGTGGTTGCCCTTGAGTGTCTGGTAGCAGCACATACGTCGGAACTATGACACGAGATAAAGGCGGGGGAGGCCACACCAAGCAGGGGACCATAGACAAATTCACCGGAACGGGTGCTGCGACGGGGGCTACGGGATCGCAGAGCCAGGTGCCAGACAATGCGGCACTCATGGCTTCCATCACTCAGTCTAGAGATATGCTGGACGATAAGATCGGGCCATGGGCTCCGATGTTATGCTGCTGCGGCAGGATTTGCGTGATGCTGTTGAACGCATCGCAGGGACTGAGGCCCGCATATCGAAGGTGGAGGATGATGTCACGACCCTAAAGAAGAAAGTAGCAGCTATGGAGAAGATTCAGAAGAGTCTCGCGCTGCGGGCTGAGGATGCCGAAGGGAGGGCTCGGCGCAAAAACCTTCGATTCATGGGATTTCCGGAGGGATGCGAGGGAGATAGCGTGGAGCTTTTCTTGTTACGGTGGTTGGAGAGCTGGCTCCCCACTATGCCCTCTCCCGCTGCTTTGTTGTGGAGCGCGCACATAGGGCCCTTATGCAGAAGCCCCCTCAGGGAGCATGGCCGCGGCCGATCATCGCCAAATTCTTGAACTATATGGACCGCGATACGATACAGAAGCAGGCCAGGGTTAAGGAGTCCCTCACATGTGACAATGCAAAGATCCTTATTTTCCCAGACTACACGCGCCTGGTGCAGCAGCAGCGACATTCCTTCCTGGTGGACAAAGCTCGCCTCCGAGACCTATGCGCTGTTATATTCAGCCCACCTGAGAGTGGTTTACTGATCTCGCACCTTGTTCTTTGACACTCCTGAGGAAGTCTTCACATGGACCGATGAAACTGTGAGAGTGCGGGTTCATACACCACCTGGCCGAGATTCGGATTCATTGTCAAGTGAGGTGGCACGCAGGGGTCCCCGATGTCAACAGCAAGGCAGCAGTGGATCGAGATCTAGGCGTCGTTCTCTGTCCGGCTCTGCCCTCAGGCAGAAGGGCCTGTCATCGGGGAGGCAGGCATCGGCGGACTGATCGACACGCTCAACAGGGACTGAAATTCTGGTGACTGTTTCTTGGTGTCCGTATAGGCATACATATTGGGCTGAGTGCCCGGTCACGTAGTGGTGGGTGGGAGGGGGTGTGGCCCAGGGGTTATGGGTGGTCAGTTGGGGATCCATTGGAGGGTTTGGTACCTGTCCCTCAGTTGGGGACATGGCACCTATCCGACCGCGACAGATACTTCCATGTTAGTGAGGTATGGGGTAGGGGGTGTAGGGGGGATGTTGGGGGGGTTTGTTTACTTTGTTTGATTGTGCAGTCACGCTGGATGTATGGAATTCATGGTATTCTCTGGGGAACACATGCATAGGCCACGGGAGTGTTGGACGTCAGAAATGTCTGGTACGGCCGTGGAAGGGCGCTAATCCCAGGGTCCCTGTGTGTAGTTAGCTGGAATGTTCAGGGGCACTGGATAAGGTGCAGCGAGGGGCCATTCTTCAGTACGCCAAGTGGGCTGGGGCTGATGTGCTCCTCTTACAGGAAACACACCTGCTGGGTTCTAGGGCCTTATGTCTCCAGCGGTATGGATATCTTCAGGTGTTTCACGCGGGGTTAGCGATTCTGATCCATCGTAGGGTCCCGTATGAACACGAGAGGCTTTGGTCAGACACACAGGGCAGATATATCTTCATACAGGACAGGGTTGGGGGAGAGGTTTTGATTCTGGGAAGCGTATATGCCCCCCCCACCGTTACAGTGGTCATTAGTGGAAAGGCTCCTCACACTATGGGGGGGACATGCCTTATACATTCTCTGTGGTAGGGGGAGACTGGAACGATGTGGTGGACCGGGGTTGGGATAGGTGGAGGAGTGGGGATGCGGCCGGGGTGGGCGAGACTCCTACCAAATTACATTCCCTAGTCACAGGGCTGGATTGGACAGATGTGTGGAGAAACCTACATGGCCCTCGCAGGGAATACACATACTTTTCCATAACACATGACTCTTTCTCGAGGATAGATTATGTATTTGTCCCCATGAGGGTGGTACACAGAGTATTGTCAGCGAGTATTATCCCCAGAGCTTTGTCAGATCACTCGCCAGTAGCGATCACGATTCGAATCGGCCCGGGGCAGCAGCCTCTTCGGTGGCGCATGTCAGGGTGGCAATTGCAGAAAGAGGAATACCGGGATCACTTGGTTAAGGAGATAGATAACTATTTGGTGGCTAACGTAGGCTCAGTTGAGTCCCCGGCGGTACTTTGAGAGGCGTTGAAACCCACCTTGCGAGGGGTGGATATCTCCTGGTGTGTGGCCACGCGGAGGGAACGACAGGAGGACCTAGTACGTCTGGAGGCAGATATCGAGGCGCTGGAGCGTAGGGGTAGGGTGGCCAACGGAGGCCCGGCGAGGAGACAATTGGCTTTGGCTCAGCAGCAAAACGCAACGATACTTATGGACGAGGCCCGTCAGGCCTGGCTGGCAACGCGCGTAGTAGGGTCTATCAATGGGGGACAAGTCTAGTAAGATGCTCCACCGCCTATGCCAGGGTACCTTTCACACCCAGCCCTGCCGCGGGTCCTCGACCATGCGGGGGAGCCAATTCTACAGCCCTGTGCTATTACCGAGAGCTTTGCGGCATACTTTGAGGACCTGTATTCACCCAAAGAATGTCTTGAGGTGGAGGTTATTGAAAAGTTCATCGATGATCTTCCACCTAGGACCGTCTCGGACGAAGTATGAGAGGAATTAGACAAGCCTCTGTCAGATGATGAATTAGGCATGGCCCTGGGGAAGTTGAATCCTGGGAAGGCTCCGGGTCCTAATGGGTTCCCCAGCGAGTTTTTTAAATGGTTCTTTGTGCAGTTGGCCCCATATTTTCGGCCGGTGGTGGAGGAGGCGCTGGAGTGCGGCTTGCTTCCCCCAGACTGGAGACATGCGGAAGTGATGGTGTTCCACAAGCCGGGTAGACCTCCAGAGCAGCACGCATCATATCGCCCCATCTCCCTACTCAATGTTGAAGCAAAGGTGCTGGCCAAGCCGTTGGCCAACCGGTTTAAGCCGCACATTACAACCTTAGTACACCCGGATCAGGCTGGGTTTATGCCACAGAGGGCGACCCACCACAATATTAGGCGCGCACATGTTGCTGTGTCGGCCTGTGGGCGGCTCGGGGAGCCGGCTGCGCTACTACTGGCCGACATGGACAGGGCCTTTGATTCTTTGAGTTGGGTGTACCTGTTCGCACTACTGCGGAAACTTCACCTGGGCCCGTGCTTTCTGGCCTACCTGCAGCTACTATACACTAACTCGGTGCGGGTGGGGGGGGCATTTCTCGCTCCTTCTCTATCCAGCTGGCCACGTGCCAGGGCTGCCCCCTCTCACCATATCTCTTTGCACTCGCCATGGAGCTGCTGGCGGCCTGGGTGCGTATAGAGGCTCAGCTTTGGGGGTTTCGATGGGCACCAGGTCTTACTGATAAAATAGCTCTATACACGGTCCTATTCTTTTTGACTGACTTGGACAGGTCGGGCCACGATTGATGGACCTCCTGCGGATTTTTGGCGAGACATCTGGGCTGTATATGAATCCTCGTAAATCTACATTGTGGGTTCTGGGGGGTAGCCCGGGAGTGGGAGGATGGGCATCAGCCCTTCAGCTGGCGACAGGGGGTATGAAGTATCTGGGGGTTTTCTTGTCCGATGTTCCGGCTATGTCCAGAGACCGCAATCTGACTCCAGTGTGGGAACGTACTAGAGAAGATCTTAAGGTGTGGTCCCGTATGCCCCTAACGATCTTCGGTAGGTCGGCCATCTTTAAGATGGTGGTGCTCCCTCGTCTCCTTTACCAATTGCAAAACCATCCCTACCAGATTTCACCCTCATGGTTCAGGCAGGATAACTCGACATTGGGAGGGTTCCTGTGGGCAGGGGGCGCGGTTAGGGTGGCCCTGCGCACCTGTTTCTTATCCACATATACGGGTGGCCCAGCTACCTCAGACGTCCTCTCATACTACCAGGCTGCACACCTGCTATTCCTCAACGATTGGTGGTACGGGGATAGGAATGACCCGGCATATGCGGTTGAGCGGCAGCTCATGGGCAACAAAGCTCTACACACATTACTGTACTCCGCGCCGCTTCGGAGGATGCTGCTCCCCGGCCACGCGAGTGGTATTTCACGTTTGGAGGCAGGCCCAAGGTAAGATGGGGTGGTGGAATGTCCTGAGTAGGGAAACTCCTCTCTGGGGTAACGGGCGCTTGCCTCAGTTGGCAGCTCTGCAGGGCTTTCAGGGATGGTATTGTATTGGTATCTCGGTCCTGGGTGATGTGATGGCTGACCTGACACTTAAATCATTCCAAGATCTACAGGATGAGTTTGCGATGCCACAATCTCAGTTTTTTAGATACTTGCAGTTCCGACACGCGCTGGTGCCTAGTCTGGAGGGACTGGAATCTCTTCCTGATTTCAGCCCCATTGAAGCTAAGGTCTTTATGGGGGAATTACCTGACCGCAAGATTTCTCGTATATACCAGACATTGATAATTCACTGTTCTGAAAATTTGCTGCGGCTTAAGACGGCATGGGAGGGGGATGTAGGGGAATTGGAGGAGGAGGACTGGGCGGAGGCATTAGCAAGTCCGCGGGAGCTGCAATAGCCACGTGCCTGCGTTTGATTCAATTCTAGAATCTACACCGAGTGTATTTTACCAGAGTGCTCTTGTGGAGGGCGGGAATGATTGGATCCCCCGAATGTCTACGATGTGGGTCAATGGAGGGAACTTTCCTGCACACAGTCTGTAGTTGTCTTTCGTTGCACAGATTTTGGAGAGGGGTGTTCTCCTGCCTATCAGAAGCGCTGGGATGGGAGCTTCCCCGCACGCTGCGCTTGGCCCTGCTACATGTCATGGAGGGGATTGGGGCAACACTTATAAGCGACACTTCCTGGTGCTAGGCCTCACTTTGGCAAAGAGGGACATTGCCAGGGATTGAAAGGCACCCCGGGCGCCGTCGCTGGCTGCGTGGAGGAATGGGATAGATTATTGTATGGATCTCGAGCAGCCGGTCTTCATCGCCAGGGGGTGCCCCCGAAAACATTATAAGATTTGGAAGAGATGAGCGGACTACCGGGGACTTGATTTAGATCCACCGCAGGAAAGGGATGTCCATTTGTTGGCTTGATGGGTGTGCGGCAGCTGGACATTGGTGCGTGACTGATGGGCTCTATGGGTGGCTCCAGAAATGTACTAAATTTGCTATTGGGGCGTGGGCGCAATTGGGGGGAGGGGTGAGGGGTTTGTTCAATTATGGTTTCTCACATATACAAAAGTCAACGTCTTTTTTTTTTTTTTTTTTTTAAACCTTTATTTGCAAAGTAAGGACATATACAGACCTACAACCACCAAGGCCGGTCAGTAATACGAAACAGTAAAAATAAAGCAGTACACAGCTCATCAGCCGACAACCCGAGGGTCCGGCAGCGGAAAAGCATGACGTGGTTAGGAGCGTCTGGTAAATGAGGAGGAATAAAAGGTTTTCATTTTATAACACACAAGGAACAAAAAAGAAAACCCAGAAGAAAAAGAAAAGAGGCAAATTTACCAATATAAGGGCTGCTACGTGTGATATGAGGGGGACAACGAAAAGCAAGCATAAGGAAATCATGAAGGTGGGGCGTGGGGACCAAGGGCGAGCAATATTTTACATCGAACAAAAAGTAAAAAATACCGGAACGTACAATCAGGGATAACCTGCATCAACATGGGACTCTACAAAAGGAGGGTCACAAAGCCCACCACAATACGAATTCCACTGACCCCAAATCCTACCCCACTTCTTAGGCCTACCCCGGGAGACGTATACAATTTTTTCCCTAAACATGCACCAGTCCATGTTCTCCTCCCAGGTCGAGACCAGTGGCGCCCTATGAGACCCCCAGAGTTGAGCAATATCTCTTTTGGCAATAATATTTCCCAGTGTGACCCACTGAGTCTGGGCAACGGTGCAGTCATTCGGTTCCCAAATATTCAGCAAGCAGCGCCGGGCCTCAGGAAGTAGCCCAACGCCCGTCACCTCTCCCATCACCTCATGCACTCGAGTCCAAAAAACCACTACCTCCGGGCACTCCCATATAATATGGAGGAAAGTAGCAAGCAAACCACATCCACGCCGACATAGCCCATCCATCGAGTAACCCATATGCATCAATCGTGGACCCGTGACATAGGTGCGATGAAGAATCTTTAGCTGCACCAGTCGGAGACGCGCCGGAATAGCAACTTCCTTTGGGGAGGAGACTGCAGCCTGCCAGTCTTCATCGTCTAGCTCCAGCCCGTCACCAGTCCATGCCTCACGCAGCTGTATAAGAAGGTCCGAACGGACATTAATAAGTTTCTTGTATATGAGGGAGATAGTGCTGTCGGGGACATGTCCATCAAGCACTCTATCCTCCAAGGGAGAAGACTCAGGGATCGAGGTGCCAGCAGGGAAAACTGAATCGAGCGCATGGCGGATCTGAAGGTATCGAAAATATTCCCTATCACTCAGCTCATATTCCCGTTGTAACTCGTCAAAAGTCTTGACTCTATTGGTGGCCCAAAGATCACCCACTTTGCTGATACCAATAAGGTCCCACTTATCGAATCCCTTCGAGGACCACAGACCACCCAATCTCTCAGATGCATAGAGAGGAGTCGCCCTAGTGAGGTTATCAGTCCAACCCGTGGCCGATGTTGCACTATCCCAGACACGCAGTGCCACTGCAGTGGGGCCTGTCAAATACCTCCTGTCACTCTTGGAATAAAGCGCTCTATTATAATCGCCCCCCGGGAGTTGCCACTTATCCATATCATAAGCGGGATTAGGGACAGGGCCATACATGGCGTGATTAATAGCACTCAACTAGGACGCCCAATAATAACGTTTGACATCCGGTAAAGCTATCCCACCATCATACCAGGGCAAAGTCAATTTCGCCAGCGCTATACGCGGTCTCCCGCCCCAAATCAATTTCCTCTGGAGACCCTCGATTTCACTAAAATAGCCAGCCGGAACCAGGTCCAGCGTGTTCTGGATTGCGTATAAGAATCGGGGAGAGACATAATTTTAAACAGGGCCGCCCTCCCCATGGGGGAAAGAGGCAGTCCACACCATGCCGCCACATCCGACCGAAGCCGGGCAAGCGGAGGCAGTAGATTACGCTCAAATTGGACCTTAGGGTCCATAGAGATGTAGATCCCCAAGTATTTGAAACCACCACTGGAGACGGGTATAGGGCAGAAGCGAGGCAGAGAAGGTTGTCCAACCGCGAGCGGGTAAATACAGGATTTAGTCCAGTTAATAACCAAACCAGAATTCTTCCCGAAAGAGCTCAGGACATCAAACAGGACTCCCAATGACTTACGGGGAGAGGTGAGGTACAATAGAATATCATCAGCATAAAGTGATACCCGATCCTCAAAGGTAGGAGACCACCGTATGCCCTGGAGCGAGGGCTCCCAGCGGAGCCACGCGGCAAGGGGTTCAAGAGCAAGCGCAAAAAGAAGAGGCGACAAAGGGCAGCCCTGTCTTGTGCCACGTCCGAGGACAAAGGGATCCGAGGCCCTTCCGTTAACCACCACCTGCGCAAGCGGTTGTTCATAAACCAACTTAACCCATCCAATGAACTTAGGACCAAAGCCAAATTTAGCGAGGGCAGCCCACAAATAAGGCCATTCCACCGTGTTGAAGGCCATCGAGGCGTCAAGGGAAACCAAAATGGCCGGTTCCGCAAGAGACCCCGCCCTGGCCAGAGCACCGTGTTAACGGCGAAGATTGAGTGCAGTGTTACGGTGGGGGATAAACCCAGATTGATCAGGGTGCACCAATTCGCCGATCACCGTGATCACACGGTTCGCCAAAATTTTAGCAAGAACCTTAGGCTCCACATTCAGAAGCGAGATCGGCCGATATGACGAACAATGTTCCCGGGGCTTTCCGTCTTTGTGGATGACCACAATGGACGCCAGTCTCTGATCTCGGGGGAGAAGCCCGAGATCTCGCGACGCCAAAAATATCCGACGAAGGTACGGCGCCATTTTATCAGGACACAACTTATACAGCTCGACTGGCAAACCATTAGGGCCCGAAGCCTTACCAGAACGAAGTGCACGGATAGCGAGCGCTACTTCATCGGTAGAAAAATCCGCCTCCATAAGCTCTCTGTCCGATTCCGAGAGACTAGGCAACGCGATATCGCGGAGCAACAGGTGCGAGTCCTCCTCAGGTCTGTCCGAGACCGGCGAGTACACCTTCCGAAAATGCTGGGCAAAGACCTCAACGATCTCGACCGGGTCCACAACTCGCACACCATCCACTCGCTCAATAACAGGCACAACACGATTCACTCTATCCCGCTTATCAAGCCAAGCAAGCAATTTCCCCGCCTTATCACCCAAATCATACAAGCGTCCCTGCTGTTCACGATTCATCGCTTTAGCCGCATCAGTCACCAGAGCTCTGTATTCAAACTGTTTAAGCGCCTAGGAGTGTAGGCTATCAGGCGTAATCACAGATTCCATCTGTTCTTCCAATTCAGAGATATCGTTTTCAAGCCGTACCACTTCTTTAGTTCTGCGCCCCCTTTCGCTGGCAATCAAAGAGATTGTCTGACCCCGGATCACAGTTTTACACGCCTCCCACAGAGTAACAGGGGAGGATACTGACCCTTCATTCTCAGCAAAATAATAATCCACACATTTAACCACTTCCTTGCTAATGTTGGGGTTACGAAGATGCCACGGATTAATGGGAGCAACACGACCCCCGGACTCTAGCCGCACATCAATGGTGAGCCATAGTGGGGAATGATCTGAAATCCCCCTCGCAAGATGTCTAATTTCTCTCACGGAGACCATCTGTGCCGCTGGAATAAGAATATAATCGAGTCGCGATAGACTACCTTGGGCCCCCGAGAAAAAGGTGTAATGGAGCTGGCCAGGGTGAAGTTGTCTCCAACAATCCGCTAATCCCAGTGTATCCATGAAACGGCCCAACCATAACTGCGACGTGGGGAGGGTTCTACAAGGGTGTCGGTCCTCCTCTCCACTGACCACTGAGTTAAAATCTCCACCCACTACTAGCAAACCATCGGGGAGCCCCAGGATTACCCCACCCAAATCCGAAAATGTGGTAGACTGTAAACCAGGGGGAAGATACACAGACAAAATGGAAATCGTCTTCCCCTCCCATCGACCCACGACACCAGCATAGCGACCCCTATCATCCAGCACCTCGTCATCTACCTCGAGGGGGAGGGAGTTCCTAACCAAGATACCCGCCCCCCTTGACCCAGTGGTGAATCCAGAGTGGGCCACCAAACGGTAGCCTCTTCTATTCAGCGCACGGCACGTATTGCCCACCAAATGCGTTTCTTGTAGTAGAACAATATCCGGGGAGTGCCGCTTCAAGAACTGCAAAACTATCCCCCGTTTAATGCGATCCCCGAGACCATTAACGTTCCAGCTCAGCACCCTCAGCCCCCTACCCCCCATCCCAGACAAAAAACAACAGTCCCCCTCGCCACAGAGCAAGCACAAAGGATAAAAGAGCGACCAAGTCAGAGCCTCGAAATAAACAAACAAGAAAAGACCCCCCCACCATCCCCCAAAGAACCCTCAACACACAACCCCCCTCCCTGCACCCCTGCGGTAGACCAGAAAGCCACCCCAACTTGCAGTGTGCCTGTCGCCCCATTAAACTAACCTACAAGAAGAGAGAAAAGTGTCCCCTGAGGAGGAAGAGTCCCGAGTCCAACCACCCCCGGGTATCCGTTGCGTATAAACAGCGCTATCACAGAGCCACTGCAAAGCGTCCAATAATGGCTCATCGGCACCGACTCACTACTCCAGGTCTTCCAGGCCGCCCTCGCACCCCTCATATTCTCCGAGCTAGTATGCTGTGTCGGCAAAGTGTCCAGCCAGTCACTGGCCGCCTCAGGGCGATCAAAGAAAAATGTACGTTCGTTATGCTCAATCCGCAGGCGAGCCGGAAAAAGCATGGCATACTTCAGGTCCATGTCTCTAAGGTGTCGTTTCACCCCCGTAAAGGCCATACGTTGCTTCTGCATTGCCTGGGTGAAGTCTGGATAGAAGCTGATCGAAACATTTTCAAACTTAGTGGGACCATTGACACAGGAGGCCTGCAGGATAGCGTCTCTATCTCGATAATTAAAGATCCTGGCTATGATAGGCCTCGGAGTGGCCCCAAGCTTGGGCTTCCCGCCCGGAATCCGATGAGCGCGCTCCACTGCAAAAAGACTACTAAGACCCTTTGGTGACAAATAGTTCTGGATAAGGTCTTCAACCAGAAGATCCGTCGGGACTTCCGTGGAAGTCTCCGGAACGCCCACGATGCGGACATTATTTCGTCTGGCCCGGCTCTCGAAATCATCCAGCCGACGGGCAAACGAGTCCTTGGCCATGCGAAGATCACGGACCACGGTCTGAAGATCTGGAACATCTGTAATTAGGCTTGCCGTCTTCACATCCAAAGATTTGACCCGTTCGTTGGTTTTCCCCAGGTCTGTCCTGATAAGGTTGACCTCAATCGCAACCGTATCCAACTTAGTAGAAAGAGTTTCATATTGCTGCCCCATCGCAGTCTGGATATTGGCAATGGCGCCCATAAGTCTGCTCCTCATTCACAGGGGTACCGTCACCAGCCTCTCCGGGGGACTTGCTCGATCCACCCGGGGATCCCTTCGGGCGAGTAAAGCGGTCTATAGTCTGGGTCTGAGCGGCTCCCCCTCGATTCGGGCCTCTGGTGTTGCGCCTCTCGGGGTCCGTCCTGCCCGTCATAATGGTCGACGAGCTCCAAAGGGTCTTCCGAGATCTAGTCAGAATGATTCCCCCTATGGCAAACTGAAGGAATCGAGAGGTCGAGGAACGACAGCCGAATGAGAGTCTGCGACTAGAGCAGGGCAGCAGTATCTACCAGCAATGAGTCGGCATCAACAATGACCGAAATCGAAACCGAAAGTACCACAGGGGCAGCGGAGGCATCTCTCCAGCCGTTGTTGTTCAATTGCCACCTGGGCACCTCGGGAACTCGAGCCCCTGGATGGCCACTGCCATAGGCCTCAGATTATGGAGTGCAACAAGTCCAGTTCCCGGCGGCCAAATCGAATTCTGGAAGAAGCTTTCGATATCAGCAGGGCATCAACGAAAAGCACCCGTCGTCTAAATCAGGATCTGTGTCAGGATAGATAAGGGTGGCGGAAGGGGTCTCGGGAACCCTCTGCTCACGCGTCCATCTTGGATCCGCGCGTAGCTCCTCCCCCGTCAACGTCATTTTTATTGTATGATTGATGAGTGCAGCAGTTTCCGGGTTACGCAGCTCTGCAGTGTTTAAGTGCAGTGACAAAGCTTGTTTTTAAAAAAAAAAAGTCAACCACCCCCATATTCCCCTGTTCAGTGACAATTTGGGGTTGTTTCTGCAATTTCGGACCGGCCACAAGGATAAAGGATTTGGAATAATTAACTTTCGGTACAGTTAGATATATTTTGACTGTTGACAACTTGGCGTTTAAGATCTTCCTTCCAATCTGCATATTAGAGAATAGCTGGGCTTTCAGATCGTTCTTAGAAATAAAACAGCAGTTTATAGGATCTAAAAAAAGGTGATGTAGCCTGTTAGCTTTTAAAGTAGATTCAACATATCATAACCAGGTTATGTTACTCACCCCATCAAGTTTCAGGACATCACTTATAATATCTCTCGTCAGTGTGAGAGTCTCCTTTCGCCATATTGAGTGCCACAGTAATATGGGTGCCAAAGAGATTTTATCAGAAATGTAGGGGGCTGTCATTTCCATATGGCATTTAAAATTGGCGCAAGACTTCGGTAATGAGAGTAACTTACATTTTTTTTATCTTCAATTGATTGGAGTTTTGTACATCCTCTAACTCCCCAGATGGCCGCTCCATAAGTGGCAGCAGACACCGTCTTTGCTTCATACAATGTTTTTATAACATCCAGCGGTTTTAGACTGTTTTTTTTTATAAACGTAATTAAAGCCCCAATATTCTTTTCCATCTGGGTCGCTCTATTTACAATCATGTTTTGCCAATTAATTTGCCTAACAAACATGATCCCTATATAATTAAAAGAGTCAACGCCTCCCATATTCTCCTGTTCAGTGACAATTTGGGGTTGTTTCCGCAATTTCGGACCGGCCAAAAGGATAAAGGACTTGGAATAATTAACTTTCGTTTCGTTCGTTTCATAAACTTTTATTCGATTGCCATTTGTTTTTGCAACCATAAAAAGTACAAAAAGCAGCTAAAAACATTTTTATACATTTTAAAAAGACGTTTACAGAATAAAACTATCATGATTTAAGGAAAAAAAATTATAATTACTCATGATTGCGTCGATATGTGATACAGGTTTTTAGAAAGTTTACAATGTACTTTGCAATAAAACTTGACTCCAGGGATTGCAAGGACAGGTATGCAGATTTATAAGATCTGAGACCTACTAATTTAAGAACAGGCAAAATCCAGACCTTTCTGGGGAAAGAATAAAATTTACAAAAGAATAAAACGTGCATTGTCGATTGGGATGAAAGATCGTCACAGGGACAGGGAATAAGTGTATGAGACCAGTCTTGAGTATTAGGGAAAGTAACTAACCTGAAAAAGAGATTAAAACGAAACCTGGTAAGGAGATACTTTTCATAATTGTTTAAATAAAAAGTCAAATATGGTTGTATACCCAGATGGGTCTGGACAGCGATAATTTGAGAGTTTGTAGGTTTTGCCAGTTCTATTACACTTCGGAGAGCTCTAAGGTGACTCAAGCACAGTTTTTTTAGCTCTTTTCTTGAAATGTCACCCATTGAGGGAGGGTCTAAAAAGAAATTGCTGCGGTCCATATCTCGGCTAAAGTTCCTTATGTATACTAGCCAGGATATTTACTTTCATATCCAGCGAGTTCATATATTGCGTGTAATCCAGCACTAAATGACGCAGTGCATTACTCGTACGTCCTATGAGCACTGCGTCATCCGCATAAAGTAATATAGGTATCGGTTTGGCGTTTATATAAGGAACATCTGAGGTGGACTCCCTCAGAACAGCTTCTACATTATTAGTGTAAAGTGCGACCAGGAAAGGGGCTAAAACGCACCCCTGCCTAACACCTCTCATGATTTTAAAATATCTAGTGCATTCACCATTCCTTACATATCAGACACAAGCTGAAGCACCTATGTATAGGTCACGAATGATGTTGATAATATTCTCGTCAATCCCCATGACCCCCATGATCTGCCACAGCCTAGACTGTGCCACGCAGTCAAAGGCTGTGGACAGATCCCTGAAGGCAAGATAGAGGTGGCCTTTTTTAGCTACAGTATATTTCGCTATAATTAGGCTCAGATTCAGGCACTGATCGACAGTGCCTTTCCCATGGAGTAGTGTGGCTCACTGGTTAGAGGTGGCAGGCCTGAGAGCAGAAGTCAGCCTGGGACCAGGGTTCAATTCCCGACGCGGCAGGGTCGAGGACCTTGGTCAGCGGACTCGATAATTCTCGCTTCGGTGCTTACTCTAATCAGGGGTTCCACTCGGCAACTCTGGGCATTAGCTTGCCTAATCTCCACAACGGCCCCACCAATTCCGGGGATACCTGGCTCCACCTCCGGGGACTCCCAGCAAGGGACCATCCCACAGGGAAAGCCAGGACGGGTTCCCCAGAGTTATACAGCGCCGGGACGCCCCGTTGCTGGGGCAGCTGTACGCTTTACAAGTATTTACATTTTCTAAAACCAAACTGACTGGGGTTATAATATTCTTATCCAAGGCCCATTTCTCCAACCTATTTAAAAGAAGGCGACCCATTAACTTAGCAGTCGAATCTATCAGTGAGATAGGTCTATAGTTCTTCGGAGTTGACCTATCTCCCTTCTTATAAATGGGGATGATTACTGTTGTTTTCCATGACGAAGGGGCAAAGTTTGGGCAATTTTATTAAAAACATTTGTTAGGAGCGGGGCCCATAAATCTTGGTTCTCCAAAAACAGATCAATGGGCACTCCGTCCGGTCCTGGTGGCGCAGCAGACAGGGGTAGCAAATATGCAAGGCAGGACCGCTGTCGTCCTCTGAGCATATTTTGAGTTTCCCGACCGCCAGCCGTTTCATGGGGTTGAGCCCACCATGAAAAGGTTGGTGGTGGGGAAACAAAGGGGGCCCGCCACCATGGGCATGCATTTAGGGTGCACAATATGTGCCTATCTGTTTGCATGCACCCTAAGTTCCAGCAGGACTTCTCGGTCCATGCCGTGCAGGAACTCCTTTTGCATTCCCATTGTGGTGACCGTTTTCAGGGCACTGCAGTGGGAACGGCAAAAGAAAAGCCCATCCAACACGAGTTGTACTTGTAATCTGGCGGGCGGGCCATGCACTTGTTTGGCGGGGCTGTGCCGGCGCAAAGCCGTCACAGCACCACCAAACTCGTAATCCCCCCTCAGATTTAACGACCAGACTGATATCATGTTTAAACAGAAAGATGGATAAACCATGAGTTAAGTTATTGTTAATTTCCAACATGGTGCAGCTATATTTTCAATTGTATTGCAGCGCACTATTCAGTTTAATATGCTTTTTTGTATTTACATATTTTTATTAAGGCAGTCAAACCTGGGTGTAGGAAGCTAGCTCTTTATATAGTGGACCAAAATGAGGTTCACGGTGTAAAGAGTCCAGGAAGCCCTCGTTGGTTTACAGAGGCAAAAATAATAATGTAAAATTCTCTCTTTTGTGATAGTGTGGGTGAACAATGTAGGCTTATCAGAGGGTGGTGTTAAGTATTTCTTGTACTCACAGAGGCAATAAATGAGACACACTCAAGAATAAATCCAAGACCAATTTAGAAAAATTGCAAATTTGTATGTACTGTTTGATACCAAGAAATTTGTTATCAAGTAAGTTCATTTTTAAATATGAAGTTTTATAGGTTAGTAAAATGGTCACTTAAATGCGTCGTTACAAAGCAATGCTTCCCTTTTGAGAGAAAAGGCATATGTTGCATACAGTTAATTATGGTCAGTTTCTGGGCGTCTCCTTCGGGACTTAAAGTCAAAGGGGCCAAGGTCAAAAGTACCACCAGTAGTTGCGCGTTACCTGGCCTGGGCCATCTGGGCGCCAAGGTGCTGTTCAGGTTGGTAGCTTTGGCGGACTTTGAAAAGCTACGGGGGCTCTTCTGCATCTCACCTTAACTGCTCCCTTGTGCAGGCTGCTTCGAGGTCTTCCGGTGGGCTCGCTGGTGCTCTCCGTCCCCCCTCCCGCCGCCGCAGCCACAGCCATCGCGGCCGCAGTGTGGAGGTGGGGACTACACACCCCAGGCTGCACAGCGGCATAGCGGCGGAAGCCGCCATCAATACTTCCACGCACGGAGGCGCATATAACCCGAGGCTAACCCCGGCAGAGCGGGCGGACTTTGAAAAGCTACGGGGGCTCTTCTGCATCTCACCTTACCTGCTCCCTGGTGCAGGCTGCTTCGAGGTCTTCCGGTGGGCTCGCTGGTGCTCTCCGTCCCCCCTCCCGCCGCCGCAGCCACAGCCATCGCGGCCGAAGTGTGGAGGTGGGGACTACACACCCCAGGCTGCACAGCGGCATAGCGGCGGAAGCCGCCAACGATACTTCCGTGCACAGAGGCGCATATAAACCGAGGCTAACCCCGGCAGAGCGGGCGGACTTTGAAAAGCTACGGGGGCTCTTCTGCATCTCACCTTACCTGCTCCCTGGTGCAGGCTGCTTTGAGGTCTTCCGGTGGGCTCGCTGGTGCTCTCTGTCCCCCCTCCCGCCGCCGCAGCCACAGCCATTGTGACCGCAGTGTGGAGGTGGGGACTACACACCCCAGGCTGCACAGCGGCATAGCGGCGGATGACGCCATCGATACTTCCACGCTCGGAGGCGCATGTAACCCGAGGCTAACCCCGGCAGAGCGGGCGGACTTTGAAAAGCTACGGGGGTTCTTCTGCATCTCACCTTACCTGCTCCCTGGTGCAGGCTGCTTCGAGGTCTTCCGGTGGGCTCGCTGGTGCTCTCCGTCCCCCCTCCCGCCGCCGCAGCCACAGCCATCGCGGCCGGTGTGTGGAGGTGGGGACTACACACCCCAGGCTGCACAGCGGCATAGCGGCAGAACCGCCATCGATACTTCCGCGCACGGAGGCGCATATAACCCGAGGCTAACCCCAGCAGAGTGGGCGGACTTTGAAAAGCTACGGGGGCTCTTCTGCATCTCACCTTACCTGCTCCCTGGTGCAGGCTGCTTCGAGGTCTTCCGGTGGGCTCGCTGGTGCTCTCCGTCTCCCCTCCCGCCGCCGCAGCCACAGCCATCGCGGCCACAGTGTGGAGGTGGGGACTACACACCCCAGGCTGCACAGCGGCATAGCGGCGGAAGCCGCCATCGATACTTCCGCGCACGGAGGCGCATATAACCCGAGGCTAACCCCCGCGATGTGGGACCGCGCGCGGGACCAGCCGGGCTAAGCCCGGGCAAAGGGCGGGCCGTCTGTGGCCGTCCGGGGCAGACCGAGGCAGGTCAGGGCCGCACATCTAACATCCGGCCTTCAAATACTGCATTGCGTGAAAGGCATAAAAGGACAAAAGGTATACTGTGGGGTACATGGGGGGGGCCCTGACAGCCCAGAAGTCCTGATTTTGTTTTAATTTGACTTCTATTTATCGCTTCACTCTAAATTAGGCCCTGTGAGTCCCCTTAACTACTTGTTTGTATTAACAATGGGCAAGAGAAAGTCTATGGAAGGGGTGGTACAACAGTCACAATTAAAAAAGGGGAGAAAGGCGAAAAAGATCATCCATCCTGGTTCAAACTGTACCCTAACACGAATTGAAGCTCTTGTGAATGACCTTGAGGAAACCTTGGTAGAAAACCCTAATACCCAACAGGAGGTGAGCCCTGATCCTCGAGTAGAAGGCCAAGGACAGCGACGAGGAAAAGTGATCACTGCTATCTTTAACAAAAAGCCCTCGCAAAACACCACAATCTGTATTGTTCATAATCCACAAGAGGGTACCCCTGGTTTAGACATACCTGAAATCTCTGAAGAGATTAACTCTGTAAATGCTATGCGTGGAAATACTGATCATGGGGATATTCCAACAAATGTAGGGGAGCTAGCTATTAGCTGCACCAATAAATTTGCCGTGTTGAAAGGTGAATCAAGGGAAGCTGCAGATATAATTGCGCAGGCTGCCTAAAGGGGTACCAGGGCCAAGGACGTAAGCGTAGAATCAGAAGAAGACGGCCCAAAATGTGGGTCTTTCAATAGGGTTATCCTGAAGAAATTAGAGAAGCTAGAAAGGGATATGGTCTTCATAACTTCCGCAGCCTAGAACAGCCGCACTAGTTACGACAACATTCAACTCAATGAAACCCTCAATTCCCGGGTTGCCCCACGAGGGTGTACTACCAAAAAAAGGGCCGGTGGTCCGCAGTTTGGGGGTTATGGATACACCCGCGGTACAACACGGTCGTAGCACTATGTCATATGCTGAAAATGTGAAGTCACGGGGTATAGTACCGGGAAACAAGCCCTTACACCAGAGTGTACTACCTCTCAAGGATATAAGGTTGGGAAGAGATGGGAAACTTAAGGTAGGCCAAAATACAATACCTCAACCAAGTGCTACAAGAAATCCAGGCACAACAGGCTATATGACAGGGGTTCCTAAACTAAATCTGAACTCAGGGCACGAACCAAGAGAATCTATCCACAACAAAACCATCCACTGGATTAGATATGTGAGGGGTTGTAGATCCATCATCAGGGAGGACATAATTAGTGTCAAGAGACTGTCCCTGTTCAGCTCCCACACAGATTGTATCGAAATCCAACTTTGTAATAAATCATTGGCAGACAATCTAGTGGCTCTAGAGTTTCGGACCTGCCCCCCGAAACACTCTAATATCCCGATTAGATCCTCCCCTTTGTGGTCAATAACAAAAGATAATGATCTTTCGGATTTAAACAGAATAGATTGACTATCTAAAGATAACTGTAGTACCAATCTGGAAAGTAGCCTTAACATGTGCACTGATGGAAACACACTTACTATAGTTAACGAACCCCTTGGCCCCTACAGTATAGATCCCCCAAATCAGAACAGAAGTGAAGTAAAGTAAAGTCCACATTTGTAAAGCGCACAATCACCCGTAAGGGTCTCTAGGCGCTGGGGGCCGTCGGGAAGATTAAGCAAGCTATTGCCCAGAGTCACATGATGCTGGGCTAACCTGCCGCCGGAGCCGGGGATCGAACCGTGGTCCCCAGATTCCAGCGTCAGTCGCCCTGGCCGTGGCGCCACACCTCTCCCACAGGCACAATCCGTATTCTCTCCTGGAACATTGCAGGCCTAAAAAAAAATTGGCAATCCCAGAATGGAACGATTTTATTGAGAAGCATGAGGTATGCATGTTCCAGGAGACCTGGAGTACGACGCCCCTGTATAAAACAGGTTATTCCACCTTTTTTGTCCCTGCTGTAAGTCAAGGCAGGGGCCGTCCATCAGGAGGACTTATTATATGGGTCAAGGTAACATTGAACTGGGATATTACCCGCCATAATTCAAACTTAGAAGATATCTTGCACTTATCATTCAGGGGCCCCCTGAAGGGTAATAGAGTAGACTTGTTTAACGTGTATGCTAGAGGAATGCCAGCCTCTAAAAATTTGGCCACAATATCATTATTGGAATTATCCTTAGAGGGCACCCCCCCACGATCCAACATCATAGTGGGAGGAGACCTCAATTGCACGTATGAACCCCTAAGAGAGGATGGTCTACTGGGGGTTATTGAGGAGGATAACAAACAGTCTATTCCTCCACTGAATTTGAGACCTATTAAGAGATGGTCGGTTAGGGCATTGCAGATCAATGCCCTTACATTGGAACACAATCTACGTGCACTAAACGGCAGAACGACCTCGGACCCTAATGGGCCATGACTTTTAAGAGCCCAATGGCCAGTCTCGTATTGATTACATCCTCCTGGACACAAGATTATGGGGGAATGTGGTTGATATGGAAGTTAAACAGATGCCGGATAGTGACCATAATCCCCTCTGTGCAGAAATTAGATGGGATCTAAAAAGGAAAGCTCTAAGTAGCCTCCCATGCACTAAAGAAGTAGTCCCATCTAACTGTAATAGAAGGTTAAAGTGGCACAAGGTGGCTGTGACCGGGTGTACGGGTGAGGGGTGAACCTTAGGACCGAGAATAGGCTCTGGGACAGGTCTGATAGGCAACTCCGGTGTTGAAGCAGAAACTGACTGGACAACAGGTCTCGGGAGTAAGGACGGTTTTATTGGTATAGTACGTTTAGGGTTTGGTTGCAATGTTCTCCTGGTCCTAAACGTAAGTCTCTCCCTAGCAAAGTGACTGGGATCCGTCTCTGAATCGGGGTATTCTCCTTCTCCGGGGTCTTTGGTCTTCCGCTCTTGTCCTCAGGGTCTGGTCAAGGTAGCGTCTCGATGTTCCGGAGCCCATAGAAAGGAAGACCAACAGAGAGGGAACCGTTAGTTCTACAGTCTTTGGGGGACTTGCACCTTGGGGCCGTGTGAAGTGGAGAAAGGTCACCAGTGTCGGATTTACTATTATGTAGTCGGTGACGTGGGGAGGGTACAGAAAGTGAGGGTTAATCGCGGGGTAATGAACACAAGAGGAGAGGGGTACGAGGAAACACAAACGGGGTTTGCTATACACTATTTACACGCACGCCGTCTTCCCACCCACACCGCCATACGGTCCCGTACCTGGGATAGCCACGCTCCTCCCCCGGGAGAGTGGCACGGCGGCTCACAGGGTCGTTGGCCTCCTGGCTCTCCGTGGGGTTCGTCTCTTTCGGCCTGCTCTTCGGAATTCCTTCGGTGTCCTTCTTTTCCGACTTCTCCGCTTCTCTTCAACCGCTCTCCGACGCCGCTCCTCGCCTCCTCCTCCTCCGAGGTGATGTCACACGTTTCTGTCTGTACTTCCTGCTCTTTATCCAATCTGGCCTCGCAGACGAATACAGGAGGAGGGGTCCCCACCTCCTCAGAGTACGCCCAATTAAAGGCGCCGCGCTCTTCTTCCACGTCGTCCAGTCCTGTATCCCAGGGGTCAGTCTGTAAGGAAGGAGGTATGACAGGATCAGTAATGGGAGACCACCAGTCCTCGGTAGCGCTCCGCCTCGCATCTTTACATTGGCATGTCAAGAGGAAACTCTGACTAGTATAGGCCTCTTGGTGGCATTAAAGGGTGTGGAACTTAATATGCTCAATGTTTTGCATGTTGATATCCCTAGTTTAGATCTTAGCAAAACTTACAGGGATTTCATAGAAAGCATGGGCTCCTTTTTTAAGACCACAGGACCCAGAGGACGAAAATACAATTTATCTAGAAATGCTAACCCTTGGTTCACAGTAGACTGTAGGAAAAACAGAAAAGCCAATTCATTAGCTGTGCGTAAAAAGGATCCCATAGCTTTAAGGGTAGCTAAAAGAGAATATAAAAGCACAGTAGAATTGGCAAAACAGACATGGGAGGAAGATCATTGGCAGGAACTTAGGAGGGCAGCCTTCCAAAAAGACTCAACTGTTTTTTGTGATCTAATAAATAAATCATCAAGAAGGGGAGTGGACTCTGTCCCACACCATATAACTGAACAACAATGGCACTCCCACTTCTTGAATCTTTATTGTTGTGAGGCTGACTACGAACAACTGTTAGATGCACAGCTACAACCAGAGCCAGCCAATTTGAACACTGAACCAGCTGACCCCTTTACTTTTCTTGAGGTCCAAGCAGCCATTAAAAATATAGCCCCTGGAAAGGCCGCTGGTCCGGACGGCTTGCCTGGCGACCTTTTACTACATGATCCGACCCTATGGGCTAACCTTATTTTTCCTCAGATGAATCTCCTGGCACAGGGCTACCCAGTCCCTGAGTCGTGGAAAGGAGCAGAAGTGGTCACAATATTCAAGAAAGGGGCTAGAGAGGACCCTGCCAACTACAGACCGATAAGTCTGATTGATGTAATCCAGAAGGTGGTTGGCAGGGTTCTCATATCTAGAATGGTGACATGGCTAGAGGAGGGAGACATCCTGACACACCTACAAGCGGGGTTTAGGCAGAAGGTGGGCACAATAGACCAAGTCTTCCGATTCACAGCGATATATTGGAAAACTGTCTCCGTTGGTAAAGGCTCATTATATCTGGCCTTTATAGATCTGAAAACCGCCTTTGACCTTGTCCCGCGCATTAAACTATGGCAGGTACTTCAGTACATGGGCTTCCCACGCTACCTCCTTGAGCTTGTAAAAAGATTACACGATGGAACCTATGCAAGGATCAGATGGGGGAGTGAGGGTCAACTAACTGATAAAATACCAGTGAACAGGGGGGTCCGCCAGGGCTGTGTGATGGCTCCCACTCTGTTCTCCCTCTTTATAAATGGGGTGGCAGACCATTTGAGGGAGGACCCAGTGGGCGCCCCCACCCTGGCGGGTGAAAAAATACCAACCCTCCTTTTCGCGGACGATACCCTCCTAATGTCCAAAACCCCATCTGGTCTCCAGAAACTTCTGGATAGGTTTGATATCTTCTGTGAGGAACGTGGGCTAACAATCAACACCACAAAAACAAAACTAATGGTATTGTCCCAAACCAAGAGACCCAGGAAGATCAATGTGGCACTCAATGGATCCTTATTGGAAAAGGTGGACGCCTTTGACTACCTGGGAGTAAGGGTAAATCGTAGAATGAAGTGGGACTCCCATCTAGCAAAAATGCTCCTAAATCTGAAAAGAGTTACGGGAGCCATCTCTAGAGAGCATCGAGCCTCCACCAGTAGACCCATTGCCCCTGCCCTTGTTGGTCACGAGGGGAAAGCACTGGCCGCAGCAACTTATGGGTCGGAACTATGGGGTTTCGACAATATTCAAGAACTAGCCAAAATTGAGAATACGTTTTTAAGAGACCTGGTGGGCCTCCCAGTTTCCACCCCCCTGAAACCATTACTTCATGACATGGGCCGCCGCTCAATTAAAGATATTGTTAGCCTCCGTCCATTATTATATTGGATGCGACTGAGAAGGACACCGGAGCTGTCACCCTATGCAGTAGTCTTAGATGAACTCATTACCCTGAACAGGTTGGCAAAGATTGTATGGCTGAACAATTTGAGGGATCTGGCTATCAACGTGGGGCTAAGTGAAGCATGGCTGTCCCAATCACCGCCCCCGAAAGAAACCATCAAGAAAATATATTGGGAATGGGTTCAAGCCAGGGAGCTCGAAAAATCAAATTGGGGTGTTCTAACTGATCAGTTTCTAGAGTGTAAGCCAGTGAGGAAGTTGGAACCTTTTTTAGATATTATCAAAGCACCCAGGGACAGAACCCTGTTTTTAAAAATTAGACATGGAACACTCCCCCTGAATGCATTTACCAGGCGCTGGAAGGCTTCTCTGTCTAATCATGCTAGCTGCACAGGATGTGCAAACCCCACCGAGTCCTTAGCCCACTCCTTGTTTGCTTGTAGAGCATATAGTGGGCCCAGGAGAAGATGGTTAAAGCCAGTTTGCAGAGAACTGGGAGTCAGGCACCACGCGACGGCACTCCGTATATTGGTAACGGACACAACATCTATGATGGTCGTCTGTGGAGTCGCAAAGTTCCTGGGAAAAGCTTGGCAGATACGTTCAAGGCTAGTAAAATTGAGAATGGGGTAGGAAATTGTGTATGATAATTAATCTAACTACCCAAAGAAACAAATATCTGTAGTTCTCTGTCTCAAGGTTTTTTACTCACATCTTATTTTTAACTGCTTATTGTCTCTATGTGCTGAATAAGGATTTTTTTTAAAGGTTTTATATTCTTTTATGATGAAACTGTATGTACTTTTATGATAACTTTTATCGAATAAAGTATTACAACAACAACAACAGCATAACGTCAATGGAAAGGAGTGGAGACACCTGGAACCGGCTGCAGAGGGGGACTAGGAGCTCCCAATGGGGGTCTCAGGTCACAGAGCTCCTGGTGTCAAGAGGGCACTGCTGCTTCATTGGTACCCAGGCTGTGGCGCCCGGGTTGGGTTTTGAAGTGGAAAGGTCGGATGGGCTCTGTGCATCCTAAGGGCCTCCGGTTGTCAGCCTCGCCAGTTGAGGGTGCAAAAATCAGGACTGATGGGCCCCTCTGGTAATGGGTCTCTGAGGTACTGATGTCCCTTGACGGCTGCTCAGTCTTGTTGTTGTTAGAGTCCCAACTAGACGTAAACAGTCCTTGGCTGCTGCAAGGGGTCCACTACCCCAGGAATTGGTCCTGTGCGGCTCATGTTGGTCCTGGTGTCCTCTCACTCGTGAGGACAGATCTGGCATTCAGAAGCACATGTGCCACTTGCTTAAGGGCTGCTTCGTCGGGTTGGCTTGGAAGTGGCAACTCAGTGAACTGGACTTTGCTTCTTCAGTGCCTACAGACTGCAGGGGGGAAGAATCTGTACTCCAAAGGAGATTGCTTCAAATTTATGAAGGGACTGGCAGTCTATCGGCCGTCATTCAATAGCAGTAAATGGCAGCTTTAGGGGTTGTGTGTATTTCGACTTGTGGATACCATTTGCAGGGGGAGGAAGAGAAAGGGGGAAGGCATTAAGCACAGTATTTGAGCCCTTGCTATGTCTATCCCTTAATTGTAGATCTCTTAGTAAACACAGCCTAGAAATACACAACCTACTTCCTGACCAGAAACCGGTGGGGTTGTTTCTGGTGGAAACTTTTATCAATGAGCAATCGGCTCTGGATGTTTTGGAAGCACTGCCTGAAGGATATGCTGTTCTGAGGGTTGATAGACCCGGGCAGATGGGGGGGAGGGGTGGTTTCGCCGTGATATTCAGGAAAGAATTTCAGGTGAGGATGTCTAAACTAACGCTGCCTAGCTGCGAAACAGCCTTTTTCAGTCTGACTATTAATAGTGTTAGCTCCATTGTAGGGCTTCTTTTGTATAGACCCCCTGGCCCGGCGAGAATCTTCCTTGATGACCTTGCTGAGACAGTGCCTCTCTATACTATCCTCTACCCCAACTTTATTCTGTTGGGGGATTTGAATCTTCATTTGAAAGACATAGAAAATAGAGAAACCAAAGAGTTGATGCAAGGGCTACGGGTGATGGGTCCAACAGACTTGGTCAACACCCCCGCACACAATAAAGGCAAGACAACATTTTTACCAACAGTGCTCTGGTAGAAGCCTTGATGCCTGTGTCTGTAGTGTGGTCTGACCATTTTATCCTCCCTTTCAGGGTCTGTAACACCAGAAAGGCTCCTTGTAATTCCGGAAAGCGTTCCGCACCCCTAATGGTTTGGAAATGGGATGCGTTGTGTACTGATGCCTTTGGAGATACGCTTGCTTCAAGTATCCCAGTTTTAGGGACTGACGTCCAAACTGCAGAGGGGCAAGTCTCTCTTTGGATTAAGGAGGCAGTGGATTCCATAATACCCCCGAAACCTGGTAAATGTACTCGCATCACTCCTTCTGCAAGATGGTTCTCTGAGGAACTGGCTCTCCTAAAAACTGATTGTAAGCTCCTTGAACTCCAATGGAGGGGGAACTATTCAAATGAAAATAGGGTGGTATACCTAGATGCTCTCAGGTTGTATCACCAACAAATTAAGAGAGTATGGAGGGAGTTTTATACTGAGAATATTGAAGCAGAAATAAGAATATTTTTAACATAGTGAAACAGCTGTCCTCTCTAGATCGGGTGACAGCCACTGTGCCTGCCTCTATTGATCACTGCAATAGGGTTGCAGATTTTTTCATGGGTAAGTTTGATACATTTTACACCTCCTTCCCTGAAAGTAGCAGGAATTATACCCCGACTCCTGTCACAGATGCTATGAGAAGTGAGGACAGTTTTGTTTTTCCCCTGCCTGGAGGAAGCAATGTTCTTAAACTCATGGAAGCAGTCAAAATCCGGATCGCCGTTGGATTCGATACCCCCAAAATCCGTGCTGCTAGGGAAAGAAGCAATTGCTCCAGTTCTCACCAAGCTTCTGAACCTGTCTTTTAGTTCGGGTCAGGTTCCCAGCAATTGGAAGCATGCTATTGTGGTACCACTGTTAAAACAACCTTCCTTAGATCCTGCTCTCCCAGAAAACCTGAGACTTATTTCTCTAATACCCTATGCTGCTAAAATCGCTGAAAAACATTTAAACAGTCAACTGTCCATATTTCTGGAAGAGAGACAGGTGCTCCATGAAACTTAGTCGGGATTTAGACCACGACACAGCACCAAGTGGGCCCTTCTTCTTGCTTCAGAGGCTCTGAAAACTGCTACCGATGAAGGTAGAACTGCTGCTCTGATCCTTCTAGACCGGAGTGCTGCTTTTGACACGGAAAAAACTTAAGACGTGGCTCTTCCAGTATCCCCCTGGTGGCCAGAAGTAGGCCTTCGTAGCGGTTCCCGTGGGGTCCTAGGCTGTAGGGCGGGTGGGTGACTGGCCACTTGTCAGGTACTATTGGTGTTGTAGCGTGGGGTAGTTGCTCAGCGCCAGGATGAGTCTCTCAGTCATGCAGGGAGACAGGGTTTCACACCAAATGTCCACAGCAGTCTTGAGTTCTCATTGTTTCCTGGCTCTTCTTTGTCGTCTGCCTCTGGATCCATCAAATCTGAGTTCAGAGGTGCCTCCTAAATACTCAATTTAGGGTCATTAAGAAGAAGTGACAGGTAGCAGCCAATAGGCTACTTACTTTTAGAATGCCTACACTCTCTATATGACCACTTTCTGAGGAAAATGGACATAATCCTAGCCCAGGGAACCAAGGTCAACCAAAACTAAGATGGTGGAATTCTAAGTTTCGTGTTCGCATCAGGTATCCCACTTTAGGGGTGGAACTAGCCTGACTAGCTAATTTTCCAAAGAAAAACCAAAGGTGATGATGCACGGAGCGTTGACAATACAAACACTCACCCCCAGTCAACTAATCTGGGTTTAATCCATCACCGTTCTTTAGCTCACTCCGCCACCCCAGTTCAGACATGGCCATACGCAAATCAGTCTGACCCTGTGCCTAATGGGAACAGTCCAGCCCAAACTGCCATGCCATGTCTTCCCTGGACCAGAATCAAGCTTCCCAGGACTGGTTTCTGGCATTACAGCAGTGTTCAGCCGGGCTTGCTTGACTCCAGTGGCAAAGTGAGCAAGGGACTCACGTCTGAGCATACCCTGCCAACTTAGGGCGAACAAAGAAAAACCAAAGGTGATGATGCACGGAGCGTTGACAATACAAACACTCACCCCCAGTCAACTGATCTGGGTTTAATCCATCACCGTTCTTTAGCTCACTCCGCCACCCCAGTTCAGACATGGCCATACGCAAATCAGTCCGACCCTGTGCCTCATGGGAACAGTCCAGCCCGAACTGCCAAGCCATGTCTTCCCTGGACCGGAATCAAGCTTCCCAGGACCGGTTTCTGGCATTACAGCCGTCTTCAGCCGGGCTTGCTTGACTCCAGTGGCAAAGTGAGCAAGGGACTCACGTCTGAGCATACCCTGCCAACTTAGGGCGAACAAAGAAAAACCAAAGGTAATGATGGACGGAGCGTTGACAATACAAACACTCACCCCCAGTCAACTGATCTGGGTTTAATCCATCACCGTTCTTTAGCTCACTCCGCCACCCCAGTTCAGACATGGCCATACGCAAATCAGTCTGACCCTGTGCCTCATGGGAACAGTCCAGCCCGAACTGCCAAGCCATGTCTTCCCTGGACCGGAATCAAGCTTCCCAGGACCAGTTTCTGGCATTACAGCCGTCTTCAGTCGGGCTTGCTTGACTCCAGTGGCAAAATGAGCAAGAGGCTGCCTCTATACTAATGCTCTCCTAAAACTGTTGACAATTGGTCGATATTCACGTTGATACTACAGACAATTGCACTGACAGCTATTCAGCTTTTAGGTCTTGTACGCCATGCTGATGACTACTGGGTGACTTAGAGTGGCAGTGTGCACATCAGTTTCAGAACACCTTTTCACAAACTAAATTGAATCATTACCCTCTCAATTATGTGTGTAGTGGGTTATGCACAGCACTTCATACATATTATTTAAATTAAGGTTGGCCGTAAGGTGAATGTGTAGTGGTTGGAATGGGGCATGTGTAGAATCCTAGCCGGAAGTATGCGCTATCGCCTAGAGACGTTTCTCAAAGGCGATTGAGCTAGGGCACTTTTGGTGCTAAATAAGTATATACCAAGGTTCTGTGTAAAACATGCAGACATGTATGTTTCCCAGTTAATGTATGTCTGATAATTATATTTTCAAACAGTGAAATTCCTCAAAAGAGGTTGTAGTGGTGTTTTAAGTTGGGACTTTTTTGCCGTGTCAAAGTGTTCTGTTATCTATACTACTATAATAAAGGAAGAACTTTCAGCCTTTGAGGGGGGTAAACTCGGAAACCACAGCGCCAATCCACACACCCGATACACCGTTGGAATCGTCAGGGTGTGTAGATGGTTATAGGCTATATAAATAAAAAAAAAAAACGTGATTTAAAAAATTGACAGGAAAAAAAAAAGTAGTCCCTCCGAAGTAGCGCCGGCTGTGACGTGCGTGCTCACGTCAGGAGCGCGGGGAGGAGCGGCGTCCAGGAGCGCGATGAGGAGCGGCGGACATGGCGCGGGGGAGGAGCGTAGACGTGAGGAGCAGCGGACAGGCCAGCGGTGGGGCGAGCAGTGGACAGGCTGGAGGAGCGGCGGCTGAGGTAAGGGAGCGGCGGACATGGCGCGGGGGAGGAGCGGTGACGTGAGGAGCAGCGGACAGGCCAGTGGCGGTGCGAGCAGCGGACAGGCGAGAGGAGCGGCGGCTCAGGTAAGGGGACCCATGTCGGGGCAGGCGGGGGTCGGGGCAGGCGGTGGACGGGCCGGGCGGGGGCCTGGGCTGCTGCACAATGTTGGGGCGGGCGGGGGGCGGGGAAGCCTGTTGCACCCGGACAAGGTCGGGACGGGCTGCTAGTGTGCATATAAAATGTCTGTAAAATGTAATCTTGCCAAGAACAATCCTGCCTACATATCCTATCTTAGAGTTGTGATGCAAATATATAAATATCATGGCTCGTACTCCACGGGTCATAATTGGCTCTTTGGGTAATGTCTTTAGCATGAACATGTTCTCTCTATGCAGAAAAAAACGCTGTGCACAGGCAAATACCAAAGAAAACTAAGAGGCTTAGGCACTTTCCACACCCCTAATTTTCTAGTATTTCCTTGCGTTTCTTCATTCAGTACTGGTATATTTAAAACATTGAGGTGTCTTTGTGTGTTCTTGGTGGCTTTATGCGGTCCTGGTGTACTTGCCCTCTTCTGGGATTGTTTCACAGTACGCAGTGGAGTCACCCCATCTCATTGCCTTCACACCATCCCAGCATTTTAAATCATCCTTGTGGCTTGTAGGCTTTACACAACTCAGTGGCCTTTCACAGTCCCGACTCTTCATGCATTCCAGCATCTTTACTCAATGTCGTAATAATAGTAAGGGATTCTCTGTCTCCCTATTGTGTCGTGAATAACATGCCAGCCAGCTTCTCTTATGGCACAACTCATTACCTTACAAAGCAGACATTACCTTAATGCAAAAAATGTGGTTAAGGAATTTCCTGCTGGTTATTGCCCACTTATGGGTGAGAAGCACTATACGGGTAATACTGCACCTCTCAACTTATCTCGGGCATTGGCATATTATTGTTAAACATGCATTGCGTTCCAAATAAAGGCCCGAGTGTCAATGACTCGCAGGAAAATAATACATAAAAATTGCAAATTATTGAGTGCTGATCAATACACAATTTTCCTCAACCTTTAACTACTGCTCTGAATATTGTTTCTCGTTTGATAGTTACAAATTGAATTTTTCAACCAACCAACCTTTTACCTTTTTTGTCGTATTTACACTTGGCATTTCATTTAAGCAATGAAGCAAATTCTACGTTTATTGTGAGTCGGCTTGTTTTTTTTGTTATTTTAGTCTGATGGGTGGAAATTATATAGCATGGAGACGAATCGGCATATTGCCCTTTTGGACACCTTTCTAATTTAGTTCCTGTGCTCAATTTTATTTAGGAAAACACTTTCAGCAAAATGAAAGCCTGGAAGAGTCCTCAACCAATACATTTGGCACATATATGTGGTCAAATAGTGGTGACAGATAAGCTCAAATGCAAATGTACCAGGGTACAAATTACTTTTGTGCCAGGAATCTGTACTGTTCTATACTCAGTTTACTTATCCGAGCAAATCTAAGGCTGTGTACATTTTTCATCCCATTTATCCATTTTCGTTCGAGCATTTTACCACCAGCTGAAACCAAGCAAGTGTGTGGGAAGCCATGAGAAACATTTGTGCTCTGCTCAACACTTAATCGCGTTAGTGCTAAAACGTGTTCAAATGCCATTTGTTCCATTTAACATCCTAAGAAATTTCCCTCGATAGACTTGTTCATCAAGCTCATAGGAAGGAAGAAAATGATGTGCATTTAAAATATACAGTCAAGTCAAGTCAAGTCAAAAGCACTTTATTTGATTAATAAAAATCATAAAAGTATACTATACAATAATAAATAATGCCAAATTTACATCAATTTACCAGAAAAACAGGTTAAAAATGATTTCCACATTAAAATCACTTCATCACTTCATTGTTACTTAATAAGTCAGATACTATGGCATTATTGTATCGTATCCGCCAGTCTAACTTTCCTGCAGCGAATAGATACTACAAGGAAATTTGCAACACCAAACATAATCACGGGGAGTTCCATTAATTGCAGGTAAAGTAGAGCTGGCTTAGTTTGTAAGTATCCCTTATCTTTTATGAATGGAAGAATAAACTTTTTCCTACCTACACTGTAAAAGGGACAGAAGAATGTAAAGTGCATTGTGTCTTGGTGTGAGTGGCCGTCACACTTACAAGGGGCAGCATCCTCAGGCCTACACCACCCTTTAGGATCAGATAAAAACAAATGGATTTGGTTAAATCGGAATTTCGTTATCAACCATCGATGGAAAGGGACCGTTATGGTAGTAAGGTATGGTTGAATGGATAAAGACGAGATTAAAAGATAATGTGCCCTAACCGTAGGTTTACTTAGTTGCACAGATTCCCGCTCCTGAGCTCCTGCTCTCTAAACTTGGTAAAATGAACTTTGACCCATTTTAAATCAGCATTTAACAGCCCCTCTGGGTTTGTAAAGATCTCCGGGCGCCCCAATTCCCTGGAAGTTGTTTTAATAAAAGACAACCACTGGATTTCCTTTGCTTTCTCTAATTTCATGCAGTCCCTTATAATCTTGTGATTCAGAGTAAGTTTTGGATTCAGCCATGTTTTTATCCATAGTAAAATAGGGGCTATACTTATTATATCAGAGATATAGCCCATCTCTAGCTCTTGATGAACCGCAAAGGTAGCTGTTGAATGGGGGAGAGCTAAGAGGGCACGGAGGAATTTATTTTCCTCTTTCTGGATAGGCTCAGGTTGTTTATACCCCCATATGGCAGCCCCATATCTTGCAATTGAAATGGACTTTGCTTTGTATATGGATAAAATTGCTTCACACCGTTTCCCCCCTAACCGCTTGGCAAAATCTAATATTGCAGCAGAGGATCTTCTCACCGCATTAACTTTAGCGGTGAGTTGTGGGATCCATGTACCTCTATCGTCGAACACAACTCCCAGGTACGTAAATACTTTCACTCTAGAGATCGCACAAATGATGTGCATTTAAAATATACAGTCAGAATGTAAGACATTCTCAAAGTGTATGTGTAAGAGTAGGTTTTACAATGGAGCCAAATGTCTTCATCCTCGCCCGGGTCACAGCAACCTGTAAAGCGTGCAGACATGTGCTATATATCTGCCAGTTACTCAAGAAAGACTGAAATAATGCTAAGCATAATCTTATGTGTCTGTCAGTGAACATTTCTTTTTTTGTTGTTGTAACTTTTTATTACATAAAACAGAAAAAACACATCAACAAACAGTCAAGGCAATGTAGCAATAGTACATCGATTAGGCTTGTGCTCAAGGAGGATGGGAGACACAGGACAACAGGAGAGAAAATTCTTCGAATGCAGATAAGGGGGGGGGCAAAGGCAAAATTGCATATAAACAGCACAATGTACCACAGCTAGAAGGAATACGGGTCAGGGCGATTGAGAAGGACTAGGAATTTCTGCGAGTGGGGGCGTACAGATATCTCCCCGGTATGAGTTCCACTGGTTCCAAATCTTTCCCCATTTCCTGGGCCTGCCTCTTGCTATATACACTGTCTTCTCTCTGAACATGCACCAGTCCACACTCTCTTCCCAAGCAGTCACTGTAGGCGGCCTCGGGGACCCCCACAATTGTGCAATATCTCGTTTGGCAACCATATTGGCAAGAGTCACCCATCGAAGCTGCGAAACGTCATAGTCATTCGGACCCCATACATTTAACAAACATTGCCGGGCTTCTGGCATCATCACAACACCCGTTACTTCACTCATCACATCATGTATACGATGCCAAAAACGCACCACCTCTGGGCACTCCCATATTATATGGAGATAGGTGCCAAGGAGACCACAACCACGCCTACACATCCGTGGAATAGCCCATATGGATCAGACGGGGGCCGGTGACATAGATTCTGTGGAGGATCTTGAGTTGGACCAGACGGAGGCGGGCCGGAATCGCAACCTTCCTGGGAGAGGAGATCGCGGATTGCCAGTCCTCATCATCTAGTTCAATACCATCAGCAATCCAGGTTTCACGAAGGCGATCCAGCAAACTCGATCGTCATTAATCATCTTTTTATAAAACAATGAGATAGTACTATCCGGCACATGACCATCCAATATACGATCTTCGAGGGGGGAGGATTCCGGAATATCACTACCCACAGGAAACACTGAATTCAAGGCATGGCGTACTTGAACATAACGGAAAATTTCCCTGTCACTCAGCTTATATTCCGCTTGCAAATCCGAAAAGGTCTTCACCCCTCCCTTAACCCAGAGATCACGCACTTTACTAATACCGATCGTGTCCCATTTATCAAATCTCTTCGTCTTCCATAGACAGCTCAATTTTGCGGAGGCATAAAGCGGAGTAGTGCCTGTTAGTCTGTCGCTCCAGCCCATAGCCGCAGTCGCGCTATGCCATACCCGCACGGCTATAGCGGTAGGTCCCGAAAGTTGTGAACGGGAGGATCCCGAGGAAAGCGCCCTATAATAGTCTCCACCCAGAAGCAGCAACCTATCCATTTCAAAGGCCGGATTCAGTGCCGGACCATACATCCCATGGTTGATGGCAGCAAGTTGGGAAGCCCAATAATACCTGCGAATATCCGGGAGTGCTATGCCGCCATCATACCAGGGAAGTGTTCATTTCGGAAGAGCGATGCGTGAACGTCCGTCCCATATCAATTGCCTCTGCAACGATTCTACCTCCCGAAAATATTTTGACGGGATCACATCAAAACTATTCTGAAGTGCATATAAAAATCGCGGTAAGGACATCATTTTAAAAAGGGCCGCTCGTCCCAGGGGAGACAACGGTAATCTACGCCAGCGCACCACATCCGAGCGCAACCTTTGGAGTGGGGGGAGTATAATACGTTCGTAGCGAACCTCCGGGTCCAGCGAGATAAACACACCCAAGTATTTAAAACCAGACAGTGACAACTGGATGGGGCAGCCCCGCGGTAAACGAGGGACATTACCTGCGAGCACGTAGATATAGGATTTTGACCAGTTGATAACGAGGCCCGAGTTCCTCCCGAAGGAGTTAAGCACGTCGAACAATACGTTAAGCGATTATTGGGGAGATGTGAGGTACAATAAAATATCATCCGCATAGAGGGAGATACGATCTTCAAATTCCGGGGTCCAACGTATGCCCTTCAGTGAAGGTTCCCAACGTAGCCAAGCGGGGAGTGGTTCCAACGCAAGAGCAAAGAGAAGCGGGGATAACGGACAGCCCTGCCGCGTGCCCCTCCCGAGAGCAAAAGGCATGGAGACACGACCATTAACCACCACCTGCACCAGTGGCGTTGCATACAGGAGTTTGACCCAACCAATAAAGCCAGCGCCAAATCCAAACTTGGCGAGCGCGGCCCAAAGATACGACCATTCAATTGTGTCAAAGGCCATCGTGGCGTCCAAGAACACCAAGATGGCCGGTTCACGCAACGTCGGGGCCCTCGCGAGAACACCATGCAAACGTCGTAAATTTAATGCCGTGTTACGATGAGGGATAAAACCCGACTGATCCGGATGGATCAGGTCGCTGATCACCGTAATCAGACGATTAGCAAGTAGCTTGGCGAGAATCTTAGGCTCCGCATTTAAAAGCGAAATGGGTCTGTAAGACGAACAGCGATCCCGTGGCTTGCCCTCCTTGTGGATCACCACAATGGTCGCAAGACGCTGATCCCTAGGTAGAGAGCCATTTTCTCGTGCAGCCAAGAACATATCTTGGAGATAGGGAGCCAGGGTATCAGGGCGCAATTTATACAATTCTATAGGAAGACCATTGGGACCCAGAGCCTTGCCAGAACGAATGGAGCGAAGCGCGAGAGCCACCTCATCCACCGAGGGTGCGGCATCCAGACAATCCCGATCTGATTCTGACAAACACGGCAGTGCTATATCTTTAAGCAACAGCTGAGAATCCTCTTCGGGCCTGTCAGACACCGAGGTATACACCTCTCGGAAATAATCAGCAAAGCATTCAACAATTTCAACAGGGTCCGTTACACGCACACCATCCTATTTCTCAATCACCGGAACCACACGACTCGCTCTCTCCTTTCTGTCCAGCCAGGCAATCAATTTTCCTGCTTTATCGCCCACATCATATAATCGTCCCTGCTGTTCCCTACTCATCATCTTGGCCGCATCAGTAACCAAAGTTTTATATTCCAATTGTTTAAGGTGGAGAATATGCAATGTCTCTCGAGTCACATCTCGCTCCAATGCAGTCTCTAATTCTGTAATTTCTGTCTCGAGATGAACAATTGCCCCATTCTTACATTTCTTGGCACACCCAATCAAAGACAATGCCTGTCCCCTGATAACAGTCTTGAAGGCTTCCCACAGCGAAACAGGTGAGGACACAGAATCCACGTTTTCAGCAAAATACAGATCAAATGATTTAATCAATTCAGTGCGAGTTTTGGGGTTAAGAAGATACCAGGGGTTAATCGGGGCCATCCTTCCTTCAGCGCCTGTGGTAAAATTAAAATGAAACCAGATAGGGGAATGGTCTGATATACCCCGAGCCAGGTGTCTAATCTCTCCAATCGAAGGGGACAGGGCAGCCGGTATCAAGATATAATCCAATCTGGAAAGACTACCATGTGCTCCCGAGTGGAAGGTAAATTGAGTCTGCACTGGATGCATTAGTCTCCAACAATCTACAAGCCCCAGTGTTTCCAGAAAGTCACCCAACCAGGAGTGCGCAGCAGGAAGGTCTCTGGGCGGATAGCGATCCGCTCTGCCAGAAACGACGGAGTTAAAATCACCACCTGATATCAAAACACCCTCAGAGAGACCTAATACCATCCGCCCCAAGTCAGCAAATGTCGTGGATTGTAGGCCAGGAGGAACATACACCGACACCAACGAAACTGTTTTCCCCTCCCACCGCCCAACAAGTGCAACATATCGACCCCTGGCATCAAGGACCACATCATCAACCTCGAAGGGGAGGGAAGTCCTAAGCAATATACCCACCCCTCTAGAACTAGATGTAAATCCAGAATGGGCAACAAGACAATAACCCCGTCTATTAAGAGCGTAGCAAGTATTCCCAATCAGGTGCGTCTCTTGTAGCAAAACAACGTAAGGCGAGAGGCGCCGCAAAAGCTGCAGAACCACCCCTCTCTTTATCCGATCACCCAACCCATTCACATTCCAGCACAGTACCCTCAACCCCTACCCCCATCCAGATCCACAATAAACTCCCATCTCAAAACGAGCACCACGCCAATGTCAAAAAAGGTGAAAGTTCTTTGCCTTGAAAAAGAAGAAACTAATAACCCCAACACATTTCCCTCCCTCCCCCCAGTGTTCCCAACGCAACTCCCCCCCCACCCTGCACCCCTGCACAGACTCAGAAGCCACCCCAATTTGCAGTGTGCCTGTCGCCCTAACAATTACAAACAAACAACTAATCTACACAAAGAAACCCCAGAGGAGGAAGGGTCCCGTCAACCCTGCTACCCCCCAGGATACGAAGGGAATGATCAAAGAAGTCAGTGAGCCGCAGCCGTTCACGGTGAAAAGTATTCCGGACACAGACGTCATAGTCATTCTTGGTCCATTAGGCCCCCCTCAGCGCCACCAGTATGGTCCCGGCCAGCACGGCGAGCCGGTAAAGTGTCCAACCAATCACTTGCTTCCTCAGGCGGGACAAAGAAGAATGTTCGATTGTCGTGTTCAACGCAAAGTCGGGCCGGGAACAACATCGCATATTTTAACTCCATGTCTCTAAGCCGCCGTTTTACCCCTTGAAATCCCATTCGTTGCTTCTGGACCGATTGGGAAAAGTCCGGATAAAAGTTCACAGCAGCGTTCTCGAACTGCGTAGGACCGCTTGTCCGTGCCGCCCGCAAGATGGCGTCGCGATCTCTGAAATTGAAGATCCGTGTGATAATCGGGCGGGGGGGAAAACCGGGCTTCGCCTGTCCCCCCGGTACCCTGTGTGCACGTTCAATGGCAAAGAATTTGCTCAGGCCCTTGGGTGCAAGATGATTGAGGATAAGGTCCTCCACTCGAAGATCAGTGGAGAGTGCACTTGAGTCTTCCGGGACCCCAATAATACGCACGTTGTTACGCCGTGCACGGCCCTCAAAATCCTCCAAGCGACGAGCAAAGAAATCATTGGCAGTTCTGAGCTGGCGCACTTCTGTTTGCAAGTCGGACACATCCGTTGTGAGGCTGGCTGTCTTTAGGTCAAGGGACTTCACCCTCTCGTTCGTCTTGGCCAAATCAGTTCGAATGAGGTTGACATCAATGGCCACCGTGTCCAGCTTCAAAGCCAGGGCTTCATATTGTTGGCTAATAGAGGACTCGATACCTGCAATAGCGCCCATCACGTCCTGTAGCGTTAAGTCCGCCGATACAGCAGGATCGTCGACAGCCTCCTCCCGGGTCTTAGGTGTGCCACCGGGGGATCCTTTAGAAAGTGTGTAGCGGTCCATGACATTCGTCTGGGTTGAGCTCCTCGGAAGGTGGTCTTGACTTTCCGTGCTTGGGATCTGGTCCAAATGGCTCCTCAGAATTCACCCACACTAATACCAGAGGCAGAGTTGAGTCAATTTGAGTCCACAGCCAAACTGTCGCTAGCTCCAAGCCCAATGAACTGGCATGGAAGCCAGCCCAATCAGCCGTCACCCCGCAGAGGGAAGACGGTGCGCAGGAGAAACGAAACCGAAAGTGAAGTGAGGCTGTGAACTGATCTCCGCCAGCCGTTGTTGTTGAATTACGACCTGGGTAAATCCACAACTCAAGGCCCAGGCTGTTCCATGGAGAAGGCCACAAACTTCAGGATTGCGTAGCTCGGGGACCCTGCGTCCGATTTCGACCCAGAAACCTGCTAGTACATCAGCCGGGCTGTGTCTTCAATGACCTTCCATCAAATCAGGATATTATCCAGGATTAATGCGGGAGGCGGCGAGGGTCTCCGGGAGCCCTGTGCTCACGCGGCCATCACGGATGCGCGCGAAGCTCCTCCTCTAGTGAACATTTCTTAATATCTAACTTGCCCATTGGTTAGCTCGCTTATCTATTACGTCTGATCATCCTTCAATTGACTCAGTGCAATTCGATAACATTGTTTTGTAAAAAATGGTACGCGTGTGCATTCTGCATCAACATTCATTACATTTTTGAAAACAGTAATCTAAATAAATAATATTGCAAAAGGAAGCATACATAGCTCTGGATTTTAGCTCATTAGAAGGGTATAATAACAAAACATAAGAAATGCAGCACCTGGAAAAACTCACTCGACTTTGATGTTGTGAGTGTAATACATAAACAGAATGCTTGGTTGTGCTCCACATGTGCAGTTTTTATTATAGAATCTGCCACCCAAGCATGACCATGGATGTCTGAGTAACTTACGATCAAATGGTAAGTGTGCTCAGGGTCCTCCCTCAGTGTGCGTTATAGCTTGCTGCATCCGCAATCATGACAGAAACTTTGCAATCACACGTAAGCACCAGGCCAGAATGAGATGCCTATAAATATTGTCACTTAGGATAGTTTAACAATTGTGCATGTTGAGCAGTGTGGATGAGGGTCAAGTCGAAGCCACATTGGACGCAAGTATACCAGCGTATAAGCATATAAAATATGAGCTTGAACTGAGAATGCAGAATCATATAGCTTTATTTTCATAAATGTTTGAGAGAACATGCTCCATTGAGTTTAACATTGTTCCAAATTCCAGCATTTATCTAGTGGTGAGTCACAGGACAGGAAATGGACTTCAGCGTCTGCCATTTTTGTTCCAAAGAAATCAAACAAAACATTGCCTATTGTTCCTAACACACTGAACTCTTAAATCCCTTCCTAATCTGTGTAGAAGAAGAAGCAATATGCACCACGCAAGTGGGATGGTTCTCCAAAACGTATGCAATGAGGCCTTGAAAATATTGAAAGAGTCTGCAAGTTCACATCTAAAGGAAGAAATTTCCATTATGCATGTGCCTGTATTATAAAAATATTTCCTGTGTGTATGTAAGTGGATTATTATTTGGGTGGGCAGTCACCCACCTCCGGTAATAATAACTGTACCATATCAGGATGAGTCCAAATGTCAATAAATGAATCGGAGTTCAACCCCCTAGTAGCTACCACTCAGAGTAGACAATGTTAAGAAAGTATTAAAGTCAAAACACCAAACATCGGAGGCTTTCCGACCGAGATCGTAATAAGCCACTAAGTGTTTATGTAGTATGTCAGTTTTGTAAAACAATTGCCATCAAGTCTAAAGTCTTTAATGAGATGGCTACCCTGGAACAAATTGAATATGTTAAATTTCCTAATGCAAGCGACTTCCGCCATATAATAAAGGGACCATCCAGTAAAGAAAATGAAATTCATTCTTTACCCATTCCTGCATCTATAACAGTCACCCTTTCTGAGCCTGCAGCCACTTTTCTGCAATGGCCAATCTCCATTAAAACCTATATGGCTCCCGACGCTGTTTTGCACCCGGCCGCTCCCGTCCCACTGGTGGTGTAATGCTGGTGCCTCCTTGGACCTTGCCCACCACTCACCTTAGCTCCCAGAGATTGGCCCTGTAAGTCGATGTTTTGTGAGGAGTGCAGTACATGAAAAATGTAGTGCTATATAGTACATTAGATTCCCAAGTTAGACTAATGTTCTGATTTGTTACCTTTGCCTCAAATTGTAAAGTGCTCTGATATCCTTCGGGATCAAGTTCGCGCTATATAAAACTTCATACATAAAATAAATAAATAAATTACACTTCAAGGCTGTGTGAAGGTTTTTTAAAGATTGTTCGCATTCATCGTCAAACGAGCTACTTTTTGTTTGTTGGTCATTACGTATAATGCGGGTTTAAATTTTTTTTGCATCAGATAGTATGAGCTCAAAGGCCGAAACCATGCAGTCGGGTAAGGCTGGGTCTAAACAGTGCATTATCTCCCCAGAGCATTTAACAAGTAAATTGGCCAAGAACCTTTTAGGGTCCACACTTTCCCACTTCAGGGCAATACCATTCTTTCTTGCAACCACAGGATCTACTGGGTGTTTGAAAACAGACTAATTTTTCTTTGATGTGGGAACAAGAAAAGTTAATGCAGCATGGTCACTATAAGAGTAGAAATCAGCCTTAAAACTATTAAAGAGCCCTCTTATCCAATCTGAGACCAAAACATAATCAAGGGTAGAAGAAATAGAATGATTAAAAAAGGTATCTCCTAACTGACCAGTTAAGGGTTCATAGGTGTTCAAAAATACAAGATCATTAACAGACAACATTCTGGTTAGAGCATTACCATACTCTGTATGATTAAAGTGAAGGACACTCTCCCCCTCATCATCATAGACTCCACACACCAAGGCATTACTATTGTCACAGGGATGGGCATTAAAGTCCCCAAGCCAAATTATGTTACATGGTTTATGGAATTTTGCTTGCACAGCATTAATATCTCTTTCTAATGGGACCAGGCCTTCTGCCTGGTTAATTCCAAAATTATTATTATAAAAATTAATAAGAAGCCAGCAAGAATCCATAGAATATTCTATCAAAATTACATGGTAAAAGGGCGACGTATTAGGAAAACTCTTCGCCTTAAAAGGGAAATCGTTAGAGAGCAAAGTCAATAAGCCACCCATTGCCCGACAGGCCGACCTACAGGAGACGCAATTGCAGGAGTATAAAAAGAACGTTATCCATTCACATTTATTGGGTCAACCTCCCAAGTTTCTTTGAGACACACCAGGTCTTTAGTTGTCAACAAGGACAGCCATTCTATGTTGAGCCTTTTTTGATTATAGCCAGCAATATTCCAGGACATGACCGCTAACGACCCTAAATGGTTCTCACAAGGAATATATGTCTGGGATGAGTCTAGGTTGTCCAACTGGGAGACCATTGGACCTTGTGGAGTTACAAGAGCTGGGGCAACCACAGGATGATGCACCCCTTCATTATGTGGCTGTACTTTAAGCATTAGTCCCGGGCATTGTAAGGTAAAGTTATTATTTAATACTCAAGGATTCTGTACAGCCTCCCTTGGGGCCATGGATGCCAGCGCCATGCTAGGGGATTGATTTGTAGCAGGCCCTCTGTTATCTGCTTGTATTATAGTAGGAATAAGTCAAACTATGCCCTCCAAGCCAGAAAGTGTTTCAAACATATTATGTAAAGGGAGACTAAATTGTTGGTGGATGGTAGGTATTGTAGGCCTAGGTAATGAGGGCTGATATCCATGGGGCCTAGGAGGATAGAAATATCCAAGGGAAAGAACACTAATTCTGTCTTGTGACACATGGTCACTACCAAGTCTGCACAAGATCTCACTTACTAGTCTCGGTGACCTAAAAGTGAGAACAATGCAGTCACCAGGCAGTGTTGTTTCTCTTCTCCCTAGCCAGCCTACTCTTCTTACCATCTTAAATTTGCCAAACAAGGCCTCTGTAAGCCCGGTTTTGGTCCCGAGCCAGCAGAGAGCCTTGTTTCTCAGTATCTCCCAAGATTCAATTACCTGCGTGGTGGGGTGTGGTGCGTTTGCTAAAATAATAGTGTATGGGGTAGCTTCAGGAGGCAAGTTCAATCTCGCCTCCTCCCTTCCCATTACAACTGTATCTAAAAGGAGTGGCATTTGGATTTTACTAGACTTAGTGTGAGCCAAAATAGGATTAACTAAAAGGCCAGTAATTGGTATGGGTTCTAAAGGCCCATCATTTAAAGTATGCATAGGGTTTGCCTCGGAGGACGATGTCAAGGCTCCACCAATCTGAGGAATTGCGTATAGAGTTAGTGGTGTGTGCTCCATGTCCCTTCTTGAGCAAGTCCTCAATAGCTGTTACTCTGATCAGCATAGCTTCTAGGGATACTGTATCCATAGTCTCTGGAGCATTTGTACCCAGGCCTTCCCCTATAGAAACAGTAGGCTGTGATGGCTCATTTAGGTAGTTTTCTTAATTCAAAGTCCAGAAGGTCTAATCGACCCCAAAGTTCAGCAAAGCTGTTGTTGATTAGTTCTTTCAATTGAACAAAAGCCAGACCTGTGGTAAATTCCCCAGTAGTTGCAGGTACAAGTGCGGTGAACTCTAGAGCGTTACTTATAGATGCCAGTAAGGAATCATCGGTCTGTGTACCAATAGTGCAAGTGCTGCAGATTTGGGGCTCCTCATGATTCGATCCCCACACCCGCTCCGGTTGCTTAGGCTGCTTAGGTTTCCATACCCTTCCCCTTTCTCTGCTTCTCTGGTGGCTCAGTTGACTTCTCCCTGGAATTAGTCAAAAGGGCTTGTCATCTTGTAGCTAGACCGGGACCAGTAGGAGTGGCAGGGGGTACCTCCAAATCCAATTCGGTTGCAGAAGGGGGCAGGTGCTGATTGTCAGCGGTAGAAGAAAGACAAATACTAAGTGCCCCACCCACGATGTTAGGGCTTAAAGAGAGGCCTAGGGAAGAGCGCCTCTGCAATGATAAAGGTTCCAGGGACAGTCGTCTCTCAGTAAGTTCGATCTCATGTGTGAGCAATGACTCTGCCCTAATAATAAAGGCATCCAGGGTGCCCGCCACCCCCTGGGTTTACTCATTATAATAACAGGGGACGTCACGTCTCAAAATTTAAATGAAGGAGGACGGTAAAACTAGCGGGAGAGTGAAAAATCCCCAGTCAGAAGACGCATTAATGTAGCCCACTGACCCGTTAATGGCACGGATCACAATATGCTCTCACACAATGTCGCAAGTGTCACAAAATGCCACAGATGGTAAAAAGTAACTTAGGGGTCACAGCCCAAGCCCATCTAGATTGCCATTGTAGATTGCAGTCTGGAGAAGTAAGGGGGGTAGCCCAGTCCTTTTAGAGCACCTCCAAGTGCTGATGACTAGCGTAGGTGGCAGTGAGGCTGGGGGTTGTGGTCCTCCTCTCTTTTCCCCCTTCACGTTAATGAAGAGGCGGCAGCAAAAACAGAGAAACAGTGTACTGGCTCACTCCAAATTCTTTTTTTATTCCCCTTTTCAGTTTTATGAGCTCTGGTGAGAACCATGATGCTCTTTCTCTGGAACGTTTGGAGTTCTGTTGTCTAAAAGGAGTCAGAATGTTTGAGGCGTTCCTGTATCTAAAGCCAAATCTCCAACCATTTCAAGGGTGTAGGTGGTGAGCATGTTTCTCCATTACCCTATGTCCATCATTTACTAGTTCTGTCGAAGCTTGGACTGGTGAGGTGTGAAAAATGTTGTGTTTATAAAACACACCTGAAAGGGGATTAGTTTATGATCACACCATAGAATCTCTGTTGGCTCCCCTGCATTTAACTCAGGTATGTTGGGGAATATTGGGTCTAATAGGTGGCCATCCTTATGGGTAGGGGGCTTAGTCTTGGAGTGTTAGTTGGACCGCTGCAAGGTCCATTATGAAGTTTTTAGTGATTTTGCAGTCAATGTTTTCTAGATGCATATTTAAGTCCCCTAGAATGGTGAAGTTAGCGGAAAGTAGACTGTGTTCTGCCTCCATGTTGGGATGAATCTGTATAAACTGGGTGGCTGGGCCCTTGGGGCAATATATTTGTAAACTTGAGAAGGTGAAGGTCGCAGACATTTCTAATGTAAAGAGCAGGCTTTCAAACGCAGGTAACGATATGGAGTTAGATTTTATTTAGCTCCTATTTATAGATTTTCCCCTTCCCTTTTATTTCCTTCCTTGTCACCCCAGGCCTTTGTTACTCCAGGGCAGAAGTTCTGAGGTGCTGCTTTCAACTTCCAGAGAGGGCAGTGCTGCGTCTCACAGCAGCCAACACCAGAAACAACAACACCGGCAACGTCAACAACAATAACAACAGGAACAGAAGAATCAGCCCCAACCACTGCATTGGCTTTGTTTCGAGTGGCAGGGCTTTGGTCCAGTGCAGAGGTGACGGCAAGAGAGGTCGAGCGAGTGGAAGCTGTCAGGTTTTGATTCATGGTTTGGCGCGCCTACCTAATATTGGGACTACGAGTCCCAGAAGTCCTAGTGGCAGGTAGGAGGGACCTATATCAACACAGCGGGACCGGAGGTCGGGTTGCTTTGGATTCGTTTTCGTTCTGGGTTGGAGAAAGGTGCTGATGCCCATTGCCTTGCTAATCCGTGGTGCTTCGCTGTTCTGGTACGAATACACGGAGTGCTTTGCGGGACCCGTATCGGGGTCGGACTCAAAAGTGCAGTGAGAGGCGTTACGGCTCTGACGCCGTGGAGCGGCTGTGGAGCTTCTCGGAAGTCGTTCGCGAAGACACAGCCTCCTTTCCTGTTTTTGGTAACTTGGTTATGAAGTCACGCGTCGGCTGATGCGTGAAGACTAACGCTGTGGTGCTTCGCGGTTCCTGATGCGAAGACACAGCTTTCCTTTGAAACTCAGCCACCGCAGTGGTGCGGGTCGTCTGGACTCCTGTTGAGTCCCTTTGGTGCTTCGCTAGTCCTAGCGTGAAGACACAGGCTCCGGGTGGTCCTATGAGTATCGGGAGAGATTTTCCTGTGGAGGAGTGTTTCGGAACTATTGGAAGAGAGCGCTCACCCTGTACAAGGAGCCCATTAGGTTGTTGACTCCGGTGTGGTGGGGTAAGACGAGTTGGTTCTCTTCCCCTGGAACCTCCTCGGTTTTTTCTTTTCCTTTTCCACTTTCTGATTTCCATGACGTGGTTATTGAACTATGGATATTGATGTAGGCTTCTGTGACAATAACAGAACAGGGGGTGTTGTACTGTTTGTCTGCTAAGAGACTACGGATTCTTAGAGACCTGACGTTTTCCTTGAGATCCTCAGTGTGGGTGCCATCGGAACACCCGGGGGCATCGCACAGGAGGAAAGTGTCAAATGACAGGGAGGTCCTTCCCGCGAATCCTCTTAGCAAGGTAGGAGTACAAACGTATCTCATCTTAGAGGTAGCCAAGGGCCTAGGAGTGGAATTAACGGGCTCTTTTCTTTGTTTTCCAGATTGATAACCCCTCTTGGCCGCATCATCTCGGCCCTTCACATTTTCCCCCGCCAGATCGCTCTTAAGCTGGGTTGTTTAGGAAACCTAGCTTGGGGAGGTCTGGAGGTGGACCCATTGAGCATCGCCTGGATCCTGAAGAGCGTGGAAATCTGACAGAAGCACCAGTGACCATTCAGAGGATGTTCCTGGACTATCTGGATGACCCAAGTGAGGTCTATATGAATCAAAACCCATTGGTGGATTGGTATGGGAAGATGTGCCAATGGCCAGAGCTCAACAGGCTGGCAATAAAGTATCTGGCTTGTCCGGTAGGCAGTGTTTCTGCTAAGTGTGTGTTCAATGCCCTGTGCCAGTTAGAAGGACCAGTCTCTTGCCTCAAAATGTGAACAGATTGACCATGATCAAAATGAACCAACTCTTCATACCATACAATTACACGGTCACTGAAATACCACAGGAGGAGGATGAGGGTGATTGGTCAGACTCAAGTATGTTAGCTGACTAACTTCTGGGCAAACCACCTGAGTTTGAGGATGAACTCTACTTCCCTGACTGAGAAGGCCACTATAGAACTTTTTAATTATTTATTGTGGAACTGGTTTCACACACATAAAATGGGTATATAGCTGGTAAAACATTATGTGTGTGTCTGACTTATGCAGCCACACCATTTTTAGGCACATCTATGTCCGGGTTGGAGTTGGGCCAGTGTGTAGTAAAGAGGCCTCCCCATTCCCTTCAGGACATTGGAGACAATGCTGGTCTCCCTCCCATGCCTATTCTTCTTTTTTCCACCATCTTGCATAGCTGCCTCAGTAGATCATTTGATTCACAAGACTGACAAATTACAATGTGTTGCTTGCATCAAAGAGGAGTTGTGTACCTACTACCATGCTCGAATTGGAACAGGTAACTATTGCACCAATGAGTGATATATCATTGAGTGATTGTGAGTGATAATTGATGAGCCATGCGGTGTCAGATAGTAAGGGAGGGTGTTCAACTTATTTGTAAACTTTATTTAGATGATTTGTAATGTTTGGAGCCTGATGGGTGATAATTTTTCCTTATGGTGATTGGCCCTTTAACACTTAGTGAGATTTACTTGTAGAGTCTATCCTTTGGTTCCGGTTCTTCTGAGACCAGACCAGTCACTTTGGTAAACAAACACAAAATACTCAAATTCTGTTTCTCTTCTTGTTCTTAAACGGCAGTGCCCTACAAGTCTAACTCGCTCGGGTCTAAACGTAGTTGGACTGATTCCTTACTCTGAGACAGGATGAGAATGGAAAAATTCAGGGTGGGACTATCTCAACTACCAGAAGAAACATGTTATTGACTTCAAAGGGAAACCATGATGATGATGACTCTGATGCCTCCTCAGCTCTGTGGACTAGTAAGATGTGCAATGATTTGAGAAATGCTGCAGAGTGTGTGCTGACTCAAATGTGAAACCCCTGATAATGTGGTTGTGGTCTGGAGAGGGCCTGTTGCTTGTAACTGGAGACAGACTTGTGAAGCCACATCATCACAGGATGCACCCACTCAGCTAAATGTTTTGATGACAGTTGTGAGATTGATCAACCTGGTACATGCAGCTACTTGTCCGTGATTGGTTATAAATTACTCTCACTTCTCAGTTAATCTATAGCACATGAGTCATAAAATTAAATGAATGATTGCGGCAGCCTTAAGGGGTAGTGTGTCAAGGAGACTCACTCCTCATGAAGCTTACCTTCTGTCCTTCTCCTTGACTCTACAATATTGTTTCTGTTTTACGATCAGCAGGCCTTCTCCTCTGCACGAAAGACGAATGCTCCATAACACTCCTGCTTACCATACCAGACCGGTTCAGCCAGGCACCCAAGAGTGACACACATTCCAAGAAGAATGCAGATGCACTACCCAATTTTGCAATACAATATAATTTTTAGAACTGTGTGGGTTCACTCCTCCATAATTTGTATTTTTCAAACCTAGATGAGAAAACATATAGATATATAATAATAACTTGGGTCTCTGCAGCTGAAGGACTGTTTTGCAATAGATTAACTGAACTGTGTCATACTAAGTCCTTCATTTCCTTCCACAACAAATTGATGATGCTGTGTTGCGCATCGCCCTGATGAATATTGTAGTTGTATAGTGTTTGTCTTTGTCACACCTTTCCACAAATCTCCTTTCCTATCCATTCATCAAACCTCTAACCCTCTTCCTCCGGGCTGTGTGATTTATTGAAGTGTGACTTAATTTACACTATAAATCGATCACACACCTGGTGGGGAGGTTGTGGTGAAAGCAACACCAGCTCAGTTCGGGATCTTCTATTACCTGGGCAATAGCTCACACCAGCCCCATTACCCACCCACACATAAAAGGGATCCATATTTTAGATATAGAAGAACATCATTCATCAAAATAATCATTCAGGCTTTGTGATGTATAAACGCTTAACCATGTCCACTTCAGACTTTGAGACCACTTTTCCTAACTCAAGGATTTCATAACTTTAACTTTAATTAAATACTAGCTCCCCATTTCACAGAAGAAGTTACTATTGCTAGGTTTTGTTATAATATCCGGTATTCTTGTGTCATGGTGGAAGTAGTCTGGTCTCAGTCTTTGTGAAGCTACCTATAATATAAATATATAATCCACTAACTCTGTGTTTTTCTTTTAAATTAACCTTTTTTATTAATCCCTCAGTTGGAGCTCACCTCGGTGGTAGTGGGACCTAGCTTGTGATGCCTTCCCTGTTAGCGCACTAGCGTGCTACTACTACTACTACTATCACTACAACCATTAAGAAAGCACCATGGGAAAGCCTGAAGTAAGCCATTGCTTCATCTATTCAGGTAAGAGAACTATGGAAAGAATTGAACAAGTTTAGTTAGTAAGTAACTTACTTCTTCTGCAGATAAGTAATTATTTATCTAGGTTGTAGTAGGCAATACAGGCATTGGCAGGAAACCCCCCTAATGGTCAAGGCGGTAGTAGGACAAGGGTATAACTAACTATGAGTAACTGGTATACACTTTAAGACACAGCTTTCCAAACTGTGTGGCGCGACACGTTACTGTGTCGCACCCCGTACATAGGTGTGTCGCGCCAGTCAGGCCCCCCAGTCAGGCCCCCTCAAGGCGTGCATTGGGGCGCATCTCGCAGATCCGTGACTAATCTCTGGTGCTGCAGGCCACTTGCGGCGACTTCCAAAGGGGAGGCAATGGAGCTCGTCACCAGGACCCAGCGTGAGCTGCTTTGTAAATCAGAGCAGGGGTGTGTCTGCTGAGTCATTTGCATATCCAAAGATCTTTCACAGTGGGCACTAAGAGGGGGCTCTAAAATCTAATGGGTGGCGGTGGGAGGCACTATTCAGGACATAACAAAAGAACGTATGGGAAGGCTTTTACAGTCGCTACGCATCTGAATTGCTTTCTTGCACACTTCCACTTCCACACTCACTGATTTGAACAAATTACAAAAGCAAACGTTAAGTTACATGAGGCAATAGTGACAATTGTGAGCAAACAAAATACAAGAGGTAGCAAACGATACATTACAGGAGGAAAAAGTGATGTGTACAGGTTACAAAAGCGTACAAATTACAAGTAGAGGTATAATACTGCAATAAATGGAGGGCACTCAAACACAAGAACAAACGTTACATGAGGCAATGGTGGCACTTGCGCAAGTATCGAGAGCAAACAAAATGTAAGAGGTAGCAAACAGTATGTTACAAGAGAAAAGTGACGTGTGCATGTTACAAAAGAGTACCAGTACTGGACAGATGGCTCAGTGGGCTGTAGGCCACCGGTTCGATTTAAGGCAGGCTGAAGCAGCAATGTAATCCTTAGGCGGGTGATAAAATGCATGCAGATTTCGTGCATACAACCTTGGCAAGGTCAAAAAGCTAACCCCGCCCCTTGTTCCCCCTTAGCCCGCCCTAAACTCCGCCCACTGCTCCTTTTGGTGAGTACATGCACTTATTTTTTTCCATTAAAGCACTGCAACACCCATTGGGCCACCCCCCCCTCGTTTGTGTCAGCCCGGGCTGCGACAGCTTCGTGGGCTGGCGATGTCTAATTGCAGCGGCACCCAAGTACTTCACAGGTCTTTAAAAGACCGTGTACTTGTAAATGAGGCTTTTGTTGTGTTTTCATCCCTTTTTACAGCTGCTCTGGTTACAGCTGGAAGAATTAGCCCCCCCTCCCAAATTTGGCACTAGTTGCCAGCCTGATCAACATGGCATAGAATCCTTCCTAGGAAACATCTTCAGACCCTCCTGTAAATGGCTGCAACAAGCAAGAGGATGTGTCCTAACGGCTAGAGCGGCCGAGAATCCTGTGACATAGAGAACAAGGAGAATTGTAATTGTTTGTTTTGCTTAACTTCTTTGGTCAGCGCGCTCTGCACAGAAGTAGGTTTTCCTTCAATCTGGAATAGTCATCGCCCGTCAGAAGTAGGAGCGACTCACCGAGGTGAGAAAAGCCCGCCTTTTACGAAGCAGGTATCTGCTTCTAATTTCCAGAAATCACGTACTTGGGCAACGTCTTGGTTGCTGGAACATGGCATCCGTACCATCGACATCAGGAAAGAAATCAGATTCATGATCTGTGCACATTGTCCAGTGCCTTGTTGTAGCCAGGCGTCGGAGTATGCTATGCACTTTATCAATCAATGTTTGTAAAATGTGCGAGATCTAAGCATAATGCATAAGTTTAATTCCGTCATCAGTGTCTTTAAAATTTTTATTTTATTTACTTTTCTTTCTGTGATTGTGGGAAAATCACCTAATCTCCCGGTGCCTAAAATGAATGTAACACAACTGGTGCTCGTGTAAAGCGCTCTGACAGCTTCGAGTCGAGTTCGCGCTATATAAAAAAAAATACATTCGAATGTGGAGTTGTGTGTGGGTGGGATTGTGTGTGTGGGGTTGTGTGTATGTGGGGCTGTGCGTGTGTGGTTGTGTGTGTGGGGTTATGTGTGTGTGTGTGGGGTTATGTGTGTGTGTGTGGGGTTATGTGTGTGTGTGGGGTTATGTGTGTGTGGGGTTATGTGTGTGTGTGGGGTTATGTGTGTGTGTGTGAGGGGTTATGTGTGTGTGGGGTTGTGTGTGTGTGGGGTTGTGTGTGTGGGGGTTGTGTGTGTGGGGGTGTGTGGGGTTGTGTGTGTGTGGGGTTGTGTGTGTGTGTGGGGTTGTGTGTGTGGGGTTGTGTGTGTGTGGGGGTGTGTGTGGGGGTGTGGGGGTGTGTGGGGTTGTGTGTGTGGGGTTGTGTGTGTGTGGGGTGGTGTGTTACACAGTTAAGGGCTATTTACATGTCCCTTGTGCCGCCGGTGCATCAATTTAACCATGCAAACCACCCCCCTTAGGTGGTTTGGGCTTGCTCGCTCGTGTTACCGTGTCCCTGACATTCTTTTCGCAAAAAGGTATGTCGCCAACATGAAAAGTTTGGTAAGCTGTGCTTTAAGATAAGTGGATTTAAAAAACTGGGTGCGTAAAAAGGCAGCAGTGCAAAGTAAAAGTAAAACACAAAAACTACTTCAGGAATAAAGTATAATAGAATAAATTTGCCCTCTGCTTTTTCACAACAAATCCCACCCTCTCCACCTAACAGGGCTATCCTTTCCCCAAACAAATAAATATTGCCCCAAACAATGCGCAATTGCCCAACAAAGGGGCCGATTAGGATGGCGGTTAATCCGCATCCTTCGAGCCGGCGGAAGCCACCGCCGGCCTGGAGGATGCGGATTCACCGCCTCGGCCACAGACAACACCCACCGCCAGATTAGGATGGCGGTGGGATTGCGGTGGGACCAGCGGCGGACGGCTGGTCTGTCCGCCGCTGATCCGCGGGGTGTGGAGGGCTATTTGGTGACGGTGTCTGCAAGACACCGTCAGCCAAATTAGGATGTGCACGGACACATGCTTTTCCGCGGCGGCTTTTCCGCCGTGGAAAAGCATGTGGACATTGGTGTTTGGGGGCCCGTTGCGGGCCCCCAGGGTGTCGGGAGTGGGGGGGTGCACATGGGGGGTACCTATGGTACCCCCCAACATTTACATGCACAAAGCAGCAGGCACCGCGCGGTGCCTGTCGCTTTGTGCATGTAAATGTAAAACATGCAGTTTTAACATTGCGGCGGGTGCTGCTTGAAGCAGCACCCGCCGCAATGTTAAACATACAGGATGTGACCGCCAGGGTGGCGGTCACATCCTAATTTGCACGGAGGGACCGCCGCTGCCCCTGCAGACGGTCCCTCCACCTCTGGGGTGGCGGACGGACGCAGGTCCGTCCGCCATCCTAATCGGCCCCAAAGAGTCCAAAATTCCTTACTGCCATTCCTAATTCCAACCCTTTCCACCGACAACAAAAGTCCTTCACCACAAAACAAAACAAAAAATAAAAACAAGGGCTCAGATTAGGGTATTTTCAATGCGGGTCCTCAGTTCTTGCTGTTGGGCCTCAAGGTGTGCCAGCTTTTGCAGCACACGGCGTTGGAACTGCTGGATGGAGGTGCTGCCGGCTGGCTGGAGGAACTGAGTCCCAGGGCAGTGGCAGATGCTGCCGCCTCCTCCTCCTCCAGAGCTACCAGCCATTGGTATTCACCCTGGATGGCCTCCAATCTCTGCTGCAGCAGCCTGGCTGCTATTTTCTGTTGTGTTGGTGGTGAACCAGCAGGAGTAGCTATATCAAGAAAGAAAAATAAAAAGACAAATTGTAAACAATACTTTGTGCAAACAATTGTTTAAACTTACATAGTGGCATAGTAGCAGTATATTGCTGGTCCCCTAGGGACATTAGAATTTTATGTGATTAAGAGTCACAGGGAAATTCTTTACCTGCCTCACATTAAAGCACTGACTGGTTGAAAGGAATTAAAACAGAATAACACCAGATTAAAAAAGCAGATTTTTTCTTTTGAAGGATTTCCTAGTAAAAAACTAAATAGACACTTTGTGTAGAAAAATAAATTGCCTCTCATTAATGAGTAAGGTATCTGCACTATGGAGTACAAGTATTCTTGTGCTAAATTAATTGAGGCATGCTAGCTAGAGTGGTGGGTACTTTGCTACTCTGCACCTGGGGTGGCTGTAATGGACAAGTATCTTTCTTTAATTCCAATGGCTCTGCTCTTCTTCAAATGCCTTTCAATTCTACCCAAACTCTAAAGAGGCAGATGAATGATAATGGTACTACTCACACACGCAACTTATAAAATGCGGATAGCCTGTCTGACATAAGTAGACGATGGGAAAAGCGATACACTGCAGAAAGGAACAGGATATATATATTTTATTTGGCATGTTTGTCACAGAGTATCTCATCAACAAAACTCGAAATCAAGCACTTAGCCCCACTTTACTCCCTGGCCTCGCCCCCACCACAAATTAATTGCAACAAATACATTTGCTTGGCAGTAAAGAAAGAAATCTTAACTTACTCTACTGCAGGGTAAGTTAGAGGGATTAGGCTGGGTAGGTAGATGTTTTGCTATAGAATTGTGAGGTTTCACTGATCATCATCATGTGCCTAAGCTTTGGCTTAGTCACTGTAGTTGACAAATGTCAAAAGGGAAAAATTTAAACTGGTGTAAATCCGTTATGGAAACCATGAAATATATGAATCACTTGTCCCGAAAAATGTGGCACATGCCAAGACTGGATGAAAACATTTTTGGGGTGGGGTGGGGTGAGACCGAACTTAGGAAAGAATAAAGTAGTGAAATACTAGAAGGTGACTGAGTGGGCACTGGGAGGGAAGGAAAATACACCTTGTTTTCGGTTTGCAATGCATTGAGAACTTTGTAAATGCAGCAATAACTGAAGCAGAAGCGCATTGCACAGTCAACACTACAGTGCTGAATTGAGCCATGCTACAGTTAGATTATGGGTGGCGAAATGCTAAGGACAGGGAGGCGATGAATGATGATGGGTGGAATACATAGCTTCCTCGCTTAATGAATACAGTGAGTATACTAGTAATTGTCAATAAGCAAGCAATGTGACTTGCAACCACCCATCCCTGCCGCCACTGGGACTCCCTCTCCAACCGCCTCCGTGTCTGGTGCACTGGTGCTGGCACTGGTGGTTTCTGCGACTAGAAAAAACATTACTCATTTTAGATGCCAGATAAGCCCCCCTTATTATTTTGTTAGAACAAAATACAACCGCAATACATCACTACAGTTTGGTTAGCAATATCTTCTATTGAAAATATAACTTTGGGCATTTTGTTGGTTGACAATGGTAGAGAAGCCAGGCAGTCAAGCCAATCAAAAACTTTACATAATGGAGGGGCAGAGCTATGATGACTTTAAGTCATTGATGCACAATGAAGGCGTGGAATAAATTGGTCAATAAAGGAAATATGGACTTGGTTGGCAAATGTAATGGGACTATCCTCATACTACTTCCCTGCCATGTTGGAATGTTATCGAAACTGCTCGTATACTGAATAATAATACATCCAACACAACATTGGGGGGGGGGGGGTACACTGTGACCATGGTCATTCTCTTGTTTTTCTGTTTGAGCAAGAAAAAGTAAGCCATCTCAAGAAAAATGCGTAAAATAGTTTACCTGGGCCTGCAATCTTCACAGTAGAGTACATAAAGACTGGTCTTTTAGGTGTACAGTACCAGTCCACAAGATATATAAGGGGAGAGGGAAAGCTTACTAACAAAACAGAAGAAAGCTACAGAATAGTCAGACAGGAGGAAGTCCGCTACAGAAACATGAAATAGAAAAAAAGGATATTGCAAGTATACCACACATTTAACAAACCTTAGAAAGAAAGATGAGGAGTTGTAAAAAAGGAGACAGTCACAGTATAAAGAAACCCCAAAAGCATGTATTCTAAATGGGGAGAGGTAAAAGTTAGGGAAATAATAATATAATCAGGAGGACTTACTGGGGCCAGCAGACCCATCAGTCGCAGATGCAGCGCTGGTGGTGGTACTTCCACCTGTTGCAGCACTGGTGGTGGCAGCCTAGGATTCAACCTGACTCTCCTCCAATGCCCTCTTCTTGCCCTTGGGTGCTGATGAAAGAAATAAAGATGATAAAACAATAGGTTAGTGGTGCAGTTAATCTCCTAATAAATATCTTGACAAGCAAAGGCAAACGCATAATGAACAAGTTACTTACCTTTGGCAATTTTTTTTATTTTTTTTTTATTTTAAAGATTTATAGAGCGCATAGTCACCACGGGGGTATCCCAGCGCTAGGACCTTGTAACTCATGGGGAGGGAGCAGGAAGGTAGGAGACCGGTTTAGGGGAAGAGGAGAGTTTTAAGGGTTTTTCTGAACCGGAGTAGATCAGGCTCTGTTCTGAGGTTCAGGGGGAGTGCGTTCCACTTGAGTCCGGTGTTTACCGAGAAGCGACGGCCGCCTATCCGGGCCTTTTTCACCTTGGGGATCGTGATAAGGTTTCCGTGCTCTGAGCGGAGCGCTCTCGTGGGTCTATAAGGGGTGATCCAATTGTTTAGTATGGGGGGGCCGGTGTTATGGAGGGCCTTATGGGCCAGGCAGAGGGCCTTGAACGTGACCCTCTCCTTGATCGGGAGCCAGTGTAGCTTCCTAAGAGCGGGTTTGGCCGATGATCTGGCCGGGGTGCTTGTTAGGAGTCTGGCGGCGGCGTTTTGAGCCTTTTGCAGAATTTGGAAGGTGGATTCCGGGGCGCCCAGGTAGATGGCGTTGCTATAATCCAGCCTGGACAGGATTAAGCCCTGGATCAGCATAAGGCGCGACTGGGGGGGTAGGAGAGGGATTACTTTCCTACAAGATTTGAGTAACCCGTAGCAGGTTCCAGCAGTCCTTCTGGCTTGGGTCCGGAAGGTAAGGTCGGTCTCCAGCCACACACCGAGGCTCTTGACCTCCTTTTTGGGAGTAGGAGGTGCGCCCATGCAGGCGGGCCAGAGGTTGGAAGGGATGTTGACAGTTTTTTGTCCAAGGACCAGGATCTCTGTCTTGGAGCCATTAAGCTTCAAGGCGGAGTCGCTCATCCACTGGTATACACTGGAGAGGCAGTCGTGGAGGTTGGAGGGCTCGAGTTTGGGGTGGGAGAGTGTAACCACCAGTTGTGTGTCGTCGGCGTAGCTGACGATAGTGACTCCGAAGGGTGAGACAAGTTCCTCCAGTGGGGCCATATAAACGTTAAATAACGTAGGGCTCAGAGAGGAGCCCTGTGGCACACCGCACTGGAGAGGGATGGAGGATGAACGGCTTTCGCCTTCCCATACCTGATAGGAGCGTCGGGAGAGAAAGGACGAGAGCCACATCAGGGCTTTGCCCTTGACCCCGACAGTCCCGAGGCGGTGGATTAGAACCTGGTGGCTGACCGTATCAAAGGCCGCACTCAGGTCTAGGAGGACCACTGCCACTGATCCTCCTGAGTCGATAATTTCCCTGGTTCTTTCCACTGCCACAAGGAGTGCCGTGTCTGTGCCTTGGCCAGGTCTAAAGCCAGTCTGCGAGTCGTTGAGGAGATGGTTTGACTCGAGGTATTGTGACAACTCTTTGTTGACTAATTTTTCGGCAACTTTGCCTATCCAGGGGAGAAGTGAAATGGGTCTGTAATTGGAGAGGTCGGTAGGGTCAAGCGACGGTTTCTTGAGAAGCGCTTTGACTACGGCTTCCTTCCATGTGGAAGGGACCACTCCTTGTTCCAGTGAGCTATTGATCAGGGCAGTTAGTTGAGGGACTATGGTCTGCACGATGGTTTTTGCGAAGCGTATGGGGACCGGGTCGCTAGGGGCTCCGCTCTTGGTTGAGGTAAATGTGAATCTTACTTCCTCTTCTGAAACTGGGCCAAGCGACTCTAGAAAGGGTTTGTCTACGGAAGGCGCTTTGTCTACGAGAGGCGCCTGCTCCTTGGCTCTTTCTGAGATGTTGGGGTTGGCAGGTGGGAGGGAGGAGAGTATTTTTTTTATTTTTTCATCGAAGAAGGAGGCCAACATGGCACATTTTTCCTCTGCTTCTTTGGGGTCCATGGGTTTCTGGGGGGGGGGCAGGGACACGGAGGAGTTCTTTAAAAATGGAGAAGGTCTCCTTGGATGAGCAGGCAGAATTTTTTATCTTGTCTTCAAAATAAGTCTTTTTAGATGCATTATCTGGTAGTGACTCTATCTAGCTGAAGATTCTTTAGCTTTGAATTTCCCTGGCCTCAGGCTGGATCCTGAAACTTTTGCTGAGTAATACCCCTGAAGTAGACATGTGCAAAACTAGGGACCTGAAAAGGGGAAACCATCCTAGTCCTACAATATTGTTCTGCAAAGCAGGGAGGCGTGGGTGGGGCTGCAAGGAACCTGCAGCTAGATTGAATTGAATTGAATTGAAAGAGTTCTTATATAGCATAAACTGCCACCCTACGGGTATCCTGGCGCTTTAGACTGAGCGAATTGACCAGAGTATAAATAAATCAGGATATTGGAGGGAAAGGAAGATCAATCCCTAGGAAAGAGCCAGGTTTTAAGACTCTTTCTAAACTTGATCAGGGAGTTAATTTGTCTGATACTCTGGGGTAACTCGTTCCACAGATGGGCACCAGACACATTAAGTGCCCTCCCTCCCATCCTAGAACGTTTGAATCTGGGAATCGCCAGCAAACTGGCACTAGAGAAGCGAAGTTGCCTCTTGGGCTGGTACCAAGTGAATTTTTCACGCAGTGGGACTGGATCCAGATCGTGTACCGCTCTGTGCACCAAGCAGAGTGATTTAAAATGGACCCTTTCCTTGATGGGCAGCCAGTGTAGGTCTCTCAAGGCCAGGGTAGTGGATGATTTATGCTGCCTATTTAGCACCAGTTTTGCTGCTGCCGACTGGACTCTCTGCAACCCCTGAAATATGTACTGTGGTGCTCCCAAATACAGGGAGTTGCAATAGTCCAGCCTGTTTATCACTGTGCTTCTAACTACAAGGGAGCACAAGTCTTTTGGTAGTAGTGGGAGTATCTGATGTAACATGCGCATCAGGGAGAAGCACACGCTGGCGGTCTTATTTGCTGTGACTCCATTTGAAGATTGTCATTGATCAGAATCCCCAAATTGCTAACAATGCAGACCGGAGCCAGCGGTTCCTCCTCAGGGTTAAGCCTAAACTCCAATGGTATGTGTTTGGACATCCTGACAGAGGAGCAGTACACCACCTCAGTCTTTCCACCATTAAACGGTAAAGAATTTCTTCGGAGCCAACTAGCCGTCCGACGCAGGCACTGCTGGAACATGTCCATGGATATTGCATGTTCTCCTTCAAAGGAGAACACCAGTTGCGTACCTCACTGCCTGACAGATGTCTTGGACTGGATCACCCCGAGCCAAGGCCGTAGTCGCAGCCTTTCCCCTGGTGGAATGGGCTCTTAATCTCTTAGGGGGCTGCTTCTTTGCCAAGTCATAACAGATTTTTATGCAGAGGACGGCCCAGCGAGAGATGGTCCTTTTCTGCACTACCCTTCCCTGTTCCAATGTACCCCACAAAGAGTTGGTCAGCCACCCGGAACTCTTTTGTGCGGTCAAGGTAGAACAATAATACTCTGTTTGGGTCCAGCCAGTGGAGACGCTCCTCTTTCTTAGAGGGATGCGGAGGAACAAAGAAGGTGGGCAAAGTGATGGACTGACCAGATGGAATGGGATCACAACCGTTGGGAAAAAGCAAGCCCTGGTGCGAAGCACCACCTTGTCCGGAAAGGACATAAGGTAAGCAGGCAAGCTAGATAACATCTGCAACTCACTCAACCTCCGGGCAGATGTAATCGCCACTAAGAAGCCTGTTTTGATGGTCAACAGCCAGAGGGGACTATTGTGCAAGGGCTCAAAGGGAGCACACATAAGATAGGTAAGGACCAAATTAAGGTCCCACTACAGCATAATAAAGAGCATGGGAGGAAATAAGTGAGCCAGCTCTTTTAGAAACCTATTTACAATAGGAGATTTGAAGAAAAAGGACTGGTCTTGCAGCTGCAAAAAAGCAGACAGAGCAGAAAGGTAACCCTTGAGAGTTCCCAAGACAGAGCCCTGCTGGGCAAGGGTTAGAAGGAATAAAAAGGACAGTAGAAAGAGAAGCAGAAAGAGGGTCAATGGACGTTTCTGTACATTATAATACAATTTTTTGCCAACAGCATTCATATACCATCTTAGTGGAGGGCCACCTGGCCGCCAGAATAACGTTACAGACTTCGGGAGGAAGGTCGTAAGCCATCAACTGTTGCTGCTCAATCTCCACGCATGGAGGGGCAGAGTTGACAGGTAGAGAGCCCTCCAGTGCTGATGCGACAGAAGATCCTCCCAAAGAAGCAGCCTGATTCGAGGATTGGTCCTCATCCTCAGAAGCTCTGGATACCCGACTCTACTCGAACAAGTCCGGAACCACAAGAATGACTTGGGCCCGATTGTTTCTGATCTTCTTCTGAAGCCTGGGCAGGAGTGGTATGGGCAGAAAGGCATACAACATGCCTCAGCTCCACTTGCAATGAAAGGGGTCGCAGAGCAAAAGCCGCTTTGGAAACTCCAGTGCGCAGTACCGCTGACACTGCACGTTCTCTTCGGAGGCCAACAAATCTAACCAAGGTTATCCCCACTGCTGAAAAAGACCTTGCACCACCTCCAATTAGAGACACTACTTGTGATGCGCTAGGCATCGACAGCTGAATTTGTGCGCCCTGGCATTCAGAGAACCTGCCAGGTGTTGAACTAACAGGGTTATGCCCTGCTGCTTTAGCGATGTCCAGAGATGAAGGGCCTCCGTTGGAGACCAGTATCCCCGGATCTCCACCTCTCTCAGATGGCTGCCACATCCCAGAAGTAACGCATCTGTCACGACTGTGAGATCTGGTTGGGGAAGGGAGAGAGGTTTGCCATTGACTCAATCACAGTTCGTTAAACACCACTGCAGATCCTTTGCAGATCTGAACCACGTCGGTGTGATTTCCCGGTGCTGTGCCCATTGGAACTTCAAGTCCCAGAGCAGAGCCCACATATACGCCATCTGGCATGTCTCTCCAACAGGATACAGGAGGCCAAGAGGCCCAACAGACTCATAGTCCGTCTCACCGAAATCTGGGATAGAGGCTGAAACAGTGGAATCATAGACCGAATATCCTGGACTCGCTGCTTTGGAGGATAAGCCCGAAACCACACTGTGTCCAGAACAGCTCAGATGAAAGGGATCATCTGAGATGGAGTCAGGTGTGACTTCAGCACATTTGTAGAGAACACCAGCAAAAGCAGAAGGTTCGCTGTAGTCTGAAGGTGGGAGACAACTGCCTGGGGGGAAGATGCCTTCAAAAGCCAGTTGTCGACGTAGGGGAAGAATGACATCCCTAATCTGCACAGATGAGCACCGACCACTGCAATCACCTTGGTGAATACCCAAGGGGCACTGGTAAGGCCAAAGGGGAGCACAGTAAACAGAAAGTGCTTGTGGCCTACCTTGAACCGCAGGTAACACCTGTGGCCCAGCAGGATAGGAATGTGGAAATACGCATCCTGCTGGACCAACGCTACAATCCAGTCTTCCTGGTCTAGGGCAGACAAAACCTGAGCCAGAGTAAGCATTTTGAATTTCTCCTTTCTATAGCTCCCTTGGCCAAGAGAGCTGTAACGTCCTCTTGGAGCAATTTTAAATGATCCTTTATCAGCCGTTCCTCATTTGGCAGAATGAGAGGAGGGACAGAAAGGAAAGCCAGAGAATAGCCCTCCTGGACGATCTGCAAGACCCACTTGTCCGATTTTATGGATCTCCAGTGGGGGAGATGATGACAAATTCTCCCACCAACTGGAGAAGTGTGGTCCTGCAGAATCAACCTAGGAGTGCTTGGAGGTTACGGCTGCTGGGGGCAGTGTGGCTGACGACTTCTGGCCTCCAATCTGAGCTCAGAATCCACGGCATACACGTCCTTGCACGGCTTGGGCAGTCTGTGCAGGACGGTGGCTAAGATAGGGTTGACGCAACTGAAAACCCCTTCCGTTGCCACGTAAGCGGCAAAAAAGAAGACTGGCCACGGGGAGTGGAGGAGAGGCCCAAGGATCTGGTCATAGCTCGAGAGTCCTTGAACCTGACCAGTGCAGAGTCTGCCTTTTCCCCAAAAAGGCGGGTTACATCAAAGGGCATGCCCCTCAAATTGGCTTGGACATCGCCTGAGAAGCCAGTAGCATGAAGCCAGGTTTGGCGCCTCAAGGCCACCGTTGGTGAAATTGACCTACCCAGCGAATCGGTTGTATCTAGACCGCACCGTATGGTGAATTTTGCTGCATTTCTCCCATCCTTGACAGCTTGTAAGAGCCCAGCCTGGGCCACCTCTGGGACTTGTGGCAGCACTTGTGTAACCATCTCCCAAAGGGAATGGGCAAAACGGCCCAATAAGCACATGGTATTCACCGACCGCAATGTCAGGCTGGAGGAAGAAAACAACTTCTTCCCAAATGCATCCAACCTCTTGGATTCCCTGTCCGGAGGGGCAGAGGGGAACGCACCTTGGGATGTAGAGGCCTGCACCACCAGACTCTCTGGGGTGGGATGTTGCCTGAGAAACTTAGGGTCACCAGGTGATGGGGGATGGTGGCGTGAACTCGTCCTATTCACAGGAGTCCCTGTCCAGGTTTGGATCATGTTCCCAGAAGGATGTCCATAAGTGCTTCATTAAAAAGCAACAAGGGTTCTGAAGTGGAAGCCCCAGGTTGAAGCACCTCAGTCAGGAGATTAGTCCTAACCTGCACCGAGGGCAGCTCCAGTCCAAGGACCTCCACCACCCTCTTAACCAGCATGTCATAGGATGCCCCCGCCTCCGTAGCCACTGGCGGAGAGATCGTGACAGTATCTGGAGACGTATCCAGTCCTCTGGCCTCCTCAAGTTCGCCATACCAGTCCAAATTCTCCTCAGAGACTTCCTGTATTTCAAGAGGGTCCCCTGACCCCTCACATTTCTCTTCCAAGCCTAGCACATCCTCAAAGTGCTCAGGCAACAACATAGAACCTCTGGGATCTGTAGACATCGGACTCTGCGTCGATCGATGACAATCCGGCTCAGCACCATCTGGGATGAGGATGGGGCTTGCGCCACCGATGGGCCTCGTGACGTCGCAGGTACTTTCTTCGGATTTGATGCCGGGGAAGGTTACGTTGGCACAGCCAGCATCGAACCGGATCCAGGATCACCATGGCCATGGTCGGAGCCGATGTTGTCGAACCCAATGGGGTTCCTTCCGACTCTGCAGGGCCCAAAGAATCACCAGTCACTCCGTCTCCCAGAAAGGGGGGGGAGATGCGAAGTCGACTCTGGCTCCACGGAGTCAAGCCTAGAGTGTTGGTGCTCCTTACCTCTCTCGACGACGGACGCCAGCTGAAGTGAAGTCGAAGTCCGCTTGAACTTCTTCTTATGCCTCTTCCCTGAGTGTCCTGAGGACCTCGAATGGGAGGAAGAGGACTTAGGACTCCGTGCGCAGTCCCGCAAACTCCTCTTCTTTGATTGGGACTGTGACCTCCTTGGAGTCTCTTTTGACGGTGTCGACTGCGGGCCCGTGAGTAACTTCATTGCCCGCTCCCTCAAGGTCTTCGGAGCCATCACCCGGCAGTCTGGTCGCCCTCGAGACACCATAGACATACGCGGTGGGGATTGGTGACCGGCATCATGGCTTGAAACCTGTCTTCCTCGAAGACATCCCTCGCACACGAAATCGGAATCATACAAATTTTGACAAAAGTTTAGAAAAGGTCTGCCAAAAAGTGGCAGAGGGGTAGCTCTTCCCAGATCGTTACTTAACTGGCACAGAAAGAAAATAACTGAAGTCCTGGGTGGCACCTATATAGGCATCACAACGTCATAACCAATGCCGATGATGCTGACAACGTCATGCGGAGTCGAATGGAGCCACCCGATGTCACGCGCAAGGGGTATTGCTCAGCAAAAGTTTACTGATCCAGCCTGACGCCTGGGAAATTCAAAGATAAGGATTCTGCAGCTAAAAGTCTCTATCAGATATTGTACTTTTCTAAATCATATTGCCTATAGTATTAGTATCAAGTTGTGTTATTCTTATTTTCCTATACCTAAGCCCTATTCCAAATGTCCTAAACTACTTTTGGAACTACAACTGCATTGCAATAAATGCTATTTTCTTCTCAACCCCCTTTGATGGGCCAACTAAGTCGCCCCTATAATTGCATAGATTCATACTACACATCACTGGTATATTGCTTGGGAGTGAATGAGCTACATAAAGAAAGGCACAGAGACCGCTAACTGACTGATATTACTACTACTGTCATCTTAGTGACATGACAGAAAAGTATGCATGGCTTCTTAAATAATTAGCCAAAGCGAGTGCAGACGAGTACAATTAGGTAGCACCGACCACCTGGCTAGTTCAAACTGGATCAATTCAAATTTGTAATGGAAACTTAACTTAGCTCTGAGTGTGAGCAACATGCTATTTTGAAAAAAAATTAGCATTGTAGAACACAATAAATAATTATTCACCGAGCCTAGCCATCTCGACATCGAGCAGGTCCTGCTCTAGGTCGAGTTTCCCGTTCCAGCGGTGTGTCAACTGTTGCTGTGTGAGCTTGACTCCAGTCCTCCAGTACACTCACTGGCACACCCTCCCCCACAGCAGCCGACACTCCTGCAGGGCGTACCCACTCCTAGGCCTGCTGCTTGCTGCCAGCATGGAGGGGAGGTGGCACTGCACCCCCTCTGCCTCTGAAAAAACAGGGGAGCTGCACCCCTTGGTGGAACCTGCAAAAACAAGGTGTGCGACTATCAGCGGCACTGGCACCGCCGCTTCCTCTCTTGCCCTGCTCTGCCATGGCACTGGGTGGAAAAAGTACAAAAAGGTATGAAAAAATACATAAACCCAAAGACACACACTGATAAAATGAAGGTAAATGAGGGGTGGGTAAGTGGGATAGGGGGAGGATTGGAAACATTTAGAATGGATGAAAAAATCAGGCCCAGATCATGCAGACACCAGAAAGCAGGTAAAACAAAATGGCCATACCCATGCAGACTGCGTAGTGCTGTTTCTGCTGAATTGGCAGTGGAGATATAGCTACGTGCATGTGAAAGGCAGTGCAAACGGGCGAATGAGTGCTTACGCCAGCTTGCAGAGTTCTGCTGAATCTCGCAGATGTATTTGGGCATTCCATGGAATTAATTGGAGCAAAACTCTGCGATATCTGCCCAGGTCTAATTTCTAACAGGTAGTCCTGGTGCCCTCTCAGAATTGGACTATAATACTTAGATTCTTATATATACTTAGATTCCATCTGGCAGCCCTAAAAGCAGCCCTCCACTCTGGTGCTAGACTAGTATAATGCTCAAGGAAACACAAACACATTGCTTCCTCTTGATTTTTCATGGAACTATGTTATATTATGTTATGTTAAGTTACATTATGGTGTTGGTGTTTTATAGCATGCTGATCACCCATGTGGGTATCCAGGCACTCTGTAGCATGTATGTGAGGTAAGCCCTGGGGTTTACTTGAAAGCCAGGCCTTCAATTTCTTGCGAAAGTCAAGAAGAGAGGACTAGGCTCTGAGGTGTTGTGGGAGGTCATTTTGGGCTTTTGCGGCCAGGTACGAGAAGGCACGGCCTACTTCTCTGCTTTTGTGTATGCGTGGGTGTGTGCTAGTGGGAGACAGGCAGACCAGAGGTATCTGGAAGGTTGGTGAAAGTGAATATGGCTGTTCAGATAGGCAGAGTCAGTGCTGTGGAGAGATTTGTAGGTGTGGGTGAAGCGTTTGAAATGTGCATCGAGAGCCAGTGGAGTTCTCTAAGGTGTGGTGTGATGCTTGGTGTGGGAGGTTGCGGACTAGATGAGATGCTTCATATTGGATGGGCTGCAGTCTTTATGTGAGCTGGTTGGTAATCCCTGCTTACAGGGTGTTTCCACAGTCTCGCTTGTTGGTGATGAGGACTTGATTGATTGTATTCCTGGTGTTGTCTGTTAACCACTTATAGAGGGTGGGCTGGCTACAAGGACCCAGTTAGGTCAGATGAACTGAGTACCTTAAATCTTGATTGTGAAGCACTGCGTAGATCTGCGTTGAAATATGCGTTGTGCAGCCGAGGTAATGCATTGGTTACGAGACGCGGCGGTGCTGCAGTGCACGTTCCTGTTGCATTACCTTCAAGGATCCCATCGACAGGACTTGCGATGCAACGTGATTTGCAGCTGGGGCAATGCGCCAAGTCTGTTGGTCGGTGAAGCTGCGATGCAGAGTTTCGGTGTTCTAGTCAAGGCTGCCGCCGTTGAGAGATTGGAGGACCTGCGCTGGTGAAAGCATCACACAGCGGTGGTTCCGAAGGCAATACTTCGGTCCCAAGATGCAAGTTGCAGCAGTGATGCAAGTCTTTTTCAGTGAGTCCAATCCATGCAACAGTGGAGAGGCATTGATTCTGCTCGGGGATGTGCCGCTTAGCCAAAGAGATGCATTGGTTCTGCTCAAGGATGCGTCGCTCACCAGAGAAGATGTGTTGGTTCTACTAGCAATGCAATTTAGGCCCACTTCCAAGGATCCAGGACTGGGGTGGCGCCTCTTGGCATTGTCGACTCACAGATGGCAGAGTCCAGGTGTTGGAAGCCTATTACCTCCCTGAGGCTTCAAATCAAGAGGCCAGCTACTAGCCCTTGCAGTCACTCTGGATTCTTGGGTGAAGCAATGCAAGTCCAGTCTTTCTCACCCAAGCAAGAGGGCAGCAGATCACCACAGCAAAGCAGGAGTCCAGCAGTGTGCAGTCCAGCAGAGTGGCAATCCTTTATCATCACAGCAGTCCTTCTTGGTAGAGGATATACAGATGCAGAAGTGTGCTGAAGTGGTGGTGTCTGGGGTACAGTATTTATAACCAGTGGTGTCTTTGAAGTGGAGGAGACTACAAACACAAGCCTTTGAAGTCCACAGATGTCCCCCCTTCCGGCCCTGGCTCCAGGCTTGCTACAGGGGGTACGCAGCCCTTGTTTGTGTTTGGACAGGACACATTCTATTCAGGTGTAAGTGAGACTGTGCCCAGCACCTCCCTCCCATCCTACAAGCGATGGCCCATTGAGACACCCACTGTTACTGCCTAGGAGAAATACAAAGAAGTCCAGCTGCCAACTACACCTAGTCATGTTATCAGAAGCAGGTTAAGGCTCCAAATGGCTAAGGCAAGGACAAAGTGGCATTTTCAAAATTGTAAAAATCCGAAAAAAACACCAGACTTGAAGGGTTTATCTCTTTCCAATTGGAAATTACACTTCTAACATGTAATAAGGTAATCCAATGTTATCCTATGGGTGAGATAAGCCTTGTAGTAATGAAAAATACATTTGAGAGTTGTTCACCAGTAGGACATGTAAAACCTAAAAATATATGTCCTCCCTTTTAAATACATTACACACTCCTCTGTGGGTTGCCCAGGGCCTAACATGGGAGTGACTTTTATATGTACAAAAAAGGAAGTTTTGGCCTGGCAAAAGGTTTCTTTTGCCAAGCTGACATGGCTGTGCAAACTGCACACACTGGCTCTGCAATGGCAAGCCTGAGACATGGTTAAAGGGCTACTTAAATGTGTGGCACAGCAGTACTTCAGGCCCATTAGTAGCATTTAATTTACAGGCCCTGGGTACATGTATTACCATTTTACTAGGGACTTGTAAACAAACTATTATTAGCTCAAACCCATTTGACATATTTACCATGTTAAGAGACAATCGCACATGCACTTTAGCACTGGTAAGCAGTGGTAAAGTGCTCAGAGTCCTAAAGGTAACAAAAACAAATTCAGCAGAAAGTATGAGTAGGAAGACAAAAGGTTTGGGTGTGGCTCCGAGGAATGGGCCATTTTCAGCCAATATATTTCACTAATCTAGCTTGCTCTGTATATTCTGTACTTTGTAAAGCACTCTGACTCCATTTGGAGTCAAGTCTGTGTTACTTAAAACAGTCAATAAATAAATAATAATAATAGACTGAACACACTCAAAGGAGTCATATCATAATGCAAAGATCAATATAACACCTCATTTCAAAGCACCCTTCAGCGAACTGGGCCACTAGTGGTGGTGTTGCTCAGAGAGGCACACAAGATGTTGCCACCGTTGACCTAGTCCCAGCAACACTGAGGGGCTGGAAGAGAGCTTGAAGCACAGCAATAGGGCAACCGTGCAACTATAAAGGAGCTTATGTATTTAGCTCTGTTGCTTCAAATGGGGAACCCAATACAAATTCTGTTTAGAGAAAAATCTCAAAGATTGTTTATTTCTTTATAAAACATTCATAAATATTTATTTTGTAACTGTACATATTGTACTAATAACACTGAGACTGGATGCCACAACCAGATAGGAAATCAAATCACAATAGACTTTACATTTCATAGACTCAAACATGCAATATAGAACTCCATATATACAACAAAACTGGTACTACTGAACATCCAATCCCATAGTCTGACTTTACAAATTCAAATTCTTTAGAAAAATTAAAATTTCAGTCCCCTTTTAATTTTTTTTTAGAACCATCATCAGGACAAGATAGTAGTCTCCAGTCAATTCAAATCCTCAGGACTGAAACACATTTTTTTTAATATTTCCACAAATTAGTTGAACCCTGTATGTTAATTTGACACGAGTAACAATATTTGACTGAACGGCACCAGTTTAAAATCTATTTGTAATAATTCTTTATAGACTTGCCAATTAGAAAAGAATAACAATTGTTCATTTAGTTGAAATTATCGAGCGACATCTATATTCATTCTACTATTTATTCCCGAAAACACCAAATAGCTATCCATATTTTGTTCGCACCAACAACTATCGATAATTCACAATATAATATTGAAACTGCTCACCAATGCATCAATATTGTTTACACGATCTCAACAAAATACTTATGCAGTGAATAGCATCAGTCACTAATGGCGTCATTGACCAATGTAACTCTTCATTTAAACCACCCTTCAGTTTAGGTCATGTGTTCATTATACCTGGGATTTGCATATGTTTAGTAACCACTAATATTGAGCTGACACAAGCATACACAATGCAGTTGTATCATACTCACACCTTTCCAGGGCTCATAGATTAAAGGTAGGACTACAGGCTGAGCTGATGCTATCACACATTCAGCGAAGTCCATGGATTAAAGGTAGGACTACAGGAAGGGTTTCCAGTTTTCCCAATATGGCTGCAGACATGTGACTGCACTCATCCATGCCCAATACTCACGAACATGGTGCCAGTGAGAGGAGGAGGTATCATGGACTCTGGTGCCGCTCAGAGAGGCACACAAGATGGCTCCTTCCTCTGCCTAACCCCAGCAACATTGGAAAGCAAAAGAGAGCTTGAGGCTTGTGGGCAAGCCCTTGGTACAGGCCTTGAACTGTGATGCAGCATGAGAGTGGTGATAACATCTGCCAGTCGGTGGTGTTCTGGTTGCTGTGTGAGAAGGGAAACCCTTCAGTTTGTAAAGAAGAAAGTCTGTTTTTACTTTGTGGAGATAACTGGGCAAAAAAAAAATGCAGATTAGTAAATCCTCCAATAGAACCAACTGAAAGGAAGAATAAAATGCTGAGGGAGGTGCTCCTACCCCCTCAATATAATAGGGAAAAAGTGGAAAGCAAGCTGATCCCCTCTAGGCAAAACACCTTGAAGGGCCCTATAGGGAAACCATCCATGGGAATAAAGATAAAAGGATGCATGCCATTGGAGGGTGGTGCTCACCTACTGGGTGGTGTTTTCAGGTCTGAGTTTCCATCGGAGAGAGATTGATCCCTTGGGAGAACAGAGACAGAGGGAAGGGACACATCATAGGTTTCCTGTATGTGCTGGTGGCAGTGGTGAAATGTGTTGTGCACTATTTAAGATAACAGCAGCTGTGTACACCAGAGGGAGGGCTGAGAGCATATAGCTGCTCTGGGGACAGAACCATACTAGGGGATCTGTATGTTTCCCCCACAGCATCACACTCTATAGGACCAATGCAGGTGTGGAAATGCTAAAGATACTGGCCCACTATTGGCACCAAGACCCAGGTGTATGCCCACCAGGAAATGATAAGTGTGAACTGTTGGATCATTTTTGGACCTCTAGAGTGGTAATGACGAGAGCCAAGAAGTACCCTAACATAAAACAGCTGCAAGGGGGGGTGCGGACAGCAAGAAAATAGATGGGATTTTGTAGCAAATTAAAAGTGATGGGTCCCCGAAGAACCTGGAAGGTGAACTGGACAATGATGCACACAACACGGTGACTAAAAGATTCATACAACGATTTTTATCTCTGAAATTAAAAGTGAGATTGGTGTTTTTAGAAATAAACTGAATTAGAATCTCTGGGACATTACAACTGATGTTTCAGCACTTGGAGGTAGAGTCCACTCTCATTAAAAATAAAATGGACTGCTGCACTATGGCCCAGGAAGAATTCATAGAGCGGCTTCTATAGTTGGAAAAAGCTAATTGTGATCCTATAGGAGAAACAAGAAGATCTGGAGAACAAAGCCCAGAGGAATAATATCCAGGTGAGAGAAGTCCCTAGGGCGGTAGAACACAGAAACATCAAGCCTTTGTGCAGGAGCTATTCCAAGCCATTCTGGAGAATGGATAGAATTCCCCAATTTGAAATGATAGAGCCATACCATAGTGCATTTCCACTACTAATGGCAAGAAATGCATCATGGTGAAGGCCTGAGATGACAGAGGCAAATCGTAAAACGGAGCATCACTGCAGCTTTTTTGGCATTCATCATTGATCACTTTCCACTTCCGTCTAGTGCCTAATGAGATTCCTTCCAAGCACAAAAAGGTTTAAGTACAAGTTGGTCCACCAATTCTGCCTTCACTTTACATGGAAATATAATCAAGGGTCCAGAAAAGTATTGAAGGAATCCCAGGAAACTCTAGAACTCAAACAGAACAGCAGGCAAACAACCATGGGGGTTGAAGGGCGAGGGTGACAAGCAACTGCAATGTGATTTGATTTGATTTATAATTTCATAAAGCGCGTGAATGCCCTTGGGCGTCTTGGCGCTGGGTCAGAAACAGGAGACTCGGGATCCAGCCAGGTTAGATCTAACTAGCCGTAAACAGCCAAGTGTTCCCTTCCTTCCTGAAGGAAAGGAGAGAAGGACTGTTGTTGATGGAAAAGGGGAGAAGGTTCCAGGCCCTGGCTGTTTGCAGTATGAGGCTTCTTCCTCCCCATCTTGCCAATCTGTGTTTAGGCACCTGAAGTAGTTTCGCTTGACCGGATCTAAGAGTCCTAGTGGGCTCGTATGGTTTGAGCTGGGTTCTCAGAAACTGAGGGCGTGATCCGTGCAGCGCCTTATAGGCCAGGCAGACCGATTTAAACTTCACTCTTTTGATGATAGGAAGCCAGTGGAGGGATTTTAGTCTATGGGTAATTGACTCATGCTTAGAGACGCCCAGCACCAGCCTTGCTGCTGCGTTTTGCAAGCGTTGTGAACTTAAATAGCAGAGCGTGAGTTCATGGAGGTGGGGAAGGACCCTGGAAAAAGAAGTGATACTGTCCTGGAGAAGAGCAACAATCAAGCAGCTGCAGAGAGTGGGCGTTGCTTCAGTGCAGGTCCCCGAGGACGTAGCCAAAGAAGGATCCACTGTGTGATGAATAAAGGGGACCACACAGATATTTAGAAATTGGAGGAAGAGATCTAGAATGAGATAGAAACATTTTGCAGTCTGTGTTAGGCTGTAAATAATGGCAATGTGGATTAGATTGGGTAAATCAGCAGCATAATTTAGACACTTAGCACTTGGTTTTGCTACTGTTACACTGAATATTGAGTAAGAAAGAGTCATCAAAAACATATAAATCGTTAAAATGTTCTCGGGTGGGCAGGCTATCCAACCCATATATAAGAGAAAATTAATTGTAATGGGAGTTTTAAAGGGAGTGGAAAGACCACAGGGGATGTAGAGGAAACGCTTCTGAGTATCCAGCCCTGAAGTTAGTTCACTTCTGTTTGATCAGGGTTTTACGAAGGTTTGAAATTGGGACATGGAAAGAAGTTTGCATGCAGACCTGGTACCCACTGATTCTTGATCCCATAACTAAATATACTGGGAAAAGAATATGGGAGGTGAATAGATGGGAGAAATCGCTCCAATGGTAAATTAGAAGAATACCGTCTGTGCTTCACCAATTGTAAATATCACTGCATATAATGTTAGGGTTCTTAACTGCCCTGCAAAAGGCTTGGCATTCTGGGAGAAATGGAACGTATCCTGATGTATATATGTTTCCTTTAGGAGACCCAGCTCCTACAATCAGATTACCACTTAATGATTAAGGGCCTGATCTATACTTTTCCTCAACACCAAATAAGGCAGCAGTAGTGGATATACTCAGTGCTTGAAATGGAAAAATAGAAGAACAGGTCCTCTGCACCAGAATACCTACTTGTTTCTGAGAAGTGCCGGTACTCTCCAACTAGAAGTATTCGATTTCTCTTGAGAAGTGCCAGTACTCTCCCTTTCAAAATAAAAAAGTGCCCGTACTCAGTACCGGACAGTACCAGCCCATTTAAAGCACTAGATATATTTTTATCCAGATATCTAGAGTTTAAAGTGCAGGCCTCACATTCAGATAAGTAAGTGAGGTGGTTCCTCTCAAATAGTACACTTAAAGAGGTTGATGGAGCAAGGTGAAGAACAATTTTTGTCCAAACTTGTGAAGTCAATCTCTCATAACAGTAATTAAATTAATAAGCTTGTGGTGAAAATTATTAATCAACTTAGTTTAAGAATACATTCATCAATACACGCGGGATAAACTAATGTGCTTTATGTTGCAAACGTAAGAAAAAAAAATAATAAACTAACTTTGTCTATTGTCTTTGTCAGTATTAAATGCGGCTGTTTAACTAATGGCATGTGCTTATTTTGTGTGCTTATGTTATGTCCTTTCTGTGACAAAAGCTCAAGGAGTTCGTGCAGTTCCTAAAGGAGAAGTAAATATAATGCTGCCTGATTGTGCTCTTGCTAGGTAACATAATTAACAGGATTAATTAGTAAAGGGGGTGGGTAACAGAATGGGTCTCAATTCTTTAATTGATTGATGTCTTGTGTTTGTTTAATAATAGTTTCCAAAGTGAGGCCTAATGGTGGTTCAGAAAACATGTCTGACAGAGCTGCAGACGCAAAAGCTTGTCCAGAGTGAAGTCTTTGCACATGCGTAGCTGTGAAGATTTTTACTGCATTGTCATCGTTTATTGAAAAAGCAGTTCTTTGGCTGAGTTGAACGTGCTCATGGAGAAAAGGCTCAAGGACAGAAACTTAAAGTGTCTGCCAGGCTAGGAAGTAAATGTTCGAAACTCGAGGAAAAGTAACTTTCTTGAGGAAGCTGAAAGATGTGGAAATGAAAGACAATAGGGCTTATGTGAAGCCAGGCCCTGGTCAAGAATCGGAGATGACCTAATGTATTTTATCATGGACTGACACAGGACACTCAATGAAAAGCTCGGATTTGCTTCAAAGAATGTAAAATGTAGAAAGTTTAGCTAGAAAGAAAGGTATAAAACCTGACACTATGAGCAGGAAAAAAAGGCTCGCTGCTAAAAAAAGTTTGCTGCTACTCTTACTTTCCGATTCCTGATTGACGTGACATGCTGTTGGACTTTTGGCGCACGTAAGGACAGCAGACTTTAAATGATTTTTCCTTTCTTGGTGAAGTGAGAAATAAACAGGGAAATAGATTTAGGGAATGGAAACTGTTATTCTGCTAATAATTTGTGGTTCTGAACTTGCTTTGAAAATGTCAGTTTATTAATTCATTTCCTTATTAAAAGCTGCTTTCTTCAATGCTTATAAAATAAAGATTCTAAAACGTAAATGATTTTTCTTTATGAAAAATAAAGTTAATAAAATTAGATTTGAAAAGACAAGCTGGTCTTGTTTATTCATGGTCTAGTTACCATCAGTTGATCCAATCGCCTTGGTGGTCTGATTAATAAATAATAAATGTTAAATCCATGGTAAAAATAGATAAACAGCTGTTGTATATAATTTTGTAAATAATATGTGAGTAGTTTAGTTAATCATACCACCCCAAATTCAGTTGCTCAAAAATTGTCTCATTGGTATTATGGGCCTTTATTTGTGTTTCATGAGTATTGGTGAGTATTGAGGTGATAGGTAGCGTTTTTGAGACAGTTTTTCAATATGAGCGCTGGATCAATTACTTGGTAGCAGAGTTAGGATTTCTATGGTAATTAGTATGTTACATGGTAATACATAGGATTGATGTCTAAAACATGTTAAGTTTGGTCAGTTGTTATATGTAGTCGAAAGGTTTTTCCCAGCCGTGTGAAAATTCCTGGTTTGTGCCGGCATGAGAAGTGTGACAGGTGAAGTTACACAGTGCATTTGTTCTGTTTCAAAATAGTGGTATCGCCGTATATCACAAGTGTTGTGGTCGTACAGCACAAGTTTAGGGATTTTAGATGTGTAAGGTAGAATGCATAGTGAGGATTGTCTATGAAATCGTAGCTTTCGAGTATAGGGACTGATGTCCTGTTTTAAAACTCATTGTGTAAAGGGTAGTAGAAATTATCTAAGCTTGAGTGAAGGGTAAGGAAGCGTCGTCTATCTTACTGGCGAGTGAGGATTTCTATTGGTGGGTTAAAGTCCTACTAAAGATTTCTGTATGCATGGTTAGGGATTTTTCTGTTTGAATGTGCGTAAATGAATTTGTAATGTACGATCAAGTGAATCTCTGAATTGTCTCTAAGGAGGTGTAAAATATCTCTGTATGTGCATTTAGAGAGAAACGAGTTCGTTATTACCTGCTAGAAGGGTAAAGTAGCCTTACTTTATCAACGAATTTAAATATTCTGTGAAAATAGTGTTGTCTATTTCACGTGAAAAGAATACTTGAATGATTGGAAAAGCTATCACTTTATTTTAGCGAACAGACAAATGGTTTGTTTTTGTGGAGTTATTAACAGAATTCAATTGAAAGATTTGTAAATATGGCGCTTTTAAAAAAATTGTAAAGGAGGGGTTCAGTTTAAGGAGTGGAGTGAGGGACAGAGCAGCTGCAGCGGTAGCATACGTCACAAGTGTTGCGCTGTGATTGGCTAACATACGTCACAGTTTTCGCGCACAGATTGGTTCATGTGACTAAGGCAAGCTTACAGCTGATTGGCTCATCCTGAAAAGCAGTAATTCTATTGGTTGAGCAAAACAGTGACGAAGCTTAACTTGATTGGTTTGTTGGTAAGTTTCGCGCACGGATTGGTTGGTGTTGGGGAATAACAATGAAGTTGTTACGATCTTTACCGAAGTAAGGAAAATTGTTTAAAAACATGGATTACTATTACATGAAGGAGAAAAAGAAGCTTACATGGTTTCAGAAATTGAAAAACAAAATTAAACCTGACAAGAAAATTTCAACGCGGGGTGGAAGATTAATTCATAAGTACAAAACACCTGCAGCTTATATGTTGGGTGAATATGGTTATCATACTTGTCTGTGGATTGAGAATTGGATGAAGTATACTGAAAATGATGGTGTATTAGCATGGCCGGAAGATGGATCATTTAACATAGCTGTTTTGAAAAATTTAAGAGAAAAAATGATGAAACTCGTACCAACTCAATTTGAAGTTTTAGTTGAATGGGAAGATGAAATGTTTGAATTAGAAAGAGAGAGTAGAAGAATATCAAGGAGAACAGGATTAGGTCTTAATAGAGAAACACATGAGGATAGAATGCGTCGATGGAGAAGTGCAGACATGTGTGATGGCTTGTACCCAGTGAGACTAATTGATGAGGTAACTGGACAAAAGAGTGCCCAAAAGAAAAAGAAAAATAGTGAAGAAAGTGATTCGGAAGATGCGGTATTAGAAGAAATTTATACTAGAAAACCGCCACCTTATCAACCAGTTTGTTCATGGACTTCTCCAAGTGCCCCTCCAAGAGAAATTATTGATGAGACATCTCCTAAATCAAATCAGAATGATAGAAAAACACCTGAAAGAGTAGAAACAAGACGTAATTCAAATATATCAGGAGAAAATAGAAATTATACTGAAACACCAGTTCAAAGAAATGAAACCCCAAGAAGTGGAAATAGAACAGAAAGGTATGAGGAATTACCAAATACCTCAGAATATATTCGTTCAAAGAATGAATTAAAACAGCAATTAACTAAAAGCATGGAAGCAGTAACAGTACCTGTAACGATTGGACCTGTTCTTCCAGTATTTGATCAAAAGGAAATTAGGCATTCAGCTTTAACTGTTCCATTAAATTCAGAAATACAGAAAGTGACTGAAACATTTTATTCAGACTTGTCTGAAATACATCGAGAGAAAATAATGATGCCTGACTTAACTTTTAATCAAAGTTTGTCATGTAAAACTCCATCTGGTGCAGAATCTGACTCTGAAACTCCGGAAAAGAGTCTGAGTAAAATAGATTTAACACAAACCCAAGAATGTAAATTACTTGATGTTGCAAAATTGAAAGCAGATTTAGAGGAATTAATAATTGGAATGATTGGAACTGACAGATTAAAGGAATATCAGGATGATGAATTATTATTTATTTGCAAAAGCATAACATGGATAACGAAAAACAAATATGATCAATTAGAGGATATGGCTCTTGAATTAGAAGTAGATTTAAGTAAGCAGAAGAATTTGCAGAAAACTTACAGGGTGGATTTTTCTGAAAAAGATATTGAAAATATGAATAGCACAGGAAGAATAATTCACATAAAAGACTTAATTGTGATTTTGAGAAAATGGGGTGAATTAAGTAAATGGAGAATGAAATGGACAAAGAAAAGAGATGAAGACAGAACAAGTTTAGCTTTTCCTATCAGAGAAAAAAAGGAGGAAGTAGTACATGAATTTCCAATGAGAGAAATACCGGGAGGAGGGTATGTGCATGTCCCTTGGACAAGACAGGACATTTTACTGTTTACAAATGATTTTCCTCGATTAAGAGAAAAACCTGTAGAATGGTATCGACAGGTAGACAGATTTGTGAAAGTTTCAAAAGTTTTGTGGATTGATCTCGACGGATTCTTTGACATAGTTGTCCCATCAGATCTTTGGGCAGAATGTAAAACTACTATAAATTGGCATAGAGAAGAATACCCTCGAAATAAAGAAACAGGTGCTCCTTCACCAGAGGTAATGAGAAAGTACGAACAGGTAATTGTGTTTTTGAAAAACAAGATTCTCCCAAAAGAGATAGATTGGGTTAAAATAGATAGAACAAGCCAAGAGCCAAAGGAATCAGTACATTCATTTTATGAAAGATTACTGCTGGTATTTAAACAATACAGTGGTTATGAACATTTAAGTGAAAAAGACACGAGCCATTTGATATATTATTTGTATATGGCTTGAGATCTGAAATTAGTGAAATGGTAAGAACTGGAATAGTTGGTTGGCAATCACACACAGTAGATGATATCTTGAGAAAAGCAAAATACTGTAGTGATGAAATAGATGCTAAACAAAAGAAGTTGAAAGAAAAGGCTATGTGGGCACAGGTAAAAGTGGCTGAACAACAATTAGCAACTTTAGGAAATACAAATATTGATCAGAATCAAGGGAAATTTAAAGGAATTTATAATAAACCAAAATTGATGGGAAATATAGAAGAGTTAAAACAGAAACTCCCATGTTTTAATTGTGGCGAAATTGGACACTGGAAGCGTGAATGCAAGAATCCGCCCAGAAATCATTTAAAAAATGCATCATTAAATCCACAGATGCAGAATGAGATAAATCAGCAGCAACAGCTACAGCGACAGGTAGTGATTCAGCAAAGTCAGTTACCACAACCGCCACTTCCAAACTGTGTAAATGTGCAGAGATACAGTGCAGAAACAGGATTCAGCGGAGGTGAACAGGTAAATAGATCGCCAAGAGTGAATGTGTCGAATGTGTCCCAACAATATTGGTTGAAAGAAGATGGAGGGAGTGAATCTGAAGAATATTTCTGACGGTGCCTGAGAGAGGAGGAAGAGTGTGTGCTTGGAGCCACTCTTGAGGTAGATCAATCTGGTCCATTTGTAAATGGTAAAGTGAATGATGTAGAAATTACTTTCCCAGTGGATACAGGTGCTACCCGTTCTACTGTTAGATCAGTGGAAATAGAAAACCTTCCTCTCTCTGGAGATAAAATCCAAGTAGTAGGTGTAGCTAATCAGCAAATAAAAACAGATCTAACTGAACCAGTTGAAGTTTAAATAGGTAAATTTAAAGACATACATAGATTTGTAGTTTGTGATAGCAGTCCTGTAAATCTGTTAGATAGGGATATCCTGTGCAAAATGAATTGTGCAATATATTGCTCACCGGATGGTATTGAGCTTCAAACTCCAGAAGAAGATGGGCATTACAAATTAAAAATGTGAATGTCTGAAGCAGTAGAAAGTAAATCATTTCCTGTGTTTGATAAAAATGATCAACCTGGAGTATTAAAAGACACAGTGAATGTACAAATTTGGGATTTCACTGGAGATGAAATGGGTTTGATGAAAAATGTAGATCCAGTAAAAATATAAGTAAAACAAGGAGCAGATTATCCAAACATTCCTCAGAATAAAATGAAAGCAGAAGTAATTGAAGGTGTTACCCCTGTAATAGACAAATTCATAAAACAAGTTGTTCTAAAAGAAATTGAGAGTAGTCCATGCAATTCACTGATTATGGGAATTAAAAAGCCAAATGGAACTTATAGAATTGTTCAAGACCTGAGAAAGGTTAATAAAATTGTTGTTCCATGTTGCCCAGTTGTACCAAACCCATCGGTAATTTTATATCAGATTCCGCATGATGCAGAATGGTATACAGTAATTGATTTGTGTAATGCATTCTTTACTGTTCCATTGCATCCAGAAAGCCAACAAATTTTTGTGTTCCGGTTCAAAGAGCGTATTCTAGCATGGTGTAGAATCCCTCAAGGGTACACCAAAAGTCATTCTATTTTTAATCAGTCGCTAAAGAAATCATTGGAAAATCTAGATTTACCTGGAAAATCTACGTTAGTGCAGTATATTGATGACGTCCTTGTGGCTGCAAAAACAAGAGATAATTGTGTAACAGATACCATTACTCTTTTAAATCATCTGGCAGATGAGGGACATAAAGTATCTCCTGCAAAATTACAGTTTTGCAAACAAGAAGTAAAATATCTTGGTCGCAGAATTGCAAAGGGAGTCAGACAAGTGACAACAGAAAGAATAAAAATGATTCAAGCAATGCAACCTCCAAAAACACAGAGACAAGATAGAATGTTTCTAGGAATGGTAGGTTATTGTCGCCAATGGATTAGTGGGGTTTCAGTAATCGCAAAGCCACTGCAGAGACTAACAAAAGCAGACATAAAAGACCGATTAGTTTAACAGAAAATGAATTAGAAGCTTTTGAACAATTAAAGAAAAGTTTGTGTGAAGCTCCAGCCTTAGGAATGCCTGATTATGAAAAAGAATTTGAGCTGTATTGCAGTGAAAGAGAAGGATGTGCATTATCAGCTTTGATTCAAAGACATGGAAGACTGAGAAAGCCAATAGCATATTTCTCAGCTGTTCTTGACCCTGTTGCAAAAGCATTACCAGGTTGCTTAAAAGCAGTAGCTGCAACAAGTGTAAGTTTGGAACAAAGTGAAGGAATAATAATGGGATTTCCTGTAAAAGTATATGTACCACACTCAGTTGATATTCTTCTCACTAGAAGCAGAACACAACATTTGACAAATAATAGGCTAACAAAATATGAAAAGGTTATCCTTGGCTCGGACAATGTTTCAATTGCGAGATGTGTGAATTTAAATCCTTCCACATTATTACCTGACACTACTGAAACAGAAATCGGGGATGAGGTTGATCATGAATGCCTGGATGTATTAGAATATTGCACTAAACCAAGACAGGACATAAAATATGTCCCATTAGCTGAATCAGATTATGTTTTATTTGTTGATGGTTCATGCTTAAGAACAGATGAAGGTGTTCTGAGTGCAGCATATTCAGTATGTACAGTTGCAGATGTAATTGAAGCTTCCTGTCTCAAAGGAAATCGTTCAGCTCAAGTAGCAGAATTAATTGCTTTGATTTCTGCATGTGAATTGAGAAAAGAGTTAAAAATTACCATAGTGACTGATAGTCAATATGGTTATGGTGTAGTCCATGACTAGGGCCAGCTCTGGTCTCAAAGAGGTTATTTAACTTCTGCGGGATCACCAATAAGAAATGCACAGTTAATTAAAAGATTGATTGATGGAATTCAGCTACCAGAAAAAATTGCAGTAGTGAAGTGCACAGCACATAAAAAAGGTGAGGATTACATAACAAAAGGAAACTCATATGCTGACTCAATAGCAAAATTCTGTGCAAAACATAATGTGTCCGTGAATCGGGAAAAAGAAAATGAACATGTTTTGAACTCACTTATGCTAACATCTGTAGTTGAGACTTGGCAGGGAGTAAAATAGTTGCAAGATGAGGCAAATGATGAAGAGAAAAACACATGGTTAAAAGCAGGATGCAGACAGAGAGAAGAAGATGAGGTTTGGGTTTACAAAGATGACAGACCAGTACTGCCAGATAGTATGATTTCTGACATGGCACGCATGTACCATGGTCCAGGACATATTGGTAGAGATTCAATGATTAGATTATTCAGACAAACATGGTACAATCCAAAATTCAGAATAATTGCAGAGTCCCTTAGTCAAAGATGTCTTATTTGTCAACAGATCAACCCAAGCAGAAAAACTGTTGTAAGCATGGGAACCTTAGGACGGGAGGGTGGTCCATTTACCAGAATACAGCTTGATTTCATTGACATGCCACCTCACAACAAACTCAGATATGTCTTGGTGATAATCTGTTTGTTTTCAAGATGGGTAGAAGCATTCCCAACACGCCGCAATGATTCAATTACTGTGGCAAAATTGCTTTTGAGAGAAATCATACCAAGGTATGGATTTCCAGTGACGATCGAGACAGATCGTGGCACACATTTTGAAAACAGATTGCTAAAATTGATTTGTGAAGCACTGGATATAAAGCAAAAATTACATTGTGCTTACAGACCAGAAGCATCAGGTGTTGTTGAGCAAGTGAATGGTACAATAAAAAACTGAATAGCAAAGATGTGCTTAGCAACAGGAATGAAGTGGACAGATGCACTTCCACTTGTTTTGACGTCTTTGAGAAGCATTCCAGATAGAAAAACAGGATTGAGTCCTCACGAGATACTAATGGGCAGGGTAATGAGGCAAGCATTTGTTCCAGTTGATAAACTGTTGAGCATTAATGATAGCATCATTATGGACTACTGCAAAAATCTATCTGATGTGGTGACTTCTGTGTTCCATCAGGTGGGAACTGAAGTAATTACAAAAGAGAAAGAACAAGCACATGATCTGTTACCAGGAGATTGGGTAAGAACAAAAGTACATCGAAGAAGAAATTGCCTAGTACCAATGTGGCAGAAGGCAAGACAGGTGATATTAGTCACAACAAATGCAGTAAAGTGTAGGGAATTGAAGAGATGGATTCATGCTAGCCACACCATACGTGTGCCAGCACCTGAGAATCCTGACGAAGGTGAAACAACAGCTGATTCAGATTGAGAAGAAGAACGCCTCTCACTGGAAGAGGAATTAAACCTTCTGTGTAAAACTAGGTATGTTTTAGTGGAACTGAGATTCGAACAAAATAGTGCCCTACCTTGTCATGCAAATAGTATCAGTACATTATCCACCAATGACTGCCCGCTGGAACCCCCCCATTTATCTCAAAACGTTAATACCCAAAGTATAGCACTCCCCCAGGTCTCATCCGTTAAAAGGAAGTACGACGGGGATAAACACAATGGGAATCATCCAAAACTACAAAAACTGTCCGTAATTCCCCCTTAAACTTAGAGGCCGCAAAAGAATTAGACCACCTAGTACTTCCCTCGCAGTTGGCTTTAATGTCCCAGATTGAACTACTGGTTAAATCTATTTTATCGCCGCTGTTGGAAAAATTAAACACTCTAGGGGACAGGCTGACGGGACTAGAAGAAATGATCAAGGCCAACTTGCCACCCACTAAAATCTCTGTAACATCTAACTGTCCACACTCACCTGCTGCCTCCGAAGTGCCTACCCCATTTACACAAAGCATTAATGTCGAAATTCAGCCACTAGCCCTTAATACTTCAGCTCCAAATGCTTCTAAGATCCCTTCTAAACCTGTATTAGCACAGTTTACTGCTCCTAGAGCAGAGCTTAATAAAGCACCTTACATACACCTACCACCGGAGGCTGCCCCATTTTGTGTATGTTCTTTCGGGAGTACCAGCACTCACTTATGGAAAAGTCGAAAGACAAGAAGATCTACTAAACAAGGTTATGTTTTGGTTAACAAAAAATAGACCTTTGCCAACCGACCTTAATGGAAGAATAGTGAGTGTCAGAAGGGTGGGCTGGCTAGGTTCTCTCCCAAAAGACATTCCTGGTGATCTAGTGCTAGTTAAATTTAGGTACAGACATATTGTCCCGTACCTCCAAACATGGCTCCCCCAAGAAGGAGACGGCCCTATATCCACCTGGGATTTACATGACTTTTATCCCAGTTCGTCATGCCACCTGCTACCAAGACCAAAGTCAGTGTATAATTATTCGATGGGTAGAAGCGCCTATGTATTGAATGGTAGTAGCTTCTCCGCTTCTAATCGATTTGGGCCAATGTACAATAGCCATAAGCATGGAAAGTTCTATTAATTTGCTCCCCGTAAGTGACAATCTGATGCAATGGTAGACCTGCGAATGCTAATCCTGTGGAAAGTACGTAAACAATAATGAAATTATTCCTACAGGCTGGGCCTAAGTTTTTTTTTAACTTGTACATACTTTGTGCTACTGCATGTTTTGTTTTATGATTGTTTTTAACTGTACGCTTTTATGATTTTAAACCAAAATCGAATAAAGCAAATGACTGACTGACTAATATTAAGAAAGTCCAAAACATGTTCAAGGGTTGAAAAATTATAAATTTTGGGTATTGTTTGGTGATTTAGAAATCACCAGATGAGGGAGTTGATGGAGCAAGGTGAAGAACAAGATGTTGTCCTAACTTGTGAAGTCAATCTCTCATAACAGTAATTAAATTAATAAGCTTGTGGTGAAAATTATTAATCAACTTAGTTTAAGAATACATTCATCAATACACGCGGGATAAACTAATGTGCTTTATGTTGCAAACGCAAGAAAAAAATAATAAACTAACTTTGTCTATTGTCTTTGTCAGTATTAAATGCGGCTGTTTAACTAATGGCATGTGCTTATTTTGTGTGCTTATGTTATGTCCTTTCTGTGACAAAAGCTCAAGGAGTCTGTGCAGTTCCTAAAGGAGAAGTAAATATAATGCTGCCTGATTGTGCTCTTGCTAGGTAACATAATTAACAGGATTAATTAGTAAAGGGGGTGGGTAACAGAATGGGTCTCAATTCTTTAATTGATTGATGTCTTGTGTTTGTTTAATAATAGTTTCCAAAGTGAGGCCTAAAGGTGGTTCAGAAAACATGGCTGACAGAGCTGCAGACGCAAAAGCTTGTCCAGAGTGAAGTCTTTGCACATGCGTAGCTGTGAAGATTTTTACTGCATTGTCATCGTTTATTGAAAAAGCAGTTCTTTGGCTGAGTTGAACGTGCTCATGGAGAAAAGGCTCAAGGACAGAAACTTAAAGTGTCTGCCAAGGCTAGGAAGTAAATGTTCGAAACTCGAGGAAAAGTAACTTTCTTGAGGAAGCTGAAATATGTGGAAATGAAAGACAATAGGGCTTATGTGAAGCCTGGCCCTGGTCAAGAATCGGAGATGACCTAATGTATTTTATCATGGACTGACACAGGACAGCCAATGAAAAGCTCGGATTTGCTTAAAAGAATGTAAAATGTAGAAAGTTTAGCTAGAAAGACAGGTATAAAACCTGACACTATGAGCAGGAAAAAAAGGCTCGCTGCTAAAAAAGTTTGCTGCTACTCTTACTTGTGGGAGAGGTGTGGCGCCGCGGCCAGGGCGCCTTGGTGGTCTGATTAATAAATAATAAATGTTAAATCCATGGTAAAAATAGATAAACAACTGTTGTATATAATTTTGTAAATAATATGTGAGTAGTTTAGTTAAGCATACCACCTGATTCAGTTGCTCAAAAATTGTCTCATTGGTATTATGGGCCTTTATTTGTGTTTCATGAGTAATGGTGAGTATTGAGGTGATAGTTAGCGTTTTTGAGACAGTTTTTCAATATGAGCGCTGGATCAAGGTTACACTCGCAAAAGCGACTATGTTCCCAATGCGGCTCAGAAAAGATATCTCAGAGGGACTCTGGAATACATTTTCCATAAATCTATGGGCCTTATTATAATACAGGGTGGCTAATTTTGATCTTGAGTGTATCAGGAGGGGCGTGACTTTTAGGCAGCCAAGATGGCTGCAAGAAAGTGGAGCTCTAGAGACCAGACTCCAGTGCCCCAAATATCCACCCACACATCTACCGCTACCTCTTAATAAGTGAGATGCTGATGCAACAGCCAGCACAACTTCCATGAAATTGATAATAAAGAGCCCATCGGCAGCAGGCGGGGCTCCTGGGCAGAGGCCTGCACAAGACACTGAAGGGCCTAGATTTAATCCGGCAGCCAGGGTCTAATTTACTCAATCACACCATGCACAGGTGGCAAGCCAGACTGATTCAGACTAGTGCCATTACGCACCCTTCATAGATCCTACAACTCAAGAATTACAGAGTGGAAGATAGATTAAAATACCTGATTGATAGGGTGCAGTCAAAGGGGCAGTTTCCTTTATCTACTGTGGGCATGCCCAATACTGACTGATGCTCTTCGGGTTGGAGGTATGGGTTTGTCTGGGGTAGGTAACAAATGGATGGCTCACCTAAGTCAGCATCCTCAATATCTGAGAAAACGGGGGCCCATCTAAATACTGAACACTGTTTATCACACTAGGCCTAATGAATGCAAAAAAGCAATGTTGCTCGGAAATGAGGAGCAACTTCCCCACCAGATTAGGCCACTTGGAAGGAACATAAGGAGTAGTATATGTTGGTGGGAAAACCTATGTCTATGAACTTAACTCTATGAATGCATTGCTGCCCAAACAAGTGAACTATAATATGGCAGCATTGGCAGACTTTCAGGGGGATAATGTTGATGATGTAATAATTAAGTGTGTTGGGGTGACGCATAATTATTGAGACAATATGATTAGTTCAGTCATAGACATAATAACGCACTTGGCCTTATGCATGGTAAAATATGCATTCTATATTGTTATGAAGTAACCCAACTCTTGTAAAGGTGACTATTATCTTACTCTGTTGAAAGTGAAAATCAATTAAAAAGTTGTTTAAAAATGGGTCGATTTGTAGATCCATCTCAGGCTAAATACTGTGGATCAAGCAAATTATAGAGGGTAATAAATGGTTGGAGAATCTGGGTTTTGTGGATTTATGGTGGATTTATGGCGGTAGTGACCCGATTAGACGTTGCTACTCCTATTATTTGGGAGTGCATTGCACTTACACAAGGTTAGTTCACCTACTTCTAGACAAATGTTGATGTTTATGGTATAGGAAGTAGAACAGGGGCTTCTTATATTACAGGACTTGTCAGGATTTGCAGAAGTTGAATGGCAGAGTCTGATGACAATCCATTGACTCCCCGGATGTAGTTCTACCCATATGTGAGCAAATACAGATAGCAGGACCAAATTCTGGTTGGAAGTGGGAATGAACGTGAGAGGGAGAAGTGGCACCAGCAGCGCCACAGTCTTGTCTGATGTACGTCTCTCAAACTGCAAGGGACTCACACTTAAAGGTTAATGTAAAGAATTTACTAGATATGTGAATAACAGACACACGTTTACTGTAGTTCACAGGGCAATGAAATAAAAAAGGTAATTCTTCATTATTATGTTTAACGGCTTCAGAATGGCGCACCTCAGTGTACCTAAGCCAACATTGAGGAAGCTGGCATCAGAAATGGTGAACTCCAGGTTGAAAGTAATCCTGGAAAAAAAGGTAAGAGGAAGCAAGGGACACAACCCAGCAAATCAAGTTAAATCGTAATCCACATGCAGGTCAAAGTTAAAGCTATTGCCAGCCTTGGCAGGGAACCGAACAAGGAGCAAAACAACAAGCATGAAGGACATTTAATACAGTGAACAAAATATAGCGACAGCCTAGGAGCCAATACACCATGAGAACCTGCCAGGCTCTTTCCCAAGGGAAGTGAACTGTTTATAAAGCAGTGCTGCCACTCATGATCTAGAATCATCACCCCTAACCCTCCAGGCTAGCAGTCGTGTAGCTTACAGCTACACATGGTGCTCTGCCACAGTCTCATGGGGATTCTAGTGCAAATGCTATTGCATCTTCTTCCCACATCAGGTCCACATCTCTGCATACCCTGCTTATTCCGGACAGGACCACAGTACTCTTACAAGCACCCTAAAATAAAAAGAGAGGATCCTCAGAGTACCATGGACTATGGAGACTTAATGAGGCACTCCTAAGGGACCTGCTTGTGCATAGAAATATAATATTGTATATCGCGGGCTACCTGAAAAAGAACGATCATCAAGTGGGAACTGTAGAGGTATGGGTTAGCTTCAAAGTTGTGGGCCTTTATAGCTAAAGCCGTCCTATTATAAAGAATACTCGTTACTACTGTTAATTATTTGAGACAGGAATTTTAAATGGGGGAGGGCAAGCACAAAAAGATGCAGTTGCAGTAGGCACGGCATATTGTGATGGCCTTAAGGGGTCAGCTACGATATCTAGAGTTGGATATGGCTTATTATTCAATGACCTGTCTAAATACAACCAATATAGTTAGAGAAATAAGGATAGCAAACTGTTGGTGAATAAATTACAGGCCATACAAGCTTGTATCTGCATAGAAGAGGTGAGGGATGCAGCCACTGGATAGGATAAGCGACGTAGCTTCCCCCAGACTTATACACAGCAGATAAGACACATGCCACAGACGGAAGAATGTCTGGATGATAGAAGATTATCAACAATTGCAGAGTTTGATAAAGAGAATTCTATAAACTTTTGGCCCCCTACTAATATAAAGTCTGACAAGATCTACGAATGAGGCATACATAACCATTGTACAAAAAACAGAAAAGAATCCAAAGTTCCTTCAGTCATATCAGCCCATGTTCTAACACAATCTACAAGCCAAGCTTTTCTCTAAAATACTATTTTGGGAGACTAGATATTCTCTTGCCTGACCTGATGCACCCAAATCAGATAGGGTTTGTTAGGGGCAGAGAAATGGGAGAAAATACCAAAAAGAGCTTACATATTGTGGACATAGCCCAGAGTAGCACTAAAGAGACAGACCTCCTGTCCTTAATTGCTGAGAAGGTATTTGACAGGGTAGATTGGTTATTCCTGGCAGACAACTTAAAAAAGGCAGGCTTCTGATAGAGACTTCTGGCTGCAGATTCCTCCCCTATTGAAAATTCCCTAGATGTCAGAATGGATCTGGAAACTTTTCAGCAGTTCTACTGCACTCCAGTAGGTGGCACCGTTCTGCTCTGGAAATTAATTGTAAAGCCTACCCTGCAGAACTTCCACTTGGTGGGATCAGTTTTTAGGTCTCGCCTAGCGTTACTGAGCACATGCTCAGCTCACTTGGCGAGATTTATTGTAAATGAGGAGTTTGAGAAAAGGGCTTGAAGCCCCGCCCATTATTTCCATTGGCCGGCGTCACTGTTTATGTGACACAGTGGCCTGCCATTGGAAATTAGGTGTTTGGGTTGCCTCCCTTTCGCTTTTTGTGCCAGCACACCCGGACTGGCTTGCCTGCTTTGCTTTTGCCGCAAAGCACGTTCTTATCTTTATGGAGCCATGTGTTTCTAAGTAGAAATACTTGGCCCCATAAAGACAAGAGATCCCCATGCTTTGGCTGCAGCGCTGTCCCCGCTTAGCTTCTCTGCCATTTCCTGGCTTTTGTTGTCTTTCACTGTCTGACTTTGCCATAACTTTCTATCTCCCCTTCTCTCTTACTTTCACGTTCAAACCTTGCTTCTGTAAGTCCCTTTCTTTCACCCCACTGGTCTTGTCGTTTCATTCGCTCTTTTGCCTTGCCTTCCTTACCTCCACTGCCTGGCTCTCTTTCCCTCCTTTTTCTCTAAATCTGTCTTGCGTTGTTTTTCTCTTTTACTCGCTTTCTCTTGCTCGCTGCATCTTTACTGCATTTCCTACATTAGTACAGCCATCGCTCTCCCATTCTCACTGCAGCTGACGTACCTCAGTGTATACATTGGATAACAGGCTGTTTAGATGCACAGTCACCCCACAACGCACAGGTGCCAGTAAGGAAGAAGTGACCCTGGGCGCTGCGGCCTGCCGTGTTCGGGCCACGCGTTGTGTGTGTGTGGGGGGGGGGGCGAAGGCGCTGCTGACAGAGTGGAAAGTGCTTTTGAAAGCAGGGTGGAATTAGCGAGGTCGTGAGTCGGCAACGTAAGGTAAGACAATCCCAAAGCAAGCGGTGGATGTGTTTCTGCAGATTCCTACCTCCCCATCCATGCATGCACACCTTGAAATGGCATAAAAGGCCTGCAAGCTTGTTCCTCTGGAGACAAGAGGGTGTTATCACGCCGGACAGCTCGCCACCAAATGTCTGTCCAGGCCGCCGATCACTCGGGAGATTATTTGGATGCATTGGGGTACAGCTCCCTTTTTAGTAACCCAGAAAAAATTGTTCCTTCGCATAAGCTGCATATAAAGAAGGCTTTTTTAGATTCCAGAATAAAGCTTAGAGCTGAGGCAGAAGAGGCGAAAATTACGGTAAGAGCACACAATCTAATAGTAACCACTGATGGTATGGAGCCTTACTTGCGCCTAATGCACAATGCCCAGGAGAGGTATTTTATATGTCGTTTTAGGCTCAATTTATTACCGTTTTTATTAGCATCCCCTATGGGTTTTAATACTTCAATTGAGCAGAAGGGAGCCTGCGGCTGCGACAATAGGTCTCTGCAGGATTCCCTTCATTTTGTACTTTTATGTCCTATTTATTCGATGCTAAGGCGAACATTTTTAATCAGGGTTATTAAACGTGCTAAAATTAGACATGCCAAAACAGCTTTATTATTCTTGCAACAAGTCAATGACCCCTGGGTGTTATGTTGTGTAATTAACTTTATTAAAATTGCAGTGAGATTAAGGAGGTCCCTAGGGGATGAGTAAAAATTCTTGTGATCAGCCCTATATATTGTGTATAGTACTGCACTATGATTAGTTTTATACTATGTATTGGATTGTATTATGTAAACTGATTTTTATTAAATGTATTGCAAGTCGGGTTCATTGCGGATTTAATTGTTTTTTTAAATTGTATATAAACATGTGCTTTTATGATGGTTTTTAACCGTCGAATAAAGAACTCTTGACTGACACTCGGGAGATTATGCATACTACACTTCTGGAGGAGGGGACTTGGCAGTCATGAAAACTGAACTTTATTTTTCTTTTGTGAACCTACAGAACATTTCTCTCTCCCGAATCACTTCGAATCAAAATATGGGCAGCTGAGTAGTCGCAGTTTATAGCTGCATTAGCGAGGTCGTGAGTCGGCAGTGTAAGATAAGACAATCCAAAAGCAATGGGTGAACGTGTTTCTGCTGATGCCTCCCTCCCCAACCATAACAAAAGCAAGATGTGCCGGAAGGAAACATTCACATACTGATTTGCTTTTCCAACGGTGTCACATACATGAATACTTAATTATTTGTAGTCACAGGAATTCAATATAGGACAATATGAATGTATCAAAAGTATATAAGTTTTAATTCTTATTCCACATGTAACTTTTCTATTAAGTAAATGTCTGGCAACAAAATACTACCCATACAATCATAATACATTAAATGGTACTACGTAAAACACCTTTCGCATAAAATATGGACATTTGATTCAACCACATTCACGTGAATTAAACACAGTGCATTGGTAAATTAAACTCCAAATAATTTTGATATTTATGCAAAAACGGTGTCGCGCGTCGACGTTTCAGTCCTCCGGTGGTCTAGTAGATCCTTAGGACCATCTTCAGGACAAAACAGTTGCACAAGAGTATCTAATATATGAAAACAACAACAATGAACATAAATAATACCCTGTGATACAAAGAGAATTATGTAGTCTGCTCACACCACAAAGAAAAACAAATAGTGTCTTACCACCACTAAATCAAAACAAACAATCACCACATCACCACTCCAGGGCGTGATTCAAATTTACTGTGAATAACCTAACCATCCATTAAAGCCACATTTAAAAGTACAAATCACCCAACTGACTCATGCTACTTACACGTCTCACAAATTAGACCTAATCGCAGTCTGTAAGAGGAAATGGAAATGTCAGTATCCTGCACCAATGAGTTGGTGAAACCTAACTAATACACCACTGAAAAGATATTACTCACGTAAAAACAAGCCAGACTGGTCATCTAGAAGACAACAACATAAATCGTAATTACTAACAGATCCATAATTCTTATTATTCACCACCGCTAATGGAACACCAATGTATACAAAGAATTATAAAAAACACTCACGTAACGAAAAGCCACAATGCACCCTAAAATTACAAAATGTTACACAAAATTAGCATCATGCGTACGATACGCCAGAGTTTATATGTAGGTCAACAAGGTAAAGATCTACAATTCCTAGCTGATCAACTTACTTAAGCGGCAGAAGAACCGGCTTTGCTCAGTCCCGGGACGCCCGACAAACAGTTCAGGAATCGTCGGTAAGGTCGGTTGAGCCATCATTAAGACGCCAAGGAAACGATGACGTCAATGGGTAGGAACAGCAGCGGCCATATTGGAGTGGACCTAAAGTATCTGGCCGCATAGGCATATCCGAGTTCGAAATACTTTTAAACACATTCAAAAGTGACATAAACTGAATAATACGATTGCACAACATATTCATTACAACAAATACTGTCAGATCTGGGACAGCGACATTAACAACAATGAAGGGGCTAACTCATACAACGAAAACAGACACTCAGCCGAGTGTTCACTAAGCAGCCAGAAATAAGCAGGACCAAGACCCATATTTATGAAAAATTCTGAAAAATTATATATATAAAAAAATTATGAAAAATTAAAAATTACCATTAGTGAGTTATCAACAACTACTGTTGTCCTGGAAACACTCAGCCAAGTGTTTGCCAGGGCACCCAATATCTAATATCAGAAAATGGAAACTCAAGGTCACATATTTTACAGCTCAACTAGAATAAACGATATTATAAGGAAAGTCAACTATGTCTATACTGTACACCATAATTATCTTAAAGTAGCCAATGTATGCCATTCAATTAAAGCGTTCAATCCAGTTTCGACCGCGTTGCAAGACCAAATCCATTTATTCTCTTTCCCTCCCCAACCATGCATGCACACCTTGAAAAGCCATGCAAGCTTGTTCCTCGGGAGACAAGAGGGTGTTATCACGCCGGACAGCTCGCCACCATATGTTCGTCCAGGCCACCGATCACTCGGGAGATTATGCACACTCCACTTCTGGAGGAGGGGACTTGGCAGTCATAAAAACAGAACTTTATTTTTCTTTCATGAACCTACAGAACATTTCTCTCTCCCAATGCACTTAGAATCAAAATATGGGCAGCTGAGTAGTCGCAGTTTACAGCTGAACTATTTGAGACTGTCTGCAAACGTGCTCTCCATGGTTACCTCTTCTACTATTTCTCTCTTCTCCTTGTTCGATCCCTTTATCTCTTTTTTTCCTGTCTATCCTGCCTTTTTCGCCTCGCCGCTCATCTGTTGGTCTCGTCCACCCTCTGTCATTTTCTCCTGCCCTATCTTAACTTCTGTGTCTTTGTTTGCTGTCATCCCTTATTTCTCTCTCTCTCTCTATATATATATATATATATATATATATATATATATATATATATATATATATATATATATATATATATATATATATATATATTCTGTATTACCTACTGGCGGTTGCCAATAGGTAGTTATAGTTAGGACCTTGTTTCTATTCAAAAAGCATTTTTTCTTTTCCCATTCTCCAACTTAAAACGCGCCACGGGACGCATTTGCACAGTGGTAAAGGGAGGGGGTGGGGCCTGAGGTGACATGCGTGCAAACACGCACTGTGGCGCGTTTTAATTTGGGGAATTAATTCCCCTTCAATCCTGAGGGTCCCTGGGGGCCAACTAGCCCACCAGGTACCTCCAGTAAGCGCCACTGCGCTGCGTTGCAGAGAGGTGGCCCAGGCCATGCCCCTTTTTACATCTTTCTGCAATGCTGCTCTGTGGTGCTTATTGGAGGTACCTGGTGGGCTAGTTGGATCCCAGGGACTCTCAAGATTGAAGAGGAATTAATTCCCCAACTTAAAACGCGCCACAGGACTCATTTGCACAGTGGTAAAGGGAGGGGGTGGGACCTGAGGTGACATGTGTGCAAACACGCTCTGTGGTGCGTTTTAAGTTGGGGAATTAATTCCTCTTCAATCCTGAGGGCCCCTGGGAGCCAACTTGCCCACCAGGTACCTCCAGTAAGCGCCACAGACCTGTGTTGCAGAGAGGTGGTCCAGGCAAAGCCCCTTTTTACACCTCTCTGCAACGCAACTCTGTGGCGCTTACTGGAGGTACCTGGCGGGCTAGTTGGACCCCAGGGATCATCAGAATTCAAGGGGACTTAAACCCCCAACCTACAACGCGCTAGGGGGTGCATTTGCAGAGTGGTGGAGAAAGGGGGCATGACCTTTGTCTACCTCTCACCAATCCCACTGCTTGGGGCTTACTGGAGGTAAGAGGTAGGCTAGTTGGCCCCTAAAGGACCCCCAGCAGCGAAGGGGACTTCAAACCCCATCCAAGAGCGTGCCAGATAGCGCGTTTGTAGAGTGGTGGGCAAAGTGGGCCTGGCCTGGTACGAGTACTTACCAGTGCTGCTGTGTGGGACTGACTGGAGGTAATAGTTTGGGAAGTTGGCCCCCAAGGATGTCCTTGGGGGCCAACTACCCCTCTTGTTACCTCCAGTAAGTCCCAAACAGTGGGATTGCTAAGACATCTTCGGAGGCCATGGGCCCCTTTGTCTACCACTCTGCATACGTGCGTCGTGGCAGACTACAGGACGGGGGATGAAGTCCTATTTAGTCATGAGGGAGTTTGGGGGCCAAGAATCCCTCCTGGTACTTCCTGTAAGTCCTACACAGCAGAATTCCTGAGCGTTGGTTGGACGCCCAGCACCCTTTCTTCACCACTCTGCAAACACGACTACTAGTTAAAGTAGCATATTTCTGCACCTCTGACTTAGAGGTAGTTTTAATCCCTGTGCCCTATTATGTACTAGGGCCTTACAGAGGAGGTCATGCTAATCACAGAGGTACCCCAACGCATAGTGTTCCCTAGTGTATGTAGGTGTTTACACTGTATTCTAAGTGTCTTTTAGCATAGCACTGGCTCTAGACCTGGTTAGTCAGAGTTAGTTACCACCAGTTGTGGGCACAGGATGATTTTGCAACAAGGCCACTTTCTGCTCCTCTGTTGGTTCTTTCTGCACATGGCTTGCTACTTCCTGTACTTTTCTTTGTCTTTGTGGACTTCTGTTTCTTCTTTCTGCATTTCTTTTGCTTCTTTCTGTGTGTTTTTTCTTCTTTCTTCATATGTCCTACCTCTGTAGGCATGGTTAGAAACTAGCATTTAAAAAACCTTTGAAATTCACTTAAAAAAACATAGGTTTCAGGCACGTTATAGTTAGAAATTAACCTTTAAAAAACCTTAGAAATTCACTGAAAAAACCATAGGTTTCAATCACCTTGTAGTTAGAAATTAGCATTTAAAAAACCTTAGCAATTCACTGAAAAAACTATAGGTTTCAGGGATGTTATAGTTAGTTGGACTTTTTACTCGTACAAAACCAATGAAATTCGCCGTTATAGTTTGTTCAGCTAACTATAACTTGCGCGCCCGCAATGCACTGCTGATGACGTCACTTATTACATCACTCATGACATGGTCAGTGACATCACTCATGACATCACTGATGACACCTCAAATTACATCACTGATGACATCATCCAGTGAATGTGTGTTTTTCTCAAAATTAAATATTTTTTATATATGTATATCTCAAGGTCGATGGTAGAATAAATGGGTATATAAGTGTCTAAATGGATGATTTTTTTAGTGTAAAATTGATTGTATAACGGGCGCGCGAGTTATAGTTAGCTGAACTAACTATAACGGCGAATTTAATTGGTTTTGTACGAGTGAAACGTCCAACTAACTATAACGTCCCTGAAACCTATGTTTTTTTCAGTGAATTGCTAAGGATTTTTAAATGCTCATTTCTAACTATAACGTGCCTGAAACCTATGTTTTTTTGGAGAATATATTTATATTGTCATCGCCATCCTCGCTTCTCTTCCTTTCTCTTTTCTCTATCATGCTCTCACCAGACTACTTCTGTTTCTCTACCACACCTGCTCCCAGAATGTGGCCACTTTCTTTACATTCTCTGATCTCCTCTTTTGCCTAATCTCTCACTGCCTTTCTCCCTGTTTCAATCCTGCATTGCTTCTCTGCCTGCCTCTATCAATTTATTTTCTCCTTGACTTTTCTACGTTTTATGGTCTCAATCTCTGTGCCTCTCTCCAGACTGCCAACCCATCGTTCTTTTTATTTCTCACTCCCCACCATCACTGCCTGCCTCTGCTTTTCGTTGCCAAAACACAATTTGCTCTTGAGTATCCATTTCGAATCTCGCATCCAGCAGTAATGTTTTATTAGAAATCATGCAGCAATTCGTTTAATCAAACCGTGGGGAAATGTGTCACTAGCTCAGCCATTTTAATTCCAGGCTGTGTGTTTATCCTGGCCCTATACGGAACTTTTAACTGTCCGGCTTCACGGAGGTCCCCCCAAACAACCCTTTCTCACATTGGCTCAGGGGAGTTCGGGTATACACACTACTTAATCAGCTATAGTCAGGGCTTTAAGTGGGGGAGGGGCTGAGCCCCCCCAGTTTTTTTAGGGGGCATCGAAAGGGGGCTCTAGGGGGCTCTATTTTCGGGCCTCAAAGGTCAACGGTAGGGTGAGCAGACGTCCCGATTTTTGTTTGGTGTTACTAGTGTGGGTAACATGTCTTGGTAGTGAAATACTGCCAATTTTGTTTTTCACTATTGAAAGGCTATCTTGCCCATAGGATAACATGGGGGATGCTGTGGGACATGTTTATCTGCATATATTCTATTAGCAATGCTTCTACCTTAAACATCTACCTGCAGCAGCATTTTTGGAAATGAAAGTTAACCAGTGAGCATCTATTTCGGCCTGCTGGAGCTGGGAGAAACAAATTCCCTTGGCGTAAAGACAGCTCTCCTAAGCTACTTCCAAAAAGTTGGACTCACAAAATGTCTGCTACATGATATCTTGATTGCAGTATGTTCAGATGGAGCAGCAGTAATGTTTGGTAAAAAAGGAGGAGTAGTAGCATTGCTGAAATCAGAATTTCCAAATCTTGTACTGACATGGCACTGTTTGGCTCACAGACTAGAACTTGCTGTGGCAGATACAGTTGATGAGGTTGCCAGGGTCAATCACTTCAAGATTTTCATGGACTCATTGTATGCCACATACAGCATGTCACCACAAAAACAGAGAGAGCTAAATCTGGCCGCCAGCGAGCTAGTGTACAGCTTCAGAAGATAGGGAAAATGCTTGATACTAGATGGGTAGCATCCAGTTACAGATCTGTGAAAGCTGTTTGGAACTGCTTCCCTGCCTTGTGCAAACATTTTGAGAATGCTTCTAACGACCCATCCAGACCCATAAGAGACTGGAGTAAGTATGAAGGTCTCTTGAAGAAGCTTGCATCCTATTCTTTTATCAGAGATTTGGGGGTAATGTATGATGCACTTCAAGAGCTCAAAGACTTCTTACTCTCCTTACAGAGGAGGGACATTACAATTGTTAATGCCCACAGACTTTTGGTTAGTCAAGTACGTATATTTAGAGCAATGAAGGACTCACAAGGGGAGTTTGCTTCTGCGGCTCAGAGAGCAATTGACGAGGGCAAATTCAAGAATGTTCCTCTTTTCCATGGTAGAAGTAACTCTGTTGCCCTGAATCCAAATCAGTTTTACCAAAGTCTGTCTGTAAATATCAATAAACGATGGGCCCCGGATTCTGAGAAAGAACTTATAGCCAGCTTCAGTGTGCTAGATGCAGGCAACTTGCCTTCTGGTGATGAATGCATTCTTTATGGTGAAACAGAGATCCAGAAACTGTGTTCAGAGTTTCAGCTGCCAGCAAGAGATACTATCCAAGCTTTCAGACTTTTCAAAGATTTCGGTGGAAAGAAACCCTTGAAGCATTATAAAAAGTTAGTAGTTTTCACGGAAACCCTGCCAGCAAGTAATGTGGATTGCGAGAGAGGTTTCAGCGCAATGAACTTAATTGCTAGTCCAACAAGGCCCTCTCTTCTTGTAGAGACCATTTTTTCATGCTTATGGGTAAAACTCAATGGTCCTCCATTTGAAACACTTGACGCAAAGCTGTATGTAAAGAGTTGGCTGGTAGAAGGTCTGCTGAAGAAAATTGTTGTGAGAAACCCCAACAAAATAGACAGTGAATATCTTCAAGGGTTTTGGGAAATCCTGCAATAGATTTCTAAGTAATGTAAATAATTTTTACATGTTTTTTTAAAGTGTTTGGTATTTTATGGCTTATACTTAATAAATATACTTTTTTGCCTATTTTATTATCCTTTGCTGGATGCGACTTCATGATTTTCTTAAGCACACAATGCTAGTTATCTTGATTTAGACCACGCCCCTACTTGGATAGGCCACACCCCTTTAAGAAATTTGTCACGTCCCTTTTAGAGCACCCCCAGGTTTGTTTTCCCACTTAAAGCTCTGGCTATAGTGCACGTGCTCTCTGGAGGGTCTGCCTGCACTCTGTGCCTACATCAGATGGGGAGATGGCCTGTGTCACCCTATTTGCGAGACATTGTCTACCTTCTCATTGGACACAATGCAGCACGTTATTTACCTCTTTCCCACTAGTAGACGACCCTCCCCTGCACATGGCCCCCTGGTGTCAAACATTGCGTTGATGCCTTTTGAGGAAGTTAGACTTCCTGGGGTTCATCTTTTACAAACTGTGGTAGAGCGGAGCCCTACTGAGGATACCACTGTTTCTTCAGAAACTCCCTGAGTTCACAGTCACAAACTCTGACTGCCATTTTACTTCTGTTGCTAAAAGAAGGTAGTATATTTGGTTTTCCAAGGGGTAGGTCAGCTGTCCCTGCGTGAGACCACTGTCCGCAGTCTGGAGAGACGGATTCGAGGGAAGCTAGCAGACACTGCGTGTGACTGCTCTTCGCGCATTCTGGAGAGAGGGAGGCCAGCGGTCACTGCGTGAGACAACTCTGTGCGCATTCTGGAGAGGGGGAGGGAAGTCAGCTGACTGCGTAAGACCAGTCTTTTGTGCAGCCCCGACCACGGGTCATGCTGGGGGAGGGAGGACCGCGTTCCCTGGGTGAGGGCTGTCTGTGCGCAGTCAGGTCTGAGTGAGACCATGAGAGGCCAGCGGTCACTGCGTGAAAGGGCAGCCGGATGCGCGTGAGACGCAACGGTACCGCCAGACCACTCTGTGCCAGTCTAATGTTAGGGGAAGGCCAGCAGCCACTGTGTGAGGGCACCCTGTGCGCAATCTGGAGAGAGGGACACGTGAGGCTAGGGAAAGCCAGCGGCCACTGCGTGAGAGTGCAGTCACTCTTTTTTTTTTGTTTGTTTTTTAAAGCAGATTTATATAGCGCAAACTCGACCCAAAGGTATTGGAGCGCTTTACATGAGAACCAGTTATTTTACACAAGGACACATTCAGGCACGGAGAGATTAAGTGATTTGCTCAGAATCACAGGATGTGGACGCGACCCAGAGGCTCGAACCTTGGTTTCCAGCACCAAAGTCGGCAATCTAGCCAGCAGACCACATCCTCTCCTCATCTTCTGTTCTGTGGAACAGAAGAGTGCAAACAGGTCTGTGAGAGGGAAAGGAGGAGTGACAGGCAGGTCATGCATCTATGTGTAAGTCTCATTCATTGATGCAGCCCTATTAAACTTTCATGCAGCCAGCCATCTTGGCCATCCCCTCCTAAGATTACTGGGTGGTCTCACTAACGCTGCGTTTTAGTGTAGAATCTCTGCAGCTACCCTGTATTTATTGTAACCCCAGGCTTTGAAAAGTCTTTGTGCTGTCGTCCATGGCAGGATTTTAGCCCTACTAACTAGAGGCATTAAAGGATGCTCTCATTTGAATAGACTACTGAAACCCATGCATATTTTCTCCTTTAAATGTCAATTTGGAGCTTTTTAATGAACATAACTTCTGTATTTAACATTTTAGTGTGTGCATGCCTTGGTTGTATTGTACTTATTGTACGTTATTATAGTATTGGTACTATAATAAAGGGAAGCGACACATACGGTGACCTGCCTGGAGCCCTCCTTAAGTTGCTGCGACACCACAGTGCCTATAAATCAACAAGCATTTGCAATGCAATAGGTCTCGCATTTACGCAAGTTTAAGCTATTAGCATTGTAAATGACAATGCCTTTTATTTATGTTTATAAAAACGAAAACAAAAATAAAAGGCATTGTTATTTGCAACGTCAATAGCTCAAACTTGCACAAATGCAAGACCTATTGCATTGCACATGCTTGTTTTCTGTGCCACAAGATGCGGATCCAAAGCTACCTGTCATCTCTTTGAGTCCCCTAAGTCTTCCAAATTTTTTGGTGTCTTCAAGAAATGTCACCTCCCAAAATGGCAGGTTTTAAACCATGTAAGGACTGTTGCAAACAAATGTCTGTGATAGAGCGTCATTAGATGTGTCTGGTGTTGAGTCATGATTCTAAGGCTTGCAGTCATTGCGCGTCAATGAACCCAAAGGCCATGCAAAAGTCTGAGGCGAAAGCACCGAAGACTTCGTGACTAGATTGGTCTAAGTCAAACGTTTGATCCTGGTCCTGTTGCAGATCCAGAAGTTGCAGGAGTCATTCCAGAGGTTGGTCTTCATCTCAATCAAAGTTGTCGGGTAAGTCAAAGACAAAGCATAATAAATCAAAGTGGGACTCTGCCCCTTCCCACACTCACATTCTTCTGAGAAGGAGCAACACCATACATCTCGGTCTTGCTCCCAAAGTTGTTCAGCGCTGAAGTCTATCCAACAACTTGTTCCAGCACAACTTGAGTTTCCAAGGCTGTCCACCACTCCAAAACAGATTGAAGAGTTTTTTGAGCCCCTGATCCAACTCTTTGGATCCTTGCCAACTCCTTGTGGTGCGCCTTCAAAGTGCATGGAGTTGAGAGGTTCTCCATCTGAAACACTGCTGGCGGATTTGCCCATGGACACCCTGAGACCATCACAGGGCCTCCTCCAGCTCCAGTTTTAACCCCCTTCTGCTGACACAGTCCACGCCAGTTTCTGGAACTTCAACGCCAGAAGACGAGGTACCTATTGCAATCTATTGTACTGACTCTGAGTCAGTGCAAGTTCAACCTCGACCGAAGGTGGACCTGGCTGTTGTTGAGGCACTACTTCCTCCACTCAACCTGTCACTTCCAAAAGGGAGAACGCATACTCTGCATTCCCAGTTTGGCACGGATTCGGACCATGATTACAGTGCTGCTGATGGAATTGGATAGACATACCATGAAGATAATTGGTATGATGACCTACAAGAGGCTAGTGGCCTTGATAGCTCCTCTGAGTCGTGGATCCTCTCACCCCCTTGTCCTGCCACTAAAGAGAGCACTTCTTACACATGGTATGTGTAGGGCAGTCAAAGTCCTTGATCTCCAGCTCTCCACTTTTGAGGTCAAGACCAATGTCCTGACAGAAGTTCTCTGCCGAGGCAGGCATCCACTTTGCCCCTCATGCCTCCCAATGAGGTACTTAACAGATACCTTGTTGAGTGCATGGGGCCATACCTTGCTCTGGCCCCCAAGTCAACTTCTAGATCGTAAGACACCACCACCCTGCCCCGGGCGACCCTGTGGTTTTATCTCAGTCCCCCTTCCCCTAAAAGCTTGGTGGTGCAGGCATCTACAAGCAGGACAAACCCAAACATATTTCCACCCACTCCCCCTGATAGGGAGTCGAAAAGAGTGTAGACATTTGGAAAGAGAGTCTTCTCATCGACCAGCTTGGCACTTATATCAGTGAATGCCAGCGGCCTCCTGGGGCGCGATTCCCTCACCATTTGTGATTCGGTGACTCAAGTTCTACAGGTGTTCCTGAAGATCTCAGACCTGTCCTTGCCCAGACTAAACAGGGCAGTCATGAGGCGGCCAAGTTAATAACTTGTGTCGCTTGAACATGAACAAATGGGCTGGCCATATTGGGCGGGCCATTGGCACTAGTGTCTCCATGTACTTGGCTGCGGTCCACTGATTTTTCAGGCGATATTCAGATGTCCCCCATGGATATGCCCTTTGATGGGACTCGCCTGTTTTGGGACAAGGCAACAGAACAGTTCAAGGAGAGGAGGGCCACGGCACGCTCCTTGGCCATATCTGCCACACCTTTCCAACTGCATCAGCCCTATCTTTCTCAGCTTCAGCAAAAGCACACCAGAACGGCCGCCAATGCAACCTCAACAATGTGCCTAGCAGTTTCACGGTCGAGGCCTAGGGGCTCACTGCCCCTGTAATCAAGGTCAACACGCTGCCCAGTCCACTGTCCCCCCTCTACCCCTACCTACCAAGCCCCTTTAGCATGCCCTTAGCGGGCACAACTACCTGCAAGGAGGCAGGATCTAACTTTTCTTTTCTATTTGGGGGCCGTAACATCAAACAGGTGGGTCCTGCAAATTGTTCAGAATAGGTATGTCATACCCGTTCTTTCCATGTTGATGCACATCCACAGCCCCCTTCAACGGCTGAGAGAGAACCATCTGTCCATTTTGCGGCAGGAAGTGCAAGCACTCTTGGCCAAAAGGACAATCAAGAAGTTGCCTGCACCAGAAGAAGGTTGTGGTTATTATTCCTGCTACTTTCTGGTGCCAGAGAAGAGTAAAGGCCTTTGTCCTATTTTAGACCAATGTCCTCTCAATCTCTTCCTCTGGAAGAAAAAATTCATGAAGCTCACACTGACCCAGGTCTTGTCTGCTCTGGACACTGCATGGTGGTGTTGGACCTGCAGGACGCTATTTCCATATACCCATCCTGCAGGCCCATTGGCGCTACCTGCGGTTTGTGGTGAGACATAAGCATTTCCATACCTATGGGGTGCTGTGCTCCCTTTGGTCTCACCAGCACCCCATAGGTATTCACTAAAGTGATGGCAGTAGTGGCAGCACACTTTCAGATGTCATGTGTTCCAGTTTTTCCCTACCTCGTCAACCGGCTGTTGCAGGTGAGCTCACCCCAAACAGTTGTCAGCCACCTCCAGACTACAGCTAACCTCCTGTCATCTTTGGGGTTCACCATCAACGTGCTGTCACACCTGACTCCTCAAAAGTTCCCCTTCATCTGAGCCATTTGGACACAATTCGGTTTCGTACCATTCTCCTGGAAAGGACATTCAGGCTATGATCCGGATCTTTCAACCTTATTTCTGGATTTCAGCGAGGGTGACTGGGTGGCTGCTGTGCATGATGGCCTCCTGCATCCTGCTGGTCAAGCAGCCCAGGTGGCATATGCAGGCTCTGCAGTGGGATCTGATGTCTCAGTGGGCCAACATCGAAGGAACCTCTTTGACAATGTTCAGATTTTAAAGGAGTCTTTAAGAAATCTGCAGTGGTAGTTGTTGGACTGCGATTGGGTCTGCGGCACGCCCATCTCCCTTCCCAACCCAGAGCTAACAGTAGTGACCAATGCATCACTTCTGAGTTGTGGTGGCCATCTGTTAGAGGTGGAGCTCAGAGACTTATGGCAGAGTCCTGGCTCCATATCAACCTTCTGGAATTGAAAGGCATCTACTTGGCTTTGAAAGGGTTCCTTCCGGCCATCACGGAGAGGATGGTTCAGGTGCACACAAACAACACCACCGCCATGTGGTACTACAACAAATAGGGCAGAGTGGGATTCACAGACCAGGTGCCACGAGGCCCGCTCCCAGTAGCAGCTCCTACCGGATGGGAGTGGTGGGGCAGGAAGGGTGGGGGGATGAAAAAGTTTTTTAAAAATACACTTACCTGGCTACGGCTGGTCGCCACCTGTTCTCCGCCCTCTTCATCTTCGGCAGGGCCATCGCCTTTCCTCTGTCCTCTTCATCTCGAGTCCGGTAGCAGGAAGCACCTGGTCTCCCAGGCTCCCCACAGCCAAACACAACGCAGCAATGCAGCTTTGTGATTGGTCTGAGCGCCTTGGGTCGGTGCTCAGACAGGCAGTGGGAGCCTGGGCATGTTTTTGACCCAGGCTGTAATGCAACCTGGTGAGGAACATGCAAAGTGCGCATGAGGCTCTGGCTGACCCGAGACAGCTGGCCAAAGCTCCATTCGCACTTAGGGTGCGCCCACCACTCCTCCCCCTGCAGTGCTCTGGCATCATGGAGCCTAGCTCGGCCTGCACATAACCACCTGAACCACTGCAGTAGGAAAAATAAAATGATAACGCTGTGTTATTATCATTTTATTTTTTCTTCTTGAACTGCTCGGAGAGTAGTGGGGCGACACTCCTCCACTTTAGCGGAGGAGCCTCCGCTGCCTGCCTATCTGGAAATGGCTGGACCACCAGGGAATTTTCCTGATGGTAAACTACCTGGCAGGATCGTTTAATGCCAGGGCAGACAAGCTCAGCTGTTGACACCTAGTGGCAGTTACACCAGGAGGTGATGCACAGGCTCTTTCACAAATGGGGAGAACTTCGGCTTAAAAATGTGCATTGTCAGCGTGTTGCCGATGCCACTAACCTGTTGTTAGACTCAAGGCTCAATCCACAGGAGTGACGAGAATTCTCCCAAACTCCTTTGAACAGTCCAAGGATGAGCACATAAATTAGTCTCACACCCTTATACTGTTCCTTGGAGATGTGGGGATTCGAAGCCAAGGTGGAGAGTCTTCTTATCCCCCAGCCGGTTTCCCTCAAGGTGGACCAGAAATCAGGAGGGTCTAACCTACAGGGAGACACAAGATAAACAAATATAAAAATCCTTTATCTCTCCCACCCAAGTAGTATAGAACAAAGGTAGATTCAGTGCACGCTCTACAGAAACGCACTTTTCTCTTACCGGCTGGACATCCCTTGATGTCTTCTAAGAAATCCAAACGGTGGTCAGGAAAGTAGGTAAATACGTCTTTACCTATCTAAGTCACAAGGCACTCCTGTGAGTTCCAACAAACAAGGAAATAAGGGAGGGTAGACAAATTATCGGACCATAACCTCCAGCAGAGGTCTACTGCAGGAGTCTTGTGTAAATAACAAGGAAAAAACGGTTTTAAATTGAGCACAGCGTAAAAAAGAAGTATCAGGCTCTACCAAGCCTATCCTAAACAAAACTTAATCTATCTAGCTGTGCTAGATAGGGGGTGAGAGAATCAAGGAAATACAGCGGTTATAGAGAAACGCTGTAGCGTAATTTATGTTCAGGAGAAGTGGCTGTGTTGTTGGCAAAATACAACAAGCATTGGAAATGCAATAGGTCTCGCAATAGAAAAGTTTGAGTTTTTGGTGTGGTAAATTTAAATATTATTTACATTTTTTTTATGTTGTGCAAATTATAAAAGTTTTTTTTGTTATTATAAATGCCAATAGTTATAAAATTATCAAATGTGACATCTATAGCATTAGTAAAGGTACATGTTTAGTTTTCCCCTGTCTTAGATGTATTGATCTGACAAATCACAATGTTTCAAAAATTACTAGCTTTGTTATTTACAATGCCAATAGTTTTATCTTTCGCAAATGTGACACCTATTGTAACACAATATGCGTTGTAGCACTGAGTGGTATTTGGAGTGTATGTTGCATTGAGCGTAGTGTAATTATGTGGCGTGTAATTATGTGGCACTGAGTGGTATTTGGAGTGTATGTTGCATTGAGTGCAGTGTAATTATGTGGCGTGTAATTATGTGGCACTGAGTGGGATTTGGAGTGTATGTTGCATTGAGTGCAGTGTAATTATGTAAATTGTAATTATGTGGCACTGAGTGGGATTTGGAGTGTATGTTGCATTGAGTGCTGTGTAATTATGTGGGGTGTAATTATGTGGCACTGAGTGGTATTTGCAGTGTATGTTGCATTGAGTAGAGTGTAATTATGTTGCGTGTAATTATGTTGCACTGAGTGGTATTATGAGGAGTGTATGTTGTATTCAGTAGAGTTTAATTGTGTGGCTTGTAATTATGTGGCACTGAGTGGTATTTTGTGGAGTGTGTTGCATTCAGTCAAGTGTAATTATGTGGTGTGTAATTATGTGGCACTGAGTGGTATTTGGAGTGTATGTTGCATTGAGTGCAGTGTAATTATGTGGCGTGTAATTATGTGGAACTGAGTGGTATTTGGAGTGTATGTTGCATTGAGTAGAGTGTAATTATGTTGCGTGTAATTATGTGGCACTGAGTGGTATTATGAGGAGTGTATGTTGTATTCAGTAGAGTTTAATTGTGTGGCGTGTAATTATGTGGCACTGAGTGGTATTGTTTGGAGTGTATGTTGCATTGTAATTATGTAGCATATAAGTATGTGGCACTGAGTGGTATTGTTTGGAGTGTATGTTGCATTGTAATTATGTAGCATATACGTATGTGGCACTGAGTGGTATTGTGTGGAGTGTGTGTTGCATTCAGTAGAGTGTAATTATGTGGTGTGTAATTATGTGGCACTTAGTGGTATTTGGAGTGTATGTTGCGTTGAGTGCAGTGTAATTATGTACAATATAATTATGTGGCACTGAGTGGTATTGTGTGGAGTGTATGTTGTGTTCAGTAGAGTGTAATTGTGTGGTGTGGGTTCATTGACATTAAGTAAGGCAATGGCTGAAGAAGTGCAAGAGAGAGGGGGAAGGAGAGAGAGAGGGGAGTGCAAGAGAGAGGGAAGGGGAGAGAGAGGGGAGTGCAAGAGAGAGGGGGAGAGAGGAGTGCAAGAGGGAGAGGGTAGTGGGAGAGAAAGAAGATGAGGAGAGCGCTGGAAGAGGGAGAGAAAGAGGGAGTGTGAAGAGGGGAGAGAGAGAAGAGGAGGGAGAGGGTGGGAAGAGAGGGAGGGAAGGAGCGAGAGGGGTGGTAGAAAGAGTGGGAGATAGAGGGAAGAGAGGGAAGTGGGAGGGAGAAGAGGGAGGGTGGAACAGAGAGAAAGAGGGAAGAAGAAGAGAGCGTGGGCGAGAGACAGAGGGAAGATGGAGAAAGGGAGGGAGGGGGGATGGAGGGAGAGATGAGGGAGTTATTGAGTGAGTGTGTGTTTTTAGTTAAGTTATGCTGAGTGTTTTCCCGGCACTTTCTGCACTCTGTAGTAAGATTAACTCGAAGCCTTCAGGAGGAACAGGAGAAATGAAACAGAGGCTCAGAGACAAGGGAAAAGAACAGATATGGGACTGAGGAAGAAAGGGCAACCTTTAGGGATGGAGTGGTTTGTCTCCAAAAAAGGTATGATCTTGTCTGAAGCCTGGGTGTTGCTGAGAGTTTTGTTCTGCGCAAGTCTTTGCCTAGATCTCACATAAAGTGTTTTATGTCTGTAATTAGTCCTTCTCATTAATACACTTAAAACGTTTTAGTGAAAAATAAATTATCATTTTATGAATCAGTTGTTTCCTAATAGGCAGATACCCCATTAACATGTGAAATAAAATACATACAATATTGCACGTGAGGTGATTGCATATGGAGGAAGGAACTACACGTACCCACAGATGTCAGTGAGAAAAGTTCACTCGTGTGTGCATTAAATGTGGGCAGATCTATATTACAAGGATAGAAATCTGACCACTGTGCTATGGTTTTACTCCGAAATATTTTTCGAGGGGGCGGTGTGGCGAGCAGTGAATTGCAGGGGGCAAGCGTGATTAAGGACAGCTGGAAGCCGTGCCACAATGTAGGGTTTCCTCTGGTTTAATGTTGTACCTGATAAAGTGAGACAGAGAACCCAGCCGCAGAGCCAAGCTAAGCCCACCCCCTCCTCACCCGGGCTGTGCCCACTGGGCGGATATACTTGGACCACGACATCGGTGTTTGTAACAGAGACCGGTCATACACTCGTCACACACCGGCTGCCATTAAAATGCCATTAACCCACCTTGACCAGCACTGATCAGCACGGCACATGCTTAATTTTCCTAACACAAAATATAGCGCTTCCGCGTCTAGTCAAGGGTGCCTAGCGCTACATAACTGTAATTTCAATGCAGTTCAATACAGCGCCTAGGCGGATGCCATCTTATTTCAGGAAGATTTGGAAATAGATAGTATTTCCAGGAAACCTGTTGTAAGCATATCGATGTCAACTATATCATGAGGCAAAGAGATGGTCACGAGACGTCCTCGGGTTCCGGGAGGCGCGTGCTGACTCCTGCCTGGCGATGTACCCGTGGGAGAAGATACTGCATCGACGCACGATTTAAAATGCTGGAAGAGAGAGGCTTAGATAGAGAGCAACGGAGGCCTGGGTAGGTTAAACAGAGAAGGGCAGAGAGAGAAACAAAGAGAGGTAGAAAGGGGAGGTAACAAGAGAGAGAGAGAAAACGGGCAAGACATGCAAAAAGAATTGGAGAAAAAGAACAAGGGAAGTAAGACACAAATAAAGCTCGATTTTAAAAGGCAAGAGTGTTAGATTGAGAGCGAAGAAAGGGTAAAATGGAGAAAGTGAAATATGAGCAAAGAGAAATAAGTACGGGAAATGCAAGCGGCGGGGGGGCGGGGTGCAGATCCCTTTAAAGTAGCTCATGGCCTCGCGGCCCTGATAGTGAAAGCAAAGCAATTAGGGGGGAGGTGGGAGGGAGGCTGATGGCTTTGATGTGTGAGCGCACGCTGATAAGCTTGTGGGAGGGAGGCTGGGCTGCCTTTGATTTGGTAATGCGAGGCAGGCAGGCAGGCGGCTGGTGGCATTGTAGGGCTCAGAATGAGAAGCAGGAGGAACAAGCAATAGCGACTCTGTAGACATAACATCATTTTACTTAATATACCTACATTTCTGTTCCACTAAAGAAAAAGTGTATACTTTTCAGATCACGTTAAATTTTGTGGCTATATTTATTTTATATATTCGCCCAGTCTACGGTATGAAATCAGGTGACGTGTGTGCTTCTTGTCCATTACAGCACTCTAATTTCATGTGTTCCCTAAATACCATGCGGGGCAAAAAATTAAGCGATCTAAAATAAAAGACAAGAAGGAGATGCATTCTGTTTCTACTTCGCTCGGATAAGCGCGTCAGCAAAACATATCGCGTTGTTTCATATAATTACATTATGTGATATTGACACGCCAGGGCGCAGATAAGGAAAGTGAGGCGGTCGGAGAGACAGGGTTAGAAATACAGAAGGAAGTAACGGAGAGAGGCATCGAGAGACAGAGTTGGAGGAGCGAGAGACAGGGATAGAAAGACAGAAGGAAGTAACAGAGAGAGGCATCGAGAGACAGAGTTGGAGGAGCGAGAGACAGGGATAGAAAGACAGAAGGAAGTAACAGAGAGAGGCATCGAGAGACAGAGTTTGAGGAGCGAGAGACAGAAATAGAAAGACAGAAGGAAGTAACAGAGAGGCCTCGAGACTCGAGAGACAGGGTTGGAGGAGCGAGAGACAGGGATAGAAAGACAGAAGGAAGTAACAGAGAGAGGCACTGAGAGACAGAGTTTGAGGGGCGAGAGACAGAAATAGAAAGACAGAAGGAAGTAACAGAGAGGCATCGAGACTCGAGAGACAGGGTTGGAGGAGCGAGAGACAGGGATAGAAAGACAGAAGGAAGTACAGAGAGAGGCACAGAGAGACAGAGTTTGAGGAGCGAGAGACAGAAATAGAAAGACAGAAGGAAGTAACAGAGAACAAGACGGAGGGCATTGCTGTGGGGAGGGGGAGGAGAAATGCGACACGGGGCAGAGCAGGGAGAGCGGCGAGTGTGAAGCAGCAGGGGCCTTTGAAGTGAAGCTAAGCTTCACTTCAAAGGAGTGGGAGGAGTGCTGCTGGGGAACAGATGGCGATTTGATGATGTGCATGCGCATTTTAGGTCAATGCGCTTGCGCATTGACCTAAAAGCGCACGGGCACAGCATCAAATCGCCAGTCTAGGTAAACCTTGTTTAAGCCCCTATAGTCTCGCTCAATGCGCATGCGCATTGAGAGGCGAGACCTAAAAAGGTCTGCCTCTTAAATCAAGGGGATTACGGGAGCTTGAGTTTAATTAACGCGGCTGCGGGTAAAACACTACCTTACCTGCGGCGGCGAAAGTCAGAGTGAAACATCTGGCAGTTTCAAAGGTAGCCGCTGCGGGAGTCAATAAGTCCGCCAGGGCCACAGAGGGAATTCACTGAAGCAGCGGGAGTCGAGAAAACCGCCGCAGCCACTGCGGGAGGTAAAAGAAACTGCAGCGTGCAAAGGATTGCTGAAATCACTGCTGGAGCTAGACAGGAATGAAGGACCCGGCTGAGGGGAGAAGTACCGAAGAGTCCAAATACCGGGAACACATGGTAAAAGTGAAAAAGGACGCTGCGGTTGATCGCTAATGAGCTAGCTGGATGCTAGAAAACTGGAAGGGGTGTGGTACAGGACGAGATCTGAAGCCAAGCAACAACGCTTCGGGTACTCGGGATTTTAAAGCAAGGGAGTGCTAACAAACTCCACCTCTGGCAGCGCGGTGAGGAATTATCAATAAAGTGTTGTTCTTTCTATAGAGCCAGCAGTGACGTTTCCCCAGTATCCCAAGAGATCGTGCAAGAGGCTTGATGCCTAACAGTTCTCCCACCCAAAGGCCTATTCACAGGACGGGGTTTAGAAGGGTACAGGGAATGAAACCTCCAAACTAGAATTGGGGCATGTACGTTTTCAGCTGGTTCCCAAGATCGGTCTTCTGGGACATATCCCACCCAATCTATTAAATAGTGGAGTTACCCCTATGCCTCCGGGAATCTAGGATTCGTTTGACTTCATATTCCATTTCACCACCCACTAAGATAGGAGGAGGAGTGTTGTCAGGTTCCTGTGAGGGTATATATTATTTAAGCAAAGAAGTGTGGAACACTGGGTGGATCCGCATTTCATCAGGTAACTCTAGTCTTAGGGTAACAGGGGAAATAACCTTGTTGATAGGATAAGGGCCTATATAGCGGGGCTGTAACTTGCGCGGACCCTTGAGTCTTAAATTCTTAGTAGCTAACCAGACTTTGTCACCCACTTTATACATTGGAGCCGGACTGCGGTGTTCATCTGATTGTTGCTTCATTGCTTCTTTGGCTTTTTGTAATTCCTTTTTAGCTGATTTCCAAATGTCCAGGACAGTATGGTGATCTTGTACTGAAAGGATGTTCAACAAATGTAGGGGCAAGGGAAAGGGAGGAAGTCTGAGATGATGAGCATGAGCAAAGAAAAAGGGAGAAACCCCTGTGGATAAGTGAGTGGTATAATTGTATGCAAACTCCGCTATAGGAAAGGCCTGTACCCAATCAGAGGTGATAGTTGACAATAAACAGCGTAAATACTGTTCCACGGTCTGGTTGGTTCTTTCAGTCTGTCCATCAGTCTGCAAATGGTACGCTGTGGACAGTCTATGATCTATTCCCAAGGAGGTGCACAACCCTTGCCAAAATCGTGAAATGAATTGGGCTCCTCTATCAGTTATAATGACAGAAGGGATACCATGCAATCTAATTATCTGTTCAATAAACACCTGGGCCAATTCTTTGGAGGTAGGGAGCTTCTTTAACGGAATAAAGTGAGCCATTTTAGTGAACATATCTACAACCACTAATATGGTATTGTAGCCTTGCACTCGTGGTAATTCTGTGATAAAATCCATACTGACTGAATGCCAAGGAACGGATGGAATGTCTATAGGTTGGAGTAGACCTACAGGGGCCACGTGTAATGACTTCTGTCTAACACAAATAGGACATGATGCGACATAAGCCGAGAGGTCTTTATTCATGCCTCTCCACCAAATCCACCGTTGGCATGTCTGTATTGCCTTTTCTCCACCAGGATGTCCTGCAAGGGAGGTGTTATGACACCACTGGATTACCTTATGGTGTAGTTCTGCGTGCGGCACATTCAATGGGTTGTTGTGGAAGTACAACCCGTCTTTAATGCTGTGTTCTGGTTCTTTCATCCACTCTAGTGGAGAAATCTCAGAACAGGCGGTCATTAACTGGGTCAAAAAGGGAGGTGACAGGTCCCCTGTTTCGCCCACTCCTATGATCTTATGACAAGGGATGAGTGGAGGAGGTTCATGAGCTTTTATTCTTTTTCCCAATCCCAATCGGGATAATGCATCAGCCTTCCCTTGTTGGGATCCTGGTCGATATGTTATGATAAAGTCAAATTCACTAAAGAATAAGACCCATCTCATTTGTCTTGGTGTTAACGCCTTGGCCGACTTAAAAAATTACAGATTCCGGTGATCTGTGTAGATGGTAACAGTGTGAGGGGTTCCCAAAAGATAATGCCTCCATTCCTGGAAGGCAAGTTTTATAGCTAGAAGTTCCCGCTCCCAGATGGTGTAATTTTGTTCAGCAGGAAGAAGTGCCTTAGAAAAGAATCTACAGGGTGTAGACAGCCCGTGACAGGATTCCTTTGGGACAAAACACCCCCCAAGACATGTTGAGAGGCATCCGCCTCCACATAATAAGGTTGTGTGATGTCTGCGTGACGTATGATGGGGGAGGTGGTAAACCTCTCTTTGAGTTGAGCAAAGGCCTGCTCGGCTTCTTTAGACCAACTAAGGATAAATCCTTTGCGGAGCAACCGTGTGATGGGATCAATGGGATCTGAGAAATGCTCAATAAATCGTTGTTAAAAGTTGGCAAACCGTAGAAAGGATTGCACCTCCTTTACATTACTAGGGCTAGGCCACTTAACCAAGGCGTCAATTTTCTTGGGGTCCATATGTATACCTTCTGGTGAGATGACGAATCCTAGGAATTCCACCTTGTTCATATGGAATGTGCTTTTATCCAATTTAGCGAATAACTGGTTATCTCTCAATCTCTGCAGTATTTTCTTAACATGCTCAACATGTTCTAGTTCAGATTTTGGAAAAATCAAAATATCGTCTATGTAGACGATCACGAAAAGGTCAAGATATTCACGTAAAATGTCATTGATAAAGAATTGGAAGGCCGCAGGGGCATTGCAGAGACCGAATGGCATGACGCAATATTCGTACAATCCGAATTTAGTTCTAAAAGCAGTCTTCCATTCGTCTCCTTCCTTGATTCTTATCAGATGGTATGCCCCTCTAAGATCGAGTTTAGTGAATACCTTGGCCCCACGAACCTGGTCTGACAGGGCTGAAATGAGAGGCAGGGGATACTTATTTATTATAGTAACCTTATTCAAGGCTCTATAATCTAGACCCACCTTCACGTTTAGGAATAAAGAAAATGGGAGAAGAAACCGGGGAGGTAGAGTGTCTGATGAATCCTTTTTGTAGCATCTTTGTAATATACTTCTGGAGGTATTCTGTTTCGGGTTCTGTCAAGGCATATACGCGACTCACCGGCAGTTCAGCCCCAGGAATTAAGTCTATTTTACAATTGTAGCTCCTATGAGGAGGTAAAGCAGTAGCCTTAACTTCATCAAAGACTTCTCTATACTCATGATAGAGAGGAGGAAGATTCTCCTCTGCTGTCTCAAGGGCACAACACATTGGAGTTTCCCATTTGTTGGCTTCATTATAACAATGCACCAAACAGTAAGGTGATTTTAAGGTGACTTTGCGTGAGTTCCAATCTATATGGGGGTTGTGAGTCTGCAACCATGGAACCCAAGAATCGCTTTAAAATTGGGTGTATCGATTAAATCAAAGATAAGGGCTTCAGAGTGTCAATTACTACACACCATGGCGATTGTGGGAGTGTGATATGTTATCAACCCTGATGATAATTCGGTCCCATCGACAGCCCTTACAGGCTCTGGTTTAGCTTTAGGCAGAAAGGGGATACCGAAGGTACGAGCTAGTTGAATATCTAGAAAGTTACCGGTAGCCCCCGAATCTAGGAGGATAGACAAGGCTTTTCTTCGTTGAGGGGAAACTATAAGTGTAACCGCTAGAGTAAAATGCCTTGCCACCGGGGCATTGATACTGGCTGCTTCTTGTGAGACCTGAAGAGTCAGACAACTTGAAGAATCAATCTCCGTTTTCCTCAAGTTTTCTAGTTTTCCGACAAGGGGGTATAGTACTGGCTCCCGGCAACGTTTCTGAGAGTGGGAGTAGTCTTGGCAGGACACGCCCTGGCGTAATTTTCCCCTATGCCACAGTAAAGGCAAAGGTTATTCTTTCTGCGTTTCTCTTTTTCTTCAGGAGTCAAAGGTGCTCTCATTCCCCCTATTTGCATAGGTTCATGCGTGTCTTTGGTTTCTTTTCCTTCCTTCTTCTCTCCTCTGACTAATACAAGACGGGTCAAACTTCTTTGAGATTTTTCTCCTTTGCACTCACTTAACCTGTGATTGAGCTTTACTACCAGATCTATGAAAGCATGACAGTCTTCGGGAGGATCTATGATTTGAGAAAGAAGATCCTTTAGGTCATCGTTTAACCCTCTATAGAATAAGGATGTCCTCTTTTCCTCAGGCCACTGAGTTTCTACAACTAATCTATTAAACTCGGTAAGGTAAGTGAGGAGGTCCTTGGACCCTTGTCGTAAGTTTAATAACTCATTATCACTGGCTTGGAAATATTTATGTCGAGCAAAAAGGCTCCTCAATTTATCTTTGAATAAAACAAAATCATAAAGAAGGATATCGTTATTTTCAATCAAAGGCACTGCCCATTTAGCAGCATTGCCTCCTAAATACGTAATCACAAAGGCTACTTTGGCTGAGTCATCGGGAAATGCAGAAGCCTTACACAAAAAATGCAGATGACACTGATTGATAAAGACACTATATTTGGCACTGTCTCCATAAATTCTTTCGGGCACTGCCAAGGGTACTGGAACTGGTGCAAGTACAGACACTTGAACTGTTTGTGGATTAACTGTGCTGGTGGGGGCAGGTTCTATGTCGGGCGGAGGGACAGTGAAATAAGCAGGCTGGATATATGTGCGTTTGTTCTTTTGTATTGTGTCGCCTACATTGACAGTAGAAGTGGATTGGCTTCTGCTCTGGACTAATTCTGAATGGAGTCGCTCGTTTTCTACTCTCAACCTCCCTACCTCACTTTGTATGTCTATCAGAGCTGCTGCCAGCTCTTCTACAGTGGGGCTCTGGAGGGGGGTTTCCATGGAAGCATAAGCCCCTTCCGTATTCATCGTCGCTCGGGTGGACTTAAGTCGTGGGCTTGGCTTTCTGTTGCCGATGCCACTAACCTGTTGTTAGACTCAAGGCTCAATCCACGGGAGCGACGAGAACTCCCCCACACTCCTTTGAACAGTCCAAGGATGAGAACATACATTAATCTCACACCCTTATACTGTTCCTTAGAGATGTGGGGATTCGAAGCCAAGGTGGAGAGTCTTCTTATCCCCCAGCCGGTTTCCCTCAAGGTGGACCAGAAATCAGGAGGGTCTTACCTACAGGGAGACACAAGATAAACAAATATAAAAATCCTTTCTCCCTCCCACCCAAGTAGTATAGAACAAAAGTAGATTCAGTGCACGCTCTACAGAAACACACTTTTCTCTTACCAGCTGGACATCTCTAGATGTCTTCTAAGAAATCCAAACGGTGGTCAAGAAAGTAATATGTTAATGGGTGGTCAAGTTCCGGATTCTTTTGGGGAGGGGACCGTTGTTAGTTTTCCTAAAAAAGGTAAAGATTCAAAAGACCCTAACTCATACCGACCTATTACACTACTCAATACCGACTATAAGATCCTTACGAAATTACTAGCAATACGTTTTAATTCAATTGCAACAGATCTTATCCACCCAGATCAGAATGGTTTTGTGGCAGGCCGGCAATTAGCAACTAATACCCATTTTCTTACAAAAGCGTTAGATTATTTTCAAGTTAAAAAAGTCCCGGCCTTATTTTTATTACTAGATGCGGAGAAGGCTTTTGATTTAGTAGTCTGGTCAACTTTATTTGTTATTTTAAAATACTTTGGTATCCCTTCACAAATTATTAGTTTAATTCAAAATTTATACACGGGTGCTAGAGCAAATATAATTATAAATTCTGCTATGGTGGGCGCAGTTTCGGTCGAACGGGGCACCAGACATGGTTGCCCCTTATCCCCTATCCTTTTTGCTTTTTTTATTGAACCGCTAGCCATTGCTATCCGTGAATCTGTAAATATCCCTCCACCTATTACATCTATGGCAAAAATTAAACTCTATGCCGATGATATCATGTTGATAATTAAGACGGATATCCATTCTCAAACCGCTGTCTTGCAGCTCTTTGAAGATTTTGAGGCTCTAGGAGGATACCGAATTAACAAAAAAAACCTGAAATTTTAGTATGTGGAGGAGGGGAGGTGGTTTTACACGCGGATTTAGCTGGCTGTATCAATTCAAGACCAAAACGATATTTAGGGGTTATGTTTTCTACCTTGGTTTCTGAGTTATTTACGTTGAATTTTGACCCACTTGTACGAAAAGTCCAATCCTTATTTACTAGATGGGGCTCACTACCACTTTCTATTATGGGACGGGTGGCACTGATAAAGATGTCTGTCTTACTACTATTCAATTTTTTATTTTCAGCTGTCCCATGCTTTCTACCCAGTAGCCTTTTTTCCAAAGTAGAATCTCTATTTTCGAATTTCATATGGGCTAAAAAACGCCCCAGGATAGCAATAAAGATACTTTACGTAGACACTGAACTGGGAAGCCTATCTCTTCCCAATCTCAGAGATTATTATAGCGCATATTTTGCTCAGTATTTAGAACGATTTAAATCAGAAAAACAGAATCCAAATTTTTTTATAAATTTTTTCTTTGACAAAATTAGTCAAGAGGCTCAAATCCCTGTTCCTTTGCACATCCCTAAATCACCAAAACTTACTCGATATAAAATAATGTATTGGTTTTTTAAACGTCGGGACGCTCTCCTGAAAAAATATTCTCTTCCGCAGTTTAATTCTAGAACTCCTCTAAGGAATGCTCTCATTTTTATGAGAATTAATATCGGATCAGATATTGTTTGTCAATGGGAGCGAGCAGGGTTTAGTACTTTATTTGACTTTATAAGAGAAGGGACTTGGCTGTCACCAAGAGAAATGCAACAATTAATCCCAGGGAAGTTTATGTTATTTAACTCATATGTTTCGATTTTTAAAGCTCTGGGGCAAGTGGAAGTAAGAATGATTGATTCTCCTTGTCAGCTGTGGGTTGATCTATTTCTGATTTCTCAGAATAAGAAACCAGGAGCATGGAAACGGTATTTAGCTCAATACACTGATTTGGACCTTAGTGTAAGATCCATTAAAAAATGGCAAGAACAAGAAAATCATGTTCTTACCATGAATACCTGGAACTGTATAAACAAATTGAATTTCAGTGTTCTTCGTGGATCTAATTGGAGAAGAATGATTTTTTTTACTAAATGGCTTCTTTATCGAACTCCTGCTGTCATCTCAAAAATGTATACGAACGTTAGTGCTGTCTGTTTTAGATGTAAGCAGCATAGTCCTGCTAATTGGTCCCACATTACAGTTCACTGTACTAAAATCGTTCCTTTTTGGACTGAGATATTCGAATACTTACAAAAGTTTTGTGGGATTCAGATTGATTATAATGTTAAGTTAATACTTTATGGATATGACAATGAACTCGGCCTGTTTGGACAGTCGGTTAAATTATTATTTATTGTGATGGCAGTTGCGAGGTCCTTGGTTCTGCAGAATTGGAAATCAACTCAAGCTCCTTTGTTTAATATTTGGCTCCGGAAAATGAGAAATGTTAGAACAAGCAAATTTCGTTATGCAAAGCGAATTGGGGGGATAAGGAAATTTGATAAAATTTGGAAATCATTTTTTGAGTAATTTTGGAAACTGTATTATGTAAACTGATTTTGAATTGTATGGATGTCAATATATGCATTTTCTTTACTAGTTGAAACTTGATACAAAAACTTCAATCATAAAATGTGTTAAAAAAAAAAAAGAAAGTAGGTAAATACGTCTTTACCTATCTAAGTCACAAGCCACTCCTGTGAGTTCCAACAAACAAGGACATAAGGGAGGGTAGACACATTATTGGACCATAACCTCCAGCAGAGGACTACTGCAGGAGTCTTGTGTAAATAAACAAGGAAAAAACGGTTTTAAATTGAGCACAGCGTAAAAAAGAAGCATCAGGCTGTACCAAGCCAATCCTAAGCAAAACTTAATCTATCTAGCTGTGCGAGTAGGGAGAATCAAGGAAATACAGCGGTCATAGTGAAACGCTGTAGCGTAATTTGGGTTCAGGAGAAGTGGCTGTGTTGCGGGCAAAATACAACAAGCATTTACAATGCAATGGTTTTGCCTTTGACAAAATTAGAGCCATTGGCATTGTAAATGTCAAAATTTTCACCTATGTTTTTTTTTGTAAAACAGATAAACAAATGGCTTTGTCGTTTACTAGTAAATAGCTTTATGGTTACGAAATGTGAGACCTATTGCATTTGCACTTATACACACATAGGTATATGTACACAGAGCTATACACACACACACAGAGCGCCTCCTCTACACACATTGACAAGCTTTGTATACACAGCTACATACACACACAGCTACAGACATGCACAGTTACACACACACACACAGTATTATACATACATAGCATCACACATACATAGCATTACACACAGACAGCATCACTCAGCTCCTGGACACATCTGCACACATACACAGCTACAGACCCACACATACACATAGCATAATACACATATAGCATCACACACACATACACAGCATCACTTAGCTCTTGTACACATAGCTGCACACATACACAGGTACGCACAGTCCGTCAGCCTGCACTCACAGCCTGCACTCACAGCCTGCACTCACAGCCTGCACTCAGTCTCACAGGCACGAAAACGGAGGCACAAGCAGGCAACAGAGTCACGGCACGAAAACGGAGGCACAAGCAGGCAACAGGGAGACACGAAAACGGAGGCACAAGCAGGCAACAGGGAGACACGAATTGTAACTTTAAATAAAAGCAACCTTTCTCACCGATGTGTCTGTGTGTATTTATTTATTTAATTCTATGTCCGTGTGTCTCTGGCATCTTTCTGTCCGGGGAATTTTTGTCAGGAGAAGAGTGGCGGCTCCAGAGTGTGAGGTGAGGGCAGAGGGCTGCGGGTCTGGGGTGGGCTGCAGGGGGGGGGGGAGATGTGCAGGGCAAGAGGGGGTCACTGGAGGCTCCAGGATGTGTCGACGATGCACGGAGTGCTGGGGGTGTAGTGCCTTGTGGGGGTTGGATGGCGCTGGAGGGATCTAGCCGGATGCGGGGTCCTCTCGTGGCTGAGAGTGCTGCAGGAGCCAGGCAGTGCGGGGCAGTGTGCGGGCCCCCCCTCGGCAGGAGATGTGCGGGGGAGGGCGCATCCTGCATCAAGGCGGCAGTAGTGAAGGAGTAGGGGCAGGGGAGGGGTGATTAGCCAGGGAGGGGGGGCAGAAACGCAGAAGCGCTGAAAATATCGCAGGGCTGGGACAGAGTCCGTGTAACTGGCAGATCCCGGCTTCCAATGTTACTGAGGTAGCTCAGCGGGTTAACGCGGCTCCTTCTCGTAACTGTACATGGTAATGGGCCATGTTCACACCCTGTTGTTGATCAGTCTTCCCACTGCAGTACACGGTGGAGTATACTTAGCCACCCTCATTAGACAGATGTTGCAGCAAACCTCTCCTACCAACATCTAAACGTAGCGTCGCTCAATCCCTACGTGCCTCTTGGTGAGAATGAATGCCAATGGGTGCTGTTGGGCTTCTAGGGGGGACTTGGGTATTATATAAAGCAGCTTTTCCTACATGGCAAAGTACTGTTTCTTGCCATGTGACCCTGCTGGGCTTTTTTTTTTTTTTTTTTTCTTTTTTTTTGATGTTCAACCGTATTTATTAAAATTATTGCTACAGTTTACATAGTGTGAACTCTCCCTTAGCATGGTAGCACTTTACATGAGCATCAGTTACATTACACAAGGTCACATTCATTTTATAGTCACTGAGAGATTAAAGTGATTTGCCCAGAATCACAGGATGTTGAGCCGGCGTTGAGACAAGAACTTGGCTCCCCAGTTCCAAAGTAGACTGCTCCCCAAAAATAGAAAGAGAGAGAGCGAGAGAGAGAGAGAAAGTGAGGGGGGTAACTCTCTCTCTCTCTCGAAGGTGTACAGATCACCCACTTTCTACTGCACCCAGCACCCTGTCTGCTGTGGGCAGACTGGTCAAAGCATGGATTAGAGGCAGGCGGCGCGACTGATCCGTCTATAGAGAGTGTCCAGATGGGAGGATGCTGTTTCTGGACTGCTTTAATCTCTCCCAACACTTCAACATGATTCTGAACTCTCTCCCATGCCCCGATTCCTCCTTGTCAGCCCTCCCACCCAGTTTCTACCCCTTGGTTCCCAATGCCTCTCTATTCTCTTCCCATTACCCTCCCGCCAAAAGCCTAGGCCCAGATGTTCGTAATGCCCTTCAGTGAGATATCAGGGTTTTGGGTACAACCACGCCACGCACAAGACTTTCCCTCTATTTCCACTAGTCACAGATTTTGGAATTTCCTGTAAATTGGGAACATCTTGTAAACTTCCTGCAGTTTTTCCAACATGGTCTAATGTTTTGTATTTCAAGAAGGCGACAGTCAGCGAAAGCATCATATGTTAACAAAGGAGTAATGAACAATGTTAAGGATCCAGGGCCATGGCTACAGCTGACTACATCTGACAGTACTTCATATAAACAGTCCAGCCATAGCACGGTAGTGCTTTCTGGACTCACACGTTTGTTGAATATGTGGATGGCAGTACTTAATTTGAGTTTGTGGCTGCTGGTGGAGCCCACTGATATTCTTTTTTTGTGACTGACACTTATTCTTCCTCATCAGACATTGACCACGAGCAAGAGAGGGTAAAACAAACCCACTGGAAAGAGGAAAAAAGAGACATATGGAAACACCCTCACAAAGGGAGAGAGCAGGAATCTGCAAGAGATAAAGTGGCAGGGCGTCTGGTAGTGCATTAAAGAGGCACGGGATAGAATCAAAACTAGCATTCATCGTGCTGACCGTTAACGGCACCAGTCCGGGGTGTCTGAGTGGAACTTTTGGCACTGACGCTCATTCCGGGTGGTGTAGATACACACTCCAGCCCATATATGACATTTGACTTCCACAGCATTAGTGCATTTTCTCTGCCAACCTAACATGGCCTTAATCCAAAGTTCAACAATCCAGTTGGGGGGAGCCTAATAAAAAGTACAAGTTTAGATATGTATCACATGCACTGTTTCACTGAACTACACTGTCAGTGCACAGTCTTAATATCTGAAAAGGCTGAGGACCATAACAGGCAAAAAATCGGGAAAGACTGCTGTGAAAAGGTGCATTTGCTACAATACCTCCAGAAAAACCCAGAACAGCACTGTACATTACTGGAACCTGGGGACCCCCCTCCCCCACCCAATTGGCACTGAGTCCTCATTAGAAGCCAAGGACCCCCGGCCTACGCAATTTCTATGATTTGAACCTCAAAACAATACATAAAGGTATACATCAAACAAATGCTCAAATATTCAAATATTATGTCTAATTCACAATCCAATATATAAAGTTTTCACATTTTCAGTTTTACTTCTTTATTTACAGATAGTTTATAATGTGTTAATTTTCATATTTAATTTTGTTAAACCGTTGTGACCCACGTGAATAGGCCTCACGGACCCTAGGTGTAGAACCACTTCTCTTGCATACAATAGGTAGTCAGTCTAGTTATGGATGGCTAGGACAGTACTACAATGATCATTCATTCTACATTAGCTATTGATGCAGCCATAACGAGTGATGTGTTTTTCTCTGTGTTTTGTTTCCTACCGCAGTAATAACATTCGAAATGTTACAGAAGAGGTCTAAAGGTTTCAGCACGTGAAGCCAGTGACCTGAATAATACGTGCGCTGTGCTTGGACAGATGTCAAGTACGTCATATCCCGTCTCACCCACAGCCTGGCCCGCGTGTTTTGACAGCCCCGCATGTCTTTATATGCAGGGCACTCAAAAGCCGAACAAAAAGACCCCTGAGAATGCAGTTGTCCGGGGGCGACCGCTTGAATTCGCCTTCTCCTTTAGCACTTAGGTTGAAGTAACAAACGCGAATGTAACACAGGGATGTAGAATTATGGATGCACGAATGCATGAATGAATGATTGTTTGAATTAGGATTTTTTTTGCCGGTTGGTGGGGCGTTTAGCACACCTTACTCAAAGGTTAAAACAGTGCAGTATACAGAGCACTGCTAAACTTGCGGCTCCGCGCGACAGCCCCGTTTCGAAGCACCATGGTATGCGATGGTTGCTTGGCTCAGAGCAGTTCGTTCATTTGGTTTTTTTCTTTTGGGTTGAATGTGGTTTTATGCGCAGGTAGGTATGAATTATCTGCGCAGTCCTTTCCCGAATTGACTCGGAAATGTCAGCGTTTGCATACATTTACTCTTGGCTTGAGATGGGTTACCGGAGAAGGGGCTGCTTTGTGCTTCGGTACAAAGCGCCCCATTGCGTGGGAATAGAGCCTTTCTTCACGGCAGAAAGAACTCGAGTTACCAGTTCTGATTGGAATCCCGCCGTTTCGATGGTATTTTGCTACTCACCGGTACTTGGAACAACTTCCAGAATGCACTGTTATGCTTACTGAGAACCCTAGCCACGAGCTTGTGCGCGTCAACTCGTATTCCATTCGTGAAGCGTGATTTTTACTCCGTTGGACGCATGCGCCGTGCGGATTCGCTCCAGGTATAGCTAATACTTGCCGAAGAGCAGCCTGGGATCTGTAGTTCTCCATTTCCGTCAGAACAGTGAATTAGAAAGTGAAAATTGCATAACTAGTCAGTAGATCAGAGTAACTTTGATTGCTCTCCTCCTCTCGAGTGTGCGTGGGATAGGAGGGTACCTCTGAATGAAGCGTGTCCACTAGTCCTCCAGACCATGTTAGGTACGGGAGGCGAACGGGTGGCGTGTTCGGCGGCCGTCATGGCCCCTCTGAGTCCGAAGCCCATGCGTCGGGTTAGGCTGTTCCCCCTCTTCTCTCTGGGGTCACCTGCGTGGAGCCCTCGGTTCCATCTGATCCTCCTCAGCTTCCGTTCAGTGCGAGTGGGCGCGCGCTGAGTAGCCATGAGACTTCCTGTATCGAGTGCTTGTTTCAGCTGGCCCAGTGCCCTAATGGATAAGGCATCAGCCTCCAGAGCTGGGGATTGTGGGTTCAAGTCCCACCTGGGTCGCATCGGGAGATTTTTATATCCTGGAGAAAATAAGAAACTAGCAAGATCACAATATTAAAAAACATAATGTTCAACGAAATGTCTCCGAGTGTCCGTCTTTGATATATGAACGTCGTGATTTTTTAATTCCGTGTAAAGGGGCTGCCTAGTGGCACCTACCACAGACTGGATGGGCGCGTGTGTGTCTAACTGGCGACCTGCTGAAATGGACAGAAGACATTATTTCCCAGCAGAAGACCCAGCCGCGGCGAAAAAAGAGTGGGTTCCGCGCCCACTGCTCTTCCCCTCTACTGCTTACGGGCTCCATCACTCTTTTCTAGATCTTTATTTTCCGTGCTCTTTTGTTTGAACTCCTGAAGATGAAAGGTAGAGGCAAGAGCCAGCCAGGCTGTGATGCTAATCTGAGCACGCCACTCGGCCCCGCACGGCTCGGTTGTCTACATGGGGGCATAACGGGAAGAGGCAAGAGCCAGCCAGGCTGTGATGCTAATCTGAGCACGCCACTCGGCCCGCACGGCTCGGTTGTCTACATGGGGGCATAACGGGAAGAGGCAAGAGCCAGCCAGGCTGTGATGCTAATCTGAGCACGCCACTCGGCCCCGCACGGCTCGGTTGTCTACATGGGGGCATAACGAATAACGTCATTACTATGTGGGTTCTGCACACATAATCAAACCCTTACTTCCTTATCAGACCCGATGACAGACTCTTTCAACTTACTTTCGTTCCGTTTTAGCAACACGGCTTGGTTTTCAAATTATACTGGGGCAGGGTCAAGACAGCACGAGAAGCGGAAACCACGACCTCCCGGCCTGTTTCCAATGCCGGACCAGATTCGGGGGCGTTCCCGAGAACAGGCTTTCGGCTGACGTCACCAAAATGGAAAAATTCTCGGGAACGCCCCCGAATCTGGTCCGGGATTGACGGACAGAGCCGTCTCCCAATGGCTAGCCTCCATTTATGGAGCTAGCCAATGGGAGGAGGGGGCGAGTCCCTGTTCCCCACTGCAAAACATAAGATTTTGCTAGCGCATGCGTACTTCGTACGCATTGCCGAGGCAAAACCTAAAAAGGGCTGCCTCCTAAACCAAGGGGATTACGGGAGCTTGATTGTAATTAAAGCGGCCGCGGGTAAAACACTACCTTACCTACCGTGGCGAAAGTCAGAGTGGAAATGCTGGCAGTTTCAAAGGCAGCCGCTGCGGGAGTCAATAAGTCCGCCGGGGCCACAGAGGGAATTCACTGAAGCAGCAGCGGTAGTCGAGAAAACCGCCGCGGCCACCGTGGCAAGTAAAGGAAACTGCTGCGTGCAAAGGATTGCTGAAATCACTGCTGTAGCTACACAGGAAGGAATGACCTGGCTGAGGGGAGACGTACCGAAGGGTCCAAATACAGGGAACACGGGGTAAAAGGGAACAAGCATTTACAATGCAATGGTTTCGCCTTTGGAAAAGTTAGAGCTATTGGCATTGTAAATGACAAAATTTGTATTTATGTGTTGGTTTTGTCATTTACATTGCCATTAGCTTAATCTCTCGCAATGTGAGACCTATTGTACCCTACGGACGAGCTCAGCAGACAGCAATTACTACCACACACACACACACCCAGAGCCCCACACACACCCAGAGCCCCCCACACACACACACCCAGAGCCCCACACACACACACACCCAGAGCCCCACACACACACACCCACCCAGAGCCCCACACACCCACCCAGAGCCACACACACATCCAGAGCCCCCCCACACACACACACCCAGAGCCCCACACACACACACACACCCAGAGCCCCACACACACACACCCACCCAGAGCCCCACACACCCACCCAGAGCCACACACACCCACCCAGAGCCACACACACCCACCCAGAGCCAAACACACCCACCCAGAGCCCCACACACCCATCCAGAGCCCCACACACACACACCCAGAGCCCCACACACACACACACACGCCAGGCGAAACCTAAAAAGTATAACAAATGAAAATGCAGAAGGAATAGGCAATATACAAAATGTACAACCTCTTTTTACAAACTACTGTAGCAGAACCACAACAGTGCTAACCTGAACATTACAAAAAAAGTGCAGTCTATTCTACGGACTGAAAATCACTTTAAATGCTTTCGACTGTCTCATGGAAAGAATATAAGAAGTGTGTACACAAAATCACAAATTTAACATAAAGGTTTATCCACCCACTCCTTGACCACCGCTTCCCACAAAAATCCACTGGCCAGCAGTAGTAGAGCCTCGCTTTAATAATCCCTGCGCATAAAAGGGTGAGGCAACTCACAATCATAGCACCTTTACACGTGAATTGGAGGTACAGGACGCACCTAACTAGGAAGCACCAGAGGGTTTATGGTTATGAGTAGAGCAAGGCTCAAGAATGAGTGCAAAAAAGTTGGTGGCAAGGTGGAGGGAGTTCGGTGAGAGGTTGCAGAAAGCAGCAACGTGACGAGAAATACATGAGCCTACTCCATGTTTGAGGAAATAAGATTCTTAGTCCGTGTCGGATCAAACCTTTGAGTGGGTACTTGCGCACTCAACGGCATGGGATACGTCTGCCGCGACAGGGGACGCGAGTTTCCAACAACGGGTGTAAGTGTCAGACACCGAGTTCTGCATTTAGCCCACACTAACACTGCTGCTACCAAACTGGCGTCACGGGCATCTTTAAACATTTTCCATCCAAAGTTATGCAAAGAAGTGAGCAGTCTCCCTACATCGAGAGAGACACAACATAGACTAAACAAAGCAAAGGTGCCATGCCCAACTACACAAAGGTGCACACCCTGACGTTCCCTACACAAAGCCCACATACTCACAAAGCAAAAGTGACACACATAAACCGGCCTACCCCGCATCGAGACAAAATGCAGACTACAAAAAGCAAATGTGGCATGCATGTACATACCAACATTACCCACATACGAACTACACACACCGCACAGAAAGCAAATGTGGCATGCACGTACATACCAACATTACCCACATACGAACTACACACACCACACAGAAATCAAATGCGGCATGCACGTACATACCAACATTACCCACATACGAACTACACACAGCACAGAAAGCAAATGCGACATCACATACCTCACATAATAAAAAACACCCCACACTCTGCAGATATCGCAAACTGTACACGGAGTCAATGCGTTATACTTTAACACAGGCCACATACAAGGACAGCATGCCACATGAAGTGCACTCCACAAAGGCACGCTTTATATAGGTCACACTAAATCCACTCACATATTACACACACTCATTTGCAATCACTCCACGTAGCATAGATGTTAGTCAGACACGGCAAGCAGCGCCGTTTCACATACCTCACCCTAAATCTGACACTAATCAAACTAATGCACTAAGCGCATAACCTATAAAAACACATCATGCAGCTGCTCACACAGTATTCAACAGGTAGCAATCAGCAGTTAGACATACCGTCGGAAACATGTCTCCGTGGTTGGCAGGGACAGTGGCCGGGGGGCAGTGGCGTGGGAGGTTGCAGCATAGCGCGGGCGGCACACGGACAGCGAGGGGGGGCGGGAACGGGCAAACGGACAGCGGGAGGGGGGGTGGGAACGGGCAAACGGACAGCGGGAGCTGGTCCTCTGACCATGCTTAAAGGAGAACAAGATCTAGGCCATGGCTGCACTAGCCCCAAACCCTCCCAGCTCGTTTTGCGGCTTCCCCTTTAAGTGCCCACCTCTTGAACTCATGCCACCCTAACGGCACCTTGTGGTGGCGGGGTTATATGACGTTTTATGGGCATGCACCGTTGCACTAAATAATGTGTCAACGCCAATAGCAGTGTTCACAGGGAGTGGGTTAATTGGCGAGTTGGGCCTTCACACGCTTTCCGTCGCCTGCACACCTCACCATATGTCGTGATAGGGCTGGGTCCCGTGATTTCTGGACACACACTCCTGGCCAAGTGAGGCCGAGTCCGGGATCAGTCCCAGGAGTTACGTCCATGCACTGCCCCTTCCCCTCCTGGAGGGAGCAGACTATTCACTTCGCGTGCAGCATCCGTGCTGACTCGCCAATCGCAGGTGGAGCTCAGCTCACAGTTCAAACACCCTGCGGTTTCCAAGTGTAAACATGGGATGGAGGGGGAGTGGGGGCTACAGGACCTGCCCATCCCCACAAACAGGGCTTCAGAGATATGATAACAATCACCCCCACCCCTCTCAGGGAGCTGCGCAAGAGGTAAACCCAACTGCACCGCCCCGGGCTGTCCAAACAGACAAGTCCCCACCACACCACAGAGACAAACAAGCCTCGCAAACTACCCGGAGCCAGCGACACCGCTCACAAAGAGGGCCGCACCGGCCCCGCGGAGCACGCCGTGCGCACGGCCGGCACTACACGGGCACGGCTCCCGCCCGAGAGCACTGGCGAGGAGGCCTGGGCGCAGCGAGGGAGAGAGAGAGACGGAGCCGGCTCAGACAAAGAGCAGCGAGGCACAGTCCCCCGGACAGATCCCAGAACCCCGCGTTGTGCTTTTTCCAAACCAGACTCTTGGCCAAGATCTTCCTGCCGGCACCCATCCGTGCTACCAGGTTGAAGTTCACACCAGGCAGGGTCAAAGAAGCTCTGAATTTCTCACGTTCGACAACAACCATCGGTACCGGTACACTGAATTTCAAGAATATATTGCGCCGCAAAGTGCCACAGATATATATAAAGGGGTTATTTTTTCTTAAACTGTAGCCGGGACAGCGCCTCACAGGATCCCAGGCTGGCGGCGGTGATCTTCACGGCGGGAAAAAGACACGGCAGGGAACAAGGCATGAGCGGCCAATAGCAGCGCGGCCCTGGGTTGAGGGGGCGGGAGAGCGCCTCACAGGATCCCCAGGCTGGCAGCGGTGATCTTCACGGCGGAAAAAAGACACGGCAGGGAACAAGATGCGGGAGTGGGGCGGAGCCCAGAAAGGCATGATGACAAAAGGGGCGGGACTTAAAAAAAAAACAGAAACGCCTCCGAATCGCGTTCTGAGGGGATAGAGTGATTGACAGCCAATCTCTTCCAATGGCTAGCCTCCATTTATGGAGCTAGCCAATGGAAGAGAAGGCGGGACAAAGCCCCACACTGTAGGATCATAAGATTTCGCCCTGCGGGAGCACTGCTACGCAGTGCTACCACCAGGGCGAATCCTAAAAAGGATGCTGCGGTTGATCGCCAAAGAGCTAGCTGGATGCTACAAAACTGGAAGGGGCGTGGTACAGGACGAGATCTGAAGCCAAGCAACAATGCTTCGGTTACTCGTGATTTTAAAGCAAGGGAGTGCTAATAAACTCCACATCTGGCAGCGCGGTGAGGGTTTATCAATAAAGTGTCATTCTTTCTATAGAGCCAGCACTGACGTTTCCCCTCTATCCCAAGAGATCGTGCAAGAGGCCTGACGCCTAACACAGCCCTTCTGAGTGTTGGACCTTCCATGGCATCTTTCGATCGGAGACGCATTCTGCCACAAGTGAAACCTGGGACTCCTGCATGCCTTTCTGCTGATACCACTCCTGCACCAAGTTCGGAAGAAGATCAGGACTGACTAGGCCCAAGTCATCCTAGTGGCTCTGGATTGGGCACGGAGGGTATAATATCAGAACAACTGAGCTTGAGCATCTATCCTCTTATCAGGCTGCCCCACCAGAAAGACTTGCTGTTGCAATAACAGAGCAGGGTGTTGCACCCGGGCCTTAGACATTTCCACCTTCAGGTATGGATATTGAGCGAAGAGATGGTTGATGTCATCTTGACAGCCAGGCGTCCCCCGACAAAAACTGTATACACCTGTCGTTGGGACAAATTTGTGGCTTGGTGAAGTACTCAGCAGATGCACCCCCTCCAGGCAAAGTTATCTGACGATTTCTTGTTTTTGTCCTTAGCCCGGCAAGGCTTTGCTCTCGGCACAGTTAAAGGGTATTTTCAGTCTTTTTATGGTTGATGGATCAGCTCTCATTGTTTGTTTCCGGTTGGTATGCACTTCTTGAAAGGTTTACATTTGTTTCTTCCCTCTCCTTTTGTCATGCCACAGGGGTGCCTTAACTTGGTACTTACATCTCAGATGTGCACGCCCTTTGAGTACTTCACATATGTCCCTTGTGGCTTCTCACCTCAAAAAGGTGTCCTCGTCGCCACAAAATCAGTGCAGTGTGTGAGTGAACTTCAGGCTCTTTGTGCCAACCCGCTGTACACCAACTTCTTCCCAGACAAGTTGTTTTTGTGGACACAGGCATCCATCTTTTCTAAAGTTGTGACGCCGTTCCATGTATGTCAACACATAACTTTGTTGGCATTTTATGCTACACCTTACCCCTCTAAGGAGAAGGAAGGACTCCTCAGTTTTGACCCTAGGAGCACTCTAAGCTTTTATATTGATTGTACCAAAGACCACTGGATGGACAATCAGCTCTTTATGGTGTTCTGTAGAGCAAAAAGGAAGGTGGTGCAGAAAAGAGCCATCTCCTGCTGGATTGTGCTTTGCATTAATATCTGCTGTGCACTGACCAAAAAGCAGCTTCAAGAAGGACTTCATGCTTAGTCCACCAGGGCTAAATCTGCTACCACTGCATTGGCACGCAGAGCCCCTCTCCTGGACATTGGGCAGGCGGATACGTGGGAGTCCCTCCATATGTTCACGAAGCACTATTGTCTCAACAGTCCGGTTTGCAAAAAGGGAGTTTCTGGCTTGAGTCCATTCACAGACCCACTTCTGAATAGGTACTGTTTTGGTATCTATTTAAAAGGCGAGGAATCTGGCGCTTGAAGTATCTGGAAAAGACCCTATCTAGCCATAGATCCTAACCGACCATCTCCTCCTTCCCGTTCTGTGATTGGACTGTAATTGGTTTTAGGATTCAAAGTTAACTTGTCTAAATCAGAAAGTCTAGCTATTAGAGATTTTGATCAGACATTGACACCTTTCAGGTGGGTTGAAAAGGATGTATAGTGTCTGGAGACAGTTGTCGCAAGGACCCTACCATAAGCCCTCAATAGAAATGTGAAATGGATCATATACACAATCAAAATGGACATTTCAAATTAGTGTAACTATAACGTATCCTTGCTTGGGAAGACAGCAGCAGTCAGGGTGACTGTACTACCCAGAATTCTATATTTGTTTCATACGCTTTCATTCACTATTCAAAGGGCTCATGCCCAGAAATTACAGGATGTATGAGCCAGTGTACTAAATGTTTTTTTGCAGTTGCAAACAGTCTGAATCACTGTTTGTGACTGCAAAAACATTTTTACAATGTACTAAAGCCATTTTAGGAATCAAAGTGGCTTTGTGACTGCATACTGAATCACGTTTTAGAAGAGGCGTGTTGTTGGTGTCCATTGCAAATAGTGATTTGGTTTCAGTTGTGTCAAGCTTTTGCATCCAACTACTGGCTACTCTCTGACAAGCTTTAAAAAAAATTCTTTTTAAGCAAAGCACTGTTTTCTTTATTGAAAAGGTGCATTAAAAAAAAGTTTACTTTCTTAAAAGGCAATTACAGATATGGCAGCTTGCTCAACTTAAGCAAGACACCATCCTTGTGATGGCCTCTAACAGTCATGAGGTAGATTAGATTATGACCCACTCCGAATCAGAATTTAACGAACCGACCTTTCAGCACATTGGAAAGTTAGTGACATTGGTTGCAAAAATACTGGCCAAAAATTGTAACCAGGTTTTTGCAACCAATTTTTAGTACATCGGGCCCTGTGTTTGCATTACATCTGCCAATGGAAGACACCAAGAACTGGGTGTAGACAGGGAACATGTAAAACCTGAAAGAAGGCTCGTGTTTACCCTATATGCTCAGGTACTACCAGACATCTCAGGTACAATTCTTGTTAGGATATATAGATGCATAACAAGAATGATGCTATATAGATCATGCGGTCTCAGGAAGAGGTTTCGGATATGTAGCACAGCTGCTTAGACTTCAGAGGGATATGCACCTGTATATCTTCTGTGACAAAAGCCACCTTGAGGATGTGGGATGCAAAAAGCACTGAGGAGACACAGGCTTCTGTCCGACTCCATAGCCTTGATAACGTGGGGCCAGTAATGAGATGAAAAGGATGCTGTGAAGTTGATACGTGTGCTATGGGCATACCTGCAACTCCTTCTGTTCTCACAGGACAGCTAACCAGGAGGCCAAAGTGGCCAATCCAAAGACTGCACACGCCAGCAGAAAGGCCACATAGCCTGCTTGCCTGAAAGAGTAGAGCGCCAGCTCCCTAGATAAGTCTGCACCAAATATAAAATAATAAAAGATACATAGTTCTGAGCCTTATTTACTGTTTCTCTAAAATGGCACCCTCTAGTCTGCGTGCACACCATGGTGTTTGCCTTTTGACTTGTTTGAGACTGACACAGACGGTCTACATTACATACCAGTCCTCAAATCCTTATTTAGAAGATATCACCCATCTTGGAATAATTTATTATCCTCATGGGCACAACTAGATCCAAATTTTGGGGGGCTAACACTTCACATGCTGGAGGCGGATCCAAAATCAGAGTCAGACTACACATTGCTTGTGGGACATCCTGGGGTAATTGTTTTGTGATATAGAACAGCTCAATTTAAAGCACGCTGGGCCTCTAACATTAAAGTATTCATAATAGTATTTAACAACTTTTACAGGAAGTTTAGGACTCTCCTTCAAGGAATTGTAGGAGAAAAAATAGTAAAAGGTGTATTTTTTGTAAATAGAGTGTAATGTGTTTACCTACTCTCACATGCCATTTATCTTTATAATTGTAGTTTTGTCAACAGTAGTGACATAGGATGCCCAGTAAAAGACCCGAGGTCAATTGCATTGGCCTTAGCACATTAGACCTTCAAAATACTCTCAGAAGATTTTTAGGTTTCTTCATTTTCTCACCTCCCAGGGTGTTTCGAAAAATTGTGGCAAATATTGTGGTTTAAGCACATTTCTATAGTTATTGTTCTACTGAATGATTGAAAATAATATGTAAAGTGCACTGGTACCCTAACAAAGTAACCAAGCAAGGAGAGGTGGAGACTGCACTAACGTGTAAAAGGCACGTTTTTTTTTGTTGTTTTTTTTTTGAAGGACAGAAGATTGGAGCTTGGGAGCCAGAGAGTTCCAGTGCTTTGATGCCAGAAAGGGGACGCATCCGTGTCAAATAGGCACATGCCTGATTTTAGGAAGATGCAGGCAGTTTGCTACTGCAAAGCATAGGGTCTGGAAAGAATATATAGCGTGATTCAATGGTTAAGAAGCAGAGGACCTATTTAATGGAGAGCTCCAAGATCTAAGCACTACACTTTGAAATTACATCATTTCACATTCAAAAGGCAATAGACAGTAGGACGGACGTGAGAAGAGATGGTGAAGCAAGGGGGCAATCCTCATATGAGTCACACAAGAGGGTTTTGAATGATTTGAAGGCAGGAAGCACAAGTTAGACTTTCCAATATCTTGTTGTGAGAAGTTAATTGAATTTATACCAGTCCTATGATTGTAAGAGAGGAGAAAAGGGATGATTTTGCATAGCATGGGAATGTTGTAAAAGCAGGTAGAAAATATGCCTGATCTGTTGAAAGAATTAGAAAAAGTAGTTGAAAATTAATCCAGGATTTGTTGCTGAGTCAATCCGGAGTGGGTGATGGGTTCAGCTCCTCCACCACCAAAGTAAAGACCATATCTATTTAGTGAAGATTCCCTGAAGATGAGGCCCTCTGTGTTGTCACTATTGAGTTTTAATTAGACTTGATCCAGGAGGCAACTGCTAGAAAGCAAGATCATATTTCCTCTTGGGCAGACCCCAGATCATTGCTGAAGAAAATGATCCTTAGGATATCATCTGCGTAGAACAACATAGAGAAACCGAAGGATCGTATAAATAAAACAGCCTTTACTATGCGGGCTGAGCCACGTGTGCCGTTTCCCCACAAGCTAAACCACGCTTGCCATAACCACGCATGTGCCTCAACCATGCATATGCTTGGTTAAGGCAGTGTGCAGTCTAGCTGTCTAAAAGGGCGGGGAGACTGACTGGATGTGTCGGAAAGGACACGGCCGAACGGGTAGCAGACAGGAATACGGACAGGTAAGTGGGATGGGGCCGGGTCAGTTTTAAAGGGTTGGGTGTCGGTTTTAAGGTTCAGGGCAGGGGTGGGGGCTTGGGGTAATATTTGGAAGATGACAGAGTTTCCGGTTTTCAGACTCAGGGTGGGGCGAGGGGATTGGGGTAATTTTAAGGGCTGGGTTTGGGGGTGGTTTAGAAGTGTGTGTAGGTTTTAGGGCTCAGGGTAAGGGGGTCAGGGTTGTTTTAAGGGCTGGAGAGAGAAGGGTTTTAGGCCTCAGAGTGGGGTTAGGGGTAGTTTTGAAGGCAGCACAGGGGTACGTTTTAGGCTGCAGGGAGGGGGGGTCCGGGTAGCTTTTTCTTTTTTTTAAAGAGGACAGGGTTTTAGGACTCAGGGTAGGGGTAGTTGTAAGGGCAAGACAGGGTTTCCGGTTTTAAGACTCAGGGCGGGGTGAAGGGGCGAGGTAGGGGAGATAGAAGATTAGGGCGGGGGAATAGTTGGGGTAGTGGTGAACTTAACAACGTACATTGCCTTACAAAACATGCCTTTACAATAAAAATGTCTGTGGTAAAAGCATGCGTGGCAAAAGAATGTGTGGTTAAGTCGCGTTTCTAGTTCGGACTGCGTTGTAGAGGCACACGTGGTTTAACCGTGTGCCTCCATCATATAATCATAAAAAGAGAAGCCCTGAGGGCTTCTGCAAGTGAGAGTTTCGAACATGACTAAAATAGGGGGAAGGGGACTGTTTATGACCTCTCAGATAGAAAAAAGGTAAGCTACATCAGGGTAGTACTTTCAGTGCTACATTGTTCCAAATGATTGATATTTTAATAAACATTTTTATAACGTTTCAAAACAATCACGTTATTACAGTGCATATGAATATCACCCTAAAGAAGTTGATCCTAAACCTTTGACTCCTGATGACCCCCATTGAGTCAAATCAAATCAAAACGACTTTATTCGGTTTTGCATATAGAAAACCATAAAAGTTACACAACATCCAAAACTGATTTAAAACAAAATACATTAAAAATACAGTTCATATCAATAAAAAGAGAGGAAGATGGATCCGTTAAAAAACACATGTACCACAAATTTAAACAGAAAGTGCCTTCTACCAATGGGATAGCTAGATTTCCAAGCAAGCGCTAGTTCTCACCGCAGATTTTAAATATCCTACGATGAAAAAAAATACAATCTGTCTTACACAATTGCAGATACAAAAGCGCTGGGCGAGCCTGATTAAAATTCAGCCTCTTTAAACGTGGAATAAAAAATATCTCTGGGGTACCTCATTACATTTACAGAGTAGCATAAAGTCTAGCAAGTCCTGTGGTGACACACCGTTGCAGCCACAGGGTGCTAACACCTGTCCTCTACTACACCCTATTGGAACGGCAAGTTAAAAATGAAAAAGATCCATGCGAAATCTGGACAAAAAGAAAACGCTTGTATGTGGCCAATGACCCCAGGAGATAAGGCTCTGTTGATGGGTTGGTTTTTAGTGCCAAGAATTTGCGAACACTGGGTTTTCGCACTTCCAACTCATCTCTTTCTAGCTTCCTTATGCAGCTGAAGGCTTTCTTAACAAACTCCACGTCCTTTTTTACAATGGTATCAGGCTTTAAAAAAAGATCGGGGCGCCCCAGCTCTGCAAAGCAATCTCTGATATATTTCAACCACAGTATTCAGGACATATAGTCAAGGCTCATACAATCCGTTATAATCTGCTGGCTTATAACTAATTCCTTATTTAGCCAACACTTGAGCCAGAACACTAAAGGTCGCAAAGCCGGAGTGTCACATAAAAAAGGTATCCCCAGTTTCTCATGAACCACCAGGTTTGAAAGACCACTTGGCACACCCAACAAACGCTTTAACTTCTGTGGTGGTATACCTCCAAATTTCACTGCCATAGCAAGCTATTTCTACGCCTTTGGCCTGATAAATTTTCAACATGGCTGCAATTGGGCGCTTACCCATTGTTGTGGCAAAGTTGAAAATAACAGCAATTACCCTTGTGAACTCCCCCTTTTTCTTCTGGATGAGAGGCCCCCACTTCAGGCGGTCATCTAGTAGGACCCCCAGGTATGAAAACACAGTCGTCACGGGGGACCTTTTCTGGTCCTACCGAGAAAGAGTACTTTTCTTAGGCCGCGTTCCCATCCTGTGATATATACGATTTGGTGTTATTAATGGCCAGATGTTGAGACCCCATAAAATCTAAAAAGGTTTCAAGCAGGGATTAGAGTCCCCTAGCGGTTCTGGCTATGAGAACCGCGTCATCCGCATATAGTAGGATGAGAAGGGTCCGTCCCCCTACATTCGGAAAATCTGCCCCTGTGCCAAACAAAGCTCTATCTAGATCATTTATGTAAAGGATGAACTAAAAAGGGGCCAAGATGCAACCTTGACGTACCCCTCTCCTAATTTTAAAATCCCTGGAGACTCGGAGATCCTGAGCATAACTAACATTCGCCTTGGTATCCCTGTGCAGATCCTCTAGGAAGTTTACGATATTGTCCTCCACCCCCATGGCTCTCATGGACTGTCACAGCTTGACCCGGTTGACGCAATCAAGCGCAGATGAAAGGTCCATGAAGGCCAGGTAGATCATACCTGGGTGAGCAATCGTATACTTACCGAGGATCAAGTAAAGGTTAAGGCTTTGGGCCACGGTAGACCGCCCTGGGCGGAACCCATATTGATTATCCGAAATAATCTTATTCTCCTCTGCCCAGGAGGATAATCTTTCTAGTAACACCCCTACCACTACCTTTACTACTGAGTCAAGAAGGGAGATCGGCCTATAGCAGAAGGTGCTATTGCGATCCCCCTTCTTGAACACCGGCACGATGGTGGAAGTAGCCCAGATATATCAGGGCAGCCGTACCTGGCTGCGGCATTGAGTACTGCCACAAGGATCGGAGCCCAAAAAGGTGGGTCCGATTTATAGAGATCTGGGCGGATACCATCCAGGGCTGTGTTACATGTCAGGCCAGCGATCCCGGTCTCAACCTCTTTCTGCTCCAAGACCACAGTGACGGTATTAGTGTCCCTGTCCGTCTGTTCTGAATGAACCATGGAACCCTTGAACATAGATTGGAAATGGGATACCCATTCTTCCTCCAAGATATGTGAGCCTAAGTCACCACCTTTAACTATCTCAAACAGTGGTCTGTTGACAATGCTCCAAACCCTGAGCTGTTCCCTAAGTTACTCGTCTCTAGCAGCTCCCTCCTGACCTCCTCCTTCAAAGAACCCTTGAGTGTGGCTAAAACCTGTTTATATTCCGTATGGCAGGCACATATATGCGATTGATTTCTCGGGGTAACCTTCAGAGCTTCCTTCAGCTTCCGTGCCGCCTGGGAGCAAGATGAATCAAACCACCTCGGATTTGAAGAAACTACCCTACGTGCAGGTATACTTAAAAGTTCTCCTGCCTTTTTGGAAATTACGTTAAAGGCACTAAGAACATCCCTTTATGAGGTACCTGGCGAAACAAAAAGCGCAATTTTGGCAGCACAGGAATCTTTTACCTCACTGTAAAAGGCATCTGGGGTAATCTGTGACCATTTAAGACGGGCCTACCGTCAGTTGGTCTTAACATGCCCATTGTCACCACCCTAGATTTTCTAAATAGAAGTGGGCCACTCAGTTGTACACAGAGAGGGTTATGATCACTGTGAATACTATCCATAATGGTGAATCTGTGAAATAAGGACTGAAGAGTGGATGAGATTAAAATATAATCAATGAAGGATCCACTACCTCTCTCTTTAACCCCTTCCATGCTGATGACGAGCTCAGCTCGTCATCAGCGTTACCTACCGTGTGCTGATGACGAGCTGAGCGGTAAATTTAAAAATGCTGCATACTGCGGGAAAAACAGCCGCACGCATGCGGTTAAAGGAAGGAATAGGGGCTTTACTATATGGGCCGGAGAGAGACATCAATGACAAAAGATCAAATTTGTTAAGTAAGTTGTTCAGTTCTTCCCCCTGAATAGAGTGCTCAAAGTGGAACCCCCGCATTCGTGAGCATCCCAAGTTGGCCATGTGAAGAGAAACGACAGGTAAGTGGAACCAAGACTTTATTTAACGTCCAGTTACAGCAACTCCCCGGCAGCAACTGCCAAGGGAAGAATCAACCAAGTGTTCCACGCAGGGAACATTCTATGTAGAATGCAGGGAGAGAGAGAAATCCCAACACACCTCCCTTTCTTCACAGAGAAAACAAAAGAAGAAACAAAGAAAAAAAGAAAAGGAATGCAAAAGAGAAAAGGAAAGAAGCTAAAGGAGGAAGGAAACGAGATAATAGAATGCATCAATTCATAATGAAAAGCAAACATTAGATAATTCAACACAATCAATTATATTGAAAAGCTAAAATTAGATAATTACAACACAACATCATTGCACCCACTACGTGGTATAGAAATTACATCATCACATAGTCTTGAAATTTGGCAGGAACAGATCTGACTCTGGAGGAAGTTTCTCTCCTCGGAAAGTTCCTATCAGAGCGCACCACACCACCCACCTTGGGATCGGAAGGAGAAATACTGACCCCCAACCGCTTCCTGACACTCTCAACCATGGGGCCAGGAACGATAGAAACCATACTCTTACTCCAAACCCTTCCATCTTCCAACACCACCACATAATCCCTCATAGCAGCCACTTTCTTAGGAGAATAAAACCGTGACTCCCCTTTGCGGAGAAATCCAGGTTTCTTTATCCTCACCCAATCACCCACCTTCAGCTTGCAAGAAGACAACACGTCCGATCTGGTATCATACTTGCTCTGAACTGAAACCCTGACATCAGCAACTCTAGCTAAACCAGCAGCATCCACAACCTTCCTGGACATCCACTCTTTGTTCAACTTGGTACCAGCGACCCTACCACGCAACAAAGTAAAAGGAGCAACACCAGTTGAAACATGTGGAGTGGTTCTTACAGCCCACAACATGTCGGCAACTGCTTGACGCCACTGCAAACCATTCACTAAAGCCAGTTGAAGATGCTCTTTGACAACACGGTTGAAACGCTCAACCAAACCGTTGCTGCGAGGGTGATAGAGTGACGTGCAAACGTGTTTAATACCACCTTCTTTGAAAAACGAAGACATTTCAGCGGAAACCAACTGCGTACCATTATCCAAAACTATCTCTTCAGGAAAACCCTCCCTAGAGAAAACATCACGTAAAAATGAAATCACCACAGAAGAACTGATGGAATCAACAAATCTTACTTCAGGCCACTTGGACATATAGTCAATCAACACCAAGATAAATTTGGGAGTCGAACCAACGAGACCATAAGGTCCAGTAATGTCCAAAGCCAATTTGGACCAAGGAACACTCTTCACAACGATAGGTCCAACAGGCAGAGGATGGGTGACTTGTGACTTATCACTGACAATACATTCACAGCATTCACAAACAAAATGTTCAACATCCTTGTCCACAGATGGCCACCAAAAGTCCTGCCTCACTCTGCGCTTCATAGACCGAATGCCTGGATGACCTTCATGAGCCAAATCAAGAATCTTCCCACGAATAGAAATAGGAACTACCAATAACCCACCCTTTCTCAAAATACCATCAACAAGAGACAACTCATCCTTGACACGCAAATAAGGAATAATAGTGGCAGGACAAGTTTTTTCACACGGCCAGGTTTTGGAGAGAAGATCAATAACAAACTGCATGTCATCATCAGAAGCAATCCCTTCCAACCACTCACACTCCGAAAGAGCACATCCAACAGAGTCACATAAAGAATCAACAGCACAAACTACTTCCAAATCATCACACGCAACGCTGTCGTCATCATTGGAAAGAGGTAGTCTGGATAAATAATCAGCAACTAAATTCTTCGCCCCAGCCACATATTCAAGCTGATATTGGAATTCCTGTAATCTGAATTGCCACTTGGAGATCCTTGGAGTTGCCCTGCCACCACCCTTGGTTGTGAATAGATCAATTAAGGGCTTATGGTCAGTTCTCAAGATGAACCTGTTCCCCCACAAAAAATTTTTGAAATGCAAAACTCCCCACCACATCGCTAGAGCTTCTTTTCAATGGTAGAGTAAGTTCCCTCAGAACCCCTCAAAGTTCTGGAGGCAAAAGCAATGGTTTCTTCGCGACCATCACCCCTTCTCTGCATGAGGACAGCCCCCAAACCCACATTACTAGCATCGGTGGAAAGAATACACAAGTCATTGATGTTAAATAACTTCAGAGGGCGAGCTCCAATAATCTCATGCTTGATGACATTGAAGTTGCTATCGCAATCATTATCCCAAACAAACTTGACATTTTTCTTGAGTAGACCACGCATAGCAGCGGTCTTGGTAGAGAAATTCTTTACAAATTTGGAGTAATACTCCACCAAACCAAGATATGAACGTAATTGATCCTTGTTCGTAGGAACAGGAGCATTTTGAATGGCATCAATGATCTTGACTTTTGGTTCAACCCCATTTTGGGAAATGTGGTGACCAAGATAATCTACTCCGTCTTGAAGAAATTTGCATTTATCCTCCCTCAAAGTTAACCCACTAGACTTAAGTATGCTGAGAACTAGTTTAACGCGCTCATCATGTTCAAGTTCGGTTTTGCCATGAACCAGAATGTCGTCCTGGAAAAAGACAACACCAGAAATGTTCTTGAACAGGTTGTTCATTAACCTCTGAAAAACAGCCGAGGCTGAAGCTGAGCCAAACGGCATGCGGATGTATCGATAAGCTCCCTCCGGAGTTACAAAAGAGGTACGGTGCTTGGAATTAGGACATAGTTTAATCTGATGATATGCGGATGAAATATCGAGGGAGGTGAAAAATTTGGCACCTTCGAGGGTGGCTAACATTTCGTTGATGTTTGGGAGTGGTTGCCGGTCGATCCAAATATTGGCATTGAGATCACGCAGGTCAACACACATCCTCAAGCACTTATCAGATTTCCTCGCCAAAACTATGGGAGCAAGCCACTCAGAACCCTCAATCGGCTCAATTACACCCGCAGCGCATAACCGCTCTAATTCCTTCTTTAATTCTGTACGTAAGCTTAAAGGCACTTTCCGTACCTTATGGGCAACTGGAATGGCACCTTCTTTTAAAATTATTCTGTGTTGGAAACCCTTGAGTTTCCCTAATTCCCCACTGAAAACTTCAGGAAACATGAGAGCCCACTTGGTGTTAGACACATGAGACACAGCAAGGGTCTTAGGTGATGCCAATATCGAAGAGTAAAACTCTCATAATTCACTGCGAGATATTACCATGTTTGGATGGTTGGGATCTAAGACAATGTTCAAATCTCCTTGTTCATCCCACCCCAACAAATTGGTACCATCCTTAACTATGAACACTATACAGGTAATGCAATCACCATGAAACTCAAGTTTGACGGAACATTTTCCCAAAACTTCAACCCTTTTGCTATTATAAGCAAAAATCTTGATACTAGAAGGTTCCAAAAGTACATTAGAAAGTTTTCTAAAATCAGTAAAATTCAACAAAGTAAAAGGAGAACCAGAATCTGCAAGGAATTTGCAGACAACTCCATCCACAGCTATTAAACAAGAAGGAGACTTTCTTTTCCGAAGGCCAGACAAAGCGGACAGTTCTACTACTCCGGCCTCATGCGAAGCAGAAGACAGCATCAATAGTTCATAACATTCTTCATCAGATTCTCCTGAAATATTCTTTACAGAGGGAACGGGCTTGTTTGTAGAAGTAGCTTTGCACATGCGGGAATAGTGACCTTTGTTCCCACATTTGTAACAGGTTTGATTGAGAGCAAAGCAAAATTTAGCAGAACCCAGATGTGACCTACTGCCACAACGAAAACATGTTAATTCATTTTGCACAGATCTGTTTCTGGAAGAAATGTTAGATGGAACAGAACGAGTAATGTTAGGCAAAACAGAGGCTTTAGATTTGAAAGGAGGTTTGGAATTCAATAGTTTGACTTCATAAGAGGAAGAGTTAGTTGACGAGGATGGAGAGCTCATTTCCTTAACACAAAATTGAGAATGTTCAATACTTTTGGCTAAAGTGAGGGCAGTCTCCAAATCAGGATCGCCAGAAGCAAGTAGTTTCTCTTGAATTTTCTTGTTGGAAGTCCTTTCAATAAGTTGATCTTGTATGATCTCATCTCTGAATTCCCTGTAGTTGCAGTTGATAGCCAAAATGCGAAGAGCTGCCACAAAATCATCAATTGATTCACCAGGAGTTTGGGCACGTTGTAGAAATGTATGGCGTTCGAGTACAACGTTTCTCTTGGGAGAAAATCTCTTGTCAAGAGTTTTGATCAATGTGGCATATTCGTCAATAAGAAGTGATTCCCCAGCATCACCACCACTAACTGTAATGCTGACCACTTCAAGAGTCAAAGTTTTTAATATGTTTCTGCCTTCATTGCCAAGATTATAGACAAGCAGGGCTTTTTTCTTTTTGCCAGTAAAGGTATCGCCATTGATAGATTCCAAGTACGCTTCAAAGGTGTCTTTCCACTGCTCCCACGGTATAGGGGGAGTGCCAGCAGTCTGTAAGAAGAGAGGAGGAGCCAAAATTCGATCCATTGCGTGGGTGAGTTGCTGCCACAGTATACACAACAGAATAAAATTCGAATTATTATTTTTTTTTTTACTTGAAATTATTCACAAAATCATGTTACTTTAAAGGTAATAGAATGATGTTTATAACACTGTTGTAGTGCACAACAATTATGATGAAGAAACTCTGCTCAGATTGTCAAATAAAAAACGTTACGCTAAATAATAGCGTTGTGCCCACATAATATTGTTCACAAAGGAAGGAAATGCAATTCTGTGTACATTAGTGTAGAATCAAATATTGAAAGTGTTAGGAGATGAGCTGTGCGCATCAGCGATAAAATATAAACACAAACAGCTGTGCGCTCAAAATCGGTAAAATTGTGCTGTGCGCATTAGCATAGGGTAGAATCCACTGCGTGGCTAGCATTCGGTTGCTAGGATGCAAGTAAGCCTTAAAATGGCCGCCACACGCAACGTGGATTGTCCCGCTGGCGTCGTCAGGCAGGTCAGGCACGGTCGCGTAATAACGCGAGAGCAGTGCAAAGCTCAGTCGCGCATAGAAAACGAAAAAATTGTACCTTAATCTTTCAGTCGGGAAGTAAGGAGGGGTTACCGGGCAGTTTGGACACCTTTGGAAGCTTCGAAGATGGGTCCTGGGTTGAATGGCACTTTACTTCAGAAAATGTCGATTTCAAATTTCGACGAAGAGCAGAACAGGTGCAGAGATCTTCCTCCGAGTTGGGGAGGCTGGAAGCTGGAATCGATCGTCGCCACTGAAGAGAAGCGAGATTCACACGACAGGTAAGTGGAACCAAGACTTTATTTAACGTCCAGTTACAGCAACTCCCCGGCAGCAACTGCCAAGGGAAGAATCAACCAAGTGTTCCACGCAGGGAACATTCTATGTAGAATGCAGGGAGAGAGAGAAATCCCAACACCATGATTGTATGCTTAGGATCTCCACAGGGGTGGATATTGAAATCACCCATCACAATTAAAGTGTGCAATGTAAAACTGCAAGACTGCCTTAAATAGGAGCCCAGTTGGGTAATATTGCATTCCCCCTGGATACTTGTCGTAGCATTATGAAAATTAACCAGGCCCATACTAGTGTTCCCCGGCTTCAAAACAATGGCTTGAAGACCCAGACTTGAAGATGGAAGGATCCAGGTCCGGCAGTCCACTGCCAGAGATATATATAGCCAGACCGCCCTTGGCTCTGCCACAGACCGACAGGGAGACTGGAACGGAAAAAGCCTTGAATCCCTCCCAAAATAGGTTACAGTTCACCAACCATGTCTCCTGGAGACAGATTACAGAAAATTGCTTGACGAACTGCTGCCATGTGGGATCCTGGAACTTATCTGCCAGGCCTGCGAGGTTCCACGACAAAACATTGTTGTCAAATATACGGGGGACCACCTCACTCTGTACAATTGGGGGGTGAACCTTCTGGTGTGGCTTTATCTCGACTACAGGCACTGCAGAGATATGCAGTCAATCGCACTCCTCCAACCCTGAATGTGTAGAGAATCTGTTAAATAATGCTAGGGGAGGAGCAGAGTAAAACCCAGCAGACTGATTTATGCTGTGTCCTACTTGTGGGTACCATTTCTCATTTGCCATAGAGGGCTTTTGTGTCCACCTAACTCGAGGAGTATCCATGACGCTAGTCCCTGGGTTGTACCTTTGTTTATCAGCTCTATAGAAAAAACCTAATAATAATACCTGTATTAAAGCCCCATGATTTGCTGGGCCTACGTGCGAGTCCCTGGACAGAATTCTTTCGGCCAGGGATGGACTGTTAAAATTCACAATAACACAGTCCCCCACCGGGTTTCCGTGAGCTGCCTATCCACCCAACTCGGCACACCATGATGATATTATCATGGTGGCATTGCGAATGTACACTAAGAAATCGCAAATTACCACCAACTTGTAGTTGGTGGTAATTTGCGATTTCTTTTACAAATCCACTTTTTGGCATTTGTAAAGGTGCCATGTGGCGCTCATACATGCCCTTAGGGCATGTATGTGCGCCAAATGCGCACACATGTACATTTCATGTAAATTTCAGGGGTGCAGCAGGGTGTCCTTAAGACACCCTTGCACCCTTGAAATTATTCTCAATTTTCGATTAGAAAATTGCGAATCGCAAATTGAGAATAACTTCACATTCATTCCTATGGGCCTCCTGGCCCATAGAAATGAATGGGAAATTATTTCTTATTTGCGAATTCGCAATTTTCTAATCGAAAATTGAGAATAATTTCAAGGGTACAAGGGTTTCTTGGGGAGGGCGAATTCTGGTGATTGCGGCAGGGCCCTGTCGCGTATCCAGGAGATGGCCTTACATTTTGGTGTTCCTCTGGCGCCAGAGAAAACGGTTGGTCCCAGCTGTTGCCTGACGTTTCTGGGGATTGAGCTGGACTCTTTACAGTGGCTGGCGCGCCTTCCGAGGGCTAAGGTGGCTGAAATTCTGTCATGTCTACGGTGGGCGATCGAAGAAAAGCGAATCCCTTTGAGAACGGTGCAGAAACTCTTGGGTTTCCTGAACTTTGCGTGTAGAGTGTTAAGAGCAGGGCGGACATTCTGTAGGTGGCTCGGCATGGCCATGTCGGGGGCAGTGCTTCCACACCACAGAGTCAGGATTTCCATGGGGGTGCGGGCTGATTTGAGGACCTGGATAACATTTTTGACTGATTTCAACGGAGTGTCCCTGGATTTTGATGAGGAAAGGGCGGTTTGGCAATGTCAAATTTTCTCTTGGTCAGCGGGGTTTGGAATTTTCTGGGACGGGAGGTGGTGCACTGAGAGTTGGCCTGCTCACTGGATGAAACAAGGGAGGAGCATTGCTTTCCTGGAATTCTTTCCTTTGCTAGTGGCGCTGGAGGTTTGGGGGAGTGAATTTCGGAATAGATCAGTGCTCTTCCATGTTGACAACATGACGGTGGTGGACCTGGTGAACCGCCAGAGAGCCAGGGACCTGAGAGTGCTGCGAATAATGACATTGCAGATGCTTTGTCTCGTTCGCAGTGGCAGCTGTTCCGGCACGTGGCACCGGGAGCGGATATGTGCAAGACCGAGCTGCCGGACGGCATCTGGGCCTTGGGGGAGTGAGGATGATTGGCCTGGTGGAGCGTTCAGTTGCTGATACCACGAGGAAGACATATCGGCTGGCATGGTCAGAGTTTGGTGCTTTCATGAGGTGGAATCCGGAGTCAAGTCTGTGTGACCGGTCAGAGGTGGAACAGGGCGTTAAGCGTTTTGTGCTGTGCTGTATTGATAAGGGGTTGACTGCGGCTACGATATCTGGGAAGCTGGCGGGGATCTCTTTTTATTGTACTTTGTTTCTGGGGTTTGATCCGACGAAAGATGTGATTGTGAGCAGGATACTCCGTGGATGGGGTAGGGAATGCAGGGGGGGTGGGTAGACTGCGTGAGGCAGTTACTTTTGAGCTGTTGGTTCGGCTGGTTGGGGTGTTGCCGGAATGTTGCTACGATCTTTTTGAAACGAGGATTTTCCGTTTGTGTATGGTATGGATATTTTTTGGTGCGTTTCGAGTGTCTGAATTGTTGGGTACGTGGACGACGGCTGGCAGGGTGTTTGAGGAGATTTGTGTGGATGGGGGGGCGCCTGGGGATTTGGTTAGGGTGCTCGAAGACGGATCAGATGGGTAGGGGTAAGTGGGTGTGGCTGAATGAGGCGGATGGTGGGATGGTATGCCCGGTGGCCGAGTGGCGGGCTTTCCTGTGGGCGTCGCGGGTGACGCGAGGTGAAATCTTCTGTCATACACGACTGACTGCTGGCCAGTTGCTGGCAGTGTTGCGCATGGCTTTGCGTAGGCTGGGTTTGGATGCTTCTGGTTTCGGGACCCACTCTTTCGTATCGGGGCTGCGACAGCTGCGGCTCGCTTGGGGTGGTCCTGGGACAGGATTAGGAGGATTGGAAGATGGAAGTCGCGCTGTTGTGAGCGATATGTGAGGAAGTAAGACGGTCGCAGGTAGTCGGTTGGCTGGGACGTGGGTTTATGTTTTTGGTGCTAACATATTTTTCTTTCGTAGGTTGCGTGGGTGGACCAGGCTCTAAGACGGTGACCTGGATTGTGGGGCACTCTTTTGTGCACTGGGCATCTAAATACGTGGAACAGCAGGTGTACGGCCGTAACCTGGGACTGAAAGCACAATTCCACAAGGTACACTGGTGGGGAAAAGGTGGCATGCGATGGGGGGCACTACTGCCCTGGCTCGCTAAAATGGTCCCGCAAAAAGGATGCCCGGACCTGTTGATTATTCATCTGGGAGAGAACAATCTGGTGCAGCTGTCAGGTTTGGCGCTTGTACAGCTGATGCAGAGGGACCTGGAGGTATTGAAGTCAAGGCTTGCAGGGACTTGCATTGCCTGGATGGAGTTGGTGCCCAGGAAACTATGGAGGGGGGGCAGGGAATCACGGGGCAATGGAGAGAGCACGAAGGAAACTCAACAGGGCAATGAGACTTTTTTGCAGTGACAAAGACATTAAGGTGATCTCGCACGAAGGCATTCGACTGGAGGAGCCGTTCGTTTTCAGGGACGACGGAGTGCATCTGTCTCGTTTGGGGAATGCGTATTACATGATGGAGATGAGAGATGTGGTGAGCAAGTTGTCGAACGAGGCGATATGATGTAGCAGGGAGTGAGTGCGGATGGGGTGCTGGTTGCTTGGAACGGCGGACCCGTGGGGGGCGGGTGGGCAGGGAACCACCCTACAGGGGGTTCCCTGGTTGGCGGTACTTTGAAGGGAGAGGGGGGTCAAGAGCGGGCACTCCCATCCCTTGGGGGGGGGGGAGTTTGAATGGCAGATAGGGGCATGACTGGAAGGTCACAGGATCTGGCAGGATGACAGGTGATTGATGGATATGAATGAGGACGGTATGGGGCATGGAGTGGTTCTGAGGATGTAGAATGGGTGAACTGTGTGATAAGAGAAGTGTTCTGAGGGGTTTTGAAGTTATTTATTGTTGATGTTTACTGTTTGTAAGATTACGCAGCCTGGTCTAATAATTGGCCTTTTACGCTTAACACTGCGTGGTCTGTTTATTGCGCGATGCCGGGCCCCGGGGGAAGCAAAGTCGCAGACTAGTCTTCCCCCGGGGTCATTCGCGCAGGGGATAGGACAGGCAGGGGAAGGGGAGGAGTTAGGTGGGAGGGTATAAGGCACAGGGGAGGAAGGGGACTTCCTCTTCCTGTTTGCCTGGCACCATCGGGAGGGTTTAGCGAAGGCCACCCACCCGCCCTACAGTTGGGGTGTGTTTGTGGGTTGGTTTCTGTGGCATGCCAGTTTAGGCCAGAGCTGCGTTAGGCGTTACTTTGAAGGGAGAGAGGGGTCAAGAGCGGGCACTCCCATCCCTTGGGGGGGGGGGAGTTTGAATGGCAGATAGAGGCATGACTGGAAGGTCACAGGATCTGGCAGGATGACAGGTGATTGATGGATATGAATGAGGACGGTATGGGGCATGGAGTGGTTCTGAGGATGTAGAATGGGTGAAGTGTGTGATAAGAGAAGTGGTCTGAGGGGTTTTGAAGTTATTTATTGTTGATGTGTACTGTTTGTAAGATTACGCAGCCTGGTCTAATAAATTGCCTTTTACGCTTAACACTGCGTGGTCTGTTTATTGCGTGAAGCGTATCCGTTCGAGGCAAACACAAAAACAAAAATATCAGAACCTGAAACACAATGTGAACGAAGCACGGCAGACAGTCACAGAGAAAAGCCTGTTTTTAGCTTCAAACACAAAAGAGAAGGAAACAGCTGACCTGAAAGGAAAAGAAGGGGTACAATGTAGTGAGTCAGGCTTTTCTCGAGCTTCAGCACGTCCATAAGTGGGTCGGGGGAATACGCCTTTGGCGCGCGAAGACAGCTTTGCCTAATGAGTCAGCGCGGGGACGCCAGCTTCGCTCAGCCGCGCTATAATGAGTCTTGAAGGTAAATCCTAGTTAAAGGGAAAGACTTAAGAATCCCAGAGCGGAGTCGCCGAGACTGCAGACGAACATGTCAAAGATCCTCACAAGTCTCCTAGGGAATCCACGACCGATGCCGCTCATCGGTCTGATGCTCCACGCCGTCCAGAATCCCGATGCACACACCGAGCAGGCACCGGCATCAAGAAAAACAATGACCAGCAGGTGGGCCATCGGCACCAGGTGAGGGCGGGAGAAGCACTGCAGTGGGCCGCCATCCGACTCCGGCTGCGTGTAAGACTGGAGGGCCCCCTCCTGGGCTAGTCCAGGTCCGCTGAGGGAAGACCGCGTCTCTCCACTCTCCTCTAGAGCGTTGCCGACCATTGAGTCACTAATGGAAGCCAGGGACCCCCAAGCAATTTTTTATATTTAAATTTCAAATATTAAAATAGTAATTCACAAAAAAATATACAGACAAGTGCACGCCAAACAAATACTTAAATTACTAAAGATTTTAGTACTTTATATCAAAAGAATTAGCAAAAATCCAGGAATTGACAAGTATATTGCAGGGGCATACCTGCTCATGCAGCTATGCCCTCACAGGAGGCCTGCTAGAGGGATGTCTTACCTATATCCCATGCAGTGTCTGTGGGCATGGCACACAGGGATGTGTAGAAAAGGAACCCAGAACAAATGTCCTAGACACTGTGTGCACTACGGTGCCCTGAGGCTGCTGCGTAATCCAATGAAATACAATAGTTTCAGGGTGTGGATCCATCCGTGAGCCAATAGGCAAATATTTGGATACCTTTCTTCAATCTTTGGTGCCAGCAAGCCCTTCATATGTGCATATAAAGGCCGTCGCCGACTGGATGAAGACCAGCCATCTGAAGCTGAACTCGGACAAGACGGAGGTCCTCCTCCTCGGCTCCAACCCTTCAGCCTGGGACGACTCCTGGTGGCCGACAGCACTGGGGGCAGCCCCGACACCCACCGACCACGCACGCAACCTGGGAATCATCCTCGACTCAATGCTCTCAATGACTAAGCAAGTCAACGCCGTCTCCTCCTCCTGCTTCAACACCATCCGCATGCTCCGCAAGATCTACAGATGGATCCCGACAGATACAAGAAAGACAGTCACCCAGGCCCTCATCAGCAGCAGACTCGACTACGGAAATGCCCTCTACGCGGGAGCCCCGACCAAGCTCATCAAACGACTACAACGCATCGCGCCTCGGCATGACTGATCCTCGACGAACCATGCCACGACCACACCACCCCCCACCTGAGAAACCCACACTGGCTCCCCGTCAACAAGAAGATATCCTTTAAGCTCCTCACCCACGCATCCAAGGCACTCCACAAGACCGGCCCAGCCTACCTCAACAGACGGCTCTCCTTCTACATCCCCAACCGCCAGCTACGCTCCTCCGACCTCTCACTCTCCACCGTCCCACGCATCCGAAGAACAACCATCAGTGGGAGATCCTTCTCCCACCTTGCCACCAAGACAGGGAACACCCTCCCACTGAGCCTACAACAGACACAAGACCTGCAGAACTTCAAGAGGATACTCAAGACCTGGCTGTTCGATCAGTAGCAGCCCCACCCCCAGCGCCTTGAGACCCTCGTGGGTATGTAGTGCGCTTTACAAATGATTGATAGATTTCTTGAAATTACTCAGTAATGTACAAATTGAAAACAATCAAGTATTGTGGTTATGCACGGTGGATGTAGTAGCACTTTACATATTGATACTGCACCAGGAGGGTATTAAGACAATAGAATAGTCACTATTGAACACTGAAGAGTTAAAAGCAAACAAAGTTTGTTTGTTGGAATTATTGCATTACAGTTTGTTTCACAGCTACTTTAGTTGGAATGGATACTTTTACATGCAGACTAATGGCACTTCTATGGGCTTTTCAGGAGCCCCCAGCTATGCGAACATCTTCATGTCCAAATTTGAGACGGACCACATCTTTGCTTCTGAGAAATGGAACAAACACCTCATTATGTATCGTAGATTCATAGATGACATTTTCTTAATTTGGAATCGCACCAAACAGGATTTACAACATCAAGTGGAAGAACTCAAACAAAAAAAAATAGACTCCGGTTTACACATACCATTGATAAATCTCACATCACATATTTGGATGTAGACATATCAATCACCGACACAGGATTGAATACCAGGGTATTTAAAAAAAATCAACAGGCTGGAACAACGCGCTACTATACAGTAGCTTTCATCCATCAACTTTAAAGAAACACTTGCCTTTCTCTCAGTTCACACGCATTGAACGAATTACATCCAACCCGGAGAAATTAACTGAAACTATGCAACAGTACAAAACTCAATTCCTAAAACGTGGGTATCTGCAAGAGGTTTTAGACCAAGCTATGGAATACATAGAAGCCACACACAGGACGAGGCTATTAGAAAATAATGTTAAAGACCACTGAATGGAGAGGTATTTGTTTTGAACCTTTTCAACAAAATCACCAATCATAAAAAGGATGTTCTCAGGAGATGGGAACTGTTACAGAAGGCACCAGATTTGAAAGGCATGTTCACTCAACAACTATTATTTGCATACACTAGAACCAGTAATTTGAGAGAAATGTTGTCTACACTCAAAGACAAAGCTCAAGGATCACACAAGGGGAACAGGGTCAAGACTGATTTGCATATGGCTGGGTCTGAACTGGAATGGCATGGGGAGCAAACAAATAATGGATTTAGGCCCAGATCTCTGTACTGGGGTGAATGTTTGACATTGTGCAGCATTCTGTCCCTCAGTTTTTTTTTTTCAAGTATACAGCATCAGCACTCACCGAATAACAATGACAGGCGTCTTTGGAGTAACATGGACTAATTACTCACGTTTTTTCGCACGGCAGCAAAGTCAAACTACCTGCTTTGAAAAAATAGGAAAGTGGAGCTACTTATGGGGCACTTGCGAGCTTCGTTATGGGAACGAGACTCACTCACATAAATCCTGTTTTTGATTCAGCTTTGTTTTTGGAGTAACACGGACTAACCATTTACGATCGCTCATATGGTGGTGAAGTTCAAACCACAAGCTTTTAGGTCTCTCCTAGGCAGCGTGCATGCGCTGCTCTAGGAGATGACCTTTAGAAATCGGTCAGCTCTTTTCAAGCACTCGTGCTTGTGCTGGCATCCACTTTGCGGGAGCGAGCAGCGGTGGTGCTAATTAAAAACAGATGGCCTGCGTGCCGCTGCTCGCTCTCGTCGAAGCCAGCACAAGCACAAGTGCTTCACTAGGCTTGTTGTTTTAGTGAACCTCTTGTTGAGTGCAGAACTCTGATGTTGTTGTTTGTGTTTGCAAACTTTACCGCTCCTAAAGAAATGCGAATTATGGAAATTAGTCAGCGAGAGCTGTTTAAAATCATCCTCGGGTAAAACCGATTGCGATGCTGCTTGCATGTGGCATCACTTGCCTGAAATTTGATGTAAGCCTCTGCCTGCACTCCCGGGCTCATCTCTTCGGCATCTCCGCAATGAGGAAGTACCCGCCGTTGCTCTCCAGGAGTTACCAATAGCTTTTGCCGTGCGATTGAATCGTCAAGTGTGCGCTTTGCATGTTGGTAGTTGTAATTCTAAAATATGGTATACATTGAGCTTAAACTACAACTAACAACATGCAAAGCGCACACTTTCATCAGCATTCAGGCAAGTGATTCTACACGCAAGCAGCATCACGATCGGTTTTACCCGTGGATGATTTTAAACAGCTCTCGGTGACTAATTTCCATAATTTGCATTTCTTTAGGAGCGGAAAAGTTTGCAAACACAAACAACAACATCAGAGTTCTGCACTCCACGAGAGGTTCACTAAAACAACAAGCAGTGGCATAGCCAATAGGTCTTGCCTTTGGGACCTTGTAAGTAAAAAAATTAAAACTGAAGTAGAAGACTTCACGTTTACATTTACTTCGTATTTAGGAGGCAGTAAATGTAAACGTGAAGTCTTACATTTCAGTTTTTAAATTTTTTTACTTATTCATTATTTTGTCCTTTTTTAGGTCTCGGCCTGTGTAGGCTGCGCTTTGCGCAGTCTCGCTGGCGAGATTTTATGTTTTCCAGAGTGGGGCTTGAACCGGCCCCTCTTCTTTATTGGCTGGCTTCCTAAACAGAGGATAGGCATTGGAGAAGGTGAAAACATTAGCAAACACCGAAACGCCGCGTCGACTGTTTTTTAACTTTTTGTAATAACTGTGATGATAATATTCCATGTTTTTAACTATAAAAGTTATATTTAGAGTGTAACCCGAAGGGAGGAATTAAATAAATATCATTCTTTTTTTATCGAATTTGGATTGTATGTCTAGTAATTAGTGACACTTGCCCTAATGTTCTGAGTTGTTTATATAATGTGTACATATGACAATTCTAGTTAATAACACCTGAAAAAGTGTAGCATTGGAGCACTCTCTCTTAGTCTCCTCAGATAACTTTGTTTACGTCACTACAGGGTTTTATATTTGTTGTTTGTCACTAACCCCCTTCCCTGTCAATAAGCATAGGGGTATCTTCCTAATTTTTGCACGAAGAGGGGCGTCTGTCCATTTAAGCCCCGTCTTTTTCGGATTGAGTGGCGTGTTTTTTAAGTTCTTTCTCTCCTCTTCCCATTGGCTGGAATTTTACATTCCAGCAAATGGGAAGAGGAGAGAAAAAAAAACAGGCCCCCCCCAGTCAGAAAATGATGCGGCGTTTTGGAGATCCATTTCTGGCCTGCGAGCGGAGAGGGCGGTGCAGCGACTGCTGGCTCCTGTGTAGAAACGTGATAATCCATCTTAAGGGCGCTCGGTCTGCTGATTATTTAAAATGTGTCTGCGGAGTCCTAAAAGTGCTGTCACGGGCCTTTAGTAATTGCGACTGATATGCGAACCGAGTCTCCATGTTGCCTGCGCCCTCTCTGCTGTTGCCAGGTTCCTCCCTCTAATCCTCTACCCCGCATCCTCCAGTAGTGATATTCTCCCTTGCACCAGGCCGGGTTTATCTCAGCCTTTCCCGGGCCACCTTCTCCCCGTGCCACCAGGCCTCTCTCTATCTACCCGTAGGCCGGTAGCTCCTCACCTCTCCGTGAACTGCGACGCTCGCCCACTGGGCTTTGCTGCCGTTGCCCGGGTGCTGTCACGGCTTCCCAGCCCCACATGCCCCGCACAATAAGACAACTTTATAAGGAGGAAGATCAGCGTCCAGGGCAAGGAAAGGCGGGGGAGGGAGGGCAGGACCGGGGGTGGGAGGAAAGGGTTGAAGGGGTGGGCGAGAGACATGGCAGTTGGAGGGCTGGGCTAGGGGGAGGAAAAGCGGCAAAGACAGAAACAGGGCTGGTGTCAAAGACACGAGATGACAAAAGCTTGGGACTGAAGGGGAAGGCGAGGTGAGAACTGAGTGCGCCCCAAACCGAAAGTGGGAGATGTTTGTGGCAAGAAAGGGCGGTCGAAATAAATGAGGGACAACTTTGCGACTGAGAGCAGTACACTGTATGATGAGGTTAATAAAGCAAAAGACGGGTTAAGGGCCAGTTTTAGAGATAGCATAGAGTTGGGAGGGCTGCCAAAGGGGAGGAGAGAAAGGATGAGGGGCCAGCCTACAGGAGGGGTTATAGGAGGCGACGTAGAGAAACAGAAGGGCTGGTGTGCGAAAGCTTTATTAGCACTCTGGTGTCAGTATTTCAGCTTTGGGTGGAAAGTAGAGTACAGGCCTGCTGGACCTGTGTCTCGTGCACGGACAGGGGTGGACTTGGTTGTATGGGGGTGCTTTGAACTTTTTTTTCGACATTTCCCTGTTGTAGATAGTCCTGCTTCTAGGCAGGATGTTTGCCTGTTGTAAACTCGGCAGGGCTGGGTTAACCTTTACTCCCTCAGCAGAAAAATACTGTGTAACCTGGTTCCTATTCTTCAAGCCTTTGCTGACTCTTGGAATTATGCTCTGGGGCTCTGTGTATGTAGCTCTGTGTGTGTGTGGCTCTGTGTGTGGCTCTGTGTGTGGCTCTGTGTGTGTGGCTCTGTGTGTGGCTCTGTGTGTGGCCCTGTGTGTGTGTGTGTGTGTGTGTGGCTCTGTGTGTGGTTCTATGGGTGTGGCTCTGTGTGTGTGGCTCTGTGTGTGTGTGGCTTTGTGTGTGTGGCTCTGTGTGTGTGTGGGTGACTCTGTGTGTGGCTCTGTGTGTGTGGCTCTGTATGTGTGTGGCTCTGTGTGTGGGTGGCTCTGTGTGTGGGTGGCTGTGTGTGTGGGTGGCTGTGTGTGTGGGGGCTGTATGTGTGGGTGGCTGTGTGGATGGCTCTGTGTGCGTGTGGGTGGCTCTGTGAGTGTTTCTGGGTGCAAATGCAATAGGTCTCTGTGCGTGGGTGGCTGTGTGTGTGGGTGGCTGTGTGTGTGGGGGCTGTGTGTGTGGGTGGCTGTGTGGATGGCTCTGTGTGTGTGTGGGTGGCTCTGTGTGTGATTCTGGGTGCAAATGCAATAGGTCTCGCATTTGCGAGAGATTAAGCTATTGGCATTGTAAATGACAATGCTATTTATTAATATGTTTTAAAAACAAAAACATAAACAAAAATAATGTCATCATCATCATCATTTTATTGTGTGATTTATTAAAATCTTTACAATATTCGCAAAAAATAACAGCAAGTACAAAAGGCTAGTGTAAATGAAAAAAAATCAGAATAGTCTGTCTCAGAAAATGTCCTCTCTGTGATCATGTATCTTGGATTAAAACATACTGAGTCTGTCCTGTGTCAAGTCGTACGCTTGATGACCTTTCTATCACCTAGTGATCAGTCCCTGGTCTACTTTTTGTTCGGGCGGCAGGTACCTTTATCTGTTCCGTATCTTGTAACAGCTTTGTTACCTTCGCCATAAATTTGACTCCCCGGCATGAGAGAATTGGTGAAACCCCACTCAGCCAACATATCACCGCCTGCCTACAGGTACGGATCTTCAATGTATTGAGGATTGCACGTAGATATCTTCTTCTTAAAACCTGCAAAGCTGGGCATACACATAGCAAGTGTGTCACTGTTTCCTTCTTGTATCCGCATAGGCTGCAGTTAGCGCTTTCGAGTTGGTGTTTCCAAGAAGGCCTTAGATCTTTTGAGTGGTGCATGCCATGTCGGTACGCTATCAAAGATTTTTTTAGATATTGGCAGTAGTGTAAGACTAAATAGACTTGTGGTTTTTGGGTAGTGTGTGAGTTGACTACTGTCCAGGCGTTTCGCCGTTTAGTTAGAGTTCTTTTGTCTTTAAGCAAAGAAATCCTTTATGTTGATCCGTTTACTACTTTGCAGAACTGTTTGTGGTCGATATTTTTTTCCACACTTCGAATAGGCCCAATGTTGTCAAACTCGTGCTGAGAAATTTTCCCCATTGGGTGGTGTTGGGTTTGGCTTCCTGAAAATGTATTTCCTCCCAGCAAAGATTGTCCAATGACTCACTAGGGGCAGATCGAAGCTTGTGGCAGTATTTTGCAAATGTGGACTTCGACCTGATTTCTTGATTCTGCAGGCCAAATTCTAAACGAACTTGGGCTGGGGCGGCTGCGTACGGCAACCCAAACACAACTTTGTATATTTTCTTTTGTAAGTTGTTTAGTATCGTTGATTCACCTCCAAGCCATGCAATTAGTCCATAAGACAAAGTTGGTATGATTTGTGCAGCCATTACTTTGAGTAAGTGCATATAATTTGGGCCTCCCACTGTCTTTTGCAGTTGCCTATATGCGTAAATTAATGATTGCGCCTTCCCTCTTAATACCTGTATATGCCTTTTTTTTGTTTTGCCCCGCTCAATGGTCATCCCCAAATATTTGTATGATGCCTGCTCTTCGAGAACAGAGTTGTTGATTGACCATCTCTATTTTAGTTTCTTCCCCTCCACAATTCGGAGCACTTTTGTTTTATCTTTGTTCAGCTCCAGGTTTTCTTGTGCTAAATATGAGGCTAACATGTTAACTAAGCGTTGCAGACCGACTGGGGTTTTGCTTAGTAAAACTATGTCATCGGCATACTGCATTATGGGCACAGGAACATTGCCAAATTTCGGTGCGTGACTTTCCGTTGCATCTAAATTACATCCAATATCAGCAAGGTATAAATTAAAAAGACTGGGGGCAAGGACGCAACCTTGTTTTAAACCGTCCTGTGTCTCAATTTTGTGAGTGAGGCTGGTGCCGTTCCCTTGTTTAACCTTCGCCCATGTTTCACTGTATAGCCTGGTTATTGCATTTATTAAATTATCTGGCGTCCCCCACTTTCTTAATTTACTCCAAAGCCTTGGCCTGCTTACATGGTCAAAAGCTGATTTTATGTCGACGAAGCAACCGTATAGTTGTTGTTTTCTTTTTTGGCGTTTTCCGTTAGCAGGCCCAAGGTGACCAGGTTAGTGGTTGTCCCCATCCCTAGTCTGAAATCAATTTGAAACCTAGGGATTATGTTGGTCGATGTTTCCCAGTTCTGCAGCTCTTTCAATAGGCATGAGGCATACAGCTTGGCTTCGACATCTATTAACCACATGAGCGCTAGCGAAATTCCCCTCCTGTGCTCTTCTTTACAAAAACCCATTATTCATGACGAGCTGGGCTCGTCATGAGCGTAGCAGGAGGCTACCTCATGACGAGCCCAGCTCGTCATGAGCGTCGAAGGGGTTAAGGAGATTAGTCGGTAATTTCCTGGATCTTTCCGGTCCCCTTTTTTATGGATTGGATGGATGATGTTTCCTCTCCATGTTGCCGGAAGAATTCCTTTTTTCAAGATGTGATTGAATAATGTTGCTAAAAGTTCGGCCCAGAAGTCTATGTTTGTTTTGTAGACTGCTGTTGGGAGACCATTCGGTCCCGGTGCCCCCTCTGGTTTTAATTTTTGGATTAGCCTTTTTATTTGAGCCCGAGTGATCAGTACTTCTTTGAATTTGAGGTTTGTTTCCAGAATTACGCTGTTGTGCTGTCTTGAGCTGTCAGCATTGATCTCCATTGGTGCCCCTTGTTGTTTTTTTTTTGTTCTTTGGGGTTCCTTTGTTACGTAAAGGTTCTTCACATGTGTCCCCCATTCCTTGTTGCTGATACCCAGATCCTGTTGCAGTGCCGCTCCCAAGTTTAGTTCATTAATGATTGCCCAGAACTCTCTGGAGGATGCTTTTTTATTTGAGGACAGTAGCTTTACCCAGACCCGTTCTCTGTGTTGGGCTTTTGCTATCCATAGTTTTTTCCGGTATGCCTTTCTCATGCTTCTGAGCTCTATGGGGTTTAGGAATTGTCCCTTTGCGGCTGATCTTTGTGCCCTGGCCAATTTTCTTTTTTCTTGTTTTAATTCCGCGTTAAACCAGGGCGCTGGCTTTCCTTTTCGATCTCTAAATGCTATCGACTGGACTGAGTGTTTTTCCTTAAGTTCCTCCAGCAAATTTTCCCAGTTGTTTATAGGGTCTCCGTTTTCTAGGCTCCCGAGTTTTAACATAAAATTGCTGGCTGTGGTCAAAATATTCTGTGTTTCTCCACCCCTCCATTTTATTTTCCGCAGGTTAAATTTTTCTGGGTGTTGCTGTAATGAGCTTATTCTCTCTGCTCTTGGAACTGCGATAGCCATCCTAATGATTTGAGGGAAATGATCGCTTTCTAAGCGCTGAACTATTAAATATTCCACTATTGAATTTATCAGGCTCACACTTACCATTGTGAAATCTAGAGTCGATTTTACGTTGCTGCTCACATAGGTAGGGCACGGCTGAGAGTGGCCTTTTTTCTTGCTGTTTAATATTGTTAAGCCCATTGAGGTTATATTGCCCCATTCGATTTGATTGGCCCCGAGTGCTGCCCTTTTTTTCCTATTCGGTCCACCCCTATCAGTGCTAAGTAGATTGGAATTAAAGTCTCCCGAAATTATCATAGAGCTTAGTTTGTTGGTTTTTTGTAAGGTTTTAATAAGTTTGAGCAGTGTTTCCAATTTTTCCTTTTTTGCTTTGCGGTCTGGGTGTATATAAATGTTTAGAAGTAACAATTGATACTGGGGCTGTATTGTAATTTTTATTGCTTGAACCCAGTTTAGCCCAACGTCCAATATTTCTTGATTCCAGTTATATTTTTGAGAAACGAGGATTGTTAGACCTCCTCGTGGGTGCCCATGGTTTGCATGCCTCTCTGCGAGTATGTGATGGTCCGTGAAACCTGGAATACCTGAATCAATCAAGTTCCAGGTTTCTTGTAAGAGTATTATGTCCTGTTCATCAAAACATTTTTGCGTTTCATGGTCCTGCTCCATGCTGCTAAAACCATGCACGTTCCAAGAGCATAAGTTAATTGATTCCGCGGTTGTTTCTTCCTTCTGCCAGAGTTTTAGTCGTTCTCTGGCTGTGGTCGTTATATCTGTTCTAGGAACACTTTTCGCTTAGTGCTGACGGGATCCATGACCAGTCTTGATTACTGCAGTGAAGCCGATATGTGATTATCTGATTTTTTAAGATGGATTTTGTTTCTATTCTTTTGCCCGGAGATGTTGCTCGGGCTGCTTGTAAGCATGATTTTGTGTTGGGCCTTTGGGACTCCGCGTCCTTATGGTGATCTAAGTTATTGTGGAGGGGGTAGGGGTATCTCGGTTGCTTATGTTGCTGTAAGTTGATTCCCCAACTCTCAAATATTGCTTTGTGAGAGTAGATTTTTACTGCCAGCTCTTTTGATTTCCAGGTGGTGACTGAGTTTTCTATTTCTGGCCTAACTCTATTTTGCTGGAACTCTACTGCTTCCATGTCTTGCGAAGCTATTCTGCTGAGTTCCGGGATTTCCTTAAACAGTTTTAGAATGTTTCCTCTGTTGAGGATGTCCTGCCTTCCCTTTGTTACATATTCTGGGATAAAAGTCACAACAGGTTCGATTTCGTCTAGTATTCGTGTTAGGTTACCCACCTGGTTCCTTGAGTTGATTTTTGTTCTTAAGGGCCCTTTGATTGGGTTAGTATCTTTTACATGAACTGTTGGTATCTCAATACTTTTTTCTGACTTCTTCACAAATCTAGTTTCTGTGTATTGTGCTGATTGCTCAAGTTCGGGGAGGTCACCCTTTTTTGTAACACTCCTGCCTGTTGCGTAGGTGGTAATCTTTAAAACTCTCTGATCTAGTTCAAGTTTAGGGGTTTTTAGTTCCCTTGTGACGGTGCTTGGCGTTTTGCTCCGGTGGCTATTGTTGGATTTAGGTGATTCCTCAGCTTCTTTTCTTTGAAATGGGGGTGAGCTGGCCTCTGTGCTGCCAGCTTCTTCATGGATGTCCGGGTCCTTATCGCGTTCGTTTGAGCCGTTGTCCACATAATTTCTTATTCGTACTGTTTCTTTTGTTTGACATCTGGGAATATTTGGGCCTTTGGTTGATTGTTTGGATTCCCTTGGCCCGTTGAAGGTTATTACTTCTGATTTATATATTGACTCCACCGTTATTGAGTTCTCAAACGAAAAACTAACCCTTTCCAATTATTGTTGGTCCTGTCTACTGTTGGGAGATTTCAGCATATCCTTATTTATTTCAAGACCTTGACTTACGTTCTTTATAAAAATTGGAAAGATGTGTTCTGGGGCGACGGTGTGTTTCTTTTTTTGTTTGGGCCGTGCCTTCCTGGCTCTCTTTCGTTGACGTTTTGTTAGTTTGTCCTGGTGATCAGATGGCGGGGTAGGTGAGCCTTCGCAGGTTTGTTCTTCTTGGCTTTCCATCGCCCCTACATCTTGGCCTATGGTTGTATTCTTCCGAGCCCCTTTGGTCCGGGATTTGTCGTCCAATTTGGGCATTTGGAATTTCTTCATTCTGGGTAGTGTCCTTGTGCTCCCAGTTTCCCTTTTGTTCGCATGTAGATTTCACTACTCCCAGGATGTCATTTAGGATCTCTGGGAGGGATGCCAGTTTTTCAATTATACTACCACAGTTGCAACGACTAGATTTAGCGTTGTTTTTGGTTTGTGTTCTGTTTCCTGGAGTTATCTGGTCTATATTTATATTTATGTTTTTTCCGCGTTTTCCTTTTTGACTAATAAGGTCATTAATGTGTATGCCTTAGAGCTTATGTTTGAAATGTGCTCTGCGATGATGTTTATTAGGTCTATTTGGACTTCCATTTTGTCCGATTGAAAGTTTAATGCCCTTATTGCCTGATCCAATGTGCTAATTAGGGCCTTCACCCAATTTGTGTTGTGTTGAAAACTAACTCTGTTCTCTAAGTTTACACAGGGCTGTTCGATCCTGCTTGCCGATGAAATTGAAATGTGATCAAACTGGGCATGCTTGATTGCCTCACTGCCGACACTACTGGTGTCGTCAATCAGAATTCTGTGGCTGCTACCTCGGTCCTCTAAGTTTCGCGGTGTTGATGCCACTAGCTCTTGAGTGTGCACCTTTATAGTGGGTTGTTCCGTTGTAGATTGCCCGAATTCTAATGCTCTTTTTGTTTTTTTCTTAGAGGGTACTGTCGGCTTTGGGGTATTTGTGGTTGGAGGGAGATCTTCCATTTCTGCCTCCCCTTCGAGTCTCTAGCTTGACAAACCTACCAAGTCTGCCCCCTGAAGTGTTTTGTTGCACTTAGTATAGTCTTTGTGGCTTATGTTTTGAGAACCTGATATAGCAAAGATATTTTCAAGCGACTCTAGACCCTGTGATGTTAACAGGTAGGATGCAGGTCTGTGCGTGCCCTTTGTGTCTTGAGTGCTTAATTGGGTTGAAATTTTGAAGTCCGCTTCTTTTTTGGAATCCGTGTTCTCAGGGGGCCCAGTTGTTTTGTGCACTTGGGCCTGCACGATTTCTGTCTGTTTTTTCATAATGTTGGTTTTCGCTGTCGGACCTATTATGCCTTGTGAGTTTACGGCGCTCTCGTGTGGACGTTGGTCCATTTGCTTTGTTTCCTTGTTCGAAACCCCTGGTGCGAGTGACGGTTTGATTATATCTGGCAGAATTGGGCTCGGGAGATTTTGCGCCTCCACTGTAGCAGCAAAAATCGCCGAGACCGGATCTTTTAGGAAGAAGAATTTGCGAATTTTTTGCTGCCGTTGATTACCTGTCGCTGAACCGGGATTCTCAGGTATTGCCACCAACTTTCCCGTGTCCAACCTCTCCCATTCTCCCTGTGCCACGTACTCGCCGTCAGATGAAGAAATAGAGGCATCTTTGGGGACTGGTTTCGGGTTCGTTTTTTTTTGCTTTTTGCTGGGAGCAGTTTGCCGTTTTTTACCAGATCTCATTCTTTGTTTTTTTTTAGTTATATAGATAAATCTTGTTATGTGTGTGTTTATTTATTTTGTTATTTATTGGTTTACCACTTCTTTTTGCCTTAGTCCGAGCCCCTGGGCTCTTACTTTGCTGCTGCCTCTATCGGCCGCAGCGTTCGTGCCACGATGCTACCCCTCTCACACTTTGCCTTCTCGCTCGGGCCTGGGGATGACTTGAGCCTCACCTCCTTTGTTCCTTTACTCAGCCGTCCGCCGTCCGCAGTTGCAGCACACGTTGTGGGGCTCACACTCTCTCCTTCCAGGCTGCCTCTGCCCCAGTGCTTGTTGTATACCGGCAGAGCCCCCGCAGCACAGCACAGGACCTGCCGCGGCCTGCTGTCTGCTTCTGTCTGCTTGTAGTGTGGAAGCACGACAATCAAAGATGTTGTCAAGATTAATTTATTACTTGCATAAAAGGGGCCCGCAGGAGCGGGAATAAGAACACTATACGCCACGGGAGTCATCTGTCAACTGTCAGATGGTTGCCGTGACGTCACATAAATACACCGTGAACATTCCATGGTGACACCGGGTGATGTCAGGCCATGGAAAAGGAAAACATACTGTGATGTATAACCAAACACCTAGCAACACAACATTAGAAGATACAACATCTCCCTTTTTTCCCATTTGAAAACAAATACAATTTTACTCCATAACATAGTCTTTGAATCTTGCAGGCAAATTTATAACTCTACCCCCTCTGGATGATAAACCCCTTGCAGGTTCGACTTCAGTGTCTCTTGTGCATGCTGCAAGAGAATTAGTTCCACCTATGCCAAGGCCTACTGCAGAATCACCCTGGGTTATAGCCCTGTCCCCTCTTTCAGCAGAGGATATCCTTGAACTTTCTCCCAGCGTTGGAGAAAAGGTCGGGCTAGTCATGTTTTTTGACAGATTTTGACATTCAGAAGTGACCTCCCATTCAAGCACACTGTTGTCAAAATTTTCTCCTCCATTATCTCCCTTTCTCATTATTATCTTCTCTTGTCCTTGTTTAAGTTTTACCACATCGTCTTTACTGCGCCATCCTTCGCCTTCTATGTATACAGCACCACTCGAGGCTTTACTGACTTTCATGGGTTTACTGAACCTTGTTTCCCCCTTACACACAGTACCTGGCTTTTTTAACAATACCCATTCTCCGTTTGTTATATGTTTGTCTTTTGCCCTGTTTGTCATATCAGAGTATGCTTTGTTTTTTATCTGTTTCCTTTCAATGTTCTCTTTCACCTTGAGCTCTTTTTCACATACTTCACTCGCTTTGTTAACTGTATCTTTCCATTCACCTATCTTTGGTGTCATTATGTCCACGCATGACCTCCCTCTCATCAAGAAAAATGGGGTATAACCAGTGGCATCTTTTGGAGTATTGTTGTACGCTTTTATTTTCACTCTTATGAATTCTTTCACGTCCATGTCGTTTGCAATGGCCATTTGAATGCCATCTTGGAAGAATCTGTTTAGTCTTTCAACTTGGCCGTTGCTCTTCGGGCTGTACAGTGGTGTTTTTTCCTGCGCAATACCAAAGTTTTCCAGAAATTCAGTCATTTTTTGTGACACCAATTGTGATCCATTGTCCGACACCAGGACCTTCGGTTGACCTTCACTGTCAAATATTTTCTTTAAGAACCTTATGACCACGTCAGTAGTTACCACATTCACAAATTTATAGGACACCCATTTCGAATAGTAGTCTGTTAAAACTATTAAGTACTTGTACTCTCTTGGCAATATGTTGAACGGTCCTGCAAAGTCTATAGCTACCTTGGCCCAGGGTCCATCTGGAATTTCCACCATTTGCAGTTCATTCTTCTCAACCCTCCAATGCTTGTCTGACTTTAAGCATTCCTCGCACTTATCCACATAGTTCCTGATTTCACTATCCACCCCTGGCCACCAATAATGCATCTTAGGACGTTTCTTGTTGCAGTGGTACCCGGATGTCCTCTGTGAGCCATCTTTATTATTTTTTCTCTGAGTTCATATGGCGGCACAAAAACTTCTCCCCTTTTTAAAAACCCATTCTCCAATGTTAGCTCATTGCTCACCTGCTGGTAATTTCTTAGTTCACTTGGGAGATTCCTTACGTGCGGCCATTCGGTTCTGACATACGCATTTACTTTGGCTAAAATATTGTCCTTTTCCATACTCTCTCGCCATTCCTCGTCCGTGATTGACCCTTCGCATCTTATTGTGGCATCAATGAGTGCCACCACGCATTCTGTATCATCCTGCTCTTACTCTTTCAAATTTTGCACGGGCAAACGTGACAAGCAATCCGCTCTACTGTTCTTGCCCCCTTTTATGTGCTCAATTTTGAAGTTAAATTCCTGTAGTTTCGACAATAACCTTATTAGTCTAGAACTAATATTTCCGTTGCCTCTTCCTTCGCCGTCCATCATGTATATTAATGGTTTGTGATCGGTTACAGGAGTGAAACTTTTTCCCCATAGATAGTCTTTGAGTTTGTGCACAGCCCATACGCATGCCAAAGTTTCTCGCTCGATCGTGCTGTAATGAACCTCCGTCTCATTCAATCTTCTGGAAATGAAGGCAATTGTGTTCTCCTCACTTCCATTCTTCTGACAGAATACAGCACCAATCCCCTCACTGCTTGCGTCTACTGTCACAACGTTGTCCAAAAGTGGGTCATAGGGTTTTAGGGCAGGTGCATTTGCAATTTCACTTTTGACTGTTTTGAATGCTTTTTCCTGCTCACTGGTCCACTTATACACCACATTCTTTTTCAACAGTTTTCTGAGCGGTTCCACTTTTTCAGCATACTTTTGTATGAACTTTGCGTAATATTCACTCAGTCCGAGGAATGATTTGAGGGATTCTTTGTTCTTTGGTTCCGGGGCTTCTCTTATTGCATGTACTAAATCATCCTTTGGTAGGATTCCCTCCGCTGTCAATACATGCCCCAAGTACTCAACCTCCTTTGTCATAAATCTGCACTTGTCTTTTGAGACAGTCATCCCTTTCTTTTGCAATATGCCCAATACTTTTCCAATTAACCTTATGTGGTCTTGTTCTGTCTCTGAATGTAAAAGAATGTCATCTTGAAAGGCTTCTACACCTTTCATTTCCCCAAACAAGACGTCCATAAGTTTTTGAAAAACTCCTGAAGAGGAAGCTAAACCGAATGGGAGCCTCACATACCTAAATGATCCAAACGGCGTGATGAAGGTGGTCAGTTTTTTAGACCTTTCTGATAGACTAACCTGGTGATATGCAGCTTTTAAGTCAATCAGTGAAAAGAATTTAGATCCTGAAATTGACTGGAGAATGTCCTGAATCTTTGGTAAGGGATGACAGTTTATGATTATGTTTTTATTTAAGGACCTCAGGTCCACACATAACCTGATGTCACCAGTTTTCTTTTTCTTTGACACCACGATAGCAGAAATCCATTCAGACTCATCCGCCTCCTCAATCACCCCTTCCTTCGTCAATTTCTCAAGCATTTCTCTCAACTCTTTCCTTATGGACAATGGTATGGTTCTTACCTTGTGCTTACTTGGCATGGCACCTTCTTTCAGCTTGATGTCATGGCTGAAACCTTTCACACACCCAATTTCATTCTTAAATACCTCTTTATGCTTTTCAAGAGTAGTTTTTAAATCCACATTATTCTCCTCTACATTTATACTATTAATCCATTCTTCTCTCAAGACAATCGGGTCTTTAGCTCCAGGTATCAAAATGACACCCAGCTGGGCCAGATCCCTCCATCCTACTAATATCCTCCCCTTTTCAGCTACATATATTTTGGTTTCAATAACTCTTCCCTTAAAGCTAACTGTGTCATTGAAGTATCCTAACATATTTATATCTTTCTCCCCGAACGCTTTTGGGTTGACATCAGATTCCATTAGTTTAACATTCTGCCATTTTTCTTCAAAAAGAACATCTGAAATGGTTGTTATGGGTGCTCCTGAATCAGCGGTAAACTTCAGTTCCACCTCACCTATTTTCACATCACCAATTGGACCCTTTATCCTACCTTCCTCCATCTCAACATACAGAACAATATCTGCACACATTTCCTCGTCAAAACTACCCACCGTATTTATGTTTACATTATTACCCATCCTTTTAGTTTTGCATAAGGTAGAATAATGTCCGTACTTTTTACATTTGATGCATTTTTTACCGATTGCAGGACAATTTTTGTGATCGGCTAGATGCTCGCTAGACCCACATCTGAAACAGCTTAGTTGCTTACCTCCTATCTTCCTCTCACCCAAATTCTTTTCATAAACTTTACCATCGCCCTTCCTTTTATCCTGTAAATAAAATACATTTGTGTTATTCCCTGCCACTGATAACTCTTTAGTAGATACTAGCGATCTTTCGATTCCCCTAGCAATATCTATGACTTCTTGTAATGTAGGTCTCTTGCAAGCTAACAGCCTTTCTTGCACCTTTTTTGAATAGCAATAGAAAACAATTTGGTCTCTAATGTACACATCTGTCATTTCTTCGTATTCGCATTCCACAGCAAGAATCCTCAAACATGCAATATACTCATCGATTGTTTCCCCTTCTTGTTGTTTCCTCAGGGCAAACTTATGTCTAGCAACCATAATATTGTTCTCCTCATCGAACTGTTTTTCTAGCCTTTTTAAGGCTTCTTGGTATTCATTCAGTGGCACAAATGTTCCTGGTGGACTCTCATATTCAGGCAGGCTGTCAAAGACATCCTGGCCAGCCTTCCCTAATAACCCAAACAACAGCGAGCATTTTCTTTCATTGTCAAACGCTTTCCAATCAATAGATACTATATAATTCTCAAATGCCCTTTTCCACTTTTTCCACTTCATCGTGGGCTTCCCAGGCTCCTCTAAAAAACGTGGAGGTGCACATATGTTGTTGCATTCTGCCATATTTTCCACAGATTTTTATGTTAGATTTCCACAAATTGGCCTCTGTGCTTATTTGATTTTAAATGCTCTTGCTATCGATGTTTACACTGTGTTTTAAATGTATTGCTTACTTGGTTTCCAAACACTCGGTTTTCTCCTGCACGTTATTTCCTTTCCATGCGCCTATCGTCTAATATTTATTTTCCTTTGACGAGTATAATTTTCAAAATGGCCGCACGCAGCACACGTTTGATGACGTGTCCTGCCTTGATCCAATGGTTTTACACTCCCGGCATGCTTCACGCGTCGCAGCTGAGGTGGCTGATTGACTGCGCTCTCAGCTGTTGCTCTGACAGGGAAGCGCGCCAAATTCAGTGACAATAACACGCCAGTTACTCCAGTGCAGACACGTCGGATTTCTTTCAGCCGTTCGCAGATCCTCGCAGCCAAGCTCACTTAATGCGCATACTTAGATTCCTTCACAATGCTCTTTTAGACTTCACCGTCTATAATCTGCGCGCTGCTGGTTTATTTAAATCTGCCTCATTTATCCGCCGGGCTCTTCTTTCAGTCGGCCATGCCATACACAGGTGTGTACTTACTCCGTGTGGTTTTTTTTTTTCGAATGTTCTCTACACTCCCTCGCTTTTAAGTTGGATCACAAGCTTCTTCAATCAAACTTGCCGATTTCGACACTTCATCCGCAGGCCCCTTTACGGATCCCACGTCCTCGTCGCCAATTGTAGTGTGGAAGCACGACAATCAAAGATGTTGTCAAGATTAATTTATTACTTGCATAAAAGGGGCCCGCAGGAGCGGGGATAAGAACATATGCCACGGGAGTCATCTGTCAACTGTCAGATGGTTGCCGTGACGTCACATAAATACACCGTGAACATTCCATGGTGACACCGGGTGATGTCAGGCCATGGAAAAGGAAAACATACTGTGATGTATAACCAAACACCTCGCAACACAACATTAGAAGATACAACACTGCTTCAGTCAGCTTCTGTCTGGCGCACGCCTCCTCGCCTCACCTCGCCGGGCACCTGGGCGATTCAGTACCAGATTTGAGAGCTGCCCACCAACCCCCGTCTGGAGCCGGGTCTGGAGGGGCAGGGGAAACAGCAGCGACAGTGATGGCGGTAATGATGCAAGTGGTGGTAGTGGCGGGGACAGGGGAAAGGGGTGTTGGGCGGTCGACGTTCGCCTCTCACCCGCCCTCACAGCGCGCCTCCCTCCAGCACGCTGCTCTTGGGACTCCTGAGAAATTTTCTCGCGGCTCCGGCCACCCAGGTGAGGCGTTCGCGGGTTCTGGCCACCGGGGGAAAGCGTTTGCGGCTCCGGCCCCAAAAAGGAATGTTCACGGCTCCGGCTGCCCAGATGAAGCGTTGGCGGGCTCTGGCCGCTGGGGGGAAGCGTTTGCGGCTCCGGCCGCCAAAAAAAGGAATGTTCACGACTCCGGCCGCCCAGGTGAGGCTTTCGTGGGCTCCGCTCCGCCTGCTGGGGGGAAGAGTTTGCGGGTCCGGCCGCCAAAATGGGAGTGTTTGTGGCTGAAGCTGCTGAGGGAATCGTTGCAGCTCCGGCCGTGAAAGAGCGTATTCACGGCTCCGGTCCTAGCAGTTAGAAGGCACCCCCCTCCTCCTGCAGCTGCTGCGGCGGCGACAGCGGTGTTGTTGTCACAGCGCTCCACTCACACCGCTCGCGGCCCACAACTCACAGCTCCTCACAACGGCGTAGCTCAGCTCTGTGCTATCCTTCCTAGGGAACACTCTTTCTTGGCGGAACTAATGTCATGAGCAATGCCAATAACTCTAACTTTAACAAAGACGAGACTATTGCATTGTAAATGCTTGTTAAACGTGGTAACACTGAATGGACATTAGTTGCACCTCATTAGCACCAGTTTTACACCAAAATATAGCAATAGAACGCAAACAGGTGACCAGTGCAGATTTGCTATAACTCTTCAATCCCTGAGGGTACATACCCTGGATAAATGTGATGCATGGCTAAACACTTATAAGATCTAAAAAACGAGACCTATTGGCAATGCCAATGCTTGTAAGTTCTAGGTAAACACATCAATGATGAGGCACATACCAGTGTGCTTACTTAAACGAGGCTTACTCTTAAAATTCTTGTTTTTGATTCAGTTCACTTTATTCACTGTTTCTGGCGTGGTTTTCACAAAGTGACCTCGAGCAGCATGCTGAGAAATTGAATTCCTTTACAAACAATGATCATAGCAGGAGTTAAACTCGCATGTTGGGATTACTCACTTGAAGAGGAGCCATCGCTTTTTTCCTTCTAGCTAATATTTCACCATTCCATTAAGTATTATTTTGCACAGGCTCAGTTTTCACATTCCTTGCAGTTTACTTTACTACTTGGATAGACCTATATGTCGAGTCACATGTCTAACTTCAAATAAAAATTCATGTATTATGTATATTTTTCATTATAGTGACCCCTGATGACGGGTCCTTCTGACCCGAAATGTATTGGGGTTTTGAACAGCGAGTTACAAGAGAATAGTTGAACTTTCATGTTGGACAACACAAATGTCAAAACAACATTCATGAAAAGCATTCTCCATCTACAATCAACTGGATTAAAGAATTGGATTGTCTCCTTGTTATAATTCAATTTTGTACAATTTCATTTTGTATGATTATGAGAAGACTGTTTCAACTATTGTATTTAATTGGTTTATGCAGCAGTTTCGGGGCACACAGTAGTGCACACAGTGTGTATGATATTTGTTCTGGGTTCCTTTTCTATTTCATTCAGCATTGGGTTAAGGTGGAGCGCCCTTTCCACGGTTTGCACACAAAGTTTGTTTAAATATTTTAAAATATTTTCATAAAAGTTCTTAAGATTACTGTTTAGAATTCAGTAGATATAGAGTGCATTACTACCAATCTTTATTACACAGGGATGTGTGCCATGTCGATTCTTCAGTTTGGTCTGCACCAAAGCACGCAGGCTGCAGTTGCAGTGTGCATGTGCTTGGTTAGGGGTCCCTTAGGGTGGCACAAATAATGCTGCATGCCTTAGGTATCCTCTTTCATCACAAGGCCCTTGGTAACAGGGGTACCTTTTACTAGGGACTTGGCTGTGGGCCAAAGTGGTGCCAATTGTGGAAGCAAAACAGTACAGTTTAGGGAAGGAGCTCTGGCACACAAGACCCTGTTTGGCAGGGACCCTGTGCTCTTCCAGTTGAACTTATATCATTTTCTGGGTAAATAGTGGGGGCTAACAATGTTTAAAAGAGGCACTTTTCTACATGACCCTCCAAGCAAAAGAGGATGAGACTAGCTTTCCCCTAGAGAGTCTTCATCATCTAAGTGGAAGAACCTGGAAAAGCCATCTGCATTGGAATGGGCAGCCCCAGGTCTGTGTTCCACTTCAAAGTCCTCTCCCTGTAGGGACATGGACCACCTTAGCAGTTTGGTATTTTCAGCTTTCATTTGCATAAGCCATCTTGAGAAGCCTGTGTCAGTTTGAACAGGGAAGTGATAGCCAAAGAGGTACATCTTCAAGTTCTTCAGGGACCAAACTACAGCAAAGGCTTCCTTCTCAATAGCACTCCAACGCTGTTCCCTGGGGAATAGCCTTCTACTGATAAAATCCACTGGCTGTTCTTGACCTTGGTCATTAGTTAGGGATAGGACCGCTCCTGTTCCATGTTCAGAGGCAGCAGTCTGCACAATGAATTGCTTGGCATAATCTCAAGCTTTCAGAACAGGAGCAGAGCATATTGCTTCCTTCAGTGTGTCAAAAGCCTTTCGACAGCTCACTGTTCAGTTCAACTTTTTGTGCATTCTTTTGGAGGTCAATTTTGTGTGGGGTGCCATAATCCCTCACAAACCTCCTGTAGCACCCAGTCAAGTCAAGGAAGGCCGTGACTTGAGTCTGGGTTTTTTGGAGTCTCCCAGTCAATGATTGTCTGGAGTTTGGGCTGTAAGGGTTGTACTTGGCCTCCACCAACAAGGTGACCCAAGTATACAACCTTTCCTGCCCTTTCTGGCACTCTCTTGCCTTGATAGTGAGGCCTTCACTTGCCAGAGCCACAAGTACTTCCCCAGGTGGATCAGGTGTTCCTGCCAGGTGGTGCTAAAGACAGCAATATCATCTAGATATGCTGTACTAAAGGATTCCAATCCAGCAAGGGCTTTGTTGACCAACCTTTGAAAAGTGGCAGGTGCATTTTCAAACCAAAAGGCATGCAGTACACTGATAATACCGATGTGGGGTTGGAAATGCTGAATTTTCCTTTGCTTTTGTAGTCAGACCTATCTGCCAGTACCCAGAACTGAGATCAATGGTACTCAGATATTTGGCTGGTCCCAACCTGTTGCTTAATTAATCTGCCCTTGGAATTGAGTGTGCATTGGTTTTGGCCACAGCACTGAGGCCCCTATAGTCCACACAAACCCTGATTTCTTTCTTACCACCCTGGGTATGATGCCTGGTGTCTAAGACACCTGGCTAACCCAGGGGCTTGCTAAAGGCTCTATGACTCCCAATTCCAGCATCTTGCTTACTTCAGCTTTGATGCTCTCTTTCACATGATCAGACTGCCTGTATAAGTTATTCTTGACAGGTAGGCCTTCACCAGTGTCTACAACATGAGACAGTGTGACTAGGGGTCAAAGAGAAGAGCTCAGCAAACAGATTTAGGACTTGCCTGCAATCAGTGTGCTGGTGGGCAGTGAGGGTGTCTGACAAGACCACTCGTTCCACTAACCCATCATTTGGATTGTTGGTCAGGGGGGTCAGGGAAAGGTTCACTCTCTGCTTCCAGATCCTTACCTGTAAACATGAGCATGGTCACAGCTGCCCATAGTAGGGTTTAAGGCGGTTGACATGAATGACCCTCTTGGGTTCCCTGTCAGAGCCAAGATCCACCAGATAGGTGGCCTCCCATTTTCTTTATAGGATAAGACAGGGCCCAACCCACTTGTCCTAGAGAGCCCTAGGAGCCACTGGCTCCAAACCGCACAGCTCCAAACCGCACACCTTCTGCCCTGGTTGGAACTAACCATAGCAGCCTTTTGGACATACCATTGCTTCTGGAGCTCTGGGCTGGCCTCAAGGTCTTTACTTGCTTTCTCCATGTACTCGGCCATCCAGGAGTAGAGGCCAAGTATATAGTCCACTACATCTTGTTTCAACAAGAGGTCTCTCATATCCCTCCTTCACAAATCAAAGGGGTCCCCTGACAGGATGACCAAACAGAAGTTCAAATGGGGAGAACCCCTCTTCCTTTTGTAGTGTTTCCCTGTAGGCAAAAAGCAGGCAGGAAAGTATGACATCGCATCTCCTTTTGATTTTTTCAGGGAGTCGACCAATCATGCCTTTAATGATTGGTCGACTGGTCTTGTTGAATGGTCTTGTTGAATCTTTCAACAAGACCATTACATTTTGGGTGGTAAGGGGTAGTGAGCCACTAAGTCACTTCACACTCCTTGAACATGTGTTTGAGGTAGCCACTCATGAAGTTTGTACCTCTCCCTGACACCACCTCCTTGGGGAAACTTACCCTGGTAATGATACAAATGAGAGCCCTAGCCACTGCAGTAGAGGAATAGCCTCATGGTACCTGGTGGCATGATCCACTACCACCAGTATATGTGTGTTTCCTGATGCTGTAGGACGGTCAAGGGGACCAACAATGTTCATCCCTAACCCTTTCTGTCCATCACCACCCCCTTTTTGTAATTATTTTGGCCACCATGAGTGTGGAAGGGTATGCTCAGACATGAGTCCCTTGCTCATTGCACCATCAGGATTCAAGCAAGCAGGGCCGAAGACGGCTGTAATGCCAGAAACCGGTCCCCGGAAGCTTGTTTCCTTTCCAGTGAAGAATTGGCTTGGTAGTTTGGTCTGCCCTGTTCCCATGATGCACTGGGCCAGGGACAGACTAATTTGCATATAGCCAGGTTCTGAACTGGGATGGTGCAGTGAGCTAAAAAACGGTGATGGATCAAGCCCTGATCTGTTGACTGGGTAGGAGTGTTCTGATTAACTCAGATACTCTGTCCATCACCACCCCCTTTTTGTAATTATTTTGGCCACCATGAGTGTGGAAGGGTATGCTCAGACATGAGTCCCTTGCTCATTGCACCATCAGGATTCAAGCAAGCCGGGCCGAAGACGGCTGTAATGCCAGAAACCGGTCCCTGGAAGCTTGTTTCCTTTCCAGTGAAGAATTGGCTTGGTAGTTTGGTCTGCCCTGTTCCCATGATGCACTGGGCCAGGGACAGACTAATTTGCATATAGCCAGGTTCTGAACTGGGATGGTGCAGTGAGCTAAAAAACGGTGATGGATCAAGCCCTGATCTGTTGACTGGGTAGGAGTGTTCTGATTAACTCAGATACTCTGTCCATCACCACCCCCTTTTTGTAATTATTTTGGCCACCATGAGTGTGGAAGGGTATGCTCAGACATGAGTCCCTTGCTCATTGCACCATCAGGATTCAAGCAAGCCGGGCCGAAGACAGCTGTAATGCCAGAAACCAGTCCCCGGAAGCTTGTTTCCTATCCAGTGAAGAATTGGCTTGGTAGTTTGGTCTGCCCTGTTCCCATGATGCACTGGGCCAGGGACAGACTAATTTGCATATAGCCAGGTTCTGAACTGGGATGGTGCAGTGAGCAAAAAAACGGTGATGGATCAAGCCCTGATCTGTTGACTGGGTAAGAGTGTTCTGATTAACTCAGATACTCTGTCCATCACCACCCCCTTTTTGTAATTATTTTGGCCACCATGAGTGTGGAAGGGTATGCTCAGACATGAGTCCCTTGCTCATTGCACCATCAGGATTCAAGCAAGCCGGGCCGAAGATGGCTGTAATGCCAGAAACCGGTCCCCGGAAGCTTGTTTCCTTTCCAGTGAAGAATTGGCTTGGTAGTTTGGTCTGCCCTGTTCCCATGATGCACTGGGCCAGGGACAAACTAATTTGCATATAGCCAGGTTCTGAACTGGGATGGTGCAGTGAGCTAAAAAACGGTGATGGATCAAGCCCTGATCTGTTGACTGGGTAGGAGTGTTCTGATTAACTCAGATACTCTGTCCATCACCACCCCCTTTTTGTAATTATCATGGTACCTGGTGGCATGATCCACTACCACCAGTATATGTGTGTTTCCTGATGCTGTAGGACGGTCAAGGGGACCAACAATGTTGATCCCTACCCTTTCAAAGGGAACATCAGCCACTGGAAATGTGATTAAGGTGGCCTTTGAGTGCTCTCTTGTCTTGACACTGGCTTGACAGGTGGGCCAAGTTACAAAACTCCTTCACCTTCTGGTGCTCTCCTGGCATTTTGAAGTGGCTGACTAGGCTACAAGTTTTGGTCTGGCCAAGGTTTCCGGCTAGGAGGATGTCATGGGCCAAAGTGAGGAGGAATTCCCTAAACACTTGAGCACTACCCCTTTCCTAGTGGTACCGGGTGTGGGGTCTCTGTCCTCAGTGTAAAGGATTCCCTCCTCCCAATAGGTCCTGTGGGAATCACTGATATCACCTTCCTGTGCAGCAGATTGCTGTTGCAGGCTTTCAAGAGTGGGACAGGTCCTCTGCCCCTAGCACAGCCCTTGCCAAGAGAGTCCTCCTGGGCCGAAATGCTCAGCCTGGTAAAGCTTCGGCTCCTGAAGTTCAGTTCCCTCCAAGGCTGACTTTTCTTCCTCCTGAGGAGAAGGGTCAGGTGTCTGATTAAAAGCTAGTTTCCCAGTCTTCCTGCCATTTTTTGTGGAGGGCTTGCCATTATTCCAGACTCCACAATCTCATTTTCACCCTGGGCTCTGTTGTGTGCTGTGGGCTTTACACACACCCAGTGTGGGATTCCAAGCATGTCTACATGGATCCTCCGGTCTGCCTCAGCCCAAACCGAGAACTCCAAATTATTGCGAAGCAAACAATTAACTGTTATAGATAAAAGAGACTGCTACCGCTTTCTTTCCAGCTACACCGTCTCAATCAAAGGACACCATCCCCACATGATGGGTTTTAGTATTAAATCTTTTTATTGAAAGAAAGTCGCACATACATGAGTCAGTAGCATCAATCGCCGCCATCACATCAATTCCATAGCACAATGACAAGAAGGAAAAAAAGCTCCGCAAAGCCAACCGTGTCAGTGAGAGTTTCAAGCTGCGGCCAAATAGGCTGTGCTAACATCATAACCTTGACAGAACAAAGATCAAAAGGAAAAAATGACGCAAAAACCACCCCCTACCCTACCCTACCCTACCCTCCCACCCGTGTTCCAAGTCCACCACCCATATCATGCACACTATTGCAACTTTCATTCCTTCCCCTGATGCTCAGAATTAGAAAGGCGTAGCAGCCGGAGGTAACGAGGACAGGTAACCTCATGGAATTCCGAGGCCAGTAGCGACAAGAAGGGTTGCCAAAGCTCCCCATACTTGGAACACTCCCCCGCCAGGGTCAGTGAAAGCTTCTCCATCCCAAGCACATGCCATAGGCGGTGAAGCCAGCCATTGAATGTAGGGATGCGGTCAGTCCGCCAGTGTGTAAGTGTATTCTGCATGGCAGAGCCCAGTGCCATTGCTATCAGCCGTCCTCTGCGAGATCGCAGAGGATAGGTTAAGGGATTAGGGAGCCCCAGGAGAACGTACGTGGGGAGGCGCGGAATATCTGTTTCAAAATGTTCATCTAGCTCATCTAGTATTTGTTTCCAATAAGTCTGGAGGTGAACACATTCCCACAGTAAGTGGACCAGGGTACCCACCTGCCTGCATCCCCACCAACATGTTGCCTCGTTGGTGTGATCCATCGCGTGGACCCGTTCAGGGGTATAGTACCAATATGTAGAGATTTTAGTGAGAGTGTCAGTAAGCCCCATATGATACCCCGAATGTCTAGCCTTATAAAATATTCCCTCCCACTCTTTATGGCTTAGTGTCCTACCCAGATCCGTTTCCCAGCGCGCTTTGCCCGCACTGTATGTATGAGCGTACCTAGCCAGCAACATCTTATATAAATCTGAGATTAGTGTTTTGTCCGTCGTGCGAGTAATCAGCCAGCGTTCGTAGGGCAGAAGATGTCTGTCGGCCATCAGGCACACCTGGTCACTCAGTGCCCAATGTCGCACTTGAAGATAGCGCAACCTCTCAGTCTCTGGCATCTCGTACGTTTGCCGAAACTGGGCAAAAGGGACCACACCCTCTGCAGAATACATGTGAAAGAGGCAGCGACAACCCGCTGGTCACCACCTCGCATAGGCCACCGCGTTGGTGCCGGACGTTTAGTCGGGGTTCTCTATCAAAGGGGTAAGCGGAGACGAGAAAGTGGTGAGTTTGTGTCGTACATTGGCTTGGTCCCAAACTTCCATGGGGACTGGTGTGATATGAGACGCTTACAGATTGGGGGGAGATGCTGTTTCCGGAGAAATGGAATCTCCTGAAGGGGGCGGCCAGCCACTGCTTGATCTTGAAATAGCCAATGCTTTCCGGACTCCCACCTACTCCACTCCACTAAGAGACACAATTGAGCTGCCTGAAAGTAAAGCAGAAGATCTGGTACCCCTAGTCCCCCATCCTCCGGCGAAAGCGTCGCTAGTCTTGCTTTTAGACGCGGCTTCCTCCCATTCCAAATGAAACGGGCCAGTTCCGACTGAGTCTGCTGTATCCACCCCTCTGGTGGCCGGAGAGAAATGGTGCTGAACAGGTATAGAATCTGGGGGAGAATGGTCATCTTGACTGCAGCTATCTTACCCAACCAAGAGAGCGGGTAATGTTTCCACCGCCCCAATTCCCACCCAATCTTCTGCCGTAGTAAAGTATAGTTAATGTTAACCGTATCCTCAAGCGAGGGGGCCAATTGGATCCCCAGATACGGGATAGCCCCCATTGCCCATTGGATGGGGAACGAGCGCTGCAGATGTTCCCCAGAGACAGATCAAGGGCCTCCGACTTGCCCGCTTTAACTTTGAAGCCAGAGCATCGTGCAAAGAGGTCTAAAACTGCTAGGCAGTCGGGCAATGAATCACGCGGTTTAGACAGTGAGATCAGAACATCGTCCGTATAGAGGCTAATTGTATGGACATAGCCCCCAAATTTGATCCCGCCACCTGTGGCTGGAGCTGCAGCTTCTGTGCTAAGGGCTCCATATAAAGAGTGAAAAGGAGGGGCGACAAAGGGCACCCCTGCCTGGTGCCTCTCTCAATGGGGAACCGGGGGGACATATACCCGTTAACTCGCACTACAGCCGTCGGAAACTTGTAGCAGTTCAGTATATATGTGCGAAATTATGTCCCTAAGCCCGCCTTCTCCAACACCTTCTCCAGATAGGGCCAGTGCACCCTATTGAACGCTTTCTCAGCGTCGATACCCAGCAGTAAAAACTATCCGCGCGTTCGCGCCGCTTTTTTCGATTAGATGCAGGGCCCTGTTAGTGTTGTCCGAGGTTTGCCGTTCCGGAATGAACCCTGCTTGGTCTGGATCGATTAAACCGCCCATAAGGGGCACGATTCTGGCCGCCAGGATCCCCGTGTACAACTTAAGATCCACGTTAAGGAGCGAGATGGGGCGGTACACTCCACATTGCGACGTATCCTTCCCTGGCTTAGGGATGACAGCTATGGAGGCCTACAAGAGGTAACCAGATATAGCCCCAGGCTCTGAGAAAGTATTAAAGAACCGCATAAGGAGTGGGGCGATCTGCGCGTGGAATGTCTTCTCAAAGACCGCCGGGAACCCATCTGGGCCAGGCGCTTTGGCCACCTTAAGTCGCAAGATGGCAGAAATAATCTCTTCGAGCCTGATGTCGCACTCTAGATGCTCAGCCTGTTCCTTCGTGAGGGCAGGCAGTGGGACGGAGGCAAGGAAAGCCTCCGCAGCCACACTATCCAGGGGATCGCTAGTATAAAGGTCAGTGTAGAAGTCGCTAAAGGCCGTCGCAATACCCGTGTCATCAGTGACGCACCTGCCGTCTGGACGACGAATTTCCCTAACAGTTTGCTGCTGGCGAGTTTCACGCAACCTATGGGCTAACAGTCGCCCGCACCTATCTCCACCCGTGTAGTAGATATGTCGGAGTATCAGCACCGCAAATTCCGCCCTATCTTGATCAATAGCTGCCAGTTGTTGCCTCACTGCTTTAAGTTGTCGCCATATACGCAGAGCCCCCTTGCGTTGGTGCATTTGCTCCAGCTCACTCGTGCGTTGTATGAGTTCTTCTCACTTGCGACTACGTTCACTGTTATCAGCCGCAGAGATTGCAATAAATTCCCCCCTCAGGACCGCTTTCAGTGCTGCCCATTGCATAGCAAGTGTGGTGTCTGTGTTGTTATTGTGCGAGAGGTAGCTCGCGATAGCGCCCTGAATTTTGGTAACCACTTCCTTACGATGCAATAGGGTCTCCCTAAGGTGCCATGTTCGCTGCGCGCGCTGCATTGGGGGGAAGGCGAAGACAGCTGTCACTGGAACATGGTCGGAGAGTGATGCGACCCCGATCTCCACCTCGGATGCCAACGCTCCCAATGAAGCCATCGCTAGCAGGCAGTCTAGTCACGCGTATGTTTTATGAGCATTAGAATAACATGAGTATGCACGGCTCTGGGGGTGGAAGCTACGCCATAAATCAGTAAAACCTAAGTCATGAAGATGGGTGAGCCCCTCCGCAGAAAGAGCGACAGTTTGCGACATGATCTATATAGGATATTGTCAAACACTATATTTAAGTCCCCTCCCAGCAAAATGTGGTGATCTGGTGTGACAGTAGCATCTGTGAGGGCAGACTGGAAGAATTTTTCTTGGCCTTCATTAGGGGCATAGGTAGAACCAACCGTGAACGTGTGATCACCCAGTGCAAACCTGTATGTCAGCAGCCTGCCTTTTATCTCAGCCTCTTTCTGTTTGATCTTCCCCTGAAACCTCTGGGCCACCAGAATGGCTACTCCTGCCGTTTTGTTGGGTCCCGAGGAAAAAAATTGGCGTGGAAACTTGCGGGATCGCAGGCGGTGGTTATCCCTCTGCAGGAGATGCGTCTCCTATAGGAGACAAATGTCCGCCTGTGCGCCTTGCGTTTAACCGGGTTATTCAACCCCCTCACATTCAACGTGAGGATCTTAAGTTCTGCGGGCAACATCTACTCTACTGGGTGGCCCGGAGGCGGGAGAGCCGCGCTAGCGCAATGAAGCCTAGGAACCAGGGGCGCCAGCTGTCTCAGAAGGACTAGGAATCGTGCATCAATCACACCCCCATGTGCTCGGTGGACAAGGAACACTACCCCCACCCAACAGCCCTTCCCAGAAAACACTACCCCCCCCCCCCCTAACAAGAAATTCAAAATCCAAGAACACATTGTCCATCATCTGCCTAGGTGATTGGGAATGTAGTATCACGGGATAATGCAATCAAGTCACAACAATACACCCCTCCGGCCGACAACCTGGCTAGAAAAACAAACAGTCACATAGCCGCAAGGGATGGGAACATGAAAGTCAGCTGGGATGGGGCGAGGTCAGCTCAGATACGACTGCTTCCACAGCTGCGCGCTGACCATCCTTGATCTTGGCCGCAGGTGGTTTCTTTACTCAGCGTCTTCTACCTTGTTGGCACCACAGGGATCCAGAGGCCTCTGCTCCCCCAGAGTGGCCCGCCGACTCCCCCTCCTCCGCTGGCGGATCTATACCCAGCAGGCGGCACGCCTCCTTCAGTGATCGGAGCTGGTAAAGCTTGTAGTCTAGTTTGAACACTATGTGGAATGGGTGGCCCCAACTGTTGTGCTGTTGTAGGTACGCTGTAACAGGCTTTAAATTCCGGCGTTTCTGCAGACTGATTGCTGACAAGTCCTGGAATAAGACCGGTGCTTGATTTCTGAAGGACAGGGGATGTAGCTGCCTAGCTTTCTGGAGGATGTCCTCTTTTGTGCAGTAATCTTGCACGCAGACTAGAATGTCCAGTGGAGGGGTCGACATGGGTCACGGGGGTCCCACCCTATGTACCCTATCCAGTCTGAGCTCCGACTCTAAAGGGTGGCCCAAGATGTGATTGAAAATTTCTCTTGTGAAACAGATCTTTGGTATCTTCAGTCAGCGTCACACCTCGAATCCGCAAATTATGGCGATGAGAACGGTTCTCCAGGTCCTCCAGGTGTGTTTGCAGGTCCACTTGTTGATCATGTATCCGCAGTATCTCCTGCTGTAGAGCCTCGATTTCAGTATCTCTCCCATCATTTTTGGTTTCCAGCTCAGCCACATGCTCCCCTATGCCGTCCACATCTTTGCGAACCTCCTTGAGCTCCTCTGAAAATTCCTTTTTAAAGGTGTGGATATCGCCCCTCAAAGTAGTAAATAATGACTCCAAGAAGGCTTTAGTAATGGGTTCCGAGCTGTCTGCGTGATCCGTGGCCGGGTGGGCAGTGGTCGCAGCCATGCCAAAAGAGAACTGGGGTTTTTTAGAGTTAGGGAAATACTAGGCGCACTGCTCACGGTGGTGTAAGTGGTACTGATAGGTCAGGGTGCAAATAGGTGAGGGGATAAATGCCCTAAACCCCTCCAATTGTGTGCTGAGCACACAACATACAATAACAAGAACGAAAACCTAATGCACACCAGTAATAGAAAGTATAGTGAAGGATGTCTCAATGGACATTATTATGAACAAGTAACAACATTTGCAGAAAAGGAAAACGAAGGTGATGCGATTCCTCTTTTATTGCATGGATGGCCAGCCGACACGTGTTTCGCCGTCAAGCGGTAACAATGCTTGCACGACTCCTCAGGGCTGGGGAGGATACAAAATCCATAATGGAATATAATGTCCACATGAAATTTAACGTAAACTTATTTCATAATTATTTGTGCATCTAGTTGATTCTAGTGCAAGTGCAGGTGCAGGTGGAAAACATGATAGTGGCGAGTGACTGTCTTGTGGAAGCACACAAAACAAAAAATACCGGCCCCAGAAGGTGTCTAGATGGCGGTGCATGAAGGAACGTGATTCCCATTGGGCACGTCTGTGACGCGATCTATATGACTTGGGAGATATTAGTGAAACTCTAGTTCCCGTGACTAAAATGTGAGCGGTGGATGAGACGGTAGTGCAAGGATAAAAATCATTTATTTATAACGCCATCCTGTGGTCAGTTAATTCTGAACAAAAATAAAAAGGCGAAAGACAGGGGTGCGCTTCCTACCTGTAGCGCGAAGGTATTGAACCACAGGTCTGTAGCATTACCAAGGGGAAGGAAACAAAGGGACAAAGGAAATATCAGAACCAATGTTCGCATGGTAAGACGACATAGAGCACTATAAACAAGTCGTGAGCAGTGTTAGGGAATAATAACACTAACAATATGAAAACGGTGAAAAACATCATGAAGCTCACCGCTTTGCCGGTGATAATTCCGACCCGGCCCCGCTCGAGACCAGGTTTAGTCTTTTCGTAGAACTTTTGTGTAGCTCCAAACTCGTTAGGGGTTCATAAAATAATGATGCTAGATGGGAGCAAATAAAATAGCGCATTTGTAAACCACCAGGTGCTATCTGAATCGCAAAAAATATATATATGGAAAGGGGGCGCACAAATTAAACAATATGCACAACATTGTATTAGGTGTCTCACCTTTACGGTAGGGAAATAGTGCTCTGACCGCCTGTAGTTCATCGGTATCACACAATGGTGAAAGCATCCACTCAGAAGATTCTTGATGATAAAAGATTATTGTCTCAGCATTTGCAACTGAAAATCATGTAGTTGCATTTCAGGAATACGATCTGTATGTAACAAAAGATGGAGTGAGAGCGTCAGTATGCTCGCTCCAGTAACACATGTATGTGTAATCATTTTGATATTTGTGAAAAGATCGGACCGAGATGGATAGTGGTCAGGACGATAGGAAAGCTCATAAACGTACCCGTTTCGTGTAGCGAGAGCCGGCAGGACGAGTAATCCCACGGGAAGGTTCCGGGTGCGGACACGTGATGCCGACCCGGAAGTCGTTAAGTACTCCAAAAGGGAAGGACCTGTATGAGAAAGACTAGAGCGGCAAATAAACCGGAAGCGGGTGCGCCTCTAGGGAATATTAAAACAAATTGGACGAACATGAAAAAATCAGATTTGTTTAGATGTATAGTTACGATGGTCTTCGAAAAAACGGGTATAAAAATAAAATAAACATGCAAAAGTGTTTGGACATGCATCTGATCCACACCATGCAGTGGTGGTGGTACGATGTATACGAGCCTTACATTTTTGTAACATTTGAGTCAAATTATTTCTGTACTTATATTTGAATATACATTCGACAAATTAAAAACAAGTAGTTAACGTGACAATTGCAGCAATTCGCTGTAATATACCAGAAATTACATAAATGCCCAAAACTTGGGAATACAGTGAATGCAATACCATTGTGACATAAAATCATGCACATATGTTTATGATAGTACACTGAGGGACCATCCTATTTGTACCAATGGATGCCCCATGTAAACCTCATTGGGGGTGACTGAACGTAAGACTGGTATTAAAGACATAGTAATAAAGTGTAGGTAACAGTACAACCACTACAGTAAATGACAAAATAATTGTATGTGTCCTAGCTTCAGATGAAGTATTTGTGTGCATATTGGTGCACATGTATGCAGGAATTGTGAATAGAGTGGTTTAATCCCCTAGAAAAAATTGCATCTCTTGGTCATAATTGAACCCCTGAGACACGGTACGAAGGCGGAGAATCCACATTGCCTCCAAACGTCTCAATTTCAATTCTCTGTTTCCGCCTCGTACTCCGATTGGTACAGTGTCAATCCCATAAAATGAGATTTGTTTGTCCAAAGATTGTTCACCGCACGCAGCCGCGTGTAAAGCAACGGGGTACCTTGGATCCTGTTTGTGGATAGCTCTAATGTGCTCAGCTATCCTTTCTTTAAGGGGGCGGATTGTGCTGCCCACATACATTTTTTTGCATGTGCATTCGATGATGTATACTACATAGCGTGTAGTGCAGTTGATATTGGTCCTGATGATATAGGTCTCTCCATTGGTGTCATGAAATTCAGTAGTTTTGTTTTTAGCCCACCGGCACATAGAACAGAACCCACACTTATAGAAACCTATGTTTCGTTTGGTTAGCCAGTTGTCCTTTGTGTTGCTGCGAGGGATCGTCGGGCTCAATCTATTCCTCAAGGTCCTACCTCTCCTGTAGGTGATCTGTGGATATTCTCCTACAAAGTCTGAGATGTTCTTATCTTTCTTGTGGATGTTCCAGTGTTTACTGAAGGTTCTACGTAATGCTTGGTGATGGTTGCTAAAGTCAGTGATCATGCGGATAGTCCCAGGATCACTTGTCTTGTTGGTGGGTTTGTCTTTCAGTGTGTCTGTTCTTTTGATTTTCATGACCCTAGAAGTTGCTGTCTTAAGTAGGTCATCCGAATAGCCTCTTTTCTTAAAACGTTCCTGCATTTCCCTCAATGTGTCTTTGAAATCTTGATCATTACTGTAGTTTCTGCGAGCTCTTAGGAATTCACCAAATGGTATAGTACTAATCTGGTGGGATGGGTGAGCGCTGCTAGCGTGCAGAATCGCGTTGCAGGCAGTGTTTTTTCTGAAAAGTTTACTGTTCAGTTTATTGTCCGAGATGTATATTTCCAAGTCAAGGAACTCAATTTTGTCAAGGCTAGCCTCCATGGTAAAACTCATGTCGCACGTGTTGTGGTTTAGATGTCTGTAAAATTCCATCAAGTGTTCATGTGTGCCAGACCAGATCAAAAAACAGTCGTCTATGTATCTTCCCCAAAATACTATTGAGTCTATAAATTTCGCTCCTTTGGTACCCCAGATAAGGTCATTCTCAAGTGCGCCCATGAATAAATTAGCGAACGAGGGGGAAAATTTCAAGCCCATGGCGACCCCTTTTATTTGTCTGTACCATGAGTTGTTAAACATGAAAATATTGTTATTTAAGATGAGTTCCATCATGGAGACAAGCATGTTGGTGTGTTGCCACATGGTGGCTGGTCGTTTCTGTAAAGTCTTGGTTATAACCTCCAGTCCAAGTTCCGGTTTGATGCTAGTGTACAGAGCTACCACATCCATAGTAACTAGAAAGTTGCCTGGCTGCCATTGAAGATCAGAAAGAATGCTTAATATATGTTTAGTGTCCTGGATAAAGGATGGTAGATTGCGTACCAAGGGCCCTAAAAATAAGTCAACATATTCTGCTATTCTTTCAGTTGGACCCCCTATGCCAGAAATGATAGGTCGACCGGGAGGAAAAGGGAGATGTTTGTGTACCTTAGGAAGGGTGTACAACCAAGGGTAGGACGGTTTGAGTACCTTCATGTAAAGATATTCATCTTCATTGATTAGGCCTTTGTCTTTCCAGGTAATGAGAGATCGATTGATGTTGGTGGTTAGAGATGCTGTGGGGTTGTAGTCAAGATGTTGGTAACATGTGTTGTCTTGCAGCTGACTGAGAATTTCCTCATCGTAGTCTGTTTTGTTCATAATAACAACATTCCCTCCCTTATCTGCCTCTCTGATAATTATTTCATGATCTTTTGTGAGGCTGTTCATGGCTGCCCGTTCTCCTGTTGTCAAATTATCCTTGTATCTAAAGGTGCGTTTCACACTTTTTCGTTCTAGTTTGTCAATGTCCTCCAATACTCTTTTATAAAAGTTATCAATAGAATTGCCTCCTGGTAAAGTTGGAATCCATTTGGATTTGGATTTGAGCCCACTGACAATACTAAAATCTGATTCAATGTTAAGTTCTTCTAGTAGAGTATCCATATCCTGGGGAGTTTGTTCTACATCAGTTAGAGAGAGTAAGAGGTGTGTAGCTTGAATGTCATTGATAGTTAAAACACCAGGTTCAAACTGAGTGGGGATGTTCGTAGAGTTTTTATTAGACATGATTTTGTTAGAGAAATGCTTTTTCAATTTCAATTTACATGTAAATTTGAACAAATCAATCTTTAATCTACAGATATCAGTGTTAGCGAAAGGGTTAAAGTTAAGACCTTTGCTGAGAAGGGAGATCATATTGGGGGTCAGGGTTTTTGATGATAGGTTAATAACCTGTACCTCCCCCTCACTCGGAGACCGGCGAACCTGAGACACATCCGGTGATACATGCGATCATGCACATGGGAGTAGGAAGACACTTAGTGACATGGCTCTATAGAGCGATACGATCGCTAATCCTCCCATCCCTCCAGTCTTTACGCCAGAAGTGGGAGACAGACTTCGGCAGAGTGGTCCATGATGGGGAATGGAGATCAGCCCTGGAATTTCCCAAAAAGGTTTCCAGGAATGCTAGGTTCCGTAACATACAATTTAACGTCCTACACAGGGCCTATCTCACACCAGACCGCCTCCACCGATTCTTCCCGAATACCCACTTTGAATGTCCCCGGTGTCAAACCCCGGGAGCAAACTTCAGACACATGTTCTGGGATTGCCCCACTCTCCGCCAGTATTGGGCCATGATCCACCGAGTGCTGGAAGAGGTTACGGGCATTGCCACCATGAACACATGGGAGGCATGCGCACTTGGAATTTTCCGCAAACGGAAAACTGAGAAAACGCAATGCCGATTCCTATCACTAGCAATCCTCCTAGCGAAACGCAGTATTGCCATGCACTGGAGGTCCCCGACGGGACCACCAATGGCAGCATGGATCGGTGCGGTGCATAAATGGGGTAAGGCGGAGGAAGAGATACTCCGGGAGGAGGAAGTACGGGGACATCGCAAGCATCCTATATCCCTGGAGTGGGCGCAACTACTTCACACCTACACACAGGCGACACGCCCTCAGGAGTCACCTACACCCTCGCAATCCCAGGTACGACTGACGACACCAACCCCCACGTTTACATAATACATATCACGGATTCTACGCACATGTTATGGACGACCGCACTCAGCGACCCCCCGACACCCAGACACGACGCACTGACACTTGCTATAGGCTTACACCCAACGACCTGAGAATATGTAATCTACGTTTGGACACGGTGACCTAGAAACCCCCCCCTCCCGTCTTTCCCACACTCCCATCCATCTCCCGAGTTAACCAGTTCACCCCCATTGTTCCTGGGTATGGCGACAAGATCGATTTAGACAGAGTGTAACCCGTATGTACTACTTACGATTTGATTTAGCACATAGAGACATCACGAGGCCACATATAATGGTGGACCACACCCACATGGCTGATGCCCGAGACGCCTCCCCACGGTACCTGACACAACATGAGTTCACCCTCCCACGAGTGCAGTTAACAGACTGACATGTTTGAGACGGATCCACCCATGGGGAGTGCAGATGTAATGATGGGATGCCGTGTGATATGTGCTTCCAGTGCACACAGAAGGGGACGATAGACAGACAACGGCCCCGAACTGTGAATTACCTAACAGTAATCAAGTCTCCAGTTGTATCTCAATGACTTTAATTTTTTGTAACGCTTGTTCACCTTGATTGATCACTGCAGTATTGCTTCTGTAAATGTAACCAAAAAAAACCAATAAACAAATTCAAACAAAAAAAAACCTGTACCTCCCCCTCCTGTGTGTCAGTTACTGCTGGTTGTTCCCGGATCTGAGTTTCTTCCGGTAGTCTTCTACACCTCCCCTTCCTGCCCCTGCGGGTTTTGGATCTAGTGTGCGAATGCCTCTCCTGATCCGCTGAATTTCGCATAAAAAAGGTGTTGTTTCGCTATCTGTTCTATTGGACTCGTCCTCACTGACACTGATAGTGCTAAGTGATGTGCTGCTTGACGAGATAGAGCTAGCATCAGTTAGATTCGCTTTATCTCGTCCCTTTTGTGTTGATTTGTTAATCATGTAGTCATATTTCCTGTCATAAGTGAAAATTCTGCCATCAGTGTAGTCAGCCTCTGCGGACCTCCTTGAGGGGAATGTGGGGCGCTGTATTAGGGCGCTGAGAGGCAGTATGGACTTCTGGGCCTCTCTTCCGCTGTCTGTACTGGGCCGAGTGGCGCTGTTGAAAATGGTGGCACTCCCGAGACTCCTCTATTATTTTAGAACGCTGCCGGTGTGGATCCCGCAGGGTATCTTTAGGGAGCTGAAGACGTTGGTGACTGGCTTTCTCTGGGGCCACGGTCGCAGACGGGTGGCATTGACCACCCTGCTGAGACCCAAGTGTGAGGGGGGGATGGCCGTCCCCGACTATGAGTTGTACTATCTGGCAGCGCAGCTCCAGGTCCTGACGCAGAACGTGGCCAGAGAATTCAGGGGGCCCGAGGATGGCCGGGGGGTCGGCGCTCAGAGGCATGTCCTGTCGTCTATTGTGATGCAACAGAGACTGGCCAGTAGGGACATCACGATGGAGGAATGGACACTCAGATTGTGTTGGAACAGGTACCTGAAGAGGGCTGGGAAGCGCCGGCCGTACGCCCCGGAGATTCCGTTGGGTATGCTCACTGCCTTACCGCACGGAGGTGATTGGTCCCAATTATTAGAGTGGGAGGACCTGGGCTTGCAGATGGTAGGAGACCTCTATGTGGACGGGACGCTGGCCCCGTTCCAGACCTTGCATGAGCAATTCGGCCTGCCGAGTGGTACCTTCTTGCTGCATGCGGCGGTTGTCGCGGCTCTGCGGAAGCATTGGGGGGGCGGATTGGCTGAACCGGAGGTGACGGCGGTATGCCAATATGTGGTGATGGCAGCGGGCACCGTCAAGGCGGTGACCTGCCTGCACAATAGGATGTTAAACGAAGGTCTGGCCCCGTTGGTCGAGTTGAAGTCGCGCTGGGAGGCGAGCATTGGTAGGCAAATCCCGGACTCTGTATGGGGTCAGGTGCTACACAGGGCCTGGAAAGGGACAAGGAATGCGAGATTCCAACAGGTGCATTATTTTGTGCTTCATAGGGCGTATTTGACCCCGGAGAGGTTACGTCGTCACTTCCAAGTGCTTGATGCCATGTGCCCGCGATGTTTAGAACCTGAGGCGGATCTTGACCACATGCTGTGGGGTTGCCCGAAATTGGGGGACTACTGGTCTGAGGTGGGGGACCTCTTGAATGCTGTCACGGATCGGGAGGTGGACTTTGATATGGCCACATGCCTGCTTCTTTGGTTCCCGCATACCAAAAAGACCAAGGTTACGAGTAAATTCATTGGGTTGGGACTGATACTGGCACAGCGAGAAATCACTTGGCATTGGAAGTCTAAAGAGGGGCCGTCTGTACGGAGGTGGAGGAATGAATTGGTGAAGTGGTCGAGCTGTGAGAGTGTGTCACGAATGCGCCAGGCGACTAGAACGGGTAATGAGAAGAGCTTGGACCTGGCACGGTCATGGGAGCTGGTGGTGCAGGCATTAAGGGACCACCTGACTGAAGGCGAAGACACTGATCAGTTATGAGCAGGGATTCCGTGTGACTACTTGTTTGTTACAACTTCCTGGTAGTTGTCACCCTAGAGCAGGAGGGGGATGGTGGTACCCGCATTAGCAGCAATTGAGGGGGAGGGTTCAGAGTAGGAGTCGTAGAAGGGGGTGGTTTGCCGGCCAGCGGCGACCTCCCGGTACCGGATGGCCCAGGAAGGTAGTCGTGTTGATTTCGTGATATGACATTGGAGTGGCCTAGGATTGGATGGAGAGGGTGGGTTGGTTGTTCTGGGATAAAAGCAGAAAAGAAGTGCTACACTTGACCTGTGTCCCGAATAGGGCACGCACCGAGGTACCTCCAGTGAACTGACTCATTGACGCGCCGCCCAGCCTCCGGGATGTGGGCTAATTGGTTGTGTATTGTATTACTATCGTACTGTATGCTGGGTACCGTTGGTGTATGGGTTGGCTTGTTGGATGTGTTTCTTCCTGATTCTGCAATAAAAATATATTTAAAAAAAAAAAAAACACTGTAGTCAGCCTCATCTCTTTTCAATTGTCTGGCTTTGCGATTTTTTATCTCATTTTGGTGTTTGAGAAGAATCTCATCTAGTGTTGTGTAGTTTTTAACAGTAGATTCTGGACGATTAAGGTCTTTAATCTCCTGCTCTAAAATGGCAATTTCGGCTTGGAATTTGGCGACCTTACGGTCAGAACTCTCAATGAGAATGTCCATGAGGATATTGGAATTATTAGTCAAGGCCTCTTCCCATTTACCCAAAAGATCGGAATCCAAATTATCATAAGTGGGGAAGATCTGCGCTCTTAAGCCTCTGGGTATGCGTTTCAGTCTAACATATTGTTTCAAAGTGGTGCCGTCCTACCACTTTGAATTTTCCAATTTCTTCAATTTCTCAAGTCTCATGAATTTGTCTCTGAGACCTTCTTCCTTGGTGTTGCTAGGGGCATTACTGGTTGTTGCTCTGTGTGTGGACATGCCTTTGGCGAGATTGTCAAAGAGTTCTTCAGCAGCTTTATCTCTATTCATGATAAAGAATAGAAAGTGCTATTCTTTATGAACCTGTTGAGATGCGTGGCGGCTGCCTCCCTATTCAAAAAGCAAAGCCAAAAGAGAACTGGGGTTTTTTAGAGTTAGGGAAATACTAGGCGCACTGCTCACGGTGGTGTAAGTGGTACTGATAGGTCAGGGTGCAAATAGGTGAGGGGATAAATGCCCTAAACCCCTCCAATTGTGTGCTGAGCACACAACATACAATAACAAGAACGAAAACCTAATGCACACCAGTAATAGAAAGTATAGTGAAGGATGTCTCAATGGACATTAGTATGAACAAGTAACAACATTTGCAGAAAAGGAAAACGAAGGTGATGCGATTCCTCTTTTATTGCATGGATGGCCAGCCGACACGTGTTTCGTCGTCAAGCGGTAACAATGCTTGCACGACTCCTCAGGGCTGGGGAGGATACAAAATACATAATGGAATATAATGTCCACATGACATTTAACGTAAACTTATTTCATAATTATTTGTGCATCTAGTTGATTCTAGTGCAAGTGCAGGTGCAGGTGGAAAACATGATAGTGGCGAGTGACTGTCTTGTGGAAGCACACAAAACCAAAAATACCGGCCCCAGAAGGTGTCTAGATGGCGGTGCATGAAGGAACGTGATTCCCATTGGGCACGTCTGTGACGCGATCTATATGACTTGGGAGATATTAGTGAAACTCTAGTTCCCGTGACTAAAATGTGAGCGGTGGATGAGATGGTAGTGCAAGGATAAAAATCATTTATTTATAACGCCATCCTGTGGTCAGTTAATACCGAACAAAAATAAAAATAAAAAGGCTAAAGACAGGGGTGCGCTTCCTACCTGTAGCGCGAAGGTATTGAACCACAGGTCTGTAGCATTACCAAGGGGAAGGAAACAAAGGGACAAAGGAACGTATCAGAACCAATGTTCGCATGGTAAGACGACATAGAGCACTATAAACAAGTCGTGAGCAGTGTTAGGGAATAATAACACTAACAATATGAAAACGGTGAAAAACATCATGAAGCTCACCGCTTTGCCGGTGATAATTCCGACCCGGCCCCGCTCGAGACCAGGTTTAGTCTTTTTGTAGAACTTTTGTGTAGCTCCAAACTCGTTAGGGGTTCATAAAATAATGATGCTAGATGGGAGCAAATAAAATAGCGCATTTGTAAACCACCAGGTGCTATCTGAATCGCAAAAAATATATATATGGAAAGGGGGCGCACAAATTAAACAATATGCACAACATTGTATTAGGTGTCTCACCTTTACGGTAGGGAAATAGTGCTCTGACCGCCTGTAGTTCATCGGTATCACACAATGGTGAAAGCATCCACTCAGAAGATTCTTGATGATAAAAGATTATTGTCTCAGCATTTGCAACTGAAAATCATGTAGTTGCATTTCAGGAATACGATCTGTATGTAACAAAAGATGGAGTGAGAGCGTCAGTATGCTCGCTCCAGTAACACATGTATGTGTAATTATTTTGATATTTGTGAAAAGATCGGACCGAGATGGATAGTGGTCAGGACGATAGGAAAGCTCATAAACGTACCCGTTTCGTGTAGCGAGAGCCGGCAGGACGAGTAATCCCACGGGAAGGTTCCGGGTGCGGACACGTGATGCCGACCCGGAAGTCGTTAAGTACTCCAAAAGGGAAGGACCCGTATGAGAAAGACTAGAGCGGCAACTAAACCGGAAGCGGGTGCGCCTCTAGGGAATATTAAAACAAATTGGACGAACATGAAAAAATCAGATTTGTTTAGATGTATAGTTACGATGGTCTTCGAAAAAACGGGTATAAAAATAAAATAAACATGCAAAAGTGTTTGGACATGCATCTGATCCACACCATGCAGTGGTGGTGGTACGATGTATACGAGCCTTACATTTTTGTAACATTTGAGTCAAATTATTTCTGTACTTATATTTGAATATACATTCGACGAATTAAAAACAAGTAGTTAACGTGACAATTGCAGCAATTCGCTGTAATATACCAGAAATTACATAAATGCCCAAAACTTGGGAATACAGTGAATGCAATACCATTGTGACATAAAATCATGCACATATGTTTATGATAGTACACTGAGGGACCATCCTATTTGTACCAATGGATGCCCCATGTAAACCTCATTGGGGGTGACTGAACGTAAGACTGGTATTAAAGACATAGTAATAAAGTGTAGGTAACAGTACAACCACTACAGTAAATGACAAAATAATTGTATGTGTCCTAGCTTCAGATGAAGTATTTGTGTGCATATTGGTGCACATGTATGCAGGAATTGTGAATAGAGTGGTTTAATCCCCTAGAAAAAATTGCATCTCTTGGTCATAATTTAAACCCCTGAGACACGGTACGAAGGCGGAGAATCCACATTGCCTCCAAACGTCTCAATTTCAATTCTCTGTTTCCGCCTCGTACTCCGATTGGTACAGTGTCAATCCCATAAAATGAGATTTGTTTGTCCAAAGATTGTTCACCGCACGCAGCCGCGTGTAAAGCAACGGGGTACCTTGGATCCTGTTTGTGGATAGCTCTAATGTGCTCAGCTATCCTTTCTTTAAGGGGGCGGATTGTGCTGCCCACATAATTTTTTTTGAATGTGCATTCGATGATGTATACTACATAGCGTGTAGTGCAGTTGATATTGGTCCTGATGATATAGGTCTCTCCATTGGTGTCATGAAATTCAGTAGTTTTGTTTTTAGCCCACCGGCACATAGAACAGAACCCACACTTATAGAAACCTATGTTTCGTTTGGTTAGCCAGTTGTCCTTTGTGTTGCTGCGAGGGATCGTCGGGCTCAATCTATTCCTCAAGGTCCTACCTCTCCTGTAGGTGATCTGTGGATATTCTCCTACAAAGTCTGAGATGTTCTTATCTTTCTTGAGGATGTTCCAGTGTTTACTGAAGGTTCTACGTAATGCTTGGTGATGGTTGCTAAAGTCAGTGATCATGCGGATAGTCCCAGGATCACTTGTCTTGTTGGTGGGTTTGTCTTTCAGTGTGTCTGTTCTTTTGATTTTCATGACCCTAGAAGTTGCTGTCTTAAGTAGGTCATCCGAATAGCCTCTTTTCTTAAAACGTTCCTGCATTTCCCTCAATGTGTGTTTGAAATCTTGATCATTACTGCAGTTTCTGCGAGCTCTTAGGAATTCACCAAATGGTATAGTACTAATCTGGTGGGATGGGTGAGCGCTGCTAGCGTGCAGAATCGCGTTGCAGGCAGTGTTTTTTCTGAAAAGTTTACTGTTCAGTTTATTGTCCGAGATGTATATTTCCAAGTCAAGGAACTCAATTTTGTCAAGGCTAGCCTCCATGGTAAAACTCATGTCCCACGTGTTGTGGTTTAGATGTCTGTAAAATTCCATCAAGTGTTCATGTGTGCCAGACCAGATCAAAAAACAGTTGTCTATGTATCTTCCCCAAAATACTATTGAGTCTATAAATTTCGCTCCTTTGGTACCCCAGATAAGGTCATTCTCAAGTGCGCCCATGAATAAATTAGCGAACGAGGGGGAAAATTTCGAGCCCATGGCGACCCCTTTTATTTGTCTGTACCATGAGTTGTTAAACATGAAAATATTGTTATTTAAGATGAGTTCCATCATGGAGACAAGCATGTTGGTGTGTTGCCACATGGTGGCTGGTCGTTTCTGTAAAGTCTTGGTTATAACCTCCAGTCCAAGTTCCGGTTTGATGCTAGTGTACAGAGCTACCACATCCATAGTAACTAGAAAGTTGCCTGGCTGCCATTGAAGATCAGAAAGAATGCTTAATATATGTTTAGTGTCCTGGATAAAGGATGGTAGATTGCGTACCAAGGGCCCTAAAAATAAGTCAACATATTCTGCTATTCTTTCAGTTGGACCCCCTATGCCAGAAATGATAGGTCGACCGGGAGGAAAAGGGAGATGTTTGTGTACCTTAGGAAGGGTGTACAACCAAGGGTAGGACGGTTTGAGTACCTTCATGTAAAGATATTCATCTTCATTGATTAGGCCTTTGTCTTTCCAGGTAATGAGAGATCGATTGATGTTGGTGGTTAGAGATGCTGTGGGGTTGTAGTCAAGATGTTGGTAACATGTGTTGTCTTGCAGCTGACTGAGAATTTCCTCATCGTAGTCTGTTTTGTTCATAATAACAACATTCCCTCCCTTATCTGCCTCTCTGATAATTATTTCATGATCTTTTGTGAGGCTGTTCATGGCTGCCCGTTCTCCTGTTGTCAAATTATCCTTGTATCTAAAGGTGCGTTTCACACTTTTTCGTTCTAGTTTGTCAATGTCCTCCAATACTCTTTTTTATAAAAGTTATCAATAGAATTGCCTCCTGGTAAAGTTGGAATCCATTTGGATTTGGATTTGAGCCCACTGACAATACTAAAATCTGATTCAATGTTAAGTTCTTCTAGTAGAGTATCCATATCCTGGGGAGTTTGTTCTACATCAGTTAGAGAGAGTAAGAGGTGTGTAGCTTGAATGTCATTGATAGTTAAAACACCAGGTTCAAACTGAGTGGGGATGTTCGTAGAGTTTTTATTAGACATGATTTTGTTAGAGAAATGCTTTTTCAATTTCAATTTACGTGTAAATTTGAACAAATCAATCTTTAATCTACAGATATCAGTGTTAGCGAAAGGGTTAAAGTTAAGACCTTTGCTGAGAAGGGAGATCATATTGGGGGTCAGGGTTTTTGATGATAGGTTGATAACCTGTACCTCCCCCTCCTGTGTGTCAGTTACTGCTGGTTGTTCCCGGATCTGAGTTTCTTCCGGTAGTCTTCTACACCTCCCCTTCCTGCCCCTGCGGGTTTTGGATCTAGTGTGCGAATGCCTCTCCTGATCCGCTGAATTTCGCATAAAAAAGGTGTTGTTTCGCTATCTGTTCTATTGGACTCGTCCTCACTGACACTGATAGTGCTAAGTGATGTGCTGCTTGACGAGATAGAGCTAGCATCAGTTAGATTCACTTTATCTCGTCCCTTTTGTGTTGATTTGTTAATCATGTAGTCATATTTCCTGTCATAAGTGAAAATTCTGCCATCAGTGTAGTCAGCCTCATCTCTTTTCAATTGTCTGGCTTTGCGATTTTTTATCTCATTTTGGTGTTTGAGAAGAATCTCATCTAGTGTTGTGTAGTTTTTAACAGTAGATTCTGGACGATTAAGGTCTTTAATCTCCTGCTCTAAAATGGCAATTTCGGCTTGGAATTTGGCGACCTTACGGTCAGAACTCTCAATGAGAAGTCCATGAGGATATTGGAATTATTAGTCAAGGCCTCTTCCCATTTACCCAAAAGATCGGAATCCAAATTATCATAAGTGGGGAAGATCTGCGCTCTTAAGCCTCTGGGTATGCGTTTCAGTCTAACATATTGTTTCAAAGTGGTGCCGTCCCACCACTTTGAATTTTCCAATTTCTTCAATTTCTCAAGTCTCATGAATTTGTCTCTGAGACCTTCTTCCTTGGTGTTGCTAGGGGCATTACTGGTTGTTGCTCTGTGTGTGGACATGCCTTTGGCGAGATTGTCAAAGAGTTCTTCAGCAGCTTTGTCTCTATTCATGATAAAGAATAGAAAGTGCTATTCTTTATGAACCTGTTGAGATGCGTGGCGGCTGCCTCCCTATTCAAAAAGCAAAGCCAAAAGAGAACTGGGGTTTTTTAGAGTTAGGGAAATACTAGGCGCACTGCTCACGGTGGTGTAAGTGGTACTGATAGGTCAGGGTGCAAATAGGTGAGGGGATAAATGCCCTAAACCCCTCCAATTGTGTGCTGAGCACACAACATACAATAACAAGAACGAAAACCTAATGCACACCAGTAATAGAAAGTATAGTGAAGGATGTCTCAATGGACATTAGTATGAACAAGTAACAACATTTGCAGAAAAGGAAAACGAAGGTGATGCGATTCCTCTTTTATTGCATGGATGGCCAGCCGACACGTGTTTCGTCGTCAAGCGGTAACAATGCTTGCACGACTCCTCAGGGCTGGGGAGGATACAAAATACATAATGGAATATAATGTCCACATGACATTTAACGTAAACTTATTTCATAATTATTTGTGCATCTAGTTGATTCTAGTGCAAGTGCAGGTGCAGGTGGAAAACATGATAGTGGCGAGTGACTGTCTTGTGGAAGCACACAAAACCAAAAATACCGGCCCCAGAAGGTGTCTAGATGGCGGTGCATGAAGGAACGTGATTCCCATTGGGCACGTCTGTGACGCAATCTATATGACTTGGGAGATATTAGTGAAACTCTAGTTCCCGTGACTAAAATGTGAGCGGTGGATGAGACGGTAGTGCAAGGATAAAAATCATTTATTTATAACGCCATCCTGTGGTCAGTTAATACCGAACAAAAATAAAAAGGCGAAAGACAGGGGTGCGCTTCCTACCTGTAGCGCGAAGGTATTGAACCACAGGTCTGTAGCATTACCAAGGGGAAGGAAACAAAGGGACAAAGGAACGTATCAGAACCAATGTTCGCATGGTAAGACGACATAGAGCACTATAAACAAGTCGTGAGCAGTGTTAGGGAATAATAACACTAACAATATGAAAACGGTGAAAAACATCATGAAGCTCACCGCTTTGCCGGTGATAATTCCGACCCGGCCCCGCTCGAGACCAGGTTTAGTCTTTTCGTAGAACTTTTGTGTAGCTCCAAACTCGTTAGGGGTTCATAAAATAATGATGCTAGATGGGAGCAAATAAAATAGCGCATTTGTAAACCACCAGGTGCTATCTGAATCGCAAAAAATATATATATGGAAAGGGGGCGCACAAATTAAACAATATGCACAACATTGTATTAGGTGTCTCACCTTTACGGTAGGGAAATAGTGCTCTGACTGCCTGTAGTTCATCGGTATCACACAATGGTGAAAGCATCCACTCAGAAGATTCTTGATGATAAAAGATTATTGTCTCAGCATTTGCAACTGAAAATCATGTAGTTGCATTTCAGGAATACGATCTGTATGTAACAAAAGATGGAGTGAGAGCGTCAGTATGCTCGCTCCAGTAACACATGTCTGTGTAATCATTTTGATATTTGTGAAAAGATCGGACCGAGATGGATAGTGGTCAGGACGATAGGAAAGCTCATAAACGTACCCGTTTCGTGTAGCGAGAGCCGGCAGGACGAGTAATCCCACGGGAAGGTTCCGGGTGCGGACACGTGATGCCGACCCGGAAGTCGTTAAGTACTCCAAAAGGGAAGGACCCGTATGAGAAAGACTAGAGCGGCAAATAAACCGGAAGCGGGTGCGCCTCTAGGGAATATTAAAACAAATTGGACGAACATGAAAAAAATCAATTTGTTTAGATGTATAGTTACGATGGTCTTCGAAAAAACGGGTATAAAAATAAAATAAACATGCAAAAGTGTTTGGACATGGATCTGATCCACACCATGCAGTGGTGGTGGTACGATGTATACGAGCCTTACATTTTTGTAACATTTGAGTCAAATTATTTCTGTACTTATATTTGAATATACATTCGACGAATTAAAAACAAGTAGTTAACGTGACAATTGCAGCAATTCGCTGTAATATACCAGAAATTACATAAATGCCCAAAACTTGGGAATACAGTGAATGCAATACCATTGTGACATAAAATCATGCACATATGTTTATGATAGTACACTGAGGGACCATCCTATTTGTACCAATGGATGCCCCATGTAAACCTCATTGGGGGTGACTGAACGTAAGACTGGTATTAAAGACATAGTAATAAAGTGTAGGTAACAGTACAACCACTACAGTAAATGACAAAATAATTGTATGTGTCCTAGCTTCAGATGAAGTATTTGTGTGCATATTGGTGCACATGTATGCAGGAATTGTGAATAGAGTGGTTTAATCCCCTAGAAAAAATTGCATCTCTTGGTCATAATTTAACCCCTGAGACACGGTACGAAGGCGGAGAATCCACATTGCCTCCAAACGTCTCAATTTCAATTCTCTGTTTCCGCCTCGTACTCCGATTGGTACAGTGTCAATCCCATAAAATGAGATTTGTTTGTCCAAAGATTGTTCACCGCACGCAGCCGCGTGTAAAGCAACGGGGTACCTTGGATCCTGTTTGTGGATAGCTCTAATGTGCTCAGCTATCCTTTCTTTAAGGGGGCGGATTGTGCTGCCCACATACATTTTTTTGCATGTGCATTCGATGATGTATACTACATAGCGTGTAGTGCAGTTGATATTGGTCCTGATGATATAGGTCTCTCCATTGGTGTCATGAAATTCAGTAGTTTTGTTTTTAGCCCACCGGCACATAGAACAGAACCCACACTTATAGAAACCTATGTTTCGTTTGGTTAGCCAGTTGTCCTTTGTGTTGCTGCGAGGGATCGTCGGGCTCAATCTATTCCTCAAGGTCCTACCTCTCCTGTAGGTGATCTGTGGATATTCTCCTACAAAGTCTGAGATGTTCTTATCTTTCTTGAGGATGTTCCAGTGTTTACTGAAGGTTCTACGTAATGCTTGGTGATGGTTGCTAAAGTCAGTGATCATGCGGATAGTCCCAGGATCACTTGTCTTGTTGGTGGGTTTGTCTTTCAGTGTGTCTGTTCTTTTGATTTTCATGACCCTAGAAGTTGCTGTCTTAAGTAGGTCATCCGAATAGCCTCTTTTCTTAAAACGTTCCTGCATTTCCCTCAATGTGTGTTTGAAATCTTGATCATTACTGCAGTTTCTGCGAGCTCTTAGGAATTCACCAAATGGTATAGTACTAATCTGGTGGGATGGGTGAGCGCTGCTAGCGTGCAGAATCGCGTTGCAGGCAGTGTTTTTTCTGAAAAGTTTACTGTTCAGTTTATTGTCCGAGATGTATATTTCCAAGTCAAGGAACTCAATTTTGTCAAGGCTAGCCTCCATGGTAAAACTCATGTCCCACGTGTTGTGGTTTAGATGTCTGTAAAATTCCATCAAGTGTTCATGTGTGCCAGACCAGATCAAAAAACAGTCGTCTATGTATCTTCCCCAAAATACTATTGAGTCTATAAATTTCGCTCCTTTGGTACCCCAGATAAGGTCATTCTCAAGTGCGCCCATGAATAAATTAGCGAACGAGGGGGAAAATTTCGAGCCCATGGCGACCCCTTTTATTTGTCTGTACCATGAGTTGTTAAACATGAAAATATTGTTATTTAAGATGAGTTCCATCATGGAGACAAGCATGTTGGTGTGTTGCCACATGGTGGCTGGTCGTTTCTGTAAAGTCTTGGTTATAACCTCCAGTCCAAGTTCCGGTTTGATGCTAGTGTACAGAGCTACCACATCCATAGTAACTAGAAAGTTGCCTGGCTGCCATTGAAGATCAGAAAGAATGCTTAATATATGTTTAGTGTCCTGGATAAAGGATGGTAGATTGCGTACCAAGGGCCCTAAAAATAAGTCAACATATTCTGCTATTCTTTCAGTTGGACCCCCTATGCCAGAAATGATAGGTCGACCGGGAGGAAAAGGGAGATGTTTGTGTACCTTAGGAAGGGTGTACAACCAAGGGTAGGACGGTTTGAGTACCTTCATGTAAAGATATTCATCTTCATTGATTAGGCCTTTGTCTTTCCAGGTAATGAGAAATCGATTGATGTTGGTGGTTAGAGATGCTGTGGGGTTGTAGTCAAGATGTTGGTAACATGTGTTGTCTTGCAGCTGACTGAGAATTTCCTCATCGTAGTCTGTTTTGTTCATAATAACAACATTCCCTCCCTTATCTGCCTCTCTGATAATTATTTCATGATCTTTTGTGAGGCTGTTCATGGCTGCCCGTTCTCCTGTTGTCAAATTATCCTTGTATCTAAAGGTGCGTTTCACACTTTTTCGTTCTAGTTTGTCAATGTCCTCCAATACTCTTTTATAAAAGTTATCAATAGAATTGCCTCCTGGTAAAGTTGGAATCCATTTGGATTTGGATTTGAGCCCACTGACAATACTAAAATCTGATTCAATGTTAAGTTCTTCTAGTAGAGTATCCATATCCTGGGGAGTTTGTTCTACATCAGTTAGAGAGAGTAAGAGGTGTGTAGCTTGAATGTCATTGATAGTTAAAACACCAGGTTCAAACTGAGTGGGGATGTTCGTAGAGTTTTTATTAGACATGATTTTGTTAGAGAAATGCTTTTTCAATTTCAATTTACGTGTAAATTTGAACAAATCAATCTTTAATCTACAGATATCAGTGTTAGCGAAAGGGTTAAAGTTAAGACCTTTGCTGAGAAGGGAGATCATATTGGGGGTCAGGGTTTTTGATGATAGGTTGATAACCTGTACCTCCCCCTCCTGTGTGTCAGTTACTGCTGGTTGTTCCCGGATCTGAGTTTCTTCCGGTAGTCTTCTACACCTCCCCTTCCTGCCCCTGCGGGTTTTGGATCTAGTGTGCGAATGCCTCTCCTGATCCGCTGAATTTCGCATAAAAAAGGTGTTGTTTCGCTATCTGTTCTATTGGACTCGTCCTCACTGACACTGATAGTGCTAAGTGATGTGCTGCTTGACGAGATAGAGCTAGCATCAGTTAGATTCGCTTTATCTCGTCCCTTTTGTGTTGATTTGTTAATCATGTAGTCATATTTCCTGTCATAAGTGAAAATTCTGCCATCAGTGTAGTCAGCCTCATCTCTTTTCAATTGTCTGGCTTTGCGATTTTTTATCTCATTTTGGTGTTTGAGAAGAATCTCATCTAGTGTTGTGTAGTTTTTAACAGTAGATTCTGGACGATTAAGGTCTTTAATCTCCTGCTCTAAAATGGCAATTTCGGCTTGGAATTTGGCGACCTTACGGTCAGAACTCTCAATGAGAATGTCCATGAGGATATTGGAATTATTAGTCAAGGCCTCTTCCCATTTACCCAAAAGATCGGAATCCAAATTATCATAAGTGGGGAAGATCTGCGCTCTTAAGCCTCTGGGTATGCGTTTCAGTCTAACATATTGTTTCAAAGTGGTGCCGTCCCACCACTTTGAATTTTCCAATTTCTTCAATTTCTCAAGTCTCATGAATTTGTCTCTGAGACCTTCTTCCTTGGTGTTGCTAGGGGCATTACTGGTTGTTGCTCTGTGTGTGGACATGCCTTTGGCGAGATTGTCAAAGAGTTCTTCAGCAGCTTTGTCTCTATTCATGATAAAGAATAGAAAGTGCTATTCTTTATGAACCTGTTGAGATGCGTGGCGGCTGCCTCCCTATTCAAAAAGCAAAGCCAAAAGAGAACTGGGGTTTTTTAGAGTTAGGGAAATACTAGGCGCACTGCTCACGGTGGTGTAAGTGGTACTGATAGGTCAGGGTGCAAATAGGTGAGGGGATAAATGCCCTAAACCCCTCCAATTGTGTGCTGAGCACACAACATACAATAACAAGAACGAAAACCTAATGCACACCAGTAATAGAAAGTATAGTGAAGGATGTCTCAATGGACATTAGTATGAACAAGTAACAACATTTGCAGAAAAGGAAAACGAAGGTGATGCGATTCCTCTTTTATTGCATGGATGGCCAGCCGACACGTGTTTCGTCGTCAAGCGGTAACAATGCTTGCACGACTCCTCAGGGCTGGGGAGGATACAAAATACATAATGGAATATAATGTCCACATGACATTTAACGCAAACTTATTTCATAATTATTTGTGCATCTAGTTGATTCTAGTGCAAGTGCAGGTGCAGGTGGAAAACATGATAGTGGCGAGTGACTGTCTTGTGGAAGCACACAAAACCAAAAATACCGGCCCCAGAAGGTGTCTAGATGGCGGTGCATGAAGGAACGTGATTCCCATTGGGCACGTCTGTGACGCGATCTATATGACTTGGGAGATATTAGTGAAACTCTAGTTCCCGTGACTAAAATGTGAGCGGTGGATGAGACGGTAGTGCAAGGATAAAAATCATTTATTTATAACGCCATCCTGTGGTCAGTTAATACCAAACAAAAATAAAAAGGCGAAAGACAGGGGTGCGCTTCCTACCTGTAGCGCGAAGGTATTGAACCACAGGTCTGTAGCATTACCAAGGGGAAGGAAACAAAGGGACAAAGGAACGTATCAGAACCAATGTTCGCATGGTAAGACGACATAGAGCACTATAAACAAGTCGTGAGCAGTGTTAGGGAATAATAACACTAACAATATGAAAACGGTGAAAAACATCATGAAGCTCACCGCTTTGCCGGTGATAATTCCGACCCGGCCCCGCTCGAGACCAGGTTTAGTCTTTTCGTAGAACTTTTGTGTAGCTCCAAACTCGTTAGGGGTTCATAAAATAATGATGCTAGATGGGAGCAAATAAAATAGCGCATTTGTAAACCACCAGGTGCTATCTGAATCGCAAAAAATATATATATGGAAAGGGGGCGCACGAATTAAACAATATGCACAACATTGTATTAGGTGTCTCACCTTTACGGTAGGGAAATAGTGCTCTGACTGCCTGTAGTTCATCGGTATCACACAATGGTGAAAGCATCCACTCAGAAGATTCTTGATGATAAAAGATTATTGTCTCAGCATTTGCAACTGAAAATCATGTAGTTGCATTTCAGGAATACGATCTGTATGTAACAAAAGATGGAGTGAGAGCGTCAGTATGCTCGCTCCAGTAACACATGTCTGTGTAATCATTTTGATATTTGTGAAAAGATCGGACCGAGATGGATAGTGGTCAGGACGATAGGAAAGCTCATAAACGTACCCGTTTCGTGTAGCGAGAGCCGGCAGGACGAGTAATCCCACTATTCCTGCATACATGTGCACCAATATGCACACAAATACTTCATCTGAAGCTAGGACACATACAATTATTTTGTCATTTACTGTAGTGGTTGTACTGTTACCTACACTTTATTACTATGTCTTTAATACCAGTCTTACGTTCAGTCACCCCCAATGAGGTTTACATGGGGCATCCATTGGTACAAATAGGATGGTCCCTCAGTGTACTATCATAAACATATGTGCATGATTTTATGTCACAATGGTATTGCATTCACTGTATTCCCAAGTTTTGGGCATTTATGTAATTTCTGGTATATTACAGCGAATTGCTGCAATTGTCACGTTAACTACTTGTTTTTAATTCGTCGAATGTATATTCAAATATAAGTACAGAAATAATTTGACTCAAATGTTACAAAATGCAGTGGTGGTGGTACGATGTATACGAGCCTTACATTTTTGGGAATACAGTGAATGCAATACCATTGTGACATAAAATCATGCACATATGTTTATGATAGTACACTGAGGGACCATCCTATTTGTACCAATGGATGCCCCATGTAAACCTCATTGGGGGTGACTGAACGTAAGACTGGTATTAAAGACATAGTAATAAAGTGTAGGTAACAGTACAACCACTACAGTAAATGACAAAATAATTGTATGTGTCCTAGCTTCAGATAAAGTATTTGTGTGCATATTGGTGCACATGTATGCAGGAATTGTGAATAGAGTGGTTTAATCCCCTAGAAAAAATTGCATCTCTTGGTCATAATTTAACCCCTGAGACACGGTACGAAGGCGGAGAATCCACATTGCCTCCAAACGTCTCAATTTCAATTCTCTGTTTCCGCCTCGTACTCCGATTGGTACAGTGTCAATCCCATAAAATGAGATTTGTTTGTCCAAAGATTGTTCACCGCACGCAGCCGCGTGTAAAGCAACGGGGTACCTTGGATCCTGTTTGTGGATAGCTCTAATGTGCTCAGCTATCCTTTCTTTAAGGGGGCGGATTGTGCTGCCCACATACATTTTTTTGCATGTGCATTCGATGATGTATACTACATAGCGTGTAGTGCAGTTGATATTGGTCCTGATGATATAGGTCTCTCCATTGGTGTCATGAAATTCAGTAGTTTTGTTTTTAGCCCACCGGCACATAGAACAGAACCCACACTTATAGAAACCTATGTTTCGTTTGGTTAGCCAGTTGTCCTTTGTGTTGCTGCGAGGGATCGTCGGGCTCAATCTATTCCTCAAGGTCCTACCTCTCCTGTAGGTGATCTGTGGATATTCTCCTACAAAGTCTGAGATGTTCTTATCTTTCTTGAGGATGTTCCAGTGTTTACTGAAGGTTCTACGTAATGCTTGGTGATGGTTGCTAAAGTCAGTGATCATGCGGATAGTCCCAGGATCACTTGTCTTGTTGGTGGGTTTGTCTTTCAGTGTGTCTGTTCTTTTGATTTTCATGACCCTAGAAGTTGCTGTCTTAAGTAGGTCATCCGAATAGCCTCTTTTCTTAAAACGTTCCTGCATTTCCCTCAATGTGTGTTTGAAATCTTGATCATTACTGCAGTTTCTGCGAGCTCTTAGGAATTCACCAAATGGTATAGTACTAATCTGGTGGGATGGGTGAGCGCTGCTAGCGTGCAGAATCGCGTTGCAGGCAGTGTTTTTTCTGAAAAGTTTACTGTTCAGTTTATTGTCCGAGATGTATATTTCCAAGTCAAGGAACTCAATTTTGTCAAGGCTAGCCTCCATGGTAAAACTCATGTCCCACGTGTTGTGGTTTAGATGTCTGTAAAATTCCATCAAGTGTTCATGTGTGCCAGACCAGATCAAAAAACAGTCGTCTATGTATCTTCCCCAAAATACTATTGAGTCTATAAATTTCGCTCCTTTGGTACCCCAGATAAGGTCATTCTCAAGTGCGCCCATGAATAAATTAGCGAACGAGGGGGAAAATTTCGAGCCCATGGCGACCCCTTTTATTTGTCTGTACCATGAGTTGTTAAACATGAAAATATTGTTATTTAAGATGAGTTCCATCATGGAGACAAGCATGTTGGTGTGTTGCCACATGGTGGCTGGTCGTTTCTGTAAAGTCTTGGTTATAACCTCCAGTCCAAGTTCCGGTTTGATGCTAGTGTACAGAGCTACCACATCCATAGTAACTAGAAAGTTGCCTGGCTGCCATTGAAGATCAGAAAGAATGCTTAATATATGTTTAGTGTCCTGGATAAAGGATGGTAGATTGCGTACCAAGGGCCCTAAAAATAAGTCAACATATTCTGCTATTCTTTCAGTTGGACCCCCTATGCCAGAAATGATAGGTCGACCGGGAGGAAAAGGGAGATGTTTGTGTACCTTAGGAAGGGTGTACAACCAAGGGTAGGACGGTTTGAGTACCTTCATGTAAAGATATTCATCTTCATTGATTAGGCCTTTGTCTTTCCAGGTAATGAGAAATCGATTGATGTTGGTGGTTAGAGATGCTGTGGGGTTGTAGTCAAGATGTTGGTAACATGTGTTGTCTTGCAGCTGACTGAGAATTTCCTCATCGTAGTCTGTTTTGTTCATAATAACAACATTCCCTCCCTTATCTGCCTCTCTGATAATTATTTCATGATCTTTTGTGAGGCTGTTCATGGCTGCCCGTTCTCCTGTTGTCAAATTATCCTTGTATCTAAAGGTGCGTTTCACACTTTTTCGTTCTAGTTTGTCAATGTCCTCCAATACTCTTTTATAAAAGTTATCAATAGAATTGCCTCCTGGTAAAGTTGGAATCCATTTGGATTTGGATTTGAGCCCACTGACAATACTAAAATCTGATTCAATGTTAAGTTCTTCTAGTAGAGTATCCATATCCTGGGGAGTTTGTTCTACATCAGTTAGAGAGAGTAAGAGGTGTGTAGCTTGAATGTCATTGATAGTTAAAACACCAGGTTCAAACTGAGTGGGGATGTTCGTAGAGTTTTTATTAGACATGATTTTGTTAGAGAAATGCTTTTTCAATTTCAATTTACGTGTAAATTTGAACAAATCAATCTTTAATCTACAGATATCAGTGTTAGCGAAAGGGTTAAAGTTAAGACCTTTGCTGAGAAGGGAGATCATATTGGGGGTCAGGGTTTTTGATGATAGGTTGATAACCTGTACCTCCCCCTCCTGTGTGTCAGTTACTGCTGGTTGTTCCCGGATCTGAGTTTCTTCCGGTAGTCTTCTACACCTCCCCTTCCTGCCCCTGCGGGTTTTGGATCTAGTGTGCGAATGCCTCTCCTGATCCGCTGAATTTCGCATAAAAAAGGTGTTGTTTCGCTATCTGTTCTATTGGACTCGTCCTCACTGACACTGATAGTGCTAAGTGATGTGCTGCTTGACGAGATAGAGCTAGCATCAGTTAGATTCGCTTTATCTCGTCCCTTTTGTGTTGATTTGTTAATCATGTAGTCATATTTCCTGTCATAAGTGAAAATTCTGCCATCAGTGTAGTCAGCCTCATCTCTTTTCAATTGTCTGGCTTTGCGATTTTTTATCTCATTTTGGTGTTTGAGAAGAATCTCATCTAGTGTTGTGTAGTTTTTAACAGTAGATTCTGGACGATTAAGGTCTTTAATCTCCTGCTCTAAAATGGCAATTTCGGCTTGGAATTTGGCGACCTTACGGTCAGAACTCTCAATGAGAATGTCCATGAGGATATTGGAATTATTAGTCAAGGCCTCTTCCCATTTACCCAAAAGATCGGAATCCAAATTATCATAAGTGGGGAAGATCTGCGCTCTTAAGCCTCTGGGTATGCGTTTCAGTCTAACATATTGTTTCAAAGTGGTGCCGTCCCACCACTTTGAATTTTCCAATTTCTTCAATTTCTCAAGTCTCATGAATTTGTCTCTGAGACCTTCTTCCTTGGTGTTGCTAGGGGCATTACTGGTTGTTGCTCTGTGTGTGGACATGCCTTTGGCGAGATTGTCAAAGAGTTCTTCAGCAGCTTTGTCTCTATTCATGATAAAGAATAGAAAGTGCTATTCTTTATGAACCTGTTGAGATGCGTGGCGGCTGCCTCCCTATTCAAAAAGCAAAGCCAAAAGAGAACTGGGGTTTTTTAGAGTTAGGGAAATACTAGGCGCACTGCTCACGGTGGTGTAAGTGGTACTGATAGGTCAGGGTGCAAATAGGTGAGGGGATAAATGCCCTAAACCCCTCCAATTGTGTGCTGAGCACACAACATACAATAACAAGAACGAAAACCTAATGCACACCAGTAATAGAAAGTATAGTGAAGGATGTCTCAATGGACATTAGTATGAACAAGTAACAACATTTGCAGAAAAGGAAAACGAAGGTGATGCGATTCCTCTTTTATTGCATGGATGGCCAGCCGACACGTGTTTCGTCGTCAAGCGGTAACAATGCTTGCACGACTCCTCAGGGCTGGGGAGGATACAAAATACATAATGGAATATAATGTCCACATGACATTTAACGCAAACTTATTTCATAATTATTTGTGCATCTAGTTGATTCTAGTGCAAGTGCAGGTGCAGGTGGAAAACATGATAGTGGCGAGTGACTGTCTTGTGGAAGCACACAAAACCAAAAATACCGGCCCCAGAAGGTGTCTAGATGGCGGTGCATGAAGGAACGTGATTCCCATTGGGCACGTCTGTGACGCGATCTATATGACTTGGGAGATATTAGTGAAACTCTAGTTCCCGTGACTAAAATGTGAGCGGTGGATGAGACGGTAGTGCAAGGATAAAAATCATTTATTTATAACGCCATCCTGTGGTCAGTTAATACCGAACAAAAATAAAAAGGCGAAAGACAGGGGTGCGCTTCCTACCTGTAGCGCGAAGGTATTGAACCACAGGTCTGTAGCATTACCAAGGGGAAGGAAACAAAGGGACAAAGGAACGTATCAGAACCAATGTTCGCATGGTAAGACGACATAGAGCACTATAAACAAGTCGTGAGCAGTGTTAGGGAATAATAACACTAACAATATGAAAACGGTGAAAAACATCATGAAGCTCACCGCTTTGCCGGTGATAATTCCGACCCGGCCCCGCTCGAGACCAGGTTTAGTCTTTTCGTAGAACTTTTGTGTAGCTCCAAACTCGTTAGGGGTTCATAAAATAATGATGCTAGATGGGAGCAAATAAAATAGCGCATTTGTAAACCACCAGGTGCTATCTGAATCGCAAAAAATATATATATGGAAAGGGGGCGCACGAATTAAACAATATGCACAACATTGTATTAGGTGTCTCACCTTTACGGTAGGGAAATAGTGCTCTGACTGCCTGTAGTTCATCGGTATCACACAATGGTGAAAGCATCCACTCAGAAGATTCTTGATGATAAAAGATTATTGTCTCAGCATTTGCAACTGAAAATCATGTAGTTGCATTTCAGGAATACGATCTGTATGTAACAAAAGATGGAGTGAGAGCGTCAGTATGCTCGCTCCAGTAACACATGTCTGTGTAATCATTTTGATATTTGTGAAAAGATCGGACCGAGATGGATAGTGGTCAGGACGATAGGAAAGCTCATAAACGTACCCGTTTCGTGTAGCGAGAGCCGGCAGGACGAGTAATCCCACTATTCCTGCATACATGTGCACCAATATGCACACAAATACTTCATCTGAAGCTAGGACACATACAATTATTTTGTCATTTACTGTAGTGGTTGTACTGTTACCTACACTTTATTACTATGTCTTTAATACCAGTCTTACGTTCAGTCACCCCCAATGAGGTTTACATGGGGCATCCATTGGTACAAATAGGATGGTCCCTCAGTGTACTATCATAAACATATGTGCATGATTTTATGTCACAATGGTATTGCATTCACTGTATTCCCAAGTTTTGGGCATTTATGTAATTTCTGGTATATTACAGCGAATTGCTGCAATTGTCACGTTAACTACTTGTTTTTAATTCGTCGAATGTATATTCAAATATAAGTACAGAAATAATTTGACTCAAATGTTACAAAATGCAGTGGTGGTGGTACGATGTATACGAGCCTTACATTTTTGGGAATACAGTGAATGCAATACCATTGTGACATAAAATCATGCACATATGTTTATGATAGTACACTGAGGGACCATCCTATTTGTACCAATGGATGCCCCATGTAAACCTCATTGGGGGTGACTGAACGTAAGACTGGTATTAAAGACATAGTAATAAAGTGTAGGTAACAGTACAACCACTACAGTAAATGACAAAATAATTGTATGTGTCCTAGCTTCAGATGAAGTATTTGTGTGCATATTGGTGCACATGTATGCAGGAATTGTGAATAGAGTGGTTTAATCCCCTAGAAAAAATTGCATCTCTTGGTCATAATTTAACCCCTGAGACACGGTACGAAGGCGGAGAATCCACATTGCCTCCAAACGTCTCAATTTCAATTCTCTGTTTCCGCCTCGTACTCCGATTGGTACAGTGTCAATCCCATAAAATGAGATTTGTTTGTCCAAAGATTGTTCACCGCACGCAGCCGCGTGTAAAGCAACGGGGTACCTTGGATCCTGTTTGTGGATAGCTCTAATGTGCTCAGCTATCCTTTCTTTAAGGGGGCGGATTGTGCTGCCCACATACATTTTTTTGCATGTGCATTCGATGATGTATACTACATAGCGTGTAGTGCAGTTGATATTGGTCCTGATGATATAGGTCTCTCCATTGGTGTCATGAAATTCAGTAGTTTTGTTTTTAGCCCACCGGCACATAGAACAGAACCCACACTTATAGAAACCTATGTTTCGTTTGGTTAGCCAGTTGTCCTTTGTGTTGCTGCGAGGGATCGTCGGGCTCAATCTATTCCTCAAGGTCCTACCTCTCCTGTAGGTGATCTGTGGATATTCTCCTACAAAGTCTGAGATGTTCTTATCTTTCTTGAGGATGTTCCAGTGTTTACTGAAGGTTCTACGTAATGCTTGGTGATGGTTGCTAAAGTCAGTGATCATGCGGATAGTCCCAGGATCACTTGTCTTGTTGGTGGGTTTGTCTTTCAGTGTGTCTGTTCTTTTGATTTTCATGACCCTAGAAGTTGCTGTCTTAAGTAGGTCATCCGAATAGCCTCTTTTCTTAAAACGTTCCTGCATTTCCCTCAATGTGTGTTTGAAATCTTGATCATTACTGCAGTTTCTGCGAGCTCTTAGGAATTCACCAAATGGTATAGTACTAATCTGGTGGGATGGGTGAGCGCTGCTAGCGTGCAGAATCGCGTTGCAGGCAGTGTTTTTTCTGAAAAGTTTACTGTTCAGTTTATTGTCCGAGATGTATATTTCCAAGTCAAGGAACTCAATTTTGTCAAGGCTAGCCTCCATGGTAAAACTCATGTCCCACGTGTTGTGGTTTAGATGTCTGTAAAATTCCATCAAGTGTTCATGTGTGCCAGACCAGATCAAAAAACAGTCGTCTATGTATCTTCCCCAAAATACTATTGAGTCTATAAATTTCGCTCCTTTGGTACCCCAGATAAGGTCATTCTCAAGTGCGCCCATGAATAAATTAGCGAACGAGGGGGAAAATTTCGAGCCCATGGCGACCCCTTTTATTTGTCTGTACCATGAGTTGTTAAACATGAAAATATTGTTATTTAAGATGAGTTCCATCATGGAGACAAGCATGTTGGTGTGTTGCCACATGGTGGCTGGTCGTTTCTGTAAAGTCTTGGTTATAACCTCCAGTCCAAGTTCCGGTTTGATGCTAGTGTACAGAGCTACCACATCCATAGTAACTAGAAAGTTGCCTGGCTGCCATTGAAGATCAGAAAGAATGCTTAATATATGTTTAGTGTCCTGGATAAAGGATGGTAGATTGCGTACCAAGGGCCCTAAAAATAAGTCAACATATTCTGCTATTCTTTCAGTTGGACCCCCTATGCCAGAAATGATAGGTCGACCGGGAGGAAAAGGGAGATGTTTGTGTACCTTAGGAAGGGTGTACAACCAAGGGTAGGACGGTTTGAGTACCTTCATGTAAAGATATTCATCTTCATTGATTAGGCCTTTGTCTTTCCAGGTAATGAGAAATCGATTGATGTTGGTGGTTAGAGATGCTGTGGGGTTGTAGTCAAGATGTTGGTAACATGTGTTGTCTTGCAGCTGACTGAGAATTTCCTCATCGTAGTCTGTTTTGTTCATAATAACAACATTCCCTCCCTTATCTGCCTCTCTGATAATTATTTCATGATCTTTTGTGAGGCTGTTCATGGCTGCCCGTTCTCCTGTTGTCAAATTATCCTTGTATCTAAAGGTGCGTTTCACACTTTTTCGTTCTAGTTTGTCAATGTCCTCCAATACTCTTTTATAAAAGTTATCAATAGAATTGCCTCCTGGTAAAGTTGGAATCCATTTGGATTTGGATTTGAGCCCACTGACAATACTAAAATCTGATTCAATGTTAAGTTCTTCTAGTAGAGTATCCATATCCTGGGGAGTTTGTTCTACATCAGTTAGAGAGAGTAAGAGGTGTGTAGCTTGAATGTCATTGATAGTTAAAACACCAGGTTCAAACTGAGTGGGGATGTTCGTAGAGTTTTTATTAGACATGATTTTGTTAGAGAAATGCTTTTTCAATTTCAATTTACGTGTAAATTTGAACAAATCAATCTTTAATCTACAGATATCAGTGTTAGCGAAAGGGTTAAAGTTAAGACCTTTGCTGAGAAGGGAGATCATATTGGGGGTCAGGGTTTTTGATGATAGGTTGATAACCTGTACCTCCCCCTCCTGTGTGTCAGTTACTGCTGGTTGTTCCCGGATCTGAGTTTCTTCCGGTAGTCTTCTACACCTCCCCTTCCTGCCCCTGCGGGTTTTGGATCTAGTGTGCGAATGCCTCTCCTGATCCGCTGAATTTCGCATAAAAAAGGTGTTGTTTCGCTATCTGTTCTATTGGACTCGTCCTCACTGACACTGATAGTGCTAAGTGATGTGCTGCTTGACGAGATAGAGCTAGCATCAGTTAGATTCGCTTTATCTCGTCCCTTTTGTGTTGATTTGTTAATCATGTAGTCATATTTCCTGTCATAAGTGAAAATTCTGCCATCAGTGTAGTCAGCCTCATCTCTTTTCAATTGTCTGGCTTTGCGATTTTTTATCTCATTTTGGTGTTTGAGAAGAATCTCATCTAGTGTTGTGTAGTTTTTAACAGTAGATTCTGGACGATTAAGGTCTTTAATCTCCTGCTCTAAAATGGCAATTTCGGCTTGGAATTTGGCGACCTTACGGTCAGAACTCTCAATGAGAATGTCCATGAGGATATTGGAATTATTAGTCAAGGCCTCTTCCCATTTACCCAAAAGATCGGAATCCAAATTATCATAAGTGGGGAAGATCTGCGCTCTTAAGCCTCTGGGTATGCGTTTCAGTCTAACATATTGTTTCAAAGTGGTGCCGTCCCACCACTTTGAATTTTCCAATTTCTTCAATTTCTCAAGTCTCATGAATTTGTCTCTGAGACCTTCTTCCTTGGTGTTGCTAGGGGCATTACTGGTTGTTGCTCTGTGTGTGGACATGCCTTTGGCGAGATTGTCAAAGAGTTCTTCAGCAGCTTTGTCTCTATTCATGATAAAGAATAGAAAGTGCTATTCTTTATGAACCTGTTGAGATGCGTGGCGGCTGCCTCCCTATTCAAAAAGCAAAGCCAAAAGAGAACTGGGTTTTTTAGAGTTAGGGAAATACTAGGCGCACTGCTCACGGTGGTGTAAGTGGTACTGATAGGTCAGGGTGCAAATAGGTGAGGGGATAAATGCCCTAAACCCCTCCAATTGTGTGCTGAGCACACAACATACAATAACAAGAACGAAAACCTAATGCACACCAGTAATAGAAAGTATAGTGAAGGATGTCTCAATGGACATTAGTATGAACAAGTAACAACATTTGCAGAAAAGGAAAACGAAGGTGATGCGATTCCTCTTTTATTGCATGGATGGCCAGCCGACACGTGTTTCGTCGTCAAGCGGTAACAATGCTTGCACGACTCCTCAGGGCTGGGGAGGATACAAAATACATAATGGAATATAATGTCCACATGACATTTAACGCAAACTTATTTCATAATTATTTGTGCATCTAGTTGATTCTAGTGCAAGTGCAGGTGCAGGTGGAAAACATGATAGTGGCGAGTGACTGTCTTGTGGAAGCACACAAAACCAAAAATACCGGCCCCAGAAGGTGTCTAGATGGCGGTGCATGAAGGAACGTGATTCCCATTGGGCACGTCTGTGACGCGATCTATATGACTTGGGAGATATTAGTGAAACTCTAGTTCCCGTGACTAAAATGTGAGCGGTGGATGAGACGGTAGTGCAAGGATAAAAATCATTTATTTATAACGCCATCCTGTGGTCAGTTAATACCGAACAAAAATAAAAAGGCGAAAGACAGGGGTGCGCTTCCTACCTGTAGCGCGAAGGTATTGAACCACAGGTCTGTAGCATTACCAAGGGGAAGGAAACAAAGGGACAAAGGAACGTATCAGAACCAATGTTCGCATGGTAAGACGACATAGAGCACTATAAACAAGTCGTGAGCAGTGTTAGGGAATAATAACACTAACAATATGAAAACGGTGAAAAACATCATGAAGCTCACCGCTTTGCCGGTGATAATTCCGACCCGGCCCCGCTCGAGACCAGGTTTAGTCTTTTCGTAGAACTTTTGTGTAGCTCCAAACTCGTTAGGGGTTCATAAAATAATGATGCTAGATGGGAGCAAATAAAATAGCGCATTTGTAAACCACCAGGTGCTATCTGAATCGCAAAAAATATATATATGGAAAGGGGGCGCACGAATTAAACAATATGCACAACATTGTATTAGGTGTCTCACCTTTACGGTAGGGAAATAGTGCTCTGACTGCCTGTAGTTCATCGGTATCACACAATGGTGAAAGCATCCACTCAGAAGATTCTTGATGATAAAAGATTATTGTCTCAGCATTTGCAACTGAAAATCATGTAGTTGCATTTCAGGAATACGATCTGTATGTAACAAAAGATGGAGTGAGAGCGTCAGTATGCTCGCTCCAGTAACACATGTCTGTGTAATCATTTTGATATTTGTGAAAAGATCGGACCGAGATGGATAGTGGTCAGGACGATAGGAAAGCTCATAAACGTACCCGTTTCGTGTAGCGAGAGCCGGCAGGACGAGTAATCCCACTATTCCTGCATACATGTGCACCAATATGCACACAAATACTTCATCTGAAGCTAGGACACATACAATTATTTTGTCATTTACTGTAGTGGTTGTACTGTTACCTACACTTTATTACTATGTCTTTAATACCAGTCTTACGTTCAGTCACCCCCAATGAGGTTTACATGGGGCATCCATTGGTACAAATAGGATGGTCCCTCAGTGTACTATCATAAACATATGTGCATGATTTTATGTCACAATGGTATTGCATTCACTGTATTCCCAAGTTTTGGGCATTTATGTAATTTCTGGTATATTACAGCGAATTGCTGCAATTGTCACGTTAACTACTTGTTTTTAATTCGTCGAATGTATATTCAAATATAAGTACAGAAATAATTTGACTCAAATGTTACAAAAATGTAAGGCTCGTATACATCGTACCACCACCACTGCATGGTGTGGATCAGATGCATGTCCAAACACTTTTGCATGTTTATTTTATTTTTATACCCGTTTTTTCGAAGACCATCGTAACTATACATCTAAACAAATCTGATTTTTTCATGTTCGTCCAATTTGTTTTAATATTCCCTAGAGGCGCACCCGCTTCCGGTTTAGTTGCCGCTCTAGTCTTTCTCATACGGGTCCTTCCCTTTTGGAGTACTTAACGACTTCCGGGTCGCATCACGTGTCCGCACCCGGAACCTTCCCGTGGGATTACTCGTCCTGCCGGCTCTCGCTACACGAAACGGGTACGTTTATGAGCTTTCCTATCGTCCTGACCACTATCCATCTCGGTCCGATCTTTTCACAAATATCAAAATGATTACACAGACATGTGTTACTGGAGCGAGCATACTGACGCTCTCACTCCATCTTTTGTTACATACAGATCGTATTCCTGAAATGCAACTACATGATTTTCAGTTGCAAATGCTGAGACAATAATCTTTTATCATCAAGAATCTTCTGAGTGGATGCTTTCACCATTGTGTGATACCGATGAACTACAGGCGGTCAGAGCACTATTTCCCTACCGTAAAGGTGAGACACCTAATACAATGTTGTGCATATTGTTTAATTCGTGCGCCCCCTTTCCATATATATATTTTTTGCGATTCAGATAGCACCTGGTGGTTTACAAATGCGCTATTTTATTTGCTCCCATCTAGCATCATTATTTTATGAACCCCTAACGAGTTTGGAGCTACACAAAAGTTCTACGAAAAGACTAAACCTGGTCTCGAGCGGGGCCGGGTCGGAATTATCACCGGCAAAGCGGTGAGCTTCATGATGTTTTTCACCGTTTTCATATTGTTAGTGTTATTATTCCCTAACACTGCTCACGACTTGTTTATAGTGCTCTATGTCGTCTTACCATGCGAACATTGGTTCTGATACGTTCCTTTGTCCCTTTTTTTTCCTTCCCCTTGGAAATGCTACAGACCTGTGGTTCAATACCTTCGCGCTACAGGTAGGAAGCGCACCCCTGTCTTTCGCCTTTTTATTTTTGTTCGGTATTAACTGACCACAGGATGGCGTTATAAATAAATGATTTTTATCCTTGCACTACCGTCTCATCCACCGCTCACATTTTAGTCACGGGAACTAGAGTTTCACTAATATCTCCCAAGTCATATAGATCGCGTCACAGACGTGCCCAATGGGAATCACGTTCCTTCATGCACCGCCATCTAGACACCTTCTGGGGCCGGTATTTTTGGTTTTGTGTGCTTCCACAAGACAGTCACTCGCCACTATCATGTTTTCCACCTGCACCTGCACTTGCACTAGAATCAACTAGATGCACAAATAATTATGAAATAAGTTTACGTTAAATGTCATGTGGACATTATATTCCATTATGTATTTTGTATCCTCCCCAGCCCTGAGGAGTCGTGCAAGCATTGTTACCGCTTGACGACGAAACACGTGTCGGCTGGCCATCCATGCAATAAAAGAGGAATCGCATCACCTTCGTTTTCCTTTTCTGCAAATGTTGTTACTTGTTCATACTAATGTCCATTGAGACATCCTTCACTATACTTTCTATTACTGGTGTGCATTAGGTTTTCGTTCTTGTTATTGTATGTTGTGTGCTCAGCACACAATTGGAGGGGTTTAGGGCATTTATCCCCTCACCTATTTGCACCCTGACCTATCAGTACCACTTACACCACCGTGAGCAGTGCGCCTAGTATTTCCCTAACTCTAAAAAACCCCAGTTCTCTTTTGGCTTTGCTTTTTGAATAGGGAGGCAGCCGCCACGCATCTCAACAGGTTCATAAAGAATAGCACTTTCTATTCTTTATCATGAATAGAGACAAAGCTGCTGAAGAACTCTTTGACAATCTCGCCAAAGGCATGTCCACACACAGAGCAACAACCAGTAATGCCCCTAGCAACACCAAGGAAGAAGGTCTCAGAGACAAATTCATGAGACTTGAGAAATTGAAGAAATTGGAAAACACCACTTTGAAACAATATGTTAGACTGAAACGCATACCCAGAGGCTTAAGAGCGCAGATCTTCCCCACTTATGATAATTTGGATTCCGATCTTTTGGGTAAATGGGAAGAGGCCTTGACTAATAATTCCAATATCCTCATGGACATTCTCATTGAGAGTTCTGACCGTAAGGTCGCCAAATTCCAAGCCGAAATTGCCATTTTAGAGCAGGAGATTAAAGACCTTAATCGTCCAGAATCTACTGTTAAAAACTACACAACACTAGATGAGATTCTTCTCAAACACCAAAATGAGATAAAAAATCGCAAAGCCAGACAATTGAAAAGAGATGAGGCTGACTACACTGATGGCAGAATTTTCACTTATGACAGGAAATATGACTACATGATTAACAAATCAACACAAAAGGGACGAGATAAAGCGAATCTAACTGATGCTAGCTCTATCTCGTCAAGCAGCACATCACTTAGCACTATCAGTGTCAGTGAGGACGAGTCCAATAGAACAGATAGCGAAACAACACCTTTTTTATGCGAAATTCAGCGGATCAGGAGAGGCATTCGCACACTAGATCCAAAACCCGCAGGGGCAGGAAGGGGAGGTGTAGAAGACTACCGGAAGAAACTCAGATCCGGGAACAACCAGCAGTAACTGACACACAGGAGGGGGAGGTACAGGTTATCAACCTATCATCAAAAACCCTGACCCCCAATATGATCTCCCTTCTCAGCAAAGGTCTTAACTTTAACCCTTTCGCTAACACTGATATCTGTAGATTAAAGATTGATTTGTTCAAATTTACACGTAAATCGAAATTGAAAAAGCATTTCTCTAACAAAATCATGTCTAATAAAAACTCTACGAACATCCCCACTCAGTTTGAACCTGGTGTTTTAACTATCAATGACATTCAAGCTACACACCTCTTACTCTCTCTAACTGATGTAGAACAAACTCCCCAGGATATGGATACTCTACTAGAAGAACTTAACATTGAATCAGATTTTAGTATTGTCAGTGGGCTCAAATCCAAATCCAAATGGATTCCAACTTTACCAGGAGGCAATTCTATTGATAACTTTTATAAAAGAGTATTGGAGGACATTGACAAACTAGAACGAAAAAGTGTGAAACGCACCTTTAGATACAAGGATAATTTGACAACAGGAGAACGGGCAGCCATGAACAGCCTCACAAAAGATCATGAAATAATTATCAGAGAGGCAGATAAGGGAGGGAATGTTGTTATTATGAACAAAACAGACTACGATGAGGAAATTCTCAGTCAGCTGCAAGACAACACATGTTACCAACATCTTGACTACAACCCCACAGCATCTCTAACCACCAACATCAATCGATTTCTCATTACCTGGAAAGACAAAGGCCTAATCAATGAAGATGAATATCTTTACATGAAGGTACTCAAACCGTCCTACCCTTGGTTGTACACCCTTCCTAAGGTACACAAACATCTCCCTTTTCCTCCCGGTCGACCTATCATTTCTGGCATAGGGGGTCCAACTGAAAGAATAGCAGAATATGTTGACTTATTTTTAGGGCCCTTGGTACGCAATCTACCATCCTTTATCCAGGACACTAAACATATATTAAGCATTCTTTCTGATCTTCAATGGCAGCCAGGCAACTTTCTAGTTACTATGGATGTGGTAGCTCTGTACACTAGCATCAAACCGGAACTTGGACTGGAGGTTATAACCAAGACTTTACAGAAACGACCAGCCACCATGTGGCAACACACCAACATGCTTGTCTCCATGATGGAACTCATCTTAAATAACAATATTTTCATGTTTAACAACTCATGGTACAGACAAATAAAAGGGGTCGCCATGGGCTCGAAATTTTCCCCCTCGTTCGCTAATTTATTCATGGGCGCACTTGAGAATGACCTTATCTGGGGTACCAAAGGAGCGAAATTTATAGACTCAATAGTATTTTGGGGAAGATACATAGACGACTGTTTTTTGATCTGGTCTGGCACACATGAACACTTGATGGAATTTTACAGACATCTAAACCACAACACGTGGGACATGAGTTTTACCATGGAGGCTAGCCTTGACAAAATTGAGTTCCTTGACTTGGAAATATACATCTCGGACAATAAACTGAACAGTAAACTTTTCAGAAAAAACACTGCCTGCAACGCGATTCTGCACGCTAGCAGCGCTCACCCATCCCACCAGATTAGTACTATACCATTTGGTGAATTCCTAAGAGCTCGCAGAAACTGCAGTAATGATCAAGATTTCAAACACACATTGAGGGAAATGCAGGAACGTTTTAAGAAAAGAGGCTATTCGGATGACCTACTTAAGACAGCAACTTCTAGGGTCATGAAAATCAAAAGAACAGACACACTGAAAGACAAACCCACCAACAAGACAAGTGATCCTGGGACTATCCGCATGATCACTGACTTTAGCAACCATCACCAAGCATTACGTAGAACCTTCAGTAAACACTGGAACATCCTCAAGAAAGATAAGAACATCTCAGACTTTGTAGGAGAATATCCACAGATCACCTACAGGAGAGGTAGGACCTTGAGGAATAGATTGAGCCCGACGATCCCTCGCAGCAACACAAAGGACAACTGGCTAACCAAACGAAACATAGGTTTCTATAAGTGTGGGTTCTGTTCTATGTGCCGGTGGGCTAAAAACAAAACTACTGAATTTCATGACACCAATGGAGAGACCTATATCATCAGGACCAATATCAACTGCACTACACGCTATGTAGTATACATCATCGAATGCACATGCAAAAAAATGTATGTGGGCAGCACAATCCGCCCCCTTAAAGAAAGGATAGCTCAGCACATTAGAGCTATCCACAAACAGGATCCAAGGTACCCCGTTGCTTTACACGCGGCTGCGTGCGGTGAACAATCTTTGGACAAACAAATCTCATTTTATGGGATTGACACTGTACCAATCGGAGTACGAGGCGGAAACAGAGAATTGAAATTGAGACGTTTGGAGGCAATGTGGATTCTCCGCCTTCGTACCGTGTCTCAGGGGTTAAATTATGACCAAGAGATGCAATTTTTTCTAGGGGATTAAACCACTCTATTCACAATTCCTGCATACATGTGCACCAATATGCACACAAATACTTCATCTGAAGCTAGGACACATACAATTATTTTGTCATTTACTGTAGTGGTTGTACTGTTACCTACACTTTATTACTATGTCTTTAATACCAGTCTTACGTTCAGTCACCCCCAATGAGGTTTACATGGGGCATCCATTGGTACAAATAGGATGGTCCCTCAGTGTACTATCATAAACATATGTGCATGATTTTATGTCACAATGGTATTGCATTCACTGTATTCCCAAGTTTTGGGCATTTATGTAATTTCTGGTATATTACAGCGAATTGCTGCAATTGTCACGTTAACTACTTGTTTTTAATTCGTCGAATGTATATTCAAATATAAGTACAGAAATAATTTGACTCAAATGTTACAAAAATGTAAGGCTTGTATACATCGTACCACCACCACTGCATGGTGTGGATCAGATCCATGTCCAAACACTTTTGCATGTTTATTTTATTTTTATACCCGTTTTTTCGAAGACCATCGTAACTATACATCTAAACAAATCTGATTTTTTCATGTTCGTCCAATTTGTTTTAATATTCCCTAGAGGCGCACCCGCTTCCGGTTTATTTGCCGCTCTAGTCTTTCTCATACGGGTCCTTCCCTTTTGGAGTACTTAACGACTTCCGGGTCGGCATCACGTGTCCGCACCCGGAACCTTCCCGTGGGATTACTCGTCCTGCCGGCTCTCGCTACACGAAACGGGTACGTTTATGAGCTTTCCTATCGTCCTGACCACTATCCATCTCGGTCCGATCTTTTCACAAATATCAAAATGATTACACAGACATGTGTTACTGGAGCGAGCATACTGACGCTCTCACTCCATCTTTTGTTACATACAGATCGTATTCCTGAAATGCAACTACATGATTTTCAGTTGCAAATGCTGAGACAATAATCTTTTATCATCAAGAATCTTCTGAGTGGATGCTTTCACCATTGTGTGATACCGATGAACTACAGGCAGTCAGAGCACTATTTCCCTACCGTAAAGGTGAGACACCTAATACAATGTTGTGCATATTGTTTAATTCGTGCGCCCCCTTTCCATATATATATTTTTTGCGATTCAGATAGCACCTGGTGGTTTACAAATGCGCTATTTTATTTGCTCCCATCTAGCATCATTATTTTATGAACCCCTAACGAGTTTGGAGCTACACAAAAGTTCTACGAAAAGACTAAACCTGGTCTCGAGCGGGGCCGGGTCGGAATTATCACCGGCAAAGCGGTGAGCTTCATGATGTTTTTCACCGTTTTCATATTGTTAGTGTTATTATTCCCTAACACTGCTCACGACTTGTTTATAGTGCTCTATGTCGTCTTACCATGCGAACATTGGTTCTGATACGTTCCTTTGTCCCTTTGTTTCCTTCCCCTTGGTAATGCTACAGACCTGTGGTTCAATACCTTCGCGCTACAGGTAGGAAGCGCACCCCTGTCTTTCGCCTTTTTATTTTTGTTCGGTATTAACTGACCACAGGATGGCGTTATAAATAAATGATTTTTATCCTTGCACTACCGTCTCATCCACCGCTCACATTTTAGTCACGGGAACTAGAGTTTCACTAATATCTCCCAAGTCATATAGATCGCGTCACAGACGTGCCCAATGGGAATCACGTTCCTTCATGCACCGCCATCTAGACACCTTCTGGGGCCGGTATTTTTGGTTTTGTGTGCTTCCACAAGACAGTCACTCGCCACTATCATGTTTTCCACCTGCACCTGCACTTGCACTAGAATCAACTAGATGCACAAATAATTATGAAATAAGTTTACGTTAAATGTCATGTGGACATTATATTCCATTATGTATTTTGTATCCTCCCCAGCCCTGAGGAGTCGTGCAAGCATTGTTACCGCTTGACGACGAAACACGTGTCGGCTGGCCATCCATGCAATAAAAGAGGAATCGCATCACCTTCGTTTTCCTTTTCTGCAAATGTTGTTACTTGTTCATACTAATGTCCATTGAGACATCCTTCACTATACTTTCTATTACTGGTGTGCATTAGGTTTTCGTTCTTGTTATTGTATGTTGTGTGCTCAGCACACAATTGGAGGGGTTTAGGGCATTTATCCCCTCACCTATTTGCACCCTGACCTATCAGTACCACTTACACCACCGTGAGCAGTGCGCCTAGTATTTCCCTAACTCTAAAAAACCCCAGTTCTCTTTTGGCTTTGCTTTTTGAATAGGGAGGCAGCCGCCACGCATCTCAACAGGTTCATAAAGAATAGCACTTTCTATTCTTTATCATGAATAGAGACAAAGCTGCTGAAGAACTCTTTGACAATCTCGCCAAAGGCATGTCCACACACAGAGCAACAACCAGTAATGCCCCTAGCAACACCAAGGAAGAAGGTCTCAGAGACAAATTCATGAGACTTGAGAAATTGAAGAAATTGGAAAATTCAAAGTGGTGGGACGGCACCACTTTGAAACAATATGTTAGACTGAAACGCATACCCAGAGGCTTAAGAGCGCAGATCTTCCCCACTTATGATAATTTGGATTCCGATCTTTTGGGTAAATGGGAAGAGGCCTTGACTAATAATTCCAATATCCTCATGGACATTCTCATTGAGAGTTCTGACCGTAAGGTCGCCAAATTCCAAGCCGAAATTGCCATTTTAGAGCAGGAGATTAAAGACCTTAATCGTCCAGAATCTACTGTTAAAAACTACACAACACTAGATGAGATTCTTCTCAAACACCAAAATGAGATAAAAAATCGCAAAGCCAGACAATTGAAAAGAGATGAGGCTGACTACACTGATGGCAGAATTTTCACTTATGACAGGAAATATGACTACATGATTAACAAATCAACACAAAAGGGACGAGATAAAGCGAATCTAACTGATGCTAGCTCTATCTCGTCAAGCAGCACATCACTTAGCACTATCAGTGTCAGTGAGGACGAGTCCAATAGAACAGATAGCGAAACAACACCTTTTTTATGCGAAATTCAGCGGATCAGGAGAGGCATTCGCACACTAGATCCAAAACCCGCAGGGGCAGGAAGGGGAGGTGTAGAAGACTACCGGAAGAAACTCAGATCCGGGAACAACCAGCAGTAACTGACACACAGGAGGGGGAGGTACAGGTTATCAACCTATCATCAAAAACCCTGACCCCCAATATGATCTCCCTTCTCAGCAAAGGTCTTAACTTTAACCCTTTCGCTAACACTGATATCTGTAGATTAAAGATTGATTTGTTCAAATTTACACGTAAATTGAAATTGAAAAAGCATTTCTCTAACAAAATCATGTCTAATAAAAACTCTACGAACATCCCCACTCAGTTTGAACCTGGTGTTTTAACTATCAATGACATTCAAGCTACACACCTCTTACTCTCTCTAACTGATGTAGAACAAACTCCCCAGGATATGGATACTCTACTAGAAGAACTTAACATTGAATCAGATTTTAGTATTGTCAGTGGGCTCAAATCCAAATCCAAATGGATTCCAACTTTACCAGGAGGCAATTCTATTGATAACTTTTATAAAAAGAGTATTGGAGGACATTGACAAACTAGAACGAAAAAGTGTGAAACGCACCTTTAGATACAAGGATAATTTGACAACAGGAGAACGGGCAGCCATGAACAGCCTCACAAAAGATCATGAAATAATTATCAGAGAGGCAGATAAGGGAGGGAATGTTGTTATTATGAACAAAACAGACTACGATGAGGAAATTCTCAGTCAGCTGCAAGACAACACATGTTACCAACATCTTGACTACAACCCCACAGCATCTCTAACCACCAACATCAATCGATCTCTCATTACCTGGAAAGACAAAGGCCTAATCAATGAAGATGAATATCTTTACATGAAGGTACTCAAACCGTCCTACCCTTGGTTGTACACCCTTCCTAAGGTACACAAACATCTCCCTTTTCCTCCCGGTCGACCTATCATTTCTGGCATAGGGGGTCCAACTGAAAGAATAGCAGAATATGTTGACTTATTTTTAGGGCCCTTGGTACGCAATCTACCATCCTTTATCCAGGACACTAAACATATATTAAGCATTCTTTCTGATCTTCAATGGCAGCCAGGCAACTTTCTAGTTACTATGGATGTGGTAGCTCTGTACACTAGCATCAAACCGGAACTTGGACTGGAGGTTATAACCAAGACTTTACAGAAACGACCAGCCACCATGTGGCAACACACCAACATGCTTGTCTCCATGATGGAACTCATCTTAAATAACAATATTTTCATGTTTAACAACTCATGGTACAGACAAATAAAAGGGGTCGCCATGGGCTCGAAATTTTCCCCCTCGTTCGCTAATTTATTCATGGGCGCACTAGAGAATGACCTTATCTGGGGTACCAAAGGAGCGAAATTTATAGACTCAATAGTATTTTGGGGAAGATACATAGACGACTGTTTTTTGATCTGGTCTGGCACACATGAACACTTGATGGAATTTTACAGACATCTAAACCACAACACGTGGGACATGAGTTTTACCATGGAGGCTAGCCTTGACAAAATTGAGTTCCTTGACTTGGAAATATACATCTCGGACAATAAACTGAACAGTAAACTTTTCAGAAAAAACACTGCCTGCAACGCGATTCTGCACGCTAGCAGCGATCACCCATCCCACCAGATTAGTACTATACCATTTGGTGAATTCCTAAGAGCTCGCAGAAACTGCAGTAATGATCAAGATTTCAAAGACACATTGAGGGAAATGCAGGAACGTTTTAAGAAAAGAGGCTATTCGGATGACCTACTTAAGACAGCAACTTCTAGGGTCATGAAAATCAAAAGAACAGACACACTGAAAGACAAACCCACCAAAAAGACAAGTGATCCTGGGACTATCCGCATGATCACTGACTTTAGCAACCATCACCAAGCATTACGTAGAACCTTCAGTAAACACTGGAACATCCTCAAGAAAGATAAGAACATCTCAGACTTTGTAGGAGAATATCCACAGATCACCTACAGGAGAGGTAGGACCTTGAGGAATAGATTGAGCCCGACGATCCCTCGCAGCAACACAAAGGACAACTGGCTAACCAAACGAAACATAGGTTTCTATAAGTGTGGGTTCTGTTCTATGTGCCGGTGGGCTAAAAACAAAACTACTGAATTTCATGACACCAATGGAGAGACCTATATCATCAGGACCAATATCAACTGCACTACACGCTATGTAGTATACATCATCGAATGCACCTGCAAAAACATTTATGTGGGCAGCACAATCCGCCCCCTTAAAGAAAGGATAGCTGAGCACATTAGAGCTATCCACAAACAGGATCCAAGGTACCCCGTTGCTTTACACGCGGCTGCGTGCGGTGAACAATCTTTGGACAAACAAATCTCATTTTATGGGATTGACACTGTACCAATCGGAGTATGAGGCGGAAACAGAGAATTGAAATTGAGACGTTTGGAGGCAATGTGGATTCTCCGCCTTCGTACCGTGTCTCAGGGGTTAAATTATGACCAAGAGATGCAATTTTTTCTAGGGGATTAAACCAATCTATTCACAATTCCTGCATACATGTGCACCAATATGCACACAAATACTTCATCTGAAGCTAGGACACATACAATTATTTTGTCATTTACTGTAGTGGTTGTACTGTTACCTACACTTTATTACTATGTCTTTAATACCAGTCTTACGTTCAGTCACCCCCAATGAGGTTTACATGGGGCATCCATTGGTACAAATAGGATGGTCCCTCAGTGTACTATCATAAACATATGTGCATGATTTTATGTCACAATGGTATTGCATTCACTGTATTCCCAAGTTTTGGGCATTTATGTAATTTCTGGTATATTACAGCGAATTGCTGCAATTGTCACGTTAACTACTTGTTTTTAATTCGTCGAATGTATATTCAAATATAAGTACAGAAATAATTTGACTCAAATGTTACAAAAATGTAAGGCTCGTATACATCGTACCACCACCACTGCATGGTGTGGATCAGATGCATGTCCAAACACTTTTGCATGTTTATTTTATTTTTATACCCGTTTTTTCGAAGACCATCGTAACTATACATCTAAACAAATCTGATTTTTTCATGTTCGTCCAATTTGTTTTAATATTCCCTAGAGGCGCACCCGCTTCCGGTTTATTTGCCGCTCTAGTCTTTCTCATACGGGTCCTTCCCTTTTGGAGTACTTAACGACTTCCGGGTCGGCATCACGTGTCCGCACCCGGAACCTTCCCGTGGGATTACTCGTCCTGCCGGCTCTCGCTACACGAAACGGGTAAGTTTATGAGCTTTCCTATCGTCCTGACCACTATCCATCTCGGTCCGATCTTTTCACAAATATCAAAATGATTACACATACATGTGTTACTGGAGCGAGCATACTGACGCTCTCACTCCATCTTTTGTTACATACAGATCGTATTCCTGAAATGCAACTACATGATTTTCAGTTGCAAATGCTGAGACAATAATCTTTTATCATCAAGAATCTTCTGAGTGGATGCTTTCACCATTGTGTGATACCGATGAACTACAGGCGGTCAGAGCACTATTTCCCTACCGTAAAGGTGAGACACCTAATACAATGTTGTGCATATTGTTTAATTCGTGCGCCCCCTTTCCATATATATATTTTTTGCGATTCAGATAGCACCTGGTGGTTTACAAATGCGCTATTTTATTTGCTCCCATCTAGCATCATTATTTTATGAACCCCTAACGAGTTTGGAGCTACACAAAAGTTCTACGAAAAGACTAAACCTGGTCTCGAGCGGGGCCGGGTCGGAATTATCACCGGCAAAGCGGTGAGCTTCATGATGTTTTTCACCGTTTTCATATTGTTAGTGTTATTATTCCCTAACACTGCTCACGACTTGTTTATAGTGCTCTATGTCGTCTTACCATGCGAACATTGGTTCTGATACGTTCCTTTGTCCCTTTGTTTCCTTCCCCTTGGTAATGCTACAGACCTGTGGTTCAATACCTTCGCGCTACAGGTAGGAAGCGCACCCCTGTCTTTCGCCTTTTTATTTTTGTTCGGTATTAACTGACCACAGGATGGCGTTATAAATAAATGATTTTTATCCTTGCACTACCGTCTCATCCACCGCTCACATTTTAGTCACGGGAACTAGAGTTTCACTAATATCTCCCAAGTCATATAGATCGCGTCACAGACGTGCCCAATGGGAATCACGTTCCTTCATGCACCGCCATCTAGACACCTTCTGGGGCCGGTATTTTTGGTTTTGTGTGCTTCCACAAGACAGTCACTCGCCACTATCATGTTTTCCACCTGCACCTGCACTTGCACTAGAATCAACTAGATGCACAAATAATTATGAAATAAGTTTACGTTAAATGTCATGTGGACATTATATTCCATTATGTATTTTGTATCCTCCCCAGCCCTGAGGAGTCGTGCAAGCATTGTTACCGCTTGACGACGAAACACGTGTCGGCTGGCCATCCATGCAATAAAAGAGGAATCGCATCACCTTCGTTTTCCTTTTCTGCAAATGTTGTTACTTGTTCATACTAATGTCCATTGAGACATCCTTCACTATACTTTCTATTACTGGTGTGCATTAGGTTTTCGTTCTTGTTATTGTATGTTGTGTGCTCAGCACACAATTGGAGGGGTTTAGGGCATATATCCCCTCACCTATTTGCACCCTGACCTATCAGTACCACTTACACCACCGTGAGCAGTGCGCCTAGTATTTCCCTAACTCTAAAAAACCCCAGTTCTCTTTTGGCTTTGCTTTTTGAATAGGGAGGCAGCCGCCACGCATCTCAACAGGTTCATAAAGAATAGCACTTTCTATTCTTTATCATGAATAGAGACAAAGCTGCTGAAGAACTCTTTGACAATCTCGCCAAAGGCATGTCCACACACAGAGCAACAACCAGTAATGCCCCTAGCAACACCAAGGAAGAAGGTCTCAGAGACAAATTCATGAGACTTGAGAAATTGAAGAAATTGGAAAATTCAAAGTGGTGGGACGGCACCACTTTGAAACAATATGTTAGACTGAAACGCATACCCAGAGGCTTAAGAGCGCAGATCTTCCCCACTTATGATAATTTGGATTCCGATCTTTTGGGTAAATGGGAAGAGGCCTTGACTAATAATTCCAATATCCTCATGGACATTCTCATTGAGAGTTCTGACCGTAAGGTCGCCAAATTCCAAGCCGAAATTGCCATTTTAGAGCAGGAGATTAAAGACCTTAATCGTCCAGAATCTACTGTTAAAAACTACACAACACTAGATGAGATTCTTCTCAAACACCAAAATGAGATAAAAAATCGCAAAGCCAGACAATTGAAAAGAGATGAGGCTGACTACACTGATGGCAGAATTTTCACTTATGACAGGAAATATGACTACATGATTAACAAATCAACACAAAAGGGACGAGATAAAGCGAATCTAACTGATGCTAGCTCTATCTCGTCAAGCAGCACATCACTTAGCACTATCAGTGTCAGTGAGGACGAGTCCAATAGAACAGATAGCGAAACAACACCTTTTTTATGCGAAATTCAGCGGATCAGGAGAGGCATTCGCACACTAGATCCAAAACCCGCAGGGGCAGGAAGGGGAGGTGTAGAAGACTACCGGAAGAAACTCAGATCCGGGAACAACCAGCAGTAACTGACACACAGGAGGGGGAGGTGCAGGTTATCAACCTATCATCAAAAACCCTGACCCCCAATATGATCTCCCTTCTCAGCAAAGGTCTTAACTTTAACCCTTTCGCTAACACTGATATCTGTAGATTAAAGATTGATTTGTTCAAATTTACACGTAAATTGAAATTGAAAAAGCATTTCTCTAACAAAATCATGTCTAATAAAAACTCTACGAACATCCCCACTCAGTTTGAACCTGGTGTTTTAACTATCAATGACATTCAAGCTACACACCTCTTACTCTCTCTAACTGATGTAGAACAAACTCCCCAGGATATGGATACTCTACTAGAAGAACTTAACATTGAGTCAGATTTTAGTATTGTCAGTGGGCTCAAATCCTAATCCAAATGGATTCCAACTTTACCAGGAGGCAATTCTATTGATAACTTTTATAAAAGAGTATTGGAGGACATTGACAAACTAGAACGAAAAAGTGTGAAACGCACCTTTAGATACAAGGATAATTTGACAACAGGAGAACGGGCAGCCATGAACAGCCTCACAAAAGATCATGAAATAATTATCAGAGAGGCAGATAAGGGAGGGAATGTTGTTATTATGAACAAAACAGACTACGATGAGGAAATTCTCAGTCAGCTGCAAGACAACACATGTTACCAACATCTTGACTACAACCCCACAGCATCTCTAACCACCAACATCAATCGATCTCTCATTACCTGGAAAGACAAAGGCCTAATCAATGAAGATGAATATCTTTACATGAAGGTACTCAAACCGTCCTACCCTTGGTTGTACACCCTTCCTAAGGTACACAAACATCTCCCTTTTCCTCCCGGTCGACCTATCATTTCTGGCATAGGGGGTCCAACTGAAAGAATAGCAGAATATGTTGACTTATTTTTAGGGCCCTTGGTACGCAATCTACCATCCTTTATCCAGGACACTAAACATATATTAAGCATTCTTTCTGATCTTCAATGGCAGCCAGGCAACTTTCTAGTTACTATGGATGTGGTAGCTCTGTACACTAGCATCAAACCGGAACTTGGACTGGAGGTTATAACCAAGACTTTACAGAAACGACCAGCCACCATGTGGCAACACACCAACATGCTTGTCTCCATGATGGAACTCATCTTAAATACCAATATTTTCATGTTTAACAACTCATGGTACAGACAAATAAAAGGGGTCGCCATGGGCTCGAAATTTTCCCCCTCGTTCGCTAATTTATTCATGGGCGCACTTGAGAATGACCTTATCTGGGGTACCAAAGGAGCGAAATTTATAGACTCAATAGTATTTTGGGGAAGATACATAGACGACTGTTTTTTGATCTGGTCTGGCACACATGAACACTTGATGGAATTTTACAGACATCTAAACCACAACACGTGGGACATGAGTTTTACCATGGAGGCTAGCCTTGACAAAATTGAGTTCCTTGACTTGGAAATATACATCTCGGACAATAAACTGAATAGTAAACTTTTCAGAAAAAACACTGCCTGCAACGCGATTCTGCACACTAGCAGCGCTCACCCATCCCACCAGATTAGTACTATACCATTTGGTGAATTCCTAAGAGCTCGCAGAAACTGCAGTAATGATCAAGATTTCAAAGATACATTGAGGGAAATGCAGGAACGTTTTAAGAAAAGAGGCTATTCGAATGACCTACTTAAGACAGCAACTTCTAGGGTCATGAAAATCAAAAGAACAGACACACTGAAAGACAAACCCACCAACAAGACAAGTGATCCTGGGACTATCCGCATGATCACTGACTTTAGCAACCATCACCAAGCATTACGTAGAACCTTCAGTAAACACTGGAACATCCTCAAGAAAGATAAGAACATCTCAGACTTTGTAGGAGAATATCCACAGATCACCTACAGGAGAGGTAGGACCTTGAGGAATAGATTGAGCCCGACGATCCCTCGCAGCAACACAAAGGACAACTGGCTAACCAAACGAAACATAGGTTTCTATAAGTGTGGGTTCTGTTCTATGTGCCGGTGGGCTAAAAACAAAACTACTGAATTTCATGACACCAATGGAGAGACCTATATCATCAGGACCAATATCAACTGCACTACACGCTATGTAGTATACATCATCGAATGCACATGCAAAAAAAATTTATGTGGGCAGCACAATCCGCCCCCTTAAAGAAAGGATAGCTGAGCACATTAGAGCTATCCACAAACAGGATCCAAGGTACCCCGTTGCTTTACACGCGGCTGCGTGCGGTGAACAATCTTTGGACAAACAAATCTCATTTTATGGGATTGACACTGTACCAATCGGAGTACGAGGCGGAAACAGAGAATTGAAATTGAGACGTTTGGAGGCAATGTGGATTCTCCGCCTTCGTACCGTGTCTCAGGGGTTAAATTATGACCAAGAGATGCAATTTTTTCTAGGGGATTAAACCACTCTATTCACAATTCCTGCATACATGTGCACCAATATGCACACAAATACTTCATCTGAAGCTAGGACACATACAATTATTTTGTCATTTACTGTAGTGGTTGTACTGTTACCTACACTTTATTACTATGTCTTTAATACCAGTCTTACGTTCAGTCACCCCCAATGAGGTTTACATGGGGCATCCATTGGTACAAATAGGATGGTCCCTCAGTGTACTATCATAAACATATGTGCATGATTTTATGTCACAATGGTATTGCATTCACTGTATTCCCAAGTTTTGGGCATTTATGTAATTTCTGGTATATTACAGCGAATTGCTGCAATTGTCACGTTAACTACTTGTTTTTAATTCGTCGAATGTATATTCAAATATAAGTACAGAAATAATTTGACTCAAATGTTACAAAAATGTAAGGCTCGTATACATCGTACCACCACCACTGCATGGTGTGGATCAGATGCATGTCCAAACACTTTTGCATGTTTATTTTATTTTTATACCCGTTTTTTCGAAGACCATCGTAACTATACATCTAAACAAATCTGATTTTTTCATGTTCGTCCAATTTGTTTTAATATTCCCTAGAGGCGCACCCGCTTCCGGTTTATTTGCCGCTCTAGTCTTTCTCATACGGGTCCTTCCCTTTTGGAGTACTTAACGACTTCCGGGTCGGCATCACGTGTCCGCACCCGGAACCTTCCCGTGGGATTACTCGTCCTGCCGGCTCTCGCTACACGAAACGGGTAAGTTTATGAGCTTTCCTATCGTCCTGACCACTATCCATCTCGGTCCGATCTTTTCACAAATATCAAAATGATTACACATACATGTGTTACTGGAGCGAGCATACTGACGCTCTCACTCCATCTTTTGTTACATACAGATCGTATTCCTGAAATGCAACTACATGATTTTCAGTTGCAAATGCTGAGACAATAATCTTTTATCATCAAGAATCTTCTGAGTGGATGCTTTCACCATTGTGTGATACCGATGAACTACAGGCGGTCAGAGCACTATTTCCCTACCGTAAAGGTGAGACACCTAATACAATGTTGTGCATATTGTTTAATTCGTGCGCCCCCTTTCCATATATATATTTTTTGCGATTCAGATAGCACCTGGTGGTTTACAAATGCGCTATTTTATTTGCTCCCATCTAGCATCATTATTTTATGAACCCCTAACGAGTTTGGAGCTACACAAAAGTTCTACGAAAAGACTAAACCTGGTCTCGAGCGGGGCCGGGTCGGAATTATCACCGGCAAAGCGGTGAGCTTCATGATGTTTTTCACCGTTTTCATATTGTTAGTGTTATTATTCCCTAACACTGCTCACGACTTGTTTATAGTGCTCTATGTCGTCTTACCATGCGAACATTGGTTCTGATACGTTCCTTTGTCCCTTTGTTTCCTTCCCCTTGGTAATGCTACAGACCTGTGGTTCAATACCTTCGCGCTACAGGTAGGAAGCGCACCCCTGTCTTTCGCCTTTTTATTTTTGTTCGGTATTAACTGACCACAGGATGGCGTTATAAATAAATGATTTTTATCCTTGCACTACCGTCTCATCCACCGCTCACATTTTAGTCACGGGAACTAGAGTTTCACTAATATCTCCCAAGTCATATAGATCGCGTCACAGACGTGCCCAATGGGAATCACGTTCCTTCATGCACCGCCATCTAGACACCTTCTGGGGCCGGTATTTTTGGTTTTGTGTGCTTCCACAAGACAGTCACTCGCCACTATCATGTTTTCCACCTGCACCTGCACTTGCACTAGAATCAACTAGATGCACAAATAATTATGAAATAAGTTTACGTTAAATGTCATGTGGACATTATATTCCATTATGTATTTTGTATCCTCCCCAGCCCTGAGGAGTCGTGCAAGCATTGTTACCGCTTGACGACGAAACACGTGTCGGCTGGCCATCCATGCAATAAAAGAGGAATCGCATCACCTTCGTTTTCCTTTTCTGCAAATGTTGTTACTTGTTCATACTAATGTCCATTGAGACATCCTTCACTATACTTTCTATTACTGGTGTGCATTAGGTTTTCGTTCTTGTTATTGTATGTTGTGTGCTCAGCACACAATTGGAGGGGTTTAGGGCATATATCCCCTCACCTATTTGCACCCTGACCTATCAGTACCACTTACACCACCGTGAGCAGTGCGCCTAGTATTTCCCTAACTCTAAAAAACCCCAGTTCTCTTTTGGCTTTGCTTTTTGAATAGGGAGGCAGCCGCCACGCATCTCAACAGGTTCATAAAGAATAGCACTTTCTATTCTTTATCATGAATAGAGACAAAGCTGCTGAAGAACTCTTTGACAATCTCGCCAAAGGCATGTCCACACACAGAGCAACAACCAGTAATGCCCCTAGCAACACCAAGGAAGAAGGTCTCAGAGACAAATTCATGAGACTTGAGAAATTGAAGAAATTGGAAAATTCAAAGTGGTGGGACGGCACCACTTTGAAACAATATGTTAGACTGAAACGCATACCCAGAGGCTTAAGAGCGCAGATCTTCCCCACTTATGATAATTTGGATTCCGATCTTTTGGGTAAATGGGAAGAGGCCTTGACTAATAATTCCAATATCCTCATGGACATTCTCATTGAGAGTTCTGACCGTAAGGTCGCCAAATTCCAAGCCGAAATTGCCATTTTAGAGCAGGAGATTAAAGACCTTAATCGTCCAGAATCTACTGTTAAAAACTACACAACACTAGATGAGATTCTTCTCAAACACCAAAATGAGATAAAAAATCGCAAAGCCAGACAATTGAAAAGAGATGAGGCTGACTACACTGATGGCAGAATTTTCACTTATGACAGGAAATATGACTACATGATTAACAAATCAACACAAAAGGGACGAGATAAAGCGAATCTAACTGATGCTAGCTCTATCTCGTCAAGCAGCACATCACTTAGCACTATCAGTGTCAGTGAGGACGAGTCCAATAGAACAGATAGCGAAACAACACCTTTTTTATGCGAAATTCAGCGGATCAGGAGAGGCATTCGCACACTAGATCCAAAACCCGCAGGGGCAGGAAGGGGAGGTGTAGAAGACTACCGGAAGAAACTCAGATCCGGGAACAACCAGCAGTAACTGACACACAGGAGGGGGAGGTGCAGGTTATCAACCTATCATCAAAAACCCTGACCCCCAATATGATCTCCCTTCTCAGCAAAGGTCTTAACTTTAACCCTTTCGCTAACACTGATATCTGTAGATTAAAGATTGATTTGTTCAAATTTACACGTAAATTGAAATTGAAAAAGCATTTCTCTAACAAAATCATGTCTAATAAAAACTCTACGAACATCCCCACTCAGTTTGAACCTGGTGTTTTAACTATCAATGACATTCAAGCTACACACCTCTTACTCTCTCTAACTGATGTAGAACAAACTCCCCAGGATATGGATACTCTACTAGAAGAACTTAACATTGAGTCAGATTTTAGTATTGTCAGTGGGCTCAAATCCTAATCCAAATGGATTCCAACTTTACCAGGAGGCAATTCTATTGATAACTTTTATAAAAGAGTATTGGAGGACATTGACAAACTAGAACGAAAAAGTGTGAAACGCACCTTTAGATACAAGGATAATTTGACAACAGGAGAACGGGCAGCCATGAACAGCCTCACAAAAGATCATGAAATAATTATCAGAGAGGCAGATAAGGGAGGGAATGTTGTTATTATGAACAAAACAGACTACGATGAGGAAATTCTCAGTCAGCTGCAAGACAACACATGTTACCAACATCTTGACTACAACCCCACAGCATCTCTAACCACCAACATCAATCGATCTCTCATTACCTGGAAAGACAAAGGCCTAATCAATGAAGATGAATATCTTTACATGAAGGTACTCAAACCGTCCTACCCTTGGTTGTACACCCTTCCTAAGGTACACAAACATCTCCCTTTTCCTCCCGGTCGACCTATCATTTCTGGCATAGGGGGTCCAACTGAAAGAATAGCAGAATATGTTGACTTATTTTTAGGGCCCTTGGTACGCAATCTACCATCCTTTATCCAGGACACTAAACATATATTAAGCATTCTTTCTGATCTTCAATGGCAGCCAGGCAACTTTCTAGTTACTATGGATGTGGTAGCTCTGTACACTAGCATCAAACCGGAACTTGGACTGGAGGTTATAACCAAGACTTTACAGAAACGACCAGCCACCATGTGGCAACACACCAACATGCTTGTCTCCATGATGGAACTCATCTTAAATACCAATATTTTCATGTTTAACAACTCATGGTACAGACAAATAAAAGGGGTCGCCATGGGCTCGAAATTTTCCCCCTCGTTCGCTAATTTATTCATGGGCGCACTTGAGAATGACCTTATCTGGGGTACCAAAGGAGCGAAATTTATAGACTCAATAGTATTTTGGGGAAGATACATAGACGACTGTTTTTTGATCTGGTCTGGCACACATGAACACTTGATGGAATTTTACAGACATCTAAACCACAACACGTGGGACATGAGTTTTACCATGGAGGCTAGCCTTGACAAAATTGAGTTCCTTGACTTGGAAATATACATCTCGGACAATAAACTGAATAGTAAACTTTTCAGAAAAAACACTGCCTGCAACGCGATTCTGCACGCTAGCAGCGCTCACCCATCCCACCAGATTAGTACTATACCATTTGGTGAATTCCTAAGAGCTCGCAGAAACTGCAGTAATGATCAAGATTTCAAAGATACATTGAGGGAAATGCAGGAACGTTTTAAGAAAAGAGGCTATTCGAATGACCTACTTAAGACAGCAACTTCTAGGGTCATGAAAATCAAAAGAACAGACACACTGAAAGACAAACCCACCAACAAGACAAGTGATCCTGGGACTATCCGCATGATCACTGACTTTAGCAACCATCACCAAGCATTACGTAGAACCTTCAGTAAACACTGGAACATCCTCAAGAAAGATAAGAACATCTCAGACTTTGTAGGAGAATATCCACAGATCACCTACAGGAGAGGTAGGACCTTGAGGAATAGATTGAGCCCGACGATCCCTCGCAGCAACACAAAGGACAACTGGCTAACCAAACGAAACATAGGTTTCTATAAGTGTGGGTTCTGTTCTATGTGCCGGTGGGCTAAAAACAAAACTACTGAATTTCATGACACCAATGGAGAGACCTATATCATCAGGACCAATATCAACTGCACTACACGCTATGTAGTATACATCATCGAATGCACATGCAAAAAAAATTTATGTGGGCAGCACAATCCGCCCCCTTAAAGAAAGGATAGCTGAGCACATTAGAGCTATCCACAAACAGGATCCAAGGTACCCCGTTGCTTTACACGCGGCTGCGTGCGGTGAACAATCTTTGGACAAACAAATCTCATTTTATGGGATTGACACTGTACCAATCGGAGTACGAGGCGGAAACAGAGAATTGAAATTGAGACGTTTGGAGGCAATGTGGATTCTCCGCCTTCGTACCGTGTCTCAGGGGTTAAATTATGACCAAGAGATGCAATTTTTTCTAGGGGATTAAACCACTCTATTCACAATTCCTGCATACATGTGCACCAATATGCACACAAATACTTCATCTGAAGCTAGGACACATACAATTATTTTGTCATTTACTGTAGTGGTTGTACTGTTACCTACACTTTATTACTATGTCTTTAATACCAGTCTTACGTTCAGTCACCCCCAATGAGGTTTACATGGGGCATCCATTGGTACAAATAGGATGGTCCCTCAGTGTACTATCATAAACATATGTGCATGATTTTATGTCACAATGGTATTGCATTCACTGTATTCCCAAGTTTTGGGCATTTATGTAATTTCTGGTATATTACAGCGAATTGCTGCAATTGTCACGTTAACTACTTGTTTTTAATTCGTCGAATGTATATTCAAATATAAGTACAGAAATAATTTGACTCAAATGTTACAAAAATGTAAGGCTCGTATACATCGTACCACCACCACTGCATGGTGTGGATCAGATGCATGTCCAAACACTTTTGCATGTTTATTTTATTTTTATACCCGTTTTTTCGAAGACCATCGTAACTATACATCTAAACAAATCTGATTTTTTCATGTTCGTCCAATTTGTTTTAATATTCCCTAGAGGCTCACCCGCTTCCGGTTTATTTGCCGCTCTAGTCTTTCTCATACGGGTCCTTCCCTTTTGGAGTACTTAACGACTTCCGGGTCGGCATCACGTGTCCGCACCCGGAACCTTCCCGTGGGATTACTCGTCCTGCCGGCTCTCGCTACACGAAACGGGTACGTTTATGAGCTTTCCTATCGTCCTGACCACTATTCATCTCGGTCCGATCTTTTCACAAATATCAAAATGATTACACATACATGTGTTACTGGAGCGAGCATACTGACGCTCTCACTCCATCTTTTGTTACATACAGATCGTATTCCTGAAATGCAACTACATGATTTTCAGTTGCAAATGCTGAGACAATAATCTTTTATCATCAAGAATCTTCTGAGTGGATGCTTTCACCATTGTGTGATACCAATGAACTACAGACGGTCAGAGCACTATTTCCCTACCGTAAAGGTGAGACACCTAATACAATGTTGTGCATATTGTTTAATTTGTGCGCCCCCTTTCCATATATATATTTTTTGCGATTCAGATAGCACCTGGTGGTTTACAAATGTGCTATTTTATTTGCTCCCATCTAGCATCATTATTTTATGAACCCCTAACGAGTTTGGAGCTACACAAAAGTTCTACGAAAAGTCTAAACCTGGTCTCGAGCGGGGCCGGGTCGGAATTATCACCGGCAAAGCGGTGAGCTTCATGATGTTTTTCACCGTTTTCATATTGTTAGTGTTATTATTCCCTAACACTGCTCACGACTTGTTTATAGTGCTCTATGTGGTCTTACCATGCGAACATTGGTTCTGATACGTTCCTTTGTCCCTTTGTTTCCTTCCCCTTGGTAATGCTACAGACCTGTGGTTCAATACCTTCGCGCTACAGGTAGGAAGCGCACCCCTGTCTTTCGCCTTTTTATTTTTGTTCGGTATTAACTGACCACAGGATGGCGTTATAAATAAATGATTTTTATCCTTGCACTACCGTCTCATCCACCGCTCACATTTTAGTCACGGGAACTAGAGTTTCACTAATATCTCCCAAGTCATATAGATCGCGTCACAGACGTGCCCAATGGGAATCACGTTCCTTCATGCACCGCCATCTAGACACCTTCTGGGGCCGGTATTTTTGGTTTTGTGTGCTTCCACAAGACAGTCACTCGCCACTATCATGTTTTCCACCTGCACCTGCACTTGCACTAGAATCAACTAGATGCACAAATAATTATGAAATAAGTTTACGTTAAATGTCATGTGGACATTATATTCCATTATGTATTTTGTATCCTCCCCAGCCCTGAGGAGTCGTGCAAGCATTGTTACCGCTTGACGACGAAACACGTGTCGGCTGGCCATCCATGCAATAAAAGAGGAATCGCATCACCTTCGTTTTCCTTTTCTGCAAATGTTGTTACTTGTTCATACTAATGTCCATTGAGACATCCTTCACTATACTTTCTATTACTGGTGTGCATTAGGTTTTCGTTCTTGTTAGTGGTCGCAGCCATGTCTTTATGTTGTTGGCTCGCCTGGGCTTTAGCGAACAGGTCCTTCACGGTTTTGTCTTTGCGGACCCTCGAGGTGGACATAGCATGTTTCGTGCGCTCCGGGGAGTCTCCCGCCCAAGCAGCCCACTAGGCCTTCCCACGAGTCAATCCACCACTCTTCGTCGGCGTGCTAGCCGTCCCACACCAACTAAACGGCACCGGTCGCAGCGTCGGTTCCACCTCCGTAAAGGCCCGGTCCTCTACCGAGTGATGGCTCTCGCTACCTCCTTAGGCTGCCCACTTGCCAACTACAGGCCGAATGACCGCAAGAATGGCCTCCAAATCTTCCAGCACCAAGAGTGTCCCCAGAGCCAGGTCTTCTATCCTTTAGGTTCTACCAGTTATGTGGCGCCCAGCGGCCTCCTCACCAAGTTCAGGGCCCACCTCGTGTCTCGCTGCGGCCCAGATCTCCGCTCACTGCTTGTGCTGCGCCGGTCCCCCGGTCGCCTCTCTCCATAGGCCGACCACTTCCAACAGCTTCCCTGGGCCTCTTTGCGGGTCTCGGAAAACACCCCTAGGCTGTGGCAGTACTCACCACTGGCTAGCCTCCTCCGGCAGTCGCTGGTGGCCCTCCTTTGCCGCTAGTGTCCCGGGACCGGCCAGGCGTCCCCTGCCGTCGCTGGACACCAACGTCCTTTCGCCTGGGCTCCACACGTGCTCTCCACTACGCTGTCACGGGGGGCCCGATCCGGTCCTCTCCCCACACAGGCGCGTCCCGGACCCCGTCCGGCGGCAGGCAGCTCTCGGGGGTCATCGCCCCCAACTCTGGGCTCTGCCAGTCGTGGCGCCCAGCGTGCTACCGGCCTCCTCCCCAGGCCCAAATCCCTCCTTCGGCCTCTCTGCCGCCTGGGCCCTCACACAACACCTGCACCACACCGGACTGCTGTTCACTGCTCCTGGGGGTGGTCACTGCCTCCAGCTTCCCTGGGCCTCACCGCGGATCTTTACTGCCTGCCCCTGGCCCCGTGGCAACACTCACTCTCTGCCTGCCACCTCCAGCATACCACTGTTGTAGGCCGCGATCAGGCTTCCCCTGGCCACCGTCGATCAAGGACACCGCCTCACCTGGGGGCAACCAGCAGTCCCGACCACCCAGCTGTGATGGGCTCCCCCTCGCTGGCTCCTCACTCGAACGCTGGAGGGCTCGGGCACCCCTGCACGGCCCTCGACCGCGTGCGCGGCACCACAGTCCGCTACGGAGCCCCTCAGAATGGCGCTTCGGTCGACCTTCTTCACGGCTCTCCCTCCAAACTTGCCCAGCCTCGACTTGCAGGCAGCCTCCGCAGCTTCCGCAGCCTCTGTGCTATCGCCCGGCCTCCGATAGGCAGGACAGCTCCAGTCTTCGCCTCCGGGCCCTCCGCACACTGGAATGGGAGTTTCCTCCCGCGAGGAAGCGCCAGGCCCCGTCGCACAGTTCCGTGGGGAAGGGGCGCGCTCCCGGCCGTACGCTCAGCCTCGCCCGAACACCACTCGCCGAAGCCACCACTCGGCCACCAGCCGGCTAAGCTGTCCCTGCGACTGGGACCGTTCTCTAGCTAGGGTCAACGGACCCGTAGACGGCCGAAACCGGTGCTTTGAAGTGGGCATCGGCGGGAGCAGGAGAGCGATACGTCTGCTCACGCTGCCATCTTGGCCACGCCCCCCCACATGATGGGTTTTAGTCACTTTGTTAGCATTGATGACTGGATAGGTCCTTCCAAGCAGACACTGTTCTGAGGACAGTAAAAAATAAGGAGCAAAAGAGGGAATGTAACCAGGTTGCCCTCCACTCAGAATTACAAATAACATGGTTATGCAGAACACATTACAGTCTTTATAAGTTATATATAATGGGTAAATTATATACTCCAAGGTATGGCTATTCTAAAGTGTCTAGTCATGCCTACCTCTAAGTGTTCTTCATTTAAAAATTATCAACCAACCACAACTAATCTCACCCACCAAAGAAGAAAAAGTGTGAGAAAAGTCAGAAAGTGCCTCACGTAAGCACCATCCATGGAGCTACTGGTTGGTACACACCAGTTTGCTCTTTCTGTCATCATTGGCAACTTTCCTGACAGAAAGAAAAAGTGTGTGCCCTAATCTGTAGGCTCATGTGAAGTGGTGAAGAAATAATAATAACTTGTAAATAATAGTGAAATCTATTATAAATCTAAGCCCCGTAACGTAAAGAGGTGAATAAATCTCCTAATTAAAAATGTGTTATGAACATCTAGTCCACACATATTTATTTCCATAGTTTCCACACTCAAATAAAAGAAATGTCTGTGTTCCCTTCTGTTTGTCTCTGGCACTATCATTTCCTCTTGTACCAACCATTACAGATTTAAAGCATTAGTGAGTTGGAGATGCGTCCCCGTGCCCTGATGAAATTGCCAAAAAGTGTTTGGGCAATGAAACTTGTCGGCCGTTCAAGCTAAGATGGTCTAAACATGCCATTTATTTTAATCCAGTAAATCAATCAGTCAGGGTTTTATAAAGCACACTACACACACGTGAGGGTCTCAAGGCACTGGGAGGGGGGGTGCAGCTCCGGTTCAGCTGAAGAGCCAGGTCTTGAGGTTCTTCCTGAAACCGTGCAGGGCATGGGAGCATCTGTTGACTGGGAGCTTGTTTCAGGCCTTAGCTGCGACGTAGGAGAAGGCTTCTGCGGATGCGGGGGGTTTCTGCAAGGGCGAGGTCGGCTGAGCGGAGGTTTCTTTTGGGTAAGTGGAAGGAGACTCTCTCGTTGAGGTACTCGGGTCCGATGTTGTGGAGGGATTTGTAGGCGTGGGTGAGCAGCTTGAAGGTTACTCTCTTCTCCACAGGGAGCCAGTGGAGGTCTCATAGGCGTTGGGTCATGTGTTCATGCCGCGGGGTCCCGAGGACGAGTCTGGCTGCGGTGTTCTGGAATGTTCAGAGCCTGTGTAGGAGAGTTCTGTTGATACTGGTGTAGAGGGCGTTGCTGTAGTCCAGCCTGCTGGTTATGAGTGCGTGGGTGAAGGTATTCCTGCATTCCGGGGGTATTCATTTGAAGGTCTTACGGGGATGCGAAGGCAGTTGAAGCTGGTGGAGGCGATGGAGTTGATTTGCGAGTCATGGTGAGGGAGAAGTTGAGGATGATGGTGAGGTTCCGTGTGTGGTCTGTGGGGGATGGTGGGCTTTCGAGGGTGGAAGGCTACCAGGGGTTGTCCCATGTGGAGGTGGAGGGTTTGAGGACGAGGACCTCTGTCTTCTTCGAGTTGAGCTTCAGGCAGCTAATTCTCATCCAGGCAGCGACGTCCCTCATTCCTTCCTGGAAGCAGAGTATGGTATCATCGGGGTTCTTCGTGAGGGAGAGGATGAGCTGGGTGTCGTCAGCGAATGATACTATGCTGAGTCTTTGCTGTCTGCTGATGGAAGCGAGGGGGGCCTTGTAGAGGTTGAAGAGCGTGGGGCTGAGCGCCGATCCTTGGGGTACTCCGCAGTTGGTCTCTGTGGGTTCGGAAAGGAAAGGGGGTAGTCTGATCCTTTGGGTTCTGCTGGAGAGAAAAGATTGGATCCAGTTGAGGGCGGTTACTCGTATCCCAACGTCATGAAGTCTGGCTGCGAGGGTGCGATGTGAGACGGTGTCGAAGGATGCGGAGAGGTCTAGTAGGATGAGGGCTTAGGTGTGGCCCTGGCCGAGTGCATGCGGATGTCGTCAGTGGCGGCGAGGCAGTCTCGGTGCTGTGGTTGCTGCGGAATCCGGACCGGGAGGAATCTAGGATGGAGTTCTCTTCGAAGTAGGCGGTCAGCTGGGCGTTTACTAGTCTCTCTGTGATTTTGCAGCGAACGGGAGGAGAGAGATGGGCCGGTTGATTTTCAGGTTTGTTGGGTCGGTGGTGGGACCTTGAGTAGGGGTTTCACCTCTGCCCACTTCCTGTTGTCTTGGGAAGATGCCCGTTTTGATGGAGGCATCCTACTTTGGGTGCGATGGCGGCCCTGTGGTAGATGTACGGGGGCAGGGGTCTGTGGGGGCTCCTGAGTGGGTACTCTTCATAGTCGGCGTGGTGTGTTCTATGGTGGTGGGATTCCAGGTAGTGATGGTCGGCTCGTTGTTGGTGGTGGGGAGGGGGGGTGATGTCAGGTGTTTGTTCGCTAAAGTTGTTGTAGAGGGCCTTGATTTTCAGATGGAAGTATGAGCTGAGCTTGTTGCAGAGTTCCTGGGAGGGTGTGACGTCTGTGGCTTCGCTCGGGGATTTGGTGGATTGCTGTATGACGTTAAAAAGTTCTTTGGCGTTGGTTGCTTTGGTGTGGATTTTGTTTTTGATGAAAGTCCGCTTGGTGTCTCTTATGTGCTGGTGGTATTCCTTCAGGGTGTTCCGTAGTTGTTCAGGTCTTCTGTGGTTTTCCGGTTTCGCTAAGTCTTCTCGAGTCGTCTGCAGGAGCGCCTGGCTTCTCGGAGTTCAGTGGTGAATCAGGGGGCCTTCAGGGGGTGTTGTTTGACAGGGTGGTGGAGGGGTGCTAGCTTGTCGGCACAGCTTGAGATCCAGCGGTGGAATTATTTGGCTGCAGAGATGGTCGAGGCGTGGGGGGTGCTGTTGAGGTGTTCCTCTGTGATATTGCTCCAGTTCCTTTGGGGCAGGCACAGGGCGGGTTTGGGTGAGGTGGTGGTGTTGAAGGTGAAGTGTATGCAGTGGTGGTCCAGTTAGAGGGGCTGGGTGGTGTGGTTGAAGTGGATGTTTGTCCCTCCTGCGAAGATGGGGTCGAGGGTGTGTCCTTCTCTGTGAGTGGGGGTGGTGACAACCTGCTTCAGTCCAAGGTTGGAGAGGTTGTCAAGGAGGGTGGTGGAGTTGGGGTTGCTGCGGTTGTTGAGGTGGAAGTTCAGGTCTCCGAGTAGGATGTAGTCCGTAGAAGTGATGGCGTGGGGTGCGACGAGGTCGGCAATAGCGGTTGCTGACTCGGTGCGAGGTCCAGGGGGGTCTGTAGGAAAGGTTGCCGTGCAGCGTGGTCCTTGGGCTGGTCTGGATCTGGAAGCGAAGGTGTTCAATGTTGGAGTCAGGGTCACTTGTCGTGGTGGTGAGTCGGAGGAAGGTCTTGTGTGCGATGGCGAGTCCTCCTCCTGGGTGGTGATGGTAATTTTTTCTCTAGACCTTGTATCCGTCAGGAATGGCGGTGGCGATGTCAGGGTGGAGATGGCGTTGGCAGGTTTCTGTGAAGAAGGTCACGTCGGGCAAAAGGATAAGGTCCCAGATCTGTATGGCATGTCTGTGCAGGGAGAGTACGTTGAGGAAAATGCATGTCAGGGCTATGGTGGTGCGGGCGTCCAGTGAGCATTCTGCGGTCGTGGGGGCGCTGTTGGTGGTGAAGGATCATCATCAGTGCCTGCAGGAGAACTGTCCGTGGGTGGTGTTAGGTGTGGATCTCTGGCAGTCCGTGTGTCTTCCGGGGGTGGAGTGAGTGGTGGGTGGCAGAGTCATATCGGCGGGGCTGGAGGGTCCAGGGTTCCTGCCGCTGGCAGCGGTCGGGTCGCGGACGGGTTTGCCTTAGGCACGCCTTCGAGCGCGCAGCGGCCGCCATTAAGTTATGAGAGGGGCGTGTAGCTGGCAGGCGGGAGCGGGGGTGGGAACGACGGGAAAAACAGGCAGGGGAAACAGCGGATGGGCGAAAATAACAAAAATAAACAAATTAAGGCACAAGGCACAGGATACACAATGTGGGCAATAAGACAGCAACAATACAGAAAAACCAAGACAGCAAGGAAAATAACCGGAGATAGTTACCTGCATAGAACGGTCTCGAACCCTACCAGGGTGGGGCTCACGGCCGACTCTCGGCGCAGCAGAGCACAGCGGAGATGATGGGGAGAAGAGCGGGCCTGAGACTGCGGCCCTGAGACTGCGGGTCATCGAGTGTGAACACTATGGAAATAAAGTAAGTGTGTAATAGATGTTCATAACTCATTTTTTATTACGAGATTTATTCACCTCTTTACATTACGGGTCTTAGATGTATAATAGATGACACTATCATTTACACACTATTATTATTTTTTCTCCACTTCAAATGAGCCTAAGGATTAGGTCACACACTTTTTCTTTCTGTCAAGAAAGTTGCGAGAGATTACAGAATGAGCAAACTGGTGAGTACCAACCAGTAGCTCCATGGATGGTGCTTATGTGAGGCACTTTCTGACTAAGGTGCCTATGTCCACATCCCCTACTAGAGTCGCCTCAATGAGCTCTTTGGCATAACCAGTGTTCTCCTGAGATCCCAACTGGAGATTGGCAACTACATTTACTGCAGGTGGCCTAGGGGCATTTTTCTTGTTTTTACAGCCAGTCTCTAGTTCGATGCCCAAGTGACCTACAGACATGACACCAAACCTTCTTGGGGTCATAGTTTTCCCCTGGTATACAGCCTTTGGCTGTGAAGAGTCTATGGGTTCATTCTCCTGAACAGGTTTTTGAGGGTCTACCAGGAATTTATGTAAATTCTCTTGGTAACGATTACTTAAAAGATGCTCCTTCATTATCAAATTATAAAGCCCTTCAAAGTCATGCACATTGTTACCATCTACCCAACATCCTAGTGATTTAACTGAGTAGTCTACAAAATCTACCCAGGTCTGGCTCTGGGTTTTTCGAGCCTTCTTGAACCTGATTCTATACTCCTCAATGGTGAATCCAAATCCCTCAGTTAGGGGACCCTTCATAAGGTAATAAGATTTGGCTGCTTTCTCACTGAGTATCATGAGTCTATCCCTGCACTCTCCTGAGAACATTTCCCACAGGATAGCACTCCACAGCTTCCTCTGGACCTGCCTGCTAAGACAGGCCCTATCAAAAGCAATGACCACTTGGTGATATCATCACCCTCGAAGAATTCTGGGACAAAGCCTTTGGGGATTTTAAGGATCAAAAAAATCTACTTTCTCCCTGTTTATTATTGTGCTGCCACCAGAGATGGGTCCTCGTCCGAATTCTTCTCTATAGCGAGGCATTGTGCTTCTATAACTGCCCTCCTGGCTAGTCTTTCCATAGCAAGCTCCTCATCTAAGGGTGCTTCTCTGTCTTGGGGTGCTATACTATCACTCCCATTGTCAGTGTTTTGATTTTCTAAAAGAATAGAATCATCCTCTGGATGCTCTTTGTCATACTCTGCCAAAAACTCCTGGAGCTGGGATTTGGTAGGGTTTGACCAAGTATTGAGGCCATAGGTTTTACACATACCTCTAAGCTGTTTAGTATTTAGAGACAGGTAAGGTGTGCGGTTGAGTTCCTCCACATGTACCAGCTCTTCTAGGTTACTATTTGTAGTACTCATTATTCTTACTAAGTAGCTAACTTTTTGGAAAGGGGAAAAAACCTAACAACACTGGTTTCCTAACTATACTAAGGTTTGGACTTTTAAAACAGTTGTACTAAAAGGGACCTAACCAGAGCCCTGACAATTATTTTTTAATTTGTAAAAATAGTCAATTTGTAAAAATACAATTTAACTGAAGGCAATTTTGGGATTTATTCCTGTGGTCACTTATTGCCAGAGTGGTCCAGCAAACGCAAAGTTGTATATCCCACCGCTGATTCCATGAATATAGGAAGTTGGCTGTCTATATACTATACCAAAAAGAGGTATAGTGTGCGGAGAGTCCAGTGGATCCCTAGAGGCTTTACAGAGGCTAAAGTAGATAATATTAACGCTTTGTTGTGTGATAGTGTAGGGGAACAGTTAGGCTTATCAGAGGGTAGTGTTAAGCGTTTGTTGTACACACAGTGGGCAAAAATGAGACACACACTCAATAACTAAATCTGATGTCAATTTAGAGAAATAACACTTGGGTATGTTTATTTTGTACAACCACAGAACTTCGAATCTGGTAAATACCTTTTGCTATAGAAATACTTTACAGTTTCAAAAATGGACACAGTGCAATTTTCTGACTTTGCAATGTTAGCCTATGTGAGGAAGAAAACATTCAACATACAGGTAGATAACATCGACTTACAAAACCAGTTTTCTGGAGTTAAGATCAGCGTTGGCCAAGGTTTAGTTAATTACCAACAGTACACCACCAGCGACACAGGGGCGGCTGGGTGCAGGGTGCAAGTTCAAGGTCGGACTTCCAATAAAAATCAATGGTGACTAGGGCAATTGGTCAGAGGTTCCTTACAGGTAAGTAGCAGCAGCTTGGGGGTGGGCAGTCTCCACGGGTTGAAGCAAGCACTGGACAGGGCCCAAAGCAGCACCAGCACTACTTAAAAGCAAAGGAGAAAGGGCACATCAGAAAAGGGCTTCAGGCTCAGGCCAGGAAACCAGCAGCTGGAGAGGTAAGTTGCGATGCCCGGGTATGCAGAGGCACCCTTGGTCTTCTACACCAAGGACGGATGGGTACAGGGGTGTCTTTTGGCATTAGAAACAGTTTAAAGGATCAGGTCCCGATTAAGAGGGTCTCCATGCAGAGGTTGCAGGTGATGTCGAGGAGTCTGGGAGAGGTCTCGGGCTCTGGATCACTGGGGAACATTGCTGGGACCAGTGGTCCACTCGGACTCAGGCCGGAGGCATTGGGTGCGGAGATGGAACCGGGGGCAGCCTTCGCCGTTCTTTAGGTCACAGAGTCTTTACTTTGAAGATTGCTGCTTTTTTAACAGGCCCTCTGTTCTCAGGAGATTTTGGTCTTTGTCGAAGGCAGGCACTCCTCTGAAGGTTTTGGAGGTCGATGGGCTGCAGGACAAGTCGTCTTTTGGGGCAAGATCGTCGAGGGCCTCTTAGGTCCAGGGTCTGGAGATGCCACTTAAATACTGGATTATGTGGTGTTCAAAGCAGTGACAGGTAGTGGGCAATGGGCCCATTACCTGATGTGTCAACACCCTCTATTATGCCCACCTCATGTGGGACAGGGACAAAGTCCTAGCCCTGATTGGATAAGTCCCACCATCTTCAAGAAGGTGGGGTTTGAAAAGTGTACTTCACCGCGCCTACAGCACCTGAGGGGTGATGTTGGCAAAGGAGGTTACACCTCCTCTTCTTTCTAAGGTTTCTCAACTGTCCTCCCACAAATAGGGGTTGAGGACAACAAGGGGGCCTGCTCCTTCTAACAAGAGAGGCTGGGGTTGCATTACAAAGGCGGAAAGACCTTGAGAAGCTCCCCGCCACAGATGGCTCTTCCTGACCAGGGGAGGTTGAACACCTCCACCCAGGAACGGCATTGTTTTTTACCTCAGATCGCGCAGGCACTCTCTCCATGAGCTCAGAACATTGTCTGGTGGTAGCAGACTGGCTTAAGCCAGTCGGTTACCACTCTAAGCATTGGTAGATTTCAGGGGACCCCATCTAAGGGGTTCTTTGTATGCAATTCTGACACTGGAATCAGTGCAGGTTTATTATGCTGAGATGTTTGGGACCAAACAACCCATAATTAAGTGAAGCCATCAAGGAGCTGGGGAACTCGCAATGACGAAAGTCAAGCCCATGTACTTAAAATAATAAGAACAGATGATGGACAGAATGCTGAATCAATCAAACATTCACCCCCAGTCACAGATGTAAGGAATCTGAAATGAATCGCCTTTTCCAGACACTATAGACATGACAGTCAGTTTGTTTTTATACTGCATTTGTAGTACAGGTTTTCTTGGGTTCTATTTGTCGTTACGAAGATAAGGACTACAACTCCCATGAAGCAATGGGAGTTCTTGTAGGCCTGATGCGGTATTCATGAAACTTTAAATATGGATGTGGCACGTCGGCGAGGGTGCGTAATTTGAGCTGCTACACTGTAGATTCAGGAACTTCGAAGTTTGCTACTCGTCCGCGAAGAAGACTCTCCCTTCGTTTTCCGCTTCACTTCCTTGAGCGGATTCCAGTGAATAGCTTAATTGTGAGGAGCTCTGCGAGCCTCTACCTGGGTGGGGGACGGTTTTACTGTTTTTTCCTTGCTCTTGTGAGAAGTCTGGAGCTGGGCTGTGTGGGACCATGTTTCAATGCTTTTTGTCCGCGTCTGTGCTGTCGGGCACTGAGGAGTAATTCCAAAATAGGTGTGTCTGGAATCATTTAAAGAGCGCTCTCTGCTGCTAGGATAACAACGACTGTGGTGAGGTAACTCCAGTCGTTTTTTTTTGCTTTAATACCAGAGTCTTAGTAGGAATTCTTGCCATTCATTTCGCCTTCATTTGAGAATCGGTTATGCACTAATAACCAGGAACCCTTTTGGTTTTCTTATCCTTATATTCGTTTCATGTTGCTTAAATCGCTAAGGAGCAGAAGGCGTATTATTTCTATGGGATGAACACAGAACTAAGACATTCAAATTAACAAAACATTATTGGCTGCTCAATACAAGGAAGAACATTTTGGTTTTCTTTCTCCTTGTTAAAGGCTTTTGAGTTTCCTAACTGCTTTTTTTTTTTATTTCCTGGGTTATGTATCACAAATGCAAAAATAAATGGGTTTCTTCTGTTCAGTTTGTTGGTAATTTAGTCATACCATGAGGTGAATGATTTGATGCCTTTTCTGTTTCCAGGTTTTGAAGGCATGAGAATGTAGAATTGGTTTATATACACTGTATGGAAGAAGTGGACTCGTTAGTATTTGTTAAGTAGTTTTCGGTATGTGAGTGAAGTTGCTCGTTTTTGCATAAAGTCAGTGAGCAGACGGTGGGGAGGCCTCTGGTACGTCTGTGTCTGGTGGAAGTGCTGTTAACAACGCATGTCTAATTTGTACATAGCTATATGTTTCATTCGGGCCTAGTCCATATTGTTGCTGTAGTTGGGTAAGCGGCATTACTGTGCCTTTATCCCATACGTCACCCACTGTGGATATACCAATATTATCCCTCTGCGTAAACCCTTTACTGCGTCTTAGTATTCCCAGAGCCTTGGTGTCCCAAAGTGGGGTAAGCTTAGTTATAACCCCTTTCCACCCCAGTTTTGCCTGTGCCCTGTATCATATGGCGACCGTTTGTTTCGTAGGCCCCTCTAATTTCGATGCGAGTCCTCTTTTGTAGAGTACTGCTAGCATATTATTCGTGCCCAGCTGCACCCTATCTGCCCTATATGCTGGATCATCTTGGGGAGCGTGTATCCATTGATTAAGGGTTTTAAGTTGCTCTGCCCAGTAATACAGTTGTACGTCCGGCAGCGCTATCCCCCACGTCATACCAACTTCTGTGCAACTTAATCTGTGCTATGCGAGCTGGGCGGGCACCCCACAACAGGGTCGGCACTTGTGCCGATATTTGCTTAAAGTATCTGGGTGGAATCGGATATGGCGCATTTTCAAGTGCGTAAAGAAATCTCGGCAGTTCCATCATTTTGTATAGTGCTGCTCTCCCCAGAAGCGTGAGGGGCAATGACGCCCAGTGCCCGAAGTCCCGTTTCAACCGTTCCAGAGGTGGAGCCAGATTTTTCGTAAAAAAATCCGCTGGTGTCTTTAGTAATGTGAATACCTAAGTATTTAAAGGAGTTCCCCGTCAGCACCAATGGGCACTCCACAGGGAGCAAGGGCTCTGGTCCCTGCAGTGTGTAAAGTACCGATTTGGACCAATTTATCGTATATCCTGACGCTTTCCCGTGAGTGTTACACAATTTAAGGAGTTCTGGAATACCGTGTTCCGGGTCCATCAGATAGACTAACATGTCGTCAGCATAGAGCGATAGATGTTCTTCCCATCCCCCCCCAGCTAATTCCCTTTAACAATGGGGTCGTCCTAATTAATGTCACTAGTGGTTCCAGTACCATTGCAAATAGCAACGGAGACAATGGGCACCCCTGGCGCGTTCCTCTCGTCAGTTCTATCGTGTGTGATAAATGGCGATTAGCCGTAACCTGAGCCAGTGGCGCCGAATATAACAATCGAATCCAGGCTCTGAATTTTGGGCCAAACTCCATATGAGTCAGGGCAGCAAAGAGATATTGCCAGTCTACCATGTCAAATGCCATTTTCGCATCTAACGATAAAATCACCGCCGGCTCCGACAATTTCGAAGCCCGTGCGAGCACTCCATATACGTGCCCGATATTTAGAGCTGTGTTCCTATTTGGCATGAAACCCGACTGATCCGGGTGGATCAATTGTGGGAGGTGGGGCATTAATCTGTGTGCTAATAGTTTAGTTTTGCTTCGGCATTCAACAGCGATATCGGGCGGTAGGAAGTGCATTCTGTCGCGGGTTTGCCTGGCTTTGGAATCGCCACTATTGTCGCGATCCTTTGATCCAGGGGGAGCACCGCATTTTTTAAACTGTCATTATACATCGCTAATAGGGGTAGACTTATGGTCTCGGTCATAAGCTTGTACCATTCTATTGGGATCCTGTTAGGGCCCAGGGCTTTTCCGGATTGAACCGATCGAATGGCCGTTTGAATTTCGTCCTGTGTCAGGTCTGCTTCTAATTCTAGGGCTACTTCAGGAGGGAGCGTCTGTGTTTCGATGTGACTGAGTGATTCCAGTACTGCAGCCTCCAACAAGGTCTGATTTGATGTATAGACCTCTTTAAAATAATCCGCAAGTATCTTTACTATCTCTGCAGGGTGTTTCTGGAGCCAGCCCTCCTGCGTCTGTAATTGTTGTATTCCCCTGGAGCCTTCCCTTATTTTGTCCAGCTAAGCCAACATTTTGCCCGCCTTTTCTCCCACCTCGTATATTTTATGTTTTGGCGTCGTTATGTTGCCAACAGTTATATTTTTCAGATGGTCCTTGTATTGCTGCTGACATATGTTCAGGGAGTGTGTCGCGTCTGGAGAGGGATCTGTCATATGTGTCGTGTTCGCTTCCTGCAGCTTTAGTTCCAATTCACCCAACTCTCTCTGTTGTGCCCGTTTGTACCCAGTGATAGTTGCAATTGCCTGACCCCTAAGGACTGTCTTTTATGCTTCCCATACTATGGACGGTGAGTCAACTGAAGCAGTGTTTTCCTCAAAATAATGTTTAGTAGTATTTTTGAGTTCCTTCCTAATGCTGGGAATCCTAAGATCGGCCGGGTAGATAGGATACAGTCTCTTACGAGATTTCTCCCGGCAAGAGAGCGTTAGTAACACCGGGGAGTGGTCTGAGATGCCCCTGGGTCTTATGTCAATCTAGTTGACGTTATGCATTCCAGATGCCAACATCAGGAAGTAATCTATTCGTGACAAACTCTTGTGCACCGCGGAGTGGTACGTGTATTGGCAAGCTGCGGGGTACATAGTCCTCCAGACATCTACTAATCCCATAGCCTCTAAAAATCCCTGTACCTTAGAAGATCTGGATGTCTGTGGTCGAGCTGGAAGCCTATCCTTCATCGTGTCTATTGTTGTGTTGAAATCCCCTCCTATAATAAGATCACCTTCTGGTAGCGCTAGTATGAAGTCTCCCAGTGCAGGCAGTGCCACTGACTGAAGCGCTGGCGGTATATATACCGTTACTATATTCAGGAGCCTACCCTCCCATTGCCCCTGTATCGCCGCAAACCGTCCCTGGTCGTCTATCTTACTCTGTAAAATTATAAAGGGGGAGGTTTTCTTGACTAGTATACCCGTCCCTCTGGAACCTGTGGAGAACTCGGAGTGCACCGCCATTCTGTATCCCCACCTATCTAGAGCCTTACATGCTGTCCCTGTGAGGTGTGTTCTTGCAAAAGCACTATTACTGGGCCCTGTCGCTTTAGTGCCTGTAATACTAGGCCTCTTTTTATTTTATCGCCTAGTCCCCTTACATTCCATGTTACTATTCGTAGGAGGGCCACCAGATTTTCCTGTGTCAGTGCCTCTGTATGGTTAGTTGTGAATCCAGTGCCATGAGTGACTCGCTGAGGGAAGCGGAATCGCCTCCTTGCCAAACCAGTAGAGTATCCGTTAAGTATCCTCGTATGTAATGTGTCTACCCTATTGAGAGCTATTCAAAACCAACAAAACAAAACGATATTAACTTCACCCTTCACCCCTGCCCCCCTCCCTGCCTCCCTGCTGAACGGACTTGCAACCGCCCGCCTCCCCAACTTAGCAGAGTGTTTCGCCCCTCCCCAACCCATAGTACTTGCTTGTTGGGGTAAAAGTTCCGGAAGAGCTGCGGCCCTTCTTGCTTTCCTAGGCCCGCCTCAGTCCAGTGTCCATTTCCGGCTCGACCTTATTGTTTACAGCAACAGGTAGTCCCTCGGGAGCCGGATATTCAAGGGCTCACTACACGTTCATGTTCTACATTTCTCGCGTTCTGCGAATCGTCTGGCGCTTCTTGGTGCGATGCTTGAGATCCAGGGTGGTCATCTTCCTTCCGAGGTTGGCGATTTTGGCTTCCATGACGGGGGCCCTCCACTGTTCTCCAGCCCTCTAGCCAATCATAGGCAGCTTCTGGTGTCTCAAAAAAACACGTTTTCTTGTCAGCTACTACTCTGAGCAGCGCTGGGAATAACATTGAGTAGGGCAGTTCTTGTGCTCTTAATGCCTTTTTTACATCCATGAAACTTCTCCTACGACGGGAGACTTTGGCCGTATAGTCAGGAAAAAAGGCAATCGTAGAGTTATGTATTCTGATTGGCGGGGAGACCAGATTAAACAGTCTGGCCAACACCGGCCTCGGAGCAGCTCCGGGTTTTGGTCTGCCTCCGGGTACCCTATGCGCTCTCTCCACGGAGAAGAAATCCGACAGTCCCTTGGGTTGCAGTCTTGTTTTGATTAGCTCCTCCACGTAAAAGTCCATTGCTTGGGTGCCTTCAGTCTCGGGAACCCCAAGAATGGGCACATTATTCCTTCTTGAGCGCCCTTCCTGGTCGTCCAATTTCTCTTTCAGTTGCTTATTCTCCGTCTGAATGTGGGTCATTGCTCTCTGCAGGTCCGATGTGTCCTCCACCAGGGACTTGGTAATTACCTCGATCTCTTTAACCCGCTCTGTCATTTTGTGGAAGTCTGCTCTCAGCAGCGGGACGTCTGTCCCCACCGTAGTTTGCACACTGGATAACGCTTTCATAATGTCCTCTAGCGTCACCTTCTTTGTTCCATCACCATCAGGTGTCTTCCCCGTAGAAGGGCGACCTTCCGTCAGGGGCGGGAATTTTTTTTCGAATGTGTACTTGTCTAGCTTCGACTATGTCGATTGATTTCTGGGGCCCCTTCCAGACATGGCAGCCCTGTCTGTTGAGTAATCCTGTAGCCTTTTCACTGATGATTGCACTCTAGATCCCCGGTGTGCGCTAGTCGGTAATCGTGCCAGCGACCACTACCTACTGCCTAATAGTGAGTCCGCTTGACGAGCCCTGCACAGTTATGGGTCCTGTTATTTGACTGCCGCTGTGTTCAGCTTCGACATATGCCGGTCCGCCTTGGTATAGTGCTGACCTGATTCCCCACTATCACCGTCCTGGTTTCACCACTGTAGAGCAGCGTTGTGTGTCCGTGCCGGAAACCTAGCCTCTCTGGGCACCTCTACCACTGACGATCCCTTCACTAATGGAGGGGAGACCGTTCCCAATTCCTGACAATGTTCACCGCCACTAGAACATGCACAGCTGGCCGTTTGGTGCGTTTGGTTCGTGTGGTTTGGAGCGGTCACTCTCTGTCCCCTTTGCAGGCCTCTCACGTGTGTTTTCCTCGCCGGATCTTTCCCCCGTTCCAATCCCACTTGCCTCCTTTGCCCCGGGCTATTTCGTTGCTGGGGTGCTCACCGTTGTTATCGCAGCCGCTGTCGCGTCTCTGCATCCACACCCCTCCGTCTCTTGCCTTCGGTTATTGTTCGGTCCTGTGCTGTACAAAAGGTAGGTCGCCCCCGGGTCCCGCTACACGCACCTCAGTTTGTTCACCTTCAGTAGGGGGGCGATGTGGTGGGAGGTCATGAGCTCACTCTTCGTGCGTTGGTAGAAACGCCGCCTCCACCAGGTATGCTGTTATTTCTCGCCGCAGCGCTCAGCGGGCCCGGTGGGCTTCCGGCACCCGCCCCTCTCGTTGCGTTGTCCGGGGGGTACCTGTTCTTCCTTCGCCTCTCGTGGCCGTGTTAATGATGCCGCTGTCGGTAGTCGAGAAATCCCAGCCTCTCTAATTGTTTTTGCTTCGCCGCGCTGTGTGGCCCCGCCGTAGCCCAATACACCTTCTTCCGCCGCCGCGGTTCTCTAGGTACTTTAGGGCGCGGCTTCTTGCAGTGGGTTAGGCCTCAAATTACTGCTTTCTGTTTCTCACGGTTACCGGCTCTGTTTTGGGTCCGGATTTCTCCCGGTCCTCGCCTCCTGGTCCTGGACGTCGGCCGCAGCCCCCGGAGCTATATTTTGTACCGGATCAGCTTGCGGATTGATGCGAAGCGCCGCGATGTCTCCAGAGCTCTTCGACTACGCGGCCATCTTGATCGGCTGCTAGCCACGTCCCCCGTCAGTGGGACATTTTGATTGAAGTTACCGCAAGCCAGTAGTGGTTAGTGAGATTCAGGCCGACCCCATGGATTTAGGAGCAATCAGAGCCCCTCTCTCTAAGGAAGAAAGAGTGGCACATAGACGTAATGGTTGATGTATGTATGGTGGGGAAAAAAGGACACTTTGTCCGGGAATGTCCCAACCAACCTAAAGCACAGTCTTCGGCCTATCAGAACAAGAAACGTGCGGTATCGGTGGTACAATCGAAGGATAATACCAGTAAAACCCCTGTGTCAGAACAGGAACCTGAGGGGAAAGTTTCTCCTCTCTCCTTGAATACTGACAAGAATACTGAATCACACATATTAGTCCCCATGATGTTGCAGCCAGAAGAAAAATAGCATCAAGTAGAAGTGATGATAGACTCAGGGGCCACTGGGAATTTCATAGATCTAGGATTGGTGCAGAAGCTGTCTCTAACCACAGTCCCTCAAGCTTTTCCAGAAAAGGTGTTAGTGGTTGATGGCGAACCGTTGAAATCGGGGCCCATAACTGAACAAATGGCGCCAATTACACTTCTTGTAAGGGAGAACTTACATCATCATGTTGAAATCATTACCTTGAATATTATAGAGACCCCACAGTACGACATCATTTTGGGTATGCCTTGGCTTTGACTTCATAACCCATCCATTGATTTGAAGAGTAAGACATTGCATTTCCTGTCTGAGGAATGTCAGTCTCGGTGCATACAGGAGTCTCCGGCCCATATGTTGGCAACAGGTTCACCTCTGCTGATAGCCACAGCAGCTGAGAAGGAAACAGAGTTACCTAGTTATGTAGCTTATGGCAATGTATTCAATGAAAGACAGGCAGAAAGATTGGCCCTGCATAAGGAGTACGATTGCCAAATAGATTTAGTGCCCAGTGCTACTCTTCCTTCTTGTAGAGTATATGCTTTGTCTGAACCAGAAACACAACACCTGAAAGAGTATTTAGACCACTACTCCTCTATAGGGTTTATAAGACCGTCCCATTCTCCTGCTGCCTCTCCTCTTTTCTTTATTTTCAAGGCTAATGGCGAGTTACGTACCTGTATAGACTTTTGCATGTTGAATAAAAATACCATTAAAACAGGTATGCTCTCCCCTTGATTTCTGTTCTCTTTGGTCGGGTTAAAGAAGCCAGCATTTATTCAAAATTGGACTTAAGGGGAGCCTATCATCTGGTGCGAATGAGAAAAGGGGATAAATAAAAGATGGCTTTTAAGATGAGATATGGGCTTTTCGAATATACTGTTATGCCGTTTAACCTGTGCAACGCACCAGCGGCATTTCAGTATTTTTTGAGCGATGTCTTGATGAAATATCTGGATAAATTTGTAGTTGTATATATAGACGACATCTTAATATACTCAGCTAACGAAGAATAACACGAGTTACATGTGGTGTTGGTGTTGAAGAAACTAAGAGAGCATCAATTGTTCTGTAAATTAAGCATGTGCGAGTGTCATGTGTTGGAGGTGGAGATTTTGGGGGTTCTGTTGTGTCCCTCTGGTTTTCGTTTTGGCTGAGAGAAAAGTGAAAGTGGTTCAAGATTGGCCTGAACCTCAGAGTGTGAAAGATGTACAGAGCTTTTTGGGGTTTGCTAACTACTTTAGAAGATTCATTCACAGTTTCTCTCAAGTACTGGCACCTATCACTGGCTTGTTAAGAAAAGGTGTCCCTTTTGTTTGGTACCTCAAAGCCACAGAAGCCTTTTTTTTCTAAAAAGAAAAAGCGTTCACCTCTGCTCCTATATTGAGTAAAAACAAATCCTGAAGCACCGTACAGAGTGGAAGCACATGCCTCGAATGTGGCGGTGAGAGCCATTTTGTCACAAAAACCCGGCTTGTCAGAACAGCTGCAACCAATAGCTTACCTGTCTAAAAAATTCAATAGCGTTGAAATGAACTACACAATAGCCAAGAAGGAATGGCTTGCTATTAAGCGTTCTTTCCAGGAATGGAGACAGTATCTGTGTGGAACTCGGCACACGGTCACAGTATACCTCAACCACAGGAATCTACAATTCATGAAAACAGCAAAACAATTGACTCAAAGACAGATGTGATTGATGTTGTTTTTTGCCGATTATGATTTTGTAGTCACTTATCGTCCTGGTACTGAGAATAGAAAGGCGGACGCCTTATCGAGACAATCTGGCATTAACAACTTACAGGATGCAACCATGGAAACTATCATTCCTCCATTCAGAGTGGTGTGTGTAGTCACCATAGAAAACTTTCTGTATGCGGTCAAACAAGCCAAACCATTTCTCACATGGGATTTATGGGTTAAGCAAGGTGAACATCGGTACCTCAAACAAGGGTGGCCCTTCCACAGTGGCGGACGGTGACATTTGAAAGTGGTGGGATGTAAAATGATTGTCATACTTCACAGTAGCGAGCGAACTGAACAACCTAAGGTAGGTTCGGGGGGTTCTCCCCCTGAGAAATGTTTGAAAAAAGAGTGGAAAAATGGTGCATTTTCAAGCAAATTTGATAAAGCAGGAAGGTTAATAAAGCAATTGTGAAAGTGTAGTTATTACATTATTAAAGAGATGTCATATAACATAGGTAGCTGCTTATTCAGTATAACCACAGAGCTTCATAACAGACTTTGAGATATAATGCATTTCTGAGTACCTCACAGATGTTTTTATTCAACAAAGAACTAAACAGGTTGCACACTAGCACCATTCAACATGTTTACCTTTTGTATCTAAATTTAGCACGTCTGTCTTTAAGCACAGCAAATTTTTCAATTACTTGAATGTGAAAGTCAGCGATATTTTGAACTAGCTTGCTCTCTATAGAGAGCATTGCCAAAGCATTGTGTCTTTCCTGAAGCATGGTGTTCCTCAGTAATGTCTTAATCCTCTTTAAGGCGGAAAAAGATCGTTCTGCCTCTGAGGTTGTCATAGGAGTGGTAATGACAATTTTTAGTAAAGCCACTGTCTATGTAAATGTCTTTTCCATATTAAGTTCATGAATTAAAGGGGCGCTAGAGGGCGCGCCAACGGAATGGCCGCCTTGCAGTGAGGCTCCCGTCCCCTGTAGCATTTATCCTGCTGAAATCCTGAGCTATCGGAGGAAATGCAGTCCCAAAAGCTGATAATTTGATAGCTTTGGTGACCCCTCGGACTCGGTCCGACTTTGACCCGGTTGCACACCCTGGTTACGGAGCGAGCGGCTGTGCCAGATTTCCCCGGGACTTGCACTGGAGCTGCTGGGCTGTGGAGGAGCGGCTGCAGGGGCTAGGCAAGACCGGGGATCGCCACGAGAGGCTGGGCCTCGGCGTCCGGCCTACATTCAGAACATTGCGGTGCCCGGTTCCGCGGTCGAGTGCGGACTGGCGTTGGCCTCGCGGCTACTACGGGACACATCATACGAGGGCGAATTTCAAAGAGGTGAGGCGGGGGCCACGGGGGCTGTGGTGGCTGTGGCAGGCATATTCCCCTCACCGGCTCCCATTGCCGAATGTTAACTGCGGAGACCTGTAGGGTGCTGGGAAGCCCCTAGGGTGCGGGTGTACCTGGTGACCCTGCCCGCACCCCATTGAGGATCCTTGGGAGAGACTCTGCAGCGGAGAGATAGTTGAGCCCTCGGGGGTGTGTGCCCGTGTGGAGCGGTCTGCGGCGCATATCGGCTTGGCTGGTAGAGAGGACGGGCCTGCTTGGTCGATGCGCAGGCCTGAAGACGGTAATACCGCAACACGACAAGCTTATAAGGTGGGCCCAGTCGGAGGGGCACTGACCGCCGGTCTGGGGAATTGATTACTTAGAGGTGGATTGTGCGTTTGGGGGGTGGACTGTGTCACTCTGCTAGGACGTTCTGATCGCACTTAATGCCCCCCGAGCACTGAACACTGCGCAGTGGAAATAGCTGGTTCGAGCTACGGCAGCGATCCGAAAGGCCTCTAGGGTGAGAAATAACGGACTGCTCATATGTGTGACACGTATAATTCCTGTGGTGGTGGTTGTTTCGAACTTACAGATGGCCTGAAGTAGCGCTGTGCCCACCATACGAATATAGGGCATATTTATGACAAGTTCCGCTGAGAGACTTGAATACCTAAACATTGAGGGCATAGTGTGCACTGAGAAGAGACACAATGGTGAGACAGGAGAGTCGACAAACACGACTCACCTTTGACACTACCAAAAAGGGGCCTAAGACGCCGGTGGCGGAACCCACAACAAGCGGGGCGACTGTGGCGGGTGGTGCTGCCTCCCCCCCCCCCGCGGGCTCAGACATGCAACAGATCTTGCAGGAAATGCGGCAGGGGTTTGCCACGATGGTTGACAAAAATGACCGCATGTCATCGAGGTTAAATGCCTTAGTCCACAAGGTGGACCAACACGAGGAGAGGATAAAGATGGCCGAACAGCGTATATCGAACACTGATGACACTACGGCAACTCACACGACGCAACTGGCCCGAATGGACAACCTGCTCCGGGTCATAGCCGCGAAAAATGAGGATTTGGAGGCCCGCAGCAGACGCAATAACATCCGCATCATGGGGGTTCCGGAATCCGCGGATACAGGCAGGTTGGAGCTCTATGTCGAAAAGCTGCTTCGAGCAACCATGGGGGGGATGCATTCTCGGCGCAGTTCATTGTGGAAAGAGCGCACAGATCTCTGGGGCCTGTACCTAAGCTTGGCGCCCCACCGCGACCCATTAGCGCGCACCTGTTGAACTATCGTGATCGCGATGTGGCTTTGAGAGCAGCTCACACCAAGCAGACGTTGTCGTACAATGGTGTGAACTTTTCGATCTACCCGGATTTCACTCAACTAGTACAGGAGGAGAGACGCAAGTTCCTAGAGGTTAAAAAGAAGTTGACAACTGCGCCGATAGACTATGCATTGCTCTATCCAGCAAAGCTCCGGATTACGCACCAGGAAACACAACGTTTCTTTACGAATCCCCAAAAATGCGGAGGACTACCTAAAATCTGCCAGGAAAGCACAGAGGGGGGAATGGTCAAGATGCAGCCCGCAGAGATGGTTCATCGGATGTCGATCAGGAGGATTGAGTTGCTATATAAGACCCTATGTTTATATTTTTGACGCACTGCTGATACACTATACTCCTGGGTTCTGAGGGGAAGTGAGGACTAAGGACCTGCTACAATTCCAAAGTTGGGACTCGTGAGCTCACTCTGATGGTAACGTATTCCAGGGTCCACTACCCCTCCTCGAGAGGGCAGGTGGGCAGGGGGTGGGTGGTTTCTTCTGGCATGTTGGGGTTGCTTCAGTGGGGGGGGGAGGAGGAGAGGGAATTGTTCGCATTGGTTCATTGCACTGCTGATTGGTGATGTGGGGGGGACGGGAGTTGTGGAGAGAGGGGAGGGAATGGCAGGCATGGTTGGGGACTGCCAATTGGAGGGTGGAGGGGGGAGGGGTTGTTATCGTGAGACACAGTTCAAGACACAAGGCCGAACTCACAGGTGTAGATGGAACTATACTGGCATGACAGGGACAGAATCCTTGGTAGTGATGTTTCCGAATGTTAGGGTCGCGGATGGCTGATGACTCAGGGGTCTCTCATCTTACGATATTATCCTGGAACATAAGAGGTCTTAATGACGCCCGGAAGGGTAGGAATGTATTGGCTTATCTAGATCGCCAGCAGGTGCACATAGCGTTGTTGCAGGAGACTCATCTCTCACCTCGGCAGCCTCCCACATTTGCCAACAGATGGGCGTCAGTTAGAGTGTTTTCCTCCTACTCCTCCTATGCCAGGGGAACTGTTATTTTGATTAAAAGATCGATACGCTTTACACAAATAGGGGCACTGAGCGATGCGGAAGGTAGATATGTGATAGTATGGGGCAGGATTGGCACAGACACGGTCACGATTGCTAACTGTTATGCATCGAATGTTGACATACCGGAGTTTTTTACAACACTGTGGGAAAAGATTATTAATATAGGATCCATGCACATAATATGGGGCGAGGATTTTATTGTGGCTATGACACCAGCGTTGGACAGAACAAATGGCTGCGGACTATATCACAAACAATCTAGAGATACATTGCAGGGTATAATGGAGGAGGGGGGCTTGATAGATAGTTGGCGCTATTTACACCCTGGTAGGAGGGAGGGAACACACTTCACATCCCACACTAACACCTGGGCCCGGCTCGATTACTGCCTGCTATCTAGGGAGCTCAGTACAGATATGGGTAAAGCATTACACCTCGCTAGGACATACTCTGATCATTGCCCTGTGAAGGTACAACTGCGTCTCCCGGGGTATGATGGTGCTAAGCCCCCATCAAGGCTGCAGCCTACTGCACTATTAGATGACATCTTTAGAACTGAATTGGGCGTAGATATTGCTGCATTCTTCCCCCGTAACAAAGGCACGGTGGAGAGTGTGGAGATAATATGGGAGGCATTCAAGGTCACAGTTAGAGGCTATTGCATCTCCAAGAGCTTTGGGGTATTGCGTGACATTAGGAGCTCCTTGCACAGGCTGGAACAGGAATTCAAAGCGTTAGAGGTGCAGATGCTTCGAAATGGCGATGGAAGGCCACATAAGGAGTTTAGAGTAAAGTTATCTGAGTTCGAAGAGGAGGCGGCGAGAGAGGTGACATTTTGAGGAAAACACTGGGTGGTCCGCCGCTACTGCGAAGGAGAAAGACCGGGGCGAGCAATGGCAGAACTTATAAGACATCCGAAGTTTGGTAATAACATACTAGAGATCCAAGGACAGGCTGGCGAGAGCCACCAAGATACAGAGGGGATTTTGCAGGTACTTCGGGCACATTACGAAACACTATATGCAGCACAGGGGCAGGTAGGAGCAGGGGCTGACGCATACGACGTGGGGCTATGCTGGCTAAGCGACGTACACAGGAAATTCCTCGGGGGGCCTCTAGAACTCGACGAGATAAGGGAGGCAATTATGTCATTGAAGAATGGCAAGGCGGCTCGTAGTGATGGACTACCTGCCGAATTCTACAAACAATATATTGACATAATGGCCCTAGTGCTAAAGGAAGTCTTCGAAGAGTCGCTGGAGGTAGGAATAGTGCCTCGCTCGATACGAGAAGTAGTTATTACTTCCCTATTAAAACCCGGGAAAGACCCCAAAGAGTGTGACTCATATCGCCCGCTGTCCCTCATAAATTGCGACGCTAAAATTTTGGCGAAGGTGCTGGCCACACGGCTCTCGCTCCTCATGACACGAATAGTGCTCCCTGACCAATCGGGGTTTGTTCCGGGAAGGTACACAAGTCACAATCTGTGCACGCTTTTTTCATTGATCCGCACAATAACGCCAGAGCTACCGGTGGCTGCAGTGTTTTTGGACGCCACGAAATCGTTCGATTCGGTCAAATGGCAATTTTTATTTCAGATCCTACGTCAAATGGGATTCCCCCGCATATTTATTTCATGGGTAGAATTGCTTTACACTCAACCCACCGCCAGGATACTGGTCAATGGGTGCCTATCTACACCCATATTGATCACAAGGGGTACCCGGCAGGGGTGTCCGCTCTCTCCCCTGCTATTTGCAATTGTAATAGAGCCCCTGGCTTGTAGGATACGACAATTGCATAAAGAGAGCGCATTTCAGTGCTTTCAGCAACAGATAGGGGTGTCGCTATATGCAGACGATGTGACTCTGTATGTACGCGACCCTCAGACTAATCTTAATCCACTACTACGAAAATTTCTTGTGTTCGGAGGGTTATCAGGCATACAGATCAATTGGAAGAAGTCGCAATTCTTCCCGCTTACTACCGCAGTGAGGCGGTTCCAGCTGGATTTCCCTCTAGAGTGGTGCAGCTCGGATCTTCGTTATTTAGGAATACAAATCCCTACGGATAGAGAAGAGACACTCCGACTAAACTATGGCACGGCAGTCACCAAGTTGGCGGATAGTGTAACACGTTGGATATCCCTACCACTTTCCATGGCGGGTAGAGCGTCACTAATTAAGATGGTCGTCTTACCTCGCTTTCTTTATCTGTTCCTCAATATACCCTATTACCCTGGAACGTTTTTCTTTAAAACACTGCGGTCGGAATTGTTGCGGCTGTTCTGGGGGGGTAAACAAGCACGCCTGAACTGGGCGACTGTGACACTACCATACGATAAGGGAGGGTTCGATATGCCCGATTTTGAAGTCTACTATATGTGCGCGCAAGCGCATTACACGTATCATTGGATGGTCCCCACACCTTTCATGCCACAACTGGCAGCGGAGGACTGGGTGGCTCACCCGCTTCCACTGGCTGGTCTTATACATGGACACGTGGAGGATTTAGACACACAATATACCACAGTGGCATGCAGCATTGATGCCTGGAGGCGTATAGCGCGTAAATTGCAACTCCAGTTGCTATAATCTCCGCAGATACCGCTGAAATACCATCCGCAGATGCCACTATTGCAGGAATTGGGATTTCAGAGACTGTGCAGGCAACTTGCAATCACTAAATGGGGCGACCTGTTTTTGGAGGGGCAACTCCGTAGTAAGGATCAATTGTTTCAAGACGCTCAGCCCACCCCCCTAGAAGTATTCTATCATATTAGGCTGATACAAGGATTGAAAAAGGTATTACCGAATTATCCGGCAGAACCAGTCATCACTGCCCCGCCACATGGCATGCTTAGCTCACAAAATGGCGGACACCTGGTATCGATCATGTACAGAAGCGTTAGGGCACAGATTCCGGTGGCGGACAGCACTGCGTGTTTACGCTGGAGCGAGGACTTGGGAGAGGAAATATCAGAGATGCAGTGGGGATATTGTTGCTCCATGACGGCTAACATCTCGGCTAGCTGTAGACTTAAGATAATACATTACAAGTTCCTACAGCGCTTATATTACACGCCAGCACTGAAGTTCCGCTTTCGGTTGTCAGAAGATGATAGGTGCCTTCGTTGTAAGGCAGAAAGGGCAGGTTTTTTACATTTAGCGTGGGAATGCCCTGGAGTGTGGGAATATTGGACGGCTGTGCATATGGCACTGCAAGCGATGACAGGGCACACATTTGATAGAGATCTGCTCATTATGCTCTTAGGATACACAATGTCGATACCCAAACAGCTTCGGAAGCTAATAGACATTGCGCTACTACTTGCTAAGCGTAGAGTAGCGTGCCAATGGGGACGAGGCAGAGCACCTAAATTCAAAGAATTGCTTGCTGATCTTACGCACTGTCAAGAACAATGCGCATTATATGAGGAGACACAACCGATGAAGTGCAGACCTAAAGATATCTGGGCCCCCATTCAGACATACTTGATAGGTGTCACACATACCTTAGATGATGCAGCCTTGGTTGATAGCGGCGAGAGTACGACTACAGGACACCAACTGAGAAATAGAGGTGCTGGTCTCACTGAGGAGAGATCATATAGATGATATGTGTGCTGTGTGGATGGAGATAAGACTTCCACTGTACCATGATATCTTGACGGAGGTACTATCTGGCGCATATTCTGTGTCACCCAACTCTTGATAAGCTACGATGGTCAATGAATGGATCAGGTGATTCAATGTGAACCTCTGGTGATGTACCGTGTTGTTCTTGATTCATAATGATTGCTGCCTGCCGATAGATGCCTACCTGCTTAGATATTGTTGAAAACACACTTGCCTGCAAATGCTCAGACCCGCTATACTGATATTGTTATGCCAGTTATTCATGCTTATGATGTAATGTCCTTGAAGTGTCTTACTTGTTGTTACTGTACTGCTGAAAATCACAAATAAAGTTTTTTTTAAAAAGTTCATGAATTAAAGACAGCAAAGACCTGGCATCTTTGGCTTTCCGCTACACAGGCATTGAGTACAGTACAGTAAACTCAGTTTTCAGGTCCTCTTGGTTGAGCATCGGCTAAGCTTCCACAGCCTCATGCAGAGCATGCTCAGGGAAGGATTCATCATATTTTGCAAAGTATTTACTTTTCAATAATGCAGCACTCTCCAAATGTTTTGTGAAAGCAACACGCTCTTGTGCATGCACAATTACAATGTCACTTATCTCTTTTACTCTATGGACAAGAGTGGTGATGTTTTTCCTGTGGTTTGAAAAAGTTGAAGCCGCTGGCAGTTGGCTGTCTAAATTGTCAACCTCATCTCTCACTTTGTTTATGCTTCCGACAAACTCAGCGGTATTTCTTTTCACAGAGACAGTATCTATGTCTCGTCCTTGTAACTGATTGACTGATTGTAAAAAATCTTGACAGCTGACATTATCTTGTCAAATAAAAACAGAAAGAACTGAAACTCTCTATCTTTTAGTGTTCTAGCAATGCCATGGGCTTCACTGTGAGTTTTGAAATCAAAGGTTTCATTGGCTTGTGTGGCTTTAAAACTTTTCAAAAGGTCCTCCCTTTATTGAAATATTAGTTGGACTGTACGTATGTTATAGTTCCAACGAGTTGAGGCTCCCCTTGGAACCCTTTTGTCCACAATCTCCTGAAGTGCTTCCATTCTTTTTGGGGAACGTGAGAAGAATACGGCCATGTCTCCTACATCCTGGAAGAAAATTTGTGTCTCTGAGATCTTTGATACTGCCTGTTGCATAATAAGATTAAGTTGGTGGGCGTAACAGTGCACATAATGAGCATACGGGAACACATCTCTAATTCTTTTCTGTACTCCACCATGGCTTCCACTCATTACGGACACACCAACATAGCTTTGTGCAATAATTTCTTTTTTATGCACCTCTGGAAAAATGAAGTTCAGTTGACGCAGTATGGCTGCAGTAATGGTTTCTGCAGTAGAGTCTCTTAAATGAGTGAAACCATAGAACCTCTCCACAACTTTATAGCCATTGTCCAGGTACCGAAAGACTAATACGGACTATGTTTGTGTGGCCACATCAGTGGTGTCATCAGCCTGAATAGCCACAAAGTCTGTGTTTTGCAACTCTTGGACAATATGGCTTCTCATAATTTCTAGCATACACTCAAGAAGTTCATTTTGTATTGTTTTAGAAGTGCCCTTAAAGTCTGTAGCACTTGCTAAATGTGCTTCCATTTCCTTGTCTATGCTTGCTACTAAATCCAAAAGTCCTAAGAATATTCCAGGATTTGTGGAACCTTCTGATTCATCATGGCCTCGCAATGCCAATTTGAAAGCACCACAGAAACGAATGCAATCAATTATTTTTGACAGTATGTGTCTATTCCTATCAACTGTTTCATTGTGTTTCTGTATTGTTTGGCGATATGCATTGTTTATGTGCTGCTCAATCGGTGCGTCTCCCAACATTCCCAGTCTCGTCACGTTTTCCATATGCTTTCTTGTGTGTGCATGCTTCTTTATTTTTTCAGACAGATGCTTCATGTCTTTCACTCCTTCTCTTGTCCAAGGAAAGTCACCATTAAACAGCAAGCAGGGGAAGCAGAACAGTCTGTTTTTTGAAGGGCACCCTGTAAGTATATCAGCTTTTGTGTTTGAGAAGTTACGTTTGTAAGATTTTCCTCTGTCCTGGGTAACTTGTTGCAGTTGTAGGTCAGGCCGATCAGGTCCTAATCTCTTTATCTGTAGTTTGTCTTCTAGTGGCCGTGCATGGAATGACCGTGTAATTAATTGTTCTACCATATTCATCATGCCGATGCTGTCCTTACCAATATGAAAGAAGCCTGTCAATAGTCAAAGTACAACGTATAAGATTTGGTGCAATAATCTCAAAATTCAGTACTAAACATATATCTGGTGCATTACCACAATATATCTCCAACAGCTCCCCTTTGGACAACAGGACTGCTAAAAATACAGCCTTACTGCCTGCTTCCTCTGTGTGCCATAGTGGTTGCTGAAGGCACTTAAACAGACACTGTTTGAGGGCTTTGAACAAGGCAAGGAATAGATAGTGCCTTTAACAACCATTATTGCCCAAAGCACAGTGCTAAGGCTCAGTATTCCTAAATTCCATCCACTGAGGGTACAATGTTCAGAATGTGCACCCACCTCAACCACCATGTAGAGTGAGTACAAACATAGCCCTAGCTCCAATCTAAAAAAAAAATATCATCAGTTTCCTTACCTTGAACACGGTTGTTTGCTGGGTCGTAGCCGGGATGAAAGAGCAGCAAAGGAGGTTGGGGCCTCTTGTTCTTTCTCCAAAAATTGCACAAAAAGTTAGGTAAAGTTCAGGTTGTCAGGTTTACCAAGTGCTGAAAATAAAAATACAACAATTTATTTTTGAAATATTCGGGTAATCAAAGAAAGACTTAGGGGGGGGGACATAACACTACAATTTTTACCCTGCAGTTTGCATGCATGCAGCTCTTAGATGACACTGACAGTTAATACTAGCTCACTGTTGTATGTTAGGATTTTTACTTACAAACTGCAAGTAACAATATGATCTCTCTGACAAATGTAGTAACTCACTGACCTATATACATCATGTGCATTTTGTTATCTGCATCAGGTACATGTTCTTTGCAGCATGCACATTAACCTTCTGCGCTACCTTTCCATGAGTCAAAACTTCCATTAGACAAAACTCTGATCTCTCTCTAGGAAGAACATTAATCACTGGCTCGCAGAAGCCTACGAGTGCAGGAGCACAAGGGTTCGAACTGTATCAATTTCATTAAAATGATGACTCCTATCTGGCTCTCTGTCACCCTCTCACTCCTGCCTTGTCCTGCCGGCACCAATCCACCTCTGATTGGCTCGAAGTTCAATCAGGGCCCTTGCACCACTCCTGGCCAGGGGCTTTTTCCTTATTGGGCTTATGTGTTGCAGAACTCAGCACCATTCAGACGACTTGTGCAGCAAGCGGCCTGCAGGGTGAAAATGTGCTGGCCACAATAGTTCAACTGTACAGGAATACCTGAGGGACATCTGATGGCTATGATGGGAGGGGGTTGAAGACTTGGGGTATATCGGGTGGGGTTGGTTAACTCACAAATGTCGATATACCAAAGTGTGTGATACGATGCATTCACCCTACGCATTCCCATATGATTCAGATAGATACTCAGTAGTATAATGGCGCAACTGCATTCTCAGTGGGCTATCTGATAGCCCACCGAAAATGCAGTCGCGCCATCAGTACATGGGTACCCAGTGAGTGGCTAGAGTGCTTGTTTTTTGATGTTCAATGACTGAAATATAAGGTAATCTTAATTTTAATATTTAAGAAAACAACAGATGGGCTAGTGTTCTCCCTGGAGCCTCTTTTTACAGCTCTCTCTTTGTAAGGTGGCAAGAGTTGGTGGTTCTCTAATGTGTACTTGTCCACGCAAAAGAAATGCTCATCCAATATTGTGAAAATAAGAAAACTTTTATCAACTATAATGATGCATGGTTGAAGAAGCTGAAATTAGAAAATTGTATTAAATCAATTAAATACGTAGTAAAAGGATGACATGTGGTGTTTCAATTCATTTTGTGGCCTGGTGAGCTTGTCACCATTATCTAAACAAAAGGTTTGCAGTATTCAGTAGTGTGCTGAATACGGCTATAATCTCCAGAGATATTTTAAGGTAATGGTTGATTGAGAAATTAAGAGAAATGTGGCTACTAATGCATGCATCGGTGCATTACTTTCCACAGTTAGCAGAGGCAGCAGGGAGGCCTCATGATGTCGTCCCTGTTCTTTAGGGTACACCAGGGGTCTCCAACCAGTAGCTCGTGAGCTAACTCTGAGTAGCTCACCTGTGTGCAGCCCAGCTTATCAAATTAGAAAGATTTTGCTTGGTTGGATTAATATACATATGAAGAAATTGAAATGATACTGCACTAATAATATTAGTAGCTGGTAATGTGTTTTATTGAACATAAGTAGCTCTCAATACAGAAAAGGTTGGAGACCCCTGGGGTACACATACACAATGTGCTGGGCTAGTAATGCCGGTGCGAGGCTTATCTTAATACAGATGCAGCTCAGTCAGTCTTGTCATCATGCCACATTGGGAAGGTACTCCTCTTCCTTCCTCACTGGGACAGAAGGTGGCAGGCTGAGGCGGGGCAGCTTGCAGGCGCCTCTGATTAACACAATTAACTCTACAAGTGGGGTCAAAACTTCGACAGGTCCGAAGATAGGGGAGAGATGAACACCGACAGAGGGGAAAATCGAAGCCAAGATAAAATGGCGGAGTGTGTAAGTGCCAGAGCTGCCGACTGGGCAACTGGGTTCGACTCCCGGCGTCGACTCAACATCCTGTGGTATAGGGCAACACTTAACTTCCCTGTGTCAATATACAAACCCGACCTTGTGTATGGTAACTGTTGGCAAGTTGGCGCTATATAAAATAATTTTTATTTTTAGGAAAGATGCTTCTAAAACTGGACATAGTCAATAATGTGGAGCTGCATCCATGAGACCGAGGGGAGTAATCATTGTCACACTAAGTACAACGCGGCGCTGTGAGTTGCCCATGGACAAATCGGGATAAGTGTCACGACTGCAGCATCTGATCACATCGCGATACAAGTGATTAACTCACACAGCGCTACAACATAAACACTGATTAGCCCACCACGGTCACACCTTAAAACAACAGCGACGCTGTGATTAGCCCAGGATCACCACGGGGATACAGAGTAGGCAGCGGCGCTGTGTCAAGGAAGATGCTACAGGGACATGGACATTCACCACCCTTTGCGGCGTGCAGTATTTCAAATTGGGCTGATTTATTGCATCCGGGAGAGGCCGCCAGGGTGGGATATGGTACCGAGTCCGGCGCCTACAGTACCGTCCGAGACCGAGAGATATTTCTCCCCCTCACCCCAACTAAAAACACGGGTAAATGAATGAAATCCTGGTTGCAGAAAGAAAGGTCCGTGGCGTGAAATGTGGCTTCGGAATCGCAGGAGTGAGTGTTTCACATCTTGGAGTCGGGGCCCGACTCCAAGGTGTGAAACCGTAACACTCCTGTGATGCGATTCCGAAGCCACATTTCACGCCACGCCACGGTATAATATCTCTCGGTCTCGGACCCTGGGAGATAAGCAGCAGTGCACTGTGAGTGAGTGTGCAGAGCTGCAGATGTGTGTGCATGTTTTTTTTTTTGGGGGGGTGGCATAGATGCAGGGGGGGAGGTGGCGAGAGGACGGTGAACGGGGATATTATACTCAATACACACTAAGATGGACTAATCTAAATATAACATTTTAAATGCTCCTGGCAGTGAACTGAGTGAAGTATAAGAGAGTGACAGAGCTGTGAGGCGGTCAAAGCATGGAGCTCAGGGCCCAAGTCTCCACATGCGTGTGATTTCATCTTGGTCAACATACAGTCAGACACGATGAGACACCATGATGTACAGTAGCGCGATTAGGTCGACTGTCGGACTTTATTGCAAACTAGCAGCAAATGCAATTTTATGATATTAATTATTCGAAGCAAGGCTAGAAGAGCCGCTGCGTTGCCAGTGACTGCCTAGTGCCTACGTATAAAGAAGAAACGATCATGCACCAGCGCCGCCGCCATGTTTGAAACAATAAAACTACAGAACTGAGACCTGACTGTGTACACTACAGTTAAGTTAACAACTTAAAAATAAAAACGTACGTTATCAGATACTGTTGAGGAAGTGTGTACACTAACTCCCTAACACACACGACACCGGGTGGCACGAGGTCTCAAGACCTCGACTCTAGTCTCGTGACTGACTAGTCTGTGTGTGGGTGGTATAGTGTGCCAGGAGCGGTGACGTGCCGACAGCGCAGAGAACTGGCCAGTGCTTGCATGCCACCACCCGGCGCGCGGCACCATCCAGGCTGCCTGGCTGAGCAGTGACTGCTCTCAGCCAATCCTGGCGCTGCATTAGCAGCACCACTGCGCCAGGATTGGCTAAGAGCAGGGTTACTGCCTGCCCATAATCAGACCCGGGGGTCCGGGTCCCTCGTCCTCTGAGTTGCAATAGGGGAGGGAGGGGGGAAGGTACTGTACCGTGTGGGCATGCGCGGGCCAGTACTAACAATACCTAGCCCAAAAATTGACATGCGCACACTGCAGCTGCGCTCTTTGTGCTGCGCTGTCAATCAGTGCTGCAGCCCCACCCCCACACCTTCCGCCATATCAGGCTTGTCCCGAAGCTCTCTGAGTTGCCGCAGACAGTGCACTCAGATTAGACTCCTCAAGATTAATTTTATTATTTTGATCATGAATCCTGCCTGAATCGTGTGATGGTCGTCCATGGCTAGTGGGGCATTGCCCCAACGCCCCCAAAGGAAGCACCGCCACTGCCCTTCCATAATAACCAACATTTTTTACCCTTGAAAGAAATGCAACTAAAAGCTTTCAAGTGGTGTCATCAACTGAAAATGGCAGGACACCCTGGATATAAAAAAAACACTTGAGCTTATTCAACAATATTTTTGGTGGGGGTCCATGAGGGACATCCTCCAAGCATGGATAAAAAACTGTGATGTATGTGCTAGGACCAAAGCTAATCATTCAAAAGCAACAGGACAATTGATACCAATGCCAACCCCTGATCAGCAATGGAAAAGCATCAGCTTGGACTTCATCACTGGGTTACCAAAGGGTCATCCATCCATCTTAGTGGTGGTAGAGAGTCTCACAAAGATGGGACATTTCATCCCATGTTGTACTTTATCCATGGCAGGGCAACCGGCACAGCTACTGTTGACTAATGTGGTCCGGTTGCATGGATTACCAGAAGTCATTGTCTCGGATAGAGAGCCTCAGTTTATGTCCAGATTTTGGCAAACATGGTGCAAAACCCTACAGATCTCTTCAGCTCTGTCTACAAGCTTTCATCCTCAAACAGATGGACAAACCGAAAGGCTTAATCAAACTCTTAAGAAATCCTATGAAAAGGGATGGTGCACCAGAATTAACAGTCCAAGGAAGCTGTCGTATTTTGAAAAAATCCTTTATTGTTTTCAATCTTTTAAAAGGCCTCAGCCAACGCGTTTCGTTCCCATATGAACTTCGTCAGGGCTGAAAGAGCACAAATAAAAACACTAAATACATGGACATACATAACACATAACAAATAACAAAGTTATATACACAAATATGTACATAAGTATATAGACAAAAGAAACATTCATAACTAAATTACAATTAATAAGATATTAACAGAACGGGAGAACAAATATAATTGCACAGAAATCAAAAGTACAAAAAGTCAATCAAAATTCAATACCCCAAAGGGAAAAGAATGGGGAAGAAATAGGTAAAAAAAGAGAAAACGTGGGAGGAAAACTCAAAGAGTTGTTTTCTCTTTTGTCTGATTTCTCCCTATTACATAAAATATACTTACATGACCTTGCATGTAAATAAATATGTTAAAAGAAATTCCTTAATTGACAATTTTATTCGCAATTCGCCCATATATAGACCAGACAGAATAAGAGAGATTTTAGAAAAAGAAGAGAATAAAGAGCAAAAAAATAACAAGATACAAAAGGAAAACAATTATGTATAGTACATGAAATACCTCACAGAAAGTAAAGAAGGGGGAACACAAAGAAGAGAGAGAAAAGAAAAGAGAAACAAAGAAAAGGAGAGAAACCCCAAGCAGAAATATTGAATCAAATATTACATCTGAAAATGGCAAAATTACCTGCCACCCATTTAGATCAAAATTTTACATGTTAATATACGCAAAAACCTGCTGTTGGAGAATCAACAGGACCAAGGGAGAAAGATATATGGCATCTACATCTTTGCATCCGGTAATACCCCAGTAACATCAACAAAAACAAAAAAAGAAAAAGAAAGAAGAAAAGAATCAAAACTATAAACTCACCTAGAAGGTAACTTGGAGACACATAAGGCAGCCAAGAAAAATATATAAGTTGAAACCTCCAGGTTATCGGTAGATCAACTTCTGAATGAGAGAGTATGCAAAGAATCTGATCCAAAGTCTCAAATGAGTACACATGAAAGCACACAATGACGGACACAGGTACACTGACACCGACTAGAATCCACAGTAGCCAGTGACCGATAGTTAATTAGTAAACACAAGACCAAAAAGCAAGAAACAAAACGTCTCACCTTAAGATGAATCAATGAGACGTGTTAAGTAGGGTTTCTACCGCCAATAAGCGTCACCGGGCAGGAGTCTTCACGGTCCAGACAAGAGAGAACCACCAACGTGGTTATATATCTATGTAAAAATATATAATGATCTATCACATGCCCTACAAACCCAGAGATTGGATACCTTTTAAATACTACAACAAATTATCCCTCATTAATAAGCAAGGACAAAAAGAGTCATCTCTACCAGTCACCACACAGTTGGTTGGACGAGTCTTGAAAAACTGTCATAGAAGAAGGGGCACCTAACCCATCATAACATAAAAACAATACAGCAAAGACATGCTCACCAGTATAAGCAAGGAGATGAACCAAATTGGTTGGTATGTCAAATACTAGACCGTTCAATAATAACAGAACTGTCATAAAGAAAAAGCAAAAAAGAAAACAGAATGAGATCGGATCCCACGAACATAATTACTTTAACACACAAACTCGATAAGCATATTATAAAGACGTATATCTTATAAATAAAGTACAAACACACCTATTTAGAAATCGATGACCACCTCTCAAAAAATTAGCTATGGCCCATAGTGTTCTGAAAGACGAATATACACAAACTGGGGGTAGAAACTGGTAAAAGAATAACAAAGCATTAGTGTATTGTTAAAATGACATGATAAGCCATGAACTATATCCACATGCCCAACGGATCCTAGAACAGTATAGGATAATGATGTTACCTGCAATTGAGCACAATAACCGTGGGATAGGGCATATATAAACCTGCACCACCAGTAATGTTCTCCCCGTATAAATTCTTATTTTCTGTATGCAAAAGAAAACAAGAAAAAAGCAGTGTCTGAAAAAATCCAAACACAAATTGCATGTTTCATACATAGTGCATCGAAATGAAATATATGTATTCTAGAGTACGAACATCAAATACATGTTACTTACATAGTACAAGAGAATATAATCTATCTAATACGAACGAAGGGAGATCAATTGTCACCCGTCGATTAAATAATAAGAGAACCACGTTTATAATGTGCATATCACGATAATATAACATGTAAAAATGGCTTAACCTCAAAAGCTCACAACATATGAGGAGGAAATGCTCAGATAAACCGCCATCCATGCGCATAGATATTTCACCCCCTGTAGCTGCCACTCGTGGAGTAGGTATATGAGAGTATATAAACTCCCGCCCACCCGATTCCGAGTTGAGTGTAAGCAAAGCGGTAGAAAACCAAACTAAAAGAACCAATTTCTCCTCCCCTGGTCCAGTCTATTGTTTGCAAAAACATACCACGCACACCCTCTTACCCGTGGTTCCTAGGTCCGTGTCTCCAAACCCGCCGCTTCAAAGAACCCGCAATTTCCATCAGGCAGGTAGAAATAGGACGTAATTACCCATAAGCCACCCATAGTATCACGTGGGTGTTGCGAGCTGGCGGTAATCCAATGCTAGGCACACAAGCGCCATATTGGAATAGACAGTAAAAGGGCATACTAGTATATACGGAACAGAGACAGAAGTATCTGGGCACATAAGGCAAACAGAACAGTGTGGATCTCACATGTAGGACCCTAGGACCTAGCTCAGCTATAGGTGTATGATTGCTTTGAATCAGTGTACCTTCCAGAAAGAAAAATTTCTTTCTAGTGTCCCCTCACTCACCGGGGTTTCCCCACGGTGACATGCTTCATCATTGGGGCCATCCCAGTTCTCTACGAAAAGGGGCGTGCTGCGACTCACGAACTACGCAGGAGCACTTGAGTGTGAATGACTATGTGTGGTGCAGAAAAAGTGGTGGAGTGGGTGTGTGTGAATATTAAAAATACCGTGCCTAGTGGGCCTAACTGTTTTATTGAGCTCCTATGCAGGTATATTAAAAGTGGGGTTAATGTCACTATAGGGCAACCTATAATGTGATTGACTCAGTGATCGATATGGTCGACATGTTTCATGCTTCCCCAAGCATTTCCTCGGGACCATACAGGGACCAGCCCTGTATATGCCACTCCTGAATCCCAATTTTGGAAACAGTGAATTTACAACAATAAAATAGTGATTTTAGCATGCATTCATATACATACGTTCCTCTTAAATAGAAGGTGCTGAAAAATAAAGCATATCATTAATAACAAACCTTCCCTGTGGGAAGGCACACATAGTATATTCGCATGCCGCTCGCATTCTGTGCTTAGAAAGATGGTTTGCGCCATAATGGCGCGTGCAGGCTTACCAAACTTAGTCCAAAACGTTGTGGTGTATGTTCGTGAATTCACACAATTAAACAAGACAGGACTTAATGTGACCAAACACTTGACACACATAACATATAGTAGGTAGACAGATAAAGGAAAAAGAGTCTCCAATAGTTACTTATTAAAGCGAAAAATGACACTTCATGGTCTCGCTGGGGGGTCAATTTCACTTATGGGACACACTGCTGTGAAACGATGAATACATACAATGTTTGTTAGGTCAATATCAATAAGGCCTTAGAGTTCGTAAATAGTTTCAAATTGCGCCGTTTTCTGGACTGGCTTTGTCCGTTTTAACAAGCGTAATGTACTTACTTCCTAGCTTGTGAAATCGCGCAAATGTACCTACTCAGTACCTCCACGGGACCGCATCTTACCCGGCCCCTGTCGGCGTATTGTTTTTGTAAGCCTCTGTCTCTGGACGGGGACGGAGACGCCCACCGGGACTAGACTGTTACATATGCGGCGGCCATCTTAGGAGTATGCCATTGTCCGCGAGGGATGGAAATTGAAAACGGCTTATTTTCTCGGAATTGCCGAGAAATGGTAGTATTTCGAACTTTGTAAAGCGGAAAATACGGCCTTAGGTTACAGATAAAACCTCAGGTCGCGTAATTAATTGTGCATTGTTTTAAATACGTTACCCTATAATTCAGAAAAATACAGGGGAGAGTAATTACAGATTTTATGAGTGGTTGTATCCACGGAAAAATTAATGATAATAGGTGGTGGTTTATATAGGGATTACTTTGATATTTCAGAAAAATATAGGGGAGAGTAATTACAGATATTATCAGTGGTTGTATCCACGAAGAAAATGGTTTACACAGGGATTAATTTGATTAATACTCTGTATTAGTCCGAATTAACAAGGAATCAATGGTGATAACATTAGGGATTATAGTCAATGGTAGTTTCATTCGAGATATTCGAAGTTCACATTAAGTTGGGGAGCAATAGCTTGGAATAGGTTCAGTGTATCAGAAAAATAGGAACATCGAAAATACCCTCAATGTTATTATCCAAACATTTTGATGTTTATTTGTGTGGGAAGAGAAAGTTCATATGAATGCACCCCAAGGGATGTCATCGTTCAAAACATGCGTATCTGTGCGTAGTTTGAACACCCATCTTTGTTCGCGCTCATGAAGAAACCTTTCTTGATTTTCTTTGGTCTTGGCAGTTTCCAACACTACCCACCTCATGTCGTTGGGAGTGTGATTCGTTTCAATGAAATGGTTTGTCATTCTTGTAGTAGTCCTTTTGCACCTGATTGTGCTCCGATGCTCCACTATCCTGGTGCTCACCTTGCGTGTGGTCATTCCGATATAATGCAAATTGCAAGTGCAGGTGATTATATATACTACCCCACTTGTGTTGCAATTTGACATCTGTCTCAATTCCCATTTGGTTCCGTCATTAAAATTCACGCTCTTCGTGCTGGTTGTAAGGTGGCAAACACTGCAGTTATTACATGCATAGTGGCCCATGGGTAGATTTTGCTGTCTGGCAGGAGGGTGATTGGATTTAGGACGAGTGTGGACCAAATGATCACGGAGGTTCCTGGCTCGACGGTGGCTGAACATTGGAACTGGTATAGTCAGTTCTCCACTGTTGACGATAGGCCAGTGCTTCTTCACTATTTTTGTCACTTGGTCTGATACTTTAGTGAATGTTGTGATGCAGATCGGTCTTTTATTCTCAGTTGTATTTCTCACTTTTGGTTCCAACAGCGCATCCCTATGATTGTTAGACGCTCGTTTGTTCGCATTTCTTACTATCTTCTTTGGATAGTTCCGTACTCGTAGTTTTTTACTCAGATCATCCGCTTGTCCTTGATAGTCATCTTTGCTTGAACAGTTTCTCCTCAACCTTAGGAACTGTCTGAAGGGAAGGTTCTGTTTCAGATGTCTTGGATGGAAGCTATCATACGTCAGTAGACAATTACGTGCAGTAGCCTTGAAATGTGCAGTGGTCTTCAAATGTCCATCCTCTGCCATGATGTTGAGATCCAGAAACACTAGATGGGATCTACTCAGGATTATGGTGAATTTGAGGAATCTGTCCTGCTGATTGAGCCATTCGAAAAAAGCATCTGCTTCATTTTCATTGCCATTCCATATTACCAGGACGTCATCGATATAACGTTTCCACAGTGTAATATGTTGTCTATAGGGATTATTTTCGTGCAGTATTTTTGTTTTCTCAAGATGGTGAACGTAGAGCCCTGCTATGCTCGGCGCAAAAGTGCTGCCCATGCTCGTCCCATGTAGCTGACGGTACAGGGTCTCCTCGAACCGATTTTTTTTTTCGGTGAGTGCCAAGCGACAGCATTCTAGCACCACATGCCTTGGGGTTTTGTAATTCCACTGGGAATCAAACAGAACCTCTTCAAGGATTTCCAGGGTTTCTTTGTGGGGGAGGCTTGTATACAAGCTCTCCACATCCAGACTTATGAGTATGTTTGATGTGGGTTCGAAGGTCTGTTCCTTTAATAGGCAGAGTACATCTTTCGTGTCTCTTAGATAGGTGTCAGTTTTTTGTACCAGTGGCCTTAAGAAAGCGTCGGCAAACTTGGAAAGTGGCTCAAGGATTGATCCGATGCCCGAAACTATGGGTCTGCCCAGTGGTTTTGTCAGGCGCTTGTGGATTTTGGGAATCGTGTGAAAGTAAGGGGTAACTGGTTTAGTGCTTACCAGAAAATCTGTTTCTTTTTTACTTATCCAATCGTTGGCCTGTGATTCTTCAATGAGGTATGCTATGGATATCCTCAAACGTTCAGTGGGGTCATCTTTAATGATAGTATAATTCCTGGGATCCCTCAGAAGGCGAAGACACTCCTCTCTATAATCAGCAGTGTTCTGTAACACAATAGCGCCACCCTTAACCGCCGGTTTAATAGTTAACGAGCTCAGATTTGATCATTCTTGGATGGCTTGGAATTCCTGATTGCTCGTGTTATGGAACACTTTCACTGTACGTGGGTCTAATTCCTTTATTTCCTTCATAATTGCTTTTTCAAAGGTCAGAATTTCGACTGGTAAATTTCCTGGAGGTGGAACAAAAGTAGACTTTTTCTTAAGTCCTGTGTCTGTAGTGTCCATTATTGTTTTGTCCCTGAAAAAGACTTGGAGTTTCAGTTTTCTTACAAACTCCTTTAGTTCACAACACAATTTAAATTTGTCAACATTGGCAGTTGGTACGAAACCCAAACCTTTATTGAGAATTTGGGTTTGGATTTGTGTCAGTGCTGTGTCGGATAGATTCACTACTAGATCTGTTGTTCGCTCGTCGATGGTTCCGGGGGTCCCTTGCTCCGAGTGTGTGGTCCCTCTGTTGCTAAAATTTTAATAGGAGTCTACGAATACTTCGTAAAGGTTCAGCGTATCGAACAGGCATTATCTATGCATAGTCCTCCATATGCTAACATAGAAAGAAATGCACCTCCCCATCCGTATTATGTCCTAGGTCAATCACCCTCAGATTACAAATCCACCTAGATTCTTTGTGTCTCAATAAGAGCTCCCTATTTCCTCCTCTTACAGGTATTGGGACATGATCAATCGCATGGAACCAGAAAGACAAGTCATCTGGGTGTTCCTTCATGTAGTGCTCAGTAATTGGATATCTGGTGTCTTTAGTTTTGATCGCACGTCTGTGTTCCTGCATTCTGATTTTAAGACTACAGATCGTACTACCAACATAGATGATCCCACATTTGCAACCTAGTACATACACTACATGTGTTGTATTACAATTGATAAAATAACCAATATTGTATATTTTATCAGCGTTATAGCTAAAATTGAGCGTTTTGTTCTTGCCTATTGGACAAATGTTACACGATCCACAAGTAAAGAAACCTTTAGGTTTCGCTGGTAGCCAAGTGCCTTCAACCTTGGGGGTCGTCACATAGCTTGGACAAAGTGTGTTCCTCAATGTCTTGCCCTTCCTTTAAGTTATAGAGGGTTTGTTTTCAATAGATTCCTTCAGGCCAGGTATTTCGGTCAGCAAATGCCAATGTTTGCGAAAGGCATTACAAATATCTCCACTGTGTCTGTTGTACTGAGTGATAAACCTGGCCTTGGGATTCCCACTACTTCTTTTTAGTTTATCCTGGAGAGTCACTTCCCTGGTCATATTATGAATTCTCTTTTCAGCTTTTTTCAGGGTCTCTTGCTCGTAACCCCGTCTGGTAAACCTTTCAACAGTATCCTTAATATGGGTACTGAACGTCAAGTCAAAGTCAAAAGGTTTTATTTGCATATTTTGTTAAAATTGTTACAAAATTCCTATAATAAATAACAGTACAATTTTATTATTAAAATGCTAAAATTATTGTCTCTCGGCCTCTGTTTTGTGTGTGGCAGCGTTCATGAAATACGAGGGTTGGAATTACCCTTTTTGCCCGCCAACTGGGAGTCCTCCTGTTCTGTTAGTTTATTTATTTATTTATTTATTTAGAAGTTTTCTATAGCGCTAACAAGACCCGAAGGTAGCAGAGCGCTTTACAGTAGAGGGAATGAAAAAGAGAAAAACATGACACAAATCCAATAAAAGCAATCAGCGAATGACAATTTGGAATGAGGAAAAAGTTCGGACAGCAGGACTTCTTGGTCCAGGATTCAACGTTACCGCATGGATTCTGGAACGTTTGCTGATCCAAGTTACCCACAACCAAGGGAGCGGATAAGGCACAAGGATTTGAGTTGGCTCTTGAATTCTGCATAGGACAATATAGTTCTGATGTGCGGGGGGGTGGCGTTCCATATTTTGGGGGCATTTCCTGAGAAAGAGCAGTCCGCAGTTCTCTTCTTTCTGGTTTTAGGTAGGACGAGCAGCAGGGAGTTAGAGCTTCTCAAATTTCTGGCTTGGCCTGCTTTTTTGAGCTTGTTTGCCAGGTATTCCGGTTTGCCGGTGTGGAGGGCCTTGTGGGTTAGGCAGGCCGTTCTGAAGGTACTCCGCATTTCCGCAGGGAGCCATTCGAGTTCTTTTAGTGCCGGGGAGATGTGGTCAGATTTTTTGCAGTCTGTGATCATTCTCGCTGCCGCGTGAAGTGTTGTTTTTAGTGGGGCCAGGTGCGATTTGGGGATGCCTGTTAGGATTGAGTTCCCATAATCCAGTCTTGATAGAACTAGAGATTGCGTGGCTTGTTTGAGGTCCTTTTTAGGAATGTAAGGTTTAATTTTGTTCAGAAGTCTGAGGTTGAAAAATGCGCTTTTCGCCGAATTCTTAATGTGGTTTGTCAGGGTTAGTTTGGGGTCTAGGGTGAAGCCCAGGGATTTAACGGAGTCGGCTAGCGTGAGGTTACCTTTGAGAGCTTCGCTCGACTTTAGCCACTCGGTGATTTGAGGGTTATCTTCTTTGTTTGAGATGAGGAGTGTTTCTGTCTTGTCGGGGTTGAGTTTCAGGTGATTCTTTGTCAGCCAGTCTTGAACTTCATTTAGGACATCGTTGAGTCTGTGGATGTCTTTAAGAGAGGAGGTTTCCAGGTAAATCTGCGTGTCATCCGCGTAGAGGTGGAAGTGGATGTTGGCGTTCCTGAGTAACTTGGCGAGCGGTTCCATGTAGATGTTAAAGAGCTGAGGAGAGAGCACTGATCCTTGAGGGACACCCTTGTTGACTTGCTGGGTATTGGAGGTGAAGTTCTTAATTTTTATTAATTGCGAATGGTTATGTAAAAAGGAGGAAAACCACTTGAGAACTACCTCGCCAAGGCCGGCTCTTTCTTGAAGAGTCATGATGAGGAGCTTGTGGTCCACCGTGTCGAATGCTGCGGAGAGATCAAGGAGTATGAGGAGGCAGCACTTGTCAGCGTCAAGAGATCCATGAATGTCGTCTATGATGTTCAGCATCGCGGTTTCTGTGCTGCGGCCTTGTCTGAAGCCGGATTGGAGCGCGTCCAGGAGATTGATGTTGTCCAGATGTTGCGTCAGTTGCAGGAGTACACAGCGTTCAAGTGTTTTCGAGAGCAAAGGGAGGTTGGATATCGGTCTGAAATTGTTCAAGTCAGTTGAGTCGAGACCGGGTTTTTTCAGCAGAGGAGTGACTTGCCCCATTTTTAGACAATCGGGGACCACTCTGCTTTGTAAGGAGCTGTTTATGATTCTTCCCCAGATGGGCGCTAAGGTAAGCTTCATTTTTTTTATTAAAGAGGGGGGAATGGGGTCTGAAATATGTGCTGATGGTTTGGAGGTCGAGATCAGCGAGATTATCTCAGCTTCCTGGACGGGGCGAAAGCTTAGCCAGGGGGAGGAAAAGGAGTCGGATGGGAGTGCCAATGGGGTGGCCGAGTTTCTCTTCTGGAGGTGTGGGTTGTTGATGTCTAGAGATAGTTCGTTTTTTAAGACCTTATCGTTGAAGAAGTTGGCGAAGTTATCACAGAGTTCTTTGGATGCCTGCAGGGTTGAGGGTAGGGGCTTTGTTGTTTGTTGTCTGATTATGTTGTAGAGTTCTTTGGGTCTGTTTTTGGATTTGACCAATGCCTCCCGGAAGAAGCTGGATTTCTTGTTTTTGATATGGTTGTTGTACTTCCTGCGGGCTGATTTTTGTTGGAGGCGGAGAATGACGGTTGGGTTGTTTCTCCACTTTCTTTCTTTGGCTCTCAAGTTTCTTCTTTCTGCGTTGAGGTCCGCAGTGAACCAGGTTCTAGATGGAGTGGCTCGGCTTCTTTTGAGCTTTAGAGGAGCCAGATTGTCGAGTATGGAGACTAACCCCGAGTTATAGTGGTCGACGAGATCGTTGGTCGAGAGGTGCAGTTTGTTATTTGGAAGAAGTGAACTTAGTTGACCTTCCAGGATATCTTGGGGTACTTGGGAGAGGTTTCTCGACCATTTAGGGGGGTGTTGCGGAGGTTTAAGCGAGATGATAGGGTGACTGATGTGAAATAAGATCATGTGGTGATCTGACCAGTCAACTGGTAGTATGTGGTTGACCGTGATAGAATTCTTTTGGGCAATGATGGCATCCAGTGTGGCTCCTTTGTAATGAGTCTCCTCAGTACAGTGTTGGGTGAGGTTGTTATCATCAAGGAGGCTAGATAGCGATCTGATTAGAGGGTTATGGGTCTCGTTCCATCGGAGGTTTAGATCACCAAGAATTAAGTTTTTGGAATCGCCAAGTGCATCTTGTGCAATCAGGTTTGATAGTTGTTCTCCAAACTCATTATTTCTGCCCGGGGGGTGATAGAGTAGGTGGCACAGTAGAGAGTCGTTGTCTTTTGTCTTGATGACGGTGGATAGACATTCAAAGGAGTCGTACTCGAAGGAGGAGGTTTCTGTGATGCTCCAGCTGTCCTTGTGGATGATAGCGACCCCACCTCCTCGTTGTTTAGTCCTATCTTTGGAGATGAGGGAGAAACCGGGTGGAACCAGGATGTCTAGGCAGGGAGGGGATGTCTTATTAAGCCAGGTCTCCGTGAGGAATGCAACGTCAATGTCATGTGTGAGGATGGCTTCGGCTAAGTCCGTTGCATGTAGAGAGGCCGATCTGCAATTGATTAGGAGGCAGTTGGTGAATTTCTCCTGATTGCTGGTGGTTCTATCTTTAGTCTCTCTAGGTATAGCAGTGAGGACTGGTAATCTCTGTGGTTTGACGATGGGTAGGTCTTTCCGGTGACCTGTGATAACTTGGATTTTGGATTTAGGTGACTCAGCAATGGAGGAGTCGTAGGTGGCGGCTAGTAAGGCTGCTTCCCTGTCTGACATAGGAGCTTCTGATCTAAGCGGCCTGGAGGTCGGGTGTTTTGAGCCCGCTGGAGTGGGAGAAGAAATAGAGGACAAGGGTCTGGTGCAAGGGGCTCTTGTTGTTTCGTTTTTTTTTTAATCAGAACCCTGGTCCTTGGGGAGGGGGGCGCGAGGCTGGGCACTGAAGGCTTTTAAGGGCCCCTGGGTGATGATGGTTTTGGCGTGGAGGGAGGTCCGGGGAGAGAGTTTGTGGGGGTTGCAGACTATACCAAGGTTAGAGAGGACTTCTGATAAACCTTGGGTGATAGTGTTGACCTGGTTTTCCAGGGCTGCGAGCCGTTTTGATATGGACTCAAGGGAGGGGATGTGGGCATCCGGAGTGGGGCCGAGTGTGTTAGGGTTCGAGAGAGTGGGTTGGGAGATAGGGGTCAGGGTGAAGGACGGGGGGGTGTTCAGGGGAGGGCCATGAGGGGGTTTAGACAGAGGGGAGGTAGGGAGGAGGACAGGAGGGGGTTTGGACAGGGGTGGTTTGAGAGTTGTAGGGAGACTCGAGGGGGAGAGGCTCGTTGGCTGAAAGCAGCCTGTTGGCGTGGGGGTGATTGCTGTAGGAGGCTGTCGTAGACTGACGTTGGGGGAGGTGAGGTAGTTGGGGGAAGGGGTAGAGGAAGGGGATTGAGTGTCCTGTTCATGTTGGGTGGCTGTGCGTGGGGGGTGAGGTATGGCTGGGGGAGGGGGGCCTGTCGGGCTGGATAAGGGTTGCGGAAGGGCGTATCAAGGTCTTCTCTGTTAGTTGTGGTCGTGGTCGGAGGCGGCGTTGGGGCGAGGTTAGGGAGGGTGGGAAGGGCTGACCTAAGTGCGGGAAATATGGAGTCGAAAGCTTCCAGGTTCTCGTTGTTGGCTTGGATGAGAACCGTGCCATTGGAGAAGATGGTCACGGTTATATAGCCTCTGCCAGCTGATCTGAACGGGAGAGTCGCGGTTAGTTTGCAGCTGTGGAGAGTGGAGGTTGTTTTGGTGATAAACATCCGCGATCTAATCGTGGAGACCCAGTATTCCGGTCTTTCAGTGTGGAATATTAGGTCCATCTTCGTCGGTCCATTGGAGGCCGAGTGGTAGATGTCAATGATTAGGGTTTCTTTATGATTGCGAATGAGTTTCTGCTTGAAGGTGCGTCGCAACTTAGTAGAGAGGAGTGGGGGGAAAATGATGGTAAAGGAGTTCCGACTGTGAGGTTTAAGGTGGGCAAGTGGGGCTGGTGGAGGAGGGGGGGGCTGGTCCCGGGCCATCGTGGGTGTGGTGGAGGGGGGAGCCTTATTAGGTAGTGGTGTGGCGCTAGGGTGGCCCGGAGGCAGGTCGAAGGTGCGGTTCAGTAGGACACATGGTTAGGAGTCATGTGGGGCATTGCAGGCCCTCTTGGTCCGCTATTTTGAGCAACGGCGTGCAGGTGATGGTCGGGGCAGGGCAGTTAGACCAAGTGCCTCTGCCTAGGTGGAGGGGGGGGATCTCATTGCCCCATGTTATGCTTCCCCGTGGCAGCCAGTGGCACAGGAGGGGAAGGCTAAGCTGGTTAGCAGCTATTATGAGTAAGCACTTTATTAATGTGTATGATGTTGGTTGTAGAAGTTTTCTTGCTTCTGCCAAGAATTTAACTCCACGGCATGCCAGAATTATGGAGGTAACTCCGAGCCAGCTTGTGACTGCGTGTCTGCAGAATCGAATGTTTAACACATTGAAGATGGATTTCAATAACAGTCGTCTCTGGCTTGTCAGGGCCGGACATATACAGAAAAGGTGGACAAGGGTTTCGTTTTTTTACCCGCAAAGGCGACATTGGGTCGTCTGGTGTGTTGCTTTCCACGCCGGTAGTAAATCCTTTGTAACATGCATCCCCATCCAATAATCTATAAAAGCCTTTTTTAGATGACCACTGAAGTAGGATGTTAAATATGAGTTTATTTTTGGGGTTGTAAAAGAGTTCATGATGGTCCAAGCATGCCGACATATTGACAATAACTCTTTGTCTTCCAAAAAGGATTTCCATTTTGCTGCCGAGTTAACTAATTTTTTTAGACTTGCCTTATCGGTCCCAGATTTCCAGACAGCTTCCAGTTCTAACTTTTCCACGCAGAGTATCAGATACTTTCCCCAATTGTTCACAGATTCAGATTCCCCCCGTTTTTTTATTTCCTCCCAGCTTAGCCAGTCCAATGTATCTGGATCTGCAGATCTAAGTTTGCAACAGAATTTCACGAAACCGCTCATGCTCCGAAACTTCTGGTTTTGCAAACCAAATTCTAGCCTTACTTGGGAGGCTGAGGCGGATTTTGGCAGGTTGAAAACCGCTTTGTAAATTTTGATCTGTAAATCATTTAAAAGTTCCACCTCCTTGCCACACCATGTGACTAGGCCGTAAGATAAAGTAAGCATAATCTGCGCTGCCATCGCTTTTAAAAGATGGTTATGGTTAGGGCAATCCATTTTTTCTTTTAGGGAGCGATACGCAAAGATTAAAGATTGTGCTGAACGTCAACTCCTCACTGCAGTTGCGTCTAATTCTAGTCATTTCTACAAAAGGTATGTTGTTTATCACTGATTTAGGGTGTGCACTTGTAGCATGTAGTACCGCATTACATGCAGTGTCCTTTCTAAAAAGTGTACTCTCTATTTCACCTGACTTGATGTATAATTGAATATCGAGAAAGTTAATATGATCCTGATGATATGTCATAGTAAATTTGACATTATAGTTGTTGTTATTGAGGAAAGTGACATATTGATTAAGTTGTTCTACTGAACCTGACCATAAGCAGATCACATCATCTATGTACCTCCCCCAGTACACGATGTTATTGGTCCAGGGGGAGGCACCTCTGCTCCAAGCATGCTCCCTCTCAAACCACCCCATGAAGAGGCAGGCGTACGAAGGAGCAAACTTGGAGCCCATCGTAGTTCCACGTAATTGGTGGAACCAACGTTTGTCAAACAAAAAGTAGTTGTTGGTCAGGATGATCATGATCATAGAGACAATCATCTCATTATAATTATACAATGCAGCGTCATCTATATCAAGAAAGGATCGAATAGCCCTAATGCAGTGGTCTTTGTCAATGCAGGTATAAAGACTCTCCACATCGAGAGTTACGAACATCAGGCCATCAGACCAGTCAAAATCTTTCAGTTTGGTCAGAATATCTTTACTATCCCTCACATAGGAAGGCAAATTGGGAACATAACTCTGGAGTTTGACATCAACAAATTGGCCCAAGATTTGTTTGGGGCCGATAGTTCTAAACCAATGCCTAAAAAAAACATTACCACCACATTAACCCTTAAAGGTATGTTCCTGAAGTTAGAACGTCTTCGCAAACAGGAACTAAGCAGTTGGTGGGATGGTGTGACATTGGAACAGTATAGGAAAAATGGCAAGATACCGCGAGGTTCGCGAATCTTGATTTTTCCTACATTTGAGGACTTGAGTAGTGACCATCTAAAAGAGTGGGAGTGTAATTTAGAGGGTGCCTCTGTTACGATGATGAAAATTCTGGTAAGACACGCGGCTGAAAAAGGTGAAAAACTACAAGCTGAGATTGAAACTTTAGAAAAAGAAATCAAAGAGATGCCTGAAAAGGATTTAATTGAGAAAAATTATGCCATATTAAAAGACGTGATGGAAAAACATCAGATTTATCTTAAGAATAAAAAATTAACAAAAATTAAAAGAGATGACAGAGATTATAAGGATGGGAGGGTGTATACCTTCGCCCAAAAATTTGATGGCATACAGGTTACAGATGACACCAACAAAAAAAGAACAAGGGATAGCAGAGAGGAGAGTGAAGATACAGGCTCAAATAGTAATCTCTCGATGTCATCGCAGAGTAGTATGGCCTCCAATACCACTGTTCCGGATGTCCCTTTAGAAGAGGGTGCCACTTCCTTTCAAAAGGAATTGGCAAAACTCAGAATAAGCAACCGCCTACAACCGAAAAAGGAAATAACAAAAAAACAAGGCGGGTGGGAGGAGAGCCAAAAACAGATACAAAAGGGAAACCAGGGAGCAATCTAAATGTGGGTATGAGATCAAAGAAGTAAATGTTTTGAATACTTGTGATACTGCTGATATAATGCTGTTGCCTGATGTTAATACTGATCAAAAAATTGTAAATCTTTCAAATAAAACTCTGGATGCTGAGGAAGTAAAGATCCTGAGTAAGGGTCTCAATTTCTGTCCAGCACAGGAGGGGGACTTTGCAAACACTCACATTGATCTTCTCAAATTTGTTAGGGTACTGAAGCTAAAAGATTACTTTGCTAACAGGCCTCAAGATTCAAGGGAGACTGTAGATCGATCGAACATAGGCATCCATACAATAGGTGAGGTACGTGGGGTACATTGTCTTATGACCTTGAATTAAGAGGAAAGCATGGATATTCCCATGTTACTCAGGGATCTGAACATATTACAGACAACCAGTACAGATACCGGCCTTCGTTTTCAATCAAAATTTACCCCAACACATTTCTACCATCACAACATTGACATCTTTTACGACAAAATTACCCAGGAACATCACGATTTAGAGAAGCCCAGAAGGTTCACTCCTAAGACATCTTATAACATCACAGTGGCAGAGAAACAAGCCCTTAACCCCTTCGATGCTTATGACGGAACTGTTCCGTCATCAGCGTCGGTTGGGCTGTGCTGATGACGGAACCGTTCCGTCATGACCACACCCGTTTTTCGAATCTTCAGCACAGCGCGAAAATTCGCGCCGCGCTGAAGAGGTTAAGAGACTGAACGATGATAAGAATATCGTAATCAGGGAGGCCGATAAGGGTGGTAACATCGTTATAATGAACCACAGTGATTATATGGGTGAGATAGCAAGACAATTTGATAACAAACTGTATTACAGGGAAATGCCCAATAACCCAATTGCTGACAGTGTTCAATTGATTAATGCCCACATTAGTGACTGGAAAGAAACAGGCTCCTTATGGAAGAAGAATTTAGGTTCCTACGGGTAGAGTCTCCATCCTTCCCTTGTATTTATGTACTTCCTAAGGTACACAAAGGTGGACAGTTTCCACCGGGTAGGCCCATAATATCGGGAGTAGGATCACCCACAGAAAAATTATCCCAATTTGTTGATGTCAAACTCCAGAGTTATGTTCCCAATTTGCCTTCCTATGTGAGGGATAGTAAAGATATTCTGACCAAACTGAAAGATTTTGACTGGTCTGATGGCCTGATGTTCGTAACTCTCGTTGTGGAGAGTCTTATAAAGACTCTCCACAACGAGAGTTACAAACAGAATATCTTTACATTGACAAAGACCACGGCATTAGGGCTATTCGATCCTTTCTTGATAGAGATGACGCTGCATTGTATGATTATAATGAGATGATTGTCTCTATGATCATGATCATCCTGACCAACAACTATTTTTTTGTTTGACAAACGTTGGTCCCACCAATTACGTGGAACTGTGATGGGCTCCAAGTTTGCTCCTTCGTACGCCTGCCTCTTCATGGGGTGGTTCGAGAGGGAGCATGCTTGGAGCAGAGGTGCCTCCCCCTGGACCAATAACATCGTGTACTGGGGGAGGTACATAGATGATGTGATCTGCTTATAGTCAGGTTCAGTAGAACAACTTAACCAATATGTCACTTTCCTCAATAACAACAACTATAATGTCAAATTTACTATGACATATCATCAGGATCATATTAACTTTCTCGATATTCAATTTTACTTCAAGTCAGGTAAAATAGAGTACACTTTTTAGAAAGGACACTGCATGTAATGCTACAAATGCACACCCTAAATCTGTGATAAACAACATACTTTTTGGAGAAATGACTAGAATTAGACAAAACTGCAGTGAGGAGTTGATGTTCAGTACCCATATTAAGGATACTGTTGAAAGGTTTACCAGACGGGGTTACGAGCAAGAGACCCTGAAAAAAGCCGAAAAGAGAATTCATAATATGACCAGGGAAGTGACTCTCGAGGATAAACCAAAAAGAAGTAGTGGGAATCCCAAGGCCAGGTTTATCACTCAGTACAACAGACACAGTGGAGATATTTTTAATGCCTTTCGCAAACATTGGCATTTGCTGACCGAAATACCTGGCCTGAAGGAATCCATTGAAAACAAACCCTTTATAACTTACAAGAAGGGCAAGACATTGAGGAACACACTTTGTTTGAGTTATGTGACAACCCCCAAGGTTGAAGGCACTTGGCTACCAGCGAAACCTAAAGTTTTCTTTACTTGTGGATCGTGTAACATTTGTCCAATAGGCAAGAACAAAACGCTCAATTTTAGCTATAACACTGATAAAATATACAATAATGGTTATTTTATCAATTGTAATACAACACATGTAGTGTACGTACTAGGTTACAAATGTGGGATTATCTATGTTGGTAGTACGATCCGTAGTCTTAAAATCAGAATCCAGGAACACAGACGTGCGATCAAAACTAAAGACACCAGATATCCAATTACTGAGCACTGCATTAAGGAACACCCAGATGACTTGTCTTTCTGGTTCCATGCGATTGATCATGTCCCAATACCTGTAAGAGGAGGAAATAGGGAGCTCTTATTGAGACAAAAAGAATCTAGGTGGATTTGTAATCTGAAGGCGATTGACCTAGGACATAAAACGGATGGGAAGATACATTTCTTTCTATGTTAGCATATGGAGGACTATGCATAGATAATGCCTGTTCGATACGCTGAACCTTTACGAAGTATTCGTAGACTCCTATTAAAATTTTTGCCTGAATCTTTTAACATTCTTCTCTTTCGCAGAGAGCATTTGTTTCGAAACTAAGGGGTAACATGGACAATCAATGTGCTGGGCTCAGCACTAATTTTTCCTTGCTTTTTCAAAAAAAAGGAATCCTGTCTAGTCAACTATACTTAGGATGTATAATATGTAAATACTTGCATTTAGATAAATCTGAGATACTGATGTTTTTTGTGTATTTGGATGTGTACATTATGCTTCCCTTTTTTCTTCTTCTTTTTCCCTTTTGTTTTTCTTCTCTTTTCTCCTTGTTTTCTCTTATGCTTTTCACTACACTAAGATGCTCTCTATTTGTCTATTTTATTATATATGTTCCTGTTTAATTTAGGGGGCTTCTGTTATATCACTGACATTACTCATCAGGGTGGGCTACTCTATTTTAGGCATCCTGTACATCTTCCATCCAATTGGCTCTCGATACACTTTGTGGTTTGTATATTTTTCAATCGTGAACTTTCTACGTTAGACTACTTTTATTCCACTAGCCCATGTTATGTATTGCAGGCTTGCAATTACAATATGGTTATTTTTCTACATCAGCCCGCATATAACATGTGGTTTTCAGTGTGCGCTTTTGAAGGTTCTGAGTTGCACTCCCGCTAAATGGTTTGGACAGGTATACCCGGTGCTGATGGATTTTCTTTTCCAAAATGGTGCATCTCCATACACAATTAGTTTGTTTATTTATTCTTGACACTCATGTGATACCTTGAGAGCCCCTCTATCTGTATGTGTTAATTTGTGGTACTCGTTACACATTTTTTCGTTTTTTCAATCTAGACTATTGCTGGGGAGTCTTACTATATTGTTGCCCACGTATGTCGCTTGCCGTATGTGCCCAGATACTTCTGTCTCTGTTCCGTATATACTAGTATGCCCTTTTACTGTCTATTCCAATATGGCGCTTGTGTGCCAAGCATTGGATCACCGCCAGCTCGCAACACCCACGTGATACTATGGGTGGCTTATGGGTAATTACGTCCTATTTCTACCTGCCTGATGGAAATGGCGGGTTCTTTGAAGCGGCGGGGTTGGAGACACGGACCTAGGAACCACGGGTAAGAGGGTGTGCGTGGTATGTTTTTGCGAACGATAGACTGGACCAGGGGAGGAGAAATTGGTTCTTTTAGTTTGGTTTTTCTACCGCTTTGCTTACATTTAACTCGGAATTGGTTAGGCGGGAGTTTATATACTCTCATATACCTACTCCACGAGTGGCAGCTACAGGGGGTGAAAAATCTATGCGCATGGATGGCGGTTTATCTGAGCATTGTCTCCTCATATGTTGTGAGCTTTTGGGGATAAGACATTTTTACATATTATATTATCGTGATATGCACATTATAAACGGGGTTCTTTTATTATTTAATCGACGGGTGACAATTGATCTCCCTTCGTTCGTATTATGAATGAATGAATGAATAATTCTTTATTCGGTTTTTGTCATGTATAAAAACCATAAAAGCAGTATCACATATAAAATCTTTCACATTTTAACGTTTAAAAAAAAAGAATTACAATTCAGTAATTAATCAAATATATGACATAAAGAGAACCCCGCCTTGCTTTTTTACATATAGATTCAGAATTGGCGATGCTTCTAAATTTTGGTAGGCGATATTTACAAGTTTAATCGATGTCAAAAAATACATTTTAGGAACTTAACAATATACTTCGATGTCCATTGCTCCTCCAAAAACTGCAGGGATAACAAGGCTGGGCGACATCTTCTGATACCCCTGAGTTTTAATAGTGGGATCAGCCAGATCTTTCTATGCCCGCTATAAAATGTACAAAAAAAGAAAGTATGAATTGTTGCCTGAATAGAAATTTCGTCACACGGGCAAGGTGTTTATATTGAATCCCAGTTATTTCTTGTAGGGAAGGCAACCAAATGTTGTAAGAGATTTAGGGCTAGATGTAGGTAAATGATATTTACCGATTCATAAATACCGAATTTTACCGATTCGGTATTTATGAATCGGTAAATATTAAGGGGGGAGATGTAGGTATTTCCAGATGTGGAAATACCGAATCGTTAAAATTCGGTATTTACCGATTCGGTAAATACCAAATCGGTATTTCCTATTGATTCCTATGGGCTGTGAAGCCCATAGGAATCAATGGGAAATACCGATTCGGTAATTACCGAATCGGTAAATACCGATTCCAGCAAGGGTGCAGGGGGTGTCACTTTGACACCCTCTGGCACCCCAAAAATAGGCATGTGCGCCATGTGGCACACAGACATGCCCTAAGGGCATGTCTGTGTGTCACATGGCACAGGTGTGCATGCACACATGTGCATGCACACCTGGATTCGGTATTTTACCACCCAATTGGATTGGGTGGTAAAATACCGATTCTTAAAGCCCTGTGGCACTCTGACATGTGCCAGCTACATCTGCATTTACAGAATCGGTATTTTACTGAGTCTGTATTTACCGATTCGGTAATGTTACCGAATCGGTAAATACAGAATCGGTAAAATACCGATTCTGTAAATGCATGCCCTACATCTGAAAACTCTAATACTGGTCAGAAACGGCCAAAATCGGCCATTTCCGACCGGTAAATGGCCTCCTACATCTGGCCTTTAGTCTGAACCTAGTCAGAAGAAATCTCTCAAAAATCGTAAAATCGTGTGTCAAATATGGCTGAATGGAAAAAGTAATTTGTACAGATATAGAATGTTGGACAGAAGGTTTAATAGCTTCTTTAGTAATCCGTAATTCCTCTAAGTGTGTTAGTGACATTGCTTGTAGTACCTTCCTCGATATTTCCAGGATAGAACATGGGACTAAGTAATATTTTCCCAATCCATCGAATTTTATGTGAGTTATCCAGAGTCATACTATCTGCTATTAGTTGCTGGGTGAACAAGTTTTTTTCTGTCGACCAGATTTGATGCCACAGAAGCAGTGGATGGATTTTGGCTAAGTCTGAAAAATGGGGGATCCCCAATTCTAGATGGCATGAAAAAGTGGAGACACTCTTTGGTACAGCTAGGAGAAATCTTAAAAAGGCATTTTCCGCCACTTGGAGGATGCTAGTATTTGCATACCCCCATACACTGGCCCCATATAGGGCCACTGATTGACATTTGGCTCTATAGATCGTTAGCAATTCCACAGGCGGCCTTTTTCCTAAAATTTGTGCAAAGTTCATGAGGGCCATAATGGCTCTCATGAAATGATGTTTTCTGGCCTCAATTGCGGGTTTCCAATTTACTTTTTGATCGATAATAATTCCCAAATATGGGTATTGTTCTGTGGTCGCAAGTTTCTCCTTATTTAAATAGATGTCTTTTATCCCTTTTTTCCGTGGACCTGCTATCATTACAAAAGTTTTTTTGATGTTTATATGCAGGTCCAACTTTCCCATAAATTCGGAATATCTATCCAAAGCCTTCTGAAGTTCCCGGGGTGTTCGGGCCAGTATCACGGCGTCGTCCGCGTAGAGCAGAGCGGGTATCGGACGATTTTTTATTTGTGGAAGATCCTGGCCCCCCTTCAACATGCACAATGATGGGACACTAAAATAGTGCCCCCAACCATGGCACAATTGCTACTGCATTTGCAGTTTTCATTCTTCATTTTCTTCCGTTTGAATCTGATTAATCCATGTTTTAACTTCTTTACTCATTTATAATCACTTTTAGTCCACGTACAAGTTTAAAGCCAATTTCCTGGGTTTCTCATATTTTTTTTTTATTTATTTTTTTTTATTTTTTTTGAAGACCTTTATTTGCATCATTAGGATAAACATGTACGGGCCTACAACCAATCCGGCCGGCCACAAATCAAAGACAATCAAGAGGCAAAAGAGGCAACACGAGGCCAGGTGGCAGGCAAGCACACATAATCGAACAATGCTAGAAATGGGATAAGCAGCAATAACGGCCCAACATCAGGATCAATGAGGTCTATTTTATAATGAGGGGACAAGGCTCATGGCTGACTCACAAATACGGAAAAACCCAGAAACAGGATTATACCCATGCCAGAACGAGAGGAGGAGGGGGGGGGGTGGGGGGGAGGAGGATGTAAGGGCATGATACGACCATAGCACAAAACAGACGCAAAATGTAGTGGAGAAGCATACAAGTGCTACCAAGATCTAATGACCCCTACCCAATAACACGCTAACGGAGGCAAGGGGAACGGAAAAATGTACGAATCAAGCCCACTTCTCACAATACGAGCCTGGGAAAAAGGGGGAAGGGGGGGTAAAAGGGGGGGGGGAAGGGAAGGGGGGGAAAAATAGGAAGGAAACTAGGGGGAGGAAACCAAAAAAGGACAGAAAAAGGGGAGGGAAAGGAAGGGAGAAGAACAAAATAAAGAAAAATAAAAGTGAAACACAATCGTGCGAGACGGGCGCCACCCCGGGCCAAGCAACCCGTGGCTAATAGTACAGAAGAAAGTGGTAGCTGGCGAAAAGAAGGGTATGGCAGTCGCAACGAAGCATCGAAACCGAGAAAAGTGGCAAAGCAATAGACCCCAACCCACCCAAGCCTGAGAAGCGAGGACAGAAGCGGCACCGCTATAAAGGGATAGAAAAGGGCCATAGAACCAAAAGAAAACATCTGAAAGACCCCACCCACCCGTCCCACCCCGCACCCCTGCAGAAGGCTACGGCCTACCCTCCAAACAGCGTGCCTGTCGCCCTAATCCGAAACCCGAAATATAGTGAAAGAAAAGTAGAGGAAGAAGACAAAAAGAGAAGGAGATGAAATACAAAACAAAAAATAAAGTGTGAGGGAGGAGCCAGAGGATATGAACAAACACATTCGGCCACGACCCTCCCCGGCCAACAAATGAATAAGTATCAAATCAGTACTACACCTTCACATACAGCAAGAACCACAGGGAGGGGGAGGAGGGAGAGATCGTAACGTTTCACCGTGTCAGGAATACAGACATCAATGCAACGGGCCGGTAGACCAGCAAACTATCATGTCGTGCAACTCACCCCCAACCCTTCCTGATCACGAAACCAACCCAATCAAGGATAATGTGGAGCGGACCACCCAGCAAAAAATAATCATAACGTAGTCCAGAGTCACGATAATGATATAAATCAGGTAGAGCTTTCGTACGGAGGGAATACAAAAAGTCAATTAAGCAAGTCAATTGTAGCAGTAACGACAAGGCAAGCAAAGGCAAGCCGGAGTCCAGGTGCGCAGTTCGACAGTACAAAGGTATCCCTCCAGAACAAAAGTTCGAATCCAACGAAGCGGGAGCAAACAGCGGCCCACCATGAGTCCCAGGCACCCGGGAAGGAGCAGATCTCCGCGGCGTGTGGAAGTCCTCGGAATCCAGGCGACGAGGAAGCAGAGGGTCAAAAGTCACCGGCCCATCAAGCGGCCGAAGAACAACAACAGCAACTCCTGGCGCAGCCGAAGGGTGTGAAGCAATGGCGGCATCAGGACGATAGGGGTGCATGAAAGAGCGGCGGCCCAAAATGGCGGCGAGCCACACGGGGTCAGCAGAGGCACCGGGGGCCAAGACAGCATACAATGACATCAAGGCGTCCAGGACATCTCCGGGCGTGGGCGCTCGAGTACACACCCAGGCCTCTGCACAATCCGGCCGGCAAGGAGCATCGGTGCAGAGCGGAGTGCCCCCCACGTTGTCGGCAGCCATCTTGTGAGTTTCGCCGCCCCACACTCCACCGTGGGCCCCCAAACAGTTCCCAAATGTAGGACTTTACAGACCCCCGGAGGCTCCCAACAACGGCCTCACCGGCACAGGATGGGTGAGCGCCCGATGGGGGGGGATCCTCTCCGAACAGCGGCAGGCCCCACAGGCGAGAGCCAGGCGCGGGGTCCAGGACCGCCGGACAGGACAAAGGCGAAGGGACCCCTTCACACGGTCAGCCCCCAACACAACTCGTCCCCCTCCAGCCGCACGGCCCAGTCATCGGGCCGGTTCAGGATCTCCGGGGCACACGCACAACGGTTCCCACCAGTGGCTCACTTTCGCGGCCGGGGCCGGCAATCTCTTCTCCGCCGGTCGGGTCGCGCAGGAATCTCTTCTCCGCCGGTCGGGTCCCGCAGGTGAGGTCCCGGTCTCGAGTGCCCGGAGGCCCCAATCTCACCGAGAGCACAGCTGCGGATCCACAGCACCCAGGGACCTCCGGATCAGACGGTGAGTAAGAGTGGGTGTTCAAAGTTCGAATTCTGTATGGAAGTAGCGTCGCAGTGCAGGATATATGACAGGATAGTCGAAGTTAGCCGGAGGGTCGACGGAGCCGAGCTAAAAGGCGGCCATTACGTCCGCGAGCTAGGCTCCTCCCCGGGTTTCTCATATTTAAGATGGGCCATCCGTGCCTCTTCATTCAAAAATATGTACTAGTGCACATTTCATCCAAAGCAGTTTATTTAAAAACACCCAATGCATTTCGAGCCCCCATGGGCCCTTCGTCAGGTGTAACTGCTGCTAAACGTTCATCGTCCTTCCTGATCTGACAAAGAATGGCCAGCTCCAAGCCGTTTGTGTAAAGTGTAAACAGAAAGGGGGCCAGGACACAACCTTGTCGAACTCCTCGTTCTACTTTAAACGGCGCCGACAGCTCACCCTTTACCCCGAACCTCACCCTAGCGGAGGCATTGGAATATAGTTCGCGCAAGAAATTTACCAGTGGTAAATGGACCCCCATAGCCAATAATACAGACCAGAGTTTGTCATGAGCAGCGCAGTCAAAGGCTGCGGACAGATCGACATATACCATATACAGACTACCTGGCTTTGCACACACATACTTGCCCAATAGCATGGACAAGTTTAATGCCTGTTCAACTGTTCCATGGCCCTCGCGGAACCCAAATTGGGTATCCGAGAGTACCTTACCATCGTCCGCCCACTGCTGGAGACGCTCGAGGACAACTCTACCCGCCACCTTGCCCAACGAATCCAGCAGTGAGATCGGGCGATAGCAAGATACCTCCTGCCGGTCACCCTTTTTAAAAATAGGGACCATGATTGATTGGCTCCAAGAATCCAGTAAGCCCACCTCCAATGCTGCCTTAAGTACCCTAGTGAGTAATGGGGCCCACAACTCTGGGTTCAATTTAAATAGATCTATCGGAACCCCATCTGGGCCAGGGACCTTGCTGTTTTTGCTTGCTTTTAGGGCCTGAAGTACCTCATTGATGGTGATTTCCAATGTAATTGGGTATCTAAGTGCAGGTAACACCGTTATAAACTCTGATTCCTCATCCGTGTTAATAACACCCTTCTCAAAAATCTTTGAGAAGTGCGCCACTCATACCGGTTCATCAATAGCCACATCTATGGCAGGGAAATCTTTATTATTTGATAGAAAAGGGGACTTGATTACAGTCCAAAACGCTGCACTGTCTTTATCAGTACAGCTTTTATGCAATTTGTCCCATAATGCGTGTTTTAGTTCTGATTTTCTCTCCTTTATTGCTGTGTTATACTCCCTCCTGAGGGTTGCTATTTCCTGTGCCACTCTATTAGTTTTTTGTAGGGCTATTTTTAATTTAGAGTGTGCTGCTGTACATCTATGATTAAACCACCCTACTTTAATCGGATGGATATTTTTTAGCTTTACAGAAAGTGCCTCTTTTATTACTTTTAGAACCACCCCAAAATTACTTAGGACATCCTCCACTGATGTTGACAAATCTAAACATTTGATAATTGAGGGGTAAGCAGTTTTTATGACTCTCCTTGAAATGTCTAAAGGGTCAACTTTCTCCCACTTTATGGAAAACCCATTTAATCTATCCAAAAGCAGGGTGCTTTGAGTCAGTGCACTAGCTATAGTTTGCATACTGTGGTGGTAAAGTATACGAAATTCCTAACTGAGTGCACAATGATCACTTAATGTATTAATCAGTGTTGCAAAGCTCGTGACACGGTTAGCCAAAGTATTTGATATCAGGATGAAATCTATGGTGGTCTGACTCCCCCTCCCAAGGAATGTTGGATCTAGAAGCTGACTTGTCGCATTCCTTTTATTAGCAATTGTAATATCAAGATCGGAAAGGATTTCATTTAAATAATTTCCGGTACTTGAATGAAGGAAGTGAACTATATGTTCTTCATTTTCATCCTCTATCCCGCACAGATTACTATTGCTATGTGGGCATGGGTGATGATTGAAATCCCCGCCCCAAATGATAGTTACTCCTTTCTTGTAGCCCCTCGTCAAGGGAGATAATTTACAGCGCAGATTACACAGAACCTTCAGCAGTTCTCCTTCTGGTAGATTATTATAAAAATTTATCAGGAAAATAATATCCTTACTGTTAAAACGGAGACTTAGTAACTGGTAATTCAATTCCAGTTCTACGGGCGTTATTTTCACCCCCCCCTATCGTATTTGCCACAAAAATACATAGACCACCTTTCGCCCTGCCAGATGCTACAGCCAAAGCTGGTGAAAAGTAAGTTTTATAGCCAACCAAATGTATTTCAGTGGTGGACCAAGTCTCCTGGAGACAAATTATGTTATTATTCTGGATAAAATGTATCCCAGTACCATCTTCTACCTTAGAGCGAAGTCCAGCTATGTTCCAAAAAAGAAACTTTATCAGAGGGCTCTCATTAACAGTGTTGTTATTCAATAATGTAGGGGGACATACTGCCTGTTGGTCATTAATTGTACCAAGTTCCCCCGCCTGTTCTGCTACAATGATAGGTGGAACATCTTCCAAAAGCATAATGTCATTGTCACAGATTGCAGGACTGCCTAGCCTGCTTTCTGTACAGTTTACTTCCAGCAACGGAATATCAGCCGGCATTACATTTAATTGATTACCTGCAGAGCCGACCGTTGGAAGTTCTAGAGTTGAAGACTGTTTAGATGACAAATCCTCCACAGCGGCCTGATTTAAAAGTCAATCAACTCCTTCCAACCCAGAGAGCGTAGAGAAATAATTACAGGTTGGAACATTAAATCCAGGAAGGTCTGTGCTACGGCCCCAAGGGACCCGGGGTCTTGGAGGATGGGCCAGCAATGACTGTGGGTAAAAATAACTCAAATCATGTGTGGAGATTTCTTCCCCACCTCCCACAATATACCAGTCACTAATGTGTTTTACCACTCTTCGATCCCTAAAATTAATGATAATGGCATCCCCCCTTACATCCTTTGGTCGATGCCTAACCCAACCAAGTCTGCTAACTTGGAGAATTTCTCCATTTAAGTTAGCAGGTAAGGGCCTATTTTTACCCAGCCAGTATATTACTTTATTTTTGAGCTCTTGATGGCCCTCGATTTTTCCTTCCATTAATTCCGGGACCCCGGTCAAAACCACGACATAGGGTGCGGCTTCAGGGGGAAGGTCTATCTTTTCCTGGTTTTCTCTTCGGCTCTTAACAGTGAGAGGGGACCTAGTTGCTGCTCTTTGTGAGGGTCCCTGCTTGATTACCTGCCCTTCCGTTCTTTTTCCTCTAGGGGTTATAGGTCCTATATCTTTAGGATCTTGTACAGGCAATGAATCCTTTTTATGTGTATTAGGAGTTGGTGTCGGCCCTAATGGGGTATTACGGCTGGGTGGATTGTGTCTAGATAATGCTAAATCCTTAATTCTGTGTGCTTTAACGTTTCCTTTTCAATAGACCCTAATTGTTCACCAATTCTTTTGACTCTCTCTACTAATGGCAATATTAATGATTTAAACAACTTCTCCATATTCCCCATTAGATCTTTGGTAGAAAGGGGCGGCGGGGAATGATGTTCTGGAATGAACTTAGTCGTAATTGTTTGTATATTTCACAGGGGGCTATGAGATGTTTTTGATGTTTTTGCACTTCTGCCACCTTTACTGACCCCCCTCCACTTTCTTTTTTTTGCAAAAGGACCTGGGGCTATGTTTTTATTATGGATTTTGTCTTTCAGAGAGTGCCTTCCAGATTTTATGGGTGGTTCTAACTCAAATGGAGTATCTAGCAATGGTTGTGAGATTGAGGCATTTTTAATTGACTCGGATGGGACTATTTGATTTTGTTGTAACTGCAGGGCATCGCTAGTCCCTCCAGACTGATCGTTTTCTGTTCAAGGATTTGGGGGAGTGATTGCTAATTGAACGGGGCCCAAAGATGATCGCTTATTGTACGAGAGTTCCTGAGAGAGGCGCTTTCCTCAATAGCTATTTCTTTATCTAATGCGGAAGCCGCCCTAGTAATAAAACTATCTAAGGTCCCTCTAACGGAGCTACCCGCCAATGATGACCTCCCTTTGCTAATACTTAAACTCATATTCCGTTTAATTACTTGAAAAAGATAAAAAAACGAATATCAAGAAACAGCAAATACAGCAAAATAGTAAGAGCAAAATAGGTGAATGGCTCAGCCTAATACTAACAATAGTTACAGTGGGAGCTCGGGCTGTAATTATAAGTATGTAAATGATGTTATTCCAATAGTAATAGAAATACAATTTATTGAAGGTATTAGTCTTACTTTGAATGTCCCAGACCAAATATTAGATGGGTGGCCCAGCCCAGCCTTGGCCAGCCCCGGACGGCCACAGACAGCCCGTCCTTTGCCCGGGCTTCGCCCGCGCGCGTCCCGCGAAACGCAGATATGGGCGTGATGAAATAGGGGAGGGTGGGAGCGGGAAGAGGACCAGCTGCGGCAGATGACAGGCCGCAAAGCATGCTGGTCCTCGCAGTCCCGCAAACCAGCGATGTCCAAGAAAGTACTGGCCCAAAATCGGCAAAAGTTCCTAGCTTGTTAGAAGCACTCCCAGCGTCCAGCAAAGACTGTTTTTGCCCACAAACTACGACTGCGAGCGGCGCCCGCGGAGCGTGGGCCGTGAGTCGTTATGAACTGTGGGAGGGTGCGGGCAGGAAGAGGACCAGCTGCGGCAGATGACAGGCCGCAAAGCACGCTGGTCCTCGCAGTCCCGCAAACCAGCGATGTCCAAGAAAGTACTGCCCCAAGATCGGCAAAAGTTCCTGGCTTGTTAGAAGCACTCCCAGCGTCCAGCAAAGACTGTTTTGGCCCACAAACTATGAATGCGAGCGTTCGTATTAGATAGATTATATTCTCTTGTACTATGTAAGTAACATGTATTTGATGTTCGGACTCTAGAATACATATATTTCATTTCGATGCACTATGTATGAAACATGCAATTTGTGTTTGGATTTTTTCAGACACTGCTTTTTTCTTGTTTTCTTTCGCATACAGAAAATACGAATTTATACGGGGAGAACATTACTGGTGGTACTGGTTTATATATGCCCTATCCCACGGTTATTGAACTCAATTGCAGGTAACATCGTTATCCTACTCTTCTAGGATCTCTTGGGCATGCGGATATAGTACATGGCTTATCATGTCCTTTTAACAATACACTAATGCTTTGTTATTCTTTTACCAGTTTCTACCCCCAGTTTGTGTATATTCGTCTTTCAGAACTCTATGGGCCATAGCTAATTTTTTGAGAGGTGGTCATCGATTTCTAAATAGGTGTGTTTGTACTTTATTTATAAGATATGAGATTTTATAATATGCGTATCGAGTTTTTGTGTTAAAGTAATTATGTTCTTGGGATCCGATCTTATTCTGTTTTCTTTTTTGCTTTTTCTTTATGACAGTTCTGTTATTATTGAACGGTCTAGTATTTGACATACCAACGAATTTGGTTCATCTCCTTGCTTATACTGGTGAGCATGTCTTTGCTGCATTGTTTTTATGTTATGATGGGTTAGGTGCCCCTCCTTCTATGACAGTTTTTCAAGACTCGTCCAAACAACTGTGTGGTGACTGGTAGAGATTACTCTTTTTGTCCTTGCTTATTAATGAGGGATAATTTGTTGTAGTATTTAAAAGGTATCCAATCTCTGGGTTTGTAGGGCATGTAATAGATCATTATATATTTTTACATAGATATATAACCACGTTGGTGGTTCTCTCTTGTCTGGACCGTAAAGTCTCCTGCCCGGTGACGCTTATTGGCGGTAGAAACCCTACTTAACACGTCTCATCGATTCATCTTAAGGTGAGACGTTTTGTTTCTTGCTTTTTTGTCTTGTGTTTACTAATTAACTATCGGTCACTGGCTACTGTGGATTCTAGTCGGTGTCAGTGTACCCTGTGTCCGTCATTGTGTGCTTTCATGTGTACTCATTTGAGACTTTTGATCAGATTCTTTGCATACTCTCTCATTCAGAAGTTGACCTACCGATAACGCGGAGGTTTCGACTTATATATTTTTCTTGGCTACCTTATGTGTCTCCAAGTTACGTTCTAGGTGAGTTTACAGTTTTAATTCTTTTCTTCTTTCTTTTTCTTTTTTCGTTTTTGTTGATGTTATTGGGGTGCTACCGGATACAAAGATGTAGATGCCATATATCTTTCTCCCTCGGTCCTGTTGATTCTCTAACAGCAGGTTTTTGCGTATATTAACATGTACAATTTTGATCTAAATGGGTGGCAGGTAATTTTGCCATTTTCAGATGTAATATTTGATTCAATATTTCTGCTTGGAGTTTCTCTCCTTTTCTTTGTTTCTCTTTTCTTTTCTCTCTCTTCTTTGTTTTCCCCCTTCTTTACTTTCTGTGAGGTATTTCATGTACTATACATAATTGTTTTCCTTTTGTATTTTGTTATTTTTTTGCTCTTTATTCTCTTCTTTTTCTAAACCCTCTCTTATTCTGTCTGGGACTATATATGGCCGAATTGCAAATAAAATTGTCAATTAAGGAATTTCTTTTAACATATTTATTTACATGCAAGGTCATGTAAGCGTATTTTATGTAATAGGGAGAAATCAGACAAAAGAGAAAACAACTCTTTGAGTTTTCCTCCCACGTTTTCTCTTTTTTCACCTATTTCTTCCCCATTCTTTCCCCTTTGGGGTATTGAATTTTGATTGACTTTTTGTACTTTTGATTTCTGTGCAATTATATTTGTTCTCCCGTTCTGTTATTGTCTTATTAATTGTAATTTAGTTATGAATGTTTCTTTTGTCTATATACTTATGTACATATTTGTGTATATAACATTGTTATTTGCTATGTGTTATGTATGTCCATGTATTTAGTGTTTTGATTTGGGCTCTTTCAGCCCTGACGAAGTTCATATGGGAACGAAACGCATTGGCTGAGGCCTTTTAAAACATTGAAAACAATAAAGGATTTTTTCAAAATACGACAGCTTCCTTGGACTGCTAATTCTGGTGCACCATCCCTTTTCATAGGATTTGGTATCTGTCTCGACTGTGGAGCGTTCATGTGGCAAGCTCCGGATGTTTTTGTGCACAGTGTCAGATTGACTATTCAATACTGAAATTTAAGTGCGAAACCTTGGTCAGCCACAGTTGTGTTGTTCAAAGTCTTAAGAAATACCTGCCCTGTTATGCCGAAGAAGCCGAAGACTCATGGGTGTCCTTGTTATGGCTGGCTGAACTGGCATATAACAATGCTGTGCATAGTGGTATTGGCGTTTCTCCATTATTTGGTAACAGTGGTTTCCAGCATCTAATTTTCCGATTACCATTCCTTTGACACAAGGGCCATAGCCGTCTGTAAATGCTCATATTAAAGACATGAAGAACATACTTAAAAGAATACAAGTCCTTTTAAATCAAGCAAAAAAACAATACAAAAGACGGGCCGATAAACATTGCAAGGAAGAGACACAGTTCCAAGTTGGTGACAAGGTGTGGTTATCAACAAAAAACATTTGGTTCAAGATGCATAGTGTGTTCCACCCTAAATACATTGGTCCCTACATAGTGCTCATACAGATAAATCCAGTGGTGTACAAGTTAAAGTTCCCTATTACATTAAGAATACACCCTGCGTTTCACTGCTGTTTGCTAAAACCTGCAGGAAAATCAAGATGTAGAGCAGTTCCACCGTTCATGAAGGATGGTCAATTGGAATGAGAAGTTCGAAGCATCAGAGAGTCTAATTATCTGAAGGGCCAGTTAATGTACCTAGTATCCTGGAAAGGTAACACCTCAGAGGACGATTCCTGGGAACCCTGCTCTAATGTGCATGATCCTAGGGCAGTGAAATCCTTTCATTTGGCTCACCCTTCAAAGCCAGGCCAAGGAGGCGTCTGGGAGGGGGATGTACTGTCAGGAATCCGAAATAAAGTAACTTTTCCAGACACTATAGACATGACAGTCAGTTTTTAGGTATACCGCATTAGTAGTAAAGATTTGCCTGGGTCATATTCGTCGTTACGAAGATAAGGACTACAACTCCCATGAAGCAATGGGAGTTCTTGTAGTCCTGATGCGGTATTCATGAACCTTTAAATATAGATGTGGCACATTGTCGAGCGTACGTAATTCGAGCTGCTACACCGTAGATTCAGGAACTCCCGAGTTTGCCCCTCGTCAGCGCAGGAGACTCTCCCTTCTTTTTCTGCTTCACTTCCTCGAGCGGATTCCAGTTAAAAGCTTTGTTGTGAGGAGCCCTGCGAGCCTCTACCTGTGTGGGGGACTGTTTTCCTGTTTTATCCTTGCTCTTGTGAGAAGCCTGGAGCTGGGCTGTGTGGGACCATGCTTCGAATCTTTTGTCGGCCTCTGTGCTGGATACTTTTGGGTGCTAAGGTGTAATTCCAGAATATGAGTGTCTGGAATCATTTAAAGAGCGTTCTCTGCTGCCAGGATAACAACGACTGCAGTGAGGTAACTCCAGTGGTTTTTTAGGTCGAGGACCATAGGCTGCGCTTGCGCGGTTCGGTCCGAAGATTTAATGTTTCTTAGTTAGGGGGCTTGAACCCGCCCCTCTTCTCCATTGGCAGGCCTCGTAAATGCTGGCCAGCCATTGGAGGAGAGGGGCGTCACTCCGTTCAAGCCCCGTCTTTTTCGGATTCGGGGGCGTTTTCTTGCTCGTCTTTCTATTTTGTAAGCCCCGCCCCTTTTCTAGTGGTGGGCGTTACACCCTCCCTCTCGCCGAGCTCCCAGTCTATTCCTCCTGTAATGTACCTTTTGCTACCTCTTGTATTTTGTTTGCTCACAATTGTCACTTTTGCCTCATGTAACTTAACGTACGTCTGCTTTTGTAATTTGTTCACTCGTAATCTTCTCATGTATCATTACTGTTCCTATTGTGAAGCGCTCTGACGCCTTCGAGTACAGTCCGCGCTATATAAAAACGCATTAAATACATAAAAATACCATCACCCTGTGTCGGTGTCTGGACTTGTTAGGGGTAGGGAGAGCTGCGGTGTTACTGACCCTGATTTGTGCTTGTTTGTAAGCCGCACACACGGCCGGCAGTGATGCGCAGACCTGGACAAGAGAGAAGCTGAGGTGAAAGCTTGTTATTAAAAGCCTTAGCTTGTGAGCTACGCATCCGTGTCCCCTTTCCATTTCCAAGCCTTGACAGAATTGACCAGTGAAGCAAAGTAGATCTGCGTGTGCGCTGTGTTAGTGTTGGGCATAGGGCAGGATGAATGCTGTTCCCCAAAATGGCGGCGGAGGGAGGACGGAAGGAGATGAACGAGATTAAGACCCAGTTCACCACCCGAGAAGGCCTCTACAAGCTGCTGAGCTACTCCGAGTACAGCAGTCCCAACCGGGTGCCTTTTAATTCGCGGGGCTCCAACCCCGTCAAGGTTTCCTTCGTCAATGTCAACGACCTGTCTGGCAACGGGGACCGGGTCTGCTTCAATGTGGGCCGTGAGCTCTACTTCTATATCTACAAAGGCGTGCGCAAGGTGAGGTTTGCAGGGGTCTTGGGATGCCACAGGAGGTGGTGTTAGAGGGGTGCAGTCCGTGGGGAAGTTCCACCCTGTGGGCGGAGCTATAGTCAATTTAGTGCTGACTTTTGGAGGTTCTGTACTTTGGGACGTTGTTACCCTGGGCGTGTATCTGTCTCTCTGTACCTTTGTTTGTGAATTGCTGTTGTTGGGTTCTATATGGTTTAGTGGTTGAAGACCTTTAGTCCTTAGTTGTTGCTACTTAGGGGACTGTCTCTTTCGAGATGCTGCTCCTTTGGGAGCGGCTGGCCATATGAGCATTGCTTCACTCGCTTTGTGGTGCGTGGTGTGTTCTACCCTTTGGCTTGTCTCCTGATGTTTTTTGTGGTGGGGGGGAACGGTTGCTTTGCGGTGCATATTTTTAGGGCCTTTTGGTCCTGTTCGTTATAATATTTTTAGTTCGTGGTTGATTTTCAATGTTTGGTATACTGTCCTTCACAGGTTATGATCCTGTCCTTCGCCAACCTTCACCCAACTCCCTCATCAGGGGCACTTGTCCCAGTTGTATGATACAATGGTACAACTATGCTGCTCTAGTATTTGCTTCCTTTGGTTGTGGGACTCGGTTACTACCGCCCTTTACTCTTACCATGAGAGCCCTCTTACTTCCCGGTCACCTGATGCGTATATCTGGCTCCAATCACAGGCGGGCACTCTCTACTTGTCATCAACAGCATGTACAAACCAGTCCGGGGGCAGGCACTCTTCATGGTAGGTGACAGAATGCAAATGAGGAGTTTCAGAGGCACAGTGTATTTACTGTTTTATAAGGCTTTATTGAAAGAAAATGATGACAATCAATTTTTATTAATCATTGCAATGTGTGGCTCTGTGTGTGCTGTGTGTGTGTGTGTGTGTGTGTGTGTGGCTCTGTGTGGGTGTGTGTGTCTCTGTGTGCGTGTGTGTGGCTGTGTGTGTGTGTGTGTGTGTGGCTCTGTGTGTGTGTGTGTGTGTGTGTGTGTGTGGCTCTGTGTGTGTGTGTGTGTGGCTCTGTGTGTGTGTGTGTGGCTCTGTGTTTGCGTGTGGCTCTGTGTGTGTGTGTGTGGCTCTCTCTGTGTGTGTGGGTAGGTGCAAATGCAATAGGTCTCGCATTTGTGAGAGATTAAGCTATTGGCATTGTAAATGAAAATGCCATTTATTTATCTGTTTCCAAGACCAACACATAAATAAAAATGTCATTTACAATGCCAATAGCAATTTGCAAAGGCGAGACCTTGTGTGGGTGGGTGGCTCTGTGTGTGGGTGGGTGGCTCTGTGTGTGGGTGGCTGGCTGTGTGTGGCTGGCTGTGTGTGGGTGGCGGTGTGTGGGTGGCTGTGTGTGGGTGGCTGTGTGTGGGTGGCTATGTGTGGGTGGCTCTGTGTGGGTGGCTCTGTGTGGGTGTGGGTGGCTCTGTGTGTGTGTGGGTGGCTCTGTGTATGTGTGGGTGGCTCTGTGTGTGTGTGTATGTGGGTGGCTTTGTGTATGTGTGTGTGTGTGTGGGTGGCTCTGTGTGTGGGTGGCTCTGTGTGTGTGTGGGGGGGGCTCTGTGTGTGTGTGTGTGTGTGTCTCTGTGTGTGTGTGTGGCTCTGTGTCCGCGAATACTCTCTACTACTCTCTAATGCTCACCTATTGCCATTGTAAATGACAATACCATTTATTTATGTTTAAAAAAAAAAGAAAAGAAGAGGTTCCCTTGAACAGAATTGAATTAGTAAACCACAAATAAGGTAGTGTCGAGAACGATTGCAAAATATGTATATATAAAAACACAGTTTATTGATTACACAATAGTTAAAAAAGTGGATAACTAAAAGACCACTTAACACACATTTAAAAACAAATGACAATAAAATATCTGATATTCAATATTGACCAGCAAAATTGATACATAGAGACAGAAAACAGTAAGACATTGAACTTGTACAATACTAAGTGTATATTCAAACTCAATTCCTGACACCGAAGTTATGCACACTACAATACAATGTGTCAACAAGGATATCCGAGTCATGAATTATACTGAAGATTGCGTCGACGCGTTTCGGTGGTTTTCCAAAATTCTGTCCACCTTTATCAAGACTACAATTGATATCTGTCGTAGTTCAGGGGTCAATATAATCTCCCTAAAAAAGTGGATACACAATGCATTAGAATAGATACATCATCTTTCCGTATTTTTAGGATTGTTCTAATCTGATACAGTAGATGGGTAACAATGCCAGGCTCATTACAAAAATGGAAGTCTTCCTAATACATTACGATTGATTTTGCATTTTCTAATTGAGCTTCTAAATGCCAAAAAAACACAGTCAGGTATAACCTAAATACAGAGTTCCTATACAAGAACAAAACTATTCATTTTCTAATATGCTAGAACAACCGTCTCTAACACATACATTTCTATATTTCTGAGAGTCAACTAGTCCCCTGTTTTACTTTACATATCAAATTCAAAAGACCTGAATTGCCATCTAAAAAAAAGGGGAATTTTTATTTTTGTATACCTTTTAGTTGTATTTGGCGTTGTTCTAGTTAGCATGTAAGGTTGTTATTCCTATTTAATAGACACAAAAGGTGGAAATTATGTCCTGCATGCTATGTTTTACATGACTTGTTTGGACTTGTTTGGACTTGTTCCGACGCACATTGTATGCTCTTGTTTAGTTACCTTTAGGTCCGTTTTTGAATGCTGTTAAATTTTCATCATTTTCCCGAGAGCATATGGTTAAAATAAAAAGCTGCTGGCTTCATATGTCCGTTTAAAATTTGCGTGTCTAAATCGAGTTAACAGAAACTGGCGAATACTTAATTTTAACTCTGAAAATCAACTTAACAAACCTTTGTTCTCATTTCGGAGAAATAAAACACTCCGTAATTCCCTGGTACATACCTACAAGCCACCCATGGAAACCCAACAAACATTGACTGGCAGTAGGGCAACGGGCAACCACAAATGTGGAACCTGCTCCATCTGCCCCCACTGTATTGCAGGCACCAGCCTTGATTTCAACGGGAAAACCCTGACTTCCAAAACTTTCAACAATTGCAGGAGTCAGAATGTGGTATACCTGCTAGTCTGCCCCTGTAATCTGGGTTATGTGGGGGAGACTAGCAGGGAACACCGACTCAGAGTTTTGGAGCACAAATCAGCCATTCGTACAAATAAATGTAATGCGCCATTGACAGAGCATTTTAGACAGCATAGTCACTCTTGCGATGACTTGCGGTGGTATATCTTGGAGAAGATTAGAACCACCAGACAAGGAGGAGATACCGATAAATTAAGAAAAACCCGGGAACAATGGTACTTCTGCTTTTTAAATACCATTCATAAAGGCTTAAACACCAGGGAGGACTGGACGAAATGTATCTAGTCCAACCCACATCAGTTTTAATTTAGAGCTTCGAATACTCTGACAGGCATGATGTTTTTCATTTTTAATGTGTCTGCTGCTCCATATTTGTCAGCATCAGGAAAGTGTGCCATCACGCCCCTAGTTTTTTCCACTCTACAGGGACATCGATAGGTTATAGACACCCCCCCCTCTTATATTTTTCTCGGGTGGTGTAAATAGGCATGACGTTTTTCATTTTTAATGTGTCTGCTGCTCCTTATTTGTCAGCATCAGGAAAGTGTGCCATCACGCCCCTAGTTGTTTCCACTCAACAGGGACATCGATAGTTTATAGACAACCCCCCCCCTCTCATATATTTTTCGCGGGTGGTGTAAATAATTGTGATACCCCCTGTCGGCTGCAGCCCGACAATTGTAATTAGAATCGATAGTTCGGTGCTCTTCCACAAACACTTCTAGTAGAACAAAAACACAAAGTTATGGACCCGGTCCAATGGGACTCAATTTGAAAAAAGCACAAATCTATGTACCTCGCCCAATGGGATGTAGGCATTACAAGCCAGTTCATGTAAATACCCTTGATCGAAATATCCTACTCTGATTGGCTCCCACATGGACCTATGACGCGTCAGATACGGTATTTAAACAAGGCGTTTTCCTCCGTCTGGTAGACTCTACGTAACCAGAGAAGCAGGCAGACCTTCGCGACTGAAGAGGTAAGCGGACACGGAAACAAGGAGGAATGGTTAAGGCGAGCTTTAGGATTAAGCGTAGCACTTCTAACAGCTTCGTTTGTACTTGTCCCCTTTCTCTCCATTTGTAGTGAAACAAACATTTGTTCACGCCGCAAGGACATGACGTAAGCGCCCCTGGCAAATTTTAAAGTAAAGAAAAAGTGTACTATGAGGCTTAACTAGTCGGAGCGAGTGCAGCCATCATTTAAGCACTTAAGAAACAGGTATGCCAGCCCTCCAATAAATCTAGACGACAAGCAATCAGTACCTTTCCTTTACATACAACGATCATTTGCTCACCCCTAATAGTCGCTTACTGCTTTATTTGCAGGATAACGTACCTGCAACTCGATTTAGACACGCAAATTTTAAACGGACATATAAAGCCAGCAGCTTTTTATTTTAACCATATGCTCTCGGGAAAATGATGAAAATTTAACAGCATTCAAAAATGGACCTAAAGGTAAGTAAACAAGAGCATACAATGTGCGTCGGAACAAGTCCAAACAAGTCATTTAAAACATAGCATGCAGGACATAATTTCCACCTTTTGTGTCTATTAAATAGGAATAACAACCTTACATGCTAACTAGAACAACGCCAAATACAACTAAAAGAAGAAGTGGGAATAGGAGTCAAACGTAACAGCCCCGTCTTCTCTAGAGGTATACAAAAATAAAAATTCCCCTTTTTTTTAGATGCCAATTCAGGTCTTTTGAATTTGATATGTAAAGTAAAACAGGGGACTAGTTGACTCTCAGAAATATAGAAATGTATGTGTTAGAGACGGTTGTTCTAGCATATTACAAAATGAATTGTTTTGTTCTTGTATAGGAACTCTGTATTTAGGTTATACCTGACTGTGTTTTTTGGCATTTAGAAGCTCAATTAGAAAATGCAAAATCAATCGTAATGTATTAGGAAGACTTCCATTTTTGTAATGAGCCTGGCATTGTTACCCATCTACTGTATCAGATTAGAACAATCCTAAAAATACGGAAAGATGATGTATCTATTCTAATGCATTGTGTATCCACTTTTTTAGGGAGATTATATTGACCCCTGAACTACGACAGATATCAATTGTAGTCTTGATAAAGGTGGACAGAATTTTGGAAAACCACCGAAACGCGTCGACGCAATCTTCAGTATAATTCATGACTCGGATATCCTTGTTGACACATTGTATTGTAGTGTGCATAACTTCGGTGTCAGGAATTGAGTTTGAATATACACTTAGTATTGTACAAGTTCAATGTCTTACTGTTTTCTGTCTCTATGTATCAATTTTGCTGGTCAATATTGAATATCAGATATTTTATTGTCATTTCTTTTTAAATGTGTGTTAAGTGGTCTTTTAGTTATCCACTTTTTTAACTATTGTGTAATCAATAAACTGTGTTTTGATATATATACATATTTTGCAATCGTTCTCGACACTACCTTATTTGTGGTTTACTAATTCAATTCTGTTCAAGGGAACCTCTTCTTTTCTTATTGGTTGGTTAACCCTACTTCCCTTGATTTTTGTTAAGGGGTACCTCTCTATTTTTCCCTACATAAAAAAAAAAATGTCATGAGCAATGCCAATAGCTTTACCTTTAATAATGCTGAGACCATTGCATTGTAAATGCTTGTTTTGCGTTCTTACCAGATTCTTAGTAGGAATTCTTGCCATTCATTTCTCCTACATTTGAGAATTGGTTATGCACTAATAACCAGGAACCTTTTGGTTTTCTTATCCTTGTATTTGGTTCATGTTGCTTAAAACGCTAAGGAGAAGAAGGCTTATTATTTCTATGGCATGAACACAGAACTAAGACATTCAAATTAACAAAACGCTATTGGCTGCTCAATACAAGGAAGAACATTTTGGTTTTCTTTCTCCTTTTTAAAGGCTTTTGAGTTCCCAAATTGCTCTTTTTGATTTCCTGGGGTATGTATCACAAATGCAAGAATGAATGTGTTTTTACTGTTCTGTTTGTTGGTAATTTTGTCATACCATGAGGTGAATGATTTGATGCCTTTTCTGTTTCCAGGTTTTGAAGGCATGAGGAAGTAGAATTAGTTTATGTACACTGTATGGAAGAAGTGGACTCGTTAGAATTTCCTGAGGTAAATGAGTTTCCATTCATTAGAGAGACTTTATGCGAGTAGTCATAACCTTGTTGGTCATTACTATTTTTCTTCTTTCATGTGTTATTTCTCCTTCCTTGCTGTTCCCTTCCAAATACATTTCCCCCACTTGATTACTCTAACACTCCGATATTTTAGTATACAGGATTGGGGGTATCAAGAGGTGGACCTATTGTGCGTTTAACGTATCCTGAGGAGTTCTCTCCGCGATCAGCGCACGAAGGTCTGACAACAGATCTGGGTTAAATCCATTGTTTTTTTGAACGCCAAGCCATTCCAGTTTAGACCCAGCCATATGCAAATCAGTCTTGACCCTATTCCCCATGGAAACAGTCCAGCCTGAATTGCCAGGCCAGGTCTGGGCATACACGTCCCACTCGGTGTGACAAATTAAAAAAGAACAATTGATGGGCAGAATGCTGAAAAATGTCATACATTCACCCCAGTACAGAGATCTGGGCCTAAATCAATTGTTTTTTTGCTCCCCATGCCAGTCCATCATCTGTTCTTTTTGGATTTGTCGCCCTGATAGGCTGGGTCTAAACTGGAATGGCGTTACGTGCAAAAAAACAATGGATTTAACCCAGATGTGTGACGGGGGGTGAATGTTTGATTGAATCATCATTCCGTCCATCATCTGTTGTTTTTACATTTGTCGCCCTAAGTGGGATGGGTATGCCCAGATGTGTGTCCTGTGCTCACTACACCACCATATTCAAGCTATCCTGGCCGATGAGGGGTGAAACCCCGAAACCAGTCCTATGTTGCTTCTTTCTGGTCCAGGGAGGACCTGGCCTGGCAGTTCAAGCTGGACTGTTCCCATGGGGAACAGAGTCAAGACTGATTTGCATATGGCTGGGTCTAAACTGGAATGGCGTAGCGTGCTAATAAACCAATTGATTTAACCCAGATCTGTCACGGGGGTGAATGTTCGATTGATTCAGCATTCCGTCCATCATCTGTTCTTTTTGCATTTGTCGCCCTTAGTGGGAAGGGTATGCTGAGACTTGGGTCCCGCGCTCGCTGCGCCACCAGATTCAAGGTATCCTGGCTGATGAGGGGTGAGACCCCGAAACCAGTCCTAGGATGCTTGTTTCCAGTCCAGGGAGGACCTGGCCTGGTAGTTCGGGCTCAACTGTTCCCATGGGGAACAGGTCAAGACTGATCTGCATATGGCTGGGTCTAAACTGGAATGGCAAGGGGAGCAACAAATCTATGGATTTAGGCTCAGATCTCTTTACTGGGGTGAATGTATGACATTGTTCAGCATTCTGTCCATCAATTGGTCTTTTTGGACTTGTCCCCCCGAATGGGACCAGTATGTCCAGACGTGGGTCCCGTGCTTTCCATGAAACTGGAGTCAAGCTAGCCAGGCTGGTGAGGGGTTAAACCCTGAAACAAGTTCTAGGATGCTTGTTTCCAGTCCAAGGAGGACCTGACCTGGTAGTTCGGGCTGGACTTTTCCCATGGGGCACAGGGTCAAGACTGATTTGCAAATGGGTGGGTCTAAACTGGAATGTCAAGGGGAGCAAAAAAAATGACCGATTTAGGCCCAAATCTCTGTACTGGGGTGAATGTATGACATTGATCAGCATTCTCTCGATCAACTGTTCTTTTTGCATTTGTCACCCTGAGTCGGACGGGTATGCCCAGACGTCGGTTCCTGTCCTTTCCATGCAATTGGACTCTAGCTAGCCTGGCCGATGAGGGATGAAACCCCTAACCGGTCTTAGGATGCTTGTTTCCAGTCCAGGGAGGACCTGGCCTGGCAGTTCGGGCTGGACTGTTCCCACGGGGAACAGGGTCAAGACTGATCTGCATATGGCTGGATCTAAACTGGGATGGCATGGGGGGCAAACAAACAAGGAATTTAGGCCCAGATACTGTGGTGAATATATGACATTGTTCAGCATTCTGTCCATCAATTGTTCTTTTTGCATGTGTCACCCTGAGTTGACGGGTATGGCCAGACGTGGGTCCCGTGCTTTCCATGCCACTGGAGTCATGCTAGCCAGGCTGATGAGGGGTGAAACCCAGAAAGCGGTCCAAGGATGCTTGTTTCCAGTCCAGGGAGAACCTGGCCTGGCAGTTTGGGCTGGGCTGTTCCCATGGGTAACAGGGCCAAGACTGATTTGCCAATGCTGGGTCTAAACTGGAATGGCACCGGGAGCAAACAAATGATGTATTTAGGCCCAGATCTCTGTATTGGGGTGAATGTATGATATTGTTCAGCATTCTGTCCATCAATTGTTCTTTTTGTCTGTACTTAATATGGCATCTCTGGTCACTTACAATATCCAGGAATCGACAAGGATATTGCAGGGGTATATCTGCTCATGCTGATATACCTTCACAGAAGATATAGTGCACCTTACCTTAGGGCTAAGGCCTGCTAGAGGGGTGTCTTACCTGTATCCCATGCAGTGTCTGTGGGCATGGCACACAGGGATGTGTGCCATGTCAACTCCTCAGTTTCGTCTGCATCAAAACATGCAGGCTGTAGTTGCAGTGTGCATGTGGTTGGTGAGGGGTCCCTTAAGGTGGCACAATGTGTGCTGCTGCCCTTAGGGACCCTTTTTAGTCACAGGACCCTTGGTACCATGGGTGCCTTTTACTTGGGACTTATATGTGGGCTAAAGTGGTGCAAATTGTGGAACCAAAAAGGTACAGTTTATGGAAGTTATGGAAGAAGCTCTTGCACAGGGGACCTGGTTGGCAGGGACCCTGTGCACTTCCAGTCGAAGTTACATCATTTTTCAGGCAAAAGGTGGGGGCTAACAATGTCCTAAAGAGGCACTTTCCTACAGAAGCCATTTTGATCATGAGCTAAGACAGAGAGTAAGGGCAGCAATATATTGGTTAGCACCTTTCCCTGTATTTTTTAGTGTATGTTAATCATAGAGAGTGGTCGCTTCAAAGTCCTATTAAAACTATTTAACGACCAGATTTCAGAATCACTACTAGAACCTCTGTCATTTGGGGAAGCATGAGTAAAGTTCAAGCTTGGTTATAGACCTCTTAGAACTGAGAAGGCAGTAGTCTTTTTGTACACAGAGTAAAATGTGTTTGGAAGGCCATTCCACCCTGGGTTCTGGCACCTAGTTAACTTCTCTAGCTTGCCTAGTTTCAGCCAGGGCTAGTGGTGCCTCCAGAGCAAGTCCTTGATCTTCTTATTAAATGGGGAGAGCCTCATGTCCTTAGAACTTCAATAAATGTTGCCTATATCTCACATGGTAGCGCATCCAAGGAGGTGTAGTAATGATCAAAAATGTCATTGATGTTGGTCTGTGCATAGTGCACACTCCGGTTTATCTCCTCAAAGCATCACCACTGGAAATTGGGGCACCTTGGAGGTTCAGGAGCTTGCTAACAACCTGCCACAACTCTCAGAGTTGCTTGGCTGTGAATTCCTTGTAAGCAAATCAGTCCAATCTATGTTTGATAATCTTGTACCTTTCCCTCATGCTAGTAATCTATTGCTGCTCGTAATGTCAACCCCAGAATCCCTCAGAGGAGTACACATGGCATCCTCTGCCTTGCATACTTCCCTCTCTAACAGCAATGGAGCCATAACCACTATCCTGATAAATACTCCCCAAAACATTAGCCTTAACACTTAAGATTCAGTCAGCATGCTCCCTGATGTACCTCCATTTTCCCTACAATAGTCCACATTGGCATCCCTCCCCCCTCCCCCTCCCCCTATAAAGCTACATCTCCCAGCACAGCCACCTGAAGTTTCCATGTGGGAATGCTTAAAGGCAATATACTCCAGCCAAGAGCACCCAGTGGGCTTATTATTTTGTATACGTTCTGAGCTTCAGCCACAAGTCCCATATTCAGGCGAGTTTCCGGGTCATCTGTGTTGCCACTAATCACCAATGTGCTGTCTCTTAAGCCACTGGTGACAATCAAGCCCAGTGATTCATGGAGTGCCTCCACTGCTAAGGCAGTCCTCTCAGCTTGTGCAGAGTAGCAGATGGTCTGTCAACCTTTCGTGTTTTATCCTTTGTTGCGGTCTAAATTTCAGTCTGTTCTGGGATGATCAATACATAGGGCTGCCAGAGTTTGTCAGAGCTTCAGCCTGTTTCCATACTGCTGATGTATCAGTGGAGATGTGAGATTTCCCATTGTGTAAGACTTTCAGTTCCGCTTGGAATGATAACATGCATCTCAACAAGTTCAACCCACAACGAGGGAGAGACATTAGACTTCATCATAGCGAAAACGAACACTGAATCATTAGAATCCATCACCCCATGTGACTGGACGCACCAGTACAGCATTCTCTTCTCCATCAATATTGAGGTCGCTCCAAAAAGGGGCCAACCCCCAAACACAAAACAATGGAAAAGGAATATACAAAATATTAACCCCACCACCCTAGTAAACCGATGCAACTCAGCCCTAATCCCCAAGACAGACATGGTTGACGTCCATGAACTCACAGTCTTTTACAATTCCACTATGCTTGAAATTCTTGACTCTATGGTGCCCCTCCAAGAAAAAAACGTTTCCTCAAAAAATCTCCAAACCATGGTTCAACGAGAACCTGAACTCTGATCGGCGTAAGCTAGGTAAGCTAAGATCAGCCGAGAGACTGTGGAAATCAGCACCTGATCACCTGCAGGTGCAAATCTCTAATGCCACGAAGGGAGCTAATCATCACCAGATGAGTATACTAAGGAAACTTTAACCCTTCCTCCAACAGACTGACTTAAAAATGGCGGTACAAGCCCTAGTGTTATCAAGATTGGACTACGGAAGCACCACTCTATGCGGTCTCCCCAAATACAAGCTGGCCCGGCTGAGGGTATCGCTTAACGCTGCGGCCAGATTGGTCTCAGGAACTAAAAGAAATAACCACATTTCTCCGACCTTGAAAGCACTTAACTGGCTGCCCTGTGAGGCAAGAATACACCTAAAGATTGCCTGCATGACCCATAAAGCCCTGCATAGCAATACCCCCAGTTACTTAGCACTAAAGCTAGAGTGATCGGGAGGATTGCAGACAATTGTGAAGTGTGAGGTTACTACTACTGCAACCACAATCCTTCCATAAAAAGAGACTTGGTTGCAGAGCTTTTTCAGGGATCGCACCAAAGATTTGAAACTCCCTACCTCCATTGGTACGTGGAATCTCATCCTTTACCTCCTTCAAAAAAGAAGTAAAAATGCTTCTAATGAACATCCTAAGACTAACAGTCACCTATGCTATCCATATTTAACTGTCTACCTCTTTTGTATTGAATGGCGAATACAGAATGTATGTATACTACCTCAGACTCCTAATGTTTAATAACTGTGTAGTGAAGTGCTCTGATTCCCTCGTGGATCATTCTTTGTTGACTACTAGTCACTTTTGCTATCCATATACTACTATCTACCTCTTTTGTACGGAATGGCGAATACCAAATGTTTTCATACTACATCAACCATCTAATGTTTAATAACTGTATATTATAAAGCACTCTGATACCCTCGTGGGTCATGTTCGCGCTATATAAAACTTTATGAATAAATAAAATCTGAGGTATAATTTAGGGAGTTGGTTCTTTACTTCTAGATATGTTCTCCTCTGTTGTTGCACCATTGGAGTGTAATCAGGAAAAATCAATACTTTTGCACCATCAATTGTGAATGAACCAACCAGGTCAGTCTGGAGCTTTTGTGGTGCCCTGACCCAAAGAGCCTGGCTATCTAGAATGACTAAACGGTGAACTTGGGCAATTGCTTTTCTTCACTGTGACTCCTTTTCCATGATCATGATATTTGAGAGCAACTTGAAATAATTGTTCAGGAAGCAAACTGTGCAAAAACCTTTGTTGTGTATTGTTTAATGTAACATAACAATGCTCGATCTATAACAACAAAAAGCATTATATAGGAGGCTCAAAACACCTGCTTAGTCATGCTTGCCGACCACACTGTTAACTGGAATCGAGGTTTTTGTCACAACATTGCCATGGTCTATTTCATAGCACAACTATGATTATAGTTACCTATTCACCCTCTGAAAAATGCAGTGAATAATGCCGACAGTCTCACCCATAGCACACTGCAGGGCCTCTTCAAGGAGCAGAACATGGGGAAAATTGTGCTGCCTACCCACTTTTTGATATTGCTGGGGTCATGTCACCTAGCACACTGCAAGATTATGCCTCTTTGGCGGTAGTATAACAATTTACAGATTATAGGCCTGGCGTGCCCTCCAGACAGCAGTAGTGATAATAAGGTCCTGTGTACCTGTTCAACTGAGAAGAACTTGGTCAGGCAATAGGTTGCAAGTGTTGTCCTTAGTCTCCCTTCCAAGAAACGTGCAGTGCTAAAGCGCTTAGTTCATTTGGTAATGCCCCCAATCTGAACATTGGTCCTCATAGCTTTTCCTTCTGCATCATCAACCTAGTATTCAAGGAATGAGATTCTGTCTTGCACATTCTCAAAGTGCTTCCTGAGGACTCGGATCTAGTCAGTTTTGATTTGGCTTCTGATACTGAAACTGCCACTTTCTTCTGATCCGAGTTAACCCAATGTCAAGCACAAGAGAGTTGATCTTTGCTACCAGTGCTGCATGATTATACTATAGCCACTTTCCCGCTTTGCCGCCAGTGACTCACCTGTACTCCCGGAGGGCAGAGGAGCTCCACTCAGTGCTTGGGGGGACCACAGACACTAGCCTTCTTAGCGCCGGAGAACGCGCTCAAAACAGAGATGCTGACCTGCGGCAAGCGTAGCCGCTTTCCCGTTTTGCCGCCTGTAACTCACCGTGACTCCAGGAAGGCAGAGGCGCTCCACTCAGTGCCTTGGCGGACCACAAAGACCATCATTCTAACCGCTGGAGAACGCGCTCGAAACAGAGACTCTGACCTGCAGCAAGCGTAGCCGCTTTCCCCCTTTTCCGCCTGTGACTCACCTGTACTCCCGGAGGAAAGAGGAGCTCCACTCAGTGCCTGGGGGGACCACAAAGACCAGCATTCTAAGCACCGGAGAACGTGCTCAAAACAAAGACACTGACCCGTGGTGCAGGCCGCGCCAGGGCAAAGGGTGGGCCCGTCCATGCTCATCTGAGCTCAGAAAAGGCTGCGCTCGCCCCCCCCTACCATCTTCTATCGGATTCAGGACCTAAGGTACTTTATACTCTTCCTGTATTTGTCGTCGTTTCTTTACTGGCAGTTTGATACCATGGGCAGAAGGAAGGTCCCGGTGGAGAAAACAGGGGGCGGGAAAGTAGCAACCCTCTGCGGGTTTCTATTACAGGCAGCGAGCATTCTCTCACATGAAATTGAACTGACAGAGAGACGCCTATCTATGGAACTGTAGTGTAGACCTAAACAGTATCCTGTCATGCAGAACCTACGACATTTACGGGTAACATATACTGTGGGTCTGGTGGCAGACTGACTCTGTACACCCCCACCGCATATATTAGCCTATGGGCTGCATTAGCTGGCTCGCAGTGCCACTAGAATCTCCTGTTATCAGAGAGAGTCGTTTTTGCAGCTTTAGAACACAATAACCTCAAACTCGTGGAAACAATATATTACTTTTCACCCAATCGCACGTGCTTGCTTGTTTTTGCTCTCAGAGAGATACAGAGAAGAAACAGTCGAACGTGTTTACAATAAGAATTTATTGTACAGTAGTTCTTCTCATGTAGAATAAGTGCGCGGTTACGACTAACACAGTAGCAGAGATATGGAACCAGCAGTACAGTGAATAAAAAGAAATAGTATTGTTCTACCATTTTGCAACAGTCATGAACCTATTCATGAATATAGAATGCATTTATAAAATAAAGTGCGTACTCCTAAGATGCCTGACTAGATGTACCTAAGTGTACTAAGCATATGAGTAGCTGCTAAAGAGCCTAAGCCTAAGAGCCAAGAATTCCGCTAGGCTTTAGTCAAACCCCCATACCTGAATAGTGAGAGAATGGGACTTCGTCCTGGACTTGAGCTGGACACCCCGCAAGGGATCGTCAGACCACTGTCAGCTGGAGCGATATCATGTCGGAGCTGCAGCGTCTCTGGTCAGTGTGTCGGCCTTGAAGTCTCGGTTCCTTCCTTCTTAATGATAGCAAGAGGTGCTGTATTTATACAGTCTATGTATGAGTGTCACCCATTGTTCAGTATGAGGATGATCTTGGGGATTAAAACTTTGTGCGTAGATAGGAGAGGTGAAGAATGCCCCCCAAGAGAGTGTACTCATAAATTATTCATATGTTCTAAGGATGACGTCTTAGCAATATCGATCGGGTAGAACCCACCCTCGTCATGAACTAGTTGAAAGGTTTAGTTCATAAAAGGCTGCAGCCCTTATAAGGTGTGATATCCTTCTAAGGCGTGATATCCTTCTAAGGCATTCTGTCCTTATTTGGAGTTATGTCCTTATAAGGAGCGTTCATATGAAATAACGGGAGCTGATGTAGGGAAAGTGTACGATGTTCCCTGAACCTATGTGAGGGTACCGATATGAAATATAATACCCACTCCACCTAATAATACAGATTTTTTAAATACACATTGATAAAAGTGTCAGTGCATAAAATTATCAAGCAGTCATTTAAAATGTTTCTAAAAAATTTTAAAAATCCTCTAAAACAGTTTAAAAATGAGGAAAAGTTTCTTTGGTAATGTTTAGCATTGTTGTAAAGTTCCACAAATCACAGTTCGATCACACAAGTTGAACTACTGTAAGCATACTTAGAAGGCCATGCTCTGAGATAGAGAGTGTCAATTTGAAAGAATTATTTTGAGAGAAAATGAAGGGAAAGGAAAAAGTTCCATATTCATTCCCAGCACATGGTGAGCCAGATTTAGATTAAATGTCCTGGCTGGGAGACATAACATTGTTGCTGCCTGCTATCGTAGGGGACAAACATTGTAGTACCTCGCATAGCACGTCAAGTGTGCATACATAAAACTCCTCAGTGCTGCCAACAGTTGTTGGTGAGGCAGGCGGTGCTGTATTCAATACCTCGGTGCCAAGGGTGGAGCTGAAATCCAACTCGGTCAAGGGCACCTGCGGATCCTCGAGGAATGCATTCATTAAGATGGGAATACGCTAGGGACAGAGTTGAGCATGGGACCGCAGTGGTTCCAGCCTGGAGTCTAAGTCCGCTGGCGTCTCCGTTAGAGGTGTTAGACAGATGTCTAACTCGCATTCTCCTTCGCAGAACAGGCATCGGAATATAGATACGATGCAGTCGTCGTAGACTGGTCTGAAGGTCAGGAACCAAGACACACTTAGTTCTCGAAGGCAAAGCACACATAGATGTTGTACCATGCACTCACGGTAATATCTTTCCAGGACAGCTTTCGCAATCTCACTGGCGGCTGGTCCGTCCATTGCGATCAGGTAAGCGACAAGCAGGATTCCAGCTACAGCAAGCAGTATCAGAGGTAGACCTCCAAAAATGCTTCCATACTCGTATCAGACATGTTAAAGATACTTCCCACCATTTCTACGAAATGTAGGGGGCGATTGGTGCGGATTAGTGCCTGTATCTCTGTCAAGGTCCATGCAACTTGCAATTCAAAGGTTTCTCGAGCGGAGGTTAACAGCACGGTTTGCTGCAAAAGCATGGCTTTCATTCTGCTCAAAGCATCAACCTGTATCAACAAAACATTCAGTGAAGGCCATACTAGCGCCTCCCTGGCTGTATCTGTCGGAGGAAACAATACTTGCATACAGCAAGTAACCCTGGTGTTCATAGTGACCAGATATGCAACGCCTGGAAGCATGCCACAACAACCTTGATCGCTCAGCAGCAAGTAACTCCCATTGGAAAGTAACTCGAACACTGGCAATATCAAGGCAGCTGGTGTTCCTTTCATGTGGCAAGACAGATTTGAAACTGAACCATTACAGGCTCCGTGCAAAACAATGTCTTGGCATATGAGAGAACCGCTTAAAGTGTTCTTGCAGTTGGTACCACTAAGAAACACTTCTCGATCCCCACTCTGGCATTTATATGGTAAATCCCAGGATTTCTTAATGTATTCTTTATCCAACCTTTCATATCTGCCTGCCTGCCTGCCTTTGCTCAAGGCAATAGTGAAACTGAAATTTAGTGACTGGGAGAGTGATTCAGCTGTGGATCAGCCACTCAGTTGATGGTAATTCAGCCACTGTAAATGGTAGCCTGTCCAGTTTCTCAATTTGCAGGATTGCATATTTAGCTCCCCTTTGTGCCATTTCTATCTGTGTATCAGTTAGATTATATTCTGAAAACAGAGACGTACTGTTTATAAAACGCCAAGGCGCAAACCCTGCACGCAAAGATTGTAGGGTCCAGCTCAATAACATGATAGAACGTAACTGTAATTGGCCCTGTTGTAATATAGCTAAATCCTGTTCCAGTATGTCTGTAGCAGAAGATACAATGTTGCCCAATGAATATACTCTGGAAGTCAAAGTTGTTAACCCATTATCCACTACAGCAAAAGCTTTGTCTAAGTTAATACAGTCTATTTCCCGTATTCTCTCTGCGGCTTCTTGTTGGGAAATCTTCCAGATTTCATTAGAGGCTGCATAAATGCCTGCATATATGAAAAGTTTTTGAGGTTGTTTCCTAGGTCCTAGTAAAAGGTCCCTAAGATCCATATCTTGTGAGAGTAAAGATAAGTGTTGTTTCACATCTGCAAGTGTTGAGGTTTCTAGCCATTCTAGGCACGACTTCCCAATGCTATAGGATGTCACTACCCCTGGATGTTCTCTCTGTATTCTGTTCTCTCTGTACATATTGATAATCGGGCATATGCATACTGAGTCCCTTGATGATATGTAGGAACTGTTTATGACATGTGTTTGTGTCTAAGGGCCAAACCACCCACTCCTTCCAGATTGGGTCTGATCTATTGTACTTTAGTATGTCATCAATTGTTGCCTCTTCCTTTAAAGAAAAATTCTGCCACTCCTGTGATGGTGTAGGAAATGTTTGTGTGTTCAGGTCCTTAATCTTGGCTATCCCAAGACAGGATGTCTGTTGCACAGTATCATTTAAAAAGATCATCTGCTGTGGAATGAGGCATGCTCTAAATAATGTTTCTGTACCCTGGACTTGCCAGTCTTTTGTACCCCAAATCGATTATGTGTCAATTTCATCTTTCCATAGGTTGAAACCCTGTTCGGACAATTGGGCCAAAAAGGAAGCAGAGTAATTCTGTTTAGTATTGGTTAACAAAATTTTCAGTGATGATGATGGTGCAACCTTATAATAAAATGAGGCTGGATCTGTGATGTTAAACCCTGAAAAGCATGCAAATGTTTGTACAAACATTTGTGAACTACTTTTTGTTGGTGTTGGGCAATGTTACCACTGATTGTATTCAAATACATTCCCAGGTGAAATGGATTTGTGCAGAAAATGATGACCAAAATGTTGATAACAGTACAATTTGTCAAAGTCCGACGAACCCTCTAACATTTCTGTATTAAAAAATACAGCAGTTTTTTCTAGATCAGATAACATGTTATTAACTGTTTCAGTGTCCCAATCATCAGAAAATGTACTTGAGGTAATGAAATCACTTAATGACATTTTAAATACATGATTAATTTTTTTACGTTTGGTCGGTCCGAATATGTTAAAAATCAACCTTAACCCATACAATACCTTGAGGTATAGGAACAGTTGTGATGTTCAATGATGACAAGTCTCTTTGTTCACGATGTGACAATGTGTGTGGCTTCAGGAGGATGTTGACCTTTCGGGCTGTGGAATCTTGTTGAAGATAATGTCCATTAATAAGCATGCTAAATGTCAATACTAAACCTAGCCTTAAAAGAAAAAAGATTATCCCGGAAATTACCCAGAGTTCAATCCAAGGTGATACCAGGTATGTTTTTTGAAGAAAGAAAAGAAGGTTCTTTAATTCTTGCTTCAATGGTGTTTTGGCTGGCATCATTTCCGGCTCGCTTGGATCCAGTGAAAACGTATCAAAGTTAATGAAATAGCCAGAAGCTGTTCGATCAATTATTTGAATGGCATCAGGATTGGTTGAAATGTTATTTTCCTCTCGATGAGGCATGTTGATGTAGGCACTGTGTTAGGTCTAATTGCAACTTGTGAATTATTCAGATTTTCATCTTAAATTTGAATGTTCAGTTCAAGGGAAACAAGTTCCATAGCACTGTTGCTTAGTTAGTCCTTCATTCCGTACAGGTGGCTCTTCAAACATGATGAGTCTTTCTGTTTGAACTTCTTGGATTGTAGCTAGAGGAGGACGTCTGCTACATCGGAGTCTACTGGGCCTACTGTTTAGTATCAGCCATATAGTGTGGTTTGATTAGGTCAATTGAGACAAATCTTTTCTCCTTTTTTCCGGCAAGAGGCAGTAGCAGCACAGTTCTTGTTCTGTATACTGCAAGGACTGGTACAGGTTTTCTGTAAGACGGTCCAAATTCCTTTTTGTCCGCAATTTTCTCTCTGCCCAGATCCCCGACTTTGGGATCCAGACAGGTCTTGCTGTGACTACCTTGACTTCTTCAGTGGCGGTCTGCTTTAGATGGACATTGCTTTGTTTTTGTCCTGGATTCATTCAGATCCTGTAAAACAGCCAAACGATCATGGCTATCAAATGGTTTTTCGTCCATCACTGTGCCTTCACATTCAAGATCAGGTACCCACATTCGTGTCCCAAAGAGGACCTCATATGGAGTGTCTCCCCCTAGAGAGTTTCTTGGCGGATTATTTAATACCCACTGAACCCCGTAAAGGTGTGTGACCCAACTACCGCCCTTGCCCAATACCCTAGCTGTTAAAGACTGCTTTAAGTCCCGTTTTTTTCTCTCCACAACACAATTTCCCTCAGGATGATAAAGAGATGAGAACCGCAATGCTACGCCCATTCCTTCCATGGCCTCTTTGTAAGCCAGAGAGCTAAATGCAGGGCCGTGGTCAGAGTGTAACATGTGACATGCGTATGTACCGATGAAGACTCGCAAATCTCATATAACAGTTTGAGCGTCCGCAGAACGCTGGGGCCTAACCCATAGAAATCCTGAGCAGGAATCTACTGCTACCATGATGTACCTGTATGCCCCGTCCGTTTGTAAGGAGCCACAGTGGTCCAAGTAGACACATACGAGAGGTTAGTCTGATTTTAGTAATGGCGTCTGTGCCGGGTGTACAACGGTGGAGCCTTTCATCTGCTGGTAGATGTTGCATTTCAAGACATAGTCCTTAGTTTGCTTAGTTAAGCCTGGCCACCAATAGCGTTGTTTTAGTAAAGAAAAAGTCGCATTTATGCCTGTGTGCGCAGAGCCCAAACCCTCGTGTGTAGCTAGTATTAAACCTTGCCTGTGATCCATACTTGGTATTACTCTATCCCTCACTCCAGGAATCTGAGCATATAGAATGTTTTGTGCATCTAACTTGTAGGAGTATTTGAGTGGAAATTTTTTAGGTACTCCTCTGCTGCCTTGTCGGGATGAAATGACAGCTACCATTATTCCTCCGTCTATCCTCGTTTTTGAACGAGTCAGCGCAGCTACAGAAGCTGTGCGAACAGCCCCTTTTGCGGCTTCATCAGCCAATTAATTCCCTTCAATGTGCACGCCATCACATTGATGACTCAGTGTATAAATCACGTGAGTCCTTGGTAGTTCGGATTTCAATACTGCTACCTGTTCCCATATCATTTTGTGCTTTATTGTGCCACCTTTTGCATCTTTAAACCCGTTCTGCTCCCAATGTTGTAAGTACTCATTGTACGACTGTACACAGTAAAAGGAATCACACACTATTAGTGTGGGGAATTCATGATCCGTATTTACAAGTGCCAGTATCAGGGCTTTTAATTCTGCCAACTGAACCGTGCAGTCGCCTAGAGATTGCGTTTTTGTGCAACTAAGATGGAACTTGCCGTCATGCATGTGACCTTTTACGATTGCACACGCTGAAAGATATTGTTGCGTACTCCCTATGGACGGTTGCACAGATCCTTCAGTGTATATAATATATTCATAGTGTTCAAGAGGCAAGATTTCATTTGGTAGAGGAAATTCTTGTTCATATTGCAGGAATGCCTGTGTTTTTAAACTGGGATCAAATCTGTATTCAACATCTGTTGCAGTTAGAGAATTTGCCCATTGTATCCACCTGGGATATAACACTTTCGCATTTGGGATGCTGGCCTTTGTAACAGCTTCTAAAGATGGTACTGGAGTTACAACAATAATGTGTTTCCCCTGAGCCAGTGCTCTTTCTCTCGCTACCTCTGTCTGAACTGCTGTTAGGATTAATTCTCTGTTGAAGAGAAATGCATTTCTGCATTTGTGTACAGGTTTGATTTATATGCGATTGGTACTGTTTCTCCTTCATTAAAGGTTAAATAAGTGTACCCGCATTGACCCACTATGATTCGGATCACTAAGTGGCATACGTTTACGCGTGTTTGTAAGTGTTTGGAAGCAATCATGTCTTCCTGGACTAAACAAAGAATATTAGTATGTTCTTGTGTCCAATTTTTGACCGAAAAGTCAGGTTTTATTAAGTCATAGAAAGGTTTTACCCTTTGTGCCTAATCTAAAATGTATGTCCTGCCGAAACTTAGGAATCCAAGTATTGATTGTAAATTTTTTAAAGATTTTGGAGGTTGGAGCAGCGCACACTTTTCTAAAAAGTTAGCTGCCAGACATTTGCCTTCACTTGACAGCTCATATCCCAAAAATAGGACATTGAGGTGGGCGATTTTCGACTTTTTAAAGTTGAACTTGTAGCCCTCAGCGGCAAATCCCATAATAATGGTGCTTACCATGGTCAAGTGCCTCATCAAGTCGTCGTCTGTCAGATAAATATCATCCACATAGGACAAAGCTTCTTCATCAAATTTGTGAAGTAACACTGTTATTCTTGCTGAAAATACACCTGGGCTGTTTTTGTACCCTTGTGCTAGACTGAGATTCCAACGCACTGAAGGCGGTCGGATACCTGCTTTCAGGCGCTATATTTTGGCAGAAAAATCCGTTTGAGATATCAAGAGAGGTTTTGTATTTTTTGCGCACAATGTTATTTATTAATGCGGCACTATGTGCATTTTGGACAGCAAATATCTTTGTGCATGAGTGTAAATGTCTGTAGTCTAGAACTAGACGATATGTATTGTCTGGTTTAGCAACAGGAAACAAAGGATTGTTCATTGGAGAGGTACATTTTTCACTTACCCATTGGTATTCAAGTTGATCTAGGATCTCCCTGACCTGTTTTTTAGCTTCTTGCTTTATAGGATATTGCCTCTGAGCATTAGGTGAAACTTTTAACAGGATCATGTGGTATGTTGAGTTCTCATCCCACCCTGCGTGATTTTTGTACAGTGCTGGAGCTTGGACTACTGCCCAATCCTGTTCATAAGCATGTTTTAAGTGAATGGGAACATAGTTGGAAAATGCCGGAAAAATTATACTTTCCCCCCCTGGGTCACTCCATAACGAATGCAGGCAGCCAATCTTGTTCTGCTAACAGGATGTCATACCAGATGATAAGTTCTTCCAAAAAAGAGCTTTTAATTTCCTGGGCTTGTCTCCCTCCAACCGTAGTGTTACTTCATATAACCTATGTGGGACGCTCATCCTGGTGTCTGGTGTTTCCACTGTGATGTAATCATTTAACTCCGCTGTCACCAGAAATTCCTTCAAGTCCAGGCGAGCTATTGTTACTTCTGCCGTGCTGTCTAGCATCGTTAGAGCCCATTCCTCGTTCAGAAGTTGTGTCCTCAGAAGTCTGGGCATGTCTGATTTTCAGACCAACTTTCTTTTTCTTAAATTGAGGTTTTAGATTTTGCTTATCTCCTTTTTTAGAAGTAATGTCTTGAGCGCGTTGCTTGTCTCCGGACTGTGTGTGGTCCTCTCTGTGTTCTGACCGTCCTTCTCTTTTGGGGCCTTTCTTCGAGCCCTGAAAGCAACTAGAGGAATGTGTGTATCAGTATCCTGATACCTGTCAGGTTTTCTAATATTATCCCTATTCCTGAGGTTATACCTCTTTTCAGAGGGCTCCTGTTGAGGAGGCCTACCTCGGGACTGAGATCTCTTATCTTTAGAGTTTTCTTTTTTTATCCCCACATTTTTTTAGATGAAGTAGGTGTTTGTTTAACAGTGTCCTTCTCAGGACTGCTGTGTAGTTGAGGTTTTAATGCTTTCCCCCCAAACTATCCCTGCCTAGTTCTACGTATGCAGTTTCAATTATTTGGGTAGTTCAGCCTCTTGAATTAACAGGCCGACCTCCCTTAGGCGTTGGCGGATAGCCACCGATGCTGCTTCCCCTTTTATGTTAGCTAGTATTATGGCTGATACCTGGTCGTAGTCATTTAATAACTTCATCCCTAAGTTTAGGGCAGGTTCTTCTCCATAGTCGATTTGTATTTGTCTTAATACATCTGGTATTACTGCTATTGAAGGAATACCATGAATTCTGGTATATATGGCAGCAGAGACTGTACCCCAAGAGGTGCAATCCCCTAACTGTGGTGTTATCCCCATGGGCAAGCAGATTGTTAACATTCTGTGTTTTTCAAATGGTGTTGTATTTGGAAAAACCGCTTCTAACTGGGTTATTTTTTGTGCTACCCAGAAAGGAATTTTTTCACGTTTTGTGGGCACTTTGCCCATTACCGCGTGTAATGTTTGTGGAGTAATTTTAGTACCTGAGCTCTGTGTAGGAGCTGCAGTAGTTGTAGTTACTGTAGGTTGGACTGCAAGTTTCCTTAAGACAAAATGTGTCATATTTCTGTCGAGTTTTATCAACTCTGTGAGTAGAACAAGTAATTTATCGCCTGGCATTGTGTCAATGTCTGGATGTGATCCATAGGTCGCTAATATCGTCCATGTTGCTCCTGGTCTTCCTAAAGGAACAAGCCTTGCTCTTGTTCTTATGTGGGGTAGGGCGCCATTAAACCAGTAAATATGTTCCTGGAAAGTAAGAGGAATCTTAGTCTCCTCAAACGGAGTGTAAGCCGTTCGAACTTCTTCATGTGTGTAATAATGAAAAGTTTTTGTTATAGCATTTGCTTCAGGGAATGTAACCCATGAGTAGAATACCTCTGTTTTGAAATCTTCGCGTGCCTCTATCACAAATATTACTACACATCCTCTGGGTGGTAACCCATGTTTGAGTAGTTTGACTGTAAGAGTTTGTCTTACTTTGGGTGCAATATATATTGCATCTGCATCTGCATCTGCCTCACCAGACCTATTAAGTCCCTGGGCTAGATGGTTTAAATCTCCCTCTTGTTCAACCATTGTGTTTTAGAACACAGGCTAACTTTCCAAGGAAGTTTATGAAAGTGTTAGACCTGTCAGCCTTTGGGTGGTCCCTCCTGTCATTATTTATTTTGTCCCCTTTTTGCCCCTCATAACCTTCATTTTTTTTTATGTCCACTGGGAATTTTTCAGGTGCTGACCAGGGGGTTAGGTGCTCCTTGACCCCATGGTTCCTCTCAGACCCAGGAATCCCTCCTTTTCTGAGGTAAAGCCTAGATGCCTAAAATGGTGGACAGTAACTGCCATAACGGTCACCTCAGGAGAAGGACCCATAGGTTAGAATAGGGACATTCCAGAACCTTCTGGACCCTGCTGGACCTTTTGAGGGGAGCCTATATAAGGCGGAATGTTAGGCGGCCATTCTAGAAGTGACCAGTGAGAGCACAGAGTGGAACTGGTGAGGAGAGAGGCGACTCTGAGAAGGAGGACAGCGCATTACAAGGAGTGGGATCGACCTGTGGGCTGGCTGATCTCCTGTACTGACCTGACCCCTCTTGGGTTGACCAAACCCTGCCATAGCAGTCCACATCTAAATTTCTCAAAAGACCCCCGTGTTATTCCAAATGCCCTGGGGACCCCGTACTGAGTTGCTACTGAGGAGCTGAAGAAACCTAGCTCCGAGGGGTCATCCCTAGAAACCGCAGAACTTGACTCGCCCCTTGTCTTGCTTGCGGGGAGTTATCCGGCCCATTTATCAAGGACTCACCGCGTGTGGGTCTTGCGGGGCCAGCTGTCGTCCCTGTGGGGCAGAGGCGCCCTATCCGGCGCGGATTCCTTCTGTGTGCTGGCGGAAGCAGGACCCGGCAGAGGCTCTGCGACTTCTGGAGGAAGTCTGAGGGGCGTCAGAAGAGGCGGACCAGCGTCGAAGGAGGCCGGACGTAGCCGGGGAACTTCCTGCGTGTGGAGACGGCGAGGAGCGAGCAGCCTGTGAAGAAACGCCGTGAGTAGTGCGGCGGGGGCTGTCACTTGCGCAGGCCCAGAAGCGCGGTTCTCAGAGGAGTGTACCGCGCGGCAGTGTCTGGCTTCTGCGCAGGATCTGGGGGTGAGATGGCCCGACCAGTGACGGAGGCGCACAGGGAAGAGGAGTGTCAGGAGGCGCTGTTGTGTTTCCGGGCGCTAGTGACAGCCTGAGATTGTCCGGACATCGAACTCCCCATAAGTAAGCTGAGGGCTCTTGACTGGAGGGAGGTGAGGAGCGAGACTGGGACTGCAGCGGGACAGCGGTTTTAGCCGTGAACTCTCACCCAGGCTACAGAACAGTCCCCAATTGATGGGCGGTGGCATTAACATTACCCCATAAGATCGGGTCCTCCTGTCTTCAGAGTCTACCTGTTTAAACAAGGTTAAATGCGTAAGATGGTTTAATTGTCCTTTACTAGAAACCCCAGAACCAGGGCTGAACTGGGGATAAGAAAGTGTGTGGGGCTGCATTTGACACGGGGCAATCAGTGCCCGTTAGGAGTCAAGGTGATTCTTCTAGCCTAATGTGGGGTTGGAGCAAGTCAGGATAGCTTTTATTAAATGAATTAACATCCTGTCTGTCTTCACTCAGACCCCCAGCTGAACGCACCGAGACATAAGGGTGCCATTATTGGAACTGTGCTGAGAGCCTGTGCAACCTGTTGGTAATGTCCATGAGACCTCAGGGGTAATGTACAGCCCTGCTTTATTGTAAAGAAGCTTGACAATTGCTGATACCTGATCTAAGTTTGTAGAGTATATGTACTGCTGGCTTGAGATACTGAATTTATCGCTCAGTTCCCTCCATTTAGGAAAAGAGAAGAAAGTTATGTTAATGTTCTATCGAAATTTGGCACAAACTAATAATTGAATGTGAAGATATTTAATGTACTGTCGCTGAAATCTGCCGTAATCTAACAAAGAGTTTTTATAAAGCAGAACGTATTTTTCTAAAACTGGTGTAGTGTTATTTTTCAATGGATGAACGCTGAGTTACTAAGGGGTGTGGCGCAAGCTTTGCACTTTGGCCTCTAGGAATTGACTGTCTTACACTGGGCCAGGCTACCCTATGTGATCTAGAAACCTTAGGTCCAACAGAAAGGTTTTATGCACAATTTTGGGAATTTTCCTTTCAAGCTTGATTAACCAATAGCCAATACATAGGATAGCTCTCCTACACAGCTGTGGCGGAGTTTTTACCCACCTACTCCAGACGTCTCTGGGTTTTGTAAGTAGGGTCCCTGAGAATAAGCACGACTCAGCTACTCACATTCTACTGTTTGAGTAAGTGCGCCATGTCTATGCCATGTTGGGCAATATTAGACCACGTTGGGCGCCATATAGTGTAGTCTCAAAAAGTACCCTGTCAAGCAAGACCTATGACGTTTACGGATAATATATACTGTGGGTCTGGTGGCAGACCGACTCTATACACCCCCGCCGCATATATTAGCCTATGGGCTGCATTAGCTAGCTCAGAGTGCTACTAGAATCTCCTGTTATCAGAGAGATTAGTTTTTGCATCTTTAGAACACAATAACCTCAGACTCGTGGAAACAATATATTACTTTTCACCCTATCGCTCGTGCTTGCTTGTTTTTGCTCTCAACGAGATAACGAGAAGAAACAGTCGAACGTGTTTACAATAAGAATTTATTGTACAGTAGTTCTTCTCATGTAGAATAAGTAACACAGTAGCACAGTAGCAGAGATATAGAACCAGCAGTACAGTGAATAAGAAGAAATAGTATTGTTTTACCATTTTGCAACAGTCATGAACCTATACATGAATATAGAATGCATTTATAAAATAAAGTGCATACTCCTAAGATGCCTGACTAGATGTACTAGTGTATCTAGCATGTGAGTAGGTGCTAATGAGCCTAATCCTAAGAGCCAAGAATCCTGCTAGGCTTTAACCAAACCCCCATACCTGAATAGTGAGAGTGTGGGACTTCGTCCTGGACTTGAGCTGGACACCCCGCAAGGGATCGTCACACCACTGTCAGCTGGAGCGATGTCATGTCGGAGCTGCAGCGTCTCTGGTCAGTGTGTCGACCTTGAATTCTCGGTTCCCTCCTGCTTACTGATAGCAAGAGGTGCTGTATTTATACAGTCTATGTACGAGTGTCACCCATTGTTCAGTATGAGAATGACGTTGGGGATTAAACCTTTGTGCGTAGATAGGAGAGGTGAAGCATGCTTCCCTGGAGAGTGTACTCATAAATGATTCAAATGTGCTAAGGATGATGTCTCAGCAATATCGATCGGGCAGAACCCGCCCTCATCATGAATTAGGTGAAAGGTTTAGTCCATAAAAGGCTGCAGACCTTATAAGGCGTGATGTCCTTGTAAGGCATTCTGTCCTTATTTGGAGTTATGTCCTTATAAGGCGCGTTCATATGAAATAACGGAGCTGATGTAGGGAAAGTGAACGATGTTCCCTGAACCTATATTAGGGTACTGATATGAAATATAACAGAACCACTTCTCTTTTCTAATACATCACCACCAGGGACCACCTCAATAAATACCTCACACAATTTACTAACTCAAGAGGCCCTACCAGATGATCTCCCAGCTGGTCAACAGGAGCCCACACTTGCTACTCAACACTCCACTTCCTTTGACGGGAGAAATGATGACCTATTACACCTTACTAACTTTGTAACTGTCCCCCCAGCAAAGCGCAGTAGGGGTACTGGGGCTGACAAGCCGAAACCACCTAAAGACTCTCGTAATTCCACTACCTCTAACCGTGATCGCTCCACCCTGCAAACCAGTCTTTAACAAAACTTTTTTGGATGAAGTAACTAAATTTATGTCCACCTGACTTGAGCCCATTATGTTGAAGTTAACTAAAATCGAAGAAAGATTAGCTGGTTTAGAGGCCCAAAAAACATCAGCCCCGTTACTAAATGCCACACTCTCTGTTGACATACCTTCGGTGGCCACGAAGAAGCCCGATTCCGCTGCGCCCGTTGTTCATGGCGTAAATGCTTTTTTGTCCCGGGGCTTGAAAACACAGCTTCCTGCACGGGATGATTTGGGCCCCCCTCCCCACGCTCAAGTAGATGAACACCTGAAGGCCTGACCTACAATCCCCTTAGCCAGAAGGGACCATAACTACCAAGCACCGCGAGGACTGGGAGAATTAAATTCGGGTTCCTACCCAGTAGGAATTCAAGGCCCATACGTAGCATCAGGGGCAAATTACTCACATCAAGTCCTCCATCTCCCACCGGCATCTTCACCCCTTGTGCTGGTCCTGGTGAATGTTCCTCCTCTGCGGTACCAGCAGTACGAATCTACTACCCAGCTAATGGACATATGCCTCCACTGGCTATCAAATCAACTCACGGACTGGAGCACGGGAAGCCATCGGCTAGCAAATCCGATCATTAAGGCAAGGAGAGGGGACTGTGTGGTGATACATTTTAATGGACCATTCTTTGTTACATCACTTCTTGATAATCTTTACAGAACACCCTTCAGAAGTACCCAGATCACCCCTTTAGAACTGGAGTTCTTCTATAAGCAGGGTCCTCCTCGAGGCCTCACTGAGAGGGGTGGCCGTGGGCCAACTATAAATATGCCACGACACCCGAATTATGCGACTACTGCCCCGGGTGACGGGCTACATAATAGATTTACTCCCCCTCTCAGACCTGGAAGCTGGTGATTGACCATCAACAACACTTCCTCTCCAGTTACCTCGCTAGCTAATTTCGCCTCTGGAGTACAGGTGCCCTCAACACCCCTGCAAACAACGGGATCTGTGGTTAGAAACAGATCAGTCGGCATCATGGAATGTGGCAGGGATCGCCGCTAAAGCTGGAAACCCTGAGTGGCAGAGTTATTGATCCAGGTTGGACATTATCTGTCTCCAGAAAACATGGGCGAAGGACCCGCCATTCTTTGGAGGGTACAGTACATTTCACACCCCAGCGACACCTTCAGTGTCAGGTAGGGCCAAAGGGGGGTCTATTAACCCTCATATCCAACACCTTAGCTCTTCAAGTAAAATTGGTAGGCGCCCACAATAACCACTCCCAAATTTTTAAATTGAAGCCCACAATTGATGACCCCTGGTTCTTAATTAATTTCTACAACAACGAATTCGGGGGAAACATGAAACAAGTGGCAGATGACTTAAATAAGGAGCTTGGCTCACTCGACTCATGTCCTCATAAGGGCCCATTTTGTTTAATCTGAATGGGGGATTTTAACACACATTTGTCTAAGCACAATGAGGTGAGGGTGTGTGGGCTGGATGATTCCCAGGGAAACCCCCTCCTCCATTTTACACACAGTAATTATAGTGACACCCTTAATATCTTACTTTATTCGATGTGCCTGAGCATAATTAACAACTCAAAGACTGGCCTGATAGAGAAAACATTCAGGAGGAACAACTGCAAATCCACAATTGATTTTGTCCTAGTTTCCACAGCACCACGAGATAGAGCGGAACATTCAGCTAATCTGTTTACATCATATAGTGACCACGCAATCTTTATACATCCATATTAGTCTTCCCCCAAAAATTTAAAGATTCCAACAGTTAATGGGCGACATTGCACTATCCAGGAATAACGGATACCAATTAAAGTGGGCACAGGTCATGAGGCAGAATCTGGCCCCCGCAATAATAGCCCAAGTAAGGGACAATATTTAAACTGTCTGGCTGAGGAGTCCTCCCCCCTCTACTAGTCACTCAGTTTACAACCCTACTATCCTAATTAAAAGTCGCACTTACTCGACATAAGCCAGCAACCGATTTTCAAATGCCCGTGCTGGTTTAATACATCTTGCTCTCTAGCAAAGAGATCCCTTGTTACTGCTTTAAAATCCCAGCCCTGAGATGTGGCATTGGTTAGAACACTAAGGTATGAGTACAAACAGACCAGAAATATTTGAGTAAGAGAGATCAGGGAAAAGGCCTGGGAGGATTTCAAAGAAGCTGCCAACTCGGGTAATGGTAGGGAGTTCTGGAAAGTGATAAATGCCCCTTATTTTAAAGACACAAAAGATCCATCCCTGGACACGCATGTAGAGGAAGAGGCATGGATAGAGCACTATGAAGGTATCTTTGGGCCAAAATCGATCAGGGAGCCCCCTTTTCCTGCCCCATCGTTCCTCCTTCCTAGAACACTGACATTTACGTTACATGAAGACAGAATAGGGTTTGCACCCCGGGAAAGGCCCCGGGACCAGACAGGATCCCAATTGATCTCTTTCAGGCCAACTATGATGTCTGGGTCCCCTATTGACAAATGTCTTCAACAGCATAGCGGTAGAGCCCCCCCCATCCTGGAAACACATTGTCATAGTCTCAATTTTCAAGAAGGGAGACAGGGGTAGCCCGAAAAATTATAGACCTATCTCCTTTCTTGACACAACTTCAAAATGAATGGGCCGGCTGTTATTAGTCAGGCTGGAGGATTGGGCACTGGAACGAAACATTTTAATGCAGGCACAGTACGGGTTCCAGAAAGGGAAGGGGACAGTGGACCGATGTCTCAACCTCACGCTCTGCATAGATAAATATACAAAGGCTAAAGGAGGTAAGCTATACATGGCCTTTATGAACCTGTCAGCCGCCTTCGACTGTGTGTCCTATCAGAAACTATGGCTGATTATGGAGGAAATGGGGATAGATCCTCGGTCATCTGTTTCATACGCCAGTTGTATGCAAATGCCACCGCCTCCGTGAGGTATGGCGCAAACGGGGCGTGTACGCGTTAGTTAAAAATCGAGAAAGGGATCAGGCAGGGATGTGTCCTCTCCCCGTTTCTGTTTTCCATCTATACTAACGGGGTGGAGGCAGTCCTGTCTGGCTGAACCCCAGACGTGCCTATATTCAACAACCTCCGCCTTCCTATCCTGGCCTATGCCGATGATGCAGTTTTAATTGCCAGAACAGGGGAAGCCCTCCAGAGCCTCATAATAACATATGCCTCATTTATGGATTCCCTAGACCTTCGAGTTAATGAAACCAAATCCTTTGTCATCGTAGCTGGAGCTCCTAGAGGGGTAAAACCTCCTCACTTCCAACTGGCCTCTAAGGAAATTGAAGTGGTTGACTCTTCCGCATACCTGGGAGTTTTGTTCGACAGTAAACAACCTTGGTCGAACCTGGTGGCAGCAAGAGTCCTGGGTATGGAAAGAAGCCTACAAGTTATAAAAGGTTTCACTAAGAAGCAGGGAGCCAGCCCTCTGGACACGATTAAAAACATCTACCAAACCAAAACAAAGGCGGCTGCAATTTATGGGGCGGGCGTCTGGGGGATGGCCCAGATCGATCAACTTCAGAGAAAGGAAGACACCTTTTTCAAGGTTAGGGTCTCATTACCATCTTCAGCCTCCAATTATATTTTACACCTTGAATTTGGCCTTCCCTACTTGTCCTATTCTATCAGACTTGCGCCGATCCTGCTGTGGCATTCTATTTGGCGGAGGTCGACAGTTAATTTAACCCAATGTATAATTGGTGATTGTATGAAGCTGGATGGCCCCAGTAGGATCGGTTGGCTCGGATATGTGGAAGCAGAACTCTCCGCTATCAGGCAAGTAGACCTGTATAGAGACCCTGCTTCCTGCAGAAAGGTCCCTAAACAGAAAATAATCGAGCTATTTATGCAGAGGGCCAGCTATGCTCTTTGTAAACCATGTTTTTATTGTCATTTAAAGTTTACAATAACAGATTGCATTAGGATACAGTTGGTTGGATTGCAATTCTCTCAGTTTACATCATGGTACAGTGCTATTCATACAATAGTTAGTCAGTTATCTTGGCAACAGTAAGGCTTGATGCTAAGTGATTGCCATATAGAACTGGGATGCGAAACTGGGGGGGGGGGGGTGTTCATGGAATTCTGGGTAGCATGTATACCACACTAGTTGGTACATCTGTGCGCTACTAGAGATAAGGGGAAACATATAGTTGGTCGCGGTCCGACATCTGGCCTTCGGGTGTGGAGTAGTGTATGGTGCTAAACACCAGTGATTCTACGTGTACGCTGCGGGAGGAGATCCGGGGTGTGTATTTGCGGACTGAGTTGGTAATTGTGAGGTCATTGATATGTGTGTGTCGCAATCTGGGTTATCACGGGCGGTGACTGTTTGAATTGGTGCAGCAATAGGGCCCACTCCATGGAAATGGGAAGCTTACATATCCCTTTCACCTCTTCCTCTCGTAGTGTTTCTTCCTCTGCTGCTGCCCATTTGTGTACCGCTCCCACCCATATCGCGATCGGAAGGCCTGTGGGGGGTCGCCAGTGCATGGCTGTGCTCCGTTTAACTAGTAAAAGGGCCAGTGAGATAAACCTAATGGCCACTTTGTGTTGCTTCTGTTTCCGAAAGATACCCAGTGCACAGGCTTCCCAGGTGGTCAGGTGTGTAAGCCCGGTGAGCTCTCCGAGTGATTTGTGAATGTTTTGCCAGTATGATTGTATGGTAGGGCAGCACCAGAACATATGATAAAAACCTGCTTCCTGTGAGTGGCATCTAGGGCAGAGGAAGTGGGTGTCAGGATAAAATCTTTGGAGGCGGGCTGGCGTCAGATATGCCTTATGTAGAATATAGAATTGTATATTTTTAAAGGGTGCGTTTCTAGACACCTTCTTGGGGTATTCGAGAGCCCTCTCCCATTCTTTCTCATGTAAGGGGTGCCCTAATTCTTCCTCCCAAGTGGTCCGCAGGTTCTCTAGGGGTCTGTTCGTAAGTTCCCGTATGGCTTTATAAAGCCATGTGGTTAGATGTCATCCCACTTCCATATATAAGATTGTATTGGGCTCTCCTGTCGAAAGGTCGTGATACAGTCGGTAACTTTCGAGTAGATGGTGATGAAGTAGAAACTGGCCAGGGGGGAGATCGTAGTCGTCTATAAGTCGTTGGAATGGTCTTAGCTGTCCGTCCTCGAATAGCGACTCTGCTTCGGTTATACCACAGTCCGTCATTGTGTGGAGCATGTTAGGTGCCTAATAGTGTTCGTGTTTGGGCCATCTGACCAACTGTAGCAAAGGAGAGGATGGGGGTTTCCCTGGTGACATACGGTGTATCCTTTACATGCACTTGTGCGCCTCTGCTACTTGTAGGGGATATGTCTGTCCCGGTTTAGTGCCTGGTACTAATAGGTGGCGGAGTTCTGGGATGGGCACCCGACCGGCTGTGGTGTATGTTTCACCTATGTGTCTGCCTGCCGTCCAGTAGGATAACCACTGCAGTTGTGCCGCAAGGAAATAGGATTTGAAGGACGGGGCACCTAGTCCTCCTTGCATGGTGGGTAGTTTTAGTTTCACCAATGCTATCCTATGTCTGCTTGTTCCCCATATTAGCAAACTGAGGAGTGAGTCTAAGTTTCTGAAAAAGGTTCTGGGCGGGATTATCGGCAGATTTGTGAAATGGTACAGCAACCGCGGGACTATTATCATTTTGACTAGAGCCACCCGGCGGATCGGGGCTAATGGGAGGTTCCACCCACTGATCTGATACCGGCCAATGTCCGACGGTGATTGCCTTCAAATATGTCGGCTGGGGAATGGTAGAGTCGGATCCCGAGGTATCGGGGGACCTCTGCATTAGGCCACTGTCTGGTCACCCAGCCAAATTTCCCGGGCGGAAGGTTCGGGTGTAATGGGTATATTGTGGATTTATCCCAAGCCCGGAGGCGTCAGCAAACTCTGTCAGTGTTGCCCAAATGGGTGTGAGATCCACAGTGATGTCTCAAATATATAGGAGACGCTCATCGGCATACATGGAGACACTGTGTATGGTGTCTGCTATGGGAATGCCCCAGTGTTCCCACTCTTGGCGCAACCGTATAGCTAGGGGTTCTACAGCGAGGGCAAAGAGTAGAGGCGATAGTGGGCAGCCCTGCCTCGTGCCTCTCTGTACCGCAAATTCTGATGCGATGTACCACCCGATGCGAATACGCGAGGTGAGTTTGGTGTATAAAAGTTGTGTGTACGCCGTGAGGATGGGACCGAGTCCTGCTCGTTGTAGGACCGAAAAAAGAAACTGCTGTGTGAGGGTATCGAAGGCCTTCTCAAGGTCTAGGATAAGGTAGGCTGTCCGGGAATATGTGTCACCGACTTGATCTTGAACATGGAATAGTCGAAGTGTATTCTGGGATGTGTTCCTGCCTGGGACGAATCCGCATTGGTCTGAGTGAACTAGGGGTTGTATGATTTGTGAGTATCTGTCCGCTAATATCTTTCCCAGAATCTTACAGTTGGCGGACAGAAACGTGATGGGACAATAGGAGGCCATCTGTTGGGGATCGCGGTTTGGTTTCAGGAAGGTCACGATAACGGATTCCCGAAGGGATCTCGGCAATTCTCCTTTTTCCAATGCGATCACAAACATCGCCACCAATCGAGGGACCAATAAGGGGGAGAAGGTGGTGTAATATTCTTCGGGGAACCCGTCTATCTCTGTATCTAATGCTGTTCTGTCTGCCTTTGTAATTTTGGGGATTGTCAGGGGGTCGATAAATTGGTCAAGTATGCACTGCTCGGTCGGTGCTGGGCTATGGTAAACCTCCATGTAGTAATGATGGAACGCCAAGAGGATCTCATCTTGGGACCGCACTAGGTTTCTGAGGGGGCATATTACTTCTGTTATGGGCCTCACATCAGTGTCCTGTTTGGCTAACCATGCCAATAATGTGCCAGTTTTATCCTGCTCCTTATGCATCCAGGTGGCATATGCCCTAAAACTGTACCAACGGAGGTCGACGCAGGCCGCTTGATATTCTGTCTTAGCTTTGCCCACTTGTGTCGCCGCTTCATCAGAAGCATCGTCTCGTAGCGGTGGCGAGTTGCTTTTCAGCTTTGGTGAGTGCCTGTTCTAGTGGCCGTTTTACCCCAGCTACTTATTTACTACCTTCTCCCCGAGCCACTACTTTGAATGTGTCCCACTCCACTAATGTTGAGGACGCCGTCCCTGTGTTATTGTCGAAGTAGTCCGGGATACTTTGTCCCTGTTCGTGCTTGAAGGCTTGATCTGTTAGGCAGTCCCATGGTAGTCGCCATGTGGGGACTGGGGGGTGTGGGGGTCTCCAGTTTAGTCACAGCATATGGGCGTCATGGTCAGAGATAATCCTACCCAAGTAGTCTGTGTGTTGGACCCTGGGCTGGACCGCCGCCGTTATCAAGGAAGAAACGGACCAAATGCTGCGAATGGGCATCATAGAGCCGTCCATCAGTAGCTGGAATTCCCCCATTGTCCTGGTTCCGAAGCCAGATGGCTCAATAAGATTTTGTATAGATTTCAGGGAGGTCAATAAGATCGCAAGTTTCGACACCTACCCTTTGCCCCGTGTAGACGAGATGGTAGGACGCATAGGTAAAGCCAAATACATAAGCACCCTCGACCTATGCAAGGGCTATTGGCAAATCCCTCTCAGAAAGGAATTCAAAAAGAAAACAGCCTTTTCAACCCCCGATGGTCTGTTTAAGTTCAAGGTACTGCCCTTCGGACTTCACGGGGCCCCGGCCACCTTCCAAAGGGCCATGAACCAGGTCCTGCAACCCCATTCCCAATATGCCAGAGCCTACCTGGATGACATTATCATATATAGCAATGATTGGACCCAGCACTTACAACACCTACAGAAGGTCATATCATCCCTTCGGGCTATGGGTTCACCATTAATCCTGCAAAGACCACCCTGGCAGCCCAAACGGTGAAGTATTTAGGGTACTTACTAGGCGAAGGTGTGTTATCAGACCCCAAAACACAAAAATAAAAGCCATACAGTCCATACCATTTCCTCAAACTCGAAAAGAACTCCGTGCCTTTTTAGGCCTTCTGGGTTACTATAGAAGGTTTATACCCAACTTCTCCCAGACCACTGTTCCATTGACCGATCTCCTCAAGAAAGCCACAAAAACTGAAGAGGCCTTACGACATCCCACTCCCCTGTTGTTACAAGCTTTTAACAGTCTCAAACAGTCCCTAGTGTCCGAACCGGTACTAGTTAGCCCCGACTACACCAGACCATTCATTCTTCAAACCGACGCCTCGAATCAGGGCTTGGGGGCAGTCCTATCACAGAAGGATCATGTGGGGGTCGAAAAACCAATCCTCTACCTTAGCAGAAAGCTCTTTCCTAGAGAGATGAACTATGCGGTGGTCGAAAGGAAGCACTGGCTATCAAATGGGCAGTGGAAAGCCTCTGATATTATTTGGAGGGTCGGGAATTCATCCTGTATACAGACCATGCCCCGTTGGAATGGATGGCCAGAAACATGGGACACAACGATCGTGTCCTAGGTTGGTTCCTGTCCCTACAGCCTTACAGGTTCAAAACCCTACACCGGAAAGGGGTGGATCAGGGAAATGCAGATTATCTTTCCCGGTATCCTCCCCCAACAACCCCTACAAGAAAGACTGCTAGGGGAAGGGGATGTGGAACGGAATCGTCCCCTACTTCCCTTGGGCGCTGGCTCAGCATGAACTCCATAGTCTGAACCCGACCTTACCGCGTCCCTGGCAACACGGACTCCTCCCATTTCTCCTCCCTTGCAGGAACCTATCGCAACAGACGGAAGACCGGAAGCACCTTGTTCCGACCCCAGAAGTCCCTCCCTCGATCCCGACCCGGAACCCGGAAAAGCCGACAGAAGCGAGAGGAGAGCGTTCAAGGTGGCGGACTCGTGGCAGGAGACAGCGTGCGGAGAACCTGAGGTGGAGAACGGAGGTAGCGTGTGCGGCGGAGAAGAGAAGACCAGAGGCAAGGACGAGGACAACTGGACCGAAGACTGGTGGAGTCCCCAGGAGGTGGCTGGAGAGCGGCCGCAACTCGCGGGAGAGTTGCGGGGGGGCATGTGAGTACCCTGTCTCCTAGCTCACAGGAGGATTTGTATATTAGTGTATATAGAGTGTCCCCTCACCTTGTAGAGCATTAATGCACTGTATATATTGTATAGACCACGTCACGAGCCCGGTAACATAGAGAACCCCACACCTAAAAACCCTCGACACTTCCACCCTCTTCCCTCCCGTTCTTTCTCATTCCACTTCCTACCCCTACCGTCCCGTTCTTCACGCTCGTTTCGCCCTACACACACCCCTGGTGTTGGTGACAGTACTCAAGCAGTCCTGCGTTTGAGGACTAATCGCCCTGTTCTCTCTCTCTCTTATATATACCTCCAAGGACCACCGGAACCGCCTGTAGAAGAAGGATCTACTCCAGAGACGTCCAGCCTAGCAGAACCCTTCACAGACCTTCCCTCTTCCGACGACTCTACTTCCAGGAACGTTTTCTTCACCCCAACCCTCAGCTTCTTTACCTCCCAACCCCCCTAACTGTTGTGAAAACAATAAAGCAAGCTACGTCATAGCTCACTACATCCGGCCTCGACGCCTGTTATTCCGGTCCGCTCGAGCCCCTAGCCCACAGTCTTGCTCGGTGTTCGGGGCGTGTATACTACCCAGTAGTACTCTAGTAGGGCATATCTACCCTCTTTGTCTACCACCCGTCTCATTTCCTGGAATTGAGTCCCTGGACGAACCCAAATCAGTGCCCTGCGTGTGTATGCAGAGTATGACGTGGCACATATGGTACCGCGCCATTTGGTATGCAGTTTGCCTATCTCAGCCGTGGTGAGATGCGTCTCCTGCAAAAATGCGATCTGAGCATTCTGGCATTTTGTATATGAGTATATAGCATAACGTTTGCTCAGCGTGTGGAGGCCTCTGGCGTTGAGCGTGAGGATGCTGATGTCAGTGTTCTGTGTTGTTATAGCCATGTATGGTTGTTAACACACGCTAGAGTGGCAAGTATCAGCCGGGGTGTAGTGACCAATGACTCCCCAGTGGAGTGAGGTACCTATGTGATACATAATGTCGCCCATACATACATTTCGAGTAGCCTGTTGTGTGAAGTTCCATGAGGGGACGGGACGTTTCTGAACAGGGGTAATAAACTGTACAACTGGTGTCGGGAAACAGTCCCAATACCGAGGACCCATCGCTGGTAATGATGCATCCAAACCTACTCTCTCAAAAGAGGAGAGTATAGCAATATGTGGTGGGCGTGATAGTGCGTACGTGCGAGGCGAGTCGTTGATCTGGCCTTTGTAGGATCATTGGGCATCCCCTGGGGCGTGTCAGATCATGTCTATGTGGCGTGCGCTCAATTTGTGAGCCTGGGTGGTGCAAGTCCTTACTGCGTTCTCCTTGGGATCATCTCATGACAAGAGGGTGGTCGATTGCCCATCCAGTATGGCATCTGCTGTCTGAGGGGTGACCAGGGTAGGTGTAATTGAATCAGTTCCAGACAGTGTTCAGTCGCTGTCATCCTCTCCCTCTGACGAAAAGATGTGTGGGGGTCGATCTATGATTCTGCTAGGGGGGAAGTCTGTAGGTCAATCACCGCTTGTAATACCTCCCGTCGTTCCTTCATAATTTGTTCTAGGTCTGGAGAGTTTTGGGTGCAAGTCCCGGCAACTTTATTCGCCTGCCGTGTTGCTGTTTCGGGTTGCGTCTCCTGGTGCGTGGCGTTTTGAAAGGAGAGCCTCGTGCTGTCTCAGTTCTGGGTTGATGCGTACAGTGTTGACCCGCCCATTTGTGCCCTCATTCATCATTTTTTTTGTTTAAATATCCTTTATTAGGGGTATAGGAGAAGTAAAACATGAATAGTACAGTACATATAGCATTACATCACAAAGATGTCTGTCAGGTATACGGGGCCTAGCACCCAATGCTCTGGTTCACTTTCTTCATACTTCATGACTATATTTGCCATCACAAACGTTTCAAACCATGTTCGTGTAACAAGGATATAAATTCCGAAATAAACATCAAGGGAAGGAGGGGAGGGTAGGGAACAGGGGACATAAGAGGGAAATCAGGAAGGGGTGGATATGGTCGGCTAATGCTGGAGTAAGATGTGTGTGTCTTTGTGTGGGTGTGTCGTCATGAGGGACGTGGGTGTCACTCAGAAGTGTCAAACGAAGTGGGCATGGCCTGGGGGGGTGGGAGTTCGTCGATCACTACAGATATCGGGCATGAAGGGGAGAATGTGCCGGTGGGGGTGCCACCATAGGCGATCTCATGGGGTATGTACAAGGGGTGCATCGTCGGTATTGTCCGGGTGGACGACTCCTGACGTGGTTTGTGCGAGAAGGTGTTCCCTGTGAAAAGAGAGGAGCATTGTGTCCCAGAATTGCGCAATCGGGAATTGACGGAGGCCTGCCGTTTCCTCGTTATGGAGGGCGGTGCTTTCCGCCTTAGCCCAGGTGTCTAGGGATGCGTGCCAGTGTTCTGGTAGTGGCGGGGCAGACCTCTTCCAGTGTTTCGTGAGCAATCTTTTTGCCGTGAGGAGGGCAAGGTCCCAGAAGCGAGAGGGGGCTTTGTTTAGTGGAGTCCGCTTATACAGGCCAAGTAAGCATGCCTCCCACGTGTGCGGGATCGTCATGCCCGTGCATTTGTCTAGTGTCGTCAATATCGCCCCCCAATATGTCTGAATCTGTGGGCACTGCCAAAGCATGTGTAGTAAATCTGCCCCTTCCAGCGCACATCTCGGGCACGTGGCCGCCGCTCCCGGGAAATAGCAGTTAATCTTACAGGGCGAGAGGTACGCTCTGTGTAGTATGTAGAACTGTATTAGTTTAAAACGCGCGTTCCGTGGCACTTGTCTGGGGCCCAATAGGATCATCTTCCACTCCTTATCCGTCCAGTCCCTCCCTCTGTCAGTGGCCCAATGGTCGCGCAGTGGTTGCAGCGATAGTTGTGTGTGTGACAGCAGCGCCTGGTGCAACCAGTGCACCACATGTGTGCCATCCCCCATGACATGCAGGCTCTGGATCAATTGGTGTATCGGAAGTTCCTCCGTGATGTTGCCCCACCGCTGTGTGTACGCCAACAGGATTGAGGCGTGCCGTAAAAATTGACCCGCCGGGAGACCTGTGTCTGCCGCTAGCGTTGCAAATGGTATCAGGACACCATCGGCGTACAGGTCTGCCATAGTGTCCACCCCCGTGCGCGTCCATGGTTCTAGCGCTGTTTCCGTGACTACAGAGGTGGACCAGGGGGTGCCCAGTAGTGGTAGCGCCGGGGCGTATGGCTTGGTCGCCCTCGTGAGCCGTAGGCTTCTGACATAGCAACGTATCGCCACGGCGACGTGTAACTGAGTGGATTTCCTTGGGTTTGTCAGGGGGTGGAATGTGGCATGTATCCGCGTGAGGGAGTATATGTCCGTGTTCGTAGCAGTGTCTCCTAAGTGGTTGCCCGCTAGCCAGGCAGTGACCCATTGTAGCTGGGCCGCCAGATAATAAAGTTCAAGGTTCGGTACCGCAAGGCCTCCCTCATCTACTGGGGCATATAGTTTCCGGAGGGCTACTCTAGGCCGGCCTGCGTTCCATATCAGGTCTCTGACCATTGAGGCCAGTTCCCTAAAGGTGCGCGCCGGTACGTACACCGGCAGGTTGGCGAAATAATATAAGAGTCTGGGGAGTACAATCATTTTGGTCAGTGTCACTCTACTCGGGACATTGAGTGGCAGGGATTTCCAGAAGGTGATCTGGGATTTTATTGACGTGATGGCACGCGTCAGGTTTCCATCTAGAACATCTTGTGGTGTCCTGTGGATATGTATACCCAGGTATTTGAACGTCGTGTGGTGCCATGGCAGCTGTTCCCCATTGATCGTGACTCCGGGGTCAGGGAGGTCAGGGTTGAACGAGTAAGCACCTGACTTGGCCCAGTTAACCTTAAGGCCTGACATGGTCTCAAAGGATTGAAATATCTCCGAGAGGCGCCGGGGTATGTGGGTGAGGTCCCTGATGTATAATAGGAGGTCGTCCGCATATAGCGAGACCGTGTGTATGCCGTCTGCGAGCGGGATCCCCCAGTGTGTATCCTCTGCGCGTAGCAGTGCAGCCAGGGGTTCAATGGCTAATGAGAACAGCAGCGGGGATAGCGGGCAGCCCTGCCTGGTGCCGCGTTGCACTCTAATGGCGTCCGAAAGTAGCCCGCCCGTGCGAACTCGTACCATCGGGCGCCTATATAGTAATCCCACCAGCTCAATGAAGTCGTCCCCGAGATCAAATCTGTTTAGCACTGCCAGCAGATAAGGCCACTCGAGCGAATCGAACGCCTTTTCCAGGTCCAAAACTAGACAGCCCGAGCTGGGCCAATCTTGTATTGCATACTGTTGGACTCTGAATAATCTACGGATATTTTGGGAGGTGCATCTGGAGGGCACAAAGCCGTTCTGGTCATCGTGTATTAAGCCGGGTACCAGCCCTGCCAGTCGTCGGGCCAGAGTCGAGGCAAGGATCTTGTAATCAGTGTTAAGCAACGCTAGGGGCCTATACGAGCCGAGTTGTGTTTCGTCTCTGCCTGGCTTCAGGAGGGACACCAATGTTGCTTCATTCATGGACTGGGGTAAGGCTAAGTCTTCCAGCGCCGCAGCAAACACCCTCAGGAGCTCCGGGGTCAGGATGTCAGAGCATGCCTTATAGTACTCCGCTGGCAACCCATCAGGGCCAGGCGCCTTGCCGTTCGAAAGGGCAGAGATGGCGTCGCGGAGTTCCTCGGCAATCAACGGCGACCCCAGGTCCTCACGTTGATCATCTGTCAGGGTTGGCAGCACGATGCCTTCCAAATATGTGGCTATAGCCGATGGTGTAGTTAGTAGTCGGGACTTGTATAGCGCACTGTAATGAGCCACAAAGGCCTCGTGTATCTGCGCCTGTGTGTACACCACCGGGCCCGCCAGCGATTGCACCGCCGCCACCGGCGTGACACGTTGTTCGCGTTGGATCAGCCACACCAGCAATTTGCCTGGCTTGTCTCCAGAGTGGTGAGTGCGGGCTGCGTGGGCCTTGTAATTGATATTTTTCAAGCTGTCAATCAGAGTAGCATGCTCTGCCCGTGCTTGTAGTAACTCCGCGGTGGGGCCAGCTGATGCAGTCTGCTCCAGCCGTAGCAGGTCAGATTCAACACATCTGAGATCCGCCTCCAAGCGTCGCCGGGAGTGTGCTTGAGTGCCCAAACATTGTCCCCTGAGGACCACCTTGAATGCGTCCCATTCAATCTGAGGAGTGGATGCCGAGCCCGTGTTATCTTCGAAGTATTGTGCCGTATGTGTGCTGATGGAACCCCTGAACGTGGCGTCCAGTAGGAGGTCTGGCTGTAACCGCCACGTGGGTATTGGTGGTCGAGGGCGATCCCACCGCAGGTCCAGGAGGTGGGGGTTGTGGTCGGAGTGTGTGCGCCCCATGTAGCATGTGTCCGTGACAATGGGCAAGAGTTCACTAGAGACCATGAAGCGATCAAGGCGGACATGCAGGGTGTGTGCCCCCGAGTAATATGAGTAGACCCTGGAGTTTGGATTGCGAGAGCGCCATGCATCTTGCAAGCCCCATTGTATGGACCATGCCTGTAGCGCCTTTGTGGTGGCCTGTGCTGGTGAGTTGGGTAATGAAGGACGAGAGCGGTCCAGTGCCAAGTCTAGCGAGCTATTGTAGTCCCCGCCAATGACCCAAGGGACCCCATGCCAGGGAGCTAGTGTGTGTGATAAGCTTGTGAGAAAATCCGCTAACCCCGTGTTGGGCGCATAAATGGAAGCGATTACCATCTGGTTGCCATCCAATTTACCGTGGATAGCCACGTACCTGCCCTCGGGGTCTATATGTACATCTTGTGTGGTCCAAGGGATGCCCGGTCTGACCCATACCAGTGTACCCCTGGCGTATGAGGAGAACCCCGTAGCATAAAGTTGTCCGCGCCACCTGCGCCGTAGCGTAGCAATTTCAGTGTTGTTAAGATGGGTTTCCTGCAGGAGGGCAATTTGAATGTGGTGGCGTTTGAGGTAAGAGTATATTTGGTAGCGCCTGGACGGTGTGTGTATACCTCTCACATTCCATGTGCATATCTTAAAGGGGAACATTATGGCAAGTGAACCAACCCTCCCGTCTGTCTCTACCACCACCCCTCAACACATGCCCGCATATCATCATTAAATCAGTCCCCGCCACCCCACTAACATTTGACGTGGCGCTCCAGTGCCCTGTGACCATGGGAGGGGGGAAAAACATGGCTATCGAAACCGTAAACCATTGAACAGTATGAACTTGCAAAATACCAAAAGGTCGGATGCAAAACGTGCTCCCGTCCATACTCTCTAGGAGAGCAACAATGTTCAAGTCTAAGGGGGTGGTTGTGCTACATGCACAGGATCAGAAGGATTATGTCAATGAGTTTGTGTAGTGAAGGCTTATTGCCTTCCCGGGGGGAGCGATTCAGTCAAAGCCGCCCTCGTGTCGGAAGATCCCAGCACATACATGGTAAGATGCCATACATTACGTGTTCCAGTCGGGCCACCCTCAGGCAGGGCAAAGTGTCTCCGCAGCTGCGCTCCGTCCAGTGTGGGTTCCCATTGCCAGTGCTGGGAGTCATAACCATCGATGAGACCCTCGGGGGATGCGTCCCAAGGGTGCAGTACGGGAGACGAGGGGGCTTGTCCGCCGCTGCGCTCAGGGTGCATCGCAGTCGTGGTGACGTTGGTAATCTGTAATGGTCACTTGTATGCATTTCCGTGGGGAGTTGCATCCGGCGCCTGCTTAGCTGATGTAGTCTGCCGTTTGGGGGGTGACATCAGGTCGAACATCCGATGTCGGGGAGTCAGGCACTCCATAGATTGCTTCGTCGTCGCTCTGAAGGCCTTGTGTGCCGCCGCTCGCCACCTCGCTCCGCGCCGGGGAGCCGCTGAGTTCCATGACGAGGCGGAGGGCGTCTCGCTGCTCTTGTCGTCTGGCATCCGCAGGAGGGGAGGGCTGGGTCGCCACATGTGAGTTCGGTTGAGAATTCCGGCGGGGCCGTCGTCGCCGTCTATGATTGCCGGGATATCGCCGCGGCGCAGGGCCTGTCGCCGTTTTGGGTTCTGTGTCTACCCCGCCGTCTAGCCAGTTTTCAACTTCCATGGGGTCTGTGAAGAAATGGGTCCGTTCACCCGCCACGACCCTCAGCTTCGCAGGAAAAAGAAGGGAGTATTGAAGACCCATCTGTCTCAGTCGCTTCTTCACTGCTAGGAAGTCATGCCTCTGTCTCTGGACCTGTACAGTATAGTCCGGAAAGAACATCACCGTTGCGTTCTCTACGCGGACCTCTTGGAGCTTGCGGGTCTCTCGGAGTATAGCATCTCTGTCGCGGTAGTTCATTATGCGGATTAGCATGGGCCTTGGGTTGGAGCCTGTCGTCAGAGGTTTGGTGGGGACCCTGTGCGCCCGCTCAATCACGAAGTGTGGGGAGAGAGATCCTTCCGGCAGGAGGCCTCGTAGCCATTGTTCCATGTGGACCTCTGGGGACCTCCCCTCCCATTTCTCCGGAACCCCGACTAGGCGCACGTTGTTCCTTCGGGTCCTGCCTTCCGCATCCTCAGCTCTGTCTTCCAAGAACTCCACCCTGTTCAGCAAGTCCTGGATGTGTTTATGCGACTGATCCGTGCGGGGTTGAAGTGTCTGCATCGCGTCCTCCAAGGTGGTGGTGCGTTCCGCAAGCTTCTTGTGATCCGCTCTCAGGTGCGTGAGATCGATGACTACGCTGTCAATTTTGGTGGCCAGGGAGGTGCGGGTTAGGCTCAATGATTCCTCCAGTCTCTCCATTGCCGCCAGCATAGTGTCTAGTTTGGCCGCCATCTGGTCCGAGTCGGTGTGCTTCCCGGTTTTATCCATCTTGGCCTTCTGGCTAGCGTTGCTGGAGCCAGTTCTCGTTTTGGGCCCGTTAGACATCTGCGTCACTCCCTCGGGTTCGGCCAGGCAGGCCACGTCGTCCTCAGGGTGTTGGGTCGTGCGGTCCGCAGTCCAATCGTTGGGTGGGCATGCGCTGTGTAACGCGCGTGGACCCCGTGGCGACACTACTCTGTGGACCGCGGCGTCTTGCGCTTGGCAGGTCGGTGTGGTCCGGCCAGTGCGTGAGGGAGGGCAGGCGTGTGGTTCGGGTTAGTCACTAAAGCAGGCCACGGGGGATCTCAGCGGCGCACTCCTGGCGCACGTTGGCACGCAGTCGCTTCTGGGGTGGGTCCGGGGGTGATGCCACGGTCTTACCGGCACTCGTCGCCACGGGGGCTCGCCTCACGGGTCTTGTCGCCAGGTCTTCGTGGTGGCCTCGCTGCACTGTCGGCGTTTACCCTACGAGGGAGTGAGGCAGCCGGGCTGCAGTGCATCCATGCAGCCGGTGGGTCGGGCCGCATCAGCCGCCGCTTGGTCACATGAGGTAGGGTGCAGGAGCTCCACTCCGTGAGGCTGTGTGGCTGGCGGGGTGCCCTGGTGAGCAGTAGGTCGCTGGTGCAGCCACTGTGAAGAGCGGGACGGACTCGCGCCTCTCCTGGCGTTTTGCGGCCTGTGCTTCTGCTGGGCTGTGTTCCGGGCCTGCGTCCTTGGCTGAAGCCGCGGTCTGTCCTGCGCGCTTCCCCAGGCAGGGAGCGAGGAAGGCGGCAGCAGTCCGGCGAGAGCTCCGGTGCGTCTCAGGAGCGCCGATTGCACTCAAAGTCGGCCAGCAGGCCGGTGGCGACGTCCGGTGTTGGCGCCGGTGAATTTCGCCGACCGCAGGCGGCGATTATGCGGATAATTGCCCCGGGAAGGCAGGCCTGGCGCGGAGCTTCACTCCAAGGCGGCCATTCCCGTTGCGTGCGTAGCCACGCCCCCGTGCCCTCATTCGTCATTTGCGAAAAAGATAGCGGAGCCATTATGGAGAACCTTGAGGCGGGCTGGGAAGAGCAGGGAGTATTGTATATTGTTCACTCGCAATCAAAGTTTTACCTCCAAAAATGATTACCTTTGTTGCTGCACCGCTTGTGCATAGTCGGGGAATATCATGATCTATTTATTTTCCACGCGTAGGGGGGCTGCTTTTCTGGTTGCTCGACGTACGGCATCCCGTCAATGGAGAAGAATGCTGTTCGGTCAGACGTGGGGGTGAAGGTTTTCACCCATGCTTCTAGGTATTCCAGCGGGTTTGCGCCATCAATTCCCTCGGAAGACCCAGCACGCGGATATTGCAGCACCTCGAGCCCCCTACTAAATCATTTGCACGTTCCTCTATGGTGGTTAGGTGGCTCAGGACATCGTGCAGTGTCTTCTGATGTGCCTTGACGGTGGGTTGCAGGTTGTCCAATGTTTTCTCCCCTCCCTTCACTTTGTCTGCCAATTTGCGGTGTTCATCCCGGATAAGGCTGACATCCGTCACGAGGGTGCCAAGTCGCTCTTCCATGGACATCCTGGAGAGTTCAATGGCAGTTAAGACCTTATCCAGTTTGTCCGAAATTGACAGGTCGGGTTGAGGCACAGTAGTTGTGGCCCATGTCCGGGTATTTGTCATGTTCTCTGGGGTGGTCTCGGGCACTGTGGTATGCTGTGATGTTCTCGATTTCCCCATTGCGTTGGCTGAGGAGGTTTCACGCGTTGCGAGCGCTGTCAAGGGTGGCGGAGTGTGTTGCTCACTGTGAGTATGACCCGATGCTGGATTGTGTGGTCCCGTTGGAAAAATGACATTCACCGGGCAAAAGAGGGAGCTTGCAGCAGTTCAGTGCACGTCTGGAAGTGGGAGGGGATCTTCGTTCCGGTTACTTCAGCGTTCAGCTTGCCTCCTTGCGGTTGTGGAGAAGGGTGGGTGCTGCAAGAAGAGGAGTGGTGCGATTTGCGTGTTGTTACGGGGAAGAGGTCCTTGCGGGGCCACAGGTGGTCTAATAGCCAGGTCTCATACCTCGCCAGTACCTCAGCGGTTAGATAGGAGCAGGGAGAGTCAGGATTATAGAGCGCCATTATAAGGTGAGGCAGCAGCCGCCTTGAGGGTGTTAAGTCCTTGTTGCAGAGGGAGGGGATCTCTTTAATTCTGTCTCTCGATGAGGGGAGTCCACTGCTCACCTCTGTCCCGACGGTGCCGTATGCCCCAGGGGTCTCCAGAGATTCAAATTCAGTTCTGCCATCCGCTGCAATCCCTGTGCGCTATTTTAGAGTCAGGCGACTTTTACTGACCGGGGTTATCTCGCATTTCGCTGCTGGGCTGGAGGCAGCAAACGGTACCCCGGTTCCTGCATATCAACGGGATAATGGGTCTGTGAGGCAGTGAGAGAAGGGCTGTGGCAGCTAAAATGGCGGGCTGTCACCTATCACCACCGTCGCTGTTCGCCTCCTCGCGTGTTTCCCAGAGCTCGCGTCAGGTAGCAGTAGTGTCGGGGTGCCCCCTCACCTCCGCTGTGGCTGTGTTGACTTGCCCATGTGCTTCTTCTTGCGTACGTCTCGGGGCACCGATCTGGACTCCCAAAGCCCGCAATCAGAAACTGGCGGGCGCCATCCTGCCGCCGGGAGCCTGCGTCCTGATTTTCCTCGTTTTGCTGTTGGGAGTGCACCTTGTTGAGAATTCATGGGACCGCTTGATGCAGCATGTGTTCCATCACCTGGCTGGTGTCTGGACAGATCCGGGCGACGCTAGGAAACGGGCAATATGCAAGCCCAATTGCAGAGCCTCAGCAGGACATGTCTGCCATCATAGCCTGCTTGGCCACACCCCGAGGGCCAGCTATGCTCATAAGGAAAATCACTGCCAGGTGAAATCATTCACAGCCTATGCTCTCATTGCGCGAAGAGCAGGGGAAGCCTATTCTTACCTTTCACGTATCACAATAGCCCACCATAGATTAATTTTGTTATGTTTCCGACTGAACTTCATTCCACTGATGCTTGGGTTTCCAGAGAGAAAGTTTAAGTATGCTGACCTTAGCCTTTGCCCCTGGGACAATTCTTCACCTCAGGCCAATTACACCTGGTACTGTTTCGTAAGTTTTAGAAAAGTGAAAGAGAAAGTTTATCCTCCCTATCTTAAGATGTTACAATTTCAAACAATGTGGGGTGGCAATGTACTTTTTAAAATCCTTATCTAATTCTTATGTATGCTTCTCGGTCGCATCATTTTTGTGGGCTTGTAGCAGAAAAAGAAAGTAGTTGGGTTCGCTGTTTTAATGTATCATAAGGGGCATCTAAGATCAAGTATAATTTTAAATTGTTTTTATGCCCTTTATAATACCTGTGTGTTATGATGAAATTGTGTTTTTATGATCTATTTTTATACAGATTGAATAAAGATTAAAAAAAATAAAAGAAAAAGATTATACTGTATAGTGAGCAATATAGGTTCAATTTGTCAGTAATATCTACAGTTGCAGTTCACCCCTTGCCTCCATGCCTTAGTCTTCAATTGGCAGCTTTCTCCAGCTTCTTTCCTTCCCTCACTGGTTCTGCCAATCTTCCATGTATATCTTCCCTTCCTCTTTCTTGCTGCCCATTTCTTTTTCTGACTGATTCCTTCCCTCATACACTCAGCTTTCCCTCTGCTCACTCCCTCACTCCTACAGCCTGTTATTTTCTCTCAGTGGCTCTGCCCCACTTGCATCCATTTTCCCTCCATGCTGTAACTTCCCATAGTGGTACAAAATGGGGTGGTGATGGACGGAGCATCTGAACCAATGAAACACTCACACCCAGTCAACAGATCTGGGTTTAATCCATCACCGTTCTTTAGCCCACTCTGCCACCCCAGTTCAGACATGCGGTACAAAAGGGGGTGGTGATGGACGGAGCATCCGAACCAATCAAACACTCACACCCAGTCAAAAGATCTGGGTTTAATCCATCACCGTTCTTTAGCCCACTCTGCCACCCTAGTTCAGACATGGCTATATGCAAATCAGTCTGACCCTGTGCCTCATGGGAACAGTCCAGCCCGAACTGCCAAGCCATGCCTTCCCTGGACCGGAAACAAGCTTCTGAGGACCTGTTTCTGGCATTACAACCGTCTTCACCCCGGCTTGCTTGAATCCAGTGGCAAAGTGAGCAAGGGACTCATGCCTGAGCATACCCTGCCACACTTATGGCGGCCAAAAGTGGTACAAAAGGGGGTGGTGATGGACGGAGCATCCAAACCAATCAAACACTCACACCCAGTCAAAAGATCTGGGTTTAATCCATCACCGTTCTTTAGCCCACTCTGCCACCCCAGTTCAGACATGGCTATATGCAAATCAGTCTGACCCTGTGCCTCATGGGAACAGTACAGCCCGAACTGCCAAGCCATGTCTTCCCTGGACTGGAAACAAGCTTCCGAGGACCGGTTTCTGGCATTACAGCCGTCTTCAGCCCGGCTTGCTTGAAGCCAGTGGCAAAGTGAGCAAGGGACTCACGTCTGAGCATACCCTGCCACACTTATGGCGGCCAAAAGAGGTACAAAAGGGGGTGGTGATGGACATAGCATCCGAACCAATCGAACACTCACACCCAGTCAAAAGATCTGGGTATAATCCATCACTGTTCTTTAGCCCACTCTGCCACCCCAGTTCAGACATGGCTATATGCAAATCAGTCTGACCCTGTGCCTCATGGGAACAGTCCAGCCCGAACTGCCAAGCCATGCCTTCCCTGGACTAGAAACAAGCTTCCGAGGACCGGTTTCTGGCATTACAGCCGTCTTCAGCCCGGCTTGCTTGAAGCCAGTGGCAAAGTGAGCAAGGGACTCACGTCTGAGCATACCCTGCCACACTTATGGTGGCCAAAAGCGGTACAAACAGGGGTGGTGATGGACGGAGCATCCGAACCAATCAAACACTCACACCCAGTCAAAAGATCTGGGTTTAATCCATCACCGTTCTTTAGCCCACTCTGCCACCCCAGTTCAGACATGGCTATATGCAAATCAGTCTGACCCTGTGCCTCATGGGAACAGTCCAGCCCGAACTGCCAAGCCATGCCTTCCCTGGACCGAAAACAAGCTTCCAAGGACCGGTTTCTGGCATTACAGTCGTCTTCAGCCCGGCTTGCTTGAATCCAGTGGCAAAGTGAGCAAGGGACTCACGTCTGAGCATACCCTGCCAACCTATGGCAAACAAAGTGGTACAAAAGGGGGTGGTGATGGACGGAGCATCTGAACCAATCAAACACTCACACCCAGTCAACAGATCTGGGTTTAATCCATCACTGTTCTTTAGCCCACTCTGCCACCCCAGTTCAGACATGCAAATCAGTCTGACCCTGTGCCTCATGGGAACAGTCCAGCCCGACATGGCCATATGCCATGTCTGAACTGGGGTGGCAGAGTGGGCTAAAGAACGGTGATGGATTAAACCCAGATCTGTTGACTGGGTGTGAGTGTTTGATTGGTTCGGATGCTCCGTCCATCACCACCCCCTTTTGTACCACAAGTAACTTCCCATAGGCTTGCCACCTGGCCAGTCTGTTACCAAAATGGCAGATATTTTAAGTAAGGGCTGGTAAAAAAAACTCTTGTAACTGAACAAAAGCTCATAGTTATTCCTGTGTGAAATTCAAGTTTTAAGAGGTTAATCTGCAGATTTTCACAGAAACAAATTTTTACCTTAGACTTTTCAAAAGTTACTAAAAACTCAGCAATTTGTGTTGCCGTGCAGTGGAAGGCCCTTTGCAAATGGTGATTTGTCACCATTCTGTTGCTTATTTCTGTATTTGGGTGTTAAACTGGCACTAATGGGTGCAACCAATGCTTAGACACTGTTAAGTGTAAAAATGACAAATTAATAAAGTAATAGTATCACAAAATGTGCCTCATTATATCGCATAATTTGCCTTCTTGTCACATAATTTACTCACTACACAAACAATAAGGAACTACAGAGGGAAAAATACGAACAGTTCGCCCTCCACTCAACATATATTCACTTCACGTTTTCTCAGCACCATTTTTGTTTGTTCTGGACACTTTCTGATTCTTTAAGGCAAGATGGTTACCAATGATGAAACAAGTGGGCATAGCTGGTGAGTACCAATCAGCAAGCTTTATTGGTGGTGCGCACGTGTGGTCCCATCTTGCCCTCTCATTATTTTTCTAAGTTCACATACAGATTGATGTGATCTGTTTCTGATACATGTTAAATTGAAATATTTAGAGGCAGAAACGCATATCCAACGAAGTATCAGGTTTATTCTCCAATTAAGTACAACAGCCACATCCAGGAGCGTCGCACCCTCAGAGACAACTGACAGCAACCGAACGAACCTCCGGGGATGCACACTCCATGCGCAAGTGAAACAAAGAATGTCATGACATCAATGGTTACATTAGGCAAATACAGCAAGTTTAAACAGTAGCAATATTATAACTATTACATCACCTCTCCCCCTTAATAAACAAAATAAATAAATCAACAAAATTAACAAAATAACATTACAAACGGCATAAATTCAGTAACCATTACAGTATTAAAAGGTAACAAAATCCTTGAATCTCGTAGGTAGTTTTCTTACACGAAAACCTCGAGGACTACCTCTATCACCTTCAATTTCATTACCTGATGAAGGCAAAAGTGTTTGATTACTTAAAGGTGTTTGACTTTCACCATTGCTCAACCAGTACAACCAATCGAGCCCCTCCTCCTACATCAAAGAGGCTTTCTTGTTTCTGATTACTTCAGATAGATTTTTAGACACTTTAACTAATTGCCTTTTGTTCCACCAGCCTTTAACTTGAAGGAAGGCAGAACCCTTACTGACTTTACAAACCAGAACAGGATTAGAAAAGATGGATTCCCCTTTTCTGATTTTAAAAGGTTTTTTAAATAAAACCCAGTCACCCACCTTAATTTCATCATTGGTCGTAGAACACTTACCATCAAATTTCTTTTTTCATTTTTCTCTTGACTTAATTCAACATTCTTTCTCAAATTCTTGTCCTCAGCAACACATGTTATTTTACTACTTTCTAACCAAGAAGGAAGCAAATTTGTTTTAGCCTTTCTGCCCCTCAAAAGCTCAAAAGGAGAGTTTCCTGTCGTACAGTGTGGAGAAGTGTTGTAATTCCACACTTTCTTTTCCAAAAATGATTTCACATCCAGACCAGCCGCCTGTGTTGTCTGAATCCCCTCTTTGAGAACTTTATTGCCTCTCTCTACTAACCCATTAGAAGTTGGAGAATATCTGGCTACTCTTAAATGTTTGATATCATGATTTTTAAAAAATGAGCACATCTTTTCAGACACAAAATGAGTCCCGTTATCAGTAACCCGAGATTTAGGTTCCCCTTCTAAAAAAAAAACCTTGTTCAGAAAAGCAATTGTATTGTGTGTGGTCGGAGTATCCACAAATTTATAGTGCATCCACTTAGAGTGGTAATCCACAGCTAAAATCAAAAACCTCAAAGACTCATCAAGAACAATATACGGTCCAGAAAAATCCAGACAAACTTTTTCCCAAGCTTTTTCCAGGAAAATCAGTAGGGTGAAGTAGAACCTTAGGAAGTTTTCAGTGTTTATCTGATAGTAAACATTCTTCACATCCATCCACCAAACTTTTTACCTGAGCATCTAATGAAGGCCACCAATAATGAAGCTTGACTCTCATACATGTCTTTGTCACCCCTAGATGTCCCCCAGGAGCAATTCTGATTAAAGCATTTCTTAAACTAGATGGTGGAATAAATTTGTCACCTCTTAAGATCAAACCATCCTTAACAGATAACTCATCTGCAACTAAAGACAAATTCCTTAATTCGCAAGATAAATTTCTAGTATCAGGCCACCTAAACGAAGAAAATTCTATGACTTTAGTTAAAACGTCATCATTTGCATATGCATCTTTCCATTCATATTCAGAAATAACTGAATTACAGTTTTCCATTGCATCAAGAACAGCAACACATTCCACTTCGTCTTCCTCCATATCATCCTTATCATCTTTTTCCATCAACATTCTAGACAAGCAATCTGCTAAGAAATGTTAACCTCCTTGAATGTGTTTCATCTCAAAGTTATATTCTTGTAACTTTGAGACTAAACCTGTCAGTCTTGCAGACATATTATTACTAGGGACCTTAGAAAAAATAAAGGCAAGCGGCTTATGGTCAGTCAAAATTTCAAATTTTCTGCCCCAAATATACATCTTAAATTTTTGAGCCGCCCATACACAAGCCAAGGTTTCTCTCTCAATTGTACTGTAATGTTTTTCGAAAGATTTCAGAGACCTTGAAGCAAACGCTACAGTTTGATCCTTGCCGTTAACTTTCTGACTAAGGACAGCCCCCAGACCCCTCATGCTAGCATCCACTGTAATGACTGATGGAAAATCGTCACGAAAAGCATGTAAAGCTTGACCTGAAATAATGAGTTCTTTCACTTTCCCAAATACCTGCTCAAAATCTTGTGACCAAACAAATTTTTGTCCTTTCTTTGTAACATTCTTAGGGGTTCTACAATTTGAGCATAGTTGCATACAAATCTCGCATAATATTCGGCCAGCCCCAAAAAGGAACGAAGTGTATCTTTGTCTTATGGAGCCTTTGCTTCTTTAAGTGCTCTGACTACAGAAAATTTAGGAGTAATACCTTTGTCAGACACTGTATGAACTAGATCGTCAAGTTCTTTAACCCCAAATTTGCACTTATCAGCTCTAACTGTCATACCATGGTTGCCTAGAATAGAAACAACTTGTTTTAACAATTCAACATGTTCAATAGAATCTTTGGAAAGAATTTATATATCGTCCAAATACGTTTGAACGCCCTTAATTCCTTTAAAGATGGTGTCCATCAATCTTTGAAAAATTCTAGCTGCAGACGCCAACCCAAAGGAAAGCCTCAGGAACTTGGAAGGACCGAAAGGTGTACCGAATGTTGTTAACTCCTGAGAGTCCTCCGTTAGTGGAATCTGATGGTATGCAGATTTCAGGTCGATTAAAGAAAACCATCTAGCCCCCCCTAAATTTGCCAAAAGATCATGTATCTTAAAAAGGGGGTGGCAGTCTACCACGATGTTCTTGTCAAGCCCCCTCACATCCACACATAAGCTAATTTCTAAATTTTTTTTCCGAGCGTCCACAATGGGGGCCACCCATTTTGAGGATTCCATAGGTTGTATGATCTTTTGTGAACATAAATCTTCAAGCATGGTTTTCAGCTCTCCCCGTGCACTCAAGGGGACAGGTCTAACCTTATGAACCACAGGAACCTAATTTTTTAACACAACCTATCTGAATACTGAAAACAGATTTAAATTCTGATAATAATCTCTTTAAATCTGAAGACAGATCATCTCAGCTGCATACAGGCATATCCTTAACTTTTATAGGGTTTACATCACCTGGAACTAAGTACAATCCCAAACGGGCTAGATCCTTGCATCCTACTAAGTTTTTTCCCTTAATTGCTACATAGAATTTTGTATTCATTTTTCTTTCGCAAATTACAACATCAGCCATAAAAAATCCCAACATGTCTATGTCTTTCTCGCCAAAGGCCTTTGGATTGACATCAGTTTTTAATAGACACTTTATCTTCCCACTTTTCCCCCAAAAAAGTGTCTCGAAGTACTGTTATTGGAGATCCTGAGTCTGCCATAACGTTGGTTCCTTTACCGTCGATTAATGCTGTACATAATGGGCCCTTAATCTCCAAAGGTTCTTTTGTATAGTCAACAGTTAAAAGTAAATTGTCTAAAGACTCTGGGCACTGATTCATTTCAATGTCCACACTTCGAACCGAAACTGATTACTTATGACCTCTGCAGAGCTTTTGAAAATGACCCATTCTTTTACAAATAGAACAGCGCCTTCCTAACGCAGGCCATCCCTGAAAATTTCCGATATGTGTTTTTGATCCACATCTGTAGCAATATGGTTGACTACTTTTTTGTACTGGCTTTGATATTTTTCCTTTTGAGTCAATAGAGTATAATTCTTCTTCGTAACTCTCTTCCAATTCTGAAATTAAATTAACATTGGATGCTGGTTTACTTTGCATAACCTTAGTAGAAATTGTAGAACGTTCTATACTTAACGCCATATCAATAACTTTAGAAAGAACTTTTATAGTGTTTACATCACCTGGAACTAAGTACAATCCCAAACGGGCTAGATCCTTGCATCCTACTAAGTTTTTTCCCTTAATTGCTACATAGAATTTTGTATTAATTTTTCTTTCGCAAATTACAACATCAGCCATAAAAAATCCCAACATGTCTATGTCTTTCTCGCCAAAGGCCTTTGGATTGAAATCAGTTTTTAATAGACACTTTATCTCCCCACTTTTCCCCCAAAAAAGTGTCTCGAAGTACTGTTATTGGAGATCCTGAGTCTGCCATAACGTTGGTTCCTTTACCGTCGATTAATGCTGTACATAATGGGCCCTTAATCTCCAAAGGTTCTTTTGTATAGTCAACAGTTAAAAATAAATTGTCTAAAGACTCTGGGCACTGATTCATTTCAATGTCCACACTTCGAACCAAAACTGATTACTTACGACCTCTGCAGAGCTTTTGAAAATGACCCATTCTTTTACAAATAGAACAGCGCCTTCCTAATGCAGGCCATCCCTGAAAATTTCCGATATGTGTTTTTGATCCACATCTGTAGCAATATGGTTGACTACTTTTTTGTACAGGCTTTGATATTTTTCCTTTTGAGTCAATAGAGTATAATTCATCTTCGTAACTCTCTTCCAATTCTGAAATTAAATTAACATTGGATGCTGGTTTACTTTGCATAACCTTAGTAGAAATTGTAGAACGTTCTATACTTAACGCCATATCAATAACTTTAGAAAGCGAGGGGTTCTTGCAACTTAAAATTCTCTCTTTCATTTTTTGTGATGCGCAATCACAAACAAATTGGTCGCGAATAATGTCATCTGCCAAAGGGCCGAATCCACAAGTGGTAGCATGGACCCCTAGCGCTAAAATATATTCCTCTTCTTTTTCTTCTTCACTCTGTTTGCGTTTATAAAACATATGCCTTCCTAGCATTATATTAGGAGCTTCAGAAAATAGTTTTTTTAGTCTAGCAATAGCCTCTAGATAAGTGTTCCATTGCCTGTCTCCGGATTGTCCAGTGGGATGAGGAATACTTTGAAAAATGCGCTGGGCTGCTAATCCTAAAGTTCCAAAAAGAAGTGCAATTGGCTACCAAATGGTTCTTAAACAAGCAGAGCCACTCTTCCCAAGGTAAAGTAGGTTTCCCTGGTTTAGCCAGAAAAGGTGGAGGTTGAGTAATTTGATTAATATTAGGAGCAGCCATTGATACTCAGGTAAGATAAAAAAATATATATATTTAAAAATGATGCAACTTAAACTTTAATATTATTATAATATGATAATAATATTAATAATGTGTGCGCCTCACCGTAGTGCGCAAATGGAAACTAAAAGAATTGATCCTGTAATTATGAAGACCAATTAAGTTGTGCGCATCACCATATCTTGAAAACAATTCTCCTTCAAGTTAATTTTGACTTCTTCCCTTGAATTATCTTTCGCGCTTCAGAAGGTTTTATTTCTTGAGAATGACTGCTAAAAATAAAGCTTTTTGCACGCGCTAATGCAAGGCTTAAACAAACAATTACAGTCTCGAATCTGAGTTGACACGCGCAGCTTGATTTCACACATGCTCAGAGCAGACTTTGAGAATCCAGTCTCGCGCTTGACTTGACGTCCACAATAAAATGAGCTCATCCTTCGCGCACTGATTGGTTGCTTGAAAGTGGCATGTGTTGCTGAGCTCGCACTGACTGCGTTCAAGCTTCAATTACAGTCCTTTAAACAATGTGTGATGCGCTGAGAATATAAAAGTTAATTTCTACTGCCTCTTTAAAAATGCCGCTCTCTCCATTGTTACGTCATTGAATGCTTGATATGCGCATTAGCATAACTCTTTAGTCCGGCGTCATGAATACTTAGACGTAGGCGGAGTGCGTGAAAGGGAGCGCGCTGAGAGCACGAGAGTCGAAGTAACGTTTATGAACAGCGCACGATGCAGCGCGTGAGTTTACGCTTTTCCTGGAATAAGCTTAACTTGAAGGGGATAAAAAAATGTTTTTATCCTACCAGATGGTCGATACACCCCCTTGAATCCGTACTTCTGGAAAATCAGGAAGGACTCTCCGGGGTTGAAAATCGATGACAGAAAGGACCTTGAGTGGATTCACAGCGAGTGGCTGAAGATTATCCCCAATCGTCGCCAAGTTGTTACGTTGGAATATTTAGAGGCAGAAACGCATATCCAACGAAGTATCAGGTTTTTTCTTCAATTAAGTACAACAGCCACATCCAGGAGCGTCGCACCCTCAGAGGCTCGGTCAGCAACTGATCGAACCTCCGGGGATGCACACTCCATGCGCGAGTGAAACAAAGAATGTCATGCCATCAATGGTTACATTAGGCAAATACAGCAAGTTTAAACAGTAGCAATATTATAACTATTACAATACATTATTCACAGCTTCACTCCTTTATGTTTGATAGGGATATTTTAGCTCAGTGACTGTCATCTGTAAAACATATATTTTAGAAATTTAGAGGCAATAAAGTGGGAGGTCACTACCTCTGATTCTAAGTGAGGGGTGTATATGGAGAAAGAGTTCAGCACCCCTACCTCCACTTATAAAATTATCCTCAAAAGAGGTGTGTAGTATATCACTTTAAGATATAATTCTTAGCACATGGTTATGATCTAGAACTGCAGAAGTGTTAGTTGTGTAACATTCCTTAGGTAGCAGTTACATGAAAAGAAGTCCTGACTGCTGTACACTTAATTCTCCTGTGCTGGGGGTTTAAATAAAGAACCTACTATTCAGAAGATTTCCGGTGATTCTTTTAATTGCTACACCGATTTGGCGATGAGGGACAAGGAACCCCCAGTACTCATCCTATTAAGGAGATATATTTTCAACTTATGAAATTTACGAAGATAGAAGTGCCAAAACCGCAAAGGAATACGAGTATTGAATCTACTAAAGAAGCTGCTTCAAACTCTTCACAGCGTAGCAGTTACGTGCCTTTTCAGAACATTCCGCTGTTAATTGCTACAACAGAAAGTGGACCGTGACAGACAACTCGTGAATTCGTCAGTTTGTGCGTTTTATCATGTTAATCATCGACTTGTTTAAACATTTATATTAACATTAATCAAGCGTTAGCACCGTTGTTGAGACATCGCTATTTAAATTTGCTTGAAAACGCATACTGCCGAAAACTTTGTTTACTTTCAATCTTCCCAGCGCGGGCCTGCTGTGAACGCTCTCTCTGTGATACCGGCAAAAGCATTGTTTACTCTCAACCTGCCCGGCGCGAGCCTGCTGTGAACGCTTTCTCTGCATTGTTTACTCTCAAGCTGCCCGGCACGAGCCTACTGTCAACGCTCACTCTGTGCTAGCGCATGAATTGTTTACTCACAAGTTATCCAATGCTCCCTCTGTGACAGAGGTGTGCTAGCACAGCTCCTGTTTCTTCGTTCAACGCGCTGATGTAATTGAGTTAGCGTAGAAGGTCATGCAACATGACACTGGCAGACATTTTTTTTTATTCTACTGACTTGTCTACAACCAGCGTTTACTTCAGGACCACAATTCTTCATTTTAAACAGTAAGACTATTATTTTTATTACTGATTTGGCACGTTATCTTCATATTTACATTTAATTTTACAAAATGAATGGAGAAGCCAGTACAGCCTCTACATCAAGAAATGTTGTTTCACATTATAATTCCAGCATTACTTTAAGTGATCCAATGGAATTTTTAGTTAATCCAGGGGAGCCTATTATTAGTTGGCTAGACTGGAAAGAGTATTTTTTTAATTATATTGCTACTTTGGAGGATAATGGCAGTGTTATGTCCCCGGAAAGAAAAAAAAGAATCTTAATGCACTGTTTGGGACCTGAAGGTCTCAGAGTATATTTACAGATGCAAAAGACAGAAACAAGTGGCGATTTTGATGTTTTCAAATGTGCTATAGCGGATTTGGATGATCACTACTCACCAATTGTATGTGTTGCAGTTTCTAGACACACTTTCTACAAATGTAAACAAAATGCCAATGAGTCTATTGAGGATTATGTTTCTGCTTTGAAAAATGTGCCCATTAAGTGCAAATTTGGTTCTTTACATGACGATATGATTAGAGATCAAGTAGTCATGTGCACAAAAAATAAGAGTATCCAAGACAAACTATGGATAGAAGGCGATGCATGTCTCAAAGATATAATCACTTTAGTTAAATAAACAGAACTTTCGGAAAGGTGCGCGAAAGCAGTTTCCCTAGCCAATGATCCAGTGACTGTTCACAAGATTAATGACACTAGAAAAGATAAAAGTTCTAACTTTAAACAATCCAAACAATATCAGAATTGGAAGCCAGCGAGTTAGAACTGTCTATGGAGGTGTGACAGGCTTTAATCAAGAAAATACAAAGAGAAGAAGGAAATAAATGAAAAGAGACCGGTAACTAGAACATGGAAAACTAAAGGACTGTCCCACCAGCCTCAGCACTGAAATAGCTGTGCACATGTGGTCAGACAAATGTCATTCACAGAGCAAGGGAGTCAATGACTAAAGTGGTGTATATATATATATATATATATATATATATATATATATATATATATATATATATATACCAGTAAATATACCAGTGTATGCCTATCAGACCTTCTGAAGAGATTCTAGAAATAATTATTACAGTGCAAATCGTGCATCCCTCAGGTTTTTCCAAATCGGAATATATACAACGGGCAGATTTACTAAGATTTTATGCCATGTTTGCATCACAAAAGTGATGCTAATTGGCGCATAAACTTTTTGTATGATTTTCTTTTCAGCACTAAACTTGTTTAGCGCTGGAATTAGCATGAAAGTAATGTAAAGAAGTGCATAGCACTGCTTTGCATTACTTAGCACCAAGGGGGCGTACAATGGGTGGTGCATGGGCGTTCCCATGCAACCTCCCTGGGTTTCTGACCCTAAATCCAATTTACTAAATAAAGTAGGCAGGGTTTACAGTCAGAAAATAGCACACCCTTCAACCAGGCGCTATGAAGGAGAATGCTTATTTTCTTCTTTATTTTCTGACATCGCTTGTGTGCTGCACTGTACAGCACAAATACAAAGTGGGAAAATGTTTAAAATTAATCTTGGCATAGTATTTTGTACTGGAATGGTATCCTTCCAGTACAAATCCTATGTGTGAGAAATTGGCAAATCTGGCCCACAGTCTTGATTAAAATCTCATCTGTGAGATCGCATGTAACAAAATACGTCTGGAGGCTTTATCAGAGTGCAATAACAACCCATCCTTAATGACTTATTGGATTGAAAAGGTGTATTTCATAATAAATAAATCGGGTCTACTGCTTGTGTCAGAATTTTTCATAAGAGATACATCAGACCTGTGATATAATAAATCCCTTTTCCCCAAAAAGCTTGAGGTGAGATTGTGACCGAGGGAAAACATGGAGCCAAGTGAGAGATCAGAGTCTGAGGGGGAGATGTGATTTTTCGGGGCACTTTGTTATTCTGGTGCCACCAGTGGTGTGTGAGACATTACTAAAATGTGTGCCACCCGTAATGCTCTGCATACTTATGCAGTAATGTACTCTTGCAGCTTTTCCCCCTCCACCTTTTTCCAAAGCTCCCAAGCGCCCCAGGACGATGCATGAGCAGCACAGCCTGTCTGTGTTTGAAATTTTTTATTCTGGGACTTACAGTCTTGAAGTATTGACGGGGTACATAGCACTGCAGGTCTCAGAATGCAGAAACCAGCCTTGATGCGCCACTATAAATGGAGCTGGGAAGCTTGCAACCTCCTCTAGTCATGTCACCACTGCACATCCTAACCCAACTCCACACAGCCTCCCAGACAGGGACCGGAAGGGGCAACCCTCAGGGCTCTGTAGGGAAGTGCAGAGCGTGGGGTGAGATAGTTAGTATGAAGTGCAAGGAGTCGGAGCTGGAACAGGTAAAGTCCCAGAGGGACAAAGCTTAAATACAAAACCTTTCTCTCAGCCCATTCCTGCAGACTTCCCAGAACACGTCAGTAGTTGCAGACTGATGGCCCTGTACATGGATGCTGGCTGACGTTCCATTCTTTGTTAAAATCTACAGGTAAGGATTGTGTCATTTAGAATAGTATCTGGTCTGAAGACAAAAGCCACAAAATAGGAAACGATTGGCCAGATTGTTACATTTCCTTTACATGTCTGTCCAAACATACAGAAACAATGCTGTGATTGGAAATATCCACCCGCTAAAAATATATATTAGGAAAAGGCCCTATTCATACTAAATATCAACTTTGAACCTCAGCTAGCGCTCCAGTGTGTGCAAAGCTGTTGTGAAAGGCCAGGGTTCACAAACCTCGTCGTCAGGCTTGTCACCTTCCAAAATTACCCTCATCAGAAAACTAGTGATTTGCTGCAGAGGATGGATCAACAAACTTTTTCAGCCCAATTATAAGGGAGGTACACCAAAAACAGCTTTACTTTATATCACCGCCTAGTGCTTCTGTACTAAACAACTTGGAAGTTATTTTGCCTAAAAAAAGTTTATAGTTGTCCCCCGCACTGCCCCACAACGTATCCCTGCTGGCAGCTGCCACTGCTTCCAGAGTATGTTAATGTCTGACAACTCTTTGTTGAGGGTGGATCTGCACACCGTAATCAATTGTGAAAGTATCCTTGTGTCTCCTTAGAAATTTTTTGCGTGCTCTCTAGAGTAAGATGTGTGTGCCCAACTCCCTCCTGATTAACAAACAGGTAAATATGAGCCCAGGGGTGCCCTGGACTACTAGAAGCACAGCTACTAGGCGTTAAGCCTTAACAAGCTCAAACAAGTGTTTAACCGTATTTCATCTGCATAAAACATGCAATTTATTGGTCAATAGATAACCTCATCATCAAAAACAAGTAGTATAAAAGTACATCATTATACATTTATGTTCAATGTTAACAAAAGTAACAGAAAATATTCAATCATCATATTTTCAACACTTGCTGTGTAATAACAACGGCATAAGTATTGTTGCACCAAATTAATGTCCGAAGTCCCAATGCATTTCGGTTTGCAAAATGAACCCTTCGTCAGGGGATCAATAGTGTGAAATCAAAGGTACAAAAATTCGTGGAATGTTGACTTCTTGTAGTGCAGATTCAACAGGATCTATAAAACAGCAACAAAGGAAACTGTATCAAATTCTCACATAAGTTCAGCAATGTACTACTAAATACTCGGGAGTGCCACCGAGAAAAAGAAAAAGAACACCAAGCTTAAGAAGAGATACCTCTTAATGTGAATATAAAGACAGCCTTATCAAAGTGGTGTGTCTGCTCAATGTTTGAAAGGTGCAAAGTCAAGTGATCGTATAAAAAGTCATGCAGGTGAAAAGTATCCAAAACGAAAATGCTCGCGGTGTTATAATTAAAGACTGTCACCAAAATAAAAATCTGAAAAGAAGACTGCATGCTCAAAAAAAGGATATTCGTACTGCGGTAGAAAAACGCCCTGATGACGTCACCGAGACCAATACTCCAGCGATGATACTGCTTCAAGTCTCAAGTCCTGCAAACATACGGACGGGAATTGTTTTAAACTAAAGTGTGGGATTAATTATGAAAGAGAACCAAAAGTGCATGATAGACAGAAGCTTACCGCCAATAATGGCCAAAAGTGCCCGATCCGCTAATCTCAGCTTGAAAACAAACTCTCTACAATGGAAGTAGAAACACACTATGAGTAAATAAGCCTAAGTGCCAAAAGCCTAAAGAAGTTCATCATGTCGGATTAAATAGATACACCGACCTGCAGCCGCCAACGCCGACACCCTGTATGAATCCAGTGATGCGAGTCCGCCCATCTAGTCACGTGCGGAACTCGCCGGATATGAATAGATATGCTAAACACTAAAAGCGGACTACTGAAAAATAAGTGGTTCACTGTCTCGGTGCACCAAAGTACTAATGCGCGGAGAGTAAAGTATTCAACAAGTGAAAGCGTGAAAGAGACGTTGAAGGAAACCTCTAAGTTAGGACTGTTGATAAAGCAAAAAAACGTGGAAAGTAACGAATCGGTAAAATATAATGTAATAAATCCAAGAAATAGAATAAAGCGAGAAAATAGGAGAATCTCAAGAAATCCTACTGAAAAAGGATACATATTTCAAGTATTCACGAATGAACAACCAGTGTTTGTGCAGTAGAGAAAAAAATTAGTGTGATTAAAAATATGTGCAGTGAATCTCAGTGTACTCCCTTACAATCTAGTAAGCATACATGTGTTATTAAAGAAAACATAATAATTCGTAATGGTCATTTAAACCTCCCGGGATCACAGTTCCTAAAAACTTTATCCAATGAGTCTCCCTCCTGGCTAGGAGGGTGTTCAGGTCCATTCCTGGAGTATGCACAATGCGTTCTAAAACTGTATACCTAAGCTGGGGGATAGTATGTTTAGCTTCTACCCAATGTTTGGCTAATGAGGAGTTTGTATTGCGATTCCTAATGCGACTTTTATGCTTCACTATTCGTGTCTTTATTTTCCTACTGGTACGGCCTACGTAAACCAGTCCACAGGGACATTCGATCGCATATATCACTCCTTCCGTGTTACAGTCTGCGTTGTGTCTTAATTTAATGCTTACACCCGTGTGTGGATGCATACATTGATCTCTTGTGATGACATTGCCACATTGTCCACAGTTGTAGCATTTCAACATTCCTTTTTCTTTTTGTCTTACATTATTTTTAGGGGATTTCAAAAATTCTCTTAGATTCTTGGTCCTGGTATGTGCGAATAGTGGACAACCATGAAACACTGTTGCAAAGTCTGGTTCGTTCTCAATAAGTTCCCAACGGTTCCTGATTACAGTCTTAATTTGTGTGGTTTGGGTTGAATTCTTGATGACAAATACTTCTCGTTTCATAGGTATCTTTTCTTTGGGTGTCAATAGTTCTTCACGAGATTTACATGACAAGGTATGGACAGCTTCTCTAAGTATTTGGTCTGGGTAACCTCGCTCCTTGTATTCTTGAGTCTGTTTTTGAATATCTTCCTTACATTGATCTTCGTCTGATGTAATCCTCTTAATTCGCATCATCTGTGAGATGGGGAGGTGTTTTTTCAGGCTGTACGGATGAGCGCTTGTGAAGAGGAGCACGTTATTAACGTCTGTCAGTTTCCTGTATACAGATGTTGCTAAGCCAGTTGTTGTTTTCCTTATCTCAATGTCCAAAAAATGGATTTTCTCCTTATCAATACTGTGTGTAAACCGAATTCTGGGGTTCAGTTCATTCAATTTGGAAATACTATCTTCCAATAGTTCTCTGGTACCTGTCCAGATGACTGTACCTCAAAAATACTGCTGCGTGATTTTTCCACACCAAATTAGATATTATATGTTGGTCCTCAAAGTGAGCCATGTAGGTATTTGCATATGACGGTGCTCCTGGAAATCCCATCGCTGTTCCAGTGCGCTGAATGTAAAACTTGTCCTGCCATGTGAAATAGTTGTGGTAAAGTGCAAAGTGTAATAATTCTAAAAGAAAGATTGCCTTATCATGATCAATTCCAGAGTGTAACAGTCGCCATTCTATTGCCTCCAATCCTTCCTTATGTGCAATTGAAGTATATAGTGCGACCACGTCAATGGTGCAAAGCCAAATATCTTGGGTAAAAAGATGTTTCTGTGTATCCAATTTTTTTAGACAGTCAGTTGTGTCTTTGACATATGTGATCCAGGATTGAACCAACGGTTGTAGATAGAAATCAAGATAATATCCCAGTGACTCGTGAATGGATCCGCACCCTGCTACGATAGGTCGAAATGGTGGGTGGGTTCTGTGCTTGTGCACCTTTGGTAGCATATATAGGATAGGTACTTTAGGTGTAGAGTTGAAAAGAAACTTCTTGGTGTTCTCATCTATGATACCCGATTCAAGAGAACTAGATAGAAAATCCTCTAATAACCTCAATAATTCATTTGTTGGGTCATGTTCCAAGGGAAGATAAGTATCTGCGTCCTGTATGTGTTCAAGCACACTTTTATTGTAATAATCGGTGTCAAGTACCACCAAGGCTCCTCCCTTATCTGCCGGATGAAATGTGATCGAGGGGTCCTGTCTCAGCTTATTTAAGATACGTCGCTCCTTAGGACTGAGATTCTGATGCTGTTTTGATCCATATTTGATTCCTTCCAAATCCTTTTTAACAAGCGTTTCAAAGGTGTCAAGTGTCTTGTGGGAGACTGGTGACAGAAATCTGCTCTTAGGTCTGAATTTTTTTTGTTCTGGTGTTAATTCATCTTTGCTGGGATTAATGGTAAAAAACCACCTCAATCTCAACTTGCGCATGAATTTGAAGAGAGCTACCTCCGTCTCTAGTGCATTTGACGTGTAGGATGGAACAAAAGAAGTTCCTTTATTGAGTACCTTTATCTCTTCCAAGGTTAGATGTTTTGATGAAATGTTTATAACCAAAGAATTCACTTCTTCACACTCCTCTGCGGCCTTCCTTGCTCTTTTGTTACTTTGGGTTTTTCCACGCCTGATGTTTCGTCTGGGGATACCGATGTTTTGTCGGGTGGGATTCTGGTCAAGGGGCCCTCCCCTAAAAAAGGACCACTACTTGTGGAGGTGGTGGCTGTTATGTCTGCAGTTGCTACTGTGACTTGTGCCAGGATAGCAGCTGGCCTCTGTAGTGAAAGGTCCTCATCCGGTACTATACTCTCTTCGGATGACGTGGCTCCAGGTTTCTTAAAAACCCTCCTTTGTGCGTATTTCTCGGCCCATGTGTAGACCTCATCCAGTTTGTAATCAATCGTGTCCCGTCGGAACTTGCGTGTCTTTCTTTCATGCACCTCCTTAGCGTGAATGTCCAAGTTTTTATTGATCTTATCAAGGACTTGATTCCAGTCCTCCTGTTCCATGCGGTGACTGATTTCATCCTTCAGTTTATTAATGTCAAACAGTAATTCTCCCAAAAGAGACGATATCTCTTCAATAATAAGCAAAATAAGATCAAGGGAACACTTGTTCAGAATGGCGTTCCATCGTGCCATAAAGGATTTATTGAATTTAAAAAGCATCGGGCGAAGAGCAATCCTCAAGCCTCGGGGTATGCGTCTGACTTTATGGTATTCTATCAAAGTTGTTGCGTGTAATCTTTGATTTACTTCCTTTCTCATTAGGTATTCAAGTTGTTTCAGTTGCTGCGTTGTAGTTCCTGAGGATGTGCCATATTCCCTAACTTCCTTAACTAATGCATAAATTGTTTCAGCTTCTTCCGATGAGTGAACTTTCGTTTCTGCCTGATTTGTAGTAAGGTTCGAAATGTCCTGCCAGGACATATTTACTCTATGGGTGCTGATCCACTAGGGGGCACTGTGGGTATGAAAAAGTCTTTGTTGAGGGTGGATCTGCACACCGTAATCAATTGTGAAAGTATCCTTGTGTCTCCTTAGAAATTTTTTGCGTGCTCTCTAGAGTAAGGGGTGTGTGCCCAACTCCCTCCTGATTAACAACCAGGTAAATATGAGCCCAGGGGTGCCCTGGACTACTAGAAGCACAGCTACTAGGCGTTAAGCCTTAACAAGCTCAAACAAGTGTTTAACCGTATTTCATCTGCATAAAACATGCAATTTATTGGTCAATAGATAACCTCATCATCAAAAACAAGTAGTATAAAAGTACATCATTATACATTTATGTTCAATGTTAACAAAAGTAACAGAAAATATTCAATCATCATATTTTCAACACTTGCTGTGAAATAACAACGGCATAAGTATTGTTGCACCAAATTAATGTCCGAAGTCCCAATGCATTTCGGGTTGCAAAATGAACCCTTCGTCAGGGGATCAATAGTGTGAAATCAAAGGTACAAAAATTCGTGGAATGTTGACTTCTTGTAGTGCAGATTCAACAGGATCTATAAAACAGCAACAAAGGAAACTGTATCGAATTCTCACATAAGTACAGCAATGTACTACTAAATACTCGGGAGTGCCACCGAGAAAAAGAAAAAGAACCCCAAGCTTAAGAAGAGATACCTCTTAATGTGAATATAAAGACAGCCTTATCAAAGTGGTGTGTCTGCTCAATGTCTGAAAGGTGCAAAGTCAAGTGATCGTATAAAAAGTCATGCAGGTGAAAAGTATCCAAAACGAAAATGCTCGCGGTGTTATAATTAAAGACTGTCACCAAAATAAAAATCTGAAAAGAAGACTGCATGCTCAAAAAAAGGATATTCGTACTGCGGTAGAAAAACGCCCTGATGACGTCACCGAGACCAATACTCCAGCGATGATACTGCTACAATCTCAAGTCCTGCAAACATACGGACGGGAATTGTTTTAAACTAAAGTGTGGGATTAATTACGAAAGAGAACCAAAAGTGCATGATAGACGGAAGCTTACCGCCAATAATGGCCAAAAGTGCCCGATCCGCTAATCTCAGCTTGAAAACAAACTCTCTACAATGGAAGTAGAAACACACTATGAGTAAATAAGCCTAAGTGCCAAAAGCCTAAAGAAGTTCATCATGTCGGATTAAATAGATACACCGACCTGCAGCCGCCATCGCCGACACCCTGTATGAATCCAGTGATGCGAGTTCGCCCATCTAGTCACGTGGTGCGGAACTCGCCGGATATGAATAGATATGCTAAACACTAAAAGCGGACTACTGAAAAATAAGTGGTTCACTGTCTCCGTGCACCAAAGTACTAATGCGCGGAGAGTAAAGTATTCAACAAGTGAAAGCGTGAAAGAGACGTTGAAGGAAACCTCTAAGTTAGGACTGTTGATAAAGCAAAAAAACGTGGAAAGTAACAAATCGGTAAAATATAATGTAATAAATCCAAGAAATAGAATAAAGCGAGAAAATAGGAGAATCTCAAGAAATCCTACTGAAAAAGGATACATATTTCAAGTATTCACGAATGAACAACCAGTGTTTGTGCAGTAGAGAAAAAAATTAGTGTGATTAAAAATATGTGCAGTGAATCTCAGTGTACTCCCTTACAATCTAGTAAGCATACATGTGTTATTAAAGAAAACATAATAATTTGTAATGGTCATTTAAACCTCCCGGGATCACAGTTCCTAAAAACTTTATCCAATGAGTTTCCCTCCTGGCTAGGAGGGTGTTCAGGTCCATTCCTGGAGTATGCACAATGCGTTCTAAAACTGTATACCTAAGCTGGGGGATAGTATGTTTAGCTTCTACCCAATGTTTGGCTAATGAGGAGTTTGTATTGCGATTCCTAATGCGACTTTTATGCTCCACTATTCGTGTCTTTATTTTCCTACTGGTACGGCCTACGTAAACCAGTCCACAGGGACATTCGATTGCATATATCACTCCTTCCGTGTTACAGTCTGCGTTGTGTCTTAATTTAATGCTTACACCCGTGTGTGGATGCATAAATTGATCTCCTGTGATGACATTGCCACATTGTCCACAGTTGTAGCATTTCAACATTCCTTTTTCTTTTTGTCTTACATTATTTTTAGGGGATTAAAAAAATTCTCTTAGATTCTTGGTCCTGGTATGTGCGAATAATGGACAACCATGAAACACTGTTGCAAAGTCTGGTTCGTTCTCAATAAGTTCCCAACGGTTCCTGATTACAGTCTTAATTTGTGTGGTTTGGGTTGAATTCTTGATGACAAATACTTCTCGTTTCATAGGTATCTTTTCTTTGGGTGTCAATAGTTCTTCACGAGATTTACATGACAAGGTGTGGACAGCTTCTCTAAGTATTTGGTCTGGGTAACCTCGCTCCTTGTATTCTTGAGTCTGTTTTTGAATATCTTCCTTACATTGATCTTCGTCTGATGTAATCCTCTTAATTCACATCATCTGTGAGATGGGGAGGTGTTTTTTCAGGCTGTACGGATGAGCGCTTGTGAAGAGGAGCACGTTATTAACGTCTGTCAGTTTCCTGTATACAGATGTTGCTAAGCCAGTTGTTGTTTTCCTTATCTCAATGTCCAAAAAATGGATTTTCTCCTTATCAATACTGTGTGTAAACCGAATTCTGGGGTTCAGTTCATTCAATTTGGAAATACTATCTTCCAATAGTTCTCTGGTACCTGTCCAGATGACTAGTATATCATCAATGTACCTCAAAAATACTGCTGCGTTATTTTTCCACACCAAATTAGATATTATATGTTGGTCCTCAAAGTGAGCCATGTAGGTATTTGCATATGACGGTGCTCCTGGAAATCCCATCGCTGTTCCAGTGCGCTGAATTGAAAACTTGTCCTGCCATGTGAAATAGTTGTGGTAAAGTGCAAAGTGTAATAATTCTAAAGAAAGATTGCCTTATCATGATCAATTCCAGAGTGTAACAGTCGCCATTCTATTGCCTCCAATCCTTCCTTATGTGCAATTGAAGTATATAGTGCGACCACGTCAATGGTGCAAAGCCAAATATCTTGGGTAAAAAGATGTTTCTGTGTATCCAATTTTTTTAGACAGTCAGTTGTGTCTTTGACATATGTGATCGAGGATTGAACCAACGGTTGTAGATAGAAATCAAGATAATATCCCAGTGACTCGTGAATGGATCCGCACCCTGCTACGATAGGTCGAAATGGTGGGTGGGTTCTGTGCTTGTGCACCTTTGGTAGCATATATAGGATAGGTACTTTAGGTGTAGAGTTGAAAAGAAACTTCTTGGTGTTCTCATCTATGATACCCGATTCAAGAGAACTAGATAGAAAATCCTCTAATAACCTCAATAATTCATTTGTTGGGTCATTTTCCAAGGGAAGATAAGTATCTGCGTCCTGTATGTGTTCAAGCACACTTTTATTGTAAAAATCGGTGTCAAGTACCACCAAGGCTCCTCCCTTATCTGCCGGATGAAATGTGATCGAGGGGTCCTGTCTCAGCTTATTTAAGATGTGTCGCTCCTTAGGACTGAGATTCTGATGCTGTTTTGATCCATATTTGATTCCTTCCAAATCCTTTTAAAAAGCGTTTCAAAGGTGTCAAGTGTCTTGTGGGAGACTGGTGACAGAAATCTGCTCTTAGGTCTGAATTTTTTTTGTTCTGGTGTTAATTCATCTTTGCTGGGATTAATGGTAAAAAACCACCTCAATCTCAACTTGCGCATGAATTTGAAGAGAGCTACCTCCGTCTCTAGTGCATTTGACGTGTAGGATGGAACAAAAGAAGTTCCTTTATTGAGTACCTTTATCTCTTCCAAGGTTAGATGTTTTGATGAAATGTTTATAACCAAAGAATTCACTTCTTCACACTCCTCTGCGGCCTTCCTTGCTCTTTTGTTACTTTGGGTTTTTCCACGCCTGATGTTTCGTCTGGGGATACCGATGTTTTGTCGGGTGGGATTCTGGTCAAGGGGCCCTCCCCTAAAAAAGGACCACTACTTGTGGAGGTGGTGGCTGTTATGTCTGCAGTTGGTACTGTGACTTGTGCCAGGATAGCAGCTGGCCTCTGTAGTGAAAGTCCTCATCCGGTACTATACTCTCTTCGGATGACGTGGCTCCAGGTTTCTTAAAAGCCCTCCTTTGTGCGTATTTCTCGGCCCATGTGTAGACCTCATCCAGTTTGTAATCAATCGTGTCCCTTCGGAACTTGCGTGTCTTTCTTTCATGCACCTCCTTAGCGTGAATGTCCAAGTTTTTATTGATCTTATCAAGGACTTGATTCCAGTCCTCCTGTTCCATGCGGTGACTGATTTCATCCTTCAGTTTATTAATGTCAAACAGTAATTCTCCCAAAAGAGACGATATCTCTTCAATAATAAGCAAAATAAGATCAATGGAACACTTGTTCAGAATGGCGTTCCATCGTGCCATAAAGGATTTATTGAATTTAAAAAGCATCGGGCGAAGAGCAATCCTCAAGCCTCGGGGTATGCGTCTGACTTTATGGTATTCTATCAAAGTTGTTGCGTGTAATCTTTGATTTACTTCCTTTCTCATTAGGTATTCAAGTTGTTTCAGTTGCTGCGTTGTAGTTCCTGAGGATGTGCCATATTCCCTAACTTCCTTAACTAATGCATAAATTGTTTCAGCTTCTTCCGATGAGTAAACTTTCGTTTCTGCCTGATTTGTAGTAAGGTTCGAAATGTCCTGCCATGACATATTTACTCTAGGGGTGCTGATCCACTAGGGGGCACTGTGGGTATGAAAAAGTCTTTGTTGAGGGTGGATCTGCACACCGTAATCAATTGTGAAAGTATCCTTGTGTCTCCTTAGAAATTGTTTGCGTGCTCTCTAGAGTAAGGGGTGTGTGCCCAACTCCCTCCTGATTAACAAACAGGTAAATATGAGCCCAGGGGTGCCCTGGGCTACTAGAAGCACAGCTACTAGGCGTTAAGCCTTAACAAGCTCAAACAAGTGTTTAACCGTATTTCATCTGCATAAAACATGCAATTTATTGGTCAATAGATAACCTCATCATCAAAAACAAGTAGTATAAAAGTACATCATTATACATTTATGTTCAATGTTAACAAAAGTAACAGAAAATATTCAATCATCATATTTTCATCAGGCGTGGAAAAACCCAAAGTAACAAAAGAGCAAGGAAGGCCGCAGAGGAGTGTGAAGAAGTGAATTCTTTGGTTATAAACATTTCATCAAAACATCTAACCTTGGAAGAGATAAAGGTACTCAAATAAAGGAACTTCTATTGTTCCATCCTACACGTCAAATGCACTAGAGACGGAGGTAGCTCTCTTCAAATTCATGCGCAAGTTGAGATTGAGGTGGTTTTTTACCATTAATCCCAGCAAAGATGAGTTAACACCAGAACAAAAAAAATTCAGACCTAAGAGCCGATTTCTGTCTCCAGTCTCCCACAAGACACTTGACACCTTTGAAACGCTTGTTAAAAAGGATTTGGAAGGAATCAAATATGGATCAAAACAGCATCAGAATCTCAGTCCTAAGGAGCGACGCATCTTAAATAAGCTGAGACAGGACCCCTCGATCACATTTCATCCGGCAGATAAGGGAGGAGCCTTGGTGGTACTTGACACCGATTTTTACAATAAAAGTGTGCTTGAACACATACAGGACGCAGATACTTATCTTCCCTTGGAACATGACCCAACAAATGAATTATTGAGGTTATTAGAGGATTTTCTATCTAGTTCTCTTGAATCGGGTATTATAGATGAGAACACCAAGAAGTTTCTTTTCAACTCTACACCTAAAGTACCTATCCTATATATGCTACCAAAGGTGCACAAGCACAGAACCCACCCACCATTTCGACCTATCGTAGCAGGGTGCGGATCCATTCATGAGTCACTGGGATATTATCTTGATTTCTATCTACAACCGTTGGTTCAATCCTGGATCACATATGTCAAAGACACAACTGACTGTCTAAAAAAGTTGGATACACAGAAACATCTTTTTACCCAAGATATTTGGCTTTGCACCATTGACGTGGTTGCACTATATACTTCAATTGCACATAAGGAAGGATTGGAGGCAATAGAATGGCGACTGTTACACTCTGGAATTGATCATGATAAGGCAATCTTTCTTTTAGAATTATTACACTTTGCACTTTACCACAACTATTTCACATGGCAGGACAAGTTTTACATTCAGCGCACTGGAACAGCGATGGGATTTCCAGGAGCACCGTCATATGCAAATACCTACATGGCTCACTTTGAGGACCAACATATAATATCTAATTTGGTGTGGAAAAATCACGCAGCAGTATTTTTGAGGTACATTGATGATATACTAGTCATCTGGACAGGTACCAGAGAACTATTGGAAGATAGTATTTCCAAATTGAATGAACTGAACCCCAGAATTCGGTTTACACACAGTATTGATAAGGAGAAAATCCATTTTTTGGACATTGAGATAAGGAAAACAACAACTGGCTTAGCAACATCTGTATACAGGAAACCGACAGACGTTAATAACGCGCTCCTCTTCACAAGCGCTCGTCCGTACAGCCTGAAAAAACACCTCCCCATCTCACAGATGATGCGAATTAAGAGGATTACATCAGACGAAGATCAATGTAAGGAAGATATTCAAAAACAGACTCAAGAATACAAGGAGCGAGGTTACCCAGACCAAATACTTAGAGAAGCTGTCCATACCTTGTCATGTAAATCTCGTGAAGAACTATTGACACCCAAAGAAAAGATACCTATGGAACGAGAAGTATTTGTCATCAAGAATTCAACCCAAACCACACAAATTAAGACTGTAATCAGGAACCGTTGGGAACTTATTGAGAACGAACCAGACTTTGCAACAGTGTTTCATGGTTGTCCACTATTCGCACATACCAGGACCAAGAATCTAAGAGAATTTTTTAAATCCCCTAAAAATAATGTAAGACAAAAAGAAAAAGGAATGTTGAAATGCTACAACTGTGGACAATGTGGCAATGTCATCACAGGAGATCAATTTATGCATCCACACACGGGTGTAAGCATTAAATTAAGACACAACGCAGACTGTAACACGGAAGGAGTGATATATGCGATCGAATGTCCCTGTGGACTGGTTTACGTAGCCCGTACCAGTAGGAAAATAAAGACACGAATAGTGGAGCATAAAAGTCGCATTAGGAATCGCAATACAAACTCCTCATTAGCCAAACATTGGGTAGAAGCTAAACATACTATCCCCCAGCTTAGGTATACAGTTTTAGAACGCATTGTGCATACTCCAGGAATGGACCTGAACACCCTCCTAGCCAGGAGGGAGACTCATTGGATAAAGTTTTTAGGAACTGTGATCCCGGGAGGTTTAAATGACCATTACGAATTATTATGTTTTCTTTAATAACACATGTATGCTTACTAGATTGTAAGGGAGTACACTGAGATTCACTGCACATATTTTTAATCACACAAATTTTTTTCTCTACTGCACAAACACTGGTTGTTCATTCGTGAATACTTGAAATATGTATCCTTTTTCAGTAGGATTTCTTGAGATTCTCCTATTTTCTCGCTTTATTCTATTTCTTGGATTTATTACATTATATTTTACCGATTCGTTACTTTCCACGTTTTTTTGCTTTATCAACAGTCCTAACTTAGAGGTTTCCTTCAACGTCTCTTTCACGCTTTCACTTGTTGAATACTTTACTCTCCGCGCATTAGTACTTTGGTGCACCGAGACAGTGAACCACTTATTTTTCAGTAGTCCGCTTTTAGTGTTTAGCATATCTATTCATATCCGGCGAGTTCCGCACCACGTGACTAGATGGGCGTACTCGCATCACTGGATTCATACAGGGTGTCGGCGATGGCGGCTGCAGGTCGGTGTATCTATTTAATCCGACATGATGAACTTCTTTAGGCTTTTGGCACTTAGGCTTATTTACTCATAGTGTGTTTCTACTTCCATTGTAGAGAGTTTGTTTTCAAGCTGAGATTAGCGGATCGGGCACTTTTGGCCATTATTGGCGGTAAGCTTCCGTCTATCATGCACTTTTGGTTCTCTTTCGTAATTAATCCCACACTTTAGTTTAAAACAATTCGCGTCCGTATGTTTGCAGGACTTGAGACTTGTAGCAGTATCATAGCTGGAGTATTGGTCTCGGTGACGTCATCAGGGCGTTTTTCTACCGCAGTACGAATATCCTTTTTTTGAGCATGCAGTCTTCTTTTCAGATTTTTATTTTGGTGACAGTCTTTAATTATAACACCGCGAGCATTTTCTTTTTGGATACTTTTCACCTGCATGACTTTTTATACGATCACTTGACTTTGCACCTTTCCGACATTGAGCAGACACACCACTTTGATAAGGCTGTCTTTATATTCACATTAAGAGGTATCTCTTCTTAAGCTTGGGGTTCTTTTTCTTTTTCTCGGTGGCACTCCCGAGTATTTAGTAGTACATTGCTGTACTTATGTGAGAATTCGATACAGTTTCCTTTGTTGCTGTTTTATAGATCCTGTTGAATCTGCACTACAAGAAGTCGACATTCCACGAATTTTTGTACCTTTGATTTCACACTATTGATCCCCTGACGAAGGGTTCATTTTGCAACCCGAAATGCATTGGGACTTCGGACATTAATTTGGTGCAACAATACTTATGCCGTTGTTATTACACAGCAAGTGTTGAAAATATGATGATTGAATATTTTCTGTTACTTTTGTTAACATTGAACATAAATGTATAATGATGTACTTTTATACTACTTGTTTTTGATGATGAGGTTATCTATTGACCAATAAATTGCATGTTTTATGCAGATGAAATACGGTTAAACACTTGTTTGAGCTTGTTACGGCTTAACGCCTAGTAGCTGTGCTTCTAGTAGTCCAGGGCACCCCTGGGCTCATATTTAAATGTCTGACAACTGCCAGTATTCCCATGGTGTGCTCCAGCTTCGACTCTTGAGCTGCAGTGAATGTTTGTGACAGCTCTCCTGCTGCGTTCTGGACTGCCCTTCACTGCAGGCGTTTAATCTTCCTCGATTAGCATTTTTAAAGACAAAAACGGGTCTTTAAAAATGCATTGAACAGCGCAGCTTAATCAGTACTGCCGCATTTCAAAGACTCGAATTAAGCACTTCACAAGTGCAGAGGAATCCTTTGTGGTGCGCGGTGTTTAAAGGTCTCTGCGCGGAGATAAATGTCAGCGTGCACGCGTGCTCAGGCGCGCGGTTTACAGGGAACTATTCGACAAGTAAAGGGTTTGTTTCCGAATAGGTACGTGAGAAATTGGATCAGAAAGCTCCCATTGGCTGGCATTTTCATTTTAAGTGCGTATTGGAAGTTGGTAATGCATAACTTTTAAAGACTAATTTCTATTGGCCAACCTTTAGATCGTCTTTGCGATTCGTGCATGTGACTCCCTTTGTTGCCTGTGGGTGTGATTTGGAAGCGTACATAGCAACCAGCGTTGTGTCAGAGTCCATCGCAACCAACGTGCGTTTTTGGTTAATTCCAGCGATTCGCACGCTTGTGTTCGCATTCACATCCCACTGTGCGTTTCGTTGATTACCAGCGATACGCACGTTGAAACCTGACAGTGCGTCCCGCTTACATATCAGTGATACGCACGCATAAAGTTTCTTTACCTTCCTGCACGCTTGAAACTCAACAGTGCGTCCTGCTGACATCACAGTGATACGCACGCTTAAAGTTTCTTTATCTTACTGCCTGTGCATTTTTTCGTTAACTACAGCGATACACATATTTTAAAACATCTGCCTGTGCGTTCTATTGTTACTACAGCGATACGCACACTTGAAATTACAGGGAATTAACCCATTTTCCTGCCTGTGTGTTTCGGCTTCACAACAGCGATTCACACGCTTGATTTTAAATAAGTCATAATATCGTTTAAATAAAAGTAATTGTCCACTTCAAGCATTATTTTAATATTGGTCACAGCATAGAGCAACGATATTGTTTTGTTACCTTGACTTTGTGTGTTCTTTTTATTGATTGTTATCAGTACTGATGGCTAATGCACAAATACAACAGATTACCCAACCCCCACCTTTCCTCAGTAAGCCTGGTAGTCCTGAAATTATTTGGTCAGAATGGTTCAGGTTATTTGAGAACCACCTAGTTGCTATTGATGCTGTAAATTATCCTGCGGCTAGAAAGTTTGCATTTCTTTTTGGATGCCTACGGCAAGCTGCACAAAGAATTTTCCATAGTATTGTTCCAATTCCTCCTCCTACTTCACATGCTGGTGATGGACAATGAAACGTCTATTTGGAAGCAGTCGCTAGATTGAAAAAACAGTTTTCTGAAGAACCAAATATTATGTTAGAAAGACATAATTTTTATTCAAGGAAACAAAAGGAAGAAGAAAAAGTTGAAGAATACATATCTGCACTCAGGGTTTTGGCAATCACGTGTGATTTTGGCCCCTTATCTGATAATTACATCAGGGACCAATTTGTTTTCAATTGTGCTGCACGCAAAATTAAACAGAGGATTTTAGGATGTAAAAACCCGTCCCTATCTGAAGTGATTGACTTGGTTTTTAGTATTGAGCAATCCACTTTGTCAAGCAAGGCGATGCTAGATACACCTAAAAGTGGAGTTAACTTTGTTTCTTCTTCCGTAATTGATAATGAGGGTTCCATATGTGCAGTAAATGCTAAAAGTAAAAATGTCAAGTTCGGTCAGAAGAAGCAACTATTTGTTTGTTATAGATGCGGTTCTAAAAACCACATAGGGAATTCTCCTAATTGCCCAGCCATTAACAAAAGATGTGTTATTTGTAAGAAAATGGGGCATTTCCAAGGGGTATGCATAAATACTAAAAGATCTGTTAATGTGAATTGTATCGACCCTGATGTTGATTCCTGTAGTAATTCATTTAACAATATTGTTGTTACAGTTGATTGTATCGATGATAAGGACTCCATAAAAGGGCCTTTGTGTTCTGCTATTATTGATAATGTTCCTTTGCAGGTGATGCCTGACTCTGGCTCTCCTTTTACTATTCTTAGAGATACTACTTTTTATGAGCTTTGGACCAGGAAAGTTGATCTCATCCAATCTGAAGTATCCCCGAAAGCATTCGGGGAAAAAGATATAAATATGATTGGTTATTTCACTGGCCAGGTGCAATGTCTAGGAAGAGATACCATGACGAAAATGTATGTTGCAGAAAAAGGGAAAAACATCATTGGCTGGAAGGATCTAGCTCGCATGGGTCTTTATTTAGTTCCTGGGGATGAGAATCCAATTAAAGTTGGGGATCTACCGGTATGCAACGTTGAGTGTAGTTTGTCTGATTCAGATTCTAAGGTAGTAAAAGAAGTGATTTCCAATTATAGTTTGTCTAATTCAGATTCCAAGGTGGTAAAAGAAGTTATTTCCAATTTTAAACCAGTTTTTTGTAAAACTGTAGGGTCAGTTAGGGTTTTGAACATCGCATTAGAATAATTCCTGGAGCTCAACCCATTTCACATAAAGTTCGTTCAGTGCCTTTGAGTGTAAGGAATGAATAGAAAGCTACTTTGGAGAGTTTTTGTGAACAAGGTATCATGAATGAGTTTTTTGGTTGAACAAGGTATACCTACTAATTCTTCACAATGGGTCGCACCCATCGTCGTCGCACGAAAAAAATCGGGTAAAATTAGGCCGTGTGCGGACTTGAGCGCTTTGAATAAGAACATTATTGTAGACTGCCATCCACTCCCTAAGATTCACTAATTACTGGCAAATTTAGGGGGGGGGGGGTAAATGGTTTTCTCTGATCGACTTGAGATCAGCTTATCATCAAGTCCCTCTGTCTAAAGTTTCACAAGAATTGACGACTTTTGTTACGCCTTTCGGGGCGTACAAATTTTTGCGTCTTCCTTTCGGCTTGGCGTCGGCTGGAAGTGTTTTCCAGAAACTCATGGATTCACTCTTTCGGGAGGTTAAAGGGGTGCAGGCCTATTTAGATGACATTTTGATTTTTTCAAAATCATTTGAGGAACATAACATGATTTTGAGGCAAGTTTTAACAATTTTGATGTCTAAAAATATAACAGTGCATGAGGAAAAATGCAAATTTGCAGTTCAGGAGTTGGAATATTTGGGGCATACAGTCTCGAGTCAGGGGATTAGGCCAAAATTTTCAGTTATTAGAGCAATCGAAGATGCCAAACACCCTACGGATAAAGATTTGTTACGGTCCTTCTTGGGGTTGGCGGAATATTACGCCAGGTTGGTTCCTTCTTATGCTCAAGTGGTCATGCCTTTACGCATGTTATTAAAGAAGGGCGTGAGTTTTAGTTGGTCTTCTGATCTTGAAAATGTTTTCTGTGAAGTAAAGAAATTGATTGTTTCTGCTCAAGCCTTGCATGTGTTCAGAGATGATTGTATTTCCATCAGAACGGTTGACGCTAGCATATCTGGGCTTGGGGCAGTCCTGACCCAAAGGGTAGGTGGCTGCGAAAAGACAGTGGCGTTTGCGTCTAGGTCACTCAAATCGTTTGAACAACGGTATAGTACCACATCGAAAGAGAAGCATTGGCATGCGTATGGGCTATCCAGAAATTTAAAATGTACATCTGGGGTCGGAAATTCGAGCTAGTCACTGATCATAAACCTCTGATATATATTTTTGATAAGGTCGGCACTTCTTGTTTATCAGCTAGACTTATGAGACTTGTATCTAAACTTCAAGAGTTTCATTTTTCAATAAAGCATATTCAAGGTGGGAAAACATTTCGAGCTGACTGCCTCTCCAGGTTATCTATGATGAGAGATGACAATGAGGATATTGCACCTGTGACTTGCTCCCCTCCCTCGAGCTGAGTGGTCGCTCCCCAGTGTCCCCTGTGATACCTGGTATCGTTATAGCGCTTTGCTTTTCAAAACTGCTTCCTATCTGTGCCTGCTGCCTGCCTGATCGCCGCTAAGCTCACTTGCATTTTGAATTGTTTATTTTGCCGAATTGAGACTGTTTGCGCGCTGTGCCGCTTTGAATCACAGAATTGCAGTATTGTTTGTGCCTACTACCTGCCTGATCGGCGCTACGCTTACCTGCATTGTAATTCTGCATTTAGGACTTATTTGACTCTGCTTTGCGTGTTTGCTGTGCTCCCCCCTCCGCCTCCATTTTGTTTGTTGTTTGTCGTCGTCAGAAGCCCGCCCCGCCTCCCAGCTGAGACGCCCTCGCCCCTCCCCCCCACCCTCAATATATGACAGGAGTTCCCGCGCGCAGCGTTTACGCGCAGCGACCGCGCCCAACCCGCGCCGAAGGTGCGCCAAAGGAAAGCCCGTCTACGCCCGTCCGCGCCTGGACCGCGCCCAGCGCCAGACCCCCTGCCCCTCGCGCTGCCCAGCCCATTCGCATCACCTACGATGCCGCCTCCCTACTAGCCCTTAACCCCGGTCGCGCCCCCAACTGCGTCCAAGCCGCACCTGGACACACCCATGGACCTTTCTCTTGCTACTCCTGCAAATTTAGCGGCACCGACAGCATCTCCGCTACGACCACACCACAGTCTCCCGACCCCAATCACCTACAATGCATCCTCCTCAACACCCGATCAGTCCACAGGCACGCCATTGACCTATGGAATCTACTAGACACCATTTCTCCGGACATCGCCTTCCTTACGGAAACATGGATGAATGCTTCCTCCGCACCAGACATCACCATTGCCATCCCCGAAGACTATAAGATCACTCGCAAAGACCGTACCAGCCACACAGGAGGAGGAATCGCTATCGTCCATAAGAAATCAATCCGCATCTCAACCAGCTCTGACGCCAACCTCGCTAACTCCGAACACCTTCACTTCCAGATCCACATCGACCCCAAAACCACACTCAGAGGCACCCTCCTCTACAGACCACCAGGTCCCCGCGCAAAATTCAGTGAAGACATCACGGACTTCATCACTCCTCACGCGCTCCCCTCCAAAGACTACATCCTTCTGGGAGACCTCAACTTTCACCTTGAAAAGACCAACGACCGCAACACCGCCACCCTCGTGGACAACCTCGCCAACCTCGGACTTAAACAACTAGTCACTTCCCCCACCCACATCGCAGGTCACACACTCGACCCCATCTTCACCTCCAGCAACCATGTCTCCTTCAGCCACACTACGGATCTCCTCTGGACTGACCACAGCTGCGTTCACTTCACCTACAACAAGCCGAAACCCATCAACCACCCCCAACCAACTCTGCAAAGAAACTGGAACAAAATCACCTTCGACCAGATCTCCTCATCGCTTCTTCTAAACCCCCCAGCCCTCTCTTCTAACGCTGACGAAGCCGCCGCCAACCTCACCCTATGGTTATCCAACACCGCCGACACCTTAGCACCACTGAAAAAACGTCAAAGCAAACCTGGCAGCAAGAAGACCTCATGGTTCAACAATGATCTCAAGAAATCCAAGAAACTCTGCCGCTCCCTTGAAAAGGCCTGGAAAAAAGACCCAACCACCAGCACCAAGGACGCCTTCAAAAGCGCCACCCGCACTCACCACCAACTGATCCGAAAAGCCAAGAAAACAGCATTCAAGGATCGACTTAACAACAACGCCCACAATAGCAAGGAACTTTTCAACATCGTCAAGGAATTTTCCAATCCCCCGGCCAACTCCAACGACATCACCCCCTCTCAAACCCTCTGCGACTCCCTAGCCTCATTTTTCCACAACAAAATTGCAGACATCCACAACAGCTTCGACAACCAACCCGGAAACCAACCCATCCTACCATTTGCTGAGCATCTTCCGCCCGTGAACACCCTTAACGACTGGAACCCAATCTCCACTGAGGACACCATCCGCCTGATGAATTCCATCCACTCAGGATCCCCCACAGACCCATGTCCTCACCACATCTTCAACAAAGCAGACTCCGTCATAGCACCGCACCTCCGAGACGTCATCAATTGCTCCCTCAACTCCGCCACCTTCCCGGAAGACTGGAAACACGCTGAACTCACCGCCCTTCTGAAAAAACCAACAGCGGACCCAACCGAACTCAAAAATTACCGCCCCATCTCACTTCTTCCATTCCCGGCCAAAGTCATCGAGAAAGCTGTCAACAACCAGCTCGCCGCCTTCCTCGAAGCCAACAAATCCCTCGACCCCTCACAATCTGGCTTCCGAGCAAAACACAGCACTGAGACCGCCCTCATCGCAGCAACAGACGACATTCGAACTCTACTGGACAAAGGAGACACAGTCGCCCTCATCCTCCTTGACCTCTCTGCAGCTTTCGACACAGTCTGCCACAGCACCCTTTTACAACGCCTCAATAACATCGGAATCCAAGGAAAAGCACTTGAATGGATCTCCTCGTTCCTCACCGGAAGAACCCAGAGAGTCCGCCTTCCACCATTCAAGTCCGAGGCCTCAGGAGTCATCTGCGGCGTACCACAAGGATCCTCACTCAGTCCCACCCTCTTCAACGTATACATGAGCCCCCTCGCAGCCATCGCACGCCAACACAACCTCAACATCATCTCCTACGCTGATGACACTCAACTGATCCTTTCTCTCACCAATGACCCCAGCACCGCCAAAACTAACCTACACGAAGGAATGAAAGAAGTTGCCGAATGGATGAAACAAAGCCGTTTGAAACTGAACTCAGACAAAACAGAAGTCCTCATCTTAGGTACATCCCCCTCTGCATGGGACGACTCATGGTGGCCGGAAGCCCTCGGAAAAGCACCCACCCCGACAGACCACGCACGGAACCTAGGCGTCATCCTGGATTCTTCACTCTCAATGAACAGACAAGTCAATGCCGTATCCTCTTCCTGCTTCAACATTCTTCGCATGCTCAAAAAGACATTTCGCTGGATCCCCTCCGATACAAGGAAAACAGTCACCCACGCTCTGGTCACGAGCCGACTGGACTACGGAAACACCCTCTACGCAGGTACTACCGCAAAACTCCAGAAGAAACTCCAACGAATCCAAAACGCCTCAGCCAGGCTCATATTAGACATCCCTCGCAACGAACACATCTCTGGTCACCTTAAAGACCTCCACTGGCTACCCGTCAATAAGAGGATCACCTTCCGACTGCTTACCCACGCACACAAATCACTCTACGACATCGGACCAGATTGCCTCAACTCACGACTGTCCTTCTACACCCCCTCCCGCCAACTACGATCCTCCAGCCAAGCCCTCGCCTCTGTACCTCGCATCAACAAGACCACCATGGGAGGCAGATCCTTTTCATACCTGGCTGCTAAAACATGGAACTCACTCCCCGCTTACCTTCAGAAAGCAACTTAAAACGTGGATATTTGACAAATAATCCTCCTCCCCTCCCTAAGCGCCTTGAAACCCTATGGGTATGTAGTGCGCTATATAAATTCTATGACTTGACTTGACTTGACCTGATGATATTGAATGCGTTACAGTGGTGGATGCTGTTTGTGAGTATGATTCTGTTTTGTCAGAAAAGGAATGGAATTTAGCTTGTGAAAAGCATACTGTTTTCCAAAAGGTTATTGATTATTCTATGAATTGTTGGCCTGAGGCTAGAATCTTGGTGGGGGATTTACGTGTTTTTTCTCAGATTTCTGTAGAACTCTCAGTTGAGAACGGTATTGTTCATTGAGGTGATAAATTTGTGCCTCCTGTTGGTTTGCGTTCTAAAATTATTAATGAGGCACACCGAGGTCATTTAGAGGTTACAAAAACAATCATGAAGATAAAACAACACTACTGGTGGCCTTCGTTAGATACTCAAGTGAGGAAGGCCATTAATGATTGTCCTGAGTGTCTTCTGTCAGATAAGCACTGGCAAACCTTGAAGGTTCCTTTACATCCAACCGATTTTCCTCATTCTCCTTGGGAAAAAGTTGGAGTAGATTTTTCCGGTCCATATTCTGTGTTAGATCAAGATAAGAAATACGTTATCTTGCTAATTGATTATGATTTGAAATGGATGTATCACAAATTTGTGGAAAGTCCTGATACTGAGTCTACTAATGCATTTTTAAGCAAAATCTTTCATGTAGAAGGGTCTCCAAAGGTTATTGTTACCGATAACGGTACTCATTTTGTATCTAGGAAGATGTGTACATTTTTGAGTGAATTAGATATTAAGCAACTTAAAGTTGTGTTATATTTTCCTTCATCGAATGGATTAGTTGAGAGAGGGAATAAAGTGATAAAGGAAGGAATTCAAACAGCGCTCTCCTTTAACTTAAATGTTAGTGAGTTCATCAAACAATAGGTTTGGAGTTATAACAATGCACCTCACTGTACCACCAGGGTTTCCCCTTTTTCTTTGTTAAGAGGCAGGGAAGCTCATTCTGTTTTGTTTCCATCTTGGTTGCAGAGCATTGCTGGTGAGAAAGTAGTTGACTTGAGAATGGTACGGGAAAACGTTAGTGAGAAGCAGGGACAAATGAAAGTAAACTTTGATAAGAAATGCAATTCATCTGGTACTGACATTATGGTAGGTGATTGGGTTCTGATTAAGAAACCATGCAAAGTTAAGAAAAGGGGAATCAAAATTTTAGAATCCAGCGCAAGTGGTGACGGTTAGCAGAGGTGGAGTTTTTATTGACAAGAGGCAATTGGTCAAGGTATCTCCTGACCAGGTGAGGATTATGCAAGTCAGATGTAGTAGGGGAGAAGAGGATTTAGATTGGAGTCATTGGCTAGATTTGTCGCGTAGGGACAACAATATCGCGTAGGGACAACTGATCCTTGCGCGGCTAGACTACAGTAACACGGTCTATCTAGGAGCTCCTGAAGCCACTATGGCTAAACTTCAGCGTACGCAAAATGCAGCTGCCCGGCTCCTTATGAATCTCCCTTCCAGAGTCTCAGCCAGACCAGCGATCAAGGCCCTCCACTGGCTTCCAATACGACAAAGGGTAGAATTCAAGGCCCTGTGCACCGCACACAAACTTCTCAACGGTCTCGGCCCTGCTATCCTGAGAGACCTGGTTACCCCCTACAAGGCCCCCAGGTCCCTAAGCTCGGACAATGAGCGTCTGGCCAACGTCCCCAGATACAGGAAGGCACGCACCGGCGGTCGACGCTTTTCTGTAAAAGCATCCTCAGGATGGAACTCACTTCCTCGCCCCCTGAGGCTGGAACCCAGCCATCTCCTTTTCCGGAAAAAATTGAAAACGCTGCTGTTCCCAAAATAAAGTCCCCTCCCCCCTCTGGTCTCCACAAATGCTACAGCACGGGGATGCCTCCGGGTCACCAGGCGCTCTATAAATCGCTAAATAAATATCTCTTCTCAGTCATGTGCAACTTCGGCTGTTTCTTCTTCCGGTTCCTCTTCTTCTCATTCAAACGTGCAAAATGCTTATACATGCTCTTCACGTGGCTGTTCAATTAAAGTACCTTAAAGATTTGATGGTTTTGTAAGATATTAGAAAACATGCATTATTTATTTATTTATTCATTTATTTATTTATTTGTTGTTTGTTTTATTGTAAGGGGGAAGGTGGTGTGGTAGCCAGAGTACATCACGCGTGGGTCACGCGATGTTATTTATTGAATATGTCACATGCATGTTGCGCGTGTGTGTTAGTGTTGTATTTCAAATGTACACTCACGCGTGTTGGGTCTGTTCAATGGAGGTTCCAACGACGTTTGGTCAGTCACCGTTTGGTCTTCCATTGAAGGGACGCTTCGCGCTTGGGTGGAGTTATTCTTTAATAAACTTCCACTTCAAACAACTACGATTTCTTGGAATTTATGACTGCTACATATGTCCACTTTAAATATACCTCTCTGCTGCGTGTGCCAGACTAGGACGACCAGAAATATACACATCTCCTGAGGGCATAAAGAAAGAGGATATAGGTTGGATTAAATATAACTTCCGGAACCTGCTGGAGGCGGAAAGGGAGGAGCCAGAGCTAAGAAAACCAGGTGTGAGAAGCAATTATGGTTTATTAACTTCTCCATCCATTGAACCGTATCTAAAGATTGTTACCAAGCCGTTTCACCGCTTCTTGTTGGTTAGATTTCGGTTCAATCTTATTCATCTTACTTTGGGTATATTCCCCAAATGGGGGAAACCGGAAGATGCTGCAGCATGTTCTTGTGATATGTTCTCTACACAAGACACCCTTCATCTTGTAATGTTCTGTGAGCATTTTTCAGAGGCGCGTAAAAAAAAATTAAACCCAATATTACGTGATGCCGGATTTGTACAAGTGAGGCCTGCCCTTCTATATTTGCAAATGCTTAGTAGCCTGCATGTCACTTATAGCGTAGCGAGTTTCCTGGTGGCTGCGGCCCGGATAAATAATAAGAGACTTATTTGTATGTAATTATATAGTAGGACTAATAGGGGGCTTATGGTTTTAATTTGAAAAATCCAATGATGCACTTTAAATTGTACTCGATGTACCCCTGATTCTTTTTCCTTATTGGGCTTAGGACATTTTAGGAAAACTGTATATGATATATTTTTTTTTTTTTTTTGTTTGTTTTTTTGAAAACCTTTATTGTGCACGAAAAGAGAACAAATACGGGCCTACAACCATCAGGTCGGCCACGGGACATTTAAGCACAGACGCAATCAATGCGGTTCCACAGCGGCAGTAGGCAAAATAGCAGCAAATAATAACAGTTACACTGAATGGAGTCATGCCGTCAAGGAAAAGGAGCATTGAAGGTTAAATTTCTAAGATTAAATTGAAATATAAATCAGTAAAGAATAGAGTCAAGAAGAACTGAGTCCGGACATTAGTTTCATAACAGGAGCAGGCGGCATAAATAAGGACAACATTAGGAAAAAACACCCCGTCAATATGGCAGTACCATACAAAACAACAGAAGCTGCAGTCCACATGTACGTACCACCCTCAGCGCCACCCACTCCCTACTAACCCATGTTGCATACCCAGAACTGAAAACCAGAACAGGAAAGCGCAGAAATTAGAGAAATAAGGCCCATAGAAACTAAAGAGGAAAACTAAATCTACCCCCCCACCCTACAACAATCCGGAGGCTACGGCCTACCCCCCCCCCCCCGGCAAAGTGCCTGTCGCCCAGTAAAGAACCCGAAATATAGAATAAGAAGAGAAGAGAAAGAAGAAAAGATAAGAAAATAAAGATGTTCACACTTGAAGTATCGGGAGGAAGAAAAGAACAAGCTATTCTACCATTCCCAAAAGAGAAAAGAAACGGGGGAGGAGCCCCAACACTAACAAGACACCCGGTCCTCCAGCCATGTATAGCTCCCTTTACCGAATGAAACAATAAAATCGAGAAGTACACTACCTAAAGGAGAATCGAATCAGATACATTCGGGTCCCCGAGGCAATACTGGGACGATCACCCCGGCCATAAGGGCGTTAACAGGATACGCAGAGTCCCACCCCCTGTGCGAAAGTACCAGGACAGACATCAGGAGCCGAACAAACGTGGGGAGCTACAACCACTACAGACGCCAGAAAGGCTGCACAGTTCGGAATCATACCAGCTAGTCAAACAAAAGTGAACCCCCAGAGATCCCCAGCGCTAATCAGGCCGCAAGCGACCACTACATCATGACGCCCAGCAGAAGCCCGCCCCAGTCGGAACAGAGGGACAAGATGGCCGCCATAATGAGAACGCAGACAAAGGAGAGCAAGATGGACGCTACCCTAAATAAATAGCCCCCCTGCCACAACAAACTCCCAGAACCAGCAGACAGGAACCAAAGAGAACGTGGCGGAGCCGATAGCCCGCAGTATATCAGGGTAGCCAGTAAATGGTGCCGACTGTGCCATTGACAAGGGTCACAATACCCCGAAGGACGCCATGATTGTAAAGCAGAACTACTACTAGCAATAATAGAGACAGATGGGGGGAAAACAATCTACACCATACTTATGATCCATGCAACCAATACGTACAACATTCCAGCCTCAATCCCCACCAGGCAAAAAAGTAATACAACCAGGAAGCCGTCTAGCCCTGTCCCAATCTCAGGAGCCCCCCCGATCCCAGCCCACGATGAATGCCACCTCAATCACCACCTCCGACCCTGGTCCATCTCATCAAAGTCGCCCACCCGCAAAGCAGTCCTCAATAAAGGAGATTGTCATAGGAGGCTCGGGCCCATAGCACCAGGAGCACACAGTGAGACAGGATAACGTTATGCAACAAGCAATGGTTCAGAGAGCAGAGTCATAACAGCAGGAGCACCCCGTTAGTGACATAGGGAGTAAGGAAGGAAATCTATCCCCGGAGTCCCATCAAGGAGCGAAGAGGAGGAGGGCCACATCGCAGACACTCGGACACCGCCAGCACCTCAAACATTCTCTACCCCAGTATCGCTAGCAAATAGTTCCATCAAAGAACCAACCATTGGGGAGAGTAAGCAAGCAGTATCCAATGTGAAATGCAAAAGTCGGGTCCCTCAGAGCCCACACCCGCCAGAATAGCAATGCAACGAGGGGAGCGTCTAGCCCTGGCCCGACCTGGGATTCATTCTATCACCCAACCAACTTGGCAGTCCGAAGTAGTACGAGTCAATGAAGAAATATGGCCGCTCCGAGGATGGGGGAGGTGCACAATCGCTGAGAGAACATCGCCTGTCCCCCGTTGGTAGTAGTCCCTTAGTAAAGCGCTCCTCCGAGGTATACAGGCAACAAAAGTCACGATACGGGGAAGACAAACTGTTCAAGGAAGGAGCAGGGGACAGGGCTGGGGAACATGTCAGCGGTGAAAAACACAGCGAAACCGGTACACGAGGCAGGCAGCCAGTCGGAGAACAAAGGGGAGACAATGTTGCATCAGCAGTCCTGACGGGCGGCAACAGTTCCTCAAAAGCCTCAACACTAGTTCCCGCAATCGCTACAGTAGCACCAGAAGACAGTGAAGGGCTGGCAGACTGCAGCAAAGTCAATTCCAAACCCTGCCGGGGGTGGACTCCCTGCGCTCGGCTCACACCATGGACACAAGCATCAAGTGTCCCGATCAGCACATTGTAGCTATTCCGCATCTCCGATTGCACATCAGCCAGGATCGTCATAACATCCCTGTAGGTCCATACCGGCTGTAAATCACGTAGGTCCGCACTCCCAGAGGAAGAAGCAATTACGGCCCCCTGCGCGAAGGTATACTCGCCCCCCCAAGAGGAAAGCACAGTGTTATCCCCACAGTGCCGGAGATCGGGCACCGCCATCTTGCCCACAGTCCACGGGGTGCTGGGAGGGGGAGAAACGAGGGGTCGCGGGACCCGATCAGGAAGCGGTTGTTGTCCCTGTAGCAAACCGTACCTCCTCCTGTATGCCACGAAAGCAGAGGACAGCCGGTTGCGAGGGAGACGGACAGGACCGTGAGGAGCTCACCGGTAGCAGGCACAACAACAAGGAAAGCCGACCAGCATCATGGCGGCCACAAACAAAGGAGACCGTGCAAGTCTTCTCACAATCGTCCCGGTGCAGCTCCGTGAGCTCTCAGCAGGGCCGCGACAGCAGGTGTAAGCCAAGCAGCAGTTGGGAGAAATCACCCCCGTGTGATATTCAGCCGCCGCTGCAGAGTAAGTGTCGCGGGGCAAGCGAGATCCGGCAGGCGCCGAGGAGCGGGCGGAGACCCAGGGCAGAGGCGATCCGTCCAGGAACACAGGACTCCGGGCGGGCGGAGAGATCCGAGGGACACCGTCAGAATCGGCGCCGTTTCCCGCACATCGCGGGCTAAGGGGTCCGCAGGATAAAGGGCAGGATGTAGGCGCGGGTCTCTAGAGCCGGCGGAGCCGAGCGACCACACGTCCGCTCAGGTCGCCATCTTGGCTCCTCCCCCCGTATATGATATATTTAATGTTTTATTTTTTTATTGTATATAGTGCACGTATGAACTGTAACAAACTAATGCTTATTTATTTTTTTAACTATTTTTAAATGTGTGTGTGGTTGTATGTTTTACTGCACTGTCTTTTATGATTTTAACTAATCGAAATAAAGAGCTTTGACTGACTGACTGACTGACTGACTTCTCTGCTACATTCTCTGCAAAAGCCTATTGTGATGTGGGTGTATTCCTTTTCGTGTGCATGCTGCCGTGTCGTTCATTTCTGGACGGGGAGGCTGGCTTTACTTCACACCTATAAACCCTGCAACATTGCCAGTCTGGCTGTTGATATGCAGATACAGCGATTAAGTAATGAAAGGGCCATGCAGGGGGCTGCTAAAATGCATAAAAAGGTACACAGATAAACACAGAGGTTTACTGTGAACGCCGGGACTTTAGGGCGGACAGTGTAATACACTGGGTGAACCTGGGTCACTGCCTGGCAGACTCAGCCCAGCCCACTCACCTGACGGGGGGCGAGGGGGTGGGCTGAGGCACTTGGATGTTGAGCGCGTGGATCTACTCGACCTTAAATTGTTCATTCACCGACACCTCATGCGTAGGCTTCAGTGGACTCGCCCTCTCAGCAAAGCTGCACCAATCTCTCGGAAATGTTTACTTGCCTTCAACTTCAAAGCCCAGGAAAGCCAGAGTGAATAAGTACAGCGGTGACAATGGAGCTGAAGGGCGGTGCCCATAAATCTTAGGCAAGTAAGTCGGCCCATCTTTGCTGGTAGCTCACCGATCCACGAGGCAGAGCAAATACCTGCGAGGTGTGAAACTGTCCCAGGATGCTCACTTTTTACAACTACATGTAGTACAAAAAATATGCAGAGACCGAGAGTTTTCAGGATGTGAATAATCTGAAATGTCTGTCAGTAACTCTCTCTCGCGTTATTCCCTCTGTAGGGGCTCGAAGCACTTAACAACTGATTAAAAGGAGCGCCCACGTACAGCAGTCCAGTAGTTTCTCACCCCTCATTCACGCTTCCACGGGATATTAACGTGGTGCTCACGGGAGCCCGCATTATGGGATCGGGACGTGTTCTCGGCCTCCAGCGGGTGGGGTTGGCCTTGTCGATGATCTCTGGCCTGGGTTCTACGTGAAAATTAGTTCCGAATTTTAAACAGATGTTTGGGCCCAAAGGAATGCGATCAGAGGATTGGGAACTGGGGGCCTGGGGGTGTCACTCGTCATGGGGTGCCTCTCCCTTTTAATGCTTCCGTTTAATCACATGAAAGGCTCAGATCTCTCTGGTGCCCCGAAATCACTCCCAGGTGGAATTGACGCTCTCATCTCTTCCAGCTGGAAGCCGGGAAAACAGATGGCAAAACACTACACAAACAGCAGCAGGAGGGGATGATTGTTTTCTTTTACTGTCCCTCCCCCTCATCTTGTTTCCAGTGCTGTGGCAGGATGGCTATCCCATTTAACAAGCATTTGCAATGCAATAGGTCTCGCATTAGGAAAGTGTGAGCTATTGGTATTGTAAATGACACATTTTTTAAATATGTGTTGACTTTGAAAATATATAAATTAATAGCATTGTTATACACAAAGCCAATAGCTTACACTTTCCTAATTCGAGTCCTTTTGGGTGGCAATGCTTGTTGGTAGCAAGCAAGGACAGTGCTGTTGTGGTGCTGAGTGATGATGTGGTTGGGCTGAGTGATGTGGTGGTGTCCCAGAGTGATGTGGGTGGTGTCCCCGAGTGATGTGGTGGTGTCCCCGAGTCATGTGATGGTGCCCCCGAGTGATGTGGTGGTGTTCCTGAGTTATGTGGTGGTGTCCCTGAGTGATGTGGTGGTGTCCCAGAGTGATGTGGTGGTGTCCCAGAGTGATGTCGTGGTGGTGGCGTCCCTGAGTGATGTCGTGGCGTCCCTGAGTGATGTGGTGGTGCCCCTGAGTGAAGTGGTGGTGCCCCTGATTGATGTGGTGGTGTTCCTGAGTGATGTGGTGGTGTCCCCGAGTGATGTGGTGGTGTCCCTGAGTGAAATGGTGGTGTTCCTGAGTGATGTGGTGGTGTCCCAGAGTGATGTGGTGGTGTCCCCGAGTGATGTGGTGGTGTCCCCGAGTGATGTGGTGGTGTCCCTGAGTGATGTGGTGGTGTCCCTGAGTGATGTGGTGGTGTCCCTGAGTAATGTGGTGGTGTTCCCGAGTGATGTGGTGGTGTCCCCAAGTGATGTGGTGGTGTCCTTGAGTGATGTGGTGGTGTCCCCGAGTGATGTGGTGGTGTTCCTGAGTGATGTGGTGGTGTCCCTGAGTGATGTGGTGGTGTCCCTGAGTGATGTGGTGGTGCCCCTGAGTGATGTGGTGGTGTCCCTGAGTGATGTGGTGGTGTCCCGAGTGATGTGGTGGTGCCCCCGTGTGATGTGGTGGTGTCCCCGAGTGATGTGGTGGTGTCCCCGAGTGATGTCGTGGTGTCTCCGGGTGATGTGGTGGTTTCCCTGAGTGATGTGGTGGTGCCCCTGAGTGATGTGGTGGTGTCCCTGAGTGATGTGGTGGTGCCCCTGACTGATGTGGTGGTGCCCCTAAGTGATGTGTTGGTGTCCCCGAGTCATGTGGTGGTGTCCCCGAGTCATGTGGTGGTGTCCCTGGGTGATGTGGTGGTGTTCCTGAGTGATGTGGTGGTGTTCCTGAGTGATGTGGTGGTGTCCCTGAGTGATGTGGTGGTGTCCCAGAGTGATGTGGTGGCGTCCCTGAGTGATGTGGTGGTGCCCCTGAGTGATGTGGTGGTGCCCCCGAGTGATGTGGTGGTGTCCCCGAGTCATGTGGTGGTGTCCCCGAGTCATGTGGTGGTGTCCCCGGGTGATGTGGTGGTGTCCCTGTGTGATGTGGTGGTGTCCCAGAGTGATGTGGTGGTGTTCCTGAGTGATGTGGTGGCGTCCCTGAGTGATGTGGTGGTGTCCTTGAGTGATGTGGTGGTGTCCCTGAGTGATGTGGTGGTGCCCCTGAGGGATGTGGTGGTGTCCCTGATTGATGTGGTGTTGTTCCTGAGTGATGTGGTGGTGTCCCCGAGTGATGTGGTGGTGTCCCCGAGTGATGTGGTGGTGTCCCTGAATGATGTGGTGGTGTTCCTGAGTGATGTGGTGGTGTCCCTGAGTGATGTGGTGGTGTTCCTGAGTGATGTGGTGGTGTCCCTGAGTGATGTGGTGGTGTCCCCGAGTAATGTGGTGGTGTCCCTCAGTGATGTGGTGGTGTCCCTCAGTGATATGGTGGTGTCCCTGAGTGATTTGGTGGTGTCCCACAGTGATGTGGTGGTGCCCCGAGTGATGTGGTGGTGTCCCTGAGTGATGTGGTGGTGTCCCTGAGTGATGTGGTGGTGTCCCTGAGTGATGTGGTGGTGTCCCTGAGTGATGTGGTGGTGTTCCCGAGTGATGTGGTGGTGTCCCCGAGTGATGTTGTGGTGTCCCCGGGTGATGTGGTTGTGTTCCTGAGTGATGTGGTGGTGTTCCTGAGTGATGTGGTGGGGGCCTAGAGTGATGTGGTGGTGTCCCTGAGTGATGTGGTGGTGTCCCGAGTGATGTGGTGGTGCCCCCGTGTGATGTGGTGGTGTCCCCGAGTGATGTGGTGGTGTCCCCGAGTGATGTCGTGGTGTCCCCGGGTGATGTGGTGGTTTCCCTGAGTGATGTGGTGGTGCCCCTGAGTGATGTGGTGGTGTCCCTGAGTGATGTGGTGGTGCCCCTGACTGATGTGGTGGTGCCCCTAAGTGATGTGTTGGTGTCCCCGAGTCATGTGGTGGTGTCCCCGAGTCATGTGGTGGTGTCCCTGGGTGATGTGGTGGTGTCCCTGAGTGAAATGGTGGTGTTCCTGAGTGATGTGGTGGTGTCCCAGAGTGATGTGGTGGTGTCCCCGAGTGATGTGGTGGTGTCCCCGAGTGATGTGGTGGTGTCCCTGAGTGATGTGGTGGTGTCCCTGAGTGATGTGGTGGTGTCCCTGAGTAATGTGGTGGTGTTCCCGAGTGATGTGGTGGTGTCCCCAAGTGATGTGGTGGTGTCCTTGAGTGATGTGGTGGTGTCCCCGAGTGATGTGGTGGTGTTCCTGAGTGATGTGGTGGTGTCCCTGAGTGATGTGGTGGTGTCCCTGAGTGATGTGGTGGTGCCCCTGAGTGATGTGGTGGTGTCCCTGAGTGATGTGGTGGTGTCCCGAGTGATGTGGTGGTGCCCCCGTGTGATGTGGTGGTGTCCCCGAGTGATGTGGTGGTGTCCCCGAGTGATGTCGTGGTGTCCCCGGGTGATGTGGTGGTTTCCCTGAGTGATGTGGTGGTGCCCCTGAGTGATGTGGTGGTGTCCCTGAGTGATGTGGTGGTGCCCCTGACTGATGTGGTGGTGCCCCTAAGTGATGTGTTGGTGTCCCCGAGTCATGTGGTGGTGTCCCCGAGTCATGTGGTGGTGTCCCTGGGTGATGTGGTGGTGTTCCTGAGTGATGTGGTGGTGTTCCTGAGTGATGTGGTGGTGTCCCAGAGTGATGTGGTGGTGTCCCAGAGTGATGTGGTGGCGTCCCTGAGTGATGTGGTGGTGTTCCCGAGTGATGTGGTGGTGTCCCCAAGTGATGTGGTGGTGTCCCCGAGTCATGTGGTGGTGTCCCTGGGTGATGTGGTGGTGTCCCTGAGTGAAATGGTGGTGTTCCTGAGTGATGTGGTGGTGTCCCAGAGTGATGTGGTGGTGTCCCCGAGTGATGTGGTGGTGTCCCCGAGTGATGTGGTGGTGTCCCTGAGTGATGTGGTGGTGTCCCTGAGTGATGTGGTGGTGTCCCTGAGTAATGTGGTGGTGTTCCCGAGTGATGTGGTGGTGTCCCCAAGTGATGTGGTGGTGTCCTTGAGTGATGTGGTGGTGTCCCCGAGTGATGTGGTGGTGTTCCTGAGTGATGTGGTGGTGTCCCTGAGTGATGTGGTGGTGTCCCTGAGTGACGTGGTGGTGCCCCTGAGTGATGTGGTGGTGCCCCTGAGTGATGTGGTGGTGTCCCGAGTGATGTGGTGGTGCCCCCGTGTGATGTGGTGGTGTCCCCGAGTGATGTGGTGGTGTCCCCGAGTGATGTCGTGGTGTCCCCGGGTGATGTGGTGGTTTCCCTGAGTGATGTGGTGGTGCCCCTGAGTGATGTGGTGGTGTCCCTGAGTGATGTGGTGGTGCCCATGACTGATGTGGTGGTGCCCCTAAGTGATGTGTTGGTGTCCCCGAGTCATGTGGTGGTGTCCCCGAGTCATGTGGTGGTGTCCCTGGGTGATGTGGTGGTGTTCCTGAGTGATGTGGTGGTGTTCCTGAGTGATGTGGTGGTGTCCCTGAGTGATGTGGTGGTGTCCCAGAGTGATGTGGTGGCGTCCCTGAGTGATGTGGTGGTGCCCCTGAGTGATGTGGTGGTGCCCCCGAGTGATGTGGTGGTGTCCCCGAGTCATGTGGTGGTGTCCCCGAGTCATGTGGTGGTGTCCCCGGGTGATGTGGTGGTGTCCCTGTGTGATGTGGTGGTGTCCCAGAGTGATGTGGTGGTGTTCCTGAGTGATGTGGTGGCGTCCCTGAATGATGTGGTGGTGTCCTTGAGTGATGTGGTGGTGTCCCTGAGTGATGTGGTGGTGCCCCTGAGGGATGTGGTGGTGTCCCTGATTGATGTGGTGTTGTTCCTGAGTGATGTGGTGGTGTCCCCGAGTGATGTGGTGGTGTCCCCGAGTGATGTGGTGGTGTCCCTGAATGATGTGGTGGTGTTCCTGAGTGATGTGGTGGTGTCCCTGAGTGATGTGGTGGTGTTCCTGAGTGATGTGGTGGTGTCCCTGAGTTATGTGGTGGTGTTCCTGAGTGATGTGGTGGTGTCCCTGAGTGATGTGGTGGTGTCCCCGAGTAATGTGGTGGTGTCCCTCAGTGATGTGGTGGTGTCCCTCAGTGATATGGTGGTGTCCCTGAGTGATTTGGTGGTGTCCCACAGTGATGTGGTGGTGCCCCGAGTGATGTGGTGGTGTCCCTGAGTGATGTGGTGGTGTCCCTGAGTGATGTGGTGGTGTCCCTGAGTGATGTGGTGGTGTCCCTGAGTGATGTGGTGGTGTTCCCGAGTGATGTGGTGGTGTCCCCGAGTGATGTTGTGGTGTCCCCGGGTGATGTGGTTGTGTTCCTGAGTGATGTGGTGGTGTTCCTGAGTGATGTGGTGGGGGCCTAGAGTGATGTGGTGGTGTCCCTGAGTGATGTGGTGGTGTCCCGAGTGATGTGGTGGTGCCCCCGTGTGATGTGGTGGTGTCCCCGAGTGATGTGGTGGTGTCCCCGAGTGATGTCGTGGTGTCCCCGGGTGATGTGGTGGTTTCCCTGAGTGATGTGGTGGTGCCCCTGAGTGATGTGGTGGTGTCCCTGAGTGATGTGGTGGTGCCCCTGACTGATGTGGTGGTGCCCCTAAGTGATGTGTTGGTGTCCCCGAGTCATGTGGTGGTGTCCCCGAGTCATGTGGTGGTGTCCCTGGGTGATGTGGTGGTGTTCCTGAGTGATGTGGTGGTGTCCCAGAGTGATGTGGTGGCGTCCCTGAGTGATGTGGTGGTGCCCCTGAGTGATGTGGTGGTGCCCCCGAGTGATGTGGTGGTGTCCCCGAGTCATGTGGTGGTGTCCCCGAGTCATGTGGTGGTGTCCCCGGGTGATGTGGTGGTGTCCCTGTGTGATGTGGTGGTGTCCCAGAGTGATGTGGTGGTGTTCCTGAGTGATGTGGTGGCGTCCCTGAGTGATGTGGTGGTGTCCTTGAGTGATGTGGTGGTGTTCCTGAGTGATGTGGTGGTGCCCCTGAGTGATGTGGTGGTTTCCCTGATTGATGTGGTGTTGTTCCTGAGTGATGTGGTGGTGTCCCCGAGTGATGTGGTGGTGTCCCCGAGTGATGTGGTGGTGTCCCTGAATGATGTGGTGGTGTTCCTGAGTGATGTGGTGGTGTTCCTGAGTGATGTGGTGGTGTCCCTGAGTGATGTGGTGGTGTCCCCGAGTAATGTGGTGGTGTCCCTCAGTGATGTGGTGGTGTCCCTCAGTGATATGGTGGTGTCCCTGAGTGATTTAGTGGTGTCCCACAGTGATGTGGTGGTGCCCCGAGTGATGTGGTGGTGTCCCTGAGTGATGTGGTGGTGTCCCTGAGTGATGTGGTGGTGTCCCTGAGTGATGTGGTGGTGTTCCCGAGTGATGTGGTGGTGTCCCCGAGTGATGTTGTGGTGTCCCCGGGTGATGTGGTTGTGTTCCTGAGTGATGTGGTGGTGTTCCTGAGTGATGTGGTGGGGGCCTAGAGTGATGTGGTGGTGTCCCTGAGTGATGTGGTGGTGTCCCCGAGTGATGTGGTGGTGCCCCAGAGTGGTGCCCCTGAGTGATGTGGTGGTGTCCCTGAGTGATGTGGTGGTGTCCCTGAGTGATGTGGTGGTGTTTCTAAGTGATGTGGTGGTGTTCCTGAGTGATGTGGTGTTCCTGAGTGATGTGGTGGTGTTCCTGAGTGATGTGGTGGTGCCCCTGAGTGATGTGGTGGTGTTCCTCAGTGATGTGGTGTGTGAGGGTGAGGGTGTGTGGGGGTGTGAGAGGGTGAGGTTGAGTGAGGTTGAGAGGGTTGTGAGGGGTGTGAGGGTGTGAGGTTGTGAGGGTGAGTGAGGGTGTGGTGTGAGGTTAGGTGAGGGTGTGAGGGTGAGTGAGGGTGTGTGAGGGTGTGTGCTTGTAGGGGGTGTGAGGGTGAGGGAGGGTGAGGGTGACGGTTGTGAGGGTGATGGGGTGAGGGTGAGGGTGTGTGAGGGTGTGTGAGGGTGAGGGGTGTGAGGGTGAGGGAGGGTGATGGTTGTGAGGGTGATGGGGTGAGGGTGAGGGGGTATGAGGGTGAGGGTGTTTGAGGGGAGGTGAAGGTGTGTAAGGGTGAGGAGGTGTGAGGGTGAGGGTTCGAAGTAAATGGTGGCATGGTAGGCATCATAAGACAGAGAGAAGAGACTGCGTGGTGACTGGGTTGGTCAGTTTCAGAATCAGGAGGGGCAGAGTCAGCACAGTCTGCGAGAGTTCAACGTGTCTAGAGGCAAAGAATAGCGGATGCAGCATTGCAGCTAGCAAGTCGAGTGTTTTCAAGCTGAGTGTCCCTAGAGAGATGGCAACACAGCAACAGCATTTGAGGAGCAAGGCTACTGTAATAAACAAGCACGGTAGGCTTTCACTTTCGTCCAGAAACAAGCTCTCGGCATTGCTGTGGCGGAGGGGGGGAGGGGGAGCGGCAGCCTTTGAAGTCTGATGCCAAGACACAGACAAATGGTGGTGCGCGATGTGCACGCGGAGGGCGGGAGAGCGGCAGCCTTTGAAGTCTGATGCCGAGGCACAGACAAATGGTGGTGTGTTATGTGGCTGGCGATGGTGTGCACGTGCATAGATCACATGAACTGTATGCGATCCACAGCCGTTTTGGTAGACTTTTCTTTTCCGCTTTCTATAATCTTGCCGGAGCAATGCACAAGTGCATTGGCACAGGCGAGACCTAAAAATGGAGTGTAAACAGCATGCCCACTGCATGATTTCATGTTAAAAGCATATTACAGGAACCACTACCCATCAACAATTCTTCCCATCAATGCTAACAACCCTATGACAGACCACAAGAGACACAAAAGCATAGTAACAACATAATTAACGATCTCTACTGCTTCTGCATTCGAGGTTACAATGGAATCTAACATAAGGAGACAACATCACTCAAACAACAGATAGTCTCATTTTCCCAGCTCCAACAAGTTAACCGAACTGGTGTGTTTGGTTACTAGATGAGCCAATGTCATTGGGTCACAGATTCCAAGACATCTGCACACACCTTTCTTTTGTAGTCCTTAATTTTCCTTTTTCATGTCTATTTTCACCACGTCACACCCAGTGACGGCTCCTCCGCTAAGGCGCAGGAGCGTCGCCTCACTGCTTCAGCCGCAAGCTGAATGCAAAAAATAAAATGGAAATAACCTTTGTTATTATAATTTTGTTTTTCGCATTCAGCTTGCAGCTGAAGCCAGGCAGGATTGGGCTCCCCTCTAGTCACAGTGGTAGAAGTGGCGGCAGCACCTAAAGTGTGCATGACGCTTTCCGGCCGTCTCGGTCGGCCAAAGCCGGTAAGAGCAGTGGGGCAAGGTGAGGGGGGAATTCGAGAGACGACCACGAGGGAAAAATAAATAAATAATTAATTTTCTCTCATAGTCGTTTCTCAAAATCCCCCTCAACTGGCCTTAGCGCTCCTACCTGCAGCGGCCGCGGCTGCTCATGCGCACTTTGCATGTTCTCCCTGCATAGAGAACAGGTACCGCCTGCCAGCACTACAGCATACAAGACAGCGGTGCACCAACAGGACCCAACACTGTGTTAATATGGAAAATTATGCATTCATCCATAGCTGCCAAGGTCTCAGATTGTTAAGTGTGATATTTTCATAATTTCAGTGTAATTATGAGTAACATTTCCATGGCCATGAGTGACACTTTCTCGCAAGCAAAATCAAGCAATGAAGATGAGGGAAACATATTAAATTTGAGCAACAAGAACATCTTACAACTACTGCAAAGCACCAGAAATGCATTAAGCCTCAGGCTGCATGAAGTGCTGAGAAGTCTCAGGCATAGCTGTTGTAGTGTTTGTAATTTTGTAAACAAGTCTATCTCTTTACTTACAAAGTTGTTTAAAGGTCTTCAAGGAATAGCCTCTTTAACTTGAGGCTGCCCAGCATGAATTAGTTAATATACAGAATAAATGTCCTGCTCCATTTTCCATCCACATGCTCCAATGATTAGTGTATTTTTGATGCACTTCAACTTCAGTTTACTTAGCATTCATGTACCACACATATATGTCAGGCTACCAGCCGGGCACCACCTTCAAGAGACACCCACCAGCCTCTCGCGAACGCCGGATTCAATTGCCTATCCTCCCCAAAGCAAAGGACAGTTGGAGCTGTTAGCTTGCGGAGGGTGAAGTGAAAACTAACAGTGGTAGACTACAGCACACACCCCCGGGCATTTGGGCAAGGCAGCCTCAGGCACTGTGAGGCACACAATTGGTCACAGCCCACGCGGCCGTCAGCCTCGAGCCAGTGGGCAGTTATGTGGAAGATGATAGCTCATGTGTAGTGGCATTAGTAAAACAGTGTCAGGAGGTATTATCTAGCTTTGTGAACTTTATGTCCAATTTGGGCCTTACAGTAAACGCATCTAAAACATTAATTTTAAAATGTGGCCCAGAGAGCAAAAGGTGTTGTACGTTCTTCCTAGAAAAGAATCGTCTAGACTGCGCTACTACCTTTTCATACTTGGGGGTCTTATTGGATCGTACTTGCACGTGGACACAGGCTGTTAATTTAAGGAGACTGTTATTCTCAAAGTCACTGGCAGCCCTGTTTAAATTTAGCAAGAAATTGGGCAGATGCCCTCCCTCAGAACGACTTCAAATTTACAAGGCTAAATGTGTCGCAATAGCGACCTATGGAGCGGGTATTTGGGGACATGTAGATATGACATCTCTACAGAGGGCCGAAAACAGATTTCTTAGATACCTGCTTGCCGTCCCGGTTAGTGTCTCTACTTTCAATTGCCACTCGGAGTTAGGTATATATTATATAGCGGATGTCATTGGCATCCAACCAATTCTCCTCTGGCATCATGTTTGGACTTCAGAGAAGACTGTTTTAAAGGGAAACAACCTTTACAACGCAACTTTTACAATGCACTACCATTACAACGTAGTCATTACAACACAACATCCCTTACAACGCATGCCATTACAATGCAACCATTACCACGCATGACACTACAACGCATACAATTACAACTCATTGCATTACAACGCAGTCATTACAACGCATACCATTACAACGCATACCATTACAACGCATAGTACCCTTACACTATCCAACACTTACCCTCCTGTTGCACCCCCTGGAGTTAGTATAGTAATTTTTACCCCTACACTATCCAACACTTACCCTACTGTTGCACCCCCTGGAGTTAGAATAGAAATTTTTACCCCTACACTGTCCAACGCTTACCCTACTGTTGCACCCCCCTGGAGTTAGAATAGTAATTTTTACTACTACACTATCCAATACTTACCATACATGCAATGTAATGGTATGCGTTGTAATGGTATGCGTTGTAAAGGTAGTATGCGTTGTAATGGAATGCGTTGTAAAGGTAGTTTTAAAAAATGTGTTGTGATGGCATGCATTGTAATGGAATGCGTTGTAAAGGATGTTGCGTTGTAAAAAATGCGTTGTAAAGGTATGCGTTGTAAAAGCATGCGTTGTAACGTCATACATTCGTTTTAAATCGAGAAATGATAATTCATTGCTGTGGGTTACATGGGGTATCACTTATAAGTTGGCTCAGTTATGTCAAGGAATTCTTTTGTAAATTAGGACATCAAGAATATTTTGATAACCCCAATACCTTGACTAAAGTAAATAGGAAAGTTTTTAAACTTAGCTGTTTGCAGTATCTAGAAAATATTAGATTAAATACAGAGATAATAAAAAGCTCTGTTCCTGCCCACCAAAACATCCTCACTACTTTTAAGTTGCAGTCATACCTTTTGTATCCTCTGACTTTGAAAGATTTTTACTAACACGTTTCAGGATGGGCATTGTCCATAGATCGCTTAGTTTTCCAGCAATTAACGATTGGTCCAGGCAGCTGTCTAATTGCCCATGCGGCGATTTGTCAGCACAATCCACCATGCATGTTTTATTCTTCTGTACATTTTATACAGTCCAGAGGAAAAGGTGGATCCTCCCGCTGCTTAGAACACTAGGCCTGCGACAATGCCATCCTACATTCATAGTCATGCAATCCCTTGAGGAAGAATTTGTAATTTTATCTGTTTCGTTGTTTTTAAAGTCTGTTTTTAAGTGTAGAAAATCTATTCTGATGTAAGATTTTTCACTGTATAACTTATTCCATAATTTTGTGGTTTCCTATCTTTCTGTAACATGTGATTTTATTGTTTTATAAATATGCTTTTATGATTATTTTATAATCGAATAAAGCTCAACTGACTGACTGACAGTGTCATGTGAGCATTTCGGCTAGCACAGAGAAATTATGTTACTTCAGCCGGCCTGAGAAAGGTGTCATGCCTATGGTGTGTGCGTGTCACTGACTGGCCGCTATGTTCAAGTCTGTGTGTGCTGCAAGTGCGGGTGTGACTCATGTGTCCGTGGAACTTGGAGGAGGGCGGAAGGCAAGCGGAGCACAGATTTGCAACTTTATTACCAGCAACTCTCATATTATGCCCCTCACTGACTCCAGGGCCAGGCATACACTTACTTGAAATGAATTCAGCGGTGGCCAGCTCTAGAGCAGCTGCATTTCACGCAACACTGGCTGTCTGGCTCCTATCTCTCTGTGGTGACCGGCTGCATGAATCAGGCTCGCTCGGGACAGTTCAACTGCACAGTCAGGGGTCCCGGTGCTCTGGGGCCACTAATAAACAACTCCGGCCACTGCAGTCTGTCCGGGCGTTCTGAGCAACTCTGCCACTGCCCAAGCCATGGTGGACTCGGATGGGTCGGTCGCTTGTGACGTGGCGGGCCACAGGATTCATTACCGCGCCAGCAGCAAAGCTCACCCACAGCAGGGGCCCATTTCTGAATTCAGCTGCTACCTGCTCGTGCCATGGGAGATGGCCTCGACTCCATGACTCACAAAAGTGAAAGTATGCCGCACTGCAGAGGAGAGATTCAATCGAGACGTTACACTGTAGCAAGCAGCTCGGCAGACTTCTTGGGTGCTGGGCTCTGAGCTGCCTGCCTACCTGTGCCACTGACACTATTGTTATTATAATAACAGCCACCACTCGATGCGGACCATCTCACTGAAATGCCTTAGTCTAATGCCTGATGCGTAGTACTTGGCAGGACCGTACATCAATGAAAATTAAATATCGTCTTTATTAACAGATTCGCCCATTGAGAACTCTACATCAACCTCGACTTGCAAATATGTAGTTAGGCTGGCCCTGAGGCCCAGGAATGCTGATTGATGGGTCACAGGTGGGAGGGTGCGTAGCTGGCAGGCAAACACTCAGGCAGAAAACTCTCGATCAATCCCATAGATAGGTGCACTGACATTACAATGGTCAGGGGAGATTGCCCCAATAAAGCACACATGGCCAAAGGAGGTACCACACTCTTAAATACACCATAATGCAGATGCCACATGAGATAGGAACACATAGCCAATCAGAACGTAGCACACATAGTGATCACTCACTCCCCATGCCAGACATCTGGATACATTCACCACCGGCTATACTGTGTCCACACGAGGTCGAGACCCACCTGTAGACCTATTGACCATTAATTTATGATTCCAAAGGCAGCAACCAACATTCCTCACCCTATATGGCACTCTGGAAACTTTTTATTACTTGTTGTATATTTTATATAAGAAGAACACAAACCAAATGTAAATTGAGACAGTCCTCAAACCTAGTGCTTATAATTGTTCTCCTGGCCGAACTGTTTAATTAAACAAACTGTTCCTGCTTTGCCAAATGCCACTTGTCTTTTGCTTTTTTCTAAGGAATTCTAAGTTAAGCAACATTTTTGTGAGCCAGCCAGGAGGATTGGGACCTCATACTGACTGCAGCCAAAGGAAGGTGACCCTGCCCGGACGGATTCACGTTTGTGCAACAAGAAATGTGGGCAGACACCGCAATTGATTGGAAGTTCTGCTGAATCCCCGAGGTGGAGGTCAGTCCTGAAACAGCTGTCATAGAGGATAAGAGACTACACCAGAACCTAAAACGTAGTCTAAAGCATTTGCCTTATGGTAAACTAGGGAGAAGCGTAAAAAGATAACCTGAGCACCCTTCCACTGACAGGGTCTGGCATATTATCTTTTTTATATGTCCTAACTGTACCAGTCTTAAGGCGGCTTTGAAGGCGTTCCCGCGAACGTCACCTTTGTTCGATAGCTGATGTTGACTAAGGTGAATATAGAGTATATTGTGAATATAGCCATTGATAACTCCCAGTAGGCTGATTTATGTGACAGAGCTATCCTGATTGGACAGAGTTGACACCTGAGTCTCATAGTTTTTTAGATCAACGGTTTTTCAGTGTTAAAGAGGTTTCTTAACACCCATAGTATCTGGAAGGAGTTGGGAGGTGCATCGAGCTAGACCCGGGGCTGTACAGGGTGGAATTGGGATAATGGAAAACTCAGACCCAGGAAACTGAGGGGTCAGTGATTCCAGAGTTATTACTAAATGGTTCCTATGATTACTACCTTTGTTTTGGACCAGATAGTGGCAGACTATCCAGCAGTTCTGGATTACCAAAAATTGTAATGTGCAAACATTTGAGATCGTGCAGATGCTATTCTAACATATCGCATATTGGCCCTATGTTGCAATACTACATATGCAGTCTTATCTTTTGTTACTGAAATGCTCGTTTGAACTGTTTGATGTAAAAGTTGTAAGCGCTGAGTTCAGAGTACGGAATTTATTTATAAGAGTGCACCCCATACAATTTTCCTCCAATTAGTAAAAACAAAACTGAAAAAAGGTATTTGAATTGTGGTTTTCCAAATTACTAAAATTGCCATGGATTCCCCATTAAACATACGGAAACTAGGTTCCCTAAACAGATAAATGGAATTAATACGTTATGCCAAGAGTGGCATTTACACATACAGGCATACACATTTCCTTGGCCTAAGGAGGGATCATTTGAAAACATATATAATTGAACACACTAAAACACATGTAAAAGCATGCAGGACAGAAGAGAGACAAGCGAGTCAGTGTTAGAATTGTGGGCTATCTTGAAAGAGGCTCAATCCGATAACCCCATGATGCCAATAGTGAGCAAGGCGTCGCACCTCCCCCACCATATGCAAGGATGGATATACTCACAATAAATCCCCCTGCATTAGGATATTGAAAACCAATCATAATAGAAATCGGCGAGTCCCTCACAGAAAGAAGGTCATTCAGGTCTAAACCCAAGAAATCAAAAAGCAAACAAGCCCAGATGCCTCCAGCACAGTCCAAGTTCTTAGGGAAGGTCCCCAAAAGCTTGACTTCCATCCACCACTCTTGAGACATGACAGCTCAAAGGAGAGTAAAATACACATTGTTAGATTTGGGGGTCTCTAGTTGGCACAGGTAGGTACTTGTGAGAAATATGGACCCTCTCCTCTAGTCAGAACAAGGGGATTACACTCCTAAAATAACCCCTACTCACCCTCTAGGCTGCGTGGCGCGAGCAGTCAAGGCTTATTTCAGAGGCGTTGTAAGTTAAGCAGTTGTGACCACATACAGTAACCCAGTGATAACACTACAAAATGGACACCACACAGGTTTTATATAAAAAATAAGTAGACTTTATATAGAGTTACCACAAGACCATAAACAACAAAAATACACACTCGGATTACTTTAAGATGGTAGATTTAAGCTTAGTTCGTTCAGTTCTTAGATGCGACACTCTGCGTCAATGTACCTTAAGTTGCGTTGCGCTTCCACGACAAGCAATGCCGCAGCGATGGGAAATGCGGCAAAGTCAGGTTCAAAGAAATAAAGACGGGAAGATCTTCCAGATGCGGCACGCTTCTCGGGGATACGAGAAGTCCTCGGATCGATGCGTGGACTGCAGCGTTGACACCCTTACGATGCGACGGCAACAGCTCCAGTGGCGACGCTCTTCTCCACGATGCATGAAGCTTCCACTTAATGCAACAACTACAGTGGCGACATCCAGGATGCGATGGCAGCAGCTCCGACTGCGGCGCGCTTCTCGGGGATGCTAGGTGCTCTTGGTCGATGCGGTGCAATGCGACAGTTCCAGCGGCGACACCCTCCTTCTTCGGAGTTGCGACGGCAGGCACATCGACCTCGTTGCGAGATTCTTCTCCTGATGCGGTGCAGTGCGACAGCTCCAGCGGCGTTACCCTCCTTCTTTGGAGTTGCCACGGCAGCAGCAGCGACGGCGACACGTTTCCTCTTAGTTGCGGCACGCTTTTCTACGATGCAGTGCAGTGCGACAGTTCCAGCGGCGACACCCTCCTTTGGAGTTGTGACGGCAGGCACAGCGAAGTCGACACGCTTCTTCTCGTTGAGTCACGCTTCCAGCTCCTTGCGACACGCAGTTCCTCAGAAGGCCCAAAACAGCAGCAGGCACTTCCAAAAGAACTCTGGGGAGCTGGGGGGTGAAGTCTGTTGTCCCTGAGACTTCAGCAGGAGGCAAGCTCTTTTCCAAGCCCTTAGAGATCCTTCACAAGTTAAAAGCAAAGTACACAAAGTTCCTTTCTCCTTCCTTTGGCAGTAAGGCAACCACTGCAGGCCAATCCCCCAAGCAGCACTTCAGCTTGGGAATAGTCTCTCCTCAGTTTCTTCAGGTTCCTCTCTTCAGTAAAGGTTTCCTCTTGTAGTCCAAAGTGATCTAATTTCTTGGGATCAGCGTCCCAAAATTTATACCCCAAAATCCTTTGTTCTCTGAGGGGAGAGGGGCCTTTGCCCAGTCCAAACCAGTTCTGAAGCACTCTGTTTACCAGACTTCTCCTCTTCTTTCACAGTGCAGGGCAGAAGCATCAGACGCCCCACAGGAGGTGGAGCCAGCATTGTGGAAGGCAAGTACAGTCCAGGAGAACTTTGTTGACAGGACTCCTTCTCTTCTTTCAGTGTGCAGGGCAGAGACATCAGCCACTCCCCAGGGGGTGGAGGCAGTATTGTGGAAGGCAGGCACAGACCTATTCAGAGTTCAGGTGCACTACTCCCTCCCATCTAGATGCAGATCTCTCTATTCACCGCTGGGTGACTCAACCTGTCTACTGGAATTCCCCAGCCCTGTCACTCACAGAAACCAGACATAGGAATACACAACCTAGCAGAGACAGGTTTGAATGGTTAGACAAGCAAATACCTACTTTCTAAAAGTGGTATTTGCAAACACAGAATATTAAAATAAACTTTACTAAAAGATGTATTTTATTATTCTGAGTTCAGGCATACTAAACTCGATTTTCTACCATGTTCTCTGAGCCTGTTAGGATTATAAAATGTAACAATTCTAACAGCCCATTCTGGCCTATGGAGAACAGGTAGCCTTGCAATAGTGAAACACGAAAATGGCTGTAATTCACTATTAGGACATGCCACACACAGCAGGGCTTGTCCTGCCTTATACTTACAATGCACCCTGCTCTTGGGCCTACCATAGGGGTGACTGATATGAAGAAAAGGGAAGGTTTAGGGACTGGGAAGTGGGTGCACTTGCCCAGTCAGCATGACAGTACCAGACTGCACGCAGGATCTACAATGGCAGACCTTAGACACATTTTACATGGCTGCTTCTGTGGGTGGTACAACCAGTGCTGCAAGCCCACCTGCAGCATTTGGATTACACGCCCTGGCACACTCAGTGCACTAGACTAGGGTCTGACAAGTAAACCAAAATAGCCAAACATGGAATCACTAACCCATACATCAATTTACAATAGGGAGCACTTGCACTGTGGCACTGAATAGCAGTGGCAGAGTACCCAAAGCATCTAATACCAGCAAAAACACATGAGGCAACAGCAAAAATGGAAGGGAGACCCACGCCAATGGTGCCAGGTCTAACGCACATTCACACTGGTTCAGGCAAGTGTAAACAAGTGTCAGGGAAGTTTGTGGCAGTTTGCAATAGCGATTCAGAGAGCTATGGAGATAAAGGGAGTTCCAGTACCTCAGGAAACTATGATGAGGGTAAAGCTACAGGGTTTGCCCAAGTAGCAAAAGAGGAAGCGGAGAGCGAAGTTGAAGGCGAAGCCAGGCTAACAAAAGCAGTCCGTAGCTCTGAGCAAAAGGGACAGACAGACAGCGCGATAAAGGGAGACATTAATGGAGACTCACAAGAGAAAAGCCACTCAATCGAGAGTTAGAGCAAGAGTACAGGACAGAGCACTCTCTTCATGAGGAAAGCTCGGGCAGGTACCGGGCGCAGTGTTGGGAAGAGTCGGGGGTAGATCAAAAGCTACTAGCAGGTCTCAGAGTCACATCGTTCGTTAGACATAAGAGTGGGGCTGACCAAACGATAAAGGAACAAGGCAGCCTGGTACTTACCCACCCAAGATGCAAGAAAAACAAAATGACACCAGTGTGTGCACGCAAAGGAAGCAGCGACGAGGATACTGGTTGCTCCTCATTGGTTCACAGCAAAGATAAATCTCAAGGGAGATAATAGCCAAGAAAAAAAGGCAAGACTTTTGTGTACTCGTTTTGCGACCTATTAGCAGATTGGACTGAGGAAAGGGACCAATATTAGTGACCAAGGGAAGAGTTGGTTGAACCAGAGGACATGTCAGTAGCGAAGGATTCCATCAGGCATGAATGAGGAAACCCTAGTTGGGACTTCCTGTATATGCAGCAATGGCTCACAAGGTGGGAACGCTATGTTGATGAGAAGCCCATAGAGTCACCTTGTATGAGAATATGCAGCTATTACAGAAGTCCATGGCGAAGATTAGATACATGCCATTGTCACAGATGGACAGAGGATTTGCGGACAAAGGCTCCATCATTGCTGGATGGAGCAGGGAAATGGATTATATGCTTCAAGAAAAGCACCACAGATACCAGCCTAGTGATAGGGGACATTAAGAGTCTTCTAAGCAGTCTAATTGGGGAGCAAACTAACACAGTGTTCACCCAAGCTTGCATTCCAGTAATCACGCAAACAGACACCCAGCAAGACGGGCTGAATTTAATATGCACGGGCACCAAATCTGGACTGCCTTGAGAGGAATATTCCCGGACTGCCCTGATGTAGGAAGGCTAATGACAGAGATCATGAAGCCAGAGGAAAGCATAAATGATTCCTAAATAGAATGAGGGATAGATGTGGGACAAGAAACCAGACAACCGTGGACCTAAACGGGCCCACAACTCATATTTTTCCACAATGTTCTTAAAAAAGGGTTACCCACAGAGATAGAGTAGCCTGGACAGCATAGTTGGTTTGGATACCAAATCCTGACGAGGGATACAAGCTCATATACTCCACTACCATAAGAAAAAGCAACAAAAGAAGAGAAGCAGAAGCAGACCCAAAGAGACACTACAAAATTAGTTGAGCAATAAGTTGAAAAAGACTGCCCTTGAGGGAGCAGCAATGGCAACCATGCAGATGGCACCAGTCACAATGGGGGCTCCACCGCGAAACTTTAGAGGGTTCTAAACATGCAGTCCAGGAGCACGAAGAGGTTATGGTAGTGGAGGCCAGAAAGGCTGGTCGAAACCAGACCCTAGAGAGTGCTACTGTTGCCGTAGGGGAGGTCACCTGGTAGAGAGGTGCCGGGAAAAAAAAGCAAAAACAGCAGAGGCTAGTGAGGATGAGCCAGCCACCACAACGCCCCACAAAGTCCCACCTTACTACCAAGCACAGGGTAATCAGAACGTACCATACACTCAGTTGCAGGGAGATCCAACGGCGGCCACAGAGCCAAAGCAGGGATTAAGCAATTGGGCAAACACATGGGAGAGCAGCCACAGACAGGGAACCCAGCACAACAGGGACCGAGGCCACAACCCTACCAAGGAGGCGTGACAGTGTGGGGATGTAGCGTCTTTACGCAATCACAGAGCCAAAATACACTGTAAAATGGGCCCCCTCAGTGAATAAAGATATGAAATAATAACACCAATGACCTAACCCCCTGTAGTTCACATCCGATAGTAAAGACAAACAGCATCCCTCTTCCCCCTTTTCCATAACAGAAAGGACTACAGACAGCAATGTGGGTCCAAACAGTTTTTACTTGCTTCCAGGAATTCAGAGTTGCTGTGGGCTGTGTCAATCAGGTGTCCACACTAAGTTCGTCATCAACAGTGAGTCCTTGGGAGCACAGGTTGCCTAAAGCGCCTACAGAAATTAGGCCCCACTCTGTTGCTGATCCTCCAGAGCAGGGTTCACTAACCACAACCCAGAGTCAGGGCAGTTTGACTAGGGGGTGGGAAGGAAAACTGTTTTAAAAAGCCAACACTTAGGTCCCACAGCCAAAGTCTAATGGGACACATTCCAATCACCAAGTAAAAAGGAGCTCATTTTAAGGGCATCATCCCCATGCTCAACAATTCCTTCATGGCGTGTAGTCCAGACAGCGCCTCTAAATGCTACAAAAGCCTGAGATGCAATGGAGGCCTCCCTTTCAGTTATGAACAAAGCCATTTTTGATGACAGGAACCAATGTTTTTCTCGCACCTAGGATGGCAAGATCCTAAAACTCCACAGCCCCCACATGCAAGAGTCAATAAGCCAAGACGCCTCTGTGTAAGGTGACTCCGTTTTTTTGGTAACCTGTCCTGGCAGATTTTGGTGGATCAAGCCCTTATCCCAGGTTTTTGGCGAGATCCCACTGAACTAGTGTTTAGGAGTTTTGGTGCAGGAATAGGTGGGCAGTCTTTTTATAATCAGTGTATAGACATAGTTAGATTTCCCTTAGAGCACAGGGGTCGGCGATTGCTCTGCTAATGGGCGGTGCCTTCAAGGCATTCTGCAACCCTTTGCCACGTGAAATTGTAGTCCTACTCCTATTTTTTTAAAATGTCACATCTTTTTGGGCTTTAAGAAATCTGGTAACCCGCCTCAGCGTAATGATGAGCTTGAGCCTGCAGACAGGGTTAATTTAACCTTTCAAGGTGGGGTGAGGCACTTGGGAGAGGGGGTGCCAGGGACAGAAGCTTTCAAGTCTCTACCCCTGGTCCAGATGGATTGCAGGGCACTAGGTATACTCCTTCCTGGCTCAACCCCCTTCAATTCATAATCTCCAACATTGCAAGAACAACCAAAGACAACAGTCGGCCCTGAATTTGGACCCCATAGGGGGTGGTAAGGGTAGCAACTGAAGAACCACAGAGCATCTACTGGACCCTCTCCTCAAGGGGCTAGGGAAACAATACATTTTGGGATTTGGGGTGACCTGACCTGACCTGGTCAGAGCCGGTCGCTCCTCCCGCCGCGTGGCCCACCCCGAGTGTGTCCGTTTCCGCTTGCCGCCACCGCTGCTGCCAAGTCTGTATCTGCCCCTGAATTGTGCCTGTAATTGCTCCTTGCCTAGTTTGTATCTGCCCCCGGATTTGTGCTTGTAATTGTTCATTGTACTTGCTCCTTGCCTAGTTTGTATCTGCCCCCGGTTCTGTGCCTGTAATTGTTTTTTGTTCATCCACTGTACCCCTGTTCCCCTGTTCCCCTGTGTTGCGCCAGGATTGTTTCTTAGTATTGTGCCTGTACTCGTTCAAGTGATCGTTTGCTTTGTTGTGCCCCTGTTCGCTTCTGTGCCTCCACCGCTGCTTCTGACCCACCCCGCTCCCTGCCGCTGCTCCCCCGCGGCCCCACCCCCGTCCCCTCCAGAATCACTGCTCCCCTCCCCACTCGCCACCCTGCTCCCGCCTCCCAGCTGCTCCTCCCTCCCACTGATCACAAAAGGTGGTGTCCGCGAGGCGGGGAGCTGTGACCTGACCTGACCTGGTCAGAGCCGGTCGCTCCTCCTGCCGCGTGGCCCACCCCGAGTGTGGCCGTTTCCGCTTGCCGCCGCCGCCGCTGCTGCCAAGTCTGTATCTGCCCCTGAATTGTGCCTGTAATTGCTCCTTGCCTAGTTTGTATCTGCCCCCGGATTTGTGCTTGTAATTGTTCATTGTACTTGCTCCTTGCCTAGTTTGTATCTGCCCCCGGTTCTGTGCCTGTAATTGTTTTTTGTTCATCCACTGTTCCCCTGTTCCCCTGTGCCCCAGTGTTGCGCCAGGATTGTTTCTTAGTATTGTGCCTCTACTCGTTCAAGTGATCGTTTGCTTCGTTGTGCCCCTGTTCGCTTCTGTGCCTCCACTGCCGCTTCTGAACCACCCCGCTCCCTGCCGCTGCTCCCCCGTGGCCCCACCCCCGTCCCCTCCAGCATCACCGCTCCCCTCCCCACGCGCCACCCCGCTCCCGCCTCCCAGCTGCTCCTCCCTCGCTCCGCCCCCCCCACTCTCCACTTATGGCAGAGTCTGCACGTACGCGCAGCGGGCGCGCCGATTGTGCGCCGAAGGCGCGCCAAAGGTAAGCCCGTCTGGGCCCGTCCGCGCCTGGACCGCGCCCAGCGCCAGAACCCCTGGCCCCCGCAGATGCCAGCCCACCCGCCGGACCTACGACGCAGCCACCCTCAACGCACTCAACACCGGGCGGGCCCCCGGCTGCCACCGAGCCACCCCAGGATGCACCCACGGACCCTTCACCTGCCAATCCTGCAAGTTCTCCTGCATCCGGACCTGCACTGCACCCGCCAAGCCGAGCACCAGCAGCAACCACCTGAAGTGCATCCTGCTCAACACCCGCTCCGTCCACAGACACGCCGTCGAACTCTGGAACCTCCTTGACTCCACATCCCCAGACGTCGCCTTTCTCACGGAAACCTGGATGAACGCCTCCTCAGCACCCGACATCGCCATCGCCATCCCGGACGGATACAAGATCACCCGGAGGGACCGCGTCAACCAGACCGGAGGAGGCATCGCCATCGTCCACAAGAACACCATCCGCATCACGACCAACCCCGACGACACCTTCACCGCCGCCGAACACCTGCACTTCCAGATACACACCGACCCCAAGACCACCCTCAGAGGCACCCTCATCTACAGACCGCCGGGACCACGCACACAATTCAGCGAAGACATCGCCGACTTCATCAGCCCGCACGCCCTCCCCTCCGCTGACTACATCCTCCTTGGGGACCTCAACTTCCACCTAGAGAACAACAACGACCGCAACACCATCACCCTGCTGGACAACCTCGCCAACCTCGGACTCAAGCAACTGGTGACCACCCCCACCCACTACGCCGGCCACACGCTTGACCCCGTCTTCTCCTCCAGCAAGGACATCTCCTTCAGCCACGCCACCGGACTCCACTGGACAGACCACAGCTGCGTCCACTTCAGCTTCAGAAGGACCACGCTCCACCACCACCCGCAACAGGTTCCCCGCAGAAGCTGGAACAAGATCACAGCCGACCAGCTCGCCACATCCTTGAGCCAGAACCCTCCCGCCAGCTCAGCGAACCCCAACCAAGCCGCCAACAACCTCACAAGGTGGATCAGCAACTGCGCAGACGACCTCGCTCCACTGAAGACCCTCCCCGTCAGACCCGGCAACAAGAAAGCATCCTGGTTCACCGACGAACTCAAGAGCTCTAAGAAGAACTGCCGAGCCCTCGAGAAAGCCTGGCGCAGAGACCCGACACCAGACAACATGACCACCCTCAAGCTCGCCACTCGAAAACACCACCAGCTGATCCACACCACCAAGAAAACCGCATTCAAGGAACGACTAGACAACAACGCCCACAACAGCAATGAACTCTTCAACATCGTCAAAGAGCTCTCGAACCCTAGCGCCGGAAACAACGACATCACCCCATTGCAAGACCTCTGCAACTCGCTCGCCTCGTTCTTCCACAGCAAGATCGCAGATATACACAACAGTTTCAGCACACAGCCGACGCACGCTACGACCACACCAACGCCCCCCACCACCACCCTCCGCGCCTGGACCCCGATCAACACCGAAGACACCATCCGCACAATGAACTCCATCCACTCCGGATCACCAACCGACCCCTGCCCTCACCACGTCTTCAACAAGGCCGACTCCATCATCGCACCCCATCTCTGGGACATCATCAACACCTCCTTCGACACCGCCACCTTCCCAGAGAGCTGGAAGCACGCCAAACTCAGTGCCCTACTGAAGAAACCATCAGCGAACCCCACCGACCTCAAAAACTACCGCCACATCTCGCTCCTTCCTTTTCCTGCCAAAGTCATCGAGAAGACCGTCAACAGACAGCTGGCCGCCTTTCTCGAGACGAATGGATCCCTCGACCACTCGCAGTCCGGTTTCAGAGCCAACCACAGCACCGAGACCGCCCTCATCGCAGCCACAGACGACATCCGAGCCCTGCTCGACAACGGGGAAACAGCGGCACTCATCCTCCTGGACCTCTCCGCGGCGTTCGACACGGTCTGCCACCGCACCCTAGTACAGCGCCTCAGCAACATTGGAATCCAGGAGAAGGCACTGGAGTGGATCATCTCCTTCCACGCCGGAAGAACCCAGAGAGTCCGCCTCCCCCCGTTCAGATCAGAGGCCACCGAAGTCATCTGCGGCGTACCACAAGGATCATCGCTCAGCCCCACGCTGTTCAACATCTACATGAGCCCCCTCGCGGCCATCGCACGCCAACACAACCTCAACATCATCTCCTACGCCGACGACACCCAGCTGATCCTCTCCCTCACCAACGACCCAGCAACCGCCAGAACCAACCTACACGAAGGGATGAAAGACATAGCCGAGTGGATGATGAACAGCCGCCTGAAACTGAACTCAGATAAGACGGAAGTCCTCATCCTGGGATTATCACCCTCCGCCTGGGATGACTCCTGGTGGCCCCCTGCCCTGGGCAGCGCACCCAAACCAACGGACCACGCACGCAACCTGGGCTTCATCCTGGACTCCTCCCTCTCGATGACCAGACAAATCAACGCCGTCTCCTCGTCATGCTTCAACATCCTACGCATGCTACAGAAGATCTTCCGGTGGAGCCCCACCGAAACCAGGAAGACAGTCACCCAGGCGCTCGTCACCAGCCGACTGGACTACGGGCACTCCCTCTACGCCGGAACCACAGCCAAACTTCAGAAAAGACTCCAGCGCATTCACAACGCCTCAGCACGACTCATCCTGGACATCCCCCGACACAGCCACATCTCCGGACACCTGAGAGACCTGCACTGGCTCCCCGTCAGCAAGAGAAACACATTCCGACTCCTCACACACGCACACAAATCTCTCCACAACCAAGGCCCCAGATACCTCAACGACCGCCTGACCTTCTACACTCCAACCCGCCAGCTACGATCGACCAGCCACGCCCTCGCCGCCGTTCCCCGCATCCGAAGAGCCACAATGGGAGGAAGATCCTTCTCCTACCTGGCGGCCAAGACGTGGAACTCCCTCCCCATCCACCTCCGTCTGACCCAAGACCACCTTCAGGAAGCAACTCAAGACCTGGCTGTTCGAGCAGCAGCGGACCCCGCCCCCCCAAGCGCCTTGAGACCCTCCGGGTGAGTAGCGCGCTATACAAATGCCTTGATTGATTGATTGATTGATTGGGATTCAGGGAAATGCCCAAACTAAATTAAAAGGCGAAACCGCCCAAAATCAGCCCAAAGGGAAGATTCCAGATAAAAGGTGGGTACAAGATCAGCAAAATCAGGTATCTGAGGCAACGACGGAGGTCCACGCTACACACCACATGCCGGGAACAGGGAGGTGCCCAAGCACCAAAACATGTTCACTGGGCACGTGACAAACACCAGGAACACCAACCAACAACATGCACATATAGCAATACTAAACTACACAATGCATAGCAAGTGCAACAGGGAATAATATGAGAAAGAGGTAGCCCCCAGCAGGAAAATAGCCTCTGTAAGGGGCAGACAGAAATTAAGCTCTTAGGCACTAGGCGAGGCGGCCTTTGCAGAACTAGTGAGCAAGTGGATCTTTTCCTACCTCGCCCAGGTATGCTCACAACAAGGAAGACCAGCAGTCAGAGGTACCTGTAACATAAAAAGATTTATTGCGCTCAAGCGGGTTCACCACCTCACAGCCCCATGTGGCTATGAGAGAAGTGGACAACTTACACAGTCATAGACAGCCTTATATACTCTTGTGCTGGAAAAAGCATAGGTGGGAGTGGATATGACAAATTAGCAACTGCCAAGGATGATTAATGATCCCCAGACGATATCATGTACTGGTCAGGACCAGTAACTCTGGAAATATGTATACTTGGCATGCAGAACACAAATATAAAGATTACTCACTAAATCCCATCAGTCATCAGTAATCATGTGGAACAAGAAATAAAGCAGAACTGTGTATAACTTGTGGCAAGTATAAACATAGGCTGGCCTGTGGTTACAGAGTCAGGCGCTCACTTGATTAGTCATCTGGAAATGGAACAAAAGATCTCATCCTTTGTGTCAACAATAATTTGTTATGTACCACAATGAGCCGCTCCCAGTCTTAGTGTTGCTAGTGTAAGTGCAGTGTTTAAATTGTGAGTGCTGGCCTCTCACAAAAAGTGAAGGACTGGTCTCACACACCACCGGGTGTCATGTTTCATCATTGACCAGTCCTCGCCCTCTAAAAACTTGGTTTGATAGAGGGCGGGCATACACCTGACGACAGGGATGCACTTCTAAACTAAGTGAGGGCCCAAAGAAAATAGAAAGTGAGTTAAAAGGCCATTTTGGATGTCAGCTTAAATTTTAATAGTGCCGGCATCCATATGGTAGTTAAAATAAGATGATCGGTGTCATGGGGATATTAGTGTCCCCCCACCACTGTGAATGAGGTCAACATGTTTCTGCTTGTAGGCCCATCTGGGTCCGCGGCATTCATCAGAACCTTGAAGCAACGGGCTCCACTTTTACCACACTATGATGAGAGTGTTCCACTTAGTGGGGTGATAATGGTCACTCTCCACTTCTGAAATGGCTAAATCTTGTATGCCCTGAGATCAGGTCAAAATGGCCCCATAGGAGGGAGGGGGCAGATGAACCCTTTAGGTCCAAAAATGTCCAATGACGTGATCTCCGCCTCTAAGCCTAGGACTGCATGCCTTCGCTCCTCGCTGAACAATAATTTGTTACCATCAGCAGTCTTTTGTTAGCTGTAATACATTTGATATAAAGTTAAACAAATGAGTCATTGACCTTTCGGCAATGTACCCTGCTCTACTTGCATGCTATAAAGTAAAGTACAAACATATGCTCTGGGGTCGTTTGGTATATCAACATTTCCTTGTGCAGATGAAGCGGCCACATTATAGGTGCTGAGGAGGCAGACTAAAAAAGGCTAACACAAAATGGTCGCTGGAAAATACAAAATGGAGGAGCTTTCGTCCATTACTAAAAACTGTATTTCCACAATCGACCCTTTGGACGCAAGGTCCAACATTTTGTCGCGGCCTTACGGCACATGTTCATAGATAGGCCGGCTGTTACTATAGTGGGCCTCATTGCGCTCATTAACATAATCAACAGTATTCGCGTTTGAGGGGGAGTTATCTGAAACATCAATATCCATCAATTACTTTGTTACAATATCTCTCATTATAAGAGCATTAGTCAGGGTCACTGGGGGCATCGGGGCGGTTTTAGCAATCGTCCTAAACACTGGCAGCACAATGGCAGGCAATTAATGAGGACACAGCACCCAATCACCACAAGGAAGATAGCTACTAGGAACATCCCTATCTTCCAGCCCCATGCAGATAAAGCGTTCCAAAAAGAACCTAAAGGATCCCATGGGCCAACATCACCATGGGCCTGGGCTCCTATATCATACAGTCTCTTGACAGCTTTCCTAACTGATGTGGAGGAGTCAGGTATATACGTGCAGCAGGAGGCAACGCTCACCCTACTGACTCCACCCCGTTTTGCTAACATCATGTCTAGCACCATCCGGTTCTGAAGAGAAACCAATCTGAGAGCCTTGAACTCAACTGTGATGTTCTCAATGATCCCTGCTGTCTCTTCTACAGTTGCTTCCAATAGACGGGATAACCTGCGAACGTTTCTGGAATTCATGTCAGGGCCATACCAGGGAATAAAGGCCTTTAGGACATCACCAGCTGTCTCAGATACTGTATCTCCTTGATCAACACTCCTCCTACCCCCGAGAGTTCTGGAGGCTCTATTTACTTCCGCAGTACTTTTTACAGACATTGCTGGTGTTACAAGACCTAGATGACAATAGCCACCCCAATTCACTGGTAGCCAAGTATAGGCCCTGGAACCACAAATGAAATAAACTGAGTAACCAACGTAAAGTGGAACAGTTATTTCCTGGGAAGTCACCTCAAAAGTCATATTGCAATTGGTACTATTCCCCATGTTGGCAGTACGGTTACTTCTAATACATATACTCCCAAGCACACTACGCTGCCTCATCTTCAAGAAGGGTATTTCCCTGGTGTCCCTATCAAGCGGAGGTGCACTGACATTATTCACTAAAAATAGTGGGGTGAATATATTAGAAAAGGGGAATGTTGCATTGGGCAAGACAACTTCAGTGCAATTCCCTACCTTGAGGATGTCATCATGGTAACAGGTGTACAAGGAGACAGTTGATGTTCTAGTGGAAGAACGGGAAGTTACTAAGTTGCTCTAGACCCCTATTAGCTCAATTTTCAGCACTACAATGTGCAATGCATAACAGGATGCTTCGAATGGCAGGGGTACTTGGAGAAGGGGTATTCCTTTGTCTACATAGGCTGAGAATTGCATGCAGATCCAGCAATTATTTTTATCAATTACTTGATGGGTCTGATGAAGTAGGGTAAGGAAAGAATTAAGACGCATTTACTCCCTATGATCCAAATCCTCTGGTGTACTGTAACTGAGGGGACAAAGTCAGAGGGGAGCTCTGAGGGAAGCGGGGCTGTTTTTGCAATAGGATGGTTGAGCTCTAGAAAATATAATAAGCCGATGACCAAAGACATTATACAAAATAACAAACATAATATGCATAGTTTGGAGTACCAATGCCCTTTCTTGTTCAATTTAAGGGTGGAATATGTATTCTCCATATCTAGCAAAGGAAGGTGTCTAGTTGTTCTTTCAAATAGCAATACCATTCGAAATAATGCTTCAGAATTTTGAAATATACAATCCTACATGTGCGGCAGTTCAACAGTGTTCGTTATAGGCCTCACTGTTACAGGCCTTGCAATTGGTAGTATTTAACAAAATTCGACCTCGCACCCTCTCCTCCAATGGGTCTTTTGGCTTGGGAGGTATTCCTTTATTCTCTTTTCAGATCTTTGACGGCAGTGTCCTTATTTTACTAACCTCACTGCACAAGTTAGTCCTTTAAAGTTGGCACTATTCAGTGCGTGGCAGTTGGTGCTTGCTCCGTCCTAAGCACTCTTCAGTTTTCTTGGGCATAGATTGTATCCTGATGCAGTTCATTGATCATCAATGCATGCAGGAGTGCAGTCACCAGTCTTTCGGTCAGAACGGTCCTCTTCCGGGGGCAATTTTGGCCAGAATGGTGGTGCTCTCTTCACATTTGATAGATGAATCCAGTTTTTGTGTCCATCACATCAAACTGCTGTCTGTGTGATTTATAGAACTTGCGACGGCCCCTTCCATCTGGGCTGGAAGCTGTTCTTCCTTACAAAGTTTTTGGTCAGGAACCAATCCCCGGGCTTGATGTCATGTACTTCTTCTTCCAGCGGCGGGGACCAAGTGTCGCTGACCTGTTGGCGAATGGTAGACAGGGCAGAAGTTAGTTCTTTGAAATAATCCAATAAAGCAGAATGCGTCAATTCTTGCAACTTTGGTGGAGAGGCAACCTATACACATTTGCTGGTTTCCCCATAAGAAGCTCATATGAAGAGAGTCTGTTTTTGGACGTAACAGTTGTGCTCATGGAGAACAAGGCTACGGGTAAGGCATCTACCCAACTGAGAGTGCTTGATGCGCATATTTTTTGCAGTTTATTGTTCAATGTAGCGTTGCAGCGCTCTACAAGCCCTGCTGCTTTTGAATGATAAACTGAATGGAATTTTTGTTTTAGCCCCAATCCTTGACATACTAGATCCATTATTTTATTCGAAAAATGTACCCCGTTGTCACTTCAGTGACTTCTGGCCAAACCATGGCGAGAGAAGTACTCTTTCAACAACGTCTTGGCTGTGCTTAATGCGGTGTTATCTTTCAAAGGGAATGCCTCCACCCAATTACTGAAACTACATATAATGACCAAAACATATCTTTTGCCATTGGCAGGGGGCATTTCTATGTAATCCACCTGAAGGCATTCAAAGGGGTATTCCGGCAATTTGAAATGACCAGGTGGTACTTGTATCCCTTTTCCTATATTATGAAGAGCACACGTCATACAATTCTTAGATAATTTTACAGATGTCTTTCTTATGTTTTTGTTGACCCATATGTTTTCAATTGTATTTGTCATCCCATCATCCCCCAGGTGTGTTTGACCATGAACCATGTGAAGCATGGGTAGTAGAAAACTATCGGGCAGGACCCACTTTTTCAAATGCCCAAGTGTATGCATCCAAGCCCCTCAATGTGTGTCAAAATAATATCCTTCCTTAACCCACTGCTTCCTCTCATCTTCACTGGCAAATGCTTGAATGTCCTTTATCTCTTTGTAAGGATCGATGTCTGTCTCCTCCTTATCAGCCTTTGCCACTACATGTGTTCAGGTGTACTCATTCAATGCAGTGTGTCTTGCTGTTTCGTCGGCAAAGGCGTTTCCCTGACCTATATGGTCTGTGATTTTCTTGTGTGAGCTACACTTCATGATAGCCAACTTAGTCGGTAATGCAAGAGCATTTAGTAGTCTTGTAATCAAGGTGCTGTGCTGTATTTTGGCACCTCCAGAGGTAATGTACCCTCTCTCTGCCCATAATCATCCGAAGTTATGTGCCACCCCCCAGGCATACTGGCTGTCTGTGTATATGTTTACTGCTAACTTCTCTGATAGTCACATGCTCTAGTTAAAGCAATTAACTTGGCTGCCTGATCAGACATTTGTTCTATTTTACATGTTTCAACAACTGTTTTATTTGTTGTTATTGCATAGTCTGTAGAGGTAGTTCCATCTGGTCTCTTTAGACAAGAGCCATCCACAAATAGTGTTCCATCGACCTTTGGCATAGGTATATCTACCAAATCTACTCGACCTTTCGTTTCAGTTTCAGTGACAATCACGCAATCATGTTGTACTTCATCCTGCTCCGAAGGGAGAGGCATCAGAGTAGCTGGATTTATAGTATTACACCGCTGCAAGGTCACGTTAGTGGCCATTAGTATTAGCTCATACTGAGTCAACCTAGCATTAGTTAAATGCAGAGTTTAAATCAGCAGTATGTCTACTGAATGAGGTACGTAAACCCTAACTGGATGTCCAAGGACAATAGACTGCCTGTTTTACTGCAGCAGCCGCTGCAGCAATATTTTTTAGGCAATTTGGTAGGCCTCTTGCTACCGGATCCAATATTGAGGAAAAATCGGCGCATGATCTATTCTTCTCTCCATTTTTCTGTGTTAGTACAGCCATTGCGCACCCTTCTCTTTCATGCACGAACAATGCAAAGTTTTTAGTGTAATCTGGTGTCCCAAAGCAGGTGCGTTGCATGAAGCAGTTTTTAAAGCCACAAAGCTATTCTGATGTTCTTCCTCCCAAGGGACGGGATCTTTCACATCCTTGTGAGTTAATGACAGTAATGGTTTGGCCAGATAAGAAAAATTTGGTACCCATTGTCTACAAAAAGTAGACCATTCCAAGAAATGCACGCAGAACTTTTTGAGTTCTAGGTCTGGGAATGTTCTGCACTGTTTGTATTCTGTCAGATGATAATCTCCTCCCGCCTTTCGACAGGAGATGACCTAAGTAGTTTACCTCCTCCAGACAATACTGCAGCTTAGCTGGCGAAACCTTGTGTCCATGCAAAGCGAGAAATGTTAAAACATCATGCTTAGCCTGCTTACAAATGTCTTCTGTCTCTGCTGTGATCAGTAAGTCGTCCACATATTGCAGTAATACTGTACCTGATGGCAACATACAGTTATCTAATTGTCTTTTTAATGCCTTGCTGTAGATGCTAGGACTTTCTGTATACCCCTGGGGAACTCGACAGCATTTGTACGATCTTCCTTGGAAACTGAAACTGAACAAATACTGGCTATCTGGGTGTATGGGAATACTGAAGAAAGCATTCTTCAGATCAATCACGGTAAACCACTGGGCTGAAGGTGGTACAGATGAAAACATTGCAGTAATGTCGGGTACAACAGGGTATTGTGGCTCCACTATTTTATTTATGGCTCTCAAATCAACAATCATCCTATATTTGACCTGCCCTGTTCCGTCATCACGTTTAACCATAAGTAAAATGGGACTATTACATAGACTGCTGGAAACTTCTTGTATTATTTTTCGTTGCAATAAGTCTGATATTACTAATTTCAGACCCTCCTCACCTTCTTTAGGTATTTTGTATTGGGGAATACGTGGTAATTTAGCATTTTGCTTTACTGTAATATGCACTGGCTCAATATCAATATCCATTTTTCCTACAACGTTTGGTCCATGTGCCCATAATTTTGGATCAATATCCCGCAGTTCAGGTGGTATGTCATTTTTGTCTGAAACCATGTATTGTCTAGATAGCGCTGTTTTCTTACAAGTCAGGTAGACACCATCTGGTGTATAGTATATAGTACCATACATCATCTTCAAAGCTTTTAAGCCAAGCAAATTTAGCGAACATTTCTCTGTTAATACAAATGGCATACTCCCTGTTATAGGACCAATTGTGAAGTCCAATGTTCGTGAAATGGGGCTTGTGACAACGGCATTGGAAAATCCCACCGATTTATCTAATTTTCCCGAGAGAGGAACATGGGGGAGCAAGCGGTGGGAAATGGATGTATGAGTGGCACCAGTATCTAGAAGGAATTATTGCTCTTCACCTTCAACTACCATTTTTTCAAATGGCCCTGAATAATCCACTGGTATCTGCACTCGCTCCCTGTCCTCTCCTGGGCATCTCTATTGTGTCCAGTCCTCATTGTCATACTGTGCATAATCCTGGGTGAAATACGCATTATTTCTGTTGTCAAAATAATTTGTCTGTTCAGCGTCACTGTAATTTCTTTGTTGTCCCCTACCTCTCCCTCTGTCGGCAAGGGGAGTTGTGTTCCCTCTGTAAGTGTTTGCATTATTTCTCATAGTCTGACCCTGGGCCTGTAACAAAGGCCACTCATTCTTCCAATGTCCCTCCTCATAGCAAGAGGCACATGTATTGTATCCTAACCCTGCTCTATGATGCGCCGGTGCTGAAGCAGCTCGACCAACCCCACGACTACGTCCACCTCCCCTCTGAAAATTGGTACGTCCTCTCGACCTTCCTCTGTCAGGAAAAGCTTGCTGCATTAATGCTTTTGTTTTTAATTCCTTCATTTGCTTATCCGTCTTTCCCTTTTCTACCATTCTCTTATACTCATAATAGCAGGCCATTGTCAATAATTCAGCTGGATCTTTAGCAGTCCAGGTGCTTTCGTATGTCTTTATACTGTCTGATAAGTCAGGTAAGATATTATGAACAAACTGATTAGCAAAAATGCACTTTCCCTGTACTGTCTGAATGTCTTGTCCACTATATCCTTTAAAGACCTCTTCTATTCTGCTGAAAAAGTCAGTCACTGCCTCTCCCTCTTTCTGTCGACATGTGGTCATTTTATCCCAATCCACTTTTTGTCTGGGCAAAATGTCCTGCATTTGTGTTATAATGTGTCCTGGTAAAAGTTTTAATAATTGTGGCACATCCCCTCCTGCTTGTCTACCATTATCTGCAGCTACTATGTTTTGCCAGTTAATAGTTGCACAATTTTGATCACTGACTGGGTACCATATTTCTTGTACTACTAAAAAAGCGATGTCTTTTAGTATCATAGGTGTTAAATTTAGAGCAGATTCAAGTTGTTCATAAAAAATCTTTGGATTACTTCTAGGATCAGGTAACTATTTTTTCATGGCCAATAAATCAGCCCTGGTCCAAGGAGTGTGAACAAATTGTGGAACAGGTGGGAGGTTTGCACCTCCCGGATTAGCAATTGGGTGTACCTTTCTCATAGGGAAAGCTGAAGTATCATCTCTGGGCCATAATGTTGGTGGATATGCTTTTGTGTGGCACCACATACAATGGTATCTAGCTCTTTTTGGAACTGATAGCAATCATTAAACGCATCTTTACATTGTGCGTTCGTTAATACGGAGTGGTCACTATCCTTCCACAATATATTCAACCATTCTGATAATTTGAAAAGAACAGTTCTGTCCTCTAGTAAGAGATAACAGTGATCAAACAGTCTATCCGCCATATTATTAACTGGGGTGGTGTGGAGTGCAAAAAAAGGATGGATTTCGGCCCAGATCTCTGTACTGGGGTGAACGTATGACATTGTTCTGCATTCTGTCCATCAACTGTTGTTTTGATTTTGTCACCCCGAGTGGGATGGGTATGCTCAGATGTGAGTCCCATGCTCTCCACACCACTGGAGTCAAGCTATCCTGGCTGAAGACGGCTGATAGCCAGAAACCGGTCCTAGGAGGCTTGATTCCAGTCCAGGAAAGACATGGCTTGGCAGTTCGGGCTGGACTGTTCCCATGAGGCACCATTAACCAAATTTTAATTAGCGAAACATGCAACAGAACAATCTCACCAATCCGTGGTGTTCCTTGAATCGTCCGACTGTTGGTCTTCAGACAACACGTCTGTTTCAGAAGGGATCAGCTCGTGGACCTCTGCCGGGGAATCCTGTGTCAAGAGGCCAGTCAGGACTTCAGACGGCAGCTGCTGTGGAGAAATGCTGTCTCCTTCGTGCAGGGGCCCCTATGATCAGTCGGTCCTCAGTCGCACCTCTCAACCACGGACTCAGCTAGCCGTTGTATGTCCCATGGAGAGATCCCACCAGAGTCGCCAATTTGAGGAAGTGGATCTTTTCCTACCTCACCCAGGTATGCTCACAACAAGGAAGACCAGCAGTCGGAGGTGCCTGTAACATAAAAAGATTTATTGCGCTCAAGCGGGTACACCACCTCACAGCTCCATGTGGCTATGAGAGAAGTGGACAACTTACACAGTCATAGACAGCATTATATACTCTTGTGCTGGAAAAAGCGTAGGTGGGAATGGATATGACAAATTAGCAACTGCCAAGGATGATTAATGATCCCCAGACGATATCATGTACTGGTCAGGACCAGTAACTCTGGAAATATGTATACTTGGCATGCAGAACACAAATATAAAGATTACTCACTAAATCCCATCAGACATAAGTAATCATGTGGAACAAGAAATAAAGCAGAACTGTGTATAACTTGTGCCAAGTATAAACATAGGCGGTCCTGTGGTTACAGAGTCAGGATCTCACTTGATTAGTCATCCTGATATAGAACAAAAGATCTCATCCCTTGTGTCAACAATAATTTGTTACCATCAACAGTCTTTTGTTAGCTGTAATACATTTAATATAAAGTTAACCAAATGAGTCATTGACCTTTCGGCAATGTACCCTGCTCTACTTGGTGCTATAAATTAAAGTATAAACATATGCTCTGGGGTCATTTGGTATATCAACATTTCCTTGTGCAGACAAAGCAGCCACATTATATGTGCTGAGGAGGCAGACTAAAAAAGTCTAACACAAAATGGTAGCTGGAAAATACAAAATGGAGGAGCTTTCGTCCATTAATTAAAACTGTATTTCCACACTAGCGTTACCCATAGGACACTTGCTAAAAGCCACAATTCTATCCCTCCCTGTACTCATGACACCCCCTCACAAACATACCTAACACCGATGTGATCACTCAATATCGAAATGTCGAAGGTCCAAGAGCCACCCAAGTAGAATTGGGGAGGGGGAGCTCAACGGCTTATAAAATAAGACCTATTGTAGTATCGTTCCTATACCCCTTATAGGTTCTGCACATTGGAATAATATACACTATAGTTTTGACATAGGACTGAGGTCAGTATGTCTCTATCGAGTACATTAAACTTAATTACTTGTGTGGGCCAGCTGGCTCAGAGGTCCCTAGAAACTTCTCAAATGAAGAAGAAGGGATTAGTCTTTGACAACCGCATAAACATGATAACTTTGTTTCCCTTACAATCGGAACGATTCTCTCAGAATCGTGGAAACAATAGATAATAGTTTCACTGTCAATCGTGCATGCTTTGTTTCTACAGAGTTACACAGAAATAGGTAGACGGGCGTTTCAATGAAAAGGGTTTATTGAACAGTCTTATTTCTTGTGCAAGAGATATAAACTGCTACAATCGTAAGACAGAATGCGAAGTATAATACATACAGCGTAAGCAGTAAGATAAAATAATACTGCAATAGCATCGTTTGTAGCTATGACATATATTCATAAAAATACATACATAAATAACACAGGCTAAAATGTGAATAATCATCTGGTGCGTCTAAATAGTTCTACCCCAGTGCACCTAACCTAAATGTAGTATGAGGTAAGAAGTAGGTGCTGTTTTCTAAAGTATAGCTAGTTATAGTTTAGTATTGCCCAGATTTGCAAAGAGTTCCTCTAGATTCTAGTTTGCTCCATACCGTAGACTGAGAGAGGTTGGAAACTCTTTCTGGGTCTTGATCTCTAACACCCCGCAAGGGAGTCAGAAACACTGGAGCTAGATTCTCTGCGAGGAGGATGACAGTGTCTGGTCAGTGCGTCAGGCGGGGACTCGAATTCCTTCCGAACTTGCCGTGGCAAGCCGTACCATGCAAGTATGCAGCCGAGCCGTGGTTTGCCAAGGTGGTTAGGAATGCCAGTATTTATGTAAATGTCGGGCAGAGGAACGTCATGAATGAACCCATAAGGAATAGATGTTCATGCATAATAAATGAGTTCTTGGAGAAATCAATAATCCAAGTAGAGGAAGTCCTAAAGGATTAAGAGTCTGGTTTTCCACTTGTTGTGACGTGGATGGACGAATGTATGTGACCATGCCTGTATTTGGCTAGCATGGGTAATACCTAAATAAGGGTTGGATTTCTATGCCTAAATAAGGGCAATGAAAATTGAACCTATATTAGGGCATAAATCGGGAAACTTATATACAGTATCAAAATCGACACACAACACCCACTCCAGTTTTGTATGAACGACATTACTAAATTCTAAACATGCTAAACATATCTAAAATAGAGTTTCACATGAATTACTGAAAACATGTCTAAAGCACATTGTAAAAATGCATTAAAACTATTGCTATGCATGAGATGCAATGGTGCTGTACATATCAAAGCAATGTTTCATTCTAAGCATATGTTGACATTGAATGCTAAATAAATGAACATGAGTATATACATCATTATGAAATGGCTCGTAAGTACAGAAAAGAAAAGGTCTGAAACCATTTCATGTCAGGGTACATGAATCAATTGTTGACATGGTGGCATATTGTCTATGGAGGTTTTTCAAAGAATACTGTTCTCCATGAATAGTTCTACTATAAGCAGATTACTGTGCCAGAAAAATTCAAATTTAGAAAAAAAAATTAATCATAGGAAAAAAAGTTCAAAAGTTAGTCTCTGTTTTGAAAAAATGAAGGCCAAATTCAGAGTTTCTCGGTACACTGTGTGCTAAATCTTCAATTTCAATTGACAAAAAGTTGTCTACCGTTGTAGGTGAGAGTTGGAATACCTCGTTTAGAAGATCAACCGCATATAGATGTGAACTTCAGCATTGGGAGCGTCAGCAATGTTCATATCCGATGTCACCTGCGTGTCCGTTGTTTCCTCTCGTACCTCAGCAGCAGCAATTTGCGTCTGTGAGATTTCAATGAATGCCGTCATCAGGATTGGTAGCCGCTGGGGACAACACACAGCATGGGCCGGAACTGGGGTGGCAGAGTGGGCTAAAGAACGGTGATGGTTCAAACCCAGATCTTTTGACTGGGTGTGAGTGTTTGATTGATTCAGATGCTCCGTCCATCACCACCCCCTTTTGTACCACTTTTGGCCGCCATAAGTGTGGCAGGGTATGCTCAGACGTGAGTCCCTTGCTCACTTTGCCACTGGATTCAAGCAAGCCGGGCTGAAGACGGCTGGAATGCCAGAAACCGGTCCTCGGAAGCTTGTTTCCGGTCCAGGGAAGACATGGCTTGGCAGTTCGGGCTGGACTGTTCCCATGAGGCACAGGGTCAGACTGATTTGCATATAGCCATGTCTGAACTGGGGTGGCAGAGTGGGCTAAAGAACGGTGATGGTTCAAACCCAGATCTTTTGACTGGGTGTGAGTGTTTGATTGATTCAGATGCTCCGTCCATCACCACCCCCTTTTGTACCACTTTTGGCCGCCATAAGTGTGGCAGGGTATGCTCCGACGTGAGTCCCTTGCTCACTTTGCCACTGGATTCAAGCAAGCCGGGCTGAAGACGGCTGGAATGCCAGAAACCGGTCCTCGGAAGCTTGTTTCCGGTCCAGGGAAGACATGGCTTGGCAGTTTGGGCTGGACTGTTCCCATGAGGCACAGGGTCAGACTGATTTGCATATAGCCATGTCTGAACTGGGGTGGCAGAGTGGGCTAAAGAACGGTGATGGTTCAAACCCAGATCTTTTGACTGGGTGTGAGTGTTTGATTGATTCAGATGCTCCGTCCATCACCACCCACTTTTGTACCACTTTTGGCCGCCATAAGTGTGGCAGGGTATGCTCAGACGTGAGTCCCTTGCTCACTTTGCCACTGGATTCAAGCAAGCCGGGCTGAAGACGGCTGGAATGCCAGAAACCGGTCCTCGGAAGCTTGTTTCCGGTCCAGGGAAGACATGGCTTGGCAGTTCGGGCTGGACTGTTCCCATGAGGCACAGGGTCAGACTGATTTGCATATAGCCATGTCTGAACTGGGGTGGCAGAGTGGGCTAAAGAACGGTGATGGTTCAAACCCAGATCTTTTGACTGGGTGTGAGTGTTTGATTGATTCAGATGCTCCGTCCATCACCACCCCCTTTTGTACCAATCATGGGAGTGTTAGACAGATGTCTAGCACGCACTTTTCACCGCAAAGCAGGCAGCGTAGAACAGGTAAGATGCAATCTTGCCAGATTGGTCTGAATGACAGACCACATGTGGTATTTAATTCTCTTAGACGAGGTAAACCCAAATTTTGGTTGATGCGCTCACGACACCTCATCTCCAGTAGAGCTTTCTCTATGGTGCTTGGAATGACGCTGGTGATTTGGCTTGCCCTATCGTAGCAGTAGGAATAACAAGCCTTGGCATAGCCAATAGGTCTCGCTTTTGGGACCTTATAAGTATTTAGTTATGCAGTACAATATACTTGGTGCAACATCATCAACTATTGCATGGCTAAACACTTATAAGGTCCCAAAAACGAGACCTATTGGCTATGCCATTGCTTGAATGCTTTGAACATGATTATGAGTGTAAGGACAGAGTGGGGGGCAGGGGGGTAAGCATGGTGAGCTTTGAACCTGATGATAAGTGTTAGGTCAGAGCGGAGGGCAGGGGGATAAGCACGGCGAGCTTTGAACCTGATGATAAGTGTTAGGACAGGGCAGGAGGATAAGCACGGCGAGCTTTGAACCTGATGATAAGTGTTAGGACAGAGCGGGGCAGGGGGATAAGCACAGCAAGCTTTGAACCTGATGATAAGTATTAGGACAGAGCATGGGGCAGGTGTGTAAGCATGGCAAGCTTTGAACCTGATGATAAGTGTTAGGACAGAGCGGGGGCGGGGAGGTAGGCAGGGCGAGCTTTGAACCTGATGATCAGTGTTAGGACAGAGCAGGGGGCAGGGGGGTAAGCACGACGAGCTTTGAACCTCATGATCAGTGTTAGGACAGAGCGGGGGGCAGGGGGGGTATGCACGGCGATATTTGAACCTGATGATAAGTGTTAGAACAGAGTGGAGGCAGGGGGATAAGCACGGCGAGCTTTGAACCTGATGATAAGTGTTAGGACAGAGCGGGGGCAGGGTTTGTAAGCACAGTGAGCTTTGAACCTGATAGTAAGTGTTAGGACAGAGCGGGGGTCAAGGGGGTAAGCACGGCAAGCTTTGAACCTGATGATCAGTGTTAGGACAGAGCAGGGGGCAGGGGGCTAAACACGCGAGCTTTGAACCTGAGGATAAGAGTTAGGACAGAGCAGGGGCAGGAGGGTAAGCACGTCAAGCTTTGAACCTAATGATAAGTGTTAGTACAGAGCGGGGGCAGAGGTGGTAAGCACGTTGAGCTTTGAACCTGATGATAAGAGTTAGGACAGAGCGGGGGCAGTGGGGTAAGCATGGCGAGCTTTGAACCTGATGATCAGTGTTAGGACAGAGCAGAGGGCAGGGGGTAAGCACTGCGAGCTTTGAACCCGATGATCAGTGTTAGGACAGAGCGGGGGTAAGCACGGCGAGCTTTGAACCTGATGATCAGTGTTAGGATAGACCAGGGGGGTAAGCACGACGAGCTTTGAACTTGATGATAAGTGTTAGGACAGAGCGTGAGCAGGGGGGTAATCACGGCGAGATTTGAACCTGATGATCAGTGTTAGGACAGAGCGGGGGCAGGGGGGGTAAGCACGGCAAGCTTTGAACCTGATGATCAGTGTTAGGACAGAACAGGGGTAGTGGGGAAGCACGGCAAACTTTGAACCTGATGATACGTGTTAGGACAGAGCGGGGGGCTGAGGGATAAGCACGGTGAGCTTTTAACCTGATGATAAGTATTAGGATAGAGCGGGGGCAGGGGGATAAGCATGGTGAACTTTGAACATGATGATAAGTGTTAGGACAGAGCGTGGGCCAGGGGGATGAGCACGGAAAGCTTTGAATCAGATGATAAGTGTTAGGACAGAGAGGGGGTAAGGACGGCGATAAGCACGGTGAGCTTTGAACCTAATAATAGGTGTTAGGACAGAGCGGGGGCAGGAGGGTAAGCACGGCGAGCTTTGAACCTGATGATAAGTGTTAGGACAGAGCAGGGGGCAGGGGTGTAAGCATGGCAAGCTTTGAACCTGATGATAAGTGTTAGGACAGAGCGGGGGCTGGGGGTAGGCACGGCGAGCTTTGAACCTGATGATCAGTGTTAGGACAGAGCAGGGGGAAGGGGGGTAAGCACGACGAGCTTTGAACCTCATGATCAGTGTTAGGACATAGCTGGGGGCAGGGGGGGTGTGCACGGCGAGATTTGAACCTGATGATAAGTGTTAGAACAGAGTGGAGGCAGGGGGATAAGCACGGCGAGCTTTGAACCTGATGATAAGTGTTAGGACAGAGCGGGGGCAGGGTGATAAGCACAGTGAGCTTTGAACCTGATAGTAAGTGTTAGGACAGAGCGGGGATCAAGGGGGTAAGCACGGTAAGCTTTGAACCTGATGATCAGTGTTAGGACAGAGCAGGGGGCAGGGGGCTAAACACGCGAGCTTTGAACCTGAGGATAAGAGTTAGGACAGAGCAGGGGCAGGGGGGTAAGCACGTGAAGCTTTGAACCTAATGATAAGTGTTGGTACAGAGCGGGGGCAGAGGTGGTAAGCACGTTGAGCTTTGAACCTGATGATAAGAGTTAGGACAGAGCGGGGGCAGTGGGGTAAGCATGGCGAGCTTTGAACCTGGTGATCAGTGTTAGGACAGAGCAGAGGGCAGGGGGTAAGCACTGCGAGCTTTGAACCCGATGATCAGTGTTAGGACAGAGCGGGGGTAAGCACGGCGAGGTTTGAATCTGATGATCAGTGTTAGGATAGACCAGGGGGGTAAGCACGACGAGCTTTGAACTTGATGATAAGTGTTAGGACAGAGCGTGAGCAGGGGGGTAATCACGGGAGCTTTGAACCTGATGATCAGTGTTAGGACAGAGCGGGGGCAGGGGGGGTAAGCACGGCTAGCTTTGAACCTGATGATCAGTGTTAGGACAGAACAGGGGTAGAGGGGAAGCACGGCAAGCTTTGAACCTGATGATACGTGTTAGGACAGAGCGGAGGGCAGAGGGATAAGCACGGTGAGCTTTTAACCTGATGATAAGTATTAGGACAGAGCGGGGGCAGGGGGATAAGCACGGTGAACTTTGAACATGATGATAAGTGTTAGGACAGAGCGTGGGCCAGGGGGATGAGCACGGTGAACTTTGAACCTGATGATAAGTATTAGGACAGAGCGGGGGCAGGGGGATAAGCACGGTGAACTTTGAACCTGATGATAAGTGTTAGGACAGAGCGGGGGCAGGGGGGTAAGCATGGCGAGCTTTGAACCTGATGATAAGTGTTAGGACAGAGCGGGGGCAGGGTGGTAAGCACAGTGAGCTTTGAACCTGATAGTAAGTGTTAGGACAGAGCGGGTGTCAAGGGGGTAAGCACGGCAAGCTTTGAACCTGATGATCAGTGTTAGGACAGAGCAGGGGGCCGGGGGCTAAACACGCGATCTTTGAACCTGAGGATAAGAGTTAGGACAGAGCAGGGGTAGGGGGGTAAGCACGTCAAGCTTTGAACCTAATGATAAGTGTTAGTAGAGAGCGGGGCAGAGATGGTAAGCATGTTGAGCTTTGAACCTGATGATAAAAGTTGGGACAGAGCGGGGGCAGAGGGGGTAAGCATGGCGAGCTTTGAACCTGATGATAAGTGTTAGGACAGAGCGGGGGCAGTGGGGTAAGCATGGCGAGCTTTGAACCTGATGATCAGTGTTAGGACAGAGCAGAGGGCAGGGGGTAAGCACCGCGAGCTTTGAACCCGATGATCAGTGTTAGGACAGAGCGGGGGTAAGCACGGTGAGCTTTGAACCTGATGATCAGTGTTAGGATAGACCAGGGGGGTAAGCACGACGACCTTTGAACTTGATGATAAGTGTTAGGACAGAGCGGGGGCAGGGGGATAAGCACGGTGAACTTTGAACATGATGATAAGTGTTAGGACAGAGCGTGGGCCAGGGGGATGAGCACGGAAAGCTTTGAACCTGATGATCAGTGTTAGGACAGAGCAGAGGGCAGGGGGTAAGCACCGCGAGCTTTGAACCCGATGAGCAGTGTTAGGACAGAGCGGGGGTAAGCACGGTGAGCTTTGAACCTGATGATCAGTGTTAGGATAGACCAGGGGGGTAAGCACGACGACCTTTGAACTTGATGATAAGTGTTAGGACAGAGCGGGGGCAGGGGGATAAGCACGGTGAACTTTGAACATGATGATAAGTGTTAGGACAGAGCGTGGGCCAGGGGGATGAGCACGGAAAGCTTTGAACCTGAGGATAAGTGTTAGGACAGAGAGGGGGTAAGGACGGCGATAAGCACGGTGAGCTTTGAACCTGATAATAGGTGTTAGGACAGAGCAGGGGCAGGGGGGTAAGCACGGCAAGCTTCGACCTGATGAAAAGTGTTGGGACAGAGCGGGGGCAGAGGTGGTAAGCACGGCGAGCTTTGAACCTGATGATCAGTGTTAGGATAGACCAGGGGGGTAAGCACGACGAGCTTTGAACTTGATGATAAGTGTTAGGACAGAGCGTGAGCAGGGGGGTAATCACGGCGAGATTTGAACCTGATGATCAGTGTTAGGACAGAGCGGGGGCAGGGGGGGTAAGCACGGCAAGCTTTGAACCTGATGATCAGTGTTAGGACAGAACAGGGGTAGTGGGGAAGCACGGCAAACTTTGAACCTGATGATACGTGTTAGGACAGAGCGGGGGGCTGAGGGATAAGCACGGTGAGCTTTTAACCTGATGATAAGTATTAGGATAGAGCGGGGGCAGGGGGATAAGCATGGTGAACTTTGAACATGATGATAAGTGTTAGGACAGAGCGTGGGCCAGGGGGATGAGCACGGAAAGCTTTGAATCAGATGATAAGTGTTAGGACAGAGAGGGGGTAAGGACGGCGATAAGCACGGTGAGCTTTGAACCTAATAATAGGTGTTAGGACAGAGCGGGGGCAGGAGGGTAAGCACGGCGAGCTTTGAACCTGATGATAAGTGTTAGGACAGAGCAGGGGGCAGGGGTGTAAGCATGGCAAGCTTTGAACCTGATGATAAGTGTTAGGACAGAGCGGGGGCTGGGGGTAGGCACGGCGAGCTTTGAACCTGATGATCAGTGTTAGGACAGAGCAGGGGGAAGGGGGGTAAGCACGACGAGCTTTGAACCTCATGATCAGTGTTAGGACATAGCTGGGGGCAGGGGGGGTGTGCACGGCGAGATTTGAACCTGATGATAAGTGTTAGAACAGAGTGGAGGCAGGGGGATAAGCACGGCGAGCTTTGAACCTGATGATAAGTGTTAGGACAGAGCGGGGGCAGGGTGATAAGCACAGTGAGCTTTGAACCTGATAGTAAGTGTTAGGACAGAGCGGGGATCAAGGGGGTAAGCACGGTAAGCTTTGAACCTGATGATCAGTGTTAGGACAGAGCAGGGGGCAGGGGGCTAAACACGCGAGCTTTGAACCTGAGGATAAGAGTTAGGACAGAGCAGGGGCAGGGGGGTAAGCACGTGAAGCTTTGAACCTAATGATAAGTGTTGGTACAGAGCGGGGGCAGAGGTGGTAAGCACGTTGAGCTTTGAACCTGATGATAAGAGTTAGGACAGAGCGGGGGCAGTGGGGTAAGCATGGCGAGCTTTGAACCTGGTGATCAGTGTTAGGACAGAGCAGAGGGCAGGGGGTAAGCACTGCGAGCTTTGAACCCGATGATCAGTGTTAGGACAGAGCGGGGGTAAGCACGGCGAGGTTTGAATCTGATGATCAGTGTTAGGATAGACCAGGGGGGTAAGCACGACGAGCTTTGAACTTGATGATAAGTGTTAGGACAGAGCGTGAGCAGGGGGGGTAATCACGGGAGCTTTGAACCTGATGATCAGTGTTAGGACAGAGCGGGGGCAGGGGGGGTAAGCACGGCTAGCTTTGAACCTGATGATCAGTGTTAGGACAGAACAGGGGTAGAGGGGAAGCACGGCAAGCTTTGAACCTGATGATACGTGTTAGGACAGAGCGGAGGGCAGAGGGATAAGCACGGTGAGCTTTTAACCTGATGATAAGTATTAGGACAGAGCGGGGGCAGGGGGATAAGCACGGTGAACTTTGAACATGATGATAAGTGTTAGGACAGAGCGTGGGCCAGGGGGATGAGCACGGTGAACTTTGAACCTGATGATAAGTATTAGGACAGAGCGGGGGCAGGGGGATAAGCACGGTGAACTTTGAACCTGATGATAAGTGTTAGGACAGAGCGGGGGCAGGGGGGTAAGCATGGCGAGCTTTGAACCTGATGATAAGTGTTAGGACAGAGCGGGGGCAGGGTGGTAAGCACAGTGAGCTTTGAACCTGATAGTAAGTGTTAGGACAGAGCGGGTGTCAAGGGGGTAAGCACGGCAAGCTTTGAACCTGATGATCAGTGTTAGGACAGAGCAGGGGGCCGGGGGCTAAACACGCGATCTTTGAACCTGAGGATAAGAGTTAGGACAGAGCAGGGGTAGGGGGGTAAGCACGTCAAGCTTTGAACCTAATGATAAGTGTTAGTAGAGAGCGGGGCAGAGATGGTAAGCATGTTGAGCTTTGAACCTGATGATAAAAGTTGGGACAGAGCGGGGGCAGAGGGGGTAAGCATGGCGAGCTTTGAACCTGATGATAAGTGTTAGGACAGAGCGGGGGCAGTGGGGTAAGCATGGCGAGCTTTGAACCTGATGATCAGTGTTAGGACAGAGCAGAGGGCAGGGGGTAAGCACCGCGAGCTTTGAACCCGATGATCAGTGTTAGGACAGAGCGGGGGTAAGCACGGTGAGCTTTGAACCTGATGATCAGTGTTAGGATAGACCAGGGGGGTAAGCACGACGACCTTTGAACTTGATGATAAGTGTTAGGACAGAGCGGGGGCAGGGGGATAAGCACGGTGAACTTTGAACATGATGATAAGTGTTAGGACAGAGCGTGGGCCAGGGGGATGAGCACGGAAAGCTTTGAACCTGATGATCAGTGTTAGGACAGAGCAGAGGGCAGGGGGTAAGCACCGCGAGCTTTGAACCCGATGAGCAGTGTTAGGACAGAGCGGGGGTAAGCACGGTGAGCTTTGAACCTGATGATCAGTGTTAGGATAGACCAGGGGGGTAAGCACGACGACCTTTGAACTTGATGATAAGTGTTAGGACAGAGCGGGGGCAGGGGGATAAGCACGGTGAACTTTGAACATGATGATAAGTGTTAGGACAGAGCGTGGGCCAGGGGGATGAGCACGGAAAGCTTTGAACCTGAGGATAAGTGTTAGGACAGAGAGGGGGTAAGGACGGCGATAAGCACGGTGAGCTTTGAACCTGATAATAGGTGTTAGGACAGAGCAGGGGCAGGGGGGTAAGCACGGCAAGCTTCGACCTGATGAAAAGTGTTGGGACAGAGCGGGGGCAGAGGTGGTAAGCACGTCGAGCTTTGAACCTGATGATAAGAGTTAGGACAGAGCGGGGGCAGAGGTGGTAAGCATGGCGAGCTTTGAACCTGATGATAAGTGTTAGGACAGAGCGGGGGTAGGGGGTAAGCACGGCGAGCTTTGAACATTATGATAAGTGCTAGGACAGAGCGGGGGTAGAGGGGGTAAGCAGGATGAGCTCTGAACCTGATGATCTCTGTTAGGATAGAGCGCGGGCAGGGGGGAGAGCACGGCGAGCTTTGAACCTGATGATAAGTGTTAGAACAGATTGGAGGCAGGGGGATGAGCACGGCGAGCTTTGAACCTGATGATAAGTGTTAGAACAGATTGGAGGCAGGGGGATAAGCGAGGCGAGCTTTGAACCGGATGATAAGTGTTAGGACAGAGCGGGGCAGAGGGGGTAAGCACGGCAAGCTTCGACCCTGATGATCTGTGTTAGGATAGAGCGGGGGCAGGGGGGTAAGCACGGCGTGCTTTGAACCTGATGATAAGTGTTAGGACAGAGCAGGGGGAAAGGGGGTAAGCATGGCAAGCTTTGAACCTGATGATCAGTGTTAGGATAGAGCAGAGGGCAAGGGGCTAAACACGGCAAGCTTTGAACCTGAGGATAAGTGTTAGGACAGAGCGGGGGCAGGGGGGTAAGCACAGCGAGCTTTGAACCTGATGATCAGTGTTAGGACAGAGAGAAGGCAGAGGGGTTAAGCACAGCGAGCTTCGAACCGTAAGTGTTAGGACAGAGCGGGGGCAGGGAGATAAGCACGCCGAGCTTTGAACCTGATGATAAGCGTTAGGACAGAGCGCGGGGCAGGAGGGTAAGCACGCCAAGCTTTGAACCCGATGATCAGTGTTAGGACAGAGCAGGGGCAGGGGGGTGAGCACGGCGAGCTTTGAACCCGGTGATAAGTTTTAGGACAGAGCGGGGGCATGGGGGTAAGCACGGCGAGCTTTGAACCTGATGATCAGTGTTAGGACAGAGCGGGGGCAGGGGAGTAAGCACGGCGAGCTTTGAACATGATGATAAGTGCTAGGACAGAGCGGGGGCACAGGGGGTAAGCACGATGAGCTTTGAACCTGATGATGTCTGTTAGGATAGAGCAGGGGCAGGGGGGAGAGCATGGCGAGCTTTGAACCTGATGATAAGTGTTAGAACAGATTGGAGGCAGGGGGATAAGCACGGCGAGCTTTGAACCGGATGATAAGTGTTAGGACAGAGCGGGGCAGAGGGGGTAAGCACGGCGAGCTTCGAACCTGATGATCTGTGTTAGGATAGAGCGGGGGCAAGGGGGAGAGCACGGCGAGCTTTGAACCTGATGATAAGTGTTAGGACAGAGCAGGGGGAAAGGGGGTAAGCATGGCAAGCTTTGAACCTGATGATCAGTGTTAGGATAGAGCAGGGGGCAAGGGGCTAAACACGGCAAGCTTTGAACCTGAGGATAAGTGTTAGGACAGAGCGGGGGCAGGGGGGTAAGCACAGCGAGCTTTGAACCTGATGATCAGTGTTAGGACAGAGAGAAGGCAGAGGGGTTAAGCACAGCGAGCTTCGAACCGTAAGTGTTAGGACAGAGCGGGGGCAGGGAGATAAGCATGCCGAGCTTTGAACCTGATGAAAAGCGTTAGGACAGAGCGCGGGGCAGGGGGGTAAGCACGCCGAGCTTTGAACCTGATGATCAGTGTTAGGACAGAGCGGGGGGCAGGGGAGTAAGCGAGGCAAGCTTTGAACCTGATGATAAATGTTAGGAACGAGCAGGCCAGGGGGTAAGCACGGCAAGCTTTGAACCAGATGATCAGTGTTAGGGTAGAGCAGGGGGCAGGGGGGTAAGCACGGCGTGCTTTGAACCTGATGATAAGTGTTAGGACTGAGCGGGGCAGAGGGGGTAAGCACGGCGAGCTTCGAACCTGATGATCTGTGTTAGGATAGAGCGGTGGCAAGGGGGAAAGCACAGCGAGCTTTGAACCTGATGATAAGTGTTAGGACAGAGCAGGGGGAAAGGGGGTAAGCATGGCAAGCTTTGAACCTGATGATCAGTGTTAGGATAGAACAGGGGGCAAGGGGCTAAACACGGCAAGCTTTGAACCTGAGGATAAGTGTTAGGACAGAGTGGGGGCAGGGGGGTAAGCACAGCGAGCTTTGAACCTGATGATCAGTGTTAGGACAGAGAGAAGGCAGAGGGGTTAAGCACAGCGAGCTTCGAACCGTAAGTGTTAGGACAGAGCGGAGGCAGGGAGATAAGTACGCCGAGCTTTGAACCTGATGATAAGCGTTAGGACAGAGCGCAGGGCAGGGGGTAAGCACGCCGAGCTTTGAACCTGATGATCAGTGTTATGACAGAGCGGGGCAGGGGGGTGAGCACGGGGAGCTTTGAACCCGGTGATCAGTTTTAGGACAGAGCGGGTGCATGGGGGTAAGCACGGCGAGCTTTGAACCTGATGATCAGTGTTAGGACAGAGCGGGGGGCAGGGGAGTAAGCGAGGTAAGCTTTGAACCTGATGATAAATGTTAGGACAGAGAGAAGGCAGAGGGGTTAAGCACAGAGAGCTGCGAACCGTAAGTGTTAGGACAGAGCGGGGGCAGGGAGATAAGCACGCCGAGCTTTGAACCTGATGATAAGCGTTAGGACAGAGCGCGGGGCAGTGGGGTAAGCACGCCGAGCTTTGAACCTGATGATCAGTGTTAGGACAGAGCGGGGGCAGGGGGGTGAGCACGGCGAGCTTTGAACCGGTGATCAGTTTTAGGACAGAGCGGGGCATGGGGGTAAGCACGGCGAGCTTTGAACCTGATGATCAGTGTTAGGACAGAGCGGGGGGCAGGGGAGTAACCGAGGCAAGCTTTGAACCTGATGATAAATGTTAAGACCGAGTAGGGCAGGGGGATAAGCACGGCAAGCTTTGAACCATATGATCAGTGTTAGGATAGAGCAGGGGGCAGGAGGGTAAGCACGGCGTGCTTTGAACCTGATGATAAGTGTTAGGACAGAGCAGGGGGAAAGGGGGTAAGCATGGCAAGCTTTGAACCTGATGATCAGTGTTAGGATAGAGCAGAGGGCAAGGGGCTAAACACGGCAAGCTTTGAACCTGAGGATAAGTGTTAGGACAGAGTGGGGGCAGGGGGGTAAGCACAGCGAGCTTTGAACCTGATGATCAGTGTTAGGACAGAGAGAAGGCAGAGGGGTTAAGCACAGCGAGCTTCGAACCGTAAGTGTTAGGACAGAGCGGGGGCAGGGAGATAAGTACGCCGAGCTTTGAACCTGATGATAAGCGTTAGGACAGAGCGCAGGGCAGGGGGGTAAGCATGCCGAGCTTTGAACCTGATGATCAGTGTTATGACAGAGCGGGGCAGGGGGGGTGAGCACGGCGAGCTTTGAACCCGGTGATCAGTTTTAGGACAGAGCGGGGGCATGGGGGTAAGCACGGCGAGCTTTGAACCCGGTGATCAGTTTTAGGACAGAGCGGGGGCATGGGGGTAAGCACGGCGAGCTTTGAACCTGATGATCAGTGTTAGGACAGAGCGGGGGGCAGGGGAGTAAGCGAGGCAAGCTTTGAACCTGATGATAAATGTTAGGACAGAGAGAAGGCAGAGGGGTTAAGCACAGAGAGCTGCGAACCATAAGTGTTAGGACAGAGCGGGGGCAGGGAGATAAGCACGCCGAGCTTTGAACCTGATGATCAGTGTTAGGACAGAGCGGGGGCAGGGGGGTGAGCACGGCGAGCTTTGAACCCGATGATCAGTTTTAGGACAGAGCGGGGGCATGGGGGTAAGCACGGCGAGCTTTGAACCTGATGATAAGTGTTAGGACAGAGCGGGGGTAGGGGGTAAGCACGGCGAGCTTTGAACATGATGATAAGTGCTAGGACAGAGCGTGGGCACAGGGGGTATGCACGATGAGCTTTGAACCTGATGATGTCTGTTAGGATAGAGCAGGGGCAGGGGGGAGAGCACGGCGAGCTTTGAACTTGATGATAAGTGTTAGAACAGATTGGAGGCAGGGGGATAAGCACGGCGAGCTTTGAACCTGATGATAAGTGTTAGGACAGAGCGGGGGCAGGGTGGTAAGCACAGTCAGCTTTGAACCTGATCATCAGTTTTAGGACAGAGCGGGGACAGGGGGATAAGCGAGGCGAGCTTTGAACCGGATGATAAGTGTTAGGACAGAGCGGGGCAGAGGGGGTAAGCACGGCGAGCTTCGAACCTGATGATCTGTGTTAGGCTAGAGCGGGGGTAAGCACGGCGAGGTTTGAATCTGATGATCAGTGTTAGGATAGACCAGGGGGGTAAGCACGACGAGCTTTGAACTTGATGATAAGTGTTAGGACAGAGCGTGAGCAGGGGGGTAATCACGGGAGCTTTGAACCTGATGATCAGTGTTAGGACAGAGCGGGGGCAGGGGGGGTAAGCACGGCTAGCTTTGAACCTGATGATCAGTGTTAGGACAGAACAGGGGTAGAGGGGAAGCACGGCAAGCTTTGAACCTGATGATACGTGTTAGGACAGAGCGGAGGGCAGAGGGATAAGCACGGTGAGCTTTTAACCTGATGATAAGTATTAGGACAGAGCGGGGGCAGGGGGATAAGCACGGTGAACTTTGAACATGATGATAAGTGTTAGGACAGAGCGTGGGCCAGGGGGATGAGCACGGTGAACTTTGAACCTGATGATAAGTATTAGGACAGAGCGGGGGCAGGGGGATAAGCACGGTGAACTTTGAACCTGATGATAAGTGTTAGGACAGAGCGGGGGCAGGGGGGTAAGCATGGCGAGCTTTGAACCTGATGATAAGTGTTAGGACAGAGCGGGGGCAGGGTGGTAAGCACAGTGAGCTTTGAACCTGATAGTAAGTGTTAGGACAGAGCGGGTGTCAAGGGGGTAAGCACGGCAAGCTTTGAACCTGATGATCAGTGTTAGGACAGAGCAGGGGGCCGGGGGCTAAACACGCGATCTTTGAACCTGAGGATAAGAGTTAGGACAGAGCAGGGGTAGGGGGGTAAGCACGTCAAGCTTTGAACCTAATGATAAGTGTTAGTAGTGAGCGGGGCAGAGATGGTAAGCATGTTGAGCTTTGAACCTGATGATAAAAGTTGGGACAGAGCGGGGGCAGAGGGGGTAAGCATGGCGAGCTTTGAACCTGATGATAAGTGTTAGGACAGAGCGGGGGCAGTGGGGTAAGCATGGCGAGCTTTGAACCTGATGATCAGTGTTAGGACAGAGCAGAGGGCAGGGGGTAAGCACCGCGAGCTTTGAACCCGATGATCAGTGTTAGGACAGAGTGGGGGTAAGCACAGTGAGCTTTGAACCTGATGATCAGTGTTAGGATAGACCAGGGGGGTAAGCACGACGACCTTTGAACTTGATGATAAGTGTTAGGACAGAGCGGGGGCAGGGGGATAAGCACGGTGAACTTTGAACATGATGATAAGTGTTAGGACAGAGCGTGGGCCAGGGGGATGAGCACGGAAAGCTTTGAACCTGATGATCAGTGTTAGGACAGAGCAGAGGGCAGGGGGTAAGCACCGCGAGCTTTGAACCCGATGAGCAGTGTTAGGACAGAGCGGGGGTAAGCACGGTGAGCTTTGAACCTGATGATCAGTGTTAGGATAGACCAGGGGGGTAAGCACGACGACCTTTGAACTTGATGATAAGTGTTAGGACAGAGCGGGGGCAGGGGGATAAGCACGGTGAACTTTGAACATGATGATAAGTGTTAGGACAGAGCGTGGGCCAGGGGGATGAGCACGGAAAGCTTTGAACCTGAGGATAAGTGTTAGGACAGAGAGGGGGTAAGGACGGCGATAAGCACGGTGAGCTTTGAACCTGATAATAGGTGTTAGGACAGAGCAGGGGCAGGGGGTAAGCACGGCAAGCTTCGACCTGATGAAAAGTGTTGGGACAGAGCGGGGGCAGAGGTGGTAAGCACGTCGAGCTTTGAACCTGATGATAAGAGTTAGGACAGAGCGGGGGCAGAGGTGGTAAGCATGGCGAGCTTTGAACCTGATGATAAGTGTTAGGACAGAGCGGGGGTAGGGGGTAAGCACGGCGAGCTTTGAACATTATGATAAGTGCTAGGACAGAGCGGGGGTAGAGGGGGTAAGCACGATGAGCTCTGAACCTGATGATCTCTGTTAGGATAGAGCGCGGGCAGGGGGGAGAGCACGGCGAGCTTTGAACCTGATGATAAGTGTTAGAACAGATTGGAGGCAGGGAGATGAGCACGGCGAGCTTTGAACCTGATGATAAGTGTTAGAACAGATTGGAGGCAGGGGGATAAGCGAGGCGAGCTTTGAACCGGATGATAAGTGTTAGGACAGAGCGGGGCAGAGGGGGTAAGCACGGCAAGCTTCGACCCTGATGATCTGTGTTAGGATAGAGCGGGGGCAGGGGGGTAAGCACGGCGTGCTTTGAACCTGATGATAAGTGTTAGGACAGAGCAGGGGGAAAGGGGGTAAGCATGGCAAGCTTTGAACCTGATGATTAGTGTTAGGATAGAGCAGGGGGCAAGGGGCTAAACACGGCAAGCTTTGAACCTGAGGATAAGTGTTAGGACAGAGCGGGGGCAGGGGGGTAAGCACAGCGAGCTTTGAACCTGATGATCAGTGTTAGGACAGAGAGAAGGCAGAGGGGTTAAGCACAGCGAGCTTCGAACCGTAAGTGTTAGGACAGAGCGGGGGCAGGGAGATAAGCATGCCGAGCTTTGAACCTGATGAAAAGCGTTAGGACAGAGCGCGGGGCAGGGGGGTATGCACGCCGAGCTTTGAACCTGATGATCAGTGTTAGGACAGAGCGGGGGGCAGGGGAGTAAGCGAGGCAAGCTTTGAACCTGATGATAAATGTTAGGAACGAGCAGGCCAGGGGGTAAGCACGGCAAGCTTTGAACCAGATGATCAGTGTTAGGGTAGAGCAGGGGGCAGGGGGGTAAGCACGGCGTGCTTTGAACCTGATGATAAGTGTTAGGACTGAGCGGGGCAGAGGGGGTAAGCACGGCGAGCTTCGAACCTGATGATCTGTGTTAGGATAGAGCGGTGGCAAGGGGGAAAGCACGGCGAGCTTTGAACCTGATGATAAGTGTTAGGACAGAGCAGGGGGAAAGGGGGTAAGCATGGCAAGCTTTGAACCTGATGATCAGTGTTAGGATAGAACAGGGGGCAAGGGGCTAAACACGGCAAGCTTTGAACCTGAGGATAAGTGTTAGGACAGAGTGGGGGCAGGGGGGTAAGCACAGCGAGCTTTGAACCTGATGATCAGTGTTAGGACAGAGAGAAGGCAGAGGGGTTAAGCACAGCGAGCTTCGAACCGTAAGTGTTAGGACAGAGCGGAGGCAGGGAGATAAGTACGCCGAGCTTTGAACCTGATGATAAGCGTTAGGACAGAGCGCAGGGCAGGGGGTAAGCACGCCGAGCTTTGAACCTGATGATCAGTGTTATGACAGAGCGGGGCAGGGGGGGTGAGCACGGGGAGCTTTGAACCCGGTGATCAGTTTTAGGACAGAGCGGGTGCATGGGGGTAAGCACGGCGAGCTTTGAACCTGATGATCAGTGTTAGGACAGAGCGGGGGGCAGGGGAGTAAGCGAGGTAAGCTTTGAACCTGATGATAAATGTTAGGACAGAGAGAAGGCAGAGGGGTTAAGCACAGAGAGCTGCGAACCATAAGTGTTAGGACAGAGCGGGGGCAGGGAGATAAGCACGCCGAGCTTTGAACCTGATGATAAGCGTTAGGACAGAGCGCGGGGCAGTGGGGTAAGCACGCCGAGCTTTGAACCTGATGATCAGTGTTAGGACAGAGCGGGGGCAGGGGGGTGAGCACGGCGAGCTTTGAACCCGGTGATCAGTTTTAGGACAGAGCGGGGCATGGGGGTAAGCACGGCGAGCTTTGAACCTGATGATCAGTGTTAGGACAGAGCGGGGGGCAGGGGAGTAAGCGAGGCAAGCTTTGAACCTGATGATAAATGTTAGGACCGAGTAGGGCAGGGGGATAAGCACGGCAAGCTTTGAACCATATGATCAGTGTTAGGATAGAGCAGGGGGCAGGAGGGTAAGCACGGCGTGCTTTGAACCTGATGATAAGTGTTAGGACAGAGCAGGGGGAAAGGGGGTAAGCATGGCAAGCTTTGAACCTGATGATCAGTGTTAGGATAGAGCAGAGGGCAAGGGGCTAAACACGGCAAGCTTTGAACCTGAGGATAAGTGTTAGGACAGAGTGGGGGCAGGGGGGTAAGCACAGCGAGCTTTGAACCTGATGATCAGTGTTAGGACAGAGAGAAGGCAGAGGGGTTAAGCACAGCGAGCTTCGAACCGTAAGTGTTAGGACAGAGCGGGGGCAGGGAGATAAGTACGCCGAGCTTTGAACCTGATGATAAGCGTTAGGACAGAGCGCAGGGCAGGGGGGTAAGCATGCCGAGCTTTGAACCTGATGATCAGTGTTATGACAGAGCGGGGCAGGGGGGGTGAGCACGGCGAGCTTTGAACCCGGTGATCAGTTTTAGGACAGAGCGGGGGCATGGGGGTAAGCACGGCGAGCTTTGAACCCGGTGATCAGTTTTAGGACAGAGCGGGGGCATGGGGGTAAGCACGGCGAGCTTTGAACCTGATGATCAGTGTTAGGACAGAGCGGGGGGCAGGGGAGTAAGCGAGGCAAGCTTTGAACCTGATGATAAATGTTAGGACAGAGAGAAGGCAGAGGGGTTAAGCACAGAGAGCTGCGAACCATAAGTGTTAGGACAGAGCGGGGGCAGGGAGATAAGCACGCCGAGCTTTGAACCTGATGATCAGTGTTAGGACAGAGCGGGGGCAGGGGGGTGAGCACGGCGAGCTTTGAACCCGATGATCAGTTTTAGGACAGAGCGGGGGCATGGGGGTAAGCACGGCGAGCTTTGAACCTGATGATAAGTGTTAGGACAGAGCGGGGGTAGGGGGTAAGCACGGCGAGCTTTGAACATGATGATAAGTGCTAGGACAGAGCGGGGGCACAGGGGGTAAGCACGATGAGCTTTGAACCTGATGATGTCTGTTAGGATAGAGCAGGGGCAGGGGGGAGAGCACGGCGAGCTTTGAACTTGATGATAAGTGTTAGAACAGATTGGAGGCAGGGGGATAAGCACGGCGAGCTTTGAACCTGATGATAAGTGTTAGGACAGAGCGGGGGCAGGGTGGTAAGCACAGTCAGCTTTGAACCTGATCATCAGTTTTAGGACAGAGCGGGGACAGGGGGATAAGCGAGGCGAGCTTTGAACCGGATGATAAGTGTTAGGACAGAGCGGGGCAGAGGGGGTAAGCACGGCGAGCTTCGAACCTGATGATCTGTGTTAGGCTAGAGCGGGGGCAAGGGGGAGAGCACGGCGAGCTTTGAACCTGATGATAAGTGTTAGGACAGAGCAGGGGGAAAGGGGGTAAGCATGGCAAGCTTTGAACCTGATGATCAGTGTTAGGATAGAGCAGGGGGCAAGGGGCTAAACACGGCAAGCTTTGAACCGGAGGATAAGTAGTGTTAGGACAGAGCGGGGGCAGGGGGGTAAGCACAGCGAGCTTTGAACCTGGTGATCAGTGTTAGGACAGAGAGAAGGCAGAGGGGTTAAGCACAGCGAGCTTTGAACCATAAGTGTTAGGACAGAGCGGGGGCAGGGAGATAATCACGGCGAGCTTTGAACCTGATGAAAAGCGTTAGGACAGAGCGCGGGGCAGGGGGGTAAGAACGCCGAGCTTTGAACCTGATGATCAGTGTAAGGACAGAGCGGGGGGCAGGGGAGTAAGCGAGGCAAGCTTTGAACCTGATGATAAATGTTAGGAACGAGCAGGCCAGGGGGTAAGCACGGCAAGCTTTGAACCAGATGATCAGTGTTATGGTAGAGCAGGGACCGGGGGGGTAAGCACGGCGTGCTTTGAACCTGATGATAAGTGTTAGGATAGAGCAGGGGTAGGAGGGTAAGCACGGCAAGCTTTGAACCTGATGATACCTGTTAGGACAGAGAGAGGGCAGAGGGAAAAGCACAGCGAGCTTTGAACCTGATGATAAGTGTTAGGACAGAGCGGGGCAGATGGGGTAAGCACGGCGAGTTTTGAACCTGATTTTCAGTGTTAGGACAGAGCGGGGGCAGGGGGTATGCACGGCGAGCTTTGAACCTGATGATAAGTGTTAGGACAGAGCAGGGGCAGAGGGGGTAAGCACGGTGAGCTTTGAACCTGATGATAAGTGTTAGGACAGAGCTGGCGGCAGGGGGGTAAGCAAGGCGAGCTTTGAACCTGATGATAAGTGTTAGGACAGAGCGAGGGCGGGGGGTAAGCACTGCTAGCGTTGAACCTGATGATCAGTATTAGGACAGAGCAGGGGCAGGGTGGTAAGCACAGTGAGCTTTGAACCTGATGATCAGTTTTAGGACAGAGCGGGGACAGGGGGATAAGCACGGCGAGCTTCGACCCTGATGATCTGTGTTAGGATAGAGCGGGGGCAGGGGGTGAGCACGGCGAGCTTTGAACCCGATGATCAGTTTTAGGACAGAGCGGGGGCATGGGGGTAAGCATGGCGAGCTTTGAACCTGATGATCAGTGTTAGGACAGAGAGAAGGCAGAGGGGTTAAGCACAGAGAGCTTCGAACCATAAGTGTTAGGACAGAGCGGGGATAGGGAGATAAGCACGCCGAGCTTTGAACCTGATGATAGGCGTTAGGACAGAGCGCGGGGCAGGGGGGTAAGCACGCCGAGCTTTGAACCTGATGATCAGTGTTAGGACAGAGTGGGGGCAGGGGGGTGAGCACGGCGAGCTTTGAACTTGATGATAAGTGTTAGGATAGAGCGGGGGCAAGGGGGAGAGCACGGCGAGCTTTGAACCTGATGAAAAGTGTTAGGACAGAGCAGGGGGCAAGGGTGTAAGCACGGCAAGCTTTGAACCTGATGATCAGTGTTAAGATAGAGCAGGGGGCAGGGGGCTAAACATGGCGAGCTTTGAACCTGAGGATAAGTGTTAGGACAGAGCGGGGCAGGGGGGTAAGCACAGCGAGCTTTGAACCTGATGATCAGTGTTAGGACAGAGAGAAGGCAGAGGGGTTAAGCACAGCGAGCTTCGAACCGTAAGTGTTAGGACAGAGCGGGGGCAGGGAGATAAGCACGCCGAGCTTTGAACCTGATGATAAGCGTTAGGACAGAGCGCAGGGCAGGGGGCTAAGCACGCCGAGCTTTGAACCTGATGATCAGTGTTAGGACAGAGCGGGGGCAGGGGGTGAGCACGGCGAGCTTTGAACCCGATGATCAGTTTTAGGACAGAGCGGGGGCATGGGGGTAAGCACGGCGAGCTTTGAACCTGATGATCAGTGTTAGGACAGAGAGAAGGCAGAGGGGTTAAGCACAGAGAGCTTCGAACCATAAGTGTTAGGACAGAGCGGGGATAGGGAGATAAGCACGCCGAGCTTTGAACCTGATGATAGGCGTTAGGACAGAGCGCGGGGCAGGGGGGTAAGCACGCCGAGCTTTGAACCTGATGATCAGTGTTAGGACAGAGTGGGGGCAGGGGGGTGAGCACGGCGAGCTTTGAACTTGATGATAAGTGTTAGGACAGAGCGGGGGCAGGGGGATAAGCACGGTGAACTTTGAACATGATGATAAGTGTTAGGACAGAGCGTGGGCCAGGGGGATGAGCACGGAAAGCTTTGAACCTGAGGATAAGTGTTTGGACAGAGAGGGGGTAAGGACGGCGATAAGCACGGTGAGCTTTGAACCTGATAATAGGTGTTAGGACAGAGCAGGGGCAGGGGGGTAAGCACGGCAAGCTTCGACCTGATGAAAAGTGTTGGGACAGAGCGGGGGCAGAGGTGGTAAGCACGTCGAGCTTTGAACCTGATGATAAGAGTTAGGACAGAGCGGGGGCAGAGGTGGTAAGCATGGCGAGCTTTGAACCTGATGATAAGTGTTAGGACAGAGCGGGGGGTAGGGGGTAAGCACGGCGAGCTTTAAACATTATGATAAGTGCTAGGACAGAGCGGGGGTAGAGGGGGTAAGCACGATGAGCTCTGAACCTGATGATCTCTGTTAGGATAGAGCGCGGGCAGGGGGGAGAGCACGGCGAGCTTTGAACCTGATGATAAGTGTTAGAACAGATTGGAGGCAGGGGGATGACCACGGCGAGCTTTGAACCTGATGATAAGTGTTAGAACAGATTGGAGGCAGGGGGATAAGCGAGGCGAGCTTTGAACCGGATGATAAGTGTTAGGAGAGAGTGGGGCAGAGGGGGTAAGCACGGCGAGCTTCGACCCTGATGATCTGTGTTAGGATAGAGCGGGGGCAGAGGGGTAAGCACGGCGTGCTTTGAACCTGATGATAAGTGTTAGGACAGAGCAGGGGGAAAGGGGGTAAGCATGGCAAGCTTTGAACCTGATGATCAGTGTTAGGATAGAGCAGAGGGCAAGGGGCTAAACACGGCAAGCTTTGAACCTGAGGATAAGTGTTAGGACAGAGCGGGGGCAGGGGGGTAAGCACAGCGAGCTTTGAACCTGATGATCAGTGTTAGGACAGAGAGAAGGCAGAGGGGTTAAGCACAGCGAGCTTCGAACCGTAAGTGTTAGGACAGAGCAGGGGCAGGGAGATAAGCACGCTGAGCTTTGAACCTGATGATAAGCGTTAGGACAGAGCGCGGGGCAGGAGGGTAAGCACGCCAAGCTTTGAACCCGATGATCAGTGTTAGGACAGAGCAGGGGCAGGGGGGTGAGCACGGCGAGCTTTGAACCCGGTGATAAGTTTTAGGACAGAGCGGGGGCATGGGGGTAAGCACGGCGAGCTTTGAACCTGATGATCAGTGTTAGGACAGAGCGGGGGGCAGGGGAGTAAGCACGGCGAGCTTTGAACATGATGATAAGTGCTAGGACAGAGCGGGGGCACAGGGGGTAAGCACGATGAGCTTTGAACCTGATGATGTCTGTTAGGATAGAGCAGGGGCAGGGGGGAGAGCATGGCGAGCTTTGAACCTGATGATAAGTGTTAGAACAGATTGGAGGCAGGGGGATAAGCACGGCGAGCTTTGAACCTGATGATAAGTGTTAGGACAGAGCGGGGGCAGGGTGGTAAGCACAGTGAGCTTTGAACCTGATGATCAGTTTTAGGACAGAGCGGGGACAGGGGGATAAGCGAGGCGAGCTTTGAACCGGATGATAAGTGTTAGGACAGAGCGGGGCAGAGGGGGTAAGCACGGCGAGCTTCGAACCTGATGATAAGTGTTAGGACAGAGCATGGGGAAAGGGGGTAAGCATGGCAAGCTTTGAACCTGATGATAAGTGTTAGGACAGAGCATGGGGAAAGGGGCTAAACACGGCAAGCTTTGAACCTGAGGATAAGTGTTAGGATAGAGCAGGGGGCAAGGGGCTAAACACGGCAAGCTTTGAACCTGAGGATAAGTGTTAGGACAGAGCGGGGGCAGGGGGGTAAGCACAGCGAGCTTTGAACCTGATGATCAGTGTTAGGACAGAGAGAAGGCAGAGGGGTTAAGCACAGCGAGCTTCGAACCGTAAGTGTTAGGACAGAGCGGGGGCAGGGAGATAAGCATGCCGAGCTTTTAACCTGATGAAAAGCGTTAGGACAGAGCGCGGGGCAGGGGGGTAAGCACACCGAGCTTTGAACCTGATGATCAGTGTTAGGACAGAGCGGGGGGCAGGGGAGTAAGCGAGGCAAGCTTTGAACCTGATGATAAATGTTAGGAACGAGCAGGCCAGGGGGTAAGCACGGCAAGCTTTGAACCAGATGATCAGTGTTAGGGTAGAGCAGGGGGCAGGGGGGTAAGCACGGCGTGCTTTGAACCTGATGATAAGTGTTAGGACAGAGCGGGGCAGAGGGGGTAAAAACGGCGAGCTTCGAACCTGATGATCTGTGTTAGGATAGAGCGGTGGCAAGGGGGAGAGCACGGCGAGCTTTGAACCTGATGATAAGTTTTGGGACAGAGCAGGGGGAAAGGGGGTAAGCATGGCAAGCTTTGAACCTGATGATCAGTGTTAGGATAGAGCAGGGGGCAAGGGGCTAAACACGGCAAGCTTTGAACCTGAGGATAAGTGTTAGGACAGAGTGGGGGCAGGGGGGTAAGCACAGCGAGCTTTGAACCTGATGATCAGTGTTAGGACAGAGAGAAGGCAGAGGGGTTAAGCACAGCGAGCTTCGAACCGTAAGTGTTAGGACAGAGCGGGGGCAGGGAGATAAGTACGCCGAGCTTTGAACCTGATGATAAGCGTTAGGACAGAGCGAAGGGCAGGGGGGTAAGCACGCCGAGCTTTGAACCTGATGATCAGTGTTATGACAGAGCGGGGCAGGGGGGCGGAGCACGGCGAGCTTTGAACCCGGTGATCAGTTTTAGGACAGAGCGGTGGCATGGGGGTAAGCACGGCGAGCTTTGAACCTGATGATCAGTGTTAGGACAGAGCCGGGGGCAGGGGAGTAAGCACGGCGAGCTTTGAACATGATGATAAGTGCTAGGACAGAGCGGGGGCACAGGGGGTAAGTACGATGAGCTTTGAACCTGATGATGTCTGTTAGGATAGAGCAGGGGCAGGGGGGAGAGCATGGCGAGCTTTGAACCTGATGATAAGTGTTAGAACAGATTGGAGGCAGGGGGATAAGCACGGCGAGCTTTGAACCTGATGATAAGTGTTAGGACAGAGCGGGGGCTGGGTGGTAAGCACAGTGAGCTTTGAACCTGATGATCAGTTTTAGGACAGAGCGGGGACAGGGGGATAAGCGAGGCGAGCTTTGAACCGGATGATAAGTGTTAGGACAGAGCGGGGCAGAGGGGGTAAGCACGGCGAGCTTCGAACCTGATGATCTGTGTTAGGATAGAGCGGGGGCAAGGGGGAGAGCACGGCGAGCTTTGAACCTGATGATAAGTGTTAGGACAGAGCAGGGGGAAAGGGGGTAAGCATGGCAAGCTTTGAACCTGATGATCATTGTTAGGATAGAGAAGGGGGCAAGGGGCTAAACACGGCAAGCTTTGAACCTGAGGATAAGTGTTAGGACAGAGTGGGGGCAGGGGGGTAAGCACAGCGAGCTTTGAACCTGATGATCAGTGTTAGGACAGAGAGAAGGCAGAGGGGTTAAGCACAGCGAGCTTCGAACCGTAAGTGTTAGGACAGAGCGGGGGCAGGGAGATAAGCATGCCGAGCTTTGAACCTGATGAAAAGCGTTAGGACAGAGCGCGGGGCAGGGGGGTAAGCACGCCGAGCTTTGAACCTGATGATCAGTGTTAGGACAGAGAGGGGGCAGGGGAGTAAGCGAGGCAAGCTTTGAACCTGATGATAAATGTTAGGAACGAGCAGGCCAGGGGGTAAGCACGGCAAGCTTTGAACCAGATGATCAGTGTTAGGGTAGAGCAGGGGGCAGGGGGGTAAGCACGGCGTGCTTTGAACCTGATGATAAGTGTTAGGACAGAGCGGGGCAGAGGGGGTAAGCACGGCGAGCTTCGAACCTGATGATCTGTGTTAGGATAGAGCGGTGGCAAGGGGGAGAGCACGGCGAGCTTTGAACCTGATTATAAGTTTTGGGACAGAGCAGGGGGAAAGGGGGTAAGCATGGCAAGCTTTGAACCTGATGATCAGTGTTAGGATAGAGCAGGGGGCAAGGGGCTAAACACGGCAAGCTTTGAACCTGAGGATAAGTGTTAGGACAGAGTGGGGGCAGGGGGGTAAGCACAGCGAGCTTTGAACCTGATGATCAGTGTTAGGACAGAGAGAAGGCAGAGGGGTTAAGCACAGCGAGCTTCGAACCGTAAGTGTTAGGACAGAGCGGGGGCAGGGAGATAAGTACGCCGAGCTTTGAACCTGATGATAAGCGTTAGGACAGAGCGCAGGGCAGGGGGGTAAGCACGCCGAGCTTTGAACCTGATGATCAGTGTTATGACAGAGCGGGGCAGGGGGGGTGAGCACGGCGAGCTTTGAACCCGGTGATCAGTTTTAGGACAGAGCGGGGGCATGGGGGTAAGCACGGCGAGCTTTGAACCTGATGATCAGTGTTAGGACAGAGCGGGGGGCAGGGGAGTAAGCGAGGCAAGCTTTGAACCTGATGATAAATGTTAGGACAGAGAGAAGGCAGAGGGGTTAAGCACAGAGAGCTGCGAACCATAAGTGTTAGGACAGAGCGGGGGCAGGGAGATAAGCACGCCGAGCTTTGAACCTGATGATAAGCGTTAGGACAGAGCGCGGGGTAGTGGGGTAAGCACGCCAAGCTTTGAACCTGATGATCAGTGTTAGGACAGAGCGGGGGCAGGGGGGTGATCACGGCGAGCTTTGAACCCGGTGATCAGTTTTAGGACAGAGCGGGGGCATGGGGGTAAGCACGGCGAGCTTTGAACCTGATGATCAGTGTTAGGACAGAGCGGGGGGCAGGGGAGTAAGCGAGGCAAGCTTTGAACCTGATGATAAATGTTAGGACCGAGTACGGCCGGGGTATAAGCACGGCAAGCTTTGAACCATATGATCAGTGTTAGGATAGAGCAGGGGGTAGGGGGGTAAGCACGGCGTGCTTTGAACCTGATGATAAGTGTTAGGACAGAGCAGTGGGAAAGGGGGTAAGCATGGCAAGCTTTGAACCTGATGATCAGTGTTAGGATAGAGCAGAGGGCAAGGGGCTAAACACGGCAAGCTTTGAACCTGAGGATAAGTGTTAGGACAGAGCGGGGGCAGGGGGTAAGCACAGCGAGCTTTGAACCTGATGATCAGTGTTAGGACAGAGAGAAGGCAGAGGGGTTAAGCACAGCGAGCTTCGAACCGTAAGTGTTAGGACAGAGCGGGGGCAGGGAGATAGGCACGCCGAGCTTTGAACCTGATGATAAGCGTTAGGACAGAGCGCGGGGCAGGAGGGTAAGCACGCCAAGCTTTGAACCCGATGATCAGTGTTAGGACATAGCGGGGGCAGGGGGGTGAGCACGGCGAGCTTTGAACTTGGTGATAAGTTTTAGGACAGAGCGGGGGCATGGGGGTAAGCACGGCGAGCTTTGAACCTGATGATAAGTGTTAGGACAGAGCGGGGGTAGGGGGTAAGCATGGCGAGCTTTGAACCTGATGATATGTGTTAGAACAGATTGGAGGCAGGGGGATAAGCACGGCGAGCTTTGAACCTGATGATAAGTGTTAGGACAGAGCGGGGGCAGGGTGGTAAGCACAGTCAGCTTTGAACCTGATCATCAGTTATAGGACAGAGCGGGGACAGGGGGATAAGCGAGGCAAGCTTTGAACCGGATGATAAGTGTTAGGACAGAGCGGGGCAGAGGGGGTAAGCACGGCGAGCTTCGAACCTGATGATCTGTGTTAGGCTAGAGCGGGGGCAAGGGGGAGAGCACGGCGAGCTTTGAACCTGATGATAAGTGTTAGGACAGAGCAGGGGGAAAGGGGGTAAGCATGGCAAGCTTTGAACCTGATGATCAGTGTTAGGATAGAGCAGGGGGCAAGGGGATAAACACGGCAAGCTTTGAACCTGAGGATAAGTGTTAGGACAGAGCGGGGGCAGGGGGGTAAGCACAGCGAGCTTTGAACCTGATGATCAGTGTTAGGACAGAGAGAAGGCAGAGGGGTTAAGCACAGCGAGCTTCGAACCGTAAGTGTTAGGACAGAGTGGGGGCAGGGAGATAATCACGGCGAGCTTTGAACCTGATGAAAAGCGTTAGGACAGAGCGCGGGGCAGGGGGGTAAGCACGCCGAGCTTTGAACCTGATGATCAGTGTAAGGACAGAGCGGGGGGCAGGGGAGTAAGCGAGGCAAGCTTTGAACCTGATGATAAATGTTAGGAACGAGCAGGCCAGGGGGTAAGCACGGCAAGCTTTGAACCAGATGATCAGTGTTATGGTAGAGCAGGGACCGGGGGGGTAAGCACGGCGTGCTTTGAACCTGATGATAAGTGTTAGGATAGAGCGGGGGTAGGAGGGTAAGCACGGCAAGCTTTGAACCTGATGATACCTGTTAGGACAGAGAGAGGGCAGAGGGAAAAGCACAGCGAGCTTTGAACCTGATGATAAGTGTTAGGACAGAGCGGGGCAGATAGGGAAAGCACGGCGAGTTTTGAACCTGATTTTCAGTGTTAGGACAGAGCGGGGGCAGGGGGTATGCACGGCGAGCTTTGAACCTGATGATAAGTGTTAGGACAGAGCAGGGGCAGAGGGGGTAAGCACGGTGAGCTTTGAACCTGATGATAAGTGTTAGGACAGAGCTGGCGGCAGGGGGGTAAGCAAGGCGAGCTTTGAACCTGATGATAAGTGTTAGGACAGAGCGAGGGCGGGGGGTAAGCACTGCTAGCGTTGAACCTGATGATCAGTATTAGGACAGAGCAGGGGCAGGGTGGTAAGCACAGTGAGCTTTGAACCTGATGATCAGTTTTAGGACAGAGCGGGGACGGGGATAAGCGAGGCGAGCTTTGAACCGGACGATAAGTGTTAGGACAGAGCGGGGCAGAGGGGGTAAGCACGGCGAGCTTCGACCCTGATGATCTGTGTTAGGATAGAGCGGGGGCAAGGGTGAGAGCACGGCGAGCTTTGAACCTGATGAAAAGTGTTAGGACAGAGCAGGGGGCAAGGGTGTAAGCACGGCAAGCTTTGAACCTGATGATCAGTGTTAAGATAGAGCAGGGGGCAGGGGGCTAAACATGGCGAGCTTTGAACCTGAGGATAAGTGTTAGGACAGAGCGGGGGGAAAGGGGGTAAGCATGGCAAGCTTTGAACCTGATGATCATTGTTAGGATAGAGAAGGGGGCAAGGGGCTAAACACGGCAAGCTTTGAACCTGAGGATAAGTGTTAGGACAGAGTGGGGGCAGGGGGGTAAGCACAGCGAGCTTTGAACCTGATGATCAGTGTTAGGACAGAGAGAAGGCAGAGGGGTTAAGCACAGCGAGCTTCGAACCGTAAGTGTTAGGACAGAGCGGGGGCAGGGAGATAAGCATGCCGAGCTTTGAACCTGATGAAAAGCGTTAGGACAGAGCGCGGGGCAGGGGGGTAAGCACGCCGAGCTTTGAACCTGATGATCAGTGTTAGGACAGAGAGGGGGCAGGGGAGTAAGCGAGGCAAGCTTTGAACCTGATGATAAATGTTAGGAACGAGCAGGCCAGGGGGTAAGCACGGCAAGCTTTGAACCAGATGATCAGTGTTAGGGTAGAGCAGGGGGCAGGGGGGTAAGCACGGCGTGCTTTGAACCTGATGATAAGTGTTAGGACAGAGCGGGGCAGAGGGGGTAAGCACGGCGAGCTTCGAACCTGATGATCTGTGTTAGGATAGAGCGGTGGCAAGGGGGAGAGCACGGCGAGCTTTGAACCTGATTATAAGTTTTGGGACAGAGCAGGGGGAAAGGGGGTAAGCATGGCAAGCTTTGAACCTGATGATCAGTGTTAGGATAGAGCAGGGGGCAAGGGGCTAAACACGGCAAGCTTTGAACCTGAGGATAAGTGTTAGGACAGAGTGGGGGCAGGGGGGTAAGCACAGCGAGCTTTGAACCTGATGATCAGTGTTAGGACAGAGAGAAGGCAGAGGGGTTAAGCACAGCGAGCTTCGAACCGTAAGTGTTAGGACAGAGCGGGGGCAGGGAGATAAGTACGCCGAGCTTTGAACCTGATGATAAGCGTTAGGACAGAGCGCAGGGCAGGGGGGTAAGCACGCCGAGCTTTGAACCTGATGATCAGTGTTATGACAGAGCGGGGCAGGGGGGGTGAGCACGGCGAGCTTTGAACCCGGTGATCAGTTTTAGGACAGAGCGGGGGCATGGGGGTAAGCACGGCGAGCTTTGAACCTGATGATCAGTGTTAGGACAGAGCGGGGGGCAGGGGAGTAAGCGAGGCAAGCTTTGAACCTGATGATAAATGTTAGGACAGAGAGAAGGCAGAGGGGTTAAGCACAGAGAGCTGCGAACCATAAGTGTTAGGACAGAGCGGGGGCAGGGAGATAAGCACGCCGAGCTTTGAACCTGATGATAAGCGTTAGGACAGAGCGCGGGGTAGTGGGGTAAGCACGCCAAGCTTTGAACCTGATGATCAGTGTTAGGACAGAGCGGGGGCAGGGGGGTGATCACGGCGAGCTTTGAACCCGGTGATCAGTTTTAGGACAGAGCGGGGGCATGGGGGTAAGCACGGCGAGCTTTGAACCTGATGATCAGTGTTAGGACAGAGCGGGGGGCAGGGGAGTAAGCGAGGCAAGCTTTGAACCTGATGATAAATGTTAGGACCGAGTACGGCCGGGGTATAAGCACGGCAAGCTTTGAACCATATGATCAGTGTTAGGATAGAGCAGGGGGTAGGGGGGTAAGCACGGCGTGCTTTGAACCTGATGATAAGTGTTAGGACAGAGCAGTGGGAAAGGGGGTAAGCATGGCAAGCTTTGAACCTGATGATCAGTGTTAGGATAGAGCAGAGGGCAAGGGGCTAAACACGGCAAGCTTTGAACCTGAGGATAAGTGTTAGGACAGAGCGGGGGCAGGGGGTAAGCACAGCGAGCTTTGAACCTGATGATCAGTGTTAGGACAGAGAGAAGGCAGAGGGGTTAAGCACAGCGAGCTTCGAACCGTAAGTGTTAGGACAGAGCGGGGGCAGGGAGATAGGCACGCCGAGCTTTGAACCTGATGATAAGCGTTAGGACAGAGCGCGGGGCAGGAGGGTAAGCACGCCAAGCTTTGAACCCGATGATCAGTGTTAGGACATAGCGGGGGCAGGGGGGTGAGCACGGCGAGCTTTGAACTTGGTGATAAGTTTTAGGACAGAGCGGGGGCATGGGGGTAAGCACGGCGAGCTTTGAACCTGATGATAAGTGTTAGGACAGAGCGGGGGTAGGGGGTAAGCATGGCGAGCTTTGAACCTGATGATATGTGTTAGAACAGATTGGAGGCAGGGGGATAAGCACGGCGAGCTTTGAACCTGATGATAAGTGTTAGGACAGAGCGGGGGCAGGGTGGTAAGCACAGTCAGCTTTGAACCTGATCATCAGTTTTAGGACAGAGCGGGGACAGGGGGATAAGCGAGGCAAGCTTTGAACCGGATGATAAGTGTTAGGACAGAGCGGGGCAGAGGGGGTAAGCACGGCGAGCTTCGAACCTGATGATCTGTGTTAGGCTAGAGCGGGGGCAAGGGGGAGAGCACGGCGAGCTTTGAACCTGATGATAAGTGTTAGGACAGAGCAGGGGGAAAGGGGGTAAGCATGGCAAGCTTTGAACCTGATGATCAGTGTTAGGATAGAGCAGGGGGCAAGGGGATAAACACGGCAAGCTTTGAACCTGAGGATAAGTGTTAGGACAGAGCGGGGGCAGGGGGGTAAGCACAGCGAGCTTTGAACCTGATGATCAGTGTTAGGACAGAGAGAAGGCAGAGGGGTTAAGCACAGCGAGCTTCGAACCGTAAGTGTTAGGACAGAGTGGGGGCAGGGAGATAATCACGGCGAGCTTTGAACCTGATGAAAAGCGTTAGGACAGAGCGCGGGGCAGGGGGGTAAGCACGCCGAGCTTTGAACCTGATGATCAGTGTAAGGACAGAGCGGGGGGCAGGGGAGTAAGCGAGGCAAGCTTTGAACCTGATGATAAATGTTAGGAACGAGCAGGCCAGGGGGTAAGCACGGCAAGCTTTGAACCAGATGATCAGTGTTATGGTAGAGCAGGGACCGGGGGGGTAAGCACGGCGTGCTTTGAACCTGATGATAAGTGTTAGGATAGAGCGGGGGTAGGAGGGTAAGCACGGCAAGCTTTGAACCTGATGATACCTGTTAGGACAGAGAGAGGGCAGAGGGAAAAGCACAGCGAGCTTTGAACCTGATGATAAGTGTTAGGACAGAGCGGGGCAGATAGGGAAAGCACGGCGAGTTTTGAACCTGATTTTCAGTGTTAGGACAGAGCGGGGGCAGGGGGTATGCACGGCGAGCTTTGAACCTGATGATAAGTGTTAGGACAGAGCAGGGGCAGAGGGGGTAAGCACGGTGAGCTTTGAACCTGATGATAAGTGTTAGGACAGAGCTGGCGGCAGGGGGGTAAGCAAGGCGAGCTTTGAACCTGATGATAAGTGTTAGGACAGAGCGAGGGCGGGGGGTAAGCACTGCTAGCGTTGAACCTGATGATCAGTATTAGGACAGAGCAGGGGCAGGGTGGTAAGCACAGTGAGCTTTGAACCTGATGATCAGTTTTAGGACAGAGCGGGGACGGGGATAAGCGAGGCGAGCTTTGAACCGGACGATAAGTGTTAGGACAGAGCGGGGCAGAGGGGGTAAGCACGGCGAGCTTCGACCCTGATGATCTGTGTTAGGATAGAGCGGGGGCGAGGGTGAGAGCACGGCGAGCTTTGAACCTGATGAAAAGTGTTAGGACAGAGCAGGGGGCAAGGGTGTAAGCACGGCAAGCTTTGAACCTGATGATCAGTGTTAAGATAGAGCAGGGGGCAGGGGGCTAAACATGGCGAGCTTTGAACCTGAGGATAAGTGTTAGGACAGAGCGGGGCAGGGGGGTAAGCACAGCGAGCTTTGAACCTGATGATCAGTGTTAGGACAGAGAGAAGGCAGAGGGGTTAAGCACAGCGAGCTTCGAACCGTAAGTGTTAGGACAGAGCGGGGGCAGGGAGATAAGCATGCCGAGCTTTGAACCTGATGATAAGTGTTAGGACAGAGCGCAGGGCAGGGGGCTAAGCATGCCGAGCTTTGAACCTGATGATCAGTGTTAGGACAGAGCGGGGGCAGGGGGTGAGCACGGCGAGCTTTGAACTCGATGATCAGTTTTAGGACAGAGCGGGGGCATGGGGGTAAGCACGGCGAGCTTTGAACCTGATGATCAGTGTTAGGACAGAGAGAAGGCAGAGGGGTTAAGCACAGAGAGCTTCGAACAGTAAGTGTTAGGACAGAGCGGGGATAGGGAGATAAGCACGCCGAGCTTTGAACCTGATGATAGGCGTTAAGACAGAGCGCGGGGCAGGGGGATAAGCACGCCGAGCTTTGAACCTGATGATCAGTGTTAGTACAGAGTGGGGGCAGGGGGGTGAGCACGGCGAGCTTTGAACCCAGTGATCAGTTTTAGGACAGAGCGGGGGGCAGGGGAGTAAGCGAGTGTAATCCCTGGATACCTCGGGATTGAGTATAGAAGAAAACCACCCCGACTTCTGTACTTGCAATGACCCACGAGATCCGGTTATACGGTTAAACCAGGTTTAATCAAACAAAAGATGAACTTTTAGTCGCAGTACAGTGCTGGGTTGGTGCATGGGCTTAAGCCCTTTCCTTCCAACCGTCCTCTGCACGAATGCCGGTCCCGGCATTCACCAACAGAGGGCACCGTGCTAAGTAGTGGCCGACAATGCCACTCGAATGTTGTGGGGGAGTACTGCTTCCTTCTTGGCTCGTCCTCCGCATCAGTGTCGGTCCCGACACCATCCAACGGAGGGCAATACACACGAGCTTTAATCCAGCTCGATTCCTTCGAGCGGTCGTTTGTTTGAAAGAATAAGTTGATGCAAGATCCTCGCGCACTCAAATACCCTCGAGCGGGGACTGTGGCAAATAGCGCGTTGTAGCGCGAGACACAGCGCTCGAATACCCTCGAGCGGGGATTGCTGCAAATAGCGCGTCGTAGTGCGAGTCTCAGCGCTCGATACCCTCAAGCGGGGACTGATGCAAGAATAGCGCTTTGTAGCGCGAGTCTCAGCGCTCGATACCCTCGAGCGGGACTGATGCAAAATAGCACTTTGTAGCGCGAGTCTCAGCGCTCGATACCCTCGAGCGGGGACTGCTGCAGATAGCGCGTTGTAACGCGAGTCTCAGCGCTCGATACCCTCGAGCGGGGACTGATGCAAAATAGCGCTTTGTAGCGCGAGTCTCAGCGCTCGATACCCTCGAGCGAGGACTGCTGCAGATAGCGCGTTGTAGCGCGAGTCTCAGCGTTCGATACCCTCGAGCGGGGACTGAGGCAAAACAGTGCAGCTTGGTAGAAGTGCGGCTCGCCTGTTTCCTCACGGGCGGACACACCAGCTCCTGAAACGGAGTGCTCGTTAACCCTCGAGCGGGGACTGTGACCTACGGGTCTCAACAAAGTACGTCGGAACGCTCCTCGCGGAGCTTACAAAAGGCTGGTTCAAGAATCAAGGTCTCACCTTGCAGAAGTGCTGGCTCGCTCCACGAACTCCAATATCCGACGCCTTCCTCTGCGTCCGTTGTTGGTTTTATGCCGGTTTGCAATGCGCCTGCTCCTGACTTGGCATTCTGGGTACTGTAGTTCTTGAGCTAGCTGGTCTGGGGGTTGTAGTTCTGTCGACTGGCCGGCAGCGCTGTGGTCCCGTTCTGTGTCCTAACAGTGAGGCAAGCTTTGAACCTGATGATAAATGTTAGGACCGAGCAGGGCAGGGGGATAAGCACGGCAAGCTATGAACCAGATGATCAGTGTTCGGATAGAGCAGGGGGCAGGGGGTAAGCACAGCGTGCTTTGAACCTGATGATAAGTGTTAGGATAGAGCGGGGGTAGAGGGGTAAGCACGGCAAGCTTTGAACCTGATGATACCTGTTAGGACAGAGCGAGGGCAGAGGGATAGGCACAGCGAGCTTTGAATCTGATGATAAGTGTTAGGACAGAGCGGGGGCAGATGGGGTAAGCACGGCGAGTTTTGAACCTGATTTTCAGTGTTAGGACAGAGCGAGGGCAGGGGGTATGCACGGCGCGCTTTGAACCTGATGATAAGTGTTAGGACCGAGCAGGGGCAGAGGGGGAAAGCACGGTGAGCTTTGAACCTGAAGATAAGTGTTAGGACAGAGCTGGGGGCAGGGGGTAAGCAAGGTGAGCTTTGAACCTGATGATAAGTGTTAGGACAGAGCGAGGGCGGGGGGGTAAGCATGGCTAGCTTTGAACCTGATGATCAGTGTTAGGACAGAGCGGGGCAGGGTGGTAAGCACAGAGAGCTTTGAACCTGATGATCAGTTTTAGGACAGAGCGGGGACAGGGGGATAAGCGAGGCGAGCTTTGAACCGGATGATAAGTGTTAGGACAGAGCGGGGCAGAGGGGGTAAGCACGGCGAGCTTTGAACCTGATGATCTGTGTTAGGATAGAGCGGGGGCAAGGGTGAGAGCACGGCGAGCTTTGAACCTGATGATTAGTGTTAGGACAGAGTGGGGGCAGGGGGGTGAGCACGGCGAGCTTTGAACCTGATGATCAGTGTTAGGACAGAGAGAAGGCAGAGGGGTTAAGCACAGCGAGCTTCAAACCGTAAGTGTTAAGACAGAGCGGGGTCAGGGAGATAAGCACGCCGAGCTTTGAACCTGATGATAAGCGTTAGGACAGAGTGCAGGGCAGGGGGGTAAGCACGCCGAGCTTTGAACCTGATGATCAGTGTTAGGATAGAGCAGGGGGCAGGGGGGTAAGCACGGCGAGCTTTGAACCTGATGATAAGTGTTAGGACAGAGCGGGGGTAGGGGAGTAAGCACGGCAAGCTTTGAACCTGATGATACCTGTTAGGACAGAGCAAGGGCAGAGGGATAAGCACAGCAAGCTTTGAACCTGATGATAAGTGTTAGAACAGAGCGGGGGCAGATGGGGTAAGCATGGCGAGTTTTGAACCTGATTTTCAGTGTTAGGACAGAGCGGGGGCAGGGGGTATGCACGGCGAGCTTTGAACCTGATGATAAGTGTTAGGACAGAGCAGGGGCAGAGGGGGTAAGCACGGTGAGCTTAGAACCTGATGATAAGTGTTAGGACAGAGCTGGGGCAGGGGGGTAAGCAAGGCGAGCTTTGAACCTGATGATAAGTGTTAGGACAAAGAGAGGGCGGGGGGGTAAGCACGGCTAGCTTTGAACCTGATGATCAGTGTTAGGACAGAACAGGGGTAGGGGGGAAGCACGACAAGCTTTGAACTTGATGATACGTATTAGGACAGAGCGGGGGGCAGAGGGATAAGCACAGTGGGCTTCTAACCTGATGATAAGTGTTAGGACAGAGCGGTGGCAGGGGGATAAGCTCGGAGAACTTTGAACATGATGATAAGTGTTAGGACAGAGCGTGGGCCAGGGGGATGAGCACGTCAAGCTTTGAACCTGATGATAAGCGTTAGGACAGAGCGGGGGCAGAGGTGGTAAGCACGTCGAGCTTTGAACCTGATTTTTCAGTGTAAGGACAGAGCGGGGGCAGGGGGTATGCACGGCGAGCTTTGAACCTGATAATAAGTGTGTGGACAGAGCTGGGGGCAGAGGGGTAAGCACGGCAAGCTTTGAACCTGATGATAAGTGTTAGGACAGAGCGGGGGCAGGTGGGGAAGCACGGCAAGCTTTGAACCTGATGATGAGCGTTAGGACAGAGCGGGGGCAGGGGGTACGCACGTCGAGCTTTGAACCTGATGATAAGCGTTAGGACAGAGCAGGGAGCAGGGGGGTAATCACGTCGAGCTTTGAACCTGATGATAAGCATTAGGACAGAGTCGGGGCAGGGGTGGTAAGCACGTCGAGCTATGAACCTGATGATAAGTGTTAGGATAGAGCGGGGGCAGAGGGGGTAAGCACGGCGAGCTTTGAACCTGATGATCAGTGTTGGGACAGAGCGGGGCAGGGGGGTAAGCACAGCGAGATTTGAACTTGATGATCAGTTTTAGGACAGAGCAGGGGCAGGGGGGGTAAGCACGGCGAGCTTTGAACCAGATGATCAGTGTTAGGACAGAGCGGGAGCAGTGGGTAAGCACGGTGAGCTTTGAACCTGATGATCAGTGTTAGGACAGAGCAGGGGGCAGGGGGTATGCATGGCTAGCTTTGAACCTGATGATAAGTGTTAGGACAGAGCGGGGCAAAGGGGGTAAGCACGGCGAGCTTTTAACCTGATGATAAGTGTTGGGACAGAGCATGGGCAGTGGGGTAAGCATGGTGAGCTTTGAACCTGATGATCAGTGTTAGGACAGAGCAGGGGGCAGGAGGGTAAGCACGGCAAGCTTTGAACCCGATGATCAGTGTCTGTCAGATAGATATCATCGACATATGACAATGCCTCGTCATCATAAATTTGTAGTAACTTTTCTTGAGAATAACCCTGGGCTGTTCTTGAACACTTGAGGGAGTCGACAGAAGTGACCCTGTGTCCCCATTATTAAGAAAGCTGTCAAATACCTACTTTCAGGTGCAATGTTTTGACAAAAGAAACCGTTAGAAATGTCTAATGTGGTTTTGTATTTTTTACGCACAATGTTATTCATTAATGCTGTACTATGTGCATTTTGCACTGCAAATGTTTTAGAACAAGAGTTCAGGTGTCTGTAATCCAAAACTAGATGATATGTATTGGCTGGTTTGGAAACAGGAAACAAAGGATTTTTCATTGATGAGGTGCATGTTTCAATCACCCTTTGGTTTTCAAGTTGTGCTAAAATCTCTGTGAACTAATTTTTCGCTTCTTGCTTAATTGGATACTGCCTTTGTGCAGTAGGTTGATTATTTAACTGGATCGTATGATGAGGTGAGTCCTCATCCCATCCTACATGATTTTTATATAATGCTGGTGATGGGCAAATGCCCATTTCCTGGCATAAGTATATTTTAAATGTATTGGAACATGATTGAAGATGGCTAGCATAATGATGTCTTCGCCATGTGGGCAATCCCAGACAAATTCTGGTGGTCAGTCCTGTTCTGCTAGAAGTATATCATAACCCTTGGAAAGGGCTCCCAAAAGAGTGCTTTTACTTTTCTTGGTATGTCTCCCTCCATCCGGAGTGTTATTTCATATAACCTAAGTGGAGAACAAACCCTGGTGTCTACAGTCTCAACCTGAATGTCTTCATTCAAGTCCACTGTCTCCAGAAGTTCCTTCAGGTTCTGGCGAGCTATTGTTACTTCTGTTGGGCTGTCCAGCATTGTCTAAGCCCATTCTCCGTTCTTGAGTTGTGTTCTCAGAATTCTCGGCATGTCTGATCTTCAGACCTGCTACCTTCTTCTTGGAGAATTGAGGTTTTGGCTTGTTTTCCTGAAAGTGTTGATCGTCGTTGGACTTCACGCGTTCTTCCTTTTGATCTGACCGTCCTCTTCTTTCCGATATCTGAAAGGTACGAGAGGAATGTGTATCAGTATCTTGATACCTATCAGGTTTTCTCAAATTATCCCTATTCCTGAGGTTATACCTCCTTTCAGAGAGCTCCTTTTGAGGAGACCTACCTCGGGATTGAGAACGTTTCTCTTTGAAATTTTGTTGGCTATTTTCCCACTTCTTTTTAGAAGATGTAGGATTGTGTTTAGTAGAGTCCTTTTCAGGACCTTCAGACAGTTGTGGTTTAACTGGTTTCCCACCCAAACTGTCTCTGCCCAATTCTTCATCGGATTTTTCAATTATTCTAGGTAGTGCATGTTGTTGTTCTGTTACATAAAATTCCCTTAATTTCTGGCGGATCGCCACTGATGCTGCTTCTCCTTTAATATTAGATAATATTATTGTTGAGAGCTGGTCGAAATTTTTCAGTAATTTCATACCAAAATTCAGAGCAGGCTCTGCCCCGTATTCATTTTGAATTTGTTTCAGGACATCAGGTATTACCTCCATGGACGGAACCCATGAGTTTTAGTGTAGATAGCAGCAAAGACTGTACCCCAAGAGGTGCAGTCTTCCAGATGTGGTGTGATCCCCATTGGTAAAAAGATTGTTAGGATTCTGTGTTTCTCATAAGGGCTAATATCAGGAAATACTGCTTCTATTTGAGTAATTTTTTGAGCTATCCAGAATGGAATTTTTTCACGTTTATGCGGGCAATTTACCCATGACTGCGTGTAAAGTCTGAGGAGTGATTGTTTGTGTATTCCCCTGGTGAGAGGTTTGTTTTGGAATAACTAATGGTGGTTGGACTGTGAAAGTCCGCATGACATATTGGACCAATTGTCTGTAGATTTTGATTAACTCTTTGAGTTGAGTGAGTAATTCTACGTCTGTCATTTCTTCGATTTCAGGATGAGGTGTGTAACCGGCTAAAATCTTCCATGTTGCTCCTGGTCTACCTAGTGGACCGAGCCTTGCAATGTGATTGTAATGTTTTAGGGCGCCTTTAAACCAGAGATCATGCTCCTGGTATGTGAGAGGAATCTCAACATCCTTGAAAGGAATATATTCCTCAGGTGGATCATCTTTCTTGTAGAAGTGAAACATCTGTGTTACTGGATGTGATTCTGGGAATACTATCCATGAGTAGAATACCTCTGTCTGATAAGATTCATGTGCCTCTATCACAAAAACTGCTCTACCACCTCTTGGTGTTAGGCCTGTTGTATAGCGTTTTAGGACCCTAGTGTAATTTACCTAATGATGCCCTTATATAGGTATAATTCACCTTGCCCTTATATAGGCATAGAAATCATAACCATATTTAGACATAACCCATCCAGTCCAAATACAGGCAAAAGAACTTACACTAGTTCCAAAAAGCCACAACGATTTCTTGGAAAACTCGGCTTCAGCAGTCAAGGACATCCCCTTTCTTGAATATTGATTTGTCCTAGAAATCATGGCGTTTTCAAAGAACTACCATTCCCTGGGGGTTCTTTGGTGACCTTATTATGTCCGACTTTATGTCAAACCAGGCACCTTCAAGGTATAAATATGTCCACACTTGCCGTAGCAAACACACAGTGGTTTGGAGCAGTTCAACTATCTACTTGCCTGACGCAGCTCGCTAAAGCAAGTGCCGAAGGAAGCCGACCCTCCAGCTGACGCACTGACAGAGAGGCTGTCTTTCTCTCGCTGAGAATCCAGCTCCAGGGTTTCCAAGCTCCCCTTGCGGGGTGTTGGGAAATCGAGTCCCGAGACAGAGATACCAGACCTCCTTCATTCTAAAACCAAGGTACGGATCTGATTAGACCCTAAGAGAAATCTTAGATAGATTCTTGGCAAAGAAACTGAACCTATGCTACACCACACTTACTTCTTCCCTCGTACTAGACTTAGGTTAGGTACATTGGGGTAGACGTATTTTAGAAGCACCAGTTGAGTACTTTTAGTCTTTGTTATTTATGTATGTATTTTATGGCTTAGAAACCATACCATGCTTTTACATTATTATTTTATAATACCCTTCTTGCTGTACGCATTATACTTTACAGCCAGTATTACGATTGTAGCAGTTCATTTCTTCTGCATGAGAAAGAAGACTGATTAATAAATACTTTTATTGAAAACGCCAGTCTCTCAATTTCTGCACCACTCATGAAACGAAGCATGCATGATTGACTGAGTGAAATATCTATCTATTGTTTCCACGACTCTGAAGATACGTTTTATCTTGAGGAAACAAAGTTGCCATGTTTATACGGTTGTCAGAAACTAATCCCTTCTTGTTTTTCGAGAAAGATTCTAGTGACCTCTGAGCTAGTTGGCACTCACAATTAAGTCTAGTATATTCGATAGAGACCTAGTCGACCTAAGTCCTACGTCACATCTATAGGATATATTATTCCAATGCGCAGAGCCTATTGGGAATATAGGAACTACACTACATGGCGCCCAACGTTGGGCAAGGCACTAATTTAATGCTAGATACCACAGTAACTCAGTCGTGCTTTTCACAGAGACCCCTTTTTCCCGTAACATACTCCAATAGACGTCTGGTGTGGGTAAAAGGATAAAATATCCACCATAACTCAGTAGGACAAAGAATCCTATGTGTTAGTTTTTGGTTTGTTCAACGTTGAAGGATACAGTGTTCCAAAATATTGTGCACCTTATCTTTGTTTCCTTGAAACTTGCTCTTCAAACTTTCAGTCAACAAAATGAGTGACCCCGAGAACGGGGGAGATGCAGTAAATGCAAACCAACCAGGTTTAGACGTTATAGGTTTCCAAGAAACCGATGCGGATGCTATAAACATCCCGGAAAACGTACGGAAAACCATTACTTTGAAGCTTATAGCAAATGTCCAATCACCAAGAGGCGGTAGGGTAATTTTTGTCATAGAGGCACATGAATATCAGCAGACAGAGGTATTCTATTCATGGATTGTCTTCCCTGAAGCAAATCCAAGAACACATGTGTTTCACCACTACAAAGAAGAGGAAACTCCAACGGAATACACTCCTTTCGAGGATATTGAAATTCCATTATCATACCAAGAGCATGCGCTCTGGTTTAAAGGCTCCCTACAACATCAAAATCACATTACCAGGCTCGGTCCACTAGGTAGACCAGGAGCAACATGGCCGGTACTAGCCAGCTATACACCACATCCTGCCATTGAAGAAATGTCAGGTCCAGAACTATTAGTTCAACTAAAACAATTTATCAAAATACATAGACAATTGGTGCAATATGTCATGTTATGTTATGTTATTAATATTTGTACAGCGCAACAGCTGCCGCAGCAAAGGGGCATCCTGGCGCTATGAGAAGGCAAACACAACACAACATCAGTCTGGCGCGGAGAAGAACCTAATTTTAGACAAACAATAAGGTTTTGATAGCGCGTCTAAACTGAAGAAGGTCATCAATTGCCCGAGTCTCAGAAGGGAGAAGGTTCCACCACTTCGCTACAAGCAACTAGGAGGTTTTTATTACTTCAGAGTTCTTGTCAAACGGCGCCGGGAACCACAAGAGGGAGACCGGTACCAGCTAGGTGTATCCGCCTACATTTCGGTACCAATACTTGTATCTCCTCCCGGTTACCACTTGAATACCAAACACTTGTGATTTACTGAAATACTTACACGATTGGAACATATAACCTCTGGATACGCCCTATGCCGCAATCGGGTCAATACCCACACAGGGTGCCACTATAGGGCGGTAACAGATCCGCCACGCATGAGGCCCTGAAGATTCGCAGTCTGTTCCCTGCGATGAAACACGTGTTGGCCTTTACAAAGGAACAATAAACAAGAATACTACAAACAAGAAAAGAACGTTTCTACACTGAATTGTGTCATTTAACTGCTTACCTATTCTCGATGTCAATGATTTATGATTGATGTGCTCAAATTTTTTTCTAATACCTCCTTCCGATTCCACTATTATCAAGTATCAATTGCAACTGTATAGTGCAGGGGTTTTGCTGTGTGTTATTCCACCACTTCGCTGCCAGTACTCGAAAGGAGCGGCCGCCAGTTCTACTCAGCCTGAAGCGTGGAACCACTGCCAAGTTCTGGCCCAAAGATCTCAGAGTCCGCAAAGGGACATAAGGAATTAAAAGATTCGCCAGAATTTGGGGAGACATACCTTTGAGGATTTTAAATGCCAGGCAGAGAACCTTGAATTTAATCCTCTGAGTTACAGGGAGCCAATGAAGCGAGTGCATCGACTTGGAGCCCGAGCACCGTCTAGGCAAACCTACCACTATTCTGGCCGCAGCGTTTTGAACTCGCTGCAGCCGAATAAGTTCAGCCTGATTTATCCCGGCCAAGAGCGACCTGGCGTAGTCCAGTCCAGACAGTACTGATGCCTGAACCACCAGCTGTCTGGTGGGGGCATCAAAGAATCTCATTATAGGCCTTAGTCCTCTAATAACGCCATAGCAAGAGGCCGCCACCCTCTTGGTGTGGCAGATAAAACTAAGTGTTGGATCAAGCCAAACCCCAAGATTTTTTATCTCCGATACCGGAGAGGGGGTCACACCCAGTTCAGAAGGCCACCAGTCGTCGCCCCACAACCCCGCTTGCTTGCCTACCACCATGACCTCTGTCTTCTTGGTGTTCAACTGGAGACAGTTAGAGTTCATCCAATTGGCCACTGCCCGTAAGCCGTCCCGGAACCTGAGGGCCTCCACATCAGAGTCCCCACTCAACGTGACCGCCAGCTGCGTGTCATCAGCATATGAGACCATCGTCAGGCCCCATTGCCTGACGACCGCAGCCAGCGGTCTCACGTAAAGATTAAAAAGAGTGGGGCTCAACGAAGACCCCTGTGGGACCCCCAGAGACAACGGGTACGGTTTAGACTTGCCAGGTGGAATCGCAACCTGGAACGACCTATCCGTAAGAAAATATCGAAACCAGCATAGGGCAGAGCCCTTGACTCCTACTTCCTCCAGTCGCTGAAGTAAGATCCTGTGCGATACAGTGTCGAACGCGGCACTCAGATCTAATAATAATAGTGCCGCTGTCCAACCCGCATCAAGCACAGATCGCAGATGTTCGACCATGGAAAGTAGGGCCGGCTCCGTGCTGTGGCCCGCACGGAACCCATTCTGAGTTGGGTCTAAGATGTTAGCTCTGGTAAGATGGTCTGCCAGGATACCGTTCACATGGGCCTCAGCAACTTTTGTGGCCCAGGGAAGCAAGGAGATCGGGCGGTAGTTCTCAGGTTTGAGAGGATCGAGGGTAGCCTTCTTCAATATGGGTGTGACTATGGCCTGCTTCCACCTAGTAGGCACTACACCTGAGGATAATGACAGGTTGATTAAAGACAACACCGGAGTGCTGCATAGCGGCAGCATAGTCCTAAGCTGAGCCGGTTTAAGCGGATCTGCAGGAGAGCCCGACTTAATTTTTAAACTCAAGTGATCAAAAGCCTCCCTTGTCATGGAAGGCAGGGTGTCGAGACACTCACTATCTCTCACGACACAGCTGTCTCGCACTAAATTGGACGAGACCATAGGGAAGGTTCGATATATGGCTTGCACCTTCTCGAGAAAAAAAGAGGCCAGACCCTCACAATGGGAATCTGAACATATTTCTACAGCCGTTGTCCTCTTAGCCACTAAGTCCTTTAAAACCTTAAATATAAGTTTCGAGGGGTTAGGGCTATTCAGAAACTCCTGAGCATAATAAGCTGCACGGGCTCTGCATACCGCTCTGTGGTAGATCGTAGTTTTAGCAAAGGAGCAGGCCTTAAGCTCAGGATCAAATGATTTTCTCCAAAGCCGTTCAGCCTGCCTACAGGCTCTTTTAAGGGACGCTAAGGTATCGTCATACCAAGGGCTATGCTCTTTAGCGCCCTGTTTAGACCATACCAAAGGGATCAAAAAGTCCAGAGCGCGAGAAATCCACACACAGAAAGCGTCGTACCCATCATCGACATTAATGACCGGGCCCAGGGGCGCTTTCTCCAAAAAACGATAAAAGTCTTCCAGTTTTAATTTATTCCAACGGCGTTTAAGGATTGTTTTATCCTTAGATATAAAAGGAGGATCGGACATAGGGACAACCATCTTCACCTGCATATGATCGGTCCAAATCAACTGAATGGACTCTAACAGTCCAACCTGCTATCAGGATTCCACAGCAAACCCTTTACCAGGGGAACACAAATAAAATTACACCACAGACTATACAATCAGTCATTGATAAATTACCCGCAAAACGGGAACAAATTCCATTTTGGTTAGCTCAAAAGATTACTCAAAAGAGGCAGTATTTCCAGATAGTACACCTCATGAGAAACACAGAATTTTAACAATCTGTTTATCAATCGGGATAGCACCAAACCTGGAGGACTGCGACACTTGAGGTACAGTCTTTGCTGCAATCTACACAAAAACTCATGGTGTTCCGTCTATGGCGGTAATTCCAGACGTCCTGAAACAAATTCAAAATAAATACGGGCAGAGCCTGCTTTAAATCTGGGTATGAAATTACTTAAAGATTTGAAACAGGTCTCAGCTATAATATTAGCTAATATTAAAGGTGAAGCAGAGTCCGTGGTGATCCGCCAAAAATTAAAAGAACTTGATGTAACTGAGCAACCATATGAATTGGCCAGAATAATAGAAAAATCCTATGAAGAACTAGGTAGAGATAGTTTGGGTGGGAAACCAGTTAAGCCCCAACTAACAGAAAGTCCTGAAAAGGTTTTTATTAAAAACACTCTCACTACTCCTAAAAAGAAGTGGGAAAATACTAGACAAACACTTCCTAAAGAGAAGCGTTCTCAATCCAGAGGTAGGTCTCCTCAAAAGAGGTATAACCTCAGGAATAGGGATAATTTGAGAAAACCTGATAGATATCAAGATACTGATACACGTTCCTCTCGTACCTTTCAGACTTCCTCACAGAAATCGGAAAGAAGATGACAGTCAGAACACAAGGAAGAACACGTGAAGTCCAAAGACGATCAACACGTTCCAAAAAATAAGAAAACCCAATTCACCAAGAAGAAGGTAGCAGGTCTAAAAATCAGACATGCCGAGGATCTTGAGGACACAACTCAAGAACGGGGAGTGGGCCCAGACAATGCTACACAGCGCAGCAGAAATTACCATAGCTCGCAAGATCCTGAAGGATCATCTGGAGACAGTGGACTTGAATGAGTACATTCAAGTTGAAACTGCCGATACCAGGGTTAGTGTACCCCATAAGTTATATGAAGTAGCACTCCGGATGGAGGGGGACATAACTAGGAAAATAAGAGCACTTTTTTGGGATAAGCTCTCTAAGGGTTATGACATTCTTCTAGCTGGTCACCAAAATTTGGCAGGGAATGCCCACATGGCGAAAGACATCATTATGCCAGCCTTCTCTAATCATATTCCAATATATTTAAAATACACCTATGCCAGAAAATGGGCTGTGGCCCAGGCTCCAGCATTATATAAAAATCATGTAGGATGGGATGAGGATTCTCCTCACCATAAAATCCAGTTAAAAAATCAACCAAATGCTCAGAGGCAGTATCCAGTTAAGCAAGAAGCTAAAAAACAGGTCAGGGAGATCTTAGATCAATTTGAATACCAAGGGGTAATTGAAACATGCACCTCATCAATAAACAACCCTTTGTTTCCTGTCTCCAAACCAGACAATATATATCGTCTAGTTTTGGATTACAGACATTTAAAATCTTGTTGCAAAACTTTTGCAGTACAAAATGCACACAGTGCAGCACAGATTAATAACATTGTGCGCAATAAATATAAAACTACATTAGATATTTCTAACGGTTTCTTCTGTCAAAACATTGCACCTGAAAGCAGGTACTTGACCGCTTTCTCAATTATGGGGACACAGCGTCACTTCTGTCGTCTCCCCCAGGGATTTCAAGAATAGTCCAGGGTTATTTTCAGCCAGAGTAACAGAGTTACTACAAACGTATGATGATGAGGCATTATCTTATGTCGATGACATCTATCTAACAGACGATGACTTGGACAGGCACTTGAACAGAGTGAACACCATAATACTTGGTTTCGCATCTGAAGGGTACAAATTCAACTTTAAAAAATCAAGAATTGCCCACCTCAATGTCCTATTCTTAGGATACGAACGTTCAAGTGAAGGCAAAAGCCTGGCAGCAAACTTTTTAGAGGAATGTGCGCTGCTCCAACCTTCAAAAATGCAGAAAAACTTACCATCAATTCTAGGTTTCCTAAATTTTGGAAGAACTTACATTCTAAACTACGCAGAAAGGGTAAAATCTCTCTACGAATTAATCAAACCTGATTTCAAAACCACAAATTGGACTCAAAAACACACAGAAATTTTGCGTTCAGTGCAAACAGACGTTAGCATTATCACATTTACAGACACGCGTAAACGTACACAACCTTGTAATCAGAATAATCCCAGGAAGATGCGGATTTATGTACTTAACCTTTAATGAAGGTGAAAAAGTACCAATTGCTTACAAATCACACTTGTACACACAAGCTGAAATGAAATTCACTTCAACAGAAAAAATTCAAACTGCAGTAGCAAAAGAGAGTGCTCTCGCACAGGGTAAACACATAATGGTCATTACTCCTGTACCTGCCTTAGAAGCAGTGACAAAAGCAAGTATTCCGAATGCAAAGGCTTTACATCCGAGATGGATACAATGGGTTAACTCTCTTGCTGCAACAGACGTTGAATACGTTTTTGACCCCTACTTGAAAACTCAAGAATTTTTACAATACGAACAAGAATGTCCTCTGCCCACTGAGATTCTGCCTCAAGAACAGTACGAATCTATAATTTATACAGACGGATCAGCACAGCCCGCATTTGAGGGTAAACAAGCTTATAGTGCTGCGTGTGCAATTGTCAAAGGTCGCTGGCGCGATGGTAAATTCAGACCTATGGTCACTAAAACACAATCTCTCGGAGACTGTACAGATCAGCGAGCTGAACTACAGGCTTTCAAGATGGCACTTGAAAATACCGATCGCGAATTCCCCACACTCATAGTGTACAATTCGTATTACTGCGTCCAATATTACAATGAATACTTGCAGAACTGGGTTCAAAACAGTTTCAAAGATGCAAAAGGTGGCACAATCGAGCATAAGTTGCTTTGGGAACAATTAGTTCAATTACTGAAAGAACTACAAAAGACTCACGTGATTCATACACTGAGTCATCAACGTGATGGCGTTCACGTTCAAGGGAACTCATTGGCTGATGAAGCCGCGAAGGCAGCTGTGCAAACGGCTTCCGTAGCTGCAATCACTTGTTCAAAAACAAAAATAGACGGTGAAACAATGCTTGCTGTCAATGCCACAAGCAAAGGGAGCGGTGCAGCGTTACCCCTAAACTATCCACTCGAATATGCATACATAATTGATGCCAACTCCGTCCCTTTTGCTAGAATCCCTGGAGTGGGGGATAGAGTAATCCCAAACAGGAGACGTAGAGGAGCTTTGATACAAGAAGCACATATGGGAGAGGGTCTGATACATCAAGGGATCTCTAAATCCATTATGGAATTAAAAGAGACGTACTGGTGGCCAGTGATGAATGCCCGCATTCACGAGTTTGCAATTAATTGCCATGACTGCAATAGAGATCGCAGCAAGGAACGCCGCCAGATACCTGACTACAGTGTAGCCAGTCCAGTACAGACACCATTATTAGACAGCATTAGGCTTTTTACACGCAGACGTCGCTATGGACGAATGCGGTCCCACAACTATTAGGACAGATTCATTTGAATGTGGCCTCAGCGCTCGGCTGACGCCCAAACTGTTATAAAAGATTTGCGAGTCTTTATCGGCACATACACAATCGGCACGCTACATTCTGACCAGGGTCCTGTGTTTAGCTCTCGAGCTTACAAAGAAGCCATGGACAATCTGGGCGTTGCATTGCGGTACTCAAGTCCATTCCATCCTGAGGGAAATTCTGTAGTGGAAAGAAAAAACTGGGACATAAAGCAATCTATAACAGCTAGGGTATTAGGCTCGGGTGACGGGTGGGTCACACATCTAATAAGTGTCCAACGTAGTTTAAACAATCTGCCAAGAAATCTCTGGGTGGAATCACTCCATATGAAATTCTTTTTGGTATTAGAATGATTGTCGAAGACCTCGATCATCATACTTCATTGGTAGAACAAAAACCGTTTGATATCAAAGACCATTTGGCTGTTTTACAGGACTTAAATGAAACAAGAAGAAGTCCAAGCAACACATTACACAAGCCAACGACCACTGAAGAAAAAAAACACCTGTCCAAGCAAGGAATTTGGGCCTTCACGCAGAAAACCAGTACATGTGCTAGCAATCCACGGATCAAGTACAGTGTTACTGCCGCCCCTTGCTGGAAGAAAGGAGAACAGGTTTGTATCAATTGACCTGGTAAAACCACATCATGTGGCCGATAATAAGTAGTTGGCCCAGTGGACTCCAAAGATGTAGCAGACGACCAAATCTTGCTACTATCCAAGAGGTTCAAACTGTGAGACTCATCACCTTTGAAGAATCTGCAGTAAGAAAAGAAGTACTGAGCAATAAAGCTATGGAACTTGTACCTCTTGAAACCCAAATAACAGTTTTTCAAGACCCTCTGTCTACAATGATATAGCCTCGGACTATACTAATATGACAAGGGACTAAGCAGCTCCAGCGGTTGCGAGTAATCCTGATGCCATACCAACAATAGACAGAACTGCCTCTGGCAATTTCAGAAACTTTGATACGTTTTCTGAGGATCCCAGTGAGCCCGAAACAACGCCAGCAAATAAAACTTTCAAAGACCAAGTAACAGAACTTTTTCAGCAACTAGAAAATACTTATCTGATTTCACCATGGGTTGAATTTTGGATTGTGTTAGGCGTACCTTTTCTCCTACTTTGGCTCATTCTTGTATTAAGTTTGGGAAAGCTGAGAAAATGGAAAATATAGTAAAATGGACACAGCATGTAAGAACATCAACTTGCTCCTGAAGCCACACAAATCATCTCATCGTCAACAAAGAGACCTGTCATCAGTGAACATCACAGCCATTCCTATACCTGGTGGTATAGCATGGGACAGAACTGATTATGACATTTATGGTCCTGCCGAGCTGTTGAAGATTGCACATCAATTTAAGGTTTCCTTGAGTGACTTTGTTTCACCCAGCATATTTTCTGATGATTGGGACTTTGAGACTGTTAATAATATGATGTCAGATTTAGAGACGTCTGCAAAGTTTACAAACCATGAATATTTAGAAGGTTCATCAGATTATGAACAAAGGTATTGTTACAATCACTATGGGCATCATTACCTGCACAAATCTGCAAACCCTAGAAACGTTTATACTTATAATCAATGGGAACATTGTTCAACGCCACCAAAGGGCAGCTCAAAAACATTTTATGACAAATTTTCCATACTTCTCAGGTTTTCATACCACAAATCCAGAAACATTTTATTTTAAAAATGTTAATAAGACAGGAATGAAAAGCATGTTAACAAATACAAACAAATTTATTCAGCAGCCTTTTATGCCCAGCTGTACTCTTTAGGTTTCAACTTCTGGAGTGACAACATAGAAACAAAAACTGTCTGGGGCTCAAAAGACTGGCAAGTACAGGGAATAGAAGCTTTATTTCGAGCCTGTATTATTCCTGAACAAATAATGTTTTTGAATGACACTGTCCAACAAACATCCTGTCTCGGCCTAGACAAGATAAAAGATTTAAACAAACCGTCCATACCTGTACCTACAGCTGATAGTAGAAACACTTCAGAGGGAGGGGTCGACGTAACATCGATTTTAATCAAAAACAGAACTGATCCTGATTGGAAAAAATGGTTAATGTGGCCTACAGACAAGAATAACTGTCAAGATAGATTCCTGAACAAGACACAAGGGTTTACAGTAACTAGGCCAGACCCAAAATATGTCCAGAGATAACATCCACGAATAGTAACAACATACAGTGTAGGAAAACTATGCCTTAAATGGCTACAAACATCTACACTTACAGAGGTTAAACAACACTTAACTTTACTTAAAGATGGCTTTGATTTATGAGACTTCTTACTAGGGCCTCATAAACCACGTCAGAAACGTTTCATATACGCCGGTATTTATGCTGCTTATAATGAAGCATGGAAAGTCACGCAAATGAAAACTGCAGAATGAATACAAGAAATGGATCGTATTAATTTAGAGAAAGCTCTCTCTGTAGTTGATAATGGGTTAACAACTCTGTCATCCAGAATGTATTCTTTGGACCGCATTGTATTCTCTGCCATAGACATAATGGAACAGGACTTGCTCATGTTATAACATAGACAGTCTCAATTGCGTTCTATAATGCTGCTAGGCTGGACGTTACAAAATCTTTGTTCAGGCTATGTGCCTTGGGGTCTAATCAACACCACTTCATTGTTTACTGGATTTAACCTTACAGATAAACAAATCTCTTTGGCACAAAGGGGAGCAGACTATACGGTGCTGAGCATAGAAAAACTGGAAAGATTACCATTGACTGTTTCTGAGAAACCAGCCATAGAATGGATAATACATGGCACCATTACGTTGCCAGTGACGATTTTCCAGTTTCAGTATTGCTTGAAACACATACTAGCAGGCCTGTATGAAATGTTGGGTAAAGATTACATAAAGTCAACCTGGAATTTACCATACACACACAAATGTTGGAGAGGGGGAAAAGAAGTATTTCTTAGTGGAACACAATGTAACAGCGCACTAAGCGGTACACTTTTATGTCAGGGTATTAATTTACATGGAGCCTGTGATGGTTCTTCGACCAACTTATCCTGCCACCTGCAAGGTTCTCCGGCAGCAGTGATAGATCCTATTTTTGGGCAGCTTTCCAATGGGAGCTATATAATGTTGAATGATCACAGCTGTTGTGGAATGATGCCAGGAATTGCCTATCTTGTAACTGTGTCAGCCAGGGTCTCTTGTTGTATGCAAGTATTGTTGCCTAAAGCTAAGACAGACGGGGAGTCTCCGCTATGGCCTTCACTGAACATCTCTTCTATTCGAATTGATACTTTAAGCAGAATGAAAGCCATTTTTTTACAAAAAACTGTGCCACTGACCTCGTCCAAAGAGACGTATGAACTACAAGTTGCAAGGTCCTCTGCAGAGATACATGCCCTTTTATCCACAAACTGTCCAATACAATTCGTAGAAATGTTAGGTCATATCTTAAACATGTCTGATACCAGTGGTATTGTACATGTATTTAAGACAATTTTTTCGGGACTGTTAGCACCTTTTGAAGCAGTCCTCTGCATTTTTCCAAACTTCGTGCACTCTGTGTTCGGCGGCCTGCCTCTCATTTTGGGACTCGTAGCAGGAATACTATTCTTGTTTCTTCTGCTCCGATATGGCAAGTCCGGTCAGCAGCGACACCTAGATTACCATAGAGAACACTCTCCTGGCAATGAAGTGTCGTGAGCGCATGATACAGATACTGGGCCTGGCTCGTCTAAGAGACCTGAATACCACGTGGTTCCTATCATTCCGAACAATCTGGCAATATTGCATCTTACCTGTTCTACGATGCCTGCTATGTGGAGAAGAATGCGTGTTAGATGTCTGTCTAACACTTCCATCAGCACTGCCAACGGATGTTGATACCCTGCTTGGTTCGGTAACGGCCCATGCATCGTGTTGTCCCCAGCGGCTACCAATCCTGATGACGGCATTCATTGAGATCTCACAGACACAATCTGCTGACGGTGAGATACGTGGATCGACAGGCACACAGGTACCACCTCCGTCTACATCTACGACAAACATTGCTAATGCGGCTAACGCTGACAGTGATGCCTCACATTTTTGTGCTATCGGTTTACTTAATGAAGTGGTCCAACTTTCACCTACTATGGTAGACGATTTCTTTACCAGCTTAGAAGATTTAGGGCCAGATGTAGGAGCCCTAATACCGGTCGGAAACGGCCGATTTTGGCCGTTTCCGACCGGTATTAGGGTTTTCAGATGTAAGGGGCTGAAAATTACAGAATCGGTATATTTACCGATTCGGTAATTCCAAATGTAGGTGGCACAGTTTACAGTGCCACAGGCCCTTAAGAGTCGGTATTTTACCACACAATCCTATTGTGTGGTAAAATACCGAATTCAGGTGTGCATGGACATCTGTGCATGCACACCTGTGCAATGTGACACACAGACATGCCCTTAGGGCATGTATGTGTGCCACATGTCACACAAGCCTGTACTTGGGGTGCTAGAGGGTGTCAAAGTGACACCCCCTGCACCCTTTCAGGATTCGGTATTTATCGATTCGGTAAATACCGAATCGGTATTGCCCATTGATTCCTATGGGCTTCAAGGCCCATAGGAATCAATGGGCAATACCGATTCGGTATTTACCGAATCGTTAAATACCGAATCTTACAGATTCGGTATTCCTGAATTCGGAATTACCTACATCTGCCCCCTTCCCATTTACAGACTCTTAAATACCAAATCGGTAAAATTCGGTATTTAAGAGTCTGTAAATGGGAATTACCTACATCTAGCCCTTAATGTTTTCTCCAAACAACGAGAATGACTTTTGAAGTTAGCACACAGCGTTCTATGGGACTCTGTATTCGACCTTCACTTTTCAAAACAAAACTTCCAACTTTAAGAACCCTATTTTTCTACGATTTGACTTTTTCCAAAATGTAAGTTTTTTTGGCACAAAGTAATCTGATTAAAGTAGAACTATTCTTATAGAACAAGAATTCTTTGAAACACTTCCAAATGACAATATTTGACCTTATCCACAACCTAAACAGTATATATATTCTGTCATGGAATGGTCTCGACCTTTCGTCTGTATTTCAGAGCCATTTCATAAATGTTATTTAATGACTCATTCTGATAAGCATTTTTCCAATGTCACACTACATGCTTTGAATGAAAATATTGCCTTTTTAAAATGCGTACAGCACAAATGCTCATTTTCGTGTACAACCATTTCGAATGCATTTTATGTATTTTGGGTGGGACTGTAAACACATGCTTTAGATATGTTTTTGCTTAGTATTTAGTTATATCGAACATAATAAAGTGGAGTGGGTGATGTATAGCGTTTTAGGACCCTAGTGTAATTTACCGATTCATGCCCTTATATAGGTATAATTCACCTTGCCCTTATATAGGCATAGAAATCATAACCACATTTAGACATAACCATCCAGTCCAAATACAGGCATGGCTACTTCCACTAGTTCCAAAAAGCCACAACGCTTTCTTGGAAAACTCAGCTTCAGCAGTCAGGGACATCCCCTTTCTTGAATAATGATTTGTCCTAGAAATTATGGGGTTTTCAAAGAACTACCATTCCCTTGGGGTTCTTTAGTGATGTTATTATGTCCGACTTTACGTCAAACCAGGCACCTTCAAGGTATAAATATGCCCACACGTGCCCTAGCAAACACACAGTGGTTTGGAGCAGTTCGACTATCTACTTGCCCGACGCAGCTCGCTACAGCAAGTGCCGAAGGAAGCCGACCCTCTAGCTGACGCACTGACAGAGAGGCTGCCTTTCTCTCGCTGAGATTCCAGCTCCAGTGTTTCCAAGCTCCCCTTGCGGGGTGTTGGGAAATCGAGTCCCAAGACAGAGATACCAGACCTCCTTCATTCTAAAACCAAGGTACGGAGCTGATTAGACCCTAAGAGAAATATTGGATAGATTCTTGGCAAAGAAACTAAACCTATGCTACACCACACTTCTTCCCTCGTACTAGACTTAGGTTAGGTACATTGGGGTAGACGTATTTTAGAAGCACCAGTTGAGTACTTTTAGTCTTTGTTATTTATGTATGTATTTTATGGCTTAGAAATCATACCATGCTTTTACAGTATTATTTTATAATACTCTTCTTGCTGTACGCATTATAATTTACAGCCAGTATTACGATTATAGCAGTTCATTTCTTCTGCATAAGAAAGAAGACTGTTCAATAAATACTTTTACTGAAAACGCCGTCTCTCTATTTCTCTGCACCTCTGATGAAACGAAGCATGCACAATTGACTGAGTGAAATATCTATCTATTGTTTCCACAACTCTGAAGATACGTTTTATCTTGGGGAAACAAAGTTGTCATGTTTATGCGGTTGCCAGAAACGAATCCCTTCTTGTTTATTCGAGAACTTTTCTAGTGACCTCTGAGCTAGCTGGCACTCACAATTAAGTCTAATATATTCGATAGAGACCTAGTCGACCTAAGTCCTATGTCACATCTATAGGATATTTCATTCCAATGCGCAGAACCGATTGGGAATATAGGAACTACATTACAGGCCATGTTACAGTCCGGAGTCTACTGCACATGAATCAACAATAATGCCGTTGACTTTTAAAACCAAACTACCCCCCTCCCTCCCTCCTCCCGATTGCGTTTATGCTGCCACTAACAATGAATTACATGTCCAGAATAGTACACTGAGTCCATCAAACACCCTGCCAAACCCACACTCTACCCACCTATCCGACTGGCAAAGGAGCGACCCCCTCTGGCGGCGGGTCAAGGTCCAGCCCACGGCAATCCGCCCATCTTTTCCAGATCTTAAAATGTTTGCGGGGGCAACCCCTGGCAATAAAGATCGGGAGCTTGAGCCCCATACAAACGTCCATCCCATTCTTCCATGCAGGCAATGATGGAGCCCGGGGCGCCTTCCATGCCCCGGCTATGTCCCTCTTTGCCAGCGGGAGACCCAGCAGCAACAGATGACGCTTATATCTATTGCCCCCAATACCCACCAACACATGCTGCAGGGCCAATCGCGGTGTGCTCAGAAGCTCCCATGCCAACACCTCCGACAGGCAGGAGAACACCCCCCTCCAATATCGATGTAGCGCCAGGCACCCCCAGACTGTATGTAGAAGTGTGCCCTCATCTGTCCCACAGCGGAGACACTCAGGGGAGCCAATCATTCATGCCCTCCACAGGCGCACTCTGGTGAAGTATGTACGATGCAAGTATTTGAACTGTACTAGTCGTAGGCGTGTAGATATTACAGCCCCCCACGGGCTCGCCAGTGCTTCCACCCAGTCCTCTTCCTCGAGGTCGCGCACATTCCCTTCCCACGCAGTCTTGAGCCTCTGTAGGTCAGTGGAACAATGATGAACTAAGGTCTGATAGATGCGAGAGATCTTGTGATCAGGTAGTTCTCCCATAAACACCTTAGCCTCTATTGGACTAAAGTCGGGCAGGGACTCCAGACCCTCCAGGTGTGTTGTCAGTGCGTGCCTAAATTGCAGGTATTTGAAGAACTGGGACCGCAGCATCTCATCTTCGTCCCGAAGATTTTGGAAGGATTTGAGTGTCAGGTCTGTCATCACGTCTCCCAGGGACAGGATTCCTATAGAGTCCCAATCCTGGAAGCCCTGTAGTGCTGCCAGAAGGTGCAATCGCCCATTTCCCCAAAGAGGAGTCTCCCGGGTCAATACATTCCGCCACCCCATCCTACTCTGAGCCCGCCACCCCTTCCTACTCTGAGCCCGCCTCCAGACATGAAACCACCTGTGTAGCTGAGGAAGGCACTTTTGTAACGACGCAGAGTACAGCAGCGTGTGTAGGGACCTAGTACCCATCAGGTGTTGCTCGACCGCATAAGCCGGGTCCCCTCTGTCCCCGTACCTCCACTCATTAAAAACAAGTAAATGTGCCGCCTGATAATAGGAGAGGACATCCGACGTAGCAAGCCCCCCAGTGTATGTGGATAGGAAGCATGTGCGCAAGGCCACACGTACTGCACCCCCCTCCCACAGGAACCCACCCAGCACCGAGTTAACCTGCTGGAACCAACGGGGCGAAATCTGGTAGGGGTGGTTTTGCAATTGATATAGAAGGCGGGGAAGTGCTACCATTTTGAAAATGGCCGACCTGCCATAAATCGTCAGGGGCATGCGGGACCACACCTTCAAATCCTCCCGTGTACGCTCCCACACCGGGGCCAGATTACGATCTGTAGATACGACTGATGAATCCGATAGGTATACCCCTAGATAATTCATCCCCCCGACGCCAGTTGAAGGGCCGAGGCCCAGTTTCCCACCTGCCTTCCACTGACCAGTACCCACAGCGTAGATTTGCCAGGATTCATATGGAGCCCGGAGGTTTCACCAAAGATCTGCAAAATACGTAGCAGTCGTGGCCCGACCTATCTAAGTCGGTAAGAAAGAACAGGACTTCGTCCGCATAGAGTGCTATCTTATCAGTGAGACCCGGTGCCCGTCTGAACACCATGAGCTGAGCATCAATGCGCACCCATGCTGCCAATGGCTCCATGGCGAGCACGAAAAGGTAAGGGGAGAGGGGGCAGCCCTGCCGCGTGCCCCGCTGGATCCGAAAGGAGCGGGAAATTGCCCCCCCCTCGCACCGATGACGTAAAGTCCGTATACAACTGCTGCAGGTAGGCCAAAAAACGCGGGTCAGAGATTAAGGCGTTGCAGCAAGGCAAACAAGTACACCCAGCTCTGGGAATCGAAGGCCCTATCCATATCTGCTAACAGTAATGCTGCCGGTTCCCCTAGCTGCTCCCAGGCCGATATCACGACATGCGCCCGCCGAATTTTATGGCGGGTCGCCCTCTGGGGCATGAGTCCTGCCTGGTCCGGATGAACCAAGCCCGTGATGTGCGACTTAAGCCTTTTGGCCAAGGCCTTGCCCAGAACCTTGGCTTCTATATTGAGCAGGGATATAGGACGGTAGAATACATGCCTCTCTGGGGGTCTGCCCGGCTTGAGAAACACCACCACCTCCGCGTGTCTCGAGTCCGGGGGAAGCGAGCCACTCTCACGTGCCTCCTCCACAACCGGTCGAAAATGTGGGCCCAGCTGCACGAAAAACCGTAAAAAAAATTCACAAGGAAAGCCATTCGGGCCCGGAGCCTTCCCGGGATTCAGCTCCCCCAGGGCCATGCCCAATTCATAATCTGACAGGGGTCTGCCTAGCTGCTCCCGCACGTTGTCCGAAACGGTCCGGGGGGAAGGTCATTGATGAACCGTTGAATAGGCTCCTCCGCGAGACGTTCCTTGGGTGCATACAAATCCTCGTAATACGCCGCAAAACTCTCCGCAAGTGCTGGAGGCTGAAGGATAAGCGCCCCCTCCGGGTCCAGTACTTGGGGCAACGGCTGGGCGTGCAGGGTACCTTGGTGGAGCATCTTGCTTGATTTCTCCCCCCACTGATATACCCGACTACGCGTGGCCAGCCAGGCCTGTCATGCTTCGTCCATCAGTATTGCGCTGTACTGCTACTGAGCCAGCACCAGCTGTCTTCTAGCGGAGCCGCCGTCTGCCTACCTACCCCTGCGCTCCAGCGCCTCCATGTCAGCCTCCCGACGCACCAAGTCCTATTGCCGCTCCCTCCGCGCCGCCACGCACCAATGGATGTCTATGCCTCACAGCGTGGGTTTTAATGCCTCCCAGAGGGACGCTGGGGATTCTACTGACCCTACATTAGTCACTAGGAAGTTATCTATTTCCTTGGTCAAGTGCTCCCTGTACTCCTCCTTCTGCAATTGCCACCCGACATTCGCCACCTAAATGGCTGCCTACCCGGGCCTATCTGGAACGTAAGGGCTACTGGTGAGTGATCTGACAAGGCTCTGGGCAGAATGGTTGCTGACATTATCCTATGTGTGAGCCCCCTGGGAACAAAGATGTAATCTAACCTGGAAAACGAGTTGTGTACTGTAGAGAAATAGGTATATTCCCGGCGAGGGCCATGTATGTGTCTCCACACATCTATCCAGTCAAGTCCTGTCTCTAGGGAATGGAGTTTAGTAGAGGGGCCACCCGCCTCGCCAGTCTCCCCGCTCCTCCTCCTGTTGTGTCCCAGCTCCATCACGTCATTCCAGTCTCCTACCACTACAGAAAGAGTATCCGGCATGTCTCCCCAGAGCGTTAAAAGTAGTTCCACCAGGGACCACTGTAGCGGCGGTGGAGCATAAACACTGCCTAACATCAATATGTCACACCCAACCCTACCTTGTACTATAATATACCTGCCCTGTGTATCCGACCGGAGTATCTCATGTACATATGGGACCCTACGGTGAAGCAAGCCCCGTGTAAACCCCGAGTGGAATACTTGGTGGTACTCAAACCGCTGCAGACATAAAGCTTTCGTGGCTAGCAAGTGTGTTTCCTGGAGCAGGAGCATGTCGGCCCCGGCCCTCTTGGCAAACTGAAGAATCGCCCCTCGCTTCACTTTATCCAGCGCCCCGCGCACATTCCAGCTAACTATGCGCAAGAAGCCAGAGGCTATCCGCCCTCCCCACTCCGCGCCAGACATGGTGAAGAATCTCTACCTTCGCTACGGGTGTCTCCACGACCCAGCTTGCAAAAAATTTGGCAAGCAATCAGCACAAATATGCAATCAAACAAACCCCCCAACCCTCCTACCCCCCGACTCCCCCTCCCTCCCCCCACCTCATACCTCACAAACATGGAAGCACCTGTCGCAGTCGGATCGTAGCCTAGACCCCAACCGGGGGTCAAGGACCACCCCTCCAATGGATCCCCAAGTAACTACCCACAACTCTCGGGCCTCACTCCTACCCGCCCACCTCCGCGTGGCCAGGCTCCCAGCCCTGAATAAAGACAAGCCTGACTAGACATCCAGATACAAAATGCAGAATCTCATATTCCGTTGGGCCCAAGAGTCATTCTGCCAGAGTTTGCTTCTCCAGCGACGGTCCCTTCTGCCGGAGAGTAGAGCCAGATCTAGATCTACGCCTGGACCGTGACCTTCTATTACTTCCTCGTTGGCCCCGGAGGCCCCCTCGGGCTACCTCACTCGATGAGGAATCAGAATGTCTGCCCGGTGGTGTGTGGACTCGCACCCTCACAGTTTCGTCCGTCCACTTAAAGACTTGCTCTGGAGAGTCAAAGAACAGCATACGAGACCTGTAGATGACCCTCAGCCGGGCTGGGTACAGCAACTCATATTGAAGCTTGAGGTCCCGCAGGCGCGCTTTAGCCGCAAGGAAGGATTGTCGCTGCTTCTGCACCAGGCGTTTGTAGTCTGGGAAGATAAGATATTCGCATTATCATAGGTGAGAGCGGTCTTGGCCCTTGCCTGCTTCAGGATGGTGTCTTGGTCCATATAGTTCAGGAATTTGGTGATGATTGGCCGCGGGCGAGCTCCCTGAGGAGGTTTCTGCATAAGAGCTCTGTGGGCCCGCTCCACCACAAAGCAGCAAGAGAGCGCGTCCGGGGATAGCCAACCCTCCAGCCACCGAGCCAGGAATCGCTCCACGTTGTCTCTCTCGCATCCTTCGGGGAATCCCATCAAGCGTAAGTTATTTCGCCAAGCCCGTCCTTCGGCATCCTCAACGCACATGGCCAGACCTTTCTGTATCTTCTCCATGGCTGCGACTTTCTTTTTGTGGGTCGTGACGTCGTCTTCTACTTCCAAAATGCGAGTCTCTGTCCCGGTGATGCGCTCCACCGCATTCCTCAAGTCCTGTCGCAACAACATGACGTCTGATCCCACGGCCCCGATCTTGGCGTCCAGCATGTCCCTGGACTGGGTAATGGCCGCCATGAGCGCCGCGTTGTCAGGGACCTGGCTCTGCGGCCCTGCTTTCCAGGCCGCAGCGCTCACCCCCGTGAACTTGTCGATGGTGCCCTGCTTGGTGTGACCTCCACCTCCTTTATCCCGTATCATCTTAATACAGTGGGTGTCCCCGAGCTCTGGGAGCAACTCCTCTGTGGGCCAAACGTGGAAAGCGGTGCAGGGGTCAATCGGCATAACTTCTAGACCAGTAGTCGCTGTTCAAAGAGACTCAGGTGGCCGTGTCTGTCACGGGGGGCCCCCAAAGCTAACACCAAATCACCTCTCCCTCAGTCCTGGAGGGCTGCACCCCACTCCACTATGGCCACCGACGTGTGGGAATGGCCACAGCAAGGACCAAAGCACGGCTCATGGCCCCTAGAACACTGTTGAGAGGCCTGGCTGCGACCAGAAGGAGGGCCGCGTCCACCTCAGGCCCCACCAAAGTTGCTACCCCACAGTAGGTACAGCTAGGGCCAGGCTGCCTGAATGTCTGCCGCAACACAACTTGAGGGACCAACCAACCGTGGGATCATGGGGCCCCTCCACTCCTCACCAGCACTGTGGCCCGACCTGGCCGCCGAGCTCGCCCAGGGCCGCGACAGATGCCCTCCAGGGAAGGAAACCTAACGGGGAAAGGGAGGGCGCCCCCCACTCCACGCTGGTCCACTCCTGCCTGCCACACCATGCCGGGGTCCAGGTAAATCACCGCGGCCATCCGGAGCTCCACAAAATGGCGGCCGCTCTCCTGAGGCCTCCCTGCCCAGAGAGGCAGTCACAGCAATCCAGCCATCACCAGTCCCTTTGTTGTCTGCCCCCTGGCCACCGCGGCTCTGCCTCCTCCAGTGCCACCGTCTCAAGGGGGGGGAACACACCAGCACTGGCGTCGGATGGCCGAGAGCTCCGCCCCCACGAGCCACGCCTTGCCAGTCGTGCCGACCCTCAGTCACTCGCTGCCGGCCAGACAAATAACGGGAGGCCCGGCTCGATCCCCGCCGTCTTACGCTAGGCCACCACTCCTCACCAGACTACCACCAGCGCCACCGCTGCAGATTCCAGGCTTCGGCTGCTATCGGAGAATCACCCAGGCGAGCGGTGAACTCTCCGGGATTAGATGCACCACTCGGGATGTCCAGAGGAAGGATAAATTAACAGGATGTTAATCGGCTGGTCGGAGCGCACCTACTACACGACCGCCATCACCGCTGGCCAACACTACAGGCCATGTTTTATAAGTTTTAGAGTGATGGCTTTCCTTAAATTAGGAGGGATGATTCTAGCATCCTCATCGGTTTCATCAAAGCCGGTAAAATTAAAAGCTGCAGCGACTTGGTCGGTTACAGCTCCACCAGTTCCGGTGTATGTGCCGTTTTCGGACATTGTTTAATGAAAAATGAAGAGCAAGTTTCAAGGGAACAAAGATAAGGTGCACAATATTTTTGAAACAATGTATCCTTCAACGTTGAACAAACCAAACAGCTAATACATAGGATTTTCGTCCTACTCAGCTATGGCGTATATTATCCCTACCCACTCCAGACGTCTTGTGGAGTATTATGAGTAGGGGTCTCTGAGAAAAGCACGACTGAGTTACTTCAGTATCTAGCGTTAAATTAGTGCCTTACCAAACCGTTGGGCGCCATGTAGTGTAGTTCCTATACCCCTTATAGGCTCTGCGCTTTGGAATAATATACACTATAGTTTAGGCATATTAAACTTAATTACTTGTGTGTGCCAGCTAGCTCAGAGGTCACTAGAAACTTCTCGAATGAACAAGAAGGGATTAGTCTCTGATAACCACATAAACATGACAACTTTGTTTCCCTTAGAATCTGAACAGTTTCTCAGAATCGTGGAAACAATAGATAACAGTTTCACTCAGTCAATCGTGCATGCTTTGTTTCTACAGAGTTACACAGAAATAGGTAGACGGGCGTTTCAAGAAAAAGGGTTTATTGAACAGTCTTATTTCTTGTGCAAGATATATGAACTGCTACAATCTTAAGACAGAATGAGAAGTATAATACGTACAGCGTTAGCAGTAAGATAAAATAATACTGCAATAGCATGGTTTGTAGCTATGACATATATTCATAAAATACATACATAAATAACACAAGCTAAAATGTGAATACTCATCTGGTGCTTCTAAATAGTTCTACCCCAGTGTACCTAACCCAATTGTAGTTCGGGGTAAGAAGTAGGTGCTGTTTTTTTTAGCCTAGTTTAGCTATAGTTTAGTATTTGCCAGAAGTCCCTCTAGGTTCTAATCAGCTCCATACCTTAGAATAAGAGAGGTTGGAATCTCTTTCCGGGTCTCGATCTCCAACACCCAGCGAAGGGAGTCAGAAACACTGGAGCTGGATTCTCTGCGAGGAGGATGACAGCGTCTGGTCAGTGCGTCAGGCGGGGACTTGAATTCCTTCCGAACTTGCCGTGGCTAGCTGTGTCGAATGTGTAGCCAAGCCGTGGTTTGCCATGGTAAGTGAAGTTATATATATACCTTGAAGGTGTTTAGGAATGCCAGTATTAACGTAAAAGTCGGGCAGAGGAACGTCATGAATGAACCCCTAAGGAATAGACGTTCATGCATAATAAATGAGTTCTTGGAGAAATCAATAATCCAAGCAGGGGAAGTCCTAAAGGCTTAAGAGTCTGGTTTTCCAAGAACTCGTTGTGACGTTGATGGATGGATGTAGGTGACCATGCCTGTATTTGGTTAGCATGGGCAATGCCTAAATAAGGACTGGATTTCTATGCCTAAATAAGGGCAATGTGAGTTGTGCCTATAAAAGGGCATAAATCAGGAAACCTATATACAGGTATCTAAATCTACACACAACAGTGGATGCTGCTTCCGGGAATTTACCACATGGGCATTATTGAGTATTACCACGTAGGTGTTACCGCATGGGTGTTACCACGTGTTACAGTGTGGTTGTTACTGCATGTGTTACCGTGTGGATGTTACTGTTGTATTTCTATCTAGGACCCTAATTCGATATTCCTGATTTATGCCCTTATGTGGTTATAATAAATATTATCCTTATAAAGGCATAAGAATCAAATCCATATTTAGTTGTAGCCCATGCAATCCAAATTAAGCAAGGCTACTTCCCCAGACTCCTAGAGAATACAACGAGTTCTTTAAACAAAACAAACCTCCAGCAACCTGGGAAATCCCCATGCTTCTGTTTTGATTTGTCCTAGAACCCCTGCGAACACTGAAAGAACGGCCAGTTCTTAGTGACATCTTTATTGACGTCTTATGTCCAACCTTACGTCAAACCCGGCACCTTTCAGGTATAAATATACCAACGTTGCCTTAAGCAAACACACGGTGGTTTGGAGCAGAGCGGCTATCTACTTGCCCGAGAGCACAGCTGATGCGAGAGCCCACGGACGCCACCCCTCCCTTTTGAGGCACTGAGAAAGACGCTGTCTTTTTCTCCAGCTGAGAAAATCCAGCTCCGGTGTTTTCAGCCGCCCTTGCGGGTTGCTGGGATATCGAGTCCTGAGAGAGATATACCAGACCTCCTGCTTTCTATTACCCAGGTACGGAGCTGACTAAACCCTTAAAGAGAATTCTTGACTCAGATTCTTGGCAAAACCAACTTACCTTAAACTGCAACTTACTTACTCCTTCCCACGTATTAGGCTTAGGTCAGGTACACCGGGATAGGCGTATTTAGAAGCACCAGTTGAGTACGTTAGTCAATGTATTTAAGTATGTATATATTTTATCCATTTTAAAGTATCATATGGCTAAGAAACCATATCAATGCTTTTACAGTATTATTTCATAATACTCCTTTTACTGTACGCACTTTACTTCATGTTAAGTATTGCAATTGTGGCAATTCATTTCTCTTGCATGAGAAAGAAGACTGCTCAATAAATAACACCTTTTATTGAAAACGCCTGTCTCTCTATTTCTCTGCACTCTGGTGAAACTAAGTATGCACAATTGACTGAGTGAAATCGCTGTCTATTGTTTTCACATGACTCTAGAGATACACTTTTATTCTGAGGGAGCAAAGTTGTCATGTTTATGGTTGTCCCTTCTTGTCTATCCAGGGAGGTTAAACTCCTCCTTGTTTATTCGAGAAAGTTTCTAGTGACCTCTGAGCTAGCTGGCAAAACTAATTAATTCTAATATAGTCAGTAGAGACCTAGTCGACCTCAGTCCTACGTCTACACTGCTGTTTATATTATTCCAATGCGCAGAGCCTATTGGGAATACAGGAACTACACTACAACATTTGGTAAGGCAATAATCTAACGCAAGACACTAGAGTAACTCAGTTGTGCTTTTTCACACAGAACCCTTTTTCCCGTAAATACTCCAAAAGACGTCTGGAGTGGGTAAAAGGTTAAAATCCGCCGGAACTTAGTAGGAAGAGATTCCTATGTATAGTTTTTGGTTTAGTCAACGTTGAAGGATACAGTGTTCCAAAATATTGTGCACCTAATCTTTGTTTCCCTTGAAACTTGATCTGCAACAAAAAACTTTCTGTCAGTAAAATGCCTGACGGAGACGAAGAAAGAGATGCTACAGCGTCTCAACAGTTGTTGGATGACACGAATATCCAACAGAATGACCCGAATGCTATTTACATTCCGGCAAATATAAGAAGAACTAGGAAGAGATAGTTTGGGTGGGAAACCAGTAAAACCCCAACTAACTGAAAATCCTGAAAAAACTTTTATTAAAAATAATCTAAATACTCCAAAAAAGAGTTGGGATGGCAATAAACAATCCACTCCCAAAGAAAAACGATTCCAGTCCAGAGGAAGGTCTCCTCAACGGAGAGAAAGATCTCCGGACCAAGGACACAAGTCTCCCCAGAGGGAGCCCTCGGAGAAAAGATACAACCTTAGAGATAGGGATAAATTAAGAAAACCTGATAGATATCAAGATATTGATACACGTCCCTCTCGATCTTTTCAGACTTCCTCACAGAAATTGGAAAGAAGAGGACGGTCAGAACACAAGGAAGAGCACGTCAAGTCCAAAGACAAGGAACCTGCTCATCAAAGTAAAAAATTATAATTTCCAAGAAAGAAGGTAGCCAGCATTAAAATAATTAAACATGCCGAGGATACTGAGGACACAACTGAAAAACGGAGAGTGGGCTCAGACAATGCTAGACAGCGCAGCAGAAGTGACCATAGCTCGCAAGATCCTGATGAATCTTCTGGAGACAGTGGACACGAATTAATACATTCAGGTGGAAACTGCAGATACCAGAGTTAGCAAACCTCATAATATATACAAAATAACACTGTGTATAGAGGGGGACAAGACTAGGAAAGTAAGGGGCCTCTTTTGGGATAACCTTTCGAAAGGCTATGACATCCTGTTAGCTGAGAAAGACTGGCCACCAGAGTTTGTCAGGGAGTGCCCTCATGGCAAAGAAATGATTATGCCTGCCTTCTCAAATCATATTCCAATTCATAAAAAATATACATTAGCAAGAAAATGGGTGGTGGCCCAAGCTCCTGCATTATATAAAAATCATGTAGGATGCAATGAGTACTCTCCTCCTCACAAAATCCAGTTAAAAAGTCAACCCACTGCACAAAGGCAGTATCCTGTTAGGCAAGAAGCTAAAAAAAGTCAGGGAGATCTTGGATCAACTTAATATCAGGGGGTGATTGAAACATGCACCTCACAAATGAACAATCCTTTGTTTCCTGTCTCCAAGCCAGGCGATTCATATCGTCTAGTTTTGGACTACAGACACTTAAACTCCTGTTGCAAAACATTTGCAATACAAAACTCACACAGTGCAGCACTAATGAATAACATTGTGCGGAAAAAATACAAAATGACATTAGACATCTCTAATGGATTCTTTTGTCAAAACATTGCACCTGAAAGCAGGTATTTGACCGCTTTCTCAATAATGGGATCGCAAAAACACTTCTGTCAACTCCCACAGGGATTCAAGAATAGCCCAGGATTATTCTCAGCAAGAGTAACAGAGTTACTACAAATATATGATGATGAAGCATTATCTTATGTTGATGACATCTATCTAACAGATGATGACCTGGAGACTCACTTGAAAAGAGTGAACACCATAATACTTGGTTTCGCAGCTGAGGGTTACAAATTCAACGTTAAAAAGTCACGAATTGCCCATCTAACTGTCCTGTTTTTAGGATATGAATTATCAAGTGAAGGCAAAAGCCTAGCAGACAACTTCTTAGAGAAGTGTGCTGTACTCCAAGCACCTAAAACGCTGAAGAACTTACAATCAATACTAGGTTTCCTGAATTTCGGAAGAACATACATTCTAAATTATGCAGAGAGGGTTAAACCTCTCTATGAATTAATAAAACCTGATTCCAAACCAATCAATTGGACTCAGAAACACACAGAAATTTTAAGATCATTGCAAACAGACATGTTAGCTAAAACAAAATTGCAAACACGCGAAAACATACGCAACCTTGTAATCCGAGTCATCCCAGGAAGATGCGGATTCACGTACCTGACCTCTAATGAGGGAGAAACTGTAGCAATAGCTTACAAATCACACTTGTACACACAAGCAGAAATGAAATTCAGTTCTACTGAAAAAATTCTAATAGCGGTTCAAACTGCTGTAGCAAAAGAAAGAGCCCATGCCCAAGGCAAAAGAATAACTATTTTAACAGCAGAATCAGCCCTTGAGGCATTACCAAGCCCACGCAATTTGACTGCTGTGGCATTAGGTCCATAATGGATACAATGGGAAAATTCTCTTGCTGCAGAAGACGTGAAATACTATTTTGACCCGATAATGAAAAAACTAGAAAATCTAGAATATGAAGAAGAATATCCTCTGCCAATCGAAATTCTGCCTCTCGAACAATACACATGTGTAATCTACATGGACAGATTTGCACAACACTACGATGTAGAGAAAAAAATCCTACAATGCAGCGTGCGCGATTGTTAAAGGTCGCTGGCGCTTTGGTAAATTCAGACCATTAATTACCAAAACGGAATCACTCAGAAACTGTTCAACTCAGCGAGCTGAAATAAGATCTTTAAAGATGGTGCTTGAAAATGCCGATCATGAATTCCCGACACTTATAGTGTGCGATTCGCATTTCTGCATCAAGTCTTACAATAATGACTTGCAGAACTGGGTTCAAAAGGATTACAAAGATGACAGGTGCCACAATAAAGCATAAAAAGCTTTGGGAACAGGTAGTTCTTTTGCAGAAAGAACTACAAAAGACTCACGTGATACATACACTGAGTCATCAACGTGATGGCGTTCACGTTGCAGGGAATTCATTGGCTCACAGAGCCACAGCGGAAGCAGCTCAACCGGCTTCGGGAGCCACAAAAAAGCGTTCAGAAAAATACATAGACGGAGAAAACTATGCTTGCGGTAAAAGCGTCTTTAAAAGGCGACTATGCAGCATTACCTCTGAACTATCCACTCAATAATACATACATAATTGATGCAAACTCCGTTCCTTTTGCTCAAATCCCTGGAGCCGGGGATAGAGTAATTCCAAACACGAACAGGAGAGTCTTTTTAATAGCAGACGCACACATGGGATTGGGTCTAAGGCACCGAGAGATCAAGGAATCTCAGAAAGAATTGCAATCAGAATACTGGTGGCCGGGGATGAGCCTGCAACATTACAAATTTGCAATAGGCTGTCAAAACTGCAACAGAGATCGCAGTCGTGAGCCGACCGGAGTATTGCCAGGACCCTTCTATTAGAAAGCATAAGACTATCTATATGCAGAAATCCAGCAGGTGAAATGCGTCCCATTAATGTTTAAGGCTAGATATACTTAAAATGTAGACCCCAGCGCTCGGCTGACGCCAAACTGTTATAAAAGATTTGCGAGTCTTTAGCGGCACATACGTAATTGGTATGCTACATTCTGACCAGGGTCCTGCATTTAGCTCTAGGGCTTACAAGGAGGCCATGGCCAGCATGGGCATTGCATTGCGGTACTCTTGTCCCTTCCATCCTGAGGGAAATGCGGTAGTGGAAAGAAAAAAACGGGACATAAAGCAATCTATAACGGCGAGGGTATTAGGTTCGGGTGATGGGTGGGTCCAACATTTAACAAGTGTCCAACGTAGTCTTAATAATCTGCCAAGAAATTCTCTAAAAGGTCTCAGTCCGTACAAACTATTGTTCGGTACTAGAATGCACATTCAGGACCTTGATAGTCACACTTCAGTGGTAGAAGAAAAATGCTTTGATATCAAAGACTGTTTGCCTGTTTTGCAGGACTTAAATGAAACAAGACGAAACCTGAGCAACATAAAGTTAAAGCAACAGCCAACAGCCACTGAAGAAAAAACACCTGTCCCAGCAAGACCTGTCTGGATTCCAAAGATTGGGGATCTGGTCAGAGAGAAGATCGCGGTGAAGAAGGAATTTGGGCCTTCTTACAGAAAAGCAGTACCTGTCTGAGCTGTCAGCGGAACAAGATCAGTTGTACTACCGCACCTTGCTGGTAAAAAGGAGAACCGAGTTGTATCAATCGACCTGGTAAAACCACAATCATGTGGCCAATAATAAGTAGTAGGCCCAGTGGACTCCCAAAAAATAGCAGAGTACCAAAATTTGCTGCAATACAAGAGGTTCAAACTGAGAGACTAATCACATTCGATAAACCTGCAGTGAATAAAAAAGGACTATACAACAAAGCCATGGAACTTGTGCCTCTTGAAACCCAAATTGCAACAGTTCGTCAAGAAAAACCAGTCTACAACGATGTAGCCTCAGACTATGCTAATGAAACAAAGAAAAATCCAAAAGCAAATGAAAATCCGGAAGCAATTCCAACAATTGACAGAACTTCATCTGACTACTTCATCAATTTCAATGACTTTTCTGAAGATCCAAGCAAGCCTGAAGAAAAGCCAGCCACAAAAACTTTCAAAGAAAAAGTAACAGAACTCTTTCATCAACTCAAAGAAACCTATCTGATTTCTCCATGGATTGAATTTTGGATTGTGTTAGGTGTACTTTTCCTCCTGCTTTGGCTCATCATGGTTCTTTGTTTGGGACAATTCATTGAAGGAAAATACAGTACAATGGACACAGCAAGTCAGAACATCAACTTTGTCCTAAAGCCTCACAAGTCATCTCACATCGAGAAAAGAGAACTATCATCAGTGAACGTCACAGCCAATCAAATACCCGGTGGGGTAGCATGGGACAGAACTGAATTTGACATTTTTGGCCCGATTGAGCTCTTGAAGTATCCACATCAGTTCAAGTTTTCATTAAGTGACTTTGTAACACCAAGTACTTTTTCTGATGATTGGGACTTTGAAAATATTAATAATATGATGTCAGATTTAGTAATGTCAGCCAAATTTACAGAACATGATTATTTACAGGGTTCATCAAATTAGGAAGAAATGTACTGCTATAATCACTTTGGTCATCACTATTTGCATAAATCTGCACAGCCTAGAAATGTTTTTAATTATAATCAATGGGAACATTGTGCAACACCGCCTAAAAGCAGCTCAAAAACGTTTTATGAGAAATTCCCATACTTCTCGGGGTTTAACACAAGTGATGCAGAAACGTTTTATTTTAAAATGATAAATAAGACAGGAATGAAAACAATGCTGACAAATACTAAATTGATCTATTCTGAAACTTTTTATGAAAAAACGATTACATTTGGTTTTGAATTCTGGAAAAACAACATTGAAACAAAAACCATCTGGGGTACAAAAGAATGGCAGGTCCAAGGTTTAGAAGCATTGTTTAGAGCCTGCATGATCCCAGAACAATTAATATTCTTGAATGACACCATTCAACAGACTACCTGTCTTGGCCTAGCCAAAATTAAGTACTTAAACAAACAGTCTATTCCAAAGCCCATACCTGATAGTAATAGCACTACTGATTTGGAGATAGACGTATCCCATATTTATACCAAAACAGAACACATCCTGATTGGAAAAAATGGTTAATCTGGCCCACAGACACAAATAACTGTCAAAATAGATTCCTGAACAAAATACAGGGGTTAAAACTGAACAGGCCAAATCCAAGATACTCCCAGAGACAACATCCAGAGATAGTTACAACATACAGTGTAGGGAAACTATGCCTCGAATGGCTACAGAAATCCACACTGGCTGAAATTAAGCAACTCTTGACTTTACTTAAAGACGGTGCTGACTTGCGTGATTTCATACTGGGACCACGCAAACAGCGTCAAAAATGTTTCATAGCGGCCGGTATATACGCTGCGTACAACGAAGCTTGGAAAGTAATGCAAATTGAAACAGCAGAAAAAATACGAGAAATTGATCGTATTAATTTGGAAAAATCACTTTCTGTTGTGGACAATGGGTTAATGACTCTGTCCTCCAGAATATATTCACTGGACAGTATCGTATCATCTGCTATTGATATAATAGAGCAGGACTTACTAATGTTACAACATGGTCAGTCCCAATTACGTTCTATTGTACAGCTTGGCTGGACGTTGCAAAATCTGCGTTCAGGCTACGTACCATGGCGTTTAATCAACTCAACATCATTATTCTCTATCTTTAACCTTACTGATAAACAAATCAGTTTGGCACAAAAAGGAGCAAACTATACGATTCTGAGCATTGAAAAACTTGAGAGATTACCATTGACAATGTCAGAAAGACCAGTCATTGAATGGATAAAACACGGAATAATTACAATCCCGATAACAACTTTCCAATTTAAATATTGCCAAGAGTATATACCAGCGGGCCAGTATGAAAGGTTGGGTAAAGGGTACATCAAGTCAACATGGAAATTACCTTATACACACACATGTTCCAGTGAAAAGAAAAAGAATGTATTTCTTAGTGGTAAAAATTGTAAATGATCACTAAGCGGTACACTTCTGTGTCAAGGTATTAACTTGAATGGGGCCTGCGAAGGGTCTTCGAATAACCTTTCATGTCACCTGCACGGCACTCCTGCAACACAGAGAGAGCCATTCTTTAGAGAGCTTTCTAACGGGAGCTATATTCTAATAAATGACCACAGCTGTTGTGGCATGGTGCCAGGAAAAGCCTATCTCGTCAGCGTTAGTTCCATGGTCACTTGCTGTATGCAAGTATTGTATCCAAACAGCACTCCAGACATGGAGGCGGCAATATGGCCTTATTTGAATATCTCTTCTATTCGAATTGATACTTTAAGCAGAATGAAATCCATTATTTTACAAACAACTGTGCCTTTGACCTCGTCTAAAGAAACGTATGATCTGCAAGTCGGAAGGACAACAGCAGAGATACATTCCTTATTATCAACAAATTGCCCCGTGCATTTCGTAGAAATGTTGAGCCAAATCTTAAACATGTCAGATACCAGTGGCATCGCACATGTATTTAAGACGATTTTTTCGGGACTGTTAACACCCTTTGAAACAGTTCTGGGCATCTTTCCCAATTTTGTCCATTCTGCCTTTGGCGGCCTACCTCTACTTTTGGGACTCGTAGCAGGAATTTTATTTTTGATTCTTCTGCTCCGATATGGCAAGCCAAGCCGCAGACAAGACTCCAGCAACGATGGACAAAACGATCCTAGCTATACGCTATCGGGACCGCATAACTAAAGTCCTCGGAATAGCCCGGCTAAGAGATCTGAATATGACCTGGTTTCTTTCATTCAGACCAATCTGGCAAAATTGCATCTTACCTGTGCTTCGATGTATGCTATGCAGAGAAGAATGCGTGTTGGACGTCTGTCTTACACTACCATCAGCAGTACCAATGGATACAGATACCTTGCTAGGTCCTGTAACGGCTCATGCATCGTGTTGTCCCCAGTGGCTACCCATTCTGATGACGGCATTCGTTGAGACTTCACCACTACGAGTATGTGGCGGTGGGGTACGAGATGAAAGCAGCACCACACAGGTACAACCTTCTGTGAGCATTGCTGATCCTGACATCGATGATAGCAATCATTCTCACACATGCACTGTTTCGGCATTTTCAAACTTGGTCGAACTTTCACCTGATGTCGTAGACCAATTTTTTGCGAGTCTGTCTGAAATGATGTTCTCCCCTGAACAGAAAGAATAACTTTTAAAGCAACGAGCACACACCGTTCCCTGAACTCTGAATTCGGCCTTCAGCTTTGATAAACAAAAGCTACTGAAAACATTTGGAACTATTTTTTTCCCCCGAAAAACGAAATTATTTCTTTTTCACTTCCAAAATATTTACCTTTTTCTGGCACATGTACTCTGCTTAAAGTAGAACTATTCTTAGAGAACAGAGCTTCTATTTTAGGAACTCTAGAGACAATATTTTTCCTCAGCCTCTAGCACATGTACACCGTTTGTATTATTATGTGATGGAATGGTCTCGACCTTCTCTTCTGTATTAAGAGCCATTTCATGTGTAATTTTTTCAATTCATTCAGCTGATATATATATGCATTTTTAACTGAATGATACCACTGCTTGAAAAGCGTACAGTACCAATACTCATTTTCGTGTCTTTACCATATACCATTTCGAATGCGAATTATGTATTTTGGGGTGGGTTGGAAAACACGTGCACCATTATATGTTTACTACTGCTTAGTTTTAGTAATGAGGGACATTAGATTGTGGAGTGGGTGTTGTATTTCTATCTAGGACCCTAATTCGATATTCCTGATTTATGCCCTTATGTGGTTATAATAAATAATATCCTTATAAAGGCATAAGAATCATATCCATATTTAGTCGTAGCCCATGCATTCCAAATTAAGCAAGGCTACTTCCCCAGACTCCTAGAGAGTACAACAAGTTCTTTAAACAAAACAACCTCCAGCAACCTGGGAAATCCCCATGCTTCTGTTTTGATTTGTCCTAGAACTCCTGCGAACACTGAAAGAACGGCCAGTTCTTAGTGACATCTTTATTGACGTCTTATGTCCAACCTTACGTCAAACCCGGCACCTTTCAGGTATAAATATACCAACGTTGCCTTAAGCAAACACACGGTGGTTTGGAGCAGAGCGGCTATCTACTTGCCCGAGAGCACAGCTGATGCGAGAGCCCACGGACGCCACCCCTCCCTTTTGACGCACTGAGAAAGACGCTGTCTTTTTCTCCAGCCGAGAAAATCCAGCTCCGGTGTTCTCAGCCGCCCTTGCGGGTTGCTGGGATATCGAGTCCTGAGAGAGAGATACCAGACCTCCTGCTTTCTATTACCCAGGTAAGGCGCTGACTAAACCCTTAAAGAGAATTCTTGACTCAGATTCTTGGCAAAACCAACTTAACTTAAACTGCAACTTACTTACTCCTTCCCACGTATTAGGCTTAGGTCAGGTACACCGGGGTAGGCGTATTTAGAAGCACCATTTGAGTACGTCAGTCAATGTATTTATGTATGTATATATTTTATCCATTTTAAAGTATCATATGGCTAAGAAACCATATCAATGCTTTTACAGTATTATTTCATAATACTCCTTTTACTGTATGCACTTTACTTCATGTTATGTATTGCAATTGTGGCAATTCATTTCTCTTACATGAGAAAGAAGACTGCTCAATAAATAACACCTTTTATTGAAAACGCCCGTCTCTCTATTTCTCTGGTGAAACTAAGTATGCACAATTGACTGAGTGAAATCGCTGTCTATTGTTTTCACACGACTCTAGAGATACACTCTTATTCTGTCATGTTTATGGTTGTCAGAAGCTAATCCCTTCTTGTCTATTCAGGGAAGTGAAACTCCTCCTTGTTTATTCGAGAAAGTTTCTAGTGACCTCTGATCTAGCTGGCAAAACTAATTAAGTTTAATATAGTCAGTAGAGACCTAGTCGACCTCAGTCCTACGTCTACACTGCTGTTCATATTATTCCAATGCGCAGAGCCTATTGGGAATATAGGAACTACACTACATTACCACGTGTGCAGGGTGAGTATTACTGCGTGTGTGTTACCATGTTGGTGCTACCACGGGTCTCCGGCCTGCTTGATGAGCTTGCACGGCGCGTAGATGGAATACGAAGAAAGCGCTGAGAAGAAACTAACATAATGTAAAATATATCCGGGGGACTTGGGATGCGTTCCAGAGGGGACCCTGTGTAGCAAAGAGCGCTTGTTCTTTTCAGGGTTACCGTGTGGGTGAAAAAACATATTATCATGTCCATCTTATCACAACTACATCGCATGATACGCAGGAGTAATGCAGAATGCAGGAGATCACGTAATCTCCCCGTGCCTAACAAATATCAATGTGTCCTCATGTAATGCAACTGGTGCTATGTTAAGCGCTCTCAACATAATGTCTTATTGTAACTATGTTGATTTGAAAAGCTCCGAGTCACTCAGCTTCGGGTCAGCCAGCCATCGCAGGCTGAAGTACATTCGTGTTTAATGTAAACTGGGGGCGGATCACAGGATCGGTGCAGATGCGCCCAGTGTGTATTCGGTTTGCTACCTTTTAATCTTATGGTTCGCCCTGCAATCATATCCTCGTTAAATTACAATCAGACATTTGGGAGGCAATAGCATCCCATATATCAGAACCTAAGTGACTATGCATTATCACCAGTGAATTATAACAGCTGTCTAGCTTGCTGAAATTCTCCTTTCCATTTTCTGTGCTTAGTTACTTTGGTTGTTACGATTAGCGGAAGAGTGTGTCTGGCGAGTCACAGCACAATGTATTCAAGAGTACGCAGCCCTGGTGGTTTTACCGCTGACATTTTAATTGTGCCAGCTGCAGGTTTTTTAGTGCAAGACTTTTGGGCGCGACAATCCTTTTTAGGATCAAAGGCATGTTCCCTGTCGTTTGTTCTCGCACCTCACTTCACCCCTAGGTGCTGAACCACACATTATGAGTGCCGCCTTTTTTCCTTAGCTGTTGGCTAGCTTTCCTTTTTAATAAGTTGACTTAGCTTTTGCGAAACTTTACAGCCACATTGCCAGGTTGCGCAGTACTAGAGGGGGTGCGCCAGGGATCAGCATGGCCACAGTAGAGGTTGGCTTATAACCATTCGGGTGCACTATCGTTTGCTAAGGTTTCACTCTGAGTGGTTCATGAAAACGTGCACTGCCCCTAACACAGGGGGTGCAGGCTAGGTGCTCACAATGTCCCTGGAGGCTACGCCAGGAGTGGAGTTGGGACAATGTATCTCCAAATGGCTACACCACCGGATATGAGTATCAACTGTTTTTTCACTTTTATTAGCCTATTTTGTGAGTAGAGGACTTGAGTTGCTGTGGGGGTGGGTTGTACGGTCTCATGACTTAGTAAATGGGGCAGGCATGTGAATTTTATCTCTTATTAAAAGGGCTAAGAGCACTAAGCTTCTGTGTTTTTGTGTTCCTTTATGTATGGCCGGATCCATGACTGTGATACCCGCGAATTGATTCAATTGTCAGGGTATGCCCAGACGTGGGTCCCTTTCTCACTTTGCCACTGGATTCAAGCCAGCCTGGCAGTTCGGGATGGACTGTTCCCATGTGGCACAGGGTCAGACTGATTTGCATATGGCCATGTCTGAACTGGGGTGGCGGAGTGAGCTAAATAATGATGATGGATTAATCCCAGATCAGTTGACTGGGGGTGAGTGCTTGCAATGTTCAACACTCCGTCCATCATCCCCTTTGGTTTTGCTTTCCACACCGCAATGACGGCAAGATACCTGGGAGGTGATCCACATCGCAAAGAGGACAAGATGTGGACAGGAAGTGGGACCGGAAGATCCAGGATGGGTGTGGCAAGCGGAGGCATCAAGAGTGATGAGCAATCAAGAGAAGGCCTCAGAGGTGCCAGCATGCATGGGTGAGATGCTGCGGCCCATACACTGTCTAGGTGTCTTGGTTGGGTATATATATAGACAACCAGAATTTGCCCTCAGTAGGGGTATTTAGCAGTCCGCTACGTAACAAGGGTATATGTCTTTACAGCATGACCATATTCAGGGGCAACAAACAGTTGCAACACCTCAGCACCCCCTGTTTTGAACTGGTATTCTGCTATTAAGCAATATCTTACGGCGCTTGTACACGCAGGTGCCATTTTAGCGGGTACTGCGTGGCGTTGGGGTGCTCCGTAGTATATTTTTTTCCTGCTGAAGGGTTCGGGAAGCAAGCAGGTAGTTAGTAAGGGGAGAGGTTCATTCGGGGCCTATCCCAGAACCTAGTCGCCAGGTGTGTGTTTTCATATTCCTTGGCTATGTTTATGGGAGATCTTGGGGCGTGTGGGGCACTCTCTGCGTAGTCTTCCAATTCGTTCTATTTTCAGGATCAGCCGGTTATTCCGGTACGGCACTAACCCTGTTGAGGTGTGTGCAGTTACACTAGCAATCAGTCTCATGGCTGGTGCAACGTCTCTGTCTGGCTCATCGTGTCTCTATCAATTGAGGCCGTTTATTGGCTTCCGGATGGTATGTTAATCTCCTCTTCGTCCAGCTCAAGCTTAAGTAGACGGGTGCACAGCGGGTACAGAAGTCCCTTGAGGTAGCCTGCCCTGCCAGGAAATAGGCAGAATGCCTTCACTAGTATTCAATACAGGCACCCTGAGCGGGTTCTGGAACATATTGGTTACTGGAGCATCGGCCACCGTGGGTAGGGTGGGAGATGATATCACCCCTTTTGGGGGATGTTTTGGCTATGGGCTGCCGTGGGCAGGGCACACGTCAGGTATAACAGAGTTATTTCTGTGTACGGAGGGTGGCATGTGCCAGGCAATATTAGGTACCAGCCAGTAGAGGAAGTAAGGGCAGTGGCTCCAAAGTAATCTGCAAGGCTTCCGGGGCAGCACATTTTTGCTAATTCAGCCATTTCAGTCTCTGTTCTCCCCTCAACATCAGCGCCAGTGTACCTCCAAGTATTTATGGACCTTATTGTGAGGAGGTCTCGCGCAGGGCGACAGATTCCCTAGAAACGTTTTGAGTTCCACATGCTGTACAGCACCCGGAACAGTGGTTGGGTTAGGTTATACCAAGTGAATTTGGGCAAGCCCTCCTTCCAGTGATGAGAAGGACAATTTCCGCATAAAGCAAGTCGGCACAGTAGGGCATAGTTTAAGGCACACTGGGCCTGGGTTGTAAGCGAGGATGAGGTCGAAGGTGCTGCGGGGATGCATAGGCCGACTTTTGCCAATGGCATGATCAGATGCATACACTGCTCTAGACGGGGTAAAGAAGTATTTCTGAAAGCCTATGGGCACGGTTCAATAGGGCAAGGAGCACAGCATGACCTTTCTAGATTTCTGAAGGGGGAGGCCAGATAGTCGTCAACTATACTGACCTTTGGCGGTAAGGTCATGATTGGTGAGCATAGTTTTTGGTCCTTAGCGTAGGCTGGAAGGATGCGGGGGTAGGGAGGTCACGCTTCCATTTAGGCTGGTTGGCCAAACCCTGCACTCGCATGCGCTCAAGGGCGCAAGGATGCCTAACTGCAGCGGCCCCCTTTTTATGGAGTTGACTCTTTAAGGGCATAGGGGGGGGCCCGGTGGAGGTATCCATCCAGTAAGCTGGACCCCCTGCGCAAGGTCATTCCGGTTGGAGGTTGGGAACTAGCTTGATCTTGACCTAGGGCGCTAGTCATTGACCTTGCCGAAGGCTCTAACAGGGATACGCAGAAAGAGAATATCTTCATTGTTTAGCTTATGATAGGAATGTATATGTATTAGAAGCATGTTAAGGTTAGACAATTGACAGCTTGTACCTATCAATGCATAGGACTTTCTGCATATAGCGTGCATAATGTAAATAATAATATATTTTAAAGTTTGCTTATTTTATGTAATAAAATACGGCCGGGTTTTACTACCCCTAATCCAAAGCCAAAGCAGTGTGGTGCTTGAATTGTTTGCCTGGTGGGTAATAGGGGTTGTGAGCATCATGGGAGCCCTAAGGGTGACCACCCCCAAGGGTTTGAGGGTGAAGAGGAGGGGGACGTTAGGCAAGTACCAGGCCATATACCATATAGAGGGGCACTGCGTAATAACTCGATGATTATCTCAAAACTGGCTGCAACGAATCCTATCATGATTGGTATCAAACATGTTGGAATCATACCCCCACACCGTAAATGGTGTGGGAGGTATGATTCCAAGCACTGGAAGTGCCCTCCATTAGAAGTTAATGAAATGAAAAGAACTTTTATATAGCGCGGTAGCTACCCTGAGGTGTCCTAGCGCTGCGGACAAGCGTATGTAAGTGAACGATGGAGACCTAGTCTGATTTATTGAACAACAGGGTTTTCAGCTTTTTGCGCTGCAGACAAGCGTGTATAAATGAACGGTAGGGACCTGGTCTGATTTATTGAACAACAGGGTTTTTAGCTCTTTGCGCTGCGGACAAGCGTGTGTAAATGAACGGTAGGGACCTAGTCTGATTCATTGAACAACAGGGTTTTTAGCTTTTTGCAGAAGGACAGTAGATTGGGCTCTGATCGCAGGTGGAGGGGGAGGGAGTTCCAGAGCCTCGCTGAGTTGTAGGAGAACAAACGGCCCCCACATCTGGCTCTCCTGATCTTGGGTACTGTGACGAGGAAGGAAGAAGCAGATCTGAGCTGTCTGTTGGGGTGGTATGGGTGATCAGAGAATGATTAATGGTGGCACCCATTTTCCAATAGGCACTGTGGGCGATACACAGGCCCTTGAATTCGATTCTTTTCCTGACTGGGAGCTAATGAAGATTTTTTAGTTCTGTTTTGACAGGGAGTTGACAGGGGATCTGGAGGAGGGTTTGCGCAGAACAGTTCTGGGTGATCTGGAGCTTACTTAGGGTGGGTTGGGGGGCCCCTAGGTAAAGGGCATTCCCAAAGTCCATACGAGACAGGATGAGACCCTGGATCATAATCTGCCTCTCCTTGAAGGGTAGTAGAGGGAGGATTTTCCGGATGAGCCTGAGTATACCAAAGCAGGTGGCTGAAATGTTAGCTGCTTGGTTCATTCGGGGCCTATCCCAGAACCTAGTCGCCAGGTGTGTGTTTTCATATTCCTTGGCTATGTTTATGGGAGATCTTGGGGCGTGCGGGGCACTCTCTGCGTAGTCTTCCAATTCGTTCTATTTTCAGGATCAGCCGGTTATTCCGGTACGGCACTAACCCTGTTGAGGTGTGTGCAGTTACACTAGCAATCAGTCTCATGGCTGGTGCAACGTCTCTGTCTGGCTCATCGTGTCTCTATCAATTGAGGCCGTTTATTGGCTTCCGGATGGTATGTTAATCTCCTCTTCGTCCAGCTCAAGCTTAAGTAGACGGGTGCACAGCGGGTACAGAAGTCCCTTGAGGTAGCCTGCCCTGCCAGGAAATAGGCAGAATGCCTTCACTAGTATTCAATACAGGCACCATGAGCGGGTTCTGGAACATATTGGTTACTGGAGCATCGGCCACCGTGGGTAGGGTGGGAGATGATATCACCCCTTTTGGGGGATGTTTTGGCTATGGGCTGCCGTGGGCAGGGCACACGTCAGGTATAACAGAGTTATTTCTGTGTACGGAGGGTGGCATGTGCCAGGCAATATTAGGTACCAGCCAGTAGAGGAAGTAAGGGCAGTGGCTCCAAAGTAATCTGCAATACACAGGCCCTTGAATTCGATTCTTTTCCTGACTGGGAGCTAATGAAGATTTTTTAAATGTTTTGACAGGGAGTTGACAGGGGATCTGGAGGAGGGTTTGCGCAGAACAGTTCTGGGTGATCTGGAGCTTACTTAGGGTGGGTTGGGGGGCCCCTAGGTAAAGGGCATTCCCAAAGTCCATACGAGACAGGATGAGACCATGGATCATAATCTGCCTCTCCTTGAAGGGTAGTAGAGGGAGGATTTTCCGGATGAGCCTGAGTATACCAAAGCAGGTGGCTGAAATGTTAGCTGCTTGGTAGTTGAAGTTCAGAGACTTATCCAGCCAGACACCCAGGCTCTTGATTGTGTCCTTGGGTGTGGGGGCAGGTCCAAGACAGGATGGCCACATGGAGTCAATAGAGGGATGTGGGGAGTTACCAAGGACTATCAGCTCGGTCTTGTCTCCGTTCAGTTTGAGACAAGACAATGTCATCCATGAGGTCACCACTTTTAAGCAATCCCTCAGGTTGCTGGGCCTGGCGTGAGATTGGTTCAGAGCCACCACTAGCTGAGTGTCATCCGTGTAGGAGATGATTTTTAACCCGAAGGGGTGGACAATCTCAGCTAGGAGGCTCATGTAAACATTGAAGAGCGTAGGGCTCAGGGAAGAGCCCTGCGGGACACCGCAGCCAAGAGGTTTGCTGGGAGAAGTGATTTCAGCCTCGAAGACTTGAAAGGAGCAATCAGACAAGAAAGACTCAAACCATGTGATTGCTTTCGTTGAGATTCCTAGATTGATAAGTCTGTGCTGTAAGATGTTGTCATTTACAGTGTCGAAGGCAGCACTTAGGTCAAGGAGGATAATGGCAGCAGTGCCTCCTTGGTCCATGATCTTCCTTGCCTCCTCTGTCCCGGCAACGAGGGCGTTCTCAGTCCCCTGCATGGGTCGGAACCCTGTCTGGGAGGGGTCGAGCAGATGGTTGATCTCGAGGAACTCTGTCAGAATCTTATTGACGTATTTCTCAGCGATTTTGCTAAGCTCGGGCAGTAGGGAAATAAGTCGATAGTTCCCTGGGTTGTTTGGATCTAAGTTTGATTTTTTAAGAAGGGCTTTGACCATGGCCTGTTTCCAAAGGGGTGGGACGATACCCGTGGCTAGAGAGGCATTGACCAGATAAAGGATGGTGGGGAGAATGTGCGAGGAAACTGACCGCAGGGTACACGAGGGTGCTGGACCATTAGGGGAACCGGATTTCATCTGAAATATGATGGTTTCTAGTGTAGTGGAGTCAAGAGAGGGGAGGTTTTCAAGAGTTGCAGGGGGGTAGTTCCCAAGCTCAGTAGGTTTACTGTGTGTAGTGGGGATTTGAGTGTGGGAGAAGGAGGAGTAAATGGTTTGTATTTTATGGTGGAAAAACTCTGCCAGATATTTACAGCGGAATTGGGCATTGTGGGGGTTTTGAGTTTTTTTTGGGAGTTTGAGGAGGGTTTTTGCAATTTTATATATTTCCTTGGGCCTGGGGGCAGCTGCATTAATTCTATTTTCGAAAAAGGTCGCTTGCGTGATTCTAATTTCATTTTTATAGGTTTTTATCGCAGCTCTATGTGCGTTTTTTCTGGTAGATGAGTAGTCCAGACACCATTTCCTCTGCAGTTTTTTACATTGGCGCTTTCTTTCTCGTAGATCCTGGGAGTACCAGGGGGCTGTCCTGGTGCTGCGCTTAGATTCAGTACATTTTATAGGGAGTACCGAATCTAGTGAGTGTGTGATCCATCTATTATAGTTTCCATTGGCTAATATGGGGTCGGGGTTACAGTGTGGTCTGGAGATTTCGAGGGTCGCTGCCCATTCAGCCTGGGGGAGTTTTGACCAATTACGTTCCCTCCGCGTAACTATGGTGGAGGAGGGGTGGGTGGGTGGAGTGACCAAGGAGACAGGGATCAAGAAGTGGTCCGTCCATGGTAGGGGGAAGGGATTCCTACTAGGAGGTCTGCACAATTGCTAAAAATAGGATAAAGAAGATGACCCTTAGAGTGGGTAGGTTTCAGCACTAATTGTTGGAGTTGTTTGAGAGAGTGGGTTGGGACTGATGGCACACTTAATGTGAGTATTTGGGCCTGCTGGGGGGTCGGGTTGGAGGGTGGGAGGAGGCTGGGCGGCTAGCCAGGGACGCATGACACATCTCCCTTTCCTTCCTTTTCCCTCCCCCCCCCTCGGCAGCTGCCCGAGGAGACACTCGGTTAATCCAACTAGAGGAGTGGTGCGGGCAGACACACAATTGACAATAATGGGTGGGGGGTTAGTTGGGGTAGGTAGTAGTTGTTTTCTTTTACGAGCGGGGGGTATGGGTTTGCAGCAATAGGGGTTGGGCTGAACGACTGCTAGTAACACACTGCAAAGGGCACTGAGTGGTTGCAGGAATGACAGCGCTGAGTTGCCGGCCACATACTCATTGCATATTGTTACACCGTGCTATTCTTGAGCGCCGCCGGGCCTCCGGGATGTCGGCAAACAGGCTGTGTTCAAATCCGTGATTGTGACTGTATGTGCTGTTTCAATTCCGGCGCCCGGCCTTACTGTGCTGCGAGAAGTGCGCCCTGTAACTTGTTTGACAACGAAATAAAGGTTTTTGAAACTAAAAAAAAATAAAAAAAATAAAAATAAAAATTGTTGGAGTTGTAGTGCTGCAAGGTTGGTAGTCAGTTCTAGGGCAGTGTGATCCGTGGTGTCATCAAAATGGATATTCAAATCCCCTAGGAGCGTATAGTTTGGTGAGCTGCATGCTCGGTTGGCTATAGAGGAGGGCAGACAGTTAAAAAATTGTTCTACGGTCCCAGGTTGGCGATACATGAGTATTCCTGAGAGGGTGCTAGTGGGGGAGAAGTCTAGGGAGGCGCTAGTGGGGAAGAAGTCTAGGGAGAAGGAGAGGCTTTCGCAGTTGGGTATTGGGTTAGGGGAGCTGCGGCAGTCATAGCAGTCTTTGTAAATGATAGCTAAGCCACAACCTCTTCCTGTTGAGCGGTCTTCGCGTAAGATTTGGTAGTCGCCCGGTAAAGCTTGGATGATATCAGGATCTGACTCGGTATGGAGCCTAAGAATGGGCGTAATTTGCGAATTCGCGGTACGTGAAATCACGCGAAAGCGAATTCGCGGTCCGCAAAATCCGGGAATTTGCGGATATTTTTTATTTTTGCGTGTTCGCGGGTTTTTTTTCAGCGCGGCTACCGCAAAGTTACCCGTGCGGTCGTACATGGGCGCGGCCATCTTGTTCGCGTTGCGTATTTCAGTTTCCGGGCGCTAGTTGCACGCTCGCGTTGTGCATTTCCTAAGTGCGGGGCGCAATTGCTTGTTTGCGTCCGTTTTTGCGTGCTCGCGGGGGAAATATTGCGCGAACTTACCCACGTGGTCGCAATGGGCGCGGCCATCTTGTTTTTCATTCATTGCTATGGTTCTGGGCATGCTTTTTCAATCCTCCTTTAATCTTTGTAATCCTTTGTTTGTTTGAACTTTTTAAATCTTTTTTACTCATTATCTATCTCTTTATTTTTGCACATCTATATTTTGTGTTTTTTTCTACTTTTGGTTACTTTAAAACTACTTTTTTTAACGCCCTTTTCTTTTACTTACTTTCCCTATTCTTTCCTATTTGATTTCCCTTTAACTGTCCAGGACCATGGCAAAGGGAGCCGGGAAAAATCTGAAGAGGAAGGGTCCCGCACCCCGTAGCCGGCTCCCTTGCGGGCGCTTAAGGGGGGAAGCAGTAACTGCCCGGTAGATCTTCAGCGGGGTGTAGGAGGCCGCACTGGTTTTCTTTGTCCAGCGCCACCTCCCCAAGACCGTCGCGGCAGGCGGCAGGCCCGGTACCGGGTACGGGCTCTGGGAGCGTCGCCAGCTATGGGGGAAGGTGTGCCGGGCCATTATTGGGAGTCTGGGGTCTGGCGCACCTACAACCAGGCGACGCACCGGTGGTCCGACATCCTGGACCGGGAACAAGACCTGCTCGACTTGCTTGGCGTCGAGATCCCTGGGCTTGGTGAGTAGTAGTAGCTATTTAATCACTACTTTGTTTTCTCCTGCTCTGTGTTATGATATTGCAAATATTTGTTTTTTCCGAAGAGCAAGAATGCTACCTATTACATTGCAGGTAAATTATGTTTCAAAAGCTTCCGTGATTGCAGGTGCTCGCCTGCTCACTGGCGGTGCTACTATGCATACTTGTTTTCAATTTTGTGCTCATTTGACCTGGGTGATTATGTATGTGTGTACTTTACAGAAGTGCGTAATGCTAGACACTAGAGATTACATTGCAGGTAAATTATGTTTCAAAAGCTTCTGTGATTGCAGGTGTTCGCCTGCTCACTGGCGGTGCTACTATGCTTACTTGTTTTCAATTTTGTGCTTATTTGGCCTGAGTGATTATGTATGAGTGTACTTTACAGAACTGCGTAATGCTAGACACTAGAGACTCAAGTCCAGTCCTTCCTTTGTACTCCTGCCACTAAGAAGAGATAGTGGTGGTGGATTGATAGTTTGAGTATATTATGACTGATGGTTATTTAGTAGGAAACTTTTTATTGGTCTGCAATCATGATGGACTGTGTCTGTCACTTCGCGTGCAGCGGAGTGCTGCCTGCCAGTCCTAGTAGAACCTTTTTGTAGTTGGTTTAGTGAGTTACATAACAATCCAAGTAGACGGTCCGCGAATCCAGCAATACTAATATCCTAGTAGACCACATCAGATAGGTCAATACATTTAGTGCAATTGTTGTCTATTTCCCCGAAATAATTTGTTATTGTTTTTTTTAAATGTTTGATTTGGTTGACAACAATCATCCATGTTTGTGTCTTTCTTTCATGTTGTACATCAGCTTTCCCCGGGGCAAGAGGACAGAGGAGGAGGTAGCGGCGCCGGCTGAGCAGGAACAGGAAGGCCAGGATAGGTCCGCCGAGGGCTCCTCTGCTGGCCCCAGTAAGTTTTTCTGTTAATATTATTAATTATACTTCCCTATCTTTTACAGCACCTATTTATTCAAAACGTTCATCATAATTCTATTTTTTCCTAAATCGTCTTTGATCTTCTTGTAGACTATTTCTAAATTCTTATCCTGCCTCTACTATGACTCTCTGTGCTACTACTAGATTATTATTAGTCTGTCTGTGTAGCTAGCTAAGCTTGCACAGTTGGCAAAGTGCAGTCCTCTGGGTTGTCCATAATGTCTATTGAAGTCTTATAAATGTTTATGCTTTGACAATTCCCAACAATAAAATGTCAATGGCTACCAAGAATAAGATACTAGTTTACTTTTTGATTGGGTAGAAGGACATACTACTACTGTTGCAGGGACTATTCTGCACATACAGAACTATGGACAAGAAATAGGGCATTGGTGATAATAGGCGCAGTTAGACTTTCCACATACCTCAGTCATAACAGAAGTTGAACTCCTAATCTCCTTACTGACTAGCTAGTGTGTCAGAGTCATTATTTAGCTCCAGAATGCAGCGATGATCCCCAATGATTATACAACACAGAACATAAGACTACGAAGTCGGAGTCCCGACCTCTCAGAGTCACGGACTCATGCTTGCAAATTGCAAACCCTTTCGCTCACTCACTCATGACCAAAAACCACAGAGTCTGTGTAAGTTTTAAAGCTTTATTAAAAGTAAAACAACTAGCTCTGTGTGTACTCTGTAAAAAAATAAATTGTGCATTATATAAAAACATTTATTAAAATCAACTTCATAATATAAGATAAACGATGAACGACTGAAAAGTGGCTGATTTCACACATAAATTGTGGGAGAGCCCTCACCTGGTTGGAACTTAAAGTCTTGGTGGGGATGAATCGTTGACAACTCTGACTAACATTCATATGATCTTGCTCTTGTTCATAGAAGGGAAGCTTCTGTCTGTTATGAGAAAAATGGTGCGTGTTAAAAAGCAAGCATTCATCAGTTGTGCCAAAAAGTGTAGCATCACATGTTATGGATAAGCATAAATAAAAAACACCCTTCCCTGAAGAAAGGGAAACTAGAGAGTCACAAATTATTAAATTTGTTTATGTAGTACTAGTAACATTTTTTCATTCCTAGACAAAATAGGGAGTGGTGTATATGGCATCTAAAATATTAAATGTATTTTCTAGGCGTAACACCATCGGCACAGCCAACCACCAGTGCCAGGGCCAGCACGGAGGTGGTCACTCCAGGGGCGGATGCGGTGCCACAGCCAGCAGGAACTGCTGTGGGGGATGCCACGGTAGTGGCGGGCAGTGGTAAGCTATTATATTCCTTACTTAATGAGATTGCAGAGTGGGCTCTCTGCAGGGGTGTATATGTTGTACAGTACAAGTACACTTTACTGGTAGGAAGACTTACAAATTTAGAACTAAGTTTTTGTCAACCAGGTAGAAGACAATCACCCTTGACTTCTCATTAGCAATAACATTAGCTGCGGGAGTTGACGAGAAACCAATGGCCTCCTCTAAATTTGACTTCAACTCAGCTGTGAAAGTTTTATCGAGAAGCCAAGTCAGATCAGAGATGAACTTGATGGATGAGATGAACGAAAAGGGAAAGAAGGGTGTAAGGAAGGACAAGTGAGATAAAATAGATGACTGACAAAGAATGATACGTGTTTTTGAATGCTGCCCGAGGTGGCTGGGAATCTGATGCATGGCCGGTTGAAGGCTGAAGCAAGGATGGGTGGAAGGAGAATAAAAAGAGGACTGCCTGGGTGGGTGAAACAGAAACTGTATGTGTGCGCAATATATCCTTTGGTTCAAATTCAAATGCAAGTCAAGCACGGATGCATGGCTGGAGGTTTACAAAATAAAATAAAAAGGTTGTTTTTTGGTGAGAAAAAGTATGGTTTGTCCAGTTGAGAGTCAGACATTAAGAAGAATGATTGACATTTACTTTGAATGGATGGATGCCTGGATGGTATCTTCCTCATAGATAGCATAGGTGTATGTAGACAGCGTAGACGGTCACTGGATGAAGAGTGTTACATTGAAGAGCATGTAACACCGCACGTCCGTGCCAGAGTAGCGAAGCCGACGAAAGAAGTTGTAATTTTTCAGAATACTACCATGACTAGTAACAGTAGTTTGCAAGCACAGCATATATCTGGCGATTACAGGGACCACTCACTACCTCTATTAATAATTTTTTTACAACTCTGTCATTCATGTGTGGCCTATCGGTGTTCCACAATCAAAAACAAAACACCTAAAGTCATCCCATATGTAAGCAAATATCCTGTGAAGGGATAGATGATCATCTTATTTATCCTTTTGTAGTAGTCAGGGGCAGGGAAGGGTGAAAGTTAAATTAATTAAGCAGTAGCCCTTGTAACAGAGTATGACCAGTGCCACCCGTAATAGAAAAGTAAGAGCTTCACCACCTGCATGTACTGGACTGGTAACAGTAACGCAAGTCTGTGTCATCATGGCTTGCGTCTGTTTTTCTCGGGTGCAAGTTGACTGCGCTGGCATTATGCCGGCTTCCACAAGTTTACGTACCAATTTCGCTAAACAAGAGAGAAGAAGAAGACTGATGTACTGTCTGAGTCTAATGTGGTGAGTCCATATAGTGCTAGTAGAATTCCTTAAAATCCCACTAATGTTAGAGCAGAGGCCGACAAAGTGGGAGGTTAGATAGATACATGCCACAAATGTTATGTACTGTGCTTGCAAGTTGCTAGTGCTACTGTGACACAACTTTCTGCTGAATTATTTGGTGTTAATCTTAAATAGCATTGGTTACAGTATGTTTTTCTTTCTTCATATAGATACTCCTTCTAAACTAACACGGAAGGAGTTGGCTAGACGGGTCCGGCAACGGAAGCTGGAGGCAAATGTCGCAGAATATCGGCGGCTGGTGGCCCAGGAGGAGAAGGATGACTCTCAGTCAACAACATCCATGACAGCTGCATCCTCCTCCGCTGCCCCTGGGTCATACAGTCAGCGCAAACCTCCAGCGGTATGGAGCCACCCGCCACCGCCGAGCAGCAAAAACAACAGCTGCCCCCCACAGTACCAGCAAGTGCAAGGCTCGTGTGCACGATTGACCCTGCAGGAGGTGGCGAGGCTGAAAGCCCTGCTCAAGGACCTCCGGAGAGAGCAGCGTGACCACCTGGCCAAAGGGCACCACCGGCGGAAGTAGAGAGACTGTCCCTTGCCCCTTTTTTAAAGACTTTTGGGGGGGGTGAGAATTGGGCATTGGGGTTTTTGGACTGGAGATATTGATTTCATGGACATTGGTCGGGGTTAGGGAGGGGGTGGGTCGGGTCTTCTTGTGGGATAGTTTATTTTTGTTAGGGCTCAAATTATTATTTATTTAAACTTAAACATAGCATCCGCGTTTTTTTACTGTTTTGTGGGGGAGGCAGGGGGGGTTAACTGTTGCGTTTGTTTTCCTGAAATTTAACTGGCTGGTTGATTCAAATTGTCTAATCGCCCAAATTTGTACAAAAGTGCCACTGACAGACTTAGTGAATTCAATTGTCCTACTACTTTACTAGTACTACCGTCAGTCTCTCCTCCCTTCCTACTCCATTATTCTTCCTCCCCCAAAAATGCTTATCTTACCTGTGATTCATGTTTGAGAATAGGGCTAGGCACAGGGCTGGCTGCATGGCAAATGGCGATTAAGGTTGGCTATGGAATCCTGGACGGATGAAATGTCATCGTTGTGGTGGTAGTAGTAGTGGTACACACTGGCAGTAGCAGCATATGAAAAAAAAGGAAATCAAACATTGAGTGGCCTGAGCGGAGCATTAGAACAGTACGATTGATAGTACAGTAGACAAGAACAGTGCCATAAATTGTAGCCTAAGCAATGCTAAAGTATTCAAAATATAAGTACTAGTTGCGTGGAGTATGGCTACTACAAGAAATAGTAGTGAAGGTCACAGCAGCGTAAACATTTGTCATGTGTAGGAGGAGGATGTTGTTGATGATCAATCCACTTGATGGCACACAGAAATTCTGATTTGATTTGCAAATACTCATGGGTGTGTGTCAAGCAGAATAAGAATAAGAATATATCCTCGGATTCCTTCACCAGCCTTGAAATTGATTTTCTGTTGCTTTGACCTTATCCTCCCCAGCAAGTGTGTGGAATTATTTTTGTCATTTAGTCACACCTCAATGAAAACCATAGAGCCCGGGGGAAGAGGGTTAGGGTTTGAAAATTGGATGGGAATGGGGGGTTTTGGGAAAGTTTTGTGGAGAGAGGAAAAAAAACCACAGCATGGACAAACAACAAATGAAGAAAAACAAATCTTTGGATACGAAGATATCCATAAATCTTTTAAGGGACATAAAGGAAGTGCACTGCATGCATGAAGTTGTTTGCTAAATGGATTGTTAGGTTACTGAAAATTAGTACTTACTACAACTTTCTAACTATGAAGAAACAATTTGACAGTACAGGGCTGCAGTAAATTACGCAATTTCACTTGCCTATCTGCCCTCAGAGAGAATAAACACTTAGTACATTAAATTGGTTTTAAAAATAGCAAAGAAACTTATCAAATAGCTGTAGGGATGAATTTGAGGCAGAGACCAAACGCACAGAGTCACCACACTCATAGAAGTTCACAACAATAACATTATTTAAAAGATAAGAAGTGAAGAGGATACTGTAACTGTATGTTGTAGTTGTCCTGTTCAATTTGGGAAGTTGCATGCATCCAGCCATTCCTTTTATTCGCGGTACTCCTCCATTCCATCTGACGCTCCGTCGATCAATCTTGGTGACCAGAGACAATGTCCACTACCTGCCTGGCGGATGCGGAATTGCAGATTGCTAATGGTAAGCCTGAGTTAATGTTTTTCCCATCGCACGTGGTAAAAGCCGGCCTGTAATTGTTGATGGAAAAACAGGAAGGGATATTAAAACACCACGGAGAAAAAGTATAAGGTACGGTGTGTAGTGCAAAAATAACACTTTCACTTTCAGAGGCGACAGTATTACATACAAGCATCATTTCTAAAGTGCGTACTCTGAGTCTCCTTTTCAAGGATAGTAATCAGCACACAGCAGGCCAGAGCCATGCAGACGGTCAAGGCAGGCACCACTGAGTGAACCAACCTGATGTAGCATACCTCTTTGACACAGACAGACAAAGCATATCTAATTTTATGCAGAAAGCCACATAGCCGCAATTTAATTTACATGAACTGCTGTCTGCACTCTGGCATAACAACACTACACTGGCTCGACCACTCCATACCACGACTATACAGACATGTAGTTCTGCTGTGGTTGTTGTTGACTTGTTTACCTGTTTGCCACTCACGAAATGGCCATAGTTCTTCCGTAAACCGACGATGATGATCCATCCATCCCAGTGAGTGACTGTAAAGAATAAAGATATTATGTAACTTTGATCATCAAGACTCTGTTATGTGGGAATCTAGGACCCTAGTGTAATTTTCCCGATACATGCCCATATATAGGTATAATTCACCCAATCCTTATATAGCCATAGGAATCATTGCCTTATTTAGTCTTAGCCTGTACAGCCCAAATACGGCATGGCTACTTCCACTAAACTCCGAGAATCCACAACGATTTCTTGGAAAAACCAGCCTTCAGCAGTCAGGGACTTCCCCCTGCTTGAATACTAAATTATCTAAGAACTCCTGAAGTTTTCAAGGAACTGAGGCACTAGTGACGATATTATGTCCAATCTTACGTCCAACTCGGCACCTTCAAAGTATAAATATGCCTACATTTGCCCAGTCAAACACACGGTGGTTTAGGAGCAGATCAACAAACTACTTACCCGATGCCCTTCTGCTGCAAGTGCCAAAGGAAGCCGATCCTCCAACTGATGCACTGAGAAGACGCTGTCTTTTCTCTTGCCAAGAAATCCAGCTCCGGTGTTTCCAGGCTACCCTTGCGAGTTGCTGGGAGATCGAGTCCTGAGAGAGAGATACAAGACCTCTATCATTCTAAAACCAAGGTACGGAGCTGATTGGACCCGTAGAGAATTCTTGGAACAGATTCTTGGTAGAAAATTACTAGACTTAAGCTACACCACACTTACTCCTCCCTCGTACTAGACTTAGGTTAGGTACACCGGGGTAGGCGTATTTTAGAAGCACCAGTTGAGTACTTTTAGCCACTATTTTATCACTGTATGTATTTTATGAATTTTATGTATTCTATGTTTATGGCTTAGAAACCATATCATGCTCTTACAGTACTATTTTATAATACTATTCGTATTATATGCATTGTACTTCTTAACTAGCATTTCAATTGTAGCAGTGCATTTCTTATGCTTAAGAAATAAGACTGTTCAATAAATACTTTTATTGAAAACGCCCGTCTCTCTATTTCTAAGCAACTCTGGTGAAACGATGCATGTACATCTGACTGAGTGAAATAGCCGTCTATTGTTTTTCCGCAACTCTAGAGATACATTTCATTCTGGGGAAACAATGTTGTCATGTTATATGAATGTCAGAGACTAATCCCTTCATGCACAACAAACAAACAGCAATTGCTTTCATCAGAGCCAGACAGCCAGTGTTGTCCACTGCATGCCATCTCATTATTCATAACCTGTTCCACTTTTTATCTGCATCTTCTTGTTCTTAAAGTGAAGGCCCACAGGGCAGCCTCTCGTGTCAATTTCAGAAGTAACAGTCAGCAATCAGCATATAGTCAGTAATTCCAGTCCCACTTCTTTTGAGGGGACTCGTCTACGAAGCGACAGTTTCTTGATTCTGCGTAATCCAGCCATCTGCCTTGAGGGAAATGGATAGGGTGAGTCTGGAGGAGGAGGGTAGAGGAGCATGACTGAGTTGTGAACTTGTGAACTTCAGGAATGCAGACAGCGGCACCTTCAATAAGGAAATAAGACGAAGACAGTGCTGCTGATGGATTTGTTGTGATTAGAGTTTTATTGTGGTAAAAGTTGCAAAACAAAGAAAGACACACAGGAATAAAAGTGAATAAGGACGAAATAAAAGGAAGTCTGTATTTCAGACCTAAGTGTCAGGGAAGTAGAGGTCGTCCTCAAACTCTGTGAATTGAAACGGGAGGAGTAGGTCAGCTAACCGAGAAAAACTTCCGTCACCTAAGTCGGTGTCCTCTTCTTCCTGCGTGGATTCACGTATTGTGTAATCTGGTGGTATGAAGTGCTGATTCATCTTGATCATTGTTAACCTCTACATTTTTGGGCGAGAGGCGGGTCCTTTTTGAAGTTACAATGGCACCAGCAGCACTGAAAACACGTTTAGAAGACAGGCTTGCGAGTGGGCAAGACAAATAATTTAGAGCCAGCTTGGTGATCAGTGGCCATTGACCCCTTTTCCCATACCAATGGGTTGTGATCAATGAAGACTTCTGTTGGGTCATCCAGATAGGCCTGCACCATCCACTCAAGGTCATCCAGGGGAGCTCCACTTTGCGTACCATCTGTGGCCTTTGCATCAACACTGGAACGAACAAAGCCAGTGCCTTTTTGTACCGTGGATCCAGAATAGTGGCACAAATGTAATGTTGTTCACAATGTATTCCTTTAAGCCTTGCATTGTCAAGTAGGCGGGTTAATAAGCTCTCCGCCAACTGATATGCGTCTTGCTTGTCAGTATCATCTTTGAACGTTGAAGACACCGCCTTCAGTTGGTGGTCTATTATGCGCAACAATGGGATAGCTTTGCCCAAAGTACAGTCCTCCCTGCTGACTTCACGCGTGAAGACCTCAAAAGGACGAAGCATGTCTGTCAGGGTTTTAACTAGGTCCCATTCCTCCACCTCTAGCCTCATGTCTTTCATAGAAGAACCTCGTGCGTTAAAAACATACTCAATGATTACCAAGCACTGCTCAAACTGACGCTCAAGCATGTAGAAGGTTGAGTTCCAACGTGTTACCACCTCCTGGATGAGTCCTCTGACTGGCACTCTACGGACACGTTGAATGATCCTCAGCTGCTTCCGGGCCTTAAAAGAATGGCTGAAATGTGTGCAGATTCTTCGGCAGGTGGTCAGTAACTTGCTGACTTTGTTTTATTTTTTCAAGAAATCTTGAACAACAATGTTAATACTGTGCGCCAAACACGGCACTCTGAAATAGCCACCATCATTCATGGCCCTAACTATATTACTGCCATTATCCGTGGAAACATAACCAATCATGCGCTTTCTTGGATGCAGCCATTTAAAGACCTTACTGTTGAACTCCTCCAAAATGTTTACTGCAGTATGAGATTTCTCCATGGCAAACATGGCTACTGTTGCATGTTTCCGACTAGCTTGAAAAATTGTGGCACTGTCAACACCTCCAGATATCTTGTCTCTAACCCCCGCAAAAGAGACCCAGTGTGCAGTGATGCACATGTAATCAACGGTTTGGCAACTGGTCCACATGTCTGTTGTCAGGTGGATAGTGTGAACAGCACTCTTCTGCAAAGCTGCCCCAATCACCTCCAGAACATCTTGATGTAGTGCTGGAACCGCAACTCTGGCAAAATAGGACCGGCTAGGAACCTTCCATTTAGGGCAGATTGTTGCCACAAATTCTAGAAAACCCACCCCTTCCACGAAAGAAAAAGGGAGAAGGTCCAGCGCTAACATTTTAGCCAGCATAGCATTATAAAGACGTGCCGTTGGGTGGTTGCATTCAAATGGCGCCTCCGACCAAAACATGCTTTTAATGGTGGTCTGGACCGTTTTCATATGTGATGAGGAGGATCCAGACCTCTTCAACCCAGTTAGGCTCATCGATGTACTTTTTCGCATTGGTGTCTCTACCAGACTACTGTGGCTCCTTGATGTTGCTGGGGTAGAGGAGGGTGTGGGCGCTACCACTGCAGTGCTGCTGCCAGGGGTACTGTGTGTACCAGAAAAAAATGTCTCTTGGTTGTTCACAGCCCCCTGCACGATCAGCTCCTCCTCGTCATCAGATGCAATATTAATGTCTACATTTGGATTTGTACTTTTGGCTTTCCAGATGTTACTTAGGTGCGCCTCCCAATGAATAATGTGGTGGTTTTTCAGATGACCTCTCTGGCCTCCAGTACCATAGTTGGTACCAAGCTTACCCCGACTAACTACTTGTTTACAAATCGAACAAATGACTAGGTTTTCCGCCTTTTTGATAATACTCAAGAAGTCCCAAACTGGGGACTGGAGATTTCTGGTGGTGGTGGAGGTGCTACTTTCAATGCCAGATGTAGTGGAGGATGGGCGTGGCTGAATTTGACTCTGTTGTGCACTTACAGCACCACTACTTGAGGTAATGGAGGTCGAGCTGGATGGAGGTCCCTGCCGGCCCTTCTGACGAGAAAATATGGAAGCTGTAGGTTGTGTTGGTGTAGTAGGTACCTGTGTTGGTGGTGGTACCAGTGCCACGCCGCCCACATCCTGCACTGCAGCATTTCGGGATAGGGTAAAAATGTCTGTCTGCTGCATGCCCGCTGGGGCTGGAGTGACGACTGTGATGACTGGGTCGTCATCGTCAGACTGTTCATCAGCAGCAGAATACACCACTTCTACTTCTTGTTCGTCATCATCACCCATAAGTGAAAGTCTTGCGGGAACCTTCCTTTTAGCTACCTTTGTCGGCTCATGGCGTGCCTCCCTCTCAGACTGCATTGGTGGGTTCCAATCAAGATCTAGATCATCAGAAGGAAGGGGGCTTGAAGAAGAACTTGTACTAGCCCTCCTTGACCTTTTTCTTGCTGGGGATCTGGAAGACAATGGATCATCAGAAGGAGTGGTTTGCTCAGGTGATACCTCCGCTTGAATCTCGATTTCCTGATGTGCTCCTACTTCTGGAGGAACAAGCGTTTTGGGCAGTTGTGCGACTCCATGCGCCTCTACTTGCGCCTCTACTTGCGCCACTCCATGCGCCACTCCTTGCGCCACTCCTTGCGCCACTCGTTGTGCCACTCCTTGCGCCACTCCTTGTGCCACTCCTTGTGCCTCTCCTAGTGCCACTCCTTGCGACTCCCCTTGCGCCTCCCCTTGCGCCACTCCTTGCGCCTCTCCTTGTTACACCTGTGGTTGTCATTGCGGCTGTGGATGAACACTCGTCAGATGAGTTACCCCCTGCGTTGATTGGATGCTACTTTGCGATGAGTCAACGCCAACATCACTGGTCGATGGTGAAAAAGCAATTAGAGAGGCTGCCTCTGCGGCACTCATGGACTTGGGCCTAACTTGGCTTGGTGGCACTGAGACCAATGAAGCGGAGGTGCTGCTCCCCGCTTGGTCCCGGCGGACACCGCTGCTGCAGGCGTAGTTTTTTTCCCAAAAAAGTGTCTCTCCGCACACCAGTCTCCTTGGTAAGTGGCACCACTTGCTTCTGCTGCTCCTTCTTACTGGCAGTGGCACTGGCAACTTTCTTGGTAGAGGAGCTACGGCCACCTTTCTTTGGGCCCATCTTCTTCAGGTGTCAGAACAGCCGTACGCAGTTGCACGAGTTGCAGAGTTGTCTGTGGCCACCACACGTGACGTTGTGCACATACCGCAACAGGACTTCTTCCTGGCACTACAACAAGTGATGATGATGAGGATGATTTTGTCAGTCTTTGTGCACCTAAAGGAAAGGAAGCCAGAGGAACATCAGTTAAATAAATGTTGCATATGTCGTCCTTCAATTAATATTTGCAACTAGGCATTTATTATTATTAACACAACACACCCAAAAACGGAAAGACCCAAAATAAAAATTGCAATTCTAATCCAAAATGGATGTTTAAATTAATAGAAGAGAGAGAGACCACACAGAGAGAGTTGTTTCATTCACCACTGAGTACCCCTGGGCATAATGGATGAAAGCAAGGCAGACTGGTTGCAGGCCTATGGCACAAAGCACACTGCCTGGTTTCAAAATGGGCCCAAGACCCCCACCCACATGGCCAGGCCCTGGACCAGGCCTCATAAATGGCCCCCACCCACATGGCCAGGCCCTGGACCAGGCCCCAACAACACCCAAAAAATCGAAATACACACAAAAATCACCCCAATCCAATGGTATCCATGCCCTAAATGATGTTTAAAATCAAGAGAACATACAGAAAGACTTGGCCCATCCACCACTGACTACCCCTGGGCATAATGGATGAAAGCAAGGCAGACTGGTTGCAGGCATATGGCACAAAGCACACTGCCTGGCTTCAAAATGGCCCCTAGAACCCCACCCACATGGCCAGGCTCTGGACCAGGCCCCAACAACAACCAAAAAATCGAAATACAAAAAAAAATCACCACAATCCAATGGCATCCATGCCCTAAATGATGTTTAAAAATCAAGAGAACACACAGAAACACTTGGCCCCTGCGCCACTGACTACCCCTGGGCATAATGGATGAAAGCAAGGCAGACTGGTTGCAGGCCTATGGCACAAAGCACACTGCCTGGCTTTAAAATGGCCCCTAGACCCCCACCCACATGGCCAGGCCTCAAAATGGCCCCCACCCACATGGCCAGGCCCTGGACCAGGTCCCAACAACACCCAAAAAATCGAAATACACACAAATAATCACCCCAATCCAATGGCATCCATACCCTAGATGATGTTTAAATTCAAGAGACCCCACAGAAAGACCACTGACTACCCCTGGGGATGTATGACGTTACAACGCATGCTTTTACCACGCATTACACTTGGGGGTCCAGTCCCCGTGGACACTAAGGAAGGTGTTGGATAGTAAATTAAAACTATTCCCTATCCTAGAGCGCCCCCCGTGTAATGCGTTGTAAAGGTTTTCGTTGTAATACTTGCGTTGTAACAGCACTGCGTGGTAAAAGTTTCGTTCTAAAGGATGTTTCCCACCGCTGGGCCTACTGGCTAGTGTGGCTTTAACACGCACCCCAAAATTACAAAAAACATCCACATAGATATAATAACAGTGAGCTATTCAATTCCATGCCATCCATGCCGTAAATGATATTTAAGTTCAACAAAACTCACAGAAACAGTTGTATCATGCACCCAAGACTAACTCTGGCCCTACTAGATACTTTGGTTACCCACAATATATTTTAATTATTTTTTAAAAAGTTGTGAAAAAGTTTATAAATTGTAGTTGCAGCAATTGCAATGCCCCACACAAACAACACCAACTTACTTGTAAAATCTCAACTCCAAAAGTGATCCAAACAAAAAGTCCTCAAATACAAATATCCAGCAGCAGCCACAAAGAGTAATCCTTCCAGCTCCAGATCCAAATGAAAAGTGACAAGGACATGGACAAAGCTCTGGGAGGAGTTTGCTGGACAGGAACAGGAAGTTGGAGACTCTGGGGCACTAATTTCCTCCCAAACCCCCAAAAATGCACTCCTTGCACAAAAAAGTGCAGCCAAATGTCAATCTGAGGAGTTATTCTGATCCAAATCATCAATTTCAGAAGGTTTATGCTGCCAGTGATAGATTTCTTGTGCAGAATTGCAATTTTTGCTATTTCGGGAAAGCGAGAAGTACAAATCTCCAGCCGGAAGTCAGATGCTTGGCGCATCTACGTGTTCGCAATTGTTTACTCTCGCGACGCGTGATCGCGGGCCCTTATGACGTATTCGCGTTCTGAGCATCTCGCAATGCAGGATGGCGGGACGCTATGACGTACTCGCGGTCGAAAAGTATCGCGCGAACACGCAATGACGTACTCGCGGTCGAAATGTCTCACGCGATCACGCAGCAAGATCGAAAATGGCGCCGCGCACGCAAACCGGGAGGAAAACAATTCGGCAAACTCAGAATCACGGTAAGTCAAAGCCGCGCGCGCGAGATTGTATTTTTGAAGCGCGACCAAGCAAAAACAATCCGCCAACTCGCGAATTGCAAATTCTTTGACAATTCCGCGCGATTCGCGGACTGCGAAATTGACAAAAATTTGCAAATTCCACGAGCGGAACGGATTTGCAACCCATACTAATGGAGCCAGGTTTCTGTCAGAAACAGAGCATCAGGGTTTAGTTCATCTAGAAGCAGGGAAATCTCTGTAGTGTGTTTGGAAAGTGATCGGCAGTTCAAGAGAAACATGTTTCGCTGTGTGTTTTTGATTGGGGGGTCGGGGTGATGCTGAAATCCGCAGTGTGGACAGATTGAGCCTTGTTCAGCTGGGTTCCATGATGAGAGGCAAGGGACTAGAGTCTTTCCTCTGAGTTTGAGTAGAGAGTTAGGGCTGTAGCTCCTGACATGGGTGGGAGAAAGACCAGGGGTCGTGGCTCCTGGCCCCGGCGGCCACGGACGGGCGCAGCAGGGCGAAGACGGGCGCAGACAGGCTTGCCTTTGGCACGCCGCCGGCGCGTCCGCTGCGCATAGCGTGTGACATGCAGCTTTTATACAGTGGAGTTGGTCGTCCAATGAGGCTGCGCCCTCCTCCCCTCTAGCCCTGAAGTAGTAGATGTGCCGCGCCTCCCTTCACAACAATCGGGAATAATTCTCATGGTGGACCGGGGAGAATGCGGAAGTACCAGGTGTCAGAGAGTGCAAGAGAGCGAGTAGGTCTTACTTATGGTATTTTAAACTGTGATTTCTTCAGTGTTCAAAGGTTTTTTTTAAAGTTACAGCGGTTAAAAGCACAATACAATAAGGACCGTTCCGTGGTGAAGTGCAAGCGTTCTGTTACAGCGCGCGTCCGCTGCACGTAGCGTTGACATGCAGCTTTTATACCGTAAAGTTGGTCGTCCAATGAGGCTGCGCCCTCCTCCCCTCTAACCTTGCTGGTCCCGACATTGCTCCTTCTTCAACTCCTGCCTTGGTAGCATTCGCCAAGGCATGTTGGGGCTCCCAAAGCGAACAAAAGAGATGATGGATGGAGCACTGAAACTTTTCAGACACTCACCCCCAGTCAAAGATCTGGGTTGAATCCATCATCATTCTTTAGATCACTTCGCCACCTCAGTTCAGACCCAGCCATATGCAAATCAGTCTTGACCCTGTGCCTCATGGGAACAGTCCAGCTCGAACTGCCAAGCCAGGTCTTCCCTGAACCGGAAACAAGCATCCTGGGACCGGTTTCTGGGTAACACCCTTCATCAGCCAGGCAAGCTTGAATCCAGTGGCAAAGTGAGCAAGGGACCTACGTCTGGGCATACCCTGCCAACTTAGGGCGAACAAAGCAAACAAAGGAGATGATGGACGGAGCGCTGAATCTTTTCAGACACTCACCTACAGTCACAGATCTGGGTTGAATCCATCATCATTCTTTAACTCACTTTGCCACCTGCATGGTGAGCAAAAAAATGATGGATTTAGGCCCAGATCCCTGTACTGGGGTGAATGTATGACATTGTTCTGCATTCTGTCCATCAATTGTTGTTTTTGCATTTGTCACCCCCCGAGTGGGACGGGTATGCCCAGACGAGGGTCCCGTGTTCTCCATGCTACTGGAGTCAAGCTATCCTGGCTGAAGACGGGTGAAACCCTGAAACTGGTCCTAGGATGCTTGTTTCCAGTCCAGGGAGGCTTTAACCTAGCATGTCGGAATCCACTATATCTCCGTGGAAACAGGTGTGGTTAACAAGCTCAATGCATTTCGGGCAGTTGTGCCCTTCGCCAGGAGTCTAGAACATAATTCAAAGAAACTCATCAGTTACCATATGTAATCCTCAGTCACGCATATATTTTCAGCATTTCGAAATGACCAGGTTATTTTGGCCCTGTACTCCACCCTGGTGCTGTTTGAGCCCAACAGTGCTTCTGCCGGCAGATATATATTACCAGCTCTCTCAGTCCCCACTGTCCGGTGCTGGCCAGACCTTTTCCTGTGCCAAAGGCCTTGCCAATCATCCTGCCACCACCACCGTCTTTGGCATCACAAGCACCTACTTCGGATCCATTGCAGAAAGGGACACATTTCCCAAAGACAATGGCCCACCTCGTTAGTTCCAGGTGTAGGTACAACAGTTGCTGCAGGAAGAATCCCTTACAGATCCCTTTCTTGTACAAGTATTATGCCAGGTTTTAGGGACTTTTTGGCTCTGATTCAGACCCTAATCAGAAGATCAACATTGTTTATCATGCTGAGGATGATGATAGCAGCGAGGCAGGCAATCTTCTTCCCCTTAAGGGCACGGATAGTGATGCCTGTTTAGCCCTGCAGAATGCCAATGGTTCTCTGAGGTGGATCTGGCCTTTCCTTCGACATTCATTCATAGCTGTCCTATATCAATCAATCAATCAGGGGTTTGTTAAAGCGCGACTACTCACCTGTAAGTGTCTCAAGGTGCTAGGGGTGGGGGGGGGTGCAGGTTCCATTCCATCAAGGAGGGGGTCTGTCGAAGAGCCAGGTTTTGAGGTTTCTTGCGAAGATGGGGAGCGATGTTGTCTGTCTGAGGTGGAGCGGAAGGGCGTTCCATGCTTTGGCCGCGAGGAAGGAGAAGGAGCGGCCTCCCGATCTGGTCTTTCTGGTGCGGGGGACCACGGCGTAGGAGAGCTGGGCTGATCGTAGGGTCCTTTGGGGTGCGTGGAATTTGAGTCGGCTGTTCAGGTATGCTGGTCCGGGGCCTTGGAGGGCCTTGTGTGCGTGGGTGAGCATCTTAAAGGTGATTCTCGCCTCGACGGGGAGCCAGTGGAGGGTGCGCAGGTGCTGGGAGATGTGGCAGTGTTTTGGCAGGTTGAGGACCAGTCTTGCGGCGGCGTTCTGGATGTTCTGTAGCTTGCGGATTAGGTTTTTGTTTATTCTAGCGTAGAGTGCGTTGCCGTAGTCGAGTCTACTGGTGACCAGGGCGTGAGTGACTGTCTCTCGGTGTTCGAGGGGGATCCATTTGAAGGTCTCACGGCGGAGGGTGTGGAAGCAGGAAGATGAGACAGAGTTGATCTGGCAGTCCATTTTGAGCTCGGAGTCCAGGATGATTCCCAGGTTGCGTGTGTGGTCTGTGGGGTTTCCGAGGGCGGTGGGCCACCAGGTGTCGCTCCAGGCGTCGGGGTTTTGGCCCATGATGAGTACTTCTGTTTTGTTGGTGTTTAGTTGTAGGCAGCTGTTTTTCATCCATTTGGCGACGGCTTCCATGCCTTCTCGAAAGTTGCGTCTGGCGGTGTTGGGCTCGTTGGATAGGGAGAGGATGAGCTGGGTGTCGTCTGCGTATGGCACGATGTTGAGTCCGTAGGGTCTGACGATGGGGGCAAGGGGAGCCATGTAGACGTTGAAGAGCGTCGGGCTGAGGGAGGAGCCCTGGGGGACTCTGCAGGTGGTAGGTGTGGGGTCCGAGAGGAAAGGGGGGAGTCTGACCCGCTGCGTCCTGCCGGAGAGGAAGGAGCAGATCCAGTCGAGGGCCTTGTCCTGGATTCCTGCGTCGTAGAGTCTGCGTATTAGGGTGCGATGGGAGACTGTGTCAAACGCCGCTGATAGGTCGAGGAGGATGAGGGCTACTGTTTCTCCTTTGTCCAGTAGGGTGCGATTGTCGTCTGTTGCGGCAAGGAGGGTGGTTTCCGTACTGTGTTTTTTTCTGAAGCCGGATTGGGAGGAGTCGAGGATGTTGTGTTCTTCCATCGCTCTCACCTCTGGCTCCAGCTCTCGTCTTTCCTCCCTGTGTCCCCCTCCATCCCTCTCTCCTCCGACTCAAGCTCTCGTCTTTCCTCCCTGTATCCCCTCCGTCCCTCTCACCCCTATACAAAACCACAAGGCCCTTAAATTAATGTTGACGGTAGACAGAGAAGAAAACTAACTAACCTCACAGAAATCCTCCAGCTGGCATGCTGTTCGTGGAGCTGCTTTTCCCTTTCGATGAAGCGTGGATGGATCGGAATTTGGTCACCTGGAGCAAAGAAGCTGCTGAAACTGTGGTGAACAACCAGGTTGCCAACCTCCATCCTCTGACTCCTGGGGACTGGAAGTTTTTTATGGCTCAGTCCTCTCAGGAGAGTCTTGTTACTCAGTCATTCTCTAACATCACCCAGAACCCAGATTCTTTTCCTTCCACTTCTACGGATAGTGAGTGAAAAGGTTTGAGTCAATGGGGAAAAATGTTTGTCCTTTGCTCCATGAACAAAACTTGCTGTCTAGCCCATTACCACAATGCTCTGTTAGAAATTGCGCAAATGGTAATTGACAATCTTCCTGACCAACTTCATAACCTTTTTGTAGAGGTTGTGCACGATGGGCAAGATGCACTCAAACAGATTTTCCACCCAGGCCTGGATGTGGTGGAGTCTCTGACATGATCAATCTACTGTGGAAAACCACTGCCATTTCCTTATGCATTCCACTGGCATTTCTGTAGTGTCCAGGCCAACATTTTAGACATGCCCTTTAATTGAACTTGCCTCTTTGGTAAAAAGGCTGTCTCTGCACTGGAATGCTTCAAAGTAGGTCGGGCCACAGCTCGGTCCTTTGGACTAGATTCCCTGGCTCACAATTTCATCCGCAGGGCTACATGTTTAGGGTATTTTCCCAGGGTCAGACTTTTCACAGAGCCTGCCCTCGCAACCTGTACAGCAACCACATAAGTTATTTTGCTGCTACAGAGGGCATGGTGGCTCCACAGTTCATTGTGGTCTTCAGTAGCAGTCTTTTTGTAAATCCTTCCCACAAAACTTCTTTAACTCACCCTTGAGGTAGCAGGTGCTGCTTATAGAGGGGAGAATGTCCTTTAATTTACCCCACTGGCAGTCCATCCCCACGGGGGATTGGATCCTTCAGATTGTCATGCAAGGCTACCCCCTTGCCTTCCAGCACTTGTCTCCTCCCATCTCCTGTTCCCTCTGTTTCTTTCTGCAGGAGGAAGTTATTGATTTACTGAGCAATGGGGCCATGAAGTTAGTATCAGAGAATGAAATCGGTCAGGGATACTACTGATATTTCTTTGTTCCAATGAAGGTTGGTGCCTCTGTATCATTCTGGACTCATGCATTCTGAATACTTTCCTCTGAAAGGAGAAGTCAAAATGCTTTCCTTCAGGGGGTTCTTTTGAATCTGGAAATGGAAAAACTAGTGTTCTTCAACTTCCAGGACACATACTTTCATACAGCAATACTGCCATCACACAAGACTTGTGTGTCGTGGTGGGCTTTAACAACTTGTGGTCATTTTGTTTGCACTAATGATGCAGCGCTACTCCAAAAATTATTTCTGAAACCATATCACTTATCCTTGAAACACCAAAACATACATTCACTCACCAGTGGCGCCCATATCACTGTGAGTTCGTACACACAATTTCTATCTCACTCTTGGAATCAGTGAATCTCAATGGAGAGCTGCTGTATCATAGCGAAATGCCTAAATTAACTAAACGTTTATATTATATACATCTGCAGTTTTTGAAAGTTTACCATGGTTTTATCATCAGAAAATATACATTTAGACATATCGCCATAAGGGTCGATGAGTCTGCTAGTAAGAAAATTAGGCGTAGGAAAACTCGAGACCAGCTTTAAATTCCCATTTATCTAATTTTATTAGAGCAATTAACATGTCTAAAAGTTTATTCTCTTTATTTATTTAATCTTCAAATGACATTTAAATGAAAGTCTTCAGTTTAAAGACAATTAATTTAATTTATTTTAGAAAATTTCAGAAATAACGTTAGCATTTTAGGTTCAGAACATAAGTATTAGCAAAAGACAGATAGTTCCCAAAGTCCATTCTCCTAACTCCCTAACTAAAATCCCTCACTAAAGTGCCATTCCTGCAAAGAAAAGTCATAAGTCGAGAAAAGGGGTCTTACATCACAGGAACATCAGCAATCCGACAGCATCTCTGGAGGAAATTAAGAAGACGTTTTTACTCTGTAAAATCAGCACTTTGTATACCTTTTTCACTAGCTCTATCTATCTAAAAGAGTAACTTTTAAAGAAAAGTCGAGTCCTCATTGGTCAGTTCAGGGGTGGATGAGCATAACCTCATCTCCACATTATACAATTTCTTCCTGTCATGGTTTTTTTTAATGTCCCCATTGTCTCTTCAAGTCCGGCCTAGTCGAGTTTCCGTAACTCGCAACTTCAAGTAAAATTCTGACGTTCAGAACCATTGCTCTCATCTTTTGGCAGTAATCTAGACTTCCAGGCCACAGCGGCCTTGAACCGCCTTCCGCACAGGCCCAAGCAGCTCACATTCATTCTCATCTCTTCGGCTGCGCATGCGTTCTGTCTTTGGCTGTCACAGTAAACTAGTGACTCCATTTTGTCACAGGCCTCTCGAGTCAGAATGGGAACTATCATAGAAACAAACACAAATAAACGTTCCAATTTGAAAAATAGCCTTTCTGTATACCTCCCCTATTAGTAGTTACCTAGCGGATAAGCGACACTTATGCGTAATATACTCACTTTAGGTCCCGTTTCTGGCCACAAATACATAAACAAAAGCACATTTATGCTTCATTCCATTATATCAATGCAGCATATTAGTACGGAACACGACAAAATTACATAGTTAGTTTATTATAATTGCAACATAACCAGAGTTTAGTTTCCCACGTGTGTATATGTCCAAGTTTGTATTCTAGGTTGGTTATTCTCATGCACCACTCTATTAATTCAGATTACATGTTATCAAAGTGTGACTTACAAGGGGTATACAACATTTTGCTTCTCCACCTTGCTCCATCAACTCCCCCCTTAGGTAATTTATCACCAAATATCTCCCAAAATTTGCAAATTGTATTCAAAACATGTTCCAGGTTCTTCAGGTTAATAAGCCTTTATATTTTAGTATCTTTTTCTTTAGTCTCTTTAAAAATCTTTTCTTGAAACTCCTCCATTTCTATGTCACCCTTTTCTCTTTCCCTTTCTCGTTTTTCTTTTTTCTGTATATGCAGCATAATCTTATCACTAAAATAGCTAATAAAGTAAAGTCCACATTTGTAAAGCGCACAATCACCCGTAAGGGTCTCTAGGCGCTGGGGGCCGTCGTGAAGATTAAGCGAGCTATTGCCCAGAGTCACATGGTGCTGGGCTAACCTGCCGCCGGAGCCGGGGATCGAACCATGGTCCCCAGATTCCAGCGTCAGTCGCCCTGGCCGCGGCGCCACACCTCTCTGACTGTTACTGGAATTAGTATTTTGCCTATATTTGAACTACCTATTTCTTGAAACCAATGTTTAACTGCTGTAAAACCTCTACTAAGACGATCAAGAATACCATCAACCTCCAATGGTTCAATTTCTCTATGCAAATTTGTAATGTTTAATATGTATTTTTCAATATTTTGACTTTAATTTGGTATATAGGTACAACAATGCTGCACCTTTAATATCCCACAGACTCCTCCTTCTTTTGCCAATATATTTTATCAAGAGCAAGACGATTTTGCATTACCATAGTTCTCATAGCAATCATTTCGGTGTTTACCATTAGGAATCCACCTGCTGTGTCTGTTGACAAACGATCTACTATCGTTGACAATCTTCGAATTCGATTTGCATTGAAAGATATTCCCACTGCTGGTATCAGTGCTCCAAAAACATCACCTATTATTTCTATAACACTCTCTCTCTTTCTACGAATTAACGGTTTACCTATCTCATGTATGCCATTTGTTCCCCTATCTACGTGAAAGATTTTTGGAAAGACCAAACCCATATAGCATGTCCCATACCAATGGTCGGGCAACCTGGAATAAGCTTTGTTCCCAGAGATAAAATAAATTCCAGGAAAAACAGGATCATCTCCTCCTTTAAATCCCAAACGACCTATTATTCTATAGATAGATATCTTTACATTGACTCGCTCCTACAAAATATTGTCATACACAGTATTATCCCTCCTAATACAGAATTTTCCCATCAATGGAGACGCTTCGCCCGCGAGGAAGGGCGCAACGCTGGGTGAGCACTGAGGCCCAGGAGAACGCAGGGCCAACACCGCTGAGGAGGCTCCGCCCCCTTTTGACCGGGGACTTTTAAAACTGCTCGCCCGCGAGGAAGGGCGCAACGCTGGGTGAGCACTGAGGCCCAGGAGAACGCAGGGCCAACACCGCTGAGGAGGCTCCGCCCCCCTTTTTCGTCACTTCCTATTAAGGAACAACCCACTAACGCCCCGCGGGACGCGCGCGGGCGGCGCCGGGCTAAGCCCGGGCAAAGGGCGGGCCCTCTGTGGCCCTCAGAGGCCCGATAAGGACGGGACGGGCCACCCCCCTTGGCTCCTACTGAACAAGGTATAGTGAGACTCTGACCTACATTTCTGCTTACACTGCAGAGACACCAGGACCTCCATTGACTTTTTTGCGGGGCTTTGTTTGCTGCACTGTCGCCATGTCTATTAAGGGGGCTTTCAATCCCAGTACTCTCCCAAGTGATTCTAGTAGGGGGAGATTAGATTGCTATGTAGACAGGATAGACAGGGCTTTATTACCCGTCATTCATGATTTGGAAGACTTAGAAACTTGTTTGCCTGCTAATAGCGTAGCCTGTAAACATCCTGAGGTGCAGCTAGTCGACACAGCATCTAGTTTGTCCTGGTTGGAGGATTTGAACGCCCTATGTCACGTTCGATATGCACCAGTTGAGACCATAGCAAACCCTCCTCAAGTCCTATCCAGTCCAATACTTCCCGTACATCTGCTGTCTAACTCGTTATTGAATGTAAATGATAACATTCTGGTTGCCCCACTCTTATCCCCGTTAGTAAAAGTAAACACTAAACAACTAGGGCACCCTAAAACTCCTATGGTCATAAGAAAGCGCCTGGGGATAACAGCACGGGAGGGAAGCTAAACTGCTTAAGCCTTGCACAAGTTCCTTAATGTCCGTCAGCACCCCACTTTCAGTTTCCCAGGCCCGCGATAATATCAATTCTTTGCACCCCCCACCAGGCAGCCCTTCTGGCCCTGATTGAACGCTTGGTCACCTCTCTACTATCCCCTTTGATTGCTAGAATCAACTCCCTAGGGGATAGGTTAAGGGACATAGAGACCCTATCTAGGGCACCGACTCAACCTAACAAGAACCTGGCAGGATTGAGCCAACCACAGTCTTTATCCGCTACCGTGGTTTCCAAGTTAGCTCCCCAAAGAAGTAGCATCCCTTCTAACAGACCAACGGTCCCACAGAACCGCCCATGTATCTCCTTGTTATCCGACACCGAGCCAATTACCACCAAGAATATCTTAGCTGATGTAGGGGTGCCAAATGTTCCCCCACCTTATGAGGAGAAAACTACTACTACTAACCTAGAATACACTAAACATATACATCTGCCCCCAATGGCCGCCCCCTTTGTTTGTGTTCTCACTGGTGTTTTACCAATTACAAAGGGAAAAACCGAGAGACCAGAGGATCTAAAACACAAGGTCATCTACTGGCTGTCTAGGAATCGACCCTTGCCAGCGAATATTGATGGTGCCATTCGAAGTGTTAGAAGGGTGGGATGGCTCGGCCCCCTTCCAAAGGACCTCCCAGGTGACCTTGTGTTAGTTAGATTCTGGAGCGATCGGGTGGTGCCTTATTAACAAACTTGGTTTCCACAATTAGGTGATGGCCCGATCTCTGTCTGGGGACTCCATGAAATCTACCCTAGGTCCCGCCACCCTCGGCCCTTAAAGACAAGACTAGAGAGAAAACACCACTTTCCAGAAAGAACTAATTTAGAGATTAATTATCGGCCGGATCGGAGTGTATATGTACAGAATGGCTTTAACATCCCCATCCCAAATTATTTCTCATGAGGTGTTTTTTAGTAGTGGTATTCTGTGATTAGTAATTTGTTTGAATTGATTTAATTATGTCTTAAACTCATCATCAACTATTGTAATGAAATGGTTTTTAATAATGTGTATATAATGAATGTTGCTTTTATGATTCTTATGTATATTACTGAATAGCTATTAGAAATCGATACTAAAATAAGCTGTGGGTGGAAATTTCCATAAAACGTTTTTCCTGTCGGCCTGTTGATGAAATTAACTTAGCACTTTATGTCACATTCATATATATGATCACGGTTATTTTTAATGTATTGTAAATCCTAAATATGTAAATATGTACAGTGGATTTTTATGACAATTTATGTACTTTATATTGGTGTATACTTTTATGACTCCTTTGTGGAATCGAAATAAAGTTATTTGATGATGATGAGTGTCAATATTTATAGCTACATTCACATTTCTTTCATCAATATTTTCATCATTGAATGTCCAATATTTTGATTTCTCATGTTTCACACTTTCTTTACGCTTATAAGCTATTCTTCTTTCTTCAACCATGTCTAAAAATACTTTTTCCTCCACTCTCATTTTACATGTCAGATTATTCTTAAAAGCATAGTCATGACTTAATTCATCCATTTCTCGAAAATATTCTCCCATAACTGCAGCAGGCTTTCTTTTATTCAATGTCTTATCAATTTTTAATTATGCAAATACTTCATCTGAATTAGAATAATGGTATTCCAATGTACCTGTTTGGTAAAACAGGCTTGTATATATGTAAGTGGAAGGTGATGGTAGGTCACCCCTTCAGAAACAGATGCAGGCAATTTTACAAATACATAACAATCACTTGCATGCATTGTTCTAACATACTCTGATAATAATTTTGAAAAAGTATTCTTTGAAAAATCGCTTATCGAACTATCATGATGTATCTCTGGCCTATATACATGCTGGGTTTTTTTTACACAGCAATTTTCACTGACAATTTTTCTTCGACCTTGTGTCACCTACAGTATTAATTTTGTCTACATAGTAAGTTTTGTTGCTTTTAACAATATTTCTACGACCTTACGTCACTTACATAATTAATTTTGTTTTTTCTCTAACAAGCTTTCTTTGACCTTATGTCATTTACAAATTTTCACTTACCTCTATAATACCTTTTCTTTATCAGATTTATCAGGATCTATTCTTTTTATCTTATATTTTGAGCATCCGTGGTTCTTTTCAATAATTCGCCTCTTTACTCACTTTTCCCACTTGTCTTTGGGCAACTCAAATCCTCTTGGCTACTGTTCACCTCCTCAATTGACGGTAGGACAATATATGTCCAGTCGGGTGATTAGTACTTCTGATTTGGTCTTCTAACTCTTTTGGGTCTATGTACCACCTCAATCTTTCTTCTCAAAGGTTCTCTTTGACTTGTTATTTCATGAACTTGCTCTTCTTGCTTTCTTTCTCTGTTAACCAGTTTGATTTTCAGCTCATCAATTTTCTTAGGCCATTTATCTCCTTTACAGAGTCTTTTTGTCCTAGGCTCTGTGGTGTTGTGTTCCACTCTCCAGGCCCTTTTTCTTGGACTTCTTCTCACAGAGGTTTCATCTGTACTGTCATCAGTTTCGCTGTCAGTGTCTTCGACAGTTTCATTTATGATAAACTTCACAACGTCTCTGTCTTTTCCAGAGTTAATTTTCTCTTCTGACAGTTCTTTCACTCCTTAAGGAACATTTCCATAACTCGTACTTGGATTCTCATCCTTGTCGTGATTTACTTCCGCTTTTCCAGTATCAGGATTTTCGTTCCTATCTTCCGAATTTGCAGACTGTTCTTCAGAGTTTATCTGGTGACCAGTTTCCTCTTTGTTCTGCTCACTATCCTCACTGATGTTTTCCTCTACCAATTCTCGATCTTCAGATTGATCTTCAGAATGTGGTACTTTAACAGTTTCCTCTTCTCCTTCAGACGCAGAACTGGCCTCTGAAACTTCTAGATGTCGACGTTCTTGTCAAGCTTCAGAATCTGGACCTTCGTCTGGTTCACCTTCAGAGTCTGAATCAGTGGTGCTTTCACCTTCGTTTGGATTTTCATGTTCAGGCACACGGATTGTATGGCTCGCGTGAACCCACCTTTTTCCTCCAGCACATTTAACTGCAGTTGTGCTAACCAAGATAACCTGTCGTGGTTTCTGCCAACGAGGCACCAAGCAATTTCTCCTGCGGTGCAACTTGATTCGGACCCAGTCTCCAGGCACTAGGTCATGAGCTGGCTTTTTCTCTTCCGTGTCTGAATCAATTCCCACCTGATGGAACACAGAAGTCACTACATCAGGCAGATTTTTGCAGTAATCCAGTATGATGTCATCACTAATAGTTAATAACTTATCAACTGGTACATATACCTGTCTCATTACCCTGCCCATCAGAATCTCATGTGGCCTCAGTCCAGTCTTTCTGTCTGGTATGCTCCTCAAAGTCATCAGAACAAGGGGCCACTTCAATCCTGTTGCCAAACACATTTTTGCAATCCTGTTTTTAATTGTCCCATTTACCTGCTCAACCACTCCTGAAGCCTCAGGCCTGTATGCACAGTGTAGTCTTTGGCGTATATCCAGTGCTTCACATACCATTTGTATGAGCTCATTTTGGAAATGGGGACCACGGTCCGTTTCAATGGTCACTGGAAAACCGAATCTAGGTATTACCTCACGTAGAAGTAATTTGGCAACAGTTATTCCATCATTCCTCCTTGTGGGGAAAGCCACCACCCACCTTGAGAATAAACAGACAATCACCAGAACATATCTGAGTCGATTACACGGTGGTAACTCGATTAAGTCTAACTGCATTCGTGTGAATGGACCTCCCTCCCGTTCCTATGGTTCCCAGACTCACAATTGTCTTCCTGTTTGGATTGAACTGTTGGCACACCAAACACCTCTGGCACAAACTCTCTGCAATCATCCTAAATTTGGGATTGTACCACGTTTGTCTAAACAGACGCAACATAGCATCTCTTCCAATGTGAGCTTGACCATGGTATGCTCGGGCCATATTTGAGATCATGCTATCAGGTATTACTGGTCTTTCATCTTTGTAAACCCAGATTTCATCTTCCTCTCTTTGTCTGTATCCTGCTTTTAGCCAAGTATTTTTCTCTTCCTCATCTGCTTCTTCCTGCATTTGCCTCACTTCCTGCCAAGTATCTACTACTGTAGTTAGCATTAAAGGACTTGGAACATGTTCTTTCTCTCTTTCCTTATTAATTGAATGCAAATTCTTTGGACAGTATTTGCAATTGCATCAACATAATGATTACCTCGGGTGATATAATCATCCCCCTTTTTGTGTGCTGGTAAATGAATTGCGTCGATTAGCATTTTTACAAACTCAGCATTTCATATGGGAGATCCTGCAGAGGTCAAATAACGTCTTTGTACCACAGTTGCCCATAATCATGGACAACTCCAAAGCCATACTGACTGTCAGTCACTATGGTGACTTTGATCTCCTTTCCTAATTCACATGCTCGAATCAAAGCAATAAATTCCGCTATTTGAGCAGAACGGATCCCTTTCAGACAGGATGCTTCCAGTACTTTCGCTACAGTGCACAAGGCATAGGCTGCACTTAAAGCACCTTCATCCGTTCTCAGACATGATCCATCCACAAACATCACATAATCAGACTCAGGTAATGGCTCATCTCTGATATCTGGTCTTGGTTTTGTACAGTATTCAAGAACATCCAAACATTTGTGATCAACCTCGCCTCTCACATCAACTTCCTGAACATCAGGTGATAGTGTAGAAGGATTTACATTTACACATCTAGAAATTGTCACATTTTCTGCTCCTAGAATTCGTCCTAGTGAGGAGAATCTCCACTGAGTGAGGTACATACACCCTCACAGGAAATCTCATCACTATCCCTTCACTATCCCTTCAATCTGTTCTATACTGACACTTGTAGCTGCCACTGCTTTTAGACAATCTGGCAATGCCTTTGCAACGGGGTCCAAAACAGCTGAGAAATATGCAATTGGTTTTCTCAGTTTTCCATGTCTCTGAATCAGTACTGACAATGCACATCCCTCCCGTTCACTGCAATACAGTTAAAACTCTTTTTCATAATTTGGCATGCCTAAAGCTAGTGCTTCGCAGAGGCTTGTTTTAACTGTTCAAATGCTTCCATTTCAGTTTTCGTCAAAATAATAGTGTCTCGAATATCTGCTCTAGTTAACCTCTGCAATGGCTTTGCAATCAATGAGAATCAACTAATCCACTGTCTACAGTAACCTACCATTCCCAGAAACATTCTCACTTGCCTTTGAGTTTTTGGTGGTTTCATTCCCTGTATCATTTTAATTCTTTCTGCAGTAACTTGTCTAACTCCTTTAGCAATCTTATGACCTAAGTATTGCACTTCTCTCTGACAAAATTGTAATTTCGATGGAGACACTTTATGTCCTTCTTCAGCCAAATGATTCAGCAATGCAACAGTATCAGTTATGCATGCGTCTTTTGTCTTTGATGCCACTAGAAGGTCATCAATGTATTGAACCAATACGGACTCTCCAGGCATGCTCAAATTCTCTAATGACTTCTTCAGCAATTGATTAAGGAATTCGGTACCATGCCAAAATACGATCTCCAAACCGGAATGCAAATATTGGCTGGCTATCTGGATGCAATGGAACTGTGAAAAACGCATTACACAGATCTATGACTGTGTACCACTCTGCATCGTAAGGGATCTGATATAAAATCACTGCAGGATTTAGTACAATCGGACAACATGGGACAACTATCTTATTAACTTTTCTCAGGTCTTGCACAATTCTAAAGGTTCCATTTGGCTTTTTCAATCCCATTGTTGACGAATTACAATGACTACTCTCTATTTCTCTCAGTATTCCCTGCTCAGTCATCTTGTTAATCATTGGAGTTATCCCTTCAATTATTTCTGCAGTCATTTTGTATTGGCGAACATTCGGGTAATTCGCACCTTCTTTTACTGAGATTTTTACAGGGTCTATATCTTTCATCAATCCAATATCTTCTCCTGTCAAATCCCACACCTCCTCTTTCACTATCTCTTTTCTCTGTCAAACACAGGGAACAATTTATTCTGCTCAGCCTCAACCATGAGCATAGTCATTTAATACAGGCTATCTTCATCTGGGGTCTGCAATTCTATGCCATCCGGTGAACAGTATATGGCACAGTTCATCTTACACAAAATATCTCGGCCTAACAGATTCACAGGACTGCTATCACATACCACAAATCGATGCATATCTCTAAAATGTCCAATCTCTATTTCAACTGGCTGAGTCAAAGGTGTTTTTATCTGTCTGTTAGCTACACCTCCAACTTGGATAGAGTCTCCTGAGAGAGGAAGATTTTGAACTTCCACTGATCTAACAGTAGAACGGGTAGCACCAGTGTCCACGAGGAAAGTTATTTCTACATCATTCACTTTTCCATTCACATATGGACCAGACTGATCTACCTCAAGAGTGGCTCCAAGCACACACTCTTCTCCCTCTCTCAGGCACCGTCAGAAACGTTCATCCGACTCACTTCCACCCTCCTCCTGTAACCAATACTGGGGACACGCATTCACTCTGTGCGGTCTTGTTACCTGATCACCTCAGCTGAATCCTGTCTCTGCACTGTATCTCTGTTGGTTTACACTGTGTGGAAGTGGCGGTTGTGGCACCTGACTTTGTTGATTTACTATCTGCTGTGGTTGCAGTTGCTGTTGGTTTACCTCATACTGCATCTGTGGATTCAATGAGGGGTTTTCTGGATTAACACTTGGTGGACACTTACACTCTTTTCTCCAATGCCCTAATCTGCCGCAATTGTAACAGGGATATTTCTTTTTCAGTTCTTCAATGTTTCCTACTAATTTTGGTTTTACAAAATTACCCTTTGGTTTTCCCTGATTTGCATCAGTGCTCTTATTGTCTAATTGTGCTACATGCTCTGCGACCTTCACCTGTGCCCACATAGCCTTTTCTTTTAATTTCTTTTGTTTTGCATCAATTTCTTCACTGCAATATTTGGCCTTTCTCAATACTTCATCAACTGTGCTCGACTGCCACCATATTAGAGTGTGTCGGATCATGTCTCCGATCTCTGGTCTCAATCCATACACAAATCTATATACAAAGTGACTCATATCCTTCTCACTTAACTCTTCATATCCACTGTACTGTTTGAATACCAGCAACAGTCTCTCATAGAATGCATGTACAGATTCTTTTGGCTCTTGGGTTGTCCTATCTATTTTAACCCAGTCTGTCTCTTTTGGTTTAATTTTATTTTTCAAAAACACTATCACTTGTTCATATTTACGCATCACATCTGGTGATGGAGCACCTGTCACTTTGTTTCGGGGGTACTCTTCTCTTGGTCAATCTACTGATATTTTACATTTTGTCCATAAATCTGCTAGCACAACTATGTCGAATAATCCATCCAAATCAACCCATAATACTTTTGAAACTTTCACAAATCGATCCACCTGTCGATACCATTCCACTGGCTTTTCTCTCAATCTAGGGAAATCATTTGTAATGACAAAATATCCTGTCTTCTCCAAGGAACATGCACATATCCTCCTCCAGGCATTTCTCGCATGGGAAATTCATTTGCAACTGCCTCTTTTTCCCTGACTAGAAACGCTAAAGTAGATTTAATACTATTCTTCTCTTTCTTTTTTGCCCATTTAACTCTCCATTTACCCACATCTCCCGATTTTCGCAACATCACAATAAACTCCTTTATCTGTGTTAATCTTCCCGCAGTGTTCATGTTCTCAATGTCTTTTTCTGAAAAATCTACTCTATATGATTTCTACAATGTTTTATTCTTGGAAAATTCTACTCCAAGTTCATTTGCCAATTCCTCCAATTGATCTTGCACTGTCTTTGCCTTCCACGTTATGCTTTTACACATAATCATAAGTTCATCATCTTGGTACGTTTTCAATTTATCGGTTCCAATTGTTCCAATTATTAATTCTTCCATGTCTACTTTTAACCTAGCTACATCCAATACTTTAGAATCAAGCTCTTTTAATTTTAAAGTTTTAATCCAATCACTTAGTTCTTGGTCTGATGGTCCTACAGGGGTTTGCTTTAAATCAATTTTCTCTACACTCCTTTCTGGTGTAGCAGAATCAGATTCCGCTCCAGTTGCATATTTATAAGGTAAACTCTGATTAAGAGTTAAGTCAGGCGGATTTACATTGTTTACTCGTTTTACTGCTGTCTTGGCCACGCGGACCAATCCCAGCGCGACACTTTTGACGTTACCAGCGCTCCGGCTTCTGCAGCGCCGACTGACCCCTCCCTTACAGGGTTTTTTCAAGAAGCCGTATTTACAAGATATTTTACAAAATTCGGTTAATAACTTACACAAAACAACTTCATTTGTCTGTTTCGCTAAACAAAAGTGATAGTTTTCTCAATCACACAAGTATTCTGTATTTCCAGTAGACAGCGCTTACCTCTTCTCTACCACAGAATTTTACATTCGCCGATAAAGCAGCGCTTACCTCTACCTTTACCCTTCTCACAACTCGGGTTAAGCTCCATTACTCTCCCAGCAGTAAGTTTTAAACCAGGATACGCAATGATCCCTATACTTGAAGGCTAAGATTTTATAGACTGTCCTCGCTATACATTTATCCTTTCACATGTAGTGTCCCTAAAGTGATATACGACGATACCACCGCAGTATACGACAATACTACTTCTTTGAAACAGACTATGCGATGTGCGACTTCATTGCCACACTTCCTCTGTCTGCAGACAGAGTGACCAGCTTCACGCAATACTCGGAAGCCTTTTCAGGACTACATATAACGTAATACAAACTCAACAGATGTTAGTCATAATTCTGTACACCAAAAACCCTTATATAGCACTTTATACATAAACCTAGCTCATTTTCTATAGCAACCATCCTCTGCACCAAGTTTATAACTGATGCAGCACACTCCAAAAATAATTTCTGAAACCATATCACTTATCCTTGAAACACCAGAACATACATTCACTCACCAGTGGGGCCCATATCACTGTGGGTTCGTACACACAATTTCTATCTCACTCTTGGGATCAGTGAATCTCAATGGAGAGCTGCTGTATCATAGCGAAATGTCTAAATTAACTAAACGTTTATATTATATACATCTGCAGTTTTTGAAAGTTTACCATGGTTTTATCATCAGAAAATATACATTTAGACATATTGCCAAAAGGGTCGATGAGTCTGCTAGTAAGAAATTTAGGCGTAGGAAAACTCGAGACCAGCTTTAATTTCCCATTTATCTAATTTTATTAGAGCAATTAACATGTCTAAAAGTTTCTTCTCTTTATTTATTTAATATTCAAATGACATTTAAATGAAAGTCTTCAGTTTAAAGACAATTAATTTCATTTATTTTAGAAAATTTCAGAAATAACGTTAGCATTTTAGGTTCAGAACATAAGTAGTAGCAAAAGACAGATAGTTACCAAAGTCCATTCTCCTAACTCCCTAACTAAAATCCCTCACTAAAGTACCATTCCTGCAAAGAAAAGTTATAAGTCGAGAAAAGGGGTCTTACATCACAGGAACATCAGCAATCCGACAGCATCTCGGGAGGAAATTAAGAAGACGTTTTTTTACTCGGTAAAATCAGCACTTTTTATACCTTTTTCACTAGCTCTATCTATCTAAAAGAGTAACTTTTAAAGAAAAGTCGAGCCCTCATTGGTCAGTTTAGGGGTGGATGAGCATAACCTCATCACTAACATCAGCCACCAAGTCTTCACAAAGGTGGTGTTGATGGTCACAGCACATCTGTGCAGGTTGGGTATTCAGACTGTGATTCTGATGTTTCAGGTGGGAATCTCTGCTTCTGATAGTCCTTCATCTTATGGACCTGCTCACCTCTTACATTCTTCTGCTGCCTAACATTCAGTGGTATATGTGTGCACTGCAGTGGTGTCTCTATTGTCAGTTGGCTCAGCTCTATGGAGTCCTGAAGGACAGAATTCAAATTCAGATTTCCCTGGAAGCAGCTCGAGAGCCCTGGTGGGCGCCCGTAAAGGACCATCTTGCAAGCAGGGAGGTCTTCTGCCCCCACAAAAGTGGCCGCGGTGGTTACCTATGCTTCTTCCCTCGATTGGCAGTCAAAAAGAGAGGCATGTGGCCCTCCACAGACCAGAAATTACATATCAAGCTGCATGAGATTCGGGCAATCTATCTGGCCCTCAAGGCATTCCCATCTTCTTTCCACAGTCAGGCAGTTCATGTCGTGACAGACAGCATGACCACATTGTGATGCGCCAACAGGCAGGGTGGAATGGGTTCACACCCCCAGTAACTGGAGAAATTGAGGCAGTGATCCTGGACTCTGTCTTACAATGTCTGGCTTCATGTGAACCACCTGGTAGACATATTTAATATGCAGGCTGATGATCTCAGTCTGTGTCAACTTGCCAAACAAAAAAAAGTGGTGCCTGCACCCTGAGGTGGTTCAGTCTACCTTTATCCACTGGGACAACCTTCCAGTGGACCTCTTTAGAACTCAGGAGAACACACACTGTCTAGTTCTGCGCCCTACAGTTTCCATTGCAGGGAGTCCTCAGAGATATGTTCCATCTGAGGTGGGCCTTAATCTCCACTATGCATTTCTTCCCATTGCTCAGATTCCACGGGTTATAAGGAAGCTACGTCATTACCATGCACAGATTATATTAATTGCATCAGACTGACTGCAGAAGGTGTGATACTCGGATCTGCTCCACCTGCTGCTCTGCCCTCTACCTATGCTCAAGGTGGACCTCCTCTCACAGTGGAAGTGGCAGATCCTGCATCTGAACACCCAGATCCTCCACCTTCATGCCTAGAGATTGAGCACCTTATTGTGGTGGTCATGAGTTTGCCTGTTCGTGCCCATGGCCAGTTATCCCTCACATCTGCTTACTTTTAGGACTGAGTTCTTGATTGCCATTATCTCGTAGTGGCAATTTGTCAAGCTTCAGACTTTGTCACTTCATTTTTCCAAGACAAACCCGTCCTTCAGGTTAAGGTTTACTTCTTGCCAAATGTAGTTACCCAGTATACGAGTCTCAGTGCATAAGTCTACAGCCATTCTAAATACCTCTGCATAGCAATAACAAGGAGAGATCCTTTGCATCACCTAGATCATTGCATGGCATTTAGTTTCAGTATTCACAAGACCTGTGAGTACCGGATTGCGATAATTTTTTCCTTGGCTTTGCTTGTTGCAAGAAAGGTAGGGCAATTCAGAAGCGGGCTATTTCCCACTGGACTGTGCATTAACATCTGCTATACTCTCATCAAGAAGAACCCTTCTGGGGACATCAGAGCACATTGTACCATTGCAAATGCTGCTTCTTCGGTGCTATCCAGCAGTGTGCCTGTCCTAGATATCTGCCAGGCTGCAATGTGGGCTTTAGTCCATGCCTTCACCAGGCGTTATTGACTCATCACTAAAGTTCGCAGATATAGCCATTAACAAGAGGACCCGTCAAGAACCCAAGGTAACCAGGAGCAAATAGCAAAACCAGACTGAGACAACAGCTTTCTGATTTGATGAAAAAGTCCTAGCCCATATTTTGTTTGAACACATTTCGAGCGGAAAACATAGTTCAGCCAGACAATTAAACAAAATGTAAAACAACATGTCAAAGATAAGTCTAAACTTTTAAATCCTCATACAGAGTCAGCTACACATATACTTCCTGACCATCCTCCATTCTCATTTGCAAGTTTTTGTCAGCCCATGATCATACTGATACGCAAGTCTCCAAGCATCCGCAGAACCAATTTGGGGCTCCACATGTGGTTGTGAGGCCCCCAGGAGTCTAGAATTTACCCACCTCCTTTGAAAGTCCCACTCAGATCGGAACCTAAACAACTGTGCCAGAGACATCCCCTGCAGGTCCTCCGAGCCCCAAACAGAGAGATTTGAATGGGCAACCGGGCCATAGCTTGGTCCATGGCTCACACTACATCTCTCTCACCCCAAGATCCACAAGAACGGAGCACCCAGCTCCATAGAAAACCAAGACAGTTGTGTCAGCACCTCTCGTAGCCCCTTGTCATGAACTTGAACTCCAAAACCCCTGGGGTTCCAAAAATGAATAGGCAATTGAGTGTAATAAGTTTGTACGAGATGCCTAGGTGACCAGAAGTATCAGTGCCAAAGATGAGCCCATCATGCCTCAAAAATGCAACAAAACTCATGCATCACTGCAATTTCTGTTGAACTTCTCAGTTGCTAAGGGCGTGAAAAAAAGGATAGAGAACTGACGTCCGTGCGCTGAGCTGGCGCCTTATACAACTCCATGATGTCCTATTTGGGAGGAGTCAAGACACCACCTTTCAGCACAGGTGAGATATTTTAACTTTCCAGATCCAGCAGGAGAGTCAAGAGCTAAGGAATAAGATCATTGATAGAGTATCCACCAGAAATATATATATTTTTTAATGAAGTTTTATATAGCTCAGACTCAACCCTAAGGTATTGGAGTGCTTTACATTAACACTGGTTACATTACACAAGGACACATTCATTTTTTGTAGGCACAGGGAGATGAAGTGATTCATCCAGAATCACAGGATGTTGAGTCGACGCTGTGACTCAAACCTGGTTCTCCAGTCCAAAGTCAGCAGCTCTGGTTGTTATGCCATATCCTCCCCCCAAAGACTGTTACTTAAAGTAAGTATGAAAACACTCTAGCCCCAGGATGATCCAGAGGCGAGGGGCACCATGAGCAAGCTAGCCTCCAACACGATATGCTAACACAAGAGAAGCTACTCCCAAACAAGATGACCGTAGGTACTCTAAATCTTAGCTGTGAGCTGGCATCTCATAAAAAGTGAAGGACTGGCCTCACACACCACCTGGTGTCATGCTTCATCATCGACAGTCCTCACTTCTAGAAACTTGGTTTGGTAGAGGGCGGGCCTTCACCTGAAGACAGGGAGGCACTTCTAAAACTAAGTAGAGGCCCATGAAAAGTGAGTGAGGTTTTAAAAACCATTACACTTACCAAATTATGTTTAAAAGAGAAGGTGGCAATATGGTGTTAAAATAATGAGTGTGTGAGCTTGGGGTATTTATTGTCCTCTCACTGTAATGAATGTGGTCAACATGTTTCTGCCCCTAGTCCCAAAAGGGTCCGCAGCATTCATCAGGACCAAGATAGGGCTCCGTTCTTACCAGGTTTATGGTGAGAAAATACCACTTGGTAGGATGACTTTTATCACACTCCACCGGAAACAAGCATTTGCAATGCAATAGGTCTCGCATTAGGAAAGCTTGAGTTATTTGTCTTGTACATGACAAATTTGTTATTTATGTGTTATTTTTGAAATTTGTAAAATTAATAGCTTTGTCATTTACAATGCTAATACTTTTATTTTTTGACAATGTGACATTTTTAATGCAACATGTTTTGTATTTACGTGACTTAGAAGTATTGTTTTTACATATAACAATGTTTTTTTTAAAATAATTAATAATTAAATAAAAGTTATTGTAATTTATAATGGCAATAGCTTAAACTTTTGTAATTAACTTTTGTGGAGATTATGTTCAGTGTATTTTATTGTCACTAAAATATAAGAACAGAAGGGAAATATCAACTTTTTTTGTGACATTTGTAATAAAGCTTGAAACATTGAGAGAACATATTTGAACCAGTTGTTGTTGAATGTTTGCACAGATTGATACTGTGGTGGCGCTGAGTGATGTTGTGGTGGCGACAAGTGATGCTGTGGTGTTCAATGATGCTGTGGTATTGCATAGTGATGTTGTGATGCTCCTGAGTGATGCTGTGGTGCCCCTGAGTGATGCTGTTGTTGTGCGATAGATAGATAGAGTGAGGGCGATAGATAGCTAGAGGGAGGGGGAAAGATAGATAGAGTGAGGGCGATAGATAGATGGAGTGAGGGCGATAGCACAGGATAAGAGAACAGGGAGTTAAAAAGGATGCGGGGTGGAAGAGAACAGCAGATCGGCACAGGAGAAGAGAACAGGGAGTTAGAGAAAGAGGTGGGTGGAATGAACCACAGTTTAGCTCAGGAGAAGAACACAGTGAGTTAAAGAAGGAGGTTTGGTGGAAGAGAGCAGCAGATTAGCACAGGAGAAGAGAACAGTGAGTTAGAGAAGGAGGCAGAGTAGAAGAGAGCAGCAGATCAGCACGGGAGAAGAGAAGAGAACAGGGAGTTAGAGAAGGAGGTGGGTGGAAGAGAGGGACAGATCAGCACAGCAGAAGAGAACAGGAAGTTAAAGAAGGAGTTGGGGTGGAAGCGAGCAGCAGATCAGCACAGGATAAGAACAGGGAGTTAAAAAGGATGCGGGTGGAAGAGAGCAGCAGATCAGCATAAGAGAACATGGAGTTAAAGAAGGAGGCGGGTGGAAGAGAGCAGCAGGTCAGCAGAGGGCTAAAAGAAGAGAACAGGGAGTAAGAGAAGGAGGTGGGTGGAAGAGAGCAGCAGATCAACACAGCAGAAGAGAACATGGAGTTACAGAAGGAGGTGGGTGGAAGAGAGCAGCAGATTAGCACAGGCGAAGAGAACATGGAGTTAAAGAAGGAGTTGGGGTGGAAGCGAGCAGCAGATCAGCACAGGATAAGAACAGGGAGTTAAAAAGGATGCGGGTGGAAGAGAGCAGCAGATCAGCATAAGAGAACATGGAGTTAAAGAAGGAGGCTGGGTGGAAGAGAGCTGCAGGTCAGCAGAAGGCTAAAAGAAGAGAACAGGGAGTTAGAGAAGGAGGTGGGTGGAAGAGAGCAGCAGATCAACACAGCAGAAGAGAACATGGAGTTACAGAAGGAGGTGGGTGGAAGAAAGCAGCAGATTAGCACAGGCGAAGAGAACATGGAGTTAAAGAAGGATGTGTTGTTGAAGAGAGCAGCAGAACAGGACAGGAAAAGAGAACAGGGAGGTAGAGAAGGAGGCAGGATGAAGAGAGCTGCAGATCAGCTCTGGAGAAGAGAAGTGAACAGGGATTTAGAGAAGTAGGTGGGTGGAAGAGAGCAGCAGATCAGCACAGGAGAATAGAACAGGGAGTTCGAGAAAGAGGCGAGTGGAAGAGAACAGCAGATTAGCGTAGGAGAAGAAAACGGAGTTACAGAAGGAGGCGGGTTGGAAGAGAGTAGCAGATCAGCACATGAGAAGAGAAGAGAACATGGAGTTAGAGAAGGAGGCAGGGTGGAAGAGATCAGCAGTTCTGCACGGGAGAAGAGAAGAGAACATAGAGTTAGAGAAGGAGTTTGTTGGAAGAGAGGAACAGATCAGCACAGCAGAAGAGAACAGGGAGTTAAAGAAGGAGGTGGTGTGGAAGAGAGCAGCAGATCAGCACAGGCGAAGAGAATAGAATAGGGAGTTAGAGAAGGAGGTGTGGTGAAAGTGAGCAGATCAGCAGAAGTTAACAGGGAGTTAAAATGAAATGCAATGCAATATGTTTCTCATTCGGAAAGTTTCAGCTATTTCTATTGTAAATGACCAATTTTATTTTAATGTTTTGTTGTGAAAAATAGTGAAATTAATTGCTTTGTCATTTACAACGCTAATAGTTATAACTTTTGCAAATGTGACACCTATAGTATTTGTAATGCAATATGGGTTGTATTTATGTGACTTACATGTATTGATATTACAAACAACAATGGTTTGGAGTTGGAGGATGTAGTTGGAGGGAGGAGTTGGCTTGTTGAGTTGGAGGGTGGAGTTAGCTTTTGAGTTGGAGGGTGGAGTTGGCTTTTGATTTGGAGGTTGGAGTTGGAGGTTGGAGTTGGAGTTTGGAGTTGGCGGTTGGAGTTGGAGGGTGGAGTTGGAGGGTGGAGTTGGAAGGTGGAGTTGGAAGGTGGAGTTGGAGGGTGGAGTTGGAGGGTGGAGTTGGATGGTGGAGTTGTAGGGTGGAGTTGGATTTTGAGGGTGGAGTTGGAGTCTGTAGTTGTAGTTTGCGGGTGGATTTGGAGGCTGGATTTGGAGGCTGGAGTTGTAGTTGATGGGTGGATTTGTAGGGTGTATTTGGATGTTGGAGTTGGAGGGTGGAGTTGGATGGTGTTTTTGGATGGTGGTGTTGGAGGATGGATTTGTAGTTGGAGGGTGGAGTTGGATGGTTTATTTGGAGTGTTGAGTTGGAGGGTGTAGTTGGATGGTGGAGTAAGAGGGTGTAGTCGGAAGGTGGATTTGGAGGGCATAGTAGTACTTGGATGGTGGATTTGGATGGATGATTTTGAGGGTGGAGTTGGAGGGTAGAGTGGTGGACGGGTAGAGTGGTGGCGCTAGAGTGGTGGCGCTAGAGTGTGGGCGCTAGAGTGTGGGCGCTAGAGTGTGGGCGCTGAAGTGTGGGCGCTGAAGTGTGGGTGCTAGAGTAGTGGTGCATAGAGTGGTGGATAGGGTGGTGGATAGAGTGGTGGATTGGGTGGTGGCGGATAGGGTGATGGCGCATAGAGTGGTGGCGGATAGAGTGGTGGCAGATAGAGTAGTAGAGTGTTGGTGGAGAGAGTGGTAGAGTGGTGGTGGTAGAGAGAGAGAGAGTGAGGTAGTGAGGTAGGGAGAGAGAGTGAGGTAGAGAGAGAGAAAGAGGTAGTGAGAGAGTGTGTGTGTGAGAGTGAGTGTGTGTGTGTGTGAGAGAGTGAGTGTGTGTGAGAGAGTGTGTATGAGAGAGAGTGTGTGTGTGAGAGAGAGTGTGTGTGTGTGTGTGAGAGAGAGAGAGTGTGTAAGAGAGAGTGTAAGAGAGAGTGTAAGAGAGAGTAAGAGAGAGAGTGTGTAAGAGAGAGTGTGTAAGAGAGAGAGTTTGTAAGAGAGAGAGTGTGTAAGAGAGAGTGTGTAAGAGAGAGAGTGTGTAAGAGAGAGAGTGAGTAAGAGAGAGAGTGTGATTGGCCAGTGGCTTGGGGCAAATCTCTTAAGGTATTAAGCTGATGTTAATGAGGTGAAATCATTGCCACGCAGTGTTGACAAACTGCTAAGTAGTACTGCTTCAAAGTGTGTTTAATACGCCGCATAGTTTGCCTCTTCGTGCCCCATAATTTAGTCAAGCCTGACACGTGATTTGGTTCTCTCTTCCACATAATTCCTCTGGCCCTAATTATAACCCAGAGCTTAAAGTGCCGAAGGTGAGGTATCATTGCTTTGGTAACTGTTTTTTAAACTAATTACATGATTTTACAAAACCAACGCCAAAGGTTTTACTCACAAATTGTCTTCCCTGGAGAGTCATTGCCACTGTCAGAATGCAGGGCAAACAGTATCAGTGCATGGGAGGACGGGGGCGTGGCTTAGCAGCCGATGACGGTGGCTGCCTAGGAGCCGAGCTCAGCCATCGAAACCCGGAATTATCCTGTTGTCCTGAGGTTCATCACCCCCTGACCCCACCACTTTTGAGGGGAATGAGGCGCGACTAACTGGGCGCTATCGAGGGAACGGAGCAGCCCTGGGATCGGCGCTCGGCCGGTGTTTTCGCGGCTGGTGCCGGGAGTGAAACGGCGTAGGCAAGATGGCGGCTGAGCCCGATCACTAATCAGAGGAGGGGCCCCCCGACGATCGCAGCCACAAGAGGAGGGCAGCGAGAAGGACGATACCTGCGCTGCGAGCAACTACGCGCCCTGCATGCTGCCGAGGTGGGGAGCGGAGCAGAGCGGTACAGACCCTGGCTGGCGCTGCAGCGGCCCGTTGCTGACGGGAGGCGGAGGGCGAGGCATCGCCGGGGCCACTTCGAGGCCCAAGTGATGGAAATCAAGTGGCAGAGCAGAGCACGCCCGTCTGTGGCCAGTTGGAGAGAGGAGTGGTGGGAACTGCAGGATACCCCCCCCCCCCCGCGGCCTTCCTGACGACTGGGGACCAGCATGGAGCAATGTCAAGATGGCGGCTGGGCAATGGCGAGGGAGCTGCCTGCTAGAGTGGTGGAGATAGCTGACTGATTGGGCGGAGTGGCTGCAGAGAAGCGGTCGAGGCGGACGACGGCGGAGAGCTCTGGATTGAAGCGGGGACGCGAAGACAGGGTGTTAATTGCCCTGACCCAGCGTAGGTGTGGTGTGACCCCCGGTGGAACAGCGGTAGTGCCCAGAAGACTGCGTTGGGGGGTCGGGACTGCTGAGGAGGCCGGGCAGCGAGAGCCCGACAGTGCACTGGTGAGTGGTGTGCGGGGGACCTGGACCCATGGGCTGCGTAGGTGGGCACGGGTTCCCGGGGCCGCTGCGCTCTGCGAACCGGGGCGCGGGAGAGCGGGGACGCCTACGGAGATCGGCAGAGACCGTTGCCTGAGAAAGCAATAACAGAGGCCAAGAAGCTGACGCCTGCAGGGAGGTGGACCACAGTGGACTGCGGGCTGCACTCGAGAGCAGGGGGGGCCACAGACGAGACTGGGTTGGCTGTGACTGTGTTTGTGTTGCTACCCAGGGGAAAGAGAGCTGCTCGGTGCTGGAGAGTTGGACATCTGGCAAGCACCTGCTCATGCTTGAGAGCGAGACTAGTCGGCGACTTAACGCTGATGGGAGGAGAAGTAGGACTTGAAGTGGCCGTAGTGGAGAGTGGTTTTGGGGGCTGTGAGCCAAGTTGTGATGGCAGGAGCGGCTGATGGGATGGGACGGTCCTACGGGCATGTTCTTTGGGTGTTTCTGATACCCTAGTTGGTGGACGAGAACTGCTGATCATAGCAGATTATAAAGGAATTCAAGCCGTCTAAGGCGGGGTACAGCCACGGACACCTGCCCCCGAGGCGGGGTGGCGGCAACGCGCTGTTTCCGACTCGGCTTGTGGGGCGGTTGCTGGACTGTGCAGAGTTGGGCAGATAGCCGCTGAAGACTGCTCTCATGGGGAAACTGAAGGGGATAAAGGAGGGAGCTCAGCAGCAATCGGACACTGAGGTCACTAATCAGGCGGAGCAGACCGCGCCCGAAATGGCGCAGGAACTTACTTTGCAGCAGCAGGTTAATAAAATTTTGACAGCGATAGCAGACTCTCGCACTGCTCTCCAGCAGGACATAGCGCAGGTGGCCACAGGGTTGGGGCTCCTGCGGGCGGACCACTCTAAACTGGTGGACAGGGTAAAGGCTGTGGAGGGAACGATCCAGGTGGTGGCACCGGCACAGACCGCACTGAAGGCCACGATGGCGGAACCATTGGATCGTATCAGGGCACTAGAGAAACGTGCAGAGGATGCTGAAAGCAGAAATAGGAGGAATAATATACGCATAGTTGGGCTGCCGGAAAAAGCAGAGGGGACAGACATGGTGCAGTACCTCAATAACTGGTTGAGAGCTGAAGTGGCCCCGGAGGGACTGTCTTCCTTCTATACCCTCGAACGGGCCCACCGAGTGCCTGCCAAACCCCCACAACCGGGGAGTCCCCCAAGACCGGTGGTGGCCCGATTACTGCACTTTCGAGATAGGGCTCTGCTGCTTCAGAGAGCACGCGCTGATGGCCCCTATCATGTGGGGAACAGCAGGGTCAACCTGTTCCCGGATTATACTTTTGAAATTCAGCGGCGACGAGCGTCATTCCTTGCCGTTAAAAGGGAGCTACGGGAGGAGAGCCTTCAATATTCCTTGTTCTTTCCGGCCAAACTACGGATAATTGTTGATGGCAAGACGTGGTTTCATGAAACCCCAGAGGAAGCTTGCGCATGGTTGGAATCCTACAGAGCTGGGAAGGATGCACAAGTTCCGGGAACTAGGGACACCTCTGAAGGGTTGCCATAGCGTAGATCGTTACGACCTCAACGCAGAGGGAGGGGCTTGAGGCGGCCATCTGTGTCGCAGACTGAGGTGGTGCGGCAAGGAGAGTTAGAAGCGGTAACTGCACTATCGGGGGGACGGAGGGTGCAGTCTCCAATGGGTACTGACTCAGACAAAGATAAGGAACACTCGGATACAGAGGTCTTGGAGGTGGACAGTGTACGGGTACCGAAGATTACCCCGGCAACGGCAGGTGGAATGCTTGATGAGTGATCAGACGCAGTAAAGTTGGAGCAGGAACTGTTGAAGGAGCTGTTGAGAGTCTTAGATTATGTGGAAGGGGAGGCCAGTGCGGCTTTCGTTAATGCCTAGGGAGATTCGAGGTGGTGAATGGGGGGGGGGGTGGGGGGGGGAAGGCATGAGGCGTCCAATTGCTTAGGGTTTTCGGGGCGCGATGTGAGCAGAGGTCAAGCTGCAGACCGCGGGCGCTGAGCTCCCCTCATTGCCCATAAGGCAGGCCCTCAGAGATCGCTGGCGGGCTTGGAATGGTGGTGTGCGAGCGGCTTGCTTTCACGTCGGATGGGGGGTCGGGGGAGCGAGCGAGTGGGAGGGAACGAGCATATGGGATGTGAGTGAGAAGTGAGGCCAAGCGCGCGCTGGCGAAGCTTCGCGCTTGAATGCCTCAAATGCATTAGGGAGAATCCGCAATCCAAAACCTCTTGGTAGGATTTGCGTGTGGCCCTCTATATGTCTCGACAGCAATGCGCATGCGCATTGGCAGGTCGAGAGCTAAAAAGGACTTTCATCAAGCCTGTAAAACAGAAATTGTGAGAAAAATATATAAAAGAGTACCATAAAAACTACAATTAGGAACAACGGTCATTAAAAGAAACATTCATAACCACATGCACATGTACGTTACGTGAGTGGCTATATGTGTGTAACATGTGTCATCCAACTATGAACACACCAAAACTGGAACACATTTTTATGTGAGAAAGTTTAATGACCGTTGTTCCTAATTGTAATTTTTATGGTACTCTTGTATATATTTTTCTCACAATTTCTGTTTTACAGGCTTGATGAAAGTCCTTTTTAGGTCTTGACCAAAAGCATTGCTTTAGCAATGCTTGTTTGTCGAGATTCTAGTAAGCAGTCCGAAAAGTCTACCAAAACGGCAGATTAGCAACAGTTCATGTGATCTAACAGTCTTACTTATGACAAAAGTATGGCACACCTGAAGTCATCTTGATTGGAATAAAGTGTTAACACTTAAAACATTTAATTTGCAAAGGAACAAAATGAGGGGGTTCATTTTGCCATAGAAATTATGATTAGTGCTGAAGAAAGAAAAATTAGGGCACATTTTGAGTGACTTCTCAAATCCTCATATTTCATTAAAAAAATTCTGATATGCAGTCTCCCAAGATGGCCACCAGAGACAAAAGAGCCCAAATGTAGCCCAAAATCAGCCAGATGTAGCCCAACTATAGCCCAATGACAGAATGTCCCAGAGTGTTCTAAAGAACAACTAGAACGCTAACAGTCTTACTTATGACAAAAGTATGGCACACCTGAACTCATCTTGATTGGAATAAAGTGGTAACACTTAATACATTTAATTTGAAAATGAACAAAATGAGGGGTTTCATTTTGCCATAGAAATTATATATATATATATATATATATATATATATATATATATATATATATATATATATATATATATATATATATATATAAATCACCAAAATGCCCAGAAGCATTAGGAAGCACACACCAGCGCTCTGCACTCCGGCTTGTTACTGCAGCCTGTCATCATGTTTCACCCTTTAATGATTTGCCGACGCGTTTCAGAGTATTTCAACCCCTTCTTCTTGGGCAGCAAAAACGAGTCTCAAGGATTACATCACTGTGTTTAACTGGCTTTTAATTCATTACAGGCCCCCCAGTGGGCTTATGCTCAGTGCAGCTTCACTGGTGACTATGGGACATGTAGTCCGTGATGCACAAAAATCATCGTCTTTCAGTAAGTTCGAGTCCTCATTTTAATTGATGCTTTTCATTATTTACCTTCAGTAGGCAGTGTTACAGTCCAACAGGCTTGTTTTAGCAGGGAGCGCTGTGCCAGATTCAGTCCCAAACAGTTTGTGACTTCCAGCCCAATCCGGCTGGAAAGGCATGTATCTCTCCACCCGGTGGTGGTGCCTTCCTCACGGCCGGGCCGCCGTGTGCAAAGATAAATCACCAAAATGCCCAGAAGCATTAGGAAGCACACACCAGCGCTCTGCACTCCGGCTTGTTACTGCAGCCTGTCATCATGTTTCACCCTTTAATGATTTGCCGACGCGTTTCAGAGTATTTCAACCCCTTCTTCTTGGCCAGCAAAAATGAGTCTCGAGGATTACATCACTGTGTTTAACTGGCTTTTAATTCATTACAGGCCCCCCAGTGGGCGTATGCTCAGTGTAGCTTCACTGGTGACTATGGGACATGTAGTCCGTGATGCACAAAAATCATCGTCTTTCAGTAAGTTCGAGTCCTCATTTTAATTGATGCTTTTCATTATTTACCTTCAGTAGGCAGTGTTACAGTCCAACAGGCTTGTTTTAGCAGGGAGCGCTGTGCCAGATTCAGTCCCAAACAGTTTGTGACTTCCAGCCCAATCCGTCTGGAAAGGCATGTATCTCTCCACCCGGTGGTGGTGCCTTCCTCACGGCCGGGCCGCCGTGTGCAAAGATAAATCACCAAAATGCCCAGAAGCATTAGGAAGCACACACCAGCGCTCTGCACTCCGGCTTGTTACTGCAGCCTGTCATCATGTTTCACCCTTTAATGATTTGCCGACGCGTTTCAGAGTATTTCAACCCCTTCTTCTTGGGCAGCAAAAACGAGTCTCGAGGATTACATCACTGTGTTTAACTGGCTTTTAATTCATTACAGGCCCCCCAGTGGGCGTATGCTCAGTGCAGCTTCACTGGTGACTATGGGACATGTAGTCCGTGATGCACAAAAATCATCGTCTTACAGTAAGTTCGAGTCCTCATTTTAATTGATGCTTTTCATTATTTACCTTCAGTAGGCAGTGTTACAGTCCAACAGGCTTGTTTTAGCAGGGAGCGCTGTGCCAGATTCAGTCCCAAACAGTTTGTGACTTCCAGCCCAATCCGTCTGGAAAGGCATGTATCTCTCCACCCGGTGGTGGTGCCTTCCTCACGGCCGGGCCGCCGTGTGCAAAGATAAATCACCAAAATGCCCAGCAGCATTAGGAAGCACACACTAGCGCTCTGCACTCCGGCTTGTTACTGCAGCCTGTCATCATGTTTCACCCTTTAATGATTTGCCAACGCGTTTCAGAGTATTTCAACCCCTTCTTCTTGGGCAGCAAAAACGAGTCTCGAGGATTACATCACTGTGTTTAACTGGCTTTTAATTCATTACAGGCCCCCCAGTGGGCGTATGCTCAGTGCAGCTTCACTGGTGACTATGGGACATGTAGTCCGTGATGCACACAAATCATCGTCTTTCAGTAAGTTCGAGTCCTCATTTTAATTGATGCTTTTCATTATTTACCTTCAGTAGGCAGTGTTACAGTCCAACAGGCTTGTTTTAGCAGGGAGCGCTGTGCCAGATTCAGTCCCAAACAGTTTGTGACTTCCAGCCCAATCCGGCTGGAAAGGCATGTATCTCTCCACCCGGTGGTGGTGCCTTCCTCACGGCCGGGCCGCGGTGTGCAAAGATAAATCACCAAAATGCCCAGCAGCATTAGGAAGCCCACACCAGCGCTCTGCACTCCGGCTTGTTACTGCAGCCTGTCATCATGTTTCACCCTTTAATGATTTGCCGACGCGTTTCAGAGTATTTCAACCCCTTCTTCTTGGGCAGCAAAAACGAGTCTCGAGGATTACATCACTGTGTTTAACTGGCTTTTAATTCATTACAGGCCCCCCAGTGGGCGTATGCTCAGTGCAGCTTCACTGGTGACTATGGGACATGTAGTCCGTGATGCACAAAAATCATCGTCTTTCAGTAAGTTCGAGTCCTCATTTTAATTGATGCTTTTCATTATTTACCTTCAGTAGGCAGTGTTACAGTCCAACAGGCTTGTTTTAGCAGGGAGCGCTGTGCCAGATTCAGTCCCAGTTTGTGACTTCCAGCCCAATCCGGCTGGAAAGGCATGTATCTCTCCACCCGGTGGTGGTGCCTTCCTCACGGCCGGGCCGCCGTGTGAAAAGATAAATCACCAAAATGCCCAGAAGCATTAGGAAGCACACACCAGCGCTCTGCACTCCGGCTTGTTACTGCAGCCTGTCATCATGTTTCACCCTTTAATGATTTGCCGACGCGTTTCAGAGTATTTCAACCCCTTCTTCTTGGGCAGCAAAAACGAGTCTCGAGGATTACATCACTGTGTTTAACTGGCTTTTAATTCATTACAGGCCCCCCAGTGGGCGTATGCTCAGTGCAGCTTCACTGGTGACTATGGGACATGTAGTCTGTGATGCACAAAAATCATCGTCTTTCAGTAAGTTCGAGTCCTCATTTTAATTGATGCTTTTCATTATTTACCTTCAGTAGGCAGTGTTACAGTCCAACAGGCTTGTTTTAGCAGGGAGCGCTGTGCCAGATTCAGTCCCAAACAGTTTGTGACTTCCAGCCCAATCCGTCTGGAAAGGCATGTATCTCTCCACCCGGTGGTGGTGCCTTCCTCACGGCCGGGCCGCCGTGTGCAAAGATAAATCACCAAAATACCCAGAAGCATTAGGAAGCACACACCAGCGCTCTGCACTCCGGCTTGTTACTGCAGCCTGTCATCATGTTTCACCCTTTAATGATTTGCCGACGCGTTTCAGAGTATTTCAACCCCTTCTTCTTGGGCAGCAAAAACGAGTCTCGAGGATTACATCACTGTGTTTAACTGGCTTTTAATTCATTACAGGCCCCCCAGTGGGCGTATGCTCAGTGCAGCTTCACTGGTGACTATGGGACATGTAGTCCGTGATGCACAAAAATCATCGTCTTACAGTAAGTTCGAGTCCTCATTTTAATTGATGCTTTTCATTATTTACCTTCAGTAGGCAGTGTTACAGTCCAACAGGCTTGTTTTAGCAGGGAGCGCTGTGCCAGATTCAGTCCCAAACAGTTTGTGACTTCCAGCCCAATCCGTCTGGAAAGGCATGTATCTCTCCACCCGGTGGTGGTGCCTTCCTCACGGCCGGGCCGCCGTGTGCAAAGATAAATCACCAAAATGCCCAGCAGCATTAGGAAGCACACACTAGCGCTCTGCACTCCGGCTTGTTACTGCAGCCTGTCATCATGTTTCACCCTTTAATGATTTGCCAACGCGTTTCAGAGTATTTCAACCCCTTCTTCTTGGGCAGCAAAAACGAGTCTCGAGGATTACATCACTGTGTTTAACTGGCTTTTAATTCATTACAGGCCCCCCAGTGGGCGTATGCTCAGTGCAGCTTCACTGGTGACTATGGGACATGTAGTCCGTGATGCACACAAATCATCGTCTTTCAGTAAGTTCGAGTCCTCATTTTAATTGATGCTTTTCATTATTTACCTTCAGTAGGCAGTGTTACAGTCCAACAGGCTTGTTTTAGCAGGGAGCGCTGTGCCAGATTCAGTCCCAAACAGTTTGTGACTTCCAGCCCAATCCGGCTGGAAAGGCATGTATCTCTCCACCCGGTGGTGGTGCCTTCCTCACGGCCGGGACGCGGTGTGCAAAGATAAATCACCAAAATGCCCAGCAGCATTAGGAAGCCCACACCAGCGCTCTGCACTCCGGCTTGTTACTGCAGCCTGTCATCATGTTTCACCCTTTAATGATTTGCCGACGCGTTTCAGAGTATTTCAACCCCTTCTTCTTGGGCAGCAAAAACGAGTCTCGAGGATTACATCACTGTGTTTAACTGGCTTTTAATTCATTACAGGCCCCCCAGTGGGCGTATGCTCAGTGCAGCTTCACTGGTGACTATGGGACATGTAGTCCGTGATGCACAAAAATCATCGTCTTTCAGTAAGTTCGAGTCCTCATTTTAATTGATGCTTTTCATTATTTACCTTCAGTAGGCAGTGTTACAGTCCAACAGGCTTGTTTTAGCAGGGAGCGCTGTGCCAGATTCAGTCCCAGTTTGTGACTTCCAGCCCAATCCGGCTGGAAAGGCATGTATCTCTCCACCCGGTGGTGGTGCCTTCCTCACGGCCGGGCCGCCGTGTGAAAAGATAAATCACCAAAATGCTCAGAAGCATTAGGAAGCACACACCAGCGCTCTGCACTCCGGCTTGTTACTGCAGCCTGTCATCATGTTTCACCCTTTAATGATTTGCCGACGCGTTTCAGAGTATTTCAACCCCTTCTTCTTGGGCAGCAAAAACGAGTCTCGAGGATTACATCACTGTGTTTAACTGGCTTTTAATTCATTACAGGCCCCCCAGTGGGCGTATGCTCAGTGCAGCTTCACTGGTGACTATGGGACATGTAGTCTGTGATGCACAAAAATCATCGTCTTTCAGTAAGTTCGAGTCCTCATTTTAATTGATGCTTTTCATTATTTACCTTCAGTAGGCAGTGTTACAGTCCAACAGGCTTGTTTTAGCAGGGAGCGCTGTGCCAGATTCAGTCCCAAACAGTTTGTGACTTCCAGCCCAATCCGTCTGGAAAGGCATGTATCTCTCCACCCGGTGGTGGTGCCTTCCTCACGGCCGGGCCGCCGTGTGCAAAGATAAATCACCAAAATGCCCAGAAGCATTAGGAAGCACACACCAGCGTTCTGCACTCCGGCTTGTTACTGCAGCCTGTCATCATGTTTCACCCTTTAATGATTTGCCGACGCGTTTCAGAGTATTTCAACCCCTTCTTCTTGGGCAGCAAAAACGAGTCTCGAGGATTACATCACTGTGTTTAACTGGCTTTTAATTCATTACAGGCCCCCCAGTGGGCGTATGCTCAGTGCAGCTTCACTGGTGACTATGGGACATGTAGTCCGTGATGCACAAAAATCATCGTCTTTCAGTAAGTTCGAGTCCTCATTTTAATTGATGCTTTTCATTATTTACCTTCAGTAGGCAGTGTTACAGTCCAACAGGCTTGTTTTAGCGGGGAGCGCTGTGCCAGATTCAGTCCCAAACAGTTTGTGACTTCCAATAATGAAAAGCATCAATTAAAATGAGGACTCGAACTTACTGTAATGAATTAAAAGCCAGTTAAACACAGTGATGTAATCCTCGAGACTCGTTTTTGCTGCCCAAGAAGAAGGGGTTGAAATACTCTGAAAGTGATGTAATATGTGACGTCATCAGCAGTGCATTGCACGCGCAAGTTATAGTGAGTCCAACTAACTATAACGTGGGAATTTCAATGGTTTTATGCGAGTAAAATTTCCACCTAACTATAACTGGTGTGAAACCTATGGTTTTTTCAGTGAATATATATATATATATACATATATATGACAATAAGTAACCTTTGAACTGTCTCGGCACTGTCCATTAGACCAAGACCTTCAAATAGATTTGAGAGGTCTTGGTCTGCAGAAGATTGAAGTCAAATGTAGACTTTGCGCAAAGAATTGTGTGATTTGCTTCTCTTTATGTGTCCATCACACCATCAGGACAAATTCCCCTTTTTTGCGTTCCGGCGCCCCCCTCTTCCCTGTCCATTAGGCCAAGGCCTTTAACTTGAGCGGAGCCAATGGGCTTGCGGTAGAAGAACGGAGACATATGTGGACTTGCTGCTGGTGTCTGGGTGCAGAGAAAGCACATGCTTCAATTTCGTTTATTAACTTCCTGTACCCCCTATGCACTGTCCTTTGGACCTAGGCCTTCAACATGATAAGAGCCAAGGTGCTTTCTGCAGAAGAATGAAGTCAGAGGTGGACTTGGTGCAGAGAAGACCACAAGGTTGACTTGTTTCCTGCATGTGCCCTTGACACCATCAGGACAAACTCTTGTTTTTAACCTTCCGCACCCCATTCACTGTCCATTAGGTCGAAGCCTTCAGCTTGATATGAGCCAAGGTGCTTTCAGCAGAGGTAACAGAGTAATGTGTGGTCTTGCTGCTCGTGCTGAGGTGCAGAGAAGACCACAAGGTTCATTTGACACCATGAGGACAACTTCTGTTTTTTTTATCTACCTGTGCCCTCTCTTCACTGTCCATTGGGCCAAGGCCTACAGCTTGATGTAAGCCACAGCACTTTGTGTGGATAGACATATGTGGACTTGCTGCTCGTGCTGGGTTTGGAAAACCCCACAAGACTCACTTGTTTCCTTCATGAGCCCATCACACCAACAGGAACAATGGCCTTGTTTCACTCTACTGAAATAAGTAACCTATATGCTATCAATAAGCCCCCCTCTCATCCATTAGGCTGAGTGCACCCTCACTCACCCTCACACCCTCACCCACCCTCACTCACTGTCATTCACCCTCACCCACCCTCACTCACCCTCACTCACACCTCCTCACCCTCACACACCCTCACTCTCACACCCCTCCACCCTCACCCTCACACCCCCTCACCCCCGTCACCCTCACCCTCCCTCACCCTCACACACCCCCACTCACCCTCACAACCTTACACCCTCACAACCCTCTCACCCTCACCCCCCCACACACCCACACACCCTCACCCTCACACACCACATCACTCAGGAACACCACCACATCACTCAGGGACACCACCACATCACTCAGGGGCACCACCACATCACTCGGGGACACCACCACATCGCTCTGGGACACCACCACATCACTCTGGAACACCACCACATCACTCAGGGGCACCACCACATCACTCAGGGACACCACCACATCACTCAGGAACACCACCACATCACTCAGGAACACCACCACATTACTCAGGGACACCACCATATCACTCAGGGACACCACTACATCACTCAGGGACACCACCACATCACTCAGGAACACCACCACATCACTCAGGGACACCACCACATCACTCGGGGACACCACCACATCACTCGGGGACACCACCACATCACTCGGAGACACCACCACATCACTCTAATACACCACCACATCACTCTAATACACCACCACATCACTCAGCCCAACCACGTCATCACTCAGCACCACAACAGCACTGTCCTTGCATGCTACCAACAAGCATTGCCATAGCCAATAGGACTCGCATTAGGAAAGTGTAAGCTATTGGATTTGTGAATAACAATGCTATTAATTTATATATTTTCAAAGCCAACACATATTAAAAAAATGTGTCATTTACAATACCAACAGCTCACACTTTCCTAATGCAAGACCTATTGCATTGCAAATACTTGTTTCCAGTGCAGTGTGACAAAGGTCATCCCACCAAGTGGTATTTTCTCACCATAAACTTGGTAAGAACTGAGCCCTCTGTTAGTCCTGATGAATGCTGCGGACCCTTTTGGGCCTAGGGGCAGAAACATGTTGACCACATTCACTACGTTGATGAGACAATAAATGCCCCAATCTCACTAAATTCATTATTTTAACACCATATAGCTACCTCCTCTATTAAACATAAATTGGTAACTGTAATGGTTTTTAAAACCTCCCTCACTTTTCACGGGCCCCACTTAGTTTTAGAAGTGTTTCCCTGTCTTCAGGTGAAGGCCAACCCTCTACCAAATCGAGTTTCTAGAGGGCGAGGACTGTCGCTGATGAAGCATGACACTAGGTGGTGTGTGAGGCCAGTCCTTCACTTTTTATGAGATGCCAGCACTCACAGCTAAGATTTAGAGTACCTACGGTCATCTCGTTTGGGAGCAGCTTCTTTTGTGTTAACTTAAAGTAAGCACCCTGTTCTTCAGATACTTAAATCTGAGTATGCAATATACACAAGACATCTACATTTCTAGACCAAAATCCGAGCCCTATAAAGATCCATGTTTTACTGTACTACAAAAGAACTGTTTTGGCCAACTAAAGATTAAAAGTCCCTTTGGTAATGTCAGTGTGATAATTGCTCTTCCCTGTAACAATGCTGACAGACTCGGTATGATTTCCTTTACAAAAAAAACTCTGTCATAGGCGTCTTGGCCAGTGCTATGCGTGGTGATGATATGTTGCGCATTGAATTAGTGCTAGGCTCTGTTAGCGCGTTTAACCGCATGCGTGCGGCGGCTTTTTTCGCGCTGTGCGGCTTTTTTTAAAAAGCCGCATTACATGACGAGCTGAGCTCCTCATGAGCATGCGAGCGGCGCAACTCATGACGAGCTCAGCTCGTCATGAGCATGGAAGGGGTTAAGGACCACTCACAGTAGCACTTCTTTTAGCGTGGGCAACTACTGCTCGTATACCCTGACTATGAAATTGCTAATGGTTGGTGGCAGCTAATTCTATTAGAGAGGTGCACATCTTTTTTACCTGGATTCTGTATGGGGAATGCCATGTTGCTTCTACCTGTTAAATTCCCATAGTTGTTCATAATTGGGCCCCTTGATCACCCCTGAGTATGTGTTGTGTGTGCATCTGAGTACAAGGCTACATGTGAGGTGGGATTCACAGGTTGGTGTGCCCCCTTGTGTGTATGAAGCCCCCACAGTTGTTGGGTGTCCTGTAAAGTTAGATGCTAGTCAGACATTGTCCCTTCCCCCATATGAGCTTTCACATCACTGAACTCTTTACAGGTAGACATTGGATACAGGAAGCTAGTGCAAGCCCTACAATGCAAATACATTACCCACAGGGAAGGACAGCTAGAGATGAACACCAAGCTAGACTGTTTCAGATCCCTTCCCAGAAACTATAGCCCAACATACATCACCTTACTGGAATACACAAAATACAGGCTTAGTGGCTGTAGGAGAGTAGGGTCTGCTATCCTATGGTCACCCCATTTTTTTGCTTTTTGCTTCACTGGTTTTCGACTTAATGTGGCTGTGGGCCTGCTAATCAGACCCACAGCCCTGCTGTTCTCTCTCTAAATTCACAACCATGTACTTTAGGTACATCACCAATTGGGATTGGGTCACCTTATGAGCCCCTGTACAGTGTACTATAGGTACCCAGGGCATAGGTGCATCCAAGGCCTATCACGGGCTGCAGCATATCTTTTGCCACCCCTGGCTGGCCATCCAAACTGACACAACTGGCTGATCACTCAGCTGGGGCAAGGTCGTGTAATCACCCCTTGCTTAGATATAGTATACCTATGTCTAAACCTATATCTGGACACATATACACCTATAAGTCACTCCTATGGCAGGCCTTAACAATCCTGGAGGCAGTGTGCTTGGTTTTATGTGAGATGGTGCTCTACCATGAGCTGAGCCTGTCTGCAGCTTTCGGAACCATGTCCTTATAGCTGTTCTAGGATATTGCCATGCCATATACTCTTAAATGCATTATGAACCTCGCGGTTAAATGCTATCTTTGGTTTGCTTTATCAAAACATGTCGTGTAAGGTGTCATACGCTTTGGAATACTACCCCCTCGCCAATTCTGGCGACGGGGGTAGCATTCCACCCTTCTAGAGGGAGAGGACATGTTACTTTCCTTAAACCCTGTTAAAGTTAATCAGAGCCTCAGCATCACAAAATGGATGCTGCTGCCACAGACACAAGTCTGACCTCCTGCTGCTGGGAGCCCTTCCAGCGAGGGAGGCTTGGACAATAGGTTTCCTGTCACAGGGAGGTGCTAGCACCACCCCAGACAGGAGATAGTGGATTGGGGCAGGGAGGGCTGAATGAAACGAGACACTGCCCGGGGCACACAAGGTGTCCCATGCATAGTCCAGTTCAAACCGGTGCTGGGGCACTCCAGCCCCAGCTCTGGCACGAAACTGGACAAAGGGAAAGGGGTGTAACCACCCCCTTCCTGGGTCCCACCCATAGGAGGGTCCTAGCAGGTAATCCAGCCCCTTGATTTGGAATAAAGGTAGGAGCTGTGTCCTTAGACTTTAGATAATCCTGACTGAAACTCTGATACGAAACTCTGGACCCTTCGACATCCTACTCGACGTAGAAGACTGAAGAATCTCCCTTGGGGTCAAGGAGTGACCACCCTGTGCAATCAGGCACCATCAAGCGCTCAAAGGTTTGCTTTGTTGTTGCGCCCGCCGGAGCTCGAACAACAGAGACCGACAGGAACCGGACTTCCAGACATCCAACAGCCCGATCCACAGCAAAGCTGAGACCCATGGAGGAGACGTGGGACCGGCCATCTTGGAAAGTCAGCGAAGTGCTTTCTGTGCAGCTCCTGAGGCACCCTCGAAGCTGTGCATTGGGGATTGAGAAGCCCCAGCCCCGAGCATCAAATGCACCGAAGATCACCTCTCCACACTCACCGAGTGCTGCGTGGGGCCCTTTTGCATTTTCCTGCTTGACGCGTCTGTCCGGTCACTTGCCCGTTGGCTAGTGGCCTCTGTGACGACGAACCTTTGAATTTTCAATGCTGGTCTGGTTGCTCCAGACTGGCCCTTGCTCCCCTGAAAAAGAGCAGCCCATCAGACCTTGCTGGTCTGATCCAGAAGCCATCTTCAATTCCTGCGTGGGTTGCATTTGCCAAAGCCTGTTGACTCCGAATCGAGATCCGACACCGCCGACAGTGAGAGCCTTCGTGGGACAGTCCGTGCCCAGCGCCTGGTCATCGTCGACACCTCCTGGTCCACGTGGCAGCGGAGACAAGCTTCACGACATCACCTGATCGCAGCCCGACATCGCCTGGTTCCTTCCTGGTTCCTTCCTGGTCACTGGCTAGTGACCCAGACTCTGTCCCCTCTGCTTTCAGGTACTCTACATCTTCGATCCACCCTTGGATCCAACCGAACTCTTCTCTCCTGGTCGCCTGCAGCATCTTTTCTCCAAAGCTCCATAGAACTCCACGACGAAACCCGACACACTTTGACACCTATGCACCCGCTTCCTGTGGGTGAGGTAACGCGAGTACTGCGGTGCTCCTGTAGAGATTTACATCCCTAGTGTCCTAGATTTAAGTGGTTAAGTTCTAGTCCAGTCGGAAGACTTCCAAATCTGCAGCTTTCTAACTTTACGCACCCATTGACTTCTATTGGTGCACGCGTGTGCATTTAGACACTGCACCCGCATCCTGTGGGCCTCCTACGTCCTAACTGTTGTTAGTCCAGTGTAGCCCCAGCGATTCCCAAGGCCCTAGGCCTTACCATTGTTCGTGACGTGGTTCTTATACCACTATTTTAGTATATGGTTTTACGGGCCACCAGGGCCTATCCATATTTGTGCAACCTTTGTATGTTATATTAAGTTACTTGTTATACGCTTGTGCTCCTGTGCTCATAAAGAGTTAAGGGGATCTATTCAGAAATAAATACATATATATTTTGAATATATAACCTGTGTGATGTCCTTTCATTTGGTATTAAAAGGTTTCCATATGGTAAAACAGCTGGCTTCACATGCCCTCTTGAGTTTAGCCTAAGACTGCTTTTGTCCATGCTACCACTAGGATAGCTGGTCTATAAGGTTGACTTTACAACCATCACCATAAGGGTTGTTTGGACTGGTGCAAGGTGCTCACTAGAATAGTGAACATCATATACCAGGCCAACTTCTCACAGTGGCCACAAACTGAAGACCAGTACAGGTCTCCTCCTTGTCATCTGATTTGACCTCAAATCAGTGGTCAAAGTGCATTAAAAAAAAATAGGAACTGTGATGTTGTGTGCAAAGGGGCAGGGTGAATGAGCGTCGGGGTGGGTTAAAGACTTGGCTTTAGAAACAAAATGTTCTGTACCTTTTTCGGTCTTTCACCTTTAGGTAACTACATATAAAATAAGGCACAGCTTAAGTGAAAAATAAATGCAAGTTAAGTTAATCAGTGGGAAATAGATTATTGTATTATGAAACCTCTATTAGTTAATGCACGGCATAGGTCTGTGTCTGTAACCAGGGAGCCGTAGAAGTGACTCCTGGTTGGTACAGTGAAGAATCGTGACTGGTACATGTTTAGTGCTACAAGGCTCCAGTCTGTGACAGAAAGGACTGTGAATATGCAAGTTATTTTAAACATGCACTACACACAGTATAATGTAGGCTGCTACAAAAAGCACAAACAGGTTTAAGATTTTTTTAAAGTGATTCTACAATATAGATTTTAATTATAACCAGACTGTATATAATGCAACATTTTTTTATAACTGTCCTTTAAAAGCACACACTTCACACCTCTGCCAGTAACGCCCTTGTTGTACAACTCAAAAAGAATATGTCATCAGGAAGCTTCAAGTGATTCCACTAATTAAAACCAAACCGGCTTACAAGCACCCTTCACATTTGCAGACTGACCAGTTGCGCACATTTACATTTCTTTCAGGTAAGCAGGCACCCTGGCAAGACTTGTTTGGCTGTCTGCGCCTCCCTCCGTTTCACAGCACAGAAGGTCTCTGCCTTGCACTTTGGGTGAAGCATTTCAACTTTCGAAATTAACTGTCTTGTGACGATTGTCTTTTCACAAAAATTAGGGGAAAAGACTTTTCTTAAATTAAAAAAGCATGGGCAAGTCGTGCCCCTCAGATCCTGTCCACTTCGACCACTGTATGAAATGTAATTTCAAGCATGTTACGATATCTTTTTGGCGCCTCGCACAAGTCCACACCGTGCTCTTTGGTACTGTGAACATTTACTCCCACTCCTCAGGCATTGATATCAATCAGCAGAGCGCTTTTTTGCTGAATCTCTACACTGAAATATCATCATTTTTGCATGTACTTCAACAAATATACCCTCTAAATTATTGTGAATATGCCTTTGTATGAAAACAGAAAAGTAATGTCTCTATCGTGCTGCTTTGTCCTTTAGTTGTACTACATTATTAAAAGAGGTTGTCAAAGTGGTATAATTTATGCTAATAAAGTTAATTTGCAGTTAGGTTTTAACATTTTAGGTTCTTGATCTGGGTCGTACCAAATGTCTATGTCTAAGAGTGAACCACACATTAAGGAGTGCAATGATACTTTCAGCACATTTTTAACACATACAAAACAGTCACTGAGGGGCAGCGTTCGTATTAGGGTTGCCACGTTGCCAAAGAGCAACGGAGGTCATTCATTGCACGTTACTGATCCTACGACTCCAGCGACTGAAGTGTTAATAGTTTAACTCCTCACTTAAAGCTGGTTGACATCAAAGTGTGAAGCAGTAAAAACCCCCTTGTTTGATCTGTCATGGGGAAGCAGGTCTGACCTCTTTTCTGACCTTTATCCTTTCACCAACAGTGTTTGAGCAGGGTTTTGAGTGCCTGAAGAGGACCCGTGAATTTGGACACAGAATTAACAGTGCAAACATTGAATGTAAAAGTGAGGAGAAAGCCCTTTTGTGAAAAGTGTTAGGTGTCAGAAACACGGAGCTGGAGGCCGAGGTGGATACAGGGTCAGAAGACAAAGTGAAGTGAGGCATGAACGTATTGAGCATTCCATTAGAGGTAGAGGGCCATTTGTATTAAAAAAAAAAGAGTTTTGCAATTCTCAAATTGCGAATCGCAATTAGTGAATCGTAAAATGCAATGTATGTAGGATTTGCTAAAAATTTTGCGAATCCTACTTATTCCTTATTTGCGAATCGCGAATTTAGATTCGCAATTAAGGAGTACCTTCCTGGGAAGACTTTCTTAATTTGCGATTACCAATTAGAGAATCGCAAATTGAGAATGCAATTTCAAGGGTGCAAGGGTGCCAAAAGGACACTCTGTTGCAATCCTGAAATATGCATATGTGCACATTTTGCGTACATACATGTGTATGTGCGACGTATGGCACTTTTTAAAAATCAAAAAAGTGCTGTTTTAAAGAAAATCGCAAATTACCACCAACTTGAAGGTGGTGGTAACATGCAATTCCTTAAGGCCAAATAGCAAATTTCTGGTGCTTCCATAATTGCATTTAAGGAATCGCAATTTGCAATTCCTTAATAGCATTCGCAAAATAGAGAATCGCAAATTTTGCAATTCTCTATTTTGCGAGGAGCTTTTGGTATGATACATCCCAAAAGGCTATTTCTAATTCGTAAACAGGCCGGTTCTGAGAATCTGCCCGTTTGCAAACAGGAAAAAGGCTTGATACATATGGCCCAGAGTGACCCAATTCTGAAAAGTAAAATCCCGGACAGGACAGCTATAGAAGTAGGACTGAAGGTTGACAATGATCAAGTTATATAGCTGACCTGTCTCAATCTTCCGTAGCCTTGTAAATGTACATGTATGTATATGTATATATATTACTTACTGGCAGTCACCAGGCCGTTGTCAAATTGAGAACCTAGTTGCCATAGGAAGAGTGTTTTTTGTTTTGCTAATAACTTTGGCGCCATTTAACGGATCTTCACAACATTTTCAGAATTAGTTTGCCAGTCACTTCAGCTACTGTCTGGAAAATTTCGGTCATGGACGTCATTTAGTGGTGGCCAGGGAACGCTGCTGGGACCCCTGACAAGCCCCTTGTGAGCCCTGCCACTGCCTTTGTGACCCCTAGCATCAGCAGTGGCAAAATCAGTGGCAGGAACAGAAGCAGCTCATCTTTATGAATGGTGGTGAGGGCTTCACTGACCTTGTTTTTTGTAAATTTTTTATTATACTAATAGTAAATAATATTACATTATTCACTATTAGTTTAATAAAAATGGAGTACAAATAGCTGGAATATGACTTTTCCTTGCAGCTGGGGTAAGTACAAAAATAACGCTTTTAAATATATGTATGTTATGAGCGTGCTTGCTGTTTTGAGTGTGTTTATGTAAGACCAAGTGTGTGTACGTGTGAATGTGTGTGCAAGCGTAGGCAGAGTGTGATTGTATGTGTAAGTGAGTGTGTATGTGTGAATGTGTGTATGTACAAGCATATGTATGTGTGAGTGAAGGTCAAGGGGCATGTGAAGTCACTTCCGCTACCCCTGGAATTTTGGTGAATTGATATCCATGATTTAGGGATGATCTGTCAAGAAAAAGGGCGGGTCCCAAAACATGTCTCCCCGCATGCAATTTCCCATAGAGATTTTAGTCACGACCGCTGCCCCGAACCGCTGACTGAAATTTCACCAATTTTAGCAGAAAGCTAGATCTTGGTCCAGAAAAAGTGCTTTTTCTAACTTGGTGTAAATCTGTTAAGTAGCTTTGGAGTTATTTAAGTAAAAATATTTATGTATATCAAGACACGCTGGTCCACCGTGGTGGATATGCGGATCCACATGCCAACAGCAATGCTGTGATTGGCTGGCTGCAACCTGAGAGGAAAGTTGCGGCTGCCTTTTTGTGCATCGGGACTCAGTTCCTGGGGGGAAAATACAACTTAAAAGTGATAGAAGGGATCAGGGTAGAGTTACTATGACCCCATTGGACTGATGGAGAGGTTTGGGAGTGACCCCTCATGGGTAAGAAATCGTCCAAAAATATTTGTGTGGTCTGTGGCAGATCCAAAGATTCAGGCCCCAATTAAACAAGCACATACACCCACTCACAGACTCACACAGCTACTTATACACACTTACACACCCACTTACACACCCATACAGCCACTCACATAGCCACTCACTGACCCACTCATGCACCCACTCACACACACAACCACTTAAATACCCACACGACCACTCACACACCCATACTGCCACTCACATATCCGCAAAACTGCTAAAATACGCCCACTCTCACACCCATACAGCCACTCACACACCCGCTCACAGACCTACAAAATCACTCACACCCACTCACAGATCCACACAGCCACTCACACATCTACACACAGACTCACACGCCCACTTAAACACCCACACAACCACTCACACACCCACACAACCACTCACACTCATACAGCCACTCGCACTGCCACTCACACCCACAAAACCACTAAAACACACCCACTTACAGACCCACATACCCACTCGCACACCCACACACCCACTCGCACACCCACACACACACCCATACAGCCACTCCCACACCCACAGACCTACAAAATCACTCACACCAACTCACAGACCCACACAGCCAATCACACACACACTCACAATCTACTCAAAGACTCACACACTCATACTACCACTCACACACTTACTCACACTCTGATACAGCCAGTCACACAACCACTCATGGACCCACAAAACTACTCACTCACACACCCACTCACACACCCACTCACACACCCACTTACCCACCCACCCAACCACTCACACACCCACAAAACTACTCACAAACCCACACAACTACTCACACTCCCAATCACACACCCATTTACACACTCACATACCTATACAGCCACTCACACACCCACAAAACCACTTACACACCTACGCATGGACCCACACAGCCACTCACACACCCAGTCATATACCCACACAACCACTCACACACCCATAATGCCACTAAAATATGCACTCACACAACCACTTAAAACCCACACAACCACTTACACACCCACTCACACACCCATTTACACTCACTCACACACCTACAGAGCCACTCATATACCCAAGCAGACCCAAAACACCACTGACACACCTACTCACAGACCCACGCAGCCAATCACATACCCAGTCATATACCCACACAACCACTCACACACCTATACAGCCACTAACATATACATTCACACAACTACTTAAAAACCCATAAAACCACTTGCAATCCCACTCATACACCCACTCCCAGACCTATAAAACTACTCACACAACCACTCACACACCCACTCATACAACCATACACTCACTTACACACCCACTCACAGACCCGCAAAATCACTCACAGATCCACACAGCCACTTGCACACCCACCCACTCACACACCCACACCCACACAACAACTCGCACACCCATGGAACCACTCACAGAACCACACGCATACAGGAACTCACACACTCACTTACACAACCACACAACCACTCACAGCCACTCACACAGCCACGTATGTACCCACACACCCATACAGCCACTCACACACTCACTCACAGACCCACAACACCACTCACAGAACCACACACATACAGGAACTCACACACTCACTTACACAACCACACAACCACTCACAGCCTCTCACACACCCACACAGCCACTCACACACCCACTTATGTACCCACACACCCATTCACACACCCATACAGCCACTCACACACCTACTCACAAACCCATTCCCACATACATCCACTCACAAGCCCATTCATGCACCCATATAGCCACTTACACAGTCACTCACATAGCGACTCACATGCCCACACACCGCTATAGATACACTTATAGAAATTGCAATAGCATATGTTCGTATATAAAAGTGTTGTTGTCTCAGAATTGAATGTGTGCTTTTGGTTGGGAACAGATTAGAGGATCCATAAAATTAATAATTTAAAAAAAGAAAGACTTTGTGTATTGCATTTATAGAAAGACTATATAAGTTACCTTACCTTAATTATTTAATTTTTAGTTTTAAAATATATAATAAGTGTGAATAAAATGTATTTATAAACTTTTGAAAATGTATATTAGTAAACTGAACTAATGGGTCAGTCAAAGTAAAAAGTTACTTTATTTGGTTAGTTTAAAACCATCAAAGTGCAAATCACAGAGCATAACAATTCATAAAACAATACATTAATACATAAACGTAATCACATTAACACACCTTTAACAAATTTCCTGTACACCACCATGAGTAATGTACTCCTACAACGCAAAGTTCCTTCGGAGTTTAATAAATATAAAAGATAAAAGATTGTCCTAGTCTGAAGTCCGCAATTTACATAAAATTTTAAAAAACCAAATAGGTATTCAAACCAGGGGCTGCCCTCGGAAACATTATAAGATCTGGAAGCGGTGGGCAGACTACAGGGACCTGACCTTGGAACCTCCCATTGAAATGGATGATGGACTGTCTACTGATAGAGACCTCGGGGCCTAGGTGGCTCCATGACACCTGTTTTTGCTTTAATGTATATAATGCGGCTGATTGTGATCACGTGCACCGGGTTAGGGCGGGATAAGGGGTGGGTAGTGGGGAATATTAAGATTGTTGGGGGGGGACAGAGGGGTGGGTGGGGCCAGTTAAACGTTTAAGCTATGCATATACTCTATTGTATGTAGACCACTGACGTGTTCTCCTGATTTTGGAGGACTGTACATATGATCTGCTTAAACTTCTAATAAACACGGTTGTGAAAAAAAAAAATAGGTATTCAAAAAATTCATATAAAACAGTCCTCGCTAAGGTTCAATGAGCCTGTTCCTATGCCTAATTGCTCCCATTATATAACTTGCAACCCCAAAGCACACCACTGGGGATGCCAACATTTGGAGGTATGCTAGCGCTGGCCTGACTTGCTCAAAGTTACGCCCTCTTAAAAGTGGAATTATAAATTTCCTGCGTAACAAGACATAAAAATCGCAGAAAAATATCATATGTAAGGTATTCTGTTCAGAGAAGTTGTCACAAGGACAGGGACTCAATGACCCTTCTTTAAAAAATCCCTTCGGAAAAGCCAGTTGCCAGGGAACCATATTATGCTTATATCTAATTAAAACAAATAGATGGCAAGGTTTATTTATATATGTTAAATATGGTTGCAACTGTCTACCTAGGCTCAACATGACAACACTTCTCACAGTAGGTTTAGCCAACTCCCTTTCTTCCCTTATTAGCTTGGATCTATCCAAAAACTGCCACTTCAAATCTCCGATGGCCGACTTACCAAGAGCTCTAGGGCTCAAAAATAAGTCAGGACATCCAAGAGATTCCATCTTAGTCTTGATGTAACGGACCCACGGTATGTCTAGCCCTTTATCTAGGAAAATGCAGTCTTGGATAATCAACTGGTTTAGATTGGAGTTGGTTGAGCCCAGATTTTCGGCTGCCTGGATTTCTCCAGTCTCAATATAACCCCATATGCCACTCCCATAAGTCACCATAGGGAGACACTTAGAGTTATAAATCTTCATGAGGGCCGGAGGTGGTTTGGAGCCAATTCTTTTAGCAAACGCTAAAATAGCCCCCGAAGCTCTGGCTAACATGTTCCTCTTGCGCCTATCATCAAAAGGCACACCTAGATATGGGAATGCGGGGACCTTAGTTAATTCCATACCCTTGCAAAAGAATTTGGCTTTCCTTGCTCTACCTGAGCCAATGGACATTGAGTGTAACTACTTAAAATTCGTAATTAAATCTAGAGAGTCCATAAAATCAGTAAAACAGTCTAAAAGGGATTGCAAGCCTCTCGAAGTCCTTGCCACCAAGACCGCGTCATCGGCATAGAGTAACGCAGGGATCATTTTTTTGCCAGCTCTTGAGACGTCTTTACAGCAGGAAGACAGGGTGTACCCTTGTTTGTTGTTGTAGAGTGTAAACAACAGGGGAGCTAAAATGCACCCTTGTCGGACCCCTCTTTTTACAGCCCAAAAATCAGTTAGGCTGCCATCCTCGTTATAACGCACTGCGGCTGTAGTGTTTTCATGAATAGCCACCAAGAAGGAAATCAAATCTACATCCAAACCAATACTGTGAAGGGTCGCCCAAAGCTTAGATCTATTGACAAGATCGAAAGCTGAGGTTAGGTCCATAAAGGCCAGATGTAGATCCCCATGCTTTGCGACTATGTACTTCCTAATCAATAGGTGAAGATTAAGACATTGTCCCAATGTGCCTATTCCCTGCCTAAATCCATATTGTAGATCCGAAATAATATTATTTTGATCTAACCAGTCTGTTAGGTGAGCAAGGACAACTTTCCCCATTATTTTGGCCACTGAGTCCAAGAGAGATATTGGCCTATAACAGGTTGGATCATCTCTGGCTCCCTTTTTGTAGATCGGGATAATTACTGCTTTGGTCCAAGATGGGGGAAAGCCGACCTGACTAGCAGCATTAAAAACACATGTTAAAATGTTTGCCCGTAAGATAGGATCTGCTCTGTAAGGATCATCCAGTACACCATCAGGGCCCGGGGCTTTCCCACTAGATGTTAACTTAATTGCCTCGGCGACTTCGTCCAATGTAAAGGACGGGGGATTCAAAACACAACCCCTGTCGACAGGCCATTCAGAGGATCCGTGACTCTCATCGCTATATACGCCCCTAAAGTGTTGCACCCACCTCTCAGGGGAAATAAGGCAATCTCTGACAGAATTAGAAGATTCATCAAATATAGGGCTGTTCACCACGCTCCAGAACCTAGAGTTGTTTGACCGAACACTCACTTGGCTAAGCTCATCCCATGCCATCTCTCTTAACTGCTTTTTCCTACTGTCAACTGCAGCTTTATATGCTCTCCTTGCGAGCCTAACCCTGTCAGCAACCCTTGGTTTCCAATTAAGCTCCTCCAGGAGTGTTCTATGGACACTCATGCAACTTTCATCATACCATTTATTATACTTAGGGGGCCTCGATTTGCATGGGACCGTCAGGTTAACAGCTATTTGCCTTGTGATTCGGTCAAACGCACCTAAGATTGATAATGGATCGGAGTCCTCGTCCGCACAGATTCCAAACTCCTCCACACAATCATTAGATAATTTTTCAAAAAAACTATCCTGAGCGATTACTTCCCATTTCAACCTGCGTGCTTGATCCTTTGGGGCGATGTTAATGTTAGTCATGTGAGCCAAGGATTTAACTTTCTCTGTAGCCGAGATGTTAATATCCAGGTTCAGAGGGTTATGGTCGCTTAAGCAGTTAAACATTACGCCAAATGTGTCTAGTAAGTCCGTCAATGAGCCTGAGACTAGAATATAGTCGATGGTGCTTTGGTGTCGTTGGCCAATAAATGTAGGTATAGAGGGTGAAGTATCCGACTTCATTAGGCAGATCAAGTTGTGGGTAGATAAAAAACTCTCTAGGAAGGTCCTGGAGGCAGTGTGTTCAAAATGTATTAGCCCCTGTGAACCATGCTCCTGTTCCAATCTTGTCAGACGATTGATAGGACAAGCATGAATGTTAAAATCTCCCAGGACTAATACGTGGTAGAACACATCAACCTTGGCCTCATAGTCTGCCAAGAAGGCGGTGAGGGATCTTAAGTGCTCAAGATCATCGCTTCTCAAAAAGGAATTCTAACAATCAACCACTAAAAAACTCAGTAAATTCTTCCCTGTTAATTCAGCTGCCAAAATATTGGGCGAGCTTGAGTCTATTAACTTAGCTTTGTATAATAGTTTGAGATTAATTAACAACAAAAGCCTCCCACTTGCTCTCCCCATACTAGATGGAACAGCATATTTACAAAAAGATACAAAAGCATCCAAGAAATAGGATTCTTTAGAATCCCAAGTTTCCTGCAGGGCTATAATATGGTGGCTAGCGAGAAAGAGTTCCCAGGTGGTACCCCCCTTTTAGACACAAGACCTGCTATGTTCCATGATAACACGTTTAAATAAGATCCACTGATTGACCGCCAAATAGAGTTAGAGTGAGAGGGTACTGGAAATATGGGACAAGGCTCTTCGGCAGGAGGGGTTATTATAGTTGGAAAACTAGTTATTGGGGGAAGTATTTCTTCCTCCACCATTTCCCCCAAGTTCGCTTCATCCACTATAGCTGAATTGAATTGATGACAGGTAGTCAGCCTAGAGCGTCTAAACCAGACAGAACCTCAAACCTATTTGAGACTGGGATATAGGGAGTTATCTCCTTCTGGGTTCTCAATGGGGGGGTTATAAAAATAGCCAAGGGGCAGGGCCTAGATGGAAGCAACAGATAGTGGGTACAGATCTTGGGTCATTAGGATCATATGGGTAACCGCGGGACTTCGAAAGTTGACGACAACACAATCCCCCTCTATGTTCTATTGCGACTGCCCCACCCACGAAACTCTACGCACCATCAGAATGTTATTACTCAGGGCCACCCTAAAACCTTTATGTCTGGATAGCCAATCAACAGTTTTGTTTCTCAATTGAGTCCAGGATTCGGTCTGGTCAGTCCTAAGCGGAGGGACACCAGCCAAGACCACAACCAGAGGACAAGCCGGCGGCGGCAGATCTAATGTGTCTCCTGCTGGCTTTGTAATCGCATGGTTTAAAGTAATAGAACCATCTCTATGACGATCAGGTTCAACCATAGGTGCCCTTGATGGGCCCTCCAACATAGGCAGAATATGACCACCTGAGCAGGACACAAATGCCTGGCCACCTCCCCCTTGATATACTGAGCTCAGCTGCGAGAGAGACCCCCCTGGGCCTGGAGTTACGTGCGGCACTTGCGATCTTATAGTGCACGCCTCACCCCTATGGTTTTTTGCCGCCCCATAGGACACATCCCCATTTCGAGCACCAGCGGGTCCACTGCTTTTTGACCGGACCGGCACCATAGAGTCCATGCCTCCCCCTAGTGTTGTTATGGGTACCAGCTACATCTGAATTTGTTACCGCTTCAGCACCTTTTGAGAGGAGATTTAATTTTTCTTAAATCATCCCTAGTTTATTCCAAAAGGGGGCAAGGAGGGTAGTAATGAAAGTCTCCAGGCGCTTCCAATAAGCCGGATTATCTTCATGTTCTACCAACTTGGACATGTCAGAATTATCAATTAGAGACAGACCTTTATCTGGTTTCAGGAACGACTTCCCATTGGCCCCCAGAGAAAGATGTTTAACTTTAGCTTTAGCTCTGCCCTTCGAAGCTACTCCACCCCTTGTACGTTTTGCCAGTGGCTCCCCAAGTCCTCCCTCATTGTTATAGCCCGATCCCGATGTGGAAACATTAGTCACCCCTTCACTATCTTTGGCAGATCTTTTAGCTCTAGTAGCTCGAACACCTTGGACTACCCCGGGTGTATTTAGATTTTGGGCCTTGATTTGGGAGAAAGTCGGAACAGCAGAGTGGTCTGGGTTCTGCAGATGGGGAGATCCTACAGGGATCACATGAGCACTCGACCTAGGTGAGTTAATAAATTCCATGACATATCGTCCCTAGATCAGAGATGCGATCTGTACCCACCATCCCAGCTACTTCTATTGATTCTATACTTGAGTGAATCAAAGTATGCGGCACAGCCACTGGTGATTTAGCCATTCTCAAGGCCCCCAGTGACGATCTTTTTTGTGCCGCGTGTGACCCCAAGGAAAGTCTTTTTTCAGTTAGCTGAATTTCGTGCTGGAGAACAGATTCAGCCCTTGTTAGAAATGCATCCAGCGTACCCGCCACTCCCCCCCCCCCTCTGCCCAGTAGGTTTACGTTTAGTAGTCATTTACAAAACACAACTCAAACACAGTATCAAAGTCAGGACAATATTGAGACAATTCCCCACTGGTCTACAGACTTATACTAAATATAGCAAGGACTAGCGGCTTGAGTCTTAAAGTTCGAAGTTCAAATACAAATTGAAAGTAGTGCTACTAACCAAGTCCTCAAGGTAGGGGGAGACCAATGAAAGGGAGGTGGCCAAGCCCTGCCTCCTCTTGGCTACGACGGGCGCGGACGGGCCCGCCCTTGGCCCGAGCTTTGCCCGGGCAGCGCCCGGGCACGCCCGCACGCGTCCCGCGCTGCGGGAGCTTCCGAGCGTTCTGTTTTTTATTTTTATTTTTTTAAAATTTTTTTTGAAAACCTTTATTGACATCAAAAAGGAGAGACAAGTCAAGGCCTACAACCCAGCCGGCCGGCCGCAATGTACAAAACAGTCAGGAGTCATCAGGCAAATATCACATAATCAATCAATACAAAGCAGAGGCCGTACAATCATAAAAGGGGAGAGAAAAAATTCAGGAACCAAAGGGCTAAAACACAGGAGTAAATAAGGCTTAATTTTATAATATGGGGAGAAGACATATGACAGGCACACTTTCAATACGGAGGCATCCGATATCCCGTAATCAACTGCAACATTAATAAGGGGGCATGGGGCCAGAAGATCGGGGGGGATAATACTAATGCATTCAAGAATTCAGGATATGTGAGACACAATCAGCCCCTGAGCATTCTTCTCGTAACATGCCCGCCACCCAAGACACTACCAAGCCAGAACAGAGGGATCGGAAAGACAATAAACCAAAACCAGCTCGTCATAATAACTTCTAGGACACCGAGAGGAAAAAGGGGGGGGGGACGAAGTAGGGAAGGGGAGGGGGAAGGGAAGGGAAAACGGAGGGAAGACAAAATAAGACAATAAAAAGGGAAATAAAGAAATAAGAAAAACGAAAGGAAGAAGACACGCCGACCCAGGCCCCCCGTGGCAGGAAAACAGGAGACAAAAGGAGTAGCGGCCCAAGTGGGGGTATGGCGATCGGGGAGAAAGACAGCCGAAACCTATCAGGAGGATTAACGACGCCACACCCCCCACCCGAAACACACCAGAGGAGGTCAGGACAGACGCGGCCTCACGAAAAAGAGATAGAAAAGGGCCATAGAACCAGAGGACAAACAAAAAATAGTACCCAACCCACCCGTCCCACCCTGCACCCCTGTAGAAGGCTATGGCCTACCCTTCAGACAGCGTGCCTGTCGCCCTAAACCAGAACCCGAAATATAGCGAGAAGTAAGAAAGAAGAACGAGACAAAAAAAAAACAACAAAAGCGAAGAAAAAAAGACAGGAGGGAGGAGCAGAATAACTATAATCCGAACGGGCGGCCGCAGCCCTCCGCCCAACCAGAAAAGCACAGTCAAAAACAGACCAGGACGACACCCCATCACTCGCTATAAAACATTAAGAGAAGGGGACCGCCCACCTTTCTACGATTAAAAACAATGATGCTACTAAATCGTATACCGGGAATCAAACAGAAGTCGTACATTTCACCCCCAACCCTTTCGAGCGACAAACCCCCCCCACCACATGGCAATGTAAAACCACATACTAAATACGAAATCAGCATATAGTCGAGTGGAATGGTGACTAACATAGCTACGTGGGGGGTAGATAGATCCACAAGGGAGCAATAGTCCGAACCAAAAGTGTAGATGCATCAACAATCGCAGCACGATCAGTGTAAAACAGGAGTTCAGTTGCGCCACTGGATCGGACGAGGTGGCCCCAATTATAGACACAGGCAAAGTCGTCGAAGCAAGCACAGGAGGCAGTCCACCAATAGTTTCAGGCAACAATGTTGAACATGGTCGCAGTACAGCATCCAAGTCCCCGGGGTCCGAACCATGAAAAGCAGGGCGCCCCAAAGTCACCGGCGCACTACACGATCTTCGATCAGTGGCGGAGACACTCAAGTCAATCGAGGGGGGCGAGGCAATGAAGTCATCGAAACAAGAGGGCGACAAGAAGAAATGGCCGCCCAAAATGGCGGCAGATCGTGGCGGACCCACCGAGGCTCCCAGGGCCAGGGAAGCGTGTAGGGATCTCAGGGCTTCCAGGATATCTCTGACCGTCGGCTCACGTCCACCAGATCCGCTCCCCACACGATTAGGCAACACGGGCCCGCCGCCACAGGGTGATTCTCGTTCCAGAGGGTCGGCCGCCATTTCGTGAATCAGCCCAATCGCCGCCCACCAAGACCCCCGGAAATAACAGTTCGCAAATGTAGGACTTTACAAGCTCCGGGGGTCCCAGCAAGGGCGGCCTCGATGCCAAAAGGATATCCGCCCAAAACGGGTCTCCGCCAGCACCAGCCCCGGCGCCCCAAACAAGCGGAGTCCGGGCCCCAAGGACCAGGGCCACCGGACCAAGCAGCGGCGGAGGGAGACCCCTTCACAGAATCAGGTCCCGGGGCCTCTCACCCACGTCGGCCGCGCGGCCACCAGGGCAGGCCCGGGTCAGGATCGCCGGGATCTTCGCACATCGGCTCCCAACACTGGTTCTCGCTCTCGGCCGGGGCCGAGAGCCGTCGGATCCCGCCGGCCAGGTCCCGGTCCAAGTCTCGCAGAGGCCCCGAGCCACTGCACACCGAGACCCCGGGGTCGGATGGTAAGTACGAACAAGCCGTTATGTTTCAATGCCCCAAAAGATGTGTCGTCCTCGGACAGGATAGAAGACAGGATAGTCAATCAGGACGGAGGGCTGCGGGAGCCGAGCTAAAGGGCGACCATCACGGCCGCGAGCTAGGCTCCTCCCCCCTTCGGAGCGTTCTTAAGCGCCTCCTGGCGCTTTTGGATGACGCCGTAATGGATCACCTGCCGGGAATGGTAGTCCCCGGCCGCCTGCTCGTGTCCAGTCCCGCTATCACGAGACCTCGCGGTTGTGAGGATATGGGCAGCGTCGCGGTCCTCAGGGTCTGCTGCTGAATACTGGGAAGGTGAGTAAAATCCCCCCCAAAAATGTCAGCAAGTTGTAGAGGCGTCCCGTGCTGCGGGAGCCTCCGAGCGTTCTTAAGCCCCTCCTGGCGCTTTTGGATGACGCCGCAATGAAGCGTCAGCCAGGAATGCTCGGAATGGTAGTCCCGGGCCGCCTGCTCGTGTCCAGTCCCGCTATCACTAGACCTCGTGGCTGTGAGGATATGGGCAGCGTCGCGGTCCTCAGGGTCTGCTGCCAAATACTGGGAAGGTGAGTAAAATTCCCCAAAAAGATGCCAGCAAGTTGCAGAGGCGTCCCGTGCTGCGGGAGCCTCCGAGTGTTCTTAAGCACCTACTGGCGCTTTTGGATGACGCCGCAATGGAGCGCCAGCCAGGAATGCTGGGAATGGTAGTCCCGGGCCGCCTGCTCGTGTCCAGTCCTGCTATCATGAGACCTCGCGGCTGTGAGGATATGGGCAGCGTCGCAGTTCTCAGGGTCTGCTGCCGAATACTGGGAAGGTGAGTAAAATCCCTAAAAAAGATGCCAGCAAGTTGCAGAGGCCAAATTGTAATACAATTTATATTTTTTTTAAATAGTGGGGGAGTGGCCAAGATGGAGAGCGGGTAAGACGTTTTTCCCTGAGGCTTCCCGCTCCCGTCCGCCCGATCTGGCCTGCATCGGCAAATTATTCCTGCCAGCGCCTAGAATTAAGCGGGGAGTTGATCCCGTTTCCCCACTCGCTTCTGCATCAGCCCGACAATTGGCATCGGAGAGTCCTGTGACGGTGTAAAGAAGGTGCGAAGTGGACGCCTGGCCTGTACTGAAAATGGCGCAGAGCCCTGAGAGCCGTTGGGGCCGGTGCCAGGGATAGCAGACACCGGACCGTTGGTGGCCCGAGGCACAGCACAGGAGATCAGCGACTTGGTGAAGAGGACAGCTGGGGCCCAAGCAGAGCATGGGCCGGACGGCACGACGAGAGGCCAGGCTGTCAGGCCTCCTGGTGAGACACTTGTCAAGACAGCACGGGCCCGGCAGAGGGGTTCCGGGACACCTGCACCTTGATCGCCAGCGCGGCAGACCCGGGGCTTGAGGGGCGGCAGAAGATGCCCGCTGTGGTTGGCCCCCCCCCCCCCCAAGAGACTAACCTAAGGCATCAGCCGCTTGGCGCGCTCCGTGACCGCATGGGGTCTTTGGGGCCGGAGAGCGCTCCTTGCGTCGGCCACGTGCTGATCGATGGGGGTGAAGCCCCTGATGTTGGCTGAGGGTGCCAGGAGAAGCAGTAGCCAGAGCAGGTCTCCGTCAAGACTGTGAGCAACCGGGCCCTGGGGGAAGGCCTGGTGTAGAGGCCGCGTGGACACTTGGGTCACCCAGCTGAGGCGAAGCTCCCGGGTTGCAGCGCAGCCAATATCCTACACGCCGGAGACCTGGGGGGCCAGCGAGACAGGAGGGAAAGCACAAGTGGATCACCCAACCACCACGGAGCAAGCATTGGGCAGGTCAGAGTGGGGGACATTTGAAAGGAGGTGGAGGGGCCTGCAGCAGAGGTGCGAAAATCGCACCTAGCCGGAGGAGAGAGCTGGATCCCCCTGGCAGCACCCGGGCCTAGGAACCTACGCGAGGCGGCAGCAAGTCGCATAAGCAAGGACATCCTGTGGCCACAAAGGCAGGAGACCCAGCATCAGCGATAGGCTCACGAGAGGGGCCACAGGCACATAGGAGCTGGGGGTGGACATCTGCGACAATTCCTGCATACTGGCCAAACAGTGGTGAGAGGGCCAGTATTTCTGTCCCTGCCTCAGTGAGGGGCGGCGAAGCATTCGCTGGGTAAAGCTCAGACGTGTGTGCAGCAGGGGGGAGGACTGGACCCTTAGTTTCTCCGCCAGAGAAGCAGTTCGATGCGGGGGCATACTGATCTCTCCTGGACCTGCAGGAGAGGTGTGAGTGGCTGGAAAAGCGGTGACAGCGTAACAGGCCCCCATCATGATGGGAGGGCGAGGCGGCTTCTGAGTGGGGGTGCGCCCTCCGGCCAGGCCAGAGAGCAGGTGTGATGGACCTGGTTCACGTCAAACGCTGGAAAACAAGTGCCCATCGAGATAGCAGCCACACGGGGAGGAAGACAGGCCTTGCCAAAAGCTGCTGCCATAAGAGGGGCCATGACCACGGCAAAGGGCAGAAGGACCACACTCTGAAGGACATGCTAGTTAAAACACCGCAACCCAACAGCGGGGAAGGTCGACGCTCTCCACAGGACATGGATTCCCAGGACGGCCTAGTCACACGGGCCATTCTGGAGACACTTTTCGGCACATTGCGAGATGTTTTTAAGACACTAAAAGAAGAAATTGCGAGGGAGATCAAGGAGGTACGGCGAGACATCAACACCGTGGGCGAAAGGGTGTCATCCATAGAGGACCAGGAACAGGCACGGAGAGAAGAAATAAAACAGCTGCAGCAGGAAGTACTCAGGCTCCGGGGGCAGCACATCAACCTCCAGGCCCATGCGGAAGACCTGGAGAACAGGTCACGATGCAATAACATCCGCGTCAGGGGAGTGCCATCAAAGGAAGACGGTACAGATATCACAAAATACCCACAGGGCCTGTTCCGGAGCATGCTGGAGGTCCCGGAAGATTTCGAAATCAAAATAGACAGGGTGCATCGGGTGAGCCTACCCCGCCGGGCGCCTGCGCCCCCACCTGATATCCTGGCCTTTCCCCGGACTTCCAGCTCAAAGAGCTCATCCTTCGCGCGGCCCGAGATAAGCAGCCCCTACAATACCAGGAACATTCTATTGCCTTGTACCAAGACCCTCCAGAAATGCAAGGATTTTGGCATGGCCACGGCGCATCTCCGCAATCAGGGAATTCCGTATTCTTGGGGCCACCCATTCCGGCTAATCTTCAAGTATCAAGGTAAATTGCACCAACTCCGCTCTTTACAAGACACATGCAAGGTATCAGGCATCGAAGGCCCGCGGCAGCCAGAGGAAAAGGCATCCAGCCTGGGCAAGCTCTCCAGCAAGAAATGGCAAAAAAAGTCACCTGGCGCCAGAGAGTGGACCAAGCACTACGCCTGGATCCCACGGAGATGGCGCAAGAACCGCAGTCGGGGCTGGAGACACTATCCCGAGAAACATCCCCTCATGAAGACTAATGGACTCAATGAAGGACAGATAAGTGACATTCGCAGGGCTGAGGAATGCCTGTTGGTCAATCAGGAGACATGCGGGGGCTGGGTCGGGAGCGGGGCACATGGTGGGAGCGGGGAGTATGGGACGCAAGGCCACATGTTGCCCGTAAACTTTGACTCTACTACGGACTCACAAAATGCGTTGGCGAGCCCGGAACAATATAGGACTGCGAGAGGTACCTTGTTGGGGTTAGGGTAGGACATGGAGGTCACGGGTGGGCGGGGTCGGGATGTTTCTGGGGTGGGCTCCTGGTCTGTTGGGGGAAGCCCCATTTGTTGGCTTGTTGGGGTTAGGGAAGGGGGCGTCCGGTATCCTAACTGTTTTTCTTGTAGGAAGTCCCAGGTGTACACAACGCACCACATCATGTGCCCATCCATGGGTGTTCGCTGCACCACCTGGCAGAGGGAGGGAGTGGTTATACCTGGAATGGGGGCCTACCATGAGGGCTGCGCTGGCTTACATCATTGCCCTTTGTCATGGCCACTAAGGAAGTGAAAATACTCACACTCAATCTTAAAGGGCTCAATAACCCTGTTAAACGACGGGCCATAATATCCTAATTAGAGAATGCGGAGGCTGACATATGTCTCTTACAAGAGACACACCTTCTCACCAAGGATTGCCACCGTATGCGCTCGAGAACATTTCCCCAGCAATATTTTTCTTCCTCAGGAGGTAAAAAGGCAGGGGGGGCCATACTCCTATCCAAGAGCTGCAAGGGGTGGTGAAAGAGAAAGTAGCAGAGATGAAAGGGAGACTTTTGTCTTATACTGTGCAATTCGGGTCCCAACATATCATGATAGGCTCCATATACGCCCCTAACTCAGGGCAGGAGAGCTTCCTTAAAGCAGCCTTAGCAGACACACTGACTCCTCAGACCCATATGACACTAGTAGGAGGGGACCTGAACATGATCATGGACTCGAACAGGGACAGATCACAAACCTCCTACTCCCACAGGGGCGAGATGATGGGGGAGTGGAAGAAATGGCTACAAAAGATGGGACTAGTAAACATTTGGAGCGAGGCTCCTCCAACTTCCACACAATACATATTTTTCTCCCACACACATAAATCCTACGTGCGTATAGATTACTTGCCGGGTACTGGAAAGATCAACAAGGTAGTCACGTCTGTGAGCATTGAACTGGCTGCTCTCTCAGACCACGACGTGCTGGTCGTGAACATATTTCTGTCAATGGGCCCCTGCCAGGCTGGCTGCTGGAGTCTTAAAGAAAGTATGCTCCATCGGAAAGCAGTGGAGCAACAACTCACTGAGAGGATTCAGGACTATTTCGCCCTCAACGACACCCCAGACATAGCACCAACGACTTTATGGGAAGTAATGAAAACAGTGGTAAGGGGCGAGTTAATCGCAATAGCAGCAGCAGATAATAAGGAGCGCAAAGACTTAAGGGCATCCTTGTCCGCTCAAGTTTCGGAGCTCGAAAGGCTTCATCGTCGGACTGGCGCGCCACGGATCTGGAGGCAATGGAAGGCAGCCAGGGCTCAGCTAGCTGGGATAGATCTGGACAGAGTGGGATATGCGGCGGTCAGACTGAAACACTCTTACTACGTGGGAGGTGATCGCACGGGCCGCCTCTTGGCCAATAGACTCAGGGCCCAAAGACAACGGACCCAGGTGTCCTCGTTACTGGAGGGGGGTCGGGAGGAGATGACAGGGGATCAAGAGATAGCTCACACTTTCCGGGAGTTCTATGAAAAATGATACGCAGCAGAAGCCACACCGGTCTGGATCCCGAAGCCTACTTCCAGTCTATCAATATGTCCACGCTCACCCCGAACCAGGCGGCAGCGCTGGAAGTCCCCATCCGGGTCGAGGAAGTAGTTACGGTGATCTCAGCGCCTCTAGGTGCTCAAGTCTCCCGGCCCGAATGTGTTCCCTGCCCTTTTTTATAAAACAATTCTGCCATATCTTGGCTCCGAAAAATGCCAAGACTGTTTAACTCCTTCAGGAGCGAACACCTGATACCGGGGACAATGCTAGGGGCGGCAATAGTGGTTTTGCCCAAGCCGGGCAAAGATAGACATCAAAACACTTACCGGAATACTAGCCATGAGACTAGGCCCCTACATACGAAACTTGATAGAGCCAGACTAAGCAGGGTTTATTCAATCTCGCCAATGTGGGGAAAACACCAAGAGAATACTACACCTCATTGACAAGGCACACCAAACACAAATGGATGTGCTTCTGCTGACAGTTGACACTGAAAAAGCGTTTGACCGAATGGATTGGCGCTTCCTCGGCCACACAATAACCAAATTCGGGATAGGGGAGAAATTCCGGGATTGGGTGGGCTGCTGCTATAACGGACCTACAGCATCGATTAGCGTGAATGACATTTCCTCTCGCCCATTTGTCATACAGCGGGGCACACGCCAAGGCTGCCCGCTATCACCTTTGCTGTTCGCCCTCTACATTGAACCCCTGGCGCAGAGGATCAGAGATAATCCTCGCATTCGCGGAATCCCTTTTGAGGGAGAAACACATCCGATTAGCCTCTATGCGGACAACGTGATAGCGGCATTGACGGAACAGAGGGACTCGCTGCCTGCCTTTCTGGCACAATTGGATACATTTGGCAAAATGTCAGGCTTTTGAGTCAATGTGAGCAAATCACTCATCTTAAACTTAAATCCAGCATCCCCTACACTCAATCCGGGGGAGGAATGGCTCTCTGGAATCCACATAGTGGACTCCATCCCCTACCTGGGATTAGACATGGCAGCAACGGTGCATTGCACAACTCAGTTGAACTATGCCAAACTAGCACGACAGGCGAAGAATGACTTGGACGCCTGGAGCAAACACCATCTCTCACTGCTAGGAAGAATAGCATCGGTCAAACTGTCACTCCTGCCCAAGGCACTGTATCTGTTTCAGACCCTCCCAGCGACACCCCCCCGGAGTGATTTACCTCGCTGCAGCGGGACATTAACCAATTTATCTGGGAGGGGTCAAGTCTGTGGATGAGCAATGTTTTGGGATATGGGTGCCCGAGCAGGGGGGTTTGGGGATACCGGACCTCCTCAGTTATTACAAGGCGGCCCAACTGCGTTACTTAGTTGAATGGGCAAGGCCAGAATCCGAAAAGTGATGGCTTTTTCATGACCTAGCCCCAGCCGGAATTCCTAACTGGAAGATCCCCTTTTTGAAGAAGGCCCAACGCCCATGCAGTTTACTGGGGTCCCCCATAACTAAGGCGGCGATGTCGGTTTGGGATGGGGTGGCGACAACGAAGAATCTCACAACCTTCCCGTCTCCCTCTACTCCCCTGTTCGGGAATAGCGAATTTAAACCTGGCATGTCGGACAAATCTTATACGACGTGGCGGGACACTTCTTGCTGCTCAGTGGGGCATATTTATTTTTTGTTGTCAAATCTTTTTTATTTCACCCCCATAACAGGGAGTAGCAATGAGATGACTAGTACACAGCGTTAAGCCTACAACCCAACAGGGCCGGCCACGTTATGACATGAGAAAATGGAATAACGTTGACAATGATCAATCAAAAGGTTTGTACACAGCGTTTCACCTACAACCCATCAGGGCCGGTCGCGTCATACTCAGTCAACAGGCTCTGTGTAGTCTCCGCCTAAGATGACTCGGTTCCAAGAACATCTGAAACCTTTAAACCCAAAGGGTTAGAACTATAAGACCAAGAGGGTCAAAACTTCAGTAGAATGACAGGAAAGAGGATAGCAGAGTAGGGAGAACAGTTGGAGTAAGCGAAAAGAGAGAACTAGGAAAGAGAGGAGTCATAAAGCGCCAAGAGAGGGGGCAGAGGGGGGAGGTGGAAGGGCATCGCGTCAGCTATCTGAGCAGTTAGTGTCATTGATAGTATTTAAGACCTCACACACCAAGACCCTATGCCAGCAGTCTGCCTGGGTCAGGGGGAACCACTGCATCCTCCACTAATCTTTAGCGCCCAGAGCTTAGGGGGCATGTGACGCGCGTTCTCTACTGCGCACAGGTAGTTCACCAGGGGCTGCCACACCGCTTTGCAGCGCACATCTCGGGCCTGCAGCCGGGCTGTGAGAAGTTCAAATGTCATGACATGCCAGAGGCGCACAAATCACGCAATTATGGGCGGAGCTTCCGCCTTTTTCCAGTATAAAGCAATAAGCTGCCTAGCAGCTCCCAGCATTGGAGTGCCAGCGCCAATTCGCTCTGGGTAAGGGCCTTCAGTCCTGCAAGCTTGATACCCAGTAGTATTGTACAAGTGGCTTCAGGCAGAGGAAACCCCAGTACCCTCCTAATGTGACTTAAGACCTCCTTCCAGAAGAGGGTCAGCAAGGGACAAGTCCACCATATATGCAGGAAATCCCCAGTCGCAGACCAGCACCTCCAACACACAGGAGAGGAGTTCAGAAACATTCTATGCAACCGCTGCGGTGTGTAATACCACTGAGTCATCATTTTGTATGCATTCTCTTGTTGCGATACACTACGGTAAATTCGGGGTATATCACGCCATAGTCTGGACCACTGTGCCGAAGTGATGTCTACCCCCGAGAGGGAGTGCCAGCGTTGCTGGTATGTCTGGGAGGGTGGAGTGTGCGGGTGCTGTAGAATCTGGTAAATTTTGGAGATCAGTCCCTTCGTTTCCGTAAAGGAGCGAGCCAACCGCTCAAACGGAGTAAAGGCGCGTGTGGCCGCATGGTACGTGTCATCGGCTAGCACCCAGTGTTTCAGTTGAGCGTATTGCAGTCCGGCCTCAGGTGGCACTCAGACTTCCTCCCTGCAGTCCGCAAAAGTCTTGAGGGAGCCTCCATCGAACAGATCCGTGAGTACCCTACAGTTGCCCTGAGGCCACCTACGGAAAGCCCCAGTCCGATGCGCCGGGGGAAAACTTGGATTCCCTTCGATAGGGGTGTGTGGCGACGGAAAGGTTGTAAGGCCCTTACGCACCGCTATTCTGCCCCATATCTCCAGCACCGTTTTCGTGGGCACCGCCAAGTATGCGCTCGGAGATCGCCCCACCCTAGGCATCCACGCCAGACCCCAAATGGTGCGCCCGGTCACTGCCCTGTCCATGTGGAGCCACCCCTTTTCGCTCTTCGTTACACCCCACTCCACTACGTACCGAAGGTGTGCAGCCCAGTAATACTCCACCAGGTTGGGGCAGGCCAGACCTCCCCGATCCCGAGGCGCCAGCAGGAGAGCTTGAGAGAAGCAAGGCCTCTCCCCCCCCAAATGAAGTGGGGCATATTTTTGGTCTTTCTAGAGTCCTATCATTTTCCCAGATGAAGCTTGAATATGGGTTCCCTGTATCCGAGCGCATGCGAAACTGGCAATTACGGCATTGGGTACTTCAAAAGGAGGTGAGAGAACAGGGGGGCAGATGTCTGACTAAATAGGAGAAATGGCTCATTACTAAACTCTCTGATAAGGGGCTGATATCTGAAATGTACGACATGTTTAGACATAACTCACCGCCACAAGCCACGCCGAGCCAGAGGAGATGGGGGAAAGAACTGGGAGGGGGATCTCACACAGAAGGACTGGTAAGGGATCTACTATAGGGCAAAACACATGGCCCGGAATGTAGCTAGTATAGAAACTGCCATGAAAATCGCTACATGTTGGTATCTCACACCTGCGCGTCTACATAGAGGCAACCTGCACAGGAGTCCAACTTGCTGGCGCGGCTGTGACGGCGAGGGAACGCTCTTACCTATTATGTGGAAGTATCCTCTGCTGTCCAGTTATTGGTCAACGATCCTAGACCAGATAGATGAGCTGTTCAACACACAGATTACGAGGATTCCTGTCTATGTTGTTCTGGGCCTTCCTAATCCAATCACCTATCCCCTTAAGAGCACGAGAGGTCGTCAAACGGGGCTTGCACTAGGGGCAGCACTGCAAAACATTTTGTCGCACTGGGGATCCTCCACTCCTCCCACTCACAGGTTTGCTGCATAGGCTTTAGTACATCTTGGGGATGGAACGTATCTCAGCTACTCTGAATAAATCCACCGGCTTCTTTCAGAAAATCTGGGGCCCATTCCTTAAGCTGCTCTCATCAGAATTCAACGAGATTACCCAGCCCAAATACCTAAGAGTGTTATGTCTCTCAGATCTCTGGATGGACCCACCAATCTCTCCTGCCGATTCACTAGGGATTTTGCAGATACAGAAACAGGACTTACTCATTGTGTTACAGGGAATACCGGACGGGGGCTGGAGGGAGAGTTAATGTTTTTGGGTTCCAACCATGGCAGAGCTTTTCATGTTGTAATCCACTCATCTCTGTGTATTTGCTTTCTCTATCTCCTATTTTGCGATGTTGACATGTCCTATCCTGCTACGAGACCAGCTGTGGATTGTATACCTTTTTAGGTCTCGCTTGGCGTTAGCAGCATGCATGCGCAGCTCTCGCCATGCGAGAGCCTTTTGGAATCGATACGGATTCCAGATGTGCACGCGGACGGACAGAGTGCCGCTCTGTCCGCTTTTAGCCCCGCCCACCGGTACTGGATGCTTTACTCGTGATGTGAGACAGTCTCCGGGATGTAGTATATTTTTCACAATGGCGACAGCTTGTCTTATCTTCTCTTCGCTTCACTCCTCCCTTTTCTCAGGCAGCTGCTAGCCTGCCAGAAATAGCTGCAGCTGCTGCGGGAGGTTAATGATGTCAAGCAATAACAATTCTGACCCGGCCATTAGAATTTGCACTGTTTATGTAAGCCCGCATTGCCGGATTTCTCAATAATCTTTTAGCTATATCTTAAAAAAATAAAGCTGTCCAAAAAAACAATATGCATCTAGGCGTTTTTCAAAATGAATTTACAGTGTTATCCTGGCCACCTCTCAGGTACGCTTTAAGGTGGTGTCTGGATTAGTCATATATTCTGGGGCAACTTGTGGTTTATGGTGAGAGAATGGTAGCCTCACTTCTTCTGCCCCCAGTATTCCTCCATGAGAGTGTCTCCCATGCTGTTTGAGGGGCTGGGGCCCGTGTGTGCAGAGGACGAGGTGACCTAGTTTAAAAAATTTTATCACTGCCCTGTGCATGTCGTGTTACTGGGGTGATTTATACCTTAGTGTAATGCTAAAACCCCTATTCCACAGCCTCGAGAAGAACTTTGCACATCACCAAGGATGAGAACTCGGTGCAGTGTATTTTTCAAGGTGGCAAAGCTCCAAGACTAATATATCACAGCATTGAGCACTCTTCAAAGCGTGCACCGTCCACTTCACGCTCCTGTGTATGACTTGCATGCCAAAGCACACATGGAGGGTAGGGCTCTGCTCAGCAGCAGTTTATAATATTTGACTGATTTCCTTAACTTGTTTTCTTTTGTGTACCGTAAGCGATTTTACGCTGTACATTATTTTATGGCACAGACCAGGTATTTTGTTAGATTTGTCTGCAACGGTTTAGTAAACGTTCTGATGGACTTGTGTTTTTGTTCAAGTAAGCTTTACTTTGGTTCAGTTTCACCAGCCAGGCAGTCACCCAATTTTGCATTTGAGATATGTAGTACTCGACCAGCTAGGGGTTTCTGAGAGCTCTGCTATGGCTACATAGAGGGCCGAGGTCTGGGGCTTCTTTATATGTAACACAATACAAGCGAAGGAAGCGTATTTTGCTACCCTTAATCAAGAAAAATAATATCACCGACCTTAGGGTAGCATCCAGTATGTGCCTTCAACTCAGTAATGATGAGTCTATTTTTGCATAGGTGCATTCTAGAAAACCGATGTCCGTGCTGGCCTTTCCATGAACACGGTCTAAATTTGAATTATATTTGAACAGTTCTGCTCTGTGCATGGCTGTCACGTTATGGCCGTTATATTTTGGATGTTAAACATATATTTGTATTCATTTAATGTTTGTAAATAGTTATATGTTTCATTTCACATTGTATGTGGTTTTTATTGTGATTTAACAGACTTTTATGGATACCTTTGTACCCGAATAAAGATTAAATTGAATTGTGTTCTTTTTCCTACGTGTTCTGTAACTGCTTACTGATTCTGTGTCACTCTCTGCATAGTCTGTGTCATCCCATGTGCGTTCTTTTTGATGTGTTCTCTGATCGCTTACTAATTCTTGTCTTCCTGTGTGTGTTCTGTTCACTCATGTGTGCTGTGACTCCTTACTGATTCTGTGTCAACCTGGCTGTAGACTGTGACATCCAGTGTGCATTCTGTTTCCTCATGAGTGTTCTGTGTCTGCTTACTAATTCTGCCTCTTCATGTGTTTGCTCTGTGCTTTCACTTTAAGGTCGGCCTCACACCTTTCTTTAGACTGGCTGCGTCTAAAAAGGGGCGTGGCTGCCATTTAAGTGAAAGTGCGGCATGAGGTGCTTTTACAAAGCAGCATTTGCAATGCAATAGGTCTTGCATTTGCAAGTGTTTAAACTATTGGCATTATAAATGACAATGCCTTTCATGTATCTGTTTTAAAAACCAAAACATAAATAAAAAGCATTCTCATTTACAAAGCCAATAGCTCAAAATCTTGTAAATGCGAGACCTAATGCATTACAAATGCTTGTTACATTGTGTTTTTGATCATGCCTCTGTATAGTTGTCTAACTCTTGAAAACTCAATAAATACATTTAAAAAACAGTGAACGTCACTAAAAACCAAAGGTTACCGGGCGTCACAGTTAGGCAATAGCATAAAAAATGGAGAACTTCACTGAAAAAACAAAGCTTACAGGGACGTTATAGTTAGGTAGTTGCATTACATAAACCATAGAAATTCACTAAAAAATTAAGGTTACAGGGACGTTATAGTTAGGTTCAGATTCTACACACAAAACCACAGATATTCTGCAGTTATTGTTACCTGAGTTAACCATAACTTACGCCCTCAACAATGCACTGCTTATGACCTCTCATATTACATCACTAATGACATGGTCAGTGACATCACTGATGACATCTCAAAGTCCTCCAGCTAAGTAAACTTCAATATACTTCATAAAATACCATTTACATTTTTTTAAATAGGAAAAGGATACAGGTGACAGACATACTGCAGAGAGCTCACTGTAACCTTAACTACTAAATTCACTTAGCACCCTGGAGAGAATTTTCAGTGGGTAGTCTTGTCTCTTCTAAACCTCTACTCTAAACATAAATGACCAAAATAAGGTGTCTAACCATACAGGCTTTCTTGTCTATCTCACTTCCCTGCTTCTTATTGGCTGAATTTCCTTCCTATGGAGTTTTTTTCTTCACTATGGTCCGAATGGATCACTTGTGTCCTTCCACTGCTTGCAGTCAGAGAACTACTATATTCTTTTTCTTTCCGCACTCCATGGGAGCGCATGTGTTTTCTTGTCCTCGCTCACATGTGATGCTTTCCCCCTCAAATTCATCCCCCCTCTATGCCCCTCAACATGCTCCATTTTGTTGCTTCCCCTTTATCTTGTCCATTGCTTCTCTCATTAAATCTGGCTTTCTAGGTCTCACCTACAATAGCACATGTACTGTTGCTGTGAGACGTATTGTTTGGTGTACAGTGGGCCGGGACCCTGCCCACAGCATTCCGTTGCTTGTTTTAGTTTTCACTCTCCTTTGCTGTCTTTCTATTCATTCGCTCCTGTAGGCTTCCCTTGTTTTCTTGTGGGTGCCACTCCCTGAAGCATGGATCAAGTACATGTTCTTTCCCGTGTTTTGGCACACACTATTTTATTTATCTCTGTTTCAGTACATTATCTTAACTTCTACCCACATTAAACATGTTTGCTTTCATCTTCTTGTTGCTATCTCCTTTCCTCCTTTTTATTTTTGTTCATATTACTTCTGTGTCCACTTAAGAATTTGAGGACACTTCATCTGTTTCACATTTTGTCTGTTGCTTTCTATATTCCTAATGTTTGGAAACACATTATTTAACCTTCTTTATAAACACGTGTATTTTGCTGTGCTCATAAGTTTCAGTTTAATGCAGTATTATTAAGTGTTATGTCTTTGCTCATCTTCATATTCCTAGCTCCATTCCTAGTTATTCTATTTTCTATTCTTACATATATCACTGTATACGTATGTTACCTTACGTGCCCAAAAACAGACTTTCAGTTTCATACATTCCCCATTAAGCATTATATGTTTGCCTATCTTCATGTGCGATTAAGCATTTGGGGTGTTTAATCAGTCCACCAGAAATCTTGAAAAATATCTTGAGAAAGTCCATCCTTTGCTATGAACACAGACATAGCGAGAGTTTGACTTTCTCTGATATTTTTCAAGATTTCTGGTGGATTGATTAAACACCACATGGAGCTCTGTGTAGACAGTCACCATCTAAACGTACCAAAGTGGAGGCAACTCTGGAGGTTTTATACAGCATTATATACCCTCATGTGGAAGAGGTAGAGTGACCTTTCATAGATGATATCCCAATGGAATGCCTGAGGTACACCCTTGAGACAATTTGCCTTGAAGGGGAGATTTTTACGTAATAGGCCTGAGCAAGGTGGATATTATAAAGTGTATCCACCCAAACGCGTCAACGAAACTTGAAGGCATACGCTACAGTGTACTGCCAGTTCCTACATCCTACATGACAATGATTTAAATCATGGACACTTAGTGACAAAAAACAGTAGAAGTGTCTTATAAAGACCTCCGAGATGGTAGGTAGAAACGGGTAAGCTTTATTTCCGAAGTCGGGTGCTGCACAGAGGACGATCATGCAGGAACTCCTCCACCTCCCAGCACCAGCCTCAACAGACCCCAGAATCCGAATTCAACATTCTAATATACAGAACATAAGGAAACAGAATGTATCAGTCTAGAGCAAGTGACAGATACAAAGGAGAAGGTAAGATATAACACATTTTCCCTCCTCCAGACAATGATCACAAAACCATACACAGACAACGAATACACAGCTACTGGGACAATGACACAGAATACAGGGACACACATAGACAACGACAACTAAAAGATACTCTACAAAGCAAACATAAAGGAATATAGATTCAGTTTAGAAACCGGATGGATCTCACAACATGTTGCATACTCATACGCAAGGAAATATCCTGGGACATAACTTCAGAATCAGTTTGAACAATTTGGTGATGGTCAGCTTGGTCATCTTGAACAACTTGGTGGTGGTCAGCTTAGTCACATACCTCTTTTCCCACCTTCACTACTCTTGAACAGTTCCACAAGTGCTCCCCAGTGATCCTAACTGCACACCCACATACTTTCTTGACTCATACATGATCACCAAACTTGTTTTTCCCCTTTTGAACATGAACAGAAGATTTATCACTTACTAGGTCCCCAGCTTGTACCCTTACAGACTTCACCCCTTTTATTTTTATCATATCAGCACGTTTGTTTATCGGACCAAGACCAACATTCTTATTGACCAAACTCGTTAACTGTTCCACATCAGACTCACTCTTCAGGCATTTGGACAACTACACTGGACGAAAAATTGTTTAGCTTTTCTACCTCTCAACAATTCAAAAGGAGATTCTTTCGACCATTTGATGCACTCCCCAACCATCCCCTTCATTCTTTCAATGAGACCATTGGTTTGTGGGCGTTACAATGAGATCTAGAGATGTCTCACCCGAATGATTCAAGAAAACCCTGAAACTAGTGGATGACAAATTGAGTGCCAAAATCAGAATTGAGGGATTCGGTGAATCCTTCCCTCAAAAACATATCTCTAAGGAATTCCACTACTGTGTTACAACTGGGCTCTTTTGCCAACTTAAGCTCTGACCATTTAGAACAGCAATCCACCAGTACAAGAATATACTGAGAACCTCCAGGTAAGGAATCATAGGGACCCATGACATTGATCCCCAATTTTACCCCTGGTCCCAACAGGCATTCAATAGGAGTGAGGGGAGGAGAAGAAACTTTCAAACTTTTGTTTGCTGATGCATATACACAACAAAGTGGAATCCACTCAAGGTGGTGGTGATCCCTAAAGTGTTGGGGAAGCACACAGTGTTGTTTAAATGCCCCTCACACACCAACAGGCCCCTTGATGTCATGCTTCATCATCGGGGCCTTCGCACCCCTCTATGGGATGCGGCGTGCTACGACTCGCGGATACGCAGGAGCACTTTGAAGTGGACTATGTGTGGGGGTGTGTGTGTATATAGGATCAAAAATGTGAGTGAGGTGAGGTGTTATAGAACCTGGTCCTCACTCAGGGAATTTTTCCATGGGTGTGTTCTTCTGAACACACCCTTAACTTTGGTACTTCAATAGAAGCCACCAAACAATCCCCGAAGTCTTCCCCCATGAGGGCAGCGAGCATAAATTCATTGTCCGCATTACCTTTACATGGAAAATGAGGAAGGAAGTCAGCACAGTTTACCTCCCGCTATGTTAACAGTGTCAAACTGTAACTATAACAATTTTGTAGAAAGTCTCAGAATTCTAGGGGTACCACATTTGCTCCCACCTCCACTCAAAATAGGCACAAGAGGCTTGTGCTCTGTCTGTAAACAGAAATACCTATACCACATGTATCACCGTAATTTTGCAATAGCCCTCCAACAAGTGAGCAACTCTTTCTTTATTACCGAGAATTGCAGCTCAACATCTAGCAAAACCCTTGAGGTGAACGCAATGATAAATTCAGCTTCACTTTTTCTTTGGGTGAGGACAGCCCCCAACCCCACCTAACTGGTATCCACTGTGATGCAACACGGTAGTGAGGGATCAAACAGCTTGAGGGCCGCCTTACTTTCACCCAACTGGGTCTTAATTCCTGTGAATGCTTCATCAAACTCTTTGTCCCACATGAATGTAGATTACTTTTTAGGTTTTGCCTGCACAGTGCTTTCACTGTGGTTGAGAGATCTATTGTTTTTAATATGAACTTAAAAGGGACTTACATCCCACCTCCTCTCTTTCCTGGCTTATCATTGGTTCCTGTTCGTGCCACTAACCTTTCCCCCATTTCTATTGGCTGTAGCATATTTTCCTGCATTTACCAATGCTTGTTCCTCGTCTTCTTCTCTTATCAGTTTCCACCGCCGAAATACTGTTAACATCCGCTTTGGTGTAACTATATTTTCATAAAGGTTTGCCTTTTACCATTGCAGCATATTTATATAACAATTTTTAAGAGATTAAGTGATTTGCATAGAATCATAGGATGTTGCACAGCGCCGCTGAGACTCAAACCCCGATTCCCCTCTCTCAATTTAGCAGCTCTGCCCCTGCGCCACATCCTCTCTACTCCGGTGTTATCTGCCAGGGGGCCCTTTCCTTCTCCCAGACGAATATTGATGAAAACAGCTCTTTATTTATTACATAGGCAAAACCGATGCATTACCAATACTTGTTTAGCAAGCTACTGATAGATCTCACTCTGGTTGCCTAATCGTGAATAAAATGAGAATTGAATTCACACAAACCAAGAAATGTCTTGGCATCATTCATGTCAGTAGGGGGAGATGCATCAGCAACAGAATTCACCAATCCCGGTCTGGGTTTAATACCTTCCTTTGATGCCACATGTCCCAGATATTCAACTTCACCACTCAATAATTGGCACTTATCTTTCTTTAGAAATCTTTTTAATGCAAACAAAAGAGCAATGACATTAAACATTACACCTAGTGGCATCAAGACATATCCATACAGTAGCAATCACCCCTGTCCGCATCTCGGAACCCACGATCACACCCCGCACACCTCCACTCAATTCATGGGCCAACAGTAAACTCTTTAAAGGCTTCAGAGAGAGATGGTATCACAACAAAATGCCCAAGACCAGGCCACTAAATATAATGAGATCAGAATTGCAAGAGCTGATGTAGTAGATCATCTTGATGGTATATTACGAAATAAATGGGAGGCTAGTAAGTTAGCTCATTACAAATATGGAGAGGGATGCTGGAAGTTACTATTCTGTAAGTCGAGAGTAGAGTATTCTAAAAACATAATCAGAGAGATAGTATCTAAAGGAGCTGGCGGGCGATATAAAGAGGACTCAGATATAGGACTAGCATTCACGGATGTTTTTCAAGAACTATAAACAGAAGATCTTATAGTCTATGAGATCCAGGGGCAATAAACAAGTTAAAGAGATGGATGGCCTACCTAATGAGTTTTATAAAACGCTATCCAATGAATTAACTCAAGTTTTGGCTGACTTGATAGGTGGGATATTTTCCCAGGGTCATGAGATTCCACAATCTTGGGATAAGGCCGCTATCAGTCTAATTTTGAAACCCAAAAAAGACCCTAAGAGCTGTGAGTCATATAGACCGATTTCGCTGTGATTATAAAATGTATACGCAGGTCTTAGCGAAGAGGTTAGAAAGAGTTACTGGCTTGTTGGTTCAAGAAGATCAGAATGGCTTCGTCAAAGGACATCAGTTGTAGGAGTTAACACATGATTTGGTAGCTGCTAAAGATATGACTATAGAGAATAAATTGCCATTAACTGACCTTACATTCGACGCTGCAAAGGCCTTTGACAGGGTAAGTTGGTCTTTTTTTAAATCAAGTCATCCATAAGTTAGATCTGGGTGAGAATTTTGCCAGCGCAATCAACTCAATTCATAGTAAACCAACAGCCAGGTTTATAGTGAACGGGAACCTGACTAAATGGATTCATATATAGAGATGGACAAGACATGGGTGTCACTTATCCCCCCAGCAGAAGACCGAAATCATGACATGGAATACACAACTGAATTGCTCCCTTCTAAAACAAGAAATAAGATACTTAGGGGTCAAGGTGGTCTTGGATTTGGCTAAGATGGCCCAGGTCGACTTCGGGGAAAAAAGGAACAAGACTAGGATTTTATTAAGATCTCTGGGCTGTCTTCCGCTTCCAATTATAGGTAGATCCAACCTGGTAACATTTTTAACTCAGCCAAAGTTTACTTTCATATTTAACATGGTCCCCCTATTGTTTAAACTAAAATGGATAAAAAAAAACTACAAGGAGAAATAACAAGCTTTATCTGGTCATGTAAGGGAGTGAGGATTGCCTGGAAGAAACTTTGAACGTCAAAATCAGAAGGAAGCATTGTAGGGCTAGCTTTCTGTCTATACTGCTGGGCTTTTCAGTTAAAGAATCTAAGATTTCTTCTGTCCAACTTCTCTTCTTTTCCTCCTAGTTTCCAAGCCATGATAAAAAAATCTTCCGTATGGAGGTGAATTTTTCTCCTTAAATATGGACATCCAACATTTTTCAAGAAGTTTAGATTAAAGATCTTAAATGCTGTGTGTGAGCTTTTGTACCAGGTTAGGCGAATTATGAGGATACCCTACTACAGTACCTTTCCACCTATATGAAACTCACATGGGATTCTGGATAGCAGTTCCATTAATTGATGCAGGAATAAATAAATGGGAACAAATTATTGAAGAAAATAATGTAGTCTCCTGGGAATCTCTGACTGCATCCACAAATCAAAGGCCATCTAAATTGAAGTACTACCAACTATTAAGCTGGGCACATGGTCTAGGCAAAGATAGTGACAGAAATAGTGAGTGGTAACATAAACTGTAGGGGACCCCCTCCTCAACGTAAAGAAGTTTCAAAGTGGTACTGGATGATGGTGAAAGGCAAGGAGGGAGACTTTTACTTTACCAGAGGAGATCTGGAGGGGAGACCTGTCAGAGACAGAGTTAACACACTTATGGCAAATATTGATAGTTACTTTATGGTTGGTAATAAAAGCTACACCTCTCAGAAGGAACCATTTGTTTACAGTACACAGGGCATATTGGACTCAAAAGATTTTATCAAGGATGGGAGGTCGAACAACCAAAAGCTTGCCTTACATGTTCCATGGAAGAAACAGAGGATGTACACATGTTTTGGCAGTGCCCATTGATCCAGGTCTTTTGGCAAGAAGTTGATAAGGCCGTATCTGAAAATCTGGGAAAAGAGATCAAAGAAAGCTTTGAACATGTGATCTTCGGGGTCTCACCAGGTGATGGGCCACTGTTAAAAAAAAAAAACAAGGCATGCATCTTTGCTTTTCATCTCAATCTTATTGGCAAGAAGATACATTTGCTTGAAATGGGTATCCGCTTTACCACCTGGTTATATGGACTGGGTAAGGTATGTTAAAAGAGTAAGGGCCAGATGTAGGAAGGCTATTACCGGTCGGTAACGGCCAAAATTAACGAATTTTGTCCGTTACCGACCGGTAATAGGCTTTTCTGATGTAGGGGCCGAAATTAAGGATTCGGTAATTTACTAAATCGGCAAATTACCGACTTCTTAAAAAACGATTCGGTAAATTACTGATTTCTTAAATACCGATTCGGTAAATTACTGAATTCCTAATGAAGGGAGCACTTAAATGAGTGCTTATCCCATGTTAGGATTCGTTATTTACCACCAACTACAGGTTGGTGGTAAATAACGAAAAAAAACAAAAAGCAATTTTATCCAAATTGCTTCAGTGCCATGTTATACATGCCCTTAGGGCATGTATGTCTGCAACATGTGCACCCATACACAATTGAGGGGTGCAACAGGGTGTCAAAGTGACACCCTGCCACCCTTCAATGTTTTCCCCATTTTACCGAATCGGTATTTACCGATTCGGTAATTGCCATTCATTCCTATGGGCCTCCATGCCCAGAGGAATGAATGTCAATTACCGAATCAGTAATTATAAGAGCACTTTTGAGACAATATCTGCATAAGGTCCAAAGATTACGAAATAATCAAAAACCATCACAGAAAGGGGAGAAACACCCAGGTCGATAAGAATCATCTTTTGCGTGGTTTTCCAGGGGCCCAAAACAAGAAATCCAGGAGAAAATGGTCGGAAGCCCTGTGCAAAAAAAATATATATATATATTCTACTCCTAGTGCCTTTCCTGAGCTTATACCTCTTCTGCTATTCTTTTGTGAATGAGGACCAAACAAATAAAGAAATCCTGATTGGTACCTACAATTGGGGCAAATAGTTTGCCCCGATATTCATTCTATGTCCCACAGATTTTGGTCCATTTTTTCAGACAGCCCCTACTTTCATAGACCACTTTCTCTGTCAACATGCACCAATCCATGTCTCTTTCAATCGTTCAGGTGCGGTGCTAGCTCTGCTCTCAACATTCGTACTATGTTCTATTAGCCACCATTAATCCCAGCGTCATCCAGAGCTGGTCCATAAGGGTGAGGTCAGTTGCGTCCCAGACATTTAGGAGGCACCACCTAGTGGTTATCTCCATGTCGCTCCCACAGATATTTAAACGGGCAACCACTAACCCCAGGAACTGCTGAAGTAATGGGCAGCTCCATAGCATGTGAAAGAATGTCCTCTCCCGACCACATTTCTTAGGGCACAATGCGGTCTCTGTCCTACCCATTTTCACAATAGTAATACATGCATAAGAACAAAAGTTACTTACCTGTAATCTGTGGTACTCCAGTATTGGTATCTTTCATAGATTCACATGCCTGAATCATTCCCCGTCGTCGGAGTGGGAGTCCCACGGTACATAAAAATAGCAATAATTATGCATATCATAGGTACATCCTAGGTAGATTAGAACCAGGAAGTGAAAAATCTAGAAATCAATAGGAAACATCTTTTCACTAGCATGACTTGTCAAAGTCATTATATATTGTCCAAATTCGCCTTGATAAGGCAGTCGTCTAGATAAGAAAAAAATCTGAATTCCTTCCAGCCGAAGGTGTGCAGCCACCGGTGCTAAGACCTTGGTAAAGACCTGTGGTGCAGAACGTAGTCCGAAAGGCAGGGCCTTGAACTGTAAATCTCTGCCAGCCACTCTGAACCTCAAGAACCTTCTGTGTCTGGGTAGAATTGGTATACGAAGATAAGCGTCTTGGAGGTCGAGGGTGGTCATATGATCCCCTGCCGTGAGGAATTGAAGGATCTCCTGAAGAGTTAACATCCGAAAGGACAATTCTTTGAGATATTTGTTGAGGGAGCAAAGATATAGAATGGGACGCCCTTCCCCTGATTTTTTTTTATCAGAAAGAATCTGGAATAAAAACCGGTTCCTCTGTGCAATTGGAAAACTACTTTGATCGCTCCTTTTCATAACATCAAATTTATTTGGACAAAAAGCTCCGAGAGGTGAGCTGGAGGTGGTCCTTTGGGAGGATAATTTGGAGGGAATTTTACGAACTCTAAAACATGGCCTCTGGCTACAATGTCCAAGACCCATTTGTCTGTTGTTATGTGTGACCAATTTGAGTAGAAACGGGAGAGTCTTCCTCCAACTTTTAATGGGGTAAGCGGTTGAGCAGGTGGCAGGTATCACTGCTACTTGGGTGTATCACGGCCTCGGTAAGTTGACTTGCTTCTGTTTTGTGAGTAGGAGGAAGATGGTTGCTGTCTGAAAGACTGTTGGCTTTGGGAAGAGTAATGTTGGTTACTTTGATAAGACTGATATCTTTGCTGGTTATAACTTCCTTGATTAGAAAAGGATCCGCGGCCTCTGGCTCCACAAAAGGGCTGCTTACGAACCTGAAGAGTTCAGAGCAACCTTCTTGTCTCGGTATCCTTTTTAATCGCCTGTAGGGACTTGTCAACATGCTGACCAAAAAGAGACTCGCCATCAAACGGCATATCAATTATTTTAGCCTTAACCTCTTGGCGAAACGATGTTGATTTCAACCTGCCCTGCCTCCGCAGGACTGCGGCACATGCCAGTTGTCGAAAACCTGTGGATGCAACATCCACTGATGAATCAATAATCTCAGCCGAGATTCGTTCCCCTTCCTGAAGGATCTTAAGTGCCTTTGACTTAGAAGGTTCAGGCAACATGTCGATGTAGGGAGAAATGTCAGACCACATCTGTCTATCGTATCGTCCTAAGATAGCCAGAGAGTTAGCTGCACGGACGGTCGTTGCTGCCATAGTGAACACCTTCTTCCCAATAACGTTCAAACGTCTACCATCCCGATCAGGAGGAGCTGACAGTGGAGAAGAGGGATTCCGCTCTCGTCGTTGAGCTGCTTGAGCGATAACAGAGTCTGCCTTTGGTTGACCTATTAGACATGCAGGGGAATTGTCCAGTGCCTTATATTTTTTATCAAGGCGGGGCAGAACCGCAGGAACAGTAGCAGGAGCTTTCATAACCTTTAATCTTTCCTGCCAAATGAAATCAATGAACGGAATAGACCGTATTTGTTTTCATGGTTGATCCTTAAAATCATAAAGGAAACAATCATCCTTCTTTGTCTCCTTGGGAAGAAGAAAACGCTGGGTAGCTCTCTCCATAAGAAGGTGAAAACCTCCAATGTCAACAGGAGGAGAGTCGGCAGGAGCAGGAGTTGAATGAGACAGAGTTTGTATTCGGTAATCATACTATTCGGTAAGGAGTGATCTATCATCCTATTCTCCTTCCCCCCTATCGTCGTCAGAGGTGTGAACGTGTTGGGAGTGATGCGAAGGAACTGGAGAATGTGGCCTGGGCGACCTCAGGGCTGATGAGGATTGAGGAACAGGTGTGGGCGGTAAAGAAGCAGCCGATTCAGATGGGGGAAATGGCGATAGTAATCATACAACATATACTGCAGATTATTTAAAAGAGCCAAAGGCATTTGGGCCATATGGATTGGATCTTGAGCTGGGGTAACCATTTCCGGGCCAAAATCTTCCTCTTGATCCACATCCTAATATTTAATTAAAAGTTCTGAAGGGCTTCTGGCAGTACGAACTCTACCCCTTCATCTGATTCATCTTCATCCTCTCCAGAGTCTAGCAATGTTTCCGGTAATCTGAGAGGAACTTTAGCTGGCAAAATGGTAATTGGAGAAAGGACCTCCAACGAAGAACCACGCCTATGCTGCAAAGAAGACGTTGTTGTTGAGGGAGGCAACTGTACAGACACTGCCGTAGACGGCGTAGAGTTCATTGCCGGCATAGATGAAGACCAAACTTGAAGAGCCGTACATGAAGACAATGGTAGGGTTGGCAAAGCAGCCGTTGACAGAGTAATCGTCGATGAGGCGGGTGTCGACGGAGTCATCATCGACGGGACGACCTTCGTCGACGAGGCAGTAGTCAACGAAGCAGATGTCGACGAGGCCATAGTCGATGACACTCTTTTGATCTTCGTCATCGAAGGAACATCGACGGTAGATTTCACCTCCCTTGTCGACGGGACAGGTCTTACGGAGGCGGACACCAGCGTCGACGGCGAGCCCGCCGACGACATTATCATCTGTAACTTTGGTGATGAGAAAGTAGTAGTCGACGTCGTCGCCACGGAATGCTTCGTCGACGAAGGAGTCTTCGTCGAGCTTGTCGACGAGGGAACCCGATTCTGAGGTAAATCCTTGTCAGAAACTTGTTCGGAAGCTTGAGACTTCGTAGTATTCCTCGGGGCGTAGAAGGCAGAGTCTTACTCTTAGAAGGTTGCACAACCTTTTTTGAGGTAGAAGGCATCTCACCACTCGTGGAGGAGTGTTGTTTCTTAGCCACCTTAGCCCCAGGAGAAGAAACTTCCACCTCAGCAGAGGAGGTAGTCTGAAGAGAGGCAATACTTCCAACTTCAGATAAGGGATTGTCCTGGTCTTTAATCTTCTGTAGCCACAGAAGCAGACGTCCCTCTCTGTCCCTCAGAGTCTTTTGAGGGAAGGTTCTACAGATCTTGCTGTCGCAGGGATTCTGCTCCTACACAGAACTGTGCATAGAGATTTGGAACCTCAGTGAAATACGGTGTGCCAAAACTCACCTTAGTATCCAAAATCCCCTACCAGACTAGCAATCAGTGTCTCATTGGTTCTTCCATACCCCCAATGATTAGACAACCCAGAACATGGACTTAGAACACCACAGGTAACGTGGAACACATGGACATTTTTTCGTTATACTATCATACCAGTCCAAAACGAGGAGTAAATGAAGACACGTTCAAGTTTGAAATATTTATTTCTAGTGCCGTGTTCTCAAGCGCAGTATCTTAGCTAATACAAGAAAACATATTATAAGCAACAAAGTTATCAGCATAGTTACTATTCCATAAAATACAAAGGGAGAAAGCATGTTAAAATGCTAAAGGGAAGAAGGCTAAATTACACCTCAGTCTTACCCTCCCTTGATAATATATTATATTATATCTACAGAAGGTCTCTTTGGGTTTACAATGAAGCCCCATACCTCTGGTCCTAGTAGAAAGGGATCACATCATTTTCTACGCCAGCTCTCTGAATGCAAATGTTCTCCAAACTGTGTGTGCATGCTCTGCGCAGTGCATTATTAAACGCTCCAAAATCAGAGGTGGCCACAGCTGCATATGTGTTATGTCTAGGACGTGCGCTGATCAGACCGAACAACAACCACTGTGTGGAAATAACCTTGAAGGCCTCGGCACTCACTGTTCAGACATAGCTTACCAAGCAGGGCTGATACTATAGGAAAACATATTATTCTCATGTGAAGCAAAATATTCTGCTAGACTCTAAACATTTATAATATTGTGTGCCGTGTGCAAAAGCAGCAGAGAGGAAAAATGGCGTTTAAACTTCTAATAAGCTCATGCTAACTTAACACAGTGTAAAGGCAAAGCCCATCTCCATGACAGTGCAGTCTCTGATGGTCAGGATATAAGCAGTAAATTCACTTCTTGTGAGGATCTTCTGAAAATAGCCGGAGCTTCCCACAAGACTCACAAGGTCGAAAGAGAGATTTCTATGAAGTAGACATCATAAATGGAGAAATTCCAAGGAGAAAACTGAGAAATACTGAGCAGAGCTCAGGGAGACTCCCTTCACACGACATGCGGTAGAAAATCTGAGAGCCTAAGCCTCTGAGGAGAACATTCTGGAGGGTGCTGTTGCCTGATTGGCTGTAGTTTGGACTATATATAATGACTTGGACGAGTCATGCTAATGAAAAGATTTTTGCTGTTGAGTTCTAGCTTTTTCACTTCCAGGTTCTAATCTACCTAGGATGTACCTATGTTATGCATAATTATTGCTATTTTTATGTACCGTGGGACTCCCACTCCGACGACGGGGAATGATTCAGGCATGTGAATCTATGAAAGATACCCCAATACTGGAGAATAGCATCTATGTAGGATTTTTTGTTGCACTAGATGGAACCTTGACCTTATGGCCACCCCATGCGGCACGCCAAAGCATCGGGCCACTCATTGTCCTCCAAGCCCTCAAGATCAACCTCCCAGTGTTCTTTCAAACAAATCAAGGGAGTTGTTTATCAATTTATGGTAGGTAAGGGAGATCACCTTCTTGGGCATGTGATCGTCTAATAATCTGTCTTCAAGCAGGGACAATTCCGGGATGTCTTCACACCTTGGCAGTGCCTTCTGCAAGGTGTGGCATATTTGTAAGTACCAATAGGTTTCAGTGGGCACCAATTGGTACTCATTATGTTAGTCAGAGAATGAAATCATTCCACCTTGTGTCCACAGGTCTCCCACCTTAGATAGGCCAATTGGATACCACTTGTCGAATCCCTTTTATGTAGCGTGGGTGCCTAGCAGAACAGTGTCCCACAGGGGAGTGGCTCGTGTAATCTTGCCTCGCTAACCCGGAGCATTCAGTGTGGTGTGCCAAAGGGTAAGTGTGACTGTAGTAGAAGTAGGGAAGGACGTTGTGCGAGTTCTAACATTGATGGCTCTGAGGTAGCCCCCAGGTTGCATGTTTCTACTATCTGATAAGCTGGTTCGTTCTCCGGAAGATGGATACAATGGTTAATGGTGACAAGCTGAGCTGCCCAATAGTATTTTTGTACGTCAGGCAGGGCAATCCAGCCATCGTAACAGCTTCTTATCAATTTCTTAAGGGCTGTTCGTGGGGGACCCCATCCCAGAGTTGCGTACATGTTTTGCTTTTGATCACTTGGAAATAGGATGGCGGGACAGAGTAGGGTGTATTTTAAAGCGCATATAAAAACGGGGCAGAGCCATCATTTTAAATAAGGCAGCCTTCCCTATAAGTGACAGTGGCAGGGTCCTCCAATGCTGGACATCTCTCCTAAGGCACATGAGCGGAGGCTCAAGGTTATGAGTGTAGAAGGTGCGTGGGTCTTTGGTAATATAGATCTCTAAGTAGTGGAACCCATTTGTAACAAACCAAGCCGCACAGTCGCTGACTAAGCATGGTACGTTTCCATGCAGGAGATAGATCCGAGACTTATTCCAGTTAATGGTATATCCGTAAAAGTGGTGGAAAAAAGTGAGTATATTCATTATTCTGTCAAAAGTAAAAGTCGGGTCAGTGGCATCGAATAGGATGTCGTCTGCATAAAGGGAGATCTTCCCCTCTCAGTCTGCAGTCCATCTCATCCCTCTTATTAGGGGCACGCCTCTAATCCAAGCAGCCAACAGCTGCAAGACAAGAGAACATTAACAGGGAGAGGGGACAACCCTGTCTCATGCCTCGCCTGAGTAGGAATAACAGGGACATGACTCCATTCACTCTTACCTGAGCCAGCGGGTCAGTGTATAAGTGCCCTATCCAGGACATGAAACGAGGGCCAAATCCTGGTTTAGACAGGACTTCCAACATGAATGTCCACTCAGTACTGTCAAATGCCATACAAGCATCAATGGAAACTACAAGGGCATCCACCTGGAGCTCACCAGCAGGGCCCAGGATGCCGGGCAGTCGCCACAAATAAGTGAGGTGTTTCTCTCCAGCATGAAGCTGGATTAATCCAGAGGAAACAGCATTTGAAATACTTGTATTAGTCGCATAGCCTATAGTTTCAGGCACAATCTTCCGGCGACTTTCCCTCTTTGTGAATGGCAACTATACTTGCCAACCTCTGATCCTTGGGCACAAGGCCAGATTTGCAGCTTTCTAGAAACATTTGCAGGAGGTGTGGAGCGACCTTTGAAGCGGTAAGCGTGTAGAGCTCAATGCGTAGGCCATTAGGGCCCACTGTTTTGCTTGGATTTAAGTCCCGGATTACTTGTGTTACTTTGCTTTCTGCAAGTTCCTGTTCCAGGAGTACCCTATCTGTCTCTGGAAGGCTTGGTAGCCAGATAATCAATAGTCACTCGCGAGACTCCTTAGCCATGGCCATAAGTACTGGGATGTATAGGTGAGTGTAGTAGGCCGCAAAGGGATTCGCCACACCCTGCCTAACTTTGATATGTTTGCCTTTATTGATCAGTATCTCTAGTACCCTCCGATTTGCTTTTTCCCTTCTGTCAAGCCAGGCCTGGAGCTACCCCACCCTGTCGCCCACCTCATAGCTGCGCTGCCGGCTTACCTGGTGGGTGGCCCTAGCTGCCGCTGTTGCAGAGTCCTTGTATTCCTTTTGTTTCAGGGATAAGCTATGGTGTACATCCCTTTGTTCAGTGTTAGTGAGGTGGGATTCTAACTCCTGGATTTCACAATCAAGCATGTGTAAATGGGCCGTCTTTTCCTTTTTGTGCCCCGCTATTAATGACATGCCCTCACCCTTTATGACTGTGTTATACGCCTCCTGTAGGGTCTGCGACAAGGTCACCAGATCTTCATTTTCCTCAAAGTACTTCTTTGTGGCCTAATAAAGGCCCGCACAAATGCAGGGAATTATTACAATACCAGCACAATTCGCTGGCTACTACTTCAAGCAACCAGGCCGTAAATGGCCCAGACTGGGAATGATCAGAGATGTCTGTGGTGGGATGGCAAACCTCCCAGAAAGGAGGCAGCTGGTGAATTAAGGTGAGTATTTAATCGATGCGTGAGAGGCAGCCATGGGCTCCTGAATGGAATGTGTATTGTTGTGTTGCGGGGTTAAACACACACCATGTGTCAAGGACTCCAAGAAGACCTGCCGCACCCTCGAGAAAGCCTGGTTCCTCGACCGGACCACCGACAACATGACCGCCCTCAAACACGCTACCCGCAAGCACCACCAGCTCATCCGCACCACCAAGAAGAAATCCCTGAAGGAACGACTGGACAACAACGCCCACGACAGCAAAGAGCTCTTCACTATCGTCAAGGAGTTCTCCAACCCCAGCACCGGCACCAACGACATCACTCCGTCACAAGACCTCTGCGACTCCCTCGCCTCGTTCTTCCACCGCAAGATCGCCGACATCCACAACAGCTTCGGCGCCCCACCCACACACCCAACCGTCGAACCAATGCCCCCCACCGCCACCCTTCGCACCTGGACCACGGCGACCACCGAAGACACAGCCCGCACGATGAACACCATCCACTCCGGATCACCGACCGACCCCTGCCCACACCACGTCTTCAACAAGGCCGACTCCACCATCGCACCCCAACTCCGGAACATCATCAACGCCTCCTTCAACACCGCCACCTTCCCGGAGAGCTGGAAGCACGCCGAGATCAGCACCCTCCTGAAGAAACCTACAGCGGACCCCACCGATCTCAAAAACTTCTGCCCCCATCTCGCTCCTCCCTTTTCCTGCTAAAGTCATCGAGAAGATCGTCAACAGACATCTGACCGCCTTCCTCGAGACGAACGGATCCCTCGACCCCTCGCAGTCCGGCTTCAGAGCCAACCACAGCACCGAGACCGCCCTCATCGCAGCCACCGATGACATCCGGACCCTGCACGACAAGGGGGAAACAGTGGCACTCATCCTCCTGGACCTCTCCGCTGCGTTCGACACGGTCTGCCACCGCACCCTAGTCCAGCGCCTCAGCAACATCGGTATCCAAGAGAAGGCACTGGAGTGGATCATCTCGTTCCTCGCCGGAAGAACACAAAGAGTCCGCCTCCCCCCGTTTCGCTCCGAGGCCACCTAAGTCATCTGCGGTGTCCCGCAAGGATCTTCACTCAGCCCCACCCTCTTCAACATCTACATGAAACCTCTCGCAGCCATCGCACGCCAGCACAACCTCAACATCATCTCTTACGCCGACGACACCCAGCTGATCCTCTCCCTCACCAGAGACCACGACACCGCCAGAACCTGCCTACACGAAGGGATGAAAGACGTCGCAGAGTGGATGAAGGACAGCCGCCTGAAACTGAACTCGGACAAGACGGAAGTCCTCATCCTGGGATCTTCGCCCTCCGCCTGGGACGACTCCTGGTGGCCCCCAGCCCTGGGCACCGCACCCAAGCCAACCGACCACGCACGCAACATGGGCTTCATCCTGGACCCCTCCCTCTCGATGACCAGACAAGTCAACGCCGTCTCCTCATCGTGCTTCAACACCCTGCGTATGCTTCGCAAGATCTTCCGCTGGATCCCGACCGAGACCAGGAAGACTGTCACCCAGGCACTCGTCACCAGCCGACTGGACTACGGAAACGCCCTCTACGCCGGAACCACAGCCAAGCTATAGAAAAGACTCCAGCGCATCCAGAACGCCTCCGCCCGACTCATCCTGGATGTCCCCCGACGCAGGCACATCTCTCAGCCACCTGAGGAACCTGCACTGGCTCCCCGTCGACAAGAGGATCACGTTCCGGCTCCTCACCCACGCACACAAGTCTCTCCACGACCTGGGCCCCAAGTACCTCAACGACCGCCTGACCTTCTACACGCCCACCCGCCAGCTACGGTCCACCAGCCTTGCCCTCGCAGCCGTACCACGCATCCGAAGAGCCACCGCCGGAGGAAGATCCTTCTCTTACCTGGCTGCCAAGACTTGGAACTCCCTCCCCATCCACCTTTGGCTGACCCAGGACCATCTCGCCTTCAGGAAACAACTCAAGACCTGGCTGTTCGAGCAGTAGCATACCCATCCCCCCAAGCGCCTTGAGACCCTCCCGGGTGTGTAGTGCGCTATACAAATGGCATGATTGATTGATTGATTGTCAACAAGGCTGAGCACCGCTATAAAATCAACCAAAGGTCAGCGGGAGGACCTGGCCGGGCGAGGGGGCCAACAGTTGTTGGTGTCACAAAGGTCTGTATTAAAGTCACCTCCCAATAGCAAGCCAAATTTAGGAAGCTGAAGGAGGAGTGCACTAAGATCGACAAATGCTGCATCATGAAGTCGTAGGGGTATATAGAGTGAGATTATGTTGATGATCATAGTGACCTCCCACTGTCACGAGAGCGCCGCATATCTCCCGTGTGTATTAGGCCAGGTGTTCTGTGTGATGAATGGCAGTGACTTGCGCATAAGGATACCAACCCCTCTGGAGCCTGTTGCGTAACCCGCATAGACAACCATTTGATATCCCCACCTCTCTAAGGCATGATAGGTATTTCCCTGAAGGTGAGTCTCCTGAAGAAGAACCATGTCAGGAGAGTGTCTCTTGAGGTATTGTAGTACTAATCCATGTTTAATTGTATCACCTAACCCAATAACGTTCCAGGAATGGATTTTGAACCTAGGAGTTGCTAACGTGTTGGCCATGGATGTCAGGTGTCTTCAATCAGAATGTTGTTCTACCTGATGGTATGCAGAGGCAAGATCGAGCTTGGAAAATAACCTTGCCCCAGCAGTGTGAGCAAATAAGTCATTGATTTTGGGCAATGGATGAGAGTCCACCCAAATGTTATGCGCAACCACCAACGGAGGACAACCACAAAGACGATTTAGCAGGTTCTTTGATACCTCGCTCACACAAAGCCTTAAGGTCCTTCTCTAGGTCATGTCTGACACTCCCCTTATTTGTGTTTGACCAATATTGCTCCTTGTTTTACCCTGATTTTATGGTTGAACCCTCTGATTTTAATGCCATATCATCACATTCGATAACCAGCACCTACTCTTTCGCTCCGTGTCTGAGAACCATTCCAAACTCCTTTTACACTCCAAAACATCTTCTATGTACCCTAAGAGTTTAAACCTCCATCATTCATAGGAAACAGGTGAACGGTCAGGTGGGAACAGGGTCCTGTCACCTCTAGTTTCTTTAAAAAACATTTGACTGATCATTGTTATTCTGGCACCTGAATCCACCAGCAGTGTAAGAATCTTATCACCAACCCAAATGTCCCCTGTGGGACCTACACAAGATAAAGGGTCACCCAAAATAGGAGAAGACCTTTTACCTCGGTCAGGCGATATAAGAGCGGGAAAATCCTCCTCCCCCATGGTGAGCACAAGCTCATGTAAACCTTCTATTTCAGAATCAGATTCTGCATCGCCCTCTAACTCCATTACACCTGCTACCAATTTCATGGAATTGTTCTTCTTCTGGCAAACCTTTGCAAGGTGTCCAATTGTTTTGCAATAGTTATAAATGGCATTTTTAGCTAGACATGTTCTACCACTCTTGCAATTTGACGAATTACCACAATGGAAGCAAATATGGAGGGAAGAACTTCCATTTTTAAGTGTTTTTTTATTGCTGTTTTTTGGTTAAAATTTAAACCCTTCCACAAAGATTTGCCAGACTTAACCACATTACCCAAAGGTTTTACGTCAAATTCCTTGACAGAGATTTGAGAAATCTCTTTGCTCTTAGCTATCTTGATGGATTCATCAAGAGAGGGATTACCCATAGACAACAACTTGTCTATGGGTAATCCCTTATGTATTTGCTTATCTTTGCAATGACTAACAATCTGGTCTCTAATCAATTGGTCCATAAAGTAGTCAAACTAACACTCTGAAATCAGTCTGCATAGAGCTCAGATGTAGGAATCTACATCCTCAGCGACACTCTGTTTTCGTTGAAAAATGTGTGCCTGAGGATAATCAAGTTGCCGGTTGTCAAACCTCAATTGAAGTTTTTTTTAACAGCAACTCGGTACTCATTAAGAATTTCACCTTCATCTAGTACTAGTTCGGGCAAATGTTTGAACGTTGACCTTCCTTCAAAACGAAGGGGATGTTTTTCTTTCAGCTCTGATTCTAGAGGCTTCAATCGCCCCTAAGTATGTCCCAAAGGCATTAAAATCAGACACGCCATCTGATGGGTGGTTCGCACAGTGATTCTAGAAAAGATGGTGGGGGAGTGAAGGACTGCATTTTAAATTAACAAGCGTACTGAGGAAAAGTCAGAAAGCTAATAAAGTTCACCAGAGCCGAGCCGATGAGCATGAAAAGAAATAGAAACTCCTTGGGCATTTTCTATTATTTAATATATCTGGGTTGACTGTATTGCATCACTTACAATGGAAATATTTACTCCTTCTATTCACCCTAATCGCACAGGGCCCTCCTACGATTAGAGTAAACTCTCATGTAGTTCAATATCTCAAATAGTCTGATCCATAACCTAAAGGCATAATTCTTTCCTAATAAATCTTTTTTTCTGACAATAGGAGGGGGGATTCTAAAAATTCCCAATCATCTCCATCAATTACTAGCTTGGGACCAAATTCCACCCAATGCACAGTCTCAATGAAGAAACATGGACACAAATGAAAGTCTCATTCTATTTAGACTTCGAAAGTTATTGTATTGAAGAATCAAAATTCATTTGTATAAACAATCTCTTTAGCATTTCAGTTATAAATATAACAGTTTTAGTAAGAGCACTCAGTATTTGTGCAGAAACAATTCAAGTCACCTAAAAGAGGTACAATGTCCTACCCATAAGATAGTAGGATGGTTCTTCAGCTGACATCAATAACCTACTTTGATCCAGGAAAAGGAAGATTTAAAGTCTCTAGGGGCATTGTCCATAAAACTAAGGAAGGAGAAGTTCAGGTTTGGCATGAAAGGTTCTCAGTCCATCTGCTACTGACTGTAGCATCACGGTGTAAATATAAAGGAAAATATTTAGAATCTTTAAAGATCCTTCTGCATGGAAATAAATGAAGTGCAATAAAGCATTGCATTAGTCCTTAAAGCACAAAGTGCATAAAAGAAAATAAATCAAGTGTGCATTCAAGAAACAAATTTGAGTGTGTTACCCTTCTTCCAGGGTTTCTTCTTTTATAAGTTCAAAATGAAATGTCCATGTCGTGTTGTGTAACACCACCATCGAAAAGACCATCATCTGTTCAGGATGCACATTAAGTCATCTAAAGAATAGCAATATAGGCAAAGTTTCCCATGTATGCCATGAGAACGGAAAGATTAGCAGGTCCACATCGGCTGTCTAAGAAAAACATAATAGCAACATACAGCGTTGTAGGTAACACAGTCAATGGTACGTCCATTCCCATGGAAAAGGAATTATGTAGCGAACACGGAATGCACAAATGGCAATATGAAATGCAAAATTTTTTGTAGTAACTAAGCCACTGTTAAAAATCAGAGCAAAGCTTTAACACTAAATATGTCGTAACACGAAGCCTTTAACTTGACTCCACGTTCACTTCATTTAATGCATTTGCGAACATTAGTCTTTTTCTTCTACAGATTTTATTTCGTCATAGAATCTGCATTGGGAATCTTCCAATTCAAGATCATTCCTTTTTGATTGACAAGAACGTACAAAGGATGTATCATTATTGGTGTTAGTACTGTGATTACTAATACATTGTATACATTTCTGTAGCAATTAGTAGGATCCACCAGGCTTAGCACCGTATATATTTTGTTCTTATTGTTTGTTTATTCATTCTTTCCGTTTAGGAATATTTATTTAATAAGTTTTCTTCATTTCTTCTTCTTTCCAGGTTTGGGAGGCCGGGACCAGCATCACAGAATGTCCCTCGGACAGAGAAGAAAAGACACAGGCAAGTGTCCAGTCTTACATTTCAATTATCACAGCAGGAGAGGGGTGGGGACAGGGGTGAAAAAGGTTGTGAGGAATAAATCACCCAAACACTCCACCACCAGGTGTATTTGTCTTCTTTTCTTTATGCTTTCTTCCCAAGTTATCAGCACTAGATTTTAGATATAAGAGATGAGGAGCCTTCAAAAAGTTAAATCATATTTCTCTCCAAAAGGGATGATGTTCGTTTTAAATTAGGGAACAATTCAAAAAGTAGATTTTTTTTAGAAACATTTCTTAAGACCACATACTGAGCCCTCATTTTTTAGGTCTCGCCTAGGCAGCGCGCATGCGTTGCTCTAGGAGAGGGCCTTTCGCAATCGGTCTTCACTTTTCAAGCACTCGCACTTGTGCTTGTGGCGCCATCCACCTTGCGGGATCGAGCAGCGGTGCGCTGCTTGTAATTAAAGTGGCCTCGGCACTGCTCGCTCCCGCAAGGTGGATGCCGCCACAAGCACGAGTGTGAGTGCTTGAAAAGTGAAAGTAGTGGTTTTCCCTCACCTCCAGTGAGTTGTAGCCTTGTACCTAATTTGTTTACATTTAGATTACTAAATCACACCAGCTTCCGCAAGCAACCTTCATGCGTGATTAATCAATTAATCTCCCCATGGTCCCCCTGTTTACTAAAAACAGGGTGCTAAGGAACATTCACATGCTCTATAAGAAGGGACCACCCCGTTAAATCTGTTTTGTGTTCAATCTACTCGCCATTTTTTGTTTCTAATATTCAGCCTCTTTCTGCTCTCCCATGAGCCCCCTTTGAGATCCTCCTCTCCTTTTGCATTCTGCCAGCACCCTCCTACCCAATAGTCGTCCACCACCACCACCACGTCCACCACCACCACATCCACCAGCACCACCATGTCCACCACATCCACCACCAGCACATCCACCACCACGTCTACCACCATGTCCACCACCACCACCACATCCACCACCAAGTCCACAACCACCACCACGTCCCCCACCACCACGTCCAACACCTCCACCACATCCACCACCACCATGTCCACCACCACCACCACGTCCACCATCACCACGTCCACCATGTCCACCACCACCACCACCACCACCCGTGATGGGTATAGTGTCACTGGAGGGCAGGGGTAATAGGAGTGTCAACCCCAGCTGTACATGGGACATTTAAGGGTGCATTGGCTGCGAGAAGACGGGAATAGGGGCTAGAAGTATTACACCAGACCCAAGATACAATTTGAAGAGGCAAATGTCACAGGGGCTCCTGTAAAAGCACTCGCAGCATCTCTACCTCACAGTGGCATACCTGTACGAGCCACTCACTCAAAACAAGCATTGGCATAGCCAATAGGTCTCGCCTTTGGGACCTTATAAGTGTTTAGCCACATGCAACACTTAATGTTGTTGCACCAAGGAAATTGTGCTGGATAACTAAAAACTTATAAGGTCCCAAAGGCGAGACCTATTGGCTATGCCAATGCTTGTTTATACTGGGGAGCCCTTGGTATTCTCTGTTTTCCGTGCTAGTAGTCACCCTCCTCCCGGTCCAACGAGCACGTACCTGTGCTAGCCACGTTCCTCCTGTAACGTGGCGGGGCATCTCATGGCTTCGGCGGTCTCCGGATCCTCTCGTCTTCTTCGCGGGAGTTGTGCTTGCCCGATACAGCAGGTCTCTGAGGTGGGAAGGCGTCCTCGTCTCTCTTCGGCATCTCCTGTCCTGCTTTAACCCTTTTCCTCCTTCGAGGCTCCCAAACCACACTGGCCATCAGGGAGAAGGATTTTATTGGTTTGAGACCTGGTCACGTGACTTTCCGGCCCGTAGCTCTTAAAGGACACCTCCACATTATTTTCATCATATTCTTCCCAGGGGTTTCCGTAGTCTAACAAAATCAGCAGGCTGTCTGTCCAGCTTCCTCTACCTGTCTTCCGGTCGAAGGCTTAAAATACAGAACAGCAGTTTCAGCGTTCTTTAGTTCCGGATACCACTGAACGTCACTGGTATATTCTTCTGACCCTGCTGTCTGACAATTTCCTAACCATTTGCATGTATTTGATAATCCCTTACCTATCAGTTCCCAATTCCCACAAGCCATCAGCTTCTAATTCTTTAAAGTCAGGGTTTAAATCAATAATCTTTCCACTATAAGTCTGTAAGACTTTGCTTCTGCTGGTATGTATGCACAACAATATTGAATTTTCAGTAAACACCAGACTCCGCCTCCTTTTGTGAGTAATATGTCAGTGCAAGTCACTTTTGGATAACCATTGATCTCAGCACTAACGTTTCCTCATTTACTACTGTAAAACCTGCAATTCATCTATAATTGTAGACAGCTTTCAAATTGTCTGTGCATTTAATACTACTTCTATTGAGGGTATCAAAAACCCAAATATGTCACCCCTCTTTTTGTTCTCCTATTAATGTTTATAATTTTGTCTTTTATTCTTTTGACATAATACATTTTCGGAAACACTAGTTCCAGATTGCAAATTCCATACCAATTTCTTGGCAATCTGTAGTAAGCATTTTCCCCACATATATAATAGACTCCTGGAAAACAGGATCTACTCCTTCTAAATATCTTACCCAGTCACAGTCCAGGGTGCCACAACTCTCACCAGGGAGGCCCACCACCCTGCAGGGCAATGTCTGCTGCGCCGCACAGGCAGGAGGCCCACTTAGGTCAGGCTCCTCCTGTTGTTCAGGGCATGAGCAGCCGGTCTAGGTGGCCTCGGGCGGTCCTCGGCAGGCTGCAACCCAGGCCAGCAAGGATTATGAGTGCTCCTCTACTAGAAGGGGGCCGTTGGCAAGGCCCACACACCAATCCCCTGAGCCCCTATGCGGGCCCCAAACACTCACTCATCTTGTGCTGCACCTCCAGGGGCCGCAGCTCTCAGCTTTCGACTGTCACGCCCGGCACCGCCGGGCTCTCGTTTGCAGGGGCACATGGCACTGCAGCTCAGCTCCACCAGAAGGCAAGTGATCAAAAACAAGTATTGCAAATGCAATAGGTCTCGCATTAGAAAAGTTGGAGTTATTGGTCATGTAAATGACATATTTTATTTATTTGTTGGTTTTTAAAATTGCTAAATTGATGGCTTTGTCATTTACAATGCCAATAGTTATAACTTTCGCGAATGTGACACCTATAGCATTTGGAATGCAACATGTTTTGTATTTACGTGACTTAGATGGCAGCTCTGGTCGTTAGGCCACATCTCTAGAGAGCAGGAGAGTGCAGCAGGGGAGAGAAGCACAGCAATGCAATAGGTCTCGCATTAGGAAAGTTTGAGCTATTGGTATTGTAAAGGACACATTTTTTATTTATGTGCTTGTTTTGAAAATAGCGAAATTAATAGCTTTGTTATTTACAATGCCAATAGTTTTATCTTTCGCAAATGTGACACCTATTGTAACACAATATGTGTTGTGAGGGTGAGTGAGGGTGAGGGGTTGAGGGTGAGGGGTTGAGGGTGAGTGAGGGTGAGGGGTTGAGGGTGAGTGAGGGTGAGGGGTTGAGGGTGAGTGAGGGTGAGGGGTTGAGGGTGAGTGAGGGTGAGAGGGTGAGGGTGAGTGAGGGTGAGTGAGGGTGAGGGTGAGGGGTTGAGGGTGAGTGAGGGTGAGGGGTTGAGGGTGAGTGAGGGTGAGGGTGAGTGAGGGTGAGTGAGGGTGAGGGGTTGAGGGTGAGTGAGGGTGAGGGTGGGTGAGGGTGAGGGGTTGAGGGTGAGTGAGGGTGAGGGTGAGTGAGGGTGAGGGGTTGAGGGTGAGTGAGGGTGAGTGAGAGTGAGGGTGAGTGAGGGGTTGAGGGTGAGGGGTTGAGGGTGAGTGAGGGTTTGAGGGTGAGTGAGGGTGAGGGGTTGAGGGTGAGTGAGGGTGAGTGAGGGTTAGTGAGGGTGAGGGTGAGTGAGGGTGAGGGTGAGTGAGGGTGAGGGGTTGAGGGTGAGGGGTTGAGGGTGAGTGAGGGTGAGGGGTTGAGGGTGAGTGAGGGTGAGGGGTTGAGGGTGAGTGAGGGTGAGGGGTTGAGGGTGAGTGAGGGTGAGGGTGAGTGAGGGTGAGGGGTTGAGGGTGAGTGAGGGTGAGAGGGTGAGTGAGGGTGAGAGGGTGAGGGTGAGTGAGGGTGAGTGAGGGTGAGTGAGGGTGAGGGTGAGGGGTTGAGGGTGAGTGAGGGTGAGGGGTTGAGGGTGAGTGAGGGTGAGGGTGAGTGAGGGTGAGTGAGGGTGAGGGTGAGGGGTTGAGTGAGGGTGAGGGTGAGGGGTTGAGGGTGAGTGAGGGTGAGGGGTTGAGGGTGAGTGAGGGTGAGGGGTTGAGGGTGAGTGAGGGTGAGAGGGTGAGGGTGAGTGAGGGTGAGTGAGGGTGAGGGTGAGTGAGGGTGAGGGGTTGAGGGTGAGTGAGGGTGAGGGGTTGAGGGTGAGTGAGGGTGAGGGTGAGTGAGGGTGAGTGAGGGTGAGGGGTTGAGGGTGAGTGAGGGTGAGGGTGAGGGTGGGTGAGGGTGAGGGGTTGAGGGTGAGTGAGGGTGAGGGTGAGTGAGGGTGAGGGTGAGGGGTTGAGGGTGAGTGAGGGTGAGTGAGAGTGAGGGTGAGTGAGGGGTTGAGGGTGAGGGGTTGAGGGTGAGAGGGTGAGGGGTTGAGGGTGAGTGAGGGTGAGGGGTTGAGGGTGAGTGAGGGTGAGTGAGGGTTAGTGAGGGTGAGGGTGAGTGAGGGTGAGGGTGAGTGAGGGTGAGTGAGGGTGAGGGTGAGTGAGGGTGAGGGTGAGTGAGGGTGAGGGTGAGTGAGGGTGAGGGAGGGTGAGGGTGAGTGAGGGTGAGGGGTTGAGGGTGAGTGAGGGTGAGTGAGTGTGAGGGTGAGTGAGGGTGAGGGGTTGAGGGTGAGTGAGGGTGAGGGGTTGAGGGTGAGTGAGGGTGAGGGTGAGTGAGGGTGAGGGGTTGAGGGTGAGGGGTTGAGGGTGAGTGAGGGTGAGGGTGAGGGGTTGAGGGTGAGTGAGGTTGAGGGTGAGTGAGGGTGAGGGGTTGAGGGTGAGTGAGGGTGAGTGAGGGTGAGGGGTTGAGGGTGAGTGAGGGTGAGGGTGAGTGAGGGTGAGTGAGGGTGAGGGTGAGTGAGGGTGAGGGTGAGTGAGGGTGAGGGTGAGTGAGGGTGAGGGTGAGTGAGGGTGAGGGTGAGTGAGGGTGAGTGAGGGTGAGGGGTTGAGGGTGAGTGAGGGTGAGGGTGAGTGAGTGTGAGGGTGAGGGGTTGAGGGTGAGTGAGGGTGAGGGGTTGAGGGTGAGTGAGGGTGAGGGAGTGAGGGTGAGGGGTTGAGGGTGAGGGGTTGAGGGTGAGTGAGGGTGAGGGTGAGGGGTTGAGGGTGAGTGAGGGTGAGGGGTTGAGGGTGAGTGAGGGTGAGGGGTTGAGGGTGAGTGAGGGTGAGTGAGGGTGAGGGTGAGGGGTTGAGGGTGAGTGAGGGTGAGGGTGAGTGAGGGTGAGGGGTTGAGGGTGAGTGAGGGTGAGTGAGGGTGAGTGAGGGTGAGGGGTTGATGGTGAGTGAGGGTGAGTGAGAGTGAGGGTGAGTGAGGGGTTGAGGGTGAGGGGTTGAGGGTGAGTGAGGGTGAGGGGTTGAGGGTGAGTGAGGGTGAGGGGTTGAGGGTGAGTGAGGGTGAGGGGTTGAGGGTGGGTGAGGGTGAGTGAGGGTGAGGGGTTGAGGGTGAGTGAGGGTGAGTGAGGGTGAGGGGTTGAGGGTGAGTGAGGGTGGGTGAGGGTGAGTGAGGGTGAGGGTGAGTGAGGGTGAGGGTGAGTGAGGGTGAGTGAGGGTGAGGGTGAGTGAGGGTGAGTGAGGGTGAGGGAGGGTGAGGGTGAGTGAGGGTGAGGGTGAGTGAGGGTGAGGGTGAGTGAGGGTGAGGGTGAGGGGTTGAGGTTGAGTGAGGGTGAGGGGTTGAGGGTGAGTGAGGGTGAGGGTGAGGGTGAGTGAGGGTGAGTGTGAGGGGTTGAGGGTGAGTGAGGGTGAGGGTGAGTGAGGGTGAGGGGTTGAGGGTGAGTGAGGGTGAGTGAGGGTGAGGGGTTGAGGGTGAGTGAGGGTGAGTGAGAGTGAGGGTGAGTGAGGGGTTGAGGGTGAGGGGTTGAGGGTGAGTGAGGGTGAGGGTGAGGGTGGATGTGGTGGTGGATGTGGTGGTGGATGCGGTGGTGGTGGATGTGGAGGTGGTGGTGGATGTGGTGGTGGATGTGGTGGATGTGGGGTGATTGCGGCTTGCAAGCTTATTCCGCTCACGTTATGCAGTTTCAAACATGATTGCCACTATTACTCTCAAATTCACTTGGCAGCAAACTGGTGAACTAATTAAAAGAAACTCGTATTCAGCGTTATGGCCGGTACTTTATTCCAGCAAAGTGGCAAGCCAGTACACACCAATGAGCTAGTAAAGCTAAAAACACATCACATGGCACAATTGCTGGCTGAGCGAGCAGAAGTAAGCCAAACAGCTTTCCCGTAGCTAAGGAGAGCTGAGCTCTCTTTGTAGCAGCACGCATAAGAAAAGTCCCGTATTTTCACCAAAACACTCTCTGATAATGATCAGCCGAATTCAGAAGGCTTCCTGCCCTCATGTATTCCCAAGAGAGCAGTAATCTTATAAGGAAATGCTGTCATCACACCTAAAGCTACGGATGAGGAGAGCTTGCTGGAAGACATTCAATTAATGAAAAAAAAAAAAAGAAAAGGAGACACGGCCGGCCGGCCGTGAACTGAAAGCACGGCCGGCCGGCCGTGAAAAAGCCTTTGATGCCGCAGGGGGTAATTGGGGGAGGAGAATGGCTGGGCTGAGGCACAGCGCCAAGCCTTTGATGCAGCAGGGGGCGGAGCGGGAAGAGCTGCTGGCGGCACTAAGCTGACGATTTGATGCTGTGCACGCGCATTTTAACTAATTGCGCTTGCGCATTGAGTTAAAAGTGCACATGCACTTCATCAAATCGCCAGTGAATCGCCAGTGTAGGTAAGCTTTGTTTAAGCCCCCATAGTCTCGCTCTGCTCAATGCGCATGCGCATTAACAGGCGAGACCTAAAAAGGGGGGGACAAGCCCCAGCAGCACACAAGCTCCGCCGGGGCGAGAAACCCTTAGGCAGTTCTCAGGTCGATGGAGACAACAGTCCCCACACCAGACCACCCACTACTGTTCGCTGGCCCCGACACTGGGCACTGCCTCCGCTATGGGGCCGTTGGCATAGCCTGCGTCTCAGTCTTCGGAGCCCCGACTGGGCTCCAGTGCCCCGTATCACCTTGCACTCAGCTCAGTGGGTGTGCCTCCGTACCTCTAGCACTGTCCGGGCAACTTTTGCGATGTCCCCGGCAAGATTGTGCTGATAAATGTCAGGCCGGCGCGGAGCTCCGAGCTCACATGTCTGCCATTCTCGGCTCCTTGCCCCCCCCCCCCCCCCCTTTTTGACCTTTTTACTGCTGTTGCCAGCTAGCCATCAGCATCACTTGTATCTGATTGTTCAGAACTTTCAGAAATCATTGGTGGTACTCCTTCTACAGTTAGGCAGCATATCAGGATATCACTTATTCTGGGGCAATGGTCTCCAGGTAACATTCGTCTTTTCATTGCACTGCACCCTTCGTTGGAGTTTGCACCTCTCGTAGCCAACTCTCCTTGCTGCACCCCTTTAGATGGAGCAGTCAACTCTCTCTGACTCCCCTCAGGCAAGAAAAATGCATATAAAAATGCAGCTTCGCTACCTTGATCCCTCTGTCCCACTGCTACCACCGACACATGAGGAATAGGCACTGATGTATCATTCAGGGGACCTGAGGCTTTGTGAGCGTGTACAGCATGAACCCTGTTTGAGAGACCTCCACATGTAACAGCTGTGTTCATAATGAGGATCGCCTTATATGGCCCTTTCCAGTGAGGTTCCTGACACATTTTTTACACGTGTTTCTTCACCATTACACAGTTACCAGGACAGAGGTCATGACACTGCTCCGATTGTACTGCTTGAGCTGCCTCTCCAGCCTGCCGAGAAACAGAACGTACCACATTAGCAAGACCTTTGCAGAAGTCCAGTATAAAGTCATCAGTAGTGTTTTCTAGAGCATTTGCGTAATAGCTGGCAATTGCATCAGACGTCCCATGATCACCTCATGAGGAGATAGTCCTGTTCACCGACCTGGAGTAGTCCTCATACTCATACAAGTGGCAATGCATCTGGCCATTTCAGATATTTTAAAGCAAAAACCTTTGCCAAGCTGGATTTTAAAGTGCCATTTATCAGTTCCACCAGCCCTGAAGGTTCTGGATGGTAACTGCACTGAAGCTTCTGATCAACCTATAATGCTGCACATAACATTTTAAGGACATCATTGTTAAAATGAGCCCTTTGTTCTGACTCCAGAGTGGTCGGAAATCCGAAATGCTGAATCAGTTCTCTCAACAGTAATTTTACCACAGTCAAACTATGACCTCCTCTGCGAGTGGGAAAAGCTTCAACCCACTTGGAAAATATACATACAATTACCTAGACATATCTCAGACAGTTGCACAGGGGCATTTCAATGAAATCCAATGGCATCCGGTTAAAATGACCAGCTGATTTTCCAATATGAGTCATAAGGACCTGTTTTTTCCTTCCTGGAGTCTGTTTTTGACATACTCTACATTGCTTATTCGTTAAATCTGTTTATTGACAGTTTACCCTTTCCATAGCAGCACAGGAAGAGTACAACAACAGTAGTGCATACATCATAGCTACACAATCCACCTCCAATCACAGAGCGACTCTAGTTACATTAAGCATACAGTGTGTCTAGAAATGGGAAATTAATTTTAGTGCAACGCTGCTGCTGGTTCTCCCTTGGGAACCAATCCACATGCGTGGGATATTTGAAGGAGAGTTTTCGTATGTATGTATTAGCCCGTTAAGTGACCCAGGTAGGGAGCTGCCCTAATTATATCTCTGAGGGTGTGGTGGCTGATGTGCTTTGCCAATTATACCGCTACAGCAGTCTGATCCTCCTCCCTTGTGTGGAATCCCCAGATGTTACATCTATCTTCTGCAGATCTGTTAGAATGGATTTCCATTTGACTGATAGAGGGAATTTGCGGAGGCCCAGTAGGTCCTCCCTGCGCAAGGCAACACTTTCAGCCCAGGTTCAGTTAAGCAAAGAGTGGCGCCATGATACTGCATACGGAACACCTGATGCTCTCCATTGTTTTGTGGTTAGGCGTTTAGCAGTGGCTAGGCCCAGGAAGCGGGAGGTAGCCATGTGTTTCCTGCCCCTTTGGAACGAGTGTAGGAGATAGACTTCCCATTCGAAAGGGGTGTCCCGCTTGGTGCAGTGTGCTAGGGTGGTGGCCACTTCAACCCAGTACCTAGTGAGTTCGGGGCAGTGCCATAACATGTGTAGGACATCCACATTAACTAAGTGGCATCTGGGGCATACAGAGTCTGTGCAGTGAAAGTACATTTTGATTTTGGCTGTGGTGAGGTATGTTCGGGATAGAATGAAAAAACCGAATCTGACGGAAACACTTATATACTATATATTGATGACACAAAGTCTCTGCAGTTACTCTGAATCTAGGATAGTACCATACTTGTGGGAATTAGTGTACCATCACATCTATCCCTACATGTGCAGGACCATCGTAATGGTGTACCATTGGTGGTAGCAAACTATCCAGCAACATTGGCCTACCATCAACATAAATCCACTCTTTTAGTACATCCCGCGTGTATCCAACTCTGCTGTTCTGGTTCTTATTACCTCATTCTGTAAGTTACTCACTCCCTCCCACGTATCTAAGCTGACAACATTATAGATGAGCTGTGGTGTCTAAAAGCTTTATTAAGACTTCTTCATTGAATGGGTGTCCATTCAAGGCACAGTAACATGCCATCTCATCTGCAGCATGATTTCCCAGTCACATAGTCAGTTCCCTGATGGTGTGCACTAATTTCACAACAGTAATTTGGGCTGGCAACTATAGTGACTGCAAAAGGTTCCTTACACAGTCTCCATTTCTAATTGGTGATCTAGCAGATGTCATAAACCCACGCTGAGACCACAGTAGCCTAAAGTCATGTACAACTCCAAAGCTATACTGACTATCAGTATAAATAGTTACTCTAAGCTGTTCTGAAATGGTTCACGCTCTTGTCAACTCTACAAGCTCTGCCACTTGCGCAGAAAATACACTTTGCACTATGAGGCTTCCACAATTCCTCCAACTGTACAGACTGCATACACAGTTTTCCAGATTTCCATCATTGTCTCTCAGGCAAGATCCATCCACAAACAACAGGTGATCTGATTCAGGTAATGGAACATCAGAGATATCAGGACCCAGCTTTGTACACAACTCAGTAACATCCAGATAATCATGTTCCAGTTCCTCCATCATATTGTCCTTTCCTGGGCGTGGCTTGGAGCTCGGCAAGATGGCTGCACTATAGTGCTGCTCTGCCAGCCGCCAAATAATATCCTGCAGGTATCCTGTCCCCACCTGGCCATCTGGAGACGAGTGTGGTGGGAATCCGATGCACGTCTGACAGACCGTACGAAAAGTTGCTTTTCTGGCCCGTGAAGCAGCTGGAAGGCGGCCGATTACACAAGAGAAGCCCCGTCCAGGTGAAGATGGCGGCGATGTAATCCAGGGAGATCGGCTTTGCTGGGCTCTTCTTCCACTTCGAGCCCGCCTATCGCGGACCCCGGGGTGTGACGGTGAGGGGCTGGGCTTGCCAGCAGAGGGGAGAGGCGGCGGCACGTCTGGTGCGGCAGACTGAGGCCGCGGATACCACACCGGCAGGAACAGGGGTGAGCGGCGCCGCGAATCGGGACACTGCGGCAACTTGAGCGCCCAGCTCCAGTCTGTTGTGCGGGCCCCGTGGAGGCCACGATCTCCGCCGCTGCGCTGCCGCAGCCTGACTGCTCTGGGGACGCCCGTTACTGTCTGCCCAACACCCGCTTACAAAGTGAACTACACTGTGCCCGCCGCGCAGATTTACTTTGCCCCACGTCGACTGGAGGATCCGGCTGCGAGGTTCTGCGGCTATCGGAAGAGATGCTTTAATGGCGGCGGAGGCCTAGCAGGCAGTCGGACGCTGGGTTCTCTGGTCCCGCGATTTGCGGGGGGGGCCTGGCACCACTGGAGGCTCTGCGCTGTACACGGCTGTGATTTGATGTTTAGGAGCTGCTGCGAATAAGGTGGGCCTGCGGTGAGGGGGCACAGGGAGCCGGAGTTGAGTGAGCTCTCCTCACACTGGCCCAAATGGAGATCGCCTTCTGAGACCACTACACCAGCCTCCTGCATAGCTGGGTGCACTAACTGGGCTGCTGCCAAGTACCAGGACTTGGACTGCTGGGGCGCGTCAAGGGCGCTCCCTACTCATCCTTGGTGCCCCCAAACGTGACTAGCGCATGTGTGAAGCAGCGGACATTTTGTGCACTCAGGACTGACATCGTGCTCCCTCATGTGTTGGGCCTGAAGTTTGCGGATCGCGAGGTCCACACAAGTGACGTGCCGCAGCACTGTTGAGCCACGAACGGACAAGTGTAGATATACTTGGTGGTCTACATAACTGACGTCTGACTGTTTCTTATGACAGGTCACTATGGGGAAGCCGGAAAAGAACTAACCGCGCCTGAACTTCAAACAGCGAAAAAGCGGTAAATCATCGCAGACCGCGGCTTCTGATTCTGAACTGGAGGCGTCATCACAGGGGACCACAGCATTGGAGAAGTCACTGGCCGCCATCCAATCTAGTTTGCAGGCCATAGACAGGAAGATAGAAACCCTCAATGGAAGGATGGATCATTTCTCGGCGAAGCTTGACAAACAGGCTACAAGACTTGGTGAGGCTGAACAACGCATCACAGACGCGGAAGATGGACTACAGCAAGTGGCGTCCAAGACAGAGGACATCACGAAGATACTTGCAGTAATACAAGCCAAAAATGAGGACATCGAAGAGCACTCTAGGCGCAACAATATCCGCGTCCTGGGCCTCCCAGAGTCGACAAATGTGGGGCGCCTGGAAGACCACATGGAAACAATGCTGCGTGATATTTGTGGCAGCGGAAAACTATCACCTCTATTTGCAGTTGAACGCGCTCATCGATCTCTAGCGGCCCGGTCGCCGCCCGGCTCCCCGCCGAGGCCTATCATTGCGCAACTATTTAACTTTCGTGACCGGGACACCATACTGCATGTGACACGTCAGCAAGCCACAGTAACATATCAAAACAATGTACTGTCGTTTTACTCTGATTTTACGGCAACTGTTCAAGCAGCTAGGAAGGAATTCCAAAATGTCAAAAAAGCCTTTGTAAAGGAGCAGATTCCATATGCCATGCTCTATCCTGCGCGTCTGCGCATCGGAGACGCTGAGGGCGGTAAAATATTCACGACACCCAAGCAGGCGATGGACCATGTGAAGTCCCTGCGACGGAAGTCACCGGACCACACATCTGATATTGATGACTGAATAGTAAGGAGACCGAGAACTCATGCCCCATATCTGTACATACCCCGGCGTTGAGTCTAGCAGGGGGGCTCGGAGGGGACTGTGGTGCTGCCACGTGGGGCACAATTTATGGCATATTTTGCTCCACTGTGTATAGATGTGACACCGGCCATCATTACCTGCATGTGTAAGCCGAGAGTTGTGGTCTTTCTGGAGGGGTGTTGTGGTGTACAAGGCTGGCAGGCATGTGTGAGGACTATTCCCCTTTTCTCATTTGTGTGTTGTATGGTTGTAGACTGATGCTTTTCATTTAACTCAGGCAATAGGGCGGACAGCTCTACTGGTGGGGTGGGGTGTATATGATGGCGGCCTCCTCCCTAATCGATTTGGGAGTAGATTTTGCCACTACGTTCCCCCATGGGTATTTCCCATCTGATGTGTTTAATTATGTTGTTCTGGTTGGGGAGGGTGTTGTCTTGGGGTCAGGTCTTTGGCAATGTTGGGCTGCTGAAGTGGGTGGGGGGAAGGCGGGGATGGTTTTCTTTTGGCTCAAGACACAGGTACTGCAGAGGTTGGTGTGCTACTATTACGCAATTGAATGCAAGCAGGTCTTCATGCACTAAGATGGTAGTTCGGTTAATTCATTCAAATTTCTTTATTCGGTATTTCAAAAATAGAAATCCATAAAAGCAATACTGTACATATTATTACGATGATAAACAAAGAGTCAATAGTACAGTATAACTAAAAAGACATAGTTCAAAAGAATGTCACTTCGCGTTCCATTAAAAGCATTAATCTTTGTTTTACAGGTGTCCCTTTACAGGTTTTTTCTATGTTTAAAAATGCATTTCAAAAAGTTAACAACGTGATAACAAGTGGTTTCCGACTCTAAAAACTGAAGGCGCAGCATGGCGGGGTGGCACTGTCTAACACCCCACGATTTTAACAATGATAGTAGCCACAATTTGCGATGATCATTATAAAATTTGCAGAACAGGACAGTATGTATGGTGGACTGCACAGATTTATCGTCACAGGGACAAAGGCCTAGAATTGGGTCCCAAGCATTCATCGTGGGGAAAGCTACTAACCGATGGAAAAGGTTTAGTCTGAATCTGGTTAGTAGAAGTCGATCGAAAATACCTATTTCAAGCGTTAAATAAGGCTGGATGGTAAAGGTAGTCTGGACCATGATTGCGTGATGGACAGAGGCTTTCCCTATTTCACTGGCAAGCCTTAAGCTATCTAGATGGCTCAAGGCCATTTCTTTCAGATCTTTCTTAGATATCTCACTGATCTTTGCCGGTGTGAAGTAAAAAGTCTCTAGGCCTAGGTCTGTGAGAAAATTTCTAATGTAGGCAAGCCATCTTATTTTTAGTGAATAATCTAGTGTTCGGTTAATATGTCCTTTACCTGTTAACAAATGAAGGGGGCACTGTATAAGTGCATAACATGGAATGTCCGTGGGCTAAACTCACCTAAAAAGACGAGGCAGGTGTTGGCTCAGCTAGACCGTCATGGGGTGCAGATCGCCCTACTGCAAGAGACACATCTGAGCAAATTCACAGAGGGAAAAGTAGCGCGCAGATGGTCGACGTTCCGGTTGGCCTCCTGTTATTCCACTTATGCTAGGGGGGGTCCTCATTCCTTCCAGCCCATCGAGACACGTGTCGACACAGAAGGACGGTTCGCCATGGTAAATGGCAGACTGGGACTTCTGAAAGTCACAATAGTGAATATTTACGGCCCTGTGGTAGATGACACAGCGCCTTTTCTGCAATTGTTTAACGTGTTGCGCACATGGCCGGAGACAGAGATCATCTGTGGGGGCAACTGAAATACACACCTAGATCCCCTAGTTGATAAGTCCAATCCCGCGGGTGCGCGCATGGTTAAAGTAGCAAAGTGTATACGAGATTATATGCTGGAGGCGGGGCTCATTGATATCTGGAGGTCCCGCAACGTGGACGTTTTAGAAGGCACACATATCACACCTGCATTTATCAGTTGGTCCAGACTCGACTACTGGCTACTCAGCAGAGAGGCAAATGGGTGGGTGGAGAAAGTACAGACGCTTCCGCGCACCCTATCAGACCACAACCCAGTGGTCCTTGACTTAACACTTCCTGCTAAGCCGCGTCGTCCTTTCACATGGCGCTTCTGGGCCGACGCCTATTCGGACCCGGTCTATACTGAGACAATTCGCATTGCTATCTCCCAATACTTTGAATTGAATACGGGTTCCGTTGATAGTCAGTCAACTCTATGGGAGGCTTTTACAGTCACAATAAGGGGGGTGTGTATAAGTACTTCGTCGGGTATTCTCAGGGACCTGAGGGGGCAACTGAGCAAGCTTGAGGGACAGATAAGGGATCTAGAAAGCAATATTATAGGATGCCATCACTTACCCTGCTTGCACGCTTTCAAGAACACGTGGCGGAATACAATACAGTGGCGGCCTCAGAGGTAAAATACATGTCTAGAAGGTATCTAGCTAAGGCCTATGGAGAGGGTGGGTGTCCGGGCAAGATGCTAGCTACTAGACTCAGGGACAGCGATGATAGTCCCCCGATACAGCAGATAACTGATGACTCTGGCACGTGTCACCACACTCAACATGACATTGTGGAACAGTTCCGTACCTTCTATGAAACCCTATATACATCCCGAGGGGGAATGCCGGAGGCAGTTATGGGCGAATACCTGGAAGATATCGCCTGCGCGTGGCTATCGAATGTACACAGGAAATACTTAGACCTGCCCATAACGGAAGAGGAGGTAAGGGAGGCCATACTATCCCTCCCGAACAACAAAGCTCCGAGCCCGGACGGCTTGACTTCGGAGTTTTATAAAAACGTTTGCAGATCTTCTGATACCGCATATTTTGGTAATGTATGCGGAGGCCCATGATACGGGGTGTCTTCCCCCATCTCTGCGCAAAGCGCTGATAATTACCTTGTTAAAGAAGGATAAACCCCGCTAGATGTGAGTCATATCGACCATTATCGCTAATTAATTTGGATGCCAAAATACTTGCGAAAATTCTGGCCACTAAATTGCAGCCCTTAATGCCACTGCTCGTGCTCCCTGATCAATCCGGCTTCATTCCGGAGCGCTCTACCTCTCTTAATCTCCGCATGATCTTTGCAATGTTTCATGTACTCAACCCAACCTTACTGGCCACCGCAGTTCTTTTAAACGCTCCACAAGCGTTTGACTCTGTTGAATGGAAATACATGTTCTACATTTTGGGCAGAATGGGCTTCCCCCGAGTCTTTATCCGTTGGATTCAGGTGCTATATAAAGATGCCTCTGCAAGAGCGCGGGTGGGGAGTTTGACCTCTGAGCCGTTTGCTATAACCCATAGGACCCGTCAGGGCTGCCCCCTGTCCCCTTTTCTTTTTGCCTTCATGCTTGAGCCCTTAGTGTGCAAGATCAGACAGTCTCACAGAGCCGCTGCCCTGAACTTTCATTATCGTCCGGTGGGCATCTCTCTCTACGCAGATGACATGGTCCTTTATGTCCGCGAGCCACAGCGCTATTTGTCTCTTATTATACGGGAGTATATTAAATTTGGGCTCTTCTCTGGCCTCCAGATCAACTGGGGAAAATCTGTACTTATCCTGTTAACAACTGTCACATCCCCGCCCCAGGTGGAATATCCGCTACTGTGGTCAGCAGACCCGGTTAAGTATCTTGGTGTTTGAATACACAGGGATCCTGAGGTGGTAATTCGGGAAAATTATGGCCGCGCATTTTCAGCACTGGTACAACAGATAGATCGGTGGGTCTCTTTGCCCCTTTCACTGGCAGATAGAATTGCAGTAATTAAGATGGTAATCCTCCCGAAGTTTTTATACTTATTCTGCAACATTCCCATCAAATTGACGAAACATTTTTTCAAGACAATCCGGACGCAACTGTGTGGGGGAACAAACAGCCAAGGATTAGCTGGGCAACACTGACGCTGGCATATGAGAAGGGGGGGTTCAATGCGCCCGATTTCTATGTTTACTATTTATGTGGGCAGGCCCAATACGCCTATTTTTGATTCCGTACTCACGACTTCATTCCTCATGTGGCAGTGGAGGAGGGTGATGCGTATCCAGTCCAGCTGCGTAGTCTTCTTACACATACCAGCAGACACACTCCTAGGTCAGAGATCAACCCACTAGATGCCACCATACAGGCATGGCAGGAAATTGGGAGGAGGGCACATAAGCGTCCTATATACGCGCGGGCTTTGCCTACTGAGGGACATGCAGTGCTGTCGGTGGCGGGAGAATCTGGTTCTGTTTAGGCCCTCAGAGAGGCTGGCCTTCTGCTCCTGGGCGACTTATAACCAGAAGGGAGGTACATTTCAGGGGATGCGTTGAACTACATACAGAATCCCACGCCGCTTTTTCTATTCACCTGCTACAGGCTTCAGCGGGCTGTTAGGGATCACTATCTTAGCTTTCCTGAGGAGCCGGAGACTCTGCATTCGCTGCAAATGCTGCTTGTAGCTCCCTTTAGGAAGAAGCTGCTGACAAGGTTATACAAGACAGTGCAGGAGGAAACGGTACATGGGGTGAGTGGCAGCAGAGATCGCTGGAATGCAATCCTAGATACACAGATTACAGAGGATATGTGGGAGCAAATATGCATGCTAACAGGTAGACTGACATCCAATAATAACCTGAGAATCATCCATCTGAAGTATTTACACCAGGTCTATCACACACCAGACAAGCTGCACAAAATGGGTCTGAGAGAGTCAAGTAGATTTCGGAGGTGTGGGCACAGTGGGGCAGATTTACTCCACCTTGTGTGGACCTACAATATGGTGGAGCAATACTGGGTGGAGGTTGTGAATAGGCTACAATTAATGACGGGCCTTACAATCACCTGCATGCCCTTAGAATGTTTGCTAGGATATGTGCCGAGGTTGAAAGCCACAAGGGGTCGATTTGCAAGAGTGGCGTTACTATTGGCAAAGCGGCGACTCCAGTTCACTTGGGATGGTAGGTTACACCCACAACCGGACCTGTGGATCAAGGACATGGTATATTGCAGGGAGCAATTGGAACTTTAAGCTGAAGAACTTCCTGTATCCTCTCGCCAGAGAGATATCTGGGCTCCTCTAAGGGAATATTTGCTGGCCACAGCTGAACAGTCGGATGAGTAAAACAATGGTGAATTGGGATATAATGCATTACTATCATTAGACATTGCAGGTTTACAATGTGACGTCATTGTGCCTGGAAAATGTATACTGCCACAATAACTGTAGACTATCTGTATTCTTTTTGATTATCAGCCCTGTGTCATAAGGAGCCATAGATGTTTTTGTTTCTGCCTTTGTTTTTTATGGTTCGAGCTGTAGCAATGTTTTGCAGGTTTCTGAATGCTGCTGGTCAATGTAGATTGCTATCCTGGACCAGTGTATGATCTGTTATACGAAATGCTGCATAAATAAAATAATAAAAAAACATTGTCCTTTCCTGGTATAGGCATCAACGTCGCCGGATTCAATACCATGCAACTTTTCAATGTCACATTTTCTGCACCCAACAAAATCTGTTTGTACTTAATCAAATGGCTATTTGTTAAATACTGCGTTCGGCTACCAGTCAGCATGTATTTCTACAGAGTGTGGCACAAACACTATCAATGGATGCCCCATGACAGTACTCTCACACTGCTCAAGACTCACACAAGTTGAGGCAACTACTTCCAAACATCCAGGCAATGCGGCTGCAACATTATCAAGAATTGCAGAAAAGTAGGCAGGTTGCTCCTGTGCATTTGTGTCAATACTGAAAGAGCGCAACCTTCTCTTTCACAGCAAAACAACATAAAACACTTGTAATCTGGCTGGTGCCTGGCATAGGAATTCTTGCAACTCAGTGAATGCTGACATGCAGCTGTCATCCCAAGGCACCGGATCTGACACATCCTTGTGCGTCAATTTCTGTAAAGGTTTTGCTGTGAAAGAAACATTTGGGATCCATTGGCAACAATATCCCACTATGCCCAAAAACATTCACTTTTTATTTTGTGTGACTGGAGGATTTATATTTAAAATTTCAGAGATTCTTTCTTGTAACACCTTTCTAACACCCTTCTTAATGTGTTGTCCCAAATACAAAGCCTCAGTTTTACAGAACAGTAGTTTAGATGGGGAAACCTTATGTCCATTTTCTGCCAGATGATTAAGTAAAGCAATGCTGTCTACTTTTCATGCTTCTTTTGTTGTCGACGCCACCAGTAGTTCGTCAATATATTGGACTAACTGAATTATTTGGCATAACCAGAGACTCAAGATTTTTCTTAAGGGTCTGATTAAAAATCGATTGACTCTCTGTATGCCCTTGTGGGTCTGGGCACCATGCCAAAACATGGCTGCCAAACTTAAATGTAAACGAAAATTGACTATCTTAATGTAATGGGATCGAAAACAGCACCTGGCATAAATCGATCACTGAAAACCATTCAGCTTCACATGGGATTTGAAATAAATTTACGGCTGGAGTCGGTACCATGAGACAACATGGATTTACAAAGGCATTAATTTTGCGCAAATCATGCACAATTCGGTACTTCCCATTTGGATTCTGTGAGCCCATAATCAGTTAGTTATATAGACTCTCCATTATCTCCTTCATGATTCCTTGCTCCATCATTGTCTCAATCACAGGAGTAATTCCAGCAATTGTTTCTGGTGACAAATTATGTTGTGGCGTTGTCGGAAATTCAATATTTGGCTTGAGTGTTATTTTAATCGAGTCAACACCTTTGATCAATCCAATATCTTCACCTGTAAAGTCCCAAACTACAAGTGAAACATTATCTCTAAATTCATTGGGTAAATACTCACTTGTCAGGAGAGTATACATCCCTATAGCTGTTTTCTACTGAGCAAGTTTGAAAAGCACATTCTCATCATTTGTATGGAATTCAATTCCACGAGGAGTGCAATAGATTGAACAATTCAGTTTGCACACGTCTCATCCCAATACGTTCACCAGACTTGTATCACATACAACAAATCGATGTCTATCTTCAAATTATCTTATTTTAACCCTTACTGGTTCTGAAACATGAGTGGACATCTTTTTATTCGTTACTCCAACAACTTGGATTTTTTCTCCCAAGAGAGGTAGGTTAGGGACCTCTGCTGTCCTTACAGTAGAGTGGGTAGCAACTGTGTCAACAAGGAATAAGATTGGATTCCCATCCACTTCTCTATCCATATATGGATCACTTTGGTCTACTTCTAAAGCTACTCCCAAGCACACAGTCCTCCTGCCCCCTCAGGCACTGTCATGCTAATGGGTCCTGATCACTGTCATTCAATTCGTTTGAATAGTGCTGTGCCACATTCTCGTTCTGATAGGAATCTTATTCATATTATACCTTTGTACCTGGACATTCTGTTGTGGCATTGGAGATTGTGGCATCTGCATCCGTTGGCATCCAGCAGAATTTTACATTCTCTGTCCCTGCACATGCTGTGTCTGATCCATGCTGTTTCCTTGAGACTGTGCATACTCTACATTTTGCATCTGATTCCCCATGTTATTCACCACTTCCTCACACTCGTGTTTCCAATGTCCAAGCTTTCCGAAAGCGTGACACGGAGTAGACATTTTTCAATGGAGATGCTTCAATTCCCGTTCTTGGATATATTGGACCACCACGTCCTCTGCCCTGTGACACAAATGTCTGCTGCTGGAATCCATTAACTCCCTGCATCATAGGTACTTGATTATAGTGCCTCTGTACCATCCTGTTTTTCAACTCCCATCAAATTCGGACCTCTCTGAATTGATTTCATCTGGGCTATCATTAGCATCTCTTTCAGGAATTGTCTCTGCACCACTATACTGTTTGACAATCTGCACCAATCTCTCATAACAGGCTTGCACCAACTCTTTTAATTCATGGTTAATTCTGTCAATTTGTAACCAATCAATCTTTTTAGAAGAGACTCTTGTTGTCAAATACGTTACCACTTGCTGGTATTTTCGCATTATATCTAGTGACGGGCTCCTATTCTATTATCCCTGGGAGGTTCTCCCTTCGGCCAATCCACTGTGATTTACACTCTGCCCACAAATCTGCATGAACCACAATTTCAACCAATGTAGTCAAATCAATCCACAAAACCTTTGTAATCTTCACAAACTTTCCAACTTGCCTATACCATTCCATTGGCTTCTCTCCGAGTTTGGGGAAATCATCTGCCAAAGACAAAATGTCTTGTCTATTCCAGGGCACATGAACATAGCCCCCTCCTGGTACTTCTCTCATAGGAAGCATATGTGCATTCCCTATACAGCCTTCTAATCCAAACAGAGATGACTGTTCCTGTACTTTCTTATCTTTTTTCTTCTTTGCCCACCTGCTTTCCTACTTTTCTCGAACTTCCCATTTTCTAATCCATCCCATCATTTCTTTTATTTGCTGTTTCTTTCCTGGTACTCTCATATATTCAATGTCTTTGTCAGTAAAATTCATCCTATATGATCTCTGAAACCTCTTTAAAGTAGTTCACATGTATATATTATTTTTCTGTGCCGATTCTGCAATCTCACATGTGCTGTTTTTGCTCTTCTCGCGATATCTTTACGAAGGACAGTAGTCCCTCTTCTTTATAAGCCTCTAAGGATGGAGTGTCCCTTGAATTAATTCTTCTAATTCTACTTTTAGCCTGCTCACATCTCAGCAAACCCTTTTCTCAGGTTTAGCAATTACTGTAGAACTAGGACCTGTAACCAATTCCGAAGAACCAGTTGGACTAGGAACTGAGGTTGGGAATTAAACCAAATTCTGATTATTTGCAATGTCATTATCTCTGAGCCATTGATCAAATTCTTGAAAAGTTATCTCTATTACTTCTCTTGTATTATTCTTATTCTGAGACTCATTCATGATATTTGCACCTGTTTCAGACTGGGCATTGGAAATAGTGGATTCTGAAACTGGAAAACCCGTTTGTAAAATTCGATCATTAACATTAGTACCCAGGTTGATTAATTCCATCAGCTTCGGACTATAAAAACTATTTGGAATTCTGTACATCTTTCTCTGTATTGGGTCAGTCAAATTTTTTGATTCTGTATGGCATTTGTATTCACAGTATTGTCAGTCTGCTCGAGACCATAGGTGTAGAAACCAAATGACTTGTCATCAAATGTGGCATGTTTCCATTTAGTCCAGTAGGAACAGTCAGGTGATGAACCCTGTTCATTTGTGATCCTGATTTGTAAATATTCTTACGGGCACAGAAAAAGCATCTGGTGAGTCTGAATCAATTACATTCAAAGTACCTGGCATTTCATTTCTCCTAATTACAGGAGGGAAAAATATCTATTTTCTTGGTATCTCATGCATTATTGGAGCATTGGGTACTTGCTTGTACTACATCCCTTCCTGCTGCTTCATTACAAGGAGGTGGGTGAGTCAATAACATCACATTTAAAAAATCATCATCTATGTCATCCTCTTCTTCGTCCTTCTCTTGACCCTTTCTATCTGAATCCAAATGTTTCTTTTTCTCTTTCTTTTCCCTGTTGTCTCATCATTTGCTTCTAGTCCTGGATATACTCCAATAGCATGTAGGACATCTGCTCTCCATATTTTCTGTTGAGCATCCCATCTAGCTTCTGCCTAGTGATCCACAGTTCTATTGTATTCTACCTTGGTATTTTTCTCTACCCTTGTGTTGTGCTATGTGCTCCCATGTGCTGAATGCTTTGAGAACTGTAGGCCTGCAAGGATCATTCATCTTGTATATCCTACATCTCAGATTTTCGAGAATTCTCAAATTGAATGTTCCATTTTGAGGGAACTGTAAAACCTCATCTTTCTTAGTCAATAAGTGCCAGTATTCAAGCCATAGACATGGATGTAATCCTTTGTCTGACATATAATCCTGGTGTACTCTTTGGAGGTACCTATACCTTCGTTTAAAGCTAATACGGTATCTTCCCTTTTAACTAGTTTTCATAAAGCCTGTAAGAACTTCATTTTGCTAGTAACTGTTTACAAATTACTTCGGTAAACTCAAGAAAATTTCTCCCTCAATTCTCAATTCAATCTGTTTGGCAATTCCAACCAGTAGCAGAGCGAAATAATTTACATAGTTAACCAATCCTAGAGTGGCTTCACACCAACCAACTAATGTCAGTGCGGCTCACTGAGACGTCAATCTTGCTCCTCTCAGTAACTCACCCTTCTTCTTAATTTTCTTTCTTTGCGTGTTTTCTTCAACAAAAATTGACACTACAATGCAAGCAACACATATACTGTCTGCCCTACTAAAGGATATTCACTCTCACAAGGTTATCTAAACTTTACTACACATTTGCTGCATTGAGAACCTAGATCCGTAAAACCTCACCCTCAATTGATACCATCATTCTCCGTGCGCCTGAAGATTAACTACACCCATTATTTTGCCACTAACATACCAGAAAACCCTTACTAAGTGTAGTCGATATCTCGTGACCTACAATCAAAACCAGCATACAACTTACGCAGTGTCTTCTACACTGAAGACAACCTGTAGGCAATATCTCGAGATCTCAGGCCACAACGGATTCGTTTACCACGTTACTTCACACCAAAGTGCCACAATCATACTTGGACTTTAACCATGTGGAGTTTAACCACTTCACTCCAATCAACACACAACCATTTCAACAAACCCACACTCTAAGCAAAGCAATAGCAACGCACATCCTCTATTGATACTCACACCTCTCTTGTCGCTGCTACACACCAATTCTTATCCAGAGAGATTTTCCATTCAGCTTTTGCCACATTTTTTTTCCTGCTAAACCAAGAACCTGGGCCTAAAATAATTTGGGTATTCTAAATTCACAACTCTAGTCCGAACCTTCATACTACTACCAGATTTGCTGGAGTATTTTCTATTATTTAATTTATTTTGGTTCACTGTGTAGCATCACTTACAGCGGAAATATTTACTCCTTCCTCTATTCACCCTAACCGCACTGGGTCCTCCTACGATTAGAGTGAACTCCTATGTAGTTCAATAGCTCAAAACTTCTGATCCATAACCTAACAGATTAATTCTTTCTTGATTAATCTTTTTTGTGACAATAGGAGTGGTGATTCTAACCCTCCATTCCCAATCATCTCCAACAATTACTAGCTTAGGACCAAATCCCACCCAATGCACAGTTTCAATGAAAAAATATGGACACAAATGATAGTCTCAATCTATTTAGAATTTGAAAGTTATAATAAAGACTCAAAATTCATTATTATAAGCAACTTCTTTAGCATTTCAATTAGAAATATAACAGTTTTAATAAGAGCACTCAGCATTTGTGAAGAAATAGCTCAAGTCAACTTAGAGAGGTACAACGCCCTGCCACCCGTATGGTAGAATGGTTCTTCTGCTAACATCAATACCCTACTCCGATCCAGGGAAAGGAAGATTTAAAGTTTCTTGGGACATTGTCCATAAAGCTAAGAAAGGAAAAGTTCAGGTTTGGCAAGAAAGGTTCTCAGTCCAACTGCTACCGACTGTCGCATCAGTGTATAAGTCCAAAGGAAAATACTTTGAATCCTTACAAATTAGTCAGCATAGAAATAAATGAAGTGCGATACAGCATTGCAATAGTCTTTAAAGAACAAAGCGCATAAAAGCAAATAAATCAGGTGCGCCTCCAAGAAAAATGATTTGAGTGTGCCCCTCTTCTGGGGTTTCTTCTTTTAGAAGTACATTATCAAACATCCCTGTCATGTAATGTCACACTAAAAAACCATCATCTGTTCAGGATGCACATTAAGTCATCTAAAGAATAGCAACATCGGCAACGTTTCTGAATGCATGCTCTGACATTAGAAAGATTTGCAAGTCCACATCGGCTGCCTAAGAGAAATAATATATCAACATACAGCGTTGTAGGTAACACAGTTCATGGTCCTGCCATTCCCATGGGAGAGGAATTATGTAGAGACAAGAAATATAGATATAGGTATAGCTATAAGGGCTCGCTAGGCTGCCAGTGGACCCCCAGTGTCTGTTGCAACTGAATGCATTGCTTGCAGCAAAATAACGTTCATGTCACAGCCGTTACTCACTGAACTCCACGGGTCAGATTTCAGATAAAGTGATGACGAATGTAGACCGCTGTGTTCGTTGTGATGCTCCGGCTAGATATTGGCAATCGAGAGCCCCCTATTCGAGGTATGAAGTGGGTTCATTGGCGCAGCTCCACTCACTGCCAACTATATTGTAGTAAAGGCCTCCAAGACAGTAGGTAGAAACAGGTAAGCTTTATTTCCAAAGTAGGGAGCAGCATAGAAGATGATGATGTAGGAACTTTTCCGCCTTCTAGCACAAGCCTCAACTGACTCCAGAATACAAATGAAACATTCTAATGTACAGAACATAAGGAAACATTGTTTATCACCACTGTGAGAAAGTGGCCTGGTATACGCTGTCCACTAGTTATAGTGGGCACCTTGCACCAGTCCAAACGACCCTTATTGATGATTAGGTTAAAGACAACCTTTATTGAAAGCTATCCTAGTGGTAGCTATGGAGAGCAGCCTTCAGGCTAAGTCTCAAAGGAATGTAAAGCAGCTTGGTTTACCAGATTATAACCTCCTGAATGACCAATTGAAAGGAGAACCACACAAAGTATAAATAAAGTATATGTATTTATTACTAAACACTCTCTACTAACCTCTTTATGCGATTAGAGAACAAGGCACACAATGTTACAGTACTATAACGACAGTAAATAGCACAATACACAGCGGGCTCCAGGGGAAGACCGAACCATTTACTAAGAAAGTGGTATAACAACCATGACTTGACTAGACACAGTGCCTAGAGCACGTAAAATCGCTGGGACCCCAAGGAACCACACAAGGTAGTGAAACAGTGGACCCACGGGGGGCGTGTGCAGTGTGAGAACACAGCCGTGAGCTCCGTACAACTCTATGGGAAAGTAGCAGTTGGAATTTTAAAGATTAAGGACACTTAGGAGAGGACTTTGATCAAAACCTTTAAAACATAGAAGGTTCTAAGGCCAGCACTCATGTAAGCACTGGAGTACTCGTGTTACCTAACCCAGGGAAGCCGGGTGCATAGATGTCAAATGGTGTTGGGAATCTTTGTCGTTTTCAATGGTGTGATGCTGCAAAGTGCTGCTGCCGTGAAGAGGAAAAGTGTCCGGTGTGATCCAAGCCTGGATCAGAGATGAGAAGAACCTGAAAGCAGAGGGGACAGAGTCTGGGTCACTTCAGGGTGAGCATGGGCTCGGTAGACGAATGCCCACTGATGCCAAGTGCTTCAGGTGAGTTGACGCAATGCTTGACGCTGCAGCCACGGGGACCAGGATACGTCGACGATGACCAACAACCGGAGGTGAGCTGTCCCACGAAGGATGTTGGGTGCTGGGGGGTCAGTGTTCGGGTGGAACACCCACAAGCCTTGGCAACTGCAACCCATGCGGTCAGTGGAAATCAGCTTCGGTGAAGACCAGCAAGGTCCTGGGGACTCTCCAAGCAATGGAGAGTCAGGGCACGTCTAGAGCAATCAGGAAAGCCCACGGAAAGTTAAAGTTACCTTCAAAGGGACCCCAGGCCAACGGACCAGGGATCTCGAGAGGAATCACAAAATACCAGCCCCCGGAACACTCCGGGAGTGTGCAGGCCGGAAATCTTCGGTGGAAACACTGCTCGGGGTCAGGACTACAAGTAGCCCAAGCACAGCCTCAGGGGTCGCCGGAAAGCATATGCTGCTGCAAAAGAGCACGTGCACAGGGGTTCGGGTTGCACAGTCCCCACAAGGGATACGAGCCTCAGAATTGCTGAACCCACCTCCTGTGATGCAGAAATCTTCAGAGTCCTCAGGAGCTTCGGAGATGCAAACCGGTCAGATGCGTTTTGGTGCCTGCTTAGAAGGGGAGTAACTCCTTTACTCCAAAGGAGATTCTTCAGTCGTCCAGTGTCGTGTAGATCGTCGAAGTACTTGGTTTCTGTAGCAGAGTTTAGTCCAGGTAATATCAAAAGTCCTGTAGTCAGGAGTTACTACTTTATACCCAAGGAAGGGGTGGGACAAACTCTGGGGACCCACCTATGGGAGGGTCAGGACAGAAGGGAGGCTACACCCATGCCCTTTGTCCAGTTTCGTGCCAGAGCAGAAGCAAATGGCTCCTGCAACCGGTTTGAGCTGGACTATGCACAGGGACACCAAATGTGCCCCCAGTGCAGACATCAAAGCACTCTGATAGTGCACCCACCCAGCCCCAATACACTAAACCCTGTCTGAGAGGTGGTTACACCTTCCTGTAACAGGAAACCTATTGTCAAGCCTTTCCCTGCCGGAGTTTCGTCCAGCAGCAGGAGGGCAGACTCGTGTCTGTGGCTGGCAGCATCCATCTTGTGATGCCAGGGTCGAGAAAGCTGGTACTGGGTGTACCGGTGTTGTCATATTTATCCCTCTAAGAGGGTGGAATCATACCTCCCCTGCCAATTACTGGGGGAGAGGTATGATTCCAAGGTGTTTGACACCAAACACAACATGTTTCCTTGCAGCCGTTTTAAAGATAGCATTCACCGCGAGGTTATAATGCTCTTAGGAGTATATGGTTGGCTGCATCATAGAACAACCCTGGAGAATTGATTCCGAAGGCTGCAGAGGGGCTCTGCTCATGCATGGGCACCCCCCACACAAAACCCAGCACCCTGCCTTCAGGATTGATATGGCCTGCCATAGGGGTGATTGATAGGTTTATATGTGCAGTGATATAAGGTAGATATAGTGAACCTATATCTAAGTAAGGGGTGCATGCACCACCTTACACAGGCTGCAGTAGCAGACCTATTGTGTCATTCTGAATGGTCTTCCAGGGGTGGCCTAATACATGCTGCAGCCCCTGGGAGGCTTCTGGGGTACCTATGCCCTGGGTATATAGAATACCATATACTAAGGAGTTATAAAGGGTACCCCAGAATCCAATCTGGAGTGTACCTAAAGTACATGAACAACCAATTTAGGGAGAAAGCAGATAGTCCTGATTAGCAAGATCCCAGTCAAACTAAGTCGAAAACCAGCAAAACACCAGGGAAAAAGTGGCGGGAACCATGCAGTCAGATTCCACCTTTATACAACCGCCTCAATATTTTCTTTTACTAGTCAACTTCATTTAATGCACTCCCATTAAGCGTTATGTGTTTGCTTGTCTTCGTCTTGCTATCTGCATTCCTACTTTTTATAGACACTTTTTCGTTGCTTATTCTACAAATAAATATAATGTACAATTTATCACCCTCTTTGCCTGCATAAATAACAAGCATTTGCATTTGCAATGCAATAGTTGTTTATTGTATGGCTATTGGCATTGTAAATGGCAATGCCTTTTATGTAATGCGAGACCTATTGCTATTTGAAAACATAGTGCACGGAGGCTGTAATTAAAGCCTACCGATTAACAACACTCGTACCAGGGGGTGCCGCCATGGGAGGTTACAAAATGAGACAAAGTGGTACTAAGGAGGGACTATTAAGCTAATTGACAAATGAACAGCCACAGTTTACAGTGGTACAGCTTTGGCTACTCACAGTTCCACGGGTTGGCTGCTGAGTAAACTTTAGAAAAAAGCCACTCCTGCCCAGAGAGTCTGGCTCCAGGCCACACTGGTCATCATCGGTACGACTTGCAACTCTAAATAACTAGTCGATTTGGTGACTTACTGGTACGGTATCTAAATCTACTACTAGTAGTACTATCGCCCGAAAATCTCTCCACCCAGTACAAGTAACACTGTCTGGGCATTGGTTGCACCTCATTTGTACAGTTCATCACCCAGATATAGAAATAAGCAACAGCAAGGTGACCAGTCCAGCTTGGCAAAGGGCCTTCCACTGCACGTGTTGCTGCATTTTACGACCATTTTTTTTGTTAAAAACTGTAGATTATGCGGCAGATGATGGATTGCCTGGCAAATCAATAATTATGCAAAACATTTTAGCTGCCGCACAATCGCATAATTCCAGTAGCCCTGCCAATACCTAAACCAATCCAACTGTAGGAGCTATAATCCAAGATGCCGTTGTGTTGTGCCGCACCTAAAAAGTTATAATAAACAGCACCAGCTAAAATTAAAACTAACTATTCTGTGCAATACTACAACAGTTCAGCAAAACCTCCAGCTACTGTACATCAAGATGTTCCTTCGTTATTCCACTGTAGTACAACCTAACCCATTCACCCAAGGGCATCATTTCAGGTTCAACCTCATAAGAAATCATTTGTTTCTTGTTTGTCTTTTAAGATGGGGACACTCCAACACCAAAGCTTATAGGTGAGGGGGGCAACAAACGGCATGCTGTTGAGCAACCAGTTGCTACAAGCAGAGGGGAATACGTTGTTCTATTACGGGGCATTAACACTGTTTTTTTCTCTCCTTCATTCGTTTAGGTTTTGGAGAGACCCACAGCCCCTCCCAGTCCATGGGGGACAATTTTGCTACCTGCTAAGTATGTCATACGTGTGTGTTATTTGTGTCGTTTTTCACTGTGTGTTGATGTTTTTAAATCACATGCTAACCACATATTGATAAAGACAGCTTTTCTATATCCAAACCAGGCACTATGAAAGGCATTACAATTGGGGGTGGGGTCGCACACTACTCACACACCAGCGGTATCGCCCCTAAGGACTGTGGTAAATGTAGTTACGTGTTCCGCGATGCATCTTCTTTCGATTCTCTGCTATCTTCGCTGTCTCCGCCATCCCTGGACACGTGTTTCAGGGTATCACCCCTCGTCAGCAGGGATAGGCCGTGTTCTGGGGTTGCCGGTGGCTGCCAAATATCTGCCAGGTTTAGTACCACTCAGGCACGTAGGTGCGGGGTCCCAGGCTCGTCAGCCAACTGCTCGAGGGAGCTTTAACATTACAATTGGGGGTGGGGGTCGCACACTACTCACACACGGTATACACCTGTTACAATGCATTTTTTACTCCGCACTACCATTACAACGCGACTTTTACTCCGCATACCATTACAACGCATTGCGCTGGGGGGCGCTGTAGGATAGGGAATACGTTTAATTTGCTATCCAACACCTTCCCAAGTGTCTACGGGGACTGGTGTTGGAATAAAAAATTATACTTACCACTATCCAGCGCCCCAAGGCGCTATGCGTTGTAACGGTATGCGGAGTAAAAGTCGCGTTGTAATGGTATGCGGAGTAATAGTATGCGTTATAACGTCATACATCCCTCACACACCAGCAGTATCGCCCCTAAGGACTGTGGTAAATGTAGTTACCCCCGCACCTATGTGCCTCAGTGGTACTAAACCTGACAGATATTTGGCAGCCACCGGCAACCCCAGAACACGGCCTATCCCTGCTGACGAGGGGTAATACCCCGAAACACGTGTCCAGGGATGGCGGAGATAGCAGAGAATCGAAAGAAGATGCATCGCGGAACACGTAACTACATTAACCATAGTCCTTAGGGGCGATACCGCCGGTGTGTGAGTAGTGTACGACCCCACCCCCATTTGTAATGCTAAAGCTCCCTTGAGCAGTTGGCTGACGAGCCTGGGACCCCGCACCTGCGCGCCTGAGTGGTACTAAACCTGGCAGATATTTGGCAGCCACCGGCAACCCCAGAACACTGCCTATCCCTGCTGACGAGGGGTGATACCCCGAAACACGTGCCCAGGGATGGCGAAGACAGCGAAGATAGCAGAGAATCGAAAATAGATGCATCGCGGAACACGTAACTACATTAACCATAGTCCTTAGGGGCGATACCGCCGGTGTGTGAGTAGTGTGCGACCCCCACCCCCATTTGTAATGTTAAAGCTCCCTTGAGCAGTTGGCTGACGAGCCTGGGACCCCGCACCTGCGCGCCTGAGTGGTGCTAAACCTGGCAGATATTTGGCAGCCACCGGCAACCCCAGAACACTGCCTATCCCTGCTGACGAGGGGTGATACCCCGAAACACGTGTCCAGGGATGGCGAAGACAGCGAAGATAGCAGGGAATCAAAAGAAGATGCATCGCGGAACACGTAACTACATTACCATAGTCCTTAGGGGCGATACCGCAGCTGTGTGAGTAGTGTGCGACCCCACCCCCATTTGTAATGTTAAAGCTCCCTTGAGCAGTTGGCTGACGAGCCTGGGACCCCGCACCTGCGCGTCTGAGTGGTACTAAACCTGGCAGATATATGGCAGCCACCGGCAACCCCAGAACACTGCCTATCCCTACTGACGAGGGGTGATACCCCGAAACACGTGTCCAGTGATGGCGAAGACAGCGAAGATAGCAGAGAATCGAAAGAAGATTCATCGCGGAACACGTAACTACATTAACCATAGTAATTGGGGGCGATACCGCCGGTGTGTGAGTAGTGTGCGACCCCACCCCCATTTGTAATGTTAAAGTTCCCTTGAGCAGTTGGCTGACGAGCCTGGGACCCCGCACCTGCACGCCTGAGTGGTACTAAACCTGGCAGATATTTGGCAGCCACCGGCAACCCCAGAACACTGCCTATCCCTGCTGACGAGGGGTGATACCCTGAAACACGTGTCCAGGGATGGCGAAGACAGCGAAGATAGCAGAGAATCGAAAGAAGATGCATCGCGGAACACGTAACTACATTAACCATAGTCCTTAGGGGCGATACCGCCGGTGTGTGAGTAGTGTGCGACCCCACCCCCATTTATAATGTTAAAGCTCCCTTGAGCAGTTGGCTGACGAGCCTGGGACTCCGCACCTGCGCGCCTGAGTGTTACTAAACCTGGCAGATATTTGGCAGCCACCGGCAACCCCAGAACAGTGCCTATCCCTGCTGACGAGAGGTGATACCCCGAAACACGTGTCCAGGGATGGCGAAGACAGCGAAGATATCAGAGAATCGAAAGAAGATGCATCGCGGAACATGTAAATACATTAACCATAGTCCTTAGGGGCGATACCGCTGGTGTGTTAGTAGTGTGCGACCCCACCCCCATTTGCACTATGAAACGCAATTCACGCACCATGAATGAGATTTGTGTGTACAAAGATGATATATTAATATCATTCCTAACAGCGATTGTGGGGGCTTAGGTTCCCTTAACATTGTTTGTGTTTTCTATCCACATATACTATGTGATATTATTCAATTGTATGTATTTACTAACGCATGCTTATTAGTTGCAGCGTCATTTAATATATATTTTTTCACCTAAATAAGGTTATTTAGGAATGGCGTACATAGGGCTAGTCTCTGTGTAGTCCTGACGAAGAGCATTGGGGAACGCTCAAAACATGTTGACCAATACTATGCACATCTAACCCTTTATAGCTAGGTCTCCTAGTGTTTTTACCCCATTTTAGCCTATACCGACTAGGAGCAAGAATAAAATAATTTCGCCCACTAGCCAGGTATTTTTAAACTCACTTTAGTCCACTCCACTCCACTTCCTGCACTACACATAGATCTCACATTAGTGCTCCTACGTAATTCGCAAGTCGTAGCACGCCTCAGTCCGTAGAGGACTGAGATGGCCCCTATGATGAAGCATGTCACCGTGGGGAAACCCCGGTGAGTGAGGGGACTCAAGAAAGAAAAGATTTTCTTTCCTGTGGATTCTCACACTCAAATTGAGCTCAGCGATTACACCTCTGGCTAGGTTCTCTACACGATACTTCGGGGTTTTCAGGTCTACTACAGTTTTTGGAGGGTGGACCTAGCTTATACCTCTACCTCCCCCCCTTTTTCTTCTGAACATGTAAAGTGCACATGACTGTTTGGCCGGCCAAACATTCATGAGGACTTAGGGAGTGCAAACCACTCCTCCTCCTGTGACCCCAGCCCCGCCCTAACCTAGCCCTGTGGTGAAGAATAAAATGATAACATGGTTATTATCATTTTATGTTTCCTTTCTCCTGCTCTAAGAGCAGTGGGCCGACGCTCCTCTGCCTTAGTGGAGGAGCCGCTCCTGAATAAAAATAGAATTTTATTTTTAAACAATTGAATATTATGTGTAAAGGTCATACTGACAGTACTTTTACACATTCATGTTGCTTCAGGTCCCACACCTACTTACGTTGCCTTTCACCCATCCATCCTCTTTATTGGTCACAACTTTGTGTTCCTCTTAATTTTTGCTCTTTTCTCAAATTGGTTACATACACACACACGTACTTTCTCTTGCTTCCTCAAAAGATTGCCTACAGATTTCTTTCCCTTACTCTGTCTTTAGATTCGGAGCTTCCTTCTCCTGCTTTGAAATTATAAAAACACAAGGATATTCACAATTTGTCACGCACTGACAAAAAATTCAGACATTACATTATTTTTATTAACACTGTGGGCCCTATGTAGGTAATCTCGATTTACCTACTCTTAAATACCGAATCATACCGATACGGTATTTAAGAGTAGGTAAATGGGATGTAGGTAATTTCTATTTTTCAATTACCGAATCGGTAAGATTCGGTAATTACCGAATCTGTATTTACCGATTCGGTATTTGCCATTGATTCCTATGGGCCTTGAGGCCCATAGGAATCAATGCCAATTACCTATTCGGTAAATACCGATTCGGTAAAATTACCGAATTTGCAAGGGGGACAGGGTGTCACTTTGACACCCTGTTGCACCCCTCAATTGTGCATGGGTTCACATGTTGCTGACATACATGCCCTTAGGGCATGTATGTCTGCAACATTGCACATTTTTTAAAGCAAAAAAAATGCTTTTTGAAGGGTTTTCATTATTTACCACCAACTTCTAGTTGGTGGTAAATAACGAATTCTTAAACCCTTGTAGCACTGATTACAGTGCTATCTACATGTTAAATTACAGAATCGTAAATTTTACCGATTCGGTATTTTACCGAATCGGAAAAATTACAGATTCGGTAAAATTACCGATTCTGTAAATCGGTATTTTCGGCCATTTCCGACCGGTATTTGCCTACCTACATAGGGCCCTGTGTCTTTACAAATGCTTTGGACGAACACTGCGGGACGCTCCTTTATTTAACATTTGTTTTTGTTTAACATTAATCATTTGTTGTCAGTGCATGTATTTTCATGTCTTTAGCTGACTTTTTACAATTTATGAAGTTTGATGCCTTCCTATTTAAAAATGTGCTATGACAGTGTAAGGTAAAAAAACAAGCCCCTTGTATGGCAGCGCGCGGGGAGCCTCTCGGGCAAACAAATGGCTGGTGTCATTGGGCGCTGCGGTCACGTCGAGAGCTGCTATTCAGTGCACAGAGAGCTGGAAGGAGGGGGGTGGAAGGGGGGTAAAAGCGAGGTGCACTGCGAGACGAGCATAGATAGGGATGAGGGCTGGGGTGCGGGTGGCGTGAGAGTGGCTGGGTCTGGATGGAGGGGGGAGGGAGGGAAGGCGTCAAGAAACACACGGGGCTTCACTCGCTGACATCACATGCGTCAGGCAGATGGCAACGTGACTGCGGGAGCTCCGGCCCTGGAATAAAAGCTTGGAAGAGAGGGAGCGTCATTTCACGGGCTCAAGCAGCAGGGGGCGGGAGACCCTACTACTGCCGCTGCGCGCCCGCGCACAGCTTGTCGCTTCTTGCCCTGCTGCCTCCCCGACAGAGCGCGTGTTAGATGCGCAACACCGGGTGAGTTTGCACGTTTCCTCTTTGGGGGGGGGGGGATTTGTCGTGCCAGGGAGCTGGTCTTAGAGGCGCGTGTACGGTGCGCGTTGACGGGCGTGGAGCCCACGGCAGAAGGGGGAGGGAAAGTGACTCCACGAGGCTTGCAAGGGAGACAGGAGATGGGCACAGCGCGTGAGTATACGTGGTGAATGCGCGCGTTCACCGATCTGACCTGCAGCCTGCGCGTGCCCATCTCCTGTCTCCCTTTACAGCCCTTGAAAGCATAGTCGACGACTATAGGTCTCGCATTGCGACAGCGCTTCGCACTGCGTCGCAGGTGCGAGACCTAAAAAGTACTTATAACACTATAAAAAAATAACTTTAACCATGCTGCAAAGTAGCCACGATGCTCTGCGACATGGCTAAAAGGCATTGGCAAAGCCAATCACTCTGACATAGGCGAGATCTATAGGCTTTGCCAAAGCTTAATTTTCGTTTGTTATTATTTTTGTCCTCTCTCTATGCCTCATGCTAGTCTGTTGGCCCTCCGCCCCTCACCCAACTCCCTGTTGTGCCCCTCACCCCGGACTGAATTTTGCCCACACCTGCTCCTCTTTTCCTCCAGTGAACTCCAATAGTGGTGTTGTCGTTCTTTAAAACATATGTTTTAATGTTTTGGAGGTCCTAGCAATGACAACTTGCTGCCAGGACAGTCCTTTTTCACACTACGCTTTCACACACATTTAAATTACTTTTTTATGCACTACTCCAAGATTGGCATTCACAAAAAAGGCAGCTAAGTCATACTGTAAGCACACAGCCGCGGTGACACATTGCTCTATGCATGCATAGTCCCTATGTGTCAATGATGCATGGTTGTGTACGTGTCAATGCATATTTTTCTGCTGGTGCAGCTGAGAATCACGAGAAGTATCTGTGTTTCTTGCTGATGCTTAACAGCACTGAGAAAAAAGCATTGGCATAGCCCAGAGGTCTGCATTGGCAGCCAAATGTGAGAGCTGTTGGCTTTGCCAATCCTTGTTAGGTTTGGGTTTTGGCAATGCAGCTCTCAATCATTCATATTTCTAACAAATTATTAAGATATGGATATTGGTCTTTTCCTTTCAGCCACTGGTTTGAGATTCTATCAATCACGTCTTGGCTCAGCCCAGTGGCATATAGATTTTTCACCAAATAATTCTGGTTGTTTGGGTGCATCCTTCCTCCTCCACTGAAGTTCTTGCATTGAACTGTAGCCCTCTCTAAGGGGGAGGTGCTTGCCTGGCTCAAAGATGACCACGACCAAGTGAAGCAGTGACTGCCCGGCCTACTATCTGTAACAGTCCTGGCGCACAACGCAGCAAATCGTAACTAGTGGACTGCCATATAGCCTGTAGAGCTGGGGACGGGCATGCCGTAGCAAAAAAGTGCTCCAATTGGAGGCAGTGGAACTGCAGCAAGATCAGCACCGCAAGACGGGCCTTGTGGTGTTGTGGCAGCTGTGCGCTGCGTACATGGTCTACCCGCTTAGAGTTGTGTGGCGGACCCTGCTGCCTGGAGCAGTGATCTGAGGGCGGGGACCTGACTGCCGTGGACGACGGGGAGAAGAGGAGAAGAGGAGCCTCTGTTGCCCTGACAATAGACAGAGACCCCAGGACGGAGTGCAAAGGTATGCTGCAGCGGACGGCAAGCACTGCAAGGATCACGGTACCCACCAGAGAAAGGTTTGGAGGGGGCCTGCTGTGGCACTGCGACGCCTTGGAGGACCAGATCAATCGACTCCTTTGAAGAGGGGTGAACTAGACAGAGCAGGGAGTGTTGTGAGTAACGGGGCAGGCTGCGCACTGCTGACTGGCATAGCTTTGCTGGCTCGAACCTCTACTGCAATAAATCCATCTGAACCACCTAGTGGGAAGTGCGCACAGTGAGCGCTTCAGTTGCATGCTGGGGTAGTCCCACTGGTAGCTAAGGCCATGGAGCTGGTGGGGGCTGCCCTGTGTAGCTGAGAGTCGTGGCTGGCTGGCACCAGCGGAGAAAAGATGAGCCTGAAGACCTCAGCTCCTTATCAGCACCAAACCCCAATGTGGCTAAGCTCTGGAGAGTGTAGCAGTCATAAAAGAGATAGGAGCATCAGAAGTGTGCAGCACTGAACATAACGTAGCCAAAATTTTTCAATTACTCTATCTCACGCCAGTTGACACCGAATAGTTGGGGCACAACATAAGCAAGACGGACAGGACCCAGTCCAAGCTCCAATTTGAATCGCGCAAGACTCCTAGGCCAAGGGAGGCTGACACAAATGCTACAGAATCTGGATCGGAGACCAATGACCGCACCACAGATAGAGCTGAAGCAGATACTCACAGCCATGAAGCATAGCCCGATAAAAATCGTCGGGAAGATAGATGTTCTGTCATTCACAATGGATAGAATGATGAAGAGGCTGGATATCCATACTGAGAGACTGGTCACAGTGGAGAGGAGAGTGTCCAAAGTATAAGATGTGATAGCTGTGGAGTCGACAGCGCCTAAGAAGATGGACAAAATACTCCACATTCGAAAAGCAAAAGCAAAGATTCAGGAGAAATAACATAAGGATTTGTGGTGTAGCAGAGACAACCAACATAGATGATATGGAGCAAAATGTGGAACGCCTCCTAATTGCCTTGCTGGGACGAGACACATTCTCAGAGATCTTCGTAGTGGAACGTGCCCTTGCTCTCTGGCAGCCAGACTAATTCCGGGAGCTAATTCCCACACCTCTCATCGCAACACGTTTAAACTATAGGGATCAGGACGCTGCACTGCGCAGAGCAGGGGACCTGAAAACCTTGAGGTATGAAGGCTCTGATTGGTTCCTGTACCCGGATTTCACGCAACAGGTTCAAGAGGTACGGCATCTATTTGTTCCAGCTAAAACAAAACTATGCAAACTCAGCTGGAACACAGAATGTTGTACCCCGCCAAACTGCGGTTTAGCGTATTTACAGATCCGAAGCAAGTACTCAAATTATTTAAACAGAAGGAGGGAGCTGGGAGTAGACGGAGGATTCCTCGATTCCTCGTGCCACCTCTAAAGATGATGACGACGTGCAAGACACGAAGGAACAGTAGGATGACACTTGTGATTCTGGATGCGTTAGAGGTCAATAGAGTCACAGATGATAGAGTCACCCTGCAGGAGTCCCAGACCAACGGTAGTTGGGACGTTCTTCAAAGACCGGAACTGTGCCTATTACGGTGATCCCTTACAGTAGCTGGAGACTCAAGGTGACTCCCCAATACACTGACTCTGAGCACGAGATGTTGGTAAGACTGTTCCAATTGTGTTTTGGTGGCCCCCTTCTGGCATATGGAACACATGTAGACATAGTGCAGCACGCTGCATCCACTGGACTGTTAAGCCAAAATGTGCCTGGACAGTTGGTAGTGAAAGGTCAAGACTTCTTCATTTAAGCAGTAGGAGCACATCATGTCGTCTGGGGCCGATGGGGAATTTCGGAGCCAGTAACATCCGCCCCCATGTGTGCACCACCATATGTAAACTGTAGTTTTTTATTGTTTTTCGTAGGGGGATTATCGGAGGGTGGGGGAGCGACATGGTTGTGCTATGCCAAGTTTGGGCTTACATAGCGTGGGAAGGATGTTCACTGGGACTGTTTTATGTTTGTCATGTTTGAAAAAAAGTGAAATACACTGTTTGACTGGACATGACCGATGCTTGCAGACTGACGTAGCGCGATGGGAGACGTAGGGCAGACAGCGGTAGACCAATCTCCCAACCCGCGGATCATGTTTCTCACCTGGAATGTGAGGGGCCTTAATGACCATTGCAAAATCCGCAAGGTGGTGGCATATATCTTAAAAGGCATAAAGTGGATGTGGTAATTGTAGAAAACTGTATTCCTCCGTAATAATTGCAACAGGACACCGTAAGTACTGTATGCAGCCCTTTATTTCATCCACCGGTACAAGTTACAGCTCAAATCTGAATGCCGGTCAACCGCTTTCCCTCCGCCTATATCTTCCACTCACCATTCAAACATACACACCCACACGCGGACCACATGCACCATTCAAACATCCACACACCACGCGACAACATGCATTATCATTCAAACATCCACACACCACGCAACAGCATACGCTCGAGAAATCACTTTGTGCGTTGCTACTTGAAATAGACAACACGCGCAACCGCTCGTGTCTATTTCAAGTATCACCACACAACACACCACCCTCCTTTTTATTCATTTTTTTTTTTTTTTTAAGAAAGTACAAAATCCTTAAAACTGGTGGGCAAATTACGAACCCTTGAGCTTCTACTTAAGCATGCAGGAGCAGAAACACATTGTTCACTTAAAGTTGCTACCGAATTAGGTGTACCTATGTACTCACCATTAACATCTAAAAATATATTTGAAAAATCATCATCATCATCCACATTCCTCTTTCCTTTGAATATCGAAACCCTACTAAGATTCCAAACACTCCCATCTTCTACCCGTACCGCATTCTTGAATACCTCCACCACTCTTATTGGATCAGACCAATTTGACAACCCTTTACGTACAAAACCACCCTTCTTCAACCGTACTAAGTCACCAACTCGTGCAAAAACATTGCTGACAGCCTTCTTTTTTAACAAATCATACTTCATCTTTTCTTTATAATTTCCTACTAACCTACGAATCTCCTTCAAATCAATATCAGCAAAATCTGTTTTTGTTTTATTCTTACTTCTTAGCCACCACGGCATTAATTTTGTACTTGGTTTGCACCCTCTTAACAACTCAAAAGGAGACAACAAGGTAACTGCATTTGGAGCTGTTCTGTAAGTAAGTAACATAGATTGTTAAGCCTTATTCCAACATAAGCCTCCTTTAACAGCCAATTGAATTGCCTCTTTAACCACTCTATTAAATCTTTCAATTTGACCATTACCTTCTGGGTGAAACACTGCAATTTTTTTATGAGAAATACCACACCTCGTTAAATACTCTTCCATTTGTTTACTCACGAATTGTGGACCATTATCCGTGACAACTTCCTGAGGAATACCCTCTCTACAGAAGATTTCATCTAAAAATTGTATGATGTTTTCTGAAGTGACTTCTCTAACCATTTTTATCTCTGGCCATTTTGAAAAATAATCCATCAGCACAATACCAAATGAATGTTGATGCTGAAGAATACTAAACGGTCCAATAATATCCATACAAAGTTTACTCCAAGGTGCAATAGGCAAATCCACAGGTTGCGGTATAGGATTTAAAGCCTTGGCCGATTTATCAGTGTTAGCGCATAATTCACAAAGTCTCACATGATATTCAACAGAAGAATCTATTCCTGGCCACCAAAAATTATCTTTTAGATGTCTCCTAGTCACAGAAATGCCAATATGCCCCTCATGAGCAAAATCAACCAACTTCTTCCTAAGACCAAAAGGCGGAATGAATTTATCCCCCTTAAAACAATGCCATTCTCTATAGCCAATTCCTCTCGTATTTTATGATATCCTACTAAACTCCCAACCAATTCTCTTTCTTCCGGCCAACCTTCCAAAATAAATTCTTTCACTTTATTAAGTTCCTGATCCTTCGCCATCTCCTCGTTCCATAAATGCTCATGAATGACAGAATTCTCACAGAACACTAAGTTTACATCACATACCACATGCGCCACTTCACACTCATCAGCATCAACACTGTCAGAGTCTTTACACGGAAGAGGTAACCTTGACATACAGTCAGCATGGACATTAGATTTCCCCGGAACGTACTCCAGAGAATATTGAACATTTTGTAGTCTCGAAGACAGCCTAGCTAGTCTTGATGACAAGGTACGCCCACCACCAGGTGATAATATGTGAACTAAAGGTTTGTGGTCAGATTTGATGGTGAATTTCGTACCCCATAAAAACGACCTAAAGTGTTCAGCGCCCCACACACAAGCTAATAGCTATCTTTCAATCACTGAATAATGCCGCTCAGACTCCCTCAATGTCCTTGATGCATATGCCACAATCCATTCTTTGCTACATTCCGCTTGAATCAGTACAGCACCTAACCCACAAATACTTGCATCAACCATTACAATACAGTGTTTGCCAATCACAAATGGTTTAAGACATGGAGCTTTAGTAATCATTTCCTTAACTGTGTTGAATGTTGTAGTCATGGTATCAGTCCAAACATACTTTGCATTCTTCTTTAATAGATTCCTAAAAGGTTCAATCACAGTTGCATAGTTTGGAATAAACTTAGCATAAAATTCTACTAAGCCTAGAAAAGCAACTAATTGTTCCTTGTTCTCAGGAATTGGAGCCTTACTAATGTTCTCCAAATGTGATCCTTTAGGTTTGATCCCATTTCCACTGAATCAATGTCCTAGATATTCAACTTCTCTTTTCTTGAATTTGCACTTGTTTTCTCGAAGTGTTAACCCTTTGTTTGATAAGGCATTAAGAACTCCCATCAAATTACAATCATGTTCTTTGTCATCTTTCCCGAAAACCAAAATGTCATCCTGAAATGCTATTGCTCCATTGAGACCATTTAGTGTTTCCTTTATCAATCTCTGAAATACAGCAGCAGCACTGGCTAAGCCAAAATGCATCCTGCAAAATCTATACAATCCCTCAGGTGTTATAAATGCAGTCAAGTCTTTAGAATCCTCATGTAGAACAACCTGGTGGTATGCAGAGGCAAGATCCAGACACGAAAGTACTTGTGCATTTGCCAAAGTAGAAACCATCTCATGCAAGTTTGGAAGAGGATGAGAATCTACACATATTGCGTTGTTTAAACTGCGCAAATCTATGCATAGACGAAGATCCCTTCCAGATTTAATTGAAATGACTACTGGTGAAACCCAAGGTGATGATTCTATGGGTTCAATTATCTTCTTGTCACACATGTCATTAAGCATATCTTTGAGTTTGTTCCTGTAAGATAGAGGAACGTTCCTGACCCTATGACGTACAGGTATGGCATCAGAATGTACCTTTATACGGTGCTTAAAACCTTTATATTCACCCAGTTTGTTACTGAATAATGTGGAATACTCTTTTTTTATTTCAGACATCAGTTCCACATCATTATTAGAAACTGGCACAGTAGATATTGTATCGATAGAGTATACTGGAGGATCAGCATTTGGACCTAAATTCATCCTCAACTTCTCCTGATGTGGCCAACCCAATAATGACTCTCCAACCTTCGTAACATAACTTTTCCCGCATGTTTTCCTCCCATGAAAACTCAAATCTGCACTAAAGTACCCAATGAGGTCTAGTTTATGACCTGTGTAGCCACTCGGTGAAATATCAGGTTTTATGAGCTCCAAATCAGGCCAATTTTCCTGAACAAATGTGTAAGGCACAATGGTATACCATGAGCAAGAATCAACTACATTTTTCGTGGATATTAAATAATAAGCACTATGCATTTCTTTTAAATACAAGTTGAGATTGTGTGCGTATCACAGATTAAAAGTGTAACACGCAATTTGTAAGTGTGTGTGTCACAGATGCGTTACTCACACTAATCGTCGATCTGTCGTGAATCCTCAGCAACTCGTAGCTAGTGGGAAACAACAAGTTAACTCAATAACGCTGTTGACAGCTCTCCTCTAATCGGAGCTTCCTCGTAAACAGCCAATGAACATCGAGTTTCCCACAGAGGTTGTGTGCATATGGGTAAAAATGCGCTTCGCATCAACCACTACAATGGCTGTTATCCCACAGAAGGTTGAACTAAATCACCATCGTCCAATAGTAACGTTGGTCTCAAAACACTTCCAAAATCGCTGAAAATGATCATCCAAACGGGGATCCGTTCCCGATCGTCGCCAAATGTAGAAAACTGTATTCCTCCGTAATAATTGCAACAGGACACCAAATATCGTAAGTACTGAATGCAGCCGTTTATTTCATCCACCGGTACAAGTTACAGCTCAAATCTGAATGCCGGTCAACCGCTTTCCCTCCGCCTATATCTTCCACTCACCATTCAAACATACACACCCACACGCGGACCACATGCACCATTCAAACATCCACACACCACGCGACAACATGCATTACCATTCAAACATCCACACACCACGCGACAACATACACTCGAGAAATCACTTCGTACGTTGCTACTTGAAATAGACAACACGCGCAACCGCTCGGGTCTATTTCAAGTATCACCACACAACAGTAATATTGCAGGAGACACATTTAGCCCTATGTTGCAGCGCACTGATAGGTTGCAGCACACTTTCGCAGCGGCGATTACAGGCCACTATTGTGCTGCAGGTTTCTCCTCGCACGCTCATAGGGTCCTCATATGTGTAGACGACAGATCAGGGATCCAACTAAAAGAAGTATGTGTAGGCCCGGGCAAGGGGGGGCAGGTTCATAGTGGCCCTCTGCTGTAAGGGTGACCTAGAGACTACTGTTTGGGATATACAGCCCCAATCACGATGACCCGCAGTTCTACTGCTCTCTTAGTGCTTGCCTGCTTCTGTGGGGTGATTTACCACAAATCTGGGGGGAGATTCAACTGTGTACTAAATCCAGAACGGGATCGTTCGAAGGGTCCACCCCGTTATTCCTCTGCGGCTGCCAGGGCACTCCTTAAGATATAGGAATATATGGGGTTGGTAGACATATATAGGCATCGCTCTCCCGATGGCACGGGGTTTACACATTACTCCGCCATACATGATATCTAGGAGCCTAGTGTCCCGTACTACTGAGTGTGGGCCACTCCTGCATATCTACTCTGACCACTCACCTGAGGAATTGGAGCTGGAGCGCCGTGGTGGAGGGCCGCTGTGTTCACCTGGCGATTTCCCCCTTATTCCTTATTGGATTCGGTTTTCAAGGCAGAAACAGCTCAAACCATAGGGGAATTTTTTTTACCAATAACGAAGGGTAGGTCAATAGCTTTGCCACAGTTTGGGAGACTTTTAAGGTTTATATTAGGGGTATCACAATCTCTAAACATGCAAGAGTGCTTATATTACTGAGGAGCAGATTGTTGCATTTGGAAAGGGAGATGGCTGACATGGAATCAAGCGGTACAAAAAGGGGTGGTGATGGACGGAGCATCTGAACCAATCAAACACTCACACCCAGTCAACAGATCTGGGTTTAATCCATCACCGTTCTTTAGCCCGCTCTGCCACCCCAGTTCAGACATGGCCATATGCAAATCAGTCTGACCCTGTGCCCCATGGGAACAGTCCAATCCGAACTGCCAAGCCATGCCTTCTCTGGACCGGAATCAAGCTTCCTAGGACCGGTTTCTGGCATTCCAGCCGTCTTCCGCCAGGCTTGCTTGAATCCAGTGGCAAAGTGAGCAAGGGACTCACGTCGGAGCATACCCTGCTAACTTATGGCGGACAAAGCAGTACAAAAGGGGCTGGTGATGGACGGAGCATCTGAACCAATCAAACACTCACACCCAGTCAACAGATCTGGGTTTAACCCATCACCGTTCTTTAGCCCACTCTGCCACTCCTGTTCAGACATGGCCATGTGCAAATCAATCGGACCCTGTGCCTCATGGGAACAGTCCAGCCCGAACTGCCAAGCCATGCCTTCCCTGGACCGGAAACAAGCTTCCTAGGACCGGTTTCTGGCATTTCAGCCGTCTTCAGCCAGGCTTGCTTGATTCCAGTGGCAAAGTGAGCAAGGGACTCACGTCTGAGCATACCCTGCCAACAGATCTAGGACCAGAAACCGGTCTTAGGAAGCTTGTTTCCGGTCTAGGGAAGGCATGGCTTGGCAGTTCGGGTTGGACTGTTCCCATGAGGCACAGGGTCAGACTGATTTGCATATGGCCATGTCTGAACTGGGGTGGCAGAGTGGGCTAAAGAACGGTGATGGATTAAACCCAGATCTGTTGACTGGGTGTGAGTGTTTGATTGTTTCAGGTGCTCCGTCCATCGCCACCCCCTTTTGTACTGACATGGAATCAAGGCATCAGAGCTCAGGGGAGAACCATATACTGGGGGACAAATAGAGGAATATCATGAAGCAGCCAATAGTGAAGTCACTCATATGGGTAAATATGCAATTGGAGGCATGGGGAGGAGAGAGCCCAGTTGCCACATTGGCAGCCCTGATGCACCCAAGACGGGAAGCTGAGGAGATTATGGAAATTCAGGCGAGGAAGAGCAACTATTGTATGACACAGGCACATTGCAGACAGGTTTCGTAGATATTATGCCAAGTTGCATCGCACATGTATTACAACAGATGAAGCCTTCACTACTACTTACCTAGAACACATAGCTATGACGTGGCTCTAAACAGAACATAGAGAAGATTTGATGTGGCCCCGCACCCCCGCAGAGATACGTACCACACTTGCAAGTATGCAAGCTGGAAAGGCACCAGGCATAGATGAATTTATGGTGGCCTTCTATAAAGCCTACTAGTACCTGCTCACACCGCACTGATCACACTGTACGAAGAAATGGTAAAGACTGGAGTGATGCTCCCCTCAATGCGAGAGGCCCTGATAGTCACTCTTTTAAAGCCTGGCAAACAACCCGATAGTTGCTCTTTGTACAGGCCCTTATCTCTATTACATGTTGACACTAGGCTATACGACAAGGTATTAGCGAATAGACTGTCTCTATTGTTGCCAGGGGTCCGGAGCAGATTGGATTTGTGCCAGGTCAGAGTATAACAAATAATCTCCGCACATTGTTTGGAACCATGCAGAGTATAGACCCAGATGTGGGGGCTTGCGCTGTTTTTTAGACACTGAAAAGGCGTTTGACTCTGTCGAATGGGTATGCATGCGTGCTGTCCTCCGCCGGATCGGAGTGTGCAAGGTGTTCCTGCGACTGACTGGAGTTTGTACACTGCGTCGGTGCCCCGGATTTGAGTGGGTAATACTGTAACTTCCGTAATTACGATCACTAGGGGCACCCGGAAAGGATGCCCATTGTCGCCCTTTCTTTATGCTCTGGTGGCAGTGCCACTGGCGTGTGCTCTCCGAGAGTACCACAGGCATTGAGAAATGAGCTTCCCTGGCTACAATCTTGTACTTTTGATATATGCCAATGACACGTTATTTATTATATGTCCGGAACCCGGAGAGAAATCTCTCGCTCATACTCAGAGAAGTAGTGCGATTTGGGGGGGCTCTTGGGCGTTAGTGCTAATTGGGACAAATCCATAATTTTCTCACTCACCCTTTACCATGACACGATGACGCTGGAATACCCCCCTGGGTTGGATGAACGAGGCAGTTCGGTATTTGGGTATACAGATTCACAATGATCCAGCAACTGCACTAATATATAATTACGGGAAAGCAACTCAAAAATTCGAAGATGATGTGGAACGCTGGATTAAGCTGCCACTGTCGTTAATGGGACGCGTAGCCAACATGAAGATGGTACTGCTAGCTGGATTTTTCTTCTTGTTCTAAAATATCCCAATGCTCCTCCCACATTGGTTGTTTGTTACATTACGACCTCTGATGCTTAGAGGATGGCCTGGGCTGGAAATCAACCACGGGTCCGGTGGGAGGTCCTTACTATACCGTATGATATGGGTGGTCTAAATGCACCGGACTTTGAATTATACTACAAGGCATTGCAAAGAATTGAATTGAAAATAAATTTATAAACGCGTAACTTTGCCCAAAGGCATCAAGGCGCCTACAAAGAAAATCAGAAAAGAGACAAAGGCTAAAACCCAAGGCTAAGGATATGCTCTGCCAAAGAGCCAAGTTTTTAAAGCCCTTCTGACAGAAGGCATTGAAGGTAGGCTCCTGATCTCCAGGGGAACCATATTCCACCATCTTGGGGCCAGGTTAGAAAAAGCTCTGCCTCCCCATTTGGCTCTGCGCACCCGAGGTACAGTGAGGAGCAGTTTCGACGAGGAGCGGAGGTTCCTTTCAGGTGAGTACAAGGAGAGGAGGTTTTTTATGTCTCCGGTCTCCTTCTTGTTTAACGCACCGTATGCCAGGCATAGCACTTTAAATGAGATCCTAGCCTCAATTGGGAGCCAGTGTAGGGATTTCCTGGCAGCGGTCGCAGACGACCTTTTTGGGAGATCCAGGACAAACTTCGCCGCAGCGTTTTGCACCGATTGGAGACCTCGCAGCAGACCTTTATTGGCCCCGGCATACAAGGCATTGCAATAGTCGAGCCTAGATGTTATCAAGGCCACGACCGTCTGTTTTCGAGCTTGCACAGATAGATAGTATTTGATTTTGCGCAAGATTGCAATGATGCCCCAGCAGGTAGATATGGTCCGCCTTACTTGAAGAGCCATGTCAAGGGAGGGATCAATCATGACCCCCAGATTTCGTGCTGCCCGCGTTGGAGCCGGGCAGGTCCCCAGAGATTCCGGCCACCATTCCGCCGACCAGATGTCATCCTTCTCGCCGAATACGAGGATCTCTGTCTTTTCGCCATTTAGCCGCAGTGAATTGTTAATCATCCAGAGGGCGACTGCCTGTATGCAGAGTCTAAACTTGGAGGCAGAGGAGCTGACAGACTCGGTGAGAGACAGTAGGATCTGCGTATCATCGGCATAGGATACTACCTCCATCCCAAAAGATCTAATAAGCCTGGCCAGGGGGGTCACATAGATGTTAAACAGGGTCGGGCTTAACGCCGACCCCTGTGGGACCCCCCAATTCAGCGGCAGGGATGGAGATAGGAACTCTCCCAGCTTCACTCTCTGTTCGCTCCGGTCCAGGAAGGAAGCTAACAAGCTTAACGCCTGCCCCTCCACCCCTATCTCCCTTAGACGAGATGTTAAGACGAGGGGAGACAGGGTATCAAAAGCAGCTGTGAGATCCAGAAGGATCAGCAACGTACTTCCGCCCCTATCAACCGTGGTGCGGATGTTATCAAGCACCACGGTAAGGGCGGATTCCGTGCTATGACCCCTCCGGAAGCCATGCTGCGAGTGATCCAAGAGACCGGCGGTCTGCAGAAAGGAAGAAAGGTGCTGGTGTAGGTGGATTTCCAGCATCTTAGCGGGGGCTGGGAGCAGCGAAATGGGGCGGAAGTTTTTCAGCACTTCTGGGTCCAATGACGGCTTCTTCAAGAGCGGCTTCACAACCGCTTTCTTCCATTGGGAAGGGAAAGTACCTTCGCTTAAGGCCTTGTTCATTATTTGAAGTAGCGGGGGCAAGAGGGTCTCCTTGCATTGGTTAAAAATATGGAGAGGACAGGGATCGAGGGGCGAGCCAGATTTAGTCTTACTCAACAGGACTTCCAGTTCCTGTAAAGAAAGTGGAGGAAAAGTAGACAGCGAGCTCGAACTTGCATGTCCGACTGGTTCAGTATCGAGGGAGGTCTGGGGAACAAGAAGGACAGGTGGAGATACAGAGATCCTTTGGAGCTCAAGAGTCGCGACAATATCGTCGATTTTATCCTGAAAGAATTCAGCTATGTTATCACACAGCTGCTGTGAGTTAGTAACAGGATCAGGAGTCTTCAGGGTAATTAAAGAGTCGACGATGTTGAAGAGCTCTTTTGATGAAGTAAGAGCCCCAGTAAGATTTGAAAAGTATTCTTGTTTGACTCTAATGAGCTCCGTCCTGTATTCCCTCAAAAGATTTTTATGAGATTCTCTATCCTGCATGCTCCCACTAGATCTCCAACACCGTTCCCGCCTTCTACAGGCTTGTCTCAAAAGCCTTAGGGATTCAACATACCAAGGGGCCGAAGGCCTTTTTCTAGCATTGTAGCGCAAAGAGAGAGGTGCAAGCACATCCAGCGCTGCGGAGGTAACATCTTCGAACCTCTGCACAGCGGAATCAATGTCCTCATCTCTTAAAGTTAGAAGGGTAGAGGTTAAAGGTGCCAGAGAATCATTGGTCACCTTCCTCAGATTCCGCTTAAGTTCCATTTTGCTGGGACCCTTTGGTATGTTATTGGTAGGGATCATCTCCAATAACAGAGGGACGGCGAAGTGATCTGACCAGGAGAGCGCCAAAGGTGCTTCCACTGACAGCCTTCTATCATTTGTGAAAACTCCGTCCAAGGTATGGCCCGCCTGATGAGTGGCACCCTTGACTAGTTGTTGCAAACCACAGGCCGGTAAGGTATCTAGGAGGCATTTGGTGTCATTTACCTCGAGATTTTCCAAGTGGAAATTCATGTCTCCCAGAACTGTGACTGACTCGGATCCAAAATATGGTTCCAGAATAGTAAGCAGATGATGAGTGAAATCCGCTCTAGGCCCAGGGGGTCTATAAATAAGCACCCCCTTAAACGGGATGGAGTGGGGTGCGTTGATGGAAAAATGTAAAGCCTGAATAGCCTCACCCGGAACAGATAAGGGCGTCGTATGACACGAATAGGAGTCCTTATGCAGGATGCCAAGCCCTCCACCGACACGTCCCACTCTATCCAGCCTGACCAAAGTATAACCATCTGGGACCGCTTCGACGAGGTCCGGCCCCGAGGATTCTTTAGCCCAAGTTTCCGTTATAAAGACCCAGGAGGGGTTATATACCTCCACAAAATCCTTAAACGAAACATTATTCCTGATCAACGATCTGGCATTGATCAGGTACCCAAGCTCTCTGGTAGTGTCTGAAAGATGATCTGCCAGGGGGGTTGGGTTAGTATATGCGCATGGGGGCCCAACATCAATACGGTGTGACCTGCAGCATCCACAGATGGAGGCCGATCGTACCGCCTCAGGGGGAAACGTGTGATGGCAGGGTAATCGCCCAGGTTTCAGATCTAACAAAACCTGAAGAGGATATGAAAACCGCCTGGGATGGGTCCCGAGACCGTTGGGCGTCCCCTCGTCCAGCTCGTCCGTAGCGCGGACGGGCGCAGACGGGCTGGACTCTGGCGTGACTCCGGCGTTACTGCGGCACACACGCCGTGCGCATGCGCCGTGCGCTAGCATCCCTGCGTTAATATAGGGCTCAGGCTAGTCAACCTGACTGCTGGAGCGCTAACCTGCACTGGCCTCAAGCGTCCCTTTCTAACCCCATAGATGGCGGCGAGGGTGACGAGGAGCAGACAAAAGACCCGCTAAATCGCGGTGAGGACCCAGTTTAAATGCAAGTATGTGGGCAATTGTTTTAAAAACAAGGTTTACTTAAAATAAAAATCAAAGTAAATGGAAAAACGGGCATTTAAAAATTCACAGCGCTTGGAGCAGAGCGGTAACACGCAGCAGAGAGTAGCCTTATCAAGGCTGACCTTACCTCTAGCCAGCTCTTAAGTATACTGCGCGCTTCACGCTTGCCTCAGTCCAGTCAACCTGACTGATGGAGCGCTAACCTGCACTGGCCTCAAGCGTCCTTTTCTAACCCCTAAGATGGCGGCAAGGGTGACCAGGAGCAGACAAAAGACCCGCTAAATCGCGGTGAGGACCCAGTTTAAATGCAAGTATGTGGGCAATTGTTTTAAAAACAAGGTTTACTTAAAATAAAAATCAAAGTAAATGGAAAAACGGGCATTTAAAAATTCACAGCGCTTGGAGCAGAGCGGTAACACGCAGCAGAGAGTAGCCTTATCAAACATCACTGGCTCCACATTTATATATTGATTGGCCACTGGGATTCCCTTTTTTTTCTTTAGTTTGGTGGTCTTAAGTTATCAAGTGTAAGTCTCAGTTCCTCGCGTTATGGCGTGCTGTTTGGTATCGTAGGGCTTAATTGTAGAAGAACTCTCAAAAACCATCAAAGAATTAGAAGAAGAGATTTTCAATATTCAAAGAGACTTATCAGCACGTATGGATTCAGAAGAATGGGCAAAAAATCTGGAGGAAATAAACAATAAACTAGATAGTTATGGCAATGATCTTCAAGAAAGAAAACTTAGAAAATTCAAGCGGGATACCATTGATTATTGCCTGAACGAAGTGTACACTTGGGCGGAGATGTATGCCCAACGTCGACCAACAAAAAAACAATTCACGTCATCAGAGGGGAGCGTAGTATCTGACGGTGATGTATCAGCATCTAGAGCTCCCATTCAAACCAAAGCAACATCAATACGAGCAGGCAATCAATCAGAAACAGTTGAAACCACCAATCTCCGAGTGCCAACTGCAACTGAGTCTTTTTTATCACAGGGCCAACAACCTGCACAACCACCAGATCAAGCCACTCAGAAAGCAAGTGGAAGCGTTCAAAAACCAGGCGAGGAAAAAGCAAAAGAAAAGAGCAAACCAAATTTCCGGAGTCAGAAAACCTAGGGCCAGATGTAGGTGGCCAATTACCGGTCGGTAACGGCCGAATTCGGCCGTTACCGACCGGTAATTGGATTTTGAGATGTAGGGCCAGTCATTTTACAGAATCGGTAAATTTACCGATCGGTAAATTTACCGATTCTGTAAAATACCGATTCGGTAAATTTGATATGTAGGTGGGACTCTTCTGAGTCCCACAAGCCTTACTGAATCGGTATTTTACCATCAAATTCAATTTGATGGTAAAATACCGATTCCAGTGTGCATGCACATGTGTGCATGCACACCTGTGCCATATGACAGGCAGACCTGCCCTTAGGGCATGTATGCCTGCCACATGGCACCCGGCCCTGTTTTGGGGGTGCTAGAGGGTGTCAAAGTGACACCCCCTGCACCCTTGTGAAATTCGGTATTTACCGATTCGGTAAATACCGAATCGGTAATGCCCATTCATTCCTATGGGCTTCAAAGGCCATAGGAATGAATGGGCATTACCGGTCGGTATTTACCGAATCGGTAAATACCGAATATTACCGATTCGGTAAATGCACATCTGGATTTACCTACATCTTCCTGCTACTATTTAACCGATTCATAAATACCGAATCGGTAAAATTCGGTATTTATGAGTCGGTAAAACAGATTTACCTACATCTGGCCCCTAGTGATTAATATTTCATCAGTACAGCTTACCAATCAACAAATAGAGGTTCTAAATAAAGGTACATCTTTCGTACCCACGTAACAATTCAGAAATAGCTTTTTATAAGTTCATGAGAAACATCAGATTAAAAAAAAATTTCACGAACATCTTACCAGATACAACTGCACCCGAACTTCAAGAATATGTAGAGTTTAAACCCAAAAGTACATTTACTGCGCCTGCGTCACACAAAACTATTGATTTATTCGAAAAACTAATTTTAAAAGATCTACAAAAACTAGATTTCTCAGTCAAGAACAAATCTAATTTCTCTAGAACCGAAAGGGGAACCCTACAACAATTGGCTAATAGAAAAGACCTGACATACCAACGAGCAGATAAAGGGGGTGCCTTGATAATAATGGATACGGTTTACTACCAAAAAAAAGGGAGAGAACATCTAGCAGACGAATCTACGTATTTGTTATTAGATTCTGATCCCACAAAAGAGATAACAAAAACGTTAGAACAAATCTTACAGCATACCCGAACAATGGATTGGATCTCAACGAAAACAGAAGATTTTTGATCAAACAGAATCCTAAACGACCGCATATGTACATGCTACCCAAAGTACATAAAAATGTGATGGACCCCCCCTTCAGACCTATTGTTTCAGGAGTAGGATCCATATTTGAACCAGTTGGAAAATACATTGATTTTTTCTTACAAAAATTTGTGAGCCAATGGAAGACAAATATTAAAGATACTACTGATTTTTTTAAATTACATTAACAATTTGGACACGACTGACAGCCACCAATGGATCATGTGTACCATCGATGTGACCTCGCTGTATACATCAATACCCTTGAAGGAAGTAATCGAAGCAACAGAATGGGCACTATTGCAAATGGAAAACGTGGGGGCGAATAAAGTCCTTTTAATTGAATTACTGTTATTCAGTTTACAACACAGTTATTTTCGATTCGAAGAAGATTTCTTCTTGCAGATCAGTGGGACAAGTATAGGATTCGGAGGAGCCCCAACATACGCTAACATATTAATGGCGTTCTTTGAGGAACAACATATCTTATCCAACAATAAATGGAATGAAGCATTGGTAATGTATCGCTGCTTCATCGACGATATCTTCCTGATCTGGAATGGTCCCAAAACAACATTGGAAGAAAACATTAGACATTTGAATGGAAGAAATCCCAGAATAAAATTTACTCACCAAATAGAAGATGAGGCTATATCCTTTTTGGATGTAAAAGTAGTGAAAAAAGAACTAAGAATACAAACACGGACATTCGTGAAATCGACCGATCGGAACAACACCTTACTGTATCATAGCATTCATTCACCGCAATTGATCAGAAATCTTCCATTCTCTCAAATGCTTGGAAGCAAAAGGATATGCTCAACATCAGAAACACATGAAAATGATCTATGCAGATTAAAAAAGAGATTCAAGGACCGAGGATATCCAACCACATGCATTGACAAAGCAGCAGCAAGATTCAAAACCATTGACCGGAATAATCTACTCATAAGTAAAACCAAAACGACAACGACACCACGCAATGTGTTTGTATCGAAGTTCTCAATGAAAGCTTTCAGCATTAAGAAGATCATTTCAAAGAGATGGGAGTTACTTCAGAAGGATGATGATCTCAAAAATATTTTCCAAAACAAACCCATTTTTGCTTACACTAGGAGCCGCAATCTTCAAGAACAACTCAAACACAAAGAGTTACACGACAACACTCAACACAAAGGAATGAGAAAATGCAATAACTGCCCTCACTGCAACAACGTGATGCAGCAAAACTTTGTAACACACCCCAGAACAGGAGAAAAAAATCGTTTTAAAATTCACAGCAGTGAGGTTACGTAGTTTTCGGCTCTGCTTCGCTACAGCCGCCATTTTGTGTTGCCTCACTCAGGCAGCAAGGCTAACGCGGTAAAATGGTCTTTCTGCCTTTCAGCTGCTCCATGTCCTTTCTGTTAAAGAACAACCTTTGTCCTTGTGTGCAATACTGATGTCAGGGTCTGGCCGAGTTCGCAAAGCCATGTCTAGACTGATTAATCCATGTCTTACTCCACTGTTTGGGTCCCACCATTCTTCTCTACTCTATCTTGTTTAACTGGCCTTCACTATTCTCTTTGTGTGTTCTCTTGTTACATAGCCCTTCTTTTGAAGCATTCTACACATGTTTTGCCACCTGCAAATTGAATTACGGGCACTAGTGTTGATTAACCTGAGGGGAGGAGAGCACACAGGGTCTGAAAGGAGGGTGTGTTTTAGACATCCGATAGCTTGTTTTAGAACTATTCCTATTTGTCAGTTTTGTGTATATTGGGAGTTGTCATTGTAAACTTGTGCTGTATAATAGACTGTGCGCCACGGATTGAAGTGGCAGTCTCTTGAGAACCTACCTGTGTGGTACTTCTTAGATAACTGTACTTAGCTGCAGCTAATAAATCTACTTTTCTACGCCTAACAGAGTGTCTCGTATCTCTGTCGGTCGAGGCAGGTGAACTCGGAGATCTTAGGCGTGCCCTGCGCCGCCTGGCCCATAAGGTCAGGTGCTCCAATTCGCGGCCCAACGTGTGGGCGACTTCAGCGGTAGTAGTTTTTGCCCGAGAGTCGTAAGGAGCTTCGCAAGAAAATTCCGGAGGATTTCGCGAACCACGTGAGCGACCCCTGCATGTCGAAGTGGACCGAAGGTCTTTTGAAGCGTGGCTACTCCTTTCCGACGGCTGCTGACGACTGCTGCCCTGACTGTCGCCCTGCCTTGGCCCTTTGGTGATGATTGGTATCGCGAGACGTTAGACAGACATCTGTTGGCGTGAGAAAAACATTTAGTTAAGTATTTGTGGGTAGCGCCCACTCTCTTCGTTTTTGTTTTTGTTATTCGATTAGCGCGCTAACCGAAGCTAAGGGGTAAGTACGCTTGTGCTGCGACTCTATTGTCTGAAAATCCCTTGACGTTTGTAAGGAAGTCCAGTTCGTTACGAAATGCCTGGATTTAGTAAGTTTAAGAAATTTTGCTGTTTTGGTTGTTCTAGGGATTCCCGGCTAGAGGATTCTTGTCCGATTCCTCCAGTTGGAACTCCTACTTACGAGCTTTACTCGAAACATGGTTTGGGTCCTATTGCTTTTAATGAAACATGGATCCGATATACTAAAAAGGATGGTGTTTTACAGTGGCCACAAAATGGTTCTTTTGAGCCCGATATATTAAATAATTTGGAAACAATTCTATTCAAGAGAAAAGCCCGGCCGGCAATGTTTGACTCTTTTCGCCTATGGCGTAAGGAAGCCAAACAGAAAGAAACTAAGCAAATGAAGAAAGATAAGAAAGAGCAGAGTATGTCGATTCTACAGGCTGCCCAACAGTTTAAAAATGACGAAGCTGATCAGGTGATTGAGGTGTTCAAGTTCAAGTTCAAAAGACCTTTATTCGAATTTCATAAAATCCATAAAAGTTCCGCGATAAAAACAGCAATTCATTAAAATGTACATGCATACAACAATATTGTGATTTAAAATATTTCATGATATAGGGTTCCATACAGTTATAATAAAGTACAATGATATAAAGTTCCATACAATTACAATATAGTGCAATGAGCTCTAATAAGGCTAGTTTCTATTTTCAGGGATTATCCATCGTTTTGCGCACTCGTGTAGCCAGTCTTAAAAAAGTGCTTGTGCGAAAGATTAATTCATAAGTATCCAGGGAAACCAACATACTATACGATTCTTTAAGTGAGAGTGGTCTGTATTTCTTAAAATAAGGAGTTAAGAGCCATTTAATAAATCGAAGATAAAATTTACAAAAGAATAGGAAGTGCAAGTCATCTTGTGTACTAGCACCATCACAGGGGCACGGATTAAAATCAGCACTATGGCGATACCCCAAAGGGAAAGACAACAAAAATTTTACTGTACCCGCCCTTAAGCGAAACAACAGTGATCTCTCCTAACTGGTCATAGGAAGGGACAGATAATTCGGGAGGGGTTGTCTACACAGTTCATTCCCTACATATTTTGCAACACTTGATTTCTGCAATTCTCTTCCTATCCTTTCAGTATTATAAAGTGCGTACAGTGCATTTTTAACCTCAAGTTTATCCTTGATTTCAATTGACATAGGATCAGTAAACAAAGTGCCTCTATCCACTGCATTAAGTGGTTTAAAAACTTCTAAGAGCCATGGAATCGCCATTCCATAATCACAATTTAGACAGTCCTTTATGATATTTTGTGTAAGAACGGCCGCATTATTCATCCAGACTCTAATCCAAAAAAGTGCTGGTCTTGCTCTAATAAAATCACTTATGTATGGAAGATTCAATTCACTATGGCAAACAAAATCAGAGGATTAGATCGGGGCACCCAACATTTTTCTGCAGAAGCGACTTTCCTCTCGTTGTATACAATGGCTGCTTCCCGTCCCCCAGACCTCCGCTCCATACGAGGCAACAGGTGAGCACTGCAATTTAAAAATCTTTAAAATAGCCTTAGTGGCACCAATTTTCTTTGGGCGCGGAAGACTCAAAACAGAATTATTGGCTTTCGAGAACTTGCTCGTGGCGTGGGCCAGATGCCCACTCCACGAGCCGTTCGCAGCGAAAACCAACCCTAGATAGGGAAATGTAGGGACAGATTCTAATTTATCTGTGCCTATCTGTATGGTGTTGAGTTTCCTTTTGCCGGGACCACAGGACATGATAAAAGATTTTTTTAAATTGACCCTCAAATCCAGACCCTCCATAAAATTGACAAAACTATGTACAAGCAGACGAAGAGCATTTGGTGTGCGGGCCATAAGCACCGCATCGTCTGCATATAGAAGCACTGGTAAAGGTTTCCCTAAAATTATTGGAACATCTGTTGTGGCTTTTTTCAGGCAATTAGATAAACCATTAATATAGATGATGAACAACAGGGGTGCTAAAACACACCCCTGTCTCACCCCCCTTGTGGAAAAGTACATTTTGCCTTGCCATATGTGCCTACGTGTTCCCCATCCTATGTTATATGTGCATGATCGATATGCATGTATCCCCCTGTGATCGATTACAGACGCAATTACAGTTGTGTCCAACTCTAGTATGCCAGTCTCCAGTTCTCGTGAAAGCAACGAGTATTAGGCCTATGTTGCCACGTTTTACAGTGTGCACGTTAATTCATTGAATTGTCCCCGTTTCTAGGCCTCAAAAGGGCCCGGACACCAGATTCAAGCTCCAGTCTCCTGAACCCATTCCGAGGAGCGATGCAGCCCCCACCTGCATCCCTGACCCTTCACTTACTTCCTGCCTCGCGGTGCCCGGCCCGGCCTGGCTCTGCCTGCCTGTCTGCCAAGAATATGTTATGCTTCTAGTTATCAGTCCAGCTTTCCTTCTTCACATTCCTAAGCTAACGAACCGTATAAACATCTCCAGCTATGGTCTAGTCTTTCTGTCTCCATGTAAGAGAAATACTGTATTAATACTCATAGAATATTCCTAGCACACGCAATACATGTAGAATAGATGCATGCACCAGTCTTAGTGTCAAGTAGCCTCTGCCCTGATGACATTTAGATTCTATCAACATGTTCTCCAAACACCAGATACCAGATATGCTATAGGTGCATGTCGTCCTGACCTCTCAGACTTTAGTCTCCTCTTTTAGTACAGAAGTCATAGCCCCCAGTTCTCCCCAGATACACGTCATGGCCCGTTTGCGCGCACCACTAGGTTAAAGGTTCCAGCTGCTCAGGTAGCCCCCCTCCATGTTTCCGCCCATTTCATGACACTTCTGTGACGTTCTCATCACATGTCTAAGTGCACGCCCTGTGCACGCCTTCTTTTCACACCCATGTCTCCTTATCTTACGCTTGTCATTAGTTACGCCTACTGTATGTAATGTAATTGAAATGTCTTACTATATATATGTTGAATTATGATGAAAGAGCTGCAGCTGCCATCCCGTGCCTTCGATGTCATTTTATTTCAGGCTGTCCTGATCCTGTCCCTTCCCTTATGCCTGATTAAAGCCTGATAACCTCAGATTCCTCGTATCTTGCCTCTTATTTATTGAGCTATCTGTTATTCTTAATGTATTCAAAAATAGTACCGGTAATTAATTATTTATTTACCACATAAATGGCGCCCGAATAGGGACTTACCTCTTCCCCACGCGCCGGCGATCCAACGCAGGCCCCCTGACCCTTCTACAGCCGTGACGGAACCCTATGCGCAAGTGCAGATATTTCTGCTTCAAGTCTCCCTCAGGCCTACGGAGGAGACGGAAACTGCGGTCCGGTATCCAGACGAGGCGGTGTGGAAGGCGGTTTGTCCCGACCAGAGCCCAAGCCGAGAGAACAAGGTCCGAGGTATCCGGAGGCCCACCTGTAACCGAAGTTTCCGAAGTTCGTAGTCCGACGTCGTAACAGTCCAGTCCAGTCCGAGGCCTTCCAGTTTCTGCTTCCCGGTGAGTACCGTCGCGGGGGAAGTATCTAGACAGGATCATTAGTTTGATCCTGGTCCGTTGGGTTTGGGTACACAGATCCAGTCCGAAGTATTCACCTAGGTGGATACGGGTCCTGACGTGTCTCTTTATGGGACCGGTATGTTCTGTACTGTTTTAGCAGTGCATCCAGTAATTCTAGTAAGTTTCGTTCTCGAGAAATTCATGTGTTCTGTTTTCAGTGTATCAGGTAGTAATTCTGTTCGAACTGTTATTCATGTATTTTTATGTCGTGGTATGAGTGTTTTGTTCGCTATTTTATTACTGTGATTATTGTGTATTGTGTTGCAAGTATATAACCGAAATGCCTCTGTTCTCGAAATTACGTCAGTTAAAGACCAGAAAAGGGTTACTCGAAGAAGCAGTTCCTGTCCCTCCTAGGGACAGTCCAGGACATTTTATGTATCACAAGCATGGCTTAGATGCCATAATATATCTAGATTTATGGGTGGACTATACTAAGGAACTAGAAGAGAAATATAGATGGCCCGTATCAGGTACATGGGATGCCGAGTGCATCATGCGAGTAGAAGAAGCATTATGGAAAAAGAAAGCCAGACAGTCCCAGAAAGATGCCATCGAGTTATGGCGCAAAGAATCTCATAAAAGAACCGAAAAAGAATTCAGAAAAACCGAATTAAGTAGGGAATCCTCAGAGAAAGCCCAAGAAAGGGAATTAATCGAAGAAGGTGAACGAGTTAGAATAGAACAGTCAGATAGACAGAGAAATGCCCTTATTAAAGGCATGTATCCTCTTCTTGCCGAGGGCTTGCCAAAAGCAACCCCGGAAGCACCCTGTAATTTACCGCCGCCATTGGTCCCGACTAAGCTACGTCATAAACCGACTGCAGCTGATATTTTTCTTTCGTCCTACTTGGACGACACAGTACCAGCATATGCAAATCCTGTTCCGCCTGCTCCTGTTAATAATGTAATCCCTGTTCCTCCAGCCGCTGGTCCCGTGGGTCCAGTTAATGTTACAGTACCTGTTACAGCACCCCCGGCCCAGCCTACAGTACATGCACCCGTTATGCCAGTCACTCTACCAGCCCGTACAGTATTCACCGACGATTCTAGTTTAGGAGCCGCGGGGGGAGGTTCTCCTCGTACCCCGCCTCAACCGAAACGTCTGACGCTACATGAGCTAGCGTTACAGCGCACGCCAAAAGTGGCGACATACACAGATCTCAAGCGACTTCTTACTGATTGTATATATGATCCAGTTCCAGGCGAAGATCACATGATCTTATATTCAGTACGTCTAAGACGGGTGGCCAGCTTTTTGACCACCCTGCCCGATATGAAGGAACATCTAGACAGAATATATCGTTTTATCCGTACAGGAGTGATTCCAGGAAGTATTCACAAAGCTATGGTTCAAAGAAAAGTCGAGACTCAGCTCATGATTTTAAAGTTCCTGATTAACTGTTTAATAAGAGAGCAAGATTGTCCAGAAAATGATCAAGAAGAACTGAAAGTCCTGACTAGGTGGAGTGACAATATAGCCGATGGAAAACACAAGACACAAGGTTGTATAGAGAGTATGTACAAGAAAATTCGTAAAGAAATAATACGTATACACCAGAAAGAGGAAGAAAAACGAGCAACCGAGAAAGAGAATGACTCTTCTAGTGAAGAGGTAGACAACGAGAATCCCGACAGAATAGCGTATGTAGGTAGAACTAGACTTTCCGACCGACATTCACGCCTAGATTACAAGAAAGCTTTTCCTCCTCCAGCACCAGAACAGTGTTCTCTTGAGCAAGTATTCCAAGCTACCGATCACATTCTAAAATCACGAATAGGGTATAGCGAGCTTAGTACAATGCATGAACAAGAACTAGCCCGATCAGCAGTCCGATGGACTACTGATTCTACCACGTTTCCAGACGAAATAGTGGCACAAATTTTTCTGAAACTCCCCCCAGCCGAGCAACGTCTGGTGGGTATGTATATGATCCAGCACCTCATTACGCTGTATGAGGAACAACATTCTGATCCAGGTCCGCTACATGATGTATTGAACGAGTTACTCCAATATAGATGGAAAGGTCTAGGTACCGATTTAATTAGTGTCATTCTAGAACAGCGCCACAAATACCGAACGTTTCTGAATCCACATTTTGTTCACGTCTCACCCCCAGAAAGTAAATCATTCTACATAGACAGACAGAATCCGTTACGAGAAGTGCATCCAGTCAAGAAAGAGGGTGGTGGTCTAGAACGAGTATTTGTTTACACCCCTATCACGAAAATAGAACTTTTGGAAATGAAAAAAATAATTCCCTGTCATGATAAAGATCCAGCAGGGTTTCACCGTGAATTAAAGGACATGCTCCGTATGGGAGAATACACGTATCCTGATATCATTAAAATGTTAAAAGTCCTGTTGCCTGCGGGCATATATGAAAAACTCAAAGAAAAAGAATGGGAGGTGGGAGAGAAAAAGATAGATTGGACAGCATTAGAAGCTGAAGATAATTCACGAGTTCCAGGTACCGGTCTTGGGGATAAAGCTAAAGCTTTGCCCGAATTGTTAATCCAAGTTTTGCCAAGATTACTAGCCACGAAAAAGGAAGATTGGGATGCCATCTCAGCCTGTAAACAGAAACAAGACGAAGATACTAGTGATTTTTATTCTAGATTTGAGAAATGTTTCATTATTAATAGTGGTCTGAAAACAAGTAGTGAATCGTACCCTCATCTTTTTGTTACCAAACTAGTCGAGAATTCAAGTCCACAAGTTAAAAATCGAGTACTGAAAGTCGAAAGTACATGGCAAGCGAATACTCCGTCACAGATGCTCCAGATGTTACAGTACCACCAGAACAGAATCAGGGAAGAGCAGGAACACGAAAAGAGACGTATGAAAGACACGAAAATGAAAGTACTAGTTGCACAATCTGTTCCACAAGACAGTCAGAAGAGGGGTCCGAATCAAGCCAGTCATCCTGCAGTTCCCGTTAAAGGGACATGCAATTACTGTAAACAGCCAGGTCATTTTATAAACGAATGTGCAGTTCTGAAACACAACATAGCTACTGGCAAGACTAAAGAAAGACCACGTCCGCCTAGACAAGAACAAGTTTCACAGACTTCCCAGTCACCACAGAATGCACAACAGACAGTTACAGTACCGCAGCCTATCGCTGCCACACAGCACGTTACACAGCAGATGTACCAGTACGCACAGTCAGAGTATCCAGATTATCAGCCATACTCATGAAACAGCCTAGAGAGGGAGGTAGGCTTGCCTCTCATCGAGATTCCTGTAGATCAAGAGGGTCCCTATGTACACAGTCAAGTATTAGGGAAAGACAGAAAGTTTCTGATTGATACAGGGGCAAGTAGGACTACCATCAGTCATGACGAGGTTCCAGGGGCTCCACTCTCAGGCTCTAGAAATGTTTCCCTTGGATTTTCAGGAAAGCCTATTGTTAATGAAATATCGAAACCAGTTACTCTAGAAGTTGGTCCATTGTCCCGAACTACAGATTTGTTACTCACGAAGTCTTGCCCAGAAAATCTGTTAGGCATTAAAACACTGAAAGAATTAGGAGCAGTCATATGCTGCTCCCCAGAAGGGGTCCGTTTGTTTCTCCGTGATTTTAAAGGTCATTATGTATTACGTGATTTTGATCCAAGATTATTGAATGTACCGCAGCATTTATGGGCGCAAGGTCCAACTGATGTAGGTTGTATGCATATCACACCCCATCGTGTTACTCTGAAGAAAGGTGTTGTATTACCACGAATCCGACAGTACAAATTGCCACCTGAGGCTGTAGCAGCCTTATCCAAAATTATTGACGAGCTTATTGCCCAAGGAGTGGTTGTAGAAACTGACTCCAATGTATGTAATTCTCCTATCATTCCAGTCCTGAAACGTACTGATCCCAATGCACCTCCAGTTTATCGATTAGTGATTGACCTTCGAGAACTTAATAAGTGTATCATACCCCAGTACCCAGTAGTCCCTGATATTTCCTCACTCTTGACAGCCATTGATTCTGAAGCCACATTCTTTACAGTTATCGATCTCAAGAACGCATTCTTTAGTGTCCCTTTTCATCCAGACAGCCAGTTCCTTTTCGGTTTCTGTTTAAATGGAAGAAGCTATAAATTCACACGAGCTCCTCAAGGTTTCACAGAAAGTCCTAGTATTTACAGTCAAGCACTTAAAAGACAACTAGACAATATTCACATGCCAACTGACACTGCCCTGCTCCAGTATGTCGATGATCTATTGATCACAGCCCGTTCTGAACGTGACTGCGAGCGTGCGTCACTTACAGTTTTGTATTTTCTGGCCGAGATGGGGCACAAGGTGTCCCCTTCCAAATTGCAATTCTGTGTCCAGCAAGTGGTCTACTTGGGACACTTACTGTCCAAGAGGGGTAGGCAGTTGACACCTGACCGTATCCAGTTAATAGCACGTCTTCCACAACCCAAGACACAGTAGGAGGTACGAGCTTTTATCGGCCTCACTTCTTACTGCAGACAATGGATTCCTCAGTACGCATATCTAGCCAAGCCACTGATACAGTTAACGACACAGGAGGCAGCCGTATCGACTGTCCTCCCTTTATGAACTGACACTGTTCCAGCCACACATAGAAATCAGACGCTGCAACATTTTAAATCCAGCTACACTGTTACCGTCAGTTACTTCAAATCCTGCCACACATGACTGTGTGGAAGTTGTTAACACCATGACAAAGCCAAGACAAGACTTGACAGACATTGCATTACCTGATCCCGACCTGACACTTTATGTGGATGGTTCATGTATGAGAACAAGTACAGGAGAACTAGTAGCCGCGTATGCAGTGACTACTGAAACCGAAGTTATAGAAACACATCGTATAGACACCCTGTCTGCTCAAGCAGCAGAGCTTGTCGCTCTGACCCAAGCCTGCATACGTGCCAAGAACCTGAAAGTTAACATATACACAGATTCACGTTATGCATTCGGAGTCGTACACGACTTTGGAGTGCTCTGGCAAGAAAGAGGTTTTATGACTTCTCATGGAACCAAGATTCAACATGGCCCCCTCATTCAAGCTCTGTTAGATGCAATACATTTACCGACAGCTATCGCAATCATGAAGTGCAAAGCACATACGAAAGTCACTGATATCATTTCCCAAGGTAACGATCTAGCAGATCGAACAGCCAAGCTCACAGCTCAGACTCCAGACATTCCAGTTAACACGACACAGACACACATTCCAGAACAGACTACTTGTATGATAGTTAAGGACCCAACACAAGATGTAATAGACATACAGTTACATGCTACTCCCGATGAAATTAAGAAATGGTCCGAACAAGGAGGGGTCCAGACAGATCAAGGATGGTTGACGAAGGGAAAAGCCACATGGTTTCTCCCCGACTCTATGGTTCAAGTCATTATTAACACCGCACATAGTCCAGCACACTTAGGAGAAAAAGCCATGTTAGACAGTATCCAGAACCTCTGGTTCAACAAGCATTTACGAGCAGCAGCCAAACAGAAAGTCCGTACCTGCATGATCTGTTGTCAGTTCAATCCAGGAAAAGGTGTCCCGGTGGAACAAGGTGGATTGCATCCTCCTGACCACCCTTTTGAAGTCCTCCAGATGGATTATATTCAGATGGAGCGATGTCGAGGTTTCAAGTATGTCCTCGTAGTTGTATGCGCTTTGTCCGGATGGACAGAAGCATATCCAGTTCCAGATTACACAGCTGCGACCACTGCCAGGCAGTTGGTTCGTGAGTATTTTCCCCGCTATGGATTACCTAGGGTCGTGTATTCAGATAACGGCCAGCCATTCTCGTCCGAGCTCATGAAACAAGTTTCCCTTCTGTTAGGGTACCAGTGGAAGTTCCATTGTGTACGCCATCCTGAAGCAGCCGGTCTCGTAGAGAGACATAACCAGACTCTGAAAATCTGCATCGCAAAAGTATGTGCAGAGAAAGGCGTAGATTGGATAGTAGCACTGCCAGTTGCCCTTTTCTATATGAGAATGGTTGCTCATTCCCGTTCAGGTCTGTCCCCGTATGAGATAGTGTTTGGACGTCCCCCCAATATGTGGGGTACACCTAGACCCCGTATCATTACCGATGTTGACAGTAATATGCTGACAGATTACCTTGCTTCCTTGATGTCTGCACTACAATCTTGTCGTTCACAGGTTGCCGCTGCATTTCCAGACAACACCGACGTGAAACCACACGAGATCGTTCCGGGGGATCTCGTGCTGATCCGCAATTTTGATCGTTCAAGTCCGCTGCAGCCCCGCTGGAAGGAGCCCCGTCTGGTCCTACTCACCACACGGACGGCGGTGAAGGTGGAAAACCGAAAAGGGTGGCTACACGCGAGCCACGTCAAGAAATTCCATGGACTCAAAACTAGAACATTTCTCAAGGACTGCCCCGTTCTCAAGGACAGCCCCGTTCTCAAGGACTGCTCAGAAAATGAATCTAAACTCCCCCTGTTAGAGAAAACTCCGCAGCAGGAGTATAAATCCAAGTTGAGGTCTAGTAAGTCAGCCAGTTTAATTGTCTAAGTCCCTCTCGGGTGAAACGGTTAGACAGGTTCCTGACATGTATGAGACAGACCCACACAGTAAGAGAGTTAGTCAAAACTCTAAGAGATGTATCGTTACTCTATTCTTTTTATTGTTCCTGAGTCTTATGGTTACATGCATAAGTTATGCGTTGCATTTATGCTTTCCTATTTCACATGTACATATGTTTTCTAATGTTACAGTAGAGCACACATTTAGTGACCTGCCTCCTCACGAGTTATCCTATCGTCTTGCCATGCGTAATAATACTTTTATCCGAATGCTGCACTATTCACACCAGACCAGCAATGCCACTAATTGTTGGGTGTGTGGTCGACTCCCCCCTTTCCAGACACCGAAGGGAGTTCTGCCACTCTTTCCTTATCCTTTTTCACATAATGGTTCGTGTGGAGCATGGTCCACGTTAACGTCATCCCTAACTGATATATCCCTTCTGAATCAAACATGTTTCCCAGACAAGGAAGGTCTTTCCCATAGAACAGGGTTAGATCTAGAAAATGAAGTATATGATCTAGGTAATTATTCCTCGAATTTCATGGTTCTGAATGTTCAGTCCGATACTACTCCAGATTTGCCTGCTATTTCAGTTCTACCAGTTAAAGGCGAATTATGTGTCAGAAAGAATGGTTCCGCACATGTAGGACATAGTGATTGTACTACTGTGGTCGAGTATAGTGACAGTGGGAAATCTAGTTTCAAAGCCTCACGTCATTCTTATTTTGTTTGTGGTCAGACCGCATATGTTCGTCTGCCCCTCGATTGGGATGGAACATGTTATATTGCCTTCCTACTGCCACCAGTTTTCCTAGCCCCATCCGATTATCACAGAAACACACATCTAGTACACGTTAGACATAGAAGGGAGACTGAGTCCCCAATTGTCGATCAAACTGAAACTGCTCTAGAACAGTATCAAGACTTCAATAAAGGATTCTTTTTCTTTATAGGCCCTGTCCAGAATAGTAAGTTAATACGTAGGTTAACCAGAACCCTTGAAGCAGTAGTGAATGAGACTACTTCCGCTCTAGGTAACTTAACTGAAGAACAATCTGCTATGCATTTTGTTGTGCTCCAAAATCGTCTCGTCCTTGACGTTATACTGGCCGATAGAGGAGGAGCTTGTAGAGTCATCGGATCTAGTTGCTGCATTTTCATTCCTAATAACGCGCCGTCTGTTTATTCAGCTATAACCAGACTTCATAAAATTGCCCATCAGTTACACCAGAATCCGGGCACCTGGACATGGTCCGGTTGGCTCTGGAATATCATATCTGCCTGGGGATGGAAAGTATTGTCATTCCTAGGTATAGCAGTAATGATCATATTCAGTTGCTGCCTCTGTTTACAATGTGGCCCTGCGATTTGCGGCTTGTGTGCTACCTCTTGTATTCCTAGTCCTAAATCCCGTTCCAAGACAATTCGAGACGAGCAAATGATGCTATATGAACAGATAGATGGTATCATGAATATTGATGTTTCCTGATGGAAACGTAGGGCACAAGGAGGGAATGTGGAAAAGTAAATTTTGCCTTGCCATATGTGCCTACGTGTTCCCCATCCTATGTTATATGTGCATGATCGATATGCATGTATCCCCCTGTGATCGATTACAGACGCAATTACAGTTGTGTCCAACTCTAGTATGCCAGTCTCCAGTTCTCGTGAAAGCAACGAGTATTAGGCCTATGTTGCCACGTTTTACAGTGTGCACGTTAATTCATTGAATTGTCCCCGTTTCTAGGCCTCAAAAGGGCCCGGACACCAGATTCAAGCTCCAGTCTCCTGAACCCATTCCGAGGAGCGATGCAGCCCCCACCTGCATCCCTGACCCTTCACTTACTTCCTGCCTCGCGGTGCCCGGCCCGGCCTGGCTCTGCCTGCCTGTCTGCCAAGAATATGTTATGCTTCTAGTTATCAGTCCAGCTTTCCTTCTTCACATTCCTAAGCTAACGAACCGTATAAACATCTCCAGCTATGGTCTAGTCTTTCTGTCTCCATGTAAGAGAAATACTGTATTAATACTCATAGAATATTCCTAGCACACGCAATACATGTAGAATAGATGCATGCACCAGTCTTAGTGTCAAGTAGCCTCTGCCCTGATGACATTTAGATTCTATCAACATGTTCTCCAAACACCAGATACCAGATATGCTATAGGTGCATGTCGTCCTGACCTCTCAGACTTTAGTCTCCTCTTTTAGTACAGAAGTCATAGCCCCCAGTTCTCCCCAGATACACGTCATGGCCCGTTTGCGCGCACCACTAGGTTAAAGGTTCCAGCTGCTCAGGTAGCCCCCCTCCATGTTTCCGCCCATTTCATGACACTTCTGTGACGTTCTCATCACATGTCTAAGTGCACGCCCTGTGCACGCCTTCTTTTCACACCCATGTCTCCTTATCTTACGCTTGTCATTAGTTACGCCTACTGTATGTAATGTAATTGAAATGTCTTACTATATATATGTTGAATTATGATGAAAGAGCTGCAGCTGCCATCCCGTGCCTTCGATGTCATTTTATTTCAGGCTGTCCTGATCCTGTCCCTTCCCTTATGCCTGATTAAAGCCTGATAACCTCAGATTCCTCGTATCTTGCCTCTTATTTATTGAGCTATCTGTTATTCTTAATGTATTCAAAAATAGTACCGGTAATTAATTATTTATTTACCACACCCTGCCTATATTAATGGCTCCTGAAACTTCTCCGCCCATCCCGATTCGTACACGTGCTTTCAAGTCAGTGTGTAGATAGGCCAAGAATCTCACAAGGGTATCATCCAGGCCATTGTGTGATAGGATTGACCAGAGTTTGGATCTATTCACTAAGTCAAAAGCAGATGAGAGATCCATAAAAGCAAGGTAGGTAGGGGATGATCTGGCAATGCTGTACTTATCAATTACTAACTTCAAATTCAGACATTGCTCCACTGTTCCTACCCCACTCCGGAATCCCATCTGGCAAGGGTCCAGGAAATCAGCATCCTCCGCCCATTCAAGTACTCTATTATAGATTATACGTCCCAAAATTTTTAAAGTATTGTCCAAAAGGGAGATTGGACGATAATTAGCTGGTTCTGACCTTTCTCCCTTTTTGTAAATTGGGACGATAATGCTAGTTGCCCATGTGGCCGGCATAGCTGCTGTTGGAAGACTGTTAAAGACATTGAGAAGTATTGGTGTCCAAAAATCAGCGTTATGCTTAATAATGTCTATAGGAAGGCCATCAGGGCCGGGCGCCTTTTTTCCCAGACTCTCTTTTATGGCTATTTTGACTTCATGAGCTTCAATCTGTAAGCCACACAATTGTCCTGGGTTTGAAATAGAGTGTTCCTCTAATGGGGCTGCATAGATTTTAGAGAAGTGAGTCTCCCATGCATCGCTTGTGATATTACAACTGATTTGGGTAAGCTTCTTGCCCATTTCTCTCGTTTTTCTGACGGCGGCCCAAAAAGGACCGCTGCCACCCAGATTTGCGCTAATCACCAATGATTCCCACTGTTCAGAGAGCAAATTAGCCTTTCTTTCAGATATTTTAGCTTTATAGTGTTTCCTGGCTACTTGAACGGTCACTTTGCACCTAGGTTTGGCAGAAAGTGCCTTTCTTAGCTCCCTGTTTGCCAAGGAACAGGCTGAGTCAAACCACCTTGGCTCTTTGCCTTCCTTGGGTAATGGGACTGACAAGAGAATTTTTATAGTGGAACACAGTACTTCAAAGTCAGCGATTATGTTATCATGGTTGCCACTTGGAGACAGGCAAGATTCAATCAACAGCGGGTGTGACGTTTGTACATTATCTAAAATTGCCCCACAGTCAACTCCCCTCCATTCTAGTCGTAGACCATCAATTGATGGTGTGATGTCCCTCGCACCGTTTAGATTCATAAAAATAGGGCTCGGTGCGAGATTCAAAATTACAGTTAATGGATTATGATCACTGAAAGATGTCACCACCACAGAAGTTTTTACTATACAATCTGTTAACAGGGGTGACATAAATATATAATCAATAATGGAACTACTGTCCCTACTTATAAACGTGGGGGCGTGGGAGGAACTAGGACTATACCCTACTCTCATAGCGTCTGCAAGGTCAAATTCAGTTAATATGTTAAATAATTCAGTACCCCTGCGTTCAGCTTGATCTAGGTAGGTTCCGTTCTCAAACCCATATCTCTTTGTTAATTTAGCATTAAAATCACCCCCTATTAGAATTCCTGACTCTGTGTCTAATGATAAAAAACATTCCAGTTTACTTAAAGCTTTTGACAATGGCAGAAAATTCTTATTCGGTACATGATAAAAATCATTGTTATAAAAAGTAATTAAATAAATCGTGGTCTTTGACTTTAGCTTAAGTTCAAGGATTTGAATATTGGGATTATCGCTAGGCAGGTCTCTAATTGAGCCACCTGTCAGAATCTTAATCCCAATAAACAGGCCACCCACTGCTCGCCCAAAACTAGGTTTGGGTGATGTTATACTAAAGCAGTGATAGCCCTCTATGTATAAGTTCCCAACAGCCCACGTTTCTTGGAACATAAGAATATCCATGTCTTCAATTATCTCAGCCCATGTGGGGTCCAGAAGTTTAGATTCCAGTCCTGCCACATTCCAGCTGAGAATTGATAGACCATGGGTAACACGACACTTTCTGGGCTTGCTCCCGATACTCCCCGTTTTATCCTTGGTGGTATTAACAGCAACAGATAATGTACTGTTAATAATCGTGGAGTTTACAGGGGTGTTCTGATCCGGACATTCTTCAATTAGTACTAACTGTTCCTCATAACTGTTATTTATAACTTGGCTAGTGGTGATAATACTTTTAGCCATTTTGTCCAGTCAATCCTGCTCATTTAAGTTGAAAACATATTCGAACCGATTGTGAGTAGGAATATTAAATAATGGCCTAGCTTCAGTTATCGGTTTGAATTGATTTGGCGTAAAAGCTGGGCAAGACCTTTCTCTATAATCGTGCTGGGGCATTGTTGGGAATTGCGGATAATACATAGGGTAAGAGGGAGGTGCTGGCATTGAAACCTGATGTCGCCATGTGTGTCCATTTGGGTAATTAAAATCTTGGTTTTGGGAAAAAAGCGGTGATTTGATCCTAGCTCCAAAGTTCAAATCCTGGGGAGGGATGGTAAAATTATTTGCCGTGGATTGTTTGGGCGATATCAAATGTCTATAAAAATAGTCCAGTGGAAGGAGAGTGGTATTAAATTCCCATGGTGAGGGTAATGGGGCGCTAGCAAGTGTTTTCTCCGCCCATTGAGGATTTTTAAAACTTATTGTTACGCAGTCTCCCTCAAACTTTTTCCTCAGAGGGCCTATCCAGCCCACTCTCTGAGTGTGGTTGATCTCCCTTGCCCCTTCTATAGGAAAATTGCAATTTGCAATCAACCAGTGTAAGGTTTTGTTTTTAAGGGATATAGCGGTTTCTTCTTGGTCCTTCCTTAATTTCGAAACATTAACCAGGACCAACACATATGCCCCGCACTCAGGTGGTAAATTAATGCGTGAGGGAACCTGACTAATGATTTTTTGGGGGAGTTGAACCATGGGTAAACTATTTGAAGGGTTATGAGGTTGAGTCATAGAGATCCCCTTCGATTGTTTAGTATTTTGGTCCTTCCTTAAATCTAAGGCTACTTTATTGTGTATAGTGGAGAAGTTTGGCTCACTGGTTAGAGGAGGCAGACCTGGAAGCAGAGGTCAGCCCGGGACCAGGGTTCAATTCCCGGCTCGACGGGGTCTTGAGTCCTAAAATGTCCATGGACTCGACAATTCTCGCTCCGGTGCCTACTCGATTCACGGGTTCACACTCTGCGACTCTGGGCAATAGCTTGCTTAATCTCCACAACGGCCCCTCGTGGCGGGATGCCTGGCTTTCACCTTGCGGATACCCTGCCGGGGTTATCTCACAGGGGAATACCAGGACGGGTTCCCTAAGCAAGCGCTTAGAAACCGCTTGGTGATTTGCGCTATATAAATTCCTGTACATTTACATTTACATTTATTAACATTAAGGTTAGATGCTGACTGGTCAGTAATGGTCCCTTTAGCTGGAACCTGCGGGGATTTATGTACTGTGTTTATAGTTGGTGCTTGGGGATTACTTGGTTTAGTACCTGCAGGCTTAGTAGAGCTAGGTTTGGTTGCTGCACCATTAGGCGTGCCTTCTCTAGGTAAGTTCTTAATGGGAATACTTAGTTCAGCTAGTTGCTTTTCTATGCGGGTCAGCCTGCTTTCTATGGGGGACAGATAAATGCTAAGTAGCTCGCCCAGTCTTTCCAACATATAATCATTTGCAATGTTGGCATCATATTTGCCATCCTTATCTGGCATCCCCCCTTGATGTTCCTCGCTGTCTTCCTCCTCGATAGTCTCTTTTGTCCTACTCGAACTTAGGTTAGAGTTAGAGTTGACGCCTTTCCTAGTCTTTCTTTTGGTCAACCCATGTTTCCTAGCCTTAGGAATGCAGGACTTTGGTGCATGTAGTATTTGTTTTTGGATAGCACCCTCCCGTCTACCTCTTAATTGCCACGTACTATCTACTGATATTACTTCTGGGGTAGGATTAATGTTCAAATCAGGGGTTTTCTCCAAATCCATGCTTATATCTGTCTCGGAGTCTATCAATGGTATTGAAGCAGATACATTTACCTCATTTGGGATAGTGTGTATATCTGCGCGAGCATCAATTAAGGGTCTGATGTTACTGGACATAGCCTGATTGGGTGTGGTGACGGATGCAATAAGTCCAAGGGATGAACGTCTAGCTTGGGTTAGATCTTGTGAGACCCTGCGTTCCAGAAGTAGAATACCCTGGTCTATAGCATCATTGGCCCTGATTATAAAGTTGTCTATGGGGCCAGTCACTAAACCTCCCCCGGCTGCAGTTCTACTCCGACTGCCCCTTGGTGACATAATAAATTTAGATATTGGTATGCTAACCCAGTCACAGATTAAAGTCAGATTACAGTTCTAATCGGACAGGTCAGTGAGCAGCTGATTAATTAATGCCAAAGATATTATAGGCCACACACAATGCAGAGAAATGCAACTCAATTAAGTATAAGTCAATGTCAATGTGTTGGCGCTCCCAGCGCGTATACTAACAAGTAATGTCAATGTGGGGTGGATAATGTACCTTAGTTAAAGATGTTAGAGGGGTGCGCCCCTCCCGACCTCCGCCGGCCCCGGACGGCCACAGACGGCCCCGCCCTTGTCCCGGGCTTCTCCCGCACGCGACTCGCGGGTGCGAGGGGCGTTCCGTTCTTTATTGTGCCTCCGGGCGCTCCTGTGGCGTCACTCCCGCGCATGCTGTTGGCCGTTTCCCTCACGGCTGGGAATTGATGCTGGGTCGCTGGCCGTTCACCTCACGGCGTCTGATAAGTCCCCCAGGGAGCTCAGGGCGCTCCGTTCTTTATTGCGCCTCCGGGCGCTCCTGTGGCGTCACTCCCGCGCCTGCTGCCGCCGGGGCACCTGGGATGTGAAGTCCCAGCCCTCGCGGCGTCCGCTGTGTTTCGCTGTTGGCCATTTCCCTCACGGCTGGGAATGGATGCTGGGTCGCTGGCCGTTCACCTCACGGCGTCTGATAAGTCCCCCAGGGAGCTCAGGGCGCTCCGTTCTTTATTGCGCCTCCGGGCGCTCCTGTGGCTTCACTCCCGCGCCTGCTGCCGCCGGGGCACCTGGGATGTGAAGTCCCAGCCCTCGCGGCGTCCGCTGTGTTTCGCTGTTGGCCGTTTCCCTCACGGCTGGGAATGGATGCTGGGTCGCTGGCCGTTCACCTCACGGCGTCTGATAAGTCCCCCAGGGAGCTCAGGGCGCTCCGTTCTTTATTGCGCCTCCGGGCGCTCCTGTGGCGTCACTCCCGCGCCTGCTGCCGCCGGGGCACCTGGGATGTGAAGTCCCAGCCCTCGCGGCGTCCGCTGTGTTTCGCTGTTGGCCGTTTCCCTCACGGCTGGGAATGGATGCTGGGTCGCTGGCCGTTCACCTCACGGCGTCTGATAAGTCCCCCAGGGAGCTCAGGGCGCTCCGTTCTTTATTGCGCCTCCGGGCGCTCCTGTGGCGTCACTCCCGCGCCTGCTGCCGCCGGGGCACCTGGCATGTGAAGTCCCAGCCCTTGCGGCGTCCGCTGTGTTTCGCTGTTGGCCGTTTCCCTCACGGCTGGGAATGGATTCTGGGTCGCTGGCCGTTCACCTCACGGCGTCTGATAAGTGATTGAGGTGTCGGAAAGACAACATCGTATGGCAATAGATAGATGTTATCCTGTGTTACCTACTGTATCGAAGAGTAAAACACCCGATGACGATTCTTTTATGTCCCATTTGTTGACATTACCTCCACCTTATGTGTTAGGTGCTAATGCACCGCCATTACAACCTGCTGTTAATCCAGCTGTTTTGGTTCCTGCACAATTGCCTATTCCTGTGATTCCAGTTCCGCCCCCTTTGCCAGCGACTTCTGTACCCCAATCTTCTGTGCCTCAGCCTCCTCCATCTGTCGTTTCCTTTGCTACAGATTCTTCTTCTGTTTTACAGAATACGTTGTCTCCTGTTTTAGTGTCAGATTCCCCTACAGCCCGACAACGTTTAGTCGACACTGTTTCAGGTCTTTTGTCACCTTTTCTTGGGCCTCTTTACTTTTCTCCTGCGTCGTCTAGGAGACAATCCCGTAGTCTCCAGATTTAGAAGAACAGACTAAATTAGATTCTCTTGCTCGTAATTGGATTATGAGTAGTGTACAGTACAGTGTACGTGATATTTTAGATACTTTTCTGCAATGGAACACGCCCACACAGAGATACGTATTTAATGTTATGTGCAATACTCTGATTAAAGAATGGGGAGATGTGGATCTGGATTCACCTCCTCAGGATTTATTCGACATACAGGATCAATTTGATAAGGGACTTACTGTGGGTCCTGCTGTAGAGCGTGCTGTTCAGAAGCTTGTTACTTTTCGATCCGCCTTTTTCTCTCAAAATTCTCTTGAGCCTGATCCTGCGGTTCGTCGTAAGACGGCACAATATCCAATGTGAGAAGTTCCTCCAATATGGAGAGATGCGGTTGCACAGGCAGGTAATGTTCCTGGTGTCCCCGCTCATTTTCAGCGTATATGGGTACATGACCCTTGGAAAAGGTCAGAAGTATTGGCACTTAAACAGTCTTTACCGGACCCTCGTAAGAATCCTGCTGGGTATTATAAAGAGCTGTCCCAGACTGTTGACGCCTGTATTATGAATTTGGCAGACATTGATTTACTTATGGGAAATGTAGTCCCACAAGCAATATGGACCAAGATTCGTAAGCGATTCGTCAATCTGCTGGACTAGTGTTAGATCATACTCTTAATGTTATGGTGCCACATGCAGTAGATACTCTTCTTAACAGGACGAAAACTCAGCACTTAACGAGCGCCCGTTTGTCTGGATATGAGTTGACACTTCTAGCTAGCCATATACACATAAAAAGATGTAACGTTCTAAATCCAGCAACATTGTTGCCTATTTTGGATGCGAACAATGTACAAGATCAGCATGATTGTTTTCTTCGCACTGAGGAAGAAACGAAGGGTCGAATAGATCTGAAGGATACACCACTTGTGGATCCGGATGGCATCCTATGGGTAGATGGGTCTTGTTTTAAACTTCCTAATGGCGAAACCACAGCTACTTATGCAGTAACGACTTCGTACACAGTGGTAGAAACTGCACGCATTTCGCACAATTCAGCGCAAGCTGCAGAATTGATTGCGTTGACAAGAGCATGTGTGTTGGCGAAAGGGAAAAGAGTGACTGTTTATACTGACAGTCAGTACGCATTTGGCGTTGCCCATAGTTTTGGTCGTTTGTGGAAGGAAAGAGGATTCTTTACCTCCCACGGCACCAAGATACAGCATGGTCAGTTGGTGACTGACCTTCTTGAATCACTTGCTTTGCCCACTCAAATAGCGATTGTGAAGTGCAGTGCACATAAAAAGATTACTGATGACGTGGGTCAAGGAAATGCATTTACAGATGAAATAGCGAGGGAAACAGCGAGGAATGTTGAAAGTCGCATGTATGTTGCAGGCCCTGCAAGATGGGTCGCAGAAGGTGGTATGTGTGAAGACACAGTGGAAAGTGTGAAAGCGATTCAGAAGGAGGCCACCGAGAAAGAATTGAGTACGTGGAGAGAGAGTACGGGAATGTTGGATAGTATGGGATGTTGGACGGAATTGTCAGAGCATCAACGATGGTTGTTACCAGATGCGTATGTACTGCCTGTAGTTACTATGGCTCATGGACCAGCCCATATTAATGCAAGGGGTATATGCAAGCTTTTAGCTCCAGTATGGCAGAATGAAGGTATTCCTAAATGTGCAGAAAATGTGGTGAAACATTGCATTATTTGTTTGATGCACAATCCAGGAAAGGGAACTCCAACACCAGCAGGTCACTTCGCACCCCCTACGTACCCATTCGAGGTACTGCACATAGACTATATCCATATGGAACGCTTTAACAATCTCAAGTATGTCCTGGTGGTGGTTTGTGCCTTTTCCAGATGGATAGAGGCCTACCCCCTAAAGGACAACACTGACTTGTCCACTGCAAAAATACTTTTGAAAGAATTCTTCCCGAGATTTGGTTTGCCGCGCATTGTCTGGAGTGACAATGGAAGTGAATTTGTAGGTCAAATTATGCAAAAGGTGTGTGTAGGTTTAGGCATTAGACAAAAATTCCATGCGGCAAACCATCCTCAGTCAGCGGGTCTGGTACAATGCTATAATGGCACTCTCAAACTTAAATTAGCAAAGATTCAGGCCAGCACAGGCCTTTCTTGGCCTGATGCCTTCCCATTGGCACTCCTTTCAACTAGAACGACTGTTCATTCTCGTTTGGGGCTTAGCCCATACGAGATTATTTTCGGACACCCAGCTAATGTTTGGGGAGTCCCCAGACCCAAAAAGTACTCAGACATTCCGTATCCATTGTTGGTTGACTACTTGCATGATCTCACCACTAAATTGCATGTTATTCGTCAACACTCTATCCAGCCTGGGGACTGGGTGTGTCTGAAGAACTTCCAGAGGAAAAAGAACTTGGAACCTCGTTGGGGGCCGCCGAGACAAGTGTTACTCACAACTCGTACAGCTGTCAAAGTCATCGGAAAGAAAAACTGGATCCACGGCGTGCATTGCAAAAGGGTATCATTGCCTTTACCTTATGACCAGTGGGTCTGAGAAGGTGTTGGTGATAGCGAATGTGAGAAGGTACCCAGATTCATCCCGTTCAGCAGTGCACGCCTGGAGTGGACTAGCTCAGAGAAGGAAGACGATGACGTCTTACAGGAAGCTGTACCTGTACATTTGAGACTTAACACAACAGATCCCGAACATTTATTCAAGGACCAGACAATACCTGGAAAGAGACGATACAATCTGAGAAAGAGATTGCCTAAAGACAATTAATTTTGGTTTTCTCTAATTTTGTTTAAAAAGAAACGTTCCTTTTTCCTTTATCCATCAAGTTGCAGGGTCACGGTAGGAGTCTTGAGCTGTGACCTGAATAGTGACTAGGTCAACAGGACTTGCAGTGTCATAGGACGGCTAACAATCACAGCCAAGTGATTAAGGAAGATTATCGTGAGCAACGCCTTTAGAGTAATGGATAGTACAGGGAAAGGAAGTGATATTAAAATGATGAAGAGAGCTCATTATAAGAAATTATTATTCAGTCGTTGTGGCGTAGCATTGTGTATTTTAGTATGTTTATGTAGTTTATTAGCATGCATAGGATGGCTTATTCACGTCCTACAGTTAGTACCTGTTCCCACTTCTGTCCCTCTAACTCCCTCTACTACTGTTTCTCCGCATAAATTTTACTCACTCCCAGATCACGAGCAAATGAGAAGAATGGAATACCTTAACAATTCGTTCATTCAACTGTTACACCAGCATCAATTGATAGTCAATGTTACTGATTGTTGGGTCTGCGGTCTCATACCACATAATACACAGAGAGGGATGCCGTGTCTAGTCCTCCCATTTTCATATGAAGGTTCTGCTTGGGCCTATCTGGCTTTGTTTTCCAATGTATACCAGAACTTACTTCGATATCCTCCTGGTGGATCCTATAATGGTGGAGTGGATTTCAGTCACAGTTCTTTGATAAAGGGTATTGTAACGATGGCAAAGATTGCTGACATTATCAAGATTCCCAAAGATGAGAAGAGAGCATACGATGGGTGGAATATAACTCGTTATACTCTCAGCCTCACTGACAAGGTTAAGCAGCAGAGTTTTACACCAATTTGGGTACTACCCTAAAGAGGTCGTTTGTGCTTGCAAATAAATGGCCAAAATACCAAAACTAAACAAGAGAGGAGTAATTGCTCCCATACTTATGTCTATACTCCTTCTACTCCTGTACCACTGGCAGCATCTCAAGGTACATATTTTATCTGTCATGACAAAGCTTATACATGGCTTCCCACATACTTCTCGGGAACGTGTTATGTAGCTTTTCTCCTCCCTCCTACATATACTGCTCCTGCTGATTATCATAGGAAAAGAGTTCGTAGAGGAGTTGTAGATTCAGAAGATACAGCAGGACAAGAAGGAGGGGACTTTCTGAAAGGGTTTCTTCCCTTTTGGGGTCCGATGGTCAATAGCATAAATATAAGACAGTTGGTCCGCGTGGTTGATGCCACAATCAATGTAACTTCCGGAGCATTAAATAATTTGACCGCCGAGCTTCAGGCGGATCGACTTATGACTTTACAGAATAGAATGGTTTTAGACATAGTTCTTGCAGATAAAGGAGGAGTCTGTAAATTGATTGGATCTAGTTGTTGCATTTATATTCCTGACAATGCCCCTACAGTATACCAAGCCATCTCTAAGCTACATGTCATCTCTGAGTCTATTCACAAAGATACTGGAGATTGGTCTGTGATGGGATGGCTTTGGGGACTACTGTCCACTTGGGGATGGAAAGTGCTAACTTTCCTTGGAATGATTTTAGCAATCGTCTTTTCTTGTTGTCTTTGTCTACAGTGTGGCCCAGCCATTTGTGGACTCTGTGCCACGATCTGTGTCTCCAAACCAGTGGCACAGCAGACAGAACATATTAAGATGATGGTGCAACAACATCTCAATGACCTCATGACCATTGATATCGACTCAGACTAACATGGGTTCCTTTGTGCATTGCCTGAGTATGGCAAAAGGAGGGTCTGAGGTTACGTAGTTTTCAGCTCCGCTTCGCTACAGCCGCCATTTTGTGTTTAGCCGCCATTTTATGTTGCCTCACTCAGGCAGCACGGCTAACGCGGTAAAATGGTCTTTCTGCCTTTTCAGCTGTTCCATGTCCTTTCCGTTAAAGAACAACCTTTGTCCTTGTGTGCGATACTGATGTCAGGGTCTGGCCGAGTTCGCAAAGCCATGTCTAGACTGATTAATCCATGTCTTACTCCACTGTTTGGGTCCCACCATTCTTCTCTACTCTATCTTGTTTAACTGGCCTTCACTATTCTCTTCGTGTGTTCTCTTGTTACATAGCCCTTCTTTTGAAGCATTCTACACATGTTTTGCCACCTGCAAATTGAATTACGGGCACTAGTGTTGATTAACCTGAGGGGAGGAGAGCACACGGGGTCTGAAAGGAGGGTGTGTTTTAGACATCCGATAGCTTGTTTTCAAACTGTTCCTATTTGTCAGTTTTGTGTATATTGGGAGTTGTCATTGTAAACTTGTGCTGTATAATAGACTGTGCGCCACGGATTGAAGTGGCAGTCTCTTGAGAACCTACCTGTGTGGTACTTCTTAGATAACTGTACTTAGCTGCAGCTAATAAATCTACTTTTCTACGCCTTACAGAGTGTCTCGTGTCTCTGTCGGTCGAGGCAGGTGAACTCGGAGATCTTAGGCGTGCCCTGCGCCGCCTGGTCCATAAGGTCAGGTTCTCCAGCAGATTGCAATTCAAGCTTTGTAATATACAGCATTAAATGTCCATGTGGGTTGATGTGTATAGGGAAGACAGAGAGAAAAAAAATATAAGAATAGGAGAACACAAAAGCATGATTCGGAACTAAAATACAAATTCGAACTTATCAGCTGATTGGCTAACACATAAACATAACATCTCCCAAGTAAGATTCATGGTGATAGAAAAAATTGAAAACAGAGAAGGGATAGATTGTCGCAAGCTCTTATCACAAAGGGAGGTTATGCTCATTAAAAAATTTCGAACAATGGAACCATTAGGTCTAAATGACAAACTGGATTTAGTATGTTTTTTGTAACCCCATATAAAAAGGAGTCTCAATTAACAATGTTACAACTGGAATTTAAATGTCATATATTCTGAAATTCTGAGATAAAAGACATGTAATGTACATTGCGTTTTTATGGAATGAAAGAGCCATACAAGGAAGAAATTATGTTTTGTTACATGTGTGAAAAGTGTTTAAATACACAGGACATTATTGTTTTTCAATTTTTGAGTAACATGTCAGTTGCATCAGGTCCCATACACACAAGTATCACACCATATGAGAGAGATAAGCGAAGTTCTTAGCAGAGATCGAGGCAAATTGCAAGCGGCGTTACAGATAGCATTAAACGTCGTCTTTTATTATTGGACTCTTGTTGAGTTTCAAATGTACTGTTTTTGGCTGTATTCACCCATCATGAATACATGCTTATATTTCTCCACACTAGCATTCATAGCATTCGGAGTATTTTTATACCGTTATCATAAAGTACAGCCCTTTTCGGCCGATTTCACCAGTAGGTCCCTATAGATCATGCACCTTTCTAATATGGCCGCCAGAACAACCCGTTGAACATGAGTCCGTCCTTGAAGGTTATCTTACCGCAATGCATTATATACTCCCGCGCCAGTTCCCTCCAGTGAATGCGGAAATCTTTATGAGAGCGCGAATGAGTACACGGAAGGTCTTCACGGCTTCCTAGGTGAGCGCTTTTATGCGACCTAACTCTTGAATCATGGAGGTAATACAAACGGAGTAACACCCGTTTTGAGCATGTTACGCTGAGTTCTGATTAGAGTTTTTTGTACATTTTACAGAGCACGGAAGAACAGCTCGTCTTAAGGTATTATGTGTGATTTGTTTCTAAGCTTAAGCGATATTTTTACTCAATGTGTACTTTTGTGATGATAGCCCTCGACGAGCACATTTTTTACACTGATTGGCCATTTTATATCTATTGTAGATTTCGGACGATCTCCTTCACATAAGGTACTATAAATGATTCTCTCCGATTATATGACTGTTAAACCAAACTTAAGTATGATCAGACGTGGCATATAACTTATTAACATTCAAACAATCGTTCCCTCTGTAAAACACGTTTGCACAAAGATCTTCATGTGTGCCTAAAACGGACAGCACCATTAAGGTACCGTCGCATTTTATGTTTAACCTCACGGTATATTTTTCATAAATTCACAATATGATTATAGTACTATCCGCGATATTCTGTTAGATTATTACTAAACAGATTTAGATTGATATTTATCTCCTTCAACGCCACTGGAATATCAGTGATTATAGATCCCATTATGACATTTTGGTTACAATTATCGAGGAGGATCTAGAATACAAACTGATAAACATTGGTTCTTGATTTGAATATGAAGTAATACTGGATAGATGTACATAAGAGTTAAAGATGGTTTTAAATGTTTGCATTTGGATTACAAGTGATCACATGAATGAATACTGCACAACATGGTGGTAGACTCATAATTGCAGTGGCTTAGCCAAAAAAGATGATTTTGTGAATAACAATGTATGTAAATAATAGAAATGACACAATGTTTTTGTTACTTTTTACAGTGGCCCCTGAGGAAGGGACATAGGTCCCAAAATGCATCGGGCCAATTATAACAGCAATCGCCGTTCATTATGTATTGATTGTATATGAATAGCAATATACATGTTAATCACTGTGTATTAGTAACAAACAAGAAGGTTGTTATGTAAAGAAATAATAACAACATAAGAGCATAAAGCTTAAAAGAATCAATTAAAGAATAGAATAAATGATACACAAGTGAAATAAAAAGAGATTATTGTCAAGCAAATTAAGCATTTTGGTATCTTTTGAATACACATGAATAGTGGAAAATGAACACAAAGCTGTGCGCTTGGTTAGGTGATGATATTTTATGGTCCACCGTCAATTAAAGATATTACAGAACTAGGGACAGGCAGCCCTACGATACCAAACAGCACGCCATAACGCGAGGAACTGAGACTTACACTTGATAACTTTAGACCACCAAAATAAAGAAAAAAAAGGGAGTGCCAGTGGCCAATCTCCTACTATTATATAACAGTTTGATTTTTATAACAGACTTTATTGAATTTTGGCATGATAAAACAGATCCATTATGGTCCCTAACTACAGATCATAAATCAAAGAGTCCCCCACTCTCCCAACAAACTCTTAATAGTCTCAACAAGTCCCCTAGATCTTCGCATGTTTACATGGACAGCCCCTTGCTTTGTAGAACGGCTCCTCCATCTTGGTGCACCAGTCCATCGCACTCCTCCACTCTGAGAGTGTGGGCGGTTGTTTACATGACTAGTGGCTGGCAATGTCTCTTTTCGCCAGAAGCGTGGCCAGTCCTACTAGAGTGTGCTCCGCTCACATGGTCCCCATATCATCCAGGATCCCTTAAACAGCCATCCTCTGGGTCATGTCAAGGGGAGCCTCGAAGACCCCAGCAAGCTTTCTTTCTATAGATCGCCAATAAGGCAGGAGAACACTACAGTAAAGAAGTACGCATCTGGGGAAGGACATATGTGACAGCTGGGAGATGGTAACCTGCAGGGTTGTAATCTACTGTGTGGAGGTAGTTTAGCTGTATGACAAGGAGCTGTGAGGGAATGGCAGGCGCCATCCCGGCATCTCTCCAGTCTACATCATCTAGGTCACCCCTCCCATTTGAGTTTAAGGCGGGAAAACCTCTCTGGAGAGTTAAAGATCAAAGATTTGGAAATTTGAGAGATCCCAACTTTCCCTAGTTGGCTCAGTTGAAGCTTGGCTTCTAAGGGACTGAAGTCGGGAGATCTTGTAGAAAGGATGAGTAACTGACCAGGCATGCCAAAGCAGGAGGTATCTATGGAATTGTGTGTTGGGTAAGGAGAAAATTGATTGGGGATGATTAGCAAGATTCGGCGATGAAATTCTTTCAGGATCTGCAAACAGCGATATCCCAATCTTGCCCTAGTTGGCAATCCTCTCCAGCAGGATTTGCCTCTCCAGAGCGGCGTCAGCCGGTTGGGCCTCCCCTACCAACTCATCATCCGAGATGCGGTCTTCCAGGTCGAGAAGACCACTCTTGTCTGAGGGTGAAGGGAGGTTCTTCAGGATTGGTCCTCCATACAGCAACTGCAAGATGCTGTTTAAGCCCAAGAGTGAGAGCTCGGCTTCTTAGGCCTGGTCTCCCCACCCCCGTTAAGTCAGTCGTTAATCAGTAATAATTGGGCAGCCCAGAAGTATAGTTTAATATCAGCCATGCCCAGCCCCCATCGTAGGTGGACTAACAGCATTTATAAAAAGATTGTAAGGCATACAAGAAGGGGGGAAGGATCCTCATCTTAAAAAGAGCCACCCATAAAAGAATCCATAACAGAAGCGTCACCCAACGTAGAAAGTCCTTTTTCATTTGCGGCACCAATGGTTGCAGGTTTAGGTTTCAAGTTAGAGTGGGCTCCACACATATAAAACTCCCAGATATCGGAAACTGAGCCACCTCGCAGGGATGATGGTCCACCATGAATCCACCTCCACACCCTTATCCTTAGGAATCACAAGAGAATTGGCCCAGTTGTAAATGGAGGCAAGAAGCGTCTCCAAATAAGTAGAGGATGCGATGAACTCGTGCACCGTTCTCTTGGGGGTGAATAAAGGTAGAGGAGTATGTTGTCCACATATAAGCAATCCGCTCTTCACGCCCCGTCCTCCAGCTCCAGTCCCGTAGCTGGGCATCACAGCAGACAAGGCAAGTCAGAGGCTCAATGGTCAAGAGAAAGAGAGGGTGCAGGGGACAGCCCTTTCTCGTTCCCCTTCAAATAGGAAAAGGTTCCGACACCACCCTATTGACACTGACCTGGCTGGCTGGGGAGGAGTACAAGATATCTATGACGTGTCGAAAATGCAGACCAAATCCCTTTTCTACCTGCAGAGCATCTAGTTATGTCCAGTCAAAAGTGTCAAATGCTCTCTCAAAGTAGATCAACGCTCCTGGACCAGGAAGCTCATGTTTGCTGGCCAAAGCCAGGTGTTGACACCAGATTCAGTGCTGGGTGCTTTGAGATGGCATACACCCACACTAGTCCGCATGGACCAGAGTTGGGAGTACTGTCAGAGGTCAACAGGCAAGGATCTTAGCGTAGAGTTTCAACTCAGTATTAATTAATTAAATGGGTCTATAGGTAGAGCATCCACCACATGGCCTCCCTGGTTTATGAATTAGGACTAACATGGCTAGGTCCATCTCTGATGGGAACCCAGTGCGGGCCATCGCCTCTGAATATAGGCTGTGCAGATGGGGAGTTAGCACATCGCAAACCTTGCGGTAGAATTCTACCCTTGAACCCGTAAGGGCCTGGCATTTTTCTTGTATTCAGGTGTGAGAGGGCATCACATATCCTTCAGTGTCAGCAGAGCTGCCAACTCAGCTCGTTGAGTCTCGGCAATCCTGGGTAAGGGGATGCCGGAGAAGATCGAATTTAGCGCTCTGCATGGGCGTCTGGAGGAGTGACAGTGAGAAGTAAACGTCTCTGTAATAATAACCACTAAGGTCTGTCGCTGTCCAGCATCATCCACTATTTCATGAATAATTCTGGACGGCAGCTCTGAGCTGGCCAGCCAAAAAAAGAAGTTTGCCTGATTTGTCCCTGTGTTCGTACACTCGTTGGGTGGTCGCCCTCCAACATTGTTGTGCCTCCTTCAGTACAAGTTAGTGGAGGGAGCTGTTGTACAGGTCCAGTTGGTGCCTGGATAGCCTGTAGGATTGCTGCCGTATCTGGGGATTTGCGGATTTCTTCATCAGGACGGCAAACGTGGTAAATGTATCCATCTTGGTTTCGGCCACGGGCCCCTGTCTTCACCCATTACGTCCTCTCCCAGATGACAATGATGCTGGAGGGAGAGAGGGAAGGGGACCAAATCCCTCTGAACCAGCCCGCTAGGCCCCTCCTCTATGCCCCAGGTACGGCAACATGAGCAGCCACACAAGGCCTCATGGTAGGCCCACTTGCCCCCCTAGGGCACAGAGATGTGAAGACAGCCCAGATGAGGGGGATGCACGAGCAGCCGGCAGTCATATGTCCAGACAATGGCACCCTTGTATGCCCAGCTGTCTATAGAACAAGCAGCTTCTCTGTTTGCCACTCAGGAAAGGATACCTTACAGCTAGCACAAGTGAGGAGGATGTGGTGGTGGGGCAGACGAACCGGGTATGCGGCAACAACAGCAATTCTTCAAGGCCATACCCCCTGTACCACAGGTGGTGGGGAGACGCCTCAGTTGCCTAGAGGAGCCAAGACAAGGCACCTAAGCTTGGTTTTGCCTTGTGGCCATAGGGATAGGTCGAGGCAGGCCACACTATTTTCCTGGCCTCCTGCTCACCTGCATTCAGGTTGGGAGGAGTAACACTCCTCTGACAGTCTCCAGGCGGGTACTTGCATTGTCTAAATCGGGGTACGCCGGCTCACAGGGGCCCACATCCTTCCAGCAGGTCAGGCCAGAAAGTCATGGGAGCAGCCCATCATGCCATGCAGCAGGCCCTCTTCGCCACTTGTGACGCAGCGGGGGGCTGACAATCCCTCCCTTGCAGAGCTCTAGAAACACCATCAGCTGGATCTGAGTCCTCCAGGAGCCCCATCAGTGCTGTCTGAGGTTGTAAGCCCTCTCCAGGCTCAATGATGGCTCAGGGTGAGTCGGAGATGAGGGAGCTTCGCTATCAAGCAATGGCCATCTTTGGCATCCCAGGTCACGCCCTTCTTGCATAAACAGTTTTAACATTTAGATCCCCACCCATTACACCGGTGCTCCCTCAAGGGTTGGGATAAGAAGCACGTTCCAATACAGTGTGGCTCGGGGACACCTCTATAATGAAGCATGCCACTGTAATTACCAGTGGGTGAGAGTGCTTTTAAAATAGGGAAAACATTTCCTGGGTGGATTTAGGGAGTTCATGCAGTGTTTATGAGATGACTAGCTTGGAATTAGCAAAATCATCATCCATTGTATGCTAATGTAATGTCCTGACAGTTTTACAGCACACTATTACAGATGGGTCTGTTTCTTACTAAAGTTTGCAAGAAGTCTATCTTCATCTTTTGAGGGGTGATTTTTGGCAACACGTTGATATTTTAAATCACACCGTAAAGACATTAAATTTACTTTCAGTGCGCCTCTTTTTAATGTTTTAACAGTCCTCACATGTTTTTAATTTCCATATTCATTGTCAGGCAGTTTTCCATTTCAAGATTGTCGAACCATTCACAATGTTCAAGAGGCAGCTTGACCTGCAAACACTAACACTAGCACTGCTCTTGCAACCTTTTTGTTGCAGATGTAACATGAGGCAGAGATAATGCCTTTGACGTTTTTAGCTAATGGCAAAGCGTAAACTTTCTTCTACTGTCATTATTTTCAACCCGCCCTTTGCACAAGTGCCTATGTACAGATCCTGGTTTAGAATGATGAGGCATGCGGGTGTCGACTGCAAATACTTCCTGGAAAACACTGGAAGAGAGTACTCTCGGCAAAGTGCAAAGAGAAGGAAAGCTGCCTTCTAGCAGGTGTGTGGTAATTGACCAGGAGAAGGGCATGCAGTAGAGAGGTGCCTCAGGGGTCTTGTGACAGAGTGCTGAAAATTTTCAATCACTCACCCCAGTCCCAGATCTGGGTTTAATCTATTGTTGTTTTGCTCACTTTGCCACCCCAGTTTGGACCCACCCATATGCAGATCAGTCGTGATCCTGTTATTCATGGGAACAGTCCTGCTCGAACTGCAAGGCCAGGTCCTCCCAGGGCCGGAAGCAATCATCCTAGGACCGGTTTCTGGTTTCACCGTTCATCAGCCATGGATTGAGGCCAAGCTTTCTTTACTGGGGTGAATGCATTTGTCACCCTGAGTAGGATGGATCTTCCCAGACGCGGGTCCCATGCTCTCCATGCCACTGGAGTCAAGCTAGCCTGGCTGATGAGGTTGGAAACCCCGAAACCGTTTCCAGGATGCTCGTTTCCAGTCTAGGGAGGAACTGTCCTGGCAGTTCGGGCTGGACTGTTCCCATTGGGAGCAGGATCAAGACTGATTTTGATATGGCGGAGTTTAAACTGGAATGGCATGGGGAGCAAAAAACAATGGATTTAGACCCAGATCTCCGTACTGGGGTGAATGTTTGACATAGTTTAAGATACTGTCCATCAATTGTTCTTTTCTCATTATAATCATGGCACTATCAACCAGTCCTGACTTCCGGGACAACCCCATGTTGCATACAGGGATGTCAAAAGTAATAAGGGCAAGAAAGGTGGTGCCCTGGTACCAACCCAACTATGGGGGCTTATAATGGAAGCAGGGATGCCCTTAACACCTTCGGCGCTCATGATGAGCTCAGCTCGTCATGAGGCACAGTGGAGCTGTGCTCATGACGAGCTGAGCTTGTCATAACAGCCATGGAATGCCCACACGGGGATAATTCCACTGCTGTGCGGGGCGTTCCATTTTATTGGCGGAGTTGTGACGAGCTCAGCTTGTCATGAGCACAGCTGCAGTGTGCAGCGTGACGAGCTGAGCTTGTCACAAACACCGAGCGCCGCGTGCAGCCCCCCTCCCTCCGCACCGCGGGGAATTAGCCCCGTGGGGAAGGGGTTAAAAGATTGAGAAGAATTAGAGGCCATGGAGGAGCTTTTATGGATTGGGCGATGTGGAAAAAGAGCACAGAACACTAGGAACACTTGAGTGAGGGGGGGGGGGGGATCACTACTGTAATACCACTGAGTACTAAATGAACCCCCAGGCAAACAAGGATTAATGTCTGATATGTGCTAGACCAGCGTTTCCCAAACTGTGGGTCAATAAATTACAAGTAATAAATAAGGATGCCTTTAAATTCTGTGTTTATCTTGTCATATTGGTGTTTCAGAGACAGAGGTCAAATGACAGGCGTCTTCTGACAAATTGCTGCTTGGCCTTTGTACATAGGATTGGTGTTTACTTTTCTTTCTCTGACTGCAAAGTGAGAGGGGTTTCTAAACTGAATGATGTGACCATCTTGCTGAAGTACAGGGAGTGAAAGGAAAGGCTGTAGGATGTCATTTTTTGTAACACATACCAAAATGTAAATACATGTAAATGAACTGTACACATTCAGCTGTTATGAAAGCAAAAATGAAGCACATTTTTGGTAATTCTGGAGTGTGATGGCTTTTACCAGGATCAAAACAAATCAAGACAAGACACCTTACTTGGTGATGCACAAATGATAAAAATTCACAGAAACCCAATTTCTACACATTATCATTTGAATGATGTACAGTTTTATTAGTAACAACTGTTTGTCTGTAGATGCATTGTATCGTCATTGTACTATCTGATACTTCTAACAAAATTAAATAAACATTATCTTTATAAAAAAAAACTGTAGGTGCAGTTAGTGGCTATTTCAATGGAAAATGTGCTGTCTGTAAATAACAATGCGCTCCCACACAATGCTTCAGTTACATTCAAAAGTCGTCCCATCTCACATCAATTAAAGGTAGGTGGGTTGCGAAAGTTGGTCCGTGGTTCTAAAAAGTTTGGGAACCACTGAGCTAGACAGTCACCAAGCATTTGTGTATGTTTATGTGTCTTAATATCAAGATCTAAAAAAGACCACAACCTGTAAAGTGATTTCCATTGTTAAATGAATGTTTGAAAATGTTTTTATAATGTGGCTACTCAGAACTGCACCTCCAGCTCTGCCAAGTTTCACTCATCTGGGGTTAGACTAACACACATTAGTCATTTTCCCGGCGTTACCATATGACACACAATTTGAACCTCCTTTGAAGTCACATCCACTTGTGATGTGTATGTAAAACAATTGTCAGATAAACATTTCGATACTGCAAATAATTTCCGCATTAGATGTCTAGAAGAGGTTGTTGTCCGGGTAACTACAGGCCCCAACCTGTCCATGTAGCATCATGTGGCTGCTGCGGGTTAGCCCTTTTGCAGGGTGGAATGCTGTGGGGACAGTCATTAGTAGCTAGTTTAGTGAATGTGCCACCATGGTTTTCCAAGGTGGGAAGTTTTTCTACCACACTTGGTAATGGTTTAGCAGTGGTATAATAGGGTGAAGGCAGTCTGGCAAAGCACAAATACAGCCAGGAGTGTTGGTTTTGGAGCAATTCTAGGGTATGAATGGTGTACACAAAGATTGCCAACAAAATGGTTTGAGACAGGCTTAATGAAGAAGGTTGCTTTCCTGAAATTGTTGCTCGTCAGGTTTCCCGAAACATTTGGAAAAGTCACTTCCATGAAGAATCTGTGGTGTTCAAGTTAGACAACATGGCAGTGGCTGAATCAGGTAATAAGGAGCAAACAAAGTGCAAAGTATGTGTTCAGGTTGCTGAAAGAAATTGTGCTTACCCAGTATTGGGGTATGTTTCCTAGATTCACATGCCTGAATCATTGCCAGTCGCCGAGATGGGAGTCCCATGGTAAAATACAAAAGCAGTGCCATAAGTAACAAATAGCCAAAAGAAGCCAAAGGCTATATCTTAGTAGCCTATCTACGTCCTTATAGGAAAAGGACCAAAAGACAGTTCCAACCAATCAGCTATCAGCATCCTCTAGAATACTCCCAACAGAAGCAGTTCTCCTCAGATTTTCACCGCACGTGGTGTGGAAGGGAGTCTCCCGCGTGCTTCTCAGTTTTCTTCTCCTCAGCTCTTCAAGCAAGCATGTCTGACAAGAAGGGCATCTTCCGCTCCTGCAGGACCTGTGGGAAGAAGAGGATCCTCGTGGATGATCTTCACAAAGATTGTCTTTATTGCCTCTGCTCCAAACATGAGGCTAAAGACTGTAAAATCTGCTGTACCTTCCCCAGCAAGACTCTAAGGGACAGAGAGGCAAGATTACTTTCATGGCTCAAGTCTAAAGAGTGTCCTTCTTCTTCGGCTGAGGAAGAGGATCGAGCTTCTATATCTAGCAAGAGGGGTAGGTGTCAAGAAGGATCCTCAGGTAAAGGAAGAAAACATCTGAAAACTTCCCAAGAAAAATCTCTTCACAAAGAAAGGAGTTCTAAACACTCCTCTGAGCAAGCATCATCTCCCCCTTCTACTCCACTCCCAGAGCGTCCAAGATCATCCTCTTCAGAAACTGTGAGAAAAAAGCACAAAGCCTCTGTTTACCACATCGTTGACGGTATGTGTTACATCATCTACGTCAGCGGCGACTATTTCGACGACGGCTATAGTATCACCTATCTCGTCCACGAGAATTTCTTGATGAGACCATATACGAAGCACAGTCGACAAAGAAGCCGTTGAGGACGATTCCAACTGCACCGTCAACGACGAGACCGTAGACGGGAGAAGCATCGATGACAATACCGTCGACGACGACGCCGTAGACGGGAGAGGCATCGACGACGACACTGTCAACTGCACCGTTATGAACGTGCCTGTGATTCTGCCACCGTCGACGACAGGACCTTTGACGAGAGACATTCCTACCATTCATATCTCTGTACCCCTGACGCCCCAGCCGACTAGAGTTTACCAAATAAAGACAATTCAAAGGCCTTTTAAGGATCATAGTAAAATTTCTCCATTATCACCTTCCCATGTGTTAGAAGGCTTCATGGAGGACGAGGATTATAATGAGGAGGAAGAGGAAGATCCATACAGAGTGGTTCATAGTCCATATGAGCTTAACGTTAAATGTCAAGAAACTGACGAGGATGATTACCAGGAGGAGCACTACTACCATGGGCAATATATGGCTCCACGGAATACATCCAGTAGACAAAAAATATATTCCCTTGAAGAATGTGCAATAGAACAATTTAAAACTCAAAGCAAATAGCACAATACATTAAATCAACAACAGTTTTGCAAAAAATGTTTTACAATTTATTAAAATTATACAATGTATTAAAATACCAAGTGGACAAAAGCACCACTTTACACAAATAAAACCAGTTAAAAAAGTGAGACAGATAATCAAAATACATGGGGTTCAAGATTGACCAGCAAAATTGATACAAATAAAAAAGGACAGACAACAGTGAGACATCCAATTGTGCAATACTGGGTGTATATTCAAGCTCTATCTAACCCCCATATGTTATGCACAGTCTGTTAATGTGTCAACACAGGTGTCCGAGTTGAAGAATTATACTTTGAAATGCGTCGACGCGTTTCGGTGGTACATATGATTTTGGGCCACCTTTGTCAAGACACTACGTTCTGTCTGTCGAGTTTCTGGGGTCAGTGAGATCACCCTAGGGGATGAATGTACAAGTAATTAAAATATATACAAGTATGGCGTTCAAGTAAATTCAATTATTCACGGTTGCAATGCAATAACATTTGCGTTTGATCATTTATATAATTCATGACCCTTCTCTTACTTAGTCCACAAAACTTATGAAATCAAATGTGGTGGAAAGCAGTTATATTATTGGGAAGCATATAAACATTTTTTCTTCTCTATGTTTGATCAGTTAATGCCAGTTAGAGTAACGTTTGCATTTGATTAGAAAGTCCTATATAGTTCTGGTCACTCTCTTAAACGCACAATTAATAAAACCAAGTACCTAAGCATTGCATATCGAGCAAGATCCATGTTCTATATGAGAACAAATTTTCTAATCTCTTTCGCCATGTCCTGTTCGTTAATTTACAAAAAGCTAGTAATACTCTTGAACAAATGACAATCCCATCTGTTATATTCTACACGTGTCCCTGACTGACTAGTGGGGCTGACAAACATCCTATCTTAGTTATCAGAACTTGGTATAGTTATTTAGAAATTCGAAGTTTGAAACAATCAACATTCCATGCATATCCCTTCTTGAAACATTCTCTATAATTGCCGGATGCAAGTACCTATCATATTTCCCAAGGGCTTACTAAAATATAAGGTAATGGAGCCATAATGTTCTAATTCGAGTTGCATGTTAATTTGCTCAATGGATCTAAATGTTTAGATTTAGCAGGTTAAAAGGAGAACAGAGTGAATTTTCTTTCTCAAATAGAGCTCGTTTTTTAATCTATTTACCTTAAAACTATCCGTTGTGTACGATCAAATGAGGGTCTATTCTGACGTTGTATTTTTCTCAAATATATGAAATTGGCTTTGTTTTTCGTTTTTCTCTCCTAATTATAAGCAGTCCGTTTCATTAGTTTGTTGGGTGTCCTGGCAAATACAATTGTCAAAGATGATTAGAAGTAGGGCTCGACCTGTAATTGTTTTTTGCTCAATTATAAATCATTATTTCATACCTGTAGGATAGGCGTGCTGTGTCTCAAACATCATTCCTTGTCTAATGACGTCTTTTATCTTTAAGAACTTTTTAAGGAACCAGGGGCGCTTTCGTCATGTCCTCCCGGTGGAAACAGTCGTTTCACTAGGGGCCAGAGTAAAGTAAACAGTGGTTTTTAGTGATAAAAGTAATTTAGAAAAGCGGGTTTCTTTAGGATACCTATCGCGAGAATGACGCTAACCTATTTTGCCGTGGAGAACTGCCTGCTTCTCTGGTTCTGTTCTATCTACTAGTGGTTGTTCAGGGGTCAGTTTAAATATTGTTACCTATATTTTGATTGCTTCAATTTTGGGCCAATCAGTAGCTCGTTTTTTAGGCCCCGGAATTTGCATATGATGGCTCGAAATGCCCCGATCTCATTGGACATTGTCTAAGACCCGCGATTGGTCTATCCCTTTTTAGACTTTACCGCTGTTTATTGGCTGCTTGTTTAAACCATTTAGAGAAAGGGAAGGGAGGTGTTTTACTCAGACTCTATAATTGGTATATGTTGTGATTGTTGGGCTGATTTACAGAAGAAAAACACTATTATCGTGCATGCCACTAATTATGTTAAAGAAGAAAAATTATTTTTTTAATGTTTTCGCTTACTTCTGAACCGGGAATTATATCTTTGTATTTTAGACATGGTTTATAAATAAAAAGAATTTCTTTGGAAGCTGCAATGAGGAAATCATAAAATAGACTTTCAAAAACAGAAACTATATTTATCTGGAGATAAATATTTTTGTTCTGCTTTATTGTTTAAAATTGGTGCTGGGGGCGTGGCCAAGATGGCGAGCTGAGTGGTCGCACTCGAAGTGAGCTCCGCCGTCCTGAAGCCCTAATCCTACCGTACATGAGCTGATTCTCCCCCCCGGAATGCTCAGATTCGTGGAGCGGGGGTGTTCGAACATGGAGTGGCGGCGGTGAGCTTGTGGCCGCATTCCGTGGTGCTTTTACGGTCCGAGGTGCGGCGCCATCTCGGAGAGCAGATCGGGCCTGGTGCACGGCCTGGGAGGGAGGCGGACCCTGCCCGGGTCTGGAAGCCGATCTAGGTCCACGCGACGGAGCCCCGCTCTACCCGCTGGGCTCGGACTTCATCACCGATGCCTGCGGTGCGCACAGTGGGCCTGCCCTTGGAGACGGAGAGGGTCCGGTGCCGCGATTGCTGCCGGCAGCTACGGGAGGCCGCGGCTTGGGCCTAGTCCCGGACACGGACCTCTTGGATAGCCGCCTCGAGGTTCCGGGAGGAGCTGTGGTCCCTCCGCGCCTGTCCCGGGCAACTCTGCTCAGCCCGGAGGGGGTCTTCTTGGCGGACCCGGTTCTTGAAGCGGTCCGGTGAGCGGCGAGGGCGGAGCTGAATTGGAGGCCTTGCGCTAATCGGGGCCGTGGCTTTGGCCTATTTCCTGGTTCTCGGCGGCTCTGTGTGGCGGAGGACTTGCGACCCGCCGGTCTGGAGTGAGGGCCCTGGTCGGGTCTGCGGATTCATCTGTGGGCCCCGTTGTGAGCTTTGTGGCAGGAGGGCGCTGAGATGAAGCGCTGAGGCCGACTCCCCCGGGTGACGAGTGTAGAGGACTGCTGCCTTAGACCCGCCATTGCGCCCGCACATTGGCGCGAAGCAGAACTGGTTCCTTTGGCTTAGCCTGCCTCGTGGCGGCCGAAGTACGCACTCTTGTATAGATCTGTAGAGAGCGGCGACAGCTGCCAAGGCATTGCTGCGGGATCCGTGTGACCCGGTGGTCCCGCCGCGACTTGGCCCGAAGGGGAGTCCATAGGGGTGCCCGGGCCGGTCGGCTTGAGACAGCGGAGCCCGTGGAGCTGAGAGGAGTGTGGGATCGGGCCCTGTGGGCCTACGGACACAGACGGACAGCTGGTCACTGGAGGTGCAGGCCGTGGGCCCCATTGCGGTTCTTGCTTTGGCGGTGAAGTGACCCAGCCCTTGGGTCATTGGAGAGACCCCGTGTGGGACCGCTAGCCCGGTCCTGGGATCATACCGGGGGCTGAGACATTGGACTCCCGGGGGAAGCATCTCGACGGCCATCATGGCGCAGAATAAAGGAACGCGGAAAGGAGATCGCACATTGCCTGAGATGTTGAATAGGAACAATGCAAGACATGATCGGGGTCAGCCGTCCCCATCTCCTCCGGGTGGCTCCCAGGGAGCAGGCGGGGGGGAGCCGCCGGTTACGAGGTCCTTCCTGGAATCACTCTTCAGCTCGCTGAGAGACGACTTCCAAACGCTCAAGCAGGAGGTGGCGGGTGAGGTCCGTGAAATACGAAGGGACGTGGACGGCCTAGGTGACAGGGTGGCTACGGTGGAAGAAGCGGGCCACAACAGAGACGAAGAAATTGCGCAACTTCAGCAGGAGGTCATTCGTCTTCGGGAGCAACAGCTGGACCTGCAGTCACACGCGGAGGACCTCGAAAATCGCTCCAGGCGGAACAACATCCGTGTCCGAGGCATTCTGTCTCGGGAGGAGGGGGAGGACGTCGCATCGTACCTTTGGGATCTGTTCCGAGAGGTGCTGGGTGAGTCGGCTGACTTTCCCATCCGGATTGATAGGGCGCACCGAGTGGGCCTGCAGCGCCGGACTTCGGCACCTCCTCCGGACATCTTGGCCTTCTTGCCGGACTATCCCCTGAAGGAGCGGATACTGCGGGAGGCCCGAAAGAGATCTTCCCTAGAATTCAGGGGCCATCGAGTAGCCCTTTATCAGGACCTGGCCGCGTCCACCCTCCAGAAGCGCAAGGCTTTTAAAATTGCGACCGACTTTCTTAGGGGACATGGCACGCAGTACTCCTGGGGACACCCTTTCCGTCTCATCTTTCGATGGAATGGTACCCTACATCAGCTGCGTTCCCTTCAGGATACCTGTGGGGTGCTCGGGATCACTGCTACTGAAGACGGATCTCCCACGCCCCGCCGGAATCGTTTCACCAGAGATGGTTGGCAGACAGTCCCCGGCCGGCAGTCATCCGCTTCTTCGACAAGGCCGGACTCCCCTGCGGCTGGGTTGGGGCCGGATCCCGAGTTGCGGGATGGAGCCGCTGATCCTATAAGGCCTGGAGTGGCTCTGACAGCCTGAATGAACTCCGGGGGGAGATCGACATCGCACCTATGGATATGCAGGTTTGGGGGTCTAGGGGGGGCGGGGGGCACGGAGAGGTGCGTGGTGGCTGGACGTCCACTGGTTTGACTTTCCGCAGGCTTGTCCGATAAGGACCGGACTGGGACACTGGGTTTGCGGGGTTTCTGGAAGGGGGGTGGGGGGGAGTTCGGGGTAGTTGTACCAGTTCCAGTTGAGGGGAGGGACTGGGGTGGGGGCGGGACGGGGTCACATGGAGAAGTTTGGGAGGGTTGGGGTCGGGGTAGGAGGGGGGGATCCGGGTGTTGGCAGTGGGGAGGGGGGGTCGTCCAGTGCACAGAGGGGTTTCTAGTTATCTTGGCAGTGTCTGTACTTTTTGGGTTGCTTCTACTGAGCTATAACGACTGTGGTCTGGCTTGTCTTCATGCTTTGCGGGTGAATTGGAGGGGCGAGGAGCGGTTGGTGCGAGACATTCTGAGGGCAGTGGGTTGGCGGCTGGGTGGTAAGCTCATTGGTTTGCATGACACGGTTTGCTTCTCCTGTCCCTGTTCGTTGCTTTGTGCTTTGCTGCGCCCCTTGCCATGTTTAGCCTCTGTCCTCCCAATCTTGCTGACGGGGGATCTTGCTGCTTTCTGCTCCACTGTTGTCCATGCCTCCCACCACATGTAAGGTGGTGACCCTGAATGTTCGGGGTTTGAATAATCCTGTAAAGAGGCGGGCAGTCCTCTCGCTCTTAGAGAACACACAGGCAGACATTTGTCTCCTACAGGAGACGCACTTGCTATCACAGGACACACACAGACTCAAGTCTCACAAGTTCCCTACACAATTCTTTTCCTCATGCACCACTAAAACGGCCGGGGTGGCGATTCTGGTGGCGCGCCACTTCAGGGGGGAAATTCTTCACAAATTCACTGAACAAAAAGGTAGACTACTGGCTTACCGGTTTAGAATAGGGGGTCTCCTGTTTACGATCGGGTCTTTATACGGTCCCAATGAGCGGCAGGACCGCTTTCTGCAGGCGGCGTTCGAGGAGGTCTCGGCTACTCAAGATAGACATATCGTACTCGGGGGGGACTTTAATATTGTCTTTGATTCCGCACTAGATAGATCGGCGCAGCGCTCCCCTCAGGTCGGGGAACTCTCTGCGGATCGAAGAGCTCAACTTGCAGAGGTGGACCTCCTTGACTTATGGAGACAGCTACACCCGACTGATAGGGATTATTCGTATTACTCCCACGCGCACAAGACGTATGCACGGTTAGATTACCTTCTGGTTACCTCCCCGGTAAAGGCGCTGGCCTCGGGTGCGGAGATGGGGGTGATCTCCCTTTCGGACCATGCTCCTGTTGAGGTTCTGCTGAGTGTGCCTCCGGCGGCCCCTCGCCCTCGGACATGGCGCCTTCGTGACACGCTGTTGCACAGGAAGGAGGTAGTGACTCGCATTGAGACAGTGATTAGAGAATTTCAGTCTCATAATGACAATGCGGACACTAGTCGGGCTACACAATGGGCGGCCCTGAAGGCTGTTGTCAGAGGGGAATTCATTGCGATCTCTTCGGCGGATAATAAGGCACGGCAGGCCAAAAGAGAGGAACTTACGGATCGGGTGAGAGAGCTGGAACAGATCCACTGCAGGACGGGGGCTCCTCGCATTTGGCGGCAGCTCAAGGAGGCTCGGAAGCTTTTAGCAGCCCTGGACCTTGACCGGGCTGAGTATGCGGCGTTGCGGTTGCGGCACGCCTTTTACACCGGTGGAGACCGGTGTGGCCGGTTGTTGGCACATAGGCTCCGAGTGGCGCGGCAATCCCAGCTTGTTAAAGAAATCGCTGACCCGTCGGGGCGCCTGGAGACTGATGACGCGCAGATAGCGGCTGTCTTCCGCAGGTTTTATGAAGACCTCTATACGGGAGATCCCCCGAATGAGGAGGCCCTGGAAGCGTATTTGGGCTCGGTTGTCTTGCCTTCACTGGAGCCGGAACAGGCGGACCACTTAGACAGAGACATCTGGGTTGAGGAGGTGATATCTGCTATTGCCAGACTTAAACATGGTAAGGCACCGGGACCGGATGGCTACATCGCACTATTCTACAAAACATTCTGCACGACGTTGGCTCCCATCCTGACGCGTCTTTTTAACTCCTTTGCGGACCCTGGGGCCATTCCGCCTGATCTGCTTCGAGCCACCATCTCGGTAATCCCTAAGCCCGGTAAAGATCCGACGCAGTGCGGATCATATAGGCCGATCTCCCTTTTGGACATCGATCTGAAGTTGTATACGGGGATCCTGGCCGCTAGACTGGCTCTCCACCTACCCGGTCTGGTCGACCCCGATCAGGCGGGCTTCGTCCCTGGACGGCAGACGGTGGACAATACGAAACGTGTAGTCCATTTGCTTGAAAAGGCCTCCAGGATTCCTGGGGAACGGATGCTGTTGGCGGTGGATGCGGAGAAGGCATTTGACCGTGTCCACTGGCCGTACTTGGAACGAGTGCTGATGAAGGCAGGTATTGGAGAGAAATTCCGCTCCATGATCCTTAATTGTTACAACCGCCCGTCGGCGGTGGTCCGGGTCAACGGATGTGCCTCGGTCTCTTTTGGTATTGAACGGGGCACCAGGCAGGGCTGTCCGCTCTCGCCCCTGCTTTTCGCGCTGTACATGGAGCCGTTGGCCCAGCGGATGCGGGATAACCCGATGGTGACTGGCATCCGAATGGGGGGCTTTGAACACGCTATTAGCCTCTACGCTGATGATGTTATTTTGACCATTGACAGGCCCCGCGTGGCTCTCCCCGCGTGCATGGAGGAATTGGCCTCCTTTGGCACTGTGTCGGGGTTTAAGATGAACATGGGGAAATCGGTGGCGCTGGATGTCTCGCTCGAATCAGACACTAGGGCGTATTTGCAGCAACGGTTCCCCATGCTCTGGTCTTCGGGAGCGGTGCCGTATCTGGGGATCCAGATTGCCCCTACCTTGCCGGCCATGGTGTCGGCGAACTACCGGATTCTAGGTGCCAAGATTAGGGAGGAGTTGGGCCGGTGGAACCGAGGCATTTTTTCCTGGCTTGGCAGAATAGCTGCCGTCAAGATGACGGTGTTGCCTCAGGTACTATACCTCTTTCGGGCCCTGCCGCTCCAACCGCCGGTAGGATGGATCTCGCAGCTCCAAGCGGACGTTTCTCGGTTTGTCTGGCAGGGTAAGAAACCTAGGATGTGTAGGGCCCTCTCATTGTTGGCCCCGGAAGCTGGCGGGTTAGGTATTCCTGACTTCCGCAAGTACTTTCAAGCTACTCAATTGCGCTACCTTGTAGAGTGGAGTAAATGGGAGTCTGATAAGCACTGGCTCTTTCAAGATCAGTCGGTGGCTGGGAGGCCCTTACAGGAGATCCCCTTCCTGCGTCGCCCGCACCGGCCTAAAAACCTCTACGCCTCCTTTGTCACGAGAGTGCCTCTGCGAGTGTGGGATGCTACTGGCGTTCTGCGCGGTCTTACCACGTTCCCGTCTCCGCTCACCCCGCTGGTGGACAACCCGGACTTTACCCCGGGGATGGAAACGGGGGCCTTTGCGAGATGGCGTCAAGCGGGATGTAGGGCCTTATGTCACCTGTATGGCCCGGAAGGGGTTATCCCTTTCCCCAACTCCGTCAAGAGTTTTCGCTTCCGGAGACTGAGCGACTTCGCTATATGCAGGCTCGCCACTGGGCTCTTCAGCCGCAGGTGAGAGGGACGGCCGACCGGCCTTTTCTCCCCTATGAACATTGGCTCATGACGCGGACTTCGGACTCCAAACTGATCACTGATTTGTATAAACTCCTGCAGCCACCAGCAACACACCTTTATCACCCTGGGAGGGAGCGGTGGGAACGGGAATTGGGGAGGACACTAAGCCATAAAGAGTGGGAACACATATCGTACAGAGCGAGGCACTCAGCTTACCACATGGGGCTCACTGATACACTAACTAAAGTTTCTACCTACTGGTATTACACGCCTGAACGAGTGCGTGAGTTTGATCGTGGTAAAGATGATACATGCTGGAGAGGATGTGGGCATCGAGGTACTCTCACTCACATACTTTGGGACTGCCCGCTTCTGGAGCCTTACTGGAAGGAAGTGTTGGATGAAATTGATTCTAGCTTCGAAATTGAACTGCCCCGCTTCCCTGCCTATACTCTGTTGGGGCTCCCGAATGATCTAATGTATCCCCTTCGATCTCGCAGGGGTAGGCAGATAGCGATAGCTCTAGGTTCCGCTGTCCAGAACATTTTAATTCACTGGCACACGGCCACGATACCGTCTATCACTGGCTGGATTCACAGGTTATGGCATGTGTTGGGAATGGAGAAAATGTCTCTTACGGTGGCGGGTGATGTGGATCAGTTTAGAGAACTCTGGCAACCCTTTCACTCCCTGTTGCTTACTGAATTTCGAGAGCTCACCTGTCCCAAGTATCTCCGCCTTCTCAGGCTCCCGACCCCGGAGGGCTCTGCCCCATGATCTCCCTATGGCCTAGTCATCCTTGACGCTGAAGCTCTGATGTGTGTCGCTATTAGGAACTGTGCACTGGACGAGGAGGGGGGGAAGGGGGGGGGGGTGAAGGGTGGTTGGGAGTTGGGGGGGCTGTTGGGGGGGGGGGGGGTTTGTTGAAAAGTTCTGACACATTGAGGCGACATTTGTCTTCTGCTCTTGAGCGCTCGAGACCCACAGGATGTTACCTGTTGCTGCCGCTTTTGAACTTTGGCTTTCCGCCCTGCTGTGTCTTTGTTATTATTTGTCTGTCCTTGTGTGTCGTGCTGAATAAAATACTTTAAACCTAAAATTGGTGCTCACATGCACAAATAAATTATGTTAGTGCTATATGCGTTGGGTCCAGTCTTCTCTGATATTCAGCATTTTTTGTATTTATAGGGGAGGTTGTGTGTGGTATTAACTTGAATCAAAGAATTTTTTGTTAATGCTGTGTGCATTGGGTCCAGTCTTCTCTGGTGTTCAGGCCATTGCGTATAGTGTCTAAGAAACAGATATACCACTGTTCTCTGATTTTCCTAAGTTTGTTGATGTGACCGCCCCGTCTAGTGGTCCTAATCTTTTCAATGATATACCACTGTATATCGTCACAAGTGTGGTTTTTTTCTTTAAAGTGATCTATCAGCGGTGCATTGATCTTACTTGTCCTGATAGCAGACTTGTGCTCCAATACTCTCAATCTGACGAGAGACATTCCTACCATTCATATCTCTGTACCCCTGACGCCCCAGTCGACTAGAGTTGACCAAATAAAGACAATTCAAAGGCCTTTTCAGGATCATAGTAAAATTTCTCCATTATCACCTTCCCATGTGTTAGAAGGCTTCATGGAGGACGAGGATTATAATGAGGAGGAAGAGGAAGATCCATACAGAGTGGCTCATAGTCCATATGAGCTTAACGGTAAATGTCAAGAAACTGACCAGGATGATTACCAGGAGGAGCACTACTACCATGGGCAATATATGGCTCCACGGAATACATACCAGTTCCATCACAGGCAGGAATCTCGTCAGAGCACTTATAAAAGACCTACAGGCTATGTTGGTGGATTATCATCAGAGATTTCCTCCGCAGCAGATTCCAACAGAGAACCCAATTTCACAAGTGGAAGTTCCTGTTCCGGTACCAGAGCCTACTCGACCTGGTACATCGGCTCCTGCACAAGATCCAACTGGATATCAAGACACTTCCTCCTCGGATGAGGAGGTTGAGGAAGGCGAGTTGTCTAACCCCTTCGGTGCTCGTGACGAGACCAGCTCGTCATGAGTCACGGTGGAGCTGTGCTCATGACGAGCTGGTCTTGCCGTGATGGCACCGCTCCGCCCACGCGCGATTAATTCCCCCGCCTGTGCGGGCGAATTAATCAGTGGGCAGGGCTGTGACGAGCACAGCTCCACTGTGACTCATGATGAGCTGGTCTCGTCACGAGCACTGTGCTCACCCCCATCCCCACCCCCACACCGTGGGGGGAATTACCGCCGCAGCGAAGGGGCTAAACAGGCAGATGCTCCAGATCCATGGAACGATTATATCATCATAGAGAGAGCATCTCCGCCTCCGCATATGCCTTTGGATTCTCCTCATTTAATGCAGAGAGCAGCTTCTAGGTTCCTGCTCCCTATTACGGTCAAACAAACAGACTGTTTTTTACATGACTTCAAAGATCATTCGCTCTATTCCTATCATTGATTACATCTGGAAAGAGGGGGTGAAAATCATGGACACCATAACTGCGGTGTTACTTTGAATAGAGAAAAAGTACTGAGCTCCAGAAAACAGTCCATCTTGCCTCATAGGTCAGAGAGGCCAGATTTTATAATATCTCAGGCTGCACAACGGCATTCGAAAAGCCCTGCAACACCGATTACCACTCCTCCATACAACGAAGGAAGTCGTATGGCCCTTTTGAGGAAAAAATTCTCTTCTATGGCTGCAGCTTCAATTAGAGCTGCCAATGCCTTGGCTATCATTGGCCGTTATGATTGCTAAATGTGGTCCAATATAGCGGGATTGAAAAATCTTATCCGAGAGGATGAAAGAGAGGAGGCACAGAAGATCTTATTAGAAGGTGAACGAACTGCCTCCGAAACAACTGACTGCGCGTTAGATATCTCTAACACGAGCTTTCGGCAATTAGCTGGGGCAGCTGTTCTTCGACGGCAAGGTTGGCTTAAGGCGACTATCTTTAGACTCGAAGTTCAGAAGAAAATAGTGGACATGGCTTATGATGGGGATTCACTGTTCGGAAAACATATAGATGAAGCCCTTTTGGCAATCAAAAATGTCACAGATACCGCAAAATCTTTAGGTGCTCTACAATATAGACGCATACCTTTCAGAGGAGCCAGAGGGCGAGGGTTCTCTACATATCGGGGCGGCTATCAGTCGAATCAGCAGTATCAACAGTACCAACCTCAGTACTGACAGACGTACAACCAATCCTCTTACCGTCAGTCATCGAAGGCTGGTTTCTCTGGCCAAGGTGACCGAAAGAGAACACAACAACAAGGCCGGGATTCTGCTAGAAAGCAATGAGCTTCTCAGAGTGCCAGTCAACCTTTCCCCTCACCCATGGGTGCAAAAATTTATGGTTATGCACATCGGTGGCACAAGATCACTTCAGACCGCTGGGTGTTGGACCTGGTCACCAAGGGTCATACACTCCAAATACCACCTACTACTCCGCCCAAGGGCCCCCCTTCCCCTCGTCTTCACTCATTGCGCAAAAAAGTCTTGCTCATGCTCCTCAAGGAAGCAATAGAAGTAATGTAAATTGTAAATGTAAATTGATACTTGTATAGCGCACTACTCACCCGCAAGGGTCTCAAGGCGCTTGTATGAATACCGCTGTGGAACCCATTCTGGCTTTCCCTGTGAGGTGTCCACTCCTGGGCACCCCCAAGGTGGAGGCCAGGCATCCTTAGCGTTGTGGGGGCAGTTGTGGAGATTAAGCAAGCTATTGCCCAGAGTTGCAGAGTGGGACTCCATGATTGGAATAGGCACCGAGGCGAGAATTATCAGGTCCGTGGAATTTTTGAGCCCAAGACCCGCCGAGGCGGGGAATTGAACCCTGGTACCGGGCAAGACCTCTGCATCAGGGTCTGCCGCTCTAACCATTGAGCCACACTTCTCCACTCCACAAGTACTGTCCACGCAGAGAGGAACAGGTTTCTACTCTCGTTTCTTCCTAATCAAAAAGAAGTCAGGAGAATGGTGACCAATTCTGGATCTCCGCAATCTCAACAAATTTCTCAAAAAACAAACATTTCGGATGGTAACACTTTCCGATATTCTGGGGTACTTAAACGAAGGGGATTTCATGACTTCTCTGGACATGGAAGACGCATATTTTCATATCCCTATCCATCCAAAACATTGAAAATATCTGCAATACACAATGGCTGGAACCCACTATCAATTCAAGGTGCTCCTGTTTGGTCTAAAATCAGCACCACAGATTTTCACCAAGTACTTAGCACCGGTAGCAGCAACTTTACGATCCAGGGGGATCCAAGTTTTCCCATACCTCGACGATTGGCTGCTCAAAGCTCCGTCGAAGCAAGATGCCAAGATTGCTACAACAATCTGTCTCCGTCTGTTCAATTCACTAGGGCTCACTTTGAACAGGGGCAACCCAAATGTAATTCCAACTCAGAACATTCTATTCCTCGGAGCATCCTGGACACCGTCCAGTGCAAGGCATTCTTGTCTCAAGATTGTCAAGTGCTCCTTCGAAAACCATTTAAAAAAAGAGCATCAGTTTCTGTTTGAACATTCACATCGCTCCTGTGGATGTCTTTCTCAGCGATCAACTTGATCCTTTTAGCGCTGCTCAAAATGAGACCTGTTCAGGAGGGATTGCAGAAACAATGGCAACAGACATTGGGTTCTTTTGAGGACATTATTGAAATAACCGCTCGTATGGTGGACGCACTCCGTTGGTGGTCTCAAACAGCAAATCTTGCTCAAGGTCTCTCCTTTCTGCAAGACATCCCAGATTTCGTATTAATGACAGATGCTTCCATGTAAGTATGGGGAGATCATCTGCAGGATTTACAAGTCCAGGGAAGATGGTCTCAGATTCAGAAACAGAGGGACATCAACAGACTGGAGCTTCGAGACATTTTCTTGTCTCTTCCGGCTTTCCTTCCAAGGATAGCAGGTTCCTCAGTGCTGGTCTGTACCGACAAGACTACCTTCATATACTACATAAACAAACAAGGAGGAACAAGATCCATAACGCCTTCCCAGGAAGCACAAGAGTTGTGGTAATGGACAACGCTTCACGGAATCACCTTGGAGGCCGAGCATGTCAAGGTTCTACACAATGCACTAAAGGACTCGCTGAGCTGATCGCTATCCTGCTGCCACGAGTGGGAGTTAGAACAAATTCAAGTGGACAAGATCTTTTGGATATGGGGCAAACCATCTCTAGATCTGTTTGCGTCACAGGAGAACAAGAAATGCCGATATTACACCAGCAGGTTCCCTCAACCGGGGTCAAGGGGAAATGCTTTTTCAATGAGATGGTCCGGGATCTATGCCTACGCTTTCCCCCCATTCCATTAATTCCCATAGTGCTGAAGAAAATGAAACTGGAAGGATGCCGCCGAATTCTGATTGCACCCCATTGGCACAGAAAGTATTGGTTCCAGGAACTTCTTCTGTTGTCACATGACAAACCCATTCACCTGCATCTGACACCAACCATGTTATCAAGGAACAGTGGTCAGTTAGTCCATCCGGATCCGCAATCCCTACACTTGCACGTATGGCTCCTGAATTCCTAGAGTTCAAGGATCTCAATATTTCACAGGACTGTTGAGACATACTGTCTAAATCCTGTGCTGAGAGCACTATAAAGACGTATTGTTTCAAATGGAAAATATTTTGTTACTAGTGAGAAACCACTAAAGTGCATCCAACTCAATCACCTGCTGAACAGATTTTACCTTACTTACTCTCACTGGCCAAATCTGGACTCACTTTCTCGTCAGTCAAGGTTCACCTGGCTCCTACTTCCAGGTACACAAAATCTCCACAGCTTCATTATTTTAGTCTTCTCTTGTAAAACAATTCATGAAAGGGCTTTTCGCACTTTACATCCTGTGCTTTCGCCTCCTCCGGAGAGGGAACTCAATGTGGTGTTAGCACTACTGGTGAGACAACCATTTGAACCGATCCATAAAGCAGATCTCAAATATCTCACATGGAAAGTAGCCCTCTTACTGGCTCTCACCTCTGTAAGACGGGTTAGTGAGATTCAGGCTTTCACGATCAAGGAACCTGCAGACGAATCCTAAGTTCATTCCAAAAGGTACCCACACAATTTTACTTGAACGAACCTGTAATACTACAAACTTTCTTCCCGAATCCATCTACTCCAGGTGAGAGGACATTACATTCATTAGATGTAAAACAATGTTTGAAGTTCTTTCTTCAAAGGACTAAGGATATTAGAAAACGGATCGACTGTTAGTGGCCTATGGTCAAGGAAAACAAGGGACTGCTGTAACAAAGGCTACAATAGCCAGATGGGTTGCATCGGCTATTCACTTCTGTCACAAAAAAGCAAACAAGCCTCTCAGGGTGAAAGCTAAAGCACACTCCTCCAGAACTGTTGCAGTGTCTACAGCTTTGTTTGCTGGAGTTACAGTGGACAAGATATGCGTGCTGCGACATGGAAGAATGTCCACACTATCATGAGACACTACTGCCTCCAATCTGCACAAAAGGAGGATGCAGCGGTTGAACAAGCTGTGTTATGCCATCTCTTTCAATAAGGTTAGATTATTTACATTTCTTTAAAGCTCGTCAATTATTAGTTTTCTTTACTGTTGCACTGATTACACTGTTCCTGCTCTTGTGTTTCTCAATTTTTTGTTTCCCATGTGGATATCCACTCTATGGTTATTGCTTTTATGCTTTGTCGTTACGATGTTTCAAAATGGTGGATTGATATTGGGAGTGTTAAATGGTATGTCTCCCACCATCCGCAAACGCAAGTACAATTTCGGAATTGCTTGCTATTCTGATTCAGGCATTTGAATCTATGAAAGATACCCCAATACTGGATAAGAAAACAAGTAACTTACCTGTAACTACAGTTACCCAGTATTGGTATCTTTCATAGATTCACATGCACCCACCCTCCTCCCGTGGAACCAGTTCTCAGTGATTTTAGGAACATTTACTTCCCACTTGTGCTAGGAAAATCTGAGAACTGCTTCTGTTGGCAGTATTATAGAGGGTGCCGATAGCTGATTGGTAGGAGCTGACTTTTGGTCCTTTGCCTATAAGGACATAGATAGGCTACTAAGATATAGCCTTTGGCTTCTTTTGACCTATTTATTATTAATGGCACTGCTTTTGTATTTTACCGTGGGACTCCCATCTCGGCGGGGGGGGGAATGATTCAGGCATGTGAATCTATGAAAGATACCAATACTGGATAACTGTAGTTACAGGCAAGTATTTTGTTTTCTTCTCTGCTTGAAGAATAATGTACTGTGCAAAGCTAAAAATGTACGTGGGTGATGAATAAAGCAGCCAAAGCTCTTTCTCATTTCATGTTCTTGGAGTTCAGAGGCTTCCCCCAGTTAGCTGCAGAGTAGCCTGACATATTCCTCCTGCATCTTTGGAATAATGGTGCAAGATCCTACCTGACCTTGTTTCAGCCAGTCTACCCCAGAAGACAAGACAAGTCAATGAGGTGGCATTGCATAGCTAGCTGTCTTTTGTAGGATGGATCAGTGGACTGGAGTTGCTCTCACACGAGTTGTGGATGGAGTTTATTGCTTTTGGGAAGGGAGAGGAAGTAAGCCGCCTAGGCAAGAAGGCATTTGGTCTTGTTGGCCTTTTTTGCAAGGATGGCTAATGCTTATGACTTTTCTGACTCCTTTCTCGTTAAGCATACTCTGAGGGGATGGAAAAGGATTGAAGGAGCAAAGAGTGACCCAAGAAGGCCCATCAGTATTCGATAAACTGTGTGTACTGGTGATATCCTTCCTGGGCTATGTGACTCGGACTTTGAAGTGCCACTTTTCTTCAGTTTTCTTAGCCTTTTATGAGGTATTCAGAGTAGGTGAGCCTGTGGCTAAATCAAAGGCAGACTTGTATGGCGGCCTACTGCTTGATAATATCGGTTGGCTTGGAGGAGTCCTTTTGATATCTCTTCCTTTCTGAAAGACAGATTAGGATGGCAGTGGTGAGTCCATGTTACCAAGTAAGGGCTTTTAGTCAGTACTCATGGTGTGCCTAGAGGGAGGCAAGGGCCTTGTTTTTACATGTCAGTGGGTTCCTCTTTAGATGTTCCAGTTCTATAGAATACTCTACAAAGCATTTATGAAGGCAGGAGTTGACCTGAATAATTTTACCCCTCAGTCAGTTCAAATTCAGTAATCTCTCCTGGCCTAGAACCTGGGGTTCTAGGGAGAGGGAAATCAGAATGCTATCAGCGCTAGTGAGTTGTAACTCTCTGTGGCTCCAACGAATTAGATTACTAAAGTACCTCCTTATGAACGTGCCTTCTGAATGTTATTTTTGACTCCCTACCTGTTCCGCAGTAGACCATCATGACTGCACCCAAGGTATTGGTTACTGGACATTCTTTATTGTGCCAAGCCCAGAAAACATAATTTGATGGCAGGTTCCACAACTATACGGTTGTTTGGTATCAGGAGTCTTTGCCTGCAGAAGCTCAGCCTGCCATGCACAAGATTTTGGCACGGGGGCTGCTAGTTCCTGCTTTGGTCATTCTTCACATAGGTGGTAAAATATTTGTCGACCTTGGTTGGAATGATGTGGTTGATTTGCTTGTTACTCTGTTGTCAAAGCTGACCCAGAGTTATCCAAAGGCAGCTGTGCTGTGTTCCTATTATTCCCAGGCAGATTTGTAGGTGGAGGTCCTATGTTATGGTTCCTAATGAGTCCATCAAGGGCCTGAATTGAAAGATTTAAAAAAAAAAAAAAAAAAGAGCACATGTCGCTTTAGATCTATCCTGTGTGGGTGAATTTGGAGAGAAAAGATCTTTCTTATGTGGTGCACCTATCACCTAAAGATATGCTGATTTTCTTTTCTACTCAATTCTTGAATTATTTTGGGGTTCGGCTGGCTGATAGGTGAACCATGCTGGCTTGTGGTGGGTGGGTTTATGGTTGGCAATGTCTCTTTTGGTCACCATCAGTTCTTCCGTAGAATATTGTATTTAATTAGTATCTTCATGTGACATCAACGAGAGGGAGCTTGGAGCATTTGAAATTTTACAGGGTGTTGGGGTCAGTTACAGCTGTGGCTGTTTCTGACCTCCCATTTACCTGGTTGCTCCTTTCTTGTGGCTCTTTGAAATGGTGAGAGACCCAATCATCTGTAACCTACAGTGAGCGAACAGCACCCTCCCACCATAATTACTTAATACCAAGAAAGTAAAAAAAAAGAACATATCAAAGACTGAGAAACCTGAAGAACCACAGAAGCAATACTTTAAACTCCAGAACTCCAAAAGCTAAATTTAGTCCCCTGGCGCAGACCACATCTCTCACCACTTCAAAGAGTCACAAGAAAGGAGCACCCAGCTAAATGGGCCAGCAAGGTTCACCTACCAGCCGGCCTAACCCAAAAGTAACTCAAGAATTGAGTAGAAAAGAAACAAGCATTTGCAATGCAATAGGTCTCGCATTAGGAAAGTTTGAGCTATTGGTATTGTAAATGACAAATATTTTATTTATGTTTTGGTTTTGAAAGTAGCGAAATTAATAGCTTTGTCATTTACAATGCCAATAGTTATAACTTTCGCAAATGTGAAACCTATAGCATTTGTAATGCAATATGTGTTGTATTTACGTGACTTAGATGTATTGATATTACAAATAACAATGGCTTTTAATTTTTTTAAATAATTAGTACTTAAATAAAAGTTATTGTAATTTATAATGGCAATAGCTTTAACTTTTGTGAAGATTATGTTCAGTGTATTTTATTGTCACGAAAATCCAAGAACAGAAGTGAAATATTAACATCTTTTTGTGACATTTGTAATAAAGCTTGAAACATTGAGAGAACGTATTTGAACCAGTTGTTGTTGAATGGTTGCACAGATTGATGCTGTGGTGGCGCTGAGTGATGTTCTGGTGGGGATGAGTGATGATGTGGTGTTCAGTAATGCTGTAGTAGCGCAGTGATGTTGTGGTGCCCCCGAGTGATTCTGTGGTGGTGCTGAGTGATGCTGTGTTGGTGCGATAGATAGATAGAGTGAGGGTGATAGATAGATAGAGGGAGGGCGATAGACAGAGGGAGGGTGATAGAGTGAGGGCGATAGATAGATAGTTGTGTGTTGTTGTGTGTGTGGTTGTGTGTGTGTAGTTGTATGTGTGTGTGGTTGTGTGTGTGTGGTTGTGTGTGTGTGGAGTTGTGTTCGGGTTGTGTGTGTTGTGTTTAGGATTGTGTGTGGTTGAGTGTGGTTGTGTGTGTGTGTGTGGTTGTGTGTGTGCGTGTGGTGTGTGTGTGTGTGGTTGTGTGTGTGGTGGGTGTGTGTGGGGATTTATGTGTGTGGTTGTGTGTGGGGGGGTGTTGTGTGTGTGGGGTTGTGTGTGTGTGTTTGGTTGTGTGTTTGCGTTGGCTCAGCGAGACCTAAAAAAGTAGACACTACATGTAAATCGTTTTTTCCGTTTTTCAATCAGAGATAAAAAATCCAAACTCCAATTCGTGGGGTAATGTTTGCTGGGGGGAAACAGAGTACCCTTTCCTCCCTGAAAAAAATGACAACTGGTAGGATTCCATAGTTCGATACAGTTTCGAAGCACAGCACCAGAACAAGCAGCAATATCGAGAGGTGGTGGGGGCAGGGTGAAGGGTTATGGGGTAGGGAGAGACGGCACAGGCTGGGCAGGCTGCGATGGGCTGGTGGGAGGAGAAATGCGAGTGAGTCACGGCCTGGGGGCCGTGAAAAGTGACGTGAATAATTAGGGGAGGAGAAATGCCAGAGGCCGGCCGAGCGCACGCTGGGGGAGCCTTTGAAGTCATGCGAGGCTTAGACAACAAGGCAGGAGGCAGGCAGAAGGCTTGGGGATGTGCTCGTGCATGAGCAATACAAAATAGTAATACACCAAAAAGTAGCTGAACAAAACAAAATGCCCATGACAGAACACACAATGAGTACACTAACAACATAAAACATAACAATGGAGTGGAGTGAGATCTCTGCGTGGAATTCGGGGAAGCCCCCACTTGAGATTGTAACACAGCCCTGTGCGGTTTCCATGTTTGCAGTCAATTTCCAGCAATGAAGGACTCTGTATAAACGCTGCGTGTTTGGCTGCTGTTCTTTAGCCATGCCCATGTCCCGCCAGCCTCTAAGGTGCCGACCGGGAGAGGATATGGCGCACGGGCCTGAGCTTCCGGCTTTGGAATTGGGAAGCTGTGTTTGAAAACTCCATTGAACGTCCTGTGATTCTGCGCAAGTCACTTGCTCTCCCCGTGCCTACAAAAATGAACGTGTCCTTGTGTGATGTAACTGTTGCTCTATAAAGCGCTCCAATGCCTTTGGGTCGGGTTCGGGTTATGAGTGGAAGAGGGGAAGTGAGTAAACCAGAAGGAGAGGCGGGGAGGAGGTAGCAGGAAGACCAGAGGCCAGAGCGAGGCCTGGGTAGGCGCGTGACTCATGCATTAATTGGATGGCTGGGCTCGGTCTGCGTCCCCTGCAGCGTGCACGAGGGAAGGAAGGCTGGCACTGGCAACCTGTCGGCTCATGTAAGCTCACAAAACACACGCATTACGAGCTCGTGGAAAGGGAAGTGACGCATTAATATAGTGAGTAACAATAGGGGAAAAGGAGAGAATAAACACAGAGCGTAAGTGAGCGAGAGGGGAGGAAGACGGGGGTAAACACTGAAGTGTAAAGGAGAGGGGGGCATGAAAAGGAAGAGGATGACGTGGCTCGGGTCTGATGCAATTATGCGAGGCAGCCTGGTTGGGGAGAGCAGGTGGGGGGGGGGGGCGGGGAGGGAAGCCTGTGGGAGGCTGATGCCTTTGACGTGAGACCAGGGGGGAGTAGAAATGCGAGTCACGGCCTGTGGAGAACTGGCAGAGGCCGGCCGAGCGCACGCTGGGGGAGCCTGTGGGAGGGAGGCTGATGCCTGTCATGTGGGGAAATGCGTGTGCTTGTGGTCACGTGATTCACGTGAACTGTTGGAAATCCGCTTTTGGGGAGCCTTGGGTTTAAGCCTTGGTTTGACGGCATTATTGTAATTGTAATTTATATTTATATAGCGCTTTATCACCAACGGTCTCTAAGCGCTTGAGAGAGGCAGCTGCTTTGAGTTATTGATTGGGAGACAGTACTTACTGTGAGGCCCAAGCTTCCTTAAAAAGTAGGGTCTTTAGTTGTTTCCTAAATGGGAGCAGGGCACGTTCCTTTCGGATGCCCACAGGGAGCCTGTTCCAGATCCGTGGAACACTGATGGAAAAAGCTCTGCCACCGAGGGAAACCAGGCGGGAGCGGGGGCAGACTAAGGAGCCTCAGCAGGCAGACGTGTCCTTCTGAGGCTCCCCGATCGGGCTCTCCTACTGCCCGCTTCCTAGCGTCGCCCCGACCTGTACTGACATCAGCCAGGTGACGGAACGCATGCAGCACTAGGAGATGCCGCAAAATCATACCTGGGTGCGCTCCCAACAACAGAACGAGGAGAATTGGACTGCATGCTCCCGGTGGCAAGATGGCGCCCGCCAGGGCTCTGGGAGTCCGGACTGGTGCCTCGAGCTATACACCAGGAGCAGCACAAGGGCACTTGTATACGGCCGCAGCGGAGGAGTGGCGGCACTCCGACACTACCATTCCCTGACGCGAGTTCTCGAAAGCACACGCGGAGGCAGGTAGCGGCGATCGGTGACGGCCCGCCATTTTAGCTTTCCTAATCTCTACCTCGTCGCTCCACAGCCCCGCGATCACACCGAGCATGGTCGTAACGCCACCCATCCATCAGCGGCGATCTGGGAGCTGGAGAGTCGATTGCTGCCCCCAACACCGCATTGAAGCACGAAATAGCCCCCGATCGGCAACAATCGCCTGACTCCAAAATGGCGTCCAGTGTTGAAAACGGCCGACGGAGCCGATCCTGAATATCTGGAGACTCCTGGGGGTGTACAGCACCATCGGGACAGAGGTGAGCAGCGGACCACGCGCTTCCAGGGACAAACCTAAAGGGAATTTCTCTCTCTGCAGCAAGGACATAATAAACATACGATGGTAAACACACAACCGTTGCTGCGGACTGCCTTTCTCCCCCCGGACTTGCTGGCTATGGCAGCACTCTTCCTGGACTTTCAGACCTGGACCTCTGTGTTCCCCGCCATTTTCTTTTTATGACTCACGTCTTCTTCTACCTTTCTCCTCCGCCTTTTTAGCGATCTCTGACCTCCCCCCTCTGTCCTAGTGACCTCTCTATTGTCTCTCCTGCTGCCTCTGACACAGTCCTCGCTGTCTTACTTGTTACTATCTGCTTCCCTCTCTGGTTTGTCTCACTTTCCTGCCCTTCTCTGTCCCTCCCTTGGTGCTGTGACTGTATATCCAGTCATATCCCCTCCCTATGTATATAGAGATAACTCTAATCACTAGTATATGCAGTAGACCGTTGTGCTCTCTTCCATTGCTATGTGACTCTTAGAGTATATCCATGTGTATCCCCTCCCTATGTATATAGAGATAACTCTAATCACTAGTATATGCAGTAGACCGTTCTCTCTTCCATTCCTATGTGACTCTTAGAGTATATACCCCTTTTCTATGTATATAGAGATAACTCTAATCACTAGTTTATGCAGGAGTCTGCTCTGCTCTCTACCATTCCTATGTGACTTTTAGAGTATATCCATGTGTATCCCCTCCCTAAGTAGATAGAGATTTCACTAGTATATGCCTAGAGTTTATCAATTTGTATCTCCTCCTTGTGTGACTTTATCTCTTGTACATTTGCAATTTTTTCTATTTGTACCTTTTTATAACGCATGTAACCCTAAGTCCGTATGTTTTCAACTGGTTCTTATGTAAGTCAAACATCTGCAAATTCTTTTTGTACCGTCAGTCCTTATGTTTGAAACTGGGTCCTATGTAAAGCGCTCTGACACCTTCGGGTAAAGTTCGCGCTTTATAAAATCGCATAAATAAATAAATAAAATAAATAAATAAATAATTAAGAGCCTGGCCTCTAAAGATCGGAGTACTCTGGTTGGGACATAATTGGCTAGGCTGTCTTTGATATATTTTGGTGCCTGGCCAAAGATGGCTTTGTGTGCAATACAAAGTCCTTTGAATTTTATACGTTGCCTGATCGGCAACCAGTGGAGTTGACGCAGAAGGGGGGAGGCATGGGTGCAGCGGGGGACCTTGAACACCAGGCGAGCCGCATCGTTCATAATAGTCTGGAGTCTGGCTAATTGGTAGTCTGGTAGCCCTAAGTAGACTGAATTACCATAATCCAGCCTGGACATGATGAGTGCTACTACCACTCGTTTAAGAGTATCCAAGGTAAGAAGGGGGGCCAGTTTCCGCAGTTTCCTTAGTAGGTTTGAGCAGACACCCACAGTAGTCGAGACTTGCAGCGCCATAGTTAGTTTGTCATCGATCTTGATGCCTAGGCTTTTTACTGCCGAGGCTGGCTCGGGGTATTTGCCCAATTCTTGTGGCCAAAAGAGTCTGCTCCATGGGTTGGTGACAGAGGTGACGGCCAACACCTCCGTCTTATCTGGATTGATTTTCAAAGAGTTGGCAGTCATCCAATTAACAATGTATTTAAGAATGTTCTGAACTCTAGTATGGGCTAAAGGGGAGTTATCGATCTGGATAATAATTTGAGTATCGTCTGCATAGTTATATAATTGACACTCCATCTGATTCAGTGCCAGTAACAATGGTTGAAGGTAAGCATTGAACAGGAGGAGTGACAACGCGGATCCCTGCGGGACTCCACATGGAAGTGTGCCCGGCCTAGATACCGCATCTCCCAGCTGCACTCTCTGGGAGCCCTCTTCCAGAATGGAGGTGAGCCATGTCAGAGCTAAGCCCTGTACCCCAAAATCATACATCCGCGATAGAAGAAGCTCGTGATTTACGGTATCAAAAGCCGCGGATAAGTCTAGGAGGATCAGGGCACAGGGAACCTTAGAGTCGGCCTTAAGTCTCAGTCCATCTAGTACTGTTAGCATTAGACTCGCATATTCATTCCTGCGGAATGGAATAGGCGAGACCTAAAATGGCATCTGCACAAAAGAGTTCTTTACATACTGAATAGCCAAGATGACCGTGGAAATGACCTCTCGCAAGATGATGTTTCCAAATCTCGTGGGACTACCTTGTTGCTTTCATTTTGTGGCATTTTTACCAGCCGCAACTGCCATCTTTGTAGAAGGGCTGCTCAAATCCGATTCTCTCAACGGTAGCGCGTTAAATATAGTTTTCCTGTAACAATCCCATTTAATCTTATTACTGCCTATCAGCCCAACTCTGCCTATCCTTTTCTGTCCATCCATGATCATGACACTAGCATACTCTGTATGAGATGTCAGTTTATGTATACCTTTGCACCAATTTTTAACTTGTCATATTTTGCTTGTATTGAAATTGTTGTTGTGTGTTTAATCTAGTTGAAAGAGTTTTTTATCATAAATATGGTCTGAAAAGTCTTTCTGTAAGCAAATTGCCATGACCTCAGCCACAGGCTGGTTTTGTACAGCCCAGTTGTGGTGCTCGAAATGTTATCTCCTACAAATGATATAAGCTGCACCTTGATAAGATGAAAAAAAAACCTTGCCCTGCTTGGTTTCAGCAAGACCAGCTGAGCACAGTCCGGACAGGAAAGACTGGCTCCAGGAGGAATGAAGCTGTATTCTGGACAAGAGGAAGAGAACACCCCACATACTCGGGGAGTAGCACTGATGGTCAGAAGCCAACAGAGCTCGGATTGATTGGGAAGCCCACTGTCCCAGAATCATCACAGCGGCCTTCCGCACAAAGAAAGAGGATCAACATGAATGTTATCCAGTGCTATGCACCTACAAATGACAGAAAAGAAGAGGAAAAAGAACAGTTTTACTACAGACTCCAGTCCACCGTGGTGAAATGCCATGAGAAAAACATTGTCATATTGATGGGGGACCTCAATGCCAAGATTGGAAGCAACAACACTTGGTATGAAGATGTCATGGGCAACCATGGCCTTGGCTACATGAACGAAAATGGTGAAAGGCTCTCAGATAGGCGTAGTGTATTGCAACACAGAAGAATACTCAAGGCAATGTGGGTGTCACCAGACCATTCAATAGAGAATCAGGTCGATCATGTTTGCATTGCCAAGAAGTTCCAGAGGTCCCTGCAGGATGTGAGAGGGATGAAAGGAGTGGATCTGGCCTCAGACCATCACCTTGTCATGGCCAGACTACAGCTAAAGCTGAAGCTGAAAAAAGCATGGATAGAACCGACAAACCAATTCCAGCGATATAACATTACCGACGTCAAAGATGTAGTTATTTATTTATTGAGTTTTATATAGCGCAAACTTGACCTGAGAGTATCAGAGGGCTTCACATAGTTGGCATACTGGCCATTATATGAGATACTTTTGGAGTAGATAAAAATACAAACTGACAGTATGTAAACAAAATATACAAAAGACATTTGAATATAGTTGCAAATGCAGTTTTGAGGTAAATCTGAACGCCGTTAGGATATAGTTGCCGATACAGTTTTTAAAAAAATGTTTTTATTGGTTACACAAAAAACATCGGTGAGACAGTTCGCATGTACAGTTTTCAAGGTCACATTGAATATTAAGCATTTTAGACATAAATTCTCATCTTCCCCATTCCCTCCCCCGGCAATCAAGATGTAGCCTAAAAAACACTTCACCCACCCCACCCTCTCAGTCATCCCCGGAATCATCATCTGAGCTATCATTGTCAGATTCAGGAATGGGGTCGCAGATGTCCCCCCCTATAGGTGTTCCATGCAGCCCATATTTTGGTCCACTTTCGGGGGCATTTCCGATTTATATAGACAGTCCTCTCAGTAATCATAGTGACGTCCATGTCCCTGCACCAAGCCTCCAACGAGGGCAGCTCAGGGGCTCCCCATTTCTGCGCCACGTTCCGTTTAGCTACCATGAGGCCCAGTGTCGCCCATGTTTGTCCGTGTCGTGATAAGTCGTTGGGTTCCCATATATTTAGCAGGCATCTGCGTAGCTCAGGCAGTAATGATACGCTCAGAGTCTGGGATATCGTTCGTAGGACCTTGCGCCAGTAGTCAGATCAGTGGGCAATCCCAGATTGTATGGAAAAAGGAGCCCTCTTCCCTGCATCCCCTTAGGCAGTATGAATGTTGAGCTCTGCCTATTTTCTGGAGTGTGTTTCTAGTGAGGTAGGAACGATGTAAGATTTTAAGTTGAACGAGTCTGAGTCTGGCCGGAATTCCCACCTCCCTGGGCGAGGCGAGTGCCTCCTGCCATTCTGCCTCATCCATGGCGTCAATGTCTGTGGTCCATCTATCCTTTAAAGTTGTCGTGGGATCCGGTAGGTTATTAACCAATTTGCGATATGTGAATGATGTGGCACGTTTGGACATAAAATCTGTAAGTAGTCTGTCTTCAAGGGGAGAAGCCTCAGGTACTTCTACGTCCTGTGGTAGTGCTGCAAGGAGTGCGTGTCGAATTTGTATGTATCCGAATGTTTCGGTAGGTGCAAGTTCGTATTGTTGCCTAAGCTGATCAAAAGGGATGACCGTCCCCTTGTCCCATAGGTCGCCTACTGTGGATATACCTATACTGTCCCAGTGCTCAAAACCCCTGCTGTTCCTGAGTGACCCTAACTGTTTTGCGTCCCAAAGCGGGGTGAGTTTGGTGATGGTCTCCCTCCACCCCAAACGCGCTTGCGCTGTGTACCATAGCATGACTGTGTGTTTTGTTGGGCCTTCCAGTTTCTTCGCTCGTATCCTGTTATATAGGGCCGCCAACATATTGTCTGTTCCTAGCTGTGCCCTATCCGCCTTGTACGCCGGATCTGCCTGAGGGGCGTGTATCCACTGGTTTATGACTTTGAGGTGTGCCGCACAGTAATAAAGGTGTATATTGGGAAGTGCTATGCTACCATCATACCAGCTGAGGTGCAACTTTGCCTGCGCAATACGCGCCGGCCTATTACCCCACAGGAGCGTGGACACTAATGCTGCTATTTGTTTGAAGTATCTCAGGGGTACCGGAAACGGCATATTTTCCAGCGCATATATAAAACGGGGCAGGGCCATCATTTTGAATAAAGCTGCTTTCCCCAGCAGCGTTAGGGGTAGTGATTTCCAATGCTCCACATCTTTACGTAAGAGCTCTAGGGGGGTGCCAGGTTTTTGGAGAAGAAGGCTGTAGGATCCTACGTTATATGTATGCCCAGATACTTGAAAGAATCTTGGGACAACGCCAGCGGACAGTTTGGGGGAAGCCGCGGCACAGGTCCCTTAAGTAGGTATAGAACTGACTTAGACCAGTTTATGGTGTACCCAGAAATTACCCCAAAAGCGTCGCAGATCTCAAGTAATACTGGTAGAGCGCCCTCCGGGTTCGTAAGATACACTAGAATATCATTCGCGTAGAGGGAAATGCGGTCCTCCCAGCCGCCCGCCCATTTAATACTTCGCAGAAGAGGGGTCTCTCTAAGTCGCGCCGCCAGGGGCTCTAATACCAGCGCGAAAAGAAGCGGTAATAGAGGGCAGCCCTGTCGAGTCCCTCTTGTCAGCGGTATTGTTTCTGAGAGATGTCCATTCACCGCCACGCACGCCACCGGATCAGTGTAGAGGAGCCGGATCCACGCACAAAATTTGGGGCCAAAGCCCAAGCGCGGAAGAACCGCAAAAATGTAGGTCCATTCCACCATGTCGAAGGCCGTTCTCGCGTCTAGGGAAAGGACCGCTGACGGCTCAGATAGGACATGTTCCCGCGCTAACGCGCTATGTAGGCGTCTGAGATTAAGTGCAGTATTTCTGTGCGGCATAAAGCTGGACTGGTCCGGGTGAATTAAATTTGGAAGGTGCTCTTGTAATCTATTGGCGAGCACTTTGGCTAATATTTTTGCCTCCGCATTGAGTAACGATATTGGGCGGTAGGAGAGACACTCCGTCTGGAGCTTTCCGGGTTTCAGAATAGCCACAATCGTGGCCACCCTTTGGTCCAGAGGCAGTAGCCCCCGCTCCAGACTGTCATTGTATATATTAAGTAGGTGGGGGCAGAGAGTGTTTGTCATAAGTTTGTATAGCTCCAACGGGATCCCGTTGGGTCCCAGAGCCTTACCAAACTGTAACGATTTAACAGCACCGCCTATTTCTTCTACGGTAAGTTCCGCCTCAAACTCCGAAGAAGCTTCTGGCTCAAGTCCAGGCAGTTCAATGTCCCGCAGAATAATCGCGACTTCAGCCTCTGAGGCAATCGAGGATGAAGCGTACACCGCCCGGAAATGCCCAGCCAGTGCGTGCGCTATGACCCCTGGGTCCGATGTAAGATGACTCTCGGCCGTCCGTAATTGTGCTATTGTTCTAGCCCCACGTTCCCTCCTGTCCAGCCAGGCCAATAACTTCCCCGCCTTATCACCTACGTCATGGATTTTATGTCTGGTTGCTGTAAGGGCATTCATCGTCTCTTGCCTAAGGTGTTCCCTATATTGCTGTTGTTTTAGGTGAAGGGTGTGCGCCGACGCGGGTGTTGGGTCAGTCGTATGGTCGGTGTCTGCTGCTTGCAACCCCTGTTCCAAAGTTACAAGGTCTTGGTGTTTCGTGCGTTTGTACCCCGTGATGGAGGCTATAGCCTGTCCCCTGAGGACTGTCTTGTAGGCCTCCCACAGGATGGCCGGGGAGTTAACCGAGGCTATGTTCTGGGCAAAGAAATGTTTGGTGGTCTTATGAAGCTCCCTCCGGACCTGCGGGACCTGTAAGTAACCTGGATAAACTGGGTAAAGTCGTTTGCGGGAAGTGTGGTGGGAAGAGTATGTTAATACTACTGACGAATGGTCAGAAACACCCCTGGGCCCAATATCAATGTTTTCTATATGCTGTAAACTGGACTCTGAGGTCAGGAAATAATCTATCCTTGATAAACTGTTGTGTACAGCAGAGTGAAAGGTGTATTGTTTTGTTACAGGGTGTTTATGCCTCCATACGTCCACCAGTCCTAACGCTTCTGTGAAACTCTGTAGGCGGGAGATTCCGGGTGTCAAGGTACTCACTGGGTGTCTGTCAACACTGGCATCCATCGTTGCATTAAAATCCCCTCCAATAAGAAGGTCCCCGACTGGCAGAGACAACAAAAATTCACTGAGGGCCGGGAATGCCACCGCTTGCAACGCAGGACGGATGTATACTGACACCACATTAATGAGTCTACCCTCCCACTGACCATGCAGTGCCGCAAACCTCCCTTGATCATCATGTCTGGTTTGTAGAACTACAAAGGGAGAGTTCTTTCGCAACAGGATACCCGTTCCTCTAGACCCTGTTGAGAACTCGGAGTGTACCACCATTTTGAACCCCAATCTATCCATCGCCCTACATGCCGAGCCCGTGAGGTGGGTCTCCTGCAGGAGAGCCAGCGCGGGAGCTTGACGTTTTAGGGCTCGCAGTACTAACCCTCTTTTAATTTTGTCCCCCAGTCCGTGTACGTTCCACGTCAGCAGTGTGAGCGGGGCTACCGGGACTACCGGGGCCTCTGCCCGGGCGTTAGTGTGAGAAGCGTCTGTCGCCATTAGAGTCATGAGAGGCACATGGGGATTGTAACCCAGTCATGTCATGTAAGGATCTATCAGGCTGTAAATACCATGCTATGGTTTCTGTTCCGATATAAACCAAAACTAAAGAATGAAAACCCTGAACTTCCCAACCCCAGAATCCAACCCTCCTCCCTGCCTCCCCGCCCGATGGACTTCTAACTGCCCGCCACCCCAACTTAGCAGAGTGCCCCATCCCAACCCAAAACAGTGTACTTGCGTGTAGGGGGTAAGAAGTCCGGTGGGAGTGTAACCCCTCCTTTCCGGCCGGGCCCGCATCAGCCCAGTGTCCAGAAACGGCTTATATGTAGTGTCATTTATAAACAGGTGTCCTTGTTACAGTTCGTTCACCGCAGGTCCGGTTCATCCATTGCCGAGGTCGTCTGCGTCCAATCTCTGCGAGTTGTCCTCTTCAGGCGGATAGAGTTCTTGGCTGCCCGCTTCCTCGTTGTCGGTCCGGTGGCGCTGTCCTCTGTTTCCGCGTCGGGGTCCGCCCGTCTTCCGCCATCCCTCAAGCCAGTCGTAGGCCTCTTCAGGTGTCTCAAAGAACCATGTCTTCCCCTCAGCCACGACCCTCAGTTTTGCTGGAAACAGCATCGAGTAGGGAACCTCTGGGGCTCGTAATGCCTTTTGGACCTCTAGGAAACTACGACGGCGCTTCGAGACTGCCGCCGTATAGTCAGGGAAGAAGGAGATTGAGGAGTTATGTAGACGAATTTGCGGGGACACCTGCGCAGTCTGGAGGATGACGTCTCTGTCTCGGAAATTAAACAGGCGCGCGATCAGCGGCCTGGGGGGTGCCCCTGGTTTGGCCCTTCCACCCGGCACCCTATGCGCCCGCTCCACGGAAAAGAAAGTGGAGAGTCCCTTTGGCTGCAGTCTGGTTTTTATCAATTCCTCCACATATAGGTCCATGGCCTGGGTACCTTCACTCTCCGGTATTCCCAAAATGCGGGCATTGTTTCTGCGTGAGCGCCCTTCCTGGTCGTCCAGTTTTTCGGCCAGCATTTTGTTCTCCGCTTCGAGTCGTGAGACGGTTTTCTGTAATACTGCCGGGTCGGTGGTCAAAGTTTTCGTGGTCTGCTCCACCTCCGCAATCCTGGTGGTGATTTTCTGAAAGTCTGCACGTAGTAATGACACATCGGTGGAGATGGAACCCACCGTGGTCTGTACGCTGGCAAGCACCGCCATTATGTCTTCCACAGTTACTGTTTTGGCGGTGCCATCTCCCGTAGCCTCACCCGATGAGTTTTTCCCCTCCGGCAGCGGTGGAAAGTCCTTTGCGTAGGCGTATTTATCCAGCCTGGTTTGTGCATTTTGATTCCTGGGGCCTCTGCCCGTCATGGCGCCGTCCTGGGTCCTCAGTGGGGACTGCCGCGTGATGTCGCCCGCTGCCGTGGTGGTGTGTGTGACCGAAATCTCCCCAAAGAGCGTCGGTCCCTTGTCTGCTGTGCCCCGCTATCCACGGGATCTCCGGTGTGGTTGCTTACTGAGGGTGGGGGAAGTGAGACCGCGTCAGTCTGGACCTGTAGGTGTGGCACCCGGGTGGGGGCCACAGTTCCACCAGGGTAATATTCAACGGCAATCCAGGTCTCTCCCCCAGAGATGATATTGTGATCCGTAAGGGCGAATGACTCCCCACCTCCAGGACCGGGGGGGTGGCGCGGAGCGGAGGGGGCACTATGTGCGTGTCTTTAACCAGTCACAACCCGGTTGTAGAGCAGGCCAATGAGCCCAGTTTCAGCGCTTCAGCAGTCTGTAGTCCTTCCAAGCACGTAGTATACCTGCATTTCAAGGTAGTATCCCTCCTATTAGCCAGAGGATCAGCAGGCTCAGGATATATCTCCGGGGGGTGTGGGGGGTCGGGACGCACCTTCCGCCGTGATCCCGTCACTCCGGTCCGGTCTCAATCTCTCTCTGCGTCCCCGTGTGGAGAGGGCCCGGTGAGTGCTGTAAATCTGGGCCCCGGCTTCGCACACACTTAGGCCTCTTTTCAACCCAATGTAAGCCCCCAGGCCATGGAACACTGCTGCTGGCCCCCCCGTTCTGCTGGTGATTATGGGTGCGAGTCCGTCTACCCTCGCCATCGATGGATGGGTCGGGGGCGGCCCCACCACCGCCTCACTCGCGCCGCCTCCCCCGGAGTCCGTCCGGGTAAGTGTTTAAATCGAGGCCCCGGCTTTCTCAGAAGGAGCAGGCCGCCGTTTTGCGGTCACAGCAGAACCCGGTGTTTGTCGGCGTATTTTGCCCGGAACCGCGGCAGTTGATGCCACTCGGTCACGGACGTTCGCGGGAGCTCCTGCCTCTCATTAGTGGTCAGGATAAATGCCCGGATTGATTAGGAAGGGCACCTCTTCGCCGGAGCCTTCTCAGCACACAGCCATCTTGCCGGCTGTTAGCCACGCCTCCCGTTGCCGATACAGTTTTGAGGCAGATACATTAAACATATAAGGCATTTGACAGCAAGGGCATAGACATTTTGGAAACTCCTCTTCCACTACAGTGTGCCAAAAAAAAATCATAAGACTCATCAGGAACTCTTACGAGGGAATGACCTGCAAGATAGTCCATGGAGGACAACTCACATAAACAACCCAATTGGTGACCGGAGGAGTCCGCCAGGGTTGCTTACTCTTGCCTTTTCTCTTCCTGCTGGCCATAAACTGATCATGAATATAATCATGAAGACATCCATAGCAAGGAGAAGAAATGGGATCCATTGGACACCTTAGACGCAGCAGGATGGATTTGGGAAGTTTTTATTAATTCTCTGGCTGAAAGGAGGTAAGAGAAGCGGTTCTGATCTCTATAACCATTCACAACCCAGGTTTGTCTTTGGCCCTGTATAGCACGCTGCTGCCGTTTTCCTTCTTCTATTGAGCCTTAACAAGTTCCTCAATTAATACAGCACTGATTGTTAAGTATCACTGTATAATCAAAAATGGGGCGATTGTTCCAGTAGCGGGAAACGGAATGTTACCCACCTGCTACAAGGGGGAGAGGAAAGACGAGAAAGAGAACAGAAGAAGAATGTAGGGCCTTCAAGGTCTAGGTACCTACTAAAGAGAGGGGAGAGCTAGTCTTGCCTCATGTTGCCCTCACACACCCTGAAGGATGTCATGCTTCATCATCGGGCGTTTGCTCCGCGTCGGGCCGGCGCTGCAATGCCCTACGGGTCCGCCGAGGGGTCACTTTGGCGGAGATTTTTTTACAGCCGTTTGATGCATGCAGGTGTGTGGGGTAGGTCTTATTAGAGTGGTGTAGTGGATGGAGCCCGATTGCGTGGAAGTGTACCCGTGACTGGCTCATTCTAATTATTGACACTGCCAAAACGTCTCTCGGAGGCCCTGATCATCAAAATCAACATTGCAGAGAACGGCCTCAAGACGGGCATTAGCATCTCCGCCTTCAAGACTCGCCTGGCCGAGATTAATGCAGAAATGTTAGACCACCAGGACTACCTTCTGCAACAGAAGGTCTCCAAGTTGCAAAAAGACATTAGGAAGTTTGACAGGAGAAGATATACCCCTACACAAAGGAGGACTTTCGACCATCCGACATCGAAACCTCATTGGACGATTATTCAACAACTTCAACCAAATCTGGGCGCTCCTCATACAGCAACTCCAGCAACAATAGCTGGGGAAGAAACCAAAATAAAACAGGTCTCTACCCACCACCCCGATGCTTCCCATATATGGATATCCACACCAACCCTATCATCCACAAGGACCCATGTGGTACCCGGCGTGCCCTGGGGCCCAGCAGGGCTTCCAGCAACCATTTTTACAAAACCCGCCTCCTCCTTTTCAGAACAAAGGCAGGGGGTGAGGTACAGGAAAAAGAAGAGGGCACAAACAGGTACAATGGCAGGACAAGGAGGCACAACAGAGAACGACAAAGAGCATGACACACCCAAGACCTTGTCAACCTCTCAGAACCTTGTCAACCTCTCAGAGAGACAACTGAGCACCGATGAGATCATAGTCCTGGAGATGGGCTTAGGGTTTGTACCCACACCAAAAGAGGACAATTTTCTTATGAATGAAGAACTTCACCAACTATTCCGCAAGATAAGATTGAAATCTTTCATCAGCAACAATCCGACACCTGAGCATGAAGACACAGGCCTAAGACCGCCCTCCAGATTCACCCCGACGGCAGGAATGGTAGCCAGCGAGGTGCTCATATTCGAAAAAGTGGTACTGAAGGAGGCTAATTGCCTTAGAGGAAAACCCACATTTGATAATATGCCCAAGAAACTACGCTATGCGGTCAATTCACTCAAAGACGACAAAGAGATCATCATCAAGCTGGCAGGCTAAGGGGGTGCCACAGTTATCCTCAACATTGGGGATTACGATTGGGAATGCACCCGGCAACTTAACAGGACCGAGTACTACCACAAACTGGAGACAGACCCTACGGACCGACTTCTCTCACGGATACAGATCTTGGTGAATGAAGCAATAACCAAGGGATGGATTTCCCCCAGGAGGCGACATTCCTGGTGAATGAGAGTCCCAGGATGCCATATTTCTATTTCCTGCCGAAGATTCATAAGGGAGTCATCCCTCCACCTGGCCAGCCCACTGTGTCGGGCATAGGCTCCCTTCTTGAACCACTCAGCCAGTTCAGTGACCACTTCCTGCGCCCTTTGGTCCACGCTACACCAGCATACCTAAAGGACACACAGGATGTCCTCAACTTGATTCAGGACATAAACAATGACAACATCAATCAATCTTCTCCTCACCCTCGACGTAGATGCGCTATACAGAAACATTCCCCAGGACGCCACCATTGAGGCAGTGGGGAAACTACTACACAAAACTGTCCTCCCTACCACCACGCCGGCGGATTTCATCATCAACGTCATCACCATCGCACTGAAAAACTATTTCTTCAAGTACAAGACTACCATCCATCATCAGGTACAGGGCACCAGCATGGGCAGCACCATTGCGCCGAGCCTGGCATGCTTTGAGGCGACCCACATCTTCACGGATGCTAACCCATTAAAAAATAACCTCATAACATGGAAGAGGTACATGGATGATGTCCTGATCCTCTGAGAGGCGATGAGGAGACCAGCATCAAGTTCCATGAATGGATTAACGACCTCAACCCTCCTCACCTTCGGTTCACCAAGACATCTTGCGACAAGGCGATTCCATTCCTAGACCTACTGATTACCCTGGAGAAAGGACACCTCCATACGGCAACCTATAGGAAGGCGGCTGACTAACAGCATCCTCAGCTTTAAGAGCCACCACCCGAAGGCCCTCAGGGAGAATCTCCCGTATGGCCAGTTTCTGAGGATACAACGTAATTGCAGCAGCATCCAGGAGTACGACGTTCAAGCAGAGTAGCTTCCCAAGAATCTACATTGACGGGATTATACATGAACGGTTATCAGGAATACCAGAAAACGCGCCAGGAATAACAATCGACAGGCACTACTCGAGACAAGGGAGAGACAACCTAGTGACGTGATCACGTGCGTCACAACGTTCACTCCGATGTCAAACAGAATCAAGAACATCAATTTGGACCAACCACGGTTTGCGTTCAAACGGACTAGGAATCTACGGGATCAGCTGGTCAATACCAAACCACTAACAAAGAGCAAACAGCAGGAAGAAACCCTATGGAACCTCCCTCCTATGTTGGGCCATTTCCCCTGTGGCACATGCAACGCGTGTCCCTCGACCCGACACACCACAACTCTGAATCTTGGCAACTTCATATGGGAACAGCCTACACACACTAATTGTAACACCAAGAACTGTGTCTACACGGTCACCTGCCCATGTTCACTGAGGTATGTGGGGATGACGACCTGACCGGTCAAAATAAGGATAAGCGAACATAGGAGCACTATCAGACGGGGCCGCACGGCTACCAAAATGACAAATCACTACATTGAGAAAGGCCACACCTATGATGAAATACAATGGACAATATTAGAATCAAATCAGATGTGGAACGCCGCGAACAACGATCGGTACACCGTCTTTGCACACATGAACAGGACCTCAACGATGAGATCCCCTGGGTAGAACTCTGAGGCACGCAACACACTAAGCCCGAACAAACCATACATGACTAAGATCCAGGCGAGGGACGATTATATGCCCATTTCCATATGGTGGCACTACATCAAACTCACCGCTCTTTTCAGGACATGTGATCATGAGGGTAGCACTACATCATGAACACCCTCGATCGAGGTCCATGGGACACTTATTTAGGACCTCTCAGATAAGGGCATATAGTGTTCAAGTGAGACATTCCTTCTCTGTCCTACATCAAACCCACCTCTCTTTTCAGAACACGTGATTATGAGGGAAGCACTACAACATGAACACCCTCGACCGAGGTCCATGGGACACTCTTATTTAGGACCTCTCAGATAAGGGCATGTAGTGATCCAGTGAGATATTCCTTCTCTGTCCTCTCCCTTCCATGCCCACGAACACGATAATGGCAGTCTCTCCTACTAGAGGCGGCCTCGCCATGCTTCTATGGAACCATGAAATTCCAAAACGGGCAGGCGACAACTACCTGTGTCCAGGTTATGGTATTTAACAAGAGTCTACACCCGCTGCTGAATACCACTCACATTTAGGCACACCGTCATTTAACGGCCTCGATCTGCCACTTTTTGGAAAGAGCCAACACGCATGCACGTACGTTTATTCTGCATGCCGGGTGTCATTAATCTCCATGACAACCAGGACCAGTGCATGCTTAAAAACCATTGGCATTATTGCCCCGCTAACACACATGCGCACCACCGCGGCTCCCCTCACGCATGCGCAGTTATCAGGTACGAGGCATACCGGAAGAGGGAACCTCCCCGGGATCCAATTAGTGATCCTATTTGAAGCCATCCCCGCAAGGGCGACTCACTGCAGGCAGACGTATGGACGGGGTAGGTGAGACTGAGCCGGCACCCGAGCATATGTGTAAGTAGAAACGCTTCAACGGGGACTACAAGAACAAAACAGTAAGTTCTATGCACAATGTTTTTAACCTTGGTTACGATTTGATGTTTGTGCCCTATGTTATCTTTTCTCTTCAGCCCGGTAAGGTGCGGGAGTTCTACATCTCTAGCCTATGGAGCAACTCTCCGTTTAATTTTAGGTAAGGGCAATTGAATACCGCCAACACCCCACGTGGGCGGTCTTTATAAACTTAACCTGGAAGCACTTGTAGCATACTTCTGTAACTATATTCGTGTGGTAGCGAGTTGTGGCTTAATGAGTCCCTCGAAACTTCAGCTGCCTCCACATATGTCTCGGAGGTTTGCCTCTCTTGTTTTGCCGCAACATCGAGATGCCTCATGCTAGTATTAGCCCATAAATGCTGGGCTCTAACACTTTGGCCGGGACGCCCAGAGCGGTTGACTCCTTTGATGCCGGCATGACCATGCACACAGCGGCCATGCTTTCTGGTGCTGCGTGTACTCGGCCAGCTAGGCTAACGGAGTTTGAGATACGGCGTTGGGGTTTCGGCTTAAAGAACTTTTCCTTGAACCCAATTGTCTCGTGTGTCTTTGTTTGTGCTTTACTGCGTGAGAGGCGCAGTTCGGCTATACATTGTTGTGACACATTCTGATGACAAAAACGTTATTCTGACGCATGTCCTCTCCGTTTCTTTAGTTTCTTTTCTCCTGGGTAGTTTTTAGGAGCGGATATGACTATTTAGTCTGTAGCCACACTGTAGGGTACACAGTTCCTTGGCCTGCACTGACACCACTATAGGGTATTTACCTCTTCACCTTTCACGTTCACATCACCTCACCTTGTTCTGTTTTATTTTTGTCCTGAAGTAGTGCCATGGATCCTTAAGACCATGCAGGCGCGAAACATGTCAACCCTTTTCTAGTTACCAGGGCACAGTAAGCCCATTGGGGTAACACACAACCTACAGGTTTTTTATTCTGTTAAGGGTACCGCCACATTAAATAATTTTCTTTGTAACCCTTAGCCAGTTTTAACACACATTGCCCGCACTACACCACTCTCTAATAAGACCTACCCCACACACCCGCATGCATCAAACGGCTGTTCTCTAAAAAGATCTCCGCCAAAGTGACCCTTCGGGGGACCCAGAGGACATTGCAGCACCGGCCCGACGAGGAGCAAACGCCCGATGATGAAGCATGACATCCTTTGGGGTGTGTGAGGGCAACATGAGGCAAGACTAGCTCTCCCCTCTCTTTAGTAGGTACCTAGACTTAGGAGGCCCTACATTTTTCTTCTCTTCTCTTTCTCGTCTTTCCTCTCCCCCTTGTAGCATGTGGGTAACATTCTGTACCCCGCTACTGGAACAGTGGCCCCATTTTTTGTTTATACGTTTCATGTTAGGAGCACAACTGGCTCCTGCCCCCCCCCCCCCTTTTTGGTATTGATACACATAAGTATCACTGTACCCATGCAGCTTCTACTTTGGGCTTGTCTCTGGGAGACACCAGACTATAGCTGATAGTTAATCAGTTAAAAACAATGTTCCTTTTGTTTCTGAAACATGAAATGGTATTGCATCCCAGAAGCAGCTGAAACACAACGTTCCCTTGTTTTCTTTAAATACACACACCACAGTGCCCGGCTCTGAAGAAATTGAGCTACATATAGCACCATGACTGAGCAGAACAAAACAAGCCAGGGGACATAGCGGTTAATTAATTAGAAACCCATTTCATACTATATTTATAACCAAAAACACTTTCAACAAGATGAAAAGCACAACAAATATTTCAATATATGGACAATGCAAGTTCAAATTGACACAAAAATATACATACATTTGGAGTTCTATTCAGAGTACACTAGCTAAAATGTCTAGCCATCCATACCTTCTTACACACAATTACTGTGAACTTGTGGTCTGACTCATCTCCAGATGCCCCATACATCTTAGAAACAATGCCCAGCCCTAACCTGCAGTGCAAAAGGCACACCCAAATTTGTCTTGATTCCTCAACGCACTCAGAATTGAAAGTATAGTCTGCTCTGATGAAAAGCTAGATATCATGCAGGGGGGGGGATCCTTCAGGGCATCTAGAGGACCCCTGACAGCAGAAACAGAAATAGGCTGGCTAACCAGGGGATAGATTGGTCCGCTGGTGCAGACCACATCTTTCACCACCCCAAGGAGCCACAAGAATGGACCAATCAGGCAAATTGGAAGGCCAGAAATAGCACATTAGTGACTACTTTCAACCTCCTGTAAAATTCTGAAGGCTCCTAATGCAACCCTTTTTGCAGTAAAATTAAATAGTCAATTATGTTCATTATTCTATGGAAGATGTGAAGGTGACTAAAAGAATCACTGCTAACCATAGGCCTACCCTCCGTCCAATACGACAACAACACTAAAGCAAAACAGGACATGTTAGGAAAGAGGGTAAACCTCAACGTATTGCCCACCCCCAAAGTTGACCGCATCATAGCACTTTGTTTTTTCATTAAGCCATGTTGGACAGCAGCTCGTGTGCTGTGCATCATGTCTAAATACATATTGACGAAGCCAAATAACTCTTGCTTTATGTGGAAGCTATTTGGCTTTGTTAATAATTTTTGGGGAAGGATGCGAGGGGTGGCGGTTGCAGCAGAACGCCAGAGCTGCTGACACCGGGGTAATGTAAATTAACCTAGCCTACAAAAAAAACATTCAGTTGTGGGTCCCTCGCTCCCCTTCTGACCTACCTCCTATAAACTGCTGTCACCCCAACACGAAATGAGAGGCAACAAACTTATCAACATGCGTAGGTGCTTAACCCTTTATTGCAAATGAAGACTTCAGTGAAACGTCTCTCTCGTCCCTGTAACATTCAAGCGCCAATTACCTTGAGGCAGATTATATGTGTGCAGCGTGTCTGAAGCATCAAAGTCTGCCACTGCCAATTTAATTGCATCAGTGATTATCAATACAGAGCAGATACGGAGAGGGGAATGGATGTGGCATAAGGGCTAGAGTGACTGACCTTGAAGCTGGGGAACTGGGATTAAGTATCGACGGGAGGCTCAACATCCTGGGATTCTAGGCAAATCACTTACAGCCTGATTCATGAAGCTAAATTGCGGCCGCAATAGCAGCGAAAATGCTATTGCGGGCGCAATTTCCCAAATCGGCATTCATCAAGAAAATAACCAAAGCGCAAACCAAAGATTGCGAATTCGCTAATATATTCTCAGAATCCCAGTAGGTTTGCGCCAAAACACGGAATTAGAGAATAAATTTAGCGAATCCGCAATACAAGCGCAATCGGTATTCATGAAAATTCTCTAATAGCGAAAAACAACAAAATCTCAACTAGCGCCGCGCAAATTAAGGACAACCCAAAGCAGGTGGTAACCATAAAAGTCATTAGAGAAAATTTTGAAAAACCGTTGGCCAATCAGGAACAGGGAAAGGGCTGACCAAACACACATAAGGAGATGTAGCAGCAGCAGTTGGTGTCTCACAATGCCAGGAATGTACATGCTGGTCAGGCGGCGAAGGCTACAGCGAGCAGCACGGAGGAGACGCAGAATACAGGACAGGATATTCCGCCAACGGATCACCCTGCTGGGCCAAACCAGGGAGCAGATTTATGCGAAGTACCGGCTAAATGGGGACATGATAATTCAACTCATACACGACCTTGACCCCCTGATGCAGCACCCAACAAGGCGGACCAATGCTGTGCCGACACATGTACAGGTATTGTGTAGCCTCCACCTCCTGGCCTCTGGGAGCTTCCAGGGGATAGTAGCGGCTGCAGGGGGGATATCCCAGCCCACCATGTCACGCTGCCGCCGGAGTTTTGTTGACGCAATGCTTACCCAGCTACACCGACACATCAAATTCCCCACCAGCCAACAGGAACTGGACTTGACAAAGTTAAACTTCTACAATGTGGCCCATTTCCCATCTGTGATAGGATGCATAGACTGCACCCACATCGCCATCTGCCCACCAGCTGCGACGGAGTACATGTACCGGAATCGGAAGTCATACCACTCCCTTAACATACAGATGGTCTGCAATACCAAGTCTATCATAACTGACATCGTGGCCCAGTACCCAGGGAGTACCCATGACTCATTTATATTCCGGCACAGCGGCCTCCACACACGACTGGCCAGGGGAGAATTCGGGGAAGGACACCTACTTGGTAAGTACACATTGTCAACAATTACACATTGCAATGATGTAGCTGCGCAGCACAGGCACTCACCCTCTACTCCGCTCATTCAGGTGACAGTGGCTACGCCCTCCGGGAATACCTCCTCACCCCATACCTCAACCCGGCTACACCACAGCAACGACGGTACAATGTTTCTCACATACGGACAAGAAATTGTATAGAACGGACATTTGGGCTACTCAAGAGCCGGTTCCGCATACTGCACAAGACAGGTGGGGCCATGTACTACAGTCCTGATGTGTGCTGCCGCATTGTGGCTGTCTGCGCAATGTTACACAACATTGCAACCAAGCGCCGGATACCAGTAGAGATCTCTGGCAGTGAGTCTGAAGGGGACGACCGTCCACCAGCACATGTGCGTCATGCACGCGGGGAGAACCCTGCTGAAGGACACCGACGGCGCAACCACATCACTATGAATAGTTTCTGAAGCCCACAATCCACTCACCCAACAAATCACTATTGAATGGCAATGTAAATAATGACTGGAGGCCCATGTATGTTGCATGAATAAATATTATTGTTAAATCCACAATAATAACGTAATGTCTACATTCATTATATTGCAGCAGTATTGCGCCATACTGCTCCTAACTAGCCACTGGACATGCTTGTATCATCAGCATTATCTAGGAAATGTTCAAGTAACTCAATTGCGCCTCCGGCGCGCAGCCCCCAAACGCCGCTCTGGCTCTTCCTCTGGGACGGCACGTGTCCCTGTAGTGGGCCTGGTGCTGCGGCGTAACACGCCAACCAGTGAGGCAGACAGGCTGCTGACACTGGAGGTGCCCTCACTGGTGTCGTCCCTCCCCACATTGCCTTCACCAGTAGGATGGAGTGCCAGTACGGCAGTGGTGACCTGCTCCAACACCCGTCCAACGTCCTCGACACATTGGATTAGCTGCTGCTGCTGCGCCAGGCACCGTCGTGAGAGCTGGGAGGTGGCATTCCCAATCATGTAGTTTGAGCGGGTGTAGGCAGTCAGGCGCGTAAGGAGCTGCCGGTGGCGTCGGCGGGCGGAGTTGCGCTGCGATATGAATGCAGCAGTGTTGGCCTCCATGGCTGCCGTCATGCGCTCAATCCTATCAGCCACATTGGCCACATTGCGGCCAATGTTGTGTAGCTGCAGCTGAATGGCCCCTTGCCGTCGTGACTGCTGTTGGTGAATGCGTAGCATCCGGCGCTCAATGCTCATGCCTGGCATGCGCACAGCCATCCCCCTCCTGCCGCTGTGTGATGTGTCATGCTGGCGAGCCCTGACATGCCTGCTCTGCTGGCTGCCCACAGTGGGTGTGTGCACAGTCACCACAGTAGCTGCACCTGAAGTAGATGGTGCTGCTGGTGGTGGAGTTGTGGTTGCCAAAGGTGCAGCACCTGATGGTGCAGGCGCTGTTGGTCTTGCCTTGCCTGCAGGGTTGGCTGCTGCGCCGGATGGTGCTGGCGCTGTTTGTCTTGCCCTGCCTGCAGGGTTGGCTGCTGCGCCGGATGGTGCTGGCGCTGTTTGTCTTGCCCTGCCTGCAGGGTTAGGTGCTGCCAATGATGGTGCTGGAGCTGTTGGTGTTGCCCTGGCTGTGGGGAGTGGTGCTACGCCTGATGGTGCAGGAGGTGTTGGTGTTGGCACCTCCTCGGCATCCTCTTGTGACTCATCGATCTGCAGTATGTCGCTGTCGCTGCTGTCGTCGGCGCCACCTGTGAGGGGAATTGGACTTACATTAATAGCATGTATCTGTCACACGTGCAGTTGCTACATGCATGCTGGTTGACATTCCCTGCCAGGCTTAGCGATTGCTCATTTTGGGATATGTGAGGCTGCATTGGGGTTCTTTTACATTATGGGCAGACTACATGTCCCACTATGCTTGTGGCCATGATCTCATGTGCATTGTTTGAATGACTTGGGATGTATATGGGAGGCTATAGGGCCATGACCATTGTTAGGGGACAGGGTCGCAGTCGCATGCCACTTACCTTGGCTGTCTTGGCTGGGTCGGGATGTGTCCAGGTTGGTGACACCTATGCACGCCTCTGTCTCAAGGGTGTCCTCCACGCGGTCCTCCATGGGGGTATTGGGAGGGACAGTAGGTTCTCCGCCCCCAGTACCAGATGTCTCGCCCAGCCTCTCTGCCACCCTCTCCTTGGCACGACCTCGGAGGTCGTACCACCTCTTCTTGAGCTCGTCCAGTGACCTGTGTGTCATGCCCACAGCGTTCACTTTTGCTGAGATTCCTAGCCAGATGCGACGCCTCTCCATCTCTGGCACCCTCCGGGAGTCCTTTCCAAAAAGTTTTGCGTGGTTTTCAACCACTCCCTCGATGAGCTGCTCCAACTCCTGCTCGGAAAACTTGAGCTTTCTCTTGCGCCCCGTGTCACTGGGCCCTGGTGCAGGCTCCTCTGACATTGCTGCTGTCGCAGTTGGGTAAATTGCGCTACTTTGGAGGTGTCCCGGTAGGAGCTCTGTTTAGCTGCAGCCTCGCGATCAGCCTCGCAGTTCAGAATGGGGGTGGGAACTGCCTGCTTCCTGGTTGTGATGTCATCACAGCGCTCGAAAAGCGACTTCCCGTTTGTGCGATCTCGCTACTAGCGAGATGTCGCTAATGGGGATTTGCGATGGCGCAAAATAGAGACGGAATATCTGGGTAATAGCGATTTTTCAGCGATTTTATTTTCTCGCTATCGATTTTAGCGCCCGTGTGCGAATCGCTTTTTTTAAATCGCTAACTATGATGAATTCCGATCTGCGCCTTTCCATTTGCGATTCGCTGTGATTCGCAAGTTGAGAGTCGCAGATTCCTTTCTTCATGAATCAGGCTGTTAATCACCTAACTCTCCTTGCCTGTGAATGTGTCTGTCTGTAATACAACTGGTGCTTTTGTAAGGCTCTGATACCTAGGGAAGCGAGAGTGCAAACCTAAAAATAAACTGTGATCCTGTGCAGGAAGACAACGGAAAACATGCACTTGTCTAGAGTGCAGGGAGGACATTTTTTAACAAGCATTTGCAATGCAATAGGTCTCGCATTTCTTAAAGTTAGAGCGGTTGGCGTTTTAACTAACAATGTTTATTTTATTTTTTTATTTGCAGTGGATTTATTATATAAAATAAAAAGCGTGCTGCCGCTAGAATAGTGTGTTATGCTGCAAAAAGATTTAGATGAAAAAGTGCAAGCAAAGCTGCACCGTTGCAGGAAAATATGTTGTGCATGCAGTAGGAGAAACCATTAAAGAAAATAGTGCTTACAGACTAAATAAAACCTACAGTGTAACAAATGAAGTAAAAGGGCCAGTCCTCAAGGGAGGATACAAATGAAGACAAGGACTCACAAGCCTATTAACAAATCAGCGTTTCAGGGCGAGACAGGAGCCCGGCAGGTTTCTGCAAAGAAGATGCGTTTCAGGGCAAGATAGGCGCCCGGCAGGTTTCTGCAAAGAGGAAGACGCGTTTTCAGTGCGAGACAAGAGCCGCAGGTTTCTGCAAAGTGATGGGTGTGTGCTGGGGTAAGAAAGAACTCCAGCAGATTTATGCACAGTGAAAAATATGTACCATTAGAGCAATGCAAACGTACCCGAAGTGAAGGTTATGTACAAAGGGTGAGACAATAGCACTGCAGATTCCATAAAGATGTCTAAGGGCAGTGCAGGAGCTGTGCAAATTTCTGCAAAGTAAAGGGCGCGTGCTAAGGTAAGAAGTAGTCCTGCACGTTACTGTAAAGCGAAGAGTGCACATGGAGTGAGAAAAAGCTTAGCAGGTTTCTACAACGTGAAACATATGTGCTAATAGATGCCTGCAAAATTCTGCAAGGGGAAAGTTGCAAGCATGAGACAGGAGCACTGCAGATTCTGCAAAAAGAAAGTTAGGTGTCTCAATGGTGGAACAGATCAAGTAATCGAGCTCGTCCTCCTTCTGCCAGAACTCCTTGAACCTGGATGAGAATCGAGACCCTTTAAACCCAGACTTGAAGGATGGGGCTGATCTATGTCCCTCCAGACGCAGTTGGGGACAGAAGTGTGCAAAAAGGAGGAGCTGGCAAACTTAAGGTTGCACTAAAGAACCAGTCCATGCCATCCTGAGCAGCGTCTGGATCACGCGGCACATGCTGGGTCAAGAAGATGCAGGAAAAGCAATCTGTACGAAAGATCTCAGCGCACTTTAACTTCCTAATGCCACATTTGTGAAGCATCATAGGCAGCACCCGCGGTAATTTACTCTCTGCAGACCTCACAGCATAAGTAACAACTGATATCACTTCTACACGTGCTGCACTATTTTATTTAAGCAGAATGTGGGGTTCAGTAACACGAACTTCTCAGGCACCTGTGGACCATGCACATATTAACTAGGGCGTGAATGGGCATCACATTACGGCCTTTGACCAACTTTTTAGTTTGGTAAATCTAGTGATCTTTTGTTGATTAGACAAACGCATACCACAACAACATTTTAAAAAATAAAAATTGATAGGCAGATTAAAATCTGAACTAAACCACTGAATCCAGCCAACGAACCACCGCTCCCTGATGTAACCACAGTGCATCGGTGGATTTACAATACAACACCTGGTTTCCCAAATAAATTAGTAAATAAACATATCACAATAAAACGATACAGCCATATTCCCGAACCTTTCACGTGCCTTTCTGGACAAAGCTGGGAAACAAGAGGGAGAGTATAGTAACACTGGGTTTAGGACTGGGAAGGAAAGGCACCTAGATTTAGCCAATTTAACCATTTCACGTGTGACCTGTTAGACCTGAAAGCTATTATGGGCAAGAGGCCACCACAACGCAGGCCAGAGATGGGACTTGCACCGCTCCATAAATCAGTTTCATTGCACTGAGAGGGCCCAGAGAGGAGACTTGTGCAGCATCGCTCCACCGATCAGTTTCACTGCACAGAGGGGGCCCAGAGAGGAGACTTATGTAGCATCACTCACAGATCAGTTTTACTGCACAGAGGGGACCCAGAGATGGGACTTGTGCAGCACCACTCAGATCAGTTTCACTGCTCAAAGGGGGCCCTGAGAGGAGACTTGTGCAGCACTACTCACAGATCAGTTTCATTGCAGAGAGGGGGAAGCAGACCCACTTCATTGAAGCTGTGGACACAAGGGCATCCTGGCTATTTGCCTTTAACAATGGCCACACTGAGGCCACTTGATGTTCTGATGTGCAGCAAGGAGGCCTCGAGCTGCCCTGTAAGGACCGTATCTGTTAACTTAGGCTATCCACTCACACGTGATTGGTTCTACATGTATCACAAAAACAATATAAATAATCCGTGGTCTAGCAAAACAGCTGCTGATCTAGATGTATTTCTAGAACAAAGTGCACAAGAGATGCTATCAAACTGAGTGTAACCAAAAAAGGGGTAAAGACAAGATATAGAGATTAATGAAAAGAAAGGACTCATTCAGGATTGTTGGAGTCCAATCATTCACCAAAGTAATCAGTGCCATCATTTGGAGTTCCAACCAACCTTCTCTCCTTCCTCGCCGATCACCGAGGAATACTAAAAGAGTTGCATCCTCTGTTGGGTCTTATCAAGGGAAAGAGAGCATAGAGGAAGGTTTAGGAGTTGTATTTGGCCCCTTGGGTTACTTCCAAATTAGAAAAGTGCAGTGCAAAAAGTAGAAGAGTGGACAGTTAAAATAGGATTCGCAAGTGAAGGAAAAAATATTTTCTTTTTAATGACCTCCAATGCATTCCTACGCAAAAACAGAAGAGAAGGGATGTATTTGTGGAGCGCAAGTTCCCCTCGAGAAGTTTCAAGGTGGTGTGGAAAGAAACAGAAAACAAACGTTTACTGTTATCCCACTAGATGGTACTCATTTCATCAACCTCAGGAGGATGAAAGGCTGAGTGGACCCGCTGGGAACTGAATCTGATCATGAAGTCAAGCACAGATCCTTGCAGTGGATGCATGAGTCCAAGGGCCCCTAATCCCAGCAGAATGCAGCAGTACACCTCCAGCTCAGATTCACAAGGAGATGGTACCTGCTGCACTCTGGCTACAAGAGGCCTCGGTTCTACTCCCTGCACATCATCCAAGGAGCTTTCCAAACCCGGAGCTCGTTCCTTTCTGGTCCAATCTAAGAACAGTTCTGTGGCTGTCATGTATTCCTATAGGTTCTGAATCGATCCCCCTATTCCTGACCCTATTCTAGTTAAACAAACCAACAAGTTAACTAGTAGTCAGCCCATGAGGCAGAAAATCCCCATGATGCAGATACCGTTATCTGACGCAGTCACACTACGGCACAGGAACGTGTTATCTGATTAGGTCATAACGCTTGCGATCTAATTAGACAAGCGATATTCCTCCAGCCCCTGATAAGGCATACGGAGTTCTCATAACAAATCAAACCTATGACAACCTGGGCAAAACCCTGCGGCCATTGTTTTGATTTCACCGAGAACTTCAGTTAAAGAATGTGCTAACGAGCAAGTCGTATGACATCCTTATTGACGTATCTATGTCCATCCTTACGTCAATCTCGGCACCTTAAAGGTATAAATATTACCGATCTTGCCCTATGCAAACACACGCGTGGTGACGAGACGGAGCAGCCATACTTGCCGAAGCCAAGAGCAGAGCAGACCCCGCTGGCAGCAGCCCCGCCTTCCTGACGCGCTGAGAGACGCGCTGCTTTCTCCTGCCGAGATTCCAGCACCGGCGTTTCTGGGTAGCCCTCGCAGGCAGCCTGGAATATCGAGACCAGAGAGAGAGATACCATTCCTCATTCATCCTAACTTCCAGGTACAGAACTGAATGACCCCTCACAGAGAATTCTTTAGTTATTCCCTTGGCAAAAACAAACTTAACTTAAACTGTAACTTTCTATTCCCGCCCACGTATTAGACTTAGGTCAGGTACACGGGGTAGGCGTATCTAGAAACACCAGTTGAGTACGTTTAGTCAAATGTATATGTGTATGTAATATATTTTATTCATTTTAAAACATCTTATGGCTTAGAAACCATATCAATGTTTTTACAGTATTATTTTATACTATTGCTTTTAATGTATGCACTTTACTTAGCTATAAGTATTGCAATAATATCGATCCATTTCTCTTGTATGAGAAAAGAGACTGATCAATAAATAACACCTTTTTATTGAACACGCCCGTCTCTTCCTTTTCTCTACATTCTGATGAGACTAAGAATGCACGTACTGACTGAGTAAAATAAATTGCCTTTTGTTCACACGACTCTCGAGATTTACTCTTGATTAGGGGAGAGCAAAGTTGTCATGTTCTATGGTTGTCAGAAACTAAATCCCTTCTTGTCTAATCAGGGGAGTTAATTCTTTCCTGAACATTCGAGAAAGTTTCTAGTGAACTCTGAGCTAAGCTGGCAAACCCAAAACTTTAAGTCTAGTATCGACAGTAGTAGACCTAGTTAACGTCTGGCCTAGGCCTTTACTGCTGTAGGTATTATTCCAATGCGCAGAGCCTATTGGGATGATAGGAACTACACTACATGGCGCCCAACGCGTTTGGAAAGGGCGATAAAACTAACGTAAGACATTTAGAGTAACTCAGTCGTGCTTTCTCACTCAGACCCCTTTTCCCAAATACTCCAAAGACGTCTGGAGTGGGTGAAAGGTTATATCCGCCAGACCTCGCAGGAGGGAACTCCTATGTATGGTTCTTGGTATAGTCAACGTTGAAGGATACACTGTTCCAAAATATTGTGCATCTAATCTTTGTTTCCATAAGAAACCTGATCTGCAAACAAAAGAAATAACCTTCAGGACAGTAAAATGTCAGACAATGAAGAAGAAAGAGAGGCAGTTAGATTAGCAGCTGAACTCGCAGCGGCTGATGCTGCAGCACTAGATGCGGACGGGGATATAATACTCATCCCGGTCATCAAAAGGAGATCTATAACCCTGAAACTTATAGAAAACGGACTGACACCTAGAGGTGGCACAGTCATATTCGTAATTGAGGCACACGAATATCGGCAGACAGAGGTATACTATTCATGGATACATTTTCCAGCAGCAAATGCTGTAACAAAGTACTTCCACTATTACAAAATAGAGGAACCTCCTAATGAGTACACTCCTTTCGAGGAGGTGGAAGTACCACTCAAATTTCAAGAGCATTTGCTCTTATTTGATGGCGCCCTAAAACATAACAATCACATCACCAGGCTCGGTCCTTTAGGTAGACCAGGAGCAACGTGGCCGGTCCTAGCCGGATACACACCACATCCAGACATCGATGGGATGTCTGCACCAAACCTTTTAACACAGCTAAAACAATTAATAAAAATTCATAGACAATTAGTTCAGTATGTGATGCGGACATCAACAATTCAGCCAGCGATTAAACTTCCACAGCTGACCCCTCACCTGGGGAACACAAACAAAATTACACCTCAGAACATCCAATCCTGCCTAGGTAAAGTACCGGCTAAACGGGAACAAATACCATTCTGGTTGGCACAGAAAATTACCCAAATAGAGGCGGTGTTTCCTGACACCACCCCGCTAGAAAAGCACAGGATTCTGACTATCTGTCTCCCAATGGGAATCGCACCACACATAGAGGACTGTGACACTTGGGGTACAGTCTTTGCTTCCATCTACACAAAAACGCACGGTGTTCCATCCATTTCGGTAATACCAGATGTGCTAAAACAAATTCAAGATGAATATGGTCCTGAACCCGCTTTAACTCTTGGTATGAAATTACTAAAAGACTTCAAGCAGGTCTCGGCTATATTATTAGCCAACATAAAGGGAGAAGCAGCAAACGTGGCGATCCGCCAGAGGTTAAAAGAGACAGATATAGCAGACCAACCAGCTGAAATTGCCAGAATCATAGAAAAGTCCTATGAGGAACTAGGTAGAGATAGTTTAGGTGGAATACCAGTAAAACCACAACTGACTGAAAGTCCAGAAAAAATATTTTTTAATAATAATTCACCAAAAAAGAACTGGGATGGAAACAAACAATCCAATCCTAAAGAAAAGAAATTCCAGTCCAGAGGAAGGTCTCCTAGGCGAAGAGAGAAATCTCCGAACCAAAGACACAGGTCACCCCAGAGTGACCCCTCTGGGAAAAGATATAACCTTAGAAATAGGGATAATATAAAAAAGCCTGATAGATATCAAGACATTGATACACGTCCCTCTCAATCTTTTCAGACTTCCTCGCAGAAATCGGAAAGAAGAGGACGATCAGAACAAAGAGAAGAGCACACCAAGTCCAAAGACAAGGAACCTGCTCAGCTAAAAAAGAAATTACAATTTCCAAAAAAGAAGGTAGCCAGTATCAAGGTAGTTAACAATGCCGAGAATACTGAGGACACAACTGAAAAACGGAGAGTGGGCTCAGACAATGCTAGACAGTGCAGCAGAAGTGAGCATAGCTCGCAAAGTCCTTATGAATCATCTGGAGACAGTGGACACGAATGAATATCTTCAAGTGGAAACTGCGGACACCAGAGTTAGCAAACCTCACAAGATATACGAGATAACATTACGTATAGAGGGAGATAAGACTAGGAAAATAAGGGGACTATTTTGGGATAACCTATCCGAGGGCTATGACATCCTTCTAGCTGAAAAAGACTGGCCACCAGAGTTTGTTAGGGAGTGCCCTCATGGCGAAGAAATAATTATGCCTGCCTTCTCGAATCATATCCCGATTCATAAAAAATACACACTTGCCAGAAAATGGGCAGTGGCTTTAGCTCCTGCCTTATATAAAAATCATGTAGGATGGGATGAGGACTCTCCTCCTCACAAAATCCAGTTAAAATCACAACCAACTGCACAAAGGCAGTACCCAATTAAGCAAGAAGCTAAAAAACAGATAAATGAAATACTAGATCAGCTAGAATACCAGGGGGTGATTGAAACTTGCACCTCACAAATGAACAACCCTTTGTTTCCGGTCTCCAAACCAGACAATTCATATCGTCTAGTTTTGGATTACCGACACCTTAACACATGTTGCAAAACTTTTGCAGTGCAAAACTCACACAGTGCTGCACTAATGAATAACATAGTGCGCAAAAAATACAAAACAACCTTGGACATCTCTAATGGATTCTTTTGTCAAAACATAGCACCAGAGAGCAGATATTTAACTGCATTCTCAATAAATGGCACTCAAAAACAATTCTGTCGGTTAGCCCAGGGGTACAAGAACAGCCCGGGGGTATTCTCAGCGAGAGTAACAGAATTACTACAACTATATGATGATGAAGCATTATCTTATGTCGATGACATCTACTTAACAGATGATGACTTGGAGACTCACTTGAAGAGAGTGAACACCATAATACTTGGGTTCGCAGCAGAGGGTTACAAATTCAACTTTAAAAAATCCAGAATTGCCCATCTGACAGTCCTATTCTTAGGATATGAGTTATCAAGTGAAGGCAAAAGCCTGGCTGACAATTTCCTAGAGAAATGTGCCGTACTCCAAGCACCTAGAACACTAAAAAACTTACAGTCGATTCTAGGCTTCCTAAATTTCGGAAGAACATACATTGCAAATTACGCAGAAAGGGTCAAACCCCTTTATGATCTGATAAAACCAGATTTTAAAAGATCCAATTGGACTCAAATACACACAGAAATTTTGAGATCCCTACAAACAGACATGCTAATTAAAACAAAATTAGAAACACGTGATAACACACGCAATCTTGTGATTCGAGTCATCCCAGGGAGATGCGGATTCACATACCTGACCTCTAATGAGGGAGAAAAGGTACCAATTGCATTCAAATCACACTTGTACACAGAGGCTGAACAGAAATTCAGCAACAAAGAAAAAATTGTTCATGCAGTTCAAACCGCAATAGCTACAGAAAAAGATCAAGCTGACGGAAGACATATCACAGTCAGAACAGCAGAATCAGCCTTTGAGGCACTAACAACACCGTGTAATTTACCAACAACAACATTGAATCCGGAATGGATACAATGGGTGAATTCAATCACAACGGACAAAGTGTACTACTACTTTGATCCAGAACTAGAAGAATAAAAAAATCTAGAATATGAAAAAACATACCCTCTGCCAATCGACATTCTGCCTTTACGACATTACGCCTGTGTAATCTATACAGACGGACATGCTCAACCCCCCGTTTGGGGAGAACAGGCATACAACCCCACATGTGAGATTACAAAAGAAGTGTGGCGCGGAGGTAAACTAAAACCTCTATTAACAAAATCACACTCAGTAGAAACTAATTCAGAAAAACAAACTGAAATAATAGCATTGAAAATGGCGCTAGATAATGCGGATCGCGAATTCCCGACACTTATAGTGTCAGATTCATATTACTGCGTCAAATCATATAACAAGGATTTGCAGACATGGATTCAAAACGGTTACAAAGATGACACAGATGCACCAATAAAGCAGAAACTGCTCTGGGAACAAATAGCTCTTTTACAGAAAGAACTACCAAAGACTCACGTGACACACTCACTGAGTCATCAGCGTGATGGCGTTCACGTTGCAGGGAATTCATTGGCTGAGACAGCCACAGCGGCAGCCACTAAATCGGCTCCCGTAGATCGAAAAAAGCGTACATTAAAATACATTGACGGTGAAACAGTGCTGGCAGTAAAAACGTCATCAAAAGGCGACTGCTCAGCGTTACCGATCAACTATCCACTCAATTATACATACATAATCGATGCAAACTCCGTCCCTTTTGCTCGAATCCCTGGAGTGGGGGATAGAGTGATTCCAAACATGGACAGGAGAAACTTGTTAATCGCAGACGCACATATGGGCGAGGGTCTCAGACACCTCAAACTAAAAGATTCTCTGGAAGAATTACAATCACGGTACTGGTGGCCAGGCATGAGTCTGCGTCACACCATGTTTGTAAAAAACTGCCCAAACTGCAACAGAGATCGCAGTGGGGAGAGAAACAGTTTAATACCTCGTCGGTTTACTCCAGGAAAAATCAGGAGTAAAAAGGAAGGGTTGCGATTAACTTATACAGGCTAGTTCCACTTATAATGCAGATCACCAGCACTCGGCTGACGTCCGGACTGTTATACAAAGATTTGCGAGTCTAAATGGCATATACGCTAAGAGCATGCTATGTTTGACCATTGTCTCCACTCTAGCCCTCAAGCATGGGGGGAAACATGGCCAAATGAGCATAGCCCAGCGGGAATCTTCTCACTTTCTTCCTGAGGGTACGGGATGGTGTAAAGAAAAAACCAAGGCATAAAGCAATCTATAACGGAAAGGATATTAGGTACGGGAGCTGGGTGGGTCAAACATCTAATAAGTGTCCAACGTAGTCTCAATAACTTGCCAAGAAATTCTCTGAAGGGATTCAGTCCGTACGAATTATTATTCGGAACTAGGATGATTATCTCTGACCTTGACAGTCAGACTTCAGTGGTGAAAGAAAAAAGCTTTGATATCAAAGACCGTTTGGCTATTTTGCAGGACTTAAACAAAACAAGAAAAGACCTGAGCAACATAAAGTTGAAACAACAGCCAACAACCACTGAAGAACCACCACCTGTCCCAGCAAGACCTGTCTGGATTCCTAAAGTCGGGGATCTAGTCAGGGAGAAGATCGCGGTAAAGAAGGAATTTGGGCCTTCTTACAGAAAAGCAGTTCCTGTCTTGTCTGTCAACGGGACAAGATCAGTTGTACTACCGCCACTTGCTGGTAAAAAGGAGAACCGAGTTGTATCCATCGACCTGGTAAAACCACAACATGTGGCCGATAAACAGTAGGCCAAGTGGACTCCCAATAAGTAGCAGAACACAAAGGTTTGCTACCAGTACAGAGGTTCTTACGAAGAGGCTCAACACATTCGAAACGCCTACAGAAGAACAACAAGGACTATGCAGCAATGCAATAGAACTCAGACCTCTGAAAACCCAAATAAAAACATTTAGCAGAGACACACCAATCTATAATGAAGTACCAAGTGAAAATGCAACCAATGAACCAATTGGAACAATTGACAGAACTGCTTCCGGCTACTTCATAAACTTCGATGATTCCTCTGAAGGCTTCACTGAATCAAAAACACAGCCATCATCAAAAACCTTTAAAGATAAAGCTAAAGAACTTTTGAAACAACTGAAAGAAACATATCTGATTTCTCCATGGATTGAATTTTGGGTGGGTTTTGGTGCATTTATCCTCATACTTTGGCTCATCATGGTACTTACTTTGGGACGCTTCATTGAGGGAAAATATGCTAAAATGGACACAGCAAGTCAGAAAATCAACTTGATCCTCAAACCACACACATCTTCACACGTCGAGAAAAGAGAACTTTCTTCAGCCAACTTCACAGCCAATCCGATACCTGGTGGGGTAGCTTGGGACAACACTGACTATGAAATTTATGGTCCGGTCGAGATCCTGAAATATCCACACCAAATTAAGATCTCCTTGAGTGACTTTGTAAAACCAAACTCATTTGCTGATGATTGGGACTTCGAAAGCATTAATAATATGATGTCTGATTTAGTAATGTCTGCTAAATTTACCAAACATGATTATTTGCAGGGTTCTACCAATTATGATAGTATGTACTGGTATAACCACTATGGTAACCATTTTTTACACAGATCTGCACAACCTAGAAATGTTTTAAATTATAATCAATGGGAACATTGTGCAACACCTCCAAAAGGGAGCTCAAGAACCGTTTACGACAAATATTCATATTTTTCAGGTTTTAACACAAGTAATGCTGAAGCATTTTATTTTAAATTGTCAAATAAGACAGGGACCAAGACCATGATAACCAACACAAAATTGTTATATTCAGACTCATTCTTTGAAAAAATGAATACCTTTGGATTTGATTATTGGGACAAAAATGTTGAATTGAAAAGTGTTTGGGGTACAAAAGAATGGCAAGTACAGGGTATAGAAGCTTTGTTTAGAGCCTGCATGATCCCAGAACAAATGATATTTTTAAATGACACTATTCAACAGACCACCTGTCTTGGCTTAGCCAAAATCAAAGATTTCAATAAACCGTCTATTCCAAAGCCAACAATGTTTAGCAATAACTCGGATACAGATGAAGAGATAGACGTAAACCATATATTAAACCAAAACAGAACACATCCTGATTGGAAACAGTGGTTGATCTGGCCCACAGATACTAATAACTGTCAAGACAGATTCCTGAACAAAACGCAGGGGTTCAAAATGACCAGGCCAGACCCTAGATATCCCCAAAGACATCACCCAGGGATAATAACCACCTACAGTGTGGGCAAATTATGCCTTCAATGGCTACAAACTTCCACACTGGCAGAAATTAAGCAACACCTAACTTTACTTACTGATGGTGCTGACTTGCGTGATTTCACTTTGGGACCACGCAAACAGCGTCAAAGGCGTTTCATAGCAGCCTCTGTATATGCAGCATACAATGAGGCCTGGAAGGTTACTCAAATTGAAACAGCAGAGAGAATACGGGAAATTGACTGTATTAATTTGGAAAAATCACTTTCTGTAGTGGACAATGGGTTAATGACTCTGTCCTCCAGAATTTTTTCTTTGGACAGCATTGTGTCTTCAGCAATCAATATATTATCGCAAGACTTACTGTTATTACAACACGGTCAGTCACAATTGCGTTCTATTGTACAGCTTGGCTGGAAGTTACAAAATCTGCGTTCAGGCTATGTGCCTTGGCGTCTAATCAACACAACGTCATTATTCCAAATCTTTAACCTTACTGATAGACAAATCAGTATGGCACAAAAGGGTGCTGATTATACAATCTTGAGCATTGAAAAACTCGAAAGATTACCAGTGACAATGTCAGAACGACCTGTCAGTGAATGGATAATACATGGGATAATAAATATTCCAATCTCAACCTTCAGGTTTCAATACTGCCAAAAATATATACAGGCTGGCATGTACGAGAAATTGGGAAAGGGGTACCTTAAAACAACATGGAACCTGCCCTATGCACATGCATGTGTCAGTAATAAAGGACAGAAAGTGTTTCTTAGTGGCAACAATTGTGCGATGTCACTAAGTAGCACACTTCTGTGTAACGGAATTAGTTTGCATGGAGCCTGTGAAGGGAATTCATACAACCTTTCATGTCACCAGCAAGGCGCACCTGCAACAGAAATAGAACCATTCTTTCAAAGACTCTATAATGGGAGTTACATTCTTATTGTAGACCGCAGATGCTGTAGTCTTATGCCCGGGACTCCTTATCTAGTAACTACTACTGCGAAGGTCAAGTGCTGTGGACGCTCATTGTTCCCCAGCTCCTTCCCAGACAGGGAGGCAAGGGCATGGCCCGATTTGAAAATTACTTCTATTCGAATAGATACTTTAAGCAGAATGAAAACAGTGCTTCTTCAGACGCCTACCAGGCTCTCGTCATCAAAAGAAACGTATGATCTACAAGTCGCAAGGACGACTGCAGAGATACATACATTATTATCAACTAATTCCCCCGTACATTTTGCGGAAATCCTGAATGAAATCTTAAATATTTCTGATACCAATGGGGTCTCAAAGGTATTTAAGACAGTATTTTCGATGGCATTAACACCATTCAAAGCCATACTGGGTATTTTTCCAGATTTCGTCCATTCGATTTTTGGCGGACTTCCCCTGATCTTGGGACTAATTGCAGGAATCCTATTCTTAGTCCTTATTTTTCGTTATGGCAACCCATCTCACAGACAAAACTCTTGCGACAAGGGAAGAAACAATCCTAGCCATTGGATACCGGGACATGATATCAAAAATCCTGGGACTCTCCCGGCTTAGAGACCTGAACATGACTTGGTTTCTATCATTTCGACCAATGTGGCAAAGATGTGTTTTACCTGTATTAAGGTGTCTGCTATGAGGAGAAGAATGCGTGTTAGACACCTGTCTGACGCTACAATCGGATGCGCCGATGGATGCAGAAACATTGTTGAGCCCGATCAAGGTTCATGCTTTGTGCTGCCCTCAAAGGCTACCAATCCTGATGACGGCATTCGTGGAAGCTTCACCACTACGATTGATGGGTAGTGAAGTTCAAGATGAAAGCAGCATCGAACAGGTACGACCTTCTGTCAGCAATGCGAATCAGAATGTCAATGGAGACAATCATGCACAAGAATGCATGATTACACCTATTTCCGAGTTAGTGGAACTTTCCCAGGAAGCTGTTGACAGTTTTTTCGAAAGCCTAAATGATATGATGTTCTCACCCGAACAGAAATAGAAACTTTTGAGCAAGCTTGCACACGGCGTTCCCTGAATTCGGCCTTCAACTTTAAATAATAAAGCCACATGGACTATTTTTCGCTCCAGTTCACGGACAGCGACTCTTTCAGAAGCCCCAATTCATTTTTTCGGTTTTTCGGGACACTTATCTTCTGCTTAAAGTAAGAAACTATTCCTAAAGAACTAAGATTTCTATTTTTAGATACTTTATAGACTTTAGCTGCCCGCTGGTATGTTCACAAATATTTTATTCTGTGATGGAATGGTCTCGAAACTTTTTTCTGTATTTAAGAAACCATTTCATGTGTAATTCTCATATACCAAATAAGCAATAATGTATACAAATGCGTGATTACTTTAGCATTATTCCAAAGCTTGAGTGCATACAATATATATGTCTGCAAATTTTCCGTATATTTGAAGAATTTCAAAATGCATTTATGTATTTTGGGGTGGTAAGGTATACACACTACTCTATAGTATGTTGTACTATGTTATACTATGCCTAGATTAGTAAATATGTCCATAGTTAGCGTGGAGTGGGTGTCATGTATTCCTATAGGTTCTGAATCGATCCCCCTATTCCTGACCCTATTCTAGTTAAACAAACCAACAAGTTAACTAGCAGTCAGCCCATGAGGCAGAAAACCCCCATGATGCAGATACCGTTATCTGACGCAGTCACACTACGGCACAGGAACGTGTTATCTGATTAGGTCATAACGCTTGCGATCTAATTAGACAAGCGATATTCCTCCAGCCCCTGATAAGGCATACGGAGTTCTCATAACAAATCAAACCTATGACAACCTGGGCAAAACCCTGCGGCCATTGTTTTGATTTCACCGAGAACTTCAGTTAAAGAATGTGCTAACGAGCAAGTCGTATGACATCCTTATTGACGTATCTATGTCCATCCTTACGTCAATCTCGGCACCTTAAAGGTATAAATATTACCGATCTTGCCCTATGCAAACACACGCGTGGTGACGAGACGGAGCAGCCATACTTGCCGAAGCCAAGAGCAGAGCAGACCCCGCTGGCAGCAGCCCCGCCTTCCTGACGCGCTGAGAGACGCGCTGCTTTCTCCTGCCGAGAATCCAGCACCGGCGTTTCTGGGTAGCCCTCGCAGGCAGCCTGGAATATCGAGACCAGAGAGAGAGATACCATTCCTCATTCATCCTAACTTCCAGGTACAGAACTGAATGACCCCTCACAGAGAATTCTTTAGTTATTCCCTTGGCAAAAACAAACTTAACTTAAACTGTAACTTTCTATTCCCGCCCACGTATTAGACTTAGGTCAGGTACACGGGGTAGGCGTATCTAGAAACACCAGTTGAGTACGTTTAGTCAAATGTATATGTGTATGTAATATATTTTATTCATTTTAAAACATCTTATGGCTTAGAAACCATATCAATGTTTTTACAGTATTATTTTATACTATTGCTTTTAATGTATGCACTTTACTTAGCTATAAGTATTGCAATAATATCGATCCATTTCTCTTGTATGAGAAAAGAGACTGATCAATAAATAACACCTTTTTATTGAACACGCCCGTCTCTTCCTTTTCTCTACATTCTGATGAGACTAAGAATGCACGTACTGACTGAGTAAAATAAATTGCCTTTTGTTCACACGACTCTCGAGATTTACTCTTGATTAGGGGAGAGCAAAGTTGTCATGTTCTATGGTTGTCAGAAACTAAATCCCTTCTTGTCTAATCAGGGGAGTTAATTCTTTCCTGAACATTCGAGAAAGTTTCTAGTGAACTCTGAGCTAAGCTGGCAAACCCAAAACTTTAAGTCTAGTATCGACAGTAGTAGACCTAGTTAACGTCTGGCCTAGGCCTTTACTGCTGTAGGTATTATTCCAATGCGCAGAGCCTATTGGGACGATAGGAACTACACTACATGGCAACTCCCTGGTTCTTAGTCTCTGGGTTCAATCCATTTACTTTCACCGAAGAGGTAAAGTTTGATGCACAATCTCACGGTCGAATACTTCGCCCCGTCGAGATTGGTGCCTCTGAGAGGATGTACGTTGTTACAACGCATGCTTTTACCACGCATGCTGTTACAACGAAAACCATTACAACGCATTGCTTTGGGGGGTGCTGGATAGTGAATAGTTTAATTTACTATTCCAACTCCAGTCCCCGTGGATAGTAGGGAAGGTGTTGGATAGTAAATTAAAACTATTCCCTATCCTAGAGCGCCCCCCAGTGGAATGCGTTGTAATGGTTTTCGTTGTAAAACCTGCGTTGTAAAAGCACTGCGTGGTAAAAGTTGCGTGGTAAAGGATGTTTCCCCTCTGAGATCTTATAAATGAAAAGCTCTCAGTTCAACCCACCGTAGGGCACTCACTGACCGTTCAGATGCAAAGGGTGCTCTGGAGCCGGAAGCAGCCCGCTGAAGGTGTACTTTAAACTTCCTAAATGTTACTTTCTCTCTAAATGGTAAATGAATGACCACCCTTCCTAGAGAGGCCAGTTGCGCCAGCGTATGTTACCAGATGTGGTGGCTACAAACCAAACAAGTGAATGTGCGAGCAGAGATGCACGGACAGAGCAGATGCTGCTGGACAGACCTGCGCCCTACTCAATGCAAATGCAAGGAGTAGCAGCAGGGTTTGCCAGGCAACAGCATCAGATTCAGGAAGGATGCAAGCGCCACTGCACGTCACTGAATTAGAGAACCCAGAGAGCCATGCATGCCAGGGGCAAAGCCTGCCACCGTGCATATGGCATCATGTCACTGCGCGCGCCTGGCAGCCTCACTTACTTACTACAGTCGGCGTCTCCCTCACCGAATCATATCTGTGTGTTGGTGCAAAAAGCCGCTCTGTCGGACGTCACTATTGTTGTGTCACCGTGTGTTATTTAAGCATTCTAACAAACCATGCGGCGCCTCCAATCATTCTCAAGGCGCAAATTTCAACAGTTACTGAAATGCTGGAGACGAGTCTCTGACCGAGGTCAAGCAGAGCTGCAAATATATCCCACTTTGTAAAGCTGGGGTAGACACGTTTTATCCTTCCTCTACTAAAAGGTCAAGTTGTCAGTATACCCGATGGGTGAATTACTGAGGATCGTGAGTAAGGACTTCCATATATCGTTAACATTGAAGGAAGGTGGGGGGCTAGCGGGGGGGGGGGCACCACAAAACCACGTGACGCAGACTCCACTCCCGCCGCATTATTAAGAAAAGATCATTTCAATAGGACTGTGGAAAAAAATAATCGATATATCCCCAAGTATCAGATTTGAGTTCATATTGTAATTATTTACTGAGTTTGTATAAGGGCAATAGGGCTCGATGAGTGAAACGCTCGCCGCTAGCAACTGCTGTGCTATTCCGATAGCAAGTTTGAATCTCGACAAGACCAACCAGTCGCCTACCCTTCTGAGCTGTGTGCACGAGTATATATATATATATATATATATATATATATATATATATATATATTATTAAATTAGAGCTCCTCCTCAGCACGCTCTGCGCTCGCAGACACCGCCTCCGCGCCAGCATAAATGAGGAACGGACCAACCAAGTCAGCAACAGATGGTTTTATTACAGAAACATAACCATATATAACTGGTACCACTTGCTATTTACATCGCTTAGAAAGCATAGACTACGGTTCGAAGCGCAACTTAGTAAGAGTTAGATATTAGTAGTAGAATTACATTTATTATTGTAATTATAAATATACCTAGCATTCTAGAGGCGGAGATTCTGAATGCGTGTTCGGTGTTCAACTATGAAAACAAATCGATGCAGTGAATAACAATAAAGCAACACAAAACACCGCCCAAACACTCTGAAAAGATGAGCCTTCTAAACAGATCAAAGAGACCAGCACGTATTGAATAAATGGTAGAATTAACGAAGGTGTGCACTTGTGTATATACTTTGTGTGTCATTTGTAGACACGTCCTTTCAACAAGAGTGAGAAACGCTCCTTCCAGCCGGCAGAGTGGGTCGGAGGAGCAGGTACAAAAAAAAAAAAAAAAAAATCACCTGCTTCGAAGGATGAAAATCTGAAAGACGCTAGAGATCCCGTAGCGCTGCTGCAAAAGATAAACAAGCCAGCGAACGGTGCGACTGGTGCGCGCGCACCACTGCGACACACGTGACGGCCTATTGGTGTCTATTACGTGCACAAAGCGCGTAATAGACACCAATAGGCCCTAGGCGGAGCAATGCGCCCGCCTGTGGCCTATTGCGTGCAGTCTTTCATTAAAATATGCACGCAAAGGCCAATAGCTGCCCACAGAAGGAAAAGCACACGCACGAGCGTGTGTGATTCCTAGGGCAGCTTACAAATCCCGTTTTTCGATTACAAAAAGCCTCGCGCTGCGAAGCACTGCTACGCAGTGCAACGCAGGACGCGAGCCCTAAAAAGTACCTCCGAAGTGCACGGCCAGTGGAAGGATACTGGCCGCAATGTCAGGGCTTTTATAACAAAAAAGTGTGGAGCAGGAGCATTCTTTTTGTACCTTCACATATCCTACCAAAGCTGTAAAATGCTTTTCAAATAGAATGACATTCAGTTTATGGTAGTTAAGGGGAATATTCCTTCAAGTCACCAACTACCTGGTCCGAGGAATCTCCCCGTCAGGATAGACTGACCCTCACCCACCGAGGTGGCATGCTTCATCATCAGGTCGTGCTCCACATTGGTAGGAATGTGCAATATCCAATATGCTCCACGGTGAAGGTTTTACAGGGACCTCGTAGTTTGTGACTTAAAGGAAGATTCCCCTTAAGTACCATAGAAGGAATGTCACAATAAAGTTCTAGGGTTCCAGCCTTTTACAGTCTCCTTTGGCACATTTTCACAGCATGTGATTAAATTATTTCTTATTAGCATCATTAAACGTAAACATGGTTCTGAAGCTGCGTTGTACACGAAACCTTTTTTGTGCTGTAGCTATGTCCTCCATTTTCTCCAAGTTCATGTTGTGCAGAGCCACACATACACTACATGAGGCCCCTAACTTTTCCCAATATAAGAAAAAAATGGACATAGATTACTTTTTTTTATTACTATTGAGCCTTTTTCTAGAACATCTTTTGAGAAAAGGAAAAAGGTTATTGGGCTTGCATAAGCACTGAGTTTTGAAGCGGTTTAAAGGCTGTCACTTGGTCATTATATTGCATGAATGAGGGTTATTTGTGAGCTCTCTCTCATTACATGGACATATCTGATTTATTCTTCAACATGCACACATAAGAATTAAAATGTCACCTATAAACACACTGAAAACATGGAAATGTCACATATAAGCAAAATAAAAACCTTGAGGTTACGCGCCTTCCTTTTTTAGCATTATGCGCCACTCTTTTGCTCTTCAACACTTGCTAGACTATAATCTCTCTTCTTACATACGTGCCAGTTGAGCATCAAGTGGGGCGAAAGAGGTGGGGTGGGCTCCAAAAGGGATGTGGCCAAAGAACTAGTAATCTGTACCAAAAGCCGTGGGGTATGTAATTAAGGGTATGGCTTAAAACACATGCAACTAGAATCCTGTGTATCCCACAGTATGCCACCTGACCAGTATTTTGATGTCTCTCTGTTAGCTTTCTGTTATTGCTTACAGACCTAATCACACTATAACAGATATTAGCCTAAAACAAGCCAGTCCTGTTTGCATTTCCAGCTGCTTCTTAGCAGTTCAATCAATCAGGAGTTTGTATGGCGCTGCTACTCATCCGAGAGAATCTAAAGGCACAGAGGGGGTGGGGGCTGCTGATCTGGCTAGTCGAGGCGGGTCAGTCAAAGAGCCAGGTCTTGAGATCCTTCCTGAATTGGGTCAGCAACAGGGATTGCCTGAGGTGGAGGGGCAGGGTGTTCTAGGTCTTGGTGGCAAGGAAGGAGAAGGATCTTCCTCCGGTTCTGGTCTTGTAAATCCGTGGTACTATGAGCAGGGCAAGTTGGGCGGAACAAAGTTGTCTGGCGGGTACGTGGAATTAGGTGGTGGTTCAGGAATACTGGTCCTACTTCGTGGACAGCTTTTTAGGCATGTGTGAGGAGCCAGAAGGTGATTCTCACGTTGACTGGGAGCAGCAGAGTTGTCAAAGGTGTTCTATGATGCGGCTGCAGCGGGGGATGTCAAGGACTAGTTTGGCTGCGGTGTTTTGAAGGTTCTGTAGTTTCCTGAGCTGTTTCTGGGTGACGCCGGTGTAAGGTGTGTTGCCGTAGTTGAGTCTGCTGGTGATGAGTGCATGGGTGACAGTCTTTCTGGATTCTGTGGGGATCCATCTGAATGTCTTTCGAAGCAGGCAGAGGGTTTGGAAGCAGGATGAGGATACGCAGTTGATCTGGCGGTTTATTGTGAGGAAGAAGATTCCAGTATGATGCTGAGGTTAACTGTGGCGTGGTCCGTGGGGGTGGGAAGGGTTCCCAGTGCGGCGGGCCACCAGGAGTTGTCTCAGTCTGAGGGGGCGGGTCCCAAGATGAGTACTTAGGTCTTGTACGAGTTGCGCTTGAGTTAGCTGGTTTTCATCCAGGTGGCAACAGCCTTCATCCTGCTGTGAAAGTCGATTCTGGCAGCTTTGTGTTCGTTGGTGAGGAAGAGGATCAGCTAGGTGTTGTCGGCCTAGGAGATGATGTTGAGTCTGTGGTTTCTGACAATGGCCATGACGTGGGGAAATGTAGACCTTGGAAAGATTGGGGTTCAGGGAGGAGACCTTGGGCATTCCGCAGCTGATCTCTGTAGGTTCTGAGAGGAAAGGAGGTAGTCTGACTTGCTGTGTTCGACAGGTAAGGAAGGAGTGGATCCAGTCCAGGGCCTTGTCGCGGATGCCGGCATTGTAGAGTCTCATGATTAGGATGCGGTGGGAGATGATATCGTAGGTGGCCGAAAGGTTCAGTAGGATGAGGGCTGCGATTCCAGCTAGATAAGTAACAAAGATTTTGTTGTGAATAATTAGAATTGGAAAAGTCACAATTCAGTAAATATGAGATTGAGAATTGAACATTTTTAAAGGCTTTGTAAAGAGTTATGGTCTTCAGTGTCTCTTACCCACTCTCATTCCCACTCCCATTCTCCCCTTCATACCACTTTCCTCTGTAGTCTTTCTGGTAGACACTTAGCTCCCTTTTCTAATTACATTTTGTGAAAGCCTGCATCTCACACCTCATCGGTTTACTCTTCACTCTCTACTTCCACACCTACTTCCTTGGATCACCTTCGCTTCACCATACCCCCCACAAAATGCTTGCAGCACAACATCACACATGTAAGCTCGGCATTTTCATTTAAATTGGCCCTGTTAAAATGTTGAGCATTATTAAAATGTTGACAACTTTGTCCCTCTATCACATACTTCTGCATAGGGTCATTGATACACTTGGCGCTTGTGATCATTGCTGTGTGGGCTCTGCAGAGAGGCCAAAGATTGGATGAACATGTATTCTGGGCCCCTTATGACCACAACAAGCACAGCGTGGAAATCGCACTGCTTTCTGCCTCAACTGCAGAGCTCTCTTTTTTTTAGCAAAATCTTTTTATTTGATTTTCATTGTGCACAAGTAACAGACAACATAATTAGCTGATAAATTTCACGTAAGAGTTCATACATGCATTTTAGTACATTATCACTTCAGCTGTAGGCATTATTACCGTTTATCCCTTTACTTCCACACTTTGTGCTCTTTTTAAATTATAATAAAGAATTTAGCTTTGTGTACATCATAGCAGTATTTGTCGCCTATCATTAGTTCTAATAAATGTGTAATATTGTGCTGCAATGGGGAACTTAACTTCAAACGAGGGTGAAATTAACAGGGATACACTGTGTAGGAGGATATGTATGTTGCAGAACGTAGATGAGCATTGTAATGAGTTTCAGTTTCTAGCCACTTTGAATCGGATCTCAAGAGAGAATGCCTTACCTGGGTATGAGGTCTGGTATTTGTAATTGTCCCACATCCGTACCCTGCAAGTTAGGTGCGAAGGGGTGGTTATACCGTTCGCTGCTTGAGTGACATTCTTCCTGAGGAGCTTTAGAGGAGGGTGGTATTAACTGTGGAGATATTGTGTGTGGCCTAGTATGCGTGAAGGTGTGGAGTAGTGTCGCCCATTGCATGGAGATGGGACGTTTCTGAGTGCCACAGACTTCCTTGTGTCTTAGCGTGTCTTCCTCTGATGCTCTCAATTTAATGACTGCCACTCTCCAAGCAGCCAGTGGCGGTCCCGTTGGGGTCCTACAGTGCATAGCTATGCTAAGTTTGGCTAGTAATGGCAATCGCATTTCTACTATGTGATGCTTCCGTCGCTTGCATATACCTAAAACACTGGCTTCCCATGTGGTAATGTCTGCAAGCCCTGTCACCTCGCGCAGTGTAGCGTGTATCATGCTCCAATAGAATTGTTGTGTCGGACAACTTCAGAACAGGGGAGAAATGCCACGCTAGGTTCTTGGCATCTAGGGCATACAAATTGCGTGTTCGGGTAGTAACGTTGGAGGGTTTCTGGTGTTAGGTAGCAGGAAGTATTGTATGTTTTTGAATGGGTGATTGCAGGATACTTTTTGGGGGAATTCCAATGCTTGTTCCCATTCTCTGTCATGAAGTGGCCTCTGAAATTCCGTCTCCCACATTTACCGAAGGGGGTGAGTATGACCGCACCAAGCTCTTGGATTGCCTTATATAAGCAGGTCACTATGTGACGCCAGGGACCCATCTGTAATAGTGCATGAAGGACGGGATGCGTAGTTGGCTCGGTGTCTGTCATGAGCCAGGTGCGGCGGCAGACTGCCACCAATTGCCCATGCGTGAGAAACTGTCCTCTTGGGAGATCAGTGTCAGCCATTAGCTCTGCGAAGTAGCGCAACTGATCTTTTCCGAACAGGGAGCGTGTTTCTGTGAGTGAGTGTCCTATCCATGTGTGTAGGGTTCATGCTGTATAATGGTACGGCTTCTGGAACGGCCCACCAACGGCAATAGGGGAAGGGGGGAGTACAAAGGGGTTGTGCGTGACATGAATGAATGAATAACATTTTTATACCGCGCAAACTTAGCCCCAAGGGGCATCAAGGCGCAGAACAAACAAACATAGAAGTCCAAAATACCAGACATCCGATGTATGCGTTTCATACATGTGTGGGCTTTTGTCATTTGTAACTGACAATTTGGCGGAAGTTTGGCCCCTGGTAATAGCATATGTCAAGACACTGGGACAGAGATTGGCCCAGTGCTTGTGAGGTCCTCTCCCAGCGCGTGCCCGCCGTCCACTGTGACATCCATTGTAATTGAGCTACTAGGAAGTATGCCTCAAATGAGGGGACCCCAGTCCACCTTGGTCTATTGGCAATTGTAGTTTGGTCAGGGCTACCTGTCTGTGACCCACCCCCATATTAAAGTGCTGAGGAGTTTCCAGTTCCTGGAAGAAGGAACGGGGGGGAACCACTGGGAGATTAGTAAAGTAATAGAGCAGTCGCGAGACAATGATCATTTTGGCCACTGCTATTTTCCCATTGGGGGCTAAGGGTAAAGATCTCAAGAAATTGACCAAGGAACGAATGCCTGTTAGTGCTTTTCTGTAGTTACCCTCATAAATGTCCTATTGGCGTGATACAGGAGCACATCTAGATATCACGTTGTTTGAGCACTCCACATTAGGTCTATTCCTCCAGCGAGCACCTGCTGGGGAGGGAAATCGGCTGATAAAGGGTATATTGTGGACTTGGCCCAGTTGACTTTTAAGCCCGCTGTGGTCTCAAAGTCCATCATGTTCGCAAAGACCGGAGTGAGGTCTGAGGTAATATCTTGGACATAGATGGCTCCATCGCTAAGGCAAATAGCAGCGGGGAGAGCAGGCAGCCTTGCCTTGTACCTCTCAGCACTGGGAACATGGTTGACACATGGCGTCCAAGCCTTACACTGGAAGTCGGTCTAGTGTATATAAGTTTAGTGTAGACCAGTAAGCAGGGTCCCACTCCTATCTGTTGGAGAACCCTAGAGAGGTATGGCCATAATAATGTATCAAAGGCCTTCTCCAGGTCGAGGACCAGGCACACAGCACAAGAGAAAGGACCCTGGACCTGATCCTGCACATGGAAAAGCCGCCGAATATTATGGGATGTGTTTCTCCCTGGTACAAACACACACTGGTCCGAGTGTATTAGCGTTGGAAGAAGTGCCGGGCATGCTAGGATTTTGCCATACATTTTATAGTCTATGGATAGCAGGGCTATAGGCCGTTATGAACTCAGGTGACAGGGGTCTCGGTCTGGCTTTAGGAATGAGACTATTATTGATTCCCGTATAGATTGCGGTAGTTCGCCCTCCTTCAGTGCGGCTTTGTATAGTTCTAACAATCCGGAGACTAACTGTGCCGAAGAACTCTAATGGCAGGCCGTCTAGACCTGGCGCTTTGCGTGTAGCCAGGGCTTGTATAAATTGCGTCACTTCTGTTGCGCTGATGTGCTCATCTAGGGTACTTTGATAATTTATTGTTATACAGAGCATTGGGTGTGCATCCAAGAATCTGTCCAGTATTTCTGAGGCTACTAGGCTAGAAGCTGTATATAGAGCCAAGTAGTATTCCTGAAAAGCCTGCGTTATGGATGCTTGGAAGTGGACTGGGTACCTGCAATGGTGCGCATGACGGTAATCGTTTGTGGGGTATTGTCTTGTTTCACTAGCCAAGCAGGCAGGGTGCCAGCTGTCTCCTTCCTTGTGTACTCTGGCCATGTGTGCTCTAAAGTTATATATTCGGAGGTCTACAAGCACCTCCGAGTATGTAATTTTAGCCTTCGCTAACTTTGCCAGCGTGGCTTCATTTCTATCTGCCACCTGTGTCAGTGAGGCTAGTTTTCGTTCCTCTTCCACGAAACGCTGCTCTAGAGTTTCACGCACTTCGGAGATGTGCTGGATACACGTGCCCCTTATCACTACTTTGAATGTGTCCCACTCTACTGCTCTGGTTGTTGCCGTATTAGTGTTTTCGCGAAAATAGTTTTGGATGTGTGTTTTTTGTGTTTGTTTAAACATTGGATCTTCTAAGCATTCACATGGCAGGCGCCAAGTGGGAAACAGCAGCAGGGGCAGTTGAAATGCTAGCGTATGTGCGTCATGATCCTATAGGACCCGGCCCCCCTACCCCGGAGTCCTGAACCATAGGAATTATGGGGGGGAACTCAAGACTCGATCCAGACGGACTCTGAGATCATGTGGTATAAAGTGAAATTAGTATAGTCTAGTATCAGGGTATTTGGCACGCCATGCATCCACTAGCGCCCAGTGCTCCATCCATGTATTAAAGCACTGTCCAGACCTATCCAACCTACTTGAAATATACAACCTCAAACAACTCAGCAATAAACCAACTCACATCAAAGGTGCAACACTGGATGCGATCATTACCAACAATGAACTGGTCTCTCTGAGAGCGATTTCTCCCATTGACTGGTTCGACCACCACCTCATTATGTTCAAGATTTTTTATTTTTTAGGGCTCGCCTTTTCCATTCCGCAGGAATGGATTGGAGAGAATTCTAGTGGTCAAAATACTTGTCAAACTATGGCTTTTTCGGTGCGGTTTTCTTCGAGTTCACGTGGCCACAGGTACGCGCTTTTGGGCCATAAACTTTCACGGCCATCTGTTCCCCAGCTCCATCACCTCCCCTCTCTCTCCCCGCACACAACCGTACTCGGATTTCTCCTCCCCCTCCCCAGCCAGCTTCCCCCAGGCCGTGTTCCCTCCCACCTTTCCTCCTCTCTGTCCCTCTCTCTCCGTACATCCTTTAACTTTGTCCACCTCCTCCTTTATCTCAGCTCCCGTCTTTCTCGCTGATCTCCTTGTACTTTCTCACATGCCATCCCCTGGCTCACGTTTCTCACCGGTTCTGTCCCTTTTCACCTCTCTTTCACCTGTCTCCCACCATTGTTACTGCTTTGTCTGTCCCACCTGGTTGTCTCAATATCGCATACCTATATCTCACCTTTCCTCAGTTGGTTTTTCTACCCTTTCTCTGTCCGCATAATTATGGATTTGCCGCATTTTCAGGATAATCCACCACCTGCTGCACAGTTTTCAACATAGTTAAAGATCGTGCAGGCAGTTCTGATGAGATTCCTATGAAAAGTTATAGTACGTCAGCATACGTCTCAAAGTCGAGAACCAAAGGCGAAAATTCTCCAAGTTAATATTAAATCATGGGTGCCTCTTAAAACTTGTGCTGCTTCCTCGTGGCTGCTTGCAGGAATGTTATCGATGTTCATCAAACCATCCCTCACACAGGCTTCCCCAGCGTGCGCTCGGCCGGCCTCCCTTCTCCTCCCCCCTAATCACCACCCCCTCCCTCTCCATCACGGCCTCAGTACGTGACTCGCATCTGCTTCTCCTGCCCACCCCCGTTGCGCTCTCCCCAGGCCCCCCTTGCCTACATAACATTTGGCCTTGTGCTGGAGTATCTGTCATCTCTTGCGGTATTCTTTAACCCTCTTCTCCTTCTTTATCTCAGCTCCCGTCTTTCTCGCTGATCTCCTTGTACTTTCTCACATGCCATCCCCTGTCTCACGTTTCTCACCGGTTCTGTCCCTTTTCACATGCTTTGCCCTGCTACTCCATAACCTGGTTTTCGACCCTGCTATGCCGAGTCTTGTGGTTCAGTGGACGAATGCAACCACTGTAGCGGCCTGTGTTCACCTCATGGTCACAGGTTCAAATATTGGTGGGTCCACTCAGCCTTTCATCCTTCTGAGGACTCCCTCTCCAATCCCTCTCTCTCGCCTCTTTCCCGTCTCCTCACTCACCCCTCTCCTCGCTCTCTCCTGGCCTGACTCTCTCCTCCCCTCTCACCACTCTCCCCTCTCACCACCACTCTCCCCTCTCAACACCACTCTCCTCACCACTCTCCCCTCTCCTAATTGCATTTTTTCATGGCTGCCAGGCCGTGACACCACATCAAAGGGCTTCTCCTCCCCTAATTATTTTTTTACGGCCAGCCGGCCGTACTTTAAGTTTCACGCCCGCCATACAACATACAACCACACATACAACCACACGCACAACCACATCAGTGCACGCTTTCACCAGTCACACACACACCACCAGCCGTCGGTGCACGCTTTCACCAGGCACACACCACCAGCGTCAGTGCACGCTTCCACCAGGCACACACACCACCAGCTGGCAGTGCACACTTCCACCACAGCACCACTCAGCACCACCACAGCACCACTCAGCACCACTACAACATCACTCAGGGGCACCACAACATCACTATGCGCTACAACAGCATCAATCTGTGCAACCATTCAACAACAACTGGTTCAAATATTTTCTGTCAATGTTTCAAGCTTTATTACAAATGTCATAAAAATATGTTAAATGTTTTCACTTCTGTTCTTGTTAAAACATAGTGATTTGTCAGATCAATACATGTAAGACAGGGGAAAACTAAACATGTACCTTTACTAATGCTATAGATGTAACATTTGCTAACTTTATAACTATTGGCATTTCTAATAACAAAATTAATACTTTTATATTTTGAAAAACAAACAAAAATTATTTTTTTTTTACATTTTACACACCAAAAGCTCAAACTTTTCTATTGCGAGACCTATTGCATTGCAAATGCTTGTTATTTTATTTATCGATTTTGTCAAGAACCAATACAAAAACATCGGTCACATTCATACCAAGCATATGATGCGTAATACAGCGTGAGGATTCATAGAATATAGTACCCAATTAGCACATGTCTGAACATACACAGCACAAATGATACAAAAAGGGCTAACACAGATGTAACAGCAATTAATTCAAAGAATCAGGGGTCACCTTAAGCAGGTCAGGGTGTTCTCGCAAATAATCAGTAAGTGGTTCCCAGATATCTGAAGGTTTCGAGGCGGCAGGCAGTTCTTCCGCATACAATACAAAGTTATCCCTACAGTACACAGCATCCATTAACCAGTCTCTGAACGTTGGTGTTCTTTTACCCTACGTTTCGCGAGCAGTAACATTATGGCCACCAATTTCTTTTTCATAGATCTCAGGGGTATGTCAAGGCCTAGTAAGCACAGTCTTGGAGTACATGCCAAAGTGCAAGATACCATCAGCCCCAAATGGCTCGTCACTGTTTCCCAATATTGCTGCACCTTCCCACAGCACCAAGCAAGATGGGCAAAGTCTGCCTGATCCACCCCACATCTTTTACATCTAGCAATGTCTCTTAACTTGTACTTACACAGTTTGGCTGGGGTATGGTATACTTGGTGTAAATATTTATAATGGATAAGTCGACGGTTACCATTAGGCGTTAGCAGAGTAATCAGTGTACAACAGGCCGTCCAGTCCTCCTCCGTAACGGGGTTATCAAGTAGGGTGGACCAATTATCTCGTGCTCTCATTGTATCTGCTCCGATGTCTGACTGAACCTGCCGGTATAGTCGTGATATGAGATGTGCATGAGAGGTCGAGGTCAGTAGCAGTTGTAACGACTGCAAAGTAGGGGGTTCATCAGGAAAGGAAGGGTATAATACCCGGGTAGCAGCTTTCAGCCTGTGATACAAAAATCTGAAGAGCAGTGATTGATTGTTGATATATGATAAGTCATCTGAAGTAAGGAATGTGCCGCTTGGGTAGAGGTCGCCTAGCTGGGAGATGCCAACTTGTTCCAAAAGAGACATGTCTCCAGTGTCACTGACAATGCAGGATGGTGTGACAGAGGGAGGTTAGGGGCATATATCGGAGTCTTGTGAGCCAGCTGACTGATCCGCTGCCAGGCCTGAGAGGTGGTGTGCACTGTATTTATCTCCCGTGAGGTGAGGTGGGTCGATTATGTCTGAGTATACTAGTCAGCGGTATTGGGTTGGCGTCCCTGTCCTCTACCGCAAGATGTGGTAAATATTGCACCGGGTGGTACCAGTAATATGCGAAGTGCGCTTGAGCACAGAGGTAATAGAGATAGGCATCAGGCACCGCAAAGCCACCCGCGCTGTAAGGAAGGGATAGTGGTGGAGTGGTGTGGCTCACTGGTTAGAGGCGGCAGACCCGGGAGCAGAAGTCGGCCTGGGACCAGGGTTCAATTCCCGACGCGGCAGGGTCGTGGACCAGGGTCAGCGGACTCGACAATTCTCGCCTCTGTGCCTACTCTAACCTGGGGTCCCACTCGGCAACTCTGGGCATTAGCTTGCCTAATCTCCACAACGGCCCCATCAACGCCGGAGATGCCTGGCTCCACCTTGGGGATTCCCAGTAGGGACCATCCCACAGGGAAAGCCAGGACGGGTTCCCTAGCGGTATACAGCGCCGGGACACCCCTTTGCTGGGGCAGCTGTGCGCTTTACAAGTATACGACATTTAACATTTAACATTTAGTGTGTGATGGCTCACTCGAGCCTGCCTACCCGCCCATATGAGCTTTACAAAGTTCATGCGGATTCTGGCAAAGACCGAAGAGGGGGGCGGTATTGGTATGTTAATAAAAAGGTAAAGCAACTTGGGCAAGAGCACCATTTTTATCAGGGATATACGGTCGGCCAGTGAGAGGGGAAGTGTAATCCATCTCTGTATTTGCGTCTCTATGCGGTCAATTGCAACCCCATAGTTTTGTCTGATCACCAAGTCCACGTCCCTATGCACACAGATCCCAAGACATTTAATGGGGTCATCCTACCAGATGAGGGGGAAGTCCAATTGTGGGGTCTTTGTGCATTCAGTCAAGGGTATCACCGCAGATTTACTCCAGTTTATGTGCAGACCAGACTGCCGTCCAAATTTCACATACTCACGTAAGAGTGGGGAGAGGTTGTTCTCAGGGTCTCTATGGTAGAGTACCATATCATCGGCATATAGTGATATACTGATAGGTCGTAGACGGAACAGGAGTGCAGTGTGGGCATAATTCTGACGTATCTTACAAGCAAGGGGTTCCAGCGCAATTGAAAAGAGGAGAGGGGAAGGCGGGCAGCCTTGCCTAGTGCCGCGCTGAATAGAGATACTGTTGGATATATATCCATTGACTTTGATGCGTGGCATGGGCTTGGTGTACAAAAGAGTGATCAACGTTAACAGTCGCAATGGGAGTCCTATCTGTCGCAAAATTGTTAGCATATAAGGTCATTCCACAGAATCGAAGGCCTTGGCGGCATCCAGGAGGACCGCCACTGCCTGCAGATCTGGGTTGAGCTGGTGTAGGAGGGCAAAAATTGTGCGCAAATTATGAGTAGTAGATCTGTCAGGGATAAAGCCTGATTGGTCAGGGAGGACTATCGTAGACATAAGAGGTTGTAGTCTCGTGGCGATGATCTTTGCCAGTATTTTTACGTTTGTGTTAATTAACGACAGAGGTCGGTATGACTCTGCCTTTGTGGGAATTTTATCTGGTTTTAGCAATGCTACTATGAGTGCCTCTCTTAATGTTTGGGGAAGAGTCTCATTGTTTTAGGCCTCGTCATACATTTCGAGGAGGTGTGGGATCAGCACTTCTGAGTATGCTTTATAAAATTCTCCAGTGAACCCATCTGGTCCTGGTGATTTCCCATTTGGTAAGGCTTTGATGGCTAAAAGCGTCTCTTCCTCCGTTATCGGCTGTGCCAGGTATTCACGATGGGCATCTGACAGCCTCACCAATGCTATGTCTTCAATATATTTCAGAATCTCAGACTCCGACGCTGTATATTGTGTAGTGTAAAATTCACTGTATGTTTTCACAAAGTTCGCCAATATCCCTGGGGTGTCATAGTGCATCAGTCCCTTGTCATCCTCTATCTGCGTGACTATGTGTTGCTTGTGTTCTGTGCGTATTTTCTGTGCTAGTATGCGTCCCGGTCGGCCTCCCTCACCTAGTCTGCGCGCCCTGTGGCGCCGAGACGTGTACCTCATTTCATCATCCGCTAAGTCATTATACCGATTGACCTCAGCCTGCAGGTTTCCCAGTGTGGCAGCAATGTGGGTGGTATCATACTCAGTCTCTAACAAGCGAATGGTGTCCTCACAGTTCTATAACTGCGTTCTTATATCTTTTAATATTCCCGCAGAGGTACTTATACAAACTCCTCGTATCGTCGCCTTAAAGGCTTCCCAAAGTGTACCGCACTATCTACAGATTGGGCATTATGTGTAAACAACTCTTCTATTGCGGTGTGTATTGCCTCCTTGTATAGAGGGTCCAACAGAGCAGCAGCATTGAATCGCCAAACAAAGGGAGGTGGCGCGTACGTGAGGATAGTCAATGTTAAGGTAACTGGTATATGGTCCGATAGGGTTTTGGGAAGATGTTGAATGTCCGTGGCCCAGGTGGATGCGTGGTCTGTTAGTAGCCAATAGTCCAGTCTAGACCAGCTATTATGTACAGTGGATGAGTGAGTGGTCTCTTGCACAAGGGGATGGCGTTCCCTCCAGACACCATGAAATCGAAATTCTGTCCTGCCACTAAGAATAGCTGAGACTGCGCGCTTGTGGTGTTCAGTAGTATCGTGGGATCTGACTAATGCCGTATCCAGTGTGGCATTCAGGCCCCCCCCCCCCATATCAGGTTCATGGGCGGTATGTCTCGTACCTTGGCAAACAGAGTAGTGAAAAAATCTGGATCATCAGTATTTGGTCCATAGGTGTTAATAATACCCACTTTAGTGCCTCTGAGGATGCCTGTGACAATAACATATCTACCCTGAGGGTCCACGTGTGTGTGGTCTAAGCTAAACTGAGTACCCTTGCGTATAAGGACCGATACCCCGCGTGCATATGACGAGTATGTCGAGGATATCGAGTGTATTGCCCATCTGTAGCCAAGAGTGTTGGGAAGTAAGTGTGCCTCCTCCAGGAGCGCTATATCAATCGAGTGCCTGTCTAAATAAGCAAAGACCAGCCTGATTTTTTTGGGACTATTAAGGCCCCGAACATTCCATGTAAAGAGTTTCAAGGGTTCTTTCATCGCCATACTGTCGTTTCTGTATAGTATACATATATCATATGCGCCGTGCACAGCTGTACATAGTCATGGATCCACAAACAAAGAATATCAGTGACCGGTCCAACCATAACATTTCCCGCCCCCCCACCCCCATCCACTTCGCCATCCCAATCATGACAAAGCCTTTGCCCAGTACCCACTGCCTAGAAAGAAAAAAAAGAATAACCCACTATCATACAATACTTTGAATCCTGGGTTTTCCACCAAAAAGGGGGTCAAACGGTGTGGGTCACACAGGGGGGGCGGCAGTAGCCCGCTACAGACCCCAGCTAGGTGAATTCTGGGGGGTCAAGCCAATCACACAGGAGTGTGAAAATAGAAACGTAGGGTGTCATAATCTACTTAACTATGAAGCCAAACAGAAATCAACAAATATGAAAGCGCGAGCATGGGGGCAGAGGTCCCAGCCAACGATCCTACAATCTCACCTGCTGGCACCGGCACTCAATAACAAACAATATAGGATAAAGACCAATCAAAGGGAAGAATACCCACAAAAAATGCATCGTGCCAACCCTTGCCCTCTAAACGTTACTTCTCTGAAGGGTAAGTCACTTATTCAGCATCGGAAGGAGCGTCTTGTTCAGCATGATGTCCGCGTGGTGATTTACGTCACAGAACATGTGGATGGTTCGCCTGCAGAAATTTGAGTGCCTCTTGTGGAGTATTACAGATCGTGCCCTTCCCTTCCACAGTTATTTTCAAGCGAGCCGGGTAGAGCATGGCATAGGGAATACCGCTGTCTTTCCGTTTCTTCTTCACGTCCAGATATCGTTTCCTCGCCTCTTGGACTTGGGATGTAAAATCAGGGTAAATAGAGATACTCATCCCCTCATGACTAAGTGCCCCAAGCTCCCCAGCCTTCCTGAGCGCTGCGTCTCTATCCCTATAATTTAGGAGTTTAGCAATTATAGGTCGAGGTCGCGCCCCAGGCGCAGGTGGTGGTGCCAAGGTACGATGTGCACTTTCCACAATAAAGACTGAGGAAAAAATATCCTTACCAAGGATGGTGGAAAGAAGAGATTCAATATAGGTCTCCATATTGCCAGTCCGTGTGGTCTCCGCCACTCCCAGAATGCACAGGTTGCCAGCGCCGGGACCGCGCTTCCAAATCTTCCGTTTTAGCTGCCAAGCTCTGCAACATCTTGTCTACCTTCTTATGTTTCAGTTCGAGCTGTTATGCAGCATCTTCAGCATCAGATATGCGCCGCTCTGCCATGTCTATGCGCTCCGTGTGCCTATCCAGCCGCTCTGACATGCGGTCCACACGGTATGCTAGTGAGTCTATTTTCCCATCAATGTTGGTAAGGGTGGATTGTATGGTCGCAAACATAGCCTGAACATACACTGTTGATTGCGCAGGAGGAGGAGAGGCACTCGTCCGGCTCTGACTGGGATGGTCAGCGGGCGTCACCGGAGTTTTGCGCTGATTATCAAAGTGCAGCCTGGATTGGGTTTTCTCCGGCTTGCCCATGGTCGCCGTCAGCAGGGGAGGTACAGTGTTGGGATGCCCCCGAGTGAGAATTGTTAATATGCACCACAGCTGGTGACACAGGGCACAGGAGAAATCACGCTACGGAGCCTAGCATGCGGGAAGGCCACTCGAGCAGACGCTGTTGCAGACAGACAGGGAACAGGGCCTCAGTACATTGCACGAGGATTATCCGGTCATCTAATGCAGATGATGGCCATCCGGCATCCAAAACACACAGTACATCAGCACATAAAGGGGGTTTGCATTACAGGTGAGCACATGCCTGAGCTCCTCTTAGTCCAGGTCGCTGCACAGTAGGGACCCAAGGGCGGGCGCCCGGGCAGGCCAGATATCGGCGCACCCCAGGCCCAGTGTAGGCCCCAGCAGCGAGGATAACCCTCAGAGGAGCCAGTGATCTGGCAAGAGTCCTGAAGGCGCTGTTGTTCCACAGCACCCCAAATCCGCCGGCAAGATCTGGGAGGGGACGGGCACCTCCGTTACGAAATGGCCCACTTTGCTCGCACGTCGGGGGGGAAGCGCGGCTACGCACAGGCCTACCGGGGCCCCCTCCGGCAAGGCGGCGATTTTCAGCGACGCTGCAGCCAGTCACAGGATAGCAGGCTCAGGAAGGCAGCCGCCGCTCATACGCGTCTGTCTCAGGGCCAGGATGCAGTTCGGCACCGGCCGCCGCAGCTCCCACAGCAGGTCCACCGCACGCGCCCAGATCCCCGGGCTCGCGTTGAGGCAGTGCGGTCACCTGCGCCGGGAAGAGCACTCCCCCAGCCTCCGGTGCAGTGTGGAGCGAGTTCGGCAAAACCCCTCAAAATCGCCGGAGAAAGTGTCGGAGGGAGGCAGACACCTCCCACGTATAGGTCGTGCAGATTTCAGAAGGCATCGAGTGGCCGGACACCCAGGATAATAGGAGGATAGTGGCTTGATTGGGAGAGCTCGCCTAGAACGTGGCCATTTCCCAGCTCGGCTAGCTCCGCCCCCTCTCATTCTGTTCAAGATTGACACACTTTTCAGCCACCAACCTATTTGTGATGACAAACCTAAGCACTGGACCAGAAATATCAAAGAAGTCCCTTTCCCCAAACTTGAATCCAGGATTTTTGCCCATCTACAACTCCAACCCTCATCCTGGACGGCTGATGACCTCACTACACACTTTAACTAAAAAATGACAGAGGTTTTAGACCAAGTAGCTCCGCTCAAACTCAAACAAATGAGGTGATCCAAATCTGAACCCTGGTACAACGTGGATCTTAATTACGAAATGCGTCAACTCAGACAAACGGGAAGGTCTTGGGAGACTAAACCCCTCGACCTTGCACCTAGCTCAACTTAGATCTGCTCGTGTGGCACACAAAAAACAACTTTTTAGTGAAAAGGCATCTTTCTTCCGCAGCCAACTAGATCTGGCGAAAAACAGACCGAGAGAACTCTTCAACATTGTCAAACAAACTGCACTCCCTCTCACGAAATCAAAGCCACCAAAGAGCGATGTGAAGAAATTGCCGCCTTCTTCACTAATAAAGTCTCAAAAATTGATCAATCCTTAATTAAAACCGCAAATCCTTCTTCCCTCTTAACCTGTAACCCTTTAGCCACCCTTGACCAATCGGAAAGAGTTCTTAGCAAGAACAATCAGGTCTGCCTCCAGCTAAAAAACAATGCGCATTGGTCAGACTTTAACCCTTTCCCTGCTGCAGTCGGCCGTCGCGAGCACTACCTCGCTGGTGCTGCGAACGTCCAACACCCGACGCGGCCCTGCCCATTTTGAGGAAGTGCCGCACTGCCGCGAATTCGCAGCCGCGGCAAAGGGGTTAAGCTAATGTCGGAAAATAAGGTCTTCAGTATAATTTCTAACCTAAAACCTTCTTCTCACACTATGGACCCCCTCCCATCTACAATTATAAAAGAACTCAACCACACCATTTCCCCTTTCTGGACAAAAATCATCAATGCCTCTCTCATCTCAGGCTGTGTCCCAGACTCCCTTCAACTATGACAAATCACACCCATTCTCAAGAAACCGGGGGCCGACCCTAATGATCTTAACAACCTCAGACCCATCTCCAACCTCCCATTCCTTGCAAAAACATTGGAGAAATGCGTTCTCCACCAACTCAACAAACACATTGATGAATTCAACCTCCTCAACACCTTTCATTCAGGATTCAGGAAAGGCTGTAGCACTTAAACAGCTATGCCCAACATCTCTGACGATATTCACAAGACTTTACATTAAGGTGATGCCTGCCTACTCATCCTTATTGACCTATCTGAGGCATTCGACACAGTAAATCATCCAGTTCTTCTGGAGACCTTGTCGAAGCGCTCCGTCATTAATGGCACAGTACTGAAATGGTTCACCTCCTTCCTTCAACACCGCTCGCAAAAAATTAAAATCAACTCCTGTCTCTCGAAGCCCACAAAAGTCACACTTGGGGTCCCGCAAGGCTCGCTCCTGTCCCTCTTTAATCTCTTCATAGAGCCCCTCACAATCATCTTGAAAAAAGCTGTAGTGAATTACCACCTTTACGCTGATGACACCCAAATCTATTTCAAAATCAAGTCTCCCAGCGACATCCGGCACCTCAATGTCACTCTAACCGAGATCTAAATTTGGTTCAACGCAAACCACTTAAAGGTCAACCCAGATAAAACGGAACTAATCCTATTCTCTCCAAAAAGCAACCACCGACCATTGCAAGAGTGGCTCAAGAATCTGGTTGCCGTAAACTGCCCCCTCGTCCTATCCGACTCAGTTAAGTCTCTAGGCATCACCCTTGACAAGAACTTAACAATGGAGGCCCACATCAAAAACACTGCAAAAGGTGCTCTTTTCTCACTAAAACACCTCAAGAAATTGAAACCTTTTCTTCCCCATGATGACCTTAAGACAGTAGTTCAATCCCTAGTTCACTCTAAAATCGACTACGGGAACGCCATCCTAACAGGGATTCCAAAAGCTCACCTAGCCCCACTAAGGGCAGTGCTGAACATGGCCGCTCGTCTCATATCTGGAGTAAAAAGATTTGAACACATCACTCCAGCTCTCAACTCCCTCAACTGGCTTCCCATGGAAGGGAGGTGTATTTACAAGCTGGCCTGCATCACACACAAAACCCTTCACTCTCCGGCCCCCAACTACCTGACAACAAACTGGTAAGAGCAGGTCAATCCAGAACTCTGAGAAGCTCCAACTCACTACTTCTTATCCCTCCGAAACTGAAAAAGAAAACCACCTAGTACCGATCGTTTTCTGGAAACACTCCCAGGATGTGGAACGCTCTCCCTAGAGTCCTCCCATGCAACCCCTCCTTCTCCTGTTTCAAAAGGGACCTGAAACTCCATCTCCTTAACAAATACTTTCCTGACCAACGTCAACTAACCTAGACTTCAATATCCGAGTTGACTCCTCTTTCTCATGACATTCAAGGATAGTTAGTGACCGGACTGTGTTAGCCACCTTCGTTTGTTTTCGCCCCCTCCCCTGTATTGTTTACCTACTTTTCATGTTGTATTTTTTTTATCTTTGTTTTGCTTCCTTACTGCCTTCCTACTATGTAATGCAATTTCCTTCTGTTTTTACAGTGTGTATGTAAAGCACTCTGATACCTACGGGTCAAATTAGCGCTATATAAAAAATTTAAAATAAAAAATACATAAAATAAAAAGCTCCAGAGCTCTCTATCAAGGCCTTTCACAATCACACCCACAACTTGAACTTACAGACACCTAGAGGTAATTCAGTTCTATAAATGAGTAACATGTTGCATGAAAATGTTCCAGGAAAAAAGCCCACAATTATAACATCCTGGAAAAAGTAAGTACTTTTAGGCAATATGCAACAACAAGTAAAACAGGTGAAATGAAAATCGAAATTGCCTCCCAGACATGTATAACTTTAATAGTCTTTACATTTGTTAAGAAATTCCCAATGTGTCAGTGTATCTGTTCTGTTCCTATTGTGAAGCTCTCTGACACCTTCGGGTAAAGTCCGCGCTATATAAAAATGCATAAATAAATACATAAATAAATAAATAATGTTTAATTTTACCAGTAGAGGAAGGACCCCCCCAACACAGGGCGTGCAAATCCCTGAATGTCAGTAGCCCAATTTAAGTGAGAGAGAGTCGCGGTTTTTGTAATTCAAAAATCGTGCTATTTCCGCCTTCTCACTCTCCCAACGTCTTACTATGCAATACAAGTAAATTGGAGCAAACAAGGCTTTCGGTTTTCATATTGTAACCTACCGTTGGCACTACCCATCCCAGTACCCACCTGCCTTCAACCAGCGGTCCCACCCCCTACACTTAAACGTCGCTCGTTGTCGAAACACGTCATTAAGATGGCTACCACCGGGTCAGCGGTGTCGGTATTGGCCCCGAATGGGCGACGAGTTACCGTGAAGGTGTCTGCGGGCACCGCCCTACTGCAGGTACCGAGATGGTGGGCGTGTTTTGAGGGGTGCTGTACGGGCAGTGGGTCTCCTCAGGTGCAAATTCCAGGAAAAAAGCGTGACCAGTCTCAAATTCCCCCACTATCGGCGCCATCTTGAAATGGGTTGAATTGTATTTATTTGTATGGGTAACGAGAACGAAAGGTAAACTAGAGCGGAGAGTTATATTTTCCTGCGCCACCTTGGTTTGGTTTTACTTGTCACTGTATGAGACTGTTATTTGGGACGGACTATTTTTTTTAAATCCAACATACAAATGAGAATGCTTCCAAGTGATACTGATCCCCAGTGAAGTGTGCCACAACTAATTGGTACGCTTGTTGGATTTGTAGTCTTCTTACAATTTACTATTGACATGGTTCCCTTCGCCCCATCAGATGCACCCAACCGTACAGGCTGCTTTCCGCGATATTGCACTTTCCCACCCGTCTACGGTGACCCTGCGCACCAAAAAACCTCAACGCGATAGAGGTATTTCGTTATGGGGAAATATAGCACGTAGATTGACCCGTATGTTCGTATCAATGTATTGCCTCTCGTAAGGCAACAACTGATATATGAGAAGTTGACTTAAATCGTTTAAGTCAGTGAAGTTAATAATTTAAGGTGAGATTTGTTTGAATGAACAAGGAGTGACACTTTGTAAACGAGATCGAGCTTATTCAGAAACTTTGCAACAACGGTTCCCCCCGACTGTCCTGGATATGTTTGCCCAACACTATTTTTATTTAATTCGCAGCATTCTTCTACATAAAGCGAGATATGCAAGATTGTTTTATTACAATATCTTAATCTCTGTAGATGAATATTAAGTGTCATACAAACTCTCAAGGCTGTCCCTATAATCATACAGAGTAGCGTTCACACGTTTAATATTTTAATGTTGTGCAAGGATAATCTAAAGTTTTCAAGTATTCATGAGCTAGAATTTTCAATCCTATGAAAGACACAGAGGCGAGTATTATGCCTTCTCGCTCGTATTTAACAGGAGTCAACTGGTCTGACAATAAATCAAGACGGCATAATAAAATAAGTACAAGGCTCATTGATCTTAAATGAAAAAAACCCATAAACTTCCATGACATAAAACGATGAACCAACAGACATCCAGTACAGACTACAAACATGTGTGACCCCCTTGTAGAACTTCTGCTTCTTTCTGCTAGGACTTCATCAGGCACATAAATCTATTCAGTTTGATTTGAAACTAAAGTAATTAGTTGCGCTACTTAACCAAACATCAAACTAATAAGCGGGTACATAGCTGCCAAGGTTTCAGATTGCTTATGTGTGACATATTAATAATTTCAGTGTAATTATGAGTGACATTCAACGATTATGAGTGACACTTTCTCGCGAGCCAAAAATCAAGCAATGAAGACGAGAGAAACATATAAATATCAGAAATGACACCCATTTGAGCAACTAGGAACTCTAAGATCTTAACACTGCTGCACAGCACCAGAATTTGCTGCTAAAAAATTCAGCCCATACACAAAACCTGTCTGTCACACCTACACTTCAGGGTCTGTACTGGGAGACAGCGTGCATGTGAGTTTACTGCAGGAAAGGTTTGTGGTAATATCAGAAAAATCAAGAGTAAAACCAGGGCAGCAAACCCAACACACCCACAAACAACCCAAAACAATCAGCCCAAAACTGTCACTTCAGGGGTTGCATTGGAGGCGGGCATAAAAAGAAGCTACCGCCTCAATGTCTCAACAAGGTATGGATGGGAGAGTGCGTGTATTTAAGCTTGCTGCAGGCCAGTTGTTTTTTTAAATTCAGGAAATCAACAGTAAAACCCAATGCAAGAGATTTAAACAGGCCAAAAAATGTCACTGGCCTGGTCAAGACCTTGGCTTCTCCAAATTAATGGTTTTCCTTTTTGCAGTTTTATGTAGCGCTGGCTCAGCCAAAAGGTATATGACGGCTTTAAATGAGCACCAGTTACTATTTTTATTGGCACAGGGAGTTATTTGCCCAAAATCACAGGATGTTGAGCCTATGCAGGGAGTCAAACCCGTTTCTGTACCTCAGTTCCGAAGTCAGTAGCTGACTGATGGCACATTCTCTTTATAATGCTCGTTCATTGCTTTTTCTCTGGTGTAAAGCACTTCCTTAAACCACCAGGAGAAGTGTGGCTCACTGGTTAGAGGCGGCAGACCGGTAAGCAGAGAACGGCCCGGGACCAGGGTTCGATTCCCGACGCGGCAGGGTCGTGGACCAGGGTCAGTGGACTCGATAATTCTCGCCTCGGTGCCTACTCTAGTCAGAAACCACACTCGGCAACTCTGGGCATCAGCTTGCCTCATCTTCACAACGGCCCCCCAGACCGCCGGGGATGCTTGGTCGCACCTTAGAGATACCCATCAGGGACCATCTCTCAGGGTGTGCCAGGATGGGTTCCCCAGCGGTCGAAGCGTGGAGATACTCCTCTGGGAGTCGATTCCTAGCGCTATATAAACCCGCAATTAAATTAAATTAAATATATTGTAAGCTCTGCTTGTTCCCTGAGCACCCAGAGTCTTGGACTCACTCTCCACGCCTGTTACAGGCTGTCCTGCGCCAGTTGGGACACCATTAGTGTGGAGGGAATAAACTTGTAAGCAGTGCTCAACTTACTCACAGCGCCACAACTATTCACGGGGAAATGTGAGAAAGTAGGAAAAGGGGTGATGTCCACTGCCCAGACCACCATAAAGTTAAATGTGCAGCACTGGAAAAATGAAAACAAAGAACTTGCGTCTCCTGGAAACAATTGAACTGCTGTATAAAACGGAAAGCATCAGAAGGCGCCAGGTCCATATGAGCTGGGCCAGAGCTTCCGGTTGTTATTATGGTGACTGACGCGGCTGTCCTTGAATTGAATGCACAAGGATGTGGGCAAATAAAATCGGCAGATCATCAGTGTGGTGGCATTGGTAGAAGTATCAGTGTGACTTTTTAGTCCGGCACAGAAATGTTACATATGATCATTCTAACTGCCTGAGATAGGTGTCTGCATGTCGTGCTTGCGTGTTACTGGCTGTGTGCTAGTTTGTGGCTGCAAATTGCAGGTGTGTCACGTATCTGTGAAAAGCAAGTACATTTTCAACTTTACTTACTTGCATTACCCCGCCGGCAGCTAAATAATTTTATGTCCCTAATTCAGGGCTAGGCACACTTTTTTGCAGCGATTCAGCCGGCGGCCATACATGGACGTGGCCTGGCTCACCTCTCTCTATGCCTGGTGACCAGCCACCGGCATCAAACAGGTCGGCCACGCTGCCCACTACCTGCAAGTTCAGTGGCACCACAATCAGTGGAGCTAAGTCATCGCGGCCCAAATGTTTGTGCACTTTCGCACAAATCTACTGAGGCAGATTGGCACTGCACACTATTTCTCAGTTCCACAGCCGCAGGCAAATCCGGATGACAGCTGGGCATTTTTAAATGCATAAAGTTAAAGTACAACTAAAAGAATAAAGCACAATACCTTATTTCTTTTGCGCATCAGTGACTGTAGCTGCAGGCTATGTGTGCTCTCTCTGCACTGTACGCAGCGTCCGATGCAGCCAGGCAGCCAGGCCGCTCATGATGATGCCGCACCGGCACTGCCAGCCATCTGCATGCCGATTGTGTGAGACTGAAAGTCTCACTGGCGGGTGACACTAGTGACTGAAGACTTGACTCAGTCACTTCACTAGTAGTCACAGTGCCCCCGTGAATGTGACTGACCTCGCCCTGGCTGCGCCGGTGTCCAACTCGCCTTCTAGGGTATTTACAGCGCACCACCACCCGGCACCAAGTCAGGCTGGTTGCGGCCACAGCCCGCGTCTGACAGAGACTAGTAAGTCAGCGACTCTCTGGGACGGCCATCGGCCGGGGACGACCTGATCATTGCCATTCAGCCTCACGGTCCAAACATGATGTTAGAACACAGCTCTAGGGAAGGTGAGGCGCCTGTTGCACTAGGTTGTTCAAAATACCCTTCAGTCCTATTCCAGCGATCCTTACACTGATTGATAACAACTCAGGAAGATTCCGGAAGCACGTGTCTCGGCCTCTGAAGGTTCCCACATGCATAATGTGCCTAAGACAGTCGAAGAGTCTGACCTCACTTCCTTCCAGGACGTGAGGTCACGCGCCAGCCAGGACGCATTCACTGCTGAGGGAAGGCCCCACCTTGGGTCTTGGTATAATTGGGCAATGATTCTGTGACAGACAGCAGCGCCCCGTGGGCGGGTAGTTCAATGCAGCCAGTCTGGCAAGCTAAAACGTAACATTGTAGCACTCAGCAGCTGCAGACAACATCATTTACTATTTACTGATCCTGCCGGGGAGCAGCAGAGCGGGCACACAGAGGTTTCACAGGCGCCGGCGTGCGCACAAGCAGCCTGGCATAGCCAGTTTCAGTGCTGGCACAGAGTGTTGAGACAGTGGGATTAAAATGCGTGACCATGCATTTCAGTGCGGTGAAGCGGAACACCACACTGAAATGCGTTAGCGTCACGGCCGATGCGTGATACTTGGCAAGCCTGTGGGTAGAAGTAAAGAGATCAATACAACATATGTCTGAAAATACATTGCAAGAATCATTAGGCATCTAAGCAATGCAAGGGTGGTTTAATCCATGCCTCCGTTTCCTGAATGGAATTGAGAATTCTTGTTCACGAAAGCCTGGAAGTGTTCCTGTTCTATGGCGAACCGTAAGCGATAATGAACATTTTAAGCTGTTCAGCAGGGATCGAAAATGGTTAACTTGCTGGCATAAAGTCGACTCTGAAGGTCACTCTGTGACATGCATGATATCCTGTAAACTCGCACCCAAGGAGTATGCTTAAAAGGCAATGGCTCCACTGACAGAATATGCTCCAAAGATGTAAGTATCAATACCTACTTTTCAAAGAATCCACCGTACCCATCTAGGCAGAGTGGGAGCTATAGCTGGTTTAAATGGTCAAACAAAAAAATTGAGAAGCTGTCCAGAGAGAGAAGTTATCAGATCTCTTGTGATAGCCTCATATAAATGCTAACTGTTCACAGCACAGAGTTGGGTTTTTTTTCAGGAAAAATTAGATATTAAATTTGCCTTGAAGCTGTTTTTGTTCTCCTGGACAAGGTAAAGGCACCACTCGACTGTGTAAAATATCTACCTTTCAGCTCTAATTCTTTGATGTCTGACGCTGTGAAAAGAAACAAGGCAGAGGAGCATGAAGTTTGGCAGGCAGTTATTTCTTAGACATTAATTCTAGGGCCAATTCCAAAGAAATATCAGAGTGATTGAAACGTCCCACAGAGGTGAATATTTGGCCTTAGGGGCAGAAACAAAATGGATGCCCGGATCAGTCTGGAGACCAGAGGATGAGCCCCAACCACATGGAAGATCTAGTGAGGAGGAAAAATGAACCCTCAAGGTTTAAAGAGGTTGAGTTTCCTCCGCGGGACTGTCCATAATAGAAGCATCCTCTGAAGGGCCGGGGCCAGGAGGGGAAGAAGAACACTTCTCCCTGTTGGTATTTGCCCCATGACCTCTTTTAATTGGGTAATCGCTGGATGGGGACTGGAACGCAGCTCAGCCAGTGGAGTGTACCCTGCCTCTGGTGACCCTGGGAAAATTCTTTCCATTGAATAATGTTTTTTAATGCTGCTTGGGTTTGTCCAAGGACTCGAAAGTGCTGACAGGGTTTGATATCTTCTTTACAAAGGACTTCCTAAACTGCAAACATCCAGTAGATTGATTAGGTTTGCTAGTGGCCAACTCACAAAGTTTTGGGTCAAGCCTTCACAAGGTGGACCTTTGTCTGTGTGGGGATGCAGCACAATTTGCATTTTACCGAAAGCATATAGCCCATGTGACCAGCCCGCCAATACATCTAGGTCAGTAGGCTTACCCTGTTCTTGGACCATGAAGGGCAAGTCCAACATTTTTTAAAGTGGACCTGAGAAAGCCAAACGTTTATCATGGAAGGCCTGCTAGGTCTGGTTAATACCCTTTTTTGGGGTTCTTATGTTTTCCTGTCAATTCTAGGCATTCAGCGGTATAATTCAGATTGTGGGATGATACAACATTATGTATGACCTTTGACTGATACCACCTTATCTATATAAAATTGTATGAATGGTTTCTAAATAGATAGGGCTTGCAATCCACTCACTGTAAAGTAGCTCTCTCTAACAAATACAACTTTACTTATGTCTTTTGAAGAAATGCACAAAATAGGAATCAAGGAGATGATACATTATTGTTGTGAGTCCTAAGTCCAGCAGCAATGTTGGGACTGGTGTTCAAGTAGGTGGAATCATTCTCTTCAACCAATATTAGTACTTTGAAGTCACCGTTTTTGTGAGTGCTCTTGTAAATGGTCAAAGATGCAAGGTACGCTCTGACAGTGGCAGACGAAAGTCATATATCGGTTAAATAAGGCACGTACATTAGAATGTTTCGGAGTGTACTTTTTTGTAGAAGCCACATGATTGGTCACAAACCATATTATAAATGTCTTCCATTTATAAGAGTTATAACATTCTACTGGTAGGACCTTTATCCCCCTTCTGTATGCGTACTTTTTTTTGTTTAAATCTGTTTATTGAGTTTTGTTACAAACATTTATGCGATTTTGCAAATCTGATATACAAAACATGGTGCATGTTAAGGCAGCATTACAAAACGTAGTCCTATGATGTACAGCACGTAGCACTGAGCAGTTAGCTGCGAGGAGAGGGGCGCATATTTAAGAGTGCTTATAAGGATGACCCAGTCGCTGGTTGGGTAGGTTTGTGCATTACATCCATTATTTCACAGCAGTGGTGCCGTTTGTACACACATCAATAAACAGATGAACTGGGGGAAAAGAACGAGAAACCTGACATAACATCAGTGCGCCCTTCGGGCATTATGTTCCACCATCAATTTGTCTGAGTGCAACTGTGTATTTTATTATACAGTCATGTGCGAGCACTTGAGAGAATGATTGATAGTTTATTTGCATAGTTATCAAAAACCGTTGCAATACAATAAAACAGCAGATAAGATCATTAGTACATATGTTATTAAAAAGACATTCACACATTCGTCAGAGCTGCTCTGATTAATTGACCAGGGTGAGAGAGCAGCTGACGAATGTGTGACTACAGGCGCTCCTACCCTTCCGTGATTATAGCTCATGGCGCCATAGTGCGGTAATAATAATATTATTTTAAAAGCCCTATACCATTTGAGTATAGTATATGGTGCATGTTATGAATGTGCATGGAAATTCTACTAAACTAATTAGGCAGACCACATTGTTGTTTTTCTACTTAGAGTGGAGTAGAGATCATTCTTTTTGGTCCTGATGAGAAGCCAGGGGGATAGCTTTGAAACATGTAGACTAAGGAGGTAGTAGCCCATCATAGCATACAGCCTCCACTCCCCATTTTTAACAATACTAGCTAGAAGGAGTATGACATTCTAGTTTCCACATAGCCATGTCTTTTTTAATCACACCTTATTCACTCAGACCCCTCCACTCTCACATTACACATAGTGTAATTTCACTTGTAAGTGCTCCCACGTCCCCGTCGGTAGTAGCACGCTCCATCCCGCAGCGTGGTGGGAAGAACCCGATGATGAAGCATGTCACCAAGGGACCTTTAGGTGGGTGAGTTATTTTAACAAAATATTGTGTTTTCCTATACATCTCTAGGGGACACACAGTTCTCATGAATGTTGAACTAACCTAGGAAGGATAGGATTATTCTGGTTATTAGGGTGGATTCTTTTTGATTTTGTATGACACACAGAGGAGGGTGAGTCCACCTCTTTTTCTGACCTCTTCACTCCCTCTCTTGTTGATATGTGTTGTAACTCTTTCCACAGGCATTGATTGAGAGTTCCTGGTGCAGATTTCCAGGCTATGTCCCAGGTGATAATGTATGCCCCCTGTCTTGCCAAAGACTGTTTCTGTATGCCAAATTCTAGCTTAATGTGTGCTGGCGAGGTACATTTGGTCAGGCCATGGATAACCCTATACACTGTTGTAACTGTGTTGTCACGTACCTTTGCATCCTTGCCCGTCTGTGCTTCGCTGCCATAGGCAATTGTTGGTAAGAGTTTGGCGCATAACACTTGTGCCAGGGGCAGTATTGACGAGCCACTTAGTTTGGAATTAAGGTCTTTTAATGAGACTGTGTAATAAAATCTGCTTCTCACAAAAAGGACAGATTTCCAACCCAATTATCCCCTGGGCCAAATTATAACCAACACTCCCCCAGGGCGAGAGAAAATTATCAATCCAAACTTATGGAGTATATCTTTTACACAGCACTTCCTAAGACGGGCAAACTCTCAACACCCAAAGGCAAGACAAGAAAACAAATTCAGATGTATGGAATATAACACATATGCCTTTTAATCATACGCAACTTTAACAAAAGGGCAGGCCGAATACATTAATCATAGCAGACCCTCAACAAATGACAATTGAAATAAACAATCAGAATAAAATACATTATGTACAAGGAGAATAAATGAAAGGAATCAATAATAACAAGGAACGAAAACAATGTGCAAAGAATCAAGAATAAAGTCAAGAGTTAGTAGGAAAACCTCACCAATCGGTACACATCATCTTGCCTCACTTCGTTGAGGGGAGTCTGGTACTTAGCCAGGCCAAGAGCTCGATTGAGACACTAGGTCCCACAAGTCCGCAGCGACACGCCTGTCTTACGGTGAACTACCGCCAGACCAGTGGAGGCTCCCCTTTTTAATACAAATTAAAACGTAACAAAGCTTCTAGCAAGCCTCGCCCCTTGTTCTCATGAGAGCCCGTACCAGTCTGCACCAAGGACACAGCATCGGTTGATCAGGCCTTTGCTATGGCTTCGAGACGGACCATGTACATTCCTCTGATTAGAACCGTTTTTCTGTAGTCAGTAAAGTGTGAAAAACAGGAGAAAGAGCAAAACATGCCCTCCCCACTTTGCAGCTACACGCAAGCACAGAAAATAGCTTCAGTCATGAAAATGGAGTTAGTTAGGCCATGCAAACAGAAAGGCCCAAAGCAAGATGGAATTGAAAAGCAAGATGACATGAAAGCATGTCAAAGCTAATAAATAGTAAGCACTGCCATAAAGCAAGGTAAAGTCAGAAAACAGAATGACATTAAACCATGTCAAAGCCAATAGTAAGAACTCATAATTCTCATAATATAAATGTATTGTTCTACTCCGTGACAGCTCCCACTAAAAAGACAGCAAGATTACAGGACAGAAGAGAAGCAGGCATATGTAGGCATATGTAGGCATTTGCAGGACCATCCTACATTAAGGCTAGGGTAATATAACACACTAAAATCAGTTAAAATGGTGGTGGTCGAGGGTCATCATAGGGTGTCAGACCACAAAAGTGGCTCTTTTTTTACAGACTGCCAGGTCGAGCCCATGGGTCTGATGCTGTTTTTCTGGGCAATAAAATGTTCGCCTTTACCTATAATCACGCCTTGATATTTTATATTCTGATGTAACTTCAATTTGTGTGCTGCCAAAGAACCTAACGGATTTCTTTCGATTTTTTTACTGTTCGCCATTGTGAGAAGTTGGTCAGGCATATGCTATCCACTATTCTAGTGGGCACCTTGCACCAGTCCAAACGACCCTTATTTATGGTAGGTTTAAAGACAACCTATGTATAAAGCTATCCTAGTGGTAGCTGTGGAGAGCAGCCTTCAGGCTAAGCCTTGAAGGAATGTAAAGCAGCTTGTTTTACCAGTCTATAATCTTGTGAATGACCAAGTGAAAGAAGAACCACACCAGGTATATATGTATAAAATATATGTATTTCATCTAAACACGTCACCTCAAAGCTAGAAGCAAAAGTACATACAGTAAACTTATTTAGCACACAGTAAATTATCACATACGTTTAGCCCTAGGGGCGTCACAAACCATATACTAAGTGAGTGGTATAAGAACCACCACAGACATAGAGACAAGGCCTAGGGCCTGTAGAACCGCTGGGGCAACCAGGAACCACCCAAGGTAGGGACGCAGGAGACCCACGTGGGACGCGTGCAGTGTCTAAACACAGCCGTGAATCACCATTGACTTCTATGGAGAAAGTGGCGATTAGCAATTTAAAGATTAGGGACACTTTGAAGTGGACTTGGAGCAAACCCCTTAAGAACTAGATAGTTTGAGAGTCAAGACCCACGGGAGCACCGAAGTACTTATGTTACCTCACCCAGGGAAGCCGGGTGCATAGGTGTCTTTTTGTGTCTGGGTTTCGTCGTCGTTTTCTATGACAAGCTGCAGAAAAGTGCTGCCGGCGACCAAGTGGAAAGTGCCCGGATGGATCCAGGGGTGGATCGGAGATCTGAAGAACCTGAAAGCAGAGGGGACAGAGTCTGGGTCACTTGCTAGTGACCAGGGAGGGGATGAGAAGATGCCCACCGATGTCGGGTGATTTCAGGTGCAGAAGGTGAAGCTTGACTCTTCAGCCACGAGGACGAGGAGGCGTCGACGACAACCAGGAGCTGGATTTGAGCTGTGCCACGTCAGATGTTTAGTGCTGCGGTGTCGGTATTCAGATTGGACCCAACAAGCCTTGGCAAATGCAACCCACGCAGAGTGCAAAGATTGGCTTCGGAGCAGACCAGCAAGGTCTGAGGGACTCACCCTTTGGAGGGGAGTCAGGGCACATCTGGAGCAACCAGGGAAGCCCAAGAAACAAAAGAGTTACCTTCGTGGGGGACCCACCAGTCGACGGAGCAGGGATCGCGAAGGGGCCTCGAGCAGAAATGCTAGAAGCGGGCCCACGGAACACTCGTGGAGTGTAGGCCCACAATCTTCGGGGCAGATGGTGTTCAGGGCTTGGACTACGAGTAAAACCAAAGGGGACGATGGACGGAATGTTGAACATTGCAAGCACTCACCCCCAGTCAACTGATCTAGGTTTAATCCGGCATCATTCCTTAGCTCACTCCGCCACCCCAGTTCAGACAGGGCCATATGCAAATCAGTCTGACCCTGTGCCTCATGGGAACAGTCCAGCCTGAACTGCCAAGCCATGTCTTCCCTGGACCGGACATAAGCATCCTGGGACCGGTTTCTGGCTAATCAGCTATCATCAGCCAGGCTAGCTTGAATCCAGTGGCAAAGTGAGCAAGGGACCCACGTCTGGATATACCCTGCCAACTTAGGGCAAACAAAGCAAAACCAAAGGGGATGATGGACGGAGTGTTGAACATTGCAAGCACTCATCCCAGTCGTACAAGAAGCCCAATGCACAACTTCGAGATAGCTCAGGAAGTAGGTGCTCTAGCAAATGTGCATAGTGTCCAGGAGTTTCGGTTTCACTTCTCTCGTGATGGCTGCGGGTCTCAGCTTTGCTGTGATCTCGTGTCCGCCTCGGAAATGTCTGGAAGTCTGGGTCCTGTGTCGCAAATCCTTAGGGATCCGGCGGGAGCCTTGGAAATGCAGACCGGCAAGATGCTTCTTTGGTGCCTGTTTGAGCAGGGGAGTCACTCCTTGACCCCAAGGGAGATTCTTCCATCTTCTAGTCGAAATAGAATGTCGAAATTCCAGGATATATGTTGCAGAGTTTTGTCCAGGTATGATCTAAAGTCTTAAGGACTGCGTTCCTATACTTATCCAGTATTGGGGTATCTTTCATAGATTCAAATGCCTGAATCATTCCCCGTCGCCGTGGCGGGAGTCCCACGGTAAATAAAAAAGCAGTGCCAAAGGTAGATAACAGCAGTAGGTCCAAAAGAAAAAGGCCTGAGGCCTAGATCTTAGTAGCCTATCTACATCATTATGCTAAAAGAACCAAACTTTGGTCCCAACCAATCGGCTATCAGCACCCTCTAGAACACTCTCTGCAGAGTTTTCCTCAGATTTTCACCGCACGTCGTGTGGAAGGGATTCTCCCTGAGTGCCACTCAGTCTTTTCTTCAATATTTCTGGCAAGAGGCCTTGTTCAAGCCCTGCAGAACCTGCGACAAGAAGAGAGTCCATGTTGATGATCAACATAAGGACTGTATCTACTGCTCTACCCGAAGCATGAGGCAAAAGATTGTAAAATTTGCTGTACCTTCCCTTCTAAAACCCTCAGGGATAGGGGGGCAAGAGTCCTGTTGTGACTTAAATCCTCTTCGGCTGAGGAGGATGACAGAGCCTCAACTTCCAGCAAGAGAGCTAGATCACAGGACAGTTTGTCTAGTGAGGGGAGAAAACGCCTCAAATCCTCCCTCTCTACTTCTGGCCCTTCTCAGAGGTCTCCTTCTAAAACCTCTGGGCCTACACAGTCTCCACAGACTTCTTCTCTCAAGGACTCTCAGAAACAATCTTCTAAAACAGTGAGTAAAAGCCTCTCAAAATATATGGCTTTCCCTCTATCGTCGACAATTTCTGTCACTTCTCCTGCTCCTTCGTCGATGGAGACTATTTCTACTTCGTCTATCACATCTCCTATACTGTCGACGAGGATTTCTGTAGTATCTAAGAAGACCGTCGTCGAGGAATCATCGATGAAAGCCTCATCGATGAAGCCATCATCGAAGCATACATCGATGAAAGCTCCGTCGATGAAGCCTCCATCGTCGACGAGAGCCGTATCGCAAAGAAGATACAGGTACCTTCTACGCCGACGACTGTCCCGTCTACGAAGATCCCTGGCCCGTCGACGATGATCCCATCGACGTCGAGCCCGTCGACGGGGATTCCGTCGACGACGATACCATCGACCACTCCAGCAAAAAGCCCATCGACAAGTCCAGCGACGGAAACCCCATTGACGACCATGCCAACTACAGTGGTTTTACCTGCTCCAACTAGGGCTTTGGTTCCAGCTCCAACTTATTCAACGCCTGTCCCATCTAGGAACTTTCAGCTCCAAAACATTTCAAAGGCATGACTATTGCAATATTTAACCTCTCACTCCGTCGCATCTCCTGGAAACATATGCGCAAGAAGAGGATGACGATTATGAAGACGAGGACGAAGAAGGGCCATTTGGAATAGCTCATCATCCTTCTGAGCTGCATATAAAATGTCAAGATGAGGAGGACGATTACAGTGAGCAATATTACTAGGAGGACATTGTCGTCCCGCATCATAAGGTGTATCATAGGCAAGTTCGCCAGTCTGACACTAGCCATCTGCCTCCAAATCTTATCCAGGACTTACAAGCCATGCTTGCAGATTATAGGCAGCGCTTTCCACCACAGCAGGTGATTCCACCACCTCCGCCTGTGACAGTTCCAGTTCCTTTACCTCCACCTGAAGCTCCAATCCCGATGACTCCGAGTACAGAGCCTCCTCAAGAACAACCATCACAACCTCCTCAAGATCCAGACACATCCTCTGAAGAGGAAGCTGAAGAGGGTGAATTACCAGAAAACCCTCATGTTGATCCATAGGATTCATATATTATCCCTATGCCATCACCACCAATTCCTCTACCATCTGATTCGCCACCAGAGGATATAGGGGGTTTCACAATCTCATGCAGTGGGCTGCTGCCAGATTTCAGCTCTCTGTTACCGTGGAGCACACCGAATGTTTCCTTCACGATTTTAAAGAGGAATCCAGGAAGATTACTAGGGCAGTCCCTTTAATTTATTATATATATGGAACAAAGGGGTCAAGATCATGAAAAACCCTGCATCCGTACCTGCGGTGCTTCTACGGATAGATAAAAAGTATCGTGCTCCAGCTAATAGCTCAGCTTGTCTCATTGGACACCCTAGACCTGATTCTGTCATCTCCCAAGCTGCCCAGCAATGGTCTAAGAACCCGGCAACACCTATTACGACACCGCCAGACAAGGAGGGACGTCGCCTAGATCTCATTGGAAAAAAGTTTTCAACTATGGCAGCTGCTTCCATCAGGGTAGCTAATACCCTAGCCATCATAGGGCGTTATGACCACCAAATGTGGTCAGATATGGCTGAGGCACGGAAGATCTTGCTAGATGGTGAGCGTGCTGCATCTGAAACGATAGATTGTGCACGGGACATTGGTAACACAAATTTTAGACAGCTAGCTGGAGCTGCAGTTCTCAGGTGCCAGGGTTGGCTTAACAGTTGTTTTGCATTTGTCACCCCAAGTGGGATGGGTATGCTCAGACGTGAGTCCCATGCTCTCCACACCACTGGAGTCAAGATATCCTGGCTGAAGACGGCTGATAGCCAGAAACCGGTCCTAGGATGCTTGATTCTGGTCCAGGAAAGACATGGCTTGGCAGTTCGGGCTGGACTGTTCCCATGAGGCACAGGGTCAAGGCTGATTTGCATATGGCCATGTCTGAACTGGGGTGGTGTGGAGTGCAAAAAAACGATGGATATAGGGCCAGATCTCTGTACTGGGGTGAATGTATGACATTGTTCTGCATTCTGTCCATCAACTGTTGTTTTGCAGGGTTGGCTGAAAGCCACCATCTTCAGACCATAAGTCCAGACAAAGATATTGACATGGCCTACGATGGCGAATCGTTGTTTGGCACACATATCGATGAAGCCCTTCAAGCAATAAGGACTGATACGGACACGGCAAGATCTTTGGATTCCTTACAATACAAACGTGGAACATTCAGAGGCGCTAAGGGGCGTGGTTATTCCTCTAGAGGAGGTTACTAACAACAGAACAGGCAGTACTAGCCCCAATATAAGCAGAACTACCAATCATCGTACCGCCAAACCAATACAGCTGGTTTCTCTCGCTAGGGGGGTTGAAAGCGATCCCACAACCAAGGGAAAGACTCTGGCAGAAAGCAGTGATCTCAGCAGGGCGTCAATCACACGTCTTCTCGTGGGCGCAAACATGTCAACGTTTGTGGACAAGTGGCGAGAAATTACCTCCGATCAATGGGTTCTAGACCTGGTGGAAAACGGGCATATCATAGAATTTGTCACCAAGCCACCTACCACTCCGCCCAAGGGACCCCCTCCCCCTCGTCTTCACTTATTGTTCAAAGAAGCTTTTACAATGCTCCTCAAGAATGCTATAGAAAAGGTCCCAGTACATCAGAGACAGACAGGTTTCTATTCTTGTTTTTTCCGGATAAAAAAGATGTCAGGGGAATGGCGACCGATCCTGGATCTTCGCAACCTGAACAGATTCCTCAAAAAACAGGGATTTTGGGGGGCATGGCTAGCAGCCGGTCAAGATGGCTGCGTAGTCCGAGAGCTCTGGAGAAAGTGCGGCCCTTTACATGAATCCGTAAGCTGATCTGGCACAGAACTCAACTCCGAGGGCAGTGACCAACGTCCAGGACCGAGCGGCTCTGACCGGGTGAAATCCGAACCCGATACGGAGCCGGGAATCGTCATCAAAAGGCAGCGGCGAGCTGGGGCCTAGCCCGCTGCTGGGAACCGCGCCCTAAAGTGACTCGAGGTCCACGACGGCAGAAGAGGTCTTCCAGGCTGCGGCGGGGCAACGCATCGCTGCGACCCCAGCACGGAGGGAACAGCCGGTAATCATTGGCTCCGGACCGGAGCGTCGTAGCAGCAGCCGTAAGAGGTGGGGAGAAGACCGGAATCTCCCAGGCACTGCAGCAAGAAGGACGGACGCCGGAGACCCACCGGTTCCACTGCGCATGGCGGAGAAAAGTCGCAGTATATCCGATTGAGCCCCCGGCCCCCTACCGCTTCACCCCTACCACCGAAGGTGAGCAGACTGTGGCGATTGCAAAGGGATCCCTGAGCGCCGCACAGGAGTGCACAGCATCCGGAGGCTGGTGGAGGCAGGGAGTGGTCGCGGGGACAAGATAGCGGCGGCGAGGACGGCGGTCAGCGTCCCAACAAGGAGGTGTGAGCAGATTGGGGCGGGTGGCAGGCCCGGGATGATCTATGTGCCCAGGAAGCTTAATGCAGAAGGGGCAAAGCAGCTAATAACAAGCGCAACAAACAAACGGCCGTAGGCGTCCCAGTGGCGGTAAACACCGTTGGAAGTTGGGACCGCCCCCCCTCCTCATCCCCCGTTAATTAAGGACTTGACAAGAATTGAGGTGTCCAGTTGGGGCACTACCTACGGCACGGAAACACAGCATTACGCTACAGTGGCGTATCCAGGACGGTGATAACGGCGAATCGGGCCAGCGCTATATTGGGACGGAACATCAGCGGCAGTCACTTCCCAGGACCCATAGTGGTGCAGAGCATGCTGGAAGATCTCCCCACTGAGTTATAGATAGTGGAAGAAAACACAACTGACAAATAGCGCACCCAAGGGAAATAGCGAATAAGTGTCGATAGAGAGACTACAGGAGTAATCACCCGACAGGCCTGCCATGGCTGGAAGGGGCCCCAGAAATCAATCGACACAGTTGAAACTGGACAAGTATGTGTTCGATAAAAATTTCCTGCCTCCGGCGGAGGGTCGCCCTTCCACGGGAAAGACACCTGATGGCGATGGGACAAAGAAGGTGACACTAGAGGATATTTTGAAAGCACTCTCCAGTGTTCTAACGACGGTGGGAACAATATCAACAGATGTTTCACTACTGCAGGCAGACTTCCATAAAATGACTGAACACATTAAGGAGGTAGAGATCGTTACGAAGTCGCTAGTGGAGGACACGTCAGAACTACAGACAGCAATGGCCCACATTCCTCGCTGAGAACAGGCAATTACGAGAGAAGTTGGACGAGCAGGAAGGGCGCTCAAGAAGGAATAATGTGCGTATTCTTGTGGTTCCGGAGTCCGAAGGTACCCAAGCAATGGATCTGTACATAGAGGAATTGATCAAGACAAGACTGTAACCCAAGGGCCTGTCGAGTTTCTTCTCCGTGGAAAGAGCGCATAGGGTCCCCGGGAGCAAACCAAAACCCGGAGCTGCCCCGAGGCCAGTGTTGGCTAGACTGTTTAATTTTAGAGACAGGGACGTGATCCTACAGACGGCGAGAATTTCCCCACCAATCAGAATACATAACTCTACGATTGCCTTTTTTCCTGATTACACAGCCAAGGTCGCCCGTCATAGAAGAACTTTCCTGGAGGTAAAAAAGGTGCTGAAAGCACAAGAACTACCCTACTCAATGTTGTTCCCGGCACGGCTCAGAGTAGTCGCCGATGGAAAAACGTGGTTTTTCGAGACGCCGGAAACGGCTTACGACTGGCTAGAAGGATGGAGAACAGTGGAGGGCCTCCGCCGAGGCAACAGCAATCGTCAGCGTCGGGAGGATGAAGATCACCCCGGATCTCAGGTGTCACAACAAGAGGGGGCGGTCGGTTTGCCAGGCGCGAGAAGTAAAGAAAACGGACACGGGTAGAGCCCCAGAATGTCAAGATACCGAGGACCAACCGGCTGCAATGCACAAAATGGTTGAGTCAAACATGGACACTGGACTGAGGCGGGCCTAGGAGGGCAAGGAGGGCCGCAACTCTCACGGACCTTTTACCCCGACAAGCAAGTAACATGGGTTGGGGACAGGTAAAGCACTCTGCTAAGTTGGGGAGGCGGGCGGTTACAGGTCCGTTAAGCAGGGAGGCAGGGTGGGGGGTAGAGTTGAAGAGTGAAGTTACTATTGTTTTGTTATGTAAACTTAGAGTTGCTCTCGACAGGGTAGACCCACTACGTACATGGATAATTGCCGGATGCGCTACCGTCTTGGCAGGGGAGTGATTCCGCTTCCCCCCCAGGTCACTCATCACAATGGATACACAACTTGATCCTACCAATACACTGAGGAAGGAAACTCTGGTGGCCCCCCTACGACTAATAACTTGGAATGTAAGGGGTCTGGGCGATAAGATAAAGAGAGGCCTGGTGCTACAGGCTCTAAAGCGACACGGCCCAGCCCTAGTGCTCTTACAAGAAACACACCTCACGGGGACGGCATGTAAGGCTCTGGATAGATGGTGGTACAAAATGGCTGTACACTCCGAATTCTCTGCAGGCTCAAGAGGAACGGGCATATTAGTTAAGAAAACCTCCCCATTTATAATATTGCAGAGCAAGATAGATGACCAGGGTCGTTTTGCGGCGATACAGGGACAACGGGAGGGTCGACTTCTGAATATAGTGTCGGTGTATATCCCACCGGCGCTTCAGTCGGTGGCACTGCCTCCATTGGGAGAATTTCTGCTAGTACTACCAGAAGGTGATCTTATTATAGGAGGGAATTTCAACGCGACAATAGACACGACGTTAGACAGCTCCCGGCCCGAGCACAGACAGCCGAATCCTCACGGATACGGGGATTCTTAGAGTCTGTGGGATTGGTAGATGTTTGGATGTCCATGCATCCCGCAGCCTGCCAATACACGTACTACTCTGTGGTGCATAAGAGTTTAACACAAATAGATTACTTCCTGATGTTGGCAGCTAGACTGCAAATCGTCGACGAGATAGAAATACGACCCAGGGATATCTCGGATCATTCTCCAGTGTTACTGACGCTCTCTTGCCGAGAGAAGTCTCATAAGAGGCTATATCCTATTTACCTTAACTATCTTAAGATTCCCAGCATTAGGAAAGAACTTAAAACTACCACTAAACATTACTTTGAGGAAAACACAGCATCAGTCGACTTACCATCCATAGTATGGGAAGCGTACAAGACAGTTCTTAGGGGTCAGGCGATTGCTTCGATTACTGGGTATAAACGGGCACAACAGAAAGAATTAGTAGAATTTTTTTTTTTTTTTGCAGAGTTTTATATAGCGCGAACTAGACCCGAACTGAATGAGGTATCAGAGCACTTTACATAGCACCAGTTACGTTACATGAGGACACGCATTCATTTTTCGGCACGGAGAGATTAAGTGATTTGCCCAGAATCACAGGAGGTTTTTGGCGTCGTTACCGAGACTCGAACCCAGATCCCCAGGTCTGAGGTCGAGCACCCTAGCCGTTAGGCCAACTGCTCTCCCTCTCTAATTAGAACTAAAATTACAGGAAGCAAACACGAAGCACATGGCAGACCCCACTCCAGAAGCAACACATTCCCTGAATGTATGTCAGCAACAATACAAGGTCCATCTAAAACATATAACTGTTGGCAACATTACGGCGACAAAACTTAAAATTTACGAGGTGGGTGATAAGGCCGGTAAAATGTTGGCTTGGCTGGACAAAAGGGGGGAAGGCTCCAGAGGAATACAACAATTACAGACACGGGAGGGAAGACTCCAGAAACACCTACAGAGATAGTACATACACTAGCGGAATATTTTAGAGAGGTTTATCCACCAAGTCAGACCTTATCGGAGACAGATGTAACAGAATCACTCAGACACATCGAAATACAAAAGCTCGCACCTGAAGCAGCACTAGAATTAGAAGCAGACCTGATGCAGGACGAAATTTAAACGGCAATTAGATCGGTTCAATCTGGAAAAGCTCTGGGGCCCAATGGGATTCCAATAGAATGGTACAAGCTTATGGCCGGGACAATAAGCACACCCCTGTTGGCAATGTATAATGACAGTTTGCAGAGGACAATGCTCCCACTGGATCAAAGAATAGCGATAATAGTGGCGATTCCAAAGCCAGGTAAACCCCCGACAGAGTGCACTTCCTACCGCCTGATATCGTTATTGAATGCGGAAGCAAAAATCCTAGCTAAACTATTAGCGAATAGGTTAATGTCCCATCTCCTACAATTGATTCACCCCGACCAGTCGGGTTTCATGCCGAACAGGAACACAGCACTGAATATTAGGCGCGTGCATGGAGTGCTCGCATGGGCTTCGACATTGTCGGAACCGGCGGTGATATTATCATTAGATGCAAAAATGGCATTTGATATGGTAAATTGGCAATATCTCTTTGCGGTACTAACTCATATGAGTTTTGGCCCGAAATTTATAGCTTGGATCCGGTTGCTGTACTTGGCGCCACTGGCCCAGGTTGCGGCTAACAGCCATATCTCCTATACGATAGAACTGGCGAGAGGAACACGACAAGGGTGCCCTCTATCGCCGTTGCTGTTTGCAATAGTGCTTGAGCCACTGGCGACGTTAATTCGGTCACCCCATTACTGAAGGTCATTAGCTGGGGAGGAGGATGGGAAGACCGTCTCTCACTCTATGCTGACGACATGTTGGTCTACCTGACGGACCCAGATCAAGGTATTCCAGAGCTCCTTAAAATGTGTGACAAGCATGGGCAGGTATCGGGATATACCATAAACTGGTCCAAGTCGGTGCTTTACATACTGCAGGGGCCAGAACCTTTACTTCCAGTGGAATGCCCATTGGTACCGGCAGGGAACGCTTTTAAATACTTAGGTATTCATATAACTAAAGATGCGGTGGACTTCTTTGTGAAAAATGTGGCCCCGCCCCTGGAACGTCTAAAACGCGATATCGCGCACTGGGCGTCGTTGCCCCTGACGCTTCTGGGGAGAGCAGCATTATACAAAATGATGGCGCTGCCGAGATTTCTCTACGCACTTGATAACGCGCCATATCCGATTCCACCCAGATACTTTAAACAGGTAGCAGCACAAGTATCGACCCTGTTGTGGGGGCCCCGACCAGCACGTATAGCACAGGTTAAACTGCACCGAAGCTGGTATGACGGCGGGATAGCGCTACCGAACATACAACTGTACTACTGGGCAACGCAACTTAAAACCCTTAATCACTGGATACACGTTCCCCAAGATGACCCTGCATACAGGGCGGATAGGGCGCAACTGGGCTCGAATAATATGCTGGCTGTACTCTACAACAGAGGAATTGCCTCGAAATTAGAGGGGCCCACGAAACAGACGGTCGCCATATGGTACAAGGCGCAGGCGAAGCTGGGGTGGAACGGGGTGATAACGAAGCTTACCCCACTTTGGGACACCAAGGCCCTGGGACAGCTACGACGCAGTAGAGGTTTTACGCAGTGGGATAATATAGGTATCTCCACGGTGGGTGACCTATGGGATAAAGGCACAGTTCTTCCGTTTACACAACTACAGCGACAATATGAATTAGGCCCGAATGAAACATACAGATATATACAAATTAGGGATGCGTTGTTGATGGCACTTCCACCAGATATGGAAGTACAGGAGGCCTCCCCATTAGAAGACAGTTTGCTCACTGACTTTATGCAAAAGCAAGCAACTTCGCTCACATACCGAAAATTGATTAATAACCTGCCTGACACTACAGCGACACTGCGGGAGAAGTGGGCTACGGAAATAGGGGACATGGACGACTCGGAATGGGTGGAAGCATTGGCATCTCCTAGGGAGGTGGGAATCTCTGCCAAACTTAGACTAGTGCAGCTCAAGATAGTACACCGCATATACTACACTAGAACCACATTACATAAGCTGAAGAGAGCACAGCATTCATACTGTCTTCAAGGATGTGGGGAGGAGGGTACATTTATTCACACTATGTGGGAATGTCCAGCAATAATAGAGTACTGGAGGCAGGTGTTACGTACAATCTCACAAACACTGGAACTATCCCTTTTACCAGAGCCACGCAAATGTCTCTTAAACATATGGGACCCTAACGACCTTACACGCCATGGAGCGATCTGAGTCACACTGGGTTTCATGGTTGCCAAGAGAGACATAGCGCAGAAAGGGGGGGGCGGTAGACCTGCCAACGTTGGCGATGTGGTGTGGGAACATGGACCTTGCAATGATCACGGAACGAACGGTATATGCGAACAGGGGAAGCCCGCGTAAATGGAATAAAAGCTGGGCGCCCTGGAATAGCTTCCGGGGAGACCTGTGTGACCTGCTACCGGAATCTGTAATAGAAAGCTCAGACGATGAAATGGAGGAGGAATAGGGTAGTGCCGAAACTGCGGGAACTGATATAACTGTGTTCAGAAAAATGTGATAGTAATATGCGGATAAGAAATGTGTATCCAACGATGTAAAATGGTAGAATTGTACAATTACTGTTTGTATGTTGTCATGACTGTCGATGAGAAGTTTGATCTAATAAAACATTTTTAAAAAAACAACAAAAAAAACAGGGATTTTGCATGGTCACCCTCTCCGAGATTCTAGGTTGCCTAAACAAGGGAGATTTTATGGCCTCTCTGGACATAGAAGACGCTTACTTCCACATCCCAATCCATCCCAAACATCGCTAGTATCTCCGCTTCACTGTGGCTGATGCCCATTATCAGTTCAAAGGACCCAGAGTGGGGGTGGGTACCCCCCTTTCCCTTTGTCCAGTTTCACGCCAGAGCAGGGGCGGAGGGCCCCTGCAACCGGTTTGGACTGGGGATGCACAGGGACACCAAGTGTACCCCCAGCACTGTCTGAAAAGCATTCACTGAATGCACTCACCCAGCCCCAATACACTAAAGCCTGTCTGGGGGGTGGTTACACCTCACTGTGACAGTAAACCTATTGTCCAGGCATCCCCTGCCGGAGTTTCGTCCAACAGCAAGAGGTCAGACTTGTGTCTGTGGCTGCAGAATCCATTTTGTGATGCAGGGGCTCTTTTAAACTATTACCGGTCAGGGGGGGAAGGGGAGGAGGATTCCAAAGTGTTTGACACCAAACACGACATGTTTTGATGTAGCCATTCCAAAGTTAGCATTTACCGTGAGGTTATAAAGCACTTAAGAGTATCTGGTATGGCTGTATCACAGAACAGCCTCAGAGGATAGATTCCGAAAGCTGCAGAGGGGTCCTGCTCATGCATGGACAATCTCTCACACAAAACCAACACTCTGCCTTCAGGATTGTTAAGGCCTGCCATAGGAGTGATTTATAGGTTTATATGTGTCTGCCATTATAGGTAGATATAGGTAACCTATATCTTAGTAAGGGGTGCAAGCTCCACCTTACCCAGGCTGCAGTAGCAGACCTGTGGTGCCATTTTGGAAGGCTTCCCAGGGGTGGCATAATACATGCTTCAGCCCATGGTAGCGGTACAAAAGGGGGTGGTGAAGGACGGAGCATCTGAATCAATCAAACACTCACACCCAGTCAAAAGATCTAGGTTTGATCCATCACCGTTCTTTAGCCCACTCTGCCACCCCAGTTCAGACATGGCTATATGCAAATCAGTCTGACCCTGTGCCTCATGGGAACAGTCCAGCCCGAACTGCCAAGCCATGCCTTCCCTGGACCGGAAACAAGCTTCCGAGGACCGGTTTCTGGCATTCCAGCCGTCTTCAGCCCGGCTTGCTTGAATCCTGTGGCAAAGTGAGCAAGGGACTCACGTCTGAGCATACCCTGCCACACTTATGGTGGCCAAAAGCGGTACAAAAGGGGGTGGTGAAGGACGGAGCATCTGAATCAATCAAACACTCACACCCAGTCAAAAGATCTGGGTTTGATCCATCACCGTTCTTTAGCCCACTCTGCCACCCCAGTTTAGACATGGCTATATGCAAATCAGTCTGACCCTGTGCCTCATGGGAACAGTCCAGCCCGAACTGCCAAGCCATGCCTTCCCTGGACCGGAAACAAGCTTCCGAGGACCGGTTTCTGGCATTCCAGCCGTCTTCAGCCCAGCTTGCTTGAATCCAGTGGCAAAGTGAGCAAGGGGCTCACGTCTGAGCATACCCTGCCACACTTATGGTGGCCAAAAGCGGTACAAAAGGGGGTGGTGAAGGACAGAGCATCGAAGCTGCAGAGGGGTCCTGCTCATGCATGGACAATCTCTCACACAAAACCAACACTCTGCCTTCAGGATTGTTAAGGCCTGCCATAGGAGTGACTTATAGGTTTATATGTGTCTGTCATTATAGGTAGATATAGGTAACCTATATCTTAGTAAGGGGTGCAAGCTCCACCTTACCCAGGCTGCAGTAGCAGACCTGTGGTGCCATTTTGGAAGGCTTCCCAGGGGTGGCATAATGCATGCTTCAGCCCCTGGTAGGCCTCTAGGGTACCTATGCCCTTGGTACCTAAGGTACCATATACTAGGTACTCACAAGGGTAACCCAGTAACCAATCTGGAGTGTACCTAAAGTACGTGCAATCAATTTAGAGAGGAAAGCAGATAGACTGGGGCACTAAATAGCAGGATCCCAGCCAAACTAAGTAAAAAAACATCAAAACACCAGCAAAAAAGTGAGGGCAACCATGTAGTCAGATTCCACCTTCCTACAGTCATGGTCCTTGTTTTCTCTAGGTTGATGGTTAAGTGATTCACTTTAGAATAATCCTGCATGGTGTTCAAAAGTTGGGGTATAGGCCCACTTGTGTGTGGCTAATCAGGACTATATCGTCTGCGTACTTAAGAGAATGGGCAGGCCCCTTCACAAGAGATGAGTACACCCCTGCAATCACAATTACCATACATAGGATAGTCAACATATTGCATACAATGTGTTCATTACATTGTGATGAGTAGTCCGACGCTGACTTGGATCCATAGTAGGGGTGTTTCGTCCACACTTTTATGTTGAGCTTACGCATCCTGGGAGTACACCCCCCACAGCCAGCATTAGGGAGGTTGGTGGCCTCTTTATATGGCGTTGAGGAAAAGGAAGGATAAGGGGTAGACAATAAGAACTGGGAGGAGTGTTGCCCCCTTGGGATGTTGACTGATCCCTTGAATGTTTTAGTGGCACATATGTCAGGCAATTGTGCAGCTCTGAATCTTATGGAGAAGTTGTGATGAGTTGGGGCATGGGCTTTGACCATTCACTGCTCGTCTACCTCAGTTGCACAGTGACGGGCCTGGGTCCTTCAGTATCTGGGTCTGCTGGGAAGGTGGGGACAGAAGCTTGTGCATCTCCCTGAAAGTCCTGTAGAAAAACATCCCAACTCGCTGCTGTGAGGATTTTACGAAGTCCTGAGGTGTCCTCATTGCGCAGCGCTGCACCCTCCGCCCTAGCCCACACTAGCAAGGACTGTCTCCAGGCCACGGAGGTAGGCGGATCAGGCAATTTCCATTGCTTAGTAATCAGGTGCTTGGCTGCTAGTAATAAAGTGAGATGTTACACTCTGCGGTTTGCTTCTGGGGTAGAGGTGCAATATATACTCCTCCCAAATGTGTGATAGGGTGCGACTAGTGCAGGCAGCTAGAGCAGTGTCGACCGGGCGCCAGTAGGCATGCAGAGCTGGGCAGGCCCATATCCTGTGGAGGAGAGAAGCATCATCAGCCTGATACCTAGGACAGGTGGGGTCCGCACGGTGGAAAAATCTGTTTATTTTGGTAGGGGTGAGGTATGCTCGGTGTATTATGTAATACTGAATAAGGCAGTAGCGTGCGTTGCGAAGAATATATGTGGGACTACTCAATATAGCCCCCTCCTTATCAACAAAGGATTGTTTTCTGTCTGCTTCCCAGTGTTGCCTCACGGGTACTAGCATCACCCCTGTGTGTTAACGTAATGGGTCAGCGAACGATTTGGTGAGATGTCTACCCCTCCCTATGACCTGTAAATACTGAATAGTTTAATTAGTGTTGTGTTGCTTGGCCATGTCCCCCCATTTACTACCCTGGGTAGTAAGCAGAAAGTTGTACAATAGAAACTGGCCAGACGGTAAGTCATTTATTTCTGTTATTGTGTCGTAAGGAAGTAGGTTACCATCTTGATGTAAGTCAGTGAGCGTGTAAATTCCCACCTCTCGCCAGCCCGATAGTTCTAGTTCTGCAGATAACGTGGTGATGCTACCTCTCAACGTGCCTTGCAGGGGCAGGGCTGGTGCACATGGCAATGTTGAGTGTGCAATATAGACCCTTCTACAAAAACATTGGTATGCGACTCCCAAAAGCAGTGGCTCAGGTATTCTGCGCTTGGCACAGGGATGGAATAGCCGAATTATTGAGGCAGTCGACTGAGGCGGGTAGACAGCGCCAGTGTCGGGCAACTGAAGTCCTGTCAGCCACCTTGCTGCCCATTGCTGCTGTGAGACAAGATAATATTGTTCCATATTGGGGACTGCCAGTTCTCCCCTATCAGTTGGTAAGTAAAGTTTGGTACGGGTTACTCAGCAGCGGGAATTATTCCATATGAATTCTCTCATTGACCATTCAAACACACGAAAAAGGGAGGACAGGATGTATAAAGGCAGGTGGCGAAGCAGCCTAGGCAGTGCCACCAATTTTCAGCAGAGCTATCCGGCCCGTGACCAAGAGTGGAAGCGTGTGCCAAAAGGATATCTGGGACCAGGTCGCGGTGATCTCCCTCCCCAGGTTACCGTCTAGAAGGTCGTCTTGCTGAGGGTATATTCAGGCCCCAGATTACAGAAGGTGTCAGGCTGCCACATGATGCGATCCCCATTGAGGGTGAGGGCTTGGTCCAGGCGCCTGGAAACAAAGGGGTAGAGGCATGACTTACTTCAATTGACCCGCAGGCTAGCGAGCGTTTGGTCTAAAGCAATTGGGATCAACCGGGCATCTCTGAGATATACCATAATATCGTGTGCATACAGCGATACTATGTGTGCCCCCTCCCAGGGGGATTCTCCAGTCCATATCTTGTGCCCGAATCACACACGTGAGCGGCTCAACCGCCAGGGAAAAAGCATTGGGGACAATCGACCTACCTGTCAGGTTCCGCAGAATATCGGTATTGGAGCGGAGATGTAGGAGCCAGTCCTCACCCTGGCTGTCGGCATTGTGTATAGCAAGCGAACCCAAGTGGAGGAAACTGCCTTCAATTCCATATTTGGTCAAGGCAGCAAAAAGGAAATCCCACTCCAGGGAGTCGAAGGCCTTCTCAAGATCAAGAACCAGAATCCCAGAGGGGCCACTGACGAGGGGAGTAGGTGGAGACCCTGAAGAAGCAACTCAAGTTTAACGAGGTGCTACGAGATGGAACAAAGCTATTCTGGTCAGCATGGACTTGGGTGGGGACTTATGTAGCAATTGCGTGCATACTTATGGGAGTTTCATGTATCCAAACTATAATGTTGGGAGATAGACTTCTTAGTTCATGGAGCTGGGTTGAATAGTGTGATCTTTCCTTGTTGCATTGTCAGCATTCCATGATGGGCTTTCCTTTGCAATTATACAGTGAGCTCTATCAGAAGTAAATGTCAGGTCTTCATTGACTGCTGGGCTTAAAAAACCATTTTCACGGAGGAACTGCATCTCTTCGGAATCGTGTGTAATTTTGGAAAGCCATGTGCACATTTTTTCTGTACCAACTAATGACTAAGGCATTTCCGTTCTACTAATTCTGTTATCAGGATGCATACTCTAGTCAATTTTTGTTGCTGGTTGTCGCAGACAACTTGTATTGGATGGTTGCCTTTTCTTTCTTTATTATACCAGCCATAGTTGGATTCTGCATACCTAAAAAAAAATATATATATACATGTTTAAACCTTTCTTTTACAGTTTTTCGTAACAAACAGCAGCAGTAATATTAGGATTCTGTACAGTACGTGGTGATGCTTGAGAAATTGCACAAATAGGCAACTAATCAACTTCTGATTGCATCGTCTCCAGCACAGCCAATTGCCTAATGACACGCCAAGCTCGCATTGGTAAGCAGAACACGTGCAACTAGGAGCTGTCCCCTCCCTCACCTCCATCAATATCATCATCCACACTGATATCCCTATCATCACTTTCATTTAATGACATTCCCGGCTGTGGGTCTAAGAACACATCACATACATTCCTCCATGCCTGGATCTCAACCTCCAGTTTTCGCCATACCTGCTCCGTTTCATGTGCTCCTCCTCAGCCAGCGTCCACTCCTGGAAGTCTCTATACCATTGATCAGGTCTGGGGGCACTCTGACCCATCCAGGGGATGGCCACTCTGCTCATGACCACGACCAGTGCTAATTGCAGAAATGTATAGGCAATTTTACGTCTTTTGGGCCCAACAAGCAGTGTAATGGTGTGCAGTCTAGTCATAAGTGCGTATTCCTCTGTAAGTCTGCCACTACCTGTGCCCAAAAGTCTTGTACTGATCAACACCGCCATGCCAGATGCAGGAAGTCTGCCCCGCTAACATTGCATTGGAGGATTTTTGGAGTCATATATGTTCTGTGGAGGAAATTTTCGGACTTTGCAGGACACAGTGTGTGTGTGAGTTCACAAATGGCTGTCCATGCTCTGTTGTCATATAACGGGGTGTCCAGAGCAGTATCCCATGCTTCGCGTGCTTGGACCGGGGTACTCGTTGCCTCTATTCTCATCGCCCTATAAAGAAGTGTAATAAATGACTACCCGCACCGTAAGTCAGTAGTACATCTAATGTATGTGTGAGCGGTGGCGCAGCAGGAAATGTGGGTCAATTGGCCATCTCGGTCAGTTCAGCATGATGCAAGAAATGCCCCGGTCTCAGTGCAAAGGATTCACAGGCTTGTACATATGTTAAGAAAAACTTACCAGGGTACAGGTACCCCAACGGTACACAACCACCATCGCTCCATGCCCGAAAAGACATATTGTTCATCAGCTGCCTTACCGGCGCTAGTATCCAGATTGAGAGTTCTCTGCGAAAGAGTGCATGCTTCAGGACCACTTCAACATAACCATGCCATATGTGCGCTGTGTGTCGAACAATACAAGGTAGATCCTTAGTCACTCCCGCACTCTCCATCAGTACCATTGATAATTGATACGCTGCCATCAATCCCGTCAGTAGGCATTTTTCCCAGTTATCAACCTCAGCCAGCTATCTAGACGCATGCTGCAGGTGTGCGGCATAATAGTACATCCCAAGATTAGGCACTTCCAAGCCCCCTCTTCATATCGTCGGGTTAAGGTGTTCAAGGCCACTCTGCTGCGACAACCTGTCCACAATAATTAAAAAAACACATCTAATTCTGCTGCTTAAATATCTTTCTGGGTATGGGACACAGTGAGTTCTGCAGTGTATATAGCCATCGCAGTAACCATACCATTTTTGACACAAGTAGTCTGCCCATCAGTGATAGGGGCAGCATATTCCAAAAAGCCACCGACTTCTGCAGGGCATCCAATAACCTACCCATATTAAGGCATAGCTGTTGTGTCTCGGAATGGGCCACTTGTATCTCCAAGTACCGGCAGTGTTCCAACTCCCAGCGCAATTCCAGGCATGGGAGAATATCCAATGGTGTACCAACCAAAGAAGCCAGGGGAAATAGGAGAGATTTCACTTATTAAGACGGAGCCCAGAACTACCTCTAAGCTCATCCAAGGGTTGCAACAACAAGGGCAATGCCATCTGTGGGGAGGTAATATAAAATAATGTGTTTTCCGCAGAAAGCGAGATCAGGTGACGGGATTCCCTCAGGCATCTGCCCCAAATCAACAGTTTCTGACATGTCCAGAAAACCAGGGGTTCAATTGCTAAAGCAAACAGAGGTGCCATCCCTGTCGCGTCCCCCGCTCCAAATTCCATGCCCCCGACCGACTGACCCACGCACACTCTTGAACTGGGTGTTGTGTTTAGTAATTGGACCCAGCAGCGAAACTGAGGACCAAAGCCAATAACTCTCAGGACTTCGAGTAAATAGCCCCATGCCACTGTGTCGAAAGCCTTTTCTAGGTCAATACAGACCAATGCAAGGTCCTCATCCTGGTGTCCCATTTCATGGAGTATATGGGCCAGACGTCGGAGATTCATGCCGGTGTTTCAGCCAGGTATAAACCTGCACTGGTCCTCATGGACCAGCTGTGACATGTGGGGCGCCAAGCGGCTGGCAAGTAGTAGGTTTTTCACATCTCCGTTAATCATGGTAAGTGATCGATAATCAGCTGGATCAGACTCAATACCACCTTGTTTGATGAACATGCAGATCTCACCCTCCCTCATGGACCTGGGCAGCAGACCTCTTTCACGTGCCTCCAGCAGGACTTCCAGGAGACCATGCATGCATGATCGTCACTGGTAAGGTCTGATAAAACTCCAGGGGAAGCCATCCCTGCCAGGCACTTTTGCATGTGAAAGCAGACTCACGGCAGTGCAAGTTCCTCCACACCGATAGGGGCTTCCAGGGAATCTGTATCCACATGTGCTAGCCTCGGGAGACCTAGTCCTTCTAGGAATGGGACATATTAGGCTGGCGTTATGCCGGCATCTGCAATATATACGTGTCTCAAGTGTTGTTGAAAGACGCTCAATATTCCTTGCCCTAGTGTTTACATTGTGCCATCCAGTGATAACAAGTGTGTGATCATCGGCGGTGGGTGCACTCTGCAGAGTATCCATGCCAGGAGCCAACCTGACTTATCTCCTTCCCTATGTAGTCTCTGCTTATAATGCTTGAGTGTGTTCTTATTTAGTCTGTCCTATATATCTGCGATACGCATACGCACCTCCTGTTATTGTCCGTAAATGCCCACCTGCAAGCGCTCCCTAGCTTGCAAAGAGCCCACTGAGTCCTCTTCTGTGCTGAGCTCCTGTCTACACACCCCACACGTTAAGCCCTTACGAGTGCCCCTTAATACCGCTTTTAGGGCCCCCCATTCCATGGCTCTACTGGCTGTGGTACCCCAGTTGGTCATCATAAATTCAGACAGTGCGTTTGAGAGCACCTTCTTACCTCTCAGGTCTTCCAAGATGTCGGCCTACATCCTCCTATTGCAACCCTCTCGTCCGGGGTACCCCAGTTATACGACACTTCCGACAGGAGAATGATCTGACAGGAAGTGTGCCAGGTGTGTCCCCTCGCTGTCTTCCAACAGTGAGAAGCCCGCCACCAGTATCCTATCCAGTCTGCTACAAGTATCTTGTGTGGTTGAATAGTAGGTGTGCACCTGCTGTGTCGGGTGGCTTAATAGCCAAATATAAGTAAGGCCCAGGTTCCATATCGCTGCGCGAAGCGCCTTTGTCATTAAAGGTTTTGTACCTGCCCTGGGGGTGCCCAGTCCGAGTCTGCGTCCGGTACACAGTTGAAGACACCCAGCCACAGGAGTGGTGTGTCATCGTCATGTGTTAACAGGTCTTGGATATTATAAAAGAACATGGAGTCGTCATTGTTCGGGGCATATGTGTTCAATATGGTCAAATCCCGTCTGTCCTGTGTACCCTTCAACAGAACAAATTGACGGCCCACATCAGCCTCCATATTGGTAAGGGGGAACGGGGCTCCGGGTGCAATCAAAGTAAGTGTGCCGTGTGTAGGAAGCTGGCTCTGTATATACTATACCAAAGGGAGGTACAGTATGCACAGAGTCCAATGGAACCCCAAAGGTAGGCAGAGGTAAAAGTAGATAGCACCTTACTCTCTATGTGTGGTAGTGGGGGCGAGCAGTAAGGCTTTATTAGTGGGTAGTGTTAAGCATTTGTTGTACAAACTCAATCAGCAAATCATTGCACAAACTCAAAGACTGAACTTCAGACCAATTGGTTTTGTATAAAAATATTAGTTCAGTTATTTTATTTCCTAGAACCAAGCAAGCCTGGCACAGGTAAAGGATTTATACTTTGTAGTAATAATACAGTTTGAATTGCAGTTGTATATATACTTTAGTTTTATCACAGTAGAATTACTGGTAATGCAATAGTTTTAAATAGTGTACATATACTTTGTATTGACTTTGCAATAGGATGTCCAGTAAATGACTTTACAGATTACTTTTCTTACACAGTGTAGTGTACCTGGATACTTCACTGGGACATTTTCCTGCAAACAGGTAAGTAAAATCGTTTTGGTTATTTGGTTACAGTTTTAGAGATTTTTATAGATTTTCCAACTCAGATTGACACAGGACCTCCTCACCTTTAGGAAGTCACTGACATTTCTAGAGCTGATTAAACAACACCAGCTAAGTTGTTAAAATAATATAATAATAGAACGTGGCTGGCAGTAACTGTGTCTGTTTTACTGCCAGCCTTGCTGCATGTAAGCAAGGACTATGTGTCATTTACAATGCCAATAGCTCAAACTCTTGCTCTTCTAAGAGCTATGGATGTTGTAGTTCTTTTTTAAAGACTTTAGGTAGTTTTTATGAATACCATTCACTGTTCTTCTTTCATTTCTCCATTCTATGTTTATTTGTATAATACCTTTCAAAAACTTTGATGTATACTATCACCAGTTTTGGTTTACTCCAGATTTTATTGTCATCACCACATTATTCATTACTTTAATAATACCTTCGGGTTTTGAACAATTTAACAGACATTTTGCTACGAAGTCTTTAATTCCACACTCTGAACCATCTTCCAAAACAGGTTCTGCTCCTCCAAAGGGTTGGCATCTTCCTACTTTGAACATCCTTCCTCATATTTTGTCTTTCCTATTTAGTGTACCACACTTTCTGTCTGCTTCCTCACTCTCCGCATGCTACGTAAGATCTTCAAGTGGCTACCCCTACACACGAGAATCACCGTGATGCAAGCCCTCATCGCCACCAGATGCCTTGACTATGGCAATGCCCTCTACATAGGATTCGCCGCACACCTTCTACAGACACTTCAGACCATACATTATGCCGCAGCCATACTCTTCCTCGGCCTTCTGGAAGAACCCACATCATATCCCACCTCCGGAAACTCCACTGGCTCCGCGTCCAGTGGAGATTCCAATTTGGCTGCTGACCCACATACACAAGGCTCTAAACAACCAAACACCCGCCTGCATTAACCACCGCCTGAACTTCCACCAACCATAGAAGCCTATGTTCTGCCTCATTTTCACTTGCCCATACTCCCCGCACCTACCAAAGCAGAAGTTGAGAACGCTCCTTCTCGCACATCGCAACAAAGACCCTAAAACAGCCTCCCTCCGGACCATCAACTCAGTGCCGGAATTCCGAATGGCCCTCAAGACCTGGCTGTTCGAAAAAGCCTTCGGGGCCTGCAAGCGGCTAAATACCCTATCGGGTGATTTGGCACTCTTTATAAATCCTGATTGATTGATTGAACTACATTGTGAGGTCACCGCTAGTGTGAGATATGGTCTGATGGGTGAAGTCACGGACCCCTTTCAACTCTCCCGTGGTGTGCGACAAGGGTGCGTCCTGGTGCTATTTATGTTCACCCTATATTTAAATTGCCTACAACAGCACCTTGTTAGTCTCAAGGTTGATGTGCCGTTTGTTGGAACTCGCCCTGTTCCAATTTTACTATATATGGTGATGACCCTGTCGTTATTTCCTGAACTAATTAAGGGTTGCAGAAACTCCTTAATAACTTTGTTAGCTTTATGAATGGCTTGGAGCTTAAACTAATATAAACTAATATTATGACTTATGGGCCTAGGGCAAGCAGAAATAGATCTTTTTTGGTTAACTGTAACAAAATTATACCATTATTTCTGATACCTAGGGGTGCTTTTTGACGACAATTGCACATGATATTCATTAGGCTTTGCAGTGGCAGGCAAATATGTATGTAATATGGAGGCACTCTTCAAGTTTATAACTTTTAGGCTCAAAACCTCTCAGAGAACTGGTGGAAGTTTTCCAAGCCAAATCTCTTTCAGTTGTGTCTTATGGCTCAGTGATTTGGGGTATTAAAGACTATTTCATTATTCAGAGGGTTGAAAATGGGTGTCTAAAGGGATTGATGGCGGTTTCGCACAGCACTTCATTTTTTATTTGTCATTCTGAACTAGGACTCAACTATGTCAGTGATGTCATCAAGCTTCAACTGCTTTTATTATAGTTATCTATCTGGTCAAAGTCAGAAACAAAATGTATCCGCTGGGTGATCATGGATTGTGTGAAGTTAGACAACGTTTGTAAAATTCCATGGTTAATATATATCAAGAATATCAGTAAGATCCTGGGCATACCTGAATTCTATACTAACCCCTGAGACGCTTTGATTGGCCTGCAAGCAAAAACTAAAGGATTACTTCTGGAGAGGGTCAATAAATAATAGGTTTGGCACGGAATTCACCAAAACTAAAGTCACTCTGTATAGTATTATAGCCTTTGGACCTGATATGGAACATTATCTTGTTTGGATAATTAATAATTACGTGAGTACCCTGTAGACTAAGCTGAAGTTAAGCACTTTGCACTTTATGGTTGCCTTCTCAGAACCGATTAGGTTTGTGTCCTCTTTAGATGTCTAGCCCTGGATTGGTAGCTCTACAGCACAATCAGCTTTCCATTTTATATTTTTTGTAAATGTTATGTTCATAAGCAAATGTATACATTAATACTGCATCTTAGAGAAGCAAAGTCAGACTACATAGGCATGTTTACTTAGTCATTCTCTTCCATACGTTTATGTGTAACTATAGCAAATTTTATCCAACGTGCAATCAAACCCAGGAATTAGCTTACATACGATAGATAACTTAATTGATGGTCCTACTGTATTTATTAAGTTTGAGCTGATGCAAAGCTTGCTTTTACTAATATTGTTTGTAATTAATTGTGTTTTACCTTTTTTTTCTCCATATATTTTTACCTTTTTAGGTCTCGTGTGGGTGTGGCAGCGAAGCTGCGCCGCCCTGCGAGAGATATTGTTGAAAACAAAATGCTAAAGGGGACTCTAAGCCCCACCCCTTCTTTCCATTGGGTAGCGTCAGCGTTTATGGTAAACGCTAGCTTCCCAATGGAAAGGAGTGTTTTCAGGTGCCACCCTGTCCGCTTTTCAGACAGCCCCTACGGACACCTTGGCCTGCTTTACTGCTGTGGTAAAGAACTTTCTTGTCAGTGGAGGCGTGTTTTATGACTCTGTTTACTACTCCGGCCAGGCACGGAACTCACAGGTGTAGGGGTTCACGGAGAGGACAGGTGATTCCCTCCCTCCCCTCAAGACACAAAATAAGTGGTGTTTTGTAATACGTTAACACTACCTCCCATTCAGCCTGTTTTCGCATTAACCTGATAAACAAACACAAAGCCTTTGAAAGAATCAAATGGCGAATTGCAACTTATTGTAAGGGCAGGGGTTGATAGCGACAGGGGCCCAAACCTTGCAACCGAGATCGACTCATAAAAGAAACTGTGCGGTATTCATGTTACGTGCAGAGACTCGAGTTTTGTTTTTGATAATGCCTGGGGTATAAACAAACAGCAGAAGAGACAAACAGAATGTTCTCTGGGTGGAGGGAGGGAGGGAGGGGGCAGCATGAAAGGAGGAAGCCCTGGGTCTGTGACAATGACGTTCCATATGCTCGGGGAGTTCGGAGGTAATTGGAACAAATGCCGCATGAAAGGGGTACAAAGGGGGGCAGCTGTATCTTTGTTAAGCTCTGCCGAGACAGGAGGGATTGAGAGGGAGGGGGCGAGGGGGGTGTTCAGAGGGGTGTCTCTGTGGTAACGTTCTAGTGTTCCGCAGTAGGAACAGGAAGGGGAGAGCACAGGAAGCGGAAGGCGGCCATATTGTGTTGGCGCCGACCGCTGCAGCCAGTCGTAATCTCCCGGCGCTCCGGGAATAAAGAATCATAAACCACCCCAACGTGTGTGCTTTATTGATTTTACAATGGCGACGAGTTACGGGATGTAGTCCCAGAACACACGCGACGGCACCACGAGCTCACGCATCCCGCGTGAGTGCAGAAAATTCTACCGGAGCGTGGCAGAGGAACAGAAATTGGCGCGCAGGAGGTAGACAAACCCCTGAGGCCACCGCAGCACTCCAACCACGTCCAGGGCAGCTGAGAGAGCCCCTGCTCCTTAATAACCGGACCTAAGTGCACCAAGGGTGCTGCAAAGCAGCTGGAGACCGCCCACTCCATAGGGACACCCAGAAACCAGACCAGCAGACCATTGGGGTCCCTGCAGAGTGACCAGGCACCCTGGCAGACAAGCAGGAACGGGCGGAAGCATCAGGATCCTCGCACCCAGGTACAGGAGGCGGCTCGCTGACCACCCCACACCCCACGAGGAGAGAACAAGGGGAAGGGAGTGACGAGGAGCACAGAGAAGACGACGAGGGGGAACAGGACGCTCCAGGGAGTCCAACCAGGCGGATAGGTACTGCGGCAGGAAACAGAAGAAGCGCGCCAGCGATGGCAGCCCAGGGCACGTCCCTCACTCAACTTGTACCATTCTTGACGAAATGCGGCGAACCAGAGAGAAAGTGGGAAGACTGGAAAAGGTACTTTCTTAACTATCTGGAGGCGCTAGAAGAGGAAGGCGACACCCCGTTCTCCAGCAAAAGAAAGAAAAAAATCTTGCTCCACAATTTAGGCCCAGAAGGGCTCAGGGTGTATGACACCATAGTCAAGAGTGAGAGAGATGCCGGTGATGCCGAGGTATTCGATCACGCCATCGCAGACTTAGATGCACATTACAGACCGGTGGTATGTGTCGCCATAGACAGATTCAATTTTTTCCAAAGGAAGCAAAAAGGCGGCGAAACGGTGGACGAATACGTGGTGGCGTTAAGGAAATTGGCTCTCACGTGCAAATTTGGCGGGCTGCAGGATGAATTCATCAGGGACCAAATCATTATGCACACTTCAAGCTCCCACATTCAAGAGAAGTTGTGGGTGAATGGCGATGCCCCACTCAAAGAAATATGGGCAATGGTCAAGAAAGCAGAGTTATCAAAAAGGTGCGCTCAGGCGGCGAAGAAGGAGGCCCAAGAGTTGCAGGCTGTGTGCAAGATAATGGCGCCAAACAGGAGTGAACGTTCGAGACAGAACGAGACGCGGAGAATCCAAGGAGGCGGAAGGTATGACAACTCCACCAAACATCAGACGGAAAGCAGATCCAACAAAGGAGGGAAACCCCAATGTTACAGGTGTGGTAGCTATGCCCATCTAGGCAACGACAAGGCATGCCCAGCTTTTAGAGCCAAATGCTCTTACTGCAATATTTTCGGACACTACGAAAAGGTGTGTCGCAGGAAACCCAAGAATGCCACGGTACGATTAGTAGACCAGGAACAGAAGGAGGAAGCTAGCGACCAGGACGACACGGTGGAAGAAGAGGAGTTCCTGTACATCGATGTCCAAATACTAGAAATGGATGGTTCGGACTCCGACAGACCCCGACTCGACATGCACATTGGAGGCATACCACTAGAAATGATAGCAGACAGTGGAGCGCCCATTTCCATCATTCAAAGGCGAGTTTGGGAGGACAAATTTGCGTCACGAATCAAAGAAACTCTTCAGCCCATGGATGTGAGGCCAGTCACGTACACGGGGCAAAAGATTCCCATGTTGGGATACTGTCCTCTCATGTTTGAATTCAGAGGCAGGCATGCAAATTGCAAGCTGTATGTCGCGGAGAAAGGCCCATCGGTGCTGAGTTGGAAAGACCAAGGGGCGTTAGGGATCCAGCTCAACCCGGGAGGCATTGAAAAGATCTTGCTCATGGACATGGAGGTAAAAGAAGATGTGGCGTTGTGGCAGTCGGCGTATCCCAAAGTATTCAACGGCCAGATCGGGGAACTAGGGAAATACACACACCTCATAAAGTTGAAGGAAGGTGCCGTGCCTGTGGTGCACAAAGTGAGAAATATCCCGTTCCGAAGCAGGGAGGCTGTACAAAGTGAACTGGACAGACTGGAAAGGGAAGGCGTTATCAAAGCCATTGAGAGCGCAGAGTGGCTTTCGCCCCTAGTCGTAGCCCAAAAACCCAACGGCAAGGTACGTCTCTGTGTGGACCTCAGAGAGTTAAACAAAAACATCATCATAGACAAGTTCCCCTTGCCACGCATTAATGAGATGTTGACGATGACAAAAGACGTCAAATGGTTCTCCACGGTCGACCTATCTTCGGCCTATCACCAAGTGAAGCTTCACCCATCATGCAGTCACCTTACGTCATTTATCACTCCATTTGGGTGCTATGAATTTGTGCGGATGCCCTTCGGCCTGGCCTCGGCCGCAGCAGTTTTCCAAAAGATCATGCACAAACTGTTGAAAGACTTGAAGGATGTCCTTTTCTTTCAGGACGACATCCTAATAATGGGGAAATCCAAGCATGACCACAATGCGAAGCTCCACAAAGTACTACAGAGACTGCAAGACAACGGACTGACCGCGGAATGGTCCAAATGCAAGTTGGGAGTCCAGTCCGTCACATACCTTGGCCATGAGGTGAGTGGACAAGGCATCACTCCCAAGAAGACGAACATGAAGGCCATCCTGGAGGCACCCACTCCGGAAAGAAAAGAAGACGTTCGGTCATTCCTCGGAATGGCCGAGTATTACAGCAAGTTTATTCCTCATTTTGCAACGAAAACGCACTTCGTTCGTCAACTACTCAAAGAAAAGAACAGATTCCAGTGGGGAAAGGAGGAACAGATGGAGTTCGAAATCCTCAAACAGGAGATGAGCAAGGCCATTCCCCTCAAGGGATTCGATCCGCATGCTGAATCCATTCTAACCACAGACGCCAGTGACCGAGGCCTAGGGGCAGTACTAATGCAGAAGGAGAAGTCTGGGGAGCTGTCGACTATCTGTTTCGCTTCCCGCTCGTTGGCCCCCAACGAAGAGAAGTTCAGCGTGGTGGAGAAGGAAATGCTGGCCGTAGTTTGGGCGATGGAGAAATTTAGACAATATTTGTGGGGAGCCAAATTCCTAGTGAAGACGGACCACAAGCCGTTAGTCCGGGTCCTCACATCAAGCGGTCATGATCACGCAACGCCCCGAATCGCCAAGATGACCCTCAGGTTATTGGATTTCGTCTACGAAGTGGAACATATACCAGGTCCACAGAACAAAGTAGCGGACTTCCTGAGTAGGGCAGCGGCCATGGATGAAGCAGGGAGTGAAAGGAAGCAGGACTGGGAAGGATACGTAGTGGCCACCATCCAGGACGCAGAAGACGTCATAAGTGCCCAGGACTGGGAAAAGGCCTACGAAGAAGACACTGATCTGGAGGCCGTTAAAGGGTATGTGGTACATGGATGGCCAGAGAAGAGACACCTGAAGGAAGAATTGAAGAGGTACTGGGAGGTCAGAGATGAACTGTCATTGGCAGAGAACCCGGTTTTCCTACTCCGAGGCGACAAAGTGGTCCCACCACAGAACATCCTGGACCGCCTGATGTCTTTACTCCATGAGGGGCACCAAGGGATCACGAAAACGAAAGCTTTGGCCCGGACGGCGTACTGGTGGCCGGCCATAGATGCACAGGTGGAACGGCATGTGCGCACGTGCGAGTCATGTGCGAAGGCTGATAAGACTCAGAGTATGCTACGACCGCCTTTAGGAAAGTTCCCTATCCCGGATGGCCCGTGGGAAATGATATCTGTGGACATAATGGGTCCGGTCCTAGACAAAGAAGGGACTCAGAAGTACGCAGTAGTGGTCATTGACAAATACTCTAAATGGCCGGAGTTGGAAATTGTAGAACATGCAGACACCGAAGCAGTGATTCGCTTCTTACGCGCCACGTTTGTCAGAGAGGGCATTCCAAAGGTCATCACTTGCGACAACGGCCCCCAATTCACGTCGGCCAAGTGGACTGCTTTTACCGACAGAAACGGCATCGAAGTGAAGCACACGCCTATTTATCACCCAGCAGGCAACGGCCAAGTAGAGCGTTTCAACCGTGTGATAATGGGCACCATACAAGCAGCCATTGAGGATGGACTGGACTGGGAGAAGGAGTTGGAGAAGATGATCTGGGCCTACAGAATCACACCTGGGAGCACAGGCTACAGCCCCTTCAAGGTTTTACGAGGCAGAGAAGCGTTCACGAAGGACAACACAGCGTGGAGGAAATTGGTAGTACAGAGCAAGTGGTCGCCAGCTGTAGTCAGAAAGAATCTGGAGAGAGCACAAGCAATCTACACTGCACAATACAACAAGAGACGCAACACCAGAGATGCTGAACTAGCCAAGGGTGATTGGGTTAGAGTGAAGCAAGCAATCATGAAGAAGAAGGGAGAAAGCAAGTTTTCACCACCCCTCAAGGTAGTGGAACCCTTTGCCCGGTCGGCCCTCCTGAGCGACGGAAAGGTTTGGTCCATGGACAGAATGGCGAAGTGCAGCAAAATACTGAAGTGGGAAGAGGACGTAGAGGAAGGAGCGGAGCAAGTATTCGAGGATGGAGGAAGTGAAGATCGTGAAAGGCAAGGAGAAAAGATCTGTGGTGCGGAGAACCCGACGGCAAGTGGTGAAAGGGGAGTGAGAGAGACTACGGAGGAAGGAAGCAGAAGCAAGGAGGGAAGTAATGTAGTTGTGAAGGACAGAGAAGAAGGAGCGAAAGAGAAGACGGAGAGCAAGGCGACAGGAAAAGAGAGAGACAATGAGAGAGTGGAGACCCGAGCAGGAAGAAGGGTAAAGGTACCAGAGAGATTCAAGGATTATGAAGTGGACTGGAAGTAAGACTTTTGTATACACTTTGTTGTTGTTTAAAGGGGGGAGATATGTGGTAACGTTCTAGTGTTCCGCAGTAGGAACAGGAAGGGGAGAGCACAGGAAGCGGAAGGCGGCCATATTGTGTTGGCGCCGACCGCTGCAGCCAGTCGTAATCTCCCGGCGCTCCGGGAATAAAGAATCATAAACCACCCCAACGTGTGTGCTTTATTGATTTTACAGTCTCGAGCTCTCTACACAATGTACAACTTAGCTCCCCTTCTGCAGGGAGCAGGGCTGACTTGGGCCTGGGCAGGGCGGGACTGTGAAGTGTATGTGTGAGTTAGTGCAAATGCGTGTGCTTGTATGTGTGTGAGAAGTGAGTGAGTGCATTTTTGTGTGTTTGCGAGTGACTGCGCACAAGCCTTTGAATGTCCCGACTGTATGAACACGTGTGAATGCGTAATGCTGTTTTCATTAGTATGATATATGCTCAATAGTACCTAACGACAGGTGGGAGCAGCATCGTGGTGAGTGAGAGCGAAGGGGAGTCAAAGGGGCCACAGAGAAGTACGTGGTGGAAGGATGGGGAGGGGGTCGTGCAGTTCACACATTTAAATCCGTTTGTGATTGGTCTGCATCCAGTCCTACAGAGATCGATCCTGTAGGTGCTCTTGTGCGTTTTTTAAACATTATTTTGTTTTGTAAGGGCCAGATGCCAGCGTGACACAGCATGGCAGCTCCAGGAGTTGCAAGCCTGTTATAGAGATCTGTGTATAACTAGCAGGTTCCGCTTCGAATCGCTGTCTGGCTAACTCAGCCTTTCATCTTTCCGAGGCAGATAGAAATAGTAGTTTGAATTGTGGTGAGTGAGAAGGGAGGCAGAGGGGCCACATAGAGGTACGTAGGGGAAGGGGGGTGGGGGGTCCTGCAGTTCAAACATTTGAATCCCGATGTGATAGGTTTGCATCCAGTCCTACAGAGATCAATCCTGTAGGTGCTGTTGTGCGTTTTTTAAATGTACTTTGTTTTGTAAGGGCCAGATACCAGTATGACACAGCATGGCTACTCTGTGAGTTGGAAGCCTGCTATAGAGATCTGTGTAAAACTAGCAGGTTGCCCTTCGAATTGCTGTCTGGCCAACTCAGCCTTTCTTCTTCCAGAGGCAGATAGAACAAGCATTGAAAATGCAATAGGTTTCGCCTTTTATCAAGTTAAAGCCATTTGCTTTGCTGTACAATACCATTAGCAAAGCAAATGGCTTTAACTTAATCAAAGGCGAGTCCTATTGCATTTTCAATGCTTGTTACTCTTGTTATTTATGATTTTAGTCTTTGTTTATTTCTACTTGGTTTTCATAGCCTTTTCGAGCCGAATAAAGTGTTGCATGATGATATTGCTAAATTTTGCTTTTTATTTATAAACACTGGGAGATTGAAATACACGTTGAGGTGTGCTCTAATTTGGCACAATAATTTATTTGAAATTGAAAGACAAATTATTGTAATATTAAAGGTACGGTGTATATGGGGGGGCTAGAAGTTTGCATTTTGTAATTTAAGTATCCTTGTGAATTCTCTCTATTCAAGTAGTTCCTTATTTTGTATCACCATGTACACATTTCGTACACTTTTGAAGTTATTGGGTGGTTAGTGAACTTTAAGAATAATACCCTTTAAATAAATGTGTGTTTTGTTTACTTGTAACCCTGATTAAGTCGGAGGCGCAAGTGGCATTACGATGAAATATGTGTTTACTTGCGAATCTTAATGAACACTGAAATTAAAGGACACAAAATTAACATCTTGACATTATTGTTGATTGATTTTTGTAACTGTGTGCTGTGAGGCGTTTGTTAAGGACGTAAGTGTTGCTTGAAGAAAGGTTTCACATCCGCAATGCAGGATTGCAAGCACATGTGTCTCACACTGACAATAATGTGACTTGAAGAACATTTTCACGATGGTAATGCTAAACTGCAGTTTCAATGGGCTCATGCAGGGATGAATTACAGTGTTCGGACACTGATATCCAGGTCAATTGCAAATGGAAATCAGCAGTAGGGCTGGACAGCGGTCGCTGGATTCCAACCAGGCACTTCCAAATTGCTTACAAGAAAGCTCTAAGTACCGTTCCTACTAAACTACTAACTGCAGTGCTCCAGAACACTGGAACTGGTTCCTGGCTGAATAAGGAATGATCTTCACATGCAACGCATTCTACCGCTTTTTCTTCTTAAAATGCACTAGCAATAACTTCTTTTCTTCTGTCTCTGAGGATAGTCTCTACTCCTCCAGTTGAGGCAGTCAAAGGTTCTGCCACTGGCCCTAGCCTTTCTCTACCTCAGCTCTCATGTACGTAAACACTCTCATGCACACCACATACTCTACGGGGAACGATTTAATGAACCACTATTTGGATTTGTAGAGGGAGTGCCTGAAAGTTATCGATCCAGAAGGGTGATGGTTGACACAACTACACCCCACGACTAGGCCACCAACTCTTAATAGTGTTGTCGCCTAGTCTTTGGGGTCATAGGTTTCAATGTTAATAGGTGAATGTACCACTTTAGATGGTCTATTTCTTTTCATTGTATAGTATTATTGTTAGACCTGACAGCCATGGGAGTGTCCTCCCCCCCGCAACTTTTTCACCTGCCTCCCTCCATTTTTCAGTACCCATTCATGCTGACTCTAGGACTCTGTGCATTTTAGTGCTGCTAATCAGTGCTAAAGTGCTTGCGCTCTCTCCACTAAAACATGGTAATATTGGATCGTACCCAATTTGGATTTTTTTGTTTACTTATAAGTTCCTAGTAACGTTCACTATAGGTGCAGAGGGCCTGTAAATTAAATGCTACTAGTAAGCCCACAGCATTGATTGTGTCATTGCTTAAGTAGCCCACTAACCAGGTGTCAGGGCTGCCATTGCATGGCCTGCGTGGGCAGTTCCGTGTCACTATGACTTGGCAGGTAACACTACTTGCCAAGCCCTGAATTTCCCCTTTCATTACATATGTCACCCCTAAGGATGGCCCTTGGTAACCCAGAGGGCATGGTGCTATGTAAGCAAAGGTAGGGTCATGTGTTTATATGCTTTGCATGTCCTGGTAGTGAAAAAGCCTATTTCATTTTTCACTATGGTGAGGCCTACTCCCCTTACAGTCCAGCTTTGGCAATTTCCTCACGTGTATCTAACTGGTAATTCCTATTCCCAGGGGAGTAACTTTATCGTGTTTGGTATGGGTGGAAGAGTAGTGATAAATGTGCTTTGCTGGTAAGGTTGGATTTAACACTACTAGCACAGAAATGCCACTTTCAGACTGTTTGCATTTTTCTGCTCTTAACTTTTCTCTATGTGACCTCCAGCCTGTCTCCAATACCCATCTGAACGGGGTGACCGATCCCATTCTTGCATTCCTCCCCGATAGCCACAAACCCAAGAAGGTCAGGGGTGACTGAACACTTGTCTGCATTCCAATGGCTGGCCTGGCCAGATGGTAGGAAAGGGGGCTTACACCAAGACATCAGGAGCAATGACCTGACCCCACACAAAAGGTCAAATGGCTGGTTATTCCATATAGATAACCTGGGAGACAGGATTGGCTTGAAAGGGGTGCTCATGCACTTCAGAACCACTCTTTGAAAGCCCCCCCTACATCAAAGGCCCATTCGGATACTGTGTTTCTGACCCTCCCAGATCAGACACTTCTGGACCTGTACTGAATCTGTCAGAAAAACTGCGATGCTGCTCAAAGTACTCAACTGGACTGTTTGTCCGGAAGAACTGATTTCTTGCTTGGTGCCATGCTTCCTTCTGCTCTCCGACTCTGCTGGAAGGAGAGTCGGACTTTGCCTTCCCTCCAAAGTGATCTTCAAGAACTTGTTAGCTTGCCTCCTGTTTCTGAAGTCTCAGGGACACAAAAGACTCCCTGCAGTTCTGCTGGTGCTGCTGGACTCTGCCTTCTGGGACTCCTATGCTTGCCTGAGGTGCCCACTCCAAGTTCTGGGCCTCAGAAGTGGGTTTTGCACCTGGGTTTCTGCCAAATCCGACGTGATGCAGCGAGAAGCACCGCAAAGCATTGCTGCACAACTGACAGCTCTCGGAAACTGCGCCGGACAATGCAAGCCTTGCTGCACAGACTGCGTCCCAGGTTCCAAGGTACTGTGTTCAGCGGGCTGAAGTGGTCCCTGTAGCTGGCCCACGCACCATCGCGGTCGGCCTGAACTTTGGATTTGCACCGGCCCCTCGCAACTTGAAGGAACCTTTTTAGCTCTCCCTGCTTCTAAGTGCTTTATTAAATTTATTCCTTCGATATTTAATATCTCCTCTTCCACTACTTGATGGATTTGGATCGTTTTGGTCTTGTTTTACTCAGATAACTTTTGTAAACCTCAATATAGATAGTGTGTAGTTCCTAGACTGACATTGACTTATTTACAACTTGTAAGTGGGGTGATCTCCAGATGTTTGTCCCCAGTCATTGATCACTAATAAATGCCTGCCCAGTAGTAGGCTCTAATGTCTGGAAGGGCGATGCCACCATTATACTGGTTGCACTGTAGCAACCGCAGCTCCTATCTAGGATGTCTCATATTCCACAATAGTGTCCTGACCTCTCCCTCTATTTTGATTTTAAAAAATCCACCAGGATTTTATGGTATGTATTCTGGAGGACATATATCCTTTTTGATAAGATTATCATCTTGATCATAGATGCCCTTCCATGCAGCATTAGAGGTTGGGTCCTCCACCGGTCTACCTCCCCGTGGAAATTTCCCCAAATTCTCTGAAGATTCTTATCTAAACTGCATTCTCTAACAAGCGTCACGTATATTCCAAGGTATTTAAACCCATCTTTGTCTATATGCAGTCTCCCAGGCAGGTCTAACAAATCTACATCTCCCCCAACTGGAGGCTTGATTTGTCCCAATTTATTGTATACTCTGCATGAGTTCCATAGTGTACAGACACCTGGCATATCTCTGGTAGTGTCTCTTGCGGTTGGGTATCGTAGAGCAGGATGTCAACTGCATAAAGCAAAATCCTCTCCTCTTCCAGTGCGGTTTCCTCTGTGCGGAAGCCTATAATGTTAGACTACACAAGCTAGTGGCTCTAATGTAAGGGAAAAGAGGAGGGGGATTGTGGACAGCTCTGCTGTGTCCCTCTTTCTATTGGGAACTTCCCTGATAGAACACCATTTACTTTGACTGCGGGTACTGGGTTCCGTATAGTAGTTATCCAGGCCTGAAATTTGGATCTGAAGGTGAATCTCTTCAAGGCCTTTGTTAAGAAGGGTCAGTGTACCCCATCAAATGCCTTTTCGGCAACTAGGGAGTTCTTCTTTTCTGGGTCGACTCTAGCCAGTTGTGGAGTCTCCAGAGGTTAAACCTAGTGGATCTCCTAGGCAGAACACCTGATTGGTCTTCATGAATTAGGGGTGATATGACAGCGATCAGTAGTGTGGCCAGGACCGTCTCCAGTATTTTTTATTTCTGTGTTCAGGAGTGAAATTGGGTGGTATGAACTGCGTTTCGTGGCTGGCGTGCCTTGCCTATGGATTACTACTTTTGTAGTGGCAAAGGTCTAGCGGCAGATTGGCATCATTCCTCACCTCGAATAATATGTGAAGGAGATAAGGTCCCTGCGTACTGGCATTTCTTTCATAGAAATCTACCGGTATGCCGTTAGGGCCTGGTGTCTTGCCCGGCTTTAGTTTGGCGGTCGGTGCTTGTACTTCTTGCAGCGTAAATCCCCATCTAGCGTCAAACGGTAGTCGCATGTAAGAGTCAGTACATTTACTGTGGCTAGATATTTCTCAATCTGGAGGCCACTGCTAACGGTCTAATCCTATAAAGGTCTGCATAGTACCATGCGAATGCGTCCGCTATCCCCTGGCCTTTGCCGTATAAGATTTGGTTTCCACCCTTTATACTATGGACCAAACGTGTTTTTGCCTCCCTCCGACCAAACCAGGCCAACAGTTCCACCTGCCTTTGTCACTTGTATCATTTAGACGATATTCTGTTGCCAAAATCTGCTTTTGCGCTTTCTTCTGTGCTAGCTTTTGGTACTCTGTGCTTTGAGCCCCTTTCTTACGGAGGATGGCTGAGTCCGCTCCTGGCCCGGGTCCCCATCCAGCTTCACTAGTCTTCTTACTATGGCCTCTATTTCCTGGTGATCCCATGTCTTTTTATGTACTATGAAATGATGTGCTCAGTCTCAGAATACCGTTTTGAAAGCCTTCCAGAGCGTGATAGCCGAGTCCACTGACTCTTAGTTTTCTGAAAAATATAGTTCTGTGCCTGTTTTAAGCTCCATTGAGACCATCTCATTCCATAGTTCCTAGGCATTTAGCCTTCACACCAACCCTCTATGATGAGGCTGTTCCCTTATTGTAAGCCAAAGGATGAGTGATCTGATAGGCCTCTGGCCAAGTATTCAGCTTTTTCTATCTCACCTATTTCCCCTGCTGGGGCAAAGATTTAATCCAACCTAGAACCCACCCTGTGAAATGTAGGATTATCGACGATCAGCTGGGTGTCATCTAAGCCAAAGGTCTGAAAGACCTAGAGTGGTTACACAGGGTTGTGGAATCTATTAAAATATCTACTTGTCCATGGGGCAGTTTGCTTCATAAATCTACTTGTTCTGTAACAAAATCCACTACTCCCTTTGGTGCCATGTAGAGCGGCTACAAATTGTCAGCAATCTCATTATATAAGAGCTCTGATCTAGCTTCTCTGATTATTCCAGGGATCATACCATAGTAGTGTTTGAATACTTGCAATGCTCTTATGTTACCACGTTTCCACAGATCTACATACTAGGGCTGAAGGTAGTGGTAAGCAATTCAATTCAAAGTACTTTATTCGGTTAGAAATATAACCATAAAAGCATAACATGTAATATTACATTCGCAATAAAATGACCAAAGGTTCGATAAAAAGTGTAATTCCATAGTCACAGACTATGAGAAAACAAAATGATAAAAGAATTATTACTACAGAAAAAGCATTTAATTCATTGTTTTTTTGAAATAGTGTCTCTGTCCATACGTTTTAATCCATCAGAGTTAGACCCAGGAGTGGGTCGAATTGATTAAAAGTGGGGGTGAAGTAGCCACTCGAAACAAAACCACTTCTACCCGTCAGGTAACTACTCTGTGCTTTTTGACATGGGGACGGGGCATATAATGTTCTGGGGTAGAATTCACTTATGCTCCAGGTGGATATAGGACCATCTCCTATTTGTGGCTGCCGTGATTGAAGATGTGGGACGACATATTTGCTCCTGAATTTTACGAGTACCAGATCGCCTGCAATGTCTTTTGGTAGAGGTCCTAGCCAACCCACCCTTCTAACACTTAGTATGGTACCATCGATGTTGGATGGCAGAGGTCTATTTTTAGTTAACCAGAACGTGACCTTGTTTCTTAGGTCCTGTTGTCTTTCGTTGTTCCCCTTAGAGAGTTCTGGTACTCCCGCGAGGACGCACACAAAAGGAGCGGCCTCCGGTGGCAAATGTAGGAGATTCGTTTTGTACGGCATATTCTCACTGGTGGCCGCTACCCCTTATGTATTATCGATGCTTTGTCCGGCCCTGCTCTAGAGTAAGAGCTCCATGCTGTTGGACCTGCTTTCGAGGGGTTCAGGGTTGTCTTTTGTAGGGTTGCTGATTGTTTGCGGATAGTCTTACTTTGTATGGTGGATTTAGGCATTTCTATGGGGGCTAGGTGCTGTGGCTGAGAGGGTCCTGCCAGGGTTTTTGTGAGTGGCGAGTTAGCCTTAATCGCTTCCTCGACACCCGTGAGCCTATCCCCTAAGCTGGTTATTTTTTCGATCAGGGGAGATATTAATGTTTTCAGCATATTTTCGATCGAGGCCAGTAAGGAAGCCTGAATAGTTGCAGTGCTGGCAGTGCTGACAGTGCTGGAAGTGTTAGGCAGTGGGGGATTTGGATTTAGTTTTTGTTGCTTTGCCTGATTCCCCATTTGTTTAACCCCATCTCTCTTCCTTTTGGTAGAGGAGACCTGTGGTGACACTATAGATTTGAGATTTAACTTTGATCGTACCAGAGGGGGAGTACCCTGGGAGCTTTCAGTTAGTTGGTGTTGTCTGCAGGGCTGGGGACTAGTGGTTGCTATAGTGCAGATAGGGGCACTAATTTGCACATGTCCTGATTCCACAGGGGCGTACGTGGATTTGCATAATTTATTTAGTTCCTCCAGTAGAGATAAATCTGGTGCTGCGTCGAGAGTCTGTACAAGAGAACATACACTAGAAGGACAATCCATGACGGGGGATCGTTCTAATCTCTCTAGTTCACTTGAAATGGGGAGAGTTACCCTTTTAATGAAGTAGTCCATTGACCCCTTAAGCGTATAACTCTGGGAGGGAGTATTTCTGATGTCCTCCTCGCGGATCATAGCGGAATGGCTTATACAAGTTAACACTGGTTCAACATCAACCGCCGGGGAAAAGTTCAACAATGTTGACGCTCTGGAGGGACCTGTAATAGACTGGGGAATGTCAAAGAATATCTGTACCTTATGACCTTATTTTACTTCCTTCCGCGGATCAGAATTAAAAGGGGGGTGCCCCGTCCCGGCCTCTTCTGGCCCCTGATGGCCACAGATGGCCCGCCCTCTGACGCGGAGGCTCTAGCTGGGCTTTAGAGCACCTCCGGGGGCGGTACAGGGCGTGCGCGACTTCCGGTCGCTTGGGCCGCTGGGCAATGGAGTCCGCCGTGCCGCGATGTCCCAATGATGCAGCGGCAGGCAGTAACAGTGCTGGGAAGCAGCGCGGAAATGCTGCGGGGCTCCAGTAACCCTCCACCACTCCCTGGTCAGTAGCGTTGTGTCCCCCGCTCCCCCGGGGCTCTAGCTGGGCTTTAGAGCACCTCCAGGGGTGGTACAGGGCGTGCGCGACTTCCGGTTGCTTGGGCTGCTGGGCAATGGAGTCCGCCGTGCCGCGATGTCCCAATGATGCAGCGGCAGGCAGTAACAGTGCTGGAAAGCAGCGCGGAAATGCTGCGGGGCTCCAGTAACCCTCCACCACTCCCTTGTCAGTAGCGTTGTGTCCCCGGGGCTCTAGCTGGGCTTTAGAGCACCTCCGGGGGCGGTACAGGGCGTGTGCGACTTCCGGTCGCTTTGGCCGCTGGGCAATGGAGTCCGCCGTGCCGCAATGTCCCAATGATGCAGCGGCAGGCAGTAACAGTGCTGGGAAGCAGCGCGGAAATGCTGCGGGGCTCCAGTAAACCTCCACCACTCCCTGGTCAGTAGCGTTGTGTCCCCGTTAGTGGTAAGCAATAGATCCAGGGTTGGAATGCCCTTTTGAAACCAAGTGTTCATACATTTTTAATGCACAAAACAATTCCGACAACGGAACCTTATCTCATGGGGCCTCTATCAATACACAAGAGGTTTTTATTAACTAGATTTCGGATTAACCTTTTTCACCTCCTATTAGCCAGGCCCAAGGGTTACAGTGGAGGTCAAGTGCTAGCTCCCTGTGGCTGCGACGGACAGTCTCCACAGGATCTGCTGCATTTTATGTTTTTATGTAAGTTTTATGAAATCCCTCGAACATATTTTCTGGTTCCCATTTTAAAAAGAATGAATTTTACTCAGGCCCGTCCTGTCCATATGCATCTTCAACTGCTGAAAGAGGATTGCATTAATTTTATAGTGGGGTTTTTAAAAGCTACCGTGAAATCCAGGACCTGTATGGATGCTTAGACAATGGATGACCTATGTAGGATCCATTAGTTTAGAAGGCCTAGCTTGCGCCATGAAACAAATACAATAGGAAGCCTTGTTCTTCGAACATTGCACTTCAGGTTCTGAATATCTCAGGAGGCTGGGTATAAGGTTTTATCTATGAAATATGTATGGGGTTTTACTTTTTTAAATCATGTTTTAATGGATCACTGTTTTTATGTATATGTAACCTTCGTAACTTTTATGGTTCTCCGATGTAAAACCGAATAAAGTTTGTTTGATTTGAATTGAATGCCCTTTTGAATCTGTGCAAACCTACTAACTTGCATCATGTTTTAAGGGTTTTCAACAACTCTTCTCTAATCTTTTCACATACTGAGAAATGTTGGAAATGTACTCCTGACAATGGCAGTTGTAAGCCTTCTTCCAGAGTTGGGAGAAAAGTGGGTGGATGGAAAGTGAATTAGCAAACATTCAGATTTTCGCAAAAGCAAATCTACACATGCATATTTGCTCGTGCTAAAATGCAGTTCACAAATATTTTCTAGGAGTACTATTTCTTGTCCTACTTTTGTAAATTCTTGGGATTTCACAATTGCCGTATAGCTGCACTTAATGCAAGGACCTATACCATGGGTGTACTTTTGATACTTTCTTTAATAATTGGGCCCCTAATTTAGTCTAGCCATGACCTTTTGTGTTTATTAAAATTCTGTCTCTCTCTCTGTATCAGCTGGGTTCACTGTGAGTGACCGCATTCTGCTCTTTCACAAGGGGCATATCAGCACACAAAATAGTTTTGTTCAGTGCCAGTAACTATGTGGCAGTGTATGCTTTTTGAGACCAAAAACTATTTTTGCTTTTGCCAATGTTTGTTATAATGTTTGTTATAATAGTGAGGGCCTGGCAGCTCCCACGCCAGTAAGGTTTTACAAAAACTATGCCAAAACATGTCACACATTGAGAAAACCAAAAAGCTGACCACCAATTTCAGAACTGTCTTTGCCAATGCTTGTATATTTTTGTTTCCCATAATCTTATTTAAACTGGTTACACTGATTTTCCATTATGAATATTTTTGGGAAATACTAGCATGCACCAACACGTGTTGTTAAATGACGCTGCAAAGAAATGGTACCTGAAATTGTAAAGTAGTTTAGCTAAATGTTTTTTTTCTTGCTTTAATTTTTTTATCAACATTTTATTTTGAAAGCAAAGAATCATCAATATTGCTTTCAAGCTTCTGCAGATATTTGCATCAAATTAGAGAGCCTTCTGGGGACATTAGATATTGCCTCATATTGCTAAACTTTGAAAACATGTGTACACATTTTTATACTGGAACCATTGTCAGAAGTGCAGTCGGAGCTTATAACATTTACGTAGAGCGCTCACCCTAATAATAAAGGATTTCAATTAATGAACCATATATTCACGTATGAAAAGCAATCTTGTATGGACAAGCCATGTTAGCTTGACTCCAGTGGCATGTAGCGCATGGGAACCACGACTGGGCATACCCGTCCCACTCGGGTGACAAATGCAAAAAGGCCAGAATGCTGAACAATGTCGAACATTCACCCCGGTACAGAGATCTGGTACTAGATTCAAGCTAGCTTGGCTGATGAGGAGTGATACCCTGAAACCCATCCTAGGAGACTTGTTTCTGATCCAGGGAGGACCTGGCTTGGTAGTTCGGGCTGGACTGTTCCCATGAGCAGCAGGGTCAAGACTGATTTGCATATAGCTGGGTCCAAACTGGGGTGGCGTTGTAGTGTAGTTCCTATATTCCCAATAGGCTCTGCGCATTGGAATAATATACACTATAGATTTGACATAGGACAGTATGTGTCTCTCTCTCACTCGTTTATTAAACTTAATTGTGTGCCAGCTAACTCAGAGGTCACTAGAAACTTTCTCAAATAAACAAGAAGGGATTAGTCTCTGACAACCGCATAAACATGACAACTTTGTTTCCCCTAGGACCGGAACAATATCTTCAGAGTTGTGGAAACAATAGATAACTATTTACTCAGTCAATCGTGCATGCTTTGTTTCTACAGCGTTGCGTAGAAATAGAGAGACGGGCGTTTCAATAAAAGGGTTTATTTAACAGTCTTGTTTCTCCTGCAAGAGATATGAACTGCCACAATCGTTAGACAGAATGTAAAGTATAATACTGTAATAGCATTGTCTGTTGCTATGACATATATAAAAATACATAGATAAATAACAAAGGCTAAAATACTCAACTGGTGCTTCTAAAATACGCCTACCCCAGTGTACCTAACCTAGGTCTGGTACGAGGGAAGAAGTAGGTGCTGTCTTAGCTATACTTTAGTTTTGCCAGGAATTGCCAAAGGTTTCTCTAGGTTCTAATCCGCTCCATACCTATCAGCGTAAATCGTTTCTGTGCTGTGTGATTACTTAAGTGACCGTTCCTCGAGCCAGCTTCAGACCTCCTCTGATGTGGCAAAGAAGTGTGACCTGTCATTGTACAGGACTTCAATTTGGCGGGAGATAGGAGCATGTATTGTAGTCGTATGGACTGTAGTTTTGCTTTCACTGCATAAAACGTGCATCGTTGTTTCTGTACTTCACAGGAGTAATCTGGAAATCTCATTATGGTGCAGGACTCATGTTTTATTTCACCTAGCCACCTCGCTTCCCTAAGAATCATGTCTCTATCTTGGAAGTTCAATAGACTGGTTGTGATGTCCATTTGGGGGTTTACAGGTGGCAAACGGCCATGAGTGCCCTATGAGCTCTTTCTATTACAAGGCAAATGGAGAAGTCAGTGTCCATAAAAGTGGACTGGGGTCACCATCCTAGAAATTCCACCATGTTGGCCCCCTCCACTCATTCGGGGAACTCCATTAATCTGAGGTTGTTCTGTCTGGCCTGGTTTTCAGTGTTGTCAACCCTCCAGTGGATGCCTTTGGTCACTAATTCTTACAATTCCTTTGCGTCCTTCCCCATGAATTGTGTCACATCTTCTACTTCAGCCATTCTCCCTTCTGCTTCCGTCACACCCACCACCACATTTCGTAAATCTTGCCTTAGTAGGGACACTTCTGATCTGACTTCCCCAATCCTGGCTTCTAGGGCCATTCTTAACTTTTGGATCGCATTAAAGAGGGCTGTGTATAGTGTATTGTGGGTATTGGTTTTGTGTTTGTCTGCATTCCTACCACCTGTGTGTATTTATCTATTTTCACCTGTCTTTGTGGTTCTGGCTCCTTATCTTTCACCACTGTAATGCGTCAGAATCTGCCTCACTGTCTCTCCTACTAGTGGGTTGAATATCTTCTGATCTGGTGTCCTGCTATCACCAGTGGTCGTTTTGCTCTTATGAACAGAGTCTTATCAGGAGGAGGGGTGGCTGGGTAATCAATACATCCTAGGCTTGTCTGTGTGTGCCTTATTATTTATCTCCGTAACTGTTCAGAGTTGGTCTTCTGACCACCTCTAAAGCATGGTTTGTCTGTGTTTTGCAGTGTCTCACAAGCCAAGGTCGGTGCTTCGTCCCAGTCTTTTGCTCTACACGTCCCTGCTCAGCATTGGTGTGTCTAATTTCTGCTTGGTTTCCTTACTTGTGGGCAGGGTGCGTGTGGGGGGGGGGGGAGTCTGTATGTCTCGGCTTCAGCCGTGGATTTCTCGTTGTTTCTTTCCTTTCCCTCGCTGAAGGGGTCTGGTATTTTTCCTTTCTCTTGACGAGGGAGCTCTTTCTCAGGTTTACCCTCTCTCTGTCGTCTCCAAACCCTGTGTGCGGAAGCCTGGCCTCGCTATTACCAATTCTTCGACCTGCACCACTGCCATCTGTTGCAAGAACAACAATCTTATTGGCCAGGTTGGAACTCTTCTCCTTCAATCCCTCTCTGTCTCTAGAGCTCCACCGCTGCCACTTGTGCCTTCTGTGGGAATGCTGGGGAGAGCTGTGATGCCCAGGTACGGTCAGCTGCCATCGTACTCCTGGGTCTTAGTCTCTTCGCTGTTCTTCTCTCTCAGCCCCCACACTTCACCTTCTTAACACTGATCTGCCTCTCAATGAAACCAGAGGGGGGTGCAGGGAAGGCCTGGGGGGAGGGTACCGTATTCACAAATATTCACTATTGAGTTGCTGTTGTGAATTTCCCTGTGATCAACACCTCGCCTCAGCTCCCTTCCTCCCATCTGTCAGTTCTTCCCTCATTCAATCTCCCCAAGTAGTTCCCCGACGCCAATCGGCACCTTAGTGGGCCTGATAGGGATAGGGGGATCAGGGACAGTAGTCTGGCTCCTTTCGTTATCTAGACTAGCTGGGATGCAGCTCCCTGCACTATTGCCTGGCCCCCAGGAGGTGTTCCAGTTTTTCCCTTTTGTACCTGGTGTCGTCTGTTTGCAGTACGGCTGCTCTGCTCGTCTGCCAGTTCGTCCCAGTTGTCCACTCTTCGTTGAGTGATCTCCCCTCCACTTCATGAATCACTCAGGACTGTGGTAGGGTGATCTTGGTGAATCGCTCACATCGCCTGCTAGGTTTGCACCCCGTGTAGCCACTTTCTCAGTCTCTGTGGGTGCCGACCATCCTTTTTGTTCGGCTCCTCCCACTCTCCGAGCGGTCTCCGACACGGCCGCAGCTGTTTCCTGTTTTTTCGCAGGATCCATGCTGCTCGCCTCTTACTCAGGATTAGTATGGAGTAGAGTTGGGGGGTTCAATGGGCTCGGAGGCGACAGGTTTTCAGAAGGAATTTGATTGGCCATTAGCGTAAGGCTTCCACAAAAGAAAGCACACAAAGGCTCGGGTATGTCCCGCCTTATCTTTAAATGTCCAAGGCTCGGGTATGTCCCGCCTTTTCTTTAAATGTCCCCTCCCATACCCTATGCGTCTCGGGAGCCAGCAGTAGCGCCATCTGTTTCCAATTATCGCGCCCGCGCTTGTTTACATTTGCCTGTCTCGCGGTCGTGTTAATTGGAAACAAATGGCGTTCACTTTTGTGGCCGCGCGTTTTGCGGTCTTCTTGTTTGAACTGCTATGGTCCTGCCGCTCGAGTTCCTGCTTCCGTTTGTGTTGGGCAATGAACACTCGCTATTCCCAGGTGACAAAATAGTGAAAACGCACTGTCGCAGATTGCGCCGTGTCACATTATCCTGCACAGTGACACTTTTATGCGGGGGAAAAACAGAGAAACGGAATTTGAGGGTCTGTTTTTAATAACAATCAAGCAAAGTTTGATAAAGCGAGATTCGCCCAAGCGCATGACAGTTCGTGCTGTTCACACAGACACAGAATTCCAACTGAAATGCACGCTGTGCCCTAAAAGTGTAGGCAAATTCATAAACCGTGATCAGGGCTAGAAAAATTCCCTCGACCACTTGCATTTGCGAGTCAGATTAATTCAGGACGAGCTGTTTTTAGGTTCTACTCGGCCTTTCTGGCGAGGAGGAAGACAAACTGACACTTGACCTCTGTCTCTGAAAGCATAGGAAATGTGACAAGAAAGCAAGGTTTAAGCAATAAAAATGTTTTTAAATCTTGTTAACTTGTCACATTTGCTCAGCTTTCAGAGTCAGAGGTGAAGTGCATTTCAGCTAGGTCGAGGAGATTTTGTAGGTTACTAGACCTGCAGGTCGAGTGCATTTTTAATGATTTTTCAAGCCTTGTAGCGCAACCAGGGAGGGTTAGTGGTTAGGTGAAGAAGACACCATTATTTACAGATATAATTTGGGTTTTTCTAGAGGAAAAGAGCCCTCGAACTCTGGAGGCTCCAAACTAGACGAAAAGAGCAGCAGTTGGGTGCTTTGGCGTCTGTGAGCCGACAGAACTGAAGCGCTGACACCCTCTAGGCGCTTTCCACGTTGGAAAGCCACGTTGAGGAATGCTGTAAGGAGTAAACCATTCCGCGTCTGCCTGCAGAGCCATGCATCTTGGAATCTTCTAATCTTGGCTACGTCACTGACCACACTGTGTGAGCTTCTGCAAAACCCAATATCTCCCTGCACCTCGCTTCTTTTGTCAGGCGCACCGTGGAAGCAAAAAATATACGCAGCATGCCCTGTATGAAAATATGCCCTATATGACAATTATTGGATTTATAAATCCTGAGTTTATAGGAAGACGAGTTTACAAGAGTACTGAAAGAGCCATGAATGGGCGTAAGCACTGTGAAATCAGTGTTTCTGCAGACTTTGTGGTACACCATCTGAGCTGTTTCTGAATATAAGGTGTTTAGGAGGTACGTGCACTGACAGAATCTCTAAAATTTTGCTCCATCTATATTACAAGTATAGGCCACATCTAGGGTGCACAGGAAAACTGGCTTGTCTCTTGGTTGACAAATGGCGGTGTGTTAGGGCAGAGGAGGAAGTGCATCCACAATCAACTGTTGGTATTCATTGTGTTAAGGCGGTCGCTACATAGATGAAAGACAGCTGCCTCAAGCTCAACTCTGACAAGACCAAAGTTATCATCTTAGGACCCACCACATCAGCCTGGGACGGCTCCTAGTGGCCAGCCACGCTGGGTGCTCCTCCCACCCAAGGGACCACGCACACAACCATAGCATCATACTGGACTCTTTACGCACAGTGGACGCCAAATCAACGCAGTTTCCTCAGCCTGCTTCCACACTCTCTGCCTGCTCCGAAAGACATTCAGATGGATCTCCACAGAATCCAGAAGGACGGTCACCAACTGACTCATCACCAGCAGACTCTACTACTGGCAGCACACTCTAGGCCGGCGCCACCCAGAAACAGCTCAAGAAACTACAGAACATTCAAAACGCCGCCACCAGACTGCTCCTCAACATACCCCGCTGCAGCCACATCATGCAACACCTCTGACAACTCCACAGGCTCCCAGTTAACAAGAGAGTCACCTTCAAGATCCTCTCTCACACCTACAAGGCCCTACACGATGAAGGACCAGCGTACCTCAACCACTGCCTTACCTTCCAATCAATCAATCAGAACATTTATAAAGTGCGCTACTCACCCGTGAGGGTCTCTAGGCGCTGACGGGGGGGGGGGGAGCAGCAGCTACTGATCGAACAGCCAAGTCTTGAGGAGTCTCCTGAAGGTCAGAAGGTCTTGGGTCTGGCGCAGGTGGATGCGGAGGAAGTTCCATGTCTTGGTGGGAGAAAGATCTGCCGCCGGTGGTCGTTGGGATGGTGGCGAGGAAGAGGACCTCCGTCTTGTCGAAGTTCAGTTTCAGACAGCTGGTCCTCATCCACTCTGCGACGGCTTTCATTTATTATTAGAGGTTGGATTTGGGGTTGGCCGGGTCCTTGGTGAAGGAGAGGATCGGCTGGGTGTCGTCAGCGTACGAGATGATGTTGAGATGGTGCGACCGGACGATGTTGGCGAGTGGTGCCATGTAGATGTTGAAGAGGGTCGAGCTGAGGGATGATCCTTGGGGTACACTGCAGGTGATCGTGGTGGCCTGGGATTGGAAGGGGGGAGGCGGACTCTCTGGGTTCTGCCAGTGAGGAAGGAGGTGATCCAGTCCAGGGTTTTTTCTCGGATCCTTGCGTCGTGGAGGTGTTTGCGTAGGGTGTGGTGGCAGACGGTGTCGAAGGCGGCCGAGAGGTCCAGGAGGATGAGGGCCGCGGTTTCTCCGTTGTCCAGAAGGGTCCTGATGTCGTCAGTGGCGGTAATGAGGGCGGTTTTGGTGCTTTGGTTGCTGGGGAAGCCGGATTGGGAGAAGTCCAGGACGTTGTTCTCCTCCAGGAAGTGGGTCACTTGTCTGTTGGCGGTCTTTTCAATGACTTTTGCCGGGAATGGGAGCAGTGAGATGGGTCGAAAGTTCTTGAGGTCCTTTGGGCCCGCCTTGGGTTTCTTGAGTAGGGCGTTGATCTCAGCGTGTTTCCAGCTCTCTGGGAAGGTGGCGGTCTCGAAGGAGGTGTTGATGATCTTTCGGAGTTGGGGTGCGATGATGGAGCTGGCCTTGTTGAAGATGTGGTGGAGGCAGGGGTCGTGTTCATGATTTTGGTGGGTGTCTTCTTCATTGACGTTGTGCCAGGAGAGCAGGAGGTCGGTGTGTTCGGTGGGTGTTGAGTCGGGGGTGTCGGCATCTGTCGTCTGTGTGTTGATGTCAAAGCTGTTGTGGATGTCTGCGATCTTGCAGTGGAAGAAGGTAGCCAAGGAGTCGCAGAGTTCTTGTGACGGCTGTATGTCATTGGAGCTGGAGCTGGGGCTGGTGAGTTCTTTCACGATGTTGAAGAGCTCTTTGCTGTTGTGCGTGTTCCTTGAAGTAGGTTCTTTTGGTGCACTGGATGAGTTGGTGGTGTTTGCTTCTGGCATTCATGAGAGCAGCGTGGCTGTCTGGTCATTGCGCCACTGCTTCTCGAGTCTTCGGCAGGTGTGCTTGGAGTTTTGGATGTCAGCGTTGAACCAGATGGCTCTCGTGTTGGTGTGCCTGTTGGAGGGTTTCCAAGTACCCAACAGACAACTCCAATCTTCCCAACTCGGCCTCTCCTCCATCCCTAAGATCCGAAAGACCAGAACTTGAGGAAGACCGTTCTCCTACCTTGCCGCCAAGACTTGGAACACCCTGCACCTGCTCCTCAAACAATCAGTCACTGACCCAATTCAGGAAGGATCTCAAGACCTGGCTCTTCGAATGATCCTCCTCCGAGTCCGTCTAGCAGCCCCCCTGCCCCGGCGCCTTGAGACCCTTATGGTTGAGTAGTCACGCTTTACAAGCCCCTTGATTGATTGATATTGAATACTGGATGCTACTATGTTGATTTTCAGTTAATTCTTTTCTTGGCAGTCACTATGATCTAGTTTTATCTCGACAAAGAGGCTGTGTTGAATTTGCTTCATCATTTTGAGTGCTCTTGAATAAATACAACACACTTCCAACTATGTATGCAACCACGATGTAGCATGCAATGCAAGCTCAGACAAGATGGGATACACATCCGTTTGGAAATCATGCTTAGGGGATTAAAGGCAGCTTACCCTTTATGCACAGCTCTTAGTGAGAGCTGCTTCCCCCTTTCTACTGGAGATTGCCATTGTAATAGTGAACGAGGTGGCTACAAGAAGTGACCCCATGTGTCTCTTCTATGGGCCCAGCATCTGTGGCTGCGGGGATAGTGCTGGCCGAACCAGGGCAGGGACATCTTAAAAATGTTGGGGGCCCTGGGCCAAACTTATTTTGGGGGCCTCTGTTTGGAATAGCTTTGAATTTATTATCCAATTTCAGCTCTTTCTTCCCCTTTGGCAAGGTCACTGACAGTGCACAGGCACACTAGTGCAAATTCTAAATGTGTTTACATCTAATATTCAGGGTAAGTAAGTAAGTAGTTTTATTTGTACATGATTAATTAAAATCTTCACAAAAAAGCATGGATAAAAATTGTTAAAAGTTCATTGTACGCGGTTCCTCAGTATTACAAATTTGATTAATATCAGTGTCTTAGTTGCCCATAAATGCTTAACAACCTTCAGGAACTCTTTTGTCTTTTTTTAACTAATTCGAAAAACTTTACGACTCGACAATTTAATTTTGTGTTAACGGGATTAAAACACAATTTGACAGCCTGCCTGCATTTCTGAATGCCGTGTGATTTAAAGGAGGGTCGTTATAGGTTGTGTCTCAAGTCTTTCAATTTTGGACAAATACACATCACATGGACGATGTTTTCTTTGTCAGCTTTACACAAACAGCACTGCTGCGAGAAGTTTTGTTTTACCCACGGTGGCAGAGGTGGGATCATCGGAATCGCGCCCAGGCGTAATTTTAAAAACTTTTCTTTCGTTTTTAAGTTCATTCCAATGGTAAAAAATGCTTGTGGTTGCATTCTTCCATAATCACCGAGCGTGATCCATCTGTGCCCTCTTTTTGCTACTGAGTCCTTATCCTCAATGGAAGATATGATGCGTGCTGATTTTTTCGCAACTATTTTAAAAGACAAGAGGTCTGTTGGGATGTCCCAAAGGTCGGAGAGACCCAGGACTTGAAGTGAGTCAGATAGATAGTCTCTAGCTGAGGATTTACGATGTCGGAGTAGCTCTTCCCAAACGTTGAGTTTAGATAACCAGACTCAGCGCTGCGAATTTTGTGGCAGCTGATAACATACGCACTGCGCCTTCCTAGTGTTTGTTTCAGAATACCAAATTCTAACCGGATTTGTGCAGCCGAGACGTATCTTGGCAGGTTGAAAATAGCCCTGTATGAGTTAGCTATTACTTTGTCCAAAACTGCAGCATCCTTCCCTTGAAGCGATTCACTCCCATATGTGAGAGTTGGTTGTAGCTTTGCACGCAAAACCCGGATAAGAGGGTTGAGCGTTAGGTCAGGGAGTTTGGCCTTGAGAGATTTTATGGCCAGATAAGTCATGGTTCCCTTCCCTCGTAACGAATTCAATTGAGGTTTGAACGAGGTTTTGGAATCCAGATTTACTCCCAAATATTTGTAGGTGGTCACTAGGTCCAACCCTTCTCCATTTATGTGACACTTGATTTTCCTTTGTAATTCACTGCCATGACCTTGGATTTGTTGAAGTTTATTTGCAGGGCATTCCTTTCTGAAAAGGAGTAGGCTACATTTAGATGGTGCTGGAGGCCTATTGGTGTCCGTCTTATCAGTACCAAGTCATCCGCGTACAGCAGATTTGACAATGGGATTTTCCCTAGTTTCGGGGCGTGACAGAGGCATTTATCGAGTTGCCCTGGCATGTCGGCAAGAAAGAGAATACAATTGGTGCTAGGACGCAACCTTGTTTTAACCCTTTTGTTGTTGGAATGAGTTTAGAGAGGTGTCTGCCCGCACCAAGTTTAACTTTAATCCAGGTGTTTGAGTGGAGTAAGATCAGCGTGTCTAAGAGATGTTTGGGTATTCCCCAGTTGTCCAATTTCTGCCAGAGTTTGTTGTGAACCACGTGGTCGAATGCAGCAGTATAATCAATAAAGGAGAGAAAAAAGGGTTTTTTAATCTCTTTTGCTGCTTTCATCAGCAGGGTCAGTGCCATGATGTTGGTTGTGGTCCCTTGACCTCTACAGAACCCTGTTTGATTGAGCGGAATTATTGAGTTTTCAGATGCTCATTGCGTCAGATCTTCCAGTATGGTTCCTGCAAAGTACTTAGCCTCCACATCTATTAGGGCAATAAGCCGATAATTATTTGGGTGTTTCTTGTTGCCTTGTTTGAAAATTGGACTGATTATTTAGCCGCGCCAGGAATCGGGTAGAGTCAGAGTGTCCTTTATGTTATTGAATGTCTGTGTTAATGCTGTGCTCCAGAATTCCGCGTCAGATTTGTACAGCATAGGTGGAATGCCGTTTGGCCCGGGGGCTCCTGTCAGTCTTCCCCTGGCTATTTGCCTTTTGACGTCGGCTGGCGGGGTGGCCAAATGTCCAGACCTGATTTGGCAAGAGGAACAAGGGTCGGGCGTAGGTTTATCCGTTCGAAGAGATAGCGTGACTCCATTCGTGTGGATTTCTTGGGTCGTAGCCGTTCTGCATTGATTGTCTGTTGTTTCCCTCTCAGCTTCTTCGCAGGGTTTTCTTGTCATCGCTTCTTCGTGGCTGTCCTCAGTGTTGAAGTAGGTATTTTGTCCATACTTCCTCCGTTACGTTTGAGTTTAGGCCGAGATGGCCTGGATTCTTTATTCTTTTAATCATTTGCCAGAACCTTGAGCTGTTTTTCCGTTTTACTTCAAAAAGAAGTTTCGCCCATAGCTCATAATTTTTTTGTTTTTCCCATTTCAACAGTTTAAAAAGTTGTTTTTTCGCTCTCCGCAGGATTGTTTGCAAGTCATGGTTCGCTGTGTCCTTTCGTATCTGTCTCAGTGTTTGGTTTATTAACCGTTTTTGGATTTTCATTTCTGGGGTGAGTTGTAATTTGGTTGATGTTTCCTGTCCTTGGCGTGGCCTGTTTGACGGGCCTTTTAGCAATTTCGCACTGGCGTTTAGAATAAAGTTTTGCCATACTGATGTCAACTTTGTGGAAGTTGCCTTCTGAGTAAAAAGAGTTTTCGCTGCAAGGCTTATGGAGTCAATGTTAGAGGGATTGCACCTTAGCGGCCTTACATTTGTGGTCACTTCAATATCGATGCCTGTGTGTGGTTCAGTCCCCAGAAGTAAATCGACTTTTATTGTGGCTTCTTGGGGGTCACTAAGGTCGCTCATCCCTATTTTGAACGCCGTTACCCTGCCAAGCATATTTAGAGATGTGAATGTGTAGTCCAGATGTGAGGATTGCTTATTGGAATGAAAGGTCACGACAGGTGGATCGTCTTCAGCGTAGCGCCCATTCAAGGCTCTTAAGTTGAGATGTTCTAGTTGGCAAAGTAGGTTTTTTGAGCAGTTTGTGGATTTATTGATTTTTGCGGAGCCCTGTCTTGGGACTCGCCATGCAGCACTGAGTTCTTGGTAGAGGTCGTCCTCTGAATCTGAGCTATTGAGGAACATGTTAAAGTCCCCTGCCAGGATGAATAAATCGGAGTCCTCTTCGTCCATTATTTTTTTCAAGGCTTTTATCAGTTCATTGCCAGCTTGTCGTTTCTGTTTGGGGTGGATGTAAGTATTAATTATTATCACGTCTTGAGGCTGGTTATTTAACTGAAGTGAGATCTTTGCCACCTGTAGTGCACTTGGCGGGGTATTTGAGATTCTATAGTCCTAATCTCGCCTACTGTAGCAATTGAGGCAGAAATCATTAGGCCCCCTGATCTGCGGCCGAAGATGGAACTTTTGCTTGCTGGAAGGCAACAAGATGTGAACCCTTGAATCTCAATTGCCTGTTCCTCCCAAGTTTCTTGAAGTAGTAGCAGGTCGAATGAGTTCATGTATTGTAAGAACTCAGGGTCGTTGCTTTTGCTAGCTAGGCCGTTGATGTTCCAAGTACATACACTCATTTGCCTGGACTTTCCTAGGGGATAATCAAAGTTATTGCCCCTTTGTCAATTTGTACGGTTGACTGTGTTGATGGTGCGTTGGATCGACTTCCAGTACAATGGGATGGTCGACAAGGCACAGCCACTGTGCCATGGTTCATGTCCAGAGAAAAATATTTTTGTATCTTGGGGCTGCGCTCTTGGAGAGGTGCTCCTTGCTCCTTTTAATACTGAGTTGGTGTCTTTCCGTGTTGGTGTCCTGGTAGGGGGCAAAAAAGGTGTCGGATCGGGAGGTTGCTTTTCAAGTTTCAGGTTAATCCCCCATTGTTTGAACGTTACTTCTTCCTTCAGAATTTTCTTGGCTGTCTCAGTGGATTTCCAAGTTGCTTTGGTTGTTTCTGAGCATTGTGAATCATTACTTGGTGCAGAACGCTGCCGCGCACTTTGTTTTAGCCCTACCCAAGGCATCCTCCGCTACGATGGCCAGAAAAAGCCTCCATTGGCTTCCGATACATCATAGGGTCTCTTTTAAGATCCTGTGTTTGGCTTTTAGAGCTCTTTCGGATGATTCATCAAGCCCCTTGGGTTCCCTGTTAACTCGCCATAAACCTTGTAGATCTCTTAGATCATCGGAATTAGATCTGTTGGTGGTTCCCAGAACTAGGAAGGTCCGATGGGGCAGTAGAGCATTCTCTAGTGTTGCCCAGAGACTGTGGAATTCCCTTCCTCTGATGATTAAAACCCAGCCATCCTTCTTGCTTTTTAAAAAAGCGCTTAAGACGTGGTTGTTCATCAAGGCCTACTTGGAATAATCGCTTACCTGTCTTTTGCTAGATTTTTGACTAGGCGCCTTGATGCCCCTGCGGCTTAGTAGCACGTTATACAAATTTATATAATAATAATAATAATAATACTTGCCATAAACTCTATTTGAAGGAGATCCAGGGAGCTTATGTTTCCTAGGCTTGTAATCGAATGTAGAAGTCTTAATATGTTTCCCCTGTTCAGTGGATCATCCCTGCCTCGGGACGTGTATTCTGGAGTGAAGAGGATGATAGTCGGACTGTCCTGGTTATGCTCTATTGCTGGTTTTGTTGGTGGGCCATCGTGGTCAAGATCGCAGGGCTGGGGCTGCCAGTGACTGGACAGATTAGTAGCACGCTTTGATCGCTATCTCTCCCGAGATCTCTTGTGTTGTTAGTCGGACCTCGTGTTGGTTGCTGGGGTGGCTCCGGGTTACTAGTCTTGATATTGTCTTTGGTTTCTATTGGTACAATGTGTACGGATATTATTGGATCAGTGCTATGTGCAAGTTGGGTGGGATTTGCTTCAGGAAGTCTCCGCTTGCTTTTGCTAGATCGAGATTTCTCGGTAACGTCCCCCAGTGGTATTTTCAAAGCTGCTAGGGGGGCAACGTTGGGCGATGTTGGAGGACTCTCTAGACCCTCTTGGGACGCTAGTAGCCCTGGTTGTTTCATGTCCGTGGCTTTTGGGTAATGGGTAGTTGGTAATGGAGATGGATTAAATTGTGGTTCTATACGAGGTCTTGTGTCAGTTAGAAGTCTGTTTTTTCCTTTTCTTTTTTCTTTCTGCGGGTCTAGCAGGAGACCTGGGTACTGACTAATGCAGAGTTGACTGCATTTGCATTGTGGTTCGTGAGTTCAGCTTCTTTGTCCTCTGACGATGATGGTGGAGCTTCTCTACCTTCTGTAAGTGAATTGCTGTTCGCCGTCTGTTCGACTGCAGAATAATTCTCTAGCGTTGCTATGGTTACAGGCATTTCTGTCTTGAGATCCGAGTATTGTGGAGTTACTGATTTTAAGTCGCTTATGAGGTCACCTAACATAGATGGTAAGGTTGATAATTTGTCTGGGATCGTTTCACAGGAGCATGATGGTGGTATTGTTTGGACCACGTATGCCGCTTTTTGGCCCCTCTTAATGAGGCCGTTTAGTTCTGATATCTTCCAGTCAATTCCTGAGATTGAGTCAGCCATTGTCTGTAAGAGTGAAAGCTGCAAGTCCATTTTGTGCGATTAGAATTCTAGGGATGTGGCCGAGTCTTGCAGGGTATTTAGGATTGTTGTCCATACAGATTCCGGGAATAAATTTCCAGTATTATTACTTTTCTCCAATCTTGGGGGGTTATTTGCTTCGCTAGGTGAATTTGCATGAGCTGGTTTAAGGTTGTAGGAAGCAACTAGCTCTTCCCATTCCTGCGTGGCTATAAAGGTCATGTCATTGTTCGTAGAGTGGGAATCATTGTATGGAAGTAAAGTGCGACGCACAGAGGACGTGTGTCCTGCCAATCTTCCATATGATGATATTTGATCCCAAGTATCTACTTGAGTTGATTGGGGTGTCTTAGTTTGAGTGGGGAAACTGGTGGTTGGCTGGGGAAATTCGTTTTGCGTTTTTTCTTTCAAGCAATCCTGTTCATTTTCCATTATTGGTTTTGTCTGTATGACTCGGATTATCTTTGTTGAAATTGGGGAACTGTTGTACAATTGGGGGAGAAGTGATTCTTGTCCATTTTCAGTATTGGGGATCTGAACCTTGATTTTGGCAGATGAATCTAGATTTTCCAGGTTTTCCAGGTGCGGTATGCTGAGATTGCTTGGATATGTTTCAACAGGACCGGCTGTGATCGTGTGGATCGCTATCTCGGCGGATTCATCCGCCTTTGGTGGGGTCCGTAAGATGTTGTTGGTGAGCCCTTTTCTGGAGTGTGGCAGGTCCAGATTGTCCCTGCTTTGGCTGTTGGCTCCTTTACTTGTTATGTTGATGAATTCTGCCACTTCTCTGGCTCCAGTTGGCGTAAGTGCTACAGATGCTTCCTCAGCAATGGGGTAGTTGTGAACCCCAACGGGCCATAAAGGTCAGATGGATTGCTGCTGGTGTAGCTGTGGTCGGTTTTGCTTGTTAGAAGTGGTGTTTGCAGTCCTTTTATGTTCCCAGTCTTGGAGTAGATGGCTGTTCCAGGGTCTTTTAAAAAGGAAAACTTTGTGTATATCTTTGGTTGGAAGGTGCATATCTTTTTCCTCACTGGCATTCCTTCAATGGTTATAAGGTCATTTAAATCCCTTGACAGTGATTTTGGTATAGACGGCAATAAATTCTGTGATGTCGTAGGTGAAGTCAGTGGCCTCGGAGACTGCCGATGAGCCGTAATGGGACTTAAGGTGGAGGCGTTTGCCATTGGTGGTTCGATGTCCCTTTTCTTTTCGTTTTCAGCTGATGTTACAGTTGAAATGGAAATTGAAGTTGGAGTTGCAATTGAAGTTGAAGTTGAGGTTGCCTTAAAAGGTCCATCTTTACAAGTGTTGTAATCATTTGGATATGTTTCCTGAGGATTGGCTGAATGCGATAACATTATTGGCATTGTTGGCTCAAGTTTCCTTTTCCTCGAGTTAGACTTTAAATTGGATTTTGGTTTAGGTAGGGGTTGCCTAACTCTGCCGGATCGCATAGCTCCTGTGAATTGTTTTTATGGGCAAGGTTTTTTTTTTTTAAATTAATTTGAGTGTACTTGATTTGGTATTTAAGGCTTAAGGAGCGTCCCCTCTGTGAGACCCCTCTTAACTGGGTCTAGCTCTGGAGTTTCCCTTGACAGGGGCTAGCTCAGAGCTTCTTGCTTAACCCGGCTAGAACCCAGATTTTTGGTCCTTTGATTGAATCCCAAGTGTTAATAATGTGATTGGCTGGCCAACGGGCTCCTGTCGTGGCTCCTGTCGTAGCTGAGCAGTATGCAGGATGTCCTCAGGTGATCAGGCAAAGGAGGGCTGTGTACAGGATGAAGTGAAATGGAGGGGACAGCCGTTTCCTGCAAGCCGCAGCCTCCGGTCCCCTTGACCCTGGGCAACCTGATGACGGCCGGGGACTCCGTGAGCAGCCTCGCCCCTGTAGGGCACCCGCTTCCCGCTCTCTGCTCTCTCGCCCTCTGGCCCCTGGGGTGGGACCGGGCAGGAGGGTGCTGGCCGGAGGGTGCTGGGGGGAGCGGGGGCGCTGGACAGTGACAGCGAGGAAGCGAGGAAAGCTGGGTGAATTCTTCAAGCTGCCACCACCTGTGGGATTAGCTACTCACCATCGCCGGGTAGAGGGCACAGGAAAATGGAGGCTCCGATGGTGGCGGCTGTGAAGGGTGGTAATGTACCTCGCAGCCTTTCTACCCCTCCTCCGCCGCCTCCCCACGTAGCGGCAGGGCAGGCAGGCAAGACAAGGGAGGGAACCGCTAGACTGCTTCTGTTCAATTCTTCTCCGCGTTACTCCTTGTTGCGGCAAGGCGAGTAGGCGAGCAAGCAAGGCGAAGAAGGGGAGACCGCACCGCACCGGAGCTTCTGTCTCTGTCTCCGCGTCTCTGATCTCGCTCACGCTCACTCTACCTCTCAGGGATGCCACGAAAGCACGGAGTCTCCGTCTGTAGTTTGTCTGCCTCCCTCTCCAGGGAAAGTGCAAATTATGTGTAGTGCAGAGTCCCAGGGCCGGTTCTAGGATTTGCAAGGCCCTGGGCTAAAAAGGGAATGTGCGAGGCCCCTCTAATGTAGATAAGTGGCCCCTTGCAAGGAGACCCATTCACAGACACTGTGGGAGGCCTAATGTCCAGCATTTTGTCGCCCCCCACAGTTTTAACTTTGAGCCCACTAGCATTTCTCACACCTTCAATCCGATAGGTGTGAGAATTGCTTGTGGGCTAAAAGTTAAAACTATGGGGGCGCCAAAATGATGGACAATGGGCCTCCCACAGTGTCTGTGAATGGGTCTCCTTTCAATTGAAGGGAGAGTCTCCCTCCCTTATGTATCCAGATACCATCTCGAGAGGCCCGGGGAGGGGGGCCCCTCAATTTCAAAGAAAGGTGACACCTTTCTTTGAAATGGATCGCCAGGGAACCGACAGGACACATCACCAGTGCATGGCCCCATGCTGGTGGGCGAAGTGCAAGGCCCTGGGCAGCTGCCCACGCTGCCCATGCCTAGCGCCGGCCCTGCAGAGTCCTCCTCTCTGCTCCTGTCCATGCACCAAACTCAAGTGGGGAAATGCCTGGGGAGTGCCTGTGGGTCCACGCTCCACACTCCCCACTCCTCTATCAATTCTTCCCCAAGGGAGGGGAAGGATGCTTGCGGGACCGCCCGCTGGTCTCCTGGTTCCTTTTCCGTATTTATTCCATTTAGTTGGCTCAGTTTACAGGGAAGTCCAATGTACCTCTATGAAGAAGTACAAAATTACAAGTCCCAGAATGCACCGGGACAATAAACAGGAGAGTGCTAGGAGTGTTAGGAGAGGAGCCGCGATATCCGCGGGGCCACGGGTTGAAGGCCGCTCCACACGATGCCTCCAGTCAGGGGCGTAACACAGGCCCCTGCAGCCCACGCGGTGCGGGGTGGGGGCCCCCTAGCTCCAAGGGGCCCACTCGGCACTGAACTCTGGCCGGGAGAGCTCCTGATTGAGCCCGGAGGGGCCCCCCTAAGTACCGTGAAGGGAGGCCCCCTCACCTTTCGTTACGCCAGTGCCTCCAGTGCCCCAATGCCTCGGCTGTCATGCACATAGAAAAAAATTGCCTATGCCCCCAAGTGAATTAAAGTACAAACTGACTTACAGTACGAGTAAACCACAATTTGTTAGTTTACACAAAACATTTTATGTTTGTTAATTGAATGGTCAGTTTACAAAAAGAGAGAAAATCACAATAAGCAGAACTCAGATCACTATCAACCTCATGGTTGAGTCATATATATATTCACAAACAAATCAAAATCACAAGTGCAAAACCCAACAAAATAGTGAACAATTTACAAAAACATTAGCATATTCACAAATGCCAACATCACATTGAATACATGGACCATAAAAACTTATTACATTTGAAAAACCAGGGTTCTTTGTCAATGTCTAGAAACCCAGAGAGAAAGTGAGAAACATTTATTTGAACCAATTGTTATGCTCACAGAGCCTGAATGGGAGCTATTCAAATGAATTTCAGGAACCAAAAGAGATTTCCGCAATAAATGACAATTTGGCAAATAAACGACTGCCGACGCGTTTCGAATCCTGATTAACAGCTTTCAGGATTCTCATCAGGGCGGATTCTATCTAGTCCATGGGCACTGTTTAAAATGAAAAACAAAAGCATGATTTTACTAACTGGCGCGACTTCTAACCATTAATCTCCAGGCAGTTAGGTAACACAAACAGTTTGTACCTTGTATGATTCCTGCCCACAGTTAATCACGAATTGAAAGGAATGTCGTCTGTGCTCGGTGGCCCGCACTGCAACAAAGTAATAGAGTCAGTGAGCGTTGGCCAGATGCGCAGGGGGGGGAGGTTGAATAACCATCTGTTACTCAGTTACCTGCATTTGTGTGGAAGCCAAGCCACATCTATGTCGCTGGTGGTGAAGTTCTTTTACTTTTCTGGAAAAAAAGGCGGTGGAATGCGTCTTAGTGCACTGTGTATTCACAAATTCAATACACGCATGGGCCCCTTGGTGTTCAGAAAAAAACTTACTTGGACGATGGTCTGCAAAAGCCTCAAGGTGGGTTCTGTTATGTAGTCCCTGTTCTACCATGCAGAGAGACAGTTGTACCTCTGTTGGGAAAAGCGGGAGGTGTCCTGTTACCGCTTTGCTATTTAAATTCAATTACAAGCGCTAGTCGCGTTTAAATTAAAAAATCAGACCACTTACTTGGACAAAAAATTCACTGTGTCCAAATTGGGGGTTCTATTGCGAGTCCTTCACCAAACGCTCGAATCAAGATCTGCAGGTGAATGGGAGGGGGATGCATTACCGCATTGTCATGTCAATGTTAAGTGAACAGTTTACAAAAACGGCTGCTTCCATGCTTACCACAGTGTCAGTTCCAATCAAACGAACTTGCTCCACAGCGTTGTCTCAGAGATGTGAATGTCTCTGGGCATCGCCGGTCAGGTGGCCAAACCAACAAACTTGTGTTGGGCCAATCAGGCGGAGGGCACAGTAATGGGGCATGCTGGGACCTGTAGTGTGAAACGTGAATTCAAGTTTTGGCTGACCATTAAAGTGCATTGTGGGACATGTAGTGTCTGACAGCATGCACAAAATGATTATGCTCTATTGATTTCACTGAGGCTATTGAGACCCTTATTTACACTGTCAAACTTTAGGATTAGGTACGCCTCTTTGCGCAACAACATTGTATCCACATCACGAAAGTGTTTAGGGTCAATCCATGCCAGTACAGTCCATTTAAAATCAGACTCAGAGTGGCCATTACTGGTAAAGTGTTCCACCATTGGGGCTGTGATGACTTTTTTCTTAAGCCGGGAGCGGTGCTGGGTAATCCGGGCATTAATCGGTTGGTTTGTTTTGCCAACATATACTTTGTCACATGGGCAGACCACCGCATAGACGACATTTCTAGTCTTGCAATTTGTGAAGCTGTCATGCTTCCATCTGATGCCATTGTTTACAAAAACGTCACCTTCAATGGTGCTTGAACAGGAAACACAATTGCCACACTTATGATGTCCGCATATGGGTTTCAGATTCCACTGCGTGACAAGGTCGCTTTTGGGTGCTGTGATATGACTGTCTGCTCTGATCAAATGTTGTCCTATGCTTCTGTTCTTACGCATAGCGAAGATGGGTTTTTGGAGAGGATACTCTAAAGACTCAAGAAGATGCCAGTTATTCCTAATTATGTTTTTAAATTGATTCGTGTGTTGGCCGAATGTTGTCACACAAACCAATTTTTGCAAATCTTTCTTTTCTTTCTTTTCAAGCAATGTCTCCCTAGGGGTAAATTTGGCCCTGTTCTTAGAGTGTTTTAACAGCTTTCTGGGGTACCCCCGTTCTGCCATCTCGTTGCAGAATCGTGTTGCATGAGAGTCAAAATCACAAAGATTAGTGCAATTTCGCCTGATCCTCAACAGTTGCCCATAAGGCAAATTATTTTTTAACGATTGAGGATGCGAACTGGTATAATGCAAAATGGTGTTGCGGTCTGTTTCCTTTTTGTGCAAGGAGGTAATTAGCTTAGCCTCATGGGTGCTTACTGTGACGTCCAGGAAAGTCATTTCTTTTGGACTTTGGTTGAGTGTGAATTGGATGTCTGGGTGCCGAGCGTTCAGCCACAAATGGAACTGCTCGACGTCCGCCTGGCTCCCCTGCCACAGGAGCCAGACGTCGTCGATGTATCTTAGCCACTGAATGATATGTCCTGAAAAGGGGTTGGCACTAAGGACAAAACGCTCCTCATATTGTGCCATGTATAGCACAGCCAGCTCCGGTGCATAGGGACAACCCATGGCTGTCCCTTTGATTTGAACGTAAAAGCTATTTTCGAACTTGAAGTAGTTACTACGAAGAGTTATTTCTGCTAATGCCACAATGAAGTTGGTGGGTACCCGGTGGGGTCTCTCCCTTTGGTCTAAATATAGCTCGATGACCTCAAGCGCCTCATCCTGTGGTATCTGGGTGTAGAGCGAGGCGACGTCAAGTGTCACCATCAACTCAGTCTGGTCATCGAATGGGTGTCCCTCAATGTGTTTGATGAAAGCTGTTGTGTCGCTGAGGTGCGATCGGACTTTGGCAATACATGGCTTTAAGAAGAAATCAATGTATATGGACACTGGTTCGAGCGCCGAGTCGCAACCCGAGACAATGGGTCTGCCCGGGGGTACCTTGTCGTCTTTATGAATCTTCGGTAAGAAGTAGAGAACCGGAGTTCGAGGCATTTTCTTGTTGAGGAATTCATACTCTTTAGGTCCTAGGAAACCAAGGTCCAAACCCTCCTTAGTAAGTCGTGATATTTTGTCCTGAATTGCGTGGACTGGGTCTTCTTTTGACGGTCTGTACCATTCCCTGTTATTTACATGTTTTAAACCTTCGGCAAGGTACATGGGGCGTGGCCAAAGGACCACAGCCCCGCCTTTATCGGCTTGTTTGATAACTATTGAAGTGTCAGATTTCAGATCACTAATAGCTTTTTGTACGCCCTTGCTGATGTTATTCTTGGAAAAACTTTGTTTTCTCTCGAGTTTGGTAAGGGAAGACAGTACAGCCTGTTCAAAGGCTATGACTTGTTTTGGAATGTTTGAAGTTGGGGTGAAACGCGATTTCACTCTAAGTCCAGTCGTTTCCTGTGTGGACGTCATTTCGGCACCCGCGAAGAAAACTTTTAACCTTACCTTGCGGCAGAAGTCAAGTGCTTCCACTTTTAATTTTGTAAAGTCCGTCCTTTTGTTGGGAACGAATTTGAGGCCAAGGTTAAGAAGCATTTTTTCATCCCTAGAAAGGTCCCTATTAGAAAGGTTCACTACAGTAGATGAATCTAGTTGTTGTTGTAGTTCTTGTTGCGTGTTTGCATTTGCCAAGGTTGCTTGAACCGAGGTCGCGACTGGCCGCCCCTGGACAAAAAAGGAGCCGGCCCTCGAGTGGCGCCTCGTCTGTTAAAGTTGGATTGTCTTGAGTCAGAGGAGGAGTCAGAAGAAGAAGAAGTATCTGAGAAGGTTAAAAACTTATTTCTGGATCTACCCTGGAAGGAGTTTAGGGCCCCTCGTGACTCACCAGAAGTGTAAAAAGGGACCTTATGGTTCATACTATTGAAACAGCCCAACGCATTTGCAGCCAGGAGGAGAAAGAGATAGAAGATCTGATTAAAACAATTCACGACAACCAGACTACGACTGAAGCTAAGGCACTCCTTGATAAAATCGAAAAGGAAATTGCCACCTTCAAGGATTACTCCTTGAATACCAAAGCAGCTCAGTTTGAAAAGGATTCGAAATCTTTTCAATTGGAGAGGGTATATCCTTTTCTTAAAGAGGATTTTTACACTTCTGGTGAGTCACGAGGGGCCCTAAACTCCTTCCAGGGTAGATCCAGAAATAAGTTTTTAACCTTCTCAGATACTTCTTCTTCTTCTGACTCCTCCTCTGACTCAAGACAATCCAACTTTAACAGACGAGGCGCCACTCGAGGGCCGGCTCCTTTTTTGTCCAGGGGCGGCCAGTCGCGACCTCGGTTCAAGCAACCTTGGCAAATGCAAACACGCAACAAGAACTACAACAACAACTAGATTCATCTACTGTAGTGAACCTTTCTAATAGGGACCTTTCTAGGGATGAAAAAATGCTTCTTAACCTTGGCCTCAAATTCGTTCCCAACAAAAGGACGGACTTTACAAAATTAAAAGTGGAAGCACTTGACTTCTGCCGCAAGGTAAGGTTAAAAGTTTTCTTCGCGGGTGCCGAAATGACGTCCACACAGGAAACGACTGGACTTAGAGTGAAATCGCGTTTCACCCCAACTTCAAACATTCCAAAACAAGTCATAGCCTTTGAACAGGCTGTACTGTCTTCCCTTACCAAACTCGAGAGAAAACAAAGTTTTTCCAAGAATAACATCAGCAAGGGCGTACAAAAAGCTATTAGTGATCTGAAATCTGACACTTCAATAGTTATCAAACAAGCCGATAAAGGCGGGGCTGTGGTCCTTTGGCCACGCCCCATGTACCTTGCCGAAGGTTTAAAACATGTAAATAACAGGGAATGGTACAGACCGTCAAAAGAAGACCCAGTCCACGCAATTCAGGACAAAATATCACGACTTACTAAGGAGGGTTTGGACCTTGGTTTCCTAGGACCTAAAGAGTATGAATTCCTCAACAAGAAAATGCCTCGAACTCCGGTTCTCTACTTCTTACCGAAGATTCATAAAGACGACAAGGTACCCCCGGGCAGACCCATTGTCTCGGGTTGCGACTCGGCGCTCGAACCAGTGTCCATATACATTGATTTCTTCTTAAAGCCATGTATTGCCAAAGTCCGATCGCACCTCAGCGACACAACAGCTTTCATCAAACACATTGAGGGACACCCATTCGATGACCAGACTGAGTTGATGGTGACACTTGACGTCGCCTCGCTCTACACCCAGATACCACAGGATGAGGCGCTTGAGGTCATCGAGCTATATTTAGACCAAAGGGAGAGACCCCACCGGGTACCCACCAACTTCATTGTGGCATTAGCAGAAATAACTCTTCGTAGTAACTACTTCAAGTTCGAAAATAGCTTTTACGTTCAAATCAAAGGGACAGCCATGGGTTGTCCCTATGCACCGGAGCTGGCTGTGCTATACATGGCACAATATGAGGAGCGTTTTGTCCTTAGTGCCAACCCCTTTTCAGGACATATCATTCAGTGGCTAAGATACATCGACGACGTCTGGCTCCTGTGGCAGGGGAGCCAGGCGGACGTCGAGCAGTTCCATTTGTGGCTGAACGCTCGGCACCCAGACATCCAATTCACACTCAACCAAAGTCCAAAAGAAATGACTTTCCTGGACGTCACAGTAAGCACCCATGAGGCTAAGCTAATTACCTCCTTGCACAAAAAGGAAACAGACCGCAACACCATTTTGCATTATACCAGTTCGCATCCTCAATCGTTAAAAAATAATTTGCCTTATGGGCAACTGTTGAGGATCAGGCGAAATTGCACTAATCTTTGTGATTTTGACTCTCATGCAACACGATTCTGCAACGAGATGGCAGAACGGGGGTACCCCAGAAAGCTGTTAAAACACTCTAAGAACAGGGCCAAATTTACCCCTAGGGAGACATTGCTTGAAAAGAAAGAAAAGAAAGATTTGCAAAAATTGGTTTGTGTGACAACATTCGGCCAACACACGAATCAATTTAAAAACATAATTAGGAATAACTGGCATCTTCTTGAGTCTTTAGAGTATCCTCTCCAAAAACCCATCTTCGCTATGCGTAAGAACAGAAGCATAGGACAACATTTGATCAGAGCAGACAGTCATATCACAGCACCCAAAAGCGACCTTGTCACGCAGTGGAATCTGAAACCCATATGCGGACATCATAAGTGTGGCAATTGTGTTTCCTGTTCAAGCACCATTGAAGGTGACGTTTTTGTAAACAATGGCATCAGATGGAAGCATGACAGCTTCACAAATTGCAAGACTAGAAATGTCGTCTATGCGGTGGTCTGCCCATGTGACAAAGTATATGTTGGCAAAACAAACCAACCGATTAATGCCCGGATTACCCAGCACCGCTCCCGGCTTAAGAAAAAAGTCATCACAGCCCCAATGGTGGAACACTTTACCAGTAATGGCCACTCTGAGTCTGATTTTAAATGGACTGTACTGGCATGGATTGACCCTAAACACTTTCGTGATGTGGATACAATGTTGTTGCGCAAAGAGGCGTACCTAATCCTAAAGTTTGACAGTGTAAATAAGGGTCTCAATAGCCTCAGTGAAATCAATAGAGCATAATCATTTTGTGCATGCTGTCAGACACTACATGTCCCACAATGCACTTTAATGGTCAGCCAAAACTTGAATTCACGTTTCACACTACAGGTCCCAGCATGCCCCATTACTGTGCCCTCCGCCTGATTGGCCCAACACAAGTTTGTTGGTTTGGCCACCTGACCGGCGATGCCCAGAGACATTCACATCTCTGAGACAACGCTGTGGAGCAAGTTCGTTTGATTGGAACTGACACTGTGGTAAGCATGGAAGCAGCCGTTTTTGTAAACTGTTCACTTAACATTGACATGACAATGCGGTAATGCATCCCCCTCCCATTCACCTGCAGATCTTGATTCGAGCGTTTGGTGAAGGACTCGCAATAGAACCCCCAATTTGGACACAGTGAATTTTTTGTCCAAGTAAGTGGTCTGATTTTTTAATTTAAACGCGACTAGCGCTTGTAATTGAATTTAAATAGCAAAGCGGTAACAGGACACCTCCCGCTTTTCCCAACAGAGGTACAACTGTCTCTCTGCATGGTAGAACAGGGACTACATAACAGAACCCACCTTGAGGCTTTTGCAGACCATCGTCCAAGTAAGTTTTTTTCTGAACACCAAGGGGCCCATGCGTGTATTGAATTTGTGAATACACAGTGCACTAAGACGCATTCCACCGCCTTTTTTTCCAGAAAAGTAAAAGAACTTCACCACCAGCGACATAGATGTGGCTTGGCTTCCACACAAATGCAGGTAACTGAGTAACAGATGGTTATTCAACCTCCCCCCCCTGCGCATCTGGCCAACGCTCACTGACTCTATTACTTTGTTGCAGTGCGGGCCACCGAGCACAGACGACATTCCTTTCAATTCGTGATTAACTGTGGGCAGGAATCATACAAGGTACAAACTGTTTGTGTTACCTAACTGCCTGGAGATTAATGGTTAGAAGTCGCGCCAGTTAGTAAAATCATGCTTTTGTTTTTCATTTTAAACAGTGCCCATGGACTAGATAGAATCCGCCCTGATGAGAATCCTGAAAGCTGTTAATCAGGATTCGAAACGCGTCGGCAGTCGTTTATTTGCCAAATTGTCATTTATTGCGGAAATCTCTTTTGGTTCCTGAAATTCATTTGAATAGCTCCCATTCAGGCTCTGTGAGCATAACAATTGGTTCAAATAAATGTTTCTCACTTTCTCTCTGGGTTTCTAGACATTGACAAAGAACCCTGGTTTTTCAAATGTAATAAGTTTTTATGGTCCATGTATTCAATGTGATGTTGGCATTTGTGAATATGCTAATGTTTTTGTAAATTGTTCACTATTTTGTTGGGTTTTGCACTTGTGATTTTGATTTGTTTGTGAATATATATATGACTCAACCATGAGGTTGATAGTGATCTGAGTTCTGCTTATTGTGATTTTCTCTCTTTTTGTAAACTGACCATTCAATTAACAAACATAAAATGTTTTGTGTAAACTAACAAATTGTGGTTTACTCGTACTGTAAGTCAGTTTGTACTTTAATTCACTTGGGGGCATAGGCAATTTTTTTCTATGTTCATATTGTGAGGCCCTGCCTACCCTCCTTCCCATTGGGCCCAGCCACATTTGTGTGTTCCCGGTCGGCTGTCATGCAGCACCCTGCTCCGTCTCGTGTCTGAGCCCACAGCTCCTACACTCTAATCAGCTGCTCTTCCGTGTTTCTGTTTTTCCGCTTGCTGCTCTCTGGCATTGTCAGTACAGGGTTAGGTGAGGCTGCCGGAGCACTGTAGGGGGCCGAGACCTGACACTCTCCATCCCACTTGAGCCAGTGAATACGTGCACAGTGACTAGGCTGGTTTTGCATTCCTGAACAGTTGCCTTCATGTGATTGCAGCTTTTTAGGTTGAGGCTACCGTCGCACTGCGAAGCAGTGGGCGGAGCCGAAATTTTATGAGTTCAACAGTGGTGCTTTAACCCGCCTCTCTCGTCCATTGGCTAGCTTCGTAAATGGAGGCTAGCCATTGGAAGAGATGTGTGTCAATTACTCTTTTCCCCGCCTTGATGCGATCCGTGGGCGTTTCTGTCTCTTTTTTTAAGTCCCGCCCCCCACACCCTCCCTCTCGCCGAGGTCCCAGTCTATTCCTCCTGTAATGTACCCTTTACTACCTCTTGTATTTTGTTTGCTCACAATTGTCACTTTTGCCTCATGTAACTTAACGTCTGCTTTTGTAATTTGTTCACTCGTAATCTTCTCATGTATCATTCCTGTTCCTATTGTGAAGCACTCTGACACACCGCCTGTAGTGACCTGAAGGGGCCGCCGCGCTGCCGGCGGCGACCCAGAAGTGCTTCCCCCCAGGACCCGGAAGTATAGGCAGCCAAGCAGGAAGCAGCGGGAGCCTACCCCGAGCTCCTGCACCCAGGTAGAAAGTCGCCGGTGAGCTGATAGGGATGTTCTTCACTCCTACCGTGCCACCAGATCCACTCTAGCCAGCCTTGAAATCGTTGAGTAGTTCTATTGTTTAAGGTTAACGTGACGCGGCTAGCTGGCAGACAATCCGCTCTTGCCACACTCTGGGTCCGGGTGTGAGTGTTGATACTTCCGGTGATCTCGGGCCGCTGCTTTCCCTCTTCTGCAGAGTCCAGAGCTGAGGAAGCGGCGGAGCTGCAGTGACAGGACCCGCGCCCCCCTAGCCTGCTGAGTCGGTTCACCATGGCCCGCTTTGCCCTTCTACTCCCATCTGCCTTCGCCCTGTTGTTTTTCGGCGTCGCCTCAGCTTCTGACGTGCTTGAGTGAGAGCGGGGTGAAGCTGTGCGGGCGGGAGTTCATCCGCACCGTGGTCATGTCCTGCGGGGGGTCCCGGTGGAAGCGCTACTCCCCGGAGTTAGGCCAAGGCAGTACCAACCCCTACAGTGAGTACTCATGGTGGGGCGGCGGTCTCCCCAGCTACCCTGTCTGCCCCTTCCCGACCCTCACTAACTCTCTGTTTCTGCTTTTGTTTGCTCTGGGTGAAAGTCCTGTGAGGAAAAATAAATGCTGCAACCAACGGCGCATATTCAGCAGCGGTTATAAGTTCCATGACTAGATGGTACTGTCCTGTCCAACTGTCCAGGGCAGAACTGCTGGTCTGATGCTTCTGAAATAGACTGCGGGCATTAGAGGGTTCTCTCAGAATTCTGAAGCTGCCTGAGAGGGCAGTGAAGAATGGTTCTTTCTTTCTCTTCCACTCGTGTCTTTTCTCGGCTCTCACACAGACATCTGATTATCTGGTAGCAACCTATATGTAACGGAAACTGCAATCACCGAGCTGTTTACAGATAATTACATATAAGGAATGTGGTTCTGGCATATGATTGTCAATGCTATTTATAAACAAAAAATATTACTTGTTTCAAACTGCCTAGAACAGCTGGCGTTTAATCTTGCACCCTTGAATTTAACTAACCACTGCACCCTCTGCTCACGTCTGAACTTACAGCGCCCAAACTTTTCAAAGTGCCTAGAAAAGACATTCACTGCACCCTCTGCTGATGCTAACGTCCGGCCTTACAACGCCCGAACGTTTCATAGTGCCTAGAAAAGCTAGCGTTCACCAACTTGCAGCCTAGATCCCAACAACTAACCATTCACTGCACCCTCTGCTCATGCGAACGTCCGGCTTTATAGCGCCCAAACTTTTCAAAGTGCCTAGAAAAGCCATTCACTGCACCCTCTGCTCACGTCTGAAGCCGACCAGCCGTGTGTGAGAACAGACCCCAGGAGCGGCCATGGCGGGTCGTGGAAAGCTGATTGCTGTGATCGAGGACGAGGACACCTGCACCGGCTTTCTACTGGGGGGGCATCGGGGAGCTGAACAAAAACCGCAAGCCCAACAATTTGGCCGTGGAGAAGGACACAAGCGTGACTGAGATAGAGGAGACCTTCCGGTGAGAAGGGGGGGGGAGGAAGTTACCAGGGAGGTTGGTGTGGGGAGATAGGGGTTTCGAGAGTGTGGTGTAGTGGTTCGCGAGACACAATTATTTACCCCAGCCCTTTAAAAGAGGGCTCTTTGGTACCGTTCCCGTTTCAGACATGTGATCGTATTTATGAACCTCGTGAAGGTATTTAAGTGGGGGGCATCATAGGGTCGTGGCTTAAACACGTACTCTAAATGTCTGTGATTCCCAGCTGACGAGTATGTTGTTGTGTCTCTGAGCCTTCTGTTAATCCCTCTCTTAAGATGTGTAACATAACTGCCATACACCCAGAACCAGCCAGGACTGGGCGCTATTTCAAGAGAGAAGCCTAGAAGTGGATGGCAATGTTTTCTAAACATATTTTTGACACTTTAGTGGACAGGACTCTAACTCTGATAATTTCAGTCGTATTGGGTACCCTTCCCATCTCGTGCTCATCTGTGCATGAAGGTAGAACCTGATACTACGGGAGGAGACCTTCAAATCATGGGGTCCAGGATCCCTTTGGCTCACCTGTCTGTGAGTTTATGCACAATACAAGGACTTATCTCCTCACGAGTAGAGATATCTGACTTTCTACTCAGATGTACATGATCCTGGGTTCTTTGGTACCAAAGGAGGTGACTAACTTAGAACCTGGTGGAAAACTCTCTGCTTGGAGGGCTCATGAGTGTTATTGATACTCCCTGAATCTGATTATTTTACCATAATTGCCTGTACTGCTAAAAACCAACAGATTTGTGACACGTGGGCACATTCCCCTCTTGCTGTCAGCATCCGTTGCGGTAGAAGTGGGCGAGCCACTGAAACCTCGAACTAGAAGCCATGCTGTGGCACAGCTCGTGGTTCTCTTGCCTAAAAAAGCCTCCATTCACATGAGTTAATGTGGTGACAGCTGCCCACTTGATTACCTGGGGAACCAAGAAAGTACAGCCTCGACAGGCAGGAATGTTTCTCAGTGCATGTTCGAAAACTCACTTTTTAAAAAAAAAATACACTATTTTAGAATTTTGAAGACCCTTATCGTATTTTTACATGAAAAATCATTTAGAGGCTTGGCTTGTGCACAGGCTCTTAGAGCCTGAGCCGACTCTTAGCTCGGCTCTCCCAGTTAATTTGTTGGCTTACCTACCTCTGCATAGCAGTTTTGTGAACAAATTGCAAATTGAGAACCTCCCCTCCAGTGCTGCAGCCATACATGGAAGCGCAGTCTGTGTGATGTGGAAACCTAAATACATATATTTTACAAATCCGTGACCTCCTTTGTGTCACTGTCTTTTGGGAAGTGTCCTGCGTGGATGTGGCAGTAAGTGCATTGCTTCCCCATCCCCCACACATTTTGACATAATGCACTTGTTCTGCTTTTCAGAAAAGCAGGAATGACTAACTCTTGACTTCCCCTTTCTTCAGGACGTCAGCGTGCTATCTAAATTTAAGGTTCTGTTTCAGGGTCTTGCAGCTTTTTCTTTCCAAATGGGACTTTTAATAAACCGTGTACAGGCTTATTTTTCTGAAACTTGTTTAAATGTAAATTATTCTGTGTTTGATTTTGATTTACATAAGCGCTCCCCTGCCTGTTCTTTGCAGTGTGTTGTTTAGGAGGGGCAATAACCTACAATTACCTCTTAAAAAAATGTAGGTCATGACTACTCTCTACTACTGTGTGTGTGGCTCTGTCTGTGTGTGTGTGTGTGTGGCTCTGTGTGTGTGTGTGTGGCTCTGTGTGTGTGTGGGGGGCTGTGTGTGTGGGGGGGGCTCTGTGTGTGTGGGGGGCTCTGTGTGTGTGTGTGGGGGGGGCTCTGTGTGTGTGGGGGGCTCTGTGTGTGTGTGGGGCTCTGTGTGTGTGTGTGTGTGTGGGGCTCTGTGTGTGTGTGGGGCTCTGTGTGTGTGTGTGTGTGGGGCTCTGTGTGTGTGTGGGGGGCTCTGTGTGTGTGTGGGGCTCTGTCTGTGTGTGTGTGGGACTCTGTCTGTGTGTTTGTGGGGCTCTGTGTGTGTGTGGGGCTCTGTCTGTGTGTGTGGGCCTGTGTGTGTGTGTGTGTGTGGGGCTCTGTGTGTGTGGCTCTGCAGGTGTGTGTGTGTGGCTCTGCAGGTGTGTGTGTGTGTGTGTGGCTCTGCAGGTGTGTGTGTGTGGGGCTCTGTCTCTGTGTGTGTGGGGCTCTGTCTCTGTGTGTGTGGGGCTCTGTCTCTGTGTGTGTGGCTCTGTATGTGTGTGTGTGTTGCTCTGTATGTGTGTGTGTGACTCTGTCTCTGTGTGTGTCTGTGTGTGTGGCTCTGTCTGTGTGTGTGTGTGTGTGTGTGTGGCTCTGTCTCTGTGTGTGTGGCTCTGTGTGTGTGGCTCTGTCTGTGGCTCTGTCTGTCTGTGTGTGTGTGTGTGGCTCTGTGTGTGTGGCTCTGTGTGTGTGGCTCTGTGTGAGGGTGGCTCTGTGTGTGTGTGTGTGTAGGTGACTCTGTGTGTGTGTGGGGCTCTGTGTGTGTGTGGGGCTCTTGTGTGTGTGTGTGGGGCTGTGTGTGTGTGTGGGGCTCTGTGTGTGTGGGGCTCTGTCTGTGTGTGTGGGGCTCTGTCTGTGTGTGGGGGGCTCTGTCTGTGTGTGGGGCTCTGTCTGTGTGTGTGTGTGGCTCTGCAGGTGTGTGTGGCTCTGTCTGTGTGTGTGTGTGGCGGTCTCTGTGTGTGTGGCTCTCTGTCTGTGTGTGGCTCTGTCTGTGTGTGGCTCTGTGTGTGACTCTGTCGCTGTGTGTGTCTGTGTGTGGCTCTGTCTCTGTGTGTGTCTGTGTGTGTGTGGCTCTGTCTCTGTGTGTGTCTGTGTGTGTGGCTCTGTCTGTGTGGCTCTGTGTGTTGCTCTGTCTGTGGCTCTGTGTGTGTGTGTGTGGCTCTGTGTGAGGGTGGCTCTGTGTGTGTAGGTGGCTCTGTGTGGGTGGCTCTGTTTGTGTGTGTGTAGGTGGCTCTGTGTGTATGTGGGTGGCTCTATGTGAATGACTGTGTGGGTGGCTCTGTATGTGTGTGTGGGTGGCTTTATGTGTGTGGCTCTGTGTGTGGGTGCAAATGCAATAGGTCTTGTATTTGCGAGAGATTAAGCTATTGGCATTGTAAATGACAATGACATTTATTTATATGTTTTAAAAACAAAAACGTAAATAAAAATAATGTCGTGAGCAATGCCAATAGCTCTAACTTTAGCAATGCCGAGACCATTTCATTGTAAATGCTTGTTTTATTTCCTGTTAGTGGCATTCTTGATACAGAAATATTTTAACACCTGCTCTGTGGACAAAAACTCTGTTTGCGTTCTAGTCACTGCTGGCCTTGAACGAACATGTTATGCCACATGTTCTTTTTAGATTAAGCTTTCCATTGAGTCGTTGATACTTAAAATATATATCGGTTCCAAGTGACACAAAAGTTATTATGGTTCATTCACGTCTATTATAAATCGCAGATTCTTCCAGTTGGAAGGTCTTGCGACAAGAACATCTCTTTCGTATTGCTAAGCTCATAGCTGCACGGCTAAGTCCTTATTACTTCACGTCAGGTATGTGTTAGTTTTTTTATATTTGTATATAGCGCGAACTTGACCCGAAGGTATCAGAGCGCTTTACATGAGCGCCGGTTACAATATAGACGGACACATTCATTTTTAGGCACGGGGATATTTGCAGCCAGATTCATGAAAGCAAAATCGGCTCGCAAAGGGCCAGATTATGAGAATCTGGCCCTTTGCGAGCGCTATTTTTGCTTTTGGGATTCATCATCCCAAATGCAAAAATCGCAATTCTAGAAATCGCTAAATTGCGATTAATTGCATTTAAGGAATCTCAATTTGAGATTCCTTAAATGCAATTCATGAACCATTTTAAAATTGCGAATTCGCAATCTGGGGCCGCTATTTACCGCGAAGTCTAACTACGTGGTAAATTTTTCTAAGTTGTATGTTACACACACACACATGTCCTTTGGACATGTGTGTGCGCAACACCAGTGTACATTACCATTTCAGGTGTGCAACAGGGTGTCCTTTGGACACCCTGGCACCCTTGCAATTGCTTCCTTATTTGCGATTCGCTAATTGCCAATCGCAAATAAGGAATGACTCCCCATTCATTCCTATGGGCCTTTAGACCCATAGCAATGAATGGGAAAGCCATTCCTTATTTGTGATTAGCAATTGATGAATCGCAAATAAGGAAGCAGTAGAAATCGCTAAAAATATTGCGATTTCTACATGAATCACGTTTTGCGAGTCTTTAATAGCGATTCCTTAAAAATCGCTATTAAGGACTCGCAAAACATGACCATGATGAATCTGGGGGTAAGCGATTTACTCAGAATCACAGGATGCTTGAGCCAAGACTCGAAACTGATTTACCAGCTTCAAAGTCGGCCGCTCTGGCCGTTAAGCCACTTATTTATTTAGAAGTAGTTTGTTAATATAACAACACATATCTCCCTCTGGTTTCGTTGAAATGCAGAAAAGGTGCAGTGCGAGTCCATAAATGAAGGGAGGCGTCCTTCGCCGATAGCATTCAAATTATTGCCTCCGAAAATCTCTCCTTGTCCTCCGCCCTTTGAGAGGGGAGGGATGAGGCGGGCGGTTGGAAAAATCCCCCATACAGACCCCTGCAGTTTTGGTTGTGTTCCAATGCGCATGGATGTTTAAAGAAATATTGTTTGCATATGTACCCCATCCTCAATTATTTGTTTCTGTTCCATTATTCGTTGTTCCAGGTTTATTGTGTGGGTTTGAGGATGGGGACTACCGTTCTTTAGCACTTTTCGGGTTCACGGGTTCCTTGTTTTGAGAACTGTGATAGCCCCTCTGTAAATAGCTGATGCCATCCGTGTCTCAGATCTTCCAAACACTCTTTGCGCGCCCCCGCCCACCAAACCATGGCACTGACTGAACGTCTGTGAGCTTTATGGGTGCCGCCTTCGGTCACAGTTTTCTAAATTTTATTACTTTCAAACAAAAAATCTGCATTTCAAAAAAGTACGCAGAGGAAAATAAGCTCAGGTATATACGTGATGGAAAAGACGTGAATACTCACCTTTAAACAAAGTCTGTTTTTATTTCCTAGGGTTTTATGAACTTGCTCATATTTAACTATGGCACTTGCTTTGAAAATGTCATATTTTCTTTGACTGTTCTAGTGAACAGCGAAAAAAGGGAACTTTTATCATAAAATGACATCACTGGGCCCAGGTCCCATAGAAATGTACAGTCAATATGGGTGTTTTTCAGTTTTGGTTTATGAAGAAATTATCTGAGACATACAGTTTGCTGGAAACAGCCAGATTTCTCATCAATGCCCACAGTTCAGGTGCCAGAGTTTACAGCAGGCTGGGGCTGTGGCTCTCACGCTAACCTGGCCCGTGCTGCGGCGCTATCGGAGATTTATGGGGAGAGGTGTGTGTGGGCTGAAAGTGTTTTGGTTTGGCGTGCCTTCTAATAGTATCTAGTCACATCGGCCGTTACCCCTAAAGAGATCATGAATGTATATCCTGTCTCTCAGTACTACACACCTGCTGTGCCCAGCTGCTAATTGATGTGTACAAATATTACTATTCATCACAAATCCATATTCTGAAGTGTATCTTTCACCCCAAAAAACTAAGTGGGCAAGCCTCTGCCACAATAAATACCTCTTGCAGCTTGGGCGACCACCTCTGTGAAACCCTTCCCAAACACTGGAAACTGGCACCCTTAGACCAACCTTTTCATTTGTGTCTGGAAACATCAACTACGAATGAGACTACATGCAGCAGGAGGGGTCCTTGATATGCATCAAAGAGGACCGTTCATTGGCTAACTAATAATCATCTCAAGCTTAAACCGCATAACACAGAATTCCTTCTGATTTCACCGCTGAAAATCTCAGAAAGGATAATGGAATGGACTAAGTTGATCACTGCGCTAAACTGTACTCCGAATCTAGTAGACTCAACCAAGTCTCTTGGAATTGTGCTAAATAAGAACCTGAACATGCAAACCCACATTAACGTGATGGCAAAAAATGCCTGCTTCCATCTGAGCTATCTTAGAAAACTGAAACCATTCGTAGCTACATCAGACTTCAAAAAGGCAGCCCAGGCATTACTCATCTCGAGGATTGAGTATGGATGCACAACTTTATCAGGACAATCCAAGATTTCAACTGCCCCAATAAAAGCTTGTCTCAAGGCGACCACAAGACTCGGAACAGGCTCCAGAAAGTTTGACCACATCTGAAAGCACTTAATTTGCTACCTTATGAAGCAAGAATCCGACTAAAGATGGCATGTATCACACACAAAGCAATATATTAAAAAACGCCACTATACCTAGCCCAGAAAATCACATTATCAGGAAGTAGCAGATTATCAGGGAGCAATGAAGATCTCTTACTGAAATCTGCCCTCTTCCAAAAGAAGAGAACTTATGACAGAGCATTGTCTGGTGCTGCACCAAGAATTTGGAACTCACTCCCCCGAGTATTAAGAATCTCGTCCTCTTTAGTTTAAAAAAAAAGAACCTAAAACTTTTCTTATGAGGAAATTCTTCCCATAATAACAGCAGACCAGGCACTGTTAGGATACTTTATAGATCATGCACTATGATAATACACATTGATCTCTAGTAGTAGTTAGGACATGTATGTATGTTTTTGAAAGCACAAATGTCTCACTCTCAATTATTTACGCTTGTTACTTTTGCTCAAAGGTCGTGTCAAACCTGCTGTCGAAAGTTTAAGGCTATGTAATTGCAAAGCGCTCTGATACCCTAATTGGGTCATGTCCACGATACATAAAATACAAATAGATATGAGAGGTAGTTTCACCAGCTTTTTTGGATTATAGGCGTGAGACAGTCAACCAGCATTGTGAGCCATTTGCAGGTGGTAGGTTAACCTTGCGGGTGCTCTTGACTGGGGATGGTGGTGGCTTTTGGTAGGGGCCATTAGCATGAGGCGGCCGCAGCAGGTTTTAACATAGATGGCTTCAGTGGAAGCTTTAACATGGGCAGCTGCACTGGAGGTTCTTGAGCCGGGTGGTTGTGGTTCTTGGCACGATGAAGTTGTTCCTGGCAGTGAATGCTCCAGGCATCAAGCAACTGTGCCTCGCAGTGTGGGCCTTGGGCACCTGGCCTGGCCTTTTATCAGTGACTCACTGGTGAAACAAATGTCTGAGCTTATTGTGGCAGAAGAGACTCCTGGTGCAGGTGCACTTCATTGTATGAATCTTGTGAAGTTTTTTCCGGCCAAGGCACATATGCTCTCTATTGTCTGGCCATTCTCTGAAGTGCCGTCCCGCCCCATCGCTTTTCTTTAACCTTTATCAGAACATCTAATTGATAGAAAGTCTCAGATCCTGAGTAGGTCTTCTGCTCTTTTCTTTACAGGTGTTGGAGGAAACCTGCAGGAAGCAGAATTTCAACCCGGACGAGTTTGATTTGAAGTAAGAATTCAGATTCTACTGCTGGACTCCCATGAACATAGAGGTTGGAAATGGGGCTGTGTCTTGTCATGCTGTAACGGATTACTTAATGACGGGATATGAAATATGGCCCGTTTTCCACTGAGATGCATTTGAGAAGGAAAGTGGGGCAGTGAGTGGGCAAAGTCAGGAATACCACACACAGATAAACAGGGAAGCTGTAGCGGGGAGTAGTCTCCAAGAAAGAACAGAATGGTGGGCACCATCAAAATGTAGAATTGGCAGAAGATGTAAAATGGTGGAGCATGTTGGGTAGACATTTGCATTAGCGGTAATATGCAGGCACATGAGAACTGCAGAATGTAAGGCTCTCAGTAGCAGGAGCTGAGCTCGATGGCAAGAGCCGTAGAAAGGGGAAAGATATCAACATGGGGGGCAGAATTATATTCGAGCGGATCAGTTATGGGGCAGTAGAATGTTCATCAGCAGTAGCTCTAAAGATGGCTTTTGAATGGTGCAGGAGGGATGCTACTGGCTTGTCGTGAAATGTGGTTGCAGCACACCACAGGAACTAGTCATTGCAAAGAGTAGGGGTTGTGTGGATTACCGGTAGGGGCTTTAGAATGGGGTATGTTGGCCAGAGTTCAGAATGAGGCTAATTTCCAGTAGGATTAGTGCAACTGGGTGGCATGAAGAGTACAGGCATGGAATTAATTAGGTATGGGCTTACGGGAAATTAGCACTATAACACAAGTTGACACCTAACAGTGGTGGCACTGGTAGGGGGTATGCAATGGTGGGGAAAGAGCTTGGTTAGAATTGGTACTTTTACTGTGAGGAGAAGAGATACACAGTGATGTTGCTCATTGATATTCCCCATCATACTGGGGTGGGTATTTGTTAATAACCCTTGAATCACCTCTCAGTGGGTACATATGGGAAGTGCTCATCACATGCTCTGCACTTTCTTGCAGGTTCCAGAGGCTGGTACTTGACCTCTCGCTGCAGTGGAGATTCGCCAACCTGCCAAACAATGCCAAACTGGAGATGGTGCCTGCATCCCGCCTCCGGGCAGGGCCTACAAACACGGTACACTCCCTATCCAATGACCTCTCCTCTTATAAAATGAAAGACTGTTCCCCTTCCCCTCTGATCAGCCCTTCAGCACCCACCCATTTCAGTAGCACAAGCAGTACTGGCAGGCACCTGCTGCATAATCTCATAGAATGGCTGTTCTTTGGGTCTTGGATGAGAGTGAGAAGTGTCTGCGTCATGTAGCTTCGGGATGAGAACTATGCTTCTGAGTTTTGGTTTGGGGCAGTGAAGTATCCACTTTAGTATTTATGTGGTCAGAAAGGTATCTGCCTCTCTGCCTTTGGGGAGGACCTTGTGCCATGACCACCTGTGTGGTGGTAAGTTGACTTGAGAGTTGGGTGACTGGTGTCTGTGTTTAAATTTGTCATAGACAAAGTACCCTGGAAGGCACTAGTGCCACTTGATGCGTTCTATTTCTTCTGCACGAGCTCCTTATCACGTTTTAGGAACACTTGAATGGATCGTATGGTACAGCATTTGACCATTGGAATCACAATGCCCCAAGACCCACGTGGTGGATATGCTACATCCTTTTGTGAAGGTTCTGCTTGAATGTATGTTTTATTTGGTAGGTTCCAGGCAAGGATGTGAGCCAGCCATCTAATTTGTTGTCTTAGTGTGCAGCTTCACTTCGTTTATCTGATCTGTGAAGCAGGAAATCGACGTGATTTATCTGGGCCCTACTCCCATGATTAATTTGAAGCGTGAGATGTGAAACTTTGATCTACCATCCTTTTTCAAGACTCTCTATCACTTGTCCAAGGCCCTGTTTGGCAAGGTATTCAATAGGTAATATTTTGACCACAGAGAGATTTTTTTTTTATTTTCACAAATTGCACCTCTTTAGCCCTGATGAAGTTTGTACTTAATCAGGGCCACTTGAATTGTGTGATTTTGCGGCTGCAGCGATTTTTTTTTTTTTTTTGCATAATTGTAGATTTGCCGTATTTGCCACATAATCCACCATCTGCCACATAATCTGCGATTCCAACAAAGAAAAGTGTTTATAGCTCAAACAGTTCAAAAGTTAATAAAAACACAGCAACACTTGATGCAGCGCAGTGGAGGGCCCTTTGCAAAGTTTAACTGGCCACTTTTCTGTTGCTCATTGCTAGTTTTGGGTGTTAAACTGGTACTAATGAGGTGCAGCCAATACCAAGACGGCACCAACAAGTGTAAAAATGACAAAATAATGAAGTAATACTATTACAAAATGTGCCTCATTATGCTGCATAATTTGCCTTTTCTGGTTGCATAATTTACTGAACCCTTCCGCATAATTTGGCTCTTCCCTGCCGCATAATTTCAGTGGCCCTGGTCATAGTAAGGAAGCGCTATTGGGGTTTAGCTCACCAGGCTGAGTCTGAAAGCAGCAGTAATAAAGCTGAGGATCCAGATTGATATGGTATATTGCTTCGTAATTAAAAATTACTGTCCATTTGTCAGACTGGATCCATAGGTTGTTCCCAGTTTTATAAAAAGGCAAACTTAGAAGCAAATGTGAGGAGATTCTGTTTAAGTTTGAAATCTTGTTGCCTCCCCTTTTGTGAAATATAGAGGGCTGATGGACGGGCAGAAAGCTAATGATCAATTGTGCCTATGTTTACTTTGGTGTTCCACAGGATCTGTTCTGGTCCTTCACTCTTCTCACTGTACACTCTTCCCCTCCCTACTATCATGTCTGTTTACAAGTGAGAATCCTCTATGTAGGTGTTTTTGAACATATCACTGCTCCACTGCTGACCAATCAGAACTCGTGTTAATCTTCTTTTCTCTTTTCCCTATAATACACACGTTTCCTCCTATTTTACTCTGCTTCAGTTGCTCCCCTTATATTGTGAAGTCTAGTTTCACTTCCTTTATCTAGTCTTTAAATGTTCATTATCAAGCTCCTCCTCCATATTTATGTCTTTGTTTCCTCTTTATAATTCTTTTTCCCCCGTTTGCTCTGTTCTTTGTTCTTGTCCTATATTCAATATCCTTCCTGTGCTAGTCATCTCAAATGTAACAGTTCACCATTTCTACCTAAATTAAAAAGCAATTGAGAGATCAGCTCTTGGCATCATCTAACCACCTTGGATTGTTTGTTCATAAGCTTTTCTTTGGTTGGCGTTCTCGTTTCACAGCTTTCTTGAGTTGGGCAGCTCTTCGGATAGAACCACAGTAATAAGTAAATAATGTATAATAGTAAGTGACTCTTGGAGACCTACTCCTGGCCAAACCCATACCAACTCTCCAAACCAGAATTATACACTTAAACATGTCTTTCTCTGTGTTGGAAAGTGATTGAGCTGTGCCTTTGTGACACCCACACCTTTGGCTTTAAAAGAGGGCGGTAGTGTAGTTGGTACCATCAAGTGCCACATGGGATTGCAGGAAGTTGTTCTTTCCAGAGACTTGTTGATGGAAAAGAAAGAACACACAAGTCCTGTGGCTTGCCATGCCTGAAATACTTGCGTGCGTACTAGTGTGATGTGCTTGTGTGCTGTCATAGAGTGGTCTTTTTGTGTGTTTTCTGCTGCTGCGTTCTCACTCACTTGATAGACTTGCTGTAGCCTGATTTAGTAACGGTTTATTAATTTACTGTTTCTTTTGTAATTGTGAGTTGTATGGAATTATTCTCTGGCTATTTGCTTTCTACTTGTCAACCCTGTTCGTGAAATCCTCTAGCAGGCTTGGTATTTAGGACTCAAGAAGTTGCTTTTTGCTTCCTGGTGCTACTACCTAGTATTTTCCTTACCCTAGTCTCTGTCCTCACACACTTGTCCAACCCTTTTCTGCACCTCGACTGTCGCTCACAAAAGTTATCTTGCTCCCCCTTGCTCTCACAGTGTCTCTCACATGTTCGTCTTGTACCTGTTTTGACACTGTTTTCTACTTCCTTTTTTTGGCTATCATGATATTCGTTATATATTAGTTTATTTTCTGAGTTGTTGTCCTGCCTTCACCTTTCCCCTATATACTTGTTTCGCCCCCGGATGCAGATCTCTCCTCTCTTGCCCCTATCTCTCTTCTTTTGACCACTGCTTGCTTCTCTCCCCTCATCTCACACATGCTCCTTTTCCTTCTCAGCTGATTATTTTGGAATGTCTCATCCCACAATTGTACATACTTGTCTGCCCCTTATCTTGCCCTTTGCATGCCTATCTGTCCCTTTTCCTTATGCATTTGTCTTTTTCTGATGTTGCTCCAGGCATCCTTGTCTGACCCGACAATTATCTGGGCTCTCACACTCACCTTGATTGGCCTTTCATATCCGCCCTGGTCTTGCCTCTCAATCTTGTTGTTCACATGCTTGTTTTCTCCCTGCATTGCATTTGCATTTGTTTGACCTTCAGCTGGTTCCTAAAGTGACACAAATTTAACTTACAAGTAACAGGCCTTGTTGGCCAGAACAATAAATGAGTAGCCTGTTGTCACATGCGCACAGCACCAAGGAGTTTAAACTCACACAAGTTATCCTACCATGTTTCTTTTCTTTGGTTGCATTGTTAAAGCATGTTTTTCCATTTGTAAAGGACATTTAACGGTGCTTATATATCTATATGCAATAATGTGTTTTTCAACCTAGACTGACAATCTAGTGTGTCTTTGGCCTTGTGGAAGTGCTGCTCCTGCAGATGCTTTCGAAGACCTACTGAAGCACCTGGGGGGGGGGGCGTTCTGACGTAGATGCAGCTCTTGAAATTCCTATTGTGTGGTTGCAGTGTTTGACATTCTTCCTGAGCAGGCAGCAGTTTACCTGGATATCCCTACTTGGCATGACGTTTTCTGTTGGTTTATTGAGCCTGGCTTTTGCCTCGTATCTGTATGGTAGTGGTTTGTCTGTCTAATTGTAGTTGTGGGAATCCTTTCTAGGGTATGCTCAGTTTTCATTTTTAAGAAGTAAAATACTGCAAGGTTCACAATTATTGTCTTTTGTGACACTCTGAGGGGGCATGGATTGCCGCTAAGATTATTAACCTATGGCTGAGATTAACGTAGTCCATAGACACATTTTATGTACTCCTCAGAGAGATGCTCTAAATGTGATGAGAATGCCTTAACTTGCGTCCTTTGGTTTACCTGTTGCAGGACTCCAGTTTCTCTCTACTGACCAGGCCAAAACCTGCTTGGTGATGCTTATGTTCCAATTATAATAGTACCTGGCCTGGCAGTTCGGGCTTGACTGTTCCTATTGGACTGGATCAAGGCCGATTTGCCTTTGGCTGGTTCCTGTCTGAGGTTGCATTGTGGACAAACAAGCATTTACAATGCAATAGGTCTCGCAATTGCAAGATTTTGAGCTATTGGCATTGTAAATGAGAATGCCTTTCATTTTATGTGTTTAAAAAACCTGGCATTGTCATTTACAATACCAATAGGTCAAGTTTTGAAATGCGAGACCTATTGCATTGCAATGCTTGTTTAATTTGTGTAACGCACACTCTGCAGAGACCACCACGGCATTGGGTTCACACGCACAGAAAAGGTCTGTATGCGCTGTCCTCGAGGACGCAGAGCCTTTCCAAAGCCACAGTAGAGAAGGTTAAACAGTAAATGACGGGCGCGTCCCCGCGGCGCCCTCTGACCCCGTCCCCAGCAGACCATAAGAAAGGGGCGGTGGTCTACATCCACCCAGGGGTGCACTGGACCTGCATCAGCGCGGGTACCACAACAGGGTCCATGGCTGTGATGGAAACAAAGAATGTAGCGCCTTGTTTAATGGCCTGTGCGCTGATCCGTGGCGCTCATCCTGCCAGTCTTGGGTGGGAGAGGCTTGCCCTTCTGGGGGCTCTGCCCTGGAGACACACCCTGGCTGCGCAAGGACTGCCTGAGCAAGGTCTTCAAGCGGATACAGAAGGGTGAGGTCTTATGGGGAGGGTCGGCTGTTACATCCTTCACCCTTTCAGTTCCTAACACCGCAGCTCATACCTGGTCTCCAGCTCTGCCCTTTGTGATTTTCATACTATGGATTTGAATTGATCTGCTGTTTCTCTTTCTATATTTACTGCCCTCCCAGGAAGAAACTCTTTCCGGTTCTCTTCTTATGCCATGCTCGGTCTCTTCAGGAATTTCTAGGGTCATGTTTTGCAAACAGTACTCCTGATAGTGAATGGCTCATCCCCCAGGTGGGAACAGCCTTACAACCGGTGGTACCATATGTGAACGCCCGGGGTGGGAACTGTGGCTCTTACAGACACCACTGGGGGAAATCATATTTTCTGCCTTTTTAGGAGCTGAGATGGCACTGTTTTTACCACTGCTTATATATTTGAATGAGGATAATAAACAAGCTGTCTCCGTGGAGCCGACCGGGTAGGGTAAGTGAAAGCGCACGATGCCCGCTCTGTGTAATGCCAGCCCTACACGGGGACAGGAGATGTGCACGTGTATGGAGTGCACATCTCCTGTCGCCCTACGCGTGCAGGCTTCCTCTCCGAGCGCGCACAGGGTTTTCTCCCATTGCGCACCAAACCGACGACAATATAGTCTTGCCAAGGTGATGCAGCGCATGAGCTGCGTTCGCTAAGCGAGACCTAGAAAACGATGGACTGGATTGCAGCCCAGAATAATTACCAGTGACTAAGGATAATTCAAGCAGTAATCCCACCGGTTTGACTTTTGTTTTTCTGTTTATGCAACTGGCAGCGTTTTGAAGTCTGCATTCACCTTTTCAAAGTTGTTTCTACCCTGGGACAATTTTCGAAGCCTAGCAACATAATTTTCAATTCAGACTTCTCTATGTAATATTCCGTAATTGTCCAATAAGATCATCGCATGAGGGTAATTCTTTACTCTGCCTGCATGCAATGCTGAAGGCTCTTCCCACTCCTGGCTGCCTCCTGTAAGTCTCTGCATTACAGCTTGGGTGCAAGATCGCTAAGCTTTTCAAAATTCTCGTGTTATTAGGCTGTTGGCTGTTAGCACTTGCCCTATATACAGTGTAGATGACTGAGGCATGGTTGGTAGGATAAATTAGTAATGCAGCCAGAGCCGTCTCTTACTGGAACATAGATCCTTCAGATCTATAAAGCCTTGTTCTGTAAAGGAGAAACCTGCTTACAGACAGTCTCATGGTGCATAAGAAAGACTGGAGACATTTTCCCCGTGGTACATACCTACACCATCATCTACCCCCCCTACCTCTCTTAGGAATTTAGCCAAACATTTTAAGCATAATTTTATAAATCTTCACCCTGAAACACCCTTCGCTGATCCCTACTTCTCAATACACAACGGACACACAACCACTGATATCCTTTTCCATACAAAACAAAGAACGCAATGGAGGAAAGCATTCCTAACCTTATTTGTGATTTCCTTCACTAGGAAAACCGCACATGGCCTAGTTATTTACATCTCCCCCTCCCAGCTCTTCCATGCAACAGCAACCATCACTATCTACAATAACGGAACCATCCTCATGCAATCCACCGACTGTAGTTTAAACCTCCTGGATAACATCTTCCCCATTATTAACGAACAAGTGTCGAAACCTCAAACTGCCACCCAGGCAACTCCCACAACCACTATACATTATACCCCATGATTTACATCTGACAGCCACGTTTCACCACTATCCCAACCACGACCCCCACCCGATTCATACGCTACTTCCAATCATAACACACAGCACATCACTCAATCAAACACTCCCCCAACCATGTTCCTCTATCACACCGACCATTAGGCACATTGGAGACACAGGACACTACCACGCAGCCTGACCCTCACATAATACTCCCACACAGCACAACTGCGGCAGCATAAGCACCCCTACAGATAATTAATGCCCCTTATTTACCAGCACAGCTGCACCCCCTGTCTACATCCTATCCTCCACAACCAACATTCCCGCTACTCTATCCCTGCTACACATTGATACTACTGGCTCATACATCCCCCAGCACAGTCCATCACCTTCAGTTCTGTTTTTAGAATATAATAGGACTCTTCATTACCACAATGAAGACACGCCGCCCCCTGAGCACTCTTGGGACTCAGACTCACTTTCCACACCCTCATCCCAGCCTTCCACTTCCTCAGAACAACCTCATCCATCTACTTACATCTCAGCCCATCGCCTCCAGTTCAGCTTTTAAGTCAGCCATCCACTTCCACAGATCATCCATCTAGACCCGCAATGCCCCCCTCCACTCTACTCATACCTGCACCAGACCACAAATATGACCAGACCACAACACACCCATCCACATCCTTATTACAGCCTACAGCCTTACTTATAACCACACCAGAACCCAGACTTGATGAGTTCATGATCTCATTACACCAAATCAAAGATGAACTCCAAGTATTTAATGAGCTGTTATCGAATCAACCATGGTTCACTAGAACTATAATACAGCCCAAAGCTAGCGGGCTCCTGAAGCACCAAACAGCCACCTCAAAACCTATGTTACCCAGCTGGAAATCAGTTCCCTTTCGTAATAAATCAACCCGCCCAATCCCAAGCACTAATCCGCTCTCGGAGAATGATTTGCTCTCTTTACTTCACTCATATGAACCCGCCCTCCTGAACCCTATCGCGCCCTCCCCAATGACTATCCCAACCATCCCCCCAACCCACACAGGACCACTAAACCTAACATTAGAGGTGTCATTGACAACAACCTAAGAAGAGTCCCCCCCCCCCATTCAGGAACCCACGTCTTCACTCATTCCCCCCTGTCTTAAATGCATCCTCTTAAACTGTAGATCGGCCTCCAGACACGCAGCTGACATAGCTGACTTCATTCTCACACATGAACCGGACCTGATAATCTTAACCGAAACCTGGTTAAATGAATCCTCCTCACCAATCATTGACATTCTAGTACCCCCTAACTACGACATCATCAGACTGGATAGAACTGATAAGACAGGGGTAGGCATCGCCTGTATACACCAGTGCAATATCTCAGTTAACAGATCCATCTCACCTGTATTCCCCTCTTGCGAATATATTTGCCGCAACATCACCAGTAGTGACAAACCATTATGTTCCTTACACACTATCTATCATCTGTCAGGTGACAACCTAGCCTTCACCGAACACTTTATGGACATGGTATCAACAAACACCGGACTCCAAACTACCCAAATATTCGTTGGCGACTTTAATCTCCATTGCGATGACCACAATGATTCAGTGGTCAATAGTCTCAAAAACGTCCTAGATGACCTAGACCTTCCCCAAATCTGCAACAGCCCTACACACGACAAAGGTTCAATCCTGGCTAGTTTAATCTCTAAAAGAGATTGCATTCAGCTAGAGTCGATCCAACTCTGTGATTGGTCAGACCAGTATAGCATTACCTTCTTTATCAAGGAAATAGTGAAATTGAACTCGGTTCAATCCACAAGACCTAAAGTATGGAAAAGAGACCTGAAAAAAATCAACCCTAACACTTTACCACCGTCCAGTTACAATTTACTTCTGCCCCCTGCAGGAACTCCCGAAGTCCATGATCCTACCAATCACTACCTTAATTCCATGACCGCGATAATAAATGAGGTAGCCCCACTGCAACTAAAGAGAGCCTCCATAAAAGACTCTAAGCCTTGGTACAATGGCATACTCAACGAAGACAAACGCTCTCTCCGAGCCTCTGAACGCACCTGGAGATCAGTACCGTCCGCCAATCACCTAAACATTCTAAGGAAAAAGAGAAGCGCTTACTTCAGAAAGATCAAGAGCACCAAAGCAGACTTCTTCAGCCACCAACTTGACCAAGCAAGAATTGTCCAAAAAAACTCTTCGAACTGATCAAAACCCAATCTAAGGATGCTCCTCAACGTCCACAACGCATAGCGTGCCCGCAACCCAATTGTGAAAAATTCTCTTCCTTCTTCACCCTGAAGACAGACAATATCAAGAATGACCTCCTCAATGACCTTATCTTACACGCGGGTCCGCACACGAAGACCTCCCAAGTAACCCCAGTTGCACCATACCATATCCCATCAAAGCCCAACCTAAAAAAAAATGCAGAGTGGTCTTCCTTTTCCACATATTCTGAAGAAGCCATATGCAAAATACTTGGTGCCCTGAACCCTGCCAATCACTTCACCGATCCTCTCCTCGCTAACGCTGTTAAAGACTTAACTTCACTGCTCCTGCCTCTCTGGAGCAAGATCATAAACCGCTCACTTCAACAAGGTTGCGTCCTGGACACCCTCAAAGTTGGACAGGTCTCACCCATTCCAAAGAAACCCACGGCCGACCCCACAGACCTCAACAACTATCCCCCTATTTCCAATATCCCTACCTTGGCCAAACTATTGGAAAAATGTGTACACCTCCAGCTGACAAGGCATATTGACCACTTTGACCTCCTTAACAAACACCAATCTGGTTTCCGAGCAGGTCACAGCACTGAGTCAGCCATGACACTTTTAATTGATGATGCGCTACAAATCCTTGATCAGAATGGATCCTGCCTACTCATCAATCAATCAATCAATCAATCAATCATTACATTTATAGAGCACGCTACTCACCCGTGAGGGTCTCAAGGCGCTGAGAGGGGGTGGGGGGGGGGGGTCGCTACTGCTCAAATAGCCAGGTCTTGAGGTGCTTTCTGAAGGTGAGTGAGATGGTCCTGGGTCAGTCGTAGGTGTGCGGGGAGGGAGTTCCATGTTTTGGCTGCCAGGTAGGAGAAGGATCTTCCTCCGGTGGTGGTTCTGCGAATTCATGGGACGGTGGCGAGGGCGAGGCTGGCGGAGCGGAGCTGGTGGGTGGGGATGTAGAACGAGAGGCGGTTGTTGAGTTATTCAGGGCCCTTGTCGTGTAGCGCTTTGTGTGCGTGGGTGAGGAGCCTGAACGTGATCCTCTTGCGGACGGGGAGCCAGTGCAGGCTTCTCAGGTGGGCGGATATGTGGCTGTGGCGAGGGATGTCGAAGATGAGTCGTGCGGAGGCGTTCTGTATGCGTTGAAGTCGTGTCTGAAGTTTGGCTGTGGTTCCTGCGTATAGGGCGTTTCCGTAGTCCAGTCGGCTGGTGACGAGGGCCTGGGTGACGGTTTTTCTGATTTAGGTGGGGATCCATCGGAAGATTTTTCGGAGCATGCGCAGGGTGTTGAAGCAAGACGATGAGACGGTGTTGACTTGCTTGGTCATCGTGAGGGAGGAGTCCCGGATGAATCCCAGGTTGCGTGCGTGGTCCGTGGGTGTTGGTGCGGAGCCCAGTGCAGTGGGCCACCAGGAGTCGTCCCAGGCGGATGGGGATTGTCCGAGGATCAGGACCTCGGTTTTGTCTCAGTTCAGCTCATCCTGCTAGATTTCTCCTCAGCCTTTGATACGGTCAAACACGAAAACCTGATAGATCTTCTGAAGCGTAGAATGGGATTAACAGGATCAGTGTTAAACTGGTTTACCTCATTTCTCCAAAATCAAACTCAACAATTCTAGGTCAACATCGCCATGTCCAATCCCGTCCCAGTAATGTTAGGAGTACTGCAAGGGTCCTCTTTATCCCCGACACTGTTTAACCTTTTCATGGAACCTCTCAACAAAATTCTACAAGAGTCTAACGTGCAATACCACATGTACGCTGACGACACACAACTATACCTTAAGATCCACACCTTAGAAGACATCAAATTACTTAACACAACGCTTAGGAATACCCAGATATGGCTGGCAGAAAACCATCTCAAACTGAATGCCCTAAAAAACGAATTCCTGCTAATAGCTCCACCCGCCCAAGTCCCCATAATGCAAGACTGGATAAAACACATTACGGCACTCAATGTTCAACCAATCATCGTCGACTCAGCTAAATCTTTGGGAATAACTCTTGACAGTAACCTCAATATGCAAAAACACATCAGCAATGCTTCTAAGGGAGCTAATTTCCAGATAAACACATTGAGGAAGCTAAAACCCTTCCTGCCATTCAATGACTTCAAGCATGCAGTACAAGCGCTAGTTATCCCCAAAGTGGAGTACGGAAGCATCTCTCTTTGTGGCCTACCCAAAGCTTCAACGGCACCGCTAATAGCTTCAATCAATGCTGCTGCGAAACTTATCACTGGTTCTAAAGGAAATTCCCACATCTCCCCTGACCTAAAATCCTTAAATTGGCTACCTCTGGAAGCAAGAATCCATTGGAAAATAGCGTGTATGACGCATAAAGCCTTGCATCACAAAGCACCCAGCTATCTAGCACAGAAACTGACGATCTCTGGTGGGATCAGATATTCAAGAAGTGTGGAAAACCTATTACTGAAACCACAAAGATTCAACAAGAAGAAAACCTACAACCAAACCTTCTCATGGATGGCACCCAGGATTTGGAATGCTTTACCCCCAGAAACCAGACTGAACCCCTCCACTGCTTCCTTCAAAAAGGAGGTAAAATTGATTCTCATGGCCAAATTCACCTGAGTAAGGTTCAAAGATATCTCGAGACCTAATGTACCCTCGCAATTACCCTTACTATGACAAGGACCATCTAAGCAATCTAAACATTCTATCTTCCTTTTTACCTGTTGCAAGGGGTTAGTCTCTAGCTGTACCTAACCACTTTGCCTTACAAATTGTTTTGTACACGTGCTTCAACTCGCCTTTTATTGATGTATAAATAACTTTATTTACTCTAAAGTGCTCTGATATCCCCAAGGGTCTTGTTCGAACTCTATAAAACTTTCAGAATAAATCAAAAATAAAAATACCTTCAAGTGTAAAGTGCATGGGCATTGCAATAGGCCTACCTCTCTCATTACTTATAGTAACAATCAGTCTTTATCCTGAGCAGAAACAATAATGTCCAAGAGTTCCACAATGTGTAGTGGTTAAAAATCTTCTTCTTTAATTCCAAGTATTCACTTCATATCGCATGCAAATCACATCCAGTAGTACATCGTTACAGTTTGGTTGTTACAGTGGTTGATACAGTCACAGCCAGATGATAGATGTAGCCAACACATGTTTCATCATTGGGTCATCACCCATTGATTTCCTCTGGCTGTTTGTGAGTTTGTCCCTATAATTAAAGTTTGTGAGATGAGCTCCTGTCATGTATATTTTCTGTTTCTGACTTTTTGGTTCTATACTTTGGGATTTTTTATTTAGAGTTTGGCGGTTGGGATACTCAGTCAAAATGTCATAGATAACCCATTCATCATATTTACAAGTTCCCTAGGCTATAATGCAATTTAACGCGGCTACTTAGCGATCTGCCACATTTGTGACAGAGTATCACAATAGTCTAACTGTAATTAAGGCCCTTTGTCTTATCCAGGGCAAAAAGAATAATATTCACTAATATACCACATGTCAAATTTGTAATTGAGCTGTTATTTCCTCCTGTAAAGTTGTCCGACACTGTTGTAGTACATGCTAAAAAAACTGCAAAATCAACCTAAAAAAGTACTCTCAAGTATGTTAGGTTCCACTCTAAATAATATGTCCGGTCATATTTATCACATATTCTAACCATCCTTCATGTACAGATCATGTACATCGACATTGGCATGGTTAGCACTCATGAATCGCCATAAACAAAGACTCACAGGGTAAAGAGAAAATGCCCACAGATACACAAAATAAAATATGGCAACTTAGTTTCAATTACTTTTCTAGAATTAATTTACCTATGTTCCACTGCAGGAAGTCCTTAACACATCACACTTTTTTTTGGGGGGGGGGAAGATTGTGTGTGTTTTTTAGGATTGTTTTCATGAGTTAGAACACACTGAACAATCAGGACCACACCAACCTGGTTGCATGGGAAGAATAGGTATTTATTACATTTGCAGGGACAATCTAGGGCTAGTATTTCTTCATACCTTTACCTGAATAAAAGTTCAATAGTCAGAGTGTTATAGTTAATGAAGCACTTGGTTCTTTTATCGTTATAAGTGTTCTTTGTTCCCTAGGTTCCCAACAGCACAGTTTTAGATAGGAAATAAGAACGTTTTTTCCAATAGAGAAGATTCTTTACTTTAATTTAACTCCTATTCCCCTTACTCATTATAAACCACACGGGTCCTAGGGGGGCTATAAGTGGATATAAGGGCTTTCACGCTATGGTCCAGACCTTGGGTTCTTCTCCCTTTATGTGTATCCCGTCCCCTACCCAGCCTCATCTCTGCCCTCCTTCCTCCCATCCTACCTCATGGTGCAGTTCCTCTCCCCTGCGGATTTGACATTGCTGGTGTATATATAGGCAGGCACTAGATCCACCCTTCTCCTGCCTATAAGGCAAGGTGGATTTGATTTGATAGGGTGAGGAAGATACCACCCCTAGTTGTTCCTGGATTGTCTGATTGATTGACTGGCCCTTCCCCTTTACTGAGGCTTCTCCCCGTTAAATAATGGAACCTGCCCTTTGTCTCTGTTTTGTTGCCCCTTTGAAGTCCATGACGCCCTCTTTCAGCTGTATCATCATCCTATTTATCCTCTATCACAGAAGGCAAGAATGGGGGACTCATAGCTGTCAGTCCCAGAGACAACTCTTTTGTAGACTGACATAATTAATTTCATATATGGCAGGATACCTTATTTTGAGCTTGCAAGGCAAAGATAAACCCATCTGAATATGGAAGGCTGGTATACATACATATTTGATTCTGGTCGAGTGAAGTGTGACTGGATGGGTGAATTATGGATAGCTGGTTTGGTGGACTATGGTTTAATGGCTCGGTGTGGAATGTATGGACTGTATTTTGTTTGTTGGGTGGTTGGATGAGGGTAGACTTGGTCAGTCATCCTTAGAAGTATGGATTCTCTTGGGTTGGATGGATCCTGTTTAGTCCTCATTGCGTAGAGTATTGAGAGTGCAAATAATTTGTCTAAAACCGAAGGAGTTTATTTGAAGAAGGCTCCTTCTTAAGGGCTGGAAGAGATCGAGATGGAAGTGGGTAGTATGTGGCAGTTAGGAATGAATATTCTGAGAGTCTGAGGCCTAGGATTGCTAAAAATGTCTGGGAAGGTTGTGGTGGGTAGATGCTGTTGAGTGTGCTGTGATGACTGGACATTGTGAACTGTTATGCTAATATTGTAGAGCACAGCATCTCCTATTTCTTGGCTTTTTGGTACATGGATCTATCAGAGTTTCTTGTTGCAGGGTTTGTAACTTTTCTGTTTCTTGCTACTGTTATTGCTAATATTATTTTGCATTTTTGTAGCACACAATTTGTCTGTTATGTATTGTTTCTAAATTAGGTTCTAAAGGTCTATGTCACCATGCCCTCTTGCTTCCATGTCTCAATGTATTTGGAGCAGATTTGTCCTAATCTTTCTTTTTTCAGTTGTTCTCCTGTGCTTTGTGCCTGAATCATTTTGTCACATATTTCTAGGCTGTCCTGTTTTTAGTGTTTAATACTTAGTGTTTTGAAAACCTTTTGAATTTGGTGCTTATCAGTGTTTATTCAGCTGCCTAACCCACAGCATACACAAACTGTGTTTTACCCGTGTTTAGAAAATGTGCTGGTTTTTTTTAATGATTGTTATGACACCCATATTTAATTTAAAAAGTAATGCAGGGTATGTACGGTATTCCCACTGGCAGTGTGTCCAGTAGACTTATGATAGACTGTTTTAAGCATAGACCGTCTATGAATGCACTCACATCACATTATCCTCTCTCACATCTCATGAGCCCTCACCATCACTTTGCCTGTAGTCTGTATGGTTTATACGGCTGTTAATGGATTAAAAAAGTAAGAGTGCTGTATTCAACTGTTTAAATAAACAATTTCTTGAACACATTTGGGGTCTTTTACCTACTCCTTACTGAATATTATGATATTGTAGGGGTGGTCAACAGCATATATCTTGCAAAACCTTTATAATTTTGAAGTACAAAAGGCTATTTTGTAGCCCTGCATTCTGAGGCACTTAAAATTAGATGCTTTAAACATGATCACTACTGCTTTTCTACACTCTTTACTGGACTACATTAAGGTGGTGCTGCTGTTGTGTGGACATTCATAGCTGCCACATGTACTTAAGGCTAATATATGTATTCTGGGACTTGAAAATGTGCTGTCAACATTGTAACTGTGTGTTCAAAAACCCCAACAGTTAAGTGCAGTTGGGTAAAAATGCTAGGATTAGTTGAAGGTATCACACATTAAAAAAATAGGACATCTTGCAGCTATGAGTGTTGTTGGTATGTGAAACGTTTTGTGTTATGTTTTTACCATTATCCCATATTCATGGTGATGGCACTCTTTTCACAGGCACACGTCACTACCTCTTGCATTGAATGTTTAAAACCTGAAGTGTTTGGCAGTTGACATGCTATCAATACTGACTTATTATTAATGGGGCTGGTCTGTCAAAGAGTTTTACACATCCTGTGCCTGTTGGTAAATATGATAGTACATATTGGCCAAGAATCTTCTCAATCAGTGAAAGAAGTAAACACTGCAATCAATCAATCAATCAATTTAGTTTTTATTTGTTAAGGAACTTCTACGGAGGACCACAAAAATACATAAATTCAATAAAAAAGACATATTTTAAATACAATACCTAAAAATTTCCCTTTTTTCCCTAAAATACAACAATAGATTAAAAAGGGGAAAAGAAGGGTAAACATACTTTTTATACAGTGTAAACTTCTTCAATATCCAACCATTAGAAATTACAACCCGATAGCGAGATTTTAAATATTTCCTAATAAATAGCCAGAAAAGTTATAAAAAAAAAAATTGAAATATTCTATAACAGATCATTTCATTTGGTGGGGATAAAACAAACATTCGGGCCTCCTGGGCAGAATGAATATTACATTTAATAAACGATGGTCTTAAAAACATACGCCTTGCCATTTGTAATTCTGGACACACAAATAGGACATCAATGAGATCCTGGATTTGTATATGACACAATTCACAAATTCTCTCCTCTCTCGGGATTTTATCCCAAATGCCAGTAACATCTCTTAAGGGCAACCGATTAATTCTCAAAAGAAGCATCAGTCTTCTAATCCCATGTGGATGATTCTAAATTAAATAAGGTTGTGGCCTTTTCCCCAAGGCACTCCCACATACCAACTCATTTTGGGACTTAGATTTACTTAAAGCTATGGGCCATATGTATCAAGATACCCATTTGCGATTCTCAAATAGCGATTTTTAAGAAATCGCTATTTGAGAATCGCAAATGGGTATGTATGTACAAAATCGCATTTTTTTTTGCGATTTCTTAAAATTCCTTAGGAATAAATGGGAAGTTATTCTCAATTTGCGCTTCGCAATTTGCTAATCGCAAATTGAGAATAATTTCAAGGGTGCAGGGGTGTCCAAAGAACACCCTGTTACACCCTTGAAATATGCATGGGTGCACATGTGGCGCAAATATATGCCCTAAGGGCATGTATGTGCGTCACATGGCACCTTGAAAAATGCAAAAATGTGCATTTTTCAAGGAATTCTCAACTTACCACCAACTAGAAGTTGGGGGTAATTTGCGATACCTTAAGGACATTTTGCAAATTTTTTTTGCTTTATACATTGCATTTAAGGAATCGCAAAATTTGCGATTTCTTAAATGCAATAATTTTGCGATTTCTTATTTTGCACCAGATTTTGCTTAATACATACCATTTAGCAAATTCGAATTTCGGCCTTTGCGAATGCGAATTTGCTTGATACATATGGCCCTATGTCTCTTGACATACTAATCAATCTTGCAGACTTCTTTAAGAGTAACTTCAGTGCAGACTTTGACATAGGTGAATCACTATTTAAACTGAGCCCAAATATGTCATTTGCGTAAGCAAATGATCTAAGAAATGCTGATTGATCCTTTAGCTTGTCAAAGATTTCCATTCTCAAGGCCGCCCTAAGAGAACCCTCATCCCCCCCAAAGGAGAGCTTTCCCCCACCTCAAGACCGCTGACAAAGCTAACATATAAGAAGAGACTAGACCAAATTCCAAGGTTAAAACATGTGGGGCGGCCAAAGAATTTAGATTACAAATTTGGTGGAATAACCAGCCTTCAGCCTTGTCAAAGGCGAGCCAGTAGTTATTATCCAATACTTGTACAGCATAAGTTAATGAGGGCAGAATTTTAACCTTGAATACTGACAGCACATGACTAAAATGACGTCTCCTGCAAATTTGATAAAATCTGTTCAGAGCTCCAGCCTGGGAGGCAACCTTACCAACACATAATTTAATATGCTCTGATTCTAGGAGTATCCCCCCTCACTGAATTTAACGTGCCTGGAAGATCATATATATAAAAGGAAAACAGAAGAGGGGCGAACAGGCAACCCTGCTTCAGCCCATTATCTATCTCGATCCTACAAGATAGACCTTGCGGGCCGCCCATCATCACTTGACACTAGGTGTCTGTATGTAATCCTATCAAGAGGCCCAGGAGATGGTGTGGCATTCCGAGATGGTGAAGCTTTCTCCACAGCGTTTGACGATCCACTTTATCAAACGTCGTGGAGAAATCAATGAAAGCCATATAAACTGGCATGCTTCGTGAGAAAGTATATTTCTCTGCGATGTTGTCCAGAGTTCCACGGTTCTTTCTAAAGCCTGCCTGTTCTGGTGGTAAGATGTTCTAGTCATTGGCCCATTGCTGCAGGTCACAGAGTATACTTTTTGCAGATACTTTGGCCGAAGCGTCCAACTACGCAATCTGTCTAAAGCTAGTAGGTAGACTCTTCAAGCCCTTTTTGTACAAAGGAACTATAACACTCCCCTTCCAAGAGGAGGGAATATTAATAGTTCGGAAGCTGAAGTTAAACAATGGCGCTAGAAAAGCTCCCCAAGCCACGGGCTCCTTTTTAATTAACACAATCAGGATTCCTTCCGGCCCTTGGGTGCCGGAGGTTCGAGCATTCTTTATGTAACCCACTACTTCATCCCTTGATGGAGGACCATATTCCAGAAGAGAAGACTCTTCTATGGCGGGCATCAAAAAAGGTACTGAACCATTATTTTGATATAATAGTGAAATATGGACCACCCACTCCCTTTCTGGAATCGGAATAGGGAGAACCCTCTGTCTTGAATCGCAGTATTCTGCGATCAGGTGACAGTATTGCTTTGAGTCTTTAGCTCTTGCGGTTTCCCCAACTCAATCCGTTTGGCATCAAACTCCCTTCTCTTTTCTCTAAATTTATAACGATTTCTTGCTCGCTTAAGGCGGTTGATTTCCTGTTTTTTGCCAATGGAGAATTGTAAATGTTGTTTTCTGACTAACCGGTTAATTTCTTGATTTAATACTTTCAGCAACGGCAAACCCTGGTTTGCAACACGGGGACCAGCTGAGTTAGTACTTAAATTTTTTTATCTCCTTCATTTGTGCGTCTAAGAACTGTATAATGTTTATGGAATCAGGACCCTACCATTCTATGTCGCTTTTCTTCACTATCACACCTACCTCGGTGGTATCTTTTGGGGTACAAAAGGAGCGTCCATTAGCTGTATTAAAAACCATCGAGCCCTGATCAAGGTTTCCTTGGTTCAATGTAAATGTAAATGTAAATGTAGTATACTTGTAAAGCGCACAGCTGCCCCAGCAACGGGGCGTCCCGGCGCTGTATAACTCTGGGGAACCCGTCCTGGCTTTCCCTGTGGGATGGTCCCTTGCTGGGAGTCCCCAAGGTGGAGCCAGGCATCCCCGGAATTGGTGGGGCCGTTGTGGAGATTAGGCAAGCTAATGCCCAGAGTTGCCGAGTGGAACCCCTGATTAGAGTAAGCACCGAAGCGAGAATTATTGAGTCCACTGACCAAGGTCCACGACCCTGCCGCGTCGGGAATTGAACCCTGGTCCCAGGCTGACTTCTGCTCTCGGGCCTGCCGCCTCTAACCAGTGAGCCACACTACTTACTGTGGGTAAATTAAAGGCTATTGTCAAACCCATTACACTGTGGTCACTCCATATTGACTGAGATACCAGTAAGTTTTCACAGGCCTCAAACATTTGGTTAGAGACAACCACAAAATCCAATAGGCTTTGTCTCTGATGGGAGTTGAAAGTGAAATCTGCTATTTTATCAAGCGGTACCCTACCATTTAAAATGACCAAGTCCATGCTTCTGATACAATCAAGCAAGCGAAGACCAGTTTGTCCGTTTTTATTTTGTTTGGTAGAAGGAATCTGGAATTTGCCAGATTTCCTCTTTGGATTGGCATAAATCTACAGTGCAGAATTCGAAATTCTCGCATTCAGATCTCCCACTAATACAAACAAGTGGCATTCTTCCATGGTAGCGATCTCATGAATATATGAGAAGAGTGTACTTAACAAATGGTCAAAGTTTCTCATTAAAGAGATATATAGATTTGCCACCTGAAAGAAAATAAGACTGCCAGATTCTCCCAAACATGACAGCTTGAGGCAAATACAGAGATTTGATGATGGCAAAAGACTTTCTGATTCCAGTTTATCGTATTATTGAGCAAGATGGAACACCCCCTGCTAGCATGTCCCCTTTCAGAGTGCTTGGCATAACAAGAGAAAACTAAAAAGCCATCACAATCAAAATCTTTACACTACCAGGTTTCTTGTAAACATATAATCAAGGGATTCAAGGATTTAAAAAATTCAGTTTCTCATCTTTATGACCTAAACCTGCCATATCATAGGACAGAAATACCCCCCTGGCTACCAACTGAGCCGAATCGTCATCTATGTCTGTGTCCTGACAAGTACCTACGGCATCCGGCACCAAATTTATTGAGCAACCTCTTTTATTAATGAGACCATAATATTTTTAACATTACCCGATGGGAACTCTGAGTCTGGGCCTAAAGCATCTAACACCACAGGATTACCGGCCCTCTGTACTTTAGGGTACTGAATTATAGGGCACAAAGTGGGATATTCCTTAGATTCTAATACAGGCATTCAATCCAGCCCTCGTTTTAAATATGCTCGCAATTCTGCATGACCAAATTTGTCACAATCAGAGAGCTAAAAATGACTCCAGAATAAAAGAAGCTCTCATGGAGGTTAATCTTCATGAACGAGATATATCTACTTTCCACCAACTTTAGTGCCTCTATTTCGGAAAAGAGCTTAAGAATGAATACTCTGTTTTCCAGACAGGATTCACCATCAAATAGCCAAATAAAATCCACGATGGAAGAAGAGACATTCTGCACTACATTATCTTTCTTTACAGCGTCTCTTGGAGGGATCCATAGAGGCACTCTATCACCAAGACTGACCGCTTGTGCCGCCGCATTAAACTGAGTCGTTAAGTGCAACACTGTAGTGGTAATTGGAATATCTGACTTTCTATTATGCGATGTTGTTGTCCCTGTAAAAGGTCTATTTGAACCCGTCTGTAAGTTGCCAGGTGCATGCGACCCTACCATTAAGCTTGCATCCGCTCTGGCCCCGAATGCTCTAGGCCATGTCTGATGTATGGCAGTCCCACCTCCCTTCAATTCCCCCCCACACCCCCACTCAAGGGAGCACACAACTCACTAGTCTGGAGGGAATAAGGTACATGTGGAGACTGCAACACTGGACTTGATGGAATATCTGCCATTCCTGTTGCCCCCATTCTCCCGTCTGATGTAAAATGCACTAAAGTCGGTTCTCTGGGAGCACCCTCCTCGACTGGCAATTTAAGACTTCCCATCTCCATTGTAATCTGGGGACCACTCTGACTATCGGGGATCCGTGGGATTTAGCAATTTTCCGTTTAGAGAATTGTCTTATCTTTTTATGTTTCTTTTTCATGTTATCCCCATTAAGATTTTTTGCGAGACCTCCCTTCTTCCTAGCTTTTGACTCCCCTTTCCCCAATGAGGTAGGGGGTTGACCCTGTGAGGTGGATGGGGATGGGGCCTCCCCCTCCATCCCTCCCCTACCTTTTTGCCCCACATAGCTCCTGATTGTCTCATCTTTCTTGTTATCCATTCTGCCCCCTTTTTTTCCCTTAATGAACAAAGGATAAGGTTTTAGTGTGGCATTTCCCAAAGGGGGCCCACTATGGACTCGCCAAAGAGTGAGTTTAAACAAAGCTCTTCCTTGTCAAGATTACACAAAGGTTCAAACCACAGATCAATGCACTGTCCTCCTCTACGCACTACATCCTCAAAACAATCAGGAAAGTTCTTCCTTATCTGGAGAGGGAGCATAGGAAAACTGTCGTTACTGGTTTGGTCCTCTCACGCTTGGACTATTGTAACAGCCTGATGTTGAATGCCCAGCAGGGCCTACTAAACAAACTCCAGATCCTGCAGAACGCAGCCGCCCGCCTGATCACTGACACCCCTAAGTTTGCCTCAGTAGCTCAGGACTTGGTGAAACTCCACTGGCTGCCAGTCCGCAAAAGAATAGTTTTTAAAGCACTCTGCGTGGTCTTCAAGGCCCTGCATGATCTGGGCCCTAGGTGTATGAAACTGCTCTTCCACTGGCATAAACTAGCAAGAAACCTGAGATCTGGGGAGCAGGCGCTGGTAACAGTCCCCAGAGTTAAGAAAGCGCGGTGGGGAGGCAGGAGTTTTTCCCTTGGCGCGGCAGAGGCGTGGAATAGACTGCCACTCAATCTCAGACAATCTTCGGACCTGATGGCTTTCAGAAGAGCGCTCAAGACCTGGCTCTTTACTCACTAAGCTCTAAAACACCCACATACACTGGTTTAATCACGTTAGCTCCAGGACACCTCCGGGTAACAGAGCGCTCTACAAATGTGAAAAATAAATAAATAAAAATAAATATAAATGAGGGGGCAATAGGAAAAGGGGTATTCCTGCTTGAACAGACACATCTCTCAGCTCTCTCCAGGGAACCGGAGAAAGAGTCCTAACCTCTGTCTGTTCTCCCGTTTGCATACATATCTTAGGCGAAGGGTTAATGATGTCAGATTTTGTTACCTTTTGCACTTCGAACAGCATTACAGAAATCATTTCCAGCATGTGGTCTGAACTTAATACAGATGTCTCCAGTAAAGACAGAAGGGAACCTAATATTCTTTCGATACCTACCAAATAATCAGAAGGCACGCCATACTTCTCATTTTCATTTCCCAGCTTCACTTGTGAACAATGTAAGAGGTGGTATGCACACCATATTTTACTCAATTTTGTCACTTATTGCGTGCAGAACTGTGTTGTGCTATGCCCTGAATGCACCAAGTGAATACGAACATGTGGGGAGAGCCTGTTAAGCGCTCCACTCCCAGAAGCACTGCATTATTCGGATATCTGATCCGATCATTATTTAACCATTTTTCCTTTTTAAAGATGAATCCAATTTAGTCCGAACTGTTCACCAAGCTTTATCTCGTTTTTCTACTCCACATTAGAACATATGTTTTTGGGAAACTTCTCATATTTACGTATGTCCATCCAGACCTTTTCGGAAATACGATCCCAAAACAAAAAGAAGTTCAGAGCAGCATTTCTTTATTGAAGAAACCCAATGCATTTCGGGCTTATTACGAGCCCTTCATCAGGGGTAACTGTACGGTAACAATTTAAAGAAAATACGTCACTACTAGGTTAATTAATTTGCAATTCAATCAGTAGGTCATTTTGCGCATATGACATTAATAAACACTTTCTATTTAAAATTGCATTATTTTTATCAATTGATTTCCACATAATCGTTAAACACCATGACAAGTACAAAGTCTTCCCCCTCAAATGCCAAGTCACACATGAAAATTCCCTCATCATGCGTTCCCTCTGGTATGAGATTTTTAACGGTCTTTCATTCTATCCCCTTTCCCTACTGCCCATTCTGTCCTGTTTTTCTTCTATATTCAATCGCATTATTCCAGCTTGACCAGGTAACAAATGCGTACGCAATACATTCTTGCCTCAAGTGGAGAACTTAAACATTTTCAATTACATGCTTACATATATCCTCCAATATATTATGTATGCCGTTATAATAGGAAAACCCAACTACGCGCGTACCTGCTCACTGCCTTTGTCTCCTAGCCGTAAAATTCTCAAACAGCTTTAATCTATAGTGAACCGGAACCTTCTTTCAAACGCACATTTAAACCACATAAGCTCCACCCCTATGCGTTGAAAAGTTCAAAAAAACTTCGATACCCACAATCCACTGTATCGTGTCCAAAATAATTAGTGCTAACGATAACCAACAATCATAGCAAAATACATATGCGCGAAATGTTGCGAATCTCTTTTTATAATACAACCAAAGTCACTCTGCCAGTTTCTTCTTTCGTTACCGTCGTTCTTAAATGTTGCTGAGAGCCAAAATCACCGTGTGTGGAGTCTTGAAACGTGTGTATCCTTTGTTTAAATTTTCTACTGTTTCTTGGGTGCAAAACCGACGGGGGGCATCAAAAGTTAAACAATGTAAGAGGTGGTATGCACACCATATTTTACTCAATTTTGTCACTTCCATTATTTCACAGGTTTTACTTATTGCGTGCAGAACTGGGTTGTGCTATGCCCTGAATGCACCAAGTGAATACGAACATGTGGGGAGAGCCTGTTCGTATTCACTTGGTGCACTCGCCGCGGGTCTAAGCAGGCGGGCTAGCTGTCCGATGGCGTAAGCGGCCGCAGGTGAGAGCGACCAACAGGCGACCAACGGTCAGCAAGCAGGTAGCAAGCCACAAACCACGAGCTGAGAGCAGCAGCAGGCAGTGGCAGCAGGCAGTGACGGCGGCACGGCAGCAGCAGCAGTGGCACCTGTAGCGTGGCTCCTCCAGGAAACGTATGCCTCCCTGACACAAAACTTAGCACAAACTCACAGCAAGGCACTGTGATCTAAACACCATTCACATGCAACAGCCATCTTGTTTGCACACAAGTAAACACTGCCAAAAGATCAAATATGATTTTAATATTCTTAGATTCTCTACAGTGTATAACATAATTAGATCAGACCTAAACATGCTTCCATACTTTGCACCTTTAATTCACGCTCACAAAACTGGGGGAAACAAAGGGAAGAAGACACAATATTTTAGTGACATTTCTGAACAACAAAACTCGAGCAAAATAATCTTACACCAGTCTTTCATGCTGCTAGCTTGTATAACAAAGTTGAATTGTGTTGGCCCCTTCAGGAAGAAATAGAAATGGCTCATTCTTTATCACTTTCCTTTCTTTGGATGACATAGTAGTTAATGGATTTGAAGGTATTTATCAGTGTTTATATGTTTACACTGATGAGATCTGTTTCTCTTTCGTTGGGGTTTTAGCATTTATTATAGATTTAAACCTAAAACAGAATAGCCTACCTATGTATTGAGCAATTGCCACACTGGGACACACTTGACTCCCTGCTGTCTTTGTTTTTTTTCTTGCCGATTTGGAACTGGTGTTTGAAGTTTGACTTAAAATTTTTTTATTTCCTGGTTACTTGTCCCTTGAGATTCCCTTTTCCAAATGCTCTGTCACAGGGCTTCTTTAGATCGATATTGATAGGTAAACAGGCAGGTACTAGTCTAACAATTCATACATTAGGGAACAAGTCACAGCCCTTTGTGTTTTACTTATAGGAGTTTGGATTGTCTTAAAATATCTGCTTGTTCAAGAGACATGATGATTCAGAAATCTGCGTCTCCTGTTAAAAAATAAAAAAATCCTCTTGTCTCTTTTGGTTCCATGTAGTAAGGTGAGGAATTGTGGCAGCACTTCATCCCACAATGTTAAAGCTCATATTGGATACGGTTTTGGATTCTAGCAAGGCTCTGATTTTGCCACCTTTCTGGAAATCTACATATGGGCTGGAAGTAGATATGAAGAGGTTGAAATGGACTGCGAGTCTGTGCACGCCCTCAACCCCAACTTCTCTTCACATCTCTTAACACAGTGAAATAGATAGGAAACGTACTCCCGTCAAACTGGAGTAAAAGGGGTTCTCAGAGAAGGAAAAAAGGGAGTGTTTAACAATCAGTCTGCAGATTTCTCCTGGAAAAATGGAGCTCACTTGAATTTGGTAGCAGTACGTTTCCAGGCCTACTTTTGTAAACTCTTACAAATTCCTTAAAGTCGTAAATCTGCACCATTGCCAGGACATATACCTGTGGGTGCACTTTTGTGATTTTCTTTCAAAAATGTATTTTTATTTTTCATTTATTTCAATAGTTCCCATCATGTTGCCAGTAATGGTTTTATACTGATTTTCTATTATTATTGTTTTTTTATACTGGTATGCATCATACATGCTTTACTAAATGCTGTGTCTAAGAAACGTATCTAAATTTGTACAGTAGTTTAGCAAGATGTTATTTCACAATGCAGATCTATGAATATATGTTTATTTGAAAGCAAACAATCTTCAGTCTTGGTTTCAGGCTTATGCATTTATTTGCATATATTCATAGAGTATTCCTTGAGTATTCCAAGTAGCCTCAAATTGTTAGATTTTGTAAACATATACTTGTTTTCATACTGGAACCACTGTCAGTAATGCAAACTGAGCTCACATCGTTTCCTTAGTAAGCTCACCCTAAAAGTAAGAGTTTGCTTTATTGATCCTTAAATACAGGTTTAAACAACTTATACAGATGAATAAAACCTTGCCTTAATTTCAGACAGTCCTCTTTCACAGAGTCATACTGTGGTGCTATAAACTGGCAGCCAAAGGGTTTGTATGTCGGTGTTATTTGTACAGTGTAAAAAATAAACACCAAGGGCCAGATGTAGGTAGCCAAATACCGGTCGGTAACGGCCGATTTCGGCCGTTACCGACCGGTATTTGGCTTTTGAGATGTAGGTGGGTCGGAATTTACAGAATCAGTATATTTACCGATTCTGTAAATTTACCACTTCGGTACTTTACCGAATCTGTAAACATACCGATTATGTAAATCCATATGTAGATGACACTCCTGAGAGTGCCACAGACCCTTAAGAGTCGGTATTTTACCACCCAATCCTATTGGGTGGTAAAATACCGATTTCAGGTGTGCATGCACATCTGTGCATGCACACCTGTGCAATGTGACACACAGACATGCCCTTAGGGCATGTATGTGTGCCACATGGCACACAAGCCTGTAGTTGGGGTGCTAGAGGGTGTCAAAGTGACACCCCCTGCACCCTTGCAGGATTCGGTATTTACCGATTCTGTAACTACTGAATCTGTATTTCCCATTGATTCCTATGGGCTTCAAGGCCTATAGGAATCAATGTGAAATACAGATTCGGTATTTACAGAATCTGTAAATACCGACTCTTACAGAATCGGTAATTTTTTACCTACATCTGCCTCCTTCAAATCTACCGACTCTTAAATACCGATTCGGTATGGGTCGGTATTTAAGAGTCGGTAAATCGAAATTACCTACATCTGGTAGAATATGTTCTGGACATCGTAGTGCAATGTCAACAGTTTTCATTCCTGCTTGGCATTGTTTGGTTAACAAGGTATGGTAATGGATTGGCCTCAAAAAGGAATGAGCCTAGGGGGAGGGTAAAGAATAGCTAGGTCATTTGACCTGCAATCTGTGTTTGTGTGTTTGGACACAGAGCTTCACAAATTCCCTCATTTACATATAAGCTTTGCTGTTTGAGGGTAGACAGACATCAAGGCTTTAGCGATGATTTGACAATTATGAACAGACAATGGTCTGGGCTTAATGGTTCAGAGTTTGGCTTTTTATTACTATCCGCAAAGCCGGATTTTGTTTACTTAATTTCGGAAGCTCACTTCAATTTAACGAGGGGGTCCTGGGAGCCTTAATAAGTTGGCTCTATTACCTAAGATGACTATTACATCATCCAAATACGATGTACAGTGGTTCGACTCTCATCTTTATGGTCTAAAAAACATTGCAAAGTGCTAGAAAGAAAATGGCGAATTAATTATGTTGTTATTGACAAAATTATATAGTACAAAAAACATCATCGTACCATATGGCCATATGCAAGGCCCAAGCCCAACCACTTTGCTACCAGAAATGAGGAAGCCACTAACTCTGTAAAATAATTTCTTTCATTTGTAAACTGTATATTACAACCAGCGGTGAAAATTCCGGGGGCGATTCCGATTAATGCCTGCTGTAATGAAGTTGTCCGTTTCTTTTCCAGCAACATTTTTGATATCTATGCCTCGAATTCATACAGACTCTAAGAATAAGGAACATGGTCTTTCTACCTTCAAATATGTTGAAGCAGAGCATTTTGACTCCTTGGTCAATTCAGTAAAGTCTAGTTCCCCATTAGGTCCAGCCACTCATATCAGCAGGAAAGCCTCAACGGTCCTTTATCCAATATTAAGCCATCTGTTGAACTCTTCCATAACCTCAGCTAAAGTCTGTGATGATTAGAAATATGCAGTAAGAAAACCTCTTTAGATCGAGCATGCCTTCAGAATTATCAACCTCCCTTACCCCTTCCTCTACCAGCTAAGATTGTGGAGAAACACATTAATTGACACGTGGCTAAGTATCTCAAAGAGAACAATTTACTCCATTCCTCTCAGTCGGGCTTCTGGCCTCGCCACAGTACAGAATCTGTATCTTACCAGACGTAGCCAAAATGAGTTTTGTAAGTTTCCTTATTGATTTCTTGTTGCAGGGTATTACATATGTACAAAAGTCCATTAACCTGGTGTTCCTTATTCTCCAGCGCCACCAGGAGCATCCTGCCTGCTGCTCAGCCCATCTTCCAACTGTCACCACTCATCCACACAAGCACCCAAGCATTCCAAGCATCACACCAACATTCCACTGCCAACACTCATACTGACTGAGTAGCAGGGAAATAGGTAACCAGGTATAGATATGATAACATATGCAGGATATAACATACCTCCTCCTTTTAAATGAAATGAACAATAGAACAAGGGAGGAACTATACACAATAATATACAATAGCAGAGAAAAAGTCCAAGACTCAGGGAAGCAAGTTAAAATACAACTTTGCGAGAGTCTGAACATTATGTAACTGAAAGGAAGGGTAGACATATTGACAGGCAGCAATAAATACATTGACAAGCAATATAAAACCCATCCTCCCCAATAAAACAATTTTGGAAAATATGTAATGTGTAGCAAAGGGTGGGCCACACCCCGAGACAACGATCCCCAAAGACAGGATAGGAACAGTGTAATCAAGATTCCTAACACAAGGAGCAAGTAATACACTCCGAAAATGAGACCAAGATACCCATAAGAACACACCCTGGGTGGGGATTTAATGTAAAACGTGTAAATGGGGCTAACACCCATAACCCAACCCTGTCGACAGGGTATAAACAATGTTAATGGGACACGACCCATGAGACCTACCCTGTGTGAGGGTGTAAAAACAAAGTTCATGTGTAGCACCAAGAGACTTGCACACAATGTGTATGGAACGTTAAGCGCGAGGCGACTTGCACACCAACAACAACAGGTGAGGCGCAAGGCAGCTTACACACTAGACAATCAAGAAGTGTGGCGCATGACGACTTACTCACCGACAAGACGTGTAGCGCATGGTGACTTAAACACTTAACAGACCAAACGCTTAGCGCATGACGACTTGCACACAGTCAACTCCACACAATAAGTACGTAGTGTAAGTAAAAGACATTGATGCACCATGAGACCAGTACCGCCATAATGTGAGGGGGTGTAATGTGACTACCACCCACTCAAAGGCAACAACCTCAGTTGTGTAAGGAAACCAAAACTGTGGCATCACTAAAACAATATGCTATAGATCAATAAACTCTAAAGAATGGAAATTCTTCTACTATTCCTCATGTATACTTTTTTTTTTTTAAACCTGTAAACCTCGCCAGTGAGCGACTTCTCACCCGAGTAGTACTACCCTGGGCATACACTCGACCTGTGCACCCCACATGTAAAGGAGACAGAAAAAAGCTGATTAGCAATCAAAAATGTTAACAGTCAAAAACTAACTTGCCACCAAAACTTTCAGGAGCACAGCATTTCATAGCACTTCACAGATGTATGCATTACTAATTGTGACTCTTTCAAGTGTGAACTTTCTTGAACTGTGTTAATCAATAATGACATATCAAAAACCTTCATAAGTCTGTTCTAAAGCGGATTGGTGCTTACGACCACAGTCTTGTGTTTTGCCCCATGCCTCACATCCAGCTAAACTGATCCAAAGTAAACAGGCAGACAATGTCCAAGGTGTGGTGGGTACTGCAGTCTTGTGTAACTTGCCGGAAAGATCAGCACGCAACTTCCCATTACCAAAGACAGGGTGTGCGTGTCACCGAAAACAGGCAGACACGCGAAGGAGGTCCATGAGCTTCACAGGACACATCTTAGAAAACGCTAGCACAGACAATCTAGAACCAGTAATGACCAAAAATAAACCCAGATGGCAGCCGAAGGGGAGTGAAAAAACAAAATAAAACTCACCACCCGAGCTAAAGGCAGAAACCACGTCTGTGTGATGGGAACCACCCTCCCCAGTATTCGAAAAAGGACCCTCCTATTGATTATGAATTACTGTGGTGGAACGAAGCTGTTGTAGTTCTATCTAGGACCCTAAATTCGATAGTCCTGATTTATGCCCTTATGTGGTTATAATCATTAATATCCTTATAAAGGCATAAGAATCATATCCATATTTAGTCATAGCCCATGCTGTCCAAATTAAGCAAGGCTACTTCCCCAGGCTCCTAGCAAGTACAACGAGTTTTGTAAACAAACCAAACCTTCAGCAACCTGGGAATTCCCCATTGCTTTTGTTTTGATTTCATCCTAGAACTCCTGTGAGCACTCTAAGAACGGCCAGTTCTTAGTGACATCTTTATTGACGTCTTATGTCCAACCTTACTTCAAAACCCAGCACCTTTCAGGTATAAATACACCAACGCTGTCTTAAGCAAACACACAGTGGTGGTTTTGGAGCAGAGCAGCTATCTACTTGCCCGAGAGCCCAGCTGATGCGAGAGCCCACGGACGCTGCCCCTCCTCTTTGATGCACTGAGAGAGACGTTGTCTTTTCTCCTGCCGAGAAATCCAGCTCTGGTGTTTCCAGATACCTTCGCGGGTTACTGGGATATCGAGTCCTGAGAGAGAGATACCAGACCTCCTGCTTTCTAATACCCAGGTACGGAGCTGACTAAAACCTTAGAGAGAATTCTTGATTCAGATCCTTGGCAAAACCAACTTAACTTAAACTGCTACTTACTTACTCCGTCCCACGTATTAGGCTTAGGTCAGGTACACCGGGGTAGGCGTATTTAGAAGCACCAGTTGAGGACGTTAGTCAATGTATATAAGTATGTATATATTTTATCTATTTTAAAGTATCTTATGGCTAAAAAACCATATCAATGCTTTTAAAGTATTATTTCTTAATCCTCCTTTTACTGTACGCACTTTACTTTACTATGAGTATTGCAATTGTGCCAATTCTTTTCTCTTGTATGAGAAAGAAGACTGCTCAATAATTAACAACCTTTTATTGAAAACGCCCGTCTCTCTTTTCTCTGCACTCTGGTGAAACTAAGTATGCACACTTGACTGAGTGAAATAGCTGTCTATTGTTTTCACACGACTCTAGAGATACACTCTTATTCTGAGGGAGCAAAGTTGTGTTGTTATATGGTTGTCAGAAGCTAATCCCTTCTTGTCTATCCAGGGAGGTTAAACTCCTCCTCGTTTATTCGAGAAAGTTTCTAGTGACCTCTGAGCTAGCTGGCAAAAACTTAAGTCTAATATAGTCAGTAGAGACCTAGTCGACCTCAGTCCTACGTCTACACTGCTGAATATATTATTCCAATGCGCAGAGCCTATTGGGAATATAGGAACTACACTACATGGCGCCCAACGTTTGGTAAGGCGATAAATCTAACGCAAGACGTTAGAGTAACTCAGTCGTGCTTTTTCACACAGACCCCTTTTCCCGTAAATACTCCAAAAGACGCCTGGAGTGGGTAAAAGGTTAAAATCCGCCGGAGCTTAGTAGGAAGAGATTCCTATGTATAGTTTTTGGTTTAGTCAACGTTGAAGGATACAGTGTTCCAAAATATTGTGCACCTAATCTTTGTTTCCTTGAAACTTGATCTGCAACAAAAACCTTTCTGTCAGTAAAAATGTCAGAAAGTGAAGACGAAAGGGAGGCAGCTAGAATAGCAGCTCAACTCCTATGACACAAGTCTCCGAGACAATGACCCGAATGCTATACTCATTCCGGTCAACATAAGAAAAACTATAACTCTTAAACTTATAGAAAACGGACTGACATCACGAGGTGGTATAGTCATATTCGTGATAGAGGCCCATGAATATCGGCAGACAGAGGTATTCTATTCATGGATAAACTTTCCAGCAGCAAACGCTGTCAGACACGAGTTCCACTATTACAAAATAGAGGAACCTCCGGAAGAGTACACCCCTTTCGAGGAGGTGGAAATCCCACTAAATTACCAAGAGCACCTGCTCTGGTTTAATGGCGCCCTAAAACATAACAATCACATCACCAGGCTCGGTCCACTAGGTAGACCAGGAGCAACGTGGCCGGTTCTAGCCAGCTGCACACCACATCCAGACATCGAAAAAATGTCAGTACCAGAACATTTAGCACAGCTAAAACAACTGATTAAAATACATAGACAATTAGTCCAATATGTAATGCGGACTACAACGGTCCAACCAGCAATTAACATTCCACAGCTGACCCCTCATCAGGGGAACACAAATAAAATAACACCACAGAACATACAATCGTGTCTTGGAAAAACACCCGCAAAACGGGAACAAATTCCATTCTGGTTAGCACAAAAAATCACTCAAATAGAGGCAGTATTTGCGGATACTACCCCTACTGAGAAACACAGAATTCTGACTATCTGTCTTCCAATGGGGATCGCACCACATGTGGAGGACTGTGACACTTGGGGCACAGTCTTTGCTTCCATTTCCCTTGCTCATTGCACCATCAGGATTCAAGCAAGCCGGGCCGACGACGCCTGAAATGGCAGAAACCGGTCCCCGGAAGCTTGTTTCCTTCCCAGTATAAGAATTGGCTTGGTAGTTTGGTTTGCCCTGTTCCCATCATGCACTGGGACAGGAACAGACTAATTTGCATATAGCCAAGTTCTGAGCTGGGATGGTGCAGTGAGCTAAAAAACGGTGATGGATCAAGCCCTGATCTTTGGACTGGGTAAGAGTGGTCTGCTTAATTCAGGCACTCTGTTCATCACCACCCCCTTTTCTGATCCATTTACACAAAGACACATGGTGTTCCGTCTATGGCGGTTATACCAGATGTGCTAAGACAGATTCAAAATGAATACGGTCCAGAACCTGCTTTAACTCTGGGTATGAAACTACTGAAAGACTTCAAGCAGGTCTCGGCTATATTATTAGCCAACATAAAAGGAGAAGCAGCATCTGTAGCGATCCGCCAGAAATTAAGAGAGACAGATATAGCAGACCAACCAATTGAACTTGCCAGAATCATAGAAAAATCCTATGAAGAACTAGGAAGAGATCGTTTGGGTGGGCAACCAGTAAAACCCCAACTAACTGAAAATCCTGAAAAGATATTTATTAAAAATAATCTAAATACTCCAAAAAAGAGCTGGGATGGAAATAAACAATCCACTCCCAAAGAAAAAAGATTCCAGTCCAGAGGAAGGTCTCCTCGGCGGAGAGAAAGATCTCCGGACCAAGGACACAAGTCTCCCCAGAGGGAGCCCTCTGAGAAAAGATACAACCTTAGAAATAGGGATAATTTGAAAAAACCTGATAGATATCAAGATATTGATACACGTCCCTCTCGATCTTTTCAGACTTCCTCACAGAAATCGGAAAGAAGAGGACGGTCAGAACACAGGGAAGAGCACGTCAAGTCCAAAGACAAAGAACCTGCTCATCAAAGTAAAAAAAAATACAATTTCCAAGAAAGAAGGTAGCCAGTATTAAAATAATTAAACATGCCGAAGATACTGAGGACACAACTGAAAAACGGAGAGTGGGCCCAGACAATGCTAGACAGCGCAGCAGAAGTGACAATAGCTCGCAAGATCCTGATGAATCATCTGGAGACAGTGGACACGAATGAATACATTCAAGTGGAAACTGCAGATACCAGAGTTAGCAAACCTCATAAAATATACGAGATAACATTACGTATAGAGGGAGATAAGACTAGGAAAGTAAGGGGTCTATTTTGGGATAACCTTTCCAAAGGCTATGACATCCTTTTAGCTGAGAAAGACTGGTCACCAGAGTTTGTCAGGGAGTGCCCTCATGGCGAAGAAATGATTATGCCTGCCTTCTCAAATCATATTCCAATTCATAGAAAATATACATATGCAAGAAAATGGGCAGTTGCCCAAGCTCCTGCATTATATAAAAATCATGTAGGATGGGATGAGGACTCTCCTCCTCACAAAATCCAGTTAAAATGTCAACCCACTGCACAAAGGCAGTACCCAATCAAACAAGAAGCTAAAAAGCAAGTCAGAGAGATCTTAGATCAACTTGAATACCAGGGGGTGATTGAAACATGCACCTCTCAAATGAACAATCCTTTGTTTCCTGTCTCCAAGCCAGATGATTCATATCGTCTAGTTTTGGACTACAGACATCTTAACTCATGTTGCAAAACATTTGCAGTACAAAACTCACACAGTGCAGCACTAATGAATAACATTGTGCTCAAAAAGTACAAAACGACATTAGACATCTCTAATGGATTCTTTTGTCAAAACATTGCACCTGAAAGCAGGTATTTGACCGCTTTCTCAATAATGGGGGTCACAGAAAAATTTCTGTTGACTCCCACAGGGATTCAAGAATAGCCCAGGATTATTCTCAGCATGAGTAACAGAGTTACTACAAATATATGATGATGAGGCATTATCTTATGTCGATGACATCTATCTCACAGATGATGACTTGGACACTCACTTGAAAAGAGTGAACACCATAATACTTGGGTTCGCAGCAGAGGGTTACAAATTCAACTTTAAAAAGTCACGAATTGCCCATCTAACTGTCCTGTTTTTAGCATATGAATTATCAAGTGAAGGCAAAAGCCTAGCGGACAATTTCTTAGAGAAATGCGCTGTCCTCCAAGCACCAAAAACGCTGAAGAACTTACAATCAATACTAGGTTTCCTAAATTTCGGAAGAACTTACATTCTAAATTATGCAGAGAGGGTTAAACTTCTCTATGAATTAATAAAACCTGATTTCAAACCAATCAATTGGACTCAAAAACACACAGAAATTTTAAGATCATTGCAAACAGACATGTTAGCTAAAACAAAATTACAAACACGCGAAAACATACGCAACCTTGTAATCCGAGTCATTCCAGGAAGATGCGGATTCACGTACCTGACCTCTAATGAGGGAGAAACGGTACCAATAGCTTACAAATCACACTTGTACACACAAGCTGAAAAAACATTCAGTCTTACAGAAAACATTGTAAATGCGGTTCAAACTGCTGTAGCAAAAGAAAGAGCCCAAGCACAAGGCAAAAGAATAACTGTTTTTACAGCAGAATCAGCCTTTGAAGCATTAACAAGCCCACGCAATTTGACTAACGTGGCATTAGATCCAAAATGGATCGAATGGGTAAATTCTCTTGCTGCAGAAGACGTAAAATACTACTTTGACCCGGAAATGAAAAAATTAAAAAATCTGAAATATGAATTAGAATATCCTCTGCCAATCGAGATTCTGCCTCTACAACTTTACGCCTGTGTAATATATACAGACGGATCATCACAACCCGCAGTTGGGGGTAAACACAATTACAGTGCTGCATGCGCGGTTGTTAAATGCCGGTGGCACAAAGGAAAATTGAGACCATTGGTAACTATGACTCAATCTGTAAAAGATAGTTCGGATCAACGAACTGAACTGCTAGCTTTAAAGATGGCGCTCGATATTGCGGATCGCGAATTCCCTGCACTAATAATGTGCGATTCGCATTACTGCGTCAAATCTTACAATAATGACTTGCAGAACTGGGTTCAAAACGATTTCAAAGATGACACAGGTGCCACAATAAAGCATAAAAAGCTTTGGGAACAAGTAGTTCTTTTGCAGAAAGAACTACAAAAGACTCACGTGATCCATACACTGAGTCATCAGCGTGATGGCGTTCACGCTGCAGGGAATTCATTGGCTAACACAGCCACAGCGGAAGCAACTAATCCGGCTTCCGTAGTCACAAAAAAGCGTTCAGAAAAATACATAGACCGGGAAACCATGCTGGCGGTAAAAACGTCTTCAAAAGGCGACTGTGCAGCATTACCCGTGAACTATCCACTCAATTATACATACGTAATTGATGCAAACTCCGTTCCTTTTGCTTGAATCCCTGGAGTGGGGGATAGAGTGATTCCAAACACGAACAGGAGAATCTTCTTGATTCAAGAAGCACATATGGGATTAGGTCTGAGGCACCAGGAGATCTTGACATCTCTGAAAGAATTACAATCAGAATACTGGTGGCCGGGGATGAGCCTGCATAACTACAAATTTGCAATGGGCTGTTAAAACTGCAACAGAGATCGCAGTGGCGAACCAGCTGGAGTATTGCCAGGACCCTTCTTTTAGAAAGCATAAGGCTATCTATACGCAGAAATCCAATAGGAGAAATGCGTCCCATTTATGTTTAAGACTAGATTCACTTAAAAATGTAGACACCAGCGCTCGGCTGACGCCAGAACTGTTATAAAAGATTTGCGAGTCCATATCGGCACATACGCAATTGGCATGCTACATTCTGACCAGGGTCCTGCTTTTAGCTCTCGAGCTTATAAGGAAGCCATGACCAGCATGGGCATTGCATTGCGGTACTCTTGTCCCTTCCATCCTGAGGGAAATGGGATTGTGGAAAGAAAAAACCGGGACATAAAGCAATCTATAACGGCGAGGGTATTAGGTTCGGGTGATGGGTGGGTCCAGCATTTAACAAGTGTCCAACGTAGTCTTAATAATCTGCCAAGAAATTCTCTGAAAGGTTTCAGTCCGTACGAACTATTGTTCGGGACTAGAATTTACATTCAGGACCTCGATAGTCAGACTTCAGTGGTAGAAGAAAAATGCTTTGATATCAAAGATCGTTTGGCTATTTTATAGGACTTAAATGAAACAAGAAAAGACCTAAGCAACGTAAAGTTGAAAACAGCAGCAAACAGCCACTGAAGATAAACCACCTGTCCCAGCAAGGCCTGCCTGGATTCCAAAGATTGGGGATCTGGTCAGAGAGAAGATCGTGGTGAAGAAGGAATTTGGGCCTTCTTACAGAAAAGCAGTACCTGTCTTAGCTGTCAGCGGAACAAGATCAGTTGTACTACCGCCCCTTGCTGGTAAAAAGGAGAACCGAGTTGTATCCATCGACCTGGTAAAACCACAATCATGTGGCCAATAATAAGTATTAGGCCCAGTGGACTCCCAAGATGTAGCAGAGTACCAAAAACTTGCTACAATACAAGAGGTTCAAACTGAGAGACTAATCACATTCGATAAACCTGCAGTGAATAAAAAAGGACTATGCAACAATGCCATGGAACTTGTGCCTCTTGAAACCCAAATTGCAACAGTTCGTCAAGAAACACCAGTCTACAACGATGTAGCCTCAGACTATGCTAATGAAACAAAGAAAAATCCAAAAGCAAATGAAAATTCGGAAGCAATTCCAACAAATGACTGAACTGCATCTGGCTACTTCATTAATTTCGATGACTTTTCTGTGGATCCAAGCGAGCCTGAAGAACAGCCAACAACAAAAACTTTTAAAGACAAAGTAACAGAACTCTTTCATCAACTCAAAGAAACCTATCTGATTTCTCCATGGATTGAATTTTGGATTGTGTTAGGTGTACTTTTCCTCCTGCTTTGGCTCATCGTGGTTCTTTGTTTAGGAAGATTTATTGAGGGAAAATACAGTACAATGGACACAGCAAGTCAGAACATCAACTTGGTCCTAAAGCCACACAAGTCATCTCACATCGAGAAAAGAGAACTATCATCAGTGAATGTCACAGCCAATCCAATACCCGGTGGGGTAGCTTGGGACAAAACGGATTACGAAATCTATGGCCCGGTTGAGCTCTTGAAATATCCACATCAGTTAAAGATTTCATTAAGTGACTTTGTAAAACCAAGTACATTCTCTGATGATTGGGACTTTGAAAGTATTAATGATATGATGTCAGATTTAGTAATGTCAGCAAAATTTACAGAACATGATTATTTACAGGGTTCATCAAATTATGAAGAAATGTATTGCTACAACCACTTTGCACATCACTATTTGCATAAATCTGCTCAACCTAGAAATGTTTTTAATTATAATCAATGGGAACATTGTGCAACTCCACCGAAAGGTTGTTCAAAAACATTTTTCGGGAAATTCATGTACTTCTCAGGATTTAACACAAGTGATGCAGAAACGTTTTATTTCAAAATGTTAAATAAGACAGGAATGAAAACAATGCTGACAAATACTAATTTGATTTATTCTGAAACATTTTATGAAAAAATTATTACATTTGGTTTTGATTTCTGGAAAAATAACATTGAAACAAAAACCATCTGGGGTACCAAAGATTGGCAGGTCCAAGGTTTAGAAGCATTATTTAGAGCCTGCATGATCCCAGAACAAATTATATTCTTGAATGACACCATTCAACAGACAACCTGTCTTGGCCTAGCCAAAATTAAAGAAAACCGTCTATTCCAAAGCCAACACCTGACAGTAATAGCACTAGGGATGTTGAGATAGACGTATCCCATATTTTTAACAAAAACAGAACACATCCTGATTGGAAAAAATGGTTGATCTGGCCCACAGACACAAATAACTGTCAAGATAGATTCCTGAACAAAACACAGGGGTTAAAAATGACCATGCCAGACCCAAGATACTCCCAGAGACAACATCCAGGGATAGTCACAACATACAGTGTAGGGAAACTCTGCCTCGAATGGCTACAGAAATTCACACTGGCTGAAATTAAGCAACACTTGACTTTACTTAAAGACGGTGCTGACTTGCGTGATTTCATAATGGGACCACGTAAACAGCGTCAAAAACGTTTCATAGCGGCCGGTATATACGCTACTTACAACGAAGCTTGGAAAGTGATGCAAATTAAAACAGCAGAAAAAATACGAGAAATTGATCGTATTAATTTGGAAACATCATTTTCTGTTGTGGACAATGGGTTAATGACTCTGTCCTCCAGAATATATTCACTGGACAGTATTGTATCCTCTGCTATTGATATCATAGAGCAGGACTTACTAATGTTACAACACGGTCAGTCCCAATTACGTTCTATTGTACAGCTTGGCTGGACGTTGCAAAATCTGCGTTCAGGCTGCGTGCCCTGGCGTTTAATCAACACAACGTCATTATTTTCTATCTTTAACCGTACTGATACACAAATCAGTTTGGCACAAAGAGGAGCAGACTATACGATTCTGAGCATTGAAAAACTTGAGAGATTACCATTGACAATGTCAGAAAGACCTGTCATTGAATGGATAATACACGGAATAATCACAATTCCGATAACAACTTTCCAATTTAAATACTGCCAAGAATATATACCAGCGGGCCAGTATGAAAGGATGAGTAAAGGGTACATTAAGTCATCATGGAAATTACCTTATACACACACATGTTACAGTGAAAAGAAACAGAATGTATTTCTTAGTGGAAAAAATTGTAAACAATCACTAAGCGGTATACTTCTGTGTCAAGATATTGACCTGCATGGGGCCTTTCAGGGGACTTCAAATAACCTTTCATGTCACCAGCACGGCACACCTGCAACACAAATAGAGCCATTCTTTAGACGACTTTCTAACGGGAGTTACATTCTAATAGTGGACCACAGCTGTTGTGGCATGGTGCCAGGAAAAGCATATCTCGTGAGCGTGAGTTCCATGGTCACTTGCTGTATGCAAGTATTGTATCCAAACAGCACTCCATATACGGAGGCAACCATTTGGCCTTCTTTGAATATCTCTTCTATTCGAATTGATACTTTAAGCAGAATAAATACAGACAACTGTGCCCTTGACGTCATCAAAAGAAACGTATGATCTGCAAGTTGCAAGGACAACGGCAGAGATACATACCCTTTTATCAACAAATTGCCCCGTGCATTTCGTAGAAATGCTAAGCCAAATCCTAAATATGTCTGATACCAGTGGTATCCCACATATATTTAAGACAATTTTTTCGGGACTGTTAGCACCCTTTGAAACTGTTCTGGGCATTTTTCCTAATTTTGTCCATTCTGTCTTTGGCGGCCTACCACTTCTGTTGGGACTCGTAGCAGGCATTTTATTTTTTGATCCTTCTGCTCCGATATGGCAAGCCAAGTCGCAGACAAGACTCCGGCAAAGATGGAAGAAACGATCCTAGCTATACGCTATCGGGACCGCATAACTAAAGTCCTTGGATTAGCCCGGCTAAGAGATCTGAATATGACCTGGTTTCTTTCATTCAGACCCATCTGGCAGAATTGCATCTTACCTGTGCTTCGATGTATGCTATGCGGAGGAGAATGCGTGTTGGACGTCTGTCTTACACTACCATCAGCAGTACCATTGGATACAGATACTTTGCTAAGTCCTGTAACGGCTCATGCATCATGTTGTCCACAGCGGCTACCCATTCTGATGACGGCATTCGTTGAGACTTCACCACTACGATTAGGGGGTAGTGAAGTACGAGATGAGAGCAGCATAGGTACGACCTTCTGTGAGCATTGCTGATCCTGACATCGATGATAGCAATCATTCTCACGACTGCACTGTTGCGGCATTTTCAAACTTGGTCGAACTTTCACCTGAAGCCGTAGACCAATTTTTGAGAGTCTGTCTGAAATGATGTTCTCCCCTGAACAGAAAGAATAACTTTTTTAAGCAACGAGCACACAGCGTTCCCTGAACTCTGAATTCGGCCTTCAGCTTTTATAAAACAAAGCTACTGAAAATATTTGGAACTATTTTTTCCCCTGAAGCAAAATTATTTTTTTTCCACTTCCAAAATATTTACCTTGTTCTGGCACATGTACTCTGCTTAAAGTAGAACTATTCTTAGAGAACAGAGCTTCTATTTTAGGAACTCTAGAGACAATATATTACCTCAGCCTCTAGCACATGTACAGCATTTTGTATTAATATGTGATGGAACGGTCTCGACCTTCTTTTCTGTATTAAGAGCCATTTCATGTCTAATTTTCGCAAATCATTCAGCTGATAATTATATGCAATCCTTTTTTCTGAATGATAACACTGCTTGAAAAGCGTACAGCACTAATACTCACTTTCGTGTATTACCATATACCATTTCAATATGCAAATTTATGTATTTTGGGGTGGGTTGGAAAGCACATGCATCATTATATGTTTATATGTTTACTATTGCTTAGTTTTAAGTAATGAGGGACATTAGATCGTGGAGTGGGTGTTGTAGTTCTATCTAGGACCCTAAATTCGATAGTCCTGATTTATGCCCTTATGTGGTTATAATCAATAATATCCTTATAAAGGCATAAGAATCATATCCATATTTAGTCATAGCCCATGCTGTCCAAATTAAGCAAGGCTACTTCCCCAGGCTCCTAGCAAGTACAACGAGTTCTGTAAACAAACCAAACCTCCAGCAACCTGGGAATTCCCCATTGTTTTTGTTTTGATTTCGTCCTAGAACTCCTGTAAGCACTCTAAGAACGGCCAGTTCTTAGTGACCTCTTTATTGACGTCTTATGTCCAACCTTACGTCAAAACCCGGCACCTTTCAGGTATAAATATACCAACGCTGCCTTAAGCAAACACACAGTGGTGGTTTTGGAGCAGAGCAGCTATCTACTTGCCCGAGAGCCCAGCTGATGCGAGAGCCCACGGACGCTGCCCCTCCTCTTTGACGCACTGAGAGAGACGCTGTCTTTTCTCCTGCCGAGAAATCCAGCCCCGGTGTTTCCAGATACCTTCGCGGGTTACTGGGATATCGAGTCCTGAGAGAGAGATATCAGACCTCCTGCTTTCTAATACCCAGGTACGGAGCTGAGAGAATTCTTGATTCAGATCCTTGGCAAAACCAACTTAACTTAAACTGCTACTTACTTACTCCTTCCCACGTATTAGGCTTAGGCCAGGTACACCGGGGTAGGCGTATTTAGAAGCACCAGTTGAGGACGTTAGTCAAATGTATATAAGTATGTATATATTTTATCTATTTTAAAGTATCTTATGGCTAAGAAACCATATCAATGCTTTTACAGTATTATTTCTTAATCCTCCTTTTACTGTACGTACTTTACTTTACTAGGAGTATTGCAATTGTGGCAATTCATTTCTCTTGTATGAGAAAGAAGACTGCTCGATAAATAACAACCTTTTATTGAAAACGCCCGTCTCTCTTTTCTCTGCACTCTGGTGAAACTAAGTATGCACACTTGACTGAGTGAAATAGCTGTCTATTGTTTTCACACGACTCTAGAGATACACTCTTATTCTGAGGGAGCAAAGTTGTCATGTTATAGGGTTGTCAGAAGCTAATCCCTTCTTGTCTATCCAGGGAGGTTAAACTCCTCCTCGTTTATTCGAGAAAGTTTCTAGTGACCTCTGAGCTAGCTGGCAAAAACTTAAGTCTAATATAGTCAGTAGAGACCTAGTCGACCTCAGTCCTACGTCTACACTGCTGAATATATTATTCCAATGCGCAGAGCCTATTGGGAATATAGGAACTACACTACAAAGCGTAATCCAGCTGACTGAAAACCCTTGAAGATGCCGGCACACACTTGACGCTGTGCCTGGTGGCTCTCTGCTCCTCCGTGCACCAAAGCATATGTAATCCGCTTGATCTTCTACCTAGCAACAGTGTCATCACACAATCATGCGATCCAGTGAAGCATGAAAGCCTGCGCCAGGGAAAGATCGTGACATCATTTTGAAAACTAAAGACAGCGGTTAAACCGCCAATGTAGCCTCAACAGAGAAGTATCCAAAATGTAGACGGTAAGAAGGCTGAACTTCACTGTTTTAGCCTACAGATCAAAAGTTACCAAAAAGTTCTCACTTCAACAGTCTTACTCATGACGGAAATTAGAAGGCGGATTCCCCATTGTAGTGCACTGCATCTAAATGTAGATTTCACTGTAATGTCCACAACACCAAAGACTCGCTTGTGATGCAAGCACAGTGATGAATTACCAGCAGTTTCCAAAACACTCGACATTTGCAAATTACAGCTCCCATTATCCGCAAGCAAAATAATCTTGGCAAGACTCAGAAATTGCTGTTAGACCACAGTTCAAAACCTGTCAGAGTGTAGACATCACAATCCAGTAGAGCCATTCAGAAGTGGAAGGTAACCAATTTGAAATGTGGAAGTAGTGAAGCTCACACCACTTACTCACTTGAATAAATGTCATTTTAAAAGGTTCAATGGAGCATATACAGGCTGGGGCTGTCCGTTGACAAGGCCACTGGTGGGGCTGGCTAGCCTGGAGCTCCATTCTTCACGCTTTGCTCTATGTTTCTCTTGGTTTCTTTGGTTTATCCTAGTCCAAACCATAGACAATTCCTTTAAATCCAAAAGTACGCTTGAGTTCAGGTCGTCACCAAAAATATGTTGTATATTACCAGATGTAGCCGAGATGAGTTTTGTAAGTTTCTTTATTGACTTCTTGTTGCAGGATATTAAATATGTGCAAATGTCTGTTAGCCTGGTGTTCCTTATTCCCCAGCCCCACCAGGAGCAGCCTGCCTGCTGCTCAGCCCATCTTCCAACTCTCACCACTCATCCACCACTCATCCCCGCAGGCACCCAAGCATTCCAATCATCAGTCACACCAACATTACACTGCCAACACTCATACTGGCTGAGCAGCAGAGAGATAAGTAACCAGGGATAGATATGATAACATAAGCAGGATATAGCACTGTGTCAGAAGAAGTGAGAGCCATCTTCAATCAAGGTGGCACAGCTGTAATCTTGGTGGATCTAAGTGCCGCCTACCGCACTGTTTCTTATCATACACTTCTAATTAGGCTTTGTGACTGTGGAAATATAGGACAGGCAGTTAATTGGTTCTCTTCATTTCTCAAAGGATGCTGTTTTCAAGTTTTTGAGAAGCCCTACTACTCTGATATTATCCCCATAGCGTGTGGAGTTCTGCATGGCTCATCTTTGAGCCCTACACTTTTTAATGTTTATGTGCATCCATTGCCAGATATTATTTCCATTTTTCGGCTTCACACTTGTCTCTTATGCAAATGACACTCAGGTGGTTATCTTCATCTCCAGACCAAAGCACGAACTCCTGCCAGCTGAGAAACTGTCAGGCTAAATGTGGGGGAATTCAGATGTTTTGCGGGTAGGGAACAATTCACAATATTGGACAATGGCTTGGTGGGATTCCAATGTAGACCAGTTGCCAAAGGCTTCAATAACAAATTTAGGGGTGTGATTGTATAACTTGCTTTGCATCAAACCCCACAACCGAAAGTTATCAGCATGCTGCTTGTGCATATTAAGAACTTTAGGGAAACTTCTGTGGACCCTTCTCCCTCTCAAACAGGAAGCAGTGATGCAGGCAATGATCACATCATGGTTGGAATATGGAAATATTCTCTATCTGTGGATTACCCAAAAAGTATTAAAAAGGTTACAGATCATGCAAAATGCAGTTGCCCACCTATTGTTCTACTTTCCACAAGACACAATCTGTTTCTGGTCACCTTGCCCACCTCCTTTGGCTATCAATTGAATTGAATTCAAAGCTCTATCTCAGGCATTTGGTCAAACCATATATTCCTTCTAGAGCACCAAGATCTTTAAACGGCAAGTTATCCTTTATACACAGAGTTCATAAAATGACCCAAGAAGGTTTTTTTTATTTTTTATTATTTAGCCTCCAGACCTAGGAGCTCTCTTCCTTATCTCTAGTTCATCCCGTCCCAGATGAAGTCTAATTTAGGAAAAAATTAACTCATGTTTTTTAAACATTCACCAGTGCCTCCACATTTTGTCAGTCTGCCTTTCATCTCAGGAAAGCCCTGATCGAGCAGCTAATGCGCTATACAAATACGATAAATTAAAATTAACATTTTGTGCAGTTGGGGACTGTTTGGTTTCATTCAGGTAGCAATGAAGGGCATGGCGTTTTGTGAGCAGAAGATGCTCTGGGAGTCGGTCGTGGCAAAGAAAAGAATTTGAGGCATCTTAGCATACCACCAGTACACCCACTATCTTTAGGTTGTAGGTGGCAGGCTGAGAAGGGGAGGATGTTGTGTTTGGTGGCAGTTCTCAGGTGGACATAGCTGATAATGTGAATGCTGAGGTGTGGGAATGAGGAAGGACAGTGGGAGGCAGGTGGTGACAGAGGATTGTGGTGTGATGTTTTGTCTGTGGAGGTGTAGGTGCGATATTTGTGAATATAGGCATTCAGGGCCAATACTGATTTCGAAATACGCACGGTGTTGGTCAAAGATACAAGTGGGCGGTTTGGAACTTAACCATTCAGCTGCCTTGCTGATGTAATGCTCTCTGTGCCTCTCTATCTCCCTTCTCTATATATGACCCATGCCCCCCTTACCATGGTCATATATGTCTGCTTAGTGCCTCGCTACCTTTTTATTTCCCAGGTCCGCATTGCACTACAGTTGGAGGATGGCTCCAGATTGCAGGAGGAATTTCTCTCAAGCCAGAGTCTCTGGGATGTGCTGCACCACTTTCCACAGTCCAGGTGAGCAGAGTCTGAAAGCTGATATGTATTGAGTGTGAGAAGACTGGCATGAGCCCTCTCTGCGTCCTGGGAAAAGAGACCCACACTGCTGGTCAGGATTGAAATGTCTGTGTGTGACAAGATTGAGGTCAGTTGACCAAACCATGTGCACATAATGTTAGCTTTTTAAAAACTCATAAGAGTACATTTTTGTGTTGAAATATTAGGGCCTTTATGTGACTTGCACTGTAGCGATGACTGATTTTTGGCAAGATTACGTAAGGAGGTTGAGAAAATATCAACAATACTGCTATATATTTGTTGTCTCCATTTATTAACGTGTTGGTACAGCATGGCCTGTTAAATGCAGCTTTGCTCACCCGATAGACACATCCGATATTGGCACACAGCAGGTGTGATCCTTTTTGATGTGTATATTGGAACATAGTACTTTATGCACAGCCTTTTTTTATGTCCAAAACCTCTAAGTCTTGTGGCACCCAAAGTTGGGGAAGTGTGAGGATGGAGCATGCTTACTGCATGTTAGTGTGGACTTCTGCTTCAGCTTTTCAGCCTCTGATTATAATAGATCTTTGTCTTGCTTCTGTCGCCAGGGTGGGCAGCAAACATGTTGTGGCTTTTGCGCATGTCACTATTTGGCATACTGGTGCTTCTTGCTGGTTCCTCGTCAGTTGGCCTCTGGGGTGAGGGAGGGGTGGTCTTCCAGGTGATCAGTGGTCAGTTCTTTCCTCAAAGAGCAGTCCAGCTCCGTCTTCCATCCACAAAGGAGACATCCCAGCAAACGCTCCATTTATGGCAATGCATCTGCCCAACACTTTTGCACAAGGTATTTTTAAAGATCAGATGATGTGCAGCGGACTGACATGAGGGGGGCAGTTTTAATCTAACATATGTGGGGAGCCTCAGCAAAATTGAAGCTCTGTGTTCAAATTTAAAAGCATTTCCCTTCTTGGAGAAATGTATCTTGCTTCTTTACATTTAGCTATCTTGGACTTAACAACTCAAGATGCCACTTGTTGAATCTTTCATGGTCTTTCGTTTTCACGGTTTCCATGAGTGTCCTGCAGTACTACAAGGGAGGCTGCACCTGGTCCCACTGGAGTACAGTGGTACCTGTAGCACATTTGTTTTTCTTCATTGTGGCCCTGGAGGCCAAGGTACTCCTACTCTCCCCCCTTGTATCTCAAGATTTTACTTAACTCAGGCCATGGGACCTGAAATAGCAGCCACAACATTTTTAGGTCTCGCCTGTCGATGCGCATGCGCATCGAGCAAGCGAGACTATAGGGGCTCATCCACTCTTTATCCACACTGCAAGGAATCGTGGCGATTCCTTGCAGTGCCCGTGACTTTTAAGCTCAATGCGCATGCTTAAAAGCGCGTGCACGTCCGTCTTTGTTTACCCGCTCCGCCCCCTCCCCGCCGTCTCGCATTTCCCCTGCCGCATCAAAGGCTTTCACGGCCGGCCGGCCATGCTTTCAGTTTCACGACCGGCCGGCCGTGTCAATTACATTACAAAGCTCGCTCTCCCTGCTCCGCCCCCTGCTCCGGCCGAGACGCATTTCTCCTCCCTCCTCCCCCCATTCACGTTTATTCTACTTCTTATCTGGCCTGGAAAGCCTCGACAATGCTTTTTCTTTCTCTCTACTCAGTTCCTTCTTCTCCTCATTTAATTCCTCTTTCTTTTGCTTCATTTCAGCTCACCTTGTTTTACCTCCCCCTCCCCTCTGCCCTGCGCTTCCCCTCTCGCCTCTGCTTCATGTCTCCTTGGCTTCTCCTTTTCTCTATTATCCTTTTGCTTCCACCATATCTCTCCTGTGCTTCCTCCCTCTTCTTGCTTACCCCGTGCCTCGCGTCACAGGTTTTCCTTCTTTTTTCCCGCCTTTCTCCCTCTCCTCGCTCACTCCATAGATGATGCCGGCGCCTGTGCTCAGCACAGAAACAATTAACATTTGAAATGGGCATACGGGTCTTTGCAGAGCCGGGAGGTATGCAACACTCACGCCCAGGTGCCAATTCACGTCATAAAGGTAGTCAGTCATAGAGGTACGCATGACAAAGTTATAAGTGTACGAACATCATTCTTGATTTTGCATATGCCTATTTATGGACACAAACGTCACCAACATACACGCATCTAATAACACGCACACGTGCTCAAGAATCTATCCACGCCATGTAAGAAGCCCTGAAGGGCCCACTGCTGTTCTCAGAGGAACCTGGGCCTGCGAGAGACCCCTTGGACTCAGATCCCGTTCAGGGCAAAATATTGCTCGGTGCACTCACTCTCGAAGGCCTGAAGGATGAGCTCGTGGTCGGCTTGAAGCTGCTCCATCTTCGGCTTCTTCACCGGCAGCACCGTGGCAGAGGCAGCGACCGCGGGGGAGTACCCGGACCCACTGCCCGATTTACCGCCCGAGGAAGAACCGCCGCTAAAACCTCCAGAACCGGGACCCGAGCCGCTGCCGCCATGCTTATGAGGTGCCATCAGCTCCTCCGCCTCCGGAACCCGACCAGGGATGCCACCGAAATTTGCTAAATTTATTTTCCGTGCTTTTATTTTTAAAAAATGTAAATATGCGGGATTAAAAAAAATCTTCGTAGGTGTACTTAAAAATAAAGAGGCGGGTGGTGTCAGGAGGGAGGGTGGAGGCCGCTCTTTGTCCAAGACTATATTACATAAAAATAATTTCTACATATAACAGAAACCCATAAATAGGGAATCAAAGGCGTTTACGCCCGGATCCATCAGGCAAAACTCCATGCGAGAACCCCCCCACTCTCGCTGGACAGACAACACACACCAGTCTCTTTCAGCCTCTCCCCCTCCCGACCGCCCACCTTCGGCACGCACCGACCCCTCGTGGTGACGCTAAGCAATCCGGCGAGAGAGCTGTCGGATGCTCTCAATCCATTGGCTAAAGACACCGCCACGCTGACGAGCCGCTTCTGGGAAGTTTGGTTGGTGTGATGCGCGCGCTCACCGATCGCGCTCCTTTCCCCTTCTTTGAACTGAATTCGCGGGAACCGGTATCTAGCGAGATGCATTCTGGGCATCCGTAAACCGAACATAGTTTCCCTTCATTTACGTCTCCTTCAACAAAAATCAGTAGTCCCCGGAGAGTGCACCGCCGTAATTGATTGGCGGTGCTTTTAATTTTCATCAACGTCCAAGTTTACATTTGTCGGATCCAAGTTTGTGTTGCACAGCAGCAGCAGCAGTATCACTCTCTCACCCTCACTCACCCTCAACCCCTCCCCCTCGACCCCTCCCCCTCAACCCCTCACTCACCCTCAACCCCTCACTCACCCTCAACCCCTCACCCTCAACCCTTCACCCACCCTCAACCCCTCCCCCTCAACCCCTCACCCTCACTCACCCTCAACCCCTCACCCTCACTCACCCTCAACCCCTCACCCTCACTCACTCACCCTCAACTCCTCACCCTCAACCCCTCACCCTCAACCCCTCACCCTCACTCACTCACCCTCAACCCCTCACTCACCCTCACTCACCCTCACTCACCCTCACTCTCACTCACTCTCACTCACTCTCACTCACCCTCACTCACCCTCACTCACCCTCACTCACCCTCACTCACCCTCACTCACCCTCACTCACCCTCCCTCACTCACCCTCCCTCACTCACCCTCCCTCACTCACCCTCACTCACCCTCACTCACCCTCACTCACCCTCAACCCCTCACTCACCCTCACTCATCCTCACTCACCCTCAAACCCTCACCCTCAGCCACCCTCAACCCCTCACCCTAACTCACACTCACCCTCACTCACCCTCACCCTCACTCACCCTCACTCTCACTCACCCTCAACCCCTCACTCACCCTCAACCCCTCACTCACCCTCACTCACCCTCACCCACCCTCACCCTCACTCACCCTCAACCCCTCACCCTCACACAGTGCAATAGGTCTCGGAGCATTTGAGTTAGAGCTTTTAGAATTGTTTATGGCTTTTTTTATTTGTAATTCTTTAGCATTGGCTACAGGAAACAAAAATGCTAAAGATTTACGAAAAAAACCCATAAACAATTCTAAAAGCACTAACTCTAATGCTGCGAGACCTATTGCATTTCCAATGCTTGTTTATGGAAGGGGATGTCCTGGTCTCCTGCTCACAGCTCTTACTTCGGGCCTCCCCCCTGGCACTTGTCTAAACAATGCAGGTGATGTCACAGGGACATTTTAAGCTACAGTAATATTGTGTCGGAATTACTTGGCTGTATTACATGTTATTTATATTTTTTGTCTGATTTTCGTGTAACACTGGCAAGCAGCACACACACTCAAGGGCATAAATTCATGCACAAATTCATGCATAATTGATATCCTCAATGTGTGCCCCAGCCCTTATTGGAAATACATTAACTAGGGCGTGACATTTGTAAATAAGGGAACAACCCTCGGCATGTCAGCAGAGATAAACAAGCATTTGCAATGCAATAAGTGTGGCATTACTAAAAGTTTGAGCTATTGGCGTTCCAATAATGCAACGTAATTAGCTCAAACTTTAAGTAATGCGAGACCTATTGCATTGCAAATGCTTGTTCTTTATGCTGCGTTCAGCCAGTCAAATTGTTCTTTTGGCCAGAATGCTGTATTCTTCTTTTTTTTTTTTTTTTTTTTTATAATCAACTTTATTGGGTATTTAAAACAGCAAAGAAAATTCCTTGGTTGTAGCTCAATCAATACATACAGCAGAATACAATCAGTAGTTTGTATCGGTCAGGTCATTCTTCTCCAGTCCATATGTACATCCTGCATTACCAGATGTATAAGCATAGTTCACGCAGTACATCTCAAATCACGGTGGAAGTAGATTAAACCATTTCCCCCATATCCTATGTCCGATCCGTTGCCCCCCGAGCTTCAAATAGTGCCTCCTCCTGGGTCCCGCACCAATCAACCCCCCTCCTCCATCCCCCCACCGTAGGAGGCGCAGCACGGGACCAGTATCTTGCTATGTCCCTCTGTATTCTTTATATTTGCCATACCGCAGAGTCCCTCGAGACCATCCATCCACATATCACTATAATTTAAATGCAATCAGCTTAACAGATTTACACCGAACCACAAAAAGTACACTTTCTGTGTAAAGTTCAAATTTTCTGCCAGATTTGGCGTAATTCTGTTGAGTTGGTTTTTCTTTATTAATTCCCAAAATTTCTATGAAGATTAACATTGGGGGGAGATGCTTTGGGGACCCCCACCCCCTTTTTTTCACGATCCCGCTTGATGAATCACCCCGAAAGTTTCCAGGAAGAAGCTGAGGTGGATGAATATTTTTCTGTAAAGTTTTGTGAAGATTCTCTTCCTATGGAAGTTGTGACCCAACGCAGAACTATACAGTAACGCTAGCCACTGTGCTTATGACCTAGAAGAAGGCATATCTCTGAAATGCGTCGTCCTGTTTAAAGTATGGAGCAAAGGATTGTGTAATGCCTTGCAAATGGTTAATGTGAAAAATAAAGAACTGTATACTTAACACGGATGGAGGCCATGTCATAATTGGACTGTGTGCCGCTGCTTGAGGTGCTCGTTTAACAGGACGCCCAGGGAGACATATATATCATGAATCCTCGCCAGCTTGCGTCTCCTTCGTGGAGAAAGAACGAGAGTGGACCCAAATTTGGTGCATGAATTGTTTATTCGGCACTCACACCAATTCCGCCATAACGGCTTTCGGCCGTTGGATCCCCCAATTTAAAGTGACAGTGCACAATATCCAAAATTAAAGAGATGAAAAACAGACTAACATCGTATTCAATGCTTACATAAATGCAATAATAATAACAGGTTTAAATACACTGATAAAACATGGTATTATGTACCACTAAAATTTCATATCACGAACTTACCAATGGCACACGTTCATGTTATATCCGATAGCCCTTTGGAATATCGTTTCCTTATTTGATTCTTATCTTTTCCGCAATCCTTACATAATTGGCTATAGAAAATAAAGTGACTAGTGCTCCAATCCTCCATATACTACAAAACATTTAGCATATATATATATATATATATATATATATATATATATATATATATATATATATATATATATATACATATACATATACACACACACACACACATATATGTATATGTGTGTGTGTATCTGTATATATTACCTACTGGCGGTCGCCAGTACGTAGTTCTAGTTGGAACCTAGCTTTCATAGGAAAAGCTTTTTTTGATTTTCCAATAACTTTGGTGCCGTTTGACGAATCTTCACGAAATTCTCAAAACTAATTGTTCACTCAGGTCAGCTCCTGTCCTGAAAGTTTCGGGGTGATTCGTCAAGGCGGGGCGAGAAAAAAGAGGGGTCACAAAACGTTTTATCTCCGTGTTAATTTCCATAGAAAACTTTAGACACGGCTACAGCCTGAACTGCTGAATGGAATTGCAACAAATTTGGCAGAGTGATAGCTCTTGGTCCACAAAGCACACTTTTCATAAATGGTGTAATTCCGTTAAGTAGTTTTTGAGATATTTAAACATTTACAGATATCGATATTTGAAAATTGTGAGACCTCATTGGCTGAGCCCTCCCGAGCACTAGCTTGCCTCCGATTGGCTGCCAATACTTCAAACCAGGAAGTGTTGACAGCCATCTTGTGCCTCGGACCAAGGGAGAGGGAAAAAGGTGACATTAAGATTAAAAAACAAAAAAGGGGGCAGGGTAGGAACACCCTGACCCCCCATGCCTGATCAGGGGGTCTGCAAACACGCCTCTTGCCGCACTGCTGGTGGGGCAATGAGGTCCTCTTGTGTTTTGAGGACCTCAGGACACAAGTGGACTTCATCCTCCGAGCAGCAGTGTGCCAGGAGCCACATTTGCAAAGTGGTGTAATAAGGGGCGTGGCCTCGGACCACCTCTCTGCAATCCAGCTCTGTGGCACTTACTGGAGGTACCTGGTGGGCTAGTTGGCCCCCAGGGACCAACAGTAGTCAATGGGAATTAATTCCCCAACTTACAACGCGCCAGAGGGCGCGTTTGCCTGGTATGAGAAGTTAGCAATCCTGCTGTATGTGGGACTTACTGGAGGTAATAGGAGGGGTAGTTGACCCCAGGGTTAAAGTTGGGGGCTAACGACCCCTCCTGTTACCTCTAGTAAATCCCACACAGTGGGATTGCTAAGAGGTATTAGGAGGCCACGCTCACCTTTCTCCACCACTTTACAAACGGGACTGCTATGTTATGGTTAGAAATTAGCATTTAAAAAACCTTAGAAATTCACTGAATTAAATATAGGTTTTAGGTACGTTATAGTTAAAAATTAGCACTGAAAAAACAATAGGTTTCAGGAACGTTATAGTTAGTTGGACAGTTCACTCGAATAAGAGCCGAGAAATTCGGCTGTTATAGTTAGTAGAGCTAACTATAACTCGCACCCCGCAACGCACTGCTGATGATGTCACATGTTCCAGATCCGGACACTTGTATACACACTTGCCTCACAAATGCCATTATCCCAAGTTGGTTTTAGTTATGAATTTTAATACACCATGCTGCCGAATAACCCAAACCGTTTTGGCGCAGACACGCCTTGATCACGGGTAAACAAGATTTGTTCCCAGCATACATTTAAAGTGCATATAATAAAATCAACATAGAAATGAGACATCACCATATGTGAACTCAAAAGTTAAGAAACAGGTCGGTCATCTTTGAGTGTATATACATGGTCCAAAAAGCATCATTGCAGATTCCATATTGCACCAGATAGTAGTGGCATACTTGAGCGAGTTAAATTAAAGTAATCCAATATTGCTGAGTTCCTTGAAATTCAATTAAATTATGAAAATAACATTTAGATGGCCATCATCTTATGGCATAATGCAAAGGTGCGAAAATTATAAATAAAACTGTGTTATTTGTGCACAAGGTGTAAATGGTCTTCACTTGTAGAATTCTCAACAATTAATACATTTTTTGATTTTGCGAATAATTCCTTAACAGTAAATTTTCATAATGGTACCGTGAGACATGCTTATTATGAGAAATGCAATTGCACATAACCCTGTCAATGAGTTGCACATGCTTTGTATATATCATGTTAATATTAAACTGTTGAGCCCCAGTGTGCAAAGTTACATATATATATATACACCATTGACAGATGATAAAATGTTAAGAAAGTATAAGTGAGTCAACACACTCTATGGTACCAAATAAATTTCAATTCTGCCCGTGTGGGCTAAGAGTACAAGAGCCTCAATTGATCATCATGTGAAAATAAATGTAAATTGCAATGAGAGATAGTTATAATTATTCATAAATAGAGCCATAACTGTAAGAGTTCATGACACTTATGAACACATGGTAAATAACAAATAATAATCAAAAATGTATTTTTTTTAAAAACCACTATGTCTTATCTATTGACATGTTGTCGATGGAGAATTCTTCAGCCTCCCAAAGAAGGAAAATGAAGTGTCCAGACCTGCGTGCAACCTGTTGTTCTCACTACTGCTGTGCTCACTGTGTACTCCAGATAGCCGTTCCTATGTGATTGAAACAAAAACATAACAAACCTATTAAAACCAATTTACATCAGGATTGCTAGATAGCACATCATGGAGACTATACTCTTACCTCACTCAGTAAGCTATATCTTGCATTGATACACACATACAGTTTTATGTGAATATTTTAGGGGGTATTTAATCCTGTTTTTTTAAACATTTATTTTATGGGAGAATAACCCCTCTGTGAAACACCAACTCGGGTAACAGCCTGTTCGTAAGGTAACTGAAATTTATTTCATCGGTGGTATTGCATTTTCGTCTGATATCTGACCATCATCTACCCTTTTTGTTACAATCATAAAGCGCAATAGAAGTAGAAAAAGCACAATAGTAATCAAGTGAACCAGATAAAAGACTATTGGGAAACCTTCCATCATTTCAAACACAACAAATGTAGATATCTTATTAGTCTTTATTTAAAATATACAATGAACTAGTTTGATCAATGGCAATTTTCACAAATCCATAAAGATGTTTTAATTTATTGAATGATACATGCAAAAAGAAATATTATTTTATGCATCAGAAAGATGCTTACTATCAATTTGTTACATGTTAAGGGCATAATTTAGCCATTGCAGCAGCACTCGTGCTATGAATGGCTCTAGCACATCCTAGTACTAGTAGCCTTTTTTTTGTTTCAGTTTGGGCTGCTGAGGAAGAGCTTTCCCATCAGCCCCAGTCATTAGGTCTCGCCTTAGCGAGAGCGTGTTCTCGCTACGAGAACTATAGCTGTCGGCTCAGCCGACAACGAATGGAGACAAGAGGTGGCCACGCACCCAGCATCGTCAATGGGAGAGGGAGAGACAAGAGCTGGCCACGCGCGCATGGGATTTGGTCGCGCGCGTGAGTCAGTCTCGGAGCTGCCAATGTGCACGCTCATGGCGACGTCTCCGCCGAGCGCCACAGCCCCATGATGAAGGTGATGACGAGCACACTTTCACTTTCGCCGGTGTTGCAGAGGCAAAAGACGTAAGCAGCAGAGTCCACGGACCTTTGACGGGCTTGTTTTTTTTCTCTTGGGTCCTTCCAGTTGCTTTGGCATGATGTATTTCCATAAAAGTAATATTAGGAGTTTTAGCGGGCTTTGATGGAGTGCGGCGTGCACGGATCGGTGGCTTCAGATGTATGCCTTCACAACCTTCTCCTCTGATGGACAGCTTTATCACTTCCAATAACACAAACCTGGGAAATTGACTCAAAATCCGCTCAGCTCTGGTAACCTTGAGCTCCCCCTGCGTCCCTGGTGTATTAAGTTCCTAAATGACTGTGGTAGAAGAAATGTAATGCAGAAGTAGTTTTAAGGGTGGAATTGCATCCTGTTTTCGAGGTGATCAATACCCTCCTGTCAGCAAGACGGAGTGGGGCGGGAGTTTGATGGCCACTGGACTCGCAATGTCGGCGCCTGTGTGTGGGTGGCTTTTCAATAAAAAGTTGATGCTCAGTAAAACTGAATGTCTATTATTTAGAGGGATCCTCGTCTTGAAAACTTGTGCCCTTCAGTGCATCGATTTTTAGAGCACGCGGCTTGCATACTGTTTTTCATTTTAATGCGAGCGGAGTCATCGGAGATGTGAGATACTGAACCATAGCCTGATAGAATACTCCTCTGCTGCATCACAAGAGGGATTCAACAAAGCATCCCTGATGCAGCCTAATGAGGGATGATTAATGGTATCGGGTGTAATCGGATTAGTTGTCACTTCTTAACCAACAAAAAATGCATTCTTAAATGGCCCTGGGTACCTTTGAAGCAGCGGAAAACAACAATTTGATCTTGCAGTAGAGGTGGAAATGGAAGGAGGGGAGACACCAGCTGTTAATTGAAAACCTCAGCTTGCCCAATGCATGTACATTTTGCACTTGGTCAACAATTTGCCTTAATACAAAGCTCCTCCCATTGGGCAGGAGACACCCTGTTGCACAGCTTTCAATTTTGACAAAAAGTCTTTTCCATTAATCATTGAAATTAACTCCTCCTCATGATGGGGTTCCAAAAAATTTTTAATGTTTCATCAGAATTTCCACAAAACTAAAGTTCCAGTTGTGTATCCAACAACATTGTAATCCAGTATAAATCCTTCCCCAATGCATTTCGGGCTGATTTGAAAGCCCTTCCTCAGGGGACAACTCTACAAAAAAGGAATACATCTCCGTATCACTATGGGTGTCAAATACAGTTACTATGCATTATCATCAAATCACATTCCATTCATGCCATTGATTGAATATCTGTGAATGGTAGTTAAAGTGTCAAACAAACACTAAGGTGTCGGGTATGCGTGGAGAATATCTGGTCATGCACCCGGTCGCCCAGTGACATTCTGTCAGAAATGTGTTTTCTCGAACAAATTAAAAAGGAACAGTAAACATGCATCTAGTGCAAACCTCATGCCCCGGTCACCGACTTGTGCAACTAAACCGAACCCCTGCTTAAAAAAGTTGCTAACGTGATAACGATACTCACGGACTATTTCAACGAGCTACCGCGCGGTATCTGTGAAATGACAGAACAGCGCGTGTCAACATTAAGATATAACGCTCGTGGGCTCATGTGCTAACGCGTTCTCCTGAACGGAGTACTCACTTGGTGGTAACAGTGGAAACAAGCATAGTCGTCTCTCGGTCGGGAACCCCAGGAGTGGTCCCGGGTAATGGCGTTTTAACCATATCGTGTTTGCATGCCAAGTTTAAAAGAAAAAACGGACTACAAAGTGAAAAAGCAAGCTGAAAACGTGGCGGCCATGTTGAGTGAGTGAATTGTCATGCAAACGGAAACTTAAAGTGTGTAAAGAGAAAAATAAACAGTTACAGCACACGGATAAGCTGAATATTCACAAGACATGAAAAAATGCATATAAAACTGATTCTTCAGAATTAGAGATAACACAAAAACTCCATCCGATCATTAAGACCGTGTGGCTGCATCGATGCCATATAGCGAATCCAAAAGTTTTCTCTTTTGAGTAATGTCTGTTTGTTGTTATGAGTGGGAGTGATTTGTTCAAGTATCACATATTTCAGTTGAGCTACGGAGTGTTTTTGTTCAACGAAGTGTGCAGCAACTGTGGATTTCATATTGCCAGTTCTTATATTGCTCTTGTGTTCGAGTAATCGAATCCTGATCTTCCTTTCTGTGTGTCCAATATAGCATTTGCCACAAGGGCACTTAAGCATGTAGATTAGATTACTGGAATTACAAGTGGCATTCACTCTTAGTTTCACTGGATGACCCTTCATCGGGTGGCTGATAGTGTTTCCTAGAATGCAATTGTTGCAATTACTGCAATTGTAACAAGGACGTAAACCTCTGAATGTGGTTGGTTCGCTATCTTTAATGGATTTCATCAACATCTCTTTCAGGTTGCGACCCCTGGTGTATGCAAACATCGGTGGTTGGTCAAAGATCCCTCGGAAGTCCGGTTCAAAACTCAGTAATGACCAGTGTTTAAGAATGATGTTCTTGAAGCTGTTACTCAGGATGCTGTATTTTGAAACCACCACCATTCTGGTGTTCACTGACTTGACTGTGGTTTGTAACAGTTCCTCCCGTTTCATGTCTCCAACTTGGTTGACTGCTATGTCTAAAGTTTGTTGTGGGTACCCCCGATTTCTGAATCTTCCCACCATATTGTTAACTTCCTGTTGGCAAGTGTTTTCTGAGGATACTATGCGTTTCACTCGCATCAGTTGAGACAAAGGTAAGTTGCGTTTCAACCCTGGTCTATGAAAACTCTGGTAGTGCAACAGTGAATTCCTGTCTGTTGGTTTCCGAAAGATCGTTGTGTTCCAAATACTGTTATCACATTGTATCTCCACATCCAGAAAATGTATACGTGTTCTATCCATGTTCCAAGTGAATTGAATTCGCTCGTTGATGTCATTCCATGTTGTTAAGAATTCTGTCAATTCCAACTCCGTTCCCTTCCAAAGGATGAAAATATCGTCTATAAATCTCAAGAAGATTTTTCCATGTCTGAGCCATATGCTCTGGTTGAGAATATGCGTCTCTTCAAACGCTTTCATCACAATGTTCGCATAGGACGGCGCGGCACAATTTCCCATGGCGGTCCCATTTAATTGGTGAAACCACTGATCAAACACCGTGAAATAACTATGAAAAAGTGTGAAAATCATCAATTCCATCAACAGTATTTTCATATCTGGATCCAGATCCGAATTTGCCAACTCATGTTCAATCGCCGTAATACCCATGTCATGCGGTATGGATGTATAAAGTGAACAGACGTCCACAGTACACATCAGTAAATCCTCATCTTTCAATGTTCTGATCACTTCCTCTAATTTCAAGAGGAAATCTGTTGTATCTTTAATATGTGATCTGGTGTTCAGCACAAAGGGTTGGAGATATCTGTCCAAAAACTTGCCGGTATGTTCATGGATAGATCCTTTAGTGGATACTATCGGTCTGAACGGTGGTCTCGTCGGATGCTTGTGCATCTTGGGCAACATATACAAAGTCGGTGGTTTAGGATTCTCAGGTGTGAGATAACGTCGTGTCCGATCATTGATCGTTCCCTTATCGAACGCATTTTTGATGATTTCCAATAGTATCACCAAGAATTCATTGGTCGGATCAGCCCCTAACGGGGCATAGGTGTTGATATCACTGGTGTGGGCCAATACTTCTTCCTGATAAAACTTCGCGTCCATGATGACTAACGCGCCACCTTTGTCAGCTGTCTGACACACTATGGTAGAGTTGTTGGCAATCTTTAATAGTGTGTTCCTTTCGGTTCTTGTCAGGTTCCCACGTCTAGGTTTAGTTTGAAACGGCATTTTCGATAGGTCACTTTTCACCATGTTTTCAAATGTGTCAATAATCTTGTGACTCGTTGGAGCCATAAATGTGCTGCGTGGTCGAAGCCCTCTTAACATGTCATCTTCAGTATCTGGTGTGGTCACTATGTTCTCAAAGTAATGGCGAAGTCTGATGTTTCGAACTAATTTGAACGTGCTCACCTCGAGCTCAAGTGTATTAGTTGTGGTTGTTGGTACAAATGTCTGTCCTTTCTGTAGGACTCGTAGCTCTTCCTGTGTCAGTGTCGTAGAAGAGATATTGATCACCAGATTATCCTTGGTGTTCATCTCCGACGGTAAGGTTTTTTGACTTTGGGTTGTTCTTTTGTTACCTCTGCGGGTTTTTCCCCTCCTGGGTCGATGGGTTGATTTTGACCCTCCTCTAAAAAATGAACCGTGGATGTAGAAGTGCCCGGTTGTTGTTCAATTGGTGTCACCTCCGTTGTAACCCTCGTGGTTTTTGTTGTTCTGGTTTCACCCTCTGAAGACGATGTCTCATTCTCTGAATAGGGATTATAGGCACGATTGGGGCGTCGGCGGGCGTACACTTCTGCCCAAGTGTACACCTCGCCGAGCTTGTAATCAATGGTATCCCTCTTGTACTTGCGTAGCTTGCGTTCCTGGGTTTCACGTGTGTGTTTCTCTAATTGTGCGTTCACATCTTCCAATAAGGTGGCTAATTCCGTGGGGTCATGGCTTCGTCCAGTTCCGCCCTAATGGTTTTAATGTCTTTGGTCAGTTCTTCCAGAGATTTGGATAGTTCCTCCACTATCAACAGGATCAAATCCAACGAACACTTGTTGAGGATGGCGAACCACCGCTCAACAAACTTCGCATTGTTTTTACATAAAAGAGGTTTTAAAGGAACCCGTAGGCCCCTCGGGATCCGCTGGGCGCGATGGTACCGCACCAACGTAGACGCGTGTAATTTCTGGTTGCATTCCTTTTTTAATAAGTAGAGTAGTTGTTTTAGGTTACTCTCCGGGCTGCGGGTGCTAGCTATGACCTCTTCCTGGATCATGTCGTAAATTTTATCTGCATCCCCCGCCGTGAAGGCGAAGGTGTCTGCTTTCAAATCCGTCATACCACACCAGATACTGAAGATGACATGTTAAGAGGGCTTCGACCACGCAGCACATTTATGGCTCCAACGAGTCACAAGATTATTGACACATTTGAAAACATGGTGAAAAGTGACCTATCGAAAATGCCGTTTCAAACTAAACCTAGACGTGGGAACCTGACAAGAACCGAAAGGAACACACTATTAAAGATTGCCAACAACTCTACCATAGTGTGTCAGACAGCTGACAAAGGTGGCGCGTTAGTCATCATGGACGCGAAGTTTTATCAGGAAGAAGTATTGGCCCACACCAGTGATATCAACACCTATGCCCCGTTGGGGGCTGATCCGACCAATGAATTCTTGGTGATACTATTGGAAATCATCAAAAATGCGTTCGATAAGGGAACGATCAATGATCGGACACGACGTTATCTCACACCTGAGAATCCTAAACCACCGACTTTGTATATGTTGCCCAAGATGCACAAGCATCCGACGAGACCACCGTTCAGACCGATAGTATCCACTAAAGGATCTATCCATGAACATACCGGCAAGTTTTTGGACAGATATCTCCAACCCTTTGTGCTGAACACCAGATCACATATTAAAGATACAACAGATTTCCTCTTGAAATTAGAGGAAGTGATCAGAACATCGAAAGATGAGGATTTACTGATGCGTACTGTGGACGTCTGTTCACTTTATACATCCATACCGCATGACATGGGTATTACGGCGATTGAACATGAGTTGGCAAATTCGGATCTGGATCCAGATATGAAAATACTGTTGATGGAATTGATGATTTTCACACTTTTTCATAGTTATTTCACGGTGTTTGATCAGTGGTTTAATTAAATGGGACCGCCATGGGAAATTGTGCCGCGCCGTCCTATGCGAACATTGTGATGAAAGCGTTTGAAGAGACGCATATTCTCAACCAGAGCATATGGCTCAGACATGGAAAAATCTTCTTGAGATTTATAGACGATATTTTCATCCTTTGGAAGGGAACGGAGTTGGAATTGACAGAATTCTTAACAACATGGAATGACATCAACGAGCGAATTCAATTCACTTGGAACATGGATAGAACACGTATACATTTTCTGGATGTGGAGATACAATGTGATAACAGTATTTGGAACACAACGATCTTTCGGAAACCAACAGACAGGAATTCACTGTTGCACTACCAGAGTTTTCATAGACCAGGGTTGAAACGCAACTTACCTTTGTCTCAACTGATGCGAGTGAAACGCATAGTATCCTCGGAAAACACTTGCCAACAGGAAGTTAACAATATGGTGGGAAGATTCAGAAATCGGGGGTACCCACAACAAACTTTAGACATAGCAGTCAACCAAGTTGGAGACATGAAACGGGAGGAACTGTTACAAACCACAGTCAAGTCAGTGAACACCAGAATGGTGGTGGTTTCAAAATACAGCATCCTGAGTAACAGCTTCAAGAACATCATTCTTAAACACTGGTCATTACTGAGTTTTGAACCGGACTTCCGAGGGATCTTTGACCAACCACCGATGTTTGCATACACCAGGGGTTGCAACCTGAAAGAGATGTTGATGAAATCCATTAAAGATAGCGAACCAACCACATTCAGAGGTTTACGTCCTTGTTACAATTGCAGTAATTGCAACAATTGCATTCTAGGAAACACTATCAGCCACCCGATGAAGGGTCATCCAGTGAAACTAAGAGTGAATGCCACTTGTAATTCCAGTAATCTAATCTACATGCTTAAGTGCCCTTGTGGCAAATGCTATATTGGACACACAGAAAGGAAGATCAGGATTCGATTACTCGAACACAAGAGCAATATAAGAACTGGCAATATGAAATCCACAGTTGCTGCACACTTCGTTGAACAAAAACACTCCGTAGCTCAACTGAAATATGTGATACTTGAACAAATCACTCCCACTCATAACAACAAACAGACATTACTCAAAAGAGAAAACTTTTGGATTCGCTATATGGCATCGATGCAGCCACACGGTCTTAATGATCGGAAGGAGTTTTTGTGTTATCTCTAATTCTGAAGAATCAGTTTTATATGCATTTTTTCATGTCTTGTGAATATTCAGCTAATCCGTGTGCTGTAACTGTTTATTTTTCTCTTTACACACTTTAAGTTTCCGTTTGCATGACAATTCACTCACTCAACATGGCCGCCACGTTTTCAGCTTGCTTTTTCACTTTGTAGTCCGTTTTTTCTTTTAAACTTGGCATGCAAACACGATATGGTTAAAACGCCATTACCCGGGACCACTCCTGGGGTTCCCGACCGAGAGACGACTATGCTTGTTTCCACTGTTACCACCAAGTGAGTACTCCGTTTGGGGAGAACGCGTTAGCACATGAGCCCACGAGCGTTATATCTTAATGTTGACACGCGCTGTTCTGTCATTTCACAGATACCGCGCGGTAGCTCGTTGAAATAGTCCGTGAGTATCGTTCTCACGTTAGCAACTTTTTTAAGCAGGGGTTCGGTTTAGTTGCACAAGTCGGTGACCGGGGCATGAGGTTTGCACTAGATGCATATTTACTGTTCCTTTTTAATTTGTTCGAGAAAACACATCACTGACAGAATGTCACTGGGCGACCGGGTGCATGACCAGATATTCTCCACGCATACCCGACACCTTAGTGTTTGTTTGACACTTTAACTACCATTCACAGATATTCAATCAATGGCATGAATGGAATGTGATTTGATGATAATGCATAGTAACTGTATTTGACACCCATAGTGATACGGAGATGTATTCCTTTTTTGTAGAGTTGTCCCCTGAGGAAGGGCTTTCAAATCAGCCCGAAATGCATTGGGGAAGGATTTATACTGGATTACAATGTTGTTGGATACACAACTGGAACTTTAGTTTTGTGGAAATTCTGATGAAACATTAAAAAATTTTTGGAACCCCATCATGAGGAGGAGTTAATTTCAATGATTAATGGAAAAGACTTTTTGTCAAAATTGAAAGCTGTGCAACAGGGTGTCTCCTGCCCAATGGGAGGAGCTTTGTATTAGTTCAGATTTACGCTGGGAGGTACAGACAGCGTCCGAACCTGTTTGCACGCCACAGAGTTCACTGCTGATCAGAATCAGAATAATTGCTGTGCAAGTCCCTAACCCACTTCCTTGATCAACAATTTGCCTTACCATTTCTATGCTTAAGCTACACATGAGGGTGCATATTTTGCCCCCTAGTGGTTGGGCCACTGGTGAACCCTTTGATCAGGGGTTTAGCTATAAAAAGTGTCAAACAGGAGCTTGAGGTGCAAAAAAAACACCTAGCTTAGAGCATCCAAATAACTTAAGACCTATGCAGGTTTTGTGAGCATACGACCAAGCCTTTAATGGGCATCAGATTAGACCCCAAGCAAAATTAGCAATCACTGTTTGTACTCTTGAGTTATGTGTTTATCATTTTGGTACATTCGCAGCCATGTTTGGCTCTCACTGCGTAAGTGATTGGAGTGGTAATGCGGTTTCAGTATGTCTGGTCAACAGAAGCCTTTTGATCCGGGGTCTTCATCCATACATCATTTGGTCTAGTGAGGTCTACAAACTCTTGATTATGGTGAATGAGTTTAGTGCACCCCTGCTGGTAAACGAGAAGAGAGCTATGTTCGACACCCCATTGGGCACTGAGGCCGCTGCACATTTCTTACTACCTTTCAGACACAAACACGTATTTATAAAAAATTTGCGCACTCTTCCAGTCTGGTGATCTCACTATGTGCTGCCTGGTGTCAACAATGAGACAGCATACATTCTCTCTCTCGCCAATAACGTGCTATAATTGTTCTTGTTCACTATAACACTATAACAATCCTATCCAGGCCCTTACATGACCATCATAACATTAAACTTTAACCAAACAAATATACAATGTTTACATATTTATTTACAAACAACAAAATAGGCACTTGCAAATCATCTTCATGCGCCAATACAGAGTTTGTAAAAAAAATGAATGCAACACATTGTCATATATAATGCCAATAACTCAAACTTGAATGCTGCGAGACCTATTGCATTGCAAATGCTCGTTGTTTTTGTAATGACGATTGACGCGCCCGGCACGCTAACGTAAAGACATACAAAGTGAAGTAAAATGAGCCAATCGGTGCCGGGGTAGGGGTGGCATATCTCAGCCCTTTGAGCAACGATATACATGGAGGAGGGACCATTGGAAAGAGGAGAAACTCCTCTTTCCTATGGGATCCCTCTCTCGTGGATCCCTGCTTGGGATCGCCACTAGAGGTCATAGCCCATGCAGGGTACACCTGCTAGACACCAGGGAGTGTTACTAAGGGAGGGAGCGTCCTACTGGCAATGGGCTAGTGTTCTCCCCCAATACCTCTAGTCACAAAATTCTTATTTCTTTCTAAGCACCCCCCACACGCCAGGGTATGGGGGGGTAGAAAAGAGGTCATTACCTCCAATTTAGGGACAAGTAACTACTGTATGTTTTATATAGAGATACGCCACCGACAAATTACATGATCATAAACTTCTAAGGTGTGATGAACAGCAGAGTAGAATTCTTTTGTCAATTGATTTTCCAAATCAAATATGTGTCCAACATATGTTTTGTGAACAAACAGTTTGTAAGTTTGAACCGTGTTGTACTCAATAAGGTAGCAGAAGAATATTCACAAGAAATCAGCTAAACTAGTAGCCGCTCGTTGTGGGTGATGATTATCTATGCAACTGCTTAAGAATCACAATGTATACGCCCACATATTCTCCTGTATTGTGAAGCCGAAAGCAATGCCTGATCCAATAGATCAGACTAGATCAATTTACTGTCCTCAGTGCTCGCAGCCTACGTAGAAGGAGTTCTTCTAGTCTCGAAAACAATCACCGCTTTTCCCCCCCCAACCATCCTCAAATGCCCTGGGAAAGCCTAGCCATGTGTTTCATTTTATTGGCCTGCCTCCTGATCTTATCCCTGATGACATGACTGCATCCTACTGCAGACCACTTAGGATAGATGTGCTCCGCAAAAGTGGAGGAGAGTCCTGCACCAAGAATCCTAGCAAAAAAGGAGAGTAAACACCAGAAAGGACTTCACATTTACCAGTACTTCCAGCCCTCAAACTTTACAGGCAACAAGAATGCATCTTTAGGGGCTATGATGATTTGCCATTTGTTCTTTTGGCACACTAGATCTTCATGTGCCGAATTGAGGTGCATTGAGCACCTGTGGCTGGGCATCCATGATGAGATAGTGTGCAAGGCGATGAATAGATATGCCGTGTTTGCTGTTCTTCTACCCTTTCCCAAATAAAGCTTTGTGTTGGTGCATTGGTGCCTTATTTGCTTAACTGCTCCCCATGATTTCTCCTGTTTTTCGGCTCCGTGTTTTCTTAAGTTCTGTCCAGGTTTTGGTATTCTCATAAGCTAGCCGAGACCTTGTCGTAGAGCAAAATGTTTGCTGGACTCCTACCCACGTGAGATCACGTGCTGGTTCAGTATTTGTTTTGACCCTCTGGTTGCAGTGTTGGTCTAAATTTTGCTTTGGTCCTGTCTAAACATGCATTGTTTTGCTGTGATCCCTCTCCAAGTACGTTTGTTTTGTTTGCTACTGCCTTAGGTCGGCCTTTGCCTGCTTCTGCCTCAGGTGGACACCAGCTGTAGTGCACAGTGTTAGTTTAATTTCTGGGACTGGCACGGTGTTGCTCTGGTTCACGGTGACCTTGTCTAACTGCAGTTTGAAGTATCATTGGTGCGGGTGACTTTAAAGTCACCAGTGAGAGGGTAAGAGAAGCTGCGGCATGGTGAAGTGCATGTAGAGCTCTATTGCATGATTGTCAGCTACTTAGAGGAGTTGGTGCAGAAGATGAGAGGGATAGATGACTAGGTGACGAAAGAAATGTTAAGGGCTTCAAGTGGAGCTGATAAGAATAGGACTGGTAATCGGGAGCCTAGGTGATGTTTGTGGGTTCCAGGCAAAGCTTGTAGAAAAATTGGAGCATCTGCTGTTTGTGTCTTTTCTTGCCATGTTTGTTTATCTCTCCCATACATCTTTCCTCCTTAAAATATTTCCTTGCTTGCATTCTCTGCCTTTTAATTTAACTTACCATCTCTACTTTCCTTCTTGCTCCACTTTTCGGTTCAACTTCTTAAGGAAACCATTGTCCTGATGTTTAATACATTTATACAAAAAAGTGAGATATAATGACATACTGATACCTCAGGCACGACCACCAAGGGATTACACTCTCAGAAAATGCAGCATTCTGTGTGTGTTTGTGTGGAAAAAAAGAACTCCAAGTGCAGTGGGAGCTACTGGTTGGACATAGAGAAAAGCTAGACAGAGACACATGAGAGAGACTGAAAGGAACATGGACAAATCCAATAGAAGAGACCAACAACTACAGAGTGAGACAGACTCTGTGATACCCCCAGAGGAAGACACACTTGAGGATCCTCAAAGAAGGAGGAGCTGGCATTCACACAGATCTTCATTGAAAACCGAGATCAGACAGAGACACAGCCAGAATCAGTTTGTCAATGAAAGAATCACAAAATCAAACCCAGAGGGAAAGGTTGCCTCAAACACAGTGATAATGCGAGGGCGGTATTGGTGAATACACAAACAGCCTCAGAAATAGACTAGTAAAATCGCATAGACAGCCATACAGGCAAGACTGATTAAGAGCTACCTAGGCGAGCATTTGCAATGCAGTAGGTCTCGCAATTGTGAGATTTTGAGCTATTGGCATTGTAAATGACAATGCCTTTTATTTATGGTTAAAAAACCTGAAATAATAAAAGGCATTGTTATTTACAGTACCAATAGGTCAAAGTTTCTAAAATGGGAGACCTATTGCATTGCAAATGGTGGTTGTTTACAAGCACCCCATGCTGCGCTGTCCCTAGAGGCCACTCCCCTTTCTTTAGACGAGCTGTGTCTAAAGAAAGGTCCACTGCCGCTATTTAAGTGAAACATGGCATGGGCGCTTTTACCAAACTTGACAAACAAATTATTTTAAGGCGCCCCATGAATTTGCGCCTGGCACGCTGAATGTAGCAGGAAAGCAAGTAGCGCCTGCGGTAGGAGAAACTATTAAAGAAAATTGCAGTTACAGAGTAAATAAGACGTACTGTATAACAACCAAATAAAAAGGCCAGTCCTCATGGGAGGTTAGAAATGCAGACAAGGCGGTACTAAGGAGGGACTAACAAGCCTATTAATGATTCAGAAGCCAGCATTTATGAAGGACAATGACACAATCCAATGACAAATATGGGCGGAGAGTGGGCGGGGTTTCAACTCCATACTCCAATACAGCATGGCTCGTAGAGCAGCGCATGCACTGCCTAGACTCGACCTAAAAAGTGATCCAGCGGCACACAGAACCATAGAAACCCGGAGGGAGGCATACATGGAGACAGTCAATGAAATGAGGCAGAGAAACCGGCCCCAACTGGCTACCAGGTGTTTCGGTGGACTGGCAGGGTGGGGGCCGATTTCACTGCTGTGTCGGGACGGTTTTGTTGCTGAGGACCTTCTGGCCACATTCCTACTTGCAGCTCTTCTAAATGAACACTGCCAAAACAAATCGTTTTAAAGTGTACTTTAATACCATTTGTTTTTGCATTGTTCATTTAGAAGCCCTACTGCTAATTTTGTATGTGTGTGTGTGCGCATGTGTGTGTGCGTGCGTGTGTGTGTGTGTGTGTGTGTGTGTGTATATATATATATATATATATGTATATGTATATATATATATGTATATCAACCAAACAAAGTTGCCTGCTGTAGGAAAGGACCACCATCAGGTAAGGTTTCACCACAATTTTATTGAAGGAAGCGGTGCGGAGAGACAGTCAATCCCGCTTGTTATCGACCAGCCATCCCGACGCGTTTCATGTTTTATCACTTCTTCAGGGGTTTGCTGCTTGAACACAGAATGAGCGGCAATGTTCCCGGCACCAAAAACATTTTCTCGTAACTCCGCCTCAAAGGGCGTGGCCACCCCAGTGGACTCTGGTACTCATAGTGCTTTGATATTTCTCGAGTGAGCTGCCGTTCAGTCCTGCTCACATAAATAAAATAACATCCAAGTGGATTGCGGTGCTCTAACTGTCTTTTTTTTTTTTTTTTTTTTTTTTTTTTTTTTTAAAACCTTTATTGAACAATGAAAGCTCACAAATACGGGCCTACAACCCCACGGGCTGGCCACAACAGAATGGGCAAAAAAAAAACGCAGCACATGAGAAGAAGATCTGCACAGGATATGAGATCAGGAGCACAGGTGAAGCAATAAAAGGCATCGAGCGTTCAGCAAGAACAGGATAATAAAGGTTAATTTTCTAATACGGGTTGGGGAACAAAGGAATAACGGGCCGTATATGAGACCACAAGGGAGGGACCGCGGCAAGCCGCCATTTTATAAACACAGCGTAAGAAAATGAAGCCATATAATCAAATCTAGCAAAGGACATAAACAGAATCAGACCATCAAGTAGCGACAGTGGCATCAGTCAACCGCGCCCACTCACCACCGCCCCTACCCGAACAGAGAAGACGAGGTCAAAAAGCCCCATCACAAAAGCAATACAATATGCACCCCAACGGAAGAAAGGGACCTCCATAAAGGAGGAAGGGGAAGAGGGAGAAAGGAACGACAAAAGGGACTCCCGCCAAATCATGCACCCCCAGGGGGAAAAACAGGACAATAAAACCGGCATGCGATGTAACAGAAACATGATACCATAAGAAGCAGCGAGCCACAATCAGTCACACACCGGAAGAAAAACAGAAAACCCCCGGGGGAGATACGAGGTGACAGAGTCCCGAAAAAGTGAATACACAAGAGCCATAGAACAAAAAGGGAAATTAAGGGGGGAAAAAGACCCCCCGACACAAACAGACCCCCCCCACCCTCCCCTAAGCCCACCCTGCACCCCTGCAGAAGGCTACGGCCTACCCCCCCGCAGCGTGCCTGTCGCCCTAATTAGAACCCGAAATATAGTGGAGCAAGAAAAGTCGGAATTAAAAGACAAAAAAGGGGGGAAGGAAGGGAAGAAGGAAGGGATAAGAGACATACATACATACACACGGGGGAGGGCCGGAGACAGGAGTAAACGCACCCATCCACCCGCCTGGGTTAAAGGTCCAAGTCCTCGGGAAGCCAAAGAGTATCAGGCCAAAGCCCAGGAGCACAAACCAATTACAAAGAACCATATCAGGACACAAAGATCATCCAACCATTTATGAACTACCGCATATAAAAGTCAGTGTTTATCAGCCCTGTCCCTTTTTATCCAAAGCAGAAAAGGTCCGATCCGACGAGGACCCCGCCACAAAGAACAGAAGGCAGACAGCAGGAAAGTCCAATGGCAGTCCAAAAAATTCACAGGAGGAAAAGCACGGAAGATCCAGGAAAGTCTCAGAATGTAGCAAACGATGCAGGCACAGTTCCGAGGATATATCCAAAGAAACCAACCCATCCGGGCCGGCACAGGAGACATCACCGGGCAGTGGTGATTGAGAGGGACCAGGAGAATCATGGAGGTCCGGCAAGACAAGATCCAGCTCCCGGGCCAGGGGCAGAGGAGGCAGCACAGAAGGAGAAGGTGCCATCAGGTTGCGCACCTCCGGGGTTGCAGCCGGGGCCGAGTCCGCCAGGAGAATTCCAGCCACACCCCGCGACATCAATGCCTCATCCGGCCGTGGGGGCCCGGGAGGCCCGCAGTGAGGAATCATCTCCAAAGCCATGAGAGGCGTGGCCACCGAGAGCCGCCAGGAGAGCAGGATGTTTAAGATCCCCTTAAGTGCAGGAAAACCTTTACAGTATCCGACACCCGGGCCTTGCGGCGGGCCCCCAGCGCTCGTCCAGGCCCGGCCCAGGCAAATGGGGTTGGCCGCCATCTTGAGAGCCCAAACAGGCCGCGCGGCCAACAGCCTCCGCCGGGGCGGCAGTCAAGCAAATGAAATCCCGCCGACAGGCAGTAGAACACCCCGGACAGGAAGGGGGGCCACCAGAAGACGGGGATTCGCCGGCCCCCCAATGTCGCCGGTCCCGTTCTCCGAGTCCGAGCGGTAAGAACAAAATGGCCGGACCGGGGAACAAAGGGGGAGCAAGCCGGACATACGAGGAACCCCTACAATGAAAGGCAGCGCCACCATCCAAGGCCGCCGCCACACAGGAGTCTCTCAGCCAGGAACCTCCGGCTCACACGAACAGCGGTCCTCCGATCACCTCCAGCGCGCCCCGAAGGGCAAGCCCGCGGGCTGCATCCGGCCCAGGAGCCGGGAAGAAGAACCAGGCCAGTCCGTTCTCGAGTCCCCGGAATGAGCGGGGGCACTGCACCGGATCCACAGCAGCCAGGACAACCGGAACAAGTGGTAAGTGCCTGCAGTGCGCCGTAGTAGTACCACACAGCAAGGAGGGCTTCCCGGGGCAGGATAAATGCAGGATAAATGTGAAAAACACAGGCGGGCGAACGGAGCCGAGCTAAAGCGCGGCCATCCCGGTCGCGAGCTAGGCTCCTCCCTCTCTAACTGTCTTAAACCGCACCAACTGCTTACACCTCCAATACGGCTCCCGACGTCCTTCTTGGCCAAGCCAGTGGCGTACCCACAGGACTACTGGAAAAGCAGCCGATCACTTTCCTGCGGCTCAGGCAAGCCGCTAAATAGCAACCAAACTAAGTTGCCTGCTCTAGGAAAGGACCACCTTCAGGTAAGGTTTCACCACAATTTTATTGAAGGAAGCGGTTCGGAGAGACAGTCCATCCCGCTTGTCATCGACCAGCCATCCCGACGTGTTTCATGTTTTATCACTTCTTCAGGGGTTTGCTGCTTGAACACAGAATGAGCGGCAATGTTCGCGGCACCAAATACATTTTCTCGTAACTCCGCCTCAAAGGGCGTGGCCACCCCAGTGGCCTCTGGTACTCGTAGTGCTTTGATATTTCTCGAGTGAGCTGCCGTTCAGTCCTGCTCACATAAATAAAATAACATCCAAGTGGATTGTAGTGCTGTAACTGTCTTAAACCGCTCCAACTTCTTACACCTCCAATACGGCTCCCGACGTCCTTCTTGGCCACGCCAGTGGCGTACCCACAGGACTGCTGGAACAGCAGCCGGTCACTTTCCCGCGGTTCTGGCAAGCCGCTAAATACCAACCAAACAAAGTTGCCTGCTGTAGGAAAGGACCACCATCAGGAAAGGTTTCACCACAATTTTATTGAAGGAAGCGGTGCGGAGAGACAGTCAATCCCGCTTGTCATCGACCAGCCATCCCGACGCGTTTCACGTTTTATCACTTCTTCAGGGGTTTGCTGCTTGAACACAGAATGAGCGGCAATGTTCGCGGCACCAAATACATTTTCTCGTAACTCCGCCTCAAAGGGCGTGGCCACCCCAGTGGCCTCTGGTACTCGTAGTGCTTTGATATTTCTTGAGTGAGCTGCCGTTCAGTCCTGCTCACATAAATAAAATAACATCCAAGTGGATTGAGGTGCTGTAACTGTCTTAAACCGCACCAACTGCTTACACCTCCAATACGGCTCCCGACGTCCTTCTTGCCAACGCCAGTGGCGTACCCACAGGACTGCTGGAACAGCAGCCGGTCACTTTCCCGCGGCTCAGGCAACTCCGCCTTGAGGCGGAGTTACGAGTAGCTAATGAGTGGCAGTTAAACTGTGTGTGACCAAGGCCGCCGTGCCAGCTGAAACGCGTTTTGGCTTATGTGAAATAAAGAAGACTTTTTGAACATTCCGCTATTGAAGTTGGTTCCGTTTTCCGTTTGTTGTGGTAATATTACCAAATGTTACGGATATATATATATATATATATATATATATATATGCCTTCGTCAGCGCCCATCACTGTGTGGACCCTGTCGTAATTGTCCAATCGTCCTGCCCCTATGTTAAAATATTGCTGAGGCCAATACACTCCTCCCACTGATGAATGCAGTTCACCTGTTGGTAGTTAAGGGTAAATGCCGAACTCCAACTCCCAGCATGCAACATGGTTTTGCACCTGGGTTGGCGATGTGGAGGATGATATTCAAAAATGTAGATTTGAGGTCTTGGGCTGGCTTGGTGCAGGTATGGCGAAAGGACCTCCACGCCAGCATCAGAGCTTCCAAACATCACCTCGGGCCCCCTCGTTCCGCCGCAACTATCATGCAAGGTAGGGAATTTAAACAGAGCAGCTAAGTAGCCACACTGTGCCAAGTTCGAAGCAAATGCCTCACTCCGTTTGGAACAATCCCTTGACTGATAGTGGACACCGGGCTATTCGATCCCTCGAAAACAAAGAAGCACTGCAAGCAGTGCGGTTGCCAGCAGAGTCCGGGTCACTTAGTTGCGGCGGGGCATTCTGTAAAGCGCCGCGGGCTGGCGCTGAAAATATATGGCACGTCTTCCTCCATGGAGCAAGCAGAGGCCAGAGGGGGAAATCCTTTGGTGAGGCTTTTAATGCTCAGGTGCACAAATTTACAGTGGCGGCAAATGCATTTCGGCGTTCTTCGTGCCTTCGTCAGCGCCCATCACTGTATGGAGCCGTCGTAATTGTCCAATAGTCCTGCCCCTATGTTAAAATGTTGCTGAGGCCAATACACTCCTCCCACTGATGAATGCAGTTTACCTGTTGGTAGTTAAGGGTAAATGCCGAACTCCAACTACCAGCATGCAACATGGTTTTGCACCTGGGTTGGCGATGTGGAGGATGATATTCAAAAATGTAGATTTGAGGTCTTGGCTTGGTGCAGGTATGGTGAAAGGACCCCCACGCCAGCATCAGAGCTTCCAAACATCACCTCGGGTCCCCTCGTTCCGCCGCAACCATCATGCAAGGTAGGGAATTTAAACAGAGCAGCTAAGTAGCTACACTGTGCCAAGTTCGAAGCAAATGCCTCACTCCGTTTGGAACAATCCCTTGACTGATGGTGGACACCGGGCTGTTCGATCCCTCAAACAAAGAAGCACTGCAAGCAGTGCGGTTGCCAGCAGAGTCCGGGTCACTTAGTTGCGGCGGGGCCTTCTGTAAATATATATATTTCACAACAAAAAGACTTCAACGAAGTAGACGCCGCACACCACTCAAAGATTATTTCTTAAGCAGTTTATTTTCCTGTAGGTTCCCCACCTAATATATATATATCTATGAAGTACGTCGTCACCACCAGCTGCTCTCCCACACAGAAAATGACGATGAGCGACCGAATTCTTAGTGCACATTGTTTATGTGCTTTACTCGTGCCCAGCCTGTCCGCCATGATGCGTTTCTCTTCCCTTGAAGCTTGATCATATATATATATATATATATATATATATATATATATATATATATATATATATATTTCAGAGTCCTCCACCAAAGTCGGGGAACTCACAACGGGTGCCTCCATTATGCGGGAGTGAGACCTGCTGTGTAAACAACAACAAACCGGAAACTGGTGCCCTCACGGGGGATTTTTAACCACATTTATTTGCTGCAAACGTGTTTCAAGTCCGCTTTCCTCAGTGCGGCATTCATAACCATGCGGGCAGAACATGGAGATTTAAACTTCTCCTCTCCCTGATTGGCTGTTCACTACCCAATCAAATCAATCAAAGGGCACCAATTCAATTAGTGCAGAAATGACGGTCCGGCAATTTTATGCTGTTTTAATAACGGGAATCCAATGTCCAAAATGACCAATGTCATTTGATGTTTCCATGGGAGCTGCTCCCACCATTGTCCTCCGCTCTCAGTGCCCTTTACAATCTGTGCACTGTCACTCAGTAAATTTGGTTTATGTGCCCCTCGTCTGTCGTGGGTCCCTCCGTGGGAGTCTGACATGTGACTGGCTTCCCCACACTCAATAGTCTGACCTCCAATGGTCAACGGCGGTATTCAAACGATGGTTCAGGCAAGCTCTAATAGAATGCTTCAATGTCCCCCACCAAAGCCGCTGAACTCACGACCTGTGCCTCCATTATGCGGGGGTGAGACCCGCTGTGTAATCAACAACAAACAGGAAACTGGAGCACTCGCAGGGCATTTTTAACCAAATGTATGCGCTGCAGACGCGTTTCAGCAGTCGGCTTTCCTCAGTGCGGCATCCATAACCACGCAGGTAGAACACAGTGATTTAAACTTCTCCGCTCCCTGATTTGCTGTTCACCATCCAGTCAAAGGGCACCAAGCCAATTGGTGGGGAAATGACGAGCCGGCAATTTCATGCCGTTTTAATAAGTGGACTCCAATGTTCAATATATATATATATATAAAAAAATCTTGACAATTTTGGTTGGTAGATGTAATGCTGTATCGCTTTTTTCCTCAATTATTTTGATGTCCATAATATCAGTTTCTGTTTTTAGGTCGAGCCTAGACGAAAGCAAAGCGAAGCTTTGCTGTCTAGGGCTCGACAATTTATGTAATCACTTTCAGGGGAATGTGGACAGCAGACTGTCACGAGCGTCTCCTGCCGGAGATTCAACCTCGTGAGCGCGCACGTCGCCGTGCCTCATTTTCCCATTCTCAAACAAAGCCACACTCACGCATGCGCACATACACACACTGCATACACACACACGCACCCCCCCTTAAACAGACACACGCTGGATACACACACGCACCCCCCCTTAAACAGACGCACGCACAGACACACTCAAACAGACACACGCGCGTACACCCCCACCCTCAACCCCACTCACCGGGCTCCTCTCCCCTTACGCATGGGAAGGCACTGTGCTAGAAGGTGCGCTGTCTGTAATCACCGCCGCCTCCCACAGCGGCATTGTATGGAAATTAAAAGTTGCCTCCCCGTAAACACCGCCGCAGCCCGGGAACTTCGGTAGCCTCGCAAATCCCGAGCGCAGCTCCTCTGACGTCAGACGAGGAGCCGCGCTGGGATTGGTGCCGGTGGGGCCGTTGCCTGGCAACGGAAGTGTCGTCGACGCCGGGCGGGAGGGGCTTCTTCGCTCCTCACCCGGGCAGCGCCTGCAAGGATGTAACACATCACATAATCTCCCCGTGCTTACAAGAAAATAAATATTTCCTTGTGTAATATAACTGTTGCTCACCGTTACCTTTGGGTCGAGGTTGCGGTATATAAAACTGCCCCAAAAAAACATAAAACGCGATGGTGAACTGCGCTAAGAAAGCGGAGCCTGATGGAGCCTGAGGCGGCCATGGAGCCGGGCCTCAGGATAGGTGCACACGCTTGAAAGACATCCGCTGTGAACTCGTATGGCGGCGTTAGCTGAAGTGGCAGGACAGGACAGGTGCATTGCGTGTGCACATGGCGCTCGGACAGCCCATGTGCGTGCTCACGGCGTCTTTCAGACAGCCGATGTGCACCCGCAGCTTCTCTTCTCTTGCGATCTCGGCACTTTTGCGAGCTCCCCCACGCCTTCACTTTTGCGAGCGAGGCTCGCCTCTCTGCTAAGGCGTGTCACCCGTGCCAGCGCTCAGCGTGCCTGCTGCCTCCTCAGCACAGCCTGCTCCTGTGCCTTCGTATACAGAGCCCCTCAGACGCAGCACTCGCTCCTTGCCTCCTCACTCGGTCCGGGGAGCCTAAGCCCACGTGGCACTGAACTTCATCGCCGGGCAAGGGACCCCAAGCCTCAGGTCGCTGTGAACCATCCCGGTGCGCCCTGCTGCCGAGCCCCGTGATGGAGGAGACTGACCTGCTTTGGGAGCGGCTCGGGCCATCAAAGTAAGTGCTGCTCTGGCTTTCGCTTTCCCTCCCGTCTTTTCAGTTGTCGTCATGTGTTGACATCAGTTCTCGCCCTCCTCCTGATGTCCGCATTGCAAATGCTTGTTTTCATCGTATGAAGCTTGGCTCACTGTTAATGCTTTAAGCCTGGGGCCTTAACTCATAAATGCCTCTAAGGTCAAATGTCATGAAGGTTTGTGTTTTTTAATGAGTTAATATGGCCGTATTTGGCATCTTGTACAGCGCTTGATCCTGCCGTTTGGTCATTCTTAACCTTGTAAAAGAAAGCTGCTGTGACTGTCTCAAATCCTCACCTTTTCAAACTTAGCAGTCAGACAAAATGCAGCGACAGCCCTGAAGGATTCATATTGGTGACCTGCCCGTGAACTCACAGATCTTTGCAGTCAGCGTGTTAACCCACTGAGCTATCTTACCAACTGATGAACAGAAAGCGTATCAAATAATTATTACAAACAAAATCATACCATTGTAGTGGCATACCTTGCACCAGAGGGCATTACGTTTATGTCTCTGATCTGACAATGGCACATGACTATATTTAGTTATACACATAGGAGTTTTGCTCTGCATGTGTCTTGTAACTATCACAGCGAGCTAGTCTATAGACCCTGACACGCAGGGTTGTACAAGGTACAAACTTTATGGCTCTACATTTCTGCTTCAGGTAACCCGGGAGTCTTTATGGCTGTACACAAAGACATTCAGGCATTTAATAGTTCTCCATCTAGGAGGCTGCCAGACAGATTAAAACGCACTGCTTGCACTTTTGTAGTGAAAAATAGCACAATAGAATCCCCACTTGTGTGCAACCAAATCTCCAGCGTAAGAGACCGTTTTAGGCACTAAAGGTGGTTAAAAATGAACACACCCCATCTCTGTGTGTGAAAACGGTTCACAAGACGTGTCACATTTAAATGTAATCTTATGTTGATGTCACACAGTTCAAGTGCACCAGGTTTTGTTTCGATGAAACACAACTTTCATACACACTAACACATCATTGTGGCTCACAACAAATGAAAAAGAGTCCAGTAACATCGTCTGAGGTTACGGCAACGGCACCCTTGAAAATAGGCATGTGAGAGGTGTGACCCAATGTAAAACGTAGATCCAGCACACGGAGAAACGGACTGTTGGAGGTTGTAGAACGAGCTTGCCATGCTGTAGTGGGAGTTGTGGTGGGTCTCCAGTACATGTAAGTTAAGATTCAACCCCCTCCCCTTTCTATGAGTAGTAGTGATTGCACCATCAAGGCGGTGTCACTGCTCTATAGGTTCACTCAATAACCAGAAGTACAATACAACCTGTCCCACCCAGTCTTGCCATAGGTATATTGTATTGTATTGTAATTGCATTTATATAGCGCTTACTACCCCTGATGAGGCGTCAAAGCCCTTTTTCGGCGAGTAGCATGCTACTACGGACCCCTTGAAGGATTAGTGTTGAATTAGTATAGTGAAACATGCAAGTGCATTTTAAGTGGTGGATAGGTTAATCAGTTATTTGGATTTGAAATGGTAGCAGAAGGAAAGAGGAGGACAAAGGTTTGTATTTATATAGCGCTTGTTGACACACGCTATTCAGGAAGCCTACAAAGGATTAGTGGTGAATTAATATGGTGAAATGTGAAGTAATTTCAGTGGTGGATATTAGTCAGTTACTTGGAGTGAGAAGGATAGCGGAGGGATAAAAGGGGAAGAAAGATTTGCATTCATATAGCACTTGTTACCCCTGTTGGATGTTGAATAGCTTTTCTGGTGAGTAACACGCCACTCCAGAACCGTACCATTAACCATGCAAAACTCACAGTATTACAAATGCAATGCAATAGATTTCGCAATTACAACAAAGTGAGCTATTGCCATTTTGCATTACACCGTTTAATTAATGCTTCACGAAAGGAAAAAAAACCCACTAACATTTACAATGCCAATAGCTCAAAACAATATAATTGCGAGACCTATTGCATTGTAAATGCTTGTTATTAAGGAAGCTGACCTATTCAATATGTATACTCATCAAATCCTTCCTGTCTGGGAGGTCTCAGACTCTCAGCCTGGGTACTTTCAGGGCTCCTAGGGAGTGTTCACCCTGCGGGGTCCCCCAGGGCTCTTCCTTATCCCCTCTTCTTTTCAATCTATATCTTCTCTCCTCTTCTCTCTGAGGCAGTGGGACGTCACCGTATTCAACTACGCTGACGACCTGCAACTCATCTTTCCTCTCGATTCTTCTTCTGCTATCTCTAACTTCCAGGCGGTTATGACCCACATCCTTCAGTGGATAAGCCAGAACCAGCTCAAACTCAATCCCGGGAAGACGGAACTCCTTCTTCCCGGCAAGAGCTCTATTCACTGGGGCCCGCATTTCTGGCTAGGAGACCTCGGGCCCCCTCCCACCCCCGTGGCTTCAGTAAAGAGTCTCTGGGTCATCATTGACTCCGAGTTATCTCTTAAACCCCAAATAGGGTCGGTGGTCTCCTCCTGCATGTACCAGCTACGCAGGATTAGAAAGGTGGCTTACCTTCTGACGCCTGAAGCCCTGATTTTAGTCATCATGGCCCTTGTCCTTTCCCGCTTGGATTTTTCGAACTCACTCTATCATGGGCTGCCTAAGGCCCTTCTTTCTAGACTCCAGATCGTCCAGAACCAAGCGGCGAGACTAGCCTGCGGGATCCCGAAATGGCAATCTGCCAAACCCTTCCTCACTAAACTCCACTGGCTTCCTATCTCCTCTAGGGCAGCCTTTAAAATCGGCTGCCTCACTTTCAAATCTCTCACCGGCACCTGCCCTGTTTTCCTGAAATCCCTCATCAGTCCCTACTGCCCCTCACGTAATCTCAGATCCTCTACTCTTCGTCTTTTGGTCGTTCCTCCTTTTAAACTTTGCAGAATGGGTGGCCGGAGATTTGCTCTCCTTGCCCCCACACTCTGGAATTCTCTCCCTCTCTCACTCAAACTCTCTAATTCGCTTATCCAATTCCGTAAATCCCTAAAAACTTGGCTCTTCCCACATTCCGGTTAACTCTCCTTTCCTCTTTCAGTGTCAGACTAGCGCCAGGAAACCCACGGTGACAGAGCGCTTTAAAAATGCCCCTTAACATAACATAACATAACATCAATTGTTGTTGCTGCAAGGTCAGGAGTTGAGTCTGTTTTTGAGGTGGGGTGGTGCTTGTGGCCTCCACGGCTTCCTAATTTCATGACTGGGGAGGGTGGGTGGATTGAAAGCTTTTTTGTTCCTTTCTAGGATTGGTGTTCTATTGCCAGTATTACTATTATCATTATTTTCCTTTCCCCTCTTCTTTTTTTCTCGTTTTCCTTCATCAATATTTCTCAACTTTTGGCATAGAATGTGTTCCTTTCTAGGATTGGTGTTCTATTGCCAGTATTACTATTATCATTATTTCCCTTTCCCCTCTTCTTTTTTTCTCGTTTTCCTTCATAAATACTTCTCAACTTTTGGCATAGAATGTACTATCTTAAAATATATATATATTTTTTTTATCTCAGATACATATTTCATATATATATAGATATTAGTCCTTTATGGGGGTTTCGTTATGAGTGAATGATATTTTTTCGACAGTCTCCATTTCTGGGTCACTTCTATCTTTACCCCTTCCGTGCTCGTGACGAGACCAGCTCGTCATGAGTCACGGTGGAGCTGTGCTCATGACGCGCGATTCATTCCCTGCCTTTGCGAGCGAATTAATCAGTGGGCGGGGTCGTGATGAGACCAGATCGTCATGAGCACAGTCCCAGTGTGACTCATGACGAGCTGGTCTCGTCACGAGCACCGCGGCGCTGCGCCCTCCCCACTCCCCCCCGCACCGTGGGGGAATTACCCCGCAGCAAAGGGGTTAATTTTGTTTGCTGTGTACACACATAATGTTTTTATAATCCAGGTCTTCTAAAACAATTAAGGTAATCTTGAATAGAAAGACAATAAACCATCCAGTTAAGAGGAGGAAAATACTCCACTTCTGTCGTAAACTCAAAAACAACATTATTTTCCTGCAAGAAAAAAGACTGGGCGAAAATGACTCGAGCCTCATTCGAATAGTTTTGATGAACTTGCATCCTCCCCAGCTGTTAGAAAAAAGAATGGGGTAATCACATTGATTTTTTTTATAACAGCAGGTATCAGTTGCTTAGAAAATAATCATGATAAGAACAGCAGATAGCTAATCTCTAAACTCTCTAAAAATTATAATTTTTTTATAGAACTAACATTTATACCCCTATGTGCAATGACCCCCTCCCTCCCCCCCACATTCTACCATATCCCGGTTTCAAATGGGTTATTGCTGAGAGAAGATTTAACATGCAGATTGTTCGCACCTTGGACAGAATTTCAGCATGCTCATATAGACCCAGTAAAGCTCACAAAGTTTATGAAACATATGACGCCGTTGTTAGGACTAACTAATATTTGGCAGTTCTGTAACCCTACAGGCAGTGATTTTATTTTCTATTCGCATCCCCATAATACCTTTTACGAGAATGTATTACATTTTATCAAATAAACATTGGATGCCTATGATAACAAATCCAAACATTGGGCCTCTTTTAGTATCTGATCATGCTTGTATCTCCATAAAATAAAATGTTGCTAACACAGTACCCTTAGAAAAGATATGGAGAATTATTGAACAATGATAATTTGCTAGATAAGATCACCCCCTGTAACGACTGTTTTCTCAAACCAAGCAGACTACCAACCGTAGCTAACCCAGTCGTCACGTAACCACACTCTTCTCAGGCCACTATTTACAAGATATCTAGAAGACTCACCTGAGAAGGTGAAAAGAAGCTATTTACAAGCCTATACAATCAAACATACCACTAACATCTAATGGATTCCATATCTTATCCTATAATTACCTCATCTTATATTCTTTAACGTCTCCCGACGATATCTTTAACGTCACCCGACGATATCTTTAACGTCACCCGACGATTCTTTATAGTTTCCCGACTTTTATCTTTAACGTCACCCGACGATCTCTTTAACGTCTCCCGACGATATCTTTAACGTCACCCGACGATATCTTTAACGTCACCCGACGATCTACACTAATGGGGGTTCATCTTTATAAGTTATTTCCCAAATGAAGTTCACACTCTCCCCCCATCTCAGTTACCTTCTCAGAAGGGCATATCCCATCCTTCTGTATGTCAGCATCTGGTTAAAAGGAAAGGTTAATCTCATTCATAAAAACAACATTCAAGGGGGCGTGGCTAGCAGCCAAGCATGGCGGCGGTGTAAAGCGGGAGCTCCCCACGGCATAACGGCCTTGTAAGAAATCCGACGCACTAATCCGTCCCATTGCCTGCCTGAAGTAGCGGTGCCAACTCGGGAACCCAAGCGGCACCACCCGGTCCGGTTCCGGTGACAATCGTGAGCCGAGAACTGCTCCCTCCGCCACTGACGTACGAGGGCCTGCGGCTCCCGGCGGACACCGGACTTGCGTGCCTGCCGGGCCCGGCGGAAGTGCGACCTGACCGGCCAAGGTCCGGAGACAGTGTCCGCCCCCCTGTCGGGGACGGAACGGAAGACACATTGGCGGAGGCGGCGACAGTGTGAGCCCCCTGCGATGCTGGACACAACTGTCAGAGACGGCGAGATTCCGCGGAGGACCTGCAGCGGCGGTTGCGTGGTAGAGGTCTCCGAGCGCTGGGTGCTGCTTCAGTAATAGCGGACCGCCATATTGGAGACTGCGCCTGATCGGGGTAGGAGACACGGGGGAAGCCCTGGCAGAGGCCCCCTTCACTGCAATATCGGCCCTTGGGACACTGCGCTAAGCGGCAGGAGATGAGGGAAAGTGCCCCTGGAGCCAGGCAGAGACCAACATAAACACAGGAGAGGGACAGTGTAATCAACAGAGAGCACCCTAGCGCTTATTGATCCGGTGAACTCCTGGGCAGCATCCAGGCACTGCTGCCGTGTAGAACCTGCCTGCCTGTGGGACTGGCGGTGGCGCTGGACCAACGCTGAGACACTCCGGTCAGCGACACGAGCCATACGGTGGGGTTAGGACCACGTGCGCCAACTGGCAACAGAACGCGACGCTACGTGCGAGACACGGGAGGGCTGCTTGTCGAATTGATGCCCCACCACCACGGTCCAGTATCTACTGACCAAGGTCACACTGCGGAGCTATTCAGAGACCGAAGAAAAGAGTGGGTGCACGAGTGGCTGATCTGCGTCACGCGCGCTAGGGGTCTGTGAAGGCCGGAAGGACGGGACACCTCTACCGACGGACACTGTACCTGCCGGCAAAGAGCGCGCTCCGGGACCCGAGAACAGGCGACACCCCAACCGGACCGCGTGCCCCTGACCCTCGGCGCAGAAACACGAATCCCTGCCGCGAGCGGCCCGCGGTGCTGTCAGAGACGGGATACAGCGCCGCGCGTCTCGAGAAATGGCAGGTAAAGGGACCAGGAGTGGTTCGACGCAAGCTAGGCTGGAAAAATTCGCATATAGCCAGCACGGACAGTCCCAGTTCAATGGACGTAATTCCACGGGCGCTGCTCCGGAAGCGGAGGGGGCCAAGAAAGTATCCTTGGAGGACATTATGAAGACTCTCTCGGAAGTACAGTTAACAGTGGGCTCCATCTCCTCCGAGGTTACTCTGCTCCGAGCGGACTTTCAGAAAATGACTGAAAGGGTGTCCCAAGTTGAGGTGGTTACGAAGTCACTTATTGAGGACACCTCGGAACTGCAAGTGGCAATGGAACGCATGGAGAAAGTCACCAAGATGCTGCAAGACAAGCCGGATGACCAGGAAGGGCGTTCACGAAGAAATAACATACGCATCCTTGGTCTTCCGGAAACAGAGGGAAAGGAGGCGATGGACTTGTATGTGGAGGACCTCATCAAAAATAAGCTTCAACCTAAGGGCCTGTCGCACTTTTATTCAATAGAACGGGCACACAGGGTCCCTGGTGGAACACCGAAACCAGGAGCTGCGCCGCGACCTGTCCTGGCTAGACTTTTTAATTTTAGAGACAGGGAGGCGGTTCTGCAGGCAGCTAGAGTCTCACTGCCTGTCAAGCTCCAGAACGCGACTCTCGCCTTCTTTCCGGACTATACAGCGGAAGTGGCCAGACGCCGGAAGTCGTTTACTGAGGTGAAAAAGGCGCTGAGAGACAAAGGCCTGCCATACGCTATGTTGTTCCCTGCGAAGTTACGGATTGTGGCCGATGGAAAAGCGTGGTTTTTCGACAAGCCTGAAGTTGCACGGGATTGGCTGGATGGATGGAGACAGGTGGGCCAACACCAACGTCCGCATAGGGATCGACCGCGCAATCGTGACAGCAGGCATTCAACTACGCAGCCCAGTCATCATGCAAGCCAGGAAGATGCAGCGAGAGGGGACTCTGATCTGGAACGGGACCCACTGGACTCCGGACAGCCGAACCTGGGGTAGTGGTGGCTCATTCTGCTCCAGGACGAATGCAACATGAGGGAACCTGATTCTGGTACAGCTGAGTAGGGTGGGCATTAGCCGGTGCCTGTAGGGGACTCACCAACCCCACGAGCAAGTAAGATGGTTCGAATTGGGGGGGAAAAGCACTCTGCCAAGTTGGGGAAGCGGGCAGGGAACAGTCCTTGGCGCAGGGGAGCAGGGAGGAGGGTTGGGGGAGGGGTTGCAATGTTAATGTTATTGTTGACTGTCATCATTTATGTACTGAACTTCGCAAACACGCCACTTGTCACATGGTTCCGAAACACCAACTCACGGGGCAGCATACGCATTGAGATAGGCTGCCGATCACCCACACCGCTATTCACACGACCCAATGGCCCAGCATCTACACGCAGCACCCGCTGAGGGCCCCCGTACGACCACGGAAGTGCCCCCCCTGCGCCTGCTCACTTGGAACGTTAGAGGCTTGGGGTATACAATTAAGAGAGGGCTGGTTCTGCAGGCCATTAAACGCCACGTCCTGACCTGGTGATGATTCAAGAGACACACCTCACAGGGACGACATGTAAAGCGCTGGATAGACGTGGGTATATGATGGCAGTGCATGCAGAATTCACAACGGGGTCCAGGGGGACTGGGATACTCATAAAAAAACGTCACCTTTCTTGGTGGAACATAGTAGGGCGGACGACCAGGGTCGATTCGCTGCGCTCCATGGCCAATGGGAAGGGAGGCCTCTCAATATAGTCTCTGTGTACGCCCCCCCGGCGCTCCACTCTACGACACTGCCGGCACTGGGCAAGTTCCTCCTAGAACTTCCAGAGGGTGACACGATCATAGGGGGGATCTTAATGCCATAGCGGACCCCATGCTAGACACCTTTCCCATACGAAACCGCCCAGGATGTGCTACAGCACTCCCTTGCTTCCTAGAGGCCATGGGACTTACAGATGTGTGGCGACAGCTGAACCCGACAGCACACCAATACACATACTACTCCGCTACACACAACAGCCTTTCACGAATAGACTACTTTTTGTTTCTGGGAGTAGGCCTCGGATCAGTGGACAAGTTAGAAATCCTGCCCAGAGGCGTGTCAGACCACTCTCCGATATCCCTGTCGATCACCACCAAAGAAAGGAAATGCGCTAGAATATTCCCATGATACCCAAGCTATTTAAAAGTCCCCAAGGTCAGGAGGAAACTTAAATTAGTGACCGCACAGTACTTTCAGGAAAACAGTGGGACAGTGTCCTCGCCAGCGGTCCTATGGGAGGCTTACAAAGCGGTCCTCCGAGGGGAGGCAATCGCAGTAATAGCAGGTCATAAACGGGACTCGAGGCACGAACTCACGGAACTAGAGCTGGCACTCCACAACGCAAACACTACTCACATGTCAGACCCCACCCCAGAAACGACGCACCTTCTACAACTCCGCCAACAGCAATACCAGGCCCACCTCAAAACGACTGTTACAGGCTATATCGCAAACACAGCACATAGAATATATGACGTGGGTGACAAGGCCGGGAAATTGTTGGCATGGTTGGACAGGAGAGGGGGCAGTAGCAGAGGTATACAGAGACTTTACTCTCACGACGGGCAGCTGCAGACACACCCTGAACAAATAGTATGCACCCTGGCGCGTCATTTCCAGGAAATCTATACCCCGGACCGGGATGTCACTGCGCAAACGGCGGCAACCTCACTTGAGCACATTTCCATCCCCAGACTCCCGCAGGAAGCACAGCAGGAACTAGAGACAGATCTGTCAGAGGAAGAGATTCAACTGGCGATACATGCACTGCAATCCGGCAAGGCTTTGGGTCCCAATGGGTTGCCTGTGGAATGGTACAAAACAATGGCCTCAACGTTAAGTAGACCACTGCTGGATATGTATACCGAAAGCCTCGAGAAAGCGGAACTACCGCTTGATCAGCGTACAGCCACGATTGTGGCCATTCCGAAGCCAAATAAACCACCGACGGCCAGCGCCTCGTATCTCCCTATCTCCCTGCTAAACGTTGAAGCTAAAATCCTGGCAAAGCTCCTGGCTAGCCGCCTGACGCAACACCTACACACACTGATACACCCTGATCAGTCGGGCTTTATGCCTCACAGAAGCACAGCATTGAATCTCAGAAGGGTCCATGGGGTTATGGCACGGGCACACCTACTCTCTGAACAGGCAGTGATCCTCTCCCTTGACGCCAAAATGGCATTCGATCTCGTAGAATGGGAATACTTATTTGAAGTGCTTGCGCGTATGGGCTTTGGTCCGAAATATATTGCGTGGGTGAGACTTTTGTACACATCACCAGTGGCACAAGTAGTGGCTAACGGCCGCATTTCACCGCCATTCCCACTGAAGCGTGGGACCAGACAGGGGTGCCCGTTATCGCCCCTGCTCTTTGCCCTAGTACTGGAGCCACTAGCGATCCTGCTGAGAGACACACCGCTGTTTCGGGGTATCAAATGGGAGGGGGGTTGGGAAGATAAGATCTCCCTGTACGCAGATGATATGCTCGTCTATATGGTTGACCCTGATGCCGGGATCCCCGCCTTACTAAGTCTCTGTAACTCACACGGAAAGGCGTCAGGTTACACCCTGAACTGGTCCAAGTCGGTGGTATACGTGCTCAAGGGCCCGGTACCGTTGTTGCAGTAGAATTGCCCTCTGACACTGACGACAACCTCTTTTAAATACTTAGGTGTCGAAATCACGGGCGACGCCACAGAATTTTTTGAAAAAAATTTGAAGCCACCACTAGATCGACTACGTGCGGACGTCAAACACTGGGCGACCTTACCCTTGACCCTCCTTGGGCGAGCGGCCCTATATAAAATGAAGGCGCTCCCTAGATTCCTCTACGTACTTGAAAATACCCCGTATATGGTTCCGCCACACTACTTCAAACACATAACGGCCCTAGTCACCAGTCTGCTCTGGAGCAATGGCCAGGCGCGTATCGCACATGATAAACTGGTGAAAAGTTGGTACGAGGGGGGGATTGCACTACCAAATGTACAGTTATACTACTGGGCGGCCCAACTCAAAATTATCATCCAATGGATCCACACCCCACGAACGGACCCAGCTTACGGGGCGGACTGGTCTCAACTGGGGACGGACTGCATGCTCTCCGCTCTGTATAACAAGTCGCAAGTCAAAAAATTGGTGGGCCCGACACACCACACGGTGGCCCTGTGGCACATAGCGCAGACACGTATGGGATGGAAAGGGAAGATCACCAAAATGACACCACTGTGGGACGTGAAAGCACTAGGTAACCTTAGGTCATGCAAGGGGTTCGCGCAGTGGGACTACATAGGGATCTCCACGGTAGGGGACCTGTGGGACAATGGCACGGTGGTGGCGCTTTCCCACCTTCAACAGCAATACGGTCTAGGCCCCACCGAGACGTTCAGATATGTACAGATACGTCATGCACTACTCCAAGCGATCCCGGCTGACACCGTACTGCCAGAATCCTCGCCACTAGAGGACAGACTATTAACAGACTTTATGCAGCAAAGTGCGACCTCCCTCACATATAAAAAACTGGTAAATAATCTGGATGACTCTACACTTAAGCTTAAAGAGAGGTGGGTGGAAGAGTTAGGCGAGTTAGATGAATCAGAATGAATGCAGCACTTGCCTCCCCAAAGGAAGTAGGTATTTCGGCAAAATTCAGACTAGTGCAACTCAAAATTCTGCACCGCACTTACTACACTAGAACACTACTTCACAAGATACAAAGGGCAACACATCCCTTCTGCCTGAGGGGTTGCGGGGAAGAGGGAACGCTATTCCACACACTGTGGGATTGTCCACTGATTCAGGAATTCTGGAAGCAGGTTATGCGCACAATCTCACAGGCCCTCAAGATCTCCATCCTACCTGAACCCCGTCAGTGCCTATTGAATATCTGGGACCCCAATGACCTGGATAGGTACGGATTGATATGGGCCACACTAGCAATAACAGTGGCGAAGCGAGACATTGCGCAAAAATGGGGGGCTCCGGAACTGCCTACTGCAGCTGGATGGACTAGAAATATGGACATGCTGATGGTGGTGGATAGAGCGGTGTATGTACTCAGGGCTTGCCCCCGTAAATGGAACAAGGTGTGGACCCATTGGAATGTTTACAGGGGGGATATCTGTGAACCCTTGCCAGAAGAAGAAGACCCAGAATCCGAAGAGGAGGATGAGTGAGGGGATGGGCGGTGGGATGGTGGGTGCCTGTTTAAGACACAATGATGCGTAATTCTGGCTTTATCATGGACCCAAAAAACAGAACCAAAAACAGTAGCCGTAGAGGGTGATGTTGGTTAACTGTGAATCTATGTGGCAAAATGGACAATGATGACACGGGTTAAGTTTACTCTTCTTTGTTTTTTTGAATTGTACTCTTCACATATCTCGGTTTGTGTTATGAAGGGACGGGGGCTACACCTTTTATATTGTGAGACAGTATGCTGAGTATCATCGCTTGCACGAAGACAACTGATAGCTTCCAACCAAGTCATGGTTGGGATACCATTCGCATGCATGAGACTCTACACTGAATAAGCTGCCCTACAGCAACACATTTACATGGAAATTGTTATAGTCTCCGAACTACCATACTGTACATGTACCTTATACCTTCATATTCATAATAAACATTTTCTTAAAAAAAATAAAAAAAAACATTCAAAGATATTTATCATTAAGTCTTTATTCTAAAATTAAGCATGACCGAATGAGCCAAACAAACATGATTTAGCTTAGTCGCTACCTATAACCTAAAAGGGGCAAAATAAGTGATTAGTTGTATTCTACACTAGCTCAGAACGCCTCACCTTGGACGTGTGTCTTTCCATCTCAGCAGCAGAGCTGATCCCTCTCTCTCTTTCTTGCTTTGGTCTTCAATATGCTCGGGACTCTGCTCTCCCTCTATGGCTCACGAATACAGGTCTGCACCCCTACGACTCGTCTACGCTGCCATGGTTCTGAAATACTCAAACCCTCTTCTGGACTCAGTCTCTGCCACTCCCGTATGATATCACTACCCGACCCTTGATCACCTTCCTTCCTTGTCTCAAGATTTCACTCAGCTGATGGTATCAGTCTCTCGGCACCAGCCTTCAGACCAACTTCTCCTGTCTACTCCAAACGTTACTTTCTCTCATCTCACTGCTCGCTCTTTGATAATATAGAGCTCTCTTTCTCTATGGAAAATTCCGGTATCAGGCCGACTCCCACCAAATTCCTGTACCCATCTCCGGCTCCCTCCGCCTTCCACAGTGGCCACCTGTGTATTGCGTCTAGAACCGGGGAGACAAATACATTCCTTCGATAAGGGCCAGTCTTGACCGGTTTCTTACTAGCAGAAAACAGGCTAAGCTCTAAACATTACCTTTACCCTGCAAGCGCCTCGGACAGTCGAGGCAGAAGCACAAAATGGCTTCTCTCTAGCTTTCGGGCCTGTAGGCCCACAGAAATGATAAAAGGCACTAAACCCTGTCAAAGCACATAGGTAAGCCCTACAAATGAACGCAAATGCAACTAGGACTGAGATGGTAGTGGATTATAGTCACCACCAGTCTAAAAATAGAATAAAATTACCCTGTCGTTACATTCCACTCCTGACTAAATACTAACATCGAAAGTAAAAAATCAAAAGAAACAGGGGAACTCAAACAGGATGTATTTCATTAGAAGAATAATAGGAAACAAAACTAAAAGATCTAGCCATAATTTGTGGACGAAATATACGGAAAAAGGATGGTATACACTGGATACAGCAACAAATAATAATTAAAAAACTAACTGCCAAGAAAATTTCACCTAACACCTGGCGTAAAGAATGTAAATCTGGTAGCCAATTAAAAAGCCAATCAAACCACCCTTCATCTAAATGTTCCCTCACTTCTTGTGTTAGCTCATGTAATTTATTAAGATGGGACCTAATAGATTTAGAATGATCAGATAAGTTAAAACAACATAGGCCCTCAAAATCTGAACAGCCATGGTCATGTTTTAGTAGTAAGTAATCTATTGCAGCTCTATTCTGTAAAATAGCACAGCGCTCACCTTGAGCGTCCAATAATAAATCAGTTAAAATAGTAGAAGTACTGTTTAGGGATTTCACCATCCAGCAAGCAAGTTTGTCTACAGTTTTAGCATTATATACCGATAGTGCAGGAACACCAATAATAGAAGTAGCTAAACTAAGATATTCGGATTTAGAAAACAGCTTCAGAGAGGAATCGCAATCACTTGAAAGTGGTGGTGCATCTCGCACTATGCGGGATGATGCAGCTTTCTCAGGGGAAAACATTAAAATGCTTAATCGCGTTAAAGCACATGGACCTCCAGAAATATTTGCAGGAATATAGGACCAGGATACATTGCACATGAAAAGAGCCATCCGGATGATAATAACACATGATGATAATGGCTCGCAGTCATTATAAGACGTTTGCAATACATGTGGTTGTGAACTGAAGTGCACGCAGCAGGAGTCCTGGTGACACATAAAAGTCTCTCATGAGCAGAAAGTGAAATAGAATGTTCTAATCGGAGTTGGACACATTTGCCTATGTATCTACGATCACAAGTCATAGTATAGCAGACTTCACTTTCTGTGATATTGTATGTCGAAATTGGAAAAGTTAATTGGGGTTCTAGTGTATTCAGAACAGTACATGAAACACAATAATCATATGCCGAAAAATCTGAATGAATAAATTCAGGATGAACTGCAGATACATTGAAAAAGTGTAGAAGGGAAGCTGTCGAGATTGGGACAGCCACAAAGCACGTTGTGAGGAGATCTTTTACAGATCTCATAGATGCTAAGCAAAAATGCGTTGAGTTTATTATGGTGCGTGCCAAATGCGTCCAAAAGTTAGTGGTGATGTCCCACGAAGCAATGGAACGATGTTCTTTGTCCATAAGATTAATCCGGTCCAGGGCGCTCTCCTGACCCTCGGCGCAGCAGACCAAAGGGAGTGCAACGACGACACATCCGGCAGCAGCAATCCAGGCAATGAACTGCAATTCAAAGAACAGGCATTACTCATTCTCGCAAGTAACATTTATCAGCCGGGACTACATCCCAGCTTTCCTGCCCTGGTCTCATCACTAACACTGTGTTGTCAGATCCTGTTGCTATAATTTCAGCTTGTTCAGGGGGATTATTTGGCGACTGTACCCACACTCTGGCTCCAGGATTATCAGTTGAACCAAATCCACCGGTTCCGCTCATTGTTAACAGAGTTTGAGCAGTGCCCTTTTGAATCACACCACTGAAAACAGGCATAATGACCAATTGAGTGATTCGATCAGTTTCTTGAATCGTTATTTCAGAATCGCCACTATTTAACAGGATGACTTTGATTTCTCCTTGATAATCACTGTCAATAACACCACCAAGCACCTGGATGCCTTTTAAAGCTAAACCAGATCTCGGGGCAATCAATCCAAAATGTTCTGCTGGTATTTGAACACCTATCCCTGTTTCTATAATAATGATACTACCAACTTTCAGAACAATTGTTTTCAAAGAATGCAGGTCTAAACCTGCAGATCCAGGGGTAGCTCTGCGTGGAGCCAAAGCTCCGGGAGTGATTTCCCAATACAAAATTGTACTTTTGATTTAATTTGGTTGTGCATCTACAACAGGGGGAAATAAACGCATCAAAGGAGAGTTTGCATACAGGTAAGGTCTGTTATTCAAAATCAATAAAGCATCAGATAAATGATCTCTCCAGTTCTTTAAGGTACCATCCGACAATTTGCGCAACTGATCTTTTAACAACCCATTCATGCGCTCAACCAGGCCGCGGCCTGTGGGTAATATGGAATATGAAATACCCAATTAATATTCTGTTCAGCACAATAATTTTGTACAAGTCTTCCTTTAAAATGTGATGCATTGTCAGATTGCACCTGAAGTGGAGTACCATAATATAATGTAATCAAATCCAGTGTCGTCATCGTATTAATTTGAGTAGCTCTCTTACATGAAAAAGCGATTAAAAAACCGCTGCAAGTATCAATAACTGTACAAACATACTGGCAATTTTTACTCCTAGGCAGAGGACCGATGTAGTCGATCTGCCAAATTTGTGCAGGAGATTTGCCTTGATGCAAATGGCCTTTGACTATTCTAGGCACCTCTCTGTGTCGGGAATGTTGACATATAGGGCATTGAAGTATTGCTGTTTTAATCAAATAAAGGGGAATATAAATGCCTCTATCAGTAGCCCACCTGCTAGTAATTTTCTCTCCAAAATGTCCTGCTTTTTGGTGGGCCCATTTCGCCAATCCCGCCAAATCAGAATTTTGTTCGTCCACCACTGCCTCAGAAATGTTAGATTTCTCATCTGCAATGTTATTAAATAACTTGTCAAGCAAGTCGATGGGCATATGGGCATCAACATGAAAAACTGTCACATTACTTTCAGGGAGTAATTCACAAATTTCTTGCCATAATTCTTTTCCCCAAATATTTTTAGTATGGACTTTCCAATTATGGGACTGCCATGTAGGCAACCAGACTACCAATCCATTCGCAGTCGACCATGAATCAGTGAAAATATGACAGGTCCCTGGCAAATCTTGTTTCAAAACTTGGTACACAGCATATAATTCTGCAAATTGACTGCTTTGTCCCTCACCAGTAGTGCTCAACAACTTCTGTGTAGTAGGATTATACGAAACTGCTTTCCAATGTCTCTTTTCTCCTATGTACCTAGCTGAACCATCTGTAAACCATACATGTTTTCTATCCTCCACGGACAGATCATCGAACGGCATACCCCATTTAACAGGAGACTCCTGTACTATAGGTACGGAGAATTATTTCTCTCTCTCTCTTCCATTGGCGCCTGCGCCACCTTCTCATGCAACATTGCAACTCCTTTTGGGCCCACACGAGCCCGGTCTTGTACATACCACTTCCACTTTATGATGCTCACCTCCTGAGCATGACCAATTCTATGAGTTTTCGGCGAACTCAAAACCCACTGCATAATAGGAATTTCTGGTCTCAAAATCACATCATGTCCTAATGTTAACTGCTCAGTATCCACTAAAGCCCAATAGCATGCAAGCAACTGTTTCTCAAAAGGTGTATAACGCTCACCAGCCTCAGGTAACTTTTTAGTCCATAAACCTAGGGGTACTCTAGTTTTACCTTGCTTTTGCCACAAACTCCAATTTGCATACATATCTTGTACAGATACATTTAGATCCACATCACCATCACGCACTGGCCACAGATCTGAAGCATGTTGAATCGCTTCTTTCGCTAAATCAAACGCATCTTGCTGTGCTCTGTTCCATTCAAATGCATTCTTTTTACGTGTAACTTTGTACAAAGGGGCCAGAATCTGACTCAAATGTGGAATATGTTGGCGCCAAAAGCCAAATAAACCAATAAATCTTTGGGCTTCTTTTCTGTTTTTAAGAACTGCAAATTCTGCAATTTTCTGTTTCACTTGTGGAATTACTTCTCGATTCCCTTCATGCCAATGAATACCTAGGAACTTCACATGCTGTGCAGGACCCTGTAATTTATCAGGATTAATCTCCCAGCCTTTGCTTTGTAAATGTGCAACAATTTGTTCTAATTGTGTTCGTACCTGATCTTGTGTTTCACCTTGAATTAGTATATCATCTATATAATGACACACTTGACTATTTGGATTCACAATCACCTCATCTAAATGCTCTGCCACTATTCGGTGACAGATTGTCGGACTATGTACATAGCCCTGGGGAAGACTTCTAAACGTCATTTGACGGCCATTCCATGTAAAACTGAATTGTTCTTGACATTCGGGGGCAATTGGAATAGAAAAGAAAGCATTAGCAATGTCAATGGTTGCATACCATGTTCCTGAATGTTTCTGAATTCTTTCAATCAAGGTAATAACATCAGGGACTGCCACAGTCAAAGAAGGTGTATGTTTGTTTAATTCTCGATAATCAACAGTCATGCGCCAAGAATTATCACTTTTACGCACCGGCCAAACAGGATTGTTCCAAGCCGATGTAATGGGAATTACCACTCCTGCATCCATTAAGTCTTGAATGGTAGCACTGATCTCATCGTGCCCACCGGGAATACGATACTGTTTCATGGAAACCACCTTTGAGGCTTGGGGAATTTTAATCGGAGGTATTTTTAAACGTCCGACTCTCACAGATTTTGTTGATATATAATACTTATGTCCAAATTTGTAACATCCGTCATCTAAATACAATGTCATACCTTTTATAATATCAATTCCAATTATGTATTCATCAAGAGGTACCACCAATATATGATACTCTTTTCGGGGGTTCCTACCTATTCTCAATTCAAGTTTGGTTTGTACTGCGGGGGTTTCTTTACCACCTAATCCAGTAATCGTATAGCCTTGTCATTTAAACTTTTGGGGATTTCCAGAAATTAGAGTGGCCTCCGCTCCAGTATCCACTAATGCTCGGGCCCTCTGTACATTTCGATGTCTCCAATAAATTTCAATATCTACATAAGGCCTATAATCTTTGTGACCCCAATTTTGTACTGGAGCTTGACCTACTTCCTAGTCTCGTTTACTGTGGTCTGTCGCCCAAGTCAAATCAGGATAAAGACTCTCATATCGTTTAGGTAATGTCGCCTCTCGTTCATACTCTCTCTCTTCATGAAAAGGATTTTTGTCATTTGAAAAATATTGTGATCTCCGTTCAAGGGATCGTGATCGTTTGTCTCTCAACTTCACCTCTGGGGATTGATCTCTCTCGCCTCTATCTCTACGTTCAGAATGGGCTCTTCTCTCCTCTCTATCTCTCCCTTTCTCGCTTGTAGAATGAGACGATTCATTTTGTGTCCTATCCCACTCTCTCTCTCTCCCACTCTCTCTGCCTCTCACTCGACGCGGCATACCATCATCCGCACTGTCATCAGAGGGATTAAGATCATAGTCTTGTTTACGGACCTTTCTAGCTCCTTCCTTCTTGCCCAGACCACGCTTACGGAACATTGCCCATAACACATTATTGGGCATATCATGAATATCATCACCTTTCACACCATCTTTAATCAAAGCTAGAAACATGTCACGTCTAGTGAACTTGTAATCATTAGTGCGACCTTCCGGTCGGGACTGTCGTTCAGGTTTAATCCATTCACCCAACTCACCTAGTTCTCGCACAGCCTCAATCACCGCAGACAAAGCATTGCCAGTCTGATTAATCAACAAAATCATCATCACTTGTTTGTAAGCAGCGGGAGCAGTACGAATGATTCTGTTCCTCACAGAGGCATTGACCAAACCATCCATCAATCTATGCGCCGAATCTAAAAAGATAGCGGTCTTCATAACTTCCTCTTTTAATCGCTGAGAAGCATCTCTGAAAGTATACCACAGCTTTTCATTAATAGGCCAATCAGATTCAGTGGGGTATTTGTGATTACATCCGTCCACTGCCAACTGCAGTAGACTAACCTGATTATTAGTATTATAAGAACGAAAACGTTCTTGAACAGTAGGATCAGAACACAAAGTACAAAACTTCACAGCATCACCTCGATCTAACATGATCCTTGAAGCACCCCAATCAAAAATACGAACCATCCAAGTAAGCAAGGATTCACCCGACTTCTGCCGGAACCTTTCCAAAATGTCATTAATTTCTTGTTGAGTAAAATCTTCTAAGCTGTCAAGCGGAATGCCCTGGGGAGCATTAGGATTGCCCTGTAATTTACGTCGATAAATAGGCTGAGCAGAAACCTCAGTACGGTCATTAGATTCAGAAGCAAGTCTCGTGCGAGAAGGCGCACGCGTAACATTCTCTTCAGCCGAAGAAAATGAATCAGATGAATTCCAAATGTCATCATCCCATTCGTCAGGGTTCCAATCGAGCCCTGCCTTTGCAATAACCATACGCACTTTCCTGGTATTAACCCTTCCACGTCTGTGTCTATATTTGTATTTTGCAATACGCACCGCAGCCCTTTCGGCTACTGCTTGATACGTCTCTAACTTGTCAGCAAGCAATTTATTCTGACAACGTAAAAGAGTAACATCATTTTGAACTTGAACCAAGTGATTTTCCAGAGTTTTATTCTCACGTTGCAATTGAGAACATTTCTCGTGTACAAGCCTGTTCGCGTTCAATAAAATCCAACCTCTACGTCCCAATATGGGAAGCTGATCACCTCTCGCAACCGGAACCTTCTGCAAGCACGCAACCACCTGAGCTGGCTCAGCAGCCTCCAAGCATGAATTCCAGGTTTCACTCAGACCAGTAGAATTAGCCCATTCATGAGCAAGCGCTTCATAAGCAGTCGCCTCCCAACCAGGAATTTCCAAAGGCAACTGAAAAGACTGTTTCGATTTTCTCGAAAACATTTTAGAATCGTATCACACAAACAACAACAAAGAAAAACAATATAAAAGAAGAAAAACTTTACAATCAAACAAATACATACAAAACCACTCACGGCGAGAACCTACGGATCCCCATACGAAATCACGAAGGCATACCCGCACCCAACAATCGAAAACGGTTTGTGACGCCAAATGTAACGACTGTTTTCTCAAACCAAGCAGACTACCAACCGTAGCTAACCCAGTCGTCACGTAACCACACTCTTCTCAGGCCACTATTTACGAGATATCTAGAAGACTCACCTGAGAAGGTAAAAAGAAGCTATTTACAAGCCTATGAAATCAAACATACCACTAACATATAATGGATTCCATATCTTATCCTATAATTACCTCATCTTATATTCTTTAATGTCTCCCGACGATATCTTTAACGTCACCCGACGATTCTTTATAGTCTCCCGACTTTTATCTTTAACGTCACCCGACGATTCTTTATAGTTTCCCGACTTTTATCTTTAACGTCACCCGACGATCTCTTTAACGTCTCCCGACGATATCTTTAACGTCACCCGACGATATCTTTAACGTCACCCGACGATCTACACTAATGGGGGTTCATCTTTATAAGTTATTTCCCAAATGAAGTTCACACTCTCCCCCCATCTCAGTTACCTTCTCAGAAGGGCATATCCCATCCTTCTGTATGTCAGCACCTGGTTAAAAGGAAAGGTTAATCTCATTCATAAAAACAACATTCAAAGATATTTATCATTAAGTCTTTATTCTAAAATTAAGCATGACAGAATGAGCCAAACAAACATGATTTAGCTTAGTCGCTACCTATAACCTAAAAGGGGCAAAATAAGTGATTAGATGTATTCTACACTAACTCAGAACTCCTCACCTTGGACGTGTGTCTTTCCATCTCAGTAGCGGAGCTGATCCCTCTCTCTCTTTCTTGCTTTGGTCTTCAATATGCTCGGGACTCTGCTCTCCCTCTATGGCTCACGAATACAGGTGTGCACCGCTACGCCTCGTCTACGCTGCCATGGTTCCGAAATACTCGAACCCTCTTCTGGACTCAGTCTCTGCCACTCCCGTATGATATCACTACAGGACCCTTGATCACCTTCCATCCTTGTCTCAGGATTTCACTCAGCTGATGGTATCAGTCTCTCGGCACCAGCCTTCAGACCAACTTCTCCCGTCTACTCCACACGTTACTTTCTCTCATCTCACTGCTCGCTCTTTGATAATATAGAGCTCTCTTTCTCTATGGAAAATTCCCGTATCAGGCCGACTCCCACCAAATTTCTGTACCCATCCCCGGCTCCCTCCGCCTTCCACAGTGGCCACCTGTGTATTGCGTCTAGAACCGGGGAGACAAATACATTCCTTCAATAAGGGCCAGTCTTGACCAGTTTCTTACTAGCAGAAAACAGGCTAAGCTCTAAACATTACCTTTACCCTGCAAGCGCCTCGGACAGTCGAGGCAGAAGCACAAAATGGCTTCTCTCTAGCTTTCGGGCCTGTAGGCCCACAGAAATGATAAAAGGCACTAAACCCTGTCAAAGCACATAGGTAAGTCCTACAAATGAACGCAAATGCAACTAGGACTGAGATGGTAGTGGATTATAGTCACCACCAGTCTAAAAATAGAATAAAATTACTCTGTCGTTACACCCCCGCTATTCATAAATTATTCAAAGATAACCAAACAGAAAATATTGCACCTTAGTTGTCATGCATATGAAATGTGTAATGATAGATATTTTGATAGATATTATGGCCAAGAAAAACCAACATTCTAAATACTAAATTAAATTCCTAAGAAGCAGAGATTGGCATATTAGAAAATACCAGAGATCAAAACATACTACATTCACTCCATCCAGCTAGGGGCTACACTTCATCATCTGGTTGCGCATCCTCGGGTACTCCCTCCTCCTCAACTTCTTCCTCTCTCCCTGTTTCCCAATTTCCCGCACTGCGCAAGTTCGACCTATATAAGCCCCAGAAGTTTTTCGGTCGGCTGGTTGGTGGCAAAAGCTCGCTATATAGCTCCGATTGAGTGCAACAATACATCATGTCGTGCGCCCATCTTTTGACTGTGGGCAGTGGTCCTCTCATCCAGCACATCGCTAGCACTCGTCTGGCGATCAGTAATCCCATATCCGTAAGGCGCCGAATGGCAACCGGCCCCATAAGCGCTAGTGCCGGGTCAGGGGTCAAGTCAGTACCCAATATGTGGTTTAGTTCCGCGTATACGCCACACCAGTATCTGCTGACCCCCGGGCACGTCCACGCCAGGTGAAAGAAATCTGCCACTTGTGTACGGCAGCGGTCACATTCCGCTGAGTTCCTGAGGCCATATCTGTGTAACCTCTTTGGCGTGTAATATACTCTCTGGAGAAATTTAAAATGTATCAGTCTGTTTCTACCATTGAGAGATATTTTCTTCGTGCTCATACTACAGTATGTCCATATTTCATCGTCAATGGTGATCTGCAAGTCCTGTTGCCAGGCGGCTCTAGCCTTCATAAACTGGTGATCCCTGTGCTTCATTGCTGTTTTATACAGCGAAGTTATCAGCTTCCGGGGCGACTCGGTCTCGATTACATATGTTAGGTCCGGAACTTCCGGAGGCTCCGCAGGTCCGGGCTCAGCAATGCCAGTAAAGCACTGCGTACCCTGTGGAACTGAAACTTCAGCAACAATGAGGCCTGAGTTGCTTCCGACACCACCTGACCCCACTCTTTGGCCTTCCCGTCCATGAACATGTCTCCCATTGTGGAGATACCTAGTTGGTGCAATACAAGGATTACGCCACGCTCCGTGAGTGGCGATAGCCAGTGGGCCCATTCAACGAGCATGGGCGGCGAGTACAAGAGGGCTCCTCCCTGTATCTGCAGTAGAGAATGCCAGGCATGGTTCGTGGCCAAGAGCGAGTCCAGTATACCCGTCCTGCGGTCCACTTGATGGCAAATCGTAGCCGGCAGTGGCAGTGGCTCCGCGAATAAGCGTTCCATCCGCAGGTGGGGTATGCTACCATCCCCATGAATCCAAGTGTGAGGATATGCCGCCTGCGCCACTCTGTAGTACAGTTCCAGATCCGGGGCCGCTAAACCGCCCTTTTCGTATGGGAGTGTCAGTATAGACCACTTAACTCTGGGCTGTTTGCCCGCCCAGGCCAGCTTAACCATTAGCTGCGTCAGAGCTTGAAAGAAGGCCTTCAACAGTACCATCGGTATGGCACTAAATAAAAAAAGAAATCTGGGGAGAACCACCATTTTCATAAGGGCAATGCGCCCCATGAGTGATAGGGGCAGTTTACACCATGTTTCAACGTTGTCTTCTAGTTTGCTGCAGGCTACACCGTAGTTTTCTCGCATCAACGTCTCCGAATCCGTATGTATCCTTATTCCCAGGTATCTGACTGAATCCTCGGACCACTGCAGAGGGAACTCCATTTCAAATTGCTTTGTTATCGTAGTCAGCGGGAAAGCAACCGATTTCGTCCAATTAACCCTCAAACCGGAGAGAGCACCGAAGCGCACTACTTCTCTCAGCATGGAGGACAGGTTGCGTTCCGGATCCCGGACATACAACAAGGTGTCATCCGCGCAAGTCGAGACAACTATCTTGTAGGACGGGAAACTGACTCCCTCATGTCCATGGTATTCACGCAGTGCGCAGGCCGGCGGCTCCGCCACCCGCCTGGGAGACCTGGTCGGTAACCAGGTCTCCCAGGCGGAGTCGCGCTGTTGGTTTATAATACAGTGCCCCCATCATTTGCAGGAAGGGCTCGCCCAGACCAAACCGCCGCAGCACCAGTGACAGGAATGGCCATTCAACGGAGTCGAATGCCTTTTCCATGTCTAGGAAAACTGCAATCGCCCTTGTGTCCTGTCGCACGTGTTGCATGGTGCCCAGGACCGTGCGGATATTATACGTCAAGTTTCTGCTTGGTATGAATCCAGCCTGTTCCTGCGCCACCAGTTCAGGTGCCAAAAGGGCAAGGCGGGTCGCTAGTACCTTGGCGTATGTCTTGGTATCCACGTTCATCAACGAGAGAGGCCTATATGAGCCACACTCGCTAGGCTCCTTCCCTGGTTTAAATATGGTAACTATGAGGGCCTCCCTCATCGATGGCGGCATGACTCCTTCCACACAAATGTCATCAAATAGCTTTGCTAAGTGTGGGAGTAACTAGTCTTGGAAGGCTTTATAGAATGCAACTGTAAGCCCATCAGCACCCGGAGCACTGCCAGAGCGCATGCTAGCTAAAGCTTCAATAATTGTGTCCCTTTCTATAGGAGCCATTAGGAATTCTCTATCAGAGTCTTTCAGCTATGGTAAATCAATATGGTCCAGGTAATCACTCGCCTCTGCAGTGAGGTCTCTGACTTTTGCGGAATACAGGTCAGAGTAGTATCTCCTAAATTCCTCCGCTATTTCTTCTTCCTCCGACACCCTTGCGCCATCCGCCCTACACAGTTCAGCGATCAGGGTCTTTCCCCTAGCCCCTTTAATCAACCTGGCCAATAGGGAGCTCGGTCGTTCCCCCTCTCCGTACATGCGTGCTGTGGCGTATTTCCCCATATGTTGTACCTCCCTATCTGCTTCCTCATGGTATTCAGAGAGCAGTGTTTTGATCTCATCAGTGACGATGTCGCAGGGGGAGGACCGTTGCAGTTGCTCAAGGGTTGCAAGCTGGCTTTCCAGCGTCACTAGTCTCTGTCGGATAGATTTTAGCACACCAGAGTGCTTAGACATATCTACCCCTCGGATAAACACCTTAAAGGCCTCCCATATTGTTGGGAAGTTGTCCACAGAGCCTATATTAGCTTAAAAAAAGACGTCTATCTCCTCTGCCAGCTCCCCCCTGAACACTGGGTAGAGAAGTGAATAAGGTGGAAAGCGCCATGTGAACGGAGGTATATATTTCCGAGGAGTTTCTAGCACCAGCAGCAAAGGGGAGTGATCAGACAACGTCCTGGGTAATACCTTGCAGGAGCTTATCTGGGCGAGCATGGAGGAGGAGGCCAACCAATAATCTATTCTAGTGTGTATGTTATGGAAAGCAGAGTAATGCGTGTATCCCCCTGGCTCCCTGTTCCTACTCTTCCATACGTCCTCCAGGTCCAGCACTGTGAGCGCCTGTTGGGTCGCCAGTGCCGCCGCAGAGGGCCTACGGACCGGGCCTGCTGACCTATCTAGTGCAGAATCTAGTACCAGATTCAGATCTCCCCCCAACCCCCCACAGAATGCGCGCTGCTGGATATGCGCGAGCTATTTTAACACCTTCCATGCTCATGACGAGCTCAGCTCGTCATGCAGTACACTGCTCCTGTGCTGATGACGAGCTGACCTTGTCATGAACAATGGTAAATCTGACTTGTCAGCACCCAGCGGGAATTGCTGTAGCAGTCAATGTGTTAACCACCTTGTGAAAAAACTCCGGGGAATCGAAATTTGGACCATACACATTTATTACCAACAGGTCCAGTCCCCTCCCCGCACAGCGAGACAAGACATATCTTCCCTCCAAGTCAGCAGACAGGAGGGTCTGGGATAGGTTCGATCTAGGGTTGACCCAGGTTATCACTCCTCTGAAATGGGTTGTGAAGCCCGCCGCTGCTATGTGACCCGCCCATCCCCTGCTGAGCAGCATTCTGCTCGTGAGCGGCAGGCGCGTCTCCTGCAGGAGAGCAAGATCTACATCATGTCGCTGTAAATAGTGCAGCACCTTTCTGAGCTTCCGGTGGTCATTAAGGCCAAGCACATTCCAAGTGAGAGCTCGGAGGGTAGCCGAGAGGGGACCATCAGACTTAGTAGGTGCAGCGGTCATGCTCATTATGTATGTAGAGTGCGTGTATCAGCTGATCCTCCAGCAACGTAAGTGGGGTTGTGCAATAGCAAAAGAACCGCAGAAAACTCCTTAACCCATCCCAAAACAGGAAGCTGCCTTCCAACCAACCCACCCCCCACCCACAGCAGACCACCCCCAACCTGGCCTTGCCGATCCCGTATCCATCCCTCCCTCCCGCAATCCCAACTCTCATGGTTGACGATTCAACTGAGTCATTGGGGAGCATCTTGCGCAGGGGCCGAGGTTGTCATGCCTCCATCTGTCTATGTAGAAATAATGTGCTTCTTAGTAGCCTCTTATGGCTCCCGCCTAAGCTCCATAGTCTCAACAACCTACTATACAGAGGACCGCAAGCGGCCCATAGTCTTATCAGCTAGCTGTGGTCATGCGCAAGTGCTTGCATCCCTAGTTCCTTAGAGGATACGCCACCCAGAAGGAGCCCTCTGATGACAGTGTAGCAAAAGTCACCAACGCTAACACCTCAGCCCCTGCTGAACATGAGTCCAAATCAGGTACTTTTTTCCAGTTACATTATCATAACCCCCCCTCCCAGCAGACCTGTGCCGCAGGATGATATCGTCCGCTGACCCAGTCTAAAGCATACCTGCTTCCAGAAAAGGCCCTCCGTCCATCTTACCGCCTCTCCCGGTCTGCTTCGACAAAGTCTCTACTCCTGGTCATCCAGATGGCTATCCGCCTCTACCTCGGTGCGCTGTTCCGGCTAGTTCCTGTGGCGCTCTTTTGCCCAGTTCCTCAGGGCTTGCTGCAATGCGCGGGGTTCAGTGAACAAGTGGGAGTGACCCTGTCTGTTAACTCTCAGTTTTGCTGGGTAGAGCATAGCATAGTCCAGCCCCTGCTCTCCGAGTTGTTTTTTGTAGGGGGCGAAATGCTTATGGGCCTCTTGTACCCTAGCTGTAAAGTCCGGGTACAGAGAGATTTCTGAGCCCTCATATTGTAGCGATTTCTTCTCCTGGGCTAGCCATAAGGCTGCATCCTTGTCCCTATAGTTGAGTAGTTTGGCTATTATGGGGCGGGGCGGCATGCCCGGGCTCGGGCCCAGCGAACGGTGCGCCCTCTCAACAATGAAAACCTGGGAGAAGGAGTCCTCCCTCAACAGATTCACCAGGAGCTTCTCAACAAAGCGTTCCATATTCCCCGTCTGCGTCGTCTCGTGAAGGCCCGTAATTCGCAGGTTACTTTGGCGCGAGCGCGCCTCCAAATCCTCTGTCTTGTCCAGCAGTGCCTGCATTGCTTTTTCCACCTTTTTGTGGCCCGTGCCCAGTTCCATCTGCGCTTCCTCTACTTCCGTGCGGCGTCTCTCGGACATATCGAGCCGCTCTGCGTGTTTGTCTATTCTCTCCGCCATTCTTTCCATCCGGTAGGACAGCGCATCAATTTTGGAGCCCAGGGCGGTTATGCTCGTCTGTAAGCCTTTCTCCATGGCGAGCAAGATGGTTTTTATGTCCGATGCGGCAGTAGACGCATCCACTGTTTGCAAGTGCTCAGGCTCGGCGTTCGTAGTTTCCTGCGACTTGAATCTCCTCTGGCTAAAAGTGAGCTTAGTCTGTGTTCTATCCCCCTTGCCCATGTCAGCGGTTGTATCAGATCGATTCGTGGAGCGGGGGACGCTGCGGGTCCTGCTGTGCGGTTGAGCTCCCACTCGTGAGTTAACCAATGGCCCAGGCCAAGTGCCCTCCCTGGCCTTGTGGCTCCCGTTGATCGCGCCTCCTTCCGCCACTTTGCAGCGTTGCTGGGGGGCAGTAGTGTACTTCACATCCACCCCGGGGAGCCCTCAGTAGCTTTTAGCACGTTCTGCAAGTCCAGCAGCACGGCGCTCAACTAGTGTGTCACCGTGGTCAGCCTCCGCCATGCACTGCAGCCTCCGATTCCCTCACCAGGGCCGCAGGGGAAATAGGGGGGAGTCCCCAGGTCGAATCCAGCCAGTCTCTCCTGCCGTAGGTTGCTGCCTTCGTCAATCAACACCGCAGCAGCAGGGTCTCCCCCTCCCCGACACAGCTCCCAAAGTGCCAAGCTGGTCCAGATCCTCTTACCACTGCCTCGTTGTGTAGCTAGGCCTCCAGCCGCCTCCACGTCCCCACCGCCTCACCTATGCTCCGTAGTCGGTGCGGCCCCCACCGCACTCGGGCAGTGACGCAGCCTCCGGGCACCCCCAGCGCAGTTTGCAGCTCCGCGTGTATTTGTATTTGTATCTGAGTTTTATATCGCGCCAAATCACCGACAGGTCTCAAGGCGCTTCTGACAGAGTACAGCAACAAGAAGTAGGGTAACGAAGAGTACAGACTACCGACCAATCTTACAGGGATGCAAAAGCGTCGCTGAAGAGCAATGTCTTCAGACATTTCCTAAAACGGAGAAGATTAGATTCTTTACGGAGGACCTCCGGTAGCTTATTCCAAATGGTAGGGGCTTGGACTGAAAAGGATCTACCACCTTTGGTCGCCATTTTAAAACGCGGACATGATAGCAGTAAAGAATTAGCGGATCGTAGAGCTCGCTTGGGATTATACACTTCAAGCCTCTCTTTTATATAGGCAGGCGCCTGCCCATAAATTGCCTTATGGGCGATGCACAGGCTTTTAAATTCAACCCTCTGCTTTATAGGGAGCCAGTGTAACCTGTAAAGTAGAGGGGAAGCATGGGTCTGTCTAGGTAATCCAAAGATCAACCGTGCTGCGTCATTCAGGGTGACTTGTAGACGATTGATTACATTTTTTGGAAGACCTAGATATAGTGCGTTCCCATAGTCGATTCTGGAGACTATTGTAGCTGAAACAATAGTTCAAAGCATGTTTGTAGAAAGCAAAGGGGCTAGCTTTCGCAACTGCCTAATCAAGTTGGTACATGATCCGACCACAGCGGATACTTGGCTGGTCATCGAGAGCTCCTGGTCGATCTTAATACCAAGGCTCTTTACGCTGGGGCATGGCTTTGGGGTAGGTCCAAGTTCTTGGGGCCAGAACAGATCATTCCAGGGTGAGGCAATAGTTGAAACTACTAGGACCTCCGTTTTATCTGGATTGATTTTTAATAGGTTAGACGTCATCCAGTTCACTGTAAACCGCAATATCTTTTGGGCCATGGACTGAGCCGATGTTGTATTATCGATACTCAGCAGCAGCTGAGTATCATCGGCATAGTTAAAAACTTTACAGCCCATGTTTACCAAAGAGTCTATCAGTGGCTGCAGATATAAATTGAAAAGGAGTGGCGAGAGTGCGGACCCTTGCGGGACTCCACATTCCAAGACGCCTACATCAGATACACGATCTGCTAATTGGATCCTTTGCGTCCTCCCTGACAGAAAAGACGTTAGTCATTGGAGAGCTTGTTCTTTTATCCCAGACATGGCTAGTCTGTCCAGGAGTGCACCAAGTTGACGGCGGCCGAGCCCGGCCGCATTCCATGCCACTCTTCTGCCGCCGGGAGTCCGATCTCTCCCAGTGGGGCCCCCCAAGGAGGTGCCGATATTCCTCTGGCCTGTGGGCCTTACCTTGTAGCCCCCGTCGAGGGATACTCTACGCTAAGTAATGATCGGGAACATCACTGTGCCATACGAAGGGATTGCACTGTATCTCTCCCTGCTACCGGCCGGGACACATGGAGTGCACCTCCGTCCAAGGGAGCCGTGCGACCAAGCCCTCTGCTCTCTCCGCAGCAACCGGGAACGCCCAAGTTTCGGTAACTACGCACTCGGGGAGTGCGGCGCCACGCCTCACCCCAGGTCCAGTCGCCAACGCCTTTTCAGCGCCGTGGGCGCTGCTCGCTCCTTTGTCAGGGAGTCACTGCTCCGAGACCCCCTATGGGCGGGGCCTATCGGCCGCACGTCGATGCACGTCCGTCGGAAGCCAGCCGCACTGTGGGTCGCGGCTTGCGGCCCAAGTAACCTCAGATTCTCTCCCAGGCGCTTCGCAAATCTGTGCAGCTTCAGGCACTCCGTCGCCGGTGACTCGTCCGCTCAGGAGTGCGGGGAAACAATGCTGTCCAGTATACGTCTCGGTTGTTTAAGGATAGTGCAGGATTTTAGGAGCCTCCGAGCGGAGCCGTAGGCTAGCGCAGCCATTTCTGTCGCCGGCAAGCTCCGCCCCATCGAGCATAACAAAATTATTAGTGAACAAGCACATAGATGGGTAACTACTTTGAAAGCTAGGAATGTTATAGAACAGAGCAAAGCAGAGAAATCATGGCAAACTGTCACAAATTTAAAAATAATAAAACCCTTCTAATGGCAATTAGTGATGGCAAAATGTGCACAAATAATAAGGATATTGTGAACACCTTTCAGGATGGATTTCTACTCCAAATTATATAATCTAGTTAATGTTCCTACTACTGAAGACTGCTGTAATTATATAAATAAAAATAATTGATCATTTTCAAAATCTCAGATTCCGCTAAATTGGATTCAGATAGAGATATGATACACTTTGAAATATCTAGCGCTATAAAATCACTTAAATTAGGGAAGGCTCCTGGGCCTGATGGACTCCCAGCTTCTTTTTATATTAAATGTTTCCATTTTCCCCCTTATCCTAAATCTAATCTCCTATTTTAGTAAATCCGGAGACATTTTTGGTACAGCCTCAAAATCTATGATTATTCTAATCCATAAGGAAGAAATTGACCCGTTAAATACTAAGAACTATAGAAAATGTCCGCTTCTGAATGTTGACTATGAAATATATTAAAATGTTTTAGCTCAACGCCAGAGAGAATATTACCCAATATAATTCATATATCCCAATCTGGATTTTATAAAAGGGGTGATATGCTTTGGACAACATTAGAATATTTGCCCCTGTAATGGGAAAGGCCCCTCTCCTAGAAATCCCCACAATGACAATGGCTGTAGATGGTGAGAAAGCCTTTTACAACGGTTTCGTAGACGCACTTACGCTCAGTGCTGAGAGCATTTGACACATGATCAGATTTTAAACGTATGGTAGAGGCTTTATACTCTCATCCAAAAGCCAATATTAAGAGATGACTATCATGAATCGTCCAACTTTAACTTAGTGTAAGGTACCAGGAAAGGCTATCCATTGTCCCCACTCATATTTCTTTTGGCCATAGAACCACCATTAATTGACATAGGTTTAAATCCACGTATCAAATTCACCACCTCTACACTCAAACTAGCAGCATATGCTAATGAGGTCCTAATTTTTATTGAAGAGGTTAATTTGGCAATTTGCTTCGGATAACATTAGATTATTTGCCCATGTAATGGAAAAGGTCTCCTAAAAACCCCTCAGTGAGAATGGCTTTAGATGCTGAGAAAGCCTTTTACAAAGGTTTCATAGATGCACTTACGCTCAGTGCTGAGAGCATTTGACACGGGATCAGATATTAAGCGTATGGTAGTGGCTTTATACTGTCATGCTAAAGCCAACTCTTATTTCTATTGGCCACAGATCCAATGTTAATAGTCATACGCTTAAATCCACGTATCAAATTCACCACCTCTACACACAAGTTACTGGCATATGTTAATGATATCCTACTTTTTACAGAAGAGGTTGATTTGGTGATTCCTGAGATTTTCTCTGGATATTCCTTCACAAGAACAAAACTGAAGTTTTTCCTCAACTTTTTATGCCAACCTAAAATGATTGGATCATCCGGCTTGAAGTGGCAAGTGGAGCATCTTAAATACCTTGGTATTGAATTTAAAAAAGACTATGTCTAACCAAAATCCACCTAGAGGAAACAAATAACGAATAAGATTAAAACACTAACAGAAGCATGGTGTCCTAAATTCATTCATTTGGTGGGGTAGACTACAATGCATTTAAATGATGATTGCCCCACAAATAGCCTTTTAGTCTTGCATGTTCCTGCTATTTTTATCTGCAGAATCTTTAAAACTATTGTTAAAATGGTATCTAAATATATCTAGAAAAATAAAAAGGCCAGAATAGCTTTAATGAAACTGAAATCCTGTAAAATGAATGAAGGGATGAATATTCCCAATTTTTATAAACACCACACTGCTTTTTTGTTGAAACAGGCTTGTTGGTGGTTTTTCCTGTCACTAGACTCTGTACCGTCATAGTTGGTGTTGGAGAAATCGATTATCCACCCTTTCTCCTTTCTCAATTTGCTCACTATGTCAGGCTTCAAAACTCCACATTCTCTGAACATTATTCAATCCACATCTAAGGCTTTCTTGTTTTTGGCCCACAAATTTCTTAACAGACTGCAAAGGTCCAAAATAACCATCCCTGTGGCTTAACACCAAGGTTAACGTTAATGGGAAAAGAATCTTCCGGGACAATTAGGCAAAGCTGGGTATTCTTATGATCTAGGATATAACAAATTCTGATGGATACCCCCTGTTACTCGCTTCCTTGAAAGATTCCCAGAATTGACCAAATATAGACTTTATCAGTTTGTAAAATATAGAGCAGCCTTAAAACTATCATTTGCCCAAAAGAGCCGGATTGCATGGCTTTCTTGGAGAATGCAACTAAACTGGGTCAGGTGGCCAGCTGGTGCTATAAGCCTCTGGAAACACAAGACACCAAGATGAAGGACTCAATGATTAATTAACGGAGTAATATATGCATCTTATTAAATGTGAATCCATATGGACTAAAATCTGGACTAATGGACCGAAGAATACAATTTCACCCTTACCTATCCAATGTGAATATTGTGCATCGAACTGCTGCTATTGGGCTCTTGGAAGATGATGCAAGCAGGAGATTACGGAATCTTTCTCCTGTTGGACTTATGCGAAAGACACTGCTGACTTAGAACATGTGCTGTTGTATTCTTATAACCCTCCTTTACACTCCCTCGTTCATGTGCAATGTTGTTACTGGTTTTGGGCGCGAAGAGGGAAGAGAGCAAGACACAGAAAATGGCCAATCACTGCACAGCTTCATAATGAAGCAATGCATTCAGCGCTACCTCACGTCGAGGCTTAGAGGCCTATCAACATCTTCTGAACCAATCCAGTCGCTGCTCGCTAGCTCTTTGTTAGTAAACAGCACAAGAGCAGCAACAGGATTGGCCGAGGTAGGCAGAACTAGTGCTCCTTAGAAGAATGGGGTACTGCAGCTGTGATTCCCCTGGCTCACTAATTGTGCAGGTAGAGTGAGGCCTCAGTGCGTGTTGGGCTGGTCAGAGAAAAGTACCCGTTCAACCCGACATGCGCACTTCACTTAAAAAGTGAGTGGTTCACTTGAGCCTGCTTGGTGGTAATGGGTCACAACCCCCATCCACACTCATGGACAGGAAGTTAAAGCACCCGCAAAACAGCCCCTGCTGTTGAAATAAAACCGCTGCCACGGCCAGAAAAAAAATTCTTAACATTTAATATGGGGGGCAAGGGGACACAAATACAGGGGGGAAATAACCTTGCGCCTCAATAGAGGAGCCACCCCTGTAAATAGGAGATATGATTAATGCTCATCATCAACATTGGGGTATTGTTGTCTTAAAAATTATTGTGTTAATGTATTTTATACTTGTTAACCAAATATAGGACAATGTATGTACCGGTTTGTCTTTCTTTTGATTTTGACTTATGTTCTTGTTGTTGATTGAATGCAATAAAAACGATAATGCACAAAACAATGGATTTAGGCCCAGATCTCTGTACTGGGGTGAATGTATGACATTGTTCTGCATTCTGTCCATCAATTGTTCTTTTTGTAGTAGAAACACCAGCAACACAACTATAGATGAATATAGCTCATGGAACTATAGCTAGATTTGGAGAGTGGCACACCTATGAATCTGAATGTACACCAAAATATTTCACTGCCTAAAAATGATTTATGGTCAGATTTTGACTGTAGTGAAATATTCTTCTTTATGTGAGGCCCCCAGTGGTCGAATCTTCCTCTCGTTCTAACCCTAGCGTAACCTCTTTTTGCTCTAGATCTCAATCTCCATTTTTATCTTAGAAAAATGTTGATCTACTCAATCATCAAGACATTTCACTCTGGGATGCCACCTGGTGGCCTGCCGATCTCATACACGCAGCTCTCCAAGCAACTCACACAAAACGTATGACTGCTCACAACGACTGGCCAAGTAAACACTGCTTCTATTTTTTGCTTCAACACACTTAAGATGCTCAAGAAGATCTTCACATGGCTCCCCCACTACACTCGCTGGACCGTCACCCAAGCCATCATCCACTGCAAACTGGACTAAGGCAACGCACTCTGTGCTGGAAAAAATGCTCAACTGACCAGAAGAATCCAGGGCAAACTTAGTGGACCAGCTCACCCTCAACCTCCCTCCTCGCACTTGCATCACCCTGTAGCTCAATTCTCCACTGGCTCCCAATCCGCAAACGAGCACCCTTTAAACTCTTCACACATACATACAAAGCCCACAATAGCCCCACATATCTCAACAACTGCATGAACTTCCACAAACCTACCAGACAATTCCTTTCAACCTGCCTCTTTCTTGCACACATCCCTTACATATGCAAAAGAAGATCCGGCGGTTGTGCCTCCTATCTCCTAAAGCCTGGAACGAGCTTACTCTTCTCATTAGAGCCTCATCCTCTGTTCTTGAATTCGTCAAAAAACGGAAGACCTGGCTTTCACCTAGCCCTAACACTATCTTGGCCAATACAGCTCCTGCTTCAACGCCCGGATACCCCTCCAGGGTGAATTGTGCGCTATACAAATACATCTAACATGACAGAGAGATAGTGAGATAGAGAGGGAGAGACAACCTCCTTTTTGGGGGGGGTTCTGTCTCTTCCTCTCTGTAGTTCTCTCTGTCTCACTTCATCTTCCTGCTCCCCAGCAAGTACTGTTTCATTCTACCATCTCATGCTGAGTAATGAATCTTGTTGCTTGTTGTGAATTACTTTTCCTTTTATTTCTCTTCCATCAAGCCTTCAAGTTCTCCATTGCTCTTCTTTATTATGGAATCTGTTTTGTTTTATCCACTTCCACCTTGTCTGTCAGCCACAGTGGTCTTTCTTCCTTACTCCCTCTCCCTACCATTGTATTCTCCAGGAGTCTTTCCCTGTTGGTGGTCCCTCTTTCTCCATCTCCACTTAAATCTCAGGTTTCTTTATCCTTTTATTGTACACTTTGAGTTACTTAAGCGTTTTTCTCTTTCTGTTTTTCAGGCAATGTATGGAGGAGTTATGCCATGAGTTCTTGCCAGTCTGCGTTTACATGAGAGATGAGGTATGTTTGAGGGAAAGGAATAGATGAGTTACCTCAGTAGAAGGTATATGAGATGCTGGATCCATTCATCTGTTATATAGACTTAAGGAACTCCTTTGCGATCTTAACATCTGAATGGTTGGCACACAGGTCTTGGTAACTCTGGGATGCTCCTTCACACTATTCTGGACATATTTCGTCTTCTGACACATTTCAAGTGGAAGAGAAACATGTTACATTGCTACTTTATGTCGAACAGTCATGCCAATGCATTTTTTAATCACAAAGCAACTGCTGCCTCTCATTTGAGATGTGTCCCAGAATAGCAAGTAGGGAGAAAGTGGCTGCGGCCACGTACTAACTTTCAAATGGTAAAGCTGAAAAAAGTGACACAAGTTATGTATGAAAAACTAAAATGACTGGGTGGTTTGGGGAGTTTATATTGTTCACCATTTAATTACCAGAACAACTTTTAATTTAGAACCTGCATTTTAAATTATAAGCTTGATCATACACTCTTCATTGATATTGTTTTTTTTCTGACCAATGCTTTGGGACCTCTTGTAGAGTATGAGGTGCTATAGAAATGATGACATGCAACCTTTAGTTTTTCTGAATTGAACATACTGTGGGCATTTAAAATCACAGAAAGACCGCCATGCTGTTCTGCACTTTGTTTGCTTGAAAGGTGCTGTCTCCACTGCAAGCCTAGGAAGGTATGGCAGCCGTCTGGCTGGCATTCCCAAATTCACTGTAAGAGGATATGCAACAATTCTCAACTTTATTTTAGTTTCAACCCCTCTTGCAAAGTCAGTAAAGCATTTTAATGTTGTATGGAGCTATCAAAACGATCATAATCCACTAGATCTCACATTGGCTTTGAACAGTTTGTTAGCAATTTAGTGAAAGCTTATGATCTAGGTCGTAGACTAAAATGGAATAGGGTGGTTTCAGAATTCGTTTTATCGAATTTGCTAGACAGTTGTAGCCAAGATTCTGAAATCTATCCGGATATGGCCTCAAAGCCCATTGCTGTCTTAGCCTCTTTAAGAAGATTTGTACTCGGGTCTCTACTTCTCGAACACTTCCTGGCCAACCTTATCAAAAGATCCAGTGTAGATGGTTTGATTGTAAGTGTTCATGGGTGCATCGTGACTTGATGAAGGCCTTGAAGAATACACCCAGATCAAGAATTGAAATTGCGGCTTATCACCAGAGATACAAGGCAGATATCAAGAAAAGAAAAATATGATTTTAAGCAGAAGGTCTGGCACCCAATTTTCAATTCAGTACCCTTACACATAGCGCCTCTTTTGGGAGATACTGAATCGTCCTATTTTTGCTGTTGATGACAAAGTATCTGTTTGTTCCCATATAGTCCCAGAGAGCTGGATCAAACACTTTGAAGTGGTCCATGTGATGTTGGGTAGTGAGTCTCTTGACAAGGAGTATATGAATATAAATCTTTATTCGATTATGCACCATAAAGATAAAAACATAAAAGCCGTATAAATACCTTAAAAATATTAAAATATAAAGTCCACTGTATTGCTATCAAATCGCACATTCTCTAAACATCTGAAAGAAACAGGTTAGTATTAGATTCCTTACCTTAGAATATCCCCAGGCGTCAGTCTGGATCCGGAAACTTTTGCGTAGCAGTACCCCTGCGCGTCGGTAGGCGTCGTCTGCAGGCGTCCCCTGCGGCTCCGCGTCGTCGGCGTCGTGCGCCGTGATGACGTCGCTGGAGTATATAGACGCCGCCTCCGCGCGCTGACGTCAGTTCTTCTTTTTTCCGCGCCAGTTAGCGCAGATCCGAAGAGCAGTACTCCGGTCTTTTGACCAAGTTTTTTGTTAACTGATTGATCTTTACGGTGCCGGTAGGATGCCCGGTTTCAAGAGTTGTGACGAGTGCGACCGCCTGATGTCGGTCACCGACCACCATCGACTCTGCCTCCGGTGTCTGGGCGCGGACCACGACGTGGAGTCCTGCGTCGACTGTCGGGCCTTGACTGGAAAAGCTAGGCGGGAGCGGTCCCGCAAGCTTCTCGAGCTCCGGTTGTCGGCCCCGCGTCGAGAGCGGTCCCGGTCCGGTCGGAGGTCGAGGGAGCGGTCGAGGGAGCGGTCGCGGAGCCGCCATGGGCGCTCCGGGAGTCGCCACCATTCCTCCGGCTCGTCAGGTAAGCACAAGAAGTCGGGGCGTCGCCATCGCACCCCCGACTCCCCCCGACGCCCGCGTGCTGCGGCCGGGGGCTCGGGTGACCCCACCCCCGCGGTCCCGCATGGGTCGCCGACGCCGTCTACCCCACACCTGTCGGTCCCTGGGGAAGGCGCGTCGCGTGAGGAGATCGAGGCCTTCCTCATTGCTATGAGGGCGAGGTCTTCTCCGGCGGGGCCTTCGGCGCCTGCGGGCCCGTCGGTCCCGTCTGGGGGCCCGAGCGGTTCGGGTGCTCCTGCCCCGGCGCCGCCGGTGGCTCCGGCCCCGGCGCCGCTGGTTCCCTCTGGTTCGTCGCCGGCTGGTCTCCCGGCCTCTCCGGCGTCGGTTCCTGTGGGCCAGCCCGTGGTACCGCCCCCGCGTGGTGCAGCGACTCCGCCGTCGGCTCCGGCCGGCGTCGGGTCCCCGGCACCGACGCCGCGCGGCGCCACCCCCCTTTCCTCCCCGACTCCGGACTCGGAGCCGGACCGGCGTCGGCCGACGCCGGACCCGACGCCGATGGGGCCCGTTGACCCCGATGTCTATATCGTCGACCCAGAATATGGGTATGACGAGGAGGAGTATGGAGAGGGTTGGGAGGGGTCTGAGGACCCTTTATCCCGTGCCTGCCAGTACGATGTGGACTGGGTAGGTGATCTGGGTGATGCCAGTGGCCTGGACGAGTCGCCCAACCCTGGGTTTGTCTCTCCGTCCCCTGTGGCGTCCGAGGCGGGTGCTGCCTATTCGGTGGTCCTGATGAGGGCTGCCAAGGCCTTACACCTTGAGCTCCCCGTCGCGAAGGTCAAACCGAATATCCTGACGGAAGTTTTTAAACCGCAGTCATGCCCCCAGGAGCCTCTGCTGCCGTTTAATGAGGCCCTGACGGATGTCCTTCTGGGCACCTGGTCCAGGCCCGCCTCTGGTGCGCCGGTTGACCGGAACGTTGCCAGGCGTCACCGTCCCTGCGCGGACGACCCTGCCTTCCTGTCCACCCATCCCTCCCCGGAGAGTCTGGTGATCCAGGCCTCCACTTCACAGTCCGCATTTCCGTCGGCTCCGCCCGACCGGGAATCAAAGAGGTACGACCAATTTGGAAAAAAAGTGTTTTCCTCTTTGAGTGCTGGACTGCGGTCTTGTAACACCGCGTGCCTCTTGGGCCGCTACACCCACTCCCTGTGGGATACGGTCGAGGAGTGTTTGCCGCAATGCCCCCAGGAAGTGCGGGACAAGCTCACCCGGGCCTTTGTTGAAGGCCGGGATGCGGCGCGGTACTCGATCCGTTGTGGTCTGGACACCACGGACTCACTGGGACGGGCCATGTCCACTACGGTGGCGATTCGTCGCCATGCCTGGCTGAGATCTGCCAACTTCTCACCAGACGTCCAAAATACACTTATGGACATGCCATTTGATGGCAGTCGCCTATTTGGTGACAAAGCGGACCACGCGCTGGAGCGCTTCAAGGACTCCAGGGTCACGGCCAAGTCCTTGGGTCTCTCGACCCAGACCCAGCGCCAGCAGACGGGTTCGTTTCGGCCCTTTCGTGGCCAAGGGAGAGGAGGTCCCACACGTGCTGCCAGCCACGCGGCGCAGAGCGCTCCCCAGCGCGGTGGCGCCCGTGGTTTCCGCCGTGGTGGCGGTAGAGGCCAGCGTCGTGGTCAGTCCACGCCTCCCTCCGCTGCGGCATCCAAGCCTTCCTAGTCCGAGCTTTCGGGCTCACGTGACGCCAGTGGGTGGCAGGGTTCGCCATCACCACTCCCGCTGGCGCGCGATAACATCGGACAGGTGGGTGCTGCAGCTTGTCCGAAGGGGCTATGCCCTCCCCTTCGAGTCCACTCCTCCAGCCATGCCACCGCAGAACCACCGTGTGTCGGGGGACCACTTGACACTTCTGCAGGAGGAAGTTACGGCCCTCTTGGCCAAGGGGGCCATCGAGCGCGTTCCTGGGCCAGAAGTAGGGTGTGGTTGCTACTCCCACTACTTTCTGGTACCCAAGAAGGACAAGGGAGGCCTGCGTCCTATCTTGGATCTACGGAACGTCAACGGCTTCCTCCGGAAGGAGAAGTTCAAGATGTTGACTTTGGCTCAGGTCTTGGCTGCTCTAGACCCACAAGACTGGATGGTAGCGTTGGACTTGCAGGATGCGTACTTTCACATCCCCGTCCTGCCGGCCCACCGGCGTTACCTGCGGTTCACGGTAGGCCACGAGCACTTTCAGTTTATCGTGCTCCCATTCGGCCTTACCAGCGCCCCACGGGTGTTCACGAAAGTGATGGCGGTGGTCGCAGCTCATCTGCGCCGGTTAGGGGTTTCAGTCTTCCCCTACCTCGACGACTGGCTGTTGAAGGCGGGCTCGCCCCAGACAGTCGTCCACCACCTTCAGATGACGGCAGACCTCCTGCACGAGCTGGGGTTTTCCATCAATGTGCCGAAATCACACCTGTGTCCCTCTCAAAAGCTCCTTTTCATCGGAGCGGTTCTCGACTCGGCGCAGTTTCGGGTTTACCCTCCGGAACGGCGGGTCCGGGATATTCAGGCTCTGATTCCCATCTTTCAGCCGTTATCCCGGGTTTCGGTCAGGTTGACGCTGCGGCTTCTGGGGCTGATGGCCTCCTGCATCCTTCTGGTGCATCACGCCAGATGGCGGATGCGGGCTCTGCAGTGGGACCTGAAGTTTCAGTGGGCCCAGCATCAGGGCAACCTATCCGACCATGTCCTGATCTCGGAGGGCACTGCGAGACAGTTGCAGTGGTGGCTTACAGACCGCGATTGGGTCAGGGGCAGATCCCTCTCCCTTCCCCAACCGGAGCACGTGGTTGTGACGGACGCGTCCCTCCAAGGCTGGGGTGGCCACTTGGGAGAGGCGGAGATCAGAGGCCTCTGGTCTCCGGCGGAGTCCCGGCTCCATATCAACATGTTGGAGCTGCGGGCGATTCGCCTAGCACTGAAGGCATTCCTCCCCTTTGTCAGCGGGAGTGTAGTGCAGGTGTTCACGGACAACACCACCGCCATGTGGTACTGCAACAAACAGGGCGGTGTGGGGTCGTGGACCCTTTGCCAAGAGGCTCTGCGCCTCTGGCAATGGCTGGAACGTCAGGGCGTGACTCTGACGGTTCAACACCTGGCAGGTTCTCTGAACGCCAGGGCGGACGAACTCAGCCGTCGGTGCTCGGTGGATCACGAATGGCGTCTGAACTCGGATGTGGCGAGAGGCCTCTTTCAGCAATGGGGAGAGCCTTGGTTAGATCTATTCGCCACAGAAGAGAACGCGCAATGTCATCAGTTCTGCGCGTTGGAGTTTCCAAGACGGCACTCGCTCGGCGACGCCTTTCGGCGCGAGTGGAGTTGCGGTCTGTTGTACGCCTTTCCGCCTATACCACTTCTGCCCAGAGTGCTGAAGAAGATCAGGCGCGACCGGGCCCAAGTTATCCTTGTGGCTCCGGACTGGGCTCGAAGGTACTGGTATCCCGAGCTACTCAGCATGACAGTCGGTCCCTCGATCCGCCTGCCCCTTCAGGAGGACCTTCTGTCGCAGCAGCAGGGGACGGTCCTCCACCCGAACCTGTCCAGTCTCCACCTCCATGCGTGGAGATTGAGCGGCGACAGTTGAGGCCATTTGACTTGCCTCCTGAAGTCTGTGATGTCATTCTGGCAGCCAGGCGTCCCTCCACAAAGTCGGTATACGCCTGCCGGTGGAACAGATTTGTGGCATGGTGCACAGCAAAGGCTGTGGATCCCCTTTCTGCCCCTCTGTCTGAGGTTCTCCTCTTCCTCCTTTCCCTTGCCCAGCAGGGCTCTGCTCTGGGCACTATCAAGGGCTATCTTTCTGCCCTTTCCGCCTTCTTGAGGCTACCTGATCAGCCATCTTTGTTCAAGTCCCCTATTGTGTTAAGATTCTTAAAGGGCATCACGCACATGTATCCTCCAACTCCGTTCGTGATGCCTCAGTGGGACTTGAACCTGGTTTTGACTTTCCTGATGTGCGCTCCCTTTGAGCCCCTTCATTCCTGTCCTCTCCGTCTTCTCACCTTAAAGACGGCCTTCCTGGTAGCCATCACCTCTGCCAGGAGAGTGAGTGAGCTCCAGGCTCTTTCTATTCAACCTCCTTTCTTGTCTGTTCATCCTGATAAGGTGGTTCTTCGGACTAGACCTTCTTTCCTGCCCAAGGTAGTCTCTGCTTTTCACATTGGGCAGTCCATCACTTTGCCCTCCTTCTTCCCGCCTCCGCATCCTTCAAAGGATGAAGAGCGGCTCCATCGTCTGGACCCAAAACGTGCGCTTTCATTCTATATGGATCGCACACGCCAGTTCCGGGTGGATGACCAACTGTTTGTTGGCTACGTGGGTGAGAAGAAGGGAAGGGCGGTACAGAAACGGACCATCTCTCGGTGGGTCGTCCTGTGCATCAAAGCATGCTACTCTTTGGCTCGGAAGGAGCCTCCTGTTGGGCTGAGGGCCCATTCCACTCGGGCCACGGCGGCTACTACTGCCCTGGGCCGGGGAGTCCCTTTGCAGGACATTTGCCAGGCGGCCACGTGGGCCTCGCTGCACACCTTTGCGAGGCACTACTGCCTGGACAGTCAAGTCCGGAGGGATGGCTTCTTTGGCCGTTCGGTCCTCCAGGACTTTCTGGTGTAGGTTGTATTGGTTCGCAGACCCACCACCGGGGTTGGTATTGCTGGGGTATCTATTCTAAGGTAAGGAATCTAATACTAACCTGTTTCTTTCAGATGAACAAGTTACTTACCTTCGGTAACGATATATCTGTAAGAAACAGTAGTTAGTATTAGATTCCTTACCGCCCCGCCCATCCTCCCCGTTCTGCGAACTGATACCTAGGGTTAAGGACATCCCTTTCAGGGCCCTAGTTTCAAATGGCACCAGTGTTGGTTCTCACATGGCTCTGCGTGTTCTGGCGCGGAAAAGCTGTGTGCAAAGAACTGACGTCAGCGCGCGGAGGCGGCGTCTATATACTCCAGCGACGTCATCACGGCGCACGACGCCGACGACGCGGAGCCGCAGGGGACGCCTGCAGACGACGCCTACCGACGCGCAGGGGTACTGCTACGCAAAAGTTTCCGGATCCAGACTGACGCCTGGGGATATTCTAAGGTAAGGAATCTAATACTAACTACTGTTTCTTACAGATATATCGTTACCGAAGGTAAGTAACTTGTTCATTAGGTACACTCTTATTAAAATTCAATCTCTCATCGGCCCATACTCCGATCAATCTCTCATCGGCCCATACTCCGATCCAGAGTAACGATGGGGCCAATTTAACTTGATCAAGGAGTATATGATTAATCAGAGCCTGTTGAAACTTCAGGTTCAGCTAGAGGAAGTGAGTGAAGCTATTTTTTATTTATCCAAAAACAAAGTGCTGAGTCCTAATTGGTTGCCTTATGACTTAGCCACTCTGTTAATGCTGCTATTAAAGCAGGTATCCCCACATCCCGGAATCTGTCCATAATTATACCTGTCTTCAAGAAGGGGAAAAAAAGAGTATCTCCTGTTGTTACAGGTCTATCTCTCTCATTTACTCTGTTGTAAAGGTAGTGGGGTGAGTGGTGCTATCAAGGCTTATGTCCTGGGTGGAAGTCAAGAATATTCTCTCTGACCTTCAATATGGTTTTAGGCCAGGGTGCAGCACACTTGACCAATGTTTATATTTACATTTGCATGTGGTCAAAATATACAGTGGCCAAGTGAGGCTCCCTTCACATGGCGTTCATGAACATATTGTCTGCCTTCAACGGTGTTAATAGGGATTACTTATGGAATATTATGTTTGGCCTGGGGGCTGACAAGATATAGTTGATTTTTTTACATGATTTGCACAAGGATATGTCAGCGGTTGTACAAGATACGGTATAGACTCCAGCTGCACTGATTATTATTAAACTGAATTTGTAGGGAGCTCAGCTACCCCAAGAGGTTTCCCGGCTCCAACCCGGTAGGAGAGATAAAGGAACGAACAGGAAAATAAAGATTGAACAACCAAGTCTTCAAACTTCTGCAGAATCTACCATAAACGTCCCTTCGCATAAAGAGAGAGGTTGAGAATTCCATAGGGTGGGTCCCAGGTAGGAAAAAGACCGGCCACACATGCGAGAGAGTTTGATTTTAGGGATATTAAACCTAATTTGCAAGGCAGAGCGCAAAGGGCGTGAGGGTTGGTAGAGTTGAACTAGAGATTGCAAATATTTCAGGGCCACTCCAGTTTTAATTTTGAACATATAGCACAAGGCTTTGAATTTGACTAGATTCTCAACCTCTAGCCAATGAACGTCACGAAGAAAGCCAGAGACTGAGGCAGTCTTAGGTATATGACACTGCAGTCTGGCTGCCGCATTCTTCACCACTTGTAGTCTTTGGATCGAAGTTTTGTTGGAGCCCAGATAAAGAACATTACCGTAGTCCGGCCTAAACATGACTAGGGCATGGACTACCGTTCTCTGCACAGAGAGGGGTATCATCCATAAAATTTTCCTCAGCCACTTTAGAACACTAAAACAGATGGAAGCCACCTTGGTGACTTGTTGTTTCATTGAAAGATGGTCGTCAATGATGTAGCTCAAATTGCAAACCTGATGTACTGACAGGGTCTAGGCCCCCATTTCAGAGGGCCAGTGTTGAGGTCCCCAGAGGTCATGTTTTTCCCTGAGATCATGACTTCAGTCTTGTCTCCATTAAGTTTGAGCAAGTTGTTTTGCATCCAAGACACGATTTTACTCAAACCTGACTGAAGAGCAGAGGGTTCAGGTCCCTTAGATCAAGAGAGGAAAAGGATGATCTGAGTGTCATCGGCGTAGGGAAAAAGGGACAGCCCAGCCTTCTCGTCAACATCTGTCAGAGGACGGACATAGACATTAAGCAGCAAAGGGATCAGCACAGAGCCCTGAGGAACTCCATACGGAGACAAGTACCAATTGGAGCTGGCCGCTGCAGAAAAGACCTGAAAAGTATGGCAGGTTAAGGAAGAGCCGAGCCACTGCAAGGCTGAGCCCCCTAGGCCCATGGACTGAAAGGCTCTCAGTAGAACAGCGTAAGACACTGTATGAAACGCGGCGCTGAGGTCCAGTAAAATAAGAGCCGTCATATCTCCCTTTTCTAACTGGTGCCTCAGCTTTTTGGTGACTCCAAGTAGAGTTCATTCAGAAGAGAAACCAACTTTAAATCCCGATTGAGAGGTTTGAAGAAACTTCTGGGACTCAACAAAGGAGGTCAACTGAGTGTTAACATGCTTTTCAAGAATTTTGGAAAAAGCCGGGAGCAGCGAGATAGGACGGAAATTAGATAGCTTAGTCGGGTCAGCGTTGGCTTTCTCTAAGATACGGCGCACCATAGCATGTATCCATTCCGAGGGAACTAGGACCTCCTGCAAGAAGGCGTTGAGGAGGTCCATAATAATGGAGAGTATAGGAGCGTAAAACTGTTTCATCACAGAAGTAGGAAGTAGATCTCGGGGAGAACCAGATTTAATGTTTGCCAAAAGACGGTTAAACTAGCTGAATTCCAAAAGAGACCATGCTTTCAATTTGTCGGTTGGTTTTGTGTTATTGTGGGTCTCAGTCACCAAGTCACTAGTAGTATTTGGGGAGGTCTAGGTATCATGTGGAGTATTTTGTGAGTTTTTACTGGACAATGCAGAGTGTATTTTGTCAACTTTATCCACATAGTGGGGAGTTACTCACATTGAGTACCAGTAAGAACAAGGGGAGTGGTCTGGGTTTCAGAACCGGATAGTTCTTTTACCACCTTGAAAAGAGTTTTGGAGCAATTTTGTGCTTGAGAAATTTTACGTGAGAAAAACTTGGCTTGAGCTACTTTACAGAGAATGTGGTATTCGCGTAGGTCATTTTTCTATGCCACTTTGGCATCTATCTGGTAGTTTTTCCTTCTAGGGTTTTACATCTCTACTTTTCAATCTTAAGCCTGTCAGTTAATCAAGGGGCTGGTGGCCGATGATTGTTGGAGCGTTTTGTTGGACAGAGAGAGGCAGGTATCAACTGCTTGTAAAATCCAGTTTTGGATAGAACCAAGATCCGTGGTTTAAATCTGTTCGACATCTGGTCTACTGTCAGTTAGAAGTTTGTTTAAAGCCAAGACATCGAGTTTTGCCCAACTTTTAACTTTTTGTTTAGGCCCTATAGAGATTGCTGGAGGACAAGGCGAGATTTTCAACAAAAAAGTAACAGCAAAATGACCGGACCAGCATAAGGGAAAAGCAGGGGGGCAGCTAAGGTCAGACAAATTAGAAAAAATAGGATCAAGCAGATGGCCTGCTACATGGGTAGGACCTGAATTACAAAGTCGAAAGTTCATTGCTTCTAAATCAGCAATGAATGACACACTTTTAGTACATTTGGGATCATCTAAGCTTAAATTCAGATCACCCAAAATGGTATTGTTGGCAGCCTTCCAAATATGAGGGGTTACTAGGTCGGGGGAAGGACAGTGCCTATGGCCCAGCTGGGCCCGGAGGACGGTAAAGCACTGATGTTTTTAAGGCTAAGCGTGGGGGTGAGGCAAGGTTGTATGTTGCTCCATTTGTATTTACCCTGTACATTAATCACTTGGAGAACACATTGTGCAGAGCAGGATAGGTTATGCCAAGGGTGGGCTCTAGATCAATTCGGTTCTTTGAGCCAGAACTGCTCGTGGTCTTCAATTTTTACTTGCTTCTTTTGTGGATTATATGAATTATTTAGATATGAGTAACAACAACAAGGAATCCCATATCGTGATTGTAGGTTCCTGATAGTGCATACCTGCATAAAATAGCTTCTTGATTTTGTCTATCACAAGGGTTGAGACATTTACTTATCTAGGAGTACTGTTTGATCGCAATAGTACTTGGTTGCTGCCCTTGGCAAGTAAAAATAACTTGATGAAGCGAGGGCCGGTAAACAACCTCGTGTCCGGTGGGAGGTTCTTAGGCTCCCATATTCCATGGGTGGGCTCGGTGCCCCGACATGGAACTCTATTATTATGCAGCGCAGTGTTTGCCTGCATTTTATTGGTTACATCAACAAACTTCCCCATCTCATCTACATATAGAGAGGGTCGCAGCAGCACCCTCCCCGCTGCCTGCTTCCTTGTTTCGAGCCCCGCATAGACGTGCTGGCACACTTGATTCTATTAATTCCATTACACAAGCATAGTACAACAGTTTGAAACAGCATGCGGCCTCTATCTTATACTCCCCACTTGCGCCGGTTAACGTGTGTTACTGGTTGCCTGTGTTAACTGAAACGGAGGTGCAGCGGGCACTTTCGACTCTTTTTTTTTTTTAAAAACCTTTATTGAGAAACAGGTATAAGTACAAGCGCAGGCCTACAACCACAAGGGCCGGCCGCAAAATCAGGAGAGTCAAAAGAGAACAACATCAATGTGTACGGTAGGATGAATACAGGATAGACGAGTAATGAAATCGTTACACAGTAAGCGCCAGGATAAGAAAGGTTTCATTTTATGATGTATAGAGGAGGCAGAAGCCATATCTACCCATGTGTCATGCAACATACTCAGAAAAAGAGGGGGGGGACGAGAGGGATGCAGCCCCCTACGCAATCAAATAACCACAGTAGAGCAAAGCCCAGATACATCCAATGCCCATCAAAGGTTCAAAAATAAAGGACAAATCGTAGCAAGCAAGTAAATGGGTCACCGCATAGACCGCCCTCCCGCCCCGAAAAAGGAGAAAGTGCAGACACTTACGAAACGAAGGAGAAAGAACAAAGGGACATAGCCCACCCCCTAGAAAGAAAGCAAAAAAGGGACCATAGAAGAAAACAAACTAAAATAACAAACACCCCCCCCCACCCTACATCACTGTAATGGCTATGGCCTATCCCACTAAACAGCGTGCCTGTCGCCCAGAGTCACCCGAAATATAGAAGAGAGAGAAAGGGAATAATAACGAAGGGAAAAAGAGAAAGGGATAAAAGGAGAGGAAAAAGAGGGAAGAGAAGGAGAGGAGAGAAGAGAGGAGGGGAGCCAGCGATCGAAATACAGAACACCACCCCACCCGCAATAACGGATCACCAGTCGAGGTCAAAAAAGGATACTGAGAAAAGCCTACATAAAGGATGAAGACAGGAACTGTCCAAATGATGAGGCACGGAGATGCCAATTAACAAAACAAAAGTCCCGCAGGCACCCAGGCACGATCACCCCTGTCCACTTCTATGAAAAGCAGAGCTGCCAGACCCCGCCACGGCCAGGAAACAGCATGATACAGTGGGTCCATACCAGTCAAGGAAAGCAAGTGGGATCTTCACGGAACACCGTCTCGGCGAACAAAAAGCAGCCAGGAAAACTCGGCAGCAGTCATAATGCAGAAGTAACCCAAAGATCCACGTGGCCAAGCACAAAGTCCGGCTGTCCAGCACAAAGCAAAGAAATCAGGATGTAGGAAATACTGCTGCATCGGCACCGGGTCCACTTGATCCCATGGAATCGAACACCCAGCCGGATATCCCAGCACAGCAGCTGGAGAAGTCTCAACAATACCAACTCGGGGAGACGACACCGCATCACAAAATGGCTGAACAACCATGGCGGCGATCTGCAACTCCAAGTCCCGGCAGTGCAAGGACAGGTCGATCCGCAGAGCACCCAGGGCGAACAAGACAGTACTCCGTGTAGGGGCCGCCCGAATCAAACGAGGTCTGGGGAGAGCAAATGCAGCAACGTCCCTGTCTCCAGGAGGAAGACACTCCGAGGGGCCATCCGCCATCTTGTGCATATCGCCCGCCGCCATTGTCGCATCCGCCGCCAAGCCCACCGGGAGTGCCGGAGGCCCCAGGACACACAGCCGATCCGCGGCGGATGGCGCTCGGCGGAGAAAGGAGAGTCACCAGAAGAACGGGCGTGCTCCCCACAACACTCGGGGGAGCCCTGCACCGGATCCCAGGCGGGACAATCAACAGGAGTGGGCTTCTCACCCGATGGGTGCCGGACAACGCGGCTTCTCTTCTTCGGGCCGGCAGGCAATCAGGCAGGCAGGGTGGCCCACCATCGGGGGTGGGTCCGCTCCGGCGCTTCCGGCTCGCGGCTCTCAGGCTCCCACCATCGGGTCTCCTCAGCGGTTCCGGGCCGCCGGCACTCCGAACACCTCCGGGCAGACACAGCACTCGAGGCCCCGGCGTCAGGGCCGGGAAGGCCAGCAAGGTTACAAGGGCAGAACGCAGAAACCACTGCACGCCAGAGCCCCGGAAAAAGACGGTAAGTAAAGGCTCTTCCCAGGTAACCAAATTCGGAACACCCCGATCAGGATTAAAGACAGGATAGGCGGCGGGGAGGAAGGGATCTCGGAGCGAGGCGTTTATGCGACTGTTCCGATCGCCATCTTGGCTCCTCCTCCACTTTCGACTCTTAACATTTCTAGCATAGGTGATCTCTTTGAGGATGGCATGGCACGGGGATGGGAAGATCTGGTCTTGGATGGGCAAGAGGTCTCCCCTTTGGTTATGTTTCATTATTATAGAGTTAGACATGCCCTGCGTGATATGAAGGGAGATGAACTGACCGAACCGCCAGAGGTTGCCCCCTTCTCCCTTCTGTTGAGGGCAGAGTGCCCCCGGAAGGTAATCTCCAGCATTTACAATCTGGTGCAGGACTACGGGAGGAACCACTTCACTAAGACCAGGCTTGACTGGGAAACTGAGTTAGACATAGTAATAGACAATGACACCTGACAATACTGTTGTGAAGCTACCCGTCTAGTTTCCCTGAACGGGCGACATCAGCTTATTCACTTTAAATGTATAAATAGAGTTTATTATACCTCAATACGATTACATAGGATGGGCCTTCGAGACACGGAAAAATGTCAGAGATGTGGAATGGAGTGGCAGCCTTTCTCCACCTGGCATGGCTATGTCCCTTTTGTCTACCTAATTGCTTCTTTGCATTGCCCATGTGATTGCACCTCCGTCCTTTTTGGTATTTTTCTTGAAAATCAATAAAATCTGTTAAAAAATTATGGCATGGCTATGTCTCGACGTGGCCAATTTTTGGATTTCTGTTTTTTGGACCCATTGTTGTCTCTATTGGGGTTTTCAAAGCATATACCAAGGGCGTTAGGTGCCTTGTAGAGATGGGGTTATTGATAGCTAAGCAGGTGGTAGCAATACATTGCGCCAGCGGTCCCACCCTCCCCCTACCTTAGCGCATTGGTCCTGGGACATGTTATTTTGTAATACACAATCTGAGTTATTTAGTGAGTTGCTTCCTCCCAAAAGCTGCCCCAAGAACTTTTGGAGTCTTTACCAGGATTATCTAACGAGTAAGGAGTAAATTGGGTGTTTGAGGTATAAGCTCTCTACCCTCCCTGCGGATATACACTATGGAACATAAACTAGGCGACAATGAATTCTTCTTAGTGGCTGTGCTCCCTAGTGCTAGCTCGATATAAGGTAGCTATAAGTCGTCGTACCCCGGAATAAGTTTTTATACAGAATTACCATGCATTATCATTTGATCTCTCCAGCATGTTTATAAAGGTTTTCGTGGGGCTGCTTGCGTCCCTTCACTGTAATAACCTACGCCTCTGTAAACTCATAGTAGGCATGTTTCTTGTATCAGATGTATGTACACTGGGGGCAGATATTTTTTGTTTTCTTCGTTTTATGGCAGTGGTATTAATTGCACTGTTTCTTTTGTTTGTGAAAAATTAATAAATTAAAAATAACTTGATGGCCCAGACTGTCTCAATAGGTTTTGATTTTGACTCAGTACTGTAGAATAAGCATATTAAAGGCCTCATTAAGATCTATCAGGCTGAATGTGTTTCAGCCGTTTATTATAGAAGAGATATTGGGGGTACACAGACACCTTTGAACTGCAAGTAGCAGAAAATAAGTGTCGAGGCAATTGTTATCCTTACCCCAGAATGTGTCATCCTTTGTTGTCCATGAAGAGCTAGGTTGGGAATATATCTTAGACATACTTGATCCATGCCCCCTAATGAGATGGATCTTGATCTGGCTCAAAAGTGATACAGAGATAAATAATTTGATTTTGATGGGTTTTTATAAGTCTAGAGGGTGGACAAAGGATCCCCACCCCTCCTTCCAGATCCACCCATCCGATTCGACCTCAGGTCATGAGTCTAGACACCAAGGCCACCTCTAGGGTGTGGCCGGTGGGGGCTCTGTGAGTTGCAGAAGCCGCAAATATTTGGGGCATGAAAGTTCACGGAATTCGGGTGGTAAGCAATGATAGGAAAGGGCGCCAGAGAACTGGGAATAAAGTCCCCTGGTTTGATAAGGATAGGGAGAGACCTTCCATGTCCAAGATGTACCAAAGGCGGTGTAGCCAGCCCACAAGAGTGGGGACGGGTCCCGACCCCCAGTGTGAGAGGACGTGCTGAAGGGCTGCTCCCAGCCAAACCTATCTGTCGCCCCCTACGGGACTTGAGTGGAAATGTAAGAGCATTGGGTTAAGCCTAAGATAGTGTAGGCTGGGAAACAGACCAGCTGTGTGTTGAGGTGGGCATCAATATCATCCAATACTTGCGCCCAGTAGGCTTTGGTCTTGGGGCAATCCCACCACAGATGTGGCCGAGTACCTAGGGAACCACAGTCGCGCCAACACAGGGGGCTGAGAGCGGTGTTCCCATTGTGCAGTTGGGGGGAGGGGGGGGTGAGATAGCAGTAAGCAGAGATTTTGGTTGCTCTCTCAATGCTTGCCACATTGGGAGCGGTGTGGCGTGCGCAGTGATAAATATCCTCTCATTCCTGCTGTGTAAAGGAGCAGCCTAGCTCGGACTTCTATCTTCTCTGGCCCGAAGATTTAGGAATGGGCAGCGGGGGGCAAAGGGGGCCGTAGAGTTCAGATATGAGGCGAGCATCTGAGGTTTTGGAAAGCAGCCATCTCTTGAAAGGGGTGAGATAGCGTTAAGCATGGGGTCAAATTGTGGGGTACATCTCTCAGTGTCTGATCTGGTGGCACTGGCATCGTTTGGATTCAGGGATGCCCTGTTGTAAGCGAAAGTCCTCGAATGACAGGGGACCGGCCTCATCAAAGAAATCTCCAATGGATCTATGGCCCTCCTGTCTCCACTGAGCGAAGGGCCCTGAGCAGAGGCCCGGTATGAAATCAGGATTGTCCGCTGAGGGCGTCAGCGGTGATGGGAACGTGGTAAGACCCCCCCTTCCCTCAGCGATTTTGCAACAACAGGGGCCTGCATGATGGGAGAAAAATATAGGCTTTTGGGATGTGCCGGTTTGGGGAGAAAGGGAATCTTACACATGGATTGTCCCGCCTCCGCCCTATCCATGAAAAGCCAGTGCTTTTCTGATTTAGGGTGCAACCACTCCACGAAGGTCTTGAGCATCACAGCTCGGTAATACCACCGCAGATTCTGTGCCACCAGACCTCCCTCCTTTGAGGGCCTGTAGCCACGACATTGCATTTCTGTTTTTAAAACAGTTCAGTTCACTCCTAATTTACATGGAATTGACGCCCGTTCTTTGAACTAACTGCGGGTGCAGGGGTGGCTCCTCCGTAATGGTGGAGGAGTGTCGCCCCATGCGTACGAGTCAGTTAAAGAAAAATAAAATGTTAATGAAACAATATCATTTTATTTTTCTTTGACTGATTCTGACATGCGTGCAAGGCCGGGCCATGACAGGCATGTGGCGGCATTTAGAAGTGTGCATGTAAGTTTGGCCGGCCGCCCTAGGCCAGCCAAACATTCGGGCACCCTTCCACACTTGTTTAAAATTTCATTAAGTGACTTTATTACCTCTAGTACCTTTTCTGATGATTGGGACTTCGTGACTGTTAACCACTTCAGTGCTAATGACAAGGGTAACTCGTCATGGACTTTCCATTGATTTCAATGGAAAGTCAATGGAAGCTCATCAGGTGCCTTAGCAGCCAAGTGGTTAATAACATGATGTCTGATCTAGAAATGTCTGCAGCATTCACTAATCATGAATACTTCATAAGACTATGAACAGCTATATTGTTATAACCATTATGGTCATCATTTCTTGCATAAACCTGCATCACCTAGAAATGTATTTATGTATAACCAACGGGAACATTGCCCTACACCTCCAAAGGGTAGCTCAGAAACTTTTGCAAAGAAGTTTCCATATTTTTCAGGGTTCAATATATCCAATCCAGAAACGTTTTACTTTAAAAATGTGAACAAAACCGGAATGAAAAGTATGTTAACCAATACAAAACAGATTTATTCTGCCTTTATTGCCTAACTGTCAAGACAGGGTTTTGACTTTTGTAAAGACACAATTGAGACAAAATCCGTCTGGGGTACAAAAGATTGGCAAGTGCAGGGGATAGAAGCTGTGTTTAGAGCCTGTATCATGCTGCAGCAAATAATGTTTTTGAATGACACTGTCCAACAAATGTCTTGCCTTGGGTTAGCCAAGATAAAAGACATGAACACTTCGTCCACACCTGCAAGTAATAGCACTACACAGGAAGAGGTCGACGTACATACTATTTTGCATCACAGCAGAACAGATCCTGAATGGGGAAAATGGTTGCTCTGGCTCACAGACACATCTGTCAAGATCGATTCCTGAACAAAGCACAGGGTTTCACTATCAATAGGCCAGGCCCACGATATGTTCAAAGACAGCATCCAGGGGTAGTAACAACATACAGTGTAGGGAAATGCCTTGATTGGCTACAGAAAGCTACACTAGAGGATGTAAAACAACACTTATCTTTACTTAAAGAAGGTGCAAACCTTAGGGAATTCTTGCTAGGACCAAGAAAACCACATCAAAAACAATTCATATATGCCGGTATCTACTCTGCTTATAATGAAATATGGAAGGTTACCCAAGCAGAGACTGCAGAAAGAATATGAGAAATTCATTGTATTAATTTAGAGAAATCTCTTGCTGTAATCAACAATGGGTTAACGACTCTGTCATCCAGGATATTTTCATTGGACAACATTGTATCACCTGCCATAGACATCATGGAACAAGACTTGGTCATGCTGCAATAGGGTCAGTCTCAATAACTTTCTATCATACTATTAGGCTGGACGTGCAGGCTATGTGCCTTGGCGTTTAATCAACACTACGTCACTGTTTTCAGAGTTCAATCTCACTGATAAACAGATCAAACTGGCACAAAGGGGTAGCAGACTATATGATGTTGAGCATTGAAAAACTGGAAAAATGACCATTCGCAGTGGCAGAAAAAACAGCTACTGAGTGAATCAGACATGGTAAAATTACTCTGCCTGTTACAACTTTCCATTTTCAGTATTGCCAAAAGCATATACCAGCAGGCAATTATGAAAGGTTGGGTAAAGAATACATCAAGATATCCTGGGATTTACCTTACACACACAGGTGTTGGAGTGGGGGCGTGAAGTGTTTCTTAGCAGTGCAAACTGTGAAAACGCACTAAGCGTTTCTCTCCTATGTCAGGGTATTAACTTACACGGGCCTGTAACGGTTCCTCTACAAACTTATCCTGTCACCTGCAATGTTCACCAGCTGCAGTGATTAATCCAATTTTTGGCCAATTTTCGAATGGAAGTTACCTCATGTTGAATGATCACAGCTGCTGTGGCATGTTGCCAGGGATCCCATATCTAGTAACGGTTGCATCCAGGGTCACTTGCTGTATGAAAGTCTTGTTCCCTCAAATAGAGACAGCCAGGGAGTCGCCTTTATGGCCTTCACTGAACATCTCTTCTATACGAATTGATACTCTTAGCAGAATGAAAGCCATTCTTTTGCAACAAACAGTCCCTCTGACCTCGGCCAAAAAAACCTATGATCTACAAGTCGCAAGGACTTCATATATGCCCTTTTGAATACAAACTGCCCTATACATTTCTCAGAAATGCTGGGACGTATCTTAAACATGTCTGATACGAGCGGTATTGTACATGTATTTAGGAATGTGTGTTCAGGACTGTAGCACCTTTTCAAGCAGTCCTTGGAATCATTCCAAACTTCGTGCACTCTGTGTTTGGTGGACTGCCAATACTTTTTGCACTCGTTGCAGGGATCCTGTTTTTATTCATACTGCTACGATATGGCTACCCAAATCACCAGCGACACCCAATGCACCGTGGAGAGAGCTCTACTGGAGATGAAGTATCATGAGCGCATCGTCCAAATTTTGGGTTTACCTCTTCTACGAGAATTAAATACCACATGGTTTCTGTCATTCAGACCAATCTGGCAAGATTGCATCTTACCTGTTCAACGCTGCCCGATTTGCGGTGAAGAATGCGTGCTAGACATCTGTCTAACACTCCCATCAGTCATGCCTACGGATGTCGATACTCTGCTGGACTCGGTAATGGCCCATGCTCTGCGTTGACCCCAGTGGCTACTAATCCTGATGATGGCATTCATTGAGATCTCACAGTCGAAAATTGCTGCTGCTGAGGTACGAGAGAAAACAACAGGCACACAGGTAACATTCGATACGAACATTGCTGATGCTTCCAATGCTGAAGGCGATAGTTCACATCTATGTGTGGTTAATCTTCTAAACAAGTTTTTCCAACTCTCACCTACAACGGTAGACAACTTTTTGTCTACGGAAATAGAAGATTTCATGTTTTCTCCAAGCCCACACACTGACTTTTGATTTAGCACAAAGTGTACCGAGAAACTCTAAATGTTACCTTCATTTTTTCATAACAGAGACAAACTGTGGAACTTTTTCCTATGACTACGTTTATTTCCAAATTTGTATTTTTCCTTTTATGGCACAGTAATCTGCTTATCGTAGAACTATTCATAAAAAACAGAATTCTTTAAAAAAAAATCTTCCAGAGACAATATGTCACATTGTCAATAACAATTGTTTAATGTAACTTGACATGAAATGGTTTCGGTCTTTTTCTTCTGTATTTACGAGCCATTTCATAATGTATACACTCATGTTCATTCATTTATCATTCAATGCTAACTTATGCTTAGAATGTAACATTGCTTTGATATGTACAGCACTATTGCATTTTATGCATAGCAACAGTTTTAAATGCATTTTTAGCAATATGTTTTTGGACATGTTTTAGCAAAACATGTGAAACTCTGTTTTAGATATGTTTAACATGTTTAGAATTTAGTAATGTCATTCATACGAAACTGGAGTGGGTGTTGTGTGTCGATTTAGATACCTTATATAGGTTTCCCGATTTATGCCCTTATATAGGCACAATTCACATTGCCCTTATTTAGGCACAGAAATCCAACCCTTATTTAGGCATTATCCATGCTAACCAAATACAGGCATGGTCACCTACATCCGTCCATCCACGTCACAACGTGTTCTTGGAAAACCAGACTCTTAAGCCTTTAGGACTTCCGCTTGCTTGGATTATTGATTTCGCCAAAAACTCATTTATTATGCATGAACATCTATTCCTTAGGGTTCATTCATGACTAGGGCTCCCGGTTTTAGGGTATTTATTTTTTTGCCATTTCCGTCTGTATTTATCAATATTTATTTTTTGACCATTTTTTCTGTATTTATCCACATTTATTTTTGCCACAAGCAAAAGACGACGCTACAGCTAGTAGTTTTCCACATTTATTTAAATTGACAATGCACACTTGCGCTCACTTAAACTAGCGATTTGTTGTGGCTTTAGCAGTGCTTTAAATGGTTCGGTACGGAGTAATTTGAAAAGGAGAATACCTGTGCTTCTCAGTTCTGCTATAAAAACACTTTAGGATAGAGTACAAACACTTATCAGGAGCAAACATGTGCCAGCGCTTCTGTATTTACATCTAAAACCAGCTAGAACATTTTGTGTTAAAAAAATAAAATAAAAATAGGTTGTGTTTAGTCAGCCCCAGTTTTAGAATGAAAACAAAAGTGTTCATGTAACATGACAGGCCTGTTTACAGACCAACATTACTGATACCCCTGTATGTCCCTACGTCCCTTGACATAATACTGCAGACAGACTTATATTACTAACAGCTGTATTTCGCTTAACACACCAAGCTTATGTACAAACGTATGTTATACACATGTGCATGTCATTTAACATAACAAGCCTGTGTACAGGCTTAATTTACTAACACAGGTGCCATTGCATGTCAGATCATAGTGCAGTTTTATGTTCTCCAGTATTACATCTTTCATAGATTCACATGCTTGTATCTTCCCCGTCGTCATGGTGGGAGTCTCACGGTAACAGAATGACCAAAGCAGTATCATAGAGAAGAAAACACTGCATAGAAAATCCCATAGGGACTGTAGCATTTGGTAACCAGACCATCTCATTATTTGGTCCAAAAGTCAGCCAATCAGCATTGCTGCCCTGCCCTCACACTCCCCAGCAGAAGCTTCCTGCCTCAGATTTCCAACCGCCTTCGTGTGAGAAAGGAGTCTCCCTGAGCTCTGCTCAGTTTTCTGTTCCTGAGTGAACTTTTGACCTTTTGCTTCTTACATCCTGGCTACTGGATTAAGGTATTGTGTGCCTATATTCCTCATTATGGCTGAAAGCTCTAAAAAGGCTGTTCAGGCCATGCAGATCCTGTGGGAAGGCCAGGCTATACTCTGAAGACCCTCATAAGGACTGCCTATATTGTCTTCATCCTAAGCATGTGGCTAAGGATTGTAAATACTGTAGAACCTTTTCTGTCAAAACCCTTAGAGACAGAGAGGCTCGCTTGCTGTTATGGCTTCAAAAGAAGAAGGCCATCTCAGACTCAGATTCTGGGGAGGAATCTGCAAAAATGACACCTAAGAAGAGAAAGGCCTCTATTTCTGAGGAGAAAGTGGAGCCTAAGAAGAGTAAATCTAAAGATAAGGCAACGTCATCTCTTCCTATTACTCCTCTGAAGAAGCTGTCAGATCAGAAAGGGACAGGGTCTGCTCCACCGACCAGTTCCCTATCTTTTGCTTCAAAATCTGTGGAAAAGTCTTCAGCTCCGTCGACGACTTCACCGTCGACGACGACGGCTTCGTCGATGACAGGATCTAAAGCGACGTCGACGACGTCGACAACAACAACGTCGACGAGTAAGATTACCCCGTCGACGAAGAGACCGTCGACGACGACGATGACGACGTCGACGACAGGTTCGACGACGAGGATGTCGACGGGGGCCTCGTCGACGATGGTCCCGTCGACGAAGGTTCCGTCGACGGCACCGTCGACGAAAATCATTCTGTCAACGGCAAAAGCTTTCAAATCACCACAGTCGAAGACTATGATTTCTATCCGGTCTTTTCAATCATCCAAGGGTTCGGCGACTATCAGCAAATCGGCGGAATTCACTTCATGGACGAAGATTTCACCTCTTCCACCATCTTCTTTGTTGGAACAAGACTCAGATGGAGAGGAATCTTCAGGTGCCGCCTATAGTCCTTCACAGCTCCAAATAAAGAGCCAAGACACAGACGAAGAAGAGGTATTTTCTTTCAAGGACAGACCTCAATCTTCCAGATATGAATCGTTCCAAGACACACTTGAGTATAATGAAGAGGAGGACAATCAAGAAGAATCGCGAGAAGAGGTACGACAGGACACAATGTCTATACCAGTGTCTCTTGTATCTGACCTCAGATTCATGATAAACGACTACTACCGTCGGTTCCCAGAGGCAAACGCCCCTCAACCAGCTACGCCGGTAGCTCCTGCGCAGCCATCAAAGGCAAAAGCTTCCACGCAAGAGCAGGGGGTGAGATCACCGCCAGTGGTTACTATAAGAGACGATCTAACGGAATCCGATGAGGATGAACAACCTGAAGAAGGGGAACTTGTTCATGATGCTTCGGGGCAGGAATGGAATGAGTACATCTTGCCATCGGCCCCGTCGCCTGACCCACTGCCATCCACCTCTCCTCCTCAAGACATTGGAGGGTTCCATGACATCATGGAAAAGGCGGCGAAGAGGTTTAAATTAGATATGGAAGTTAAAGAAACAGACTGTTTCTTGTATGATTTCAAGGACGATGCCAGGAAATCAGCTAGGTCAATCCCAATTATTCCTCATATTTGGGAAGAGGGCCTAAAAATTTTAAAGACACCGGCGTCCATAGCGGTTTCTGTTCCAAGGATTGAAAAGAAGTATAGAGCGCCGGAATCGGCTTCAGCCTGTCTAATAGGACACCCCAGGCCGGAGTCAGTGGTGACGCAGGCGGCGCAGAGAAATTCAAAGAACCCGGTGGCTACTTCCTTAGTGCCACCTGACAAAGAAGGAAGGAGAATGGATGGTGCTGGTAAGAGGTTTGCAGTCATGGCAGCCTCTACTATCAAGGCGGCCAATGCTATGGCCCTTATTAGCCGTTTCAACAGACAAATGTGGTCAGATCTGGCACCCTTACTGTCTGCGCTACCGGAGGATAGAAAGGAGGAAGTAGTGGCCATCCTCAAGGACGGAGCAAGGTCTGCGGCTGAATCTATTGACATCGCCATGGACGTTTCATCTATGGCTTTCAGGCAAATGGCTGGGGCAGTTTCGCTTCGTAGACAAGGCTGGCTTAAAGCGACCTCTTTTCGCCCGGAGGTGCAAGCAAAAATTGTGGACATGCCGTTCGATGGCGAAAGTTTGTTTGGGAAACATATAGATGAGGCGCTACAAGGCATAAAATCTGACACGGATACTGCTAGAGCGCTCGGATCTCTTCAACAAGGACGGTTTCAGTCCTTTCGGAAAAGAGGTACAAGAGGCCAATTCAATCAGAGATCTTCATATCAGTCCAACAGATATCAGCCGTATAACCAACAGAATTATCGGCAATACAATTCAAACACCCAGTTCAAGCCCTACCACTCCTCTTACCAGCAGCAATCTAGGGGCAAGTCTGGCACCAGAGGGAAAAATCAACAGTCTAATAGACGTCAATGATTTCAGGCTGGCGCTCCCCACTATGCAGATCCCGGAAAATGACCACTATCTGTCTCAATACTTCAACAACTGGATGTCCATAACATCGGACAAATGGGTTCTAGATGTCATCAGCAGGGGTCACACCCTGGAATTTACAGAAATGCCACCGGATCATCCCCCGGTGATCAGGCTCTCTCAACATCGTCAGGAACTGCAGAACGAGGTCCACTCGCTTCTGCAAAAGGGAGCCATAGAAGAAGTACCGCAACATCTCAGAGGGAAAGGCTTCTATTCGCATTTCTTCCTCATCAAGAAGAAACAGACCCTGAAATGGAGGCAGGTATTGGATTTGAGGGATCTGAATCAATACATAAAGAAGATTCCCTTCAGAATGTTATCATTACAAGAGATCCTGCAAATGTTAAAAGAGCAAGACTACATGGCGTCCTTGGATCTCATGGATGCGTACTTCCATATCCCAATTCATTGGAAGCACAGAAGATATTTAAAATTCACCGTGGAGAGTCGCCACTTTCAATTCAAGGTCCTTCCATTCGGACTCAAATCGGCCCCGAGGGTGTTCACCAAATGCATGGCCCCGGTGGCAGCCCATTTAAGATTGCAAGGGCATTACACTCTCTGCTTCCAAGCTGAGTGGTCGCTCCCCTGCTGATGCTGCTCAGGTATCGTTTCTGCAGCGCTTAAGCCCTGACCTGGTCTGCATTCACAATTACTGCCTGCTGTGTGCCCCCATTACGCTGCTTGCTGGAACTGCCGCTTTGGCATTTTAATCATTGTATTTACTGATTTGCCGATTGTAAGTGCATTTGTGCTAGCGTGACTCATTGTGCATTTGTGCTAGCGTGACTCATTGTGTGTTCACCTCGCCGCTTTTTCTCTTCAGCATTCGTTTGCCCTAGCGCTCCTGCCCCCCTGACCCCCCCACCTCCATTTTGTTGTTGTTGTCGTCGTCCTTTGCCCGCCCCGCCTCCCAGCTGAAGCGCCCTCCCACAGACAACAAACAGCGCGCCCACACCAGGAAGCGCCGTGACTCACTCTCTGCTTCCAAGCTGAGTGGTCGCTCCCCTGCTGATGCTGCTCAGGTATCGTTTCTGCAGCGCTTAAGCCCTGACCTGGTCTGCATTCACAATTACTGCCTGCTGTGTGCCCCCATTACGCTGCTTGCTGGAACTGCCGCTTTGGCATTTTAATCATTGTATTTACTGATTTGCCGATTGTAAGTGCATTTGTGCTAGCGTGACTCATTGTGCATTTGTGCTAGCGTGACTCATTGTGTGTTCACCTCGCCGCTTTTTCTCTTCAGCATTCGTTTGCCCTAGCGCTCCTGCCCCCCTGACCCCCCCACCTCCATTTTGTTGTTGTTGTCGTCGTCCTTTGCCCGCCCCGCCTCCCAGCTGAAGCGCCCTCGCCCCTCCCCCCCACCTTCCATTTATGGCCAATGCCCCCACGCGCAGCGTCCACGCGCTTCGGACACGCCGAAGGTGCGCCAAAGGTAAGCCCGTCTACGCCCGTCCGCGCCTGGACCGCGCCCAGCGCCAGACCCCCTGCCCCTCGCGCTCCCCAGCCCCCCCGCATTACCTACGATGCCGCCGCCCTCCTAGCCCTTAACCCCGGTCGCGCCCCCAACTGCATCCAAGCCGCTCCAGGACGCACCCATGGATCGTTCTCCTGCCTCTCCTGCAAATTCAGCGGCACCGTCAACGTCCCCGCTCCGACCACACCACAGATTCCCGACCCCAACCACCTAGAATGCATCCTTCTCAACACCCGCTCGGTCCACAGACACGCCATTGACCTTTGGAACCTACTAGACACCATCTCTCCAGACGTCGCCTTCCTAACGGAAACATGGATGAACGCCTCCTCCGCACCCGACATCGCCATCGCTATCCCTGACGACTATAAGATTACACGCAAAGACCGCACCGACCAAACAGGAGGAGGAATCGCTATCGTCCACAAGAAATCAATCCGCATCTCAACCAGCTCTGACGCCAACCTCGCCAACTCCGAACACCTCCACTTCCAGATCCACATCGACCCCAAGACCACACTCAGAGGCACCCTCCTCTACAGACCACCAGGACCACGCGCAAAATTCAGTGAAGACATCACGGACTTCATCACTCCACACGCGCTCCCCTCCAAAGAATACATCCTCCTGGGAGATCTGAACTTCCACCTTGAGAAGATCAACGACCACAACACCGCCACCCTCTTAGACAACCTCGCCAACCTCGGACTTAAACAACTGGTCACCTCCCCCACCCACATCGCAGGTCACACACTCGACCCCATCTTCACCTCTAGCAACCATGTCTCTTTCAACCACACTACGGAGCTCCTCTGGACTGACCACAGCTGCGTCCACTTCACCTACAACAAGCCGAAACCCATCATCCACCTCCAACCAACTCTACAAAGAAACTGGAACAAAATCACCACGGAACAGATCTCCTCATCGCTCCTTCAAACCTCCCCAGCCCTCTCTTCTAACGCCAACGAGGCCGCCTCCAACCTCACCCTTTGGTTATCCAACACCGCAAACACCTTAGCACCACTGAAAAAACGCCAACACAAAAGCAAGAAGGCCTCATGGTTCAACGAGGACCTCAAGAAATCCAAGAAACTATGCCGCTCCCTTGAAAAGGCCTGGAAAAAAGACTCATCCACCAGCAACAAAGTCACCTTCAAAAACGCCATCCGTACTCACCACCAACTGATCCGAAAAGCCAAAAAAACAGCATTCAAGGATCGACTCGACAACAACGCCCACAACAGCAAGGAACTTTTCAACATCGTCAAGGAATTCTCCAACCCCTCGGCCAACTCCAACGACATCACCCCCTCTCAAACCCTCTGCGACTCCCTAGCCTCTTTTTTCCACAACAAGATTGCTGACATCCACAACAGCTTTGACAACCAACCCGGAAGCCAACCCACCCCACCATCAGCTGACTCTCTTCCCCCCGTTAACACCCTTAACGCCTGGAACCCAATCACCACTGAGGACACCATCCGCCTGATGAATTCCATCCACTCTGGATCCCCCACAGACCCATGCCCTCACCACATCTTCAACAAAGTAGACTCCGTCATAGCTCCGCACCTCCGAGACGTCATCAACTGCTCCTTCAACTCCGCTACCTTCCCAGAAGACTGGAAACACGCTGAACTCACCGCCCTTCTGAAAAAACCAACAGCAGACCCCACCGAACTCAAAAACTACCGCCCCATCTCACTTCTTCCATTCCCGGCCAAAGTCATCGAGAAAGCTGTCAACAACCAGCTCGCCGCCTTCCTCGAAGCCAACAAATCCCTCGACTCTTCACAATCTGGCTTCCGAGCAAAACACAGCACTGAGACCGCCCTCATCGCAGCAACAGACGACATTCGAACTCTACTGGACAATGGAGACACAGTCGCCCTCATCCTCCTCGACCTCTCTGCAGCCTTCGACACAGTCTGCCACAGCACCCTTTTACAGCGCCTCAGAAACATCGGAATCCAAGGAAAGGCACTGGAATGGATCACCTCGTTCCTCTCCGGAAGAACCCAGAGAGTCCGCCTCCCACCATTCAAGTCCGAGGCCTCTGAAATCATCTGCGGCGTACCACAAGGATCCTCACTTAGCCCCACCCTTTTCAACGTATACATGAGCCCCCTCGCGACCATCGCCCGCCAACACAACCTCAACATCATCTCTTACGCGGATGACACTCAACTGATCCTTTCTCTCACCAAGGACCCCAGCACCGCCAAAACTAACCTACACGAAGGAATGAAAGAAGTCGCCGAATGGATGAAACAAAGCCGTCTGAAACTGAACTCAGACAAAACAGAAGTCCTCATCTTAGGTAAATCCCCCTCTGCATGGGACGACTCCTGGTGGCCGGAAGCCCTCGGAAAAGCACCCATCCCGACAGACCACGCACGGAACCTTGGCGTCATCCTGGACTCTTCACTTTCAATGAACAAACAAGTCAGCGCCGTATCCTCATCCTGCTTCAACATCCTTCGCATGCTCAGAAAAACATTTCGCTGGATCCCCACCGAAACCAGGAAAACAGTCACCCATGCCCTGGTCACGAGCCGACTGGACTACGGAAACACCCTCTACGCAGGTACCACCGCCAAACTCCAGAAGAAACTACAACGAATCCAAAACGCCTCAGCCAGGCTCATACTAGACATCCCACGCAATGAACACATCTCTGGCCACCTTAAAGACCTCCACTGGCTACCCGTCAATAAGAGGATTACTTTCCGACTGCTTACCCACGCACACAAATCACTCTACGACATCGGACCAGATTGCCTCAACTCTCGACTGTCCTTCTACACCCCCTCCCGCCAACTTCGCTCTTCCAGCCAAGCACTCGCCACTGTCCCTCGCATCAACAAAACCACCATGGGAGGCAGATCCTTCTCATACCTGGCTGCCAAAACATGGAACTCACTCCCCGCTTACCTTCGCCTCACCCAGAATCACCTAGCGTTCAGAAAACAACTTAAAACGTGGGTATTTGACAAATAATCCCCCTCCCTAAGGATATCTAGCCCCCCTCCCCTCCCCAAGCGCCTTGAAACCCTCCGGGTATGTAGTGCGCTATATAAATTTTATGACTTGACTGACTTGACTTCCAAAGAACGGATGACAAAGATAATGGGTCTAGTCTCGGCCCTTCAGCAAAAAAGGTTCACTTCGGTGAGAATTTACAAGTCCATGTTGGGGATGATATCTTCTTGCATCCCACTGGTTCCAAATTGCCGTCTTCGAATGAGGCCTTTACAGGAACAACTGGACGAGCAGTGGGTTCAGTCCAAAGGCACCTTCGAGGATCGCATTACCATCACGAACCGTATGAAGGTGGCCATGTCATGGTGGAAAGTACAGAAGAACTTGGATCAGGGCTTACCCTTTGTGACTCAGACTCGTGATTACGTGATGACAACGGACGCCTCCTTACAAGGATGGGGCGCTCATCTTCAGGAGCTGGAGATCCAGGGTCTCTGGTCAAACTTGGAGGCTCAGCTTCACATAAACATGCTAGAACTCAAAGCTGTGTTCCTGGGGCTCCAAGCCTTCTTACCCAGGATACGTCATGCATCGGTGCTTATTCAAACGGACAGCACCACAACTATGTTTTACCTGCTGAAGCAAGGGGGAACAAAATCCAGACAACTGTCGATATTGGCGCAAAGAATCTGGAAGTGGCTAATAATCCACGGCATTTCAATCCAGGTGCAACATATACAAGGCATCCTCAACACACGGGCAGATGCCCTGAGTCGCACTCCGAATGTGACGCACGAATGGGAACTGCACGACACTCAGCTCCGCAGAGTGTTTCAAAAGTGGGGCACTCCCACATTAGACTTGTTCGCAACCAAGGACAATTCAAAGTGCGTCCAGGTACCCTCAGCAAAATTCCAGGGGAAATGCATTCCACATGGATTGGACGGACATGTTTGCCTACGCGTTCCCTCCGTTTCCGCTCATACCACGAATACTTCGCAAAATGAGGGCGGAACCCTGTCAGGTCATACTGATAGCACCAGCCTGGCCGAGGCAGGCATGGTATCCAGAACTGCTACGGATGTCCATGGTCAACAAAATTCAGTTTCCGACATTCCAGAACCTCATTTCCATGAACAACGGTCAGATTCTTCATCCGGACCTGCAATTGCTAAAATTGTCCGCATGGAACCTCATGAGCGGGAATTCCAGAACTTAAACATTCCTCAAGAATGCAGACATATTCTATCTCAAGCCAGAGCTATGTCAACCAACAAGACATATGCAGCTAAATGGTCTCATTTCTGTCACTGGTGCGACAGTCAAAAATTGCATCCGTTAACAGTACACCCTGAAGGTATTCTACCTTACCTATTGTCTCTATCTAAGGCAGGACTATCGCATGCCTCGGTAAAGGTACACTTAGCAGCAATATCACGTTTCAGGAGAAAGCCAAACGAGCCATCTCTCTGGTCTTCCAGGCTAATAAAGGAGTTCATTAAAGGACTTTTTAGAGTGTTTCCACCCATTCGGCGCCCACCAGTTCCATGGCACCTCAATACAGTCCTGTCGCAACTTATGAGGCCTCCTTTTGAGCCTATCCACAACACAGACTTACAGTTCCTTTCATGGAAGACGGCCCTGCTCCTCGCATTAACATCAGCAAGGAGGGTTAGCGAAATTCAAGCCTTTTCAGTGGAAGAACCTTTTTTACAATTTCGCCAGGACAGAGTTATTTTAAGGACAAATCCTACCTTCATACCTAAAGTCCCTACGACTTTTCATCTCAATGAGCCCATTATTCTGCCTACCTTTTTCAGCAATCCCTCATCTGATGCAGAAAGAGCATTGCACTCTTTAGACATTGCTAGATGTTTGAAGTTCTACATTGAACGAACAAAGACATTCCGCAAATCCAAACAATTATTTATTGCTTTTGAAGCCCAAAGGAGAGGTCTTCCTCTATCAAGACTGAGTATTGCAAGATGGATTTCATCGGCTATTCTGAAATGTCATGAGAAAGCGGGAAAGCCGCTCTCTTCTAAGGTGAATGCACATTCCACAAGGAAGATGGCGACATCAATGGCCTTATTCGCAGGAGTGTCGCTGCCAGACATCTGCAGAGCAGCAACGTGGAAGAGTGTACACTCTTTCACCAAGCACTACTGTCTGGACACTGCGTGGAAAGAGGACACGGCAGTGGGACAAGCTGTTCTGAAACGCCTATTTCAATAAGGTACAATTTGATTATCTGCTAATTTCTCTATACAGTACTTTTGACTTATGTTTGCATGTATATTTATATATATATTTATATATCTGCATGCTTGTTATTATATGGATATGTATTGTTCTATCATTTCTTTCCTGCAGAGCTTCCTTCTGGGTTCTATCCTGGAAACGCTGCAAATTTTTATGAGCACTGCTTACTACTCTGATACAAGCATGTGAATCTATGAAAGATGTAATACTGGAGAAGGAATTAGTTACTTACCTGTACACTATAGTTCTCCAGTATTATCTTTCATAGATTCACATGCGCCCACCCGCCTCCCCGTTTCGCAGGCAGAACCTGTTCTCGGTATTTATCCATGTCTCTCACTCGGGGACGGAAATCTGAGGCAGGAAGCTTCTGCTGGGGAGTGTGAGGGCAGGGCAGCAATGCTGATTGGCTGACTTTTGGACCAAATAATGAGATGGTCTGGTTACCAAATGCTACAGTCCCTATGGGATTTTCTATGCAGTGTTTTCTTCTCTATGATACTGCTTTGGTCATTCTGTTACCGTGAGACTCCCACCATGACGACGGGGAAGATACAAGCATGTGAATCTATGAAAGATAATACTGGAGAACTATAGTGTACAGGTAAGTAACTAATTCCTTACAAGCAATGCTGCATGCCGAAACTAGGGTCACCTATATAGCACTTCATCAATTATGCCTCGAAGTCTTGAAATAACTGGTGTTCCGATTACACAAGGCAATGCATCTATTTTTATCAACTTTAGGAGGATGAAAGTCAAAGCGGCGAGTCTGGACTCGAATCTCTGACTAAGGTTGCACACAGATTTTCCGAGCGGAAGTATGACCTCACTAGTGAGTAGAAAAACAATTAGAACAGCAGGAAAACACGCAAATGTGGGGGATTAACATATGCACACAGTAAAGCCTTAAGAGGAAAAGCAGGAGGACATAATAACAATAAAATCAACTTGGCCCTTGCAGATGGTCTTGAAACAGCTGCCAAGCGCTTGCTCAAAACCATTGGCATAAAACTCGGCTAAAATTGCTTGTAGATTAGGGAGAGAAGAATGCCTGACTTTACAAAGGAGTTTTAATTCTCCATGGGGCTTCTAAAAATACCACTACCTCTCTCCGCTCGACTCACTGATTTAGGAGCTATACACAAGTTGACCTACGTTGGCTTCCTCTCCGTGAAACTAGACATCCTGAACCTGCTCTGCTACAGCAGCCTATGCCAGAGGGTGATATACCGGGGACATGCATTTTCTAAGTGAAAAACAGAATGACGTATCTCTTAGAATAATCCCTGAATTAACAATTAGTACTGTATTGTAAAATTACATTTTTAATCCATAGGAAATGTCGAGAACGACATGGAGCTGTTCATGAAATCTTATGTGATCGTATAGGAAAAAATGTAACTCCTCATTTTATGGTGAAGGGTTTGTTAAAAATAATGTTTCAATTAAACATTCAGTTAATGCATTTTCCCCAAGGACGACATCATGGGCATGCCGATTGTCACGGGGGAAAATATTAATTTTTCTCCTGCTGCAGCACTGTGAATTGAAGTGTTCAAAACGTGCACTGTATGGGGCCTGGGACAGGAGGAGTCAGGGGCGTTGGGGGAGGCAACATCATGGGGTGAAAGAACAATAAAGCCTGTTTAACAAGTAAATGTTCTTCAAAAGACCTGTGAAGTACTCGGGTGCATGCGGCTGTGTGTGCGCCCAGGAATGGATTTCCAGCAGCCTGGCAAGATAACTCTGGATTCGAGCACAGCAGTATTTTGCAGTTTTTACATATAAATACAGACACAGGAAAAATTGTTTTCCGTCTGTATTTATATGTTTAAACGGAAAACCGGGAGCCCTATTCATGACGTTCCTCTGCCCGACTTTTACGTCAATACTGGCATTCCTTAACGCCTTCAAGGTATAAATATACCTTCACTTGCCATGGCAAGTCACGGCTGCATACTTGCACGGCTCTGCTACACAGCTCGCCACGGCAAGTTCGGAAGGAATTAGAGTCCCCGCCTGACGCACTGACCAGACGCTGTCATCCTCCTCGCAGAGAATCCAGCTCCAGTGTTTCTGACTCCCCTTGCAGGGTGTTAGAGATCGAGACCCGTAAAGAGATTCCAACCTCTCTCATTCTAAGGTATGGAACAGACTAGAACCTAGAGGGACTCTTGGCAACTTTTGGCAAAATGAAACTATAGCTAGCTATACTTTAGAAAACAGCACCTACTTCTTACCTCGTACTACACTTAGGTTAGGTGCACTGGGGTAGAACCATTTAGAAGCACCAGATGAGTATTCACGTTTTAGCCTGTGTTATTTATGTATGTATGTTTATGAATATCTGTCATAGCTACAAACCATGCTATTGCAGTATTATTTTATCTTACTGCTAATGCTGTATGTATTATACTTCACATTCTGTCTTACGATTGTAGCAGCTCATATCTCCTGCACGAGAAATAAGACTGTTCAATAAACCCTTTTATTGAAACGCCCGTCTACCTATTTCTGTGTGACTCTGTAGAAACGAAGCATGCACGATTGACTGAGTGAAACTGTTACCTATTGTTTCCACGATTCTGAGAGAACTGTTCCGATTCTAAGGGAAACAAAGTTGTCATGTTTATGCGGTTGTCAGAGACTAATCCCTTCTTATTTAGTCGAGAAGCTTCTAGTGACCTCTGAGCTAGCTGTCACACACAAGTAATTAAGTTTAATGTACTCGATAGAGACATACTGACCTCAGTCCTATGTCAAAACTATAGTGTATATTATTCCAATGCGCAGAGCCTATAAGGGGTATAGGAACTACACTACACTACAACACACTACTCCACTCTATGCCACCCCACTTCTCAACATTCTATGCTACTTCACTCTACTCTCCTCTACACCAAGTCACTCCTCTCTACTCTCTGACACTCGCTGTACTCCACGACCCTCTACTCTTCTCCAGTCTACTCCACGACCCTCTACTCCTCTCCTCTCCACTCTACCCCACAACCCTCTACTCCATGACATTTTCCACTTTACAGTGCTCCACTCCACTCTACGACACTCCACATCTCCCTGTGAGCATGCTAGAGCGCATGCGTCTACGATTTTAATTTCCTTGTACTTCCTGTTCTGGGAGGTGCCTGGCTCCCTATAGGGTGGTCACCATTATAGTTTGGGACCACCAACTCGATTTTATACATTTTATGTGTTTGGTTCTCAATCTTAATTTTGTTTAGCCTTTCATTTGCCAGTAGTAGCATTCCACAGGGGAGCCTGGGGGTACTACAGGGTTTGCTGGGCCACAGTTAGAAGCCAGATTTACTTTCTCCATTTACTTTTTCTTTGCTCGCTACTGCGCGAGGCTGGACATGCTCCCCTCCACTAGAGGGCATTAAACAATGGCACTTCGCGTCCACATAGCGGATGATCACTGGTGTGCCAAAGGCAAGCCCATATACGCCCGTCGCTCCTGGACCAGGCTCAGGTCCAGGGAACCTGGATCATTCGCAGGAGAAAAAGAAACCTGCATCAAATATTCATGTAAGGCACTCTATGCCCTTCATTCCCCAGGTCCTCCCTGGACTGGAACCAAGCATCCTAGGACCGGTTTCGGGCTTTCAGCCCTCATCAGCCTGGATAGCTTGAGTCCAGTGGCATGAAGAGCTCGGGAACCACTTCTGGGCATACCCGTCCCACTCGGGGTGAGAGATGCAAAAAGAACAATTGATGGACAGAATGCAGAACAATGTCATACAGTCACCCAAGTATAGTGATCTTGGCCTAAAACCATGTTTTTTTTGCTCACCATGCCATTCCAGTTTGGACCCAGCCATATGCAAATCAGTCTTGACCTTGCGCCCAATGGGAGCAATGGGAACAGTCCAGCCCGAACTGCCAGGCCAGGTTATCTCTGGACTGGAATCAAGTATCCTAGGACCCGTTTCTCGCCCTAAGTACGCCAGGTATGCCCAGTCGTGGGTCCTGGCCTCACTGTCCCACTGGAATCAAGCTATCCTGGCTGAAGAGGAGTGAAACCCCAAAACTGGTCCTAGGATGCTTGTTTCCGGTCCAGGGAGGACCCGGCTTGGCAGTTCAGGCTGGACTGTTCCCATGAGGCACAGGGTCAAGACTGATCTGCAGATGGCCAGGTCTAAACTGGGGTGGCATGGTGAGCAAAAGAATGATGGATTTAACCCAGATCTCTTGACGGGGGTGAATGTTTTGATTTGTTCTGCAATCTGTCCATCAATTATGTGTCTTTTGCTTGCTCGCCCTAAGTGCGCCAGGTATGGCCAGACGTGGGCCCTGGGCTCACTGTGCCACTGGAATCAAGCTATCCTGGCTGAAGAGGGGTGAAACCCCGAAACCGGTTCTAGGATGCTTGTTTCCCGCCCAGATGGAATTCGGTCTCCAATCTGATAATTTCACCATACTTGGAGATGTTAACTTCCAGCTAGAATCCACCACTGATAAAAATACCCAAGCTCTTCTAGAGATGGCGTAAGAGCTTGGACTTAAATAACTTGTTAGTGATCCCACTCACTCAGCTGGTCACATCCTTGATTGACTTTTTTTAAATAATCTTGCCATCTCTATTCTTAAAACTTTTCCTCTCAGCTGGTCTGATCACTGAGCCATAATCTTCGAAGACAAACTGCCTCCCACAGGACAGGCCTTTTCTAAGGCAGCTAAAACTGTCACAGGCAGAGCCTGGCCTAAAATAGACACAGTGACATTAACCAATCATCTAGCACAGAGTCAACCTGACATCTCTCCTAATGCTAATTCCTCAGCTTCTGCCTGTACTTCCTGACTGGAATCTACCTTCTCAAAACTAGCTCCTCCAACTACGTCCCACAAACCAATTGGAGAACCTTCGGCCCCCTGGTTCTCCAAAGCTCTGAGATGGGAAAAGCAAGCCTGTAGAAGGCAAGAAAGACGCTGGCACAAATATTACGATGATAATGATAAACACCTTTACAAAGGGGCACTAGCTAAGTATAAAACCGTTCTCATCAATGAAAAAAGTCTGTACTATACTCAAATGATTAAGAATGAATCTAACTCTATCAAAGAACTGTTTCAGGTGATTACGAGGCTTAACTCGATCCTGACAAATAACTCAACCACCCATAGTCAACAATTATGTGACACTCTAGCCTTCACCTTTAAAGATAAGGTTGACCAAATTGTTAACATATTCAACAACTTGAAATCCAAAGATTCTACTGAGTTGAGTCATCAGGAAGTGGTTGGCTACCCCCCGCTTTTGGAATTTACAACCACCTCTCCTAATCAAGTAGCCACTTTCCTACTTGTTGCTAAATTAGGATCACCGGACGACCCATGCCCTCCTAGGATATTAAAACATGCGGTACAGACTATCTCCACCTACCTATCCTCCACGTTCATCCAAATGTTTGTGCAAGGGATGTTTCGCACGATGTCGAAACAAGCTTGTCTTTTTCCTCTAATAAATAAAGGCAACTATTGACATTAATGACCACGCCAACTACCGTCCCATCTCTAGACTTCTTCTCCCAGCGAAAATCGCTGAAAAGATAATCAATGCAGAACTATCAAAATCATCCTCAACAATCATCAGTTAGAGCCTAGTCAGTTCAGGTTTAGAGGAGACAACAGTGCTGAAACTGCCTTGATAAAAACTACAGAAGAAATAAGAACTTAAGTGGACAAAGGGGGATCAGCGGCCCTCATTTTATTGGACCTGTCTGCGGCATTCGACACGGTGGACCATGAGCTTCTGGTCCACCGTTCGAATACCATAGGAGTCAAAGATTAGGCCCTCACACTACTTTCATCCTTTCTCTCTGAAAGAAATCAAATTCTAACTTTGGACCATTATAACTCCTTACCTTTCACACTGCCTTGCGGGGTTCCTCAGTGCTCTTTGCTGACCCCAACCCTGTTTAATATATATGTTTCCGAATTAGCCTCCTTGATCAAACGTTTCAACTTAAGTCCTACCCCTTATGCTGATGACACCCAGCTGGTAGTATCAGCAGTGGATAAAGACTCTTCGGGTTCATCAGGATTACATGATTGTATGGTTGCCATAAGCTTCTGGATGAGTAAGCATTGTTTAAAACTTAACTCCGGTAAAACTGAGGTAATACTCTTCTGCAATCTCTTTCCTGCATGGTGGCCTGACAGCCTGGGTCCCCCTCCTTTACTCTTGACGAAAGCCAAAAACTTGGCCTTCATTCTAGATGAAAAGCTCAATATGAAGTCTAAGTGTCCAAGGTAGTCTGCTCCGCATTCATTATAATTAGAATGTCAAGATAAATCCTCCCTTTTATTCCCAACAACACCAGGAAAACAATGGTCTCCCCATTAGTCCTCTCAAAACTGGACTACTGCAATGGATTGTACATGAACCTTCAGGAAAAACTGATTAGAAAGCTTCAATCAGTCCAAACTGCAGCAGCCAGATTTATTTTGAATCTTACTAAATTCCATTTGATCTCCTCAGGTATTCGAAAACTACACTGGCTCCTGGTTCAGAAGCGAATCAATTTCAAAGCTCTATGTGTGGCGCACAAAGCACTGCATAAGGCAGGACTGGAATCTTTATGGAAACATTTTAACTGGTACACCCCCAACCGCCACCTTCGTTCAGCTGGTGCCAGATTGGTCGCCACTTCTAAATTTAGGAAAGTTAATTGGGGAGGATGGAGCTTTGTTAATAGCACTGCTAGCCTCTGGAATACTCTCCCTCCGCATCTTAGAGCCATCTCTCCCGTGCTCGCCTTCAGGAAAGAGCTAAAGATGTGGTTGTTGCAGAGTCTCCGTCGCTGCATGTTCATGTTCAGCGAGCTACAAGACACCCACGGGTAGACGTGCGCTATGTAAGTCTTTTTAACATAACATCACTCCACTCTACGCCACTCGACTGTACTCTACTCTACAACACTTTAGTCCACTCTATGCTATGCCAGTTCACTCTACGACACTCCACTTCTAGACACTTTCTGCCATTTTACACCACTCTGCTCTACGCCACTCTACTCCACTTCAGCCTACTTTACTCAGTCCTACTCTGCACCACTCTATGCTACTTTACTTCACTCAATTACCCTATATGCTACGACTCTCTACTTTATGGCACTCTATGCCCCTCCACTCTTCACCACTTTACTCCACTCTGTGCCTTTTTACTCTGCTCTACGTCACTCTACTTCACTCCATGATCCTCCACTCTACGATCCTTCACTCTACAAACCTCCACTTCACTCTACGCCCCTCCATTTCGCTCTGTGCCTCTTAACTCCACTCTATGCCACCCTACTCGACACTACTCTATGCCAGCCTATTTTGTGCCACCCTTCTCCATGCCACCTACTATATGCCACTCTATGCCTCTCTATTCCACTCTGTAACACTCCACTCTATGAAACCCCATTCCACTCCCTTCAACTCTACTGCACTCTACTCTGTTGTACTCTACCCTAGGCTGCTTTACTGTAAGCTGCTCTACTCTAGGCCACTGTACTCTACACCACTGTATGCCACCCTACTCCACGTGACCATCATATCCTGTGCCACTCTATTCCACTCTACTTCACTCCATGACCCGCCACTCTGCTCGACTGTACACCACTCCACGCCATTCAAATCCACTCTACTCCATGCCACTCTGTGCCACTCTACTGTATGCCACTCTACTCTATTCTACTCCACTCCATGACCCTCTGCTGTAGTCCATTACCCTCTACTGCACACTATCCTACTCTGCAACACTCTACAGCACTCTACTCAATTGCTCAACACTACGCTATGCCACTTTACTCCACTGTACTACACTCTATGCCCCTTTACTCCACTCAACGCCACGCCACTCTATGCCACTCTACTTCTCTCAATGACCCTCCACTCTACAACCCCCACTCTACTGTACTCTACTTTGCGCCCCTCCTCTCTATGCCACTTCACTCCTCTATACGCCACCCTACTCGACTCAACTCTATGCCAGTCTACTCTAGGCCACTCTATGCTACTCTACTGCATTCTATGTAATTCTACTCTAGGCCACAATACTCTGTGACGCTCTACTCAACTTTGCGCACCTCAACTCTACAACCCTCTACTCTGCGACTCTCTATTCATCTCCACTCAATGCCTCTCAATTGTACCCCACTTTACTCCACTCTATGCCAGTTTACTACTCTCTGCACCCCTTTACGCCATGCCACTCTACTCCACGCCACTCTGTGCCACATGACTCTACACCGCGCTGTTCTACGCAACTCAACTCTGCGCCCCTCTACTCCATTCCGCTCTACTCCACTCTACTGCTCTCCATGACTCTCCACTCTACAACGCTCCACTCTACTGTACTCCACTCTGCGGCCCTCTACTCTATGCCACTTTACTCCACTCTACGCCACCCTACTCTACACGACTCTACTCTTTGCCACTCTATGCTACTCCACTGCACTCTTTGCAATTCTACTCTAGGCCACCCTACTTTGTGCCTCTTTACTTCACTCTACAACCCTCCACTCTATGACCCTCTACTCAACTCCACTCTGTGCTCCACCACTCTACTCTACTGTAGGCCACCCTACTCCACGCCACCCATCTCCATGCCACGCTACTCTCCACCACTCTATGCCACTCTACTCCACTTCACTCTGGCCCCTCCGCTCTATGCCCTTCCATTATATTCCACTTTACGCCACTCTATGCCACTTCATGGCGCTCTACTCCACCCTACCCAATTCTACTCTACGACACTCTACTCTGTGCCCCTCCACTCTAAGCCACTTTACTCTGTGCTACTCTACTCCTCACTGCTCTACTCCTCTCCACTCTACTCCTCTCCACTCCTCTACACTCTACTCCTCTACACTCTATTCCCCTTCCCCCCACTTTTGCCACTTTACTCCGCTCTGCCTCTTTACTCTTTGCCACCCTACTCTACTCTACGCCACACCACTCTACTCTAACCCACTGTATGCCACTCTTCTCCATTCTACTTCACTCCATGACACTCTACGACCTTTCTCTCTACGACCCTTCACTCTTCGACCCTTCACTCTACGACCTTTCACTCAATTGCCCTTCTCTGTACCAGCTTCCATTCTGCTCCACTCTATGCCCATTCACTCTACTCCACTTTATGATACACTACTCCACTCTACGACCAGCTGCGACACAGCACTCTGCGAAACTCCACTCTGACATTCTACTCTACAACTCCCCTCTCCATTTTAAGCCACTCCACATCACTCCGCTCCACCCCTCTCCACTCCACCCCTCTCCACTCTGACACTGCTCCACTTCCCTCCACTCTATGGCACTCCACTCTTTGACACTCCAGTCAACAGCACTCCACTCCACACCACTCTCCTGTCTGCCACTAGCTGTTAGCCATGCTGAACAGCAACCTAACTGGTGTACAGCATGGCTAAAACACATTGGCAAAGCCAATACCTCTTCCATGGGTGAGACCTATTGGCTTTGCCAGTGCTTATTTAGTTAGAGAAGAACTTGGAGATACACAGCCGACAGATAGACCATACTAAATTATATTATTGCCGCTACCTCCCATATATTTAATTTGCCTCGACCAAATGACCAAATTCTCAGCAGATTCAACAGGCTCTAGAATTACGTCATCAATTTTTCTAACTTAGATGTCACTTCTTCCTTCACCATGATAGAAATTATCCTGACGTAGGCACTTTTTCTACCACTTCTTTTAGCTATATGAAATGTTGAAAGTCCTTCAATTCCCCAATCTTTCCACTTAAAACTCCAGTAAATTCTTTAACGTTTCAATTCCAGGATGCTCACTGTAGGAAGGTGGACATCTGACTATATGGTTAACCCCAACTTTTTGCCTAGTGTTTAGCTGGTTTTCGACTTAGTTGGCCTGGGATCCTGCTATTCAGGGCCCCAGGCTATCTGCTCTCTCTGTAAAATGGACTCCATGTACTTTAGGTACATATCTAATTGGGTATTGGGTCACCTTGTGAACCCCTGTACAGTGTACCATAGGTACCCAGGGCATAGATGCATCCAAGGCCTACCAGGGGCTGCAGCATGAATTATGCCACCCCTGGCTGGCCATCCAAACTGACACCACAGGCTGATCACTCAGCTTGGGCAAGGTGGTGTAATCACCCCTTGCTTAGATATTGTATACCTATACCTAACCTTATATATAGACAAATATGTACCTATAAGTCACTCTTATGGCAGGCCTTAACAATCCTGGAGGCAGAGTGCTTGGTTTTATGTGAGATGGTGCTCTAGCATGAGCTGAGCCCGTCTGCAGCTATCGGAACCATGTCCTTATAGCTGTTCTATGATACAACCATACCATATACTCATAAGTGCATTATAATCCTCGCGGTTAATGCTAACTTTGGTTTGGCTTTATCAAAACATGTTGTGTAAGGTGTAGAACACTTTGGAATACTACCCCCCCCCTCCCGCCAGTTCTGGCGGCGGGGGTAGCATTCCACCCTTCTAGAGGGGTTGAAGACATGTAGTTACTGCTTTACCCGGTTAAAGTTAAACAGAGCCTCAGCATCACAAAATGGATGCTGCTGCCACAGACACGAGTCTGACCTGCTGCTGGACGAAACTCCGGCAGGGGAGGCCTGGACAATAGGTTTCCTCCCTTGGGAGGTGCTAGCACCTCCCTAGACAGGCTTTTAGTGTATTGGGGCAGGGAGGGCTGCAAAATGAGACACTGCCTGGGGCACACAAAGTGCTCCACGCATTGCCCGGTTCAGACCAGTTGCTGGGGCACTCCAGCCCCAGCTCTGACACGAAACTGGACAAAGGGAAAGGAGTGTAACCACCCCCTTCCCAGGTTCCACCCATAGGAGGGACCTAGCAGGTAATCCAGCCCCTTAGTTTAGTATAAAGTTAGGAGCTGTGTCTAGAGAATTTCAGATTTATCCTGGAAAGAAACTCTGAAACGAAACTCTTAGACCTTCGACGTTCCATATCGACTGGAAGTCTGAAGACATCTTCCTTGTGGTCAAGGAGTGACCACCCTGTGCAAACAGGCACCAACAGTAACTTGCCGGTTTGCTTTGTCGATGCTCCCGCTGGAACCCGAAGACTTAGCGACACAGGAACTGGACTTCCAGACTTCTCTGACTCCGACCCACATCCACAGCAAAGCTGAGACCCTTGGCGGACACGAGAGACGTGGGACCGGACATCCTGGACTACCTGCTTTTTGGGGTTTGAGAAGCCCCAGACCCGAGCAGCATTTGCACCGAAGCTCAGCCCTCCACACTCCACGGTTGCCGCATGGGGCCTGCGCCTGCATTTCAGTTCAACGCGTCTTCGCGGTTGCTAGCCCGTTGGCTAGTAAGCCCTCTGAAGACATCCTTGTGAAACTAAACCGCTTGCCTGGTTGCTCCGGGCTTGCTCCAGCTTCTCTGCGAAGGAGAAGCTCCCCAGACCTTGCTGGTCTGAACTGAAGCCAATCTTCCCATCCTGCGTGGATTGCATTTGCCAAAGTTTGTTGGGTCCAATCCGGATACCGACACCGCCAACAGCTACATCCGTCGTGGGACAGCTCGACTCCAGCTCCTGGTCGTCGTCGACGCCTCCTGTTCCTCGTGGCTGCAGAGACAAGCTTCACCTCTTCCCCTGATGGCATCTCGACATCGCCTGGTTCCTTCCTGGTTCCTTCCTGGTCACTGGCTAGTGACCCAGACTCTGTCCCCTCTGCTTTCAGGTTCTTCTCGACTCCGATCCACTCTTGGATCCACCCGGACACTTTTCTCCTGGTCGCCTGCAGCACTTTCTTGCAGCTCTCAATGGGAAACCGCGACGAAACCCGACACGAAAGAACACCTATGCACCCGGCTTCCCTGGGTGAGGTAACTTGTGTACTCCGGTGCTCCCTTGGGTATTAACTATTCAAGTGTCCTAATTTAACAGGGTTTTCCCGTAGTCCATCCGGAAGTGTCCGAAATCTACTACTTTGTAACTTTTACGTTCCCATTGAAACTCTATGGTAACTCGCGTATGTGTTTAGACACTGCACACGCTTCCCGTGGGCCTCCTACTTCCAATCCCTTGGTTGTTTAGTGTAGCCCCAGCGATTTCCTAGGCCTACTCACCTTTCCTGAAGTGGTTCTTATAACACTCATTTAGTGTATGGTTCGTGAGGCCCCTAGGGCAGAATTGTATTTGTGCAACTTATAGTATGCTTATTGAGTAACTTGTGATGTATCTCGAACTCTGACCTCATAAAGAGTGCAGAGCGGTCGTGTTAGTAATAAATACATATATATTTGATATATACCTTGTGTGGTGTCCTTTCAAGGGATTATTTATTATTTTAAGGTTTTATAGAGCGCGTAGTAACCCTAGAGCTTCCCAGCGCTAGAACCAGAACTCAGGAGAGGTCAGAATCGAAGGGGGGGGATTTAAGGAAAGAGAAAGGTTTTCAAGGCCTTCCTGAATTGGAGAAGATTAGGTTCAGTTCTCAGTCTCCGAGGAAGGTTGTTCCAGTGTTTGGCCGTGTGGACCGAGAAGCGGCGTCCTCCGGACCGGGCCTTTTTGACTCTGGGAACAGTGATGAAGTTCTCTCCGCCTGAGCGGAGGACCCTACTCGCATTGTAAGGGATGATGAAATCCTTGAGGATGGGTGGGCCTTTGTCATGGAGGGTCTTATGGGCCAGACAGAGGGCCTTGATAGCCACCCTTTCTCTGACTGGGAGCCAATGCAGGAGCTTCAAGGCTGGCTTTGCCGAGGATCTGGCGGGGGTGTCGGTAAGTAGGCGGGCCGCTGTGTTTTGGACTTTCTGCAGGGTATTGAGGGTGGCTTCGGGGGCACCCAGGTAGATTGCGTTGCAGTAGTCCAGCCTCGCCATAATGAGGCCCTGAATCAGAAGTTTCTTGGAGGTAGCGGGGAGCAGGGGGAAGACCTTTCTGCAGGCCCTAAGGAGTCCGAAGCAGATTCCTGCCGTTTTTTGGGCCTGTGATCTGAAGCTCAGGTCCTTTTCGAGCCATACGCCCAGGCTCTTGACCTCCTCCTTCGGTGTAGGGGGGTCACCTAGACAGACGGGCCAGATGTCAATGGTATATGGTAAAACAGCTGGTTTACCTAACTTGAATGGTCTAGCCACTCAACCTCTGCGCACTGTTGCTCTATGTGACCTATTCACACTGTTTTAACTGTTGAATTTTATTATTCAAAAAATATTTTTCAAACTATACAATCTTGGACATAAACCATAAATTTTAAATTATAAACATAGTTTTTAATTTGATTTTAATCATCAATTCAAAAAATCAGTTGCATGTTTCAATTTGTTTCATACAGTATATAAACAATTTTCCATTTCATGAAAGTATGACGTGTTGACGGAGCCCGATGCATTTCGAGTCTAAACAGACTCTTCCTCAGGGGCCTGAAACTGAATATGTACATAGCATGAATAACACTGTTTACAAAATTCTGAATAATGGCAGGCAGTACAAAAATATATGTTTGTAAAACTCAATGAGAACTCAAACGAAAAAGTGCAAATGCCACCACCTCACCTCAGTGAGAACCAATGCTAAAACTGAAATGTACTCACTCTCCATACAGAAAAAGTGTACTCCACCTGTCAAGAGTACAAAAAATGTCAAAACTAAAATCTCCGTTCTCTTTTAAACATGTGTAACGCTAGTGCTGACCACACCGGGTCTTACCTCGGTCTTCAAATCGATTTCAGCTGTGACTCTCTACTTTCAAAAACGGCGAAACTTCCACTCCTGAAAAACGGAACACATCGTGCAAGCAACGCGTCCTCCTCCGAAACCATGAACTTTATCCTGCCCATGTTTTATGCACGTTACCTTGTGGACGCCTTAACGGGGCTCAATTCCTCTCCTCCTAACTCCCGTGCAATTTCACCACAACACTTCTCGGGAACACTCCCAGCTTATACAGCCTCCATGGCGCACAACACGCAATTACTTCCGCAAAAAATAAAGAGCGGACTTCCCAAATACAATGTCTGAACATTCCGCCATCTTAACCTGGACTGAAACCGGACCGTCTATGTCTCTACAAAAACTAAATAGATCGCTTAACCAGATGCTTCAAACACTTCACGAGATGATATTACACGAGGTGATTTTTGTGTACAAACAAAAAATAATAATATGAAAAACAATAATAAAATTAAAAAATTAAAAAATAAGTGACAGACTAAGGAAAAAGACAAGATGAACAATTTCAAATTGAGTACAAATCGACAATATTTCACAAGGTTGAGTTGGTCAGTCAGAAACCTACAAATGCAATATACCACGGGTGCACCCTTATTACAGAAAGCATGAATAATCAATTTTTTCATTGAGCCCTTTTGGCTCTTGAGTCCCTAATCTTTTTATCCAAAATATTTCTCTTTGGAGGAGGGATCTGGTTAGATCCTCTCCTTCACGTGGTTTGATTTTCTCCAGGACTGAAAAATGCATCTGGGAGATGTTGTGTTTGTTTTCAAGCCAATGTTTGTCAAGGTTACTCTTAATGTTGGCATTCCTGATTGTGCTCTTGTGTTCTGATATGCGGAGTGTTAATTTTCGTTCAGTTTTTCCCACATAAAATTTTCCGCATGGACATTTGATATATTAAATCAAGTTGTTAGAATTGCAATCACCATTGTAATATAGTGTTAACTTTTTACCCGTTTGTGGGTGATGCAAATTTGCTCCAGTGATAACATTATTGCAATGAACGCAATTCATGCAACGTTTCATCCCTTTTTGAACATGCTCAGGTTGTTTCACTGGTGTATTTAAAAGCTCTTTCATGTTTTTAGATCTGGTGTACGCAAAGATTGGTCTTTGCGAGAAAATCCCTTCAAAATCTGGCTCGTGTTGTAAAAGTTCCCAATGCCTTGAAATGATGTTTTTGATTTTCGTTGAACTGGTTGAAAATTTTGATACAAATACATGTCTTTCCTGAATCCTCTTCGGCTTTTGTTTAAGAAGGTTCTCCCTGTCATATGCCCCAATCCGTTCTTTGGTTTTCTCAAGAACCCCTCGGGGATAACCTCTTTCCATGTATTTAGAATGCTGGAAATTTAAGTGTTTTTCCAAATCTTCAGGCTCTGAACAAATCCTTTTTATCCTCATGTATTGAGACATTGGTAAATTGTCTTTAAGATTTTGTGGATGAAAGCTCTGATACATAAGAGAATTATTCACATCAGTGTCTTTCCGAAATACTTCTGTGCAGATTTTTCCTTCATTAAGTTTTATGGCCACATCCAAAAATGAGATTTCACAATCACTGATGGTGTGAGTAAACTTAATCTGCTCAATGTGGGTGTTGAGTAAGTCTATTTTCTGTTCCAAGATTTCTCTGTTGCCTGACCATAGTACAAAAATGTCATCAATAAATCTTTGGTACAGAACACTTTTGATTTGCCAATCTTCATCTGTGTAAATGAAGTCTGATTCAAACTTCGCCATAAATGTATTAGCGTATGCTGGAGCCCCAGCAAATCCCATCGACGTTCCACTTTGTTGTAAATAGAACTTTGAATTCCACTGAAAATAACTGTGGTACAAGCAAAAATGTAACAGTTCCAAAATAAATGTTTTTTCTGCTCTGATGTCAGTTTGTTTCAACAAAGCCCATTCAACTGGAGAAGTGTGGCTCACTGGTTAGAGGAGGCAGACCTGGAAGCAAAGGTCAGCCCGGGACCAGGGTTCAATTCCCGGCTCGGCTCGGCGGGGTCTTGAGTCCTAAAATGTCCATGGACTCGACAATTCTCGCTCCGGTGCCTACTCAATTCACGGGTTCACACTCTGCGACTCTGGGCAATAGCTTGCTTAATCTCCACAACGGCCCCTCGCGGCGGGATGCCTGGCTTTCACCTTGCGGATACCCTGCCGGGGTTATCTCACAGGGGAATACCAGGACGGGGTCCCTAAGCAAGCGCTTAGAAACCGATTGGTGATTTGCGCTATATAAATTCCTGTACATTTATATTCAACTGCTTCCAGTCCTGATTGATGTGGAATGGATGTATATAACGATTTAACATCTATTGTACATAGTAACAAATTTTGGGTGATTGGAATTTCCTTGAGTTTAAGAAGAAAATGATTCGTATCCTTGATGTGCGAAGGCCAATTTTGCACAAACTGTTGCAGAAATGTATCAATATATTGGCCCAGTGGCTCAAAGATGATACCACATCCTGTTACAATGGGTCTCATGGGTGGGTTGTTTTTGTCCTTATGAATTTTAGGAAGCATGTATAGGCGGGGACGCCTTGGATGTTGTACTGTAAGAAATTGTTTTGTTGCGTTTGAGATATACCCTAATTCATGAGCATGATCCAATATGTTTATAATTTAAAATGTATGGTTTATGTCCAAGATTGTATAGTTTGAAAAATATTTTTTGAATAATAAAATTCAACAGTTAAAACAGTGTGAATAGGTCACATAGAGCAACAGTGCGCAGAGGTTGAGTGGCTAGACCATTCAAGTTAGGTAGTACAGTGTGAGGCACGGTGTGCGGACATACGTGCCACCTCAGCTGCACACTTGTAAATAAATAGGAATATTTACCAAAATAGCGTTATCTAAGATGAACTAATATAGGTGTGCTTCTCCATCTAATTCAAAACAGCTGGTTTCACATGCTCTCTTAAGTTTTAGCCTAAGACTGCTTTGTCCATGCTTACCACTAGGATAGCTGATCTATAAGGTTGACTTTACAACCATCACCATAAGGGTTGTTTGGACTGGTCCAAGGTGCCCAATAGAATAGTGGACATCATATACCAGGCCAACTTCTCACACTCACCATCTCCAGCTACCAGCATTTGTCCTTTACTGTTTGGGTCTAATATAGTAAAATTCCTTTGGCTCTCCTAATCTGAGATATCTGTTTCTCTGTTGCTCTGTTTTTTAAATCTAAAGGTAGGTGAATGATAACCTAACATTTCAGTTGGTTATCCTCCGTACTCATAAAAGTTCACATTTGATGGCACTAATGTATCTCTTAACCTTCCTATGAATCTTCCTTTCCAGGTAATCTTAGGAATACTCGAATTAGCTGCAATGTGTATCCCTTCACCACCTGTATTCATCTGACATACTGGTGTACTGGTATTGACACAGCCTCCCACATTTAGAACAATATGTTATTTATAAGTGTTGTCGCTACCTGGCTCCAGTACTTCATTTTCCACTTGTTTTACTTTGGAGCCCCCTTCATTTATCCCCGCACACTTGTTCAATGTAACCTCCGATTCAGGACACGGTGTTCAGCAGTAGGGCAACCCTTATTAAATACTAGGTGTCTGTTGCTTCTACGCCAGCAGCATTGCTTCATTTCTTTATTGTCTCGACTCTGTTTAATTTTTTTTTAATTTTTACATCAACAGGTCTCTCCACTTTTTTTGTTCTTTTCATTCTATGAATGTTATTGTGATCATTGTTTGCTTTTTCCTGTACTACTCTGTGACTGCTTTAGCACAGTGCCGCGACAACCCAGTTTCCTTAAAGCCACCATTGTATCTTGCAACGTAACCTCACAGTTCATTCATAATCTTTCCTGGACCTCGATGTTATTGTTGTGTATAATGATTGGCTTGATTTCTAATGAGTTAATCTATCAGATTGCCAAACTAGTTAACAGTAACCTCTTTCGGCAAGGCACATTGCTGAATCTTTTCTCCCTTGCTTCCTGTTGTAAATAGCATTTTATTACGTTCTATCCTTTAGTAGTCTGTCTACAGTCTTTCAATGTGTTCTGTATGTAATTTTCTTATCTAGTTAATGTTCTAGCCTGATCAGTTGGAGCCTGGTCAGCTGGTGGCTTACATGTTCTTTTACCTGTACTGCAATAAATGGAAGAAGGTGACTTCTCTTCAACCTACATTGGATCTTGTATTATTTACAACATTCGGCGACAGATTATGGAGCTGACCAGAAATTTATAAGAATTCAGCTTGCAGTGAGCGACTTTTGATAGAATCACTCACAGGAAATGAGCAGTATCTACCTAGGAAAGAATCCATGTGTGAGAAGAGTTATCTGAACAGACTTTAAAGCTACGGTGAGCAGAAAATCGAAATTAATACATTTTTAAGGTCTTACGGTGTGACAGTTAGATACTGTGTTGACTTGAAAGTAGCGCGAGTCTGTCTCGAGATTCCCCGTACTTTGGAGATAACACATCTGCAGTGACGTCTGTTTAGAATTCGAGCGCGCAAGGAGAGTCGATGCATCTGCAGTGACGTCTGTGTGGTATCCGAACGCAAACGAAAGACATCGACACGCATCATATCTCGAGCACCGTTAGCAGAGTTCAACCCAGTGCCTGTTGGGTATTGACGCAGAGCGTAGTGACTCACAGTGTTGGCGGCCATCTTAAGTAAGGAAGAATAATCGGAAAAAAACGGGACTAAAGTTACGCCGTTACACACCCATCTGTGAAGGAATCAAGGGGCAGCGATTCTTCACTTTACACACCCATCTGTGAAGGAGTTAAGGAGCTGTGTTTTCACGGCGTTCAGTTTTTTTTTTTTCGTTTCGTTAATGGAGTTAAAGAAAATGTGTCTACCTCCATAGAGTCTAGAAACTACTTTGAGGTGACTGTATACCTTTTGATTGTCGTCATTTAAGAACACTAAAACATTTAAAGGTTAATTTTGTGCATTTTGAAACATTCTTCACGTGCAATTACCAATTTATTTGTGAATTGAAGCCTTTTTATGTATTTATATTTTTCTTACTGTGACAAGAGCACTCAAACTTATTCTACCATTCGCTTTACTATCCGTAGTTTTTTTTTTATTGTATCTGGGGTGTCTGATCTTAGTTATGTCACAGCAAGTCAACGTTACATTACCACCCCAGTTTTTAAATGAACCTGGTAATCCTCAATTAGCATGGGAGGATTGGGTGCTGATGTTCTACAATTATCTTGATGCATTAGATGGGGAAGATTTCTCACCTAAAAGGAAAAAAGCCATATTGATGACCACTTTAGGTAAGGAGGGTCAAATAATTTTTAAATACCTTCCTCAAGTATTAGCAGCAAGCAGTCAATATCCTTTAGATGAGTTCAAAGAAGCGATATCAAGGTTAGAAATAAGATTTGCGAAGGAAGAAAACCTTATAATTAATAGGTACACATTTTACATTAACAAACAGCGTGAAGGAGAAACTATAGATGACTTTGTCGCTAGGTTAAGAGAATTGTCTGTAAAGTGTAATTTTGGACAAATGACTGACGAATTGATAAGAGATCAGTTGATTGTTCAATGTAATAATCGCAAAATTCAAGAAAGATTATGGGCAGCAAAAAATCCTAATCTTAAGACTGCTATTGATCTGGCTAAAGTGGTTGAAGAGTCAGAAAAATGTATGAGGGAACTTCAGAAATGTGCGTCAGATCAAAATGTGGGGGAAATATCTGCAAAGAATGTAATAGATAGTGACAATAGTGATGATAATGCAGTGGCATCAGTGAAGAAGAAAGGTTACTTGTTGCAAAGAAGGAACCTTGGTATTAGATCCACAAACAGAAGTTGCTCAAAATTTGGTAGTTATTCTCACAGCTCAGATGCGAAGTTCTGCTTTGCCAATACCAAAGAGTGTTTAAAATGTGGCAAAATAGGACATTTTGCGAAGATGTGTAAGAGTGTGTCAAAATCAAGAGTCACAACAATTAATGGAAGCGATTGTGAGATAAAAAGAGAATTTAGCAAATTGTTAGTTATAGAAGACATGAGTGTTAATTCGTGTCAAGAGGTGAGGGAGAGAAGGCCAAGAGCTGATTTGATAATTGGTCAAAAAAAATGTTAGTTTGATGGTAGTTTGTGGCTCAAAGTGGACAATCATTCCATGCTCGTTACTTAAAGAAGTGTGGGGACAAAAAGATCTTGTGGAAAGCGATATCGCACCCACTGGGTATCAAGGGGAGAAAATGAATCTTCTAGGGTATTTAGAGAGTGAGATATGTTTTAAAAATAGATCTACCATTGGCAAAGTGTACGTGTCTGAAGATGGTCCACCTATACTAGGTTGGATGCATCAGTATGATTTATATATTATAGTGAATCCTAGAGCTAAAGAACAGGTGATGGTGATTGATGAGTGCAGTGTTGATGACATTTTGAAAGAATTTGCGATTGTCTTTAGGGATACATTAGGTGAATTAGTAGGATATGAACACAAGATTCTCTTGAAGAAAGGTGCCATCCCAATCCAGCACAAAGCAAGGAGAGTACCCATTGCTGTGAGAGAGGAGGTGAAAAGTGTGATTGAGGAGATGTTACAGGGTGGCATAATAGAACCAGTTGAAGCTGCTACGTGGATTTCTTCGGTCGTCATCATACAGAAGGCGGATAAAAAAATAAGATTTTGTGTGGACCCGAGGTCATTGAATAAGAGTGTAGTGGCTGATGTGTTTCCTTTACCTAATATAGGTGAACTGGTATCCACAATACATGGTGCTAAATATTTTAGTAAACTTGATTTAAAGAACGCATACCATCAAATATGTTTGCATGAAGATTCAAAACACCTAACAGCATTTATCACGAGTGAAGGAACGTATCAATTCACTAGATTGCCATTTGGTCTCATATCGGCAGCTAGTGTATTTCAAAGGATGGTAACAGAAATATTCAAAGGAATTGGTAATGTACTGATCTTTCAAGATGACATACTATTATTTGGGGACAGTATACAGCAACACAAACATTTGCTAAAGATTGTGTTGTCCAGGATTCAAGATGCAGGGTTGACCTTGCGTAAAGAGAAGTGTTCTTTCTTAGTTCAGGAGATAGAATATTTAGATTATGTCATCACAGCTGAAGATATTAGACCAAAAAGAAACTTATTGTCTGCCATTGAATCAGCCCCATATCCTAAGGATAAGGATCAGTTGAGGTCTTTTATGGGCCTGATTGAATTTTACGCGAAGTTCGTGAAAGACTTCTCAGACAAGACTGCAGTCATGAGAAGTCTTTTAAAAAAAGGAGTGAAGTTTGTGTGGAATGAGGAACATAGCAAATGCTTTGACCTCATAAAGTTAGATTTATGCAATGCAGGAGTTCTAGCACCATTCGACATCAAGGTTACGTCTGTTTTGATGGTAGATGCCAGCAGTATTGGATTAGGTGCAGTCTTGTTGCAGAAACATGGGAATGAAGAAAAGACTGTGGCTTTTGCCTCTCGTCCATTGACTATGTCAGAGCAGAATTATTCTGTTATGGAGCGAGAGGCGTTAGCAGCTGTGTGGGGCACTTACTATTTTCGAACGTATTTATGGGGTACTAGATTTATTTTGAGGTCTGATCACAAGCCGTTGGTAAATGTCATGGCTCCTGGAGGGGCAGGTAAAGGGTCTCCCAGGCTTGCTAGACTAGCTTCAAGATTACAAGATTTTCAGTTTGAGTTGTCCTTTGTTCAGGGTTGGCGTAATATTCAGGCAGACTGCCTGTCCAGACTTCCTGTGGCAGAGGATTTGGTGTGTGACTCCATGGGTGATGTTCAAGAGGAAAGTGCCATAGCTTTTGTTCACGATGTAATTTCTTTGGGCGAAGGATCATTTACCAAAAGTGAGTGGATTTCCAACATGGAGAAAGACTTAGTATTGTTGAAGATGATTGACTTAGTTAGAAAGGGGACTAGGCGTGAGAGTTCTGTTGAATCGAGTGTGAGACCTTTCATAAGAATCTTAGACGAGTTGTCTGTTTCTGGTGACATGATTTTGATGAGAGGAGATAGATTTGTTTCCCCGTGTCTTTTGAGACCTAAGCTACATAAAATAGCTCATGAAGGTCATCTCGGACAGACACTTACTCAACGCAGGATTAAAATTAATTTTTGGTGGCCTTCGATTGACTCTGATGCTGCATCTTGTGTAGAATGTTGTGAGAGTTGCATAGAAGGTGAGAAGAGACTCACGTTGGTCCCTAGTCAACAAGTAAGTAAAAATTTTGCACCAGAGAAACCATGGCATAGTATATGTTTGGATTTTATTGGTCCAATGGATGATCTGCCATACAATCAGAGGTTTGCCATTGTTATCATTGACGTATTTTCTAAATGGCTAACCGTGTGTTTTGTTAGGGAGATAACTACTGACAACACCATAAAGTTTCTTAAAGGTGTGTTTCATGATGAGGGATTCCCTTCTGTTCTCATAACGGACAATGGAACACAATTGACGTCTAATAAGATGTAATCATTCTTAGATAGTTGTGGAATTAGACATCATCGCACTAGTTTATACAACCCGCAGGGAAATGGCTTATGTGAGAGGGTCAATCGGCTGGTCAAAGGTATCATACAAATGACTAGTGTTTTAGGTTGTTTTTCAGAGGAGAAAGTAATGAAAATGGTTTGGGCGTATCGCTCTACTCCGCATAAGCAGGACATTAAGTCTCCATTTGAGATGATGCGGGGAAGGTCTCCTGGTACGAAATTAATTCCCTCTTGGTTAAAGAATTTTGATGATGACGGATCTTCTTCTAGCTCTTTGGAGATGTTCTCTTCTGGTGTTTGTGCAGGAGATCTAGTAAAAGTTAAACCTGGCAGGATTTCTAGAGGTTTAACCAAGTTTAGAGGCCCATTTTTTGTGAAGAAAGTTTATCCTCAATATGTTGTTTTGGAAAATGGTGAAAAATTGAATTATCGGAGAATTGCGATTTTTAAGAAAAAATAACAAGATTTTGCATGGTGAAAGCAATGGTAGCTTGACAGGATACTCGTCTGATAATAGTGGGTACATGTTTTCAACTCAAAGTGAAGAAGTTGCATCTTCTTTTCCTCTTCTTAGGTGGGAGGATGGCGGTGGTGATGCTTCTCAGCATTTAGAGAGTACTTCTTGTTCTTCTAACAACATGAATGTTGATCAAGTTGTGAACAACACCATTACAAAGAATCCAAGATTACGTCGTCCACCAGTGTATCGGAATGACTATGTTTGCTGCTTTTGTAATGTTTTTATCTTTTATTTTCAGTACTTTGTAGGGAAGGAGATGTGTTGAAAATAGCATTTTATTACGTTCTATCCTTTAGTAGTCTGTCTACAGTCTTTCTTGTGTGACTCATTCATAGAATCTCAATGTGTTCTATATGTAATGTTCTTATCTAGTTAATGTTCTAGCCTGGTCAGTTGGAGCCTGGTCAGCTGGTGGCGTACATGTTCTTTTACCTGTACTGCAATAAATGGAAAAAGGTGACTTCTCTTCAACCTACATTGGATCTTGTATTATTTACAACACTTCCTAACTTTGAACAGTTCATGGCTGCCCAATGTTTAAGCACAGTATGTTTTTAAATTCGCAGTGTTATTGGTAAACTCGTTACTTTGTACAGTCCCCTCTTTCTCTTTTAGGGATTTATCTGAAAATTCTCAGGCCCCAAGGACAGCAGTCTTTATAACTACAGTGTTTATTTCGTCTTGAAACGTAACCAAATATGTCTGCAAACCCTCCCTCCATTCATATTGAGGCACAACGGAGTCCCTTGGAGTAGGGGAAGAAAGGGTTGTGGTGATGTGAACGGAATACTATTTCTGTTCGTTTCTGTTACTTCTCAGACCCCCTCATCGTTTGCCAGGCACGTTTGTGCTGTTTGATAACTTTTGTGCTATGTTTTTGTCGCTGAGCTGTCTTGGTGCTTATCAGTAACAATGCATACGCACATCAGCCTGCTGGTGTTGGACTTCACGGTATTGGCATGCCGCTCAGAACCAGGCAACAGTAACAAGACACAATCACAGCGCAGCATTGGTTGTCACAGTACATTTGTATAGTGCATGACGGGGTCTGTTGCTAGGCAACTGATATGTGGCATGCTCACAGTGCACCATACCAAGGAGAAGCTGAAGAGGATTTGGCTGCCACGGCCCTTAGCACGCTCCACCATGCAGGGACTTATGCAAGTTTTTGGGGGTGTCTCAGGCCTCCTAAGTGTGACGTGTGCTTGTAAGACTAAAATCCAAAATGTTGCAGCCTACTCGTGCAACTTCATGCAGTGGCGGTGTAGTGGTTCGACTGCTAATTACGGCTCACGAAATACACTTAAGCTTGTGCATTTTGGGGCTGTGGCACAATACATTTAGGGCCAAAATTGTAATGCTACTTGAAAAGTGTATCATTTGGGTATGACCACATCTTAAAACAAGCATTTGCAATGCAACAGGTCTCGCATTAGGAAAGTTTGAGTTATTGGTATTGTAAATGACAAACTTTGTATTTATGTGTTGGTTTTGAAAATAGCTAAATTAATAGCTTTGTCATTTACAATTCCAATAGTTTTAACTTTCGCAAATGTGACACCTGTAGCATGTGTAATGCAATATGTGTTGTATTTACGTGACTTGGATGTATTGATATTACAAATAACAATGGCTTTTAATTTTTTTAAATAATTAATACTTATATAAAAGTTATTGTAATTTATAATGGCAATAGCTTAAACTTTTTTGTGAAGATTATGTTCAGTGTATTTTATTGTGACCAAAATCCAAGAACAGAAGTGAAATATTAACATCTTTCTGTGACATTTGTAATAAAGCTTGAAACATCGAGAGAACATATTTGAACCAGTTGTTGTTGAATGGTTGCACAGATTGATGCTGTGGTCGCGCTGAGTGATGTTGTGGTGGCGACGAGTGATGCTGTGGCGTTCAGTGATGCTGTGGTAGTGCATAGTAATGTTGTTGTGCCCCCGAGTGATGCTGTGGTGGCGCTGAGTGATGCTGTGGTGATGCGATAGATAGAGTGAGCGCGATAGATAGATAGATAGTGGGAGGGCGATAGATAGATAGATAGTGGGAGGGCGATAGATAGAGGGAGGGAGGGCGATAGAGTTAGTGAGGGCGATAGAGTGAGTGAGGGCGGTAGAGTGAGGGCGGTAGAGTGAGGGCAGTAGATTGATGCTGTGGTGGCGCTGAGTGATGTTGTTGTGCCCCTGAGTGATGCTGTGGTGGTGCTGCTCTGGTGATGCGATAGATAGAGGGAGGGAGGGCGACAGATAGAGGGAGGGAGGGTGATAGAGTGAGGGAGGGCAATAGAGTGAGTGAGGGAGGGCGATAGATAGAGTGAGGGAGGGCAATAGATAGAGTGAGGGCGGGCAATAGATAGAGTGAGGGCGATAGAGTGAGGGCGATAGATAGACTGAGGGCGATAGAGTGAGTGAGTGCGATAGAGTGAGTGTGTGAGATAGTGAGTGCGGGCGATAGAGTGAGTGCGGGCGATAGAGTGAGTGCGGGCAATAGAGTGAGTGCGGGCAATAGAGTGAGTGCGGGCAATAGAGTGAGTGAGGGTGGTAGAGTGAGGGCAGTCGAGTGGTAGAGTGAGAGCAGTAGAGTGGTAGAGTGAGGGCGGTAGAGTGAGGGCGGTAGAGTGAGGGCGGTAGAGTGAGGGCAGTAGAGTGGTAGAGTGAGGGCGGTAGAGTGAAGGCATGAGGGCGGTAGAGTGAGGGCGTGAGGGTGGTAGAGTGAGGGTGGTAGAGTGAGGTTGGTAGAGTGAGGGTGGTAGAGTGAGGTTGTGAGGGTGGTAGAGTGAGGTTGTGAGGGTGGTAGAGTGAGGTCGTGAGGGTGGTAGAGTGAGGTCGTGAGGGTGGTAGAGTGAGGTCGTGAGGGTGGTAGAGTGAGGGCGGTAGAGTGGTAGAGTGAGGGCGGTAGAGTAAGGGCGTGAGGGCGGTAGAATGAGGGTGTGAGGGTGGTAGAGTGGTAGAGTGAGGGCGGTAGAGTGAGGGCGGTAGAGTGGTAGAGTGAGGGCAGAAGAGCGGTAGAGTGAGGGCGGTAGAGTGGTAGAGTGAGGATGGTAGCGTGAGTGCGGTAGAGTGAGGGCGGTAGAGTGAGGGCAGTAGAGCGGTAGAGTGAGGGCGGTAGCGTGAGGGCAGTAGAGCGGTAGAGTGAGGGCGGTAGCGTGAGGGTGGTAGAGCGGTAGAGTGAGGGCGGTAGAGTGAGGGTGGTAGAGTGAGGGCGGTAGAGTAGGGGCGGTAGAGTGGTAGAGTGAGGGCAGTAGAGTGGTAGAATGAGGGCGGTAGAGTGGTAGAGTGTGGGCGGTAGAGTGAGGGCGGGAAAGTGGTAGAGTGAGGGCAGTAGAGTGAGGGCGGTAGAGTGGTAGAGTGAATGCGGTAGAGTGAGGGCGATAGAGTGGTAGAGTGAGGGTGGTAGAATGGTAGAGTGAGGGCAGTAGAGTGGTAGAGTGATGGCAGTAGAGTGATAGAGTGAGGGCGGTAGAGTGAGGGCGGTAGAGTGGTAGAGTATGGGCGGTAGAGTGAGGGCAGTAGAGTGGTAGAGTGAGGGCGGTAGAGTGAGGGCGGTCGAGTGGTAGAGTGAGGGCGGTAGAGTGGTAGAGTGAGGGCGGTAGAGTGGTAGAGTGAGGGCGGTAGAGTGAGGGCGGTGGAGTGGTAGAGTGGGGGTGGTAGAGTGAGGGCGGTAGAGTGAGGGCGGTAGAGTGAGGGCGGTAGAGTGAGGGCGTGATGGCGGTAGAGTGGTAGAGTGAGGGCGGTAGAGTAAGAGTGGTAGAGTGAGGGTGGTAGAGTGGTAGAGTGAGGGTGGTAGAGTGAGGGCGGTAGAGTGGTAGAGTGAGGGCGGTAGAGTGGTAGAGTGAGGGCGATAGAGTGAGGGTGGTAGAGTGGTAGAGTGACACTTTTGCAAAGTTTCAGAGGGGCTGGGGCCATGCAATGGTGGTAAACAGAGCTCCGGTGGGGCAGGGCGATACATGTGAGGAGCGTAGAACTGGGGTGCGATGTCAGGCACCGGTTGAAGCTGAGCAGCAAAAGAGACAACAAAAGAATGCATGTGCCACTCTGGTAATATTAATATTAGAATAGTGGTATTAAGCTATCTACAAAGCACAACATTCACCCTACCAGGTCTCTTGGCGTTTTAGAAAATGAACTGCAGTTTAATCCATTTCCTAAGCCAGATATTCTATTCTAACCTATTTATCTTTTATATGTGGACGTTTACCCGGGACTAGGGTGCCCTGGTGCTATACTAGCATCCTACAGTAAGCTTCCTGATTGAAAAGTAGCTGTTTAGAGAAGTTATCTCGGCATGGATTATTGCATAGTTTAGTGGATAGATTCCTCCTTGCTATAGATGTTAGTATTGAAAATCTTCTACTTCGGCTTTTGAAATCCGTGGATTCTGAAGCAAGTTCACTGTGCTGGATCGTAGGTTCCTAGCATAAGTGTATCTCAGAAAACAGAAAAGTCACGTAAATGGGGGTGGATGTATAGGTAGCTTTAAGGCTCGTACAAAGTGCCTGAAAATCCTTATTTTGTGAATTGGTGACCAGTGTACAGATCTAAGATCATGCGATATCCTGTCACAATGCTTGAGCCAAAGGACAAGCATGCCTGCCATGTTTTGAATATGGTGGTGTTTTGTTAAATAATACGCCAGAGGACCACCGAAAATGACATATTAGTATTCTAGGCGAAGCAGTATGTGGGTGGATGATGGTCTTTTTGTAAAAGAACGGAAGTAGAGGGAGTGATTTGTGGATAGTTTTGAGAAGGAAGAAACATATAGTGGGAATTTGGCAGAGGAAAGGCAGCGCTGGGAGGGGGGCTGGGCAACCATGCCAGCATTCCGATTCACAAGCAGATGTTCCCGTTTATGACCTGCGGAGCGCGTCAAGTGGCTGGTGGCAAATGGAATCAGAGCGCCGCGGTCGCTTTGATGTTCTTGTCTTGTCTTGCTTTGTGGGAGGGGGAGCGGATTCCTGTGCACGCGCCTGGCTCACATGAACTGTACGCGATCCGCAGTTGGGTAGACTTTTCGGAAGCCTTACTATAAATCTCGCCCACCATCCCTATGGGATGGAATAGACGAGACCTAAACAGGTGTGCTAGAATACAGAATGCCCTGAAAGGGCAAAACTCTTGGAACGGTTATTTAGTAATAATGAAAGAAGATCAGAATATCTTAAAGATGGATTGAAATACAAGCTTTATCCACTACGGCAACCAAGACCACCACTGACAAGCTGCCTAACTCTTACTAGAACATCTGGCAGTTCAGGACAGATTAATAGGAGATTCTTAGAGGATCAGTCCTACTTCCCGCCTACTGCTCTGCCTGAAACCCCTCTGAAAAAGTTTGAAGGCTGAGCCCAAGACACCTCCAGCATGAATAAATCACTCCCATCTCTCAATTCCTTTGCTCTCTCTTTTGCATTTCCCTATAATTGTCTGCCACCACTTCCCCTGTTTTACCTTTCTCCACCCACCTCTTCATTCCAGTTTTGGCCTCCGGAAGATAAGAGCAGAATATGGAGTGCAAATTGCCTGCTTCCCACCCTGAGTAACGCCACATGGATATTCAGTTGCATGAAGTTACAAAACGTAATAAAAATCATCACAATTAGGCGAGCCTTAATGACATAAACAATCAATCAATCAGCAATTTGTATAGCGCGCTACTCACCCAGTAGGGTCTCAAGGCGCTCAGGGGGGGGGGGGGGGGGGGGGGGGGGTCCGTTACTGCTCGAAAAGCCAGGTCTTGAGTTGTTTCCTGAAGGAGAAGTGGTCCTGGGTCAGCCGTAGGTGGATGTGGAGGGAGTTCCATGTCTTGGCCGCCAGGTAGGAGAAGGATCTTCCTCCAGCGGTGGCTCTGTGGATGCGTGGTACGGCGGCGAGGGCGAGGCTGGCCGATCGTAGCTGGCGGGTGGGTGTGTAGAAAGCGAGGCGGCTGTTGAGGTACTTCGGACCCATGTCGTGGAGAGCCTTATGTGCGTGGGTCAGGAGTCTGAACGTGATCCTCTTGTTGACGGGGAGCCAGTGCAGGTCTTTCAGGTGGGTCGAGATGTGGCTGTGGCGGGGGATGTCCAGGATGAGTCGTGCGGAGGCGTTCTCTATGCGCTGGAGTCTTTTCTGTAGTTTGGCAGTGGTTCCCGGGTAGAGGGTGTTCCCGTAGTCCAGTCGGCTGGTGACGAGAGCCTGGGTGACTGTCTTCCTGGTTTCGGTGGGGATCCATCGGAAGATCTTATGGAGCTTGCGCAGGGTGTTGAAGCACGATGATGAAACGGCGTTGACTTGTCTGGTCATCATGAGGGAGGAGTCTAGGATGAAGCCCAGGTTTCGTGCGTGGTCCGTTGGCTTGGGGGTGGTGCCCAGGGCAGGGGGCCACCAGAAGTCGTCCCAGGCGGAGAGCGATGATCCCAGGATGAGGACTTCCGTTTTGTCTGAGTTCAGTTTCAGGCGGCTATTCTTCATCCACTCGGCGACGTCTTTCATCCCTTCGTGTAGCATTTTATTACGTTCTATCCTTTAGTAGTCTGTCTACAGTCTTTCTTGTGTGACTCATTCATAGAATCTCAATGTGTTCTATATGTAATGTTCTTATCTAGTTAATGTTCTAGCCTGGTCAGTTGGAGCCTGGTCAGCTGGTGGCGTACATGTTCTTTTACCTGTACTGCAATAAATGGAAAAAGGTGACTTCTCTTCAACCTACATTGGATCTTGTATTATTTACAACACTTCCTAACTTTGAACAGTTCATGGCTGCCCAATGTTTAAGCACAGTATGTTTTTAAATTCGCAGTGTTATTGGTAAACTCGTTACTTTGTACAGTCCCCTCTTTCTCTTTTAGGGATTTATCTGAAAATTCTCAGGCCCCAAGGACAGCAGTCTTTATAACTACAGTGTTTATTTCGTCTTGAAACCTAACCAAATATGTCTGCAAACCCTCCCTCCATTCATATTGAGGCACAACGGAGTCCCTTGGAGTAGGGGAAGAAAGGGTTGTGGTGATGTGAACGGAATACTATTTCTGTTCGTTTTTGTTACTTCTCAGACCCCCTCATCGTTTGCCAGGCACGTTTGTGCTGTTTGATAACTTTTGTGCTATGTTTTTGTCGCTGAGCTGTCTTGGTGCTTATCAGTAACAATGCATACGCACATCAGCCTGCTGGTGTTGGACTTCACGGTATTGGCATGCCGCTCAGAACCAGGCAACAGTAACAAGACACAATCACAGCGCAGCATTGGTTGTCACAGTACATTTGTATAGTGCATGACGGGGTCTGTTGCTAGGCAACTGATATGTGGCATGCTCACAGTGCACCATACCAAGGAGAAGCTGAAGAGGATTTGGCTGCCACGGCCCTTAGCACGCTCCACCATGCAGGGACTTATGCAAGTTTTTGGGGGTGTCTCAGGCCTCCTAAGTGTGACGTGTGCTTGTAAGACTAAAATCCAAAATGTTGCAGCCTACTCGTGCAACTTCATGCAGTGGCGGTGTAGTGGTTCGACTGCTAATTACGGCTCACGAAATACACTTAAGCTTGTGCATTTTGGGGCTGTGGCACAATACATTTAGGGCCAAAATTGTAATGCTACTTGAAAAGTGTATCATTTGGGTATGACCACATCTTAAAACAAGCATTTGCAATGCAACAGGTCTCGCATTAGGAAAGTTTGAGTTATTGGTATTGTAAATGACAAACTTTGTATTTATGTGTTGGTTTTGAAAATAGCTAAATTAATAGCTTTGTCATTTACAATTCCAATAGTTTTAACTTTCGCAAATGTGACACCTGTAGCATGTGTAATGCAATATGTGTTGTATTTACGTGACTTGGATGTATTGATATTACAAATAACAATGGCTTTTAATTTTTTTAAATAATTAATACTTATATAAAAGTTATTGTAATTTATAATGGCAATAGCTTAAACTTTTTTGTGAAGATTATGTTCAGTGTATTTTATTGTGACCAAAATCCAAGAACAGAAGTGAAATATTAACATCTTTCTGTGACATTTGTAATAAAGCTTGAAACATCGAGAGAACATATTTGAACCAGTTGTTGTTGAATGGTTGCACAGATTGATGCTGTGGTCGCGCTGAGTGATGTTGTGGTGGCGACGAGTGATGCTGTGGCGTTCAGTGATGCTGTGGTAGTGCATAGTAATGTTGTTGTGCCCCCGAGTGATGCTGTGGTGGCGCTGAGTGATGCTGTGGTGATGCGATAGATAGAGTGAGCGCGATAGATAGATAGATAGTGGGAGGGCGATAGATAGATAGATAGTGGGAGGGCGATAGATAGAGGGAGGGAGGGCGATAGAGTTAGTGAGGGCGATAGAGTGAGTGAGGGCGGTAGAGTGAGGGCGGTAGAGTGAGGGCAGTAGATTGATGCTGTGGTGGCGCTGAGTGATGTTGTTGTGCCCCTGAGTGATGCTGTGGTGGTGCTGCTCTGGTGATGCGATAGATAGAGGGAGGGAGGGCGACAGATAGAGGGAGGGAGGGTGATAGAGTGAGGGAGGGCAATAGAGTGAGTGAGGGAGGGCGATAGAGTGAGGGAGGGCAATAGATAGAGTGAGGGCGGGCAATAGATAGAGTGAGGGCGATAGAGTGAGGGCGATAGATAGACTGAGGGCGATAGAGTGAGTGAGTGCGATAGAGTGAGTGTGTGAGATAGTGAGTGCGGGCGATAGAGTGAGTGCGGGCGATAGAGTGAGTGCGGGCAATAGAGTGAGTGCGGGCAATAGAGTGAGTGCGGGCAATAGAGTGAGTGAGGGTGGTAGAGTGAGGGCAGTCGAGTGGTAGAGTGAGAGCAGTAGAGTGGTAGAGTGAGGGCGGTAGAGTGAGGGCGGTAGAGTGAGGGCGGTAGAGTGAGGGCAGTAGAGTGGTAGAGTGAGGGCGGTAGAGTGAAGGCATGAGGGCGGTAGAGTGAGGGCGTGAGGGTGGTAGAGTGAGGGTGGTAGAGTGAGGTTGGTAGAGTGAGGGTGGTAGAGTGAGGTTGTGAGGGTGGTAGAGTGAGGTTGTGAGGGTGGTAGAGTGAGGTTGTGAGGGTGGTAGAGTGAGGTCGTGAGGGTGGTAGAGTGAGGTCGTGAGGGTGGTAGAGTGAGGTCGTGAGGGTGGTAGAGTGAGGGCGGTAGAGTGGTAGAGTGAGGGCGGTAGAGTAAGGGCGTGAGGGCGGTAGAATGAGGGTGTGAGGGTGGTAGAGTGGTAGAGTGAGGGCGGTAGAGTGAGGGCGGTAGAGTGGTAGAGTGAGGGCAGAAGAGCGGTAGAGTGAGGGCGGTAGAGTGGTAGAGTGAGGATGGTAGCGTGAGTGCGGTAGAGTGAGGGCGGTAGAGTGAGGGCAGTAGAGCGGTAGAGTGAGGGCGGTAGCGTGAGGGCAGTAGAGCGGTAGAGTGAGGGCGGTAGAGTGAGGGTGGTAGAGTGAGGGCGGTAGAGTAGGGGCGGTAGAGTGGTAGAGTGAGGGCAGTAGAGTGGTAGAATGAGGGCGGTAGAGTGAGGGCGGTAGAGTGGTAGAGTGTGGGCGGTAGAGTGAGGGCGGGAAAGTGGTAGAGTGAGGGCAGTAGAGTGAGGGCGGTAGAGTGGTAGAGTGAATGCGGTAGAGTGAGGGCGATAGAGTGGTAGAGTGAGGGTGGTAGAATGGTAGAGTGAGGGCAGTAGAGTGGTAGAGTGATGGCAGTAGAGTGATAGAGTGAGGGCGGTAGAGTGAGGGCGGTAGAGTGGTAGAGTATGGGCGGTAGAGTGAGGGCAGTAGAGTGGTAGAGTGAGGGCGGTAGAGTGAGGGCGGTCGAGTGGTAGAGTGAGGGCGGTAGAGTGGTAGAGTGAGGGCGGTAGAGTGGTAGAGTGAGGGCGGTAGAGTGAGGGCGGTGGAGTGGTAGAGTGGGGGTGGTAGAGTGAGGGCGGTAGAGTGAGGGCGGTAGAGTGAGGGCGGTAGAGTGAGGGCGTGATGGCGGTAGAGTGGTAGAGTGAGGGCGGTAGAGTAAGAGTGGTAGAGTGAGGGTGGTAGAGTGGTAGAGTGAGGGTGGTAGAGTGAGGGCGGTAGAGTGGTAGAGTGAGGGCGGTAGAGTGGTAGAGTGAGGGCGATAGAGTGAGGGTGGTAGAGTGGTAGAGTGACACTTTTGCAAAGTTTCAGAGGGGCTGGGGCCATGCAATGGTGGTAAACAGAGCTCCGGTGGGGCAGGGCGATACATGTGAGGAGCGTAGAACTGGGGTGCGATGTCAGGCACCGGTTGAAGCTGAGCAGCAAAAGAGACAACAAAAGAATGCATGTGCCACTCTGGTAATATTAATATTAGAATAGTGGTATTAAGCTATCTACAAAGCACAACATTCACCCTACCAGGTCTCTTGGCGTTTTAGAAAATGAACTGCAGTTTAATCCATTTCCTAAGCCAGATATTCTATTCTAACCTATTTATTTTTTATATGTGGACGTTTACCCGGGACTAGGGTGCCCTGGTGCTATACTAGCATCCTACAGTAAGCTTCCTGATTGAAAAGTAGTGTTATAGCTGTTTAGAGAAGTTATCTCGGCATGGATTATTGCATAGTTTAGTGGATAGATTCCTCCTTGCTATAGATGTTAGTATTGAAAATCTTCTACTTCGGCTTTTGAAATCCGTGGATTCTGAAGCAAGTTCACTGTGCTGGATCGTAGGTTCCTAGCATAAGTGTATCTCAGAAAACAGAAAAGTCACGTAAATGGGGGTGGATGTATAGGTAGCTTTAAGGCTCGTACAAAGTGCCTGAAAATCCTTATTTTGTGAATTGGTGACCAGTGTACAGATCTAAGATCATGCGATATCCTGTCACAATGCTTGAGCCAAAGGACAAGCATGCCTGCCATGTTTTGAATATGGTGGTGTTTTGTTAAATAATACGTCAGAGGACCACCGAAAATGACATATTAGTATTCTAGGCGAAGCAGTATGTGGGTGGATGATGGTCTTTTTGTAAAAGAACGGAAGTAGAGGGAGTGATTTGTGGATAGTTTTGAGAAGGAAGAAACATATAGTGGGAATTTGGCAGAGGAAAGGCAGCGCTGGGAGGGGGGCTGGGCAACCATGCCAGCATTCCGATTCACAAGCAGATGTTCCCGTTTATGACCTGCGGAGCGCGTGAAGTGGCTGGTGGCAAATGGAATCAGAGCGCCGCGGTCGCTTTGATGTTCCTGTCTTGTCTTGCTTTGTGGGAGGGGGAGCGGATTCCTGTGCACGCGCCTGGCTCACATGAACTGTACGCGATCCGCAGTTGGGTAGACTTTTCGGAAGCCTTACTATAAATCTCGCCCACCATCCCTATGGGATGGAATAGACGAGACCTAAACAGGTGTGCTAGAATACAGAATGCCCTGAAAGGGCAAAACTCTTGGAACGGTTATTTAGTAATAATGAAAGAAGATCAGAATATCTTAAAGATGGATTGAAATACAAGCTTTATCCACTACGGCAACCAAGACCACCACTGACAAGCTGCCTAACTCTTACTAGAACATCTGGCAGTTCAGGACAGATTAATAGGAGATTCTTAGAGGATCAGTCCTACTTCCCGCCTACTGCTCTGCCTGAAACCCCTCTGAAAAAGTTTGAAGGCTGAGCCCAAGACACCTCCAGCATGAATAAATCACTCCCATCTCTCAATTCCTTTGCTCTCTCTTTTGCATTTCCCTATAATTGTCTGCCACCACTTCCCCTGTTTTACCTTTCTCCACCCACCTCTTCATTCCAGTTTTGGCCTCCGGAAGATAAGAGCAGAATATGGAGTGCAAATTGCCTGCTTCCCACCCTGAGTAACGCCACATGGATATTCAGTTGCATGAAGTTACAAAACGTAATAAAAATCATCACAATTAGGCGAGCCTTAATGACATAAACAATCAATCAATCAGCAATTTGTATAGCGCGCTACTCACCCAGTAGGGTCTCAAGGCGCTCAGGGGGGGGGGGGGGGGGGGGGGTCCGTTACTGCTCGAAAAGCCAGGTCTTGAGTTGTTTCCTGAAGGAGAAGTGGTCCTGGGTCAGCCGTAGGTGGATGTGGAGGGAGTTCCATGTCTTGGCCGCCAGGTAGGAGAAGGATCTTCCTCCAGCGGTGGCTCTGTGGATGCGTGGTACGGCGGCGAGGGCGAGGCTGGCCGATCGTAGCTGGCGGGTGGGTGTGTAGAAAGCGAGGCGGCTGTTGAGGTACTTCGGACCCATGTCGTGGAGAGCCTTATGTGCGTGGGTCAGGAGTCTGAACGTGATCCTCTTGTTGACGGGGAGCCAGTGCAGGTCTTTCAGGTGGGTCGAGATGTGGCTGTGGCGGGGGATGTCCAGGATGAGTCGTGCGGAGGCGTTCTCTATGCGCTGGAGTCTTTTCTGTAGTTTGGCAGTGGTTCCCGGGTAGAGGGTGTTCCCGTAGTCCAGTCGGCTGGTGACGAGAGCCTGGGTGACTGTCTTCCTGGTTTCGGTGGGGATCCATCGGAAGATCTTATGGAGCTTGCGCAGGGTGTTGAAGCACGATGATGAAACGGCGTTGACTTGTCTGGTCATCATGAGGGAGGAGTCTAGGATGAAGCCCAGGTTTCGTGCGTGGTCCGTTGGCTTGGGGGTGGTGCCCAGGGCAGGGGGCCACCAGGAGTCGTCCCAGGCGGAGAGCGATGATCCCAGGATGAGGACTTCCGTTTTGTCTGAGTTCAGTTTCAGGCGGCTATTCTTCATCCACTCGGCGACGTCTTTCATCCCTTCGTGTAGGCTGGCTCTGGCCGCGGCGGGGTCGTTGGTGAGGGAGAGGATCAGCTGTGTGTCGTCGGCATAGGAGATGATGTTGAGGTTGTGTTGGCGTGCGATGGCTGCGAGGGGGCTCATGTAGACGTTGAAGAGGGTGGGGCTGAGTGAGGATCCTTGTGGTACGCCGCAGATGACTTCGGTGGCCTCGGAACTGAACGGGGGTGGCGGACTCTCTGGGTTCTTCCGGCGAGGAACGAGATGATCCACTCAAGGGCCTTCCCTTGGATGCCGATGTTGCTGAGGCGCTGTACTAGGGTGTAGTGGCAGACAGTGTCGAACGCCGCAGATAGGTCCAGGAGGATGAGGGCCGCTGTTTCACCGTTGTCGAGCAGGGATCTGATGTCGTCGGTGGCTGCGATGAGGGCGGTCTCGGTGCTGTGGTTGGCTCGGAAGCCGGACTGTGAAGGGTCGAGGGATCCGTTTGTCTCGAGGAAGGCGGCGAGCTGTCTGTTGACGTTCTTCTCGATGACTTTGGCAGGAAAAGGGAGGAGCGAGATGGGGCGGAAGTTCTTGAGGTCGGTGGGGTCCATTGTTGGTTTCGTCAGGAGGGCGCTGAGCTCGGCGTGCTTCCAGCTCTCCGGGAAGGTGGCGGTGTTGAAGGAGATGTTGATGATGTTCCGGAGTTGGGGTGCGATGATGGAGTCGGCCTTGTTGAAGACGTGGTGGGGGCAGGGGTCGGTTGGTGATCCGGAGTGGATGGTGTTCATTGTGCGGGTGGTGTCTTCGGTACTGACCGGGGTCCAGTTGCAGAGGGTGGTGGTGGGGGGCGTTGGTTCGGTGGTTGGGTGCGTGGTCTGTGCTCTGAAGCTGTTGTGTATGTCGGCGATCTTGCGGTGGAAGAAGGTGGCGAGTGAGTCGCAGAGGTCTTGCGAGGGTGTGATGTCGTTGTTTCCAGCGTGGTAATTTAGCGGCCTCTAATAAAAGACAACAATAATAGGACAGTAGTGTCATAAAAAATTAATTTAAAAAGATTTCTATAATCGCTATTGTTTCTTCTTATCGTCCAAGTAATCTTCAGTAATTACAGCACTGAACAACATAAAATGTGAGCAAGTTGCGCATAAGCTATGTCTTAAAAAGAGTCCTTGGAGTAGCATTGCTCTTAGTGCCTGATTATGACTTTGGTGGTGCTGCGCCGGCTTTGCCCTGGCACAGCACTGTCCCACCAAAGCTGTGCATGGTCCACCCGCAAGATTTCTGGTTTAACTCGTGTCTGGTTTGCTTTTCTTTTGCCGTTCCCATGGCATTGCCCGAAAAACGGGTACTGCAATGGGAATATTAAAACAATTCCAACACAGATTGGACTGTGAAGTCCATGCTGTGCTGGAACTTGGGGTGCATGTATACAGGGAGGCACATGTTGTGCCCCCCTGTATGCATCCCCAGGGCGCCCGGGGCATGGGGGCCCTGTAGGCCTTTCTTTATTTCCCCACCGCCAGCCATTTCAAGGCGGGCTCACTGCCATGAAAAGGCGGTGGGGAAACTCGTAATATGCTCGGGGACTGCGGCGGTCCCACCTTGCATATTGTATACCTCTGTCCGCTGCGCCACCGCTAGGGAACATCAGTTCCCTGGCTCAGCCTGCACAGCGGTGGTGGTTCCGAATGGCCGCAGGACCGCCACCGCGAGTCTGGCGGTCAAAGACCAGCAGACTCATAATTGGGCCCTTAGTCATTTTCCTGCAGTATCCAACATACGTTGGTATAATTCTATAATTCTTGCATACAAAGCCTTAAGTGAATCTGCTGCTTAATTGACTGCCCGTGCAGTGGAAGCATTGAGTGATAGCTGATAGGCAGTGCCATTTGTTCATTTTTTGAAATATTGGACAGAGAAGGACCATTCTCTCATTGGCAAAGGCTAGACTAACACAGAGCATTGGCTAGCGACTCTTTGTAATATGCGCCAAACCTACAGGCCAAGTTTGCTCTCTTGTGTTTCCATGTAAGGGCTCCCTCCACTACATCAAAGAGTCCAAAACGCACCCTTAAAACTCGAGTTATGTTTTCCAAGGAAGCGCCAAATCGAGGTATTTCTGTGGAACACATTTTTCATAAGTGTCAACTGTGAATTGATGTTGCTGCTTTGTTTGTAACAGTGTTGAGTCTGGATTTCAAAATTAGATTCCTATAGAGACTTTGAATGTTTGGTAGGATATATTAGGGCCCCATGGTGGGGAAATGTTAAGTTCCTTTAAAAAGGATTCGTGGATTTTGTTTTCTTTGAACGAATTTCTACCGGAATTTATATTTAAAACAACCTTTTCCAGCCTGCTTATGTTTAAACCAAATTTTGAACCGTGCTGCATTTTGGCCCAGTGCGTGCTCAATTAGATCAAACTCAAATCGAATTTGATCTTTTCTTCACAGAGATGGCCTGAGTATTATTTTTGTACCGTTTAGACTGTGTCTGGTTAACCTAATTGTTGAGTTTTCTAGGGAATGCCTCCAGACCACAGATTAATGATGGAAGGTACTTTAAATGTAATAATTTTAACAGTGGTTTTACTATACGGCCCATCTCTAAAACCGTTTTTGAGATGGGCCGGATAGATATTGCACTGGAGTATAAAGCTGCTTCAATGGCCAACGATTGCTGTTTTGTTTATGATGGCTCGAAGCAAGAAATTAGACCCTAGTAATTGTATGATAATGAATCTTGGATGGAGAGGAGGCCTGATTTCCAGTGCTCAGGTGTTGCTGTGCTTTCTTTTTTAGGAAGGTGACTACTTTGGCCTTTTATTGATTAATTTCAAGATTATTCAGCTTGCAGCATTTTGGAAGATTGTCCGGGAAATATTGAAGCTCTAAGGTAGTGTAGTCCGTGAACTGCAAGACACACAGCGATTGGTCATTTAGTGTAGGAGGACACTACCTTTAGCTTGCGACCTTTTGGCCTATATCAGCAACAGTTTGAACAAGATTTGGGCCAAGACACATCCTTGCTTCAAATCACAGTCACATTGGCACCCAGCCTTTCTTGTATTCAAGTCCTATTCAGGAAATAAGAGCTCACCTGGGTTTCCATTAAATGTTCTTGTGCAACAAACAGACTGAATCAGGTTATGGCAAAACAATGAGTTATTCATTGTTATCTCTATGCATTAATCTTGCCACACAGAGTTCTTAAAAGGCTTTTTCCTTAATTCAGGTCAATAACCTAAATACCAAAGTCTTTCCTGTGGACACAAACCATAAGTAAAGGCCATCATCACTAGTGCTAAAAGTTGTACTCTAGAAAGTTTGGATTAAAAATGTTTTTATTTTTTGATATGGTGCACAGTAATAATCAACTAATATTTTTTTTTACTGCCAAAAGAGGATATAGAATGTGCAGAGGATAAATAAACAAGGTCATATTTCTTGTTTGCCCCACCCCAATTTTAGGGCATGATTTAGAACTCAACAGACGGGTTACTCCGTCATAACGGTGACTGATATGTCGTCTGCCAAAATCGAATTCCCATAGGATAGAACGGGATTTAGATTTCGGCGGACGGGATATCCGTCACAACGGCAACGGAGTAACTCATCCGCGCAGGTCTAAATCAGGCCCTAAGTCTATTATCCAAGGGTGAGGATCAAAGTTGAATTTGGTGGCTATCCAAATTAAAATGTTGCAAATGAGGGACAATTTACTATTTCGTCTGGCATTTGTTGACGAGGTCCTTGTCTTCCTGGAGGGAAAGGCTGACGCTGTTCAGCCCTCAGTTGTTTTGGGCCTCTCAGGACAAGGAATTGGTGGTGTTTACCTAAACAGAATGGTCATTTTTGTTAGTCATGGGGTTACGTAGAGTGAGGAGGGGAAGCAGATGTGTTCAAGTAAAGCACTTACTTTAAATTGAGCAAAGCTTACTGGTGGATGGTTCTTCGTGAGTGCATATTCATTTTCCCCTTAATTCAACATGTATGTGTCTATGGTGCAAAATTGTAAGTTCAGTAAGGCACAGGTTGCCTTGTGAGTGGAAGTGATCAAACATTGCATGGCCAATATATCTTTTGATAAGTGAGATTATTGATACAGACAGCTGAAAATAGTAAACATTGTAGCTCTATTAAAAATAAAAAGTTACTTTTAAGAAGGGCGAGAGGGAAGATAGCGCCACAGTGTCCACCTACCTTTTAAAGATGCTTCTTCTGAAGCTTTCTTATGCGTCATATAAGGGTGACTGAAAAAGTTTATAATATTTAAGATTAAAAATTTTCTAGAGGCACATTACAAATATAAATATTTATTGGCAGTGTGCACTGTGGGCTACCTTTCCCCTTGGCCCAGCTAGGACGAATAATTGCTTGTCATTCAAGCGAGCCGGCAACAGAACTGATATGTATTGCTCCTTGCTTTCTGAGCTCAGTAATTCACTGGTGTTATAGTCCTGTGACCTCATTACTTGTTTGTTAGATGCAGAATGTCTGGTATTAAACTATTCGGTTTCACTCGCTAGTTGACGTAACAGTAGGGCAGCAAAGCACATTTTTAGTTCGTCCATTAGGCTTTGGACTTTCTGTTTTTTCTTAAATAAAAAGAATTCAAGTGACAATGTGTGCCACAAGTGGGATTATGGTTATTGTAGTTTTTTGTGAGGATGCAGATTGTCAGTCTGCATGGGGATATACAATACCCCTGATTTAGGGACGTAAGGTATTTTTGAAAATTGTTTGGTGGACTCATATTAAATGTTGGATACATACCACAATTAACAATGGTGTCAAATTTAGGGATGGAAGTCAGGGAAGGTATTATGCACCAAGTGGAGACTGCCAGAACCAAAGCATTGATCAGGCAAAAAAAAATCTATTTCTGCAAAATAAACCCACCAATGACACCAGTCTTGTACCTTTTTCAAAAAATACACAAACACTCCAGCAAGCCTCCAGGTAGGCCTATTGTTTCGGGATATCAATCAATCTTGAAACCAATATCGGGTATATGGATGTCTTTCTATTACAGTTTTCAAAGACTACAAAATCAATTCCATCATTGTTGCACAAGAACCCTTAAAGGAAAAGCAGAGGAGGTGCTTTATTATGGGATATCCTTGATTTGAGTTCCACCTGTCCACGCCTTCATATGGACCCAGCCATGTTTTGTTCAACCAGCATGGATATTCGAAGTGTGCTCCTTCTCAGTCCCGCTCCTTTTCAAATGGTACCATCAGATCTGATCATCTATGTGGCGTAGTTTCTGTATCGGGACAGGCACTGGCATCATGCTGAAGACTTAGTTAAAGTGTGGTGCTACGTCTAGCTTGACTGTTTGGACCCTTCCCTATAAGGAAAATTGTAAATGCTGCCATTTTTGAAGTCAGTCTATATTTGATCTGTCAGAGAGTAGGTGTTGTCGGATAGCATACAATGTGGATTAACCTGAATTAGAACTCCTTGATATTTAATTTGTGTTGGCATCCACCTAATCAGCATTCTGTTCGGACTGGGTACTGTTATGACTGAAGTCAAGGGGAGAGCTTTGCACTTGGACCAATTGGTTTGGTAACCGCTAGAGGTCGAGGAGCAATCAGCAATCCCCATTACTCCTGGGACAGGACCACCTTCCTGCTTTTCTTTTAACTCTGTCTCTTGGGAGACCCTAATACAATTATTCACTCCACCCACAATGCCTTTTTAGTATTCACAATACCAATCCCGTCTGCACATAACCTTTGAACCTAGGGAGACCACATAAGTGGCACATAAGTGGCACAGCGATATACTTATGAGAACATCCCTCTAAGCTCCACATAGCATCTGATGGGCAGCAGCTTGCACCTAATTCAATAGGATAGTTGCCAGGAGAGGCCCGAAGATGAAGCACTAGGTGGTTGAGGACTTTTGTCCTTAAGAATTAAAAACCCCACTCTGGTAGTCTATTGTTGTTTTTTCCCTTCACATTAGAAACTGTCAGCGTCGGTGTGTATTTTGCAACTTCTTTTTCTATGAAGAAGTGTTTTGAGTCACAAGCTATCAGTGACTCCTCTAGTAGCGAAAGTGCATTGGTACAACTCCATTGTTATATTGTTTTTCTCCGCCATCTGGTTCAGAACTGCATTGAGGTGCCTCCCGATCTAGACATTTTCGACAATGAACATTGCAGTCCTGGGAGCTGTTGCTTTACTTCCTGTCGCAAAAACAGGGCCCAACAGGAAGAAATGGACGCCTTGCTCTAGCATCTCCTGAACATTGTCGAAGAGATTAGGCCCATATCTAATGCTACCAAACAGACAGTATTAGACTCAGCTGATACAGCTGCCTGAGGGATAAACACCTCTGTAATCCTCGGCCACCACTTCTGGCTATGTGTTTCTAACCTTAAGCCAGAAGTGCGAGTTAACCTGCCCTTCAAGTATCACCAACAAGTAGCTTCTTTCAGAAGCAGCAGACCAGGGGCGTGTCCAAGGCTACCTTGCCGACCCAACACAGTCCTACCAATGACATTAGCAGTGCCGGCGTTATCAGAGAGGTGAGGTAGAGGATACACATATGGCACCTTCTGGGGTAGTAACTGCAAGTGCTGAGGCAGAGGCACCTCCTCCAAGGTAGCATTCACTTGCTATCATTCCTCCAAACACACTACACCTGTCGGGGAAGGCTCCAAGTACTTCTTCCCCATGGAAGGAAATACCCACAGACCGGTGAGTTCTGTTATCAAGCACAGCTGTTACCTCATTCTCACCTCAACCTCCACAAAACATCCTACCCCCCTCACACACCTTCAGCCCAAACCATCTCGCCCTACTACAAGAAGTCCAGGTGCTCCTTCTCAAAGAAACTAGAGCCCCCCCTCCCCCCAACACCAGGTCAAAGACATCTACTTTCTGTACATTCTCAATCCGAAAAAGGATGGCTCACTCAGGCCAGTCCTCGATCTCGGGCCTCTTAACAGATACATCCTCTCTGACCATTTCCACATGATCACCTTGCAGGATGTCATCCATGTGCTACAGCCAGGTCGATTTCAGGGCACACTAGACCTGAAGGGTGCCCATTTTCATATGCCCATCAATCGGCCCATTGGCAATACCTATGCTTCAGGGTTAGTGGCCAGCACTGCCAGTTCCAAGTGTTGCCCTCCAGAGTCTCCATGGGCCCCAGGGTGTTAACCAAATGTCTAGCAGTGGTAGCCGCCCATCTCAGAATGGGCAAACTCCCATCTTCCCTTACTTAGTTGACTGGCTGAATCAGAAGTGCAAGCAGGCAGAAGTGCTTAGTCCACATCCAAGCTGCAATCTCCCTGCTCCATTGGTTGTGGTTTACAGTCCACACCACTAAGTCCTACCTCCAGCCACATCAGGTCTAACTTTTCCTGGGATCAGTCCTAAATGCATTCTTGGCCAAACCCTAACCAAGTGAGCAAAGGGTGACAGCATTTCAGCAACTACTGCCTCTCTTTTGGCCACTCTGTCCTCTCACAGTTAAAACAGGGATGTGCCTCCTAGGTATGATGACCTCATGTACAGCCCTAGTCACTTATGCAAGGCTTTATATGCATCTACTTCAAGAGTGCCTTCCAGCACAATGAGCACAAGGGGAGGGTCACTGGGAAGATCTAGTGTTGATAAGTGCCAGCAGCTACGCACTCTGCAGTGATGAAACTGCAACAATCTGTTGCGGGACAGGCCCTTCGCAGACCATCACCACAGATGCATCACTTGCCGGGTGGAGGGTGCATCTAGACGACATGATAGTTCAGAGCCTGTGGTCACCTCTTCAATGGGGTCTCCACATCAATCATGTGGTGCTTTCAGTCATACACCTAGCCCTTATTGCTTTTGTCCGTGACATTTAGGGCTAAGTAGTCCGTGAATTCGACATTGAGTGATCCAATACCAAGTGCATCTCCCAGGGTTTGACAATGACTTTGCTGACCGACTCAGTAGGCCACGAATAGGAACTCCACCCACAAGTTCTACTCCCTTAATTTCGTTGATGGAGGGAACCCAAACATAGTCCTCCTTGCCACTTGTGAAGACGCAACATGCCTAAACGTTGCCTTCATGTTTCCACACTGCCCTTCCATGGGCAATGCTCAGTGGAGGAACTGTTCAGGGATCTTTGCATATGTTTTTCCCTCTTTCCTACTTCTGCCATACTTGTTGAGGAAACTTTGGCAAACATCCCTCATCCTAGTGTCTTCCATGTGGGCCACACAACCGTGGTTCTCAAACTTTCTAGAGATGTCCATTGCTCCACACGAGAAGCTTCCTAAGAGGCCGGAACTTCTCACACAGAACCATGGCAAAGTCAGTCACCTGGACCCCAGGTAGCTCAGCCTGGTGATCTGGTTCTTGAGGCCCTAGAGTTTAACTTTAACTTGCCTCAAAAGTGTATGAATATACTACAGGAAGCACCTAGGCCCACCACACACACTTGCTATGCTGCTAAATGGAAGAGGTGCGTTCACTTCTGTATCTTGAACTGCATAAACTCCCTTACACCTATGGTACAACATTACATGTTTTACCTATTACATTTGCAGAATTCACTTTTGGGCTACACTTAGCTGCTATCACCCCATATATGCCAAACAGGGAACATTCCTCACTGTTCAATATTCCTTTCATTAAAGCTTTCTTGGCGGTCCTCAACCATGTCATCCCACCCTCTGTACCACCTGCCCCAGTCTAGAACCTCAACACTGTCCTTGTCAGACTAATAGATGCTACCTTTTAACAATTACACTTCTGCCCTTTACAGTTCATCTCTTAGAAGGTTGCCTTCCTTGGAGCTATAATGTCCCATATTAGTGAGCTACAGGCCCTTTCATTCCAAGACCCTTTATTCCACGTCCACAATGACGGGTGTCCTTTGAATCCAAAAGTCCTACCTAAGATGGTCTTCCCCCTACCACCTTTACCAGACAATTGAGAGTCCAGTCTTTTTCTAGCAACCTTTCTCGTTAGCAGTATGAGCACTACACATACTTACCTCACAAAGGGCAACTAACTGCTGGTATCTGACATCCGTTCTGGATATTCAGACAACAATAGGAACGAAAGGAAGGACAGAAAAAGAGGGCAGAGCCCCGCTCCAGTTGAATACTAATCCAGCTGTACAAGATGCAAGGTGCTACTTCCTTCTGGTCTACCCCGCAAGGTTTTGAGTCATGTATAAAGGCAAGCCCCGAATATTCAGGTAACCCGATGGGGTTCACACATTCATGAAACTGGTACCACGAGCGACAGAGTGGCGTGGCCACCCCTCCTCTGGCCCCTCTGTGTAGCTCCCAAACGAGGATCTGGGATACATGGCTCCACGTGACACACTGTGGATAACTCTGAATTAATCATGTTCTGCCCATGGGGCTGTTGGCGCAGCTTAACATTTTCACATGGTGAGCAAGGACTAATGGGGAACGGGATTCAGCTGCGGGGGTAGAACACGCCCAGGGGCGGTGCCGGTTCACCCACACCCACACCCAGTGACTTTGACTATAGAATGCTGAGCTTACCCTGGGAACTCTGCAGATATCTGGCACTACATCAAACATCATGAGACTGGCTCTTCTGTTCACCACAAAGCATGGAGACACTACAGGGAACCTGCAATCACAGTATGAACAACATCACCCAGTTCTTGAATTATTGTTCCTATTGGGGAATTTCATCAAGCTGTTTCAGCTCAATGTGCTTGGTGGGTGGGGGAGAGGGATGTTTGACACGCTGCAGTACATTACGAACTTACCAGTAGCATACCTGCTTCAAATGCACCCCAGTAACGGACACTGGATGGGGATAATCCAGCCACACTTCAAACCACACTTAATCAATACCCACACCCAATAATACCATCAGAATGATCTCCTGTAAAACCTAACTTATTCTATCCTTCATCACCTGTCACAAGGTAGATGTGGCTCTCATTCAAGAGACCCACTTGGCGGGGTAGTCACCCTCTGCATTTTGGCAAAAAATGTAGCTCACACAGATTTTTTTCTTAATACTCTACATATGGGAGGGACATTGCCATCCTAATTCACAAACCCCTGGAGTCACTCATTGATGAATATGGCAGATACATAATATTGTGCATGCAGATCACAGAAACCAGAGTCACATTGGTTAATGTTTAGAGCCCCAACATAGATGCCCCGAACTTTTTTGAGTTATTGGGATGGTGCTTAATGCTAGCTACACATCACACAATATTGTGGGGACGGAGACTTTAATCTCACAATGCCACCTGGGGTTGATACTACCAGGTCAGGGGACAGTGCGCCACACAAGCACGGGAGTCACTAAAGAGTGTGATCGCACAATTGGGTTTGGTAGACCTATTCTGGTTCTGTTAGCCTGAGTGAAGGGCGTACACCTTACAAACTGTAATATATAATTCTAACTCCAGGCTAGATTACTGTCTCAGGACCTGTAATGTGCTGGGATGGCTAGAAGAAGTAGAGTACATGCCACAGACACTACCTGATCATGCACCTCTGGCCCTCCTGATTAGTATCCCTGAAATAAACCAAAGAACAAGACTCTGGCACCTGCTGCCAGATGAGCTTCTCAACAACACCATCACAACCGAAATCAGATCTGCCATATCATCATACTTTTAGATAAACACTGGTTCGGCAAACACGATAGGGACACTCTGGGAGACATTCAAATTACTTATCCAGGGCGAGTATATTTATAAAAGGCAAGGCATCCTGAAATCTATTGAAGATGACCTAACAAAGTTAGAAACAGAGATACTAAATCTGGAAAATAAGTTAAAAGATGACCCGGACCGACAGGTTGCTGGCACAGCTGGATGTCAAGCTGATGGAATTTCGTGACACCGTTCGGTGCTAGGTGAAGTTCCTGGGCAAATATGCAGCAGCTAAGGAGATATGGAGAGGGAGAGCATACCAGCAGGTCCATGGCTTGACTGCTTTACCCCCCCCCGTCCCACCTCTCCCACCAACAGTGACAGGGATATTGGAGATCGAAGCGGCAGATGGGACCACATGCTATAGCTCAGAGCATATACTACTTAGGGGAGAGTGATAATTTCTGCTCATCTGGCAGAGTTCACAGACCTTTGTCCACTCCACCAACCTTTGCGTGGCAGAGTTTTTTCTCACACGTGGCTCGCCAACTTTAACATGGCGAGCGAGAATTGGCGTTCCCTACCGCAATTTTCAGGTGCTAGGACGGCGACATTTTCTCCGCACAGTCAGTTGCGACTGTTCGCGGTAAGGAAACTGCCACTTGAGAAAAAAACCTACTCTAGCAGCAACAAAGAAGCTGCACATTCTGGCGCGCCACGTGCTGCCGTGCACGCTGATCCCAGCACATAAAATTAGTGCAGCATGGCGATTCTGCTCTCTCGTGGGACTCTGGGAATTCTTGCTCAGTTTTTATGCAACTCCGCAGAATTCTGCAGAGTTAAACTCCGCGAGTGCCACCCACCCCTAATACTACACAAATTTGGAATATACTACACAGTACTATACACTGCTAAACACAACCCCCCCCCACCTGAAATACATGCTTATCTCGACACAGCTACACCGGTCTGGCTAGAACTACATCAGCTGAAACCTTTCTGCTCCCCATCTCAGTTCAGGAGATCAAAGCTTGCATTGCGAATTATGCAATGACCCAGCACTGTGGGGGGTGGACTCCTGGTACAGTTCTACATAGAATACGCCTAATAATTAGCCACCATGCTGTTGGACCCATACAATGAAGCACTTCAACTTGGCACTCTTCCTCCCACCCTGCATGAGGCCATAGTTATTGCGCTATTCAAACCGGACAAACCTCCGCATCTATGTGGGTCCTACCACCCGCTATTGCTGATAAATAGAGACATAAAGACCAGGCTAAGCTGATCGCTAAGCGACTGCTCCCTATCCTCCCCTACATAGTCCGCTGGGATCAATCCGGATTTGTGCCAAATGGATTCAATCTATCAAAATAGCACTTGTAAAGCTCGATTTGTCCAGGTGCTGTGGTACAGGTCTCAGTCGAGGAGCCAGGTCTTGAGTTCCTTTCTGAAGTTGTGGTTCAGGAAGGGTGAGGTGCGGAGGTGGAGAGAGAAGGTGTTCCAGGCTTTGGCTGCGAGGTGAGGGAAGGAGCATCTTCTGGTGCGGCTGCAGCAGATGCTTGGAGTCTGTGCGAGGTGTGCAGAGCGAAAGGTTCTGGATGGTTGGTGGAAGGTCAGGCGGTGGTTCAAGTAGTTTGGTGCTAGCATGTAGAGGGCATTGTAGGTTTAGGTCAAGAGCTTGAACTGACATCTCGTCTGGACGTGAAGCCAGTGGAGGTCTTTCAGATGTTGAGTGATGTGTGTCCTCTTGGGCAGGTTGAGGATCAGCCTAGCAGCTGTGTTCTGGATTGTCTGGAATCTTTGTACGAGTTAGGAGGTTGTGCTGGCATAGAGTGTGTTGCTGTAGTTGAGTCGGCTAGTGGCGAGGGCCTATGTTAATAGTTTCCTGATGATGATGGGGAGCCACCTGAAATTCTTTCATGGGGCATGCGTATTGTGTGAAAACTGGCTGCGGTGATGATGTTCACCTGGCATTTCATAGAGTTCACTGTCTAGTATGATGCTGAGGTTGCAAGCGTGATCTTTCTGTGTAGGTGTGGTATAGGTCCCAGCTCCGTGGGCACGAGGACTCATTTTAGAGGGCGGTGTGTCTGCCGAAGGGCAGGACTTCTATCTTGTCCGTGTTGAGTTTGAAGCAGTTGTCTCTCATCCATGTTGCGATGTTTTTCATGCAGTTGTAGAAGTTGGTCCACATCTGACAATTTGCAAACACTCTTTGCGCTTACCTACCAAATCAATTTGGCGTCAGCTGAGACGCCGCCAAGGCTTCGACTCAGTGGAGTGGCGATATCTCCTGGCTGTGCTGGAAAGGATAGGGATGGGCAGACAGTTGCTGCTATGGGTAACACATCTATATTCTAACCCCCGGGCCAGGGTCAGAGTCAAAGGTTTACTATCCCCTCAGATCCCGATTACAAGAGAAATGCGACAGGACTGCCCCCTGTCGCCGATTCTGTTTTCACTGGCAATGGAGCCCTTCTCATGCATAATTCTATAACATCAGAGAGGGGTACAAATTCACACATGCAGACTGATCATATCTCTATATGCAAACAATATTCTGCTTCTACGGAGAAACCCGACAAATTCAGGTAAATATTCAGGAAATAGTGGCCTTTAGGACTAGATCCGGTTTGCACATCAATTGAGAAAAATCAGTCCTCTTGACAGTCGTTCAGACCAACCAGAGGTAGGCTTTCCTCTCCAATGTCAGACGTGGCTCATACGATACCTTGGTAACTGATTCCAAGCTGATCCTGAAACGCTAATTAGAGAAAACTAAGGGAGGCACTTCTCCAGGCTGGAGCAGCAGGTCAAGAACTGGATCAAAGTTCCTCTACCCCGAGCAGAAAGAGTGGCTATAATGAAAATGGTGGTCCTCCCCAAGGGCCTTTTTTACGAAGTTAAATGCCTTCAAGTCTAAACTTGAATGGGCCAGAAGGCAACCTAGGATTGCCTAGGCCGGTTTGCCCACTGCTAGATGCACGACATGCGACAATTTCCACATTGCCGCCTAGAAGAGGGGCTGGTTGCCTGGACCATGCTCCAGACTGCAATTATGCTGCGTCCTAGGCGACCCTGTACCGAAATTCACATGGTACACCACATGGTCTGGATATGGTCCCACTTAGTTAATTACACAGGCTACACAGACATGTACTCACTACACATTCAACTTAGTAACAACCCAAAAGTCCCCATGACAGCAGGCCAAGTGGTTGCCGAGTATGGGGGACTTGTTTGTGAACACTAAGCTCCTCTCTTTCAGGGAGTTCCTGTTCGAGAGCGAACCCTCCACAATGCAGATACTACTGTATAAAAGACTCAGTAGCACTATGTGCGGCATTTGCCTTTTCTTCCCTGATGAGCCTAAGGAATGGCCGCTCTTAACAATGATAATAACAAACCCCGGCCCTCATAAACTCATCACCAGGATATATAAAAACCTTGCCTCAGCGGTTACCCCTATAACCCCAAATGCAAAACATAACTGGGAGACTGAGATGGGGTTCAATGTCCTCCTGATAACTGGGCATATTGCTGTAAAGAAACCAAACATGTCTCACCCAAGGGTAGACTACGCCTCCTGCACCTCAGGTTCCTACATAAGATATATATTTTATACCCCCCAAGTCCATTGCCAGACTTGGCTTGGCTACAGACACAAAATGTTGGAGATGTGATGCCCCAAATGTTAATTTCCTCCTTATGGCTTCGGAGTGCACACTGATCTAGGTCTATTGGATTAAACTGAACCAAGAGATTAACAACATGACCTCCCTTACGCTCACCCAACTGATTACTCTCCTAGGATGTTAAGGATGTCCCCAACTCCCTTGGTGACTTGTAGCAATGGCCCTCCTAATTGGGAAATGCAGAGTGACAATACACTGGAGGAGGCCCTCCCCACCTAGATACTTCCAATGGCTAAGGGATCCCACCACCTGCTCCACACATTCAGAGATGTATGGTACCTTGCTAGCACAGGCCTGCAGACCCACCCATATATGGGACCCGCTGTGTCAATATTTGCTGTCCTGCGAACCCTCGCCCACAGAGAGGACCTGCCCGGCTAACAGCAGCCTTCTCATCTACTGAGCGGTCATTCAACAGTATGTGCTAATCCACGTTCCCCTTCCTGAGGTGTCTTGGGCTTAAATACTACCCTCAGAAGATAGCCCATTGCATGCAACTGCTATACTATTGCTGTAAATGTGCATGCTACAAGTACTGCTAGTTTGACTGCATTGCTGCCTGTTGGTTGTCTGTTTGAAAATAACTAAACAAAAGTTTAATAAATACATGCATACAGAGGATACATGTTATGTGTATTTGTAAAGCAGCCTATCACCCACAAGAGTATTCTGGTGCTGAGCAGGTGTGTGTTCCTAGCCCTGCCTATAGAATGTTGATTAATTGAAAAGCCAGGTCTCCAGCTTCTTGTGGAATTCAAGAAGAGAGTAGAAGGCTCTGATGTGGAGTGGGATGTCATTCCATGCTTTGGAAGCTAAAACTACTTCAAAAAGGAAAGTCAGTTCAGAGGACCCTGGATATGACATTCCTCTTAAGAAGAAAAAGGACATTGCTGCAAGTCCTTTCCACCCTACTTTGCCATCTTTGCCACCTTCACCATCTTCACCTTTACCACAACTGCCAGGCTCAGATCCACTACACAAAACACCACAGGGGTCTCCTCATACACAGCCTGATTTAGTAGATGATGAGGATGATGACAATGTTCCTTTGCCAACAGACCCATGGGATGATTACAATATTGATCCACCCATGGATAATGATCTATACCCTGCATAACCATCCCCCCAGATGATAATGTCTCTTATCTAGAGCTGATTTCCAGGGAAGCAGCATATCATGGAGTTACACTGCACAAAGAGGTTTTGGATGACGACTTTTTATTTAAGACACTAGGGTCTTCACACAGAACTAATCAGAGTCTCCCTATGTTGAAAGGTATGATGAGCCATGAAGATGAAATTTTTAAGGACCCTGTTCATGCCCGTATTTTCACACCCAGGGTGGATAAGAAATACAAACCATCACCCTTTGATCCTATTTTTATTAAAGGAAAGCTTCCTTTAGACTCACTGGTAGTTTCTAATGCTTTTAAGAGCGCAAACTCACAGACCTCTTGGGAGGCACCTCGCCCAGATAAAGAGTCTAAATTAATTGAGGCATCTGGAAAAAGGGTGGCTGCACAAGCCGCTAACCACTGGTGCATTGCAAAGACGCAGGTGCTAGTAGCTAGGGCTTCTGCCTTGAGATTATTAAGACGCGGTATTCTATTCTCGTTGCGTCCCTCAACGTAGCAGCGATTTATCAGTAAGGAATACATTGTCCTTTAGTAGTTAACCGCCATCCATGCAGTGAACTACAATTAATGTTACAGTGATTCATTGCGATCTTATTATCAGATCGTCAATCCACGACTTGTTTTATCGATCTATTTGTTCACGCATGAATTATATTCGATGCTAGGAGGTGTTTATAGTGGCACCAACCTCCTTCATTGACGGTATATATTTTAAGGTTTGATTTTACAGAAGAAAATTATCGGACACATCCTTTTTCCGGAACCAGTTTTGTTTCAGTACCAAGGTTCAGGGGTGTACTATCTGTATTTTCTAATCCCCAAAAAGGATGGTTCCTTAAGACCGATTTTGGATCTAAGAACGTTAAATCTGTATATACCGTTAGAACCCTTCCACGTGGTCACGCTTCAACAAGTGCTTCCACTGCTACTGCAAGGCGATTCTATGTCCACACTGGACTTAAAAGATGCATACTTTCACATTCTAGTTCACCCAGCACATCACAAATATCTCAGATTTGTGATAGCAGGAAAACACTACCAATTCACCGTAATCCCATTCGGAGTAACCACTGCTCCCAGAGTATTCACAAAATGTCTAGTAGTAGTGGCAGCTCATCTCAGAAGACAACAGATTCATGTCATCCCATACCTAGATGACTGCCTCATCAAAGCCATCATGCACCAAAAGTGTCTACAATACACTCAAGCTGCATTAGACCTACTCCACCAATTAGGGTTCACAGTCACTGCACAGAAGTTTCATCGTCATCCTTTACAAATGTAGTCCTATCTGGGAGTGACTCTGTACACCTGCACAGCTCTAGCCTCTCCCAATGCAGCCAGAATTTGAAATATTCAAACTCTGCTACTACAGTTTCGGACCAATCAATACTTAACAGTCAGGACTTTCATGCAACTGTTAGGAATGATGGCATCATGCATCGCAATAGTGCCTCATGCAAGGTTACACATCCATCCTCTACAAGAGTGTTTAGTACGTCAGTGGAATCAGTTTCAGGGCCAATTAACAGATCTCGTGTTGGTAGTCAGCCGCACATATCGCTCTCTGCAATGGTGGAACACACAAAGGGCCCTTCATCTACCCTGTTTCACAGATCGTGCTAACAGCAGACGCATCTCTTGCAGGTTGGGGTGCCCATCTTCACAATCTGACAATTCAAGGTCTATGGGCCAATAAGTGCAGAAACTCTTCACATCAACTCTCTAGCGCTTCTAGCTGTCTATCTAACAGTGAAAGCTTTTCAGCCTCACCTCATTGGGAAAGTTGTCATAGTCTGCACTGACAATATGACAGCCATGTACTATGTACAAATACGGGGGGACAAATTCTCTGCAACTGTCACGCTTATCTCAGAACAGTTGGCTCTGGGCAATTCATCACAGAGTTCATTTTATGGCAGAGCACCTCTGAGGGGTAAACAATCAGATTGCCGACCTCCTCAGCAGAAGGTGGCAACAAATACAGGAGTGGAAACTTAATCCCTAAGTTCTCCTTCCATACTTTCAAAAATGGGTATTCCCACAAATAGATCTGTTCGCCCTAATGGACAACTCAAAATGCCCAAACTTCGCCTCCAGGTTCCCACACCCTCTATCCAAAGGCAATGCCCAATGGCTAAATTGGTCAGGGATATTTGTCTACGCTTTCCAGCCTCTCCCTCTCAGGCAAACATCCATCATTATTTCTAGTGGCTCCCACTTGGACCAGTCAACCGTGGTTCACAACACTTTTGGAACTATCTGTCGTTCCAGATCAAAACCTCCATCTCAATTCCAGCCTTCTCACGTTGAACCATGGAGAAGTCAGACACCAAACACCAATGAGCTCAACCTAGCAATTTGGCTCGTGAAGTCATAGAGTTTGGCTATCTCAACTTGCCACCAGAGTGTATGACCATTCTTAAAGAAGCAAGAACGCCTACTACCAGAGCATGTTATGCAACAAAATGGAAAAGATTTGTTATATACTGTACCAACAACAGTATTGATCCTCTAGATGCCTCTATTCAGAATATCATTTGTTTCCTTCTGCATTTACAGCATGCTGGTCTAGCCTACACTTCTATTAGATTGTATCTTGTGGCATTAGCCACATATTTGCAAAACAGGCAACATCTATCTTTGTTCAGAGTTCCAGTAATGAAAGCCTTTATGGAGGGCCTTAAAAGAGTAATACCACTCAGAGTACCTCCTGCACCAGTTTGGAATCTGAACATTGTGTTTACACGGCTCATGGGTCCACCTTTTGAGCCATTACACAACTGTCCATTACAATTCCTTTCATGTAAAGTTGCCTTACTCATTGCGATCACTTCAATGATGAGAGTTGTCGAGCTGCAAGCATTAAACTTAGAAGAACCCTTCATTCAACTTAATAAAGAAAGAGTAGTTCTTAGCACCAACCCAAAATTCCTTCCCAAAGTGGTTTCTGCTTTTCATATCAACCAATCAGTGGAGTTACCTGTGTTCTTTCATCAACCTGATTCCGTAGCAGAAAGAGCTCTTCATACTGTTGATGTCAGATAAGCATTATTGTGTTATATTAAAAGAACAAAGGATTTTAGTAAAACAAAACAACTGTTTGTTGCATTTGCAATCCAATCTTAAAATCTGGTATTGTGAGATGGATTATTAAATGCATTCAAACCTGCTATGCTAAAGCTAAACTAACTTTATCTATACCCCCTAGAGCACATTCCACTCGTAAAATAGGAGTGTCTATGGCTTTTTTAGGGAACATCCCTATAGCTGACATTTGAAAGGCCTCAAAATGGTCCACACCACACACGTTTACCAAACACTGCTGTGTGGATGTGTTAGCACGTCAACAAGCCAATGTAGTGCTTTTCAAACAGCTGTAACATCTACTGGTTAGCCACCACTTTGGGAGAATACTGCTATATAGTCTATGCAAAGCATGTGTATCTACAGCACACATACCTCGAACTGATTGTGCTACTTACCCAGTAAGCATCTGTTCTTGGCATGTAGAGCTGTAGATTCACATGCGCCCTCCCACCTCCCCGGGCACCTGTAATTGTTGCAGCTTTCATTATTTACATTACATAAGCATGGACATCTCTGTACTACACTTACTCCATTCTCACCCTCTTGCGGGAAAGGAATCTAACAATGGAGTCAATGCCCATGCGCACTATCACCGAAAGGAGGAGTCAGCTTACCTTGTGACTAGGAAAGACCTCTTTGAAGAAAAACAAACTGCAAACATCCGGACCCAACACTAGATGGCAGGAGTATGGAAAGAATGTGAATCTACAGCTCTACATGCCAAGAACAGATGCCTACTAGGTGAATAGCATAATCCTTTTTTTCAGCTCAGATGTGTTTATTGGGATACACAAATGCTTCCCGCCTACAATCCTGTAGACCAGTGGAAAAAAATACCAGCACTCAAGGTAATGAAAAAAATAAAACCACAGCAAAAGCCAAAGCGGGGGACGGAGTACACATATATCCGCAATAGTGTCTTCTCATTTTGATATTTACTCAGATTGATGGACGTTTATTAATATGCTATTGCAACTAATCAATATTTGTTTGTTTTTGCTTGCCAGCCGCGTCCCACTAACGGAATTGCAGCCATTCACCCGGACGTGTCGTCAGGCGGGGCGTGCTTGTTGAGGCAGGTAGGCGGAGCTCAACGGAGGCCGTGCAGCAGGATTGTGGTAGCTGTGCTGCGGCCGGGGGACCGCGGGACCGAGCTGGTTTCCGCCCACTGGGGTACTGTCGGTTCTCCGGGTCTGAGTCCGGGAACCGGATAAAGGGATTCTGCGGCGGCTGCTGGCACACCGGTAAGTCGGCAGGAGTGTGAGGGAGAGAGTGAGGGTGTGGAGTGGCGAGAGGCGTGAGGTGTGTCTCCGCCTCCACTGCCGCGGGGGTAGTGTAAAGTACACCTTGTTGGCAAGATCGTGTCTCCTTGTCTGCCCTCCCCCCTCCTCCTCGAACCGTGCATCGCCGCACGGACCCGCAAGCCCCTAGCATCCCTGTACTCCTGGGTCACACTCCTGGTACCACCCCCGTGTCCGCCCTCAGTGGTCCCCTTTGCGCCGGTCGGCGTTTTTGCTCTCCTGCGCTGCCTCACTCGCTCGCTCAGCCAGTCGGCCGCGCGAGTGATACAGCTGTTCTTCTAGCTCTGGGGCTGCTCCCCCCGCCTCCCATCTCCGGGTCCGCTCAGCGACAGCCAGCCTCGCTTCCTGCTTAGGGCCGTTGACTGGTTAGCGGTTAAGCCGTTGACTCGGTTTTACCCCCCACTCGCCCCAACAAGCTAATATAGTGGTGGGATTCCGACTCCGACACATAGTTCAGGCTTACAGTCTAGGTCCGAGCGGTGCGAGGCATAGGCGGCCGCGCGGGCTGGGGTTGGGTTAACAAAAGAGCGGGGGCCACTACTTGAGCAGCATTGGGCAGTATTGAAGCGACGAAGCGTCGAAGAGCCGCAAAAGCTGAAAAACCACTGGCAAACCCGGCAAAACTGGCAAAACCACTGGTGTACGCTACAGCAGTGCAATAATTTAATTTCATCTCTGTCACTTCTCAATCATCCAGCCCTTTGACCGAAGAGTCACAAACTAGCACCACAGCACAGTGGACCAGTCGGTCAGCCAGCGGGAATCAGGAGTGGCAGAAGACCAAGAACACCAAGACCTACCTGAGTCAGCAGAGCCTCGGAGTCTCAAGCCAGTCTCAAGACAGCGCAAGATATCGCAAGCTTTTCCAGACTTTTAACAGTTCGGGTTGTGCCACACCAGCTCTACCCCAGTCATTTCAGTCGATCCAGGAGCACTGGCCTCAGTTAACTAGTTAAAGTTGTGCTACATCAGCGTTACCCCAGGCATTTTAGTCAGTCCGGCAGCTAGTCCGGCAGCATTAGCCACAGCTAACTAGCCAACGCTAGCCAACGCTACGAGATCTGGGAAAGTAAGAAAAACTGCGGGGGCAACAAAACGGAGGAAATCGAAACAGCCGGCACCCGACGGGGAGCCTCACCCAGGGTACCCATAAGCCCATCCGGGCTAGCCAGGAAATACTGACTGCGGGCTTTTTCTCTCCTAAAGGCCATTGCAATTCCAGCCAAAAAAATCTAAAAGGCAAGAGCACGGGCTCGGACATGTCAATCGCCTTAAAACCAGTGAAGTTGTTGGACTACTTTAAAAAAATTCCAACAATGACTAACATTTCCTCACAGTTCCAGTCCCAGTCCCCGTCCCAGCCCCAGGAGGTATCCAAGTGCGGAGCTTCGTCCCGGCAGCCGGACACTAACACACTTCTTCCCCAACCGCTATCCCCACAACAGTGGCCGACTGAAACCAAAAAGATAGCCAAACCCGTGGGAGTATACATCTTTGGCTCAGCATTTAACGATCCCACACTGGCATGGCAGGAGGATGCAAGCTCCAAACCTTACCCTCCTAACCATCAACCTGACCCACAACAGGACCAGCAATTAGAACAGCGAGTTTTACCAACGGCAGCGGACAAGCAAGGAACAAGCCTGCTGCAGACAGCTCCACCAAGCTCATGGGATAGCCCGAGCTCCACCACAGGCCAAATCCAGAAATCGGACACATCAACTACACCTCTCCGACAAGACTTTGTCGCGGCAAAGGTAGTCACAACGATCCCACACTGTCAGTCAACTCTTGCTCAAATTCATGTGCAAAGCTCCCATTCGAGCAACAACAGCTCTCAATTGTCCCACCCGTTTCAAACTGGGAGCACACCTAAGGAGCCACTGACTGTGTTAAGCCCTAAGGATACCACATTCTCATCACCAGTAATAGTAATGACATCGCCTCAAAAGTCGCCTAAAAAAGCCGACACAAATGACCAGCTCTTAGCGGACCTGTCATTTTTCTTTAAAAATACTCAAAATCCTACCAAAGACACGTCAAACACCAAATCCAATCAAGAAGAGCCTATAGTAACTAGCGTTTGGCCTCAACTTCTCCAAACATTCCAACAAACAGTCAACACACTAAATTATCACTCCATCAAACTGGACGCGCAGGTTGACCTTTTAAATACTCTAGCGTTGTTCACGGCAGGAATTGACAATAAACTCGATAAATTGAATAATCTAATACTCGGAGCGCAAGCCTCGACAAAGCTCGTACATTCGGTCTGTTGCTGTTCCCCAATTACTGACTCACTCTCTTCGCTTCCAGACTTCCTAACTAGTGTTATAAATGAAGTAAAGATGCTGAAAGGAGGTAACTCACATACAATTCCCTGCTCGCAATTGCAAAATCCGTCAGACATGACCCAAGACCCAGCCAACTTGAGATCCATTGCAAATTACAGCGCCAAACCAAGCGGGGGACCAGTTCTCTGTCTAAATCAGCAGAGCGAGCAGCTAAAACCCGGTCCGTTACAACCGGACCCGGCTAAAGCAGCAACTGATAATGCCGGGAGCCCAAGTGGGCGTATCACCCGCACGGATCTTTTAGCGACAGGGTCAACGGCCAGCTTAGCGATCCTGGCCTCCCCTAAACAGGTAGTGCTGCCGGCTCCTGAAACCCACCTCAGTAAGAGAGAGCTTAAACGCCAGCGCAAGCCCAGAAACAAAGCAAGGGCAAAAACAATAGCTGTTCACCCGGAGGGAGAGGTGTGGCGCCACGGCCAGGGCGACTGACGCTGGAATCTGGGGATCACGGTTCGATCACCGGCCCCGGCGGCAGGTTAGCCCAGCACCATGTGACTCTGGGCAATAGCTTGCTTAATCTTCCCGACGGCCCCAGCGCCTAGAGACCCTAACGGGTGATTGTGCGCTGTACAAATGTGGATTATTATTATTATTATTATTATTGTTATTATTATTATTATTAATACTACCCCCTCTTTACAACGGCAGCTAACAAACAGGCTTTAAGCAAGGCAGCCACACTTCCACCCTTAGGAACCCCCAGCGCGATCAATCTAAAAGGGGACATACCTGCAAATGATATTCAACCAACTGCGGAGAGTTCACAAGAGGTAAGCGAGCCAGCAGTGCGAACAGTAGCAGACGAGTTCAGCCCTGCTTTAGTAAAGCCAAGTACGAATATCGAGGAATTAAGTGCATTGAGGCCAAAAGAGTCCCAAGTAAAACTAAAAGTAGTGCCAGCCTTAACCGCGTCTCGGGCGGTCACTACAATAACAGGAAGGATTCCAACAAAGACAATTTTCAATGAAAAAACAACTCTTTCCATAAATCGCCAGTGTTCGGGGGAAGCCCGCCAATGCCAGACCCAACTGGAGCAGGAACCGGAGGACGGTCCGTTAATTAACAAATCGAATAAGATGGCTCCAAGCCCAAAATACAAGGAGACCAATAAGGAATTACCACCCTTTCATATCTTACTGGCACCTGAATACACATCGAAGGGCCACCAGGACATCCTCAACAGATCGAATATATTAAAACTAGTAGATGGCATTCCGGGGTTCGCAGGTCTGGTATCGGACGACATAGAAACTATCGAATTCCTTCCACCAAGAGGTGCCCAACCATTGGAGGTAACCCTGGTCACCCTCAAGTCGGCCAGCTGGGTATGTGTGTTTTTGGACCACAAGGCCACACTGAGGGAATGGGGCATTCGAGTGTACCCATATTCCACTCCAGGCTACCCAACCGCATTACTAAACCAGCCAACAACACCCCAAAAAGATGGAATTAGAAGCTGGAAAGACCACCCGAAACCATACTCGATACTAAAAAACACGTCCGGACCGGAAGAAGATCAAAAAACCTCGCCAAAAGCGGTCCCTAACAAAGACATATGTCAAGTATGGGGATGGCTCCCAACCATCCTGTCAACGTGAAGCAACGAATGACCTCTCGAATCAGAGTCCATGGACCACAACCACAAACGCCTGGTCAAGTCAAACCTCCCAGTAGCTGTACTAACAACCGTATCTAATCCACAAGCGGACCCCATCTTCCAAATGTGTTCCTGGAACATAAGCGGCCTCCATCAAAAAATTACGAATCCCAATACTCTCGCCTTCCTGTGTGAGCATGCAGTAATAGCTCTGCAGGAAACTTGGGCCACACAAGGATGTCCAGTTATTGGCTTCATTGAGTTATGGAAACCAGCACTCAGGGACAGCCGCTTTGGACAATCCAAAGGCGGGCTGTCAATATATATATCAGACACCATAAAAGGTCCAATTTCACGATTACCCCTTGAGGAAGACTGGCTACTCGAGGGTAAAAATCAACTCATGGCGGAAACAGCGCCCACTCTTTATCCTAAACGTGTACATCAATCCTAGTACACGTACAAAAAAAGATCATCTGGCACGCCTAACGGAAATCATGAATGAGTTAGCCTCGGAACACCCCAACTCAGACTGTATTGTTACGGGGGACTTTAACACCAACCTATTCCAAGGGGATCTAGCAGATCCTGATGGGTCTTTTATATTTCCTATCACCGAGTTCATGATACAAACCAAACCGCCCAACCAAGCTGCGGGTTGGGCGAACTCTGTGCGATGAGATTCCACAGCGCAGGATATCTTGTTATTAATGGCAGGTCGGCGGGCGACGCCCCCCAAACTGGTCCTGGACTAATGGCAGCAAGCAATCCAACCTGGATTATACCATCTGCAACGCCGCCGTGCTTCAATGTTTAGCTAACTTCCTCATCTGTCCACGAACCGAAAGTGACCAGAGGCCCCAGGTCATATCCTTCAATACCTGCCCAGTCAATCACAAACCTGCCCCTCCAACCTGCTGGGGAATATACATGGAAAACCTACTGCGCCTCAAGTGGAGTAAAGTCATTACCCCTATTATTCTGTGTGTAAGCATGGACATCATAAGAGACGGAATCGAGCAAGAGACTTCTCCGACCGCAACATGGTCGATGCTCTGTTCCCATCTGACCAACCTTTTCCCTGCAAAACCGCAGTTCCAAAGGGCAACCCAGGCTCGTCAGTTTACAATTTCACCCCTGACCAAGTCACTCAAGAAAGTTAGAAACAACGCCTTGCGGGCACTGGCAAAATCCCCGGGGAACAGTGAACGTTTAACGCTCTACCAAACTGCCCAAAAATCGTGTAAACTGGCGATCAGAAAAGAAAAACGATCACACGATAACCAATTCTGGTGTACACTGGTGTGGGAGAGCAAGAGGAAAAACTCTAGAAAATTCTGGGCCCTAATCAACCACTCAAATTGTAGCACATTGACGTTTGGATCCGCAAATATCCAGGAACCAGACTGGGCATCATTTCTAACGGATCATTTTAAGTCTCCAGAACATCTAGGGCTCACAGGAAGCAGTACCCCAAAAGAGACTGATACGGGCCTTGGTATCAAGCGGAGTACACCCACCGAGTGCACACACCCCGCCCACGAGGACCTCGAGGTGACACAATAAAGGGTAGTCAAAGCTATAACAAAAGCAAGAGCTGACGGCGCGCCAGGCCCTAACGGATTGCCACAGAGCCTGTTTAAATCGGACATTGCCTTTTGGTCTGGAAAGCTAACAAACCTCTTCAACTACGCTTTGAGAACAGGAACAATCCCCGACTCATGGCGGGGCGCCATCATCCATCCAATTCACAAATCAGGATCACGCGCCTCGCAGAATAACTACAGACTCATCGCCTCCTTTTGGAGGACTTGAGGCTATGGGTAAAAGACCACAACTTGATGCCGATGAATCAAACAGGGTCCATTGCTAATTCAGGGACTAGGACTAATCTGTTAGCAGTATCAACCATTGTCGACAAAGCTTTTTTAACATCTAGATCAGTGTCTTCCTGCTTTGTCGACTTCAAAGCAGCATTTGATAGAGTCCCCAGGGCGGCCTTAAAACTAAGGAAGTGGAGGATTCCAGAGAATTTGTTAGAGGCAATCATCCAACTACATTCCCGTACCTGGGTCCGGGTGAAGTTGGGGTCCGGCACACATCTCTCGCGGAAAATTATGACAACTAGAGGCGTGAAGCAGGGATGTGTGCTGGCCCCCCTTCTCTTCAACCTGTTCATAGCAGACCTGCCGACGACCTTGGATGATACAAATAGTCATCCTCCAAAGGTGGGAGGCTTGGCATTAAGCAATGTCTTGTACGCCGACGACCTGGTTCTCTTTAGTCTTACGAGGGTCGGGCTACAAAGGCTCCTGGACAAATTGCTTAGCTACACTATCATGAACCAGCTAGAGGTCAACCTAAAGAAAACGCAAGTTGTCCCGTTTGGTAAGAAAAGTTACGCTGGTGGCGGATGGTTATTTAACACCGTAAGCCTCGTCACTGGTCAGTCGTATAAATACCTAGGTGTCCATCTGGATTCTAGACGCAATCTCACAAAACAGCGTAGTGAGATTGCAGTCAAAGCTATGACCCTGGCGGTGTCACTAGGCAAGCTCTCAAAAAAACTCTCCGGCCCAACCCTATCGCCTCTTCTAGAAATAATGAGAGCGAAAATTGGCCCCAATTTATCATATGGCATAGAGACATTCAGGGGAAAAAAGAACACTGCTTTGAATAGGCACACGACTAAAATTTATAAAAAGGTTCTTCAGCTACCAAAGTCCGCATCTGCTGCACAGATAAGACTAGAGATGGGGCTATTAAACTATGATGCCTCCGACACCGGGGCTTACCTGAACCTTTGTCATAAACTGAGGCAGGCGGACCCCGGCACATTAGAATCCCTAGTCTGGTTAGAAATCTCCCAGAAAAATTCAGGTGGAAAGTGCGGTCGCCTTTTCAAGGACGCAATTCAGCTAATGTCAGCGAGTTACCTATGGGCCCTTAACCCCAGTCAGACAGCTTTTAAAATGGGGATTAAAAAATGCGTGAGAATGAAATCTTTCATCATGGATAAAGCACACTTTTCGAAACGCAGTCATACTTGGGCTCTTTTAAATTCGTACAGTCAGCTAGCCCCTTCCACCTACCTGGCCTGTACATACTCATTGTACCTTAAACGCAGTCTTACCGCTATTAGAATGGGTGACTGGTGATTTCTGCAAGATCTACCTTCATGGCGATGCATGGCGGAGGATCTAACTTGCAGAGGATGTGGCAAAACAGCTGAAACTCTGCTGCATGTGGTCTGTCTCTGCCCAGCCCTTAACTCAGAACGCAGGTCCAAACTTATAGCTGAATGGAATAGGCTGGGCGTCCGGTCCTGTAGGCAAGCGATTATGGTGGCCCTGAACCCCGAACATACTGCTTTAAATATAAAACTCACAAATTTCATTCAGCTGGCATACCGTAATTTTAATCAAAATGGGTCCTGATAATGCGCCCCCCCCCCTACTCCTTTTAATCTTGAATGCACCCCACAACAGATTCTAATTTTAAGGGGGGACGAAATGAAATTTTAATATAGAGGTTCAGGAATGTTGGTTGTCTTTTATATGTACGGTACCATCGACAATGGGTATATCATAAAAGGGTTGATGAGAAAAGTTATCTTGCACATTATGTTTTAAGCTATCCTTTCTCTTATCACTACCACCCTGTGTTTTTACTTTCTTTTTAAATTGCTACAGAACAAGGAGGCCCAAGAGTGCATAACTTCTACTTTTATCACGGCTGGTTAATTGTCTGTTACTGTTCTCTCTTCGTTTTTTAACAGTTGTTACATAATGTGAACTTTGTAATTTTCTTTTAAAGATATATGTTTATATCTAAATAAAGATATATATATATATATTTTTATATTTATTTGTTCGGTTACTTAAAACCATTACAAATTAAAAAAACAGCATAAACAATGCATTATTATTTCATGTACAAAAGACTTCATTAAATTCAACTTATCAATAATACTACATCGTTTAGCACCGTTTCCGTTCCACCTGAGCCTAAACGATGCCTCCTGAACATCTGAGAACCAACAGACTTAAATCATACTGCACAAGCCTGGGCTACCCTAGGGATGATGATAGCAAAACGAAATGTGGCCAAACTTTGGGGAGCGGCTCTTGCCCCAATCCTTGAGGACTGGTGTAGAGCTATGGCTGTGACTATGGCGGCGGAAAAAGCCACATATCTTCACAGGGGATGCCCTAAAAAATGGGAGAGAATGTGGGGTAAATGGAACACCTTCAGGGGCTGTATTTGTAACCCGCTGACAGTGAATCGGAGTTCAGATGACAAGGAAGAATAAATATGTTATTTATTCACTATAATTGTATAATATAAATCTGCTGTAAGATGTACCCATGCTTATGTAACTAGTGATGGAAACTGTTATTATATGTGTAAGTCATAATGCACATGTGACGGACTGAGGCGGGACGGCGCACTGGCAGAGACGGAGCATTGAGCCTACCCATACTGGGGAGACCGGAGACCGGGGATCGTTGGTCCCGAGGTGCTAGGGTGAGCTGCCTTCCCCCCTCGCCCTGGCGACCTCGTCCTCCGGGGGGACCCCCACGCCACACACAACCAGCGGCCCTGTGGTGCCCATGAGTCCGGAGCGGAGGAGAACCAAAGGCTAGAGGACATCGCATAAGGTGGCACAGGAAGAAGCCGCGAATGACGCGACGATCATTTGCACATGGTCTGCCTGCGCTATGGGGTGACCCCTGCCACACAGCCACTGCACGGGCGCTACTGATGGCACCCAACGCCCTGACCCACGGCGGCTGTACCCACCGGGAGTTGTGAACAGCGCGAGGTGCTCGAGACGAGAGTGCTGCACAACCCGGAAACTCCCCGAGATTGCCGCACTCCTGAGACGTTGCTCCTTGAGCCGTCCACCGGAACGTCCCCTGCCATCAGGGTTCCCAGCCGGCACCGGCTGCCCTACTCATCGACCTGCCCATGTCTGGGGGAGTGAAGACTCGAACTGGCCTTGGGGGTGCATCTTCTAAGGGGAAAATGGACAGGTTATCGAAACAGACGGACTCGGACCAGGTGGCGGCAAAACTGGACACTGTACTGGCCGCCATGGAACGGCTGGAGGAATCGTTCCAACTCACCCGCACTTCGCTGGAGACCAAAACAGACAGTGTGGCAATTGACCTCAACCATCTTAAAGCTGACCACAAGAAACTGGCGGAACGCACCACATCCCTGGAGGGCACACTGACAGATCTGGGGCCCCGGGTAAGCTAGGCGGATAAACAAGTGCGAGATCTCCGAAACAGGGTGGAATTCCTGGAGGATCGTGCCGAGGACGCAGAAGGGAGGGCACGAAGAAACAACATCCGACTAGTAGGTGTACCGGAAAGATGGGAGGGGAGAGACCCCACGCGACATGTGGAGGACTGGTTGAGAACACTGCTGCCGGAGGGTGCCCTGTCGCCACACTTCGTGGTGGAACGTGCGCACCAAGTGCCGACGAGGCCTCTCCCCACGGGATCTAATCCTAGACCACTGCTCTTCCGGGTTCTGAATTACCGTGACCGGAATACAATCCTGCGAGAAACCAGGAAGCATGGAGATGTCCAAATCGAAAACACTAAAGTGATGTTCTTCCAGGACTATATAGTACAGGTGCAGCGCCAGAGACATTCCTTCCTGGCGGTGAAACAAAGGCTGCGCCAAATTGGACTTAAGTACTCCCTCCTCTTCCCCGCCAAACTAAGGGTCGTAGCACAAGACAAAACGCATTTCTTCACTGACCCCGAGGAAACTGAGGCTTGGCTGGACAGCGGTGTGGATACAATGCCCAGACGTGCGAAGGGATCCATGACCACGGCACGTACCCGGGGATCGCGGAGTCGCCGTAGACACAGAACACCCTCAAATCATCAATCGCAAAGGTCAGAGACCCACTCCCCACCTGTGGAACTTGTCCTACAGGAACAACAAGATGCCCTCCGGAAAGTGACGGAAATCAGCGGCTCGCCAACATCGGACTCCGCAATAGTCGCCAGTCCCCGGGCTTTCCCGAGTGATGATGAAGCTATCTACGGTTTAACTGATTCTCAGCAATCCATGGAGCGGCCAGATGTAACACCACAGACAGCGGATTTGCTTAATTAACGAACACCATTAGTCCTCATCTAGGTGCACTTGAACGACAATGTCGCTCAGACCTAAGGTCAAGCGGATACCGACGGGATTGCGGACAGTTGAGCGCCCCCGACTGCAGACAAGAGACACAGTGAGTACTACTCTTGACACTTGTTTGGGGGAGCGATGCCCCACTGGGGTTGTTACCCGGCTGCCACCACCTGCTGAACTTTGACTCTTGGCGATCTAACCGCAGATGTGTAATACAAGCCTACACCATTTATTTGACTTTTCAAACAAAAAAAATGATGCACATGTAACTATTGCAGGTGTTCTTCAATAAAATGTTTCCGACAAAAAAAATAATGATAATAATTATAATACTACATAGTTAATCCAATTTTACTTTTGTAACGAAACGGGTTTTGCTGAATCACCTAGCAAAACAACTCGGAAATAAAATTAAGTTAAAATGGAAAATATCGCTACATTAAAAAAGGTACTACAGTAAAACTAGGTTTGGCCAAAATGCAGAGTGCAAGAAAGAAGTAATCTTGTTCAAATAAGAACGGTTACAGTAACCAGTTACTTCCTTTAAAAACGTTTCCATAATTATACTCCGTATACCTTTAGCAATTAATTCCCTACAAACCTCAGTTCAATCTGCACATAGCTCTTTGTAAGGTACCTATAATTTATAAACCACATGCCGCACATCCTATGTGCTGCCGGCTAAGCATACCATTGTGCCGGAGCCACCATGCTCCCTTATGCAGCCCATTGTGAAAACCTCTGGTGTGCGCTTATGTCTTTTTACTGATCAGGGCTGCCTCCATGCCCTGAAAAGCCGACGTCATAGTTGATATTAAAACTTTTGACTGAAGCCTCGCCACAAAGGGCGTTCTGCCTACTTAGTTTGTTGACTGCTCAGTCCTCAAACGTAACCAGTTGAATGTTCATTTCATAGCAGTATTATCCGGTTTAAGGGCGTTAATGATGGCTTGTCGTCCTGTACGGATGCCTAATTGATTCCATTCTGCTTTTAGGACCACTTCCCTTCTTCTTTTGAAACAAGGTGAGGCAGCCGCAATCGATGTGTTGGAACGATTCCTCTTAAGCACTACAACCCCTGCATGTTACTTTTTCCAGTGATCTACGCCACCAACTAGATGTTTCAAAAAGGGCCATTCCCCTCGCCTAAGAGCCAAAAACGTCCGTTTTTATATTTTGAATATGTGCACGCCAGGTAGAGTTGTTGAAGCCTCTGCTTGCAGGAGCTAATAACTGCCCAGCTTGACATGGATGTTAATAACGTCCATGGCAATCTGGCCTGAATGAATTTGTACTCGCCTTATGATACTTTGCTTGAAGTCATTTTGGAGGTAAATGTGAGTTCCAAAGCTCTGTAGCATTCAGTTAATTGCACCATTCCTCAAGGTACAAGGAGTGAGGCCGTCTGACCCCTCCAAGCTTCCTCGCCTGTCCAGTTAGAGTTTGCAGCAAGTATTAAGACCCACCTTCCCGAGCCACCCTCTGATCAAGGAGGTTGATCCAGCTGTATGTGCGGGCTGATGAACATGTCGGCAAGCAAAGAGTGGCTTTATAGATTCGTCAGACCAGGTTGTTAACGATACCTCATCCCTTCCCAATAGGATCGCACTGCCATAAATCAAGGTTGGAAAGACCTTAGCTCTCAGTACCTTCATATGTGTGTAAAGGCTCATCGCTTACAGCGAGCTAGACAGTTTCGGGGGGGAAAAAGGCAAGAGGCTCTGGGCTTTCGCTTCTACAACCCCTATATGATGGACAAGGAACACTTGTCATCAATTGTAACACCAAGATATGTATATGACTGTTCCTCGGAGATCTTGTTGGCATGAAAATATCAGCTTCCCATCTTATTGATTTTTCTGCCCATGATGAGGAATTTTGTTTTCTTTAGATTCACTTTCAGGCAGTTTGTATTGATGTAGGAGTGCAAGGTGTCTAACCGCTGCAATCCAGCTCTCGTGTGGTTGAACAAAACTAAGTCATCTGCGTAAAGCAGGTTGTTGATATGTTCACTCCTGATATTTGGGGGGGTGGGGGGGGTTGAGCTGGTTGTGTTTATGAGGGTACTAGGTAGGTAAGAGATGTATAAGTTGAAGAGAAACGGGGCAAGCACACATCCCTCCTTAACCCCCAGCAAGGTCACTCAACATAACCCACTGACTCCGAAGAGGAGGCGAACATTAGTAAGACAGCAATGAGTGCATGACTCAACAGCTGTTCTGGACTGTCTGTGTGTGGTGTTTCTTAGTGGTGGGTGATGTTTGTTAGTTTGTGTTTTTTGGTGGTGAGTGATGTTTTGAGTACCATGATATAGAGAGCTATATGATCTCAGCAAGTGCTTGAGTGACCTATTACCTGCACCATGCAAATATAAAACGTGCCACAATGAAACATTGTCTCTTTGTTTGTAGACTGATTCTGAGCAAACCAGACCAACCTATAAGAAACAATTTCCTTTGTTCATCAGTGCAAACAAACCACACAATAGAAGGTACAATGTAGTATTATTTACCATGGAGAAGAACATCATAGACTGGATGCGTTTGAGATTGAATCAGTAGGTAGACATTTCAAGATGCTCTCACAGATGCACCTAACATGAAAGGACATCTTTGCTTTCTTGCCAAACAATCTGCTTTAAACATTTGCAAACATTAGTTCCATGAGAGCATGTTTACCGCCGGAGACTCCAATGGTTCTCTTTTTGTGCAGCCATTGTTGCCTCTGTTTACCCGGACCAAACGTCCTGTGACTCTCTCAGACCCGAAGTTTCTCCGCTCCACCTCTTCTTTGAACCCTCTGTGTTGTGTGCTGGCCTCTGCTAGAACTGTGCTGAGCCCTGGCGTGCTGCAGCCTAAGTAAAATTATCAGGAACACAACTCTTCCACCCCCCCCCCCTCTTTTTCTTAATGTGTATGGTGTTGCTGTCAATATGCCACATGATCAGTGTATTTGTTCCACATACTTTTAAACTGACAACTGCTTATCTTTTTTTGCAGTGCTTTCTAAGTCTGCTCTAATTTAGCTCACTTTTTGAATAATCACAAAGACACGTTGTTTTTTTCCCCATGTCTGTTTCCAATTAATGATATATATATATTTTTTTAATCACGATTTGTAGTGAGAATTATAGTAAGGTTGGTTTGTTACTAACAAGAATTTTGATCAGTAATTTAGTTTCTGTCTGTGTTTAAATATATTTTTCCAAAGAACATAGACTATTTGTTCGGCTCTGCTCAACATTCTTCTCGGTTTTACATAAACATGCTTCCAAAACGGGAGTGTGTTTCAGTAAAACGAAAAACAATGGCCCTGATGAGTGGAAATATTTCATCTTGCTGATTAGGGCCACTGTTTGTTTTCCTTGTGTGTGTCTGTCATGCCATGGTAGGAAAAATCAGTGGCAGTGTGTGGCAGTCACTCGTCTATAAATAGGGAGGGACAACCTTCACTGTGACATGGCAGCTCATTGGTGGAAACCCAGCGGTTCCCTCTACGCTCAATGGCTAGCAGTGAGTTTGGTGAGGCAGAAGCACCTCCAACTTATGGCGTTGAGCCGATCCTGCTAAACTCTAAATGAGGCGTAAAGTTACATTGTGATTTTGTTTGACCGCATTACCAATCTAGTTGAAGAGCTCTTCCCGTGTTTCTGAAATAACTGCCGGATGATGCAATAGACATTTCCCCTCCAACACCATTAAGTGCTTCATTTGCACATTTAGAAGGTGCATTCTGCATGACTACTACATTTGTGATAGGTTACAGCCCCCGGTATTGGATTTTTAATTTCTTCTGGACTTCTCCAGCTTTGGGAACAGAGCCTCGGCCCTGCCTGCATTCAGCTCTAAACTGTCAGGCAAGTGTCGTGGAATTGCTGCTGAGTACCCAACAGTACTGGATAGTGTCCAGAATATAAGCATACCAAGTTTCCCTCTACAGAGAAGATAGACAAATTGGTTACATGACCGTTCAAAGTTGATGCTATGTCACATTGTTGAACTACAGCATCCATCACTACAGGAAGGGACCTCACTGCGTTTCCCAGCATCTGTCTCTGCAGGAAGTGACATCCGTATTTTCCATCTGTCATTCCCTCCTTCCTCCCCTACTTTAGTCAACTCTTTAGTGTGCCGCGGACACAAGCCAGAGCGGATCTGGAAGTAGCTAGGACCAGACTCCTTGCTATGGGTAAACTAGCTTCATCGTCTGTCTCGCAGACATTTATTTTATTTATTTATTTTTGCCATTTGTTAAGCGCACGATTACCCTTAGGCGTCTTGGCGCTAGTTTTCCCTTAATCATCCTGTAAGCTCATCATGTGCTGAACAGATTATTGGTCAAACAACCACGTCTTAAGGCCCTTACGGAACAGTAGCAATGAAGGGCACATCCTAATATGCAGGGGTAGGGAGTTCCACAGCTTGGAAGCTGCAACCGAAAAGCGTCGGTCTCCCCAAGAGACAGTTTTTGTTCGAGGGGTGGCTAGTAAATTTAAATTAGCCGATCGAAGCTGTCTGTTTGGTTTATAGAAACTAAACTGATCCGTGAAGTACCGAGGCCCTGCATCGTTCAATGATTTATATACAATACATAGGGATTTAAATTTTATTCGGTTGGGGATGGTCAACCAATGATATTTCCTGATGGTGCTCGCTATGGAGGTGAACTTAGGGGTCCCAGAGAGCAGACGTGCAGCTGCATTCTGAATAGTCTGAAGCTTGGTGGTCACCCTTACCTGAGCATTTAAAACCAGACCATTGCAGTAATCTAAGGACGATAATACCAGGGTAGTGACCAGGGTTTTGGCAGCGGAGTCCGGTAGAAATGGGAGAATTTTCCTGATCAGCCTTAACTTGTGGTGGGCTGTTGCTGCTACCTTGTTTGCATGAGCTAAAAAGTTTAGGTCCTCATCAAAGATTATGCCCAAATTCCTAACTTTAGCAGCCGGCGTGGGGGGGTCACCCATCGCTTCAGGCCACCAAGTTGCTGACCAGTCAGGAGAGAGCGGTCCAAAAATGAGCACCTCCGTTTTTCCGGTGTTCAACTTAAGGCAGTTTGCTGCCATCCATTCTTCAATGGCTAGCATTCCACATTGAAAGCGCTTTGCCACCTCTGGTCCATTGTTTTTAATAGCTAGGACCAGTTGAGTGTCATCGGCGTATGAGGTTATGCTCATCCCATATGCTCTGATGACATTGGCAAGGTCCGACACGTATATATTAAATAAGGTCGGACTTAGGGATGAGCCCTGTGGAACCCCACATGGGAGCGACATCTCAGCTGATTGATATGGACCCAGGGTGACTCTCTGGGTTCTGTCAGCCAGAAAGGATGCGATTAGGTCCCTTGCAGTAAGGAGGATGGCACACTTTCCGACACGGTCGAGTAAGATCTTATGGTCGACCGTGTCGAAAGCCGCGGATAGATCCAGCATTACTAGGATTGCCGTCGCTCCCTGATCCCTAATGTTCCTTATATCATCGGCAGCTTTAATTAACGCCGTTTCCGTGCCGTGATGTTTCCGGAAACCAAATTGGGAATCATCCAGAAGGGAATGTTTCTCTAGATGTTCAACTAACTGGTTATTCATGGCCTTTTCTATCACCTTAGCTAAGAATGGAAGGCTTGCAATAGGCCTATAGTTCTTTAGATCTGATTTATCAAGGTTTTCTTTTTTCAGCAGGGGCTTCACCAGAGTGTTCTTTAAGGAATCTGGGTAGATGCCGGAGGTAAGTATCGAATTACAAACAGTGGTGATGACCGGGATGAGGGTGTCCATCACCGGGGAAAGTGCAGATAGAGGACAGGGGTCTAATGACGATCCTGATTTGATGTTGGAGACCAGCGCCTTTATTTGGTCTGTATTGAGTGGGTTGAACTTTGTCAAGGCGTTGGCCATAGGAGGGGCCAATGAGTCAGATATTATGGGCCGCGGGGAGAAAGCCTGGTAGATATCGGCCACTTTCGAAAAGAAGAATTTTGGCAATTCATCACAGAGGAATTGGGAGGGGGGTGGGATTAGATCAGGGGTGTTGCCTGACAGGGATCTGGTAATATCATACAGCTGCCTGGAAGAATTTTTGGCGTTTTCAATTTGAGCTGCGAAGAAAGTTTTCTTAGCTTCTGTTATCATAGTTTTATAAATGCTCAAAGATTCTTTATACTTTGCTTTGTCCTCCAGGTTGTACTTTTTTCGCCACTGCCTTTCCCTATTTCTATTCTGCTGTTTTTGTCTCCTTAGTTCTTCTGTGTACCATGGTGCGGTTGGAGTATTTCTATTGCTTGATAATCACTTGTCACACTATGCAAAGTACATCCGAAAAATAGTAGACGGTTTGGGAGTTATACCTGTTGGTCCTAGGACAGCTTCTAGATCGCTGTTGCCTGCTGTGACGATCCTGTGTAGCTGCCTATGATGTGCCTTCCTGCCATCCTGCCTTCATCCATTGTCTGAGCAGCTGAGCAGACCTCTTTCTTCTTGCTGTCTCCCCCCACCCCCCAACCACTCACTGCGTCTTCTGCATGTCTTGGCATTTCTGGGGACTGTTGTCTACAGGTTCCTTTGGAAACTGTTTGTACCCATAATTGCTTAACAGCTGAGGTTAGGGACAGGGGCCAGAGTTTTGTGTGACGAGAGTATAAGGTGGATGGTTGGTAGGTAATTGAGGTGGGTAGGCTGTGAGGCATAGAGTGTTTAAAGCTTGAAGTCAGGAGAAGGGAGGGTGCATAGGCTAGGGATAGTTGGCACAGAGAGCGAGGAACTTTCATCAATCAAGAGTTCAAGTTCCATCACCCCTGGATATTTAGATGGAGTTGAAGGCTCGGAGTAGGGCAACAAGAGAGATTGGGCTTTTATAAGGCTGATTTAGCACATTCGGCCCAGAGTTGGTACTGTATAACCAATGTGATTGGACCATTTGAACTCATGGTATATACCTGGGCCATGTGGCAACTTGTGTGTGCCTTGGCCCTGATAGTGCATATAGTGTGAGTGGGGGAGCATCATATGTGAGCTTTGTGAGGACCGGGTGCATGTCTGGGCCCTGGGAATACAGGGTGCGTGCCTGGGATCTGGGTGCACTGGTATGTGCCTTAGTCAAGGGAGTTCAGGCTATGTGGCTGGGACCTCAATGTGCATGGTGTGTACCTGGCCCCTGGGAAATACTACTGTGTATTGTCTCATTCCCTCATTTATCACTGCTTCTGGAACAGTGAGGCCCTTAGGACTGCACTTTAAAACTGTCTTTACTTATTGGAGGCTGCAGTTCGGAGGTGCTGCCGAGGCACCACTGGCAATCTAATTGTATGCCAAATGCAAACTGATCTGCACTCATCTGCTCCCCGTCCGTGCCCAGGACTAGTACCCATGCTCCTTCTCCCACACCTCTCACCCCCGCACCACTACTCTACCGGAACACGCCACGCCCTGAACCCTGGTGTTTTTTGCCACGTCTTGCTGCTGCTATTCACTTGTTTGGTGGCAATGTTTTTGTATCACCTGCGCATGTCTGGATCTCAGTAATGCTGCACCTATTGACTGCTCAAGGTGGACTTGTCACAGTTGATATTGGACGTCCTCAATGTCACAGCCTCTCTGCTTTTTGACTTAAGCTTCTCTATCAGTCTTCACACCGTCTCTTATTCTTAGGGGCAGTAATGGACATGGCATCTCTCTTAGTGTTTTGGGAGAGGGCTTGTATTCCAATCCTAAAGGTATTCCACCTACTGAGTTTCCTAACTTCCTGCATATTGCTGGTCATGTTTGCTTGCATGCTGGCACACGAGGGCTGTCCAGTGTTGACCCTATCTGCAATGGATCCAACATGGGACAATCTGGCAGACATCACCAGGGTCCCTCATTAGACCATGACAAATCTCCAGTGATGGTCAGCGCAGGAGGACCTGTTATGCATGAAATTATTTTACTAATCAGCAGTGGCCACTGTGATGTCCGATGCCTCCAACTTGGGTTGGGGTGCCCTTGTGGAGGGGCTGAAAGTCAGAAACCTCTAATCTCCGCAGGAGCAATAATTACAAACCGAATTACTCGAGGTGTGGGTGATTCACCTGTCCTTGCAGGCCTAGCTGCCATCCCTTCATAGACAACATGACCGAAATGTAATATGTGAACAACCAATGAGGTGCTGGCTCTCACCTTCTGTCGAGCAACACTGAGAAAGCACAAACTGTGGCCCTAGGCTCAGGCGCACCAGACCTGCCTGGTTGCCAACTATCTTGCAGGCTTCATATATACAAACGCCTACAGCCTTAGTCTGCGCCAATCATGATCATTTCCATCCAGAGGGTGTACAGGCCATTTTTGTCCTATGGTGCACACTTCTGGCAAATCTCTTCGCCACACACAAAAAAGTGCACTGTCTACTGTTCTGTGCCTTCCGGTTTCTGTTTCAGGGAGACTGTAAGGATGTGTTTCTTCAGACATTAACTTTTCTGCTTCATTATGCATTTCCCCATACCTGTGATTCTTCAAGTGCTGAGGAAGCTGGAACAATACCGGGCACATGTCATTCTGTTTGCCCCTGTTACCTTGCCTTAGTGGGACCTTAATTTAGTTCTAACATTCATCATGGAGGCTCCATTTGATAGACTACAGAGCTGCCAGTTGCAGCTTTTGAGGTTCAAGACTGTGTTTTTAGCAGCCATCACATGGACTAGGTACGTCAGGGAATTGCAAGCACTGTGCCAGACCTCCCTTCACTAGTTTCTTCTGAGACAAGCTGGTCCTGAGAACAAAACCAGCTTCCCTTCCAACTTTGGCTACCTACCCATTTCATATGGGCAGTCCATTATGCTTCCCATGTTTTTCTCTCTGCACCATCCCTCCAAGGAGGAGGGGCTATGTAATCTGTACCCTCCTAGGACTCTCAACTAATATATCGACGATATGACTAAGAATTTCTGATCCGATTACAACTTTTTAGTACATACATAGGCAACAATAAGGGAAAAGCATTCTACAAGAGGACCCAGTCAGAGCTCATTTTACCATAGCCAAGCCATCCTCTTCTTCGGCTTTGGACAGATTGGTTCCCTTCGCAGAAATTTGCCTTGCAGTGTCATTTGACAATCATTTTTGTTCGGATGGATACATCTGCCTGTGGATTCCTCACCTTATGAATATCCCCTCTGCGCTAGCATTCCAGAAATCTTTTGTACCTCTCTGCGCCGACAAGCTCGTCACAGCTTCATGGCTCCGCACATGGCTCCGCATGACTTCACTGGAGCCAAAAGAAGACCAAGTCCGCGTGATGACGTCAGTTCCTTTTTTCTGCTCTACAAGCTAACGGTTTGTCTGGGACTCTCCTGTCTTTCTACTGCTACTTTATTTCAAGACTTTTCTTGTTACTGTTTTCGTTTAAGTCTGTTCCTAGAAGGTCGGGTTTCAAGCCCTGCAAGGAATGCGGAGGTAACATGTCGAACACACCCGCATGATGACTGCCTTTGGTGCCTTTCGAGTGATCACGACGTCGAAGGTTGTTCATCCTGCATGAAGATGAACCCTAAGGCGCTGAAGGAAAGAGAGGCTAAACTCTTCATGTCCAAGGTGAAAAAGGAGAAAAGAGGTCGTAAAAGATCGAAGTTGAGGTCGTTGACTTCACATGGATCCAAGAGGAGGCACAAGAAGAAGAAGAGGCATGGGTCTCGACGTCGTTCGAACAAGTCTCGTTCTTCGAAGTTGCCTTCCCCGGCTCCTCGACGTCGTGCCAGAGACTTTGTATCTCCTTCACCTTCTGAGTCTCCTCAGGCGTCGCCTATCCGGTCTCCTGTTGTGGGTTCTCCGGCTCAGTCTCCGCCGCCGGTTGATTCTCCGTCTTCGGATGGAGATTCGAATCCAGTGGAAGAAGAGTCTCCTGGTGCTCCTGTGGCTCCACCAGTGGCTCCAGCAGATCCGTCTCCAGAGACTCCTCGTAAGGAAGTTGAGAGGGCGCAGTATCCTTCGTTCCTGCCGCCGGGTTCGGATCCGTCGCACTTCATGAATGCGATGTATGATATTTTTACCAGAGCCACATGCCCCTCTGGAGCACCTTTTGGGTCCCATGGGGCCTTTGGCATTTAATTTGGGTGTGCCTCAACATTATCCTTTGGCCCCCTTTATGCCTTATATAACGATGGCGCCATCATGGCAGTTTCCAGCACCGAGGGTGTTGACGCCATTTGAGCAGTCCCCGGCTCCGTTTGGTGTCCATTCTTCCAGGGTTCGTTCGACGCGAGTCGCTGTCACTGAGCCTCCTTCGACGCCGTTGCTGGAGCCGTTGACGCCACGGATGGCACCGCCGACACACCTGCCGAAGATGCGCTCTAGGAGAGAAGCTCAAAGGCGGATTGAAGAGGAGCAATATCGTGCTGGTGACATGGAGGAAGGTGAAATGTAAAAGTCTGAGGACTTTTTGGAAGACTTGTGTGAGGAAAGTGGTTTGGAAGTCTCTTCAGAAGTGGATTTTGCATTGCAGAAGGCTTCTCCTTCTAAGGATGTAGCTCCTTATCATGTTTTCATCAAGAAGGCAGCTGAACTGGTTGCATCTGCAGCTTCTTATGGCTGAATATAAGCCTAATCTTCTGACAGAGGTACTTCATTCTCCTTCTGCTGTAGTGGAGCCTCTTTTACCCTTCAATGATGCCCTAAAGGAGCCGATATTATAAGTCTGGCGTAATCCTCTTTCTGCTCCTGCAGTTTCTAGATCTGTTTCTAGAAGATATAGACCGGCACCATGGGACCCTGATTTCCTTTCGTCTCACCTGTCACCTCAAAGTTTGGTGGCTCAAGCTTCATGCTCAAAGCAGTCTGTAGGTTCCTTCCCTCAAGCACCAGCTGACAGAGATTAAAAAAAGCTTGAGCAGTCCGCAAAGAAAGTTTTTTCATCAGCCAGTATGGCTTTGAAGTCCACCAACGCAACTTGTTTGTTGGGCAGATATATTCACGCCCTTATGTACTCTGCCAAGCAGTTTCTCCCTAAGCTATTGGAGGAGGATCGTAACAATTTAAGTGAGGTCTTGTCGGACTCTCAGGCGGCTGCTCGCCAAGTAATCCAGTCGGGTCTGGAACCTGCAGATTCGGTGGCAAGGGTGATGGGTTCGTCTGTTGCTACTAGGAGGCATGCATGGTTAAGATCTTCAGGATTCGAGGAGCTTCGCGGGCATCCAAGATGGTCGCGTGAGCACAGAGCTCCCCGGACCCGCGCCGCCCCTCACGGATATCCTGACTACATCCTGATTTTAAGGATGGGCTTTTGTTCGCAAATCCTCGCTGATCTTCCTATCCTTTGAAAAATCGAATTCGGACGCTGAGGTCCACTTTTACATCGCTGCTACTTTTTGTGGGCCACCCTGAAGCAGACCGGGGGCTCAGTTGCTGACAGGCCGGGGAGTAGTTGAACAACAACGGCCGAGGGGGTCTCCCTCTGGTCGACCCCCTCTTGACTTTCAGTTTCGTTTTCTACTCCCGGCTCGGATTGCCGGAAGCGCAGCCCTGATCCACCTTCGACTGGCCTGGTGTCTCTCTGCTGTTTAGTGCTGGCCCTCTTGAGTGCCCAAACTCCGGCTTTTCTTGGTGCCTATGTACATCTGATTTGGTCTTGTTGTCTGTCTGGCCACTCCACGACCGGCCATTTTTACCAGGTCGCGAGGACCCCTTCGGGGTCTCTTCTCCAATATGGCCACCGGACCTGCTCCCGAGAGGCGCAAGATCAAAACACCTCTCCGTGGGGGCCAAACCCAGACTAACATTATGGACCACTATTCGCAGATAAAGGGGTCCCCTGGCGGTTCTGGTTGCCCTTCAGACGATCCTAAGACTGTCTCTTCAGCGCCTTCGGAAATATCCTTGCAGGACGTCATGGGCGCCATTACCAACATGCAGGGCTCTATGGGACAGCAGTACGAGGCCCTTGTCTCTAAGATCGACACGGTGGCCGTCGACATCACGCTGATTAGAGCGGATCTGGCGAAGACCAACGAGAGGGTCAAGTCATTGGATTTGAAGACTTCTAGTCTCACTACGGATGTCACGGAGGCTCAGACTGAGATTGGTAATCTGCGTTCCTCACACGACCTGATGGCTCGTCGTCTCGAGGATTACGAAAATAGAGCCCGTCGCAATAACGTATGTCTTATTGGTGTCCCGGAGAATCCCGAGCTGCTGGCGGTTGACCTTTTGGTGGAGGATCTGGTTACGAATTATCTTGCTCCCGCCGGACTTAGCAAATTCTTTGCTGTTGAACGCGCTCATCGAGTCCCTGGCGGGAAGGCGAAGTCGGGTGCTCCCCCGAGGCCCATTATTGCCAGATTATTCCACTTTAGGGATCTGGATGCTATTCTTCAGGCCTCTCGGGATAAGGGCCCAGTGAAATTCGAGAATGCCTCTGTTTCTTTTTATCCTGACTTTTCACTGCTTGTTCAGAGACAAAGACTTGGATTTCAGGGTGTGAAGAGACAATTGTGGGACTTGGGCCTCAAGTACGCCATGTTGTTCCCGACCAGGCTTCGGATTGAATATGGAGAACGTACATTTTTCTTTGATCGTCCGGAAAATGTTAGTGACTGGCTTGATTCCCTGCCTAGAAGAGACGAAAGCACTGGGCACCCCAGAGGCGCCGACGGGGGTGCGCCAGAGTGAAGGTTACCCCGTGGATCCTGGCGTCTGAACTTTTTTACTTTTTTCAGCTGAGTCTGTACTTTGGTCTTCCTTTTTAAGCCTAGATTAGCCTGGGGGTGGCGGGGGGTAAATGGGGACTCCTCCTCCTAATGGGTTCTTTGCGTAGCTTAGTTTAATAATGGGGCGACAGGCACACTGCAAGTTGGGGTGGCTTATGAGTCGTACGCAGGGGTGCAGGGTGGGGGGTGTAACATGTTCAAGTTGGGGGGTGGTGGGGGTGTGTGTATGTGTTTCCTTTTATTCACGAGGCATCGTATTGTTTTCTTCCTTTGCTCTGATCATTGGGCCCTGTGTGGGTGCCGCTCTGCTTACTTCTTGGGGATGGGGGGTGGCGAGTTGAGACTGCTATCCTGGAATGTCAATGGATTGGGTGACAGAATTAAGCGTGGGATTGTGTTGCGGTTCCTTAGGCGTCATTCTCCCGACATTGTTCTCCTGCAGGAGACGCATCTAATAGGTAATGCATGTCAGGCTATGAACAGGCGCGGATATCGTCTGGTCGCCCATGACGGGTTTACTTCTGGCTCCAGGGGGGCCGGTATTCTTATCCGGTCCTCCCTCCCTTTCGAAGTTGATGAAGTAAGGCTTGATGACAGGGGGCGCTATGCGGCGCTCACTGGTAGATGGGAGGGGAAGACATTGTCCATACTCTCAGTGTATGTCCCCCCGGGCCTACAGACCTTGACCTACGCTGATCTCTGCAGGGTCCTTTTGGAACTTCCTGAGGGCCTTTTGATCATGGGTGGGGATTTTAATTCGGTTGTCTCCGGCACCTCTGATCATCATCCTCCTAGGGATTTGCCCAGGGCTCAAATGTGGCTGAGTGATTTGCTTGAAACCTTCGGGCTGGTAGACGGCTGGAGATTGCTGCACCCCACACAACTACAGTACACTTTCCACTCTGGGGCACATGGTAGTCTTTCGAGATTGGATTACTTCTTAATGCCATCGGTCCAATCCTCCTCCATTAGAGAGATTCGTCAGCTCCCTAGGGGTATTTCCGACCACTCCCCCTTGTGGCTTCATTATGAGGTCGGGGCGGGCAGTGAGGGTAGGGTCGCCCCTATCAACCCCTGGTACTTCCGCAATCCTAAAACCCGCTCTGAACTTGTGAAAGCTATTGAACATTATTTTGATGAAAATGTGGGGTCTGTTTCTTCTGCTGTTTCATTGTGGGAGGCTTTCAAGACAGTTGTACGTGGGCAGTCCCTGTCCTTGATTGCCGCTGCTAAGAAGGCTGCAAATGTGGAGGTGGTACGATTGGAATCTGAGATAACCGCACTTGAGGACGATCTTCAGACAGGCGTCTCCAGTGTAAAGTTGCATTTCCTTGCCTTGAAACAAGCTGATTACAGGGCTCTTGTGACTGATGCGGCGAGAATGATGTATAGGGAGCAGCAGGGTAGGCTGTATGATGTGGGAGACAAGGCGGGTAAATTGCTTGCGTGGTTGGACAAGAAAGAGAGAGTGAATCGTGTTGTTCCCGTGATTGAATGGCCTGATGGAGAGTGTGTTACAGATCCAGTTGGGATCGTTCAGTGTTTCGCGGACCACTTCAGGACTGTGTACACCTCGGTTTGTGATAGGGATGAGGAGGACTCTCGTTTGCTGCTGCGGGATATCGCTTTGCCTTGCCTTTCTGACGCAGACAGGGACCTCATGGATGCTCCGCTCACAGTGGACGAAGTCGCTGTGGCTATTCGTTCCCTCCGTTCTGGTAAGGCGATGGGCCCCAATGGTTTGCCCATTGAATTGTACAAGCTGCGACCCGATAAAATGGCGCCCTACTTAAGGGACATGTTCCTTGAGGCTTTGGAGTCTGGTTCCCTCCCCTCGGACCAACGACTTGCTACCATCGTAGTTATTCATAAGGAGGGTAAGCCGCTGGATTGTTGTACTTCGTACAGACCCATTTCTTTGCTCAATGCCGGACCTAAAATTTTGGCTAAATTATTGGCTAATCGCTTGATTTCTGTGATCGGGGACTTGATCCATCCAGATCAATCTGGTTTTATCCCGCACCGCAATACTGCCCTGAATCTTCGCAGACTCCATGGAGTTCTCGCGAGAGCCGGGACGCTCACTGAACCGGCCGTTTTGGCTTCCCTTGACGCCACCATGGCCTTCGACACCATCGAGTGGCCTTATCTTTGGTCGGCCCTCTCGAAGTTCGGGTTTGGGCCGGCATTCATTGCCTGGGTGAAACTTCTTTACGAGATGCCCCTGGCTCAGGTGGTAGTTAATGGGAAAGTGTCTTGCGTTTTTACGCTTGGGCGTGGTACCCGGCAGGGCTGTCCGCTGTCTCCATTGCTTTTGGCTCTCGCTCTGGAACCTCTGGCGGAGTGGCTCCGTTGGGAGCCTTCTATGCGGGGTATCCGATGGACTCCCGACTTTGAGGATCGAGTCTCGCTATATGCGGATGACATCCTTCTCTATCTCACCTCCCCTCGGAAGTCCCTGAATGTACTTTTTGATGTTCTGTCCTCCTTCGGAAAGAACTCGGGTCTCATTATTAATTGGGCTAAATCCTGCGTCTACGTTTTGGCGGGAGATCTCCCTCCACTGCCTCGTAGATTTCCGATTCAAGTAACTGAGACCGGTTTTAAGTACCTGGGGATCTACGTTTCCCTGGACCCTTCTAGGCGCTATGAGCGTAATTTGCTTCCCCCCTTCAGCGGCTCAAACTGGATGTTGCGCGCTGGCGTAGGTTGCCGTTATCGCCCCTCGGTAGAGCGGCGCTCTTTAAAATGATGTTGCTGCCTCGTTTTGTATACGCACTTCAGAACTCCTTTGACCCGATCGCCTCGGGCTATTTTCGTGAAGTGGAGAGCCTGCAGAGACAACTGGTCTGGGATGGGCGTGCCCGTATCGCTCTTTCTAAACCCACGCTTCCGTGGTATGATGGTGGTATCGCCCTCCCGGACATCAGGCGTTATTACTGGGCATCTCAGTTGAGTGCGATTAACCATGCGACCTACGCACCGGGCCCTACCCCGGCTTTCTCCATGGATACATTTCTTCTGCCAGGGGGGACCTTTAACAGAGCGTTGTACTCCAGGGGACTCCATGGCACACTGACTGGTCCCACCAAAATTGCTGTGAGTGTGTGGCGGGATGCGAATGCGGCATTGGGTTGGTGTGGCAGATTTACTCGGGCTACCCCTTTGTATGATTCTGAATGTTTGGGACATCTTTGGAGAACGAAAGGCTTCGATAAATGGGATATGATTGGTATAAGCAAGCTGGGTGATCTGTGGTCGAAAGGTACCGTCAAGTCCTTCGACGTGCTGAAAGTGGAGTACGAGCTTGGTGACACGGAATTCTTCAGGTATGCCCAGGTCCGTCACGCTCTATTGTCTGTGTTTGCTGCGGGTGATGATATTCCTGAATCCTCCCCCCCCTGGAGGACCGTATTCTGGATGACCATGTGCCCGACAGCACGATTTCATTGATCTACAAGAAACTGATCAATAATAGAGCTGACTTGCTGGTGCGCCTTAGGGCCGCGTGGAGCGCTGACGGACTAGAACTGGATGACGAGGACTGGTAATCTGCTTTGTCCTCGCCCAAGGAAGTCGCTATTCCTGCTCGCCTGAGGTTCGTCCAGCTTAAGATACTCCATCGAGTGTATGTTACCGGGCCGGGTCTGGTTCGAATGGGCTATTCCTTAGATGGGTTGTGTAAGCGTGGCTGTGGAATGTCTGGCACCTTCCTCCACATATTGTGGGAATGCCCGGAGGTGGTTGAGTTTTGGTCCCGATTACATGTTGTGATGGAGAATGTCACGGGTGTGTCGCTGCTGCCCGAGGCCAGGCGTTGTCTGTTGAATGTTTGGGAGCCCAATGACTACAGCACCGCACAGATCGCATGGGCGACCCTTGGAAATATGGTTGCAAAAAGAGACATTGCTCAGCTTTGGGGATCTCACAGACCGCCCACCATTTCCAAGTGGAAGGAGAACATGGACTGGTGCATGTTCCGGGAGAAGACTGTGTACCTTTCCCGGGGCCGGCCCAGGAAGTGGGGTAGGATCTGGTCCCAATGGAACGCTTATCGTGGGAATATATGTACTCCCCCACAGGATGTAAACCCTGATGTTTCTACGTCCCCCTAATTGGCATCCAGTCTTCCTTTATCGTCAATATTTTAGCTTGTTTCCTTGTCCGCCCCTTCTACCCCACGCTAATTGATTGCAATACATGTACCTAACTCTGGAGCTGTGCCCGCATGGACTCATGATCATGTAACACTGTACTTTTTTCCTTGTGAGTTTTGGTTTTCTCTTTTGTATGGTTGTTTGATTTCATAAAAATTAACAACAAAAAAAAAGATCTTCAGGATTTTTGCTTGATGTGCAAGCTGCTCTTTTGGATCTCCCCTTTGATGGTTCTAAGCTCTTTGGGGAGAAGGCTGACTTGGCGTTTAAGGACAGTAAAGCCACAGCAAAATCCCTGGGTTTACAGTCTCAGTCAAGACGGTCTGGTTACAGTAGATTCCGTGGTTTTGGTAAATCTTCCTTTCGCTCCCGTCAGCAACAGCAGCAAAACCCTCTGTATAAATCCTACAGAGGTAATGGCAGAGGTCGCCTTCATGGGGCTGGACAACAGCCCTCTTCATCCTCCTCTTCTACCTCCCCTCACCCTCCGGTAATGTAGGTAAGCAGCCCTAGATCCGCCATCCTGGATCATGTGGGTCCTATGGGAGGCCGGCTTACCCATTTTCTACAAGATTGCAAATTAATAACTTCGGACCTTTGGGTTCTAGATCTTGTGGAAAATGGGTACTCCCTTCCCTTCAGGGAATTCCCTCCGCTTTACCCTCCTTGTCAGGGGTTTTGCACGGATGATCATTTACTTCTTCTTCAGAAGGAGATTCTTACCCTGTTACAAAAAGGTGCGATAGAGGTGGTTCCGGAGCAGGAAAAGGGTCAGGGATGCTACTCCTGGTATTTCCTGATCCCCAAGAAGGATGGCAGGTTACGTCCCATCCTGGACCTCAGAATCTTGAATCTGTTTCTCAAACAGGAGAGATCCAAGATGCTCACCCTAGCGCAGGTTCTTCAGCCGCTGAAACAAGAGGACTGGATGGTGTCCATCGACTTGCAGGATACGTATTTACACATCCCAATCCTGATGTCGCACAGGAAGTATCTCCGTTTCATGGTAGGGTTTCAACGCTACCAGTTTGCGGTCTTCTGTTTGGTTTTACTACTGCACCTCGAGTCTTCACCAAGGTGATGGCAGTGGTGGCAGCCCATCTCAGAAGGTTGGGGATTCCGGTTTTCCCATACCTGGACGACTGTCTCCAGATGTGGTTTGTCGTCATCTGCAAGTAACAACCCAGCTGTTGTACAAATTGGCTTTTTCAATAAGTGTACTCAAGTCTCACCTGGTGCTCTCACAGCGCAACCTGTTCATAGGGGCAGTACTGGATACCACTTCGTGTCGAGCATTCCCTCCACCTCAAAGAATTCTCGACATACAGGAAATGATCCCCTTGTTTTACAATGGAGCGGTTGTTCCCATTCTGAAGGTCCTTCGCCTTCTCTGTCTCTTTGCTTCCTGCATCCTGTTGGTCATCCATGCACGCTGGCACATGAGGGCGCTCCAGTGGTGTCTCCGCAGGCAGTGGTATAAGCACAACAGAGATCTCAGAGAGTCTGTGAAGATCTCCAGAAAAGCTGCAGCGGATCTGTCTTGGTGGAGTGTGGAGGGTAATTTGTCTCAAGGAAAGCCCTTGCATCTTTCTCCTTTGGTGGCCACAGTAATAACGTATGCCTCTACCCTAGGTTGGGGAGCACATCTGGGGGATCTGGAGATCAAGGGTCTTTGGTCTCCAGAGGAAAGGTTGTTTCACATCAATCTTTTGCAATTGCGGGCGATACGTTTGGAGCTCAAGGCCTTTCTCCCTTCCCTTCGCGGTCAGTCGATTCAATCCCTGACGGACAACACTACTGCCATTTGGTACGTCAAAAAGCAGGGAGGAGTGGGGTCGTACCGTCTCTGCAGAGAGGCGTTGCGGCTGTGGTCCTGGGCTCAGGACCATCGGATTTGCTTGATGGCAAATCACCTGGCCGGGGTGTTGAACGTTTGTGCAGACAGTCTCAGTCGGCAGTTCTCTACCGACCACGAGTGGAGGCCTCATCCGGAGGTAGTTCAACACATCTTTCAGACGTGGGGAACTCCTGGGGTGGACCAGTTTGCCACTCTCGAGAACGCACACTGCCTGTCATTCTGCAGACTCCAGTTTCCGAGGCAGGGAGCCTTAGGGGACCCGTTTCAGTTTAGTTGGAGTTCACAACTCCTTTACACGTTTCCTCGCATACCCTTGATTCCTCGGGTTCTGAGGAAGATTCGCTAAGACCGGGCCCAAGTTATATTGATCGCCCCAGATTGGCCGAGAAGGGTGAGGTACACAGATCTTCTTCACCTCTCGTCGCACTCTCCGCTCCGTCTCCATCTCAGGGCAGACCTCCTCTCTCGGATGGAGGGGCAAGTTCTACACCCCCACCTCCAGAGCCTGCACCTTCATGCCTGGAGATTAAACGGGGCAACTTGAATCATTTTTCTCTCCCACCTGACGTGGTGGATGTTATATTATCGGCCAGGCGACACTCCACCAAGTCTATCTATTCATACAGGTGGTCTAAATTTGTTAGGTGGTGCGGAGAGAAATCTATTGATCCCTTAAAAGCTCATCTATCTCATGTTCTTTGTTTTTCTCTTCATTTGGCCCAGCAGGGTTTTGCTGTGGCCACTGTAAAAGGGTATTTGTCGGCTTTGTCTGCATTTTTGTGTTTACCTGATCAGCCTTCTTTATTTAAGTCTCCTATAGTCTTAAGATTTATTAAGGGGCTGACAAACATGTTTCCTCCCACTCCTTTTATTGTGCCTCAGTGGGACTTGAATTTGGTGTTAACTTTTTTAATGGGCTCGTCATTCAAACTGATGCATAGTTGTCCTTAAAGACTTTTAACTTTTAAAACGGTCTTCCTGGTGGCTATCACCTCGGCCAGGAGGATGAGTGTACTCCAGGCTTTGAGTTCAAAGCCGCCTTTTCTGACCATATATGCTGGAAGGATGGTACTTAGGACCAGGGCTGCTTTTCTGCATAAGGTGGTGACTCCCATGTTTGTCATTCCATTACTCTTCCTACTTTCTATCCTCCCCCTCACCCTTCCAAGGAGGAGGAGAGGCTTCATCGTTTAGATCCAAAGAGAGCGATTAGCTTCTATTTGGACAGAACAAAGGACTTCAGTCAGGATGCCCAGCTCTTTGTTGGATATGCTGGTCATAAGAAGGGCAAGGCAGTGCACATGCGCACCTTATCACAATGGATCATCTTGTGCATCAAGATTTGCTACTCCCTGGCTGGTAAGGAGCCTCCTGTAGGCATTTGTGCTCATTCCACCAGGTCTAAGTCGTCTACTTCTGCATGGTCTAGAGGTGTTCCTGTTTTGGACATCTTCAGCCGCAACTTGGGCCTCCCACCACACTTTCGTGAAGCATTACTGCTTAGATTCTGAAGTGAGGAGGGATTGTCATTTTGTGCGCTCTGTTTTGCAGGACTTTTTGGTTTAGAAGAGTGGACACCCTCCTCCGGGAGAGGTACTGCTGTGGGATTCTATTCATTAGGTGAGACGCAGACAGCTATGAAAAATTTCCGGAATGCTGGCGCAGAGGGGATATTCATAAAGTGAGGAATCCACAGGCAGATAATGTATCCACCAGAAAAAGCATTACCCTAGGTAAGTAACTTGTTCCTTAGGCTCAGAAGTGAAAACGTATGACTGTTTTGCTTGGTGTGCTCCAGGAATTTCTAGTGTGACCATTTTTCAGAAACACCATCCAAGGGAAGGGGGGATTGCTATGGTATCTGTTTTAAAGGAGAGGAATCTGTAGGTACAAGTTTCCATCAGATGAAAGCTTATTTTCGGTTACTATCTTTCTGGTTGATAGTCGCTCTACCTGCAGATTTCTCACCCATCACTTGTTCCGAGAAATGGTCCTAATCATCTCAGTAAAACGTTTCCAAGCTAATTTGTTTCACTGTACACCCTCTGTCAAATTAATGCTGACCTAATCTCTGCCTCTAACCTCTCAGAGAAAACACATGTCAGGGCGCCAGGGTGCTGCTCTTTGGTTCCAGAAGTTTCATGCCTGGGCAGTAACCGGTGCAGAGATGGAGCCATTACCATCTACTTGTGCAGTAGAGCCATTGCAAAATTCCCAGATCCAGTCTGTGTCCTGGGGGTATATTGAAAGGTGAGGAATGTGCAGATAGAGTATCGATCAGAAAGATTCCCTAAGTAACATTTTCTTACGGTATGCTTATTTGTATGGCACACATTACCTGGGAGGGTATCCTACCAGCTAAGTAAGGGGCGCAGCCCAATCTGGGGCATATAGGAAGAGCCAGGTTTTCAGTTGCTTGCGGACTGTAAGATGGAGCTGGTGACTCTGATGTGGAGGAGATAGTTTATGCGATGGGGCACGATAGTAGAAGGCATGGTATCTGGCTTAGCAGATGCACGGGACGTTGGCGAGGTAAGGAGGTTGGCCGAGCATAGATGTGTGGAGCTAGATGCAGCTGTTGAGGTAAGATGGGCCTTGGTTGTAGAGTGCTTTATAGGTGTGTGTGAGGAGCTTGAAGAAGGGGCGTTTTTTTGGTAGGAACCAGTGGAGTTCCTTGAGGAGTTTGAGATAGGAGTGTTGTGTGGTAGTTTGAGAGTGAGTCCTGCAGCTGTGTTTAGTATGTCTTTGAACCTCCTGGTGAGTTGAGATGTGATGCCGACAAAGGAAACATTTCCATAGTCCATTCTGCTATGACCAAAGCTTGCACGATGGACCTTTGGGTGTCAAGACTTTTCTTGAGAAGCTTGAGTATCTGAATACAGGTGGAGGTGATCAGATTGACTTGGTTGGTCATCGAGAGTTGGTTGCTGATCACAATGACTACATTCTTATCCGAAAGTGGCATAGAGTCGGCAAACCCATTGCAAAAAAAGCTGAAAAGGTGCAAAAAAGAACTAAATGGGGCAGAAATTAAAATGCAAAAAGAGCTGAAGGCTAAGTGTGAAAGAAATCAGACTCGGGCAGGAGTTATAAGTGCAGAAAAGGGTAAGAGAGAAATAGAGTGGAAAAGCAAAAAGAGCAGAAGTGTGAAAGTGAAAAAGAGCTGAGACCCAGCAAGAGTGAAAAAGGCTGAAGCGGGCAAAGAGAAAAAGAGCTGCAAAAGCAAACCAGGTGAAAGAGGGAAAAGGATGCAAAAACAGAAAGAGGAAGAGGTCAGAAAGTGTGAGAAGAGGCTGGGAGGCCTCGTGTGACCAGTGGTGGTCCGAAAGGGCCGGGCCTGCCAAAAGACTGTGCGCTTCAGGTTAGGTGGCCAGGGGTCAGGTAGGGGCATGCAGCGCCTTCTGCCAAATTGCTACTTCTAGTGATCCATAAGAAAAATTGAAAAATACGCTGTAATAATCCAAATGATTAATGCAGTTTGAACTTCACTCTATAATAGTCGCCATGTAAGTGCTGAAAGTCCTTTTGCAATTGTAATTTTTCCATATGAAAAATGTTTTGAATATTTGCTATAAACTGGACCATTGGAAAATTGTGGCAGTAGAGGGCCAAATTATGTGGCAGGGTTGAGTAAATGCGGCAGATAAAGGCAAATTATGCGGCATAATATAGCATGTTTCATAACATTATTACTCCCTATTTTGTAATTTCTACACTTATTAACACTGCCTGGGCGTTATTACATCTCATTAGTACCAGTTTAACACCCAAATATAGCAATAAGCAACAGAAAGGTGACCAGTCCAGCTTTGCAAAGGGCCTTCCACTGAGCGGCAACATGCATCGCTGCATTTTTAGTAACTTTTGAACCGTTTGATCTAGATACAATTTTTTGTGGTTAAGATCTGCAGATTATGTGGAAAACGCTGTAAATCTTTAGTATTTATGAATAATGGTAACCAGGTATAGGTTCAGGCGCACAACTTAAATGTAAAGGCAAAGTAATTCATAATGTAAATAAATGAGTGCTCCTAAGGGAGAGGAATAGGTTACCACTCTATCACACAGAACCCAAAATAAATTCTGAGTACATCAATATTCACAAAGAAGTTCTCCCTGAGCTCTTCAAAAGTATAAAATGTACATTACATATATTCTTGTAACAGAGAACTAGTTGTATAAGTGCAGAAGCAGTCCAAATATTCTTCTCTTCCTTTAACAAAGCGAAATGTTCATGTAGTAAATATCCAGTAGAACACAAAACTCAGGTATCCGACTTGGAAAGTATATCCAGAAGTAGTTTAATAGTTGTCTTCCAAAAGTCTTTCTTAGCAGCCAACACGTGTTTCGTCATGCATTATTTACATGCATCCATGACTTCATCAGGGCTGCAACCCAGAAAAGTAAATACACAATATCAATAAATTTCACAATGTATTCCTCAAGGTATACCTCCTCCACCACTAAAACTCAACCAATAAAGTCAGCTGGAAGGAAAGAATTTAGAGTCACCTTGAGTGAAATTAGTAAAAGGAATTAATAGAATTAATATAATGCTGCTTAACTTATCAAAAGAAATTACCATCAGTGTATCAGAGAGCCCGAAATACCAGTGTAGTAAAAATTTGTTTCAAATTACCTCAAAAATAAATTTTTTCCAAAGATTAAATTTCATGTATTTTGATAGCAAAAAGTAATCAATGTAAATCTGAGTCTGCAACAAAAGAATACCGGTTTGGTTAACACTTCCAACAATAGCCATAATCAGTACATGCCATTTCACAATTACCATATATCATCCTATTTTCCAAGAATAATCTACTTAAATTTCATCTCCAAGTTTCCAAGAATAATCTACCTAAACTATCCTAACAGTACCTAACACTATTGAAATATCTGGCTCGTCATGAAAGTATCATAAATACTCACATTCACCAATATACTCAATGTTCAGAAATTCAACATGTCCATTATTTAGTCATCATATAGCCATATCCAAACAAAATTTCTCCTCGGGTTCTGTACTACTCGGTATCTGCAATAATTGAATTGGGACCTAGTTTTAGTCAGTATGACAACATCGCAACGTTTACTCTCGTATGTTTAAACTATTTTTGGGTATAGTCTCACCTCCTGGTTCTGATAGTATAAACTTGTCCCAAAAGATTAGTCCACGATTTTCTCAATCAAAAGGTAGTAGATCTGTGCAACGTAGGCTAAAAAGTCACCATTTGCGACAACACGAGTACGTGTATCTGCATTGGAAACACAAGATAAGTATTCATTATATATAACTGCATCACTTATTGTGATCAGTACTAGAGGTTCCTAAATACGAAACAATCTCTTACCGGTTCAGAGGCATGCCATATCCCGTAATCTTGTACTGGCGTTTCACGCGGGCGCCATCTTTTATTTCGCATAACTCAGCCAAATACACATGGGCGCCATCTTGTAAGGTGTTTGTATCACCTCAAAACTTAATTTGCCTTGTCCACACCATATTAAGTTAATAATAAAGCCTAACTAAGAGAGTTATAATGCTTTAGCGTCTCTGCAGTACTTAAAAGCGTCTATAAACCACTAAATCCTCATTGCTCTCGTAAATCCATCGCTACCAGTCACTATTCGAAAATTACCAGTTGTATATACATTTAAATGAACCATGCTTACTGTAACCATTCCGTATGATTAACGAGCTTTATAAACAAAATGTAATTATTTATTACTAAGTACTCTCTAATGCCAGTCTCGAACCGGCAACCTCTTTATTCATAGGTAAAAACCAAAACGTTATCCTACGGCCCTACCTTACTGTTACTTGGTAGTTAAAGTAACGATTACAAATATCTCAGAATTGTCAATAGACAATATCAAATACTAGTTGAAACCAATACCAGCTTTCAAATGCTACAGCTCGAATTCAACACTCGATTGATATAGCCCAAATATTAAATAAGAAAAACATAAGGGGGGAAATAAAGGAAAGAGATGTCAGTGGGAAATGAAGGTTATTAGTGTGTAAAAATCGATTACTATACTGTTTAATTATATCGTTCGAGTATGCAGTATCAGAAGAGGTTATCAATAAATTTTTGCCATGAGAAGTCAGTATCTAAAAATAGATCATAATACATATCCACACTATGAAATCATTCAAAATAATAATATTATACGTTTGGTATGAAGATTTTCACAGTCATCAAGAAATGAACATAGATGTCTATTAAACCAACCAAACAATTCACATATGTACCAAAATAATAATTAATACAACATAATTTCATCAATCATCCAAAAAAAATTGAAACTCCGGGTCTAAATTCAAACCCTCTTCCATAGCTCTCAATTTCATAATCCATTTGGCCTCAGTACGTCTTAACTTACGTATTATATTGCCTCCCCTTCTATCCATCATCACTTAAGTATTATATTGCCTCCCCTTCTATCCTTCATCACATGTTCAATTCCATGATAAGTAAATTTATGCTTCTCATGTTCGTTAAAATTTTGGACTAGGTGTGCTGATATGGGGTATCTTGTATCACCATTCTTAAGTGCTCGGAAAGGCTCCATCATTCTATCTCTGTCGTCTTATGGTGCTACACACATAAATGTTTTTGCATGTGCATACGATAACATATATAACATATGTCGTCTCACAATTAATGAATGATTTGATACTATGCAGCCCTGTGTCATTGTATTCAAACTCTTTAATCTTTTTGATTGCCCATCGACACGATCTGCATTTTCCACAATAATAAAACCCAATAGAACGGTTACCTAACCAGTTTTCTTTAGACATCTGTCTCGGGTAACTTGGGCTAACTATATTAGCCAATGTGACACCCTTCCTAAATGTCAGAGATGGTCTGTCTGTAAGGAAGGGTAGGATATCTTTGTCATTCTTCAGGAGATGCCAGTATTTTTCCAGAATAGCAAATAGTTTGTGACTACCTGTTCCAAAACTGGTAACTAGCCTGATTTTCTGAGGTCGCGAGTCATTCGCGATGCCATTTTTTGATTTCAATGTATCTTCTCTTTTTAGTTTCTTTGCCTTTGTTGTTGCCTGATCAATAATTTTTTTATCATAACCTCTATTTCTGAAACTGCATGCCATATCTTGTAAGTTAGCATTTCTCCGAATGGAATTGAGTTACTTTGGCTTTTGGGGTGGCAACTATCAGCATGTAAAAGTGCATTGCAGCTCGTTTCTTTGCGATACATGCGGCTGCATAATTTATCTCCCTCTACAAGTAATTCAATATCCAAAAAGGACAAGTGATGTGTGTCATAATGCGTTGTAAATGACATATTGACTTCATTGGTATTAAGGTGATCAAAAAAAGTATGAAGTTCCACTGTGGTCCCTCTCCAAACTAGGAGGCAATCGTCAATAAATCACCCCCAGTAATATATGTGATCAGCCCATTTCTTGTCTCTGGGGTCCCAGATCCACTCCGCCTCAAACCACCCCATAAAGAGGTTGGCAAAGGATGGAGCGAATCTGGAGCCAATCGCTGTACCAAGCTTTTGTCTATACCAATTATTCTCAAATAAAAAAACATTGTTCTCCAGCACAATCTGAGTCATTTCCATGATCATGGTAGTATGTTCAAAGTATTCAGCAGGTCTTTTATTCAAAAAGCTCTCCATAGCTTTCATACCCAATTTATGATCAATATTAGAGTATAAGGAGACCACATCCAATTTTGCCAAAATCATGTCAGGTTCCCACATAACATCACTCATTAAGTTCAGTACGTGTTTAACATCCTCAATATGTGAAGGGAGGTTCTGAACATATGGTCTTTTATACAGATCAATGAATTGGGACAGTTTCTCTGTCGGCCCCCCGATACCCGAAATGATGGGTCTGCCCGGTGGTTTCTGTCGGTTTTTATGTATTTTGGGCAGACTATACAAACATGGGGCGCTAGGGAACTCCACACAAAGGTATATATATTCATCATGAAACAGTGATCATACCAATTTTTAAGTTTAGACTTAATCATATCTGAGACTTTAAGTAAAGGACTCATTGTCTCTTGTTCATAATATTTCAAATCTCGTAATTGAGATAGAATTTCATCATTCTAATCTTTTCTGTTCAACAGAACGATGTTGCCACCTATATCTGCCATTCGTATAATTAATTCAGGTTGAGACGTTAAAGTTTTGAGAGCCAACCTTTCATCCTTCATGAGATTGCCTGAAAAAGGTTTATTAAAACCTCTTCTCTCTCTTTCAATAAGTCTGTCTATGTCAAGGTTGACAGCTTTGTAAAAGGCATCAACCATATTACCAGATGATAACTGTGGTGTCCACTTTGACTTGGTTTTAAGGCCACTCCCAATAGCAGGACTCTGATTAATCTACAAATCTTCTAATAGTGAGCTCATAGTAACTGGATCCTCCTCACTCTCTGTTAAAGAGAGAAGTAGTTTAGTATCTTGAACTTCTTGAATAGTCACTTTGCTGAACAGTGTTCTAGTTACTGGGCTCTTTTTGACAATATCCTGATTTGAAAAATACTTCTCAAGTTTAAGTAACCTTGAAAATTTATAAACATCAATCCTAGTCGTATACCAATTAATACACATAGACGGACAGAATCTCAGACCTTTTTTTAATACTGAAATCATACTATCCGACAGGTCAAATGATGAAAGATTGATAATTTCTATCTCATTAGTCGAGTCATTCATTTCTTCCAAGAGCGAGTTCTCATCCCTTGTCTGGTTTTTTCTTCTTCCTTTCCCTCTTGTCCCTCTCCTTGTCTTTCCCCTCCTGTATCTCTGAATCTCCCCCCTTTTTCTCGATTCCCCATTCTGAAACGACTGACCTCCTGTAAAAAAGAAGAGTTATCTGGTGTCGCGATAATTACTGAATCCACTGTCTCCTCATTCTCACTAGTGGAAACATTGCTTGAAGAAGAGTGTTTTTCTGAACTGTAAGTAGTCACGGTATTTTCAGAGACCTGCTCCTTACTAACTAAATAATCAAATCTACGGGCAAAAGTAAAGACACAACCGGTCTTAAAATCATGCTCATCCCGTTTCAACTTCCTTGCCTTCCTACGTTTTATGTCAGCCTGTAGGTTGGCTAAGATTTCATCAAGTAGTGCATAATTCTTAACCGTAGCTTCAGGTAGATTGAGTAGTTTGATTTCATGCTCACATGCTTGTATTTCAATGAGTAATTTCGCAATTTTCCTCTCTGCATTGTCTATCAAAATTCTAATCAAATTATTAGAACTGTTAGTTAGTTCTTTTTCCCATAAATCAAGGAGGTCCGTTTCTAAGTCTTCATAAGTTGGTACAATTTGTGATCTGTAAGTCTTTAATTAATTCCAGTGACCCTGCATAATTTCCTCAGGTCACCGGCAGCCATTACCACTGGGCTTGAGATGATTTGTCGACTTTCCTAAACCACCATAGAGGTGTTTGGAGTCCTGAACAATGTGGAATGAATGAGCTATAAAGGATATGAAGTACATTGGTGCTGGTATCACAGGACGATGCGATACCAAAGGGGGGGATCTCTGTACTGGGGTGATTGTATGACATTGTTCTGCATTCTGTCCATCATCTGTTGTTTTTGGTCTCGTGACCCACAATGCGCGCAAGCGCATTGAGGGATCGAGAATTCAAGTGCTCGACCGTCTAGTGAAACCACTGCGGTTTCTTCACAGTGCATGTGAGGTCACGTGGCCACAAAAGCGGGTCACGTGACCACACAAGCACGCGCATCTCCCTAATCTGCCTGCCTCCCCTCGCTCGCATTCACGCCCCAGGCTCTCCCACCCCCATCCGGCTTCCCTCCTCGCTCGCATTCACGCCCCAGGCTCTCCCACCCCCATCCGGCTTCCCTCCTCGCTCGCATTCACGCCCCAGGCTCTCCCGACCCCATCCGGCTTCCCTCCTCGCTCGCATTCACGCCCCAGGCTCTCCCACCCCCATCCGGCTTCCCCTCCCTTGCGTTCTGCTGTCTCAGTATATGCGCTCAACTGACGGCATGTTTCCCCTCACACACGGAATTAAAAGTTTTTCGATCGCTGCTGTCATCTACCCCTTCTCCAGGCCCCTCTTCCCCTTTTCAACAGAAATGATCCGTGCCACACGGATGGCAGTTTATTGTTAAAGTAAGACCTTCAGCCGTTTCAGAATTATTTAAACTTATTTTTAATCGTACTTTTTTCTGAATCTTTTTATTTTATTCTGTGTATTTAATCATAACAATTTACAGGCTTCTTGTGCTTTTTTAAGAGCTATTTTTGCTGACAGGGCTATGCAGCTCCAACTCTGTTGTACGCAAACTGATATTTCTGCAGCAACACAGTTTGTCTCGCCATGCGTTGCCTTTGGCTGTCTATGATGTAACTTAGAGTGAATCAACTTGGTTGTGCATTTCTGTAGATCTCACACTGCCCCGACCCCCACAGGTGGACGGCAGCTGCTATTTTTAATCACTTGTTATATTTAATTAGCAGCAGCAGCAGCATTTCTCCTGCGCCAGGCCACATCAAAGGCTCTGTGCCACTTTCACCCGCACAGCAACACTTACAGACACGCAACGCCACTCACACCCACGCAAGCCCACTATCATCCACGCAACACCACACTCACCCACGCAACGCCACTCACCCAAGCAACACCACTCACACACGCAACGCAACTCATCCACGCAACCCCACTCATCCACGCAACCCCACTCATCCACGCAACCCCAGTCATCCACGCAACCCCACTCATCCACGCAACCCCACTCATCCACGCAACCCCACTCATCCACGCAACCCCACTCATCCACGCAACCCCACTCATCCACGCAACCCCACTCATCCACGCAACGCCACTCACACACGCAACGCCACTCACTCACGCAACGCCACTCACTCACGCAACGCCACTCACACACGCAACGCCACTCACACACGCAACGCCACTCACACACGCAACGCCACTCACACACGCAACGCCACTCACACACGCAACGCCACTCACACACGCCACTCACACACGCAACGCCACTCACACACGCCACTCACACACGCAACGCCACTCACACACGCCACTCACACACGCAACGCCACTCACACACGCAACGCCACTCACACACGCAAAGCCACTCACACACGCAACGCCACTCACTCAAAGCCACTCACGCACATGCAGTGCCACTTTCACCCACACTGTGCAGTGCACAATAGGTCTCGCAGTAGGAAAGTTGGAGCTATTTGTTTTGTAAATGACAAAGCCCTTTATGTTTTTAAAATTAAAACAAAAATAAAAGGCATTGTTATTTGCAATTGTAATAGCTCCAACTTTCCTACTGCGAGACCTATTGGCAACGCCAGTGCTTGTTGCATTTGTCACCCCGAGTGGGACGGGTATGCTCAGACGTGAGTCCCGTGCTCTCCATGCCACTGGAGTCAAGCTATCCTGGCTGAAAGCCCGAAACCGGTCCTAGGATGCTTGTTTCCAGTCAAGGGAGGACCTGGCTTGGCAGTTCAGGCTGCACTGATCCCATGGGGCACAGGGTCAAGACTGATTTACACATGGCTGGGTTCAAACTGGAATGGCATGGTGAGCAAAAAAACGATGGATTTAGGCCCAGATCTCTGTACTGGGGTGAATGTATGACATTGTTCTGCATTCTGTCCATCAACTGTTGTTTTTGCGGATATCACAGGACAGCTCCACATTTCTCAGGATGGGTGTCACTGGACCGCCTATAAGCTAACCCAACCTATGCAATCAATAAACTTGCGACGCAATTTTATGCCTGGTCAATGTATTGTATTGTATTGTAATTGCATTTATATAGCGCTTACTACCCCTGACAAGTCATCAAAGCTCTTTTTCGGCAAGTAGCATGCTACTCCGGAACCCATAAAAGATTAGTGGTGAATTAGTGTAGTGGAAATATGAAAGTAATTTTAGTGGTGGATATGTTAGTTAGTTATTTGGATTGAGAAGGATAGTGGAGGAATAGAAGAGGGGATAAAGGTTTGAATGTATATAGTGCTTGCTACCCTTGATGGGGCGTTGAAGCGCTTTTTCGGCGACGAGTATAGTGAAAATTTTAAAGTAATTTGAGTGGTGGATATATTAGTCTCTTATTTGGATTGGAGGGATAGTGGAGGGATAGAGAAGAGGAAAAGGTTTGCATTTATATAGCACTTGTTACCCCTGATATGGGGTTGAAGAGCTTTTTCGGCAAGTAGCATGCTACTCTGGAACCCATAAAGGATTAGTGGTGCATTAGTATAGTGAAAATATGAAAGTAATTTGAGTAGTGGATATGTTAGTAAGTTATTTGGATTGAGAGGGATAGTGGCGGTAAAGAGAAAGGAAAAGGTTTGCACTTAGCGCTTGTTACCCCTGATGGGGGGTTAAAGCGCTTTTTTCGGCGAGTAGTACGCCACTCCGGAACCCATACAATGTGATTTATTGTGTTGATTGATTGGTTCTCTGAGATGAGCATTGTGCTCACTCACAGCCTCCCAGGATGGGGTTGGCACTTGGCAGTGCGACATGCGCTGCTCATACGTTGCAGTTGCGCCCAGCGCGTGCTTCTGCGCTCTGCCCAGCGTGGCGTGGTTCCCCTGCGCGCTCACTGTGGCATGTCTCGGGCGATGCTCCTGCGCCCTCCCTGTGCCCTGTCTCCAGCCTGGAAAATGTGGGTCATTGTGGGAGTGTGGGCCGGAGGCGCTGAGAGCTCTCGGCCGCTTCAAAGCCATGTTTGTGTGAGAGGAAACCTCGTTACTGGTGGCGCTTCCTCCCGCCTGCACTCGCCGCCAGGAACCCTTCTGAATGGGATTCTTGTTTGATTTTCCAAAGGGCTCCCAGAGCTGCAGAGTTGCAACAGTGGTTTCTTTTTTATAAATATTTGCTTTGCTCCAAGTTTTGATCTTTTATTTCTTAGAACCGTTAACATTTGTCAGAAATGTCATGCGTCTGGGAAATAGGAAGATGACGGAATTATACTGGGGAAATATGAAATGTGTTTGTGAGCAAACGACTGTACACACGAGTCGCAAACACATACACACTTTTGAGGTCGCCCCTTTACACAACTCCTCGGGCCCTCCAGCCCCAAATACACAGTTTTGCGTACACAGGTACACTCGCTCCAAAACAAGCACTCTGAAGCCCATGACTGTTAACACAACTTGCAAAAACACAATATTGAGCATGTGAGTCTTTGGCGTCCCCACACGCACTTAAAGCTTGCATTGTTACACACCACTACTAAACGCACCTGCATACAATCGCACTCTCAAGGATTGATCTGTACACTACATAACAAACGCACCAGGGCATAATTACTCATGCACATATTTGAGCATCCGTCGGGACACACTGCTCACAATCACGCATGCACTCTTCATCTTGGGCCCCTGTAGAGCCTTCAGCAGCCAACATCTCTGGTTGTGTTTCTATAGGTTCTGTGCTCTAGGGAATTTGGAGGTAGGGGTACCACTCTGTAAGTTTCTCCTAGTCTGTGGGTGGATGAAAGGATTCCAGACAACATTGTAGGGACCTGGGGCTGAGTAAACCACTTGCAAGACAAAAGACAAGCACATCATGCTCTTGCAATCTGTGTCACTGACCAGTAGCAAAGAATGTGAACAATAAACAGGTGTTGTGAATGCCTATAAACCAATAGCTTAATAGGTGTAAGCTATTTTCAATATGCAGATGCTCTCTAGGGGTAACCGGAAAAGTAGGGAACTGACCTTTTTCCAGTGTCGGGCCCATTGGCATGCATTGCTGTAGCTCTAGTGAAGTGAGAAATAGAAGCTGTACTACAATGCCCTGGAACCCCAGCTGCAGATGCTCGCTGAAGAACACTGCGGTGAGGGTGGGGCCACCTCACAGGCATGGCACTCAGGTGGTAGAGGAACTGTTCAACAAATGAACCTTCTCCTGAAGACCAACTGCACCAGTTGGTGGTAAAGTTTGTGGTTTTGGGGATCCAGATACACTTGTGAATGCTTCTTTGGAATTGAAAAGGGGCAACACTCCTGGTAAACATACATCTGAGTTAAGCCGATACACCACATAACAAGGAACAAATGCTCATCATAGGAAACGTTTCCCATCCTTGCAGAGCTCACTTTGTACACCGAGCCAGGATCCTGCTTGGTATTAAAAGTGACTCGATCAACTTAAACAAAGCTTGTGGACAGGGAAGCTCCTAAGTAACACATTAAATCTCATTAAACAACTTTGTTAACCTCTCTGAGGGCTAAGGATCTTTTGCCATGGCCGTTTTCCTTCTCCAGGGCTTCTGTTGACCTATTTTGGTGCTTTCCTGCATGGCAACAGCAAGCAAAACATAATCAGCACAGTTTAACATCCGTTGCTTGGATGTCAGTGGTACAGCAGGTGCAGGCGCACCAGTTAACAGTGTTGTGAAGATCCAGTGCAACCCAATTATGGCTGTCTTTACTAATGGACTGTGGTAGAGGGACCCATTTTCCTTGGCTTCATTAGGACCTAGGACATCCTTACTGCGGCAATGCCTCAGACACTCCGTGGTTACCGGGCAGTATCGTGTGTATTCTGTTTACATCTGGTGGCTCTGAACCATCAGTACAACTACACTGAATAATCAAGTTACTCCCCTTGGTTACTAGATTCTCTTGAGGTAGAGAAGGTGAGTATTCAAGGAGTTGTATCAGTTAGAAACCCCGATACAATATGACGCAACCAATAATGCTCAATAACCTCATTGTCCACACAAAAACTCAGCTTTTAAAAAAAACGACTTTATTAACAGGTAGATGGATATATCTGTGAAAATTTGATACAACCAGAAGGTGCTAACACTGTAAAGGGTTATGGTACGACCCTAATGGTTTCTATAGCTCCTAGGAACTAGGTCCTAGATTTTCAATGACATTGGCCTTATGGCTGATATGGGAATTTACTCAGGTTATCTGGGGGTTCACCAGAATTACTCAGGCATGTAGTATGTATGTATGCAGAGAGAACCGCTATCACTAAGGAATGCAGCTTTTTATGAGGGATAATAATGCAGGGTCAAATAAAAAATAATGCACTGGCCGAACACTGGAAATGTCACTAGACAACTCAGCGGGTTGATGGCTCAGCAGTTGACTTTCCAGCACCAAAGGTAAAATAAAAGAAGTCTAAAAAATTCTCTTTGACCCTGTATCAAAAATGACCATTTGATAACTACTGTACTTCACTGAGCGATTTCATGTGACTACATCCAATAGAATGTGCCAAATGTCTTTATCCCATCCCTTTCATTACATCTAGTCGGGGTTATCGGATAAAAAAGGTGTCTAAGGTATTTGCTAGATTTGTATTCTTCAAGAAAAGGCGGCTCCCATTGTGTTTCCTGGTTTATTTCCATGTATAACACAAATCAAAAAAAGTCTTTAAGCAGACCTTTTTAAAGAATTTCTCAGAGCTAAATTTAAACAGAAAACCCAAGTAGAGGCAGGGCGGCTTAATACAGTGAGATAATTCAATCAATCAATCAATCATTAATTTGTAAAGCGCGCTACATACCCATGAGGGTCTCAAGGTGCTGGGGCAGGAGGGGGGCTGCTACTGATCGAAAAGCCACGTTTTGAGAAGTCTTCTGAAGGCCAGCAGGTCCTGGGTGTGTTGGAGGCTGGTAGGGGGAGTTTTCCAGGTCTTGGCGGTGAGGTAGGAGAAGGATCTGCCACCGGCGGTGGTTTTCCGGCGCGTGGAACTGTGACGAGGGCGAGGTTGGCAGAGCGGAGGCTGCGGGTGGGGGTGTAGAAGCTGAGTCGGTCATTGAGGTATGCTGGTCCGGCGTTGTGTAGGGCTTTGTGTGCATGGATGAGTAGTTTGAAGGTGATCCTGTGGTTGATGCGGAGCCAATGCAGGCCTCTCAGGTGGGGTGTGATGTGGCTGCGTCGGGGGACGTCGAGGATCAGTCGTGCCGAGGTGTTCTGGATGCGTTGCAGCCGTCTCAGGAGCTTGGTTGTTGTTCCTGCGTAGAGGGCATTCCTGTAGTCCAGCCTGCTGGTGACGAGGGCCTGGGTGATGGTTTTTCTCGTGTCGGAGAGGATCCATTTGAAGATCCTGGGGAGCATTCGGAGGGTGTTGAAGCAGGAAGCGGAGACCGCGTTGACCTGTTTGGTCATGGAGAGGGTGGAGTCGAGGATGACCCCCAGGTTGCGTGCGTGGTCGGTGGGTTCTTGGGCTGTCCCTAGCGATGTTGGCCACCAGGTGTAGTCCCAGGCTGAGGGGGTGGGGCCGAGGATGAGGACCTCCGTCTTGTCTGAATTCAGCTTCAGCCTCCTGTCCTTCTACCATTCGGCGACGGCCTTCATTCCTCTGTGGAGGTTGGCTTTGGCGGTGTGGGGGTCTTCGGTGAGGGATATGATCAGCTGGGTGTCGTCTGCGTAGGAAATGATGTTGAGGCTATGTTGTCGTGCGACGTGGGCGAGTGGTGCCATGTAGATATTGAACCGCGTCGGGCTGAGGGATGATCCTTGTGGAACGCCGCAGATGATCTCGGTGGTCTTGGAGCGGAAGGGTGGGAGGCGGACGTTCTGGGTTCTGCCGGAGAGGAAGGATGTCGTCCAGGCCAGGGACTTCTCTTGGATTACGGCGTCATGGAGGTGTGCTGTTAGGGTGTGGTGGCAGACCGTGTCGAAGGCTGCTGATAGGCCCAGAAGGATGAAGGCGGCTGTTTCCCTGTTGTCCATAAGGATCCTGATGTCGTCGGTGGCGGCGATGAGGGCGGTCTCGGTGCTGTGGTTGCTGCGGAAGCCGGACTGGGATGGGTCCAGGATGTTGTTGTCTTCGAGGTAGCGGGTCAGCTGCCTGTTGACTATCTTCTCTGTGACTTTCGCCGGGAAAGGGAGCAGGGAGATGGGCCGGAAGTTCTTGAGGTCGTTGGGGTCAGCCTTGGATTTCTTCAGTATGGTGTTGATCTCTGCGTGTTTCCAGCCATCTTTTTTTTATCGAGACAAAGGTGAAGGAAGTAACATTGAAAATATTTGTTGATACAATTGTATTCATATTGTATGTGAACAGCAGCTGAGACTGGAAATATTCACACTGCAACTTGAAAATCCTAGTACTTGGAAAGTTTTTGCATATTACACGAGGAGGCTGGTTGGCCCAATATGATAGCAGTATTCAACCCAGATTTCTACAGCTTGCCCTGTGGAGATATGAAAATGTTACTGCCACCAGCCTTGGATCTTGTTTTCTGAGACATCTTCTGGCCCCATAGATGGGTTCCTCAAATACAGAGTTCCTATCCATTCCTCCTAACCACTCTTTGAAACGAAGAGGTAGGCATAGAGACTGATTGCCAATATTGACCTATGTCATGTTTGGTAAGCAGCAGCCCAACGCCTACGAAAGAGCGCACACTGTAGGTGACCCATCTTCCTCTGTAGTACCTAACTGTTACAATTTAGATGTGAGGTTAATTTGCCAACCAATTTAATTTGCTATCACAGATAGTGTTTGAGCAGTCTTGCGCCAGTAGCTTTAGATAGCCAGGATTCCCCATACAAAATGGAAACATTCAGGGTTCCAAGTCATTTGGTAGATGCACTTCTACCCATCTTCCAGAGGTGTTTAGGAGAGCAGTACCCCCTTCCAGAGATTGCCAATTCTGAGGTAGCTAATCTAGGTTTGCTTCAATCATCATCCAGTGAACCCAGGCTGCTCTGCCAATAGGATTGAAGGTTTGCAAATCTGTGTGGTATTCCCTTGGTTTCTAGTCAACCAACCTCTAATTTGGCCTCAAGTTCAATTGACTTCGTAAGAGGGGTCATTTTTATTTTTCTAGGTCTCTAGCTCATGTCACAGTTGGAGGTACTTATAGAGTTGGGGCTTGTGTGGGAGGGCAAGGCAAGTTACTTGTACCTGGCGAGAAAGAGGGTCAACTTGGTAGCCAGCAGATTCCCATTACATCCAGGAAAGCTCTGTTTATAGGTGAATAATATCTTCCTCCGTATTCTTTTCTTGGTTTGAAAAGGTACACCTGTCCAATTGCCTTGAAGGCCTCCAAAAGGATGCGAGCATATGCGATTGAGCTGTCATTCATTTTGAAATGGGTTTCAGATTACTGTTTGAAATAGGTTTTAGCCCGCCTCTTCCCTCAGATAACCTGTAAAGGTCACATTAGTGACACTGCAGGCTTTTAGACACCACATCCCTCACTGTGCATCTTTATTGCGTCCAGTACATAGCTCAATCAGGGCATGATCAAAAACTGTGACGCAAAATGCTGGAGCTGGAAACCCAGGCAAGGTCGTTGTTGTGGACAGAGCGGTAACTGCAGAGGGAAAAGGAATGATGGGTTATTGTGAAATAAGTGAATGCCTCAAATTGTGGGAAGAGGCTCTCATCTTGGAGCACCAGGGAGGCCACCAAACTTGGGATGGGATCAAAGCAGATCAATAAGAGACAACCCATCTTGTTTGTAGTCCATCTCGGCATTGACGTTGCTGCTAATGATTGTGGTTCCCTAGGGTGGCCTGGCTATCAATAACTCGGGTCATCTTGTCTGGTTTGCAAAACCTTTGGGCGGGAACATAAGCACTATTAAACATCCAGGGTCTACCTTCCAGTACACTGGCCACAATAACACGATGACCCTGAGCATTGGAGTGAGTTTGTGACAGCACAAGGAAAGGTCTTCTTGTATAGGATCACTTCTCCCACAAACCTCTCTTGAACGCTGTGTGAAGCACGCAAATAGATGTATCTGCTTAATAAGCTGCTTCATGAAACTCATCTCCCTGCTAGCACATCTAACAAGGAGATGAGTTTCTTGCAGCATCATGATTGGAATTGTAGGACTCATACTTAATCATTTAAATAGTTAACGTATCAGAACCGTGTTTAACTACTTTAAACCTTCTCTCCTTTTCTTTAGAACCTAGATAGTAATATTCTCGTCAAGCTAAGGTAAATGGCTTACTATGAAACTTTAATTAACATTCAGTAGGACAACCTCTCCCCTATTCTTTTACTCCTGAGGCATAATTTCGGCCAAATTACATCCCATATTTCAATTTGTGAAACAGGGAAGAAATTACATGTGAACTAGGGAGTCAGTCCCAATATCTCTGTGGCTCATAATCCCAGCTGAAATCGTATATACTTGAGCTATACTGACCAATATTATCTTCTGAAGTCATGCCCGGAGTGGCCCTTTGTGATTCTGCTCAGCCTACCTTTTTATTCTTACTTTTAATGCTTATAGAAGATGAAACGGTCAATCTCAATATTTTTTGTTTGATAAACACTTGCTGGAGCACGTACCAGTACATGTAGAAAACAACAGCCATTTCGATAGCATCAACATTTCATACATTCAAATAGGTGACCTCGTCCACCAAGCTGATCCAGCAAAATTTCTACTCTTTCCCAGTTGTTACAAAATGAATTTTGTACAAATAATCCAATATTTCGATTAATATGGGGGTATTTGCAGCAGCCCATTAACATGATGGAAGTAGCTGTATGGGGTACATAAACTATAACTCGAAGTTGGTTATTCCTATATTCTCTTGGGGAAGGCCGAAGATGATTCCGAAGGTGAATGGGCATTCAGTACTATTGCCAAATGGGAAAAGGAGAGCCCCCCCAAAAAAAAGTGTGGGTTCTGCAAAGCTATTTTTATCAGTGTTGTGGCACATATCACTGATGCCTAAAGTACCAAGATTCTGATGTGAAGAAGTATAAGCCCAAGTGGGGAAGAAAGACCAATCTTATTGGAAGAGGAAGCCTCACTCACATAATGTGACATGCTTCATCATAGGCAACCTTTCCCAACCCTGGTAGAGCAATACAACCAGGGTGGACGCGACCTCCTAGTAAACCCGATAGAGGGAGTTCTCAAATAAGATAATTTCTTGGACGAATATATCTAAAAGTACCTACAGGTAACTGGGACACTCGCCATCCACTCTGGGGAGGGAATATGTCCTCTGTAGTTGCACACTAATTGGAGACAATCATCAGTACTTATCAACAATACTCTTTTGTCTGTATACCCCAGCCTGCAATTTCATAGGTCACATATAAAGCTACCCTGGTGCACTGGGTTTGGGTTTCAAAAAGAGGAAAAAAGATTAAGTCACAATCTGCCAAACTGTAGCTGGGTACTACCCCTACGTAAAAATACACCTCATAATGACCAATGTAGATGTCCGCTATGAGGTAACTAAGGGTTACAGTAACCATATGTGGTTATAGAAGGGCAGTAATGCCCAGTAAAAGTAACACTTGAAGTAATTTTCCAAGAACTCACTTTATCAAGAGATTCACCATGCAGGAGCACCTATCATCCATCCTCACCCAGCAAGTACAACTGCAATGATGGCTATTTAAGGTGGAGGGAGAGGTTGATTAATTCGCCTCACCTGACTGCCCCATTGCAGTATGGGAATTGTAGTTGACATCTGCATGGCGGGGGAGGGGTCAAAACTGCTATGCCAAATATGGTTAAAAGGAATTTCGCTTTTACGTGATTCAACTAATATGGTGCCAGCCCCCAGAAACCGGTGTTGTATGGCGTTTTAGATTCCAAATGAATTTTCCCGGTTCATGCCCTTATATAGGTACAATTCGCATTGCCCTTATATAGGCATAGAAATCAAGCCCTTATTTAGGCATAGCCCATGCTACCCAAATACAGGCATGGCTACTTCCATCCGTTCATCAAACGTCACAACGATTTCTTGGAAAACCAGACTCTTAAGCAGAAGGGACTTCCCCTAGCCTGGATATAGATTTCTCCAAGAAACTCATTATTATGCATGAACAACTATTCCTTAGGGATTTATCCATGACGTTCATATGCCCGACTTTACATCAAAGCTGGCATTCCTAAACACCTTCAAGGTATAAATATACCTTCACTTGCTATTGCAAAGCACGGTGTGGTTCGGTGCAGTTCGACTACCTACTTGGCTGACGCAGCTCGCTACTGCAAGTGCAGAAGGAAGCCGACTCTCCAGCTGAAGCACTAACAAGAAGCTGTCCTCCTCTGCCGAGAATCCAGCTCCAGTGTTTCTGACTCCCCTTGCAGGGTGTTGGAAAATCGAGTCTGAGACAGAGATACCAACCTCTTTCATTCTAAGGTATGGAGGTGATTAGAACCTACAGAAACCTTCGGCAATTCTTGGCAAGAACTAAAACCTATGCAAACCAGAACTTACTTCTTCCCACGTACTTGACTTGGGTTAGGTACATTGGGGTAGGCGTATTTTAGAAGCACCAGTTGAGTATTTTAGTCTGTGTTATTTATGTATGTATTTTTATATGTCATAGCACTAGACAATGCTATTACAGTATTATTTTATAATACTATTCTCGCTGTATGCATTATACTTTGCATTCTGTCTAACAATTGTAGCAGTTCACCTCTCTTGCATGAGAAAGAAGACTGTTCAATAAACCTTTTATTGAAAATGCCCGTCTCACTATTTCTCTGCAACTCTGTAGAAACGAAGCATGCACGATTGACTGAGTAAAATAGTTATCTATTGTTTCCACGACTCTGAAGATGTTTGTTCCAGTCCTAGGGAAACAAAGTTGTCATGTTTATGCGGTTGTCAGAAACTAATCCCTTCTTGTGAATTCAATAGCGTTTCTAGTGACCTCTGAGCTAGCTGGCACTCACAATCAAGTTTAGTATATTCGATAGACATACTGACCGCAGTCCTATGTCACATCTATAGGATATATTATTCCAATGCGCAGAACCTATCGGGAATAGAGGAACTACAGTACACCGGGATGGGATAAAGGTGGCATTGGGGGGAGATATCCCCTCATGGCGGTATATGCCGTCATTGTTGGTGCAGATCTAACCAACAAAAATGGGAAATTAAGTAGTACTGGGCCATAGCCATAAGCCAAAAGGCACTGTTATGGTCAGTAAACTTGGGAACTGTACCAGTAACCCTCCTAGAACGGTTCCTGCTGCAGCTGTGGAGATTTTCATAACTGCACGGGTGCCGGCATGGTTGTGAGGCTGCTTTGGACAATGGGAGGTGTAGTCCCATGCGTGTCTAACAGCGGCTCCATATAGGTATCTGTGTCAAGGTTTGCATCATAGGTGCTGTGCGCCAGAGGGGCTTTGTACATACTGCAGCGTGGCAAGTTATCTTGCACAATTAGCTGCCAAGCCTGAAAGCTATTGCATTTGGAGGCAGAGGTAAACATAATTCACTTAAATGATCCGCGTGGTTTAAAAGAAATACTTATTGTGTTCATAGCTATAGGTTATAAGAAGAGCTGGGTGATGCACTCATTTACAAATACCTAAAGCAAGGAGATGGATGCCCGCTCGGCGGGCCCATAGAGGGAGTATTGCACCAAGGATAGAGTAAACACTGTTTGATTAGGGTAACAAAATGTAGTACATTGTTATCCTTGTTGCAAATGCACAGGCCCCATAAGAAACAGGAAAACTGAAACTACCACCATGTACAGGGCAAGTGTACATTAAATCAATATGTATGTTACTGGCCAAACAGCTATTGTGCTGTTGGTGAAGATGAGATGTTAGGGTGACATAAGTACAGGTATATTGTGCTTACAGTAACACAAGTAAGCACCAAAGAGGTCCTAGTAGTACAGGTAAGTCCTTGGGTTGCTGCCTCCACAGGTCTTGTTGTGGGTGTCATGTTAGGGGGTCCCCATTATCAATGTCTGCAAAATCATTGTTTTTGAGAGTTCAAATGACCCAAGGGTATTTCATCATTCAACCCATAGATGACAGAGCAGAGTCTGTATATCCATCTCCGTTTAAAGAGGAGAAGTGATAGTCATGTCTTTCTTATTTTGTTTCAGTTTTTCAAAAATGCAGCATTCCAAATCTCTGTCACTATGTTCCTTCTTGATTTAGTGTTGCATAAATGTCATGGTATCCCATTTACAACATATGGTGCTGCAGTGTTCTGTTATTGTTTTTATGCTTCTTGACGTCATCCCTACATGCGGGAGATTACAAGGCCACTTTGTGGCTTGGCAATTGTTTGTGTCAAGGTGGTATCTCATAAGAGGCATGATTGGTAAAGGCATAGCGTGGTAAAATCTCACCCCAGCCCCCCCCGCCCTGAGCCCTGAAATCTGCCGTCTAGCCCTAAAAACTGCCTGACCCCGCACCCTAAGCCCTGAAACCCAGCTCACAGCCCAAAACACTACCCAGATTCCAGCCCCCCCTGCTCTGAGCCCTAACGCTGGCCCCCAGCCCTGAAAACTGCCCCTTACACACCACCCTGAGCTCTAAAACGCGGCCCCCAGCCCAAAGAACTACCCTGACCCCAACCCCCCCTCGCCTGAGCCGAAAAAACGACCTCTGCTCTGCGCCCTAAAACACAGCCCCAGCCCTACTTACCAAGCAGCGCCTTAGTCCTTCCTGTCCCGAGCCTTCCTGTTTCACTCCCTGCCCATCTGCTCTGAATCTAGAGTGCTGACTGCCTTAACCACTCCTATGCGTGATTAAGGAAAGGAATATCAGTGGTTAAGGCAAGCGTTGTTCCGCTTGCATTGTAATGGCACGTATGGTTTAGCCTGCCTGGAAGAGAACGGACTAGATGGAGCATAAACGTTTAGCAAAGTGTAACCTTTGCAATTAACCAGTGTTGACACAGGGTTTGATGGGGCCCTAGTAAAATATTTGTTCGGATCTCCCAAATCCAAAGACTACCCAATGATCTTATTCTTTCCTCTGACTCATGGTTAGTGTTCTACCTTTCTGCACTTCCCCAGGTCCTCAGTCCTCAGTCCTATGTCCTGCTGACCACAGCCTGATCTTCATATCACATTACCACTTGCTCCCCAAGCTGTCCGTTTATGCTGACACCTATTTTCCATGAAGACTTGTGCTCATTGTACACCACTGGCTCACGCACCAACCATGTGGCCAAGCCAGAGCTGATGGGTTTATACCAAAGCTAGTCTTAATCTATTTCTCCATTCCAGTTGACATATTTAATTTATTTCATTTACCAAGTTCATATAAAAGGCTGAACCAGCCTTGCCTAGGCTTGCACCTAGGCATGGTTGAGAAGACAGTAATGGTGTATTTCAGCACATTCACTATTTCGGTTTACAACAAACTAATAAAAATGTCTCTCTTTTTAGAGTGTACATCTTTTAATCATATGTTCAGACCGTTTCATATTTTTTTGTTCTGAAAGATATGAGATTTGTTAAAAGATTGCATCAATTAGCAAAATGAAAGGTGTGCAGCACTTAGTTAAACATAAACATTTACCATCTCCTTTTGAGGGTAATATTATAATATCCAACAATGTATTTTAGGTTTTCTGTTGGATGGGACAGCATTTTAATCAATGATAAACTTTAGGTTAGCAAACAGTGTCTTGAACTAATGTGTAAAGTTGAGTCCCTTAAGTTTTGTGTTGCTTCTCTAGCAAGTTCAGCGACCTGTTCGATCCAGTCAACATTGGAACAAATACTGGTTTAGAGTGCAGTCAGTCATACTGGAAAACACTTTCTTAAGAGATCATCCCTCACAACCTTCATCCTTCCTCACAGGAAGAACCCAAAGGGTCAGACTTGCCACCCTTCATATCAGAATCCAAGAAACTGATTTGCGGAATCCCACAGGGACCATCCCTCAGTCCCACTCTTTTCAACATATACAGGACACCATTAACCAACATTGTCCTATCACAAGACATCACTGTCATCTCCTATGCCGATGACACCATACTCATCCTCTCCCTGACAGCCAAGACAACCACTACCAGAACCAACTGCATGACCATGGTAGGAGACTGGATACGAGCCAACTGCCTGAAGCTCAACTCCGACAAAACAGAAGTACTGGTCTTCGGCAACAAGACCTCCCCATTAGACTTTACCTGGTGGCCGTCGGAGCGAGGACGAACAGCCACAGTTTGCACAAGAAACCTACGGATCATCTTAGATGACATGCTCAACGTGATGGCTCAAGTCAAAGTAGTGTGCACCTTCTGCTTCCACATCCAATGCATGAAGCTAAAGATCTTCAGATAGTTGCCTCAGAACACCAGACAGACCGTCACCCAAGCATTCATCACCAACAGTCTGGACTATATCAGCACACTATGCCGGAATCTCCAAACCCCTCCTACACAGACTCCAGACCACTGCCACTAGACTCATACTTTACCTCCCACCCCACACCCACATCATGCCGCACCTCAAGAAGCTTCACTAGGTCCCTATTCACAAGGGCAGCCAATTTGAATTTCTCATGCACACATACAAAGCCCTACACAACACAGGACCAGAATACCTGAACAGCCATATATACTTTCACCAATCCACCAGTCACCTGCACTCTGCGTCACACTCACTTGCACACTCTCCCCACATCTGCAAAAGCAATACTGGTGGTTGCTTATTCTTCTACATCGCACCCAAGACATTGAATGAGCTCCTTCAACACATCAAAGCCTCTTCCTCACTTCCTGAGTTCAACGAGACACTGAAGACCAGGCTCTTTGTATAAGCTCTTTGAGAACCACACATCTGCCCAGGTGCTTTGATACCCTCTCAGTTGAATGCTGTTCTATAAAAATCAACATAACCTATGGCTGTTTTTAGAGAGGTAGGATAGGCAGCAAGGAACTGTGTGGCCTAGCGGAGAGATTGATGTGGGCAGAGTCACAAAATAAATGAGGTTGAGAGAGCTGTGGAAGAGGAATGGGTAAAGTGCACTAAACATTGAATAGGAGCAGATTTGCAGATGAATCAATCAATCAATCAATCATAAAAATTTGTATAGCGCGCTACTCACCCGAAAGGGTCTCAAGGCGCTGGGGGGGGGGGATCGCTACTGCTCGAACAGCCAGGTCTTGAGTAATTTCCTGAAGGAGAGGTGGTCCTGGGTCAGTCGTAGGTGAGTGGGGAGGGAGTTCCATGTCTTGGCTGCCAGGTAGGAGAAGGATCTTCCTCCGACGGTGGATTTCCGAATTCTTGGGACGGAGGTGAGGGCGAGGCTGGCGGATCGGAGCTGGCGGGTGGGTGTGTAGAAGGTGAGGCGGCTGTTGAGGTACTTCGGGCCCAAGTCGTGGAGAGCCTTGTGTGCGTGGGTGAGGAGTCTGAATGTGATCCTCTTGTTGACGGGGAGCCAGTGCAGGTCTTTCAGGTGGGCGGAGATGTGGCTGCGGCGCGGGATGTCCAGGATGAGTCGTGCTGAGGCGTTCTGGATGCGCTGGAGTCTTTTCTGGAGTTTGTCTGTGGTTCCCGCGTAGAGGGTGTTTCCATAGTCCAGACGGCTGGTGACGAGGGCCTGGGTGACCGTCTTCCTGGTTTCAGTGGGGATCCATCGGAAGATCTTTCGGAGCATGCGCAGGGTGTTGAAGCAGGATGATGAGACTGCGTTCACTTGCTTGGTCATCGCGAGGGAGGAGTCCAGGATGACGCCCAGGTTGCGTGCGTGGTCCGTTGGTTTGGGTGCACTGCCCAGGGCAGGCGGCCACCAGGAGTCGTCCCAGGCGGGGGACGATGATCCCAGGATGAGGACTTCCGTCTTGTCTGAGTTCAGTTTCAGGCGGCTGTTCTTCATCCATTCGGCGACGTCTTTCATCCCTTCGTGCAGGCTGGTTCTGGCGGTGGCGGGGTCGTTGGTGAGGGAGAGGATTAGCTGGGTGTCGTCGGCGTAGGAGATGATGTTGAGGTTGTGTTTGCGTGCGATGGCTGCGAGAGGGCTCATGTAGACGTTGAAGAGGTGTGGGCTGAGTGATGATCCTTGTGGTACGCCGCAGATGACTTCGGTGGCCTCGGATCTGAACGGGGGAAGGCGGACTTTCTGGGTTCTTCCGGCAAGGAACGAGATGATCCACTCCAGTGCCTTCTCTTGGACTCCGATGTTGCTGAGGCGCTAGGGTGCGCTGGCAGACAGTGTTGAACGCTGCAGAGAGGTCCAGGAGGATAAGGGCCGCTGTTTCCCCGTTGTGGAGCAGGGATCTGATGTCGTCAGTGGCTGCAATGAGGGCGGTCTCGGTGCTGTGGTTGGCTCGGAAATCGGACTGCGAGGGGTCGAGGGATCCGTTCGTCTCGAGGAAGGCGGCAAGCTGTCTGTTGACGGTCTTCTCGATGACTTTGGCGAGCAGTACACAGACCGACGTCTGAGAGAGGAAGTCAAGAAGATGAGTGCATTTAGAAGGGAGCTGACCATGAGAATGAGGAATAGCAGTCAATGAGTTTTATTTTGGGCCAGGTGTACAAAGGTTTTTTTCATTCACAAAATGCCCGATTAACAGAATCGGGCTGTTTGTGAATGAAAAAAGGCATTTTTCAATATACAAAGGCCTAATTTGAGATTTGGTAACCTATTACCTAATCGCAAATTAAGTTTGACATTCGTTATCAGGAAGGGGCGTGTTTACGGCATCCCTTTCTAATACCGAATCCTAGTGGTATGTGTGAATGTTTTGCGACCGAAGTGCAGTCACAAAACATTTGTTTTTTACCACATGCATAGGTGGTAACCCATTTGCAAATTGAAAGGGAAACCCTGAAGGACACCTTCCTCTTTGTGAGTGTTTGTTAAAACATTTTTTAAGAGCAGGCAGGGAGTCCACCTCAAACCATAAAGTTACAAACTTGTTGGGTTCAGCCAAAGGCTTCAGTAATTTAAACCTGAGTTCAACCCCTGGTAGCTATGGCACAGAGCAAACTGGCTTAACTTAACAAAATCTCTAAAGCATTTTGAAGTATCAAAACAGTTCAAAGGTCGGAAAAAAAACATTAAAATCCCTCTCCAATCGATAAAAAAAATAGAATAGAGTTAAAATGTAATTAAAAAAGACACCTAAACCATAAATATCCAATAAGAGCAGCTGGAGATCTGAATTTGAAAAGATATGAGAGAAAAAGGGTCATGAAAACGTAAAGCACCAATTAGTAATCACTGTTCATGGGTGACAGTGAATAAGTGCAGTTGCAGGATGACCATGATGGAGCATGGGCTGGATACGCCAGGCAGGGTTCGTCCTGGTCAAAGATTTTGCCATAGGACCTATGGCCTGATTTAGATCGACAATGGGATATCCATCACATTTGTGACAGAATAACCCGTCCGCCAAACTCTAAACCAGACCTTTAGTCTCTGAAATGGAAGTCAAAATCCTCCAGCTTTGCAAGCTGCTATATGTGAGGAAGTCCTCTCGAACCCAGATAGCTGGTTCTTTTTCGGAGTGCATATTCCTCCTGGGGGGCAAGGTTGTAGGCTGTATCTAAGGATGAGTTTCACAAGGCTCAATACCTTGGGGGAGAAACTTGTTTCTTGAGCCTAACCAATGTGTGCCTTGGGCAGACTAGCCAAGGTGGTTATCCCCGGTTAGTAGTTGAAGTCCAGCTAGGCACATCCACGGGTCCTAGGACTTCAGGGACAACTCTTAAGGGTCTTGACTCTCTTCGGCAGCGGCCACCCGCACGGTCCAGTCCAGGCCCAGTTGCAACTGGTCAGGAGGGCACTTCAGGAAAAACAAACCTCTTGCAGTTTGTTGTGTTCCTATAGCCACAACGGAAAGCAATCATCTCTTTGCCCTGGGTTCAAATGGGAGCATGTCCGCTCCTTTAGATCTCGTCACAGGTCTCAAACAGCCGGCACAGTCCTTCTTCTGTTCTTCCGCAGGTCCAGAAAATATTCTGAGGTGAGTGTACTGGTGTTCCCTCATGTGCCACAGTTATGACTGGCACCAGCTTGTGGGTGGGGGAGGGGGTGACTTGTGTCTCCTCCCTAACCAGTGGGGTAAAAGTTCCCAGGGGCAACCCAACCCAGTTTTCAGCAGTTCCTGTTTGCTCAATAACAAACAATCTCACAGTGCACTTTACTCCCAAAATCCAAGATGGAGAAACCCTTGCTCCCTTGTGTAGAGCCAGTGTGCAATCAGACGTGTGGTTGGGAAAAAGAGCAATACGGTAATCCATGACAAGAGGTGTTGCAGTAGCCCGTCGTTAGAGAATAAGGTCTAAAGATTTTGTGAGTGGTAGTAGACCACTTTCCAAAGAATCCTAAGGATTTAGAAACAAGTAGAAGTGATTTTGTTGATGTGGATCTTAAAGGAAAGACTGGGGGTCAGGGATGACACCCAGGTTGCGAACACAAGAAGCTCAGGGGGCCATCAAGGAGTGATCAAGGTGTTGAAGCAGATGTTGAAGTCTAACCCTTTTCTCTAGTCACTACTGAGTGTCTAAAACTGGGATTCATCCAGCTAGCTACTTCATTCATGTCGGAGGGAGCCGGTTGATACAACGCTTCCGGAGGCTCTGTGGGATCGCAGCTATCAGATTGCGACCCTGCCCCGTGTATTCCTTGGGTCATTCATGGTCAAGCTGCTTGCTGTTCTACTGAACTCGTTTCATATTAAGAATAAAGACACAGCACCTATTCTCAGCTTAGAGATGATTACGCTGTCAAACCGATGACTATTCTAAAGCTGAAATCTTCCAATAATCCTCCTGAAGTTCACGTCGGAGGAGATATAGCTCTTTATGACCGATGATACTTCCCGGCAGAAACCATTTAGATATTGGAATCCTTGCCCTGAAGAAGTCCTATTGCAGGACGAAACGCGTCGGCTGTATTGATTTTTCTACCAACAAGAAAATGGAATAAAAGAAAATCAAATTGAAGAGCTTTGCCTCTTATCCATTGTTTTTTTAACAATATAATCAGCCGTATATGAATTATTTTGATTAAGTGGTGCATCTGTGCTTTTCCATTTTAAATTTTACCTCATTCATGTTGTTTGGAACTTAGCATAAGTTTCCTGCAGATGGTCATTGAATGTGACTTCAGTCTGGGTGTTGTCTGCAAAGATTTGATCAGGACAATCTGAGGAAGCATATAGAAATTGTAAAGGGTAAGGCTTAGTGTGGAGTCCTGGAGTACTGCGCAGGCCAGGTGTCAAAAGAAAGAGCAGATAGGAGGGAGATAAACGGCCTGGGAGCAATTAATAAAATATTTTAACAAAGCAAGAGCCTTATCGTGGATGCCTATGTGAGACAGACGATCTCAAAATATATCCTACAACACAGTGTCAAAATTGGCCCAATGGTTGAGGCTGTATAGGGCATTTCTTTCCGCTCCTGTCGAGTTAAGAACATGTCATCGGAGATGCCCATGAGCACAGATTATGTCTTGTGCAAGGGACGAAACCCTGAGTAAACTGGGTCAAAAAAATTCTTGCTTTTAAAGTTTGTTGGCTTCCAGCTCAAGAAGCTTTGAAGGAAAGGGAAGAAGCAAAATGTGGCAAAATTCGATGGATGGATGGATGGATGGGTTTATCTCCTGTTTTTTGAGGAGCAGAATGACCACAGCTTTTAGTTCAGTTGTCAGCATGATCCATGGAAATTGGTAATATTTATTTAATCAATGGATAACTATCTCCATTGCACATGTCTGAACGTGTGTTTACTTGACTTTTCATCTCCTTGCCAGGGGTGTGAAAACATACTAACATGTGCACCTTCTAGGGCCGAAGACGGGAATACAGGCACCCTACAAGTACATGCTGGGTTAGGAATGGGTTATATCCCTTCAGGCTTGGCAATCTGGAAGAAAAGTAGAAACCCATCACAATATCTACTCCTGATTGGTTCTTGTGCCCTACACAGATGTGCAGACCTCCTCAATGTCCAGATGACCTCCGGCCAGGCCTGATCTGAGCTGACCAGTACTTAACCTGACTCCCCTTTCCTTAACACTGATGCTCTCCAAGTTATGTAACTTCAGCCTACCCAAGCTCATGCTGAAGCTGAATTTTGGGCCTCAAAAGAAGCATTATTCATAGAATCCTACCTTGAGCAGTCTGAATGTTTTCGGAGCTCAGGGCCAAAGTGAAGATTCTGTCTTTCTCTGCCATTCCCAAAGGCTAAGGGAGTGTGGCAGAAGCATGTGATATTTATGGAAGAATTTATTTTCTAAATTTTTTTTTACAATAACCTCATATTCCCATAGCATCTTACACCAGATTTAACATTGCATTCTATGGCATCTCACTTGCATTTGAATGAAGGTTTAAAACCTGTATAGGAGGTGTGTTGTGAAAAGGTTTCTGTTGATTAGCACACTCGTGCCTTTAGCTTCTTCTTCTTGTCACACCCAGTATGTCAGGGGAAGGAAGAACTGCATTGACTTGAAATTCAAAGAGAAGTTGGAAGAGAAAAAGAAAGGAATCAAACTTGTGTTCAGCGGCAACCCTTTCTCACTGACAGAGACACCTTGTTCAGAAAAGACCCAAAGCAACCCCAGACCAGTTTTGGCCTTCAAAAGTCTTTTCTCTGAGGTATAGTTTGGCAGTTCTGGATGGGCTGTTTCCATGAAGAGCAGAGTCAGTGCTGATTTGCATAAGGTGGGTCTCAATCTAGACAGACACATTGGGTGACTGTGGGAGTGCAGGCCGGATAAACAGACGTGGAGGCTGTAAATAGTGGGCCAGTGGGGCGGTCTTTATTCAACAAGAAAATGTTTGAACAGGTATTGTCTTTAGGAGTTCTGTAATTGGCGGTTCTAGGTCTTCTTTCTTGATAGGTCTTGAATATTCTTTTCCTCGTCAAGGGGGACGTCTCTCCATTGGATGGTCCTTCCCCAGGAGGCACAGTAGAGGAAAGAAAGAAGGAGCCGTCGGTGATCTCAGGGTTTATCTCTTATGGTTTTCTTAGACACTATGGTCTCCGTCACCACACCCGGTTGGTGCAAAATAATACACGGGGTTAGAGGCAAGTGTGGGGAGTTAGGGCGATATGAGGAAAGGGGGGTTGAAGGAGTAAATGGCAGGGCGAGACATGCACAGGAGTTGGCGGAGGTGATGCGACTGGGTAGGGAATAGTGCAACAAATATATGTGTTCTACTATAAAGAAGTGCAGTGCTATAGGAATTCGGTTTACTATGCAATCCCCCCCCTTTGATACCTCAAATACGCTCCCGGTTTTCCCCGAGCACAATGTTATCAGGAAAATGAAAGAAAACAACAAGGCTCACTCGACCATCTAGTTCACACTCCACTCGGTCTTTTTAAACCACCCGCCTCCCTCCTGTACACAGTGAAACCTCCCGCTTCCCTCCTGTACACCTTTAAACCTCCCGCCGCCCTCCTGTACACATTGAAACCTCCCGCCACCCCGGTCCCTCTTTCCCATGGTTCTAGAAACTCACCGGCTCTGCCGCAACTCTCCTGAGTTGCGGCCGCTCCTCAGCCACCTCCTGTGGGGACCACCACTCCTCGTACCACGTCTCTGCTTCTTCCTGGTCTCCCGCGTCTGCTTCTTCCTCGTCAGCCTTACTTCCGACTTCCTCTCCTTTTCCCTCATCTCGGTCCGCTTGCTTCTTCTCCTCCTTCCTCCCTGCTGTATCGCGCCGACTGGTCTTGTCCCCGGCCCTTTTCACCTTCTGCGCTGATCTTCTTCCGGGGTTAGCCACGCCCTCTTCCAGTTTCGCCGACTGCTGTACGGGGAGAGGACATGGGGTAGGTGTTACGTTCATGGTTGGCTTTTCCCCGCGCTGGAATCGGGTGGACATCGCCCGTGCAGGTAAGCTTTGCGGGTGTTGTGGGGGCGTACGTTCCGCCATCGGGCCTGTCATGTTGGCCATCCCCTCACAGTGACAAAAAATGGGTTGAACTCCGAGTGATTGCCAGTGGTTGAGACTATTTAGAAGAATCCCTTCCATCACAGTTTGTGTGATTGACTAGAATGTATCAACTGTCTGCCTAAAGTTTCTCCATAACCTTGTATGAACAGCTTGTAACAATTCTACACTATGGTTAGGGCCATCCCTAACCGGTATAGTCTGAACTTTCATCTAAGACGTCACATAGAAATAAGTGGAGTATTTCCATTTCATTTAGTTTATAGAGTCCGAAGCACAGGACAGGCCAAAATGTCACCCAGGCCAGGGTGGCACAGTGTTTTCATCAAATGCTATGACCTCTACCTGTACTCACACTCACTCTCTTGCATCCTCAACAAATAACTCCAACACACTCCCACCCCATAATATTCAGGACCTCATTGAGCTTCCTTAAGGGTAGTACCATTTGTATGGTTTCTGGTTTTACCAATATAACTCCACCAAAGGTGTTGATTTTCGGTAGAAACCAAATAACCAGATTTTGCTGCACTTTTACTGCTTTGGTGCTCTCCTGTGTCAAAACAGTGCAAATCCAGTCCCTTCCTCTTAGTACTTTTCTGTGTGGGATGCTCCCATGATGACCTAGTCAAACCATGGTGGACCACCTAACATGCCATTGGACTACCCACAAGGTAAGTAACTTTTTCACCAGACTATGCTCTATACTACAAAATCCCAGGTTACTTGGCAAAAAGGCTACATTTCATAGGGGAAAACAGAAATTCAAGAAACAAAGAAGGACAGGTACTTCAAATTCCAAAAATCATAAAGGAAAACACTGTGCAACAGTGATTTTTCAGATCTGAAATAACATACCTGCAGATCTGAAGCATGTCCCTTTGTATATTGTGATCGAGAAAGGGATGAAAGAACTCCTACCCAAAATAGTGAACAGTTGTGCATTTAACATTTTTGCTACCTTTCTACTCAAATCCATTCTCTGGGACAAGTATTATCTGTGCAAGTGAAATTCATAACATAATCTTGAATAGGTTTTGTCTCTTTGTATATGTAGTCAAGCCTCACCCCAGTGAAAACAGCTCTGTTGTCACCTGGTGTGGTCTGTGGTATACAATACCACAAATGAATAAATATGGTCTGACAATACTCCTACGGTTAGCGTCCAACCCCATCTCACTAAAATTGGAGCTGTTTGGGAGAGAGATCTCTTGCCTGACCTGGCTCTTCCCTGGGACACTGTACCACTGCATTTGCACAATGCCTCTCCTGCCTTGAGTTCAGAATAAAGTTGGGATTGTCTGGCCCAAATTATCCTGGTGGCAGTATGTTGGGCCAGGAGAGTGTGGTACCCAGAACTCGATGGTTATGAGCATCTGTCCTCCAATCAAACTGCTGCTTTGAGAGGATCTTCTGTCGCAGCAGCAGTGCAGGGTCTTGCAACTGAGTTTGCACAATCTGCCTCTCCATTCTTGGAGGTGGAGCGGCTAAAGTTGGCCTCTTTTGACCTCCCCCTGAAGTCATTGATGTCATCTTTGCAGGAAGGCATCCGTCCACAAAATCAGGGTGCTCCAGTCGTTGGGACAAATGTGTGGATTAGTGGGGCTCCTGACAAATTGCAAACAAATGTGTCTGAAGTTTTGTTTCTTTCTGTAGTCCCAACAAGTACTTGCTTTGGGCACTGCTAAGGGCTATTTAGGCTTTTTTGGCGGTTGCCAGATCAGTCTTCCTAAAATTGCCTGTTGTGATGACATTTTTAAAAGATTTGCAACATTTGTTTCCACCAAAACCCTTTGCGATGCCTCAGTGGGAGTTCAACTCATCTTTTTGATGTGCATCCTTTTGAGCCGCTTCACAATTGTCCGTTGATGCTTATGAAGCTGAAGACAGACTTTCTCATTGCTGTAATGTAAACTAGATGTATAAACAAGCTGCATGCTCTTTCTGTTAACTTGAGCTTGCATTCTACCAAAAGTGGTCACTCCTTTTCATGTCAGGCAAGTTGTCACCCTTCTGGCATTCTTTGCTCCACCTCTTTAAGGAGGAGGAGATACTTCATCGTATGGGCCCTAAGAGGACAGTAAGCTTATATATGGATTTGTACAAAGGAGCATGGAGTGGACAATCGGCTATTTGTGGGTTTTCTGGCGCAAAGAAGGGCAGGCAGAGCAAAAACAGACCTTCTCTCTAAGGACTGTTTTCGCCATAAAAATCTTCTATGAACTGGTGCAGAAGCAGTCTTCAGAAGTCTTCCGGGCTCGCTCCACCAGGGCCAAAGCTTGTAAAGTTGTATTAGCACACAAAGGGCCTATCCTGGACATTTGTCAAGCGGCTACCTGGGTGTCAGTATTCATGTTCACGAATCACTACTGCCTTAACAGTCGGGTCCTTCAAGAGGGGCTTTTTGCCCACTCAGTCCTGCAGGACTTCCTGCTCTGAGTCAGTTCACACACTCACCACCTTGGGAGGTACTGCTATGGTATCTATTCACAGGGTGAGGAATCTTTGGTTAGAAGTATCTATCAGAAGAACAAGTTACTTACCTTCAGTAGAGATCTTTCTGGTGGATACTCTGTCTTATCGCAGATTCATCATGATCCTCCTATCTCCCAGTTCTGTGAACAAGACTATTTATACATATAAAAAGTTCCCAACACTAGAGACCTACACACTGATCATGCCAATCTGCTGATGGGCTCAGTGTTGCAGACAGCCTAGAAAGCAACTGATATTAGTGCAAATGTGTGGCGCCAGGGGCGGTTGGTAGCCTTAGAAAGTGGTAGGGCGAGTGAACTGCCCCACTGCTTCCCAAAAACCTAAATTAAAATACCCCTTCCTCCAAACACCAAAAACAAACCAACCTCTCCCTCCAAAAGCCTAAATTAAAACAACCCCTCCACCTAAAGCCCCTAAATAAAACATAACCATTAATTTAATCACTACACTTACATGCATTACACATTTCTAATAAATAAAATGGTATTTACCCAGGGGCTCCACATCCTCCTCGGTGTCTCTCTGCAGTCTGATGTACACAGGATGACCCCCTAACTAATCCAGACACTGTTCTTATGCTGCTAACCAGCATGAGAAAAGTGCCAGGATTAAATAAAGTGGGTTGGCTGAACGCTCCTTCATGCCCTGGAGGCCTGTGCTTGCTCTCCACCCAGCTGTCTAAGGCAGCTGGATGGAGAGCTTCAAAATGTGCATGTCACTTTGGCCAACGCAAGACAGCTGTCCAAAGTCACATGCACACTTTAGAGTGTCCAGTAAAGCCACTGCTCCAGTCCTTTATGCTGCCAATCGGCTGCAGAGGACACGCCCCCATTTCTCCAGGCTCGGGCAGGCTACCGGCAGCGCCGTTCCTCGGTAAAAAAATTAAACGACAATGAAATCCTTTCATTGCCATTTTATTTTTTACGTTTAGCGTGGCTCACAGCGGGCGACCCGCCGTCATGCAGAAACCGCTGCTGGGTGGCACTTATTTGTGGCTCCGCTTGTTAAATTCCGAAGTAGAAAGTCGTTATTGCATATAGTATCAACCAGAAAGATTGTTACCGAAGGTAAGTAACTTGTTCATCTGAACATCTGCTACCCGGTCTCCCAGACATGGGTGCAGACATTACAGAGAATTGGGAAAGAGAATGAGAGTGTAAGAGCGCACGAAATCCACAAGTGCTCCATTCTAAACATATTTGGCGAAGTCATTGATTGATTGCCTTGTGCTTTTTGAATGGAGCTGCTAGAATGTAGATCTGCTGATAGAGTATGCAGAACAGCATGGTGAAATCCAGTGTTACCATTATTTTTCACATTAGAGGCAAACTTACTCTCTTCCCAGAAAGGCGGGATTGGAAACTACAATTGACTCTAATAAACAGATTCAAAGCAGTTCCACGCTGCAGGGGATGCTGTGTCTAGAATGGGGCCGTTGTGGCATGCTTGGGCGGCGGCAGTCATACATTTAAACCGATTTTGACTTGTACTTATGTCGGCAGTATGTTTTCTTTTATGTTATTGCCAGACCTCCTTAGATGTGTCCATGAACTTGATCTTTCGTCCTGAATATTGGCTATTCGTCCTGAATTTTTACTGCCTCTGCCCAGGGTTTGCCCCAGGGCGGGTGGGGCGCTGTTCTTACCGGCGTGGTTGTTGAGAACCTGTGAGAGAGAGGCCCGCTCTTTATGGTTTTCGATGTGCTGGCGCCTGCCTCTATGCCCTTTCTTCATGTCACTGTCCACTAATCTGGTTACTTCACGGGGTTGGGAATCCGAAGATTTTTTGTCGGTACGTGAGAGAACCTTTCCCTACAATGCACACTATGATCTATTGTGTTGTGTTTCATGACGCGCGCGTTGTACACGCGCCACACACCTCGTAGGCCTAATGTCACCTTTCCTGTACATGTTCTCTCTGTCAGGGAGGTTTGCACTGCTTCTCCCATAATGCACCCTTGTTAGTGGAGCGGGGTACAAACATGACAACACAAAAGCTAAAGTTGACAGGATTCTTCAGAGATGTTTTTCTAAGTGCAATAGTTACTAATACCAAATCGTACCCTGTTCTGTTTCAGGTGACTGGGGAAGACGCCTTGAAGGATACGTCCCTGAAATCTCTCGGACTGACTGCAGGAAGCGGCAATATCCGGTCAGTGTGCGCCTGTGTGTGTGTGGAGGGGGCAGGGGTGGAATAGTTGAGACTCGTGATTTAAATCCTTTTAAATAGGACGTTATTGTCTACATTGCTTTGTGTGTGTCAAGTGTCTAAATAAAGCTCTTCAAAGAGAGGAGTCTCACGAGCGGGTAATGGCTCATGCTCTGTTTATCAGAAGCTGGTGTCCAGATGTGTTTCCAGCTGCAGCAGATGTTGGCGCCTTGGGGATGGTTTTGGGGTTGCCAGACCTGCCTGATGTTGTCCATTGTCGCAGGGTTTCTCTTTTAGGACAGCAATGGGTGGGGCGCCTCGCCATCTGGGAAGAATTCATATCGCGTGGGGCATCCTTCTCCCCATTAAATCTGTCCCATTCGCTGTTACTCCCATGTCTCCCTGGCGACAAATCATTCTTCCCCTATGTATCCCTTTCATTAACTGACTTGCTTCCTACTGAGGGGATCAGATCGTTGTCCACTCTTTGTATTTCTCCTGATTTTTAGGTCGAAGCCTATCAGACAGCGCAGCTCTCTGGTTTGCTAACATCTTGGAGACATTCGGAAATCTTCCCTGGGAATGTACTCCCCCCATCGCTTACTATTGGCTTTATGGTTTGGAACTCACATATGCTTGCTTTCTGTTTGCTGCCTCTATTTATTTTAGGCTGTCCAGTTTGAGTTTGTCCCTTTCCGATGCCCAAACCCTATTTAATGCATTCTTCCATCAGTACTTGATTTCTATAAACAGGCCTTTAAATCTTATTTTTATCTTGCCATGCATTCAAAGCCCTAGGTCAAATGTCAGGGTCTTTTCTTCCAGGGAGCTTGGTATTTACTTTTCTTTCTCTGACTTCAAAGTGAGTGGATTTGTGTGCCAAAAATGCTTGCTACTGGGGGTATGCTTCAGAAAGGCTGTGCGGTGTTATTTTTATTAATTTTTTTAGCACACAACTAAATTTTAATGTTTGTAAATGAACTTTGCAGACCTGTCAGAATATATCAAAAAGTAGAAATGAAGCAAATGCTTTCGTAATTCTGAAGTGTTGTGGAAACAAATATTTTAAAATAATCAAAACAATTCATTACACTAGGTGATTACATTTCCACAAATGTTATTTTGTACACTGTATACTTTTATCAGTAAAACTGTATGTCTCTGCAAATATAACGGTCATTTCAATTGAAGATATGTTGTCTGTAATGGCAGTTTTCTAACACACGATGCATGCTTCATTTTGCTTCACTCTACTCTGCACCAGTCCACGCCAGTGTAGTCTACTTTGCACCATTCCACACCACTGTAGTCTGCTCTGTACCACTCCACTCTATCCCACACTACTTTGTGCCACTGTACTCTGCGCAAATTCACTCTGCGCAAATTCACTCAACACCACTTTACCCTAAAACAATGCACTCTACGCCACTGCATTATCTGCCAATCTACTCTACTCTACAACACTTTAGGCCACTGCACTCTACGCCACTCTATGCTACTCTGCACCACATTACTCTGCACCACTGCTCTCTATGTTACTCTACTTTGCACCACTCTACACCACTGCCCTCCACACCAATGCACACTACTCCTCTCTTCTATATCCCACTGCATTCTACAACAGTCTACTCTGCAACACTGCACTCTCTGCCACTGAACTTTATGCCACTGAACTCTACGCTACATCTCTCTACTCTGCACCACTCTATGGCAATGCACTCTACGCCTCTACACCACTACACTCTACACCTCTACACTTTATGCCACTACCCTCCACGCTACTCTACAACACTGCACTCTCTGCCACTGAACACTATGCCACTCTACTCTGCACCACTGTACTCTACTGCACTCTACACCAATGCACTACACTCTACTCTCCATCGCTCCATTCTACCCCGCTCCATTCTTCGACAATCTACTCTAAGGCACTTTAATCTACTCTGCACCACTGCACTCTACTCTGAAAAATCTACTCTACGCCATTGCACTCTACGTCACTCCACTCTATGCCACTGAAATCTACCATGTGCCACTCCACACCACTCTTTTCTGAGCAGCTGTACTCTTCACTACTTTACTTAAAACAAATACACTCTATGCCAATCTACTCTACACCATTGCACTGTACGTCACCTTATGCTGTGCAATCTATGCCTCTGTACTCTGCGCCATTCTACTCTGCCCCACTGCACACTATGCCACTTCACTCTATACCACTTAACTCTATACCACTACACTCTATGCCCCGCTAATGCCCCGCTAATCTACTGTGCACCACTGCACTCTGACACTGCACTCTACGCCAGTGAACTCGAACTCACTCTACTAAGCAGCACTGCACTCTCCACCACTCCAGTCTGGGCCACTCTACTCTGCACCACTCCACTCTGTGCCACTCTTCTTCTGCACTGCACTCTACCCCAGTGTACTCTACGCCACTACTCTGTGCCACTCCACTCTACCCTGCGCCACTTCATTCGACCGTATCCTACTCCACTCTACTCTGAAACAATCTACTCTATGCCACTTTACTCTGCACCACTCTATGCCACTATTCTATGCCACTCCACCCTGCACCACCCCACGCCACTTCACTCTATGCCACTGCATTTTATGCCACTCTTATCTGCACCACTCCACTCGCCGCTGTGCCACTCTACTCTAAACCGCTGCACACTAAAGCCAATGCACTCAGTTCCACTCGACTCAAAACCAATGCACTCTACGCCTATGCGCTCTACACCACTACACTCCATGCTACTACAGTTTACCTTGCATCACACCACTTTATACCACTCCACTTTATACCACTCCACTGTACTACGCACCACTCTATTCTATGCCACTTCACTCTTTTCCACTCTACGACACTGCACTCTGTCACTGAACTCTTCTCTCCACCACGGTACTCTACTGCTCTCTACGCCAGTGCACTACACTGTACCCAGCATCACTCCACTCAATGCTGCTTCATTCTATCCCAATTCACTCTTAGCCACTCTAATCAACTCTGCCACTGCACTCTGAAACAATCTACTCTACGCCACAGCACTCTACATCACTCTATTTTACTCTGCACCCAGTACTCTATGCTATTGCAGTCTGCACCACTCCTCTCTGCGCCATTGCACTCTACCCCACTGCACTATCCGCGACTGAACTCAATTCCTCTCTGCTCTGCACCACTGTGTACGACACCACTCCCCCTATGCCACTCTACACAATTGTGCTCTATGTCAGTGCACTCTGTGCCACTTGATTCTATTCCACACCACTGCACTCCATGCCACTGCACTTTACTCAACACCACTCACCTCTACGGCACTCTGCTGCACTCTATGCCAGAGCACTCTATGCCACTACACTCTGCATCACTCCACGCCACTCTAATCTATTCTGCACCACTGCACTCCATGCCATAGAACTCTACACCACCCTATTCTATGCCACTCTACTCTACACCACTCTACACTACACCACTGCACTCTACCCTACACCACTCCACGCCACTTCACTCTACTCTGAAACAATCTACTCCTCACCACTGCACTCTACTCCACTGTAATCTATGTTCTGCACTCTCCTCTACTGTACTCAAAACCAATGCACTCTACGCCAATCTACTCTTCACTACTGTACTTTAGTCTATGACACTACACTTTACAATACTCCACTTCCACTTTGATGCCCTACTGAACTCTGTGCCACTCCACTCAACAACACTCTACTCCACTCTATGCAACTGTACAACACTGCTCCAATCTACGTTTCACGCAATTCCATCTATGCCACTTTACTCTGCTCTATTCTGTGACACACCACTACACCCTACTACACTCCGTATGCCCCTCCACTCCAGGACACTGTATGTCACTCCACTCTGTTACTCAACACTCTACTCCACTCCACTCTATGCTATTCCACTATCCTACACTACTCCACTATATGACAATATACTCTGCTCGATGCCACTGTACTCTATAACACTCTACTCCGCTCTGTGCAACACCCTCCAAGCCACTCTGCTCTACACCACTTCGCAACACTCTGACACTCTACTACACTCAACTCTACACCACTCTAGTTCTTCCAAGACACTCCGCAACAATCTAAACCACTCCATGACACTCCACTTCACTCAATACCACTCTACTCTACCCAATCTCTACACCACCCCATAATACTCCACTCTACTCCACTTTACGATACTCCATTGGGGGGACTCTGTAAATAGCTTGGAGGCATTGCCACTTACCTCCCTCCAGCCACAGCAGCACCGGGCTTCAGCCAACTTCCCCCCCTCCCGCCGCCGCAGCCCACAGCCACCAGCGGCCGCAGTGCGGAGGGGGAGAGACATCAGGAGAACTACCCTGCCCAGACGCCCTAGCGGCAGCCGAAGCCGCACCTCCCACGCTCCGCGCCAGGAGGCGCTTTCAAAAGGGACAATACGCCAGTGGAGCGGGGGACTCTGTAAATAGCTTGGAGGCATTGCCACTTACCTCCCTCCAGCCACAGCAGCACCGGGCTTCAGCCAACTTCCCCCCCTCCCGCCGCCGCAGCCCACAGCCACCAGCGGCCGCAGTGCGGAGGGGGAGAGACATCAGGAGAACTACCCTGCCCAGACGCCCTAGCGGCAGCCGAAGCCGCACCTCCCACGCTCCGCGCCAGGAGGCGCTTTCAAAAGGGACAATACACCCGCGTCGCGGGACCGCGCGCGGGGCCAAGCCCGGGCAAAGGGCGGGCCCTCTACGGCCCTCAAAGGCCGGATAAGGACGGGACGGGCCACCCCCCTTGTCAGCCACATTTGAAAGCCTAATTTCACGAAGGTAAAGACCACCTCGTATTGATCTTTTGCCATAATTCGCTCTATAATCTTTTATCGTCATGACTTCCAAGGGGGATCATTCAATTAGTGAAGTTGGCAATAGGCAAACGTTCTCTTTATTAGAGGAGTTAAACCTCCTATGCCAAACAACCTATGCTACATTGCTAACCCCCCCTCCGCCCAAAAGCGTTGGTGCACTTTCAGACAAGGCTACAATCCTAGATCCCTACATACTATATAACAAAGCCTGCAGCCCGATCGCTCCATGTCTTGAACTCTCCCAAGTCCAAGCTGTGAAAAGGAAAGAAAACGGCGCAAATCAAGGAGGAAATGATCCCACAATTCACAAAATGTGCTTAAGTCCACTCATTTCTAATTCCTCACTGATCCCACCGACTCTTGAGTACCCAGAGCCCACGGCATCTCCTCCCTGCTTGCACATATTGCCCCTTATTGAACAACTGGTTAGCTCAATGATAGCCCCCCTGTTAGAAAAAATTAACATGCTAGGGGATAGGCTCTCTGGTATAGAGAAAGCCATTAAGTTAAACCCGCTGGTTGGTGAATGTAGTGACACACTCAATTGCCCTAAATCAACTCCTATCAAACCAGGCTCTAAACCATCTGTGCAGGATAAAGGGCATCAAACACAACCTGCTGGCCCTAGTGTACCAGGGCAAAAAATAGCTAAACACTCTGCTACAGTTTCCCCCTCCCAGCTAACCGTACCTAGAGTAGGTCACAAGAAGGCTAATTCTATTCACTTACCACCGGAAGCGGCCCCATATGTGTGCATCCTTGCGGGTGTACCTGCTCTCCCACCTGGAAAGCCTGAGAGACAACATGATCTAATTAATAAAACTAAATTTTGGCTGTCAAAAAATAGGCCTCTGCCTCGTAACTTATACTGAGCAATTAGGAGCGTCAGAAGGGTGAGCTGGTTGGGCTCCCTTCCCAAAGACCTGCCTGGGGACTTGGTACTTGTGAGATTTAGAGACAGTAACATTGTCCCTTACTTGAAAACTAGGCCGCCCCAAATAAGAGACGGCCCAATATCCATATGGGACTTACATGATTTCTATCCCAACATCGTGTGTTCTCTTCCTCTTCCGAAATGGACATGTAATAATGACTAACCACGAACTCTGTTGATACTGCCTCAACTCTGGAGTAGAAAAGAAATTTTAGGATTGGGACACTACTTTACTGTACTTTGGTCTCTTAAAGTGTTTTATTATCTAATTATTATTATTTGGAAGTAAATTGTATGTATTATGAACTTTTTATGGTTTTGTATCACAAAAACCGAAATAAAGTATATTTGATTTGATTTGATTGACGATACTCCATAACACTGTACTCCACACCACGCGTCTTTGCTTTACCTCACTAACTTTTAGCCATGATGACCAACAGCCACACTGGTGTACAACATGGCTAAAAAAATTGCCAAAGCCAATCGTTCCTACATAGGCGAGATCTATTGGCTATGCCAAGGCTTGTTGCAATGTGTAGTTTGTAGAAATCCCTTGGTTCTGCGCATTATTTGTACTACAGATGTTATGCATGTTGTTGTGTTGCTGGGAGCTGCTGAAATAAAAGTTTATGAAGTAAAGAAAATAAAAAACATAAACTAGGCTTATATTTCGTATTATTTTTTCTTGGTCTTTTAGATTTTTCATCAAAAAGACCAGCCTCCTTTCAGCAGAAGGTGATCTGGGAAGCCCTCAGACCAACACCACCTCAGCAAAGAGTGATCATGGAAGACTTCAGGCCAGTACTCCTTCCGCACAGGGTGATCCAGGCAGACCTTTGGCTTGTATGATTACCCCCTCAGCGCAAGGTGGGCCACGAAGGATGCAGGATACAACCATTAGCACTTCAGCTCAAAGAGAATCATCAGGGCCCCAACCAGTCCCCAGTGGCTCCTCTGCTCAGAGAGGACCAGCAGGTGGAGTGGAAGATACTGCCGAGTCAATAGTTGGAGCTGGAAGGACTGGTCCGGCTACTAAATCTTTAGTCTCTCAGCCTTACTCAGATTCCTTTCTAATTCAAAGAGGGGACCAGAACAATGCTTCTTCGGAGGACCAGGTGACAAAAGCAAGTGCAGAATTCAATACTGTGGACGATGAGCTGCCATCTCAAAAGAAGATTCAACCATCCCATCTTCTTGAGGCTGCTCCACCTACACCATTCATTCCTTTCTTGGGAGGAGGTCAGCGCTTAGGCAGCGCCTCAGGGGAGAGCTTGTCTTCAGCGAAAGGGGTGCCAGTTCCAGTTAATTTGCCATCATCTCAATCAAGCCCTGGAGGGCCATCCAAGCCGAAAAAGATCAAATCTCTTTCTGAGCAGGAAGGAGGTTATCTGGTGAGTTTGGAGTATTGCATTTTGGCCTTTTGGCTCAGATCACGTGTAGTGTCTGTTCTTATCGGATTGATATCTGAAACGTCCTTTATCTGGTGAGTTTGAGTAAAGAGGGGATGTATGGGAAGTAGAGCCAGCGTACGGAACAGCCTAGTAGAAATGTAGTGGGTTCAAGCGAAGGACAGCGCAGATAGAATGAGGATAGAGGATGTTGGCAGGAAGACGTAATTGATCGAAATAAGCAAAGCAACTAGGTTGGTGGCAATGATGCTTGAAGTTTGAGATGAGGGCGGTGATGTTGGTGTGTCTGATCACAACGCACCAACACTTGAAGTCCATCCTATGATCAGAGTGGACTATAGCAGAAATGGGAAGTAAAACCATTATATCACCTGAAGTGTCAGAAGGGCTCTTCAGATTGTTCAAAAGGCTTGCGTAACACATATGACTTAGATGAGCCACCAAGCCTTCTCAATGACTGTTGGAGTGCTGCCACTATTGGACATTAAGTAGACATTAAAAAGATGATCCCAGAAGGGCAAATAATGTTAGGCACGCCTACTAGCCTGGCACACAAGAGATATGACCACTAAAACCCTTGCTGTGTGTTGCCTCTCTCTCATAACTGAGGACCTTCTCTTCTCCAGAGTCCGTGTTTGGGCTTACATGCAGTGTTAATGGTGATTGAGTGTGCTATGACTGGTGCTTGCTAAAGTGGCATGTTACATGCAGTACCGAATAACGGTTCACTGATTAGGATAGAGCCATTCGAGCTTCTTTTTTATTGGGCAGCCCCTATGGTTGCACATTTCAGAGAACACTTATTATTTTAAGTCCTGTGTGCTTCCTAGCCGCTTTATAGACTCAGCTCAGAGCCTTGCTGGAATACAGAATATTGATCAATATGTGTTATGCTGCTTAGCAGGTTTACCTGAACATACACAGTCTCCTGGGAATCTGTGTGAGCCACATCCATCTTTGACCTCCTACCTTTGTACACTGCCAGAAGTGTAAAAAGAATTGAAAGGCCACACTCAGGGAGTCTGCACTACTTCCTTGAGAACCTACGTTTTTCTGACCATTCAATACAAGTCCTCCCCGCCCCCTTGTGTGACTAAAAGGCCCCTTTAAGGGGGCCGCAGGGAGACATGGGCAAGTGTATTGGTTGAGTTTGTTTGCTATTAGTGTCCTGGGGTCTGTCCTACTACCGCTCTGGAAAGTTGGCAAAGTACAACCCTTTCTGCACTTGACTCTCAGGGTTGCAAGGGTAAGCAGTCAAAGACTTCTCAGGAATGGAGTATGAGGGGCACTAGCTGTGAACTCTGCAATCAACCAACGACTATATGACGTTACAACACAAACAATTACAACGCAGTTTTTACATCGCAACTACCATTATATCTCATGATTTTATAATGCATGCCATTACAACGCATTTTAAAAAACTAACATTACAACGCATTCCATTACAATGCATACCATTACAACGGATAACATTACAACGCATAATACTTTTAGGGCAACAGCAGGGTAAGTGTTGGATAGTGTAGGGGTAAAAATTACTATTCCCATCTACCCCAAAGCCCATACCCACCCTAAAACAAAAAAATCTCTATTACTTACCTTATAATGCGTTGTAATGGCATGCGTTGTGACATGCGTTGTAATGGCATGCATTGTAATGGTATGCGATGTAAAGGCTGTTGCGATGTAATGACTGCTTTGTAATGGATGTTTCCCTCAACCAACACACGGTAACTTGATGATCAGCTGAGTGTCTATTTGAAAAAGAAAGTTACTTTTAATCACAAAGAAATACTAAGTACTGCACAATCCATTTTATGAATACAGGGTGATACTCCTGATCACAATCCCACTGTGGGTGCTACAACCCTTTCTCTCCGTGCTGTCTCCCACCTGTGTGACCCTCTTTCATATAGTTCCCTAGTACATTTTGGCAGGAGCATGAATTGGGCGCAAATTGGGCGCATATGCAAATTACATTCTCTACAAGGTCAAATGTGAAACCAGTTGACTTCGTTCTTAGTCTCTTTGTAGTGTAAAGAAAACAGTCTCAGGTCCTCGTTCTCACTTTACCATGGTTTGAGATTCTTGCAGCAGTTGCAAGGGAGGTTCAACTCATATCTTCAACATGTGTGGCCTCTCTAGGGATAAGGCAAATGCCACTTTTTTTTTAAACAAATTTTTATTGGTTTCTCCATCCAACATACCATCAATCCGAAATCACATTCAAGACCATTGCGCAGATGGTCCAAAAGCCAACTTGTAAAACCGGAGGAATCAACTCTCAACATTCTTCCTCTAACTTCCCTGCCCGCCTCCCTCTACCCACACCGCCCTTGTCAGTGTGCCCTTGCCTACCCCCCTCATCTAGATATGCAAAACCCCCTGTACTCGAATTATCTAACACAAATCAATGAAGGATAACACCATCACCGGTCTCGGGAAGACAGGAAGTTCCGTTTGGTTAATCATGTGTGCTCTGAGCCCCTGCCCTGACTCCACAACCCTTCTTAGCCTAGAATGTGTGAGCCAACTCCTCTCAGTATGTGCATAGGTGTCCCCATCCCCATTATGCTCCCCAGTGTTCCCTGCTCTGGCCTCTACGCCCTGATCTATTCCTGCGTCACCTTCGTCCTCCTCATCCACTTCTGCAGGTGGTTGGAGCCCTGCTACTAATGCACCCCACGCTCTTGCCGCTTACAGCGCCTTGTCATTGGAGGTACGCCTGGCTAGTTGTAGACGAAGCGTCCCTTCGCTGCCCGCCCAATTAAAAAAACTCACCCTCCATCTTTGAAAGTTTGGTTCCGCTCTCGCTTTCCAATGCATGGTAAGCTCCCTCCGTGCCATTATCAACCCCAAATCGTAAAATTTGCTAGTAATTTTAGTATTGGGAGTGTGCGGAAACCAAAGTAATAGGCAAGTTCCCATCTCTACCTCCAGCGTACGCTCCGTTACCCGGTTCAAACATGCCATCACTTCTGCCCAGTATGATCCCAGTCCCGCGCTGGACCAAAACATGTGACCAAAATCAGCACCTTCTGTGTTGCACCTAGGGCACAGCGATTGAGTGCCCCCGAAATACTGTTGAATTTTCACCGGTGTTAAATAGGCCCTGTGTAAAGTAAAAAATGGAACCATTTGAAACCTGGCGTTGCGCGTACCCTTCCAAGACCTCCTCAGCAGCTGCGACCATGTCGTCTCAGGTATGGGCTTGCCAAGGTCCACCTCCCATTTGCCCGTTAGCTTATCCAGGGGTGAAAGCCTCTCTGTGGACAGTTGCCTATACAGACAGATGATAGCTTTAAATGTGCCCGTTGCCATAGTAACATATTGACAGCCCAACGAAGTTGGGGGTTCCGACAGTCCCATCCTCCACTTTTTCTGGATTCCCGTCACAAGGGCAGCGTGAAATAAATAATCCTCCTTCGGTAAATCGAAGTCACTCTGCAAATCTTGGAAAGGTAACAGGGTATCGTCCCTGTATAAGTCCACCCTTAAATGTGGACCCCGCGCTCCTCCCAACCGGCCAGTGCCGACCAATCTCCTCCAAGTGGGAGGGCTGTGCACATGCCCAGGGGAATTTCCGGGGCATACGGGTCAGTAAAGCCCGCTCGTTTCAGGCTTCGAATCCAGCACAGGCGGAGGGTGCGCTCTTCAAGAGTAAGCTGGTCCATCCTAATTTTCTGCCGAAGTACTATGAATGACAACACATGGCGGGGAATTACTCTACTCTGCGGTCCGTCTGGGCCTCTAAACTTACGCGCTACGGCCTGTGTAAGCCACTGCAGCTGTGCCGCTAAGTAGCACCACTCAAAATCTGGGACCGCCAACCCCCCTCCTCCCTCGGCCGCATCAGTGTGTTCAACGCTACCCGCCTTCTGCCTGAGCCCCAAATAAATCCTGTCATCAGCGCCCGGAGCGTCTTGAAAAAGGACACAGGAATCCATACAGGCAAAGTACAAAAGAAGTAGAGCAACCGTGGGAGTGCCACCATCTATAGGAGCGCTACTCTCCCAGCCACCGATAGGGGGAGGGTTCGCCAAAACCCCATACTACCTCTGAGCCCCCTCATCGCACCGCCCATGTTTCCTTCCAAAAGGTCGGAGTGAGCGTGGTATATGCGGACGCCCAAGTACGGCAAGCACTCAGACTCCCACCGTAGATCCTCTAGCGTCAGGGGCTTCTGACCATCCGGGATCAAGGGAAACAGACAGGTCTTATTCCAGTTCACCTGTAATCCCGACAAGTGGCCAAACTCCCGAAGAAGGGCTCTAGCACCCTGTAAGGAGTCCTCCGTATCTGCCAGATACAACAAGAGGTCATCCGCGTATAGGGATATGTGATGAATCGCTCCACGCAGCAAGATGCCTTCATAAGATTGTCCCTGTTTAGCATGCGCTGCCAGTGGTTCGATTGCTAGTGCGAACAATAACGGAGATAAAGAACAGCCCTGATCTTTCCCCCATGATCTGTATCAACCACCGTATGCACGTCGCGGTATTCCTGGTGGGGATGAAGCCCGATTGGTCCGGGTGTACTAGAGTGCTCATGTGATCCAAGAGTCGCGTGGCTAAGATCTCGCTCAGGACCTTGTATTCTACCGTGAGCATCGAAAGAGGTCGGTACGCTGATCTAGAAGTGGGGACTCCGCCCTTTTTCAGCAGCGGCACTATGATCGCTTCTCTGGTACATAGCGGCAGTCAGCCCAGCTCCCACGCCTCTCTGTACACTGATTGTAATTGCGGTGTGAGGAGGTCTATATACGTTGCATAAAACTCCACCGGGAGCCCATCAGCCCCTGGCGTCTTCCTCCAGGCCAAGCGTTTAACCGCTGCCCTGATCTCTCCTAGCGAAATAGCTTCACCCAGTTTGGCGCCTTGCTCCGGGTCCAGTCGCGGCAACTGTGCTGCTTCTAAGAAATCGTCAAGACCATTGGGCAGTTCCCTCATCCTACTCTGGTAGAGCAACGTATAATAACCCAGAAATTGGTCATTGACCTCTCTCTGTGAATAGACCAGACCCCCTTCCGGCGTAGTCAGCGACACTATTGGGGATCCCCTGATAGCCGGATTGGCCAGCCAGGCTAAAAGCGACCCTACCTTGTCCCTTTCAGCGTGAGCACGTACCATATATTCTTTATAATCATAGCAGTGAAGCCGCTCAACCTGAGTGGCCGCCTTCTCTCGCGCCGCCATTACCTCCTCCTGTCCGCCCACGTTCGTGTGATTATCTTTTTCCGCCTGGCGCAGGCGAGCCTCATCCCGTTCTATCTCGTGCAACAGCGTCTTACGTGTCCCCGTGGTGGACGAGATGCATACCCAGCTTTGAAGGCGTCCCACTCATGGGCTCTACTCGTCGCCGTCCCCGAATTTTCTAAAAAATAATGTTCAATGCCCTCTCTGACCTCTGCACTGAATACTGGGTCGTCTAATGCCATCGGGTTCAATCGCCATGTCGGGATTGCTTGCCGCTGTCGCGACCAGAGCACTGTTATCAAACATGGGTTGTGGTCCGAGAGTGTCCTAGCCAGATACTCGCTATGGCACGTGAGTTCCTGGGCCCCCCGGGTGCATAAAATGCTATCAAGTCGTACATGTAAATCATGCGGTACCGAATAGAACGAGTAGTCCCTGTCTGTGGGGTGATGGTGCCCGCCAGGCATCTGTAAGGCCCCATGCTTCCTGCCATTCCCGCCTCACCTTAGCCATTCTGTGTACTACTGATTGGGCCAATGGGGGGTGAGAACGATCCAACTCCACATCCGTAACAGAATTAAAATACCCCCCCATTAACACCGTGCCTGCTACGAATGACGCCAACCTCCCAGAAAGCCGCGAAAAGAATGCGGTTTGTTCCGAGTTTGGGGCGTATACACTGCAAAATGTTACATCCCTTCCGTCTAGGCGACCCAATACCGCCACAAACCTCCCCTCTGAATCTACCACCGTGTTCATAGGTTGGAAGGGAACCCCTGATCGCACCCAAATTAAGGTCCCCCTGGCAAACGCAGAATAAGTGGTATAAGATAACTGTCCCCTCCATCTCCTCTGCAGCGCCCGCCCCTCAACCTGATCAATGTGCGTTTCCTGTAAGAAGGGCACCTGGATCCCTCTGCGGACTAAAAATGCATGCACTTTATAACGTTTCCTCATGGAGTTCAGCCCTCGCACATTCCAGGTGATACATTTTAGCTCAAGTCGGGTCGCCATAGGAGAGCATACAACAGAGCACAACCCAATACAGCCTAACAGGCGCACTGACAAACCCCCGAAGTTCAGAACATCCCCAACTAACCCTCATCCCACCCTTCCCCAGAACAGGCTCCAAACCGTAGTTACCCATCCAAACCCAATCCCTACTAATGGTAATACTCTGGTAGCTACCAGAGTCTCACAGTTAATGTGAGGTAGAGGAGGTGACCCTACACCAAACTGAGCTGGACAACGATCTCACCGTCTCTGCGTGTACGTTGTGCCTCTTACACGGAATTCCCACCCCTGGCAGGAAATCAAGCCTCCCGCCATCTCCATCAAGGCCACATCCACACCCCTCATTGGTATAAGACATCGCTAGAAGCACACCCCCTTACTGTATACAGACTGGAGTCAAGCACAGTCACTCGTCCAGTAGGCCATCGGCAGTTCCTGGGGTAACCTGAGCTAGGTTTCCAGAGTCCTCCTCAGGACCCTCGGACACTACCTCCTCCGACCCCTGCTGGGACCCTGAATCCACCAGCGGAGCCGTATTCGCAGCTCCCGATATGGCTGAAACCACCTGTAAGGCCACTTGTCTCTCCAGCTCCGTCTGTGAAGTCGATGGTGACTGTTTGTTCATTGTGCATTTCCTATTGCGACGGTCCCTACGAGGTTTCGGTTGAGTCTCGGCCGTCTTTTCCCATCTTCCAGCGCTGTCCGTTCCTGCACGATACTTCTCAAACCAGTGCCACGCTGTAGCAGGGTTTCCGTTCTCCCACAGAACTGTGCATAGAGATTTGGAACCTCGGCGAATTAGGGTGACCCAAAACTCACCTCAGTACCCAAAATCCCTTTACCAGGTTAGCTACAGTGTCTCATTGGTCATCACAAACTTCCAATGATTAGACAAACCAGAACATGAACTAACGATACCTCAGGTTACGTGGAACACATGAACACTCTTTTGTTATACTATCATTTCAAACCAGAACGGGGAGTAAATGAGGACACGTGCACATTTGAAATATTTATTTACTAATGCCGTTTTCTCAAACGCAGTATCTTAGATAATACAAGGAAACATATTATCACAAACAAAGTTATCAGCATAGTTACTAGTCCATAGAAAGCAAAAGGTGATAGCATGCTAAGATGCTTTAATGAATAAGGGTTAATAACACCTATTTCTCACCCTCCCTAACTAGCATATTATATTAATATCTAAGAAGGTCTCTTTGGGTTTTAGCAGGGCGGGCCCATACCTCAAGATCCTAGTATGAAGAGATCACATCAGCTTCCACCAGCTCTCTCTGCATGCGAACCGCATCAAGTGTGTGTGTGTTCCTTAAGCAAAGCAATATAAAACGCGCCTAAAGCTAGAACTTGGCAGGAGCTGCACTTATGTTATGTCTATGAAGGTGCGGAGATCAGACTTTACAACAATTCTGTGTTGAGTTATCCTTGAAGCTTCAGCACTCTCTGTGCAGACATAGTTTACTAAGCAAAGCTGATATCAGAGCAATAACATATTATTCTCATGTAAATCACAACGCTCTTCTAGGTTGAAAGCTAAATCAACAAGTAAGTGTCGTGTGCAGCAGCAGCAAAAGGAAAAATGGTGTTTAAACATTTAATAAGCCCACGCTAACTTAACACAATATATAGATAAGCAGTAACTATATGACACCCCCCCATGATCCGAGCACGGATAAGATAAGATAAGATAAGATAAGGGCCTCTTCATGAAAACAGAGTTCAAGAACGATGAGCAATGTTATAATTTAAAAACTGATGGGAAAACAATTCCATGAACCAATTCAAAAAATTCTAAATGTCAATACTCTGTTCATCAGCACTCAAGTCAATAGGTCTGGGAGGTGAAAAAATGCAAAGAAAAAGGTGTCATGATCAGAAACCAAGAAAGTTTTTAGGGCAAGACCGAATATGCAAAATATGCAGCAACAGCCTCCAACATGAAATCACTGTCTTCATCCGAAAACAGTTCAGCCATCCAATTCAAAAGTGGGAAAGAACATACGTGCTCTTCTAGTACCGGAGCCTCTATCACCATCAGAGGACAACTCGGTGGGTTTTCAAGAAAGCTCTGTGCCAAGAAACCTTGCGCTGCTGCGAGTATGTTCCAAGGACCCATTAGTCCATGCATCAATGCCAAGGCCATAATCCTATCGCCAGAACAAATCAACTCGTGAGCCACGACGGGACACATCAGCTGATTAAAATCGAGGTCAGGAGAAACCGACTTGCAGAGACACAAATCAATGGCCCAGTCAAAATCACAGCTCAGGCAATGAAATACAGGCTGGACACAGGTGAAATAGGAAAATCGAAACGATAATCCAAACGCCGTGTTTAAAGTTGCAAGCGGCAGAGTGCCATAATATTCAAGCATCCTGTTGCGAAACAGTGCCAGGAGGGACTGCGCGGCTTCTTGCACATGAAGGGCATCCATATTTAATGAAACAAAAAATCACCAGAACACCTGCCGCTAGTGCCAGTAAAACCGGGAATCCACCAAACAAACTTGAAAAAATAGAATGGAAGAACGCAGGAATGACTCCAAAATATTTCTCAAATGAAGTCACGAGACCGCTGCTAACTATTTTACAAAAGTGCGCCAGCCCCGTCGTCGAGGACGCGTTAAAGATTGAATGAACCAGTTTGCTGAAATGCAACGGTAAATCAGTATTTAAAAGGGCCTGAACCTCTGTACGGGTGTTAGCTATGTGAAGCACGAATGTTTCTCGAGCCGAACTCAAGGCCACTTCTTTTTGGGACAATAGAGCTCTTATTCTGCTCATGCCATTGAACTCCGCTTTCAAGGTTGGGATGCGCGGCCAGATGGAAACATCCCCGTTCCCATGCGTGGGTGGGTATAGTACATTTTTGCAGCAAACTACACGTTCAGTTACTGTTACCACATAAGCAACACCTTTAATTAACCCGCAACAATCTTCATTATTTAAAAGTAAATAACTTCTGTTCCCCAGTAAGGTAAAAGTCGGGATGATTGCTGGAACTGGAGTCCCTTTTAAAACACAGGCTAAGTTTGGCGGGTCCCGGTTACAAGAACCGTGCAATTGTATGTGCCTACACATTAATGAGTGATCTGGTGTTTCTGTACACTCCTCCCCATTCAGATAAACCTCCTGTCCGTCTTTCAAACATCTATAAGTAAAAGGAAGGGACCAGACTTCATGGAGAAACGCACTACCTAATGGTTCATATCGACCTATGGCGACATATCGCATACAATTTGTAAATTTATACAAAGCAAAAGGTAATGTTATCAAACCGTGGATAAGCCACGTTGCAGCGGTGGCTTCTGCCACAGAAAAAGGCAAGGACTCTAATCTCTCAATATGTAACATTGAAAAGGATGCATCTCGCATGGAAAGCAAGCGCTGCTTGTCAGTTAAATTAAAGGGGCCAAAGAGAGAGGAGACATTCATGTAGGTCCATGGCACCTTGCCAGATTTCAACGTTTGCAGGGTCCACGCAAATTGCATGATAGAACGCAATTGATTTTGACCATGGTACAATACAGATACATCCTGCACAATATCCACTACAGAAGACACAATATTATCTAACGTGTAAATGCGGGAAGAAAGCATGTTAATACTATTGTCTACCACTGCAAGCACTTTTTCTAGATTAGCTTGATCTATAGCTCTAAGGCGTGTCGCTGCCTCAATCTGTGATGTCTTCCAGATTTCATTGTAAATAGCATATATCCATCTTTTTGATCTACCACTAGAAGGGCCTTTTATGAAATCATTTAAATCTACATCATCATTCAGCTTCGCAAGATGTAATTTAACTGCAGACAATTTAGAATGTTTCAGCCAATTTTGACATAATTTGCCCACTGAGTAAGTCGTGACAGACTGTTCAGTTTCAAAACGTGGATCAGGTCTGACCTGTTAAAAACCATCAGATAAACCTAGAAAACAGTGCTGGCATGAATCAGCACTTCTGTGCCACATCAGCCAACCTTTTGGATCCATACTGGATATGTTAAAGGATGAATTCAGCAATAGTGTTTGCAAGTCCCTAATCGAAAACTGAGTATAATTACTCCAGCCAGAATATTCTTCTAACTCAGGGATGGTTGGAGTATTAAATTTTTTAGAAGTAGCCAATCCAAAGCATGTTGTCTGTGAAATAGAGGAATTCAAAAACAACATTTGATTCGGGATGAGACAAGCACGGTGCAAAGCCTCAGTTCCTTGTACCTGCCAGCTTTTAGAACCCCAAACTGAATTTAGGTCAATAGTTTCCTTCCACAATTCATAGCCGCGAACAGCCAGCTGATCAAGAAAGGACTTAGAGTACAATAATTTGGTATCGGTAAGTCTAACCTTGGACATAGGCTTCTGTGTCATTTAGAAATAAAAGGACTCGGGATTAGACTGATTGAAGTCAGTAAAATAAGTGTACTTTTTCAAAAAAGTACTTGAACTGCCTTGTTTAGGAGCGGGGCAATGCTCCCATTGTGTATAATTTACAGTATTCCTTTTAGAAGTAGTTTTATGTAAGAAGTGATTGCCAAAAATGTTGAGAGCAAAACAAATCACCATAATTAGCAGATTCTAAGTACAAATCTTCCGCATCAAAGGCAGCATAGTATTTCAAATCAGAAAACAAAGACTCTACGGCCTGAACATCCCAATCATCAGAACGTATGTTTTGTTTCACTACATCCCCCATGTTAATTCTAAGCACATTAGGGACATTAACAACCTCAGTCGGGCCATGAATTTGAAATCTAACGGCATCCCACACTATCCCATCAAGGACAGGCCAAGCAGTGTTGTTAACAAATGTCGAGTCTGTTCTGAGTCTGTGTGCAGAATGCGATGAGGAAAGGGGGGCCAAAGTTCCATTGAGATGTTGAATGCATGCTCTTTCCTCGACATAGTGTCCATTTACAATCCGGAAAAAATAAAACACAAACCCAATTGACATAAAAAGTTAAATTGAAAAAAGCACCAGCCAAATATATGTCCAAGGGGGAATCAAAAAATGTTTTTTAAATAAGCTGGCATAAACTGCAAAACGTGAGGGTTTCTTCGAGGCATTGGAAACAGTGTCAAATGAAAATCTGGATTCTGTGGCCAAACGTGCTTGCAGGTCAGGCATTGATAAGTCAGTGGGGTAAGCCAGTTTACCATGATCCGCCCGCAATAATCCTCGGCTCGTCGACACCCGTGCTATATCATGGCGTAGTGCCTCTTTTGTGTCCGATATAGCCTTGAGGATCTGGTCCAGCTGCTGTTGCTGCAGCCCCGTAGCCGGACGTCTGGTCGGGTCCTGATCATGACTCTCAAGTGAGTCCTCAGCGTGGTCAGACGGTGCCGCCCCCGGTTTCTGTCTTGGTTTCCCCATGTTCTAGCCCCTAAAGCAGGTCTCCAGCACAGAGATAGAGGGCTAGGTGCCTCCAGCAGTGTTCTCCAGGATCTAAGATATGTGCACCAGTTACTCCACGCTGCTTCCGTGCACCCGGACGGTCAACATCACTACAAGGGGACCCCTCGGCCCGCCGGGTGCAGAATGGGAGCCAAAATTGCCAGTCACCGCTGGCCAGGGAAGCGACTCCACCAGTCACCGTCCTTGGGTCCACCAGGAATTGACGTTTCTCAATCACGTTGGTTTCCTGACCACTTCGACCGCCCTCTTCCCAGCCAGGGCAATCCGCTCTCGGGTGCCACCGCAGCTCCTCCAACCGTTACACCAGACGCGCCGAGGCCATCCCCACCATGGCCTCGTGCCCACCATCAAGCAGATCCATCGGCCCCAAGACTTCTGATTCGGGTGGTCCCTGGGATGGCGTCAAGTAAGGTAGGGGGGAAGCCGCTACCACCACACCACCTTCAAATCTGTTATGTGGCCGCCTCATTCACTCCGGGATTTCTCCAATTCTCCCGTCCTTCCGAGAGCTGGGCCGTTAGGCGTCATACCTTGGTACGAAGAGAAGCTTCTTCGCTCGTTTTCGCCCTACCATGGCCCAGGTTCCCCACTATCCTGAGGTGCAGGGGGCGAGGGCGCGAGGGGGGGGGGTCTTCTGGGTAGGGTACCCGCAATGTCCACACAGTCTGAGTACCTCCTTGGCTGCTCGTCCAGACCGCTCCGCAGCCCGTAGCCAATCTGTGTTATCAAGCCTGCACTCGGCCACCCGCTGGGCTCGGGAGGGTCTCCGATGTCAAACCCTTTTATCAGGGTGCCGGCGCTACACCGATGTCGCCGACTCCTACCCGTATGGGTGGCGGCTATCTGTAATGGCGACTCCTGCTCCGCTCAGTGCGCCTCGTCTTCTTGGGACGTCGCCAGTGGTCTGCGGCAGCCCGGGCACTTCTCTGGTCGGCGCCGGCCACGCAGCTCAGTCCGCCCCTGTCAGCGAGTCCACTCTCTGTGTGGTCATCACCCGTGCCCCACCTCGGTGCCTAGCTCCGCCATCATCAGGGTGCTGCTCCCCTCCGACGGCCTCCTATTTACTCGAGGCCGGGGATGCTAGGCCCTCCGCAGGCGGCGACCAAGATGGCCGGGCCCCTCCGGGGGGAGCGGCAGCAATCATCGAGCGAGCAGCCTCCGGGGCCCCCTTTTTAAACTCAATTAATGTGCGGGCACCTCTCAACCCCGGGGGGCCCTCCTCGGAGCCGCAAACACCGCCAAGGGAGTCACGGTGACAGGCTAAATATCGAGGCCGACACGGAGCTCTCAGCTCACGCGTCCATGCTCAATGGTGTTCAAGCCACGCCCCCCCGAGGCAAATGCCACTTAGCGTGCCTTGGTGCAGTGATCCCAGGGTCTTTAGCAGTTTCAGACTTCCTCTAGGCCTATGTAGACAGAGCAAACAGTAGGCAGTTGCAAGTTACTTCGGTCGGTGTACGGATCGGAAGGCAGTTGTGGCCCAACTTGGGGAGGTGCAGACAGATTGCAAGGCCGGACAGTTGTAGCCTACCTCAGGGCAATGCAGAAGGATTGCACGGCAAAGCAGTTGTAGCTGGTCAACAAGAATGGCTGGGAAAGAACAGGGGACCCACTGTAGCAAGGGTCACGCCTGACTTTACTCTCTCTCTTAGTACCCTCTCTCTGGATGCTTCGCAGGCCAGGAACACATTGGACTTCTCCTCATGGGCAGTCTCCCCTCTGGTAGTGCCAGCTGTACGTTTTACCTCTTACAGCAGGTAGGCAGGCTTCTAGGCACTAGAAGGCCCTAGGCTCATGCAACATAAACATTACACCTGTAAGAGACTGGCTGTCAGACAGACACCATCCCTGGTCACACAGCAGTCCTTCGACTACTCTGTGGAGCAGACCCTTCCTTGGTCATGGAAACATGGGAATGGAACAAACTGTGGTTCTTTGGATTACATTTATATATACATTTTCGATAAAGGGGATGTGAATCCACTGTCTCAAACTTCAGAACCGATTTGAGTTAGTTCTCTTTTAAGAGTACCTTTTATGCTACTGTCCAAATCCGTGTACTTTCACCATTCATTGAATTGATTGAATCACTTTTTATTTAACTTTTACTTTAAATTAATTTTTTGGGTTGAGTTTCACCAATTTTATATTTCAAAACATCAACATAACAAAATACACAGAATTAATGTACATTCTCATAAAAAATCACCCTTTACACATTCATATTCTTTACAAACTCTCTAGAATCTCATACATTCAACAATCTGTCTCACACATTCATATTCCTCACAAATATATACAACATAATTAGAACTTTACAATGTTCACAAAAAGCCATAGACAATTGATCCAGATTTTTTTCACATTTGGAGCACTTTTCTGCGCAATGTTGTCAGCAACTTATGGCTCAACAAATATGGTCTACGCGTTTCGAACTCAGAATCTGTGTTGGGTTCTCATCAGGACCGAAGCTTATGTCATTGAAGCTTTGAAACGAGTTTCTCAACGCTGGACTTGCTAAGTAGTCTCTGACTGCACACACTGTATGAATTTTGTCAGGGCCCAGCTGGGGCGGCCTGCGAAGTGTGCCGGTCTTGAGAATGCTGGTATTCACTGTTTGGTCTTTATTATGTAGATGGCAGACGGGCCGATTCTGACTCTCAGCGCGTTGCGTGTGAAGCCTTTTCAGGCTTTTCAGTAGACGCGCGATGGCAGCCTTTGAGTGAGGAGAATGGGCTAATCAACCGGCTCTCTCTTCTTCGTATTCGACGCTATTCTGGGCATCGCGTTTGTCAATAGAAGTACCCACTACTTCCTGGAAATCTAAGCATCATGGGAAGTGGCTACCGTTTCACCACTCAAAGAGGGCGCCCAACCAGGATCGGCTGAACAAACTACACTTCCCATGATGCTTAGATTTCCAGGAAGTAGCGGGTACTTCTATCGACAAACGCGATGCCCAGAATAGCATCGAATACAAAGAAGAGAGAGCCTGCCACACTAGGCACAATCTTTACATACTCAATAGGTTACAGTTCACAATAGAATTTTAGCCTCCTCAAACTATTATCCATGGTACATGTACTTATAAATAGCTCAACAGTTTTCCGCCCACTGTTTGCAATGGCATTGTTCAACTTTATCATGTATTTGGTAATACTGGTAGATTTAATTTTGCAAGGAAGAAACAAATCCAGGGCATTCTGACCATGTCTATGATGGCCCCTATCCAATTAATTTAGCCATTTAAGTCCACAGTGTTGTACAAAAGTCCTTAGACGATATGGCAGAGTGGAAGCGTAGATTCTGGCTGTATACCCACACATTTTCATGTGTTTAAGCCAGTCTACGATGCTGCATCCGTTTTTCCACTGCAAGTCATTGCAACTTTGTGTCTTCCCAGCAGGATGGCCATTGCCAGCAATTTTCTATAACTCTTTGGGGCATCTTTTACATAAACCAATAAGACTACAGTCACAGTGATAACAAACGACTCTTGCATCATTATCTTAGTCTCCCCCACCACCTGTAACCAGAATCTTGGAACTCCAGGACAATTGCAGCAAGGGGCATACAGTCTGCTTCCGGACTTGAGCATCTTCAGTAGTTAGAACTACGTGTTATATCATGTTTATGCCATGTTTAACCATAGACACTGGGGTATAATATACTCTTTTTAAATATTTATAGTGAATTAACCAATATTTACCATTGTGAGTGACCTCTATGGTTTGTCGGCAACAGTAGGACCAGGGTCCATCTTTTACTTCAATGCCCAGGTCCTGAACACATTGTAGCATAGTGTGTGCATCCTCCCCTCCTGCGCATTGCTACATTAGAGATTCTTGTGATTAAGGTTTTGAGGTGGGGATTGGACAACAAGAGACTGCAGTTCCCACCCTGCTGGCTCATCCGGTAACGATGGAAGCAGTTCTCTCATCACGTTCCTTAAATTACAGTAAGGTAATGTTTCTTGTGAGGAATTGGTAGGTATCCCTAAGTACTCATGAAATTAAATACATTGTTGATTCAGAAAGAGCTCCCGTTGTTCTAATGTCCTTCATATTCAATTGTTGTAGTAGTGCAGTATTCATAGGTAATGTATAATTGAAGTTTGAGGGGGATGATCCCCGGAATCTCAAACAGTGAGTCCAGACTAGGCCAAATCTACACCGCTCATTTAAACGTGTAGATCTCACAATTGCGTCAGAATGCTTTTTGATCAAAGGCAGCCTGAATAGGCATTTGTGAGATCAGTCAACGTTCTGAGTCATAATGTGGGGCTTGTCTGCAGTTGCATATCCAGTGATGTGCAAACTAAACATGTGCCATTAGATAATAAGCCTTAAAATAGTAGTACTCAGCAAATGCCTCTAGGATCTCCGCCAACTCATACACTGTTTCCATTTTTAGTTTGTCCTCAGTTCATTATTTACAGCATCACAGCTTTATATGACTCCCATAATGTTGCTATCGTGGTCACCGAGCATCTGTTGAAGTCAAAATAGAATGTGTTGCTTCTCTAATTTTCTCCCTGAAATCTGGGTCTAACCTCCCTCTCCTTGCCAAAGCCATCGAAAATTATGTGCTTTCTCAACTCAACAACCACATTGAAAAATACAACTTGCACGACACCTTCCAGTCTGGGTTTAGGAAAGGCTGCAGTACTAAGACTGTGATACTGAACAATATAGATCTCTAGAAGATGGACAGGCCTGCCTCCTGGACCTCTTGGTCGCCTTTAATCCTGTCAACCATGACACCCTCCTAAACACCCTTTCACAGAGCACAGGCATCAATGGAACTGTCCTCCAGTGGGTCGCCTCTTTCCTAAACCAAGGATCACAGCTAATCAAACTCAACAACTCAACCTCATAATTAACATCAGTCTCACAAGGAATCCCTCAAGGGTCAATCCTGTCTCTTGCCATTTTCACCCTCTGTATGGAACCCCTGGCAATGATCCTGAATAAAGCAGAAATTGCCCATCATACCTATACAGATGACGCCCAACTCTTCATGAAAATCTTGTCAATCAAAGACAACCAGCAACTAAACCGCACCCTTGCCACGGTCCAAGCCTAGCTGACCAGCAACCATCTCAACCTCAACCAAACCGAACTTCTTTTCATCCAACCCAAGGAAAAATCCTTTCCAATTGCCACATGGCTCGACTACCTCACGTCATTAAACTGCAGACTGGCTATCTCCAACTCTGTTAAATCCCTGGGGATTACACTTTACACTCACTTGAGCATATTAATGCCTCTGACTTGAGCAACCTTTGGGACTTACAAGTTAGCCAACATGAATTCAAGAGGATAGCAAAAATCAGTGCGAATTGACTTTCATCATTAGAAGACAGGGCCAGCCTTTCCGAACGGAACCAAGGTTGGATGACTCCACGCACTTACCCACAGCTGAAACCCCAGAGCTACCTAACAACCACCTTTAATGAATGCACTAAGCTCCAGCTCTTAAGGCTGAGAATGGGGGTGATTCCTTTGACCAGTCACCTCCCAAAATGTCCAGAAAACGTGTCTGCTCTGCAGCCAGCACAGGGAAGACATAATACATGTGATATGCGTGTGCCCTAATCTCTTTGAAGACAGAAGGTCCCTATTACGAAGGGGTTGGATCGCTAAGGACATAAGATCTTGCAGAGGAGCGGCGTTGGCTTGCTTTGACACCTTGACGTCTACCCTTACCTATGCTGTGGTCAGATTTATGGATCGCTTCACCAAGAAGATAGAGGAGGCGAGATGTGCGCACGATGGTCGGGCAGGTAACCTGACTCCCTGCCTCACTGAGATTACCGTCCCCGGTCACTGATCTACATATGTTTCAGACCCAACATTAAGGCACAGTATAAGCAGTGGAGCCTATTTGTCCTTACTGTTTTTATATACAAACTCTCCCCTCTCTACTAGGAAGACGCCAAACCCTTTTCCACAGTGTGCCATGGACTGTGCATCAAGCTATAGAGTTTTTTTTATGACAAAATGACTCTCTTAAGACTTTTCTTCATTCTCAACTGTTTAAATTGGACATCAGCGTCTTTTTAGATTAGGCTTTCACTATGTTTTTAGATTTTATAGCAAAGCTATGCACCTAGCAATGAATCTCAGTTATTGTATATTGTTGCAAGGGTTTTTTAAAAATCATGCTATAAAGAAATATTTTCCTTCGCATATTAATCCCTCTGCAAAAAGCGCCCTCTATACGCTGAAACACCTTAAAGTCAAACTCTTCGTCCCCTTAGAAGACCTAAAGACTGCGGTACAATCTTTAGTCCTCCCCAAGCTGGACTATGGTAACGCAACGATTATGAGCGCTCCACAAATATACCTAGCCCCTTTGAAAGCTACACCCCACGCAGCCACTAGACTACTTTTGGGGGAAAGCCGCTTTGACCACATCATTCCCACTCTGAAGTAACTCAACTAACTGGCTTCCAGTTGAAGCAAGAGCTATATTCAAAACGGCTTGCATAACTCACAAAGCTCCCTACACAGAAAAGCGTGTCTACCTCGCAAACAAATTATCAAAAGCTGGTCAAAAGAGACCTCTTTGGAGCTCTAACAGTTTATTCTTGATCCCGCCAAAATTTAAGAAAGCAAAGTCTCACACCCTCGCCTTCTCTGGGACTGCTCCCAGAATATGGAACTCGCTGCCGAAAGACCAACTTAACAATCACTCATTCCCTCACTTCAAAAAGAAGCTGAAACATCTTCTCGTCAACCAGTATCTAAACACTCCCCCCAATCCAATGGTCTGGTCTGTTTTGCTCCCACTCCACACTCTGAGCGAATCTGAGACTCATTACTTCGGGGAAAACTTTGCCTTTCTCCTCCCACCATCTGGAGACCCTATCCTAGATACCCCAGTACCTTAGTGTTCATCTGTATTACGGTCTGCCGAAACATTTCCATTATAATTGCTATTATGTATTTGTATTTACAACACTTGTAACCATGTGCAATTACTGCTGTGATCTGTAATGCGCTATTTATATTTTTATCGTATCTGCCTCAAAACTGTATTGGCAACGATATCCTAACGTCGTTCGTACTTACTTCAAAACTGCATCTGCAACTATATTCAAATGTCTTTCTTATATTTCGTTATACATTCTGTCACTATGTATTTTTATCTACTCCAAACGTGTCTCATGTAATGGCCGTTATGCAAACTATGTGAAGCGCTCTGATTCTCTCGGGTCAAGTTTGCGCTATATAAAACTCAATAAATAAATAAACCTCACGACTTTAATCTCAATATAAATTGCGGCTGCCACTCATTAGGTAAAAAAAAGCAACAGAACCACAGGGGAATGATCTAACAGTATTCTAGGGAAGTGCTGTATCATCTTAGTTCACCCGCAATGTCTTTTGAACTTATGCTAAAGTCTAGCCTTGATGAGGAGATACGCACAGGTGAGTAAAAGTTGTATTCTTTTTCATCAAGTGAGTGTCTTCCCCTCTCGATATCTGTTAATTCAGTTCTTCCCAAACGTTTTAGAACTGTGACCTAATTTTTAGAACAACAAATAGTCGTGACCCACCTAACTTTAATGGACATGAGGTGGTGGCGATTTTTGATGTGAAAGTAGACCTGCTATTTAAATGTTGGGAATGACCAAAATACCACACTCTTTTCACTTTTTGCAATCCTCTCAAACAGTAATTAGTTGTAAATGTCAGGCCTTTGACCATGGCCATCTATATGTATTTGGCAAGTATATTGATCTGCCCATAAAAGTGGCAGATCGTGAACTCCACTGGAGCAGGAACACTGTTTAGAGTGGGGTTCTAGCCTGTGACATCTGTAGACTAGAATCACAAGGCTTCTGAAAAACTTTGATGTTGATACCAGCGATTTTAGCAAATTTGAAAAACACCTTTTGCAGCAGAGTATGGGATAAGGACTCATATTAACTTTTCTGTTAAAACGGTGTAGAGCGGTGCATTTTGGATTCCATGTATATACTGCAGTTTATATCGCAAACACAACCCAAGGGCATTGGAGCCCTTCACATGAGCTCCAGATTACATAAGGTCAGATTCAGTTTATTTTAAGTACAGGAGATTAAGTGATTTACCCAGAGGCAACATTGGGTCATTCAAACTGGTTCCCGAGATCCAAAGTAGACAGCACTGGCTATTAGGCAACATCCATATTTCACAATTTGTGTGAAAGTCCTAAACAAGTGAGATGATTGTTTATGGTCACATGCATTGAGCACATTCCCTGTTGAGATGACTTTGTGAAGTGTGGACTTAGGGATATATTTCAGCACATTTGCATCAGTGATGCTGGAACAATTTTTAAAGTGGGGAATCCTGACATTGTAAATTCGCTGATGTTGTAGAGATTGTGAAAAATCATTGCTTCACACAAAATGTTACAAATGTATATGCCAGGAGAGAGGTAAGGGTGTAGTACGTAGCTGGTTGTGCATGTTGGAGTACTCTGTCACAAATATATGTCTAAAGCATCTTGCAGTAGCTCACTGTCATTTACAGTCTGCACATTTTTTCCATTGAAATAGTCCTTAAAGTTGCACAAACATTCGGTTTTACTGTCAACTATATAGATTACAAATGATAATGTGAAAAATCAGGTTTCAATGAGTATTTATCATTTCCACATCAACTAGTAAAAGTGTCCTGATTTCTTTTGATCATATTAAAACCTTTGTTTCCATCACGCTTTAGAATTACAAGAAAATGTGCTTTCGTTTTGCTTTCCTAGCTGCTGATATATTCTGAAACGTGTACAATTCATTTATAGGTATTTACATTTTGTTGTGTTTTACAAAGAAAATGACATTCTACACCCTTCCCTTTCACACTCTCTATACCCCAGCAAGCTTGTCACATAGTTCACTTTTAAAACTCATATCACTTTGCAGTTTGAGAAAGCAAGATAAACACAAATCTCATAGCAATTTATCAGAAGAAATAGTCTGACATTTGACCTCTATCTTTGACGCACAGCAAGTGTGACATGATGAATACAAAATGTAAAGGCATCTTTATTGCTATTTTGCAACCCTGCCTCGTTCCTGGTTGGTGTGCAACTTTCTATCCATGTTCTGCCACGAATCACAGCCAAACAAGTGAGCTCACAAGCTGGTTGATTCTGGTTGCACCGTTGTGCTAAAATCTGTTTTGGTTTTGCTTTCTGGATTGATCAGTAGCCTCCTCTTTAGGGGAAACATAGGTTTTCTGTCTTGCCTACATCTTATTGTTCTCCAACTCTGTCATCAATGGCTGAGTTTATCCACCTTGTGATTGATATGCCTGTGTGTGGCAAGATTGTATAAATATAACCTGGCCAAGTTCGCACTACCAGGAAACACTTAACTAGGGGGTATTTAATAACAAATGGATTCTGATTTGGCACTGGTCTTAAGCATAAAGATCAAGACCTTTCTCTTATGCCATATGTTGCCTTTTCATACCTGGATAAATGTTGTACCTAGACAGACTTTTGCTGTACCTTTTGATGCAAGGTTTACTTTTGCTCAATGGCATTTTAGACATTTCTCCATGTTTTTATTCCTGTTGAGGGACTTCATGCAGTGTGGGAGAGGAATCTCACAATCAAACCACTGGAACCCATGGCCATCAGTGACCTTACATTGGGGACTTTGAATTTTTTTTTCTTATCACTGATTCTTCAGCATGGAGATCATCATTGATCTCTTGTATTGTGACCCCTAAAATAAATGTCATGCAGCTCTTTGAACTTTGAGTTACCTAGATATCAGTCATCAGCTAAATTCGGTATAGCTTGTAGAGGGACCTCTGAGATAGTCTTTGTCACTTATGGTGGTCTTTCTCCAGGCATACATATTAAAGACCTCATGTGTATTGACTGGTCTTCTGCATTCGTTCTGTTGGTATGCAGATGCATGCAGTTAGGGTCATGGTGTCGTCATTAGCGTACAACTCCAGCCACTTTTGAATTGCAAGCACTACTGTTTGCATTTTAGCCTTATTAAAACACTGTCTTTTGCAAAACCGATTTTCGTTGAAGACTACCTTCATTTAAGCTCGTTGCCACCCATCCCTGATTTCTCCCTTTTTGAAATCTTTCTATTGACCTGAAGGAGGTTTGTTTAAACATACCTATAACTTCAAGCGTGATAATCTGCATTTTATTTGTGATTTGTTTTGTTTTCTATTAGTAAAGTTGGTAAAGCACATGCCTTGGAAAAATAGAAAAGCAAATATTACATAATACAAGTATAATGTACATTGTACAATCTTCAATATCTTGAATTAGTCATCAGTGACAGGTAAAACAGAGCAGTATGCAAAGGTCAGTGAATAAAGAAAACGCATACAGATCAGATAGTCATGTCATTGTCCTACTCTGACTTGTTAGTCTTCCTTGTCATCCCAAGCTGTGATGTCACAAAGTTCTGGCCACGCCTTTGTTCTATACATAGTGGTTGGTTCAAGGACACTGAGCTACTGTTATAATCTTAGTCCCTAGTGGGCCTTCACACATACAACCCTGGTGTTTACTGTTAAATGTCTTCCTCTTAGGCACACTGACCCGTGCTTGCCTTCTGTAAAGCATACAACCATTGTTACTTTGGCACCAAGGATGGGATGACTTTTGACTTCTGGTCAAGCAAGATGCAGAAAAAATAAACATAAAGAGGAATGTAATTTGGCCCTGTACGTGGTGTGTATCTCTAGGCATCCCAGAAGCCTTGTGATGAGCTACGACCAAGACTGCTGCCTTGGAGGACTCCAGTCTGACTGCATAAAAAAAGCTTCACTGCCAAGCCTGTAATACCTCTATTGGGTGTTGGCAAAATGCTGCTTGGTAGAGCAGCCCATCGTGTGGGGCTGGTCAAAGACTAGTCATTAATGGTCTGTGTCTTGATCACTGCGCTGTGAAATTTGGAAAGTGCAGTCTGGAGCTTGAGTCTCTTGAAGCGGATGGATTGTATCTGTGCTCTCTGAAGAGGGATTGCTACAGAATATCATCGTATCTCAATTTAATTGGGCTTTAAGATCTGAAAAGGGCGTGAACTTGGCGCCACAATGTTAAGCTATGAGCTATTGGTGCATTTCCAACATGGTCAGGATGGACATGTCTGTCCAGCATGGAGTCCTTTCTGGTGAGTAGATGGCGATTTTTGCATATTTTTCAGTGCTTTGTTAAAAAAAAAAAAACGATAGACAGCACCCTTAATGTTTCTTAGGAAGCTGCTTCATTGCTGCTGGTGCGGCGCTGCATGTTGTCGGCATTGACACCATCCCAAACCTTTAGTGATCTCATTACCCCTCTGAGAGGATTGTTCACTTAGTGGTAGAGGGATCCATGGATGTGTGTGAAGGGGTGTTTTCTTTTATTTGCTTATTGTTTTTATTGTATTCCCAATAACCCTGACTATATTTGACAAAAGAGATCCAAAAGTGTGAAAACATGCTCTGGTCAAGTGGGTTGCACAGAATTTGGCTTGCCAAGATCTGTTGTGGGCGGAGGTCTTTAAAGGAGATTTGGGGTCATGGCTGACCTGAACTGCCTTTTTTATTTGGAGGTTCAGGATGTTTCCCTTGAGAAAACATTTTTAAAATGGGGTCATATATTTCATTGTACAGCACATTTCTCACTTGAATTTGCTAAAAACATTCACAGACACTCTAAAAGGGCACTCGTGTGATATTCCAATATGTACAGATTACTATAAAATGTTAAATAAGAGAACTTCCAGTATATGAATTTTTTCCCCTTTTAGATAGCTCTCTACCATCATTCAGCTTCAGTACAGAGCTATAAATCTGTGACATGATCACAGATTTAAATACCCCAGAAACCTCACCTTAGATAAATGCCATGGCACAGGGAGGGTATCAACGTTCAACTGGGCACACATATGAAAGACTTCCTGCTCCTTCAATCCCAAAATTGCGAGGACTACCCAAGACTCTTAATCTACAGAGAGGGTGCAATTAAGAGTCTAGAATATGCATTTAGAGAGACTTTAGTGAACATGCACTCCAGCAGTTCTTCTGAATAACACTATTGTATCAAGGAACCCCAGGTCAAGGCAACGCTTGTGCCACCTAACTTTCTCTAACTGTGTCCCAATTGCCTGTTTCAAAATCAACCCAAAGAGGGACACCTATAATATTTCGGGTTGGGATTCACAACTACTATGCAGTCCCCTTGAAATGTGCCTTGAATATACTCAACTGACCTCTCTTGAAGTTGAAGGTTAAATTCAAGGTCCTATACAAAATTCCCTATGCCTACTGGGACAAAGATCCAGTTGTTGTACGGGAAGGAAGTTCAGGTAGCTGTAGAGTAGGGTACATGAATAAGATTTATTGGAACTTAGTTACAAGTTATTAAGATGGTAAGTTTGAGGTAAGTAGTTTAACTCACCAGGTGCAGCCTCCTTGCTGCTCAGCTCAGACACTCCAACTGACACTCTCTCAACCACACCCAGCACTCCAGCATTCCATTACCTCACCAAGCACTCCAGAATACCAATACCTCGCCAAGCACTCCAGCCTTCCACAATATCACATCCATACTTGCTGAGCAGTAGGGAACAGGTAACTAAGGGAAATTATGCAAATGAACAGGTTAAGTCACAACACATCTCCTTCCCTTAGGGAAAACAATTGACAGTATAAAACAATGTACGATGGAAATACACATCATCTAATATCACAAGCACAAGAGAAGGACATACAAGTTAAAACAAATTAATTGCAAATTGAAAGAACCAGGAAAGGACAACAAAACAGTCCTACAACATAAAATACTGTAAAATTACACCAATGTAGTACTATGCAGAACTTGGAGAAATAAGGACACCCAAGCGGATTAGCACCCTCACTCACCCTCTTTTGCACACAAGAGGACATTAAAGTATCACATTCGCACTGCCTCTGACACACAAACTTACAACCAACTGTACGCCTGACTTAACAAAAAATCTGGGGCAACACACATATATACTGTACCAGGATACATGCCCTGCAACACTGCACTAGGGTAACAGCCCTACACCACAACACTAAGGTACACAGCTCTACAACGCAGCACTAAAGTACCTAACCCTGCAACGCAGCACTAGGGTACCCAACCCTACAACAGAGCACTAGGGTACACGGACTTGCAACAAAGCACTAGGGTACACGAGCCTGCAACACAGCACTAGGGTACACGACCCAATAACACAGCACTAGGGTACACCCCCTACAACAAAGCACTAGGGTACACAACTCTACAACGCAGACAACTTTGTTGCACACCTGACTGGACATACATCTCAGGCAAAGCATACTAAGGTACACAACCCCATGACAGAGTACACAACTCACAAGTATTCAGCAGAACACATGCCACACATCCTATAAAACTAGAGGCAAAGACACTAGACCTACACACATGAATGGCATTATACACATAGGTAAAAAATTAATGATAGCATACTAAAACAGCATAGCATAAATAATGACGCACTCTACCAGAACATTGGTATAAACAAAACCATGGCAGAAAATTAAACCAGGCATACAACAGCATACAATTGGGTGGAAAACTCATTGTGACCAACAAGAAACACAGTGGCAGCACCTGCAACACATCACACATATTATACCCCTACCACTGAGGGTAATTCCTCACACCCAAAAATGTTGGTAACCAACAAACAGCATGGCATACAATGGCATATCATTAGGCAATAAATACATCATGACCCGAAAAGAAAAGAAAAACACTAGGGCACAACATGTCTTGAAGAAATAGGACAGTATCCAAAATGTCATTTAAAGTCTCCAGTGAGTGATCTCTCATCCGAAGCTTTTACCGAATATTGGATGCTTGGAGACATTACACCGTCCAAGGCATCACTAATTCAACCTGTAGCAGTGTGTCCAAAGTTTTACTGGATGCTTGGACATAACACCCTCAGACACATCACTAATTCAGCACGTAGCAGTCTCTCGTTGCAGGCCCTCTGTATCTCCGTGTCTGCCAGCCGTGTATGTAGCACAGTCCAAATGTGATTTCCCAGAAGTAACCGCAACGAGTAGTGAACCACAGTAAGTAGTGATCCTGGGTCTAGTTGTTGCCTCCCAGTAGGCTGCTCCTGTATACGCTGAAATCTCAAGAGGAGAAGCTGACACTCACGGCCCATGCAATTTGCGGTGACATCCTGTGAAATCATGAGGACATCATCACACAATTCTATGGTATTGATAACGTGCTATCAAAAATCATTGCCACAGTGCTGCCAAAGTTTACTAGTGAAGAGGGTGGCATAAATAGAAACATGCAGAAAAGCTGGGCAGTCGTTTGAAAATGTGAGCACAACGTTAACAGTACGATCTCTACTTTCCTTGAAAATCACATCATACACCAGATTCAGATGGGGTTGAGACCAAAACACAGCACAGAGTCGGCCCTGTTGGTGGTCACTGAAAAACTCAAATCCAGCCTTGATCAAGGGAGTCAGTCTCCCTCAGTCTCCCTCCCAGCTCCTTGGGGAGTCCCTCAGGGATCCTCCCTGAGTCCAACACTTTTTAACATTTATCTCAGCCCCTTGGCCCATATAACACAAGAATTTGGCCTCTCCATAGTGTCATATGCCGATGACACGCAACTAGTGTTCTCAGTCTCAGACTTCCCCAACTCAGACCACAGATAACTAGTCACTTGCCTGGAAAAAATCGGATTGTGGATGGCGGACTGGAGCCTTACACGAAATGGGGACGAAACAGAATGGATGATTATGGGCAACAACTTTAACCCTCTAGCAGAGATCTCTTGGCCCGCCAACTGGGGACCATCTCCTCCCCAAAAAACACCTATAAAAAATTTAGGTATGTGGCTAGACCCGATACTTAACAATGGAGGTCCAGGCTAAAAAACTATCAGGCACCTGCTTTGGGATACTACGCCTGATCAGAAAAATAATATCCCTACTCCCAGAGGATTCTAGGAAGACGGTAGTCCAGGCCTTAGTGGTATCAAGGCTGGACTATGGCAACTCTCTCTTTCTTGGCTCTCCTAAATATGTCACAAACAGATTACAAGTCATACAGAATGCAGCTGCCCGCCTACTGTTGAACCTACCTAGACACCATTCAGTTAGACCTGCACTGAGAGAGCTGCATTGTCTTCCGGTCCAAGCCAGAATTAAATTCAAGTCCCTAAGTCTGGCCCACCGAGCCATGTATGGGAGAGGCCCTGTCCTCATCCAAAAGTTGGTTTCTCATTACTTCGCCCCCCCCCGTCGACAACTCAGGTCAACATTCTAAATTCATGATGAATGCGATCGCATTCAAGAGAGCCAGAAGGGGTGGAAGGTCCTTCACCCATCTGGTGCCAACACTCTTGAACGGTTTAGACCCAGAGCTTCGACTTACTGTAAACGAAGTATCGTTAAAAAAAAAACGTAAGACATGGCTCTTCCCCTAATCTTAAGTGCTAACAGCCTCCATCCTGTACACCCCAGCGCTGAGATGCCCAAGGGTAGACATGCGCTTTACAAATCCCCTAAACCTAAACGTTGCGCTTACCGCAGAATTCCACATAACCGCTCCCAATTCACTAAAATGACCACCAGTGCCCCATGCTGCATATTTTTCTTTAGGAGGTGGCAGTTGTTGCGATCACTTCTCCCATCCTTGACCTCATCCTCCTCTTGCTTACTTCTCCTCGCGCCTGATAGAGTGAATGCACCCCTCACACAGCGCTAGAGCTGATCTCCGAGTGGAGGATCGAGCTGAGGAATCCACAATAATTTCAAATGCTGCACACAAATGCACACAGGTGAGGCGCCACCCACTCTGACACTCTCTCAACCACACAAAACACTCCAGTATTCTATTACCTCACCAAGCACTCCACAACATCACATCCATACTGGCTGAGCAGCAGGCAACAGGTAACTATGGGAAAGGATGCATAGTAACAATTCAAATTACAACACCAGTATACACAGAGAAACTGAAATCTGCTCCATCAGGATTCAAGCAAGCCGGGCCGAAGACGCCTGAAATGGCAGAAACCGGTCCCCGGAAGCTTGTTTCCTTCCCAGTGTAAGAATTGGCTTTTGTAGTCTGGTCTGCCATGTTCCCATGATGCACTGGGCCAGGGACAGACTAATTTGCATACAGCCAGGTTCTGAAACTGGGATGGTGCAATGAGCTAAAAAACGGTGTTGGATCTAGCCCTGATCTCTTGACTGGGTGAGAGTACTCTGCTTAATTCAGAGACTCTGTCCATCACCACCCCTTGTTGTAAATAATTTTGTCCACCCTAAGCGTGGAAGGGTATACTCAGATGTGAGTCCCTTGCTCATTGCACCATCAGGATTCAAGCAAGCCGGGCCGAAGACGCCTGAAATGGCAGAAACCGGTCCCCGGAAGCTTGTTTCCTTCCCAGTGTAAGAATTGGCTTTTGTAGTCTGGTCTGCCCTGTTCCCATGATGCACTGGGCCAGGGACAGACTAATTTGCATACAGCCAGGTTCTGAAACTGGGATGGTGCAATGAGCTAAAAAACGGTGTTGGATCTAGCCCTGATCTCTTGACTGGGTGAGAGTACTCTGCTTAATTCAGAGACTCTGTCCATCACCACCCCTTGTTGTAAATAACACCAAGACAGCAGCACTTTGATCAGCAGATTTCTGAGACACTGGAAGCCCTTAATTCAAAGCTGAGGGCAGGGCCGAGCTGACTGCGCAACATGGCAATGCTTTAGTAAACGTTTGAAAACACACAAACACTTTTTAAATAATACATTTGAATAGTTTAAGACACCACATTTTCACAGTGAAAACTGACCCTTTATTGCAAAGTGCCTAGCTGTAGATTTTAAACCCTAGCTCTGCCGGCACCTAGGGAAACCAAGCAAACCAATACATTTTTGAAAACTAGACACCCAGGGGAATCCAGGATGGGGTGACGTGATTGTCTCTGTCTGTTACCCAGAATCCCTTGCAAACCTCAAAATTTGTCCAAAAAAACACATTTTCCTCACTGTTCTGTGGTGGAAATTTCGGGAATCTTGGTGGATCCACAAAAACTCCACCCACCCCGCATTCCCCAAAGTGTTCTAAGAAAAATGGTACCTCACTTGTGTTGGTGGGTCAAGTACCCGCGACAGGCAAGGGCCCAAAACCTAGTGAGGCAACATCAAAATTACCTATCACAAAACAACCTAGTTTTGCAAGGGGGTCCCATGAGTTTTTGGCCCCGGGCTCGATGTCCATCTAGGGAAACCAACCAAACCCACACATTTCTGAAAACTAGACACCTGGGGGGTCCAGCAAAGTATGGCTTGCGTGGGTCCCACAACATTTTCCTACCCAGAATCCACTGCAAACAGCAAATTTAGCTGAAAAAATCACTATTTTCTCAGATTTCTGTGTGGGAAAGTTGTGGAATCTGCGTGGATCCACACATTTCCTACCACCCAGCATTCCCGAGGTCTACTGATTAAAAAATGGTACCTCACTCGCGTGGGTGGGTCAAGTACCCGCGACAGGCAAGGTCCCAAAATCTATGGAGGCGACATCAAAATTACCTATCACAAAACAACCTGGTATTGCAAGGGGGGTCTCATGAGTTTTTGGCCCCGGGCTCGGCGGCCATCTAGGGAAATCTACCAAACCCACACATTTCTGAAAACTAGACACCCGGGGGAGTCCACGAGGTATGGCTTGCAGGGGTCCCCCAACATTTCCCTACCCAGACTCCCCTGTAAACCTAAAATTTTTATGAAAAATCAAAATGTTCACACATTTCTGTGTGGGAAAGTTGTAGGATCACCGGGCAGACACTAATTTCCTGCCAACCAGCGTTCCGCCAGGTCTCCCGATAAAAAAAAAATCACTTTATTCATACATTTTTGCGTGGGATCCCCGTGCCGGCACAAATGTCCTACCACCCAGCGTTCCCCTTGATCTCCCGAGTAAAATGATACCTCAACAGCAGTAACTACATCATTCTAATGCCAACCGTGAAACTGAACAACAATTATATAAAACTATACAGGCCAGGCAGTTCACTATTAGACTCAAGGTTGCTCCCAAAAACTCTTTTGAGTGTGATACAATCTGAAACATGTGGGCACACACAGCCCAGGATTAGAAGTACTATCGGCACAGTACATACGACTCTCCTTCTGCATACTTCTTCGCAAGCAGACTTTACATCTCTTACAGGGATTGTTTTGTTTGGCGTGGGAGGAATTAAATCAGGAAAGTGGCGATCTTTCAATCTAGCCACATCCTCCACCACTCTAACTCTAGGAACACTTGCTTGTTCCACTACAACAAGGCTGCCTATCACAGACTCCTGAAACTGAACAAAAGTCATCTTTGACGCAGGAGAACACTCCTTGAACACAACAAAAGCATTAAAAGTTGCTAAACTGAAGCGATGGATTGCCAACTTCTTATACCAAATGTAAGCCTTACGAACAGCAGTGTAAGGTTCCAACCTATCGACACCACCCGTGTACTTATTATAGTCTACAACTCACACAGGTTTGCGCACTTCAGCAACCTGACTCCAAACAGTCACAGGTGAAGTACTCTCATCATGGATGGTAGTCAGCATGTACACATCCATCCTGTCCACAAATTTCACAGCTAGCAGTTCCTCACTACGCAAGGCACTACCCTGTCCCCTCTGAAGCTTTTTGCAAACAACCTTTACGGTTAGAGCGGATTGTGCCATAAGCAAATGTGTCCGCTTTGAACGATTCCTTAGTGTAGAAGTTATCAAGGTACAAATGGTGACCTCTGTTAAACAGTCCTCTAGCAAGATCCCACACAATTTTCTCTGAAACTCCAAAACAACAGGGGGGTCAATAGTGGAATCCCTACCAGTGTACACCTGGATATTATAGACATATCCTGCCCTACTCTCAGACAACATATACATCTTAATTCCATAACGTGCCCTCTTGCTAGGAATGTACTGCCTAAAAACCAAACAGCCCTTGAACAGGACCAAAGACTTATCAACAGCTATTTCTTTCCCTGGAGTATAGATCTCTGAAAATCGATCTACAAAGTGATCAAGAACAGTCTGAATCTTAAAAAGACAGTCAGGGTGATCTCGTGGCAATGCCAAAGCATTATCAACAAAATGCAGCATCTGAAGCAAAAATAAATACTGATCATGACTCATAATTGCAGGAAATATGGCTGTTGCCATCAAGGGACTGGTAGACCAAATATGAAGCCAGGGATAATATCAAGCCCATCAAAAAAGTCAAACCCCAAAACTTCTTCATCTCATCCAGATTTGTGGGTGTCCACCTGGTAGCTCTAGAGCGGGGCCTAAGTCTGGCACTTTTGTCCTTTAAAAACTGTTCAGCATACAAATTAGTCTGCTTAACAATCTCAGCCAAAAGTACATCATCCATAAACAACCGAAAAAACTGTTAGGCAAAAAAAGTTGACAATTCACTCTACATCCTGCATCCCCACTAAAGGCAGGCATCACCGGCTGCACCATGTTTGGATCAACCCAAATTCCAGCACTTCCAGTAGGAAGCCTTGCAGCCTCAGGCTTCAATACGATGTATCTTGCTGCACCAATGGCACATCAGTGCCCTCCTCTAAAACAAGCACTTCATCCGCACTGAGAGTAGCTTCATCCACGCTGAGAGTAGCTTCATCATAGGATGATTCCTCGTGGACAGAAAACTCACTGCCAGAATCTTGCACTCCCTCCGCTCCCTCAAATGCACTGTCTGTCTCATAATCCTGCTCAGAGGAAGATTCACAATTTCAAAGCTTTATTCGGTGTGTAAAACAACCATATAAGCATATATAAAATACATAGATAGATTGCAGCCTTCATTTCATACTTGACAATAATACTTCACAAGGGAGAACTTTTAAAAAGGGAATATGTGCAAAATTATACAAGGTAACAGTATTCAAAATATGAATACATTTCACAATGAATGAATGAATGAGTACGTTCTTATAGAGCGCATGGCTACCCTTAGGCATACCAACGATATTAGACCAGAGTGCTACCCTAGACCCTCAGTTGAATAAAAGTGTCTTCAGTTGCTTCCTGAAAGCAAGATGGTCACCTACATGCCTGATGTTATCTGGTAATTTGTTCCAGCATTTGGCAGCCAGAAAGGAGAGTTGACGACCTCCCATTCGGGCTCGCTTCACCCTAGGTACTACAAGCAGATTGCGCTGGTTAGATCTTAGTGCTCTGCAGGATTGATGACGACGGAACAAAGGGTGAAGGATAGTAGGATCTTCATTCCAGATGGACTTGTGTGCCATACACATAATTTTAAACGTGATTCTCTCCTGAATCGGCAGCCAATGGGGAAGCCGCAGTGCAGCCTTAGCAGAGCTGCGTCTAGGTACATTCATCAGCAGCCGCGCTGCACAGTTCTGTACTGATTGCAGGGTTTGTATGGTGCCTGCTGGGGCCCCAAAGTAAACCGCATTTGCATAGTCCAGTCGTGAAAGGATCAACGACTGGACCAAAATCCGTCTTGCCTGAAAGGGAAGGAGGCTCAGGACCTTCCTGAGGACCCTAATCAGTCCATAACAGGTCGCTGCCACCTTCTTTACCTGGACTTGAAAGCCCAAAGAAGAGTCCAGCCATACCCCCAGACTCTTTATGTGGGTCTTGGGCGGGGGAGGAGGACCAAGACAATTAGGCCACCAAGGGTCAAGCTTAAGAGGGGCTTTGTGGCCCAACAGTATAATATCTGTTTTTGACCCATTAAGTTTTAAAAAGGAGACAGTCATCCACTCCATCACCTTGACGAGGCAAGGGGTTAGATTACTAATCCCCTGATCTATGGCATCATCCCTAGTCAGAGAGACAACCAACTGTGTATCATCCGCGTAGGTGACAAGCTGAATACCCCAGGGAAGCACCACTTCAACCAATGGTCTCATGTAGATGTTAAACATGGTAGGGCTGAGTGAAGATCCCTGGGGAACGCCGTGATACAATTGAAGTTGGTTTGATGACACCTCCTCTTCAAAAACTGAGAAGAATCTCTCCGACAAAAAGGAACTGAGCCATCCAAGGGCCAATCCAGAGACCCCGGCAAGGCGGAGCCGGTGGAGAAGGAGGGGATGGTTGACCGTGTCGAATGCTGCGCTGAGGTCCAGCAGGACCACCGCAGCGCAGCCTCCGGCATCAACGATACTCCTGGTCGCCTCCACCACCGACACCAGCGCGGTCTCTGTCCCCTGCCTGGCTCTGAATCCCGTCTGGGAGGGGTGGAGTGCTCCTGTGGTCTCTATGAAAGACGATAAAACATGGTTCACATGTTTATCGGCTATCTTGCTAAGTCCAGGTAGTAAGGAGATAGGCCTGTAGTTGGCTAGATCATCAGGGTCAAGGTTAGATTTTTTCAAAAGAGCCTTGACTTTGGCCAACTTCCAGGTGGGAGGCACTACTCCCGTCTCTAGAGAGGTATTGATGACATGCATTATGGTAGGACATAACGTCCCCAGTACCTTTTTAAGAGCGGACGGTGGGGCCACATCCAAAGGTGAGCCAGACTTAAGGTTTATGAGGAGGCGTTCGACAGTAGCCAGATCCAGCAGGGGAAAGGTCTCAAGGCGATTCTGGGTGTCCAGACTCACCTCCTCAGGTGTCCACTTACTCTCCTCAATGCTGGCATACTGGTCTGTAGATCCAAAGCCAGAATAGATGTCATCAACCTTAGAGATAAAGAAGGCTGCTAGGTCCTCACAGCGTTTCAAGGGATCAGTTGATGCTCTAGTGGCCAGAGTAGGAGTGATCAGTTCTTGAAATATTTTAAATATTTCCCTTGGCCTGTTGGCTGCTTCCGAGATTTTATCCTGGAAGTACGCTGATTGCGCAATTATCAACTGTTTTTTATATGATCTGATCAGAACCCTATATTCTTCTTTAGCTGGAATGGAGTAATCTTTCCTCCATTTCCTCTCCGCTCGTTTGCATCTTTGTTTAAGTTCTTTTAAATCCCCAGAGTACCAGGGTTTTTTATTAGGGCCGGTCCTATGACAGACTACTTTCTTGGGGAGGATGGAGTCCAATGAGGATTCAAGCCACCTGTTAAAGGCTTCATTGGCCTGAATGGGGTCCTCTCAGGGAACTGGGGGATATCTCCTCAGGGCCGCTTCCCAATCTTCCGCCGATAACCTAGACCAAGTCCGACTCAGTCTTTTTGAGAGGCTAGGTGTATAATTTTGATCCGATGGGGACCAGGCAAATGAAAGCAGAGCAGGTCTGACCACGGGACAAAGCTGGGCGAATTACAAGTAATGTTACTTAAGTTTGTAAAAAAATGGTCCAAAAGATGGCCTGCTATGTGGGTGGGACCTGATACTATTTGTTCTAGTTGTACTACCCTCAACGTGTCAGTCAAAGACTGTGCTGGCAGTGCCTCTGTTTCATCAAGCTGAATATTAAGGTCCCCCAAGATGGAATAATTAGAGTAGCTACTAATAGGAAGTGAGATCTTCTCTAAAAGATTAATACAAAAGTCACGATAATCTCCAGGCGGCCTATATACAAGGATACCTGAAAAGGTACAGGTGGGAGAGAGGGAGATGGAAAAGCCCAAGCTCTCACAGTCTAGGAGAGGACTCCCTGATGTACGACAGACAAAAGCAGTTTTATAAATGATAGCTACTCCCCCCCCCCCCCCTCGTCCTAAACTCCGGTCTTGCCTACAGATGGAATAATCTGATGGAAGCACCCGTACTATATCAGGATCAGATGTTTCTGTGAGCCACGTTTCCGTGAGGAAAAGGGTGTCGGGTTCTAGCTCCTCAAGAAGTAAGCGAATTTCTATCGCATGCTTCGGAAAGGAACGACAGTTAAGCAAAGCAAAAGAATATGATTTTGATTTGCCTGGTTCTAGACCTGTGTGTTTGCAAAGGGGGCATGTTATACTTATCTCCTCTAACAGGGTCTTTTGAGGGCAGCAGATCTTTGCCCTGTCTCTGATCTCCTGCAGCTCCTTATCGCTTTACCTCAGCAGTTCCATGGGTCCAGGTCCCATCCAGTAAAGCACCAGGCCCCGCCTGTCCCGTCCTGTCCCTGCCTGGCACGGACAGGCACAGAGGGGCTTTCCTTATGCGCTCCTTTGGCGCGGAAAGCGCGTAGCTGTCGCGTATGCTGGCGCGTTGAGAGGGCGTCTGCTTTTAAGTGTTAGGGCGCGTCGTGTCAGGCGCCTCTTAGCAAACACTAGAGCAGCAACCTGCCCCTACACAATATGGCCGCCAAAGTTATCGGCCCCTCAATGCCACAGGCACGATTGTGCTCCTAATCAACTGATAAGGGGAGAAAAACAAGTCCGAATGGAGCGCAAATCCGAGTGAGCCTAAGTGCTCAAAGTAACAATTAAAACACACTGGGTGGTTGGAGAATTACAATTTCGATTCCTAATAAGTGCAATAAAATGGTTTTAAAAAAACAATGGAACAGCAACACTAGCTCCCGGCTTTTCGCCTCAGGAGCAACTAAGATCACAAGTCTTTGGTCTTGAATGAATGTAGTATCTTGTGCTGATAATAAGCAGTGCACCTAACCTACGATAATCACCCTAAATATTTTAGTCCTTGGAAAAATAATAAGGCCTTTCAAGGATTTATCAAACAACTAAAAGCAATAGCGAATTACAGGTATTAATATTATGTATCATGTGCAAATTGCGCTATAAAGTAACATATATAAAGTGGCTAGTGCATATAACATACAGAGTTATAATAGTTAACATTGCATGCTTATGTGCAAATCACGCTAAAATGTGTCGTATGCGAATTTACCAATTTTTGTGCAAATAATTTTTGTGCAAATTAAGCATACTGTACAAAAATACCTAATGATAAGGAGCTCAAGATTTAGTAAGCTTTATAGAACAATTGATTTCCTAGCAGCAATACATTTTAGAATATAAGATGCCACAAAAAAGCAGACATCCGAGCTTTCCAAAGAAAATACTAGCCTCATAGCCTTTTTTGTGGATTGAACTTGATATTTTAAAAACAACGGTTTCAGATAAAATTTCCTTAAAAAGTAATAAAATTTACAAAACATTAAAAAATGACAGGAACTTTGCTTAGACATGTTATCGCATGGGCATGGTAGACTGGTGCTTCTTTTCATGATCGGGAATGCCACAAGATGGTGAACAATCCCTAGCCTTAGACGTGTCAAAACAAAACGATGTGAGGTTATTGTTACAGCGTCTAGATATGGTTGAAGACCAGTTTTAAGATTCAGTTGCTCATAAAATACAACAGTAGGTTGTAACCTAGTTAATCTCTCTCTTGTCTCCCGTTTATGGGCCAAAAATGTTTCCTTAAGCTCTCTTTTGGCAATTGTGGCCGTGTATTCTGGTTCAATAAAAATATTACATTTAAATAAGAAACTGAACCAGTGGTGAATGATGCTCAGCCATGGAATACGTAAACAGTGGTCGAGCTTCAGACAATCTTTGATAATACGTTGTGTAAATATGGTTTCATCTTTTGTCCAAATGGAACGCCGTAATGAAAGCGGGCAAAGTGCTGCCAAATCTGAGATGTAATTTAAGCCCACTTCCTGGTGTATTAGCTCTGTGGAAGCCGATGATGGGGCACTCAGCAAGCGTTAAAGAAAATTATTTTCGTCTTGCTGTAATAACTGATGATAATGATGGCCCCAGACACCAGCACCGTAAAGTGCAGAAGATACGCATCTAGCGTTATATATAGTCACCATGTCTTTAACTCTTCGTGCCCCCACTTTTGCAGAAAATCTAAAAATGCTATTAGTATTTCTACTCATTTTGTGACGTATATTAGCATATACATGCAACCATTTCCCATTTCCTGCAAATGTTACACCAAGGTAACAGAAAGATTTAACTGATTGCATTTTAGTACCTTCCAAGTAAAAAGCCTTTCCAAATTTAGTTGATGTATTTCCACATGACATTACAAATGTCTTAGATTTGTTAATTCTGAGTTTCCTGTCATTAATAAAAAGTGTAAAATTGTCAATAAGACGCTGAAGGCCAATAGGGGTACGTGATAATAAAACCGCATCATCTGCATATAATAAAATTGGAACAGCCTGGCCCTCAATCAGAGGGGCATCCGCGGGAATGTGTTTTAGTACTGCATCCACCTGATTAATAAACAGTGAAAACAAAAGTGGGGCAAGTACCCACCCCTGTTGGATGCCCCTTTTAACTTTAAACAGGGGGGTGCATTCACCTGCTGGGCCATAGCGCACTTTACTAGACAGTTTCTCGTAGACTCTTGGCAGAAATTATATAATTTCTTTCGGGGCGCCAGTGTCAAATAGTATTTGCCATAATATTGAGTGGTCCACGAGATCAAAAGCGCTGCTGAGATCCGCGAAACATAAAAACAATGTACCCCCTTTGGCCATTGTATATTTACTAATAAGAAGGTCCAGGTTAACACACTGTTCCAGTGTGCCTAAACCCTTCCTAAACCCGTATTGGGCTGGTGAGAGGATTTTGTTATCTTCAGCCCACACTTCAAGCCTTCTCAACATGACCCTACTCATTACTTTGAGTGACGAGTCCAGCAGCGATATGGGTCTATAATTGCAGGCCTCGGATTTGGAACCTTTTTTAAAAAGGGGGATAATTAATGATTGGCCCCATGTTGGCGGAAACTGGCCTTCTGCAGCTGCTTTAAAAATCCTTACTAAAATCGGGCCCATAGATCCATTTCACTCTTATATAGATCGATGGGCACCCCATCAGGCCCTGGGGCCTTGCCCCCTTTACTATCTTCTAGCCCTTCAAAGACGTCTTCTATATTTATCGATAAGGGTAGTATGGGCCAGATGGAGTCAAATAATAAATTAATATTAATCCTATCAGGGTTAAAAATTAATGTATAATGTTCAATCCACGCATCGCTATTTACATACGAGGTAAGGTCTGGTTGACTATTATCCTTTAAAAAAGGGAAATTGACCGTCTCCCAGAACAGTTTACTGTTTTTAGTAGCTGCCGCTAGACTAAATTTTTTCCAGGTTTCATCTTGCAATTCTTTCTTCCGGGCCCCAATAATACATTTATAGTTGAAGCGTAGTTCTCTAATATGCTCCTTATTACGTGGTTTAATTCCTAATGCTATCTTCAGGTTATGTAGGGCCTGAGTACAGCTCTTGTTAAACCAACCAGTATGTGTCTGTTTCCTGACACTCTACAACTTAGAAAAAAGCCCTTCTATGAATGCATTGATCTTAAGAAAATTGGAAATTAGGGAACTTGAATCAGCCTCCTCGCTTAAACAGTGGTCTATTTCCTGTTTGCAGTTAACGATAACTTCCTTTTGTGTTTTAATCGGCTCAACTCCTGCCCATTTCAACCTCATACCATTTGGTCTTATAGGAATAATATCAGTGATGCAATTTAAGTTATCCGGTTGTCTACTCCCCCAACATAACAGGGCTAGCGAAATACTATTATGGTCACTGACCACCTGTTCCGTGATCCTTAAATTAATGTAACCACTATTACATGATAAAAGAACGTGGTCTATAGTTGTAGACGCACCCCTACCTGTGAAAGTTGGACACATAATATTATTCTTATTCTTGGTGCAGCTTAATAGTTCAAGATCATATTTAGCTAACATAGAATTTAATGCTGTACCATATTCACCATGGGGAAAGTGCATAAAATCGACATCTTCCTCTGAGGTGTGGCCCTTTGTAATGCCACAAGTTTTAGTGTGAGCTAGAGGACACATTTGGAGGTTAAAGTCTCCAATCCAGAGGATAGTCACTTGCCTGTTTGGCACTGTCAATGCCCTATCTATTTCCTTTTCTACATCATAAATAACACATCCTCTATTAGTACTAAAATTATTATTGTAAAAATTAATTAAGATTAAATCTTTGCCCCTACTAAATCTAAGTCTCATTAACTGACAGTTGAAGCCTAAGGTTATACAACTTATAATTTTGCATTCAGCTAATTTATTTGACATGAGTATCAAGAGGCCACCCTTTGCCCTACCTGAGGTGGAATCGACTGCTTTAATCCAATTTGAGGTGTAACCCTGTACAAAAATTGGGTCTCCATACCAGGTCTCCTGTAAACAAATTACATCATAATTTGATGTAATAGGATCTTTCCAAAGAGGAAGATTCAAAAAGCATACCAACCACCTACTGAGCAGTAATTCTACGGCTAGCCATAATGCTTACTAATAAAGGTAACGTGTCAAACAAGTCAACAACAACAAACCCTTTGTAAAATAAGTAATAAACAAAATGTGGCTTTATCACAAATATCTATATATTCCAACACTATACCACTCACTTGCCAGAAGCAGCTAGACTCACCGCCACCTACTCTGCACAGACAACACAGTAAGGACCAACAGTATCCCATTAAAAAAGAAAAGAAAATGACACACAAGACAACGCAATACACATCGCAAAGATTTTCATGCACAAAACACTAACAAAAATGTTTTTCTTACCAAATAAATGCAACTACGCAAAACTGCAGAACAACCACTGCCAAAACTGCAAATAAGATTCAAAAGCTTTACACTAGACTAAAAAGGTGAAAAAAAAATTACAATCACATATGCACATAATGCACCAGTCCACACACAATCCACCAGCCAAGCTAAGGGTTAGGTGGGCTTAAGAGTATAAATAAAATATTCACCCCCCATAAAAGGGGGGCAACCCTTACCCTTGAGGCCACTCCCCAACACAACAATTTAAAAGCCCCTGGTGTCTAGTGGTTTCTGCCCCCTTGGTGGCCACTCCCCAGCATAAAAATAAAGAATCCCTGGTCGCTTAGTGGCCATACAAAATAAAGAAAAATCAGCCGACCTGCCCCAGAAACGGCCAAATTAATGCTCCCCAAAGGTGAGCAACCCTTGTCCAAGGGGCCACTCCCCACCAACAAATCCCTGGTGGTCTAGTGGGCCCCTGGGGGGCAGACACAGCCAAAAGATTGCCCCCAAGGGGGAGCGACCTTTGCCCATGAGGCCATGCCCCACAAAGAAATCCCTGGTGGCCTAGTGGCCATAACAAAAAAACAGCCGATCTGCCCCCCAGGGGGGCAGAAACAGCCAAATTAATGCTCCCCGAAGGGGAGCAACCCTTGCCCAAAGGGCCACTCCCCACAAACAAATCCCTGGTGGTCTAGTGGCCCCAATTTGTTTTTTAAATGGTGAGATCTGCCCCCCTGGGGGCAGACACAGCCACAAACATTGCTCCCAAAAGGAGAGTGACTCTTGCCCAAGGGGTCACTCCCCATAAATAAATCCCTGGTGGTCTAGTGACCCCTATATAACAAATAATGGTGAGATCTGCCCCCCATGGGGGCAGAAAGCCAAAAACATTGCCCCCAAAGGGGAGCGACCCTTGCCCAAGGAGCTCCTCCTCACAAATTAATCCCTGGGGTCCAGTGGGCCACTTAAAAAAAAAGGCGAGATTCATTGCCTTCTAATGTATGCAGTTGCAGGTGGTTTGCCCCATAGACCAGCTGCACGGTGGTTGATTGTGCGCTTTGACTGCCTTTTTGTGAATTTTGTATGTTGTAAGTTTGCTCGTAGGCAAGCCTGCAGGGTAATTGACCCTTAGCCTTTATCAACTGTTGCAATGTGTGGCTTTTGGTAAGTTCTCTCATAGGCTGGCTCCAGCATAGTCGGAGCCATGGTCTTTACTGATGGCCTGATTCACAAAGGGCCACTGTACTCATGGCAGAGGCCACGCAGTCATGGTGGGAAAGGCCACGCACTCATGGCAGGAAGTCCGCACAGCAGTTACCCGTTGTGGAGGTCCTGCCACGAGTGTGGGGCCCCCACCATGAGTACAGAGGCCCTTTGAGTATCGGGCCTCCTGTGTTTTGATGTGTGGCTATGAGTAGATTTTGCTCCAGAGTTATCATACCCTAAGCCTTTAATATTTGTTGCAAAGTGTGGCTTGGGCAGGTTGTTCCAATGGCTGTTAGCAGGGTATTGAAACATTTAGGGCCTAATTTAAATGTTGGCAGAAAGAGTACTCCGTCCAGCAACATAATGGTCCACCTGCCCGATTTAAATGCGGACGGACATTTGGTATAACAACAGCAGAGACTACACCGTTCCTGCTGTGATTAAACCCCTTCAACAGCCTGATGGAGTAAGGGCTGTTGGAGATTCTCCTGTATGTCCACCCACCTAATTTTGATGGCCGGAAATTGAGGTCAGTTGTCACTGCTCGTCACCATCACGAAACCCTGGCAGTGAAGCGTCAGTGAAAACTGCAAAATAGGAGATAACTCCCATGTCGAAGGGGCATTGTTTTGTTTTTCTTTTATAAAATAAAATCCTGCTTTAGGGCTTTGTTTTTGAATATAAAAAACAAACTTGAAAATTTGACTGACGGCTCCGTCGTGTTGACGGAGCCGTCCATGAAACTTTCAGTGCATTTTCAGGAACCACTGCGAGGGCAGCTTCATGAAAATTCTAGATGTCCGCTGGTCCAAAGTACATATTAAAATACGGCGGGGCAAGTAGCCTTGTTGATGGATAATACACGGTCCGCCATTATAAATCAGGCCTGAGTCTTCACTTTGTTTTGAGTGAAGGTTGTAGATAGATTGTCTTGAAAGCTGGCAACTGGGTGGACAGACGAGACCATATTAAACATTCATCTTGTGTTTGTGGTTAGGATATTATGATATACTGGCTGCAGTGTTTAATGGATACTGAACTTTTGTTTATTGAGTGGAGGAGGGTTTGCATGTTGTGTGCTTGACCGAGTGGAGGCATGCTATTTGAGTCAGTGTGTTCATGTTAAATGTGTGGCATATGTGACTTTGCAAGTCTAATGTGGTATGTGGTGATTTTTATGTTAATGCTGTTTGTCTTGTTTAGTTTGCATTGTAGATTTGCATCTGTAATGCAGTTATTAGAGGTTGTTATCTGCTCATTGAAGTTTCCATGTTGCTAGTTTTTAGGTCGAGGACCATAGGCTGCGCTTGCGCAGTCTCGGTCAGAGATTTAAGGAGTCTTAGACCGGGGGCTTGAACCCGCCCCTCTTCTCCATTTGCTGGCCTCGTAAATGCTGGACAGCCATTGGAGGAGAGGGGCGTCACTCCCTTTAAGCCCCGTCTTTTTCGGATTCGGGGGCGTGTTTTTTGCGTTCTTTCTCACCGTGACATCATCCGTCACTCAACAAAAAACACGCCCCCGATTCCGAAAAGGTTGTGCTCGGCGGTAATTACTGCATTGTTTTACATAATTGATGTGTTTGTAATATCTGTACAACTTGTCAGACACAACGAGAGGGAAGTGAGGGGGTAGGGCGGGGGAGATCACTGACGAGCCAGGGGGGATGGGGGAGAGAAGGTCAGAGGAGAGCAGAGGAGGCATGTAATCCAAGGGAGTTCTGCAAGGGGACGGAAGAATGAAAACGGAATGAGGTAAGCACAGGGTAGAGACGACGGATTAAGTAAATAAACAGAAACTAAACGAGATAGGCGGGGTGTGAGGGGAAGAGGAGATACGGGGGTGAATAAGATTCTTAACCTCCAGAGCGCTGACCGGAAAGAATCGAGCTTCCTCCGCGATGGTCTGGGCCCGGGCGGTAACCTGTCAGAGTGGAATTCCCTAAGACCTGGCCCGCCGGAGACCAGATTGGCGATGCCCGCGGCCGAGCTGCAGTGAATGATTTGGATGGGGGGCATTGTGGGAGTTACGGCTACGCTTCACGTTTCAATCAGAGCATAACCCTCCCCCCGTATTGGCACACGTAGTGCCACCGAGGCGTTGCTGCAAGGGGCAGGAAGCGGGCCATTGGGCCTGACCGTGAGGTTGCCTGTCTCGTCCCGATCCTCCAGTAGGGTGCTGCGGCAGGCAGGGCGCCCTCCAGGCTGGAAATGGGCGCCCCCGGGGCGATTGCGGGGCACGAGCTGCGGATGGCTGCGTTGTCCCAGAGCCTTCCCAAAAGGGCAAGAGCACACAGTGGGGGCTCTGGGAACTTTGCCATTGTCCGGTGGTTGTACCCGTGCATTCCCTGCCATCATCGGAGCTGTGCCAGGTGCTCGCGGGTGGTGCCAGGTGGGACAGGAATGGAAACTACAGACGTGGGGTGGTAACGGGCTGCCCCTGATCCACCCTGCCCCCTCCCGTTGGGCCCGACTTTGGCATATCACCACTAGAACATGTGGGATGGGACAAACTATGTAAGCTGCCGATCCCTTACATTCCTGGGCCCCCGCTGGTGGGGTATTACCCGGGCTGCGCGGTGGGGAGCTCCTCTCACCATTTCCTAACACGGCCCACTCTTCCATAATCAAAACACTGGAAGCTCCAGAGGCGATGCAGCACGGGGTGAGCTAGCAGTGCAGCGGGTCTGACCGCTAGACAATAGACCGCACATGGGGGCCGGCCTCAGCTGCCATGCTGAGAGCCCGGCGGAGTGCTACCCGTGTGGGGGCGCTCGATGTTCATAGGCGACGTTCCCGATGCATGTGCTACATAGCTGGGCCCTCGGGGAGGGACCGCGTGCGCATGGGGACAATGGTAAGGTCGGGATTATGCCTTTAGCATGGGTAGAGTCGCGGCCAGCCTCCACAAATACGCACGAAGTGGAAGGCGTGGGGCCCGTTTAGTGCAGCTCAGGGAGCAACATTGAAGTGGGGATGCCGTTGGTCAGCGGGCGAGGTTCCAGGCAGGAATAAAGCTTGGATCTGCTCGACACCCCGCGCTACGTGGCATGGATTAGAGATTCAGGCTCCCTGGTTCGCCGGGGGGGGGGGACGGTGCTGTAATGTGGCAGCAATTAGGGGGAGCTTATCCGCAGCGCGTGGTCCGAATTCATGTTTCCAAAGATGTTGAGACTTCAAATATGTTCACATTGTTCTGGTTTCATGCACGAGTCTAGAGTTTGTCTGAGCGGACCGTTTCTTGGTAAATTATGACTGCACAATGAGTATTGCATGTAGTGTCAGGTTTGCCAACAACATATTCTTGACCACCGGGGCAATTCAGTGTATTTAACGATGGAACGATATTTTATTTAACGGAGTCAGGACAAACTGTTGGACTGTTTGAATCTTAATTCGGACAGGGCTATCATTCTTCCGTGGGTAGTTATGCCATCAGATGGCGCTGTTCCATGGTTCCTTCAAAGAGATAATTTGTTACATAAAGATATTGCACGTTGTCTTCAAGGGTTGAGGACCTCGAACAGTGTGTGTATCAAGGCAGTCAGTTCACCACTGTTATATTCTAAGGTAAGAAAGAGCACTCCGAAAGGACACGACGCTCCCCCGGTGTCTATTGAGTGATGACTAATGACAAAAGGATATCTGGGGTGTACGCCAGGGGGGCCACCTATGTGATGTCAGCAGGTCATGCTTACTTGACCCTGTAGCGGGGGTTAGGGTCCCCATTATCCTCTGACGTACAACCCCTCTGAGGTGTGGCAAAGGTGCCGAGAGTAGTTAATGCGTTCTGATAATCTGCAATTTTCCTTAGGTAAAAATTGGCATCTATAACCTGCCCACATTTTCCCAGAGGGGGGAGTGGCCCCATAATTACCGGTACATGCATATTTTGATATGTGAAACACCAAATTCGGCATGTTTAGCCTCGTTTAAAGAACACAACTTTAAATCGGTTTGTTCCAGCTTGTAATAGCCTTGGAAAGGAATGTGGGATCTGCCCCTTACGGACACCAACTGCTGGAGTCGGTATCAAAGGGTCGCCTCTTCCCCGTTTTCCAAGAAGCAGACTCAGTTATAGGTGAGACTCTATGTGTGGGTGGCTCTGTGTGTGTGTGTGTGGGTGGCTCTGTGTGTGTGTGTGGGTGGCTCTACCTGTGTGTGGGTGGCTCTGTGTGTGTGTGTGGGTGGCTCTGTGTGTGTGGCTCTGTGTGTGTGTGTGTGTGGCTGTGTGTGTGTGTGTGTGTGTGTGTGTGTGTAGCTCTGTGTGTGTGTGGCTCTGTGTGGATAGCTTTTTTTGTAGGTGGCTCTATGTGTGGGTGGCTCTGTCTGTGTGAGGGTGGCTCTGTGTAGGTGGCTCTGTGTGTGTGGGTGGCTCTATGTGAATGACTGTGTGGATGGCTCTGTGTGGGTGGCTCTGTATATGTGTGTGGGTGGCTTTGTGTGTGTGGCTCTGTGTGGGTGTAAATACAATAGGTCATGCATTTGCGAGCGATTAAGCTATTGGCATTGTAACTGACAATGCCATTTATTTAACGATTAAGCTATTGGCAATGTAAATGACAATGCCATTTATTTATGATTTTTTTTTTTAAAACACAAAAAGAAATGTCATGAGCAATGCCAATAGCTCTACCTTTAATAATGCTGAGACCATTGCATTGTAAATGCTTGTTATATGTTTTCCTGCTGTATCCAGTGGTTCCTTGCAGGTGGCAGAAGTGTTGCATCCTTCTGAGTTATGATACGTTGTTGACATGTCTTTTTGCTATACTTTGTGGAATTTGTAGGAAGGGATGAGTGTGACATGCTGCCTTGTACTTTCATTGTTTTTGTCTTATTGTTTGTTTTTCTATAAACTTTATTTTTCAGTTTTTGTATCATTTTACTGTTAATAAACAAACATGACCAATCCCATCACGGTGTCCTAGGACAGTATACTTCCATTCCTACATATTTGTCTCTTAAAGCAGCATGCAGGCTGTGTATTTACAAATGTATGAGCAAACCAGGATATAATGTCCATACATTCCCCACCCTATTCACTTATTAGCCACCCCCCACATCATGCCGTATGTCAGCAGTTATTAACCATTTCAGTACATTATTTTCTCCCACATTATCTTCAGAATGCACACTACGATGCCTCTGCCTCTCAGTATCTTTCATTTTAACATAGGCATCTTCTATGGCATCACCTATTGTGTTGATCTTGTTTGCCCAATTTGCAAATTAACCCCTGCGTTCCCATACCATCTTTCATTTTCTTTTGTATTTCCTCTTCAGTCATCCATGCTTTGGGAACTTTATTTGCAGATACCGCCTTGCCACACCATAGGGGGCTTCCATTCAATGGCTATTCAGCGTTTTGCATGCATTGAATTTACGCTGCATCCATCATTTCTTGAGGCTGGGCATAAGACCCAACTAACAGTGTTTCACTGTTGTCTTTAGTAGTATGACAGTCATTCGTCTAAGATGGAGGACCTCTTCACACAAGTAATCTACTACCACCTGACAGTTCCATACTATATGTGCAAAGCCTGTTCCAGTATCTCCACATTTGTATTAGTTTGACGGCCTGTCAGGATAAATATTTTACATGCTAGTGGGTGTAAAGTATGTGCGATGGAGTAATCCTAAGCCTTTTTAGGTCTAGCTGCTCTGCGAGACATTTAGTAAGTGGGGTTTTCAAAGTACCACCCCATGCTTTTGCTGACCTAGCCCTTGCGGTTACGCGCGCGCAGCCGCAAGCTTTCACCGTCCAAGGCGCCATCTGGACCGCAATCAGTTTCAGTTCTGTTGCTGTTCACTTTTCACTTTCGAGCGTGCGTGCACACAACTCAGTTGTGTTGCTGTTCACTTTCACACGCGCTCGCACAACTCTTCGCGCCCGCATGTCCTTTCATTGTTTCAGGAACTACTTTTACATTTTTAATTAGATGGGGGACTGTGTGTGCAATGTGTTTTTCAGCCTGTTACTATTTTCAAGCTTGCTGCCTCTAGTTGTGTGTGTCATCACTGTTTATATCTACCAGTGGACACATGTTGCAGTTGCAGCTTTGGTTGTGTCTGTTTCTTTGCATGCATGTGTGCTGTACCCCTCTCCCACATTAGTATGCCAAACAGGTCTTCACTGAATGATTGTCCCACCTTATATTAGGAGCGCTGTTGTTGTAATTAGCGCCATACATCTACATCAGCAGATTGAGCTACCAAGTCCATCTAGCACTTCTTTGGGCGTTATGACAGGCTCCTGGAGGTGGACATGAAAAATAGGGACGTTGAGGGCAAGGAAAGCAGATGCAACTACAGAAATGCTACCCTTTTCGTTTTGTCGTATAAGATTCCCATAAGCTGATCCTCACACCAAGGTAAAGCTTTTAAAGCCCCGACTTTAAAATGTTTATGCCCATAACCTGCATGGTGGGAGGCGCTATACATGCCATCACGAGAGACTCCTCAAACTGTTTTTCAGCTCACACGGAGATGACATGTTGGTTGGATTTACATATTGCTTGTTACTTTTAGCCAGGGTTGACAGCTCCCTCTACACTGCTGCTGGGTTTACTTACTTCTTCTACCGTGGGCTTACTACAGGTCCCGATTTTACTCCGGCATGATTACAGCTCCCTCTCACACCACCCTCCTTATTCTCTCGCTTTTTCCCAATCCGAGCAACTGTTCACGTCCTGCCCAGCCCAACTGACCCTGTCCTTTCCCCCAATTTAAGTGAACATTCTTTTTTTCCACTCTGGCCCTCATACTTCTTTTGCTCCCTTCTAAGAAATCCTATCATCCACCCTGTCACTTCATCACCACTTTTTCTTCCTCCATCTCCCGTCACCGCAGTGCCCTTGTCTTTCACTTGGATAACTCGTTCTATGCACCCCTTTCCACCCCCAACTCTGACTTGCTACCCTCTGACTCTTTAGTTCCAGTAAACTAAGATCACCTATTCCACAATAGACATTAATTTGCACTGCACATTCTTTATTTAGGCTGCTAACAATAGGCAGCATTAAAAAAATTGTTTTAAAGTGTGGCTTCTATGGGCTTGAATAAAAAAAAAACTCATGCAGTTTTCTTGTTACTAGTGTTTTGTTTAATTAAATGGCAAGATTTAGTATTTCACCATGCATTTTATTGTTATTGCCCATGAAGAAGACTAGTATAAATTACCACTCAAATCTTAGGCAGCCACAATGTTGCCATGTCACTCAAATACTTTATAACAACTTTAAAAAGAGAGACCCAAAACAAACAGCCATCTAACACGACATCTGAATTACAGGCTAAATAAACAGTAGGCATTTGAGGGTAACATACAAATGACATAAAACAAGCATTGGCATAGCCAATAGGTCTCGCCTTTGGGACCGTAAAAGTGTTTAGCCATGCAACAGTTAATGTTGTTGCAGTAAGGATATTGTGCTGCTTAACTAAATAGTTATAAGATCCAAAAGGCGAGACCTATTGGCTATGCCAATGCTTGTTAGTCTTTCTTATCCTCTCTAGTTGTTATGTTACAATTTTGCTTTCATAGTCGGTGATTCAGAGAGAGACCTGAGCAAAGTTACTGTTGACATTTTATCTCCTTGTTTGGCTTTTGAATGTGTGATGCTTGTGCTATTAAATTTATTTTCATCCATACTCAGAAGTGTCTATTCATGCTATCTTTAAGGTTAGAAGGTACTTACAGTGTTTACTCATGTTTTGGTTGCTTCAGTCCTCCCTCTCCAGAGGATGAAAACCCACCTCCCCGTCTGACTTCACCCAACAGTATGTGTATCTGGTTGGAGAAGAATAGTCTGTGGTAGCGAAGTAAATGAGGGTTCAGTGAGTAACTGCGAGTTTCCCCATTAAAGGTGTTTTTTAGCCTGGTTAATTGAATGTCCTGGCATGCTATCCTGCTGCTAGGACATACCACAAGTCTTAAGGATTGGGATTGTGATCTACCAGCACAATGTTCAATGCTGCGAGTAGCAGTGTGGTGATGAGAATGAACCTGGATATTGAATGAGTATTCCATGGACCATTATTCATTCTCCTTTGACTTGTGTTTGTTTGGATTTCAGCTAGTAGAACGAGAGGCTGTGGTGTGTCACCTGGACTTGGAAGACCCTGAGAGAAAGGAATGGCTGGTGAGCAGCTCTGAGGACCTACCTGATGAATTCTTTGAAGTCACTGTGGATGATGTGCGAAAGCGAATGGCACAGCTCAAAAGTGAACGGTGAGAATTCATTCACTAAACCTTTGTTCTTAGTGCACTTCCAATTCTGCCCTACTCTCCACAACAATAATGACTTGTTTTCTCAGCGCCCTTGCTACTATTTTGCCATCACAGAAGCCAGTCTTTGTTATGCACTCCTGGTACCACTCGTTTGTAATAGGCCCTATCCTGCCTCCTGCTTCCAATACTTCTCCATTATAATATGCACCTGTCCTGTTTAGCACCTTCAGTACCATTTCCAGCCTTAGTACATCTACTGCCTTCCTGCATTTATATAGCGCGGTCACTCACCCATAAGGGTCTCAAGGTGATTTGATAGCTCACAGCCGGTGAAGGCATTCCACCAGCCTCTTCCCCTCAGATGCCTCTTATTTAGTTTTAGACGGTTTATATAAGTATGAACAAGACCACAGGGGGTATCAAAGGACTAGTTTATAATACAGTATATGCATAAGATATGGAAAGAGTGCCACTGGTATTGCAGGATAAGCCGTGAGCTTGCAGTATCACTGAATCACAAACTCCAAGAAAAGTGACTTAGAAAGAAAAAGGTATAACATATACCCTGCGAAGTTGTATCATACAAAACAAGCAGTTTGTTGGCCTTGGAGGTATTCTCACCCCAAAAAATTTCTTTTAAGAGAGACAGGCAATACATCGAAGTATAGGAAGAGGGTTGTTGCGTATCATTGCTTTTATCAATCAGATCCGATATCTGTAGTAACTTAAATAAATTGCAGGGATTAAGCAATCTAATGCACACTTATTAGGATTTTCATATCTTAGTTGTCTATCCTAATAACTTTCATGTAGTGAATTTGTTTTTAACCCATTCGGAAGCCCTGGAGATGGTAAGTTTTGATGGTTTATTTTGATTCCACCTTCTATTGTAAGCAGTTTTATAAATGCATCTTTTCTTCATTTGTAACCATTTTAAGCAGATGAGAACTGTGTGATATGGTCATGTTTTGTGGGAATTTGATGCAAAATTGGCTGCAGCATGCAGGGTATCCTTTAGAGATGCAAGGTTCGTCTGTGAAAGTCCAGGGAGAAGATCATTGGCATAGTCAATGCAAGAAAGGACACAGGATTGCAGTGCACATTATAAAACAATAAGAGTTAGGAAAGGTTTGCAGTTACTGAGTATTTTGAGAGGGAAAATGCCCCTTCAGCTAGATTCTTAATTTGGCTCCAAGGTTACGTTTCTATCTAATATGATTTCTGTGGATTTGGCGGATTCAATATTTAGAGGGTGAAAGCCTGCAAATCAGATCACATTTATCCTGTTTTTATTTAGATAAAAGTCAAGTTTTGGTTAGAAGATATTCAAATTTGTTTTAGTTCATTTCTTTTTAAGTGACCACTTTTTAGCCATTATTGTATGTTGATTTATTTATCCATATTTTGTGATCAGAGTTGGTGGAGACACAAACTTATTACTGGATATCATGTGCATAGAGATAAGCCCGAATCCCTAGCTTAGTTAGTATCGACCCAGGGGGGTTGGAGGGTCAACATAAATAATGAAGAGTAAGGTTGCCAATGGGAAGCCCTGAAGCACATCACAGGTAACTGGAGTTGGTACAGAGAGAAATCCACACATTTTGCACATTGATGCCTGTTTGCAAGATCGGATTCACACCATTGTAATAGCATGCTTTTTATTCTGTGTCGTTCTTTGAGCAAGTATTAGAGGATTTTATGATCCATTGTACCAAAGTCTGAGAATGGGCCTAAAATAATTAAGCCTTTAAGGCATCTTCTACAATATCATATCCACCATTAATGTTTTGGTGTTGTGTCCTGAGAGGAAATCTGGTTGACTATCACCCGTGAGGTTGTTTACTTCCATATAATTGTTTTCCATGATATTAGTGGGATGTGGTATACTGTGATAGAAAACATTTTTTTTTTTAACAGAGGTGAAGACGTCTAATTTTTATTTTTATTTAAAAAAAAAATATTATTAATATTGCATTTACATTCGCATCCATATGAACAATAAACATCTCCATCAGACGTTAGGTTATACATATCACCTGTTACGGCATACCCAACAGACATATCACAGCTTAGTAATTTTATAATACAGCAATTGACGTTACTCTCATATCTCCCTTCCCACCGCCAACTTCCTTTAGTCATATCTACAATCCATCCCATGCGGCCCTTCCTATATTTACGGGCTTGCTCCGGGGGTTGAGTCAGTTTGTGGAGGCTCACTGATATTCCCCCGGAATTCATTCCACTGTCCCCATATTCTAGACCATTTTTGGGGATATCCTCTATGGGTGTAAACCGCCCTTTGAGCCACCATTGCGACATCCATGTCTCTTTCCCATTGTAGGTGCGTAGGTACCATCCCAGAGCCCCAGTTCATGGCTATATTCCTTTTTGCGATCGTTATCCCCAGCGTGGCCCAGTTCTGTAGTGCCAAACTTAAATCCGTAGGTTGCCAGACATTTAGGAGGCACCCTCTGGGATCTAGCGGGGCCGCTGCCCCCCTACCTCCGAAATTTCATTCATCACCTGTTCCCAGTAGGATTGTATACGTGGACATTCCCATAATATATGATAAAATGTTCCAGTATGTCCACACCCTCTGAGGCATAGTGGATCAGGTGCGTGCCCAAGTTTGTGTAATGTAGTGCGTGGATAATATACCCTGTGTAGCACTTTAAGTTGTATGAGTTTTAACTTAGATGGAATCGCTTCCTCTCGGGCCGACACTAGCGTGTTCACCCAGTCTGACTCATCCATGTCTCCCAATTCTGCCTGCCACCTCTCCCTCAGCGCTGTCAAGGGGTCTGGTTGATTATTAACCAGTTTACGGTAGGTCTGGGAGATGGCCTTTTTGTCCATATAGTCCGTGAGGAGTCTGTCTTCTAAGGGCGACGTCTCCGCTAGTTGGGCGTCTGGGGGGATAGCGCTCGTGAGCGCGTGTCTAATTTGGACATATCGATAGAATTCCGTCTCTGCCATCTCGTATTTGTCCCGCAGTGTTGCAAAGGGAAGGACCTCCCCCGTTACCCACAGATCTCCTATTGTAGTGATACTAATGAGGTCCCATTGCTTGAATCCCTTAGTGTTAGTCAAGGTACCCAAACGTCGGGTCTCCCAGAGGGGGGTGGCCTGTGTTAGTACCCCCTCCTATCCCAGTGCCCTTTGCGCTGTGTGCCATATTTTGATTGTGTGTGCAGTCGGTCCTGTCAGTGTATTTTGTCTCTTATTGGTGTAGAGGACTTTCATCAGATGATCTGCGGGTAGTAGGCACCTATCCATTCTGAATGCCGGTTCATCCTGCGGGACGTGCAGCCATTGGTTTATCACCACTAGTTGTGAGGCCCAATAGTATAATTTAACATTTGGTAATGCGATTCCCCCATCCTACCAGCTACGTACTAATTTGTGTTGTGCTATGCGGGCCGGTTTTCCGTGCCACAGCAGTGTGGAGACCTCAGCTTCGATTGCTTTAAAGTATGAGGGGGGAATGGAAATGGGGTATTCTGAAAGGCGTAGAGGAACCTAGGCAGCGTTAGCATTTTGAAGAGTGCTGCCCTCCCCAGTAAGGTCAACGGAAGAGATCTCCAATGTTTGACATCCGCCCTAAATTTTGCCAGTGGCCTCATTAGGTTTTCCTCTATAAAGATTGTTTCCCGCGGTGAAGCATATATTCCTAAATATTTGAATCCTCTGGTCGTGATTTGTAACTCACAACCTCGTGGGAGCCGGGTGGGGCCATGCAGCACATAGAGGAGTGATTTTGTTCAGTTGATAGTATACCCGGACACTTTCCCGTATGCTGTACAAATATCCAGCAAGAACACCAGGGATCGTGCCGGGGACGTTAAGTATATTAACACGTCATCCGCGTAAAGTGAAATCCGGTCTTCTCAGTCCGCCTCCCATTTCATCCCACGGATCGACAGGTCTTGCCTTATCCATGCCGCAAGTGGTTCAAGTATTAGCGCAAAGAGGAGTGGAGACAGTGGGCGGCCCTGTCTCGTGCCCCTCCCCAATGCAAACTCTCATGATATGCGTCCATTTGCTACCACTTGTGCTAGGGGTGCTGTGTACAGAAGTTTAATCCATTCACAGAACTTTGGGCCAAACCCCATCTTTCGGAGTACTGCGAACATAAACAGCCACTCCACGAGGTCAAATGCCATTGTGGCGTCTAATGAGAGGATGGCCGCATCTTCATGGATCTCTGGTGTCCGAGCCAGTACTCCATGCAAGCGTCTTAAATTAATAGAGGTATTACGTACCAGCATGAATCCTGACTGATCAGGGTGAATCAACGTCTTTAGGTGTGGCTGCAGTCGGAGGGCCAATGCTTTGGCCAGTGTCTTAGCTTCTGCGTTTTTTAGGGATGTTGGGCGGTAGGAGGTGCTAGTTATTGCGGGTTTACCTAGTTTGTGTATCGCCACAATCGTGGCCAGTGTTTGGTCTCTGGGCAAGATCCCCTGCTCTCGGCTCTCATTATACATATTAAGTAGATGGGGTGCGACCGTTCCCGCTACTTTTTTGTATAGTTCTACTGGCAAACCATTAGGCCTCATTGCTTTCCCGGTGTGAAGCAAGACGTCTAATTTTTAGTAGATAAGGAACAGGACAGTGTTCTAATGATGACTAGATAATTTCAAGGAACTTTGGTGTCAAAGTTTGATTTATTTGTTTTGGTCAGGTATTGCGGTATGGGGTCGATTGCATAGAGGGAGGGTTTCATAATATTTAGTGTTTTTGAGAGAATCCTTCTTAACCTTTTTTAAACTAGACCTTGAAGTATTACTTTTCTTACTGAAATGGTTATGCTGAAGGTATCCACGGTGTAGGAGCAGAAATGCTGCCTAATTAAGGTAATTGTTCTCACAGGTCTGCCTCCTTCTGGGCCTTTCCTTTCTGTACTTCTCTGCTCTCAATGTCCCCTCTCCTGTCTTGACCCTTGGTCTACCTCTCTCACCTCCAACCCAATAATTCTACTGGTCAACCTCTTACCCTTGTGTTCCTTTCTTGCACTTGCAACACTTCCCATCTATCTTTTGATTCAATGGTGATGTCTTGTTTTTTCCTATCCAGTCAGAGGTTGACAGAGATGCCGCTGATGACAAACGCTTTGCGGGAAGCTCAAAAGATGGAGAAGCTGGAACGCTATCCCAAGGTAATTGTTTTCAAGAAGGTAATGATATGCAGGAGGTATGAAAAGCATGCTGTAAGAATTGTACTTTCTTTTTATGAAATTCCTTCTTGCACTTTCCGATCTATATCTGGAGAAAGGAGAAGTCGGAAGCCTATTTAGAACACGCCTGCTTGGGATCTTTGTAGAAAATTCTAGTTCAATTAGACTACTTAAGAACAATTAGCCCCATTTTTGAATGATGAGATTAGCCCAGCTAATCCCAATGCTTAAATTCTGTCTGTGAGTACTGTTTGTCTTCCTCGTAGGTCCAGTGGCAGGGTCATGAAGCAGACAGAGGCGGTGTTTGTGTGCATGTAACAGTGCTGGTTGAGATTAGTCAGATAGTTGATAATAATAACATTATTTTTCATATACTGTCTGCCGTTAACATCTCTTATTTTTCCGAACTATGCACCTTGTTTTTTGGCTCAGGCCTACAGGTGTAGCAAGCAATGTTGAGTAAAGAAAGAACTTAATTTATTTTCTTTTTACTCGATATGAAATACGATAGCTCTGTAAATACGAAAACGGATGACTTTAATCAAGGTCATTTAATTTATTTAGACCCCAGTATTATCAAGGTGTTAGCAAGAAGCCTGCCTTAACGTAGTCAAATTCCTGTGAGTCTATATACACACACACACCTCACCTTTACCAAAAATGTCTAGCTCTGAACTTTCTTAAGGATTTCCAACACTGGAATTTCAGAATAAGTGTAATTAAGTGCCCTATCAGCAAGAGGAGGAATTGCATCATATGCAAGAATAGAGTGAAACGCCAGAAAATATGCTTATGAGGGAAAAGTGTTTCTAGTGCCTGCTCGCGGCCCAACATACATATAATGCCATTATTTTAAGTGCAGCGGAGCAATTGTGCAAACAGATTCAAGACTACGAGTAAAAAACATGCTTCTTCATAGAAACTTTACTGCAGATACAAATTAAACTGGAACAGATTTTGGAGACAAAAACAATGTTTTGCTAAATCTATAAAAAACAAGCATTTGCAACGGTCTCACCTTTGCAAAAGTTAGAGCTATTGGCATTGTAAATGACAAAAATGGTATTTATGTGTTGGTTTTGAAAACAGATAAATGAATGGCATTGCCATTTACAATGCCAATAGCTTAATCTTTCGCAAATGCGAGACCTATTGCATTTGCACTCACACACACACAGAGCCACACACAGACAGAGCGCCACACACACAGAGCCACATACACACAGAGCCACACACACACAGAGCCACACAGAGCCACACACACACACAGCCACACAAACACAGAGCCACACACACACACACAGCCACACCCACACACACAGAGGCGCACACACACAGAGCCACACACACACACAGAGCCACACACACACACAGAGCCACACACACACACAGAGCCACACACACACACAGAGCCACACACACACACAGAGCCACACACACACAGAGCCACACACGCACAGAGCCACACACGCACAGAGCCACACACAGAGCCACACACAGAGCCACACACACACACACAGAGCCACACACACACACACAAGCACAGCCACACACACAGAGCCACACACACACACACACACACACACAGAGCCCCACACACACACACAGAGCCACATACACAGAGCGACACACACACACAGAACCGCACGGACTGTATATTGGGCCAGCTCATGCTTAGCTCTCTGAGCTAAGTCAAACTTCTAACTCGGCTCTGACATGCCTCTTTCTGCGAATTCTCCGGCTTCTCCTCCTCTATGTATGATTTTCAGGTTGCCTGGACAAAGAATGCCGTTAACTTGTCAGATTTGTAAGCCGCGCATCTTACATTTGGCACACAGATGCTTTTTCAACTTCACCTTCCAGTTGAAATCCGCTTGCACTGAAGAATATTTAAGCAAAGTGCAGATTAAAGTGTCCCTGTACCAAAATGAAGACTGAAACTAGGTTCTGCTCGGAAGCAAGGAGCCGGTGCTATTAAATGTCCACACACACACCTCACCTTTACCAAAAATGTCTAGCTCTGAACTTTCTTAAGGATTTCCAACACTGGAATTTCAGAATAAGTGTAATTAAGTGCCCTATCAGCAAGAGGAGGAATTGCATCATATGCAAGAATAGAGTGAAACGCCAGAAAATATGCTTATGAGGGAAAAGTGTTTCTAGTGCCTGCTCGCGGCCCAACATACATATAATGCCATTATTTTAAGTGCAGCGGAGCAATTGTGCAAACAGATTCAAGACTACGAGTAAAAAACATGCTTCTTCATAGAAACTTTACTGCAGATACAAATTAAACTGGAACAGATTTTGGAGACAAAAACAATGTTTTGCTAAATCTATAAAAAACAAGCATTTGCAACGGTCTCACCTTTGCAAATGTTAGAGCTATTGGCATTGTAAATGACAAAAATGGTATTTATGTGTTGGTTTTGAAAACAGATAAATGAATGGCATTGCCATTTACAATGCCAATAGCTTAATCTTTCGCAAATGCGAGACCTATTGCATTTGCACTCACACACACACAGAGCCACACACAGACAGAGCGCCACACACACAGAGCCACATACACACAGAGCCACACACACACAGAGCCACACGCACACACACCCACACATACACACACAGAGCCACACACACAGCCACACACACAGAGCCACACAGAGCCACACACACACACAGCCACACAAACACAGAGCCACACACACACACACAGCCACACACAAAGCCACACCCACACACACAGAGGCACACACACAGAGCCACACACACACACAGAGCCACACACACACACAGAGCCACACACACACACAGAGCCACACACACACACAGAGCCACACACACACAGAGCCACACACGCACAGAGCCACACACGCACAGAGCCACACACAGAGCCACACACAGAGCCACACACACACACACAGAGCCACACACACACACACACAAGCACAGCCACACACACAGAGCCACACACACACACACACACACACACAGAGCCCCACACACACACACAGAGCCACATACACAGAGCGACACACACACACAGAACCGCACGGACTGTATATTGGGCCAGCTCATTCTTAGCTCTCTGAGCTAAGTCAAACTTCTAACTCGGCTCTGACATGCCTCTTTCTGCGAATTCTCCGGCTTCTCCTCCTCTATGTATGATTTTCAGGTTGCCTGGACAAAGAATGCCGTTAACTTGTCAGATTTGTAAGCCGCGCATCTTACATTTGGCACACAGATGCTTTTTCAACTTCACCTTCCAGTTGAAATCCGCTTGCACTGAAGAATATTTAAGCAAAGTGCAGATTAAAGTGTCCCTGTACCAAAATGAAGACTGAAACTAGGTTCTGCTCGGAAGCAAGGAGCCGGTGCTATTAAATGTCCCCACGCTGAATACCAAGGCTGCGTAATCCTAAATTAGCCTCATGCGTCTTAAATCCACTGCTAGACACTCCCTACCTCTTTACTCACTCTTACAGGCTCCTGCTTTCTCCCTTTTTAACATTTTTCGTCTACTTTTACTTCTCGTAAGCAGGTGTCGGTGCCCCATCGGCTCAAGTTAAGCAGTGCCTACTTCTAATGTCTATGCTAGTAGGTGGCCTCTCCGGGCTCAAGATGTTGTTGTGACTGAGCCCCCTCACACATCTGGGCACAGGTGTTTTGCTCCGGCTCCGCCTCTTTTATCTACACCCCTAATTCAAATCCAGGTTTAATGCTTCTTCTAGAATCGCAAAATATAAGCAATTGGTACTTTTTCTAGGAGAAAAGTGGCAACCCTTCATCTCAGTTACAGAAAAGCCTCCATACTAATGAGCTACTATTTTTTTTATATTTCTTTTTTTATTGAAAACAAAGCAAGGCATGTACAAAACATATGAATGCAATGACTCTTCGGGGCTGAGCATCAAATCATCAAACATTAAAATAAACAATACTTTGACGGGGGAGGGGAGAGGAGAAGAGAACACAGAAATCCTGCGAAAAGTATCAATAACAATAAGGGGTCAGGGGGAAAGCGGGACATCAAGGACCGCAGCCACAGGTGGTACGCATATGTCCCCTCTACATCGGTTCCAAGGGCCCCAAACCTTATGCCATTTCCGGGGGCGACCCCGAGCCAAATACACCGTTTTTTCCCGGAACATGCACCAATCCATGTTTTCTACCCACACATCAAGAGTAGGAGGCCTCTGGGACCCCCACAACTGTGCGATGTTCCTTTTGGCAATCATGGCCCTTAGAGTCACCCATTAGTCTGTGCCACATTATGATCAGTGGGCTCCCAAACATTCAACAAGCAGCGTCTGGCCTCCGGTAAGAGAGCCACGCCCGTGACCTCCTGCATCCCCTCATGGACCCTACTCCAATAGTCAAACACTTCCCGACATTCCGAGATGATATGGAGGAACGTCCCCAACTGACCGCAACCCCGCTGACACAGACCCTCCTCAGAGAAGCCCATCGGACCAAACGGGGACCCGTGACATATACCCTATGTAATATTTTGAGCTGGACTAATCTCAGTCGTGCTGGAATAGCGACCTCCTTCAGTGAGGAGATCACCGACTGCCAGTCGTCAAGCTCAAGGCCGTCACGGGTCCACTGATCACGTAGTTGCAATAGAAGGTCCGCCCTGTGATTAATCAGTTTCTTGTACACCAGGGAAATGGTACTATCAGGCATATGGCCATCCAAGATACGATCCTCTAACGGGGTAGACTCCGGTATCTCCTCCCCCTCCGGGAAAACAGACGTTAGCGCATGCCGAACCTGAGCATAACAGAAGTACTCCGTCCCTCCCAATTCAAACTCGGTTTGCAAGGCCGTGAACGATTTCACCTGTCCCTTCACCCATAGGTCTCCCACCTTGGAGATGCCAAATAGATCCCACTTGTCGAACCCTTTAGTGTTCCACAGTTTACCAAACTTGTCAGAACCGAAAAGCGGGGTAGCCAAAGTCAAACGGTCCTTCCACCCTAACGAACTGGTAGTTTCACGCCAGATCCGCACAGCCGTCATGGTCGGCCCCGTCAAGGTCTTCACCACAGATTTAGAGTACAACGCTCTATAATAATTGCCACTAAGAAGTAACCACCTTTTCATGGCGAAACCAGGGTTTAACTCAGGGCCGTACATACCGTGATTGATGGCTCCCAACTGCGACGCCCAATAATATCTCTTAATATCAGGGAGAGCGATGCCCCATCATACCACGGGAGCGTTAATTTAGCCAGCGCAATACGCGGTCTTCCATCCCACAACAGCTTCCGCTGTAGATCCTCCACCAAACGAAAGTAACTAGCTGGGACGATATCAAGCGTGTTCTGAAGGGCATACAGAAAACGAGGGAGTGACATCATTTTGAAAAGGACCGCCCGCCCAAGCATTGACAATGGGAGTTTCCGCCAGCCCGCAACATCTCGCTTTAGCCGAGTCAAAGGAGTGAGAAGGTTCCTCTCGTATCGAACAACGGTGTCCATCGAAACATAAATTCCGAGATATTTGAACCCCTCTTGTTCTATTCGGATAGGACAGTTACGCGGTAGGATTGGTATCTCGCCACTGAGAACGTACAGATAGGATTTCGCCCAGTTAATGACCAAGCCAGAGTTTCTACCAAAGGAGGTCAGAACGTCACAGAGTACTATTAAAGATTTCCTGGGGGAGGTAAAAATACAGCAAAATGACGTCTGCATATAATGAGATACGATCTTCAAACTGCGGAGACCAATTAATACCCCTCATCGAGGGCTCCCAGCGGAACCAAGCCGCGAGAGGCTCGAGGGCCAACGCGAATAAAAGAGGAGGCATCGGGTAACCCTGGCGAGTACCCCGCCCGAGACAAAATGGCTCCGAGACGCGACCATTAACCACTATCTGGGAAAGAAGGTCTGCATTAAGAAGACGCACCCAGCTAATGAAATCTGAACCGAAACCAAATTTAGCTAGCACCGCCCACAGGTACGGCCATTCAACAGTATCAAACGCCATCGTGGGATCTAATGATGCCAAAATGGCCGGTTCACGCAGCGTCGAGGCCCTCGCAAGTGCCCCGTGCGGGGTTCAACGCCGCATTCCTGTGCGGGATAAAGCCCGATTGATCTGGGTGGACTAGATCGCTAATAACCTTTATCAGTCTATTAGCCAACAACTTAGCAAGAATCTTAGGTTCAGAATTTAACAATGAGATCAGCCGATACTAAGTACACCTATTCCTCGGTTTTCCTTCCTTATGAATTACTACTATCGATGTCAATCTCTGATCAAGGGGGAGGAGACCACGATCCCGGGACTCCAGGAACATGTCTCTCAAATACGGAGCAATCCTATCCGGGCGAAGCTTGTAAAGCTCAATCGGGAGACCGTTGGGACCCATCGCCTTACCAGAGTACAGAGAGCGCATTGCTAACGCTACCTCATCTGCAGTGATCTTACCATCCATAAGGTCCTGGTCCGCCTCAGACAGGCACGGGAGCGCAATATCTCGCAACAACAAGCATGAGTCCTCCTCCGGTCTATCCGACACAGAAGAGTACACAGAGCGAAAATGCTCAGCGAAGCATGCCACTATCTCCTGCGGGTCGGTGACCAGAGCCCCACCCTCTATCTCGATTTCTGGTACCACACGACTAGCTCTGTCTTTTCTGTCCAACCATGCAATTAATTTGCCAGCCTTGTCCCCAACATCATAGAGACGCCCCTGTTGTTCCCGACTAAGGGCCTTCGCACCATCCGTTACCAACGTTCTATAGTCCAGCTGCTTCAAGTGCAGGACATGCAGTCTAGAGCGTGTAACCTCTTGTTCCAATTCCAATTCCAAATCAGCTATTTCCGTCTCTATCCTCACCACATACTCTTCCTTCTGTTTTTTAACACCAGCAATTAAAGAGAGAGCTTGACCCCTAATTACTGTCTTGAAAGCCTCCCACAGCGATATCAAGGAAGAAACCGAACCCTCATTCTTCCGGAAGTTATGTTCCAATGCCTTAACTAGTGCACTGCGAGTCTTGGGATTACGCAGATACCAAGGGTTAATGGGAGCTATCCTCCCCTCAGAGCCCAGTTCAAACCGTAACCAAAGCGGGGAGTGATCGGAAATACCCCGAGCCATATGTCTGACCTCCGCAACATAGGATGCCTGTGCAGCTGGCACTAACACATAGTCTATCCTGGAGAGACTACCATGGGCGCCAGAATGAAAAGTATACTGCTGTTGAGTAGTGTGGAGCAATCTCCAGCAGTCCACCAGGCCCATCGTGTCAATGAAGTCAGGCAGCCAGCCATGAGCCCCCCTGAGATCCCTAGGTGGATGCCTATCCAACACACCAGATACCACTGCATTATAAGCACCACCCAGAATCTGAAACCCCCCAGGGAGATCAAGTAGAACCCGTCCCAAGTCGGCAAAGGTAGTAGACTGCGGGCCAGGAGGAACATAAACAGACACAACGGAAAGTATGCGGCCCTCCCACCGTCCTGATACAGCCACATAGCGCCCTCTCTCATCAAGAATCGTTGACTCCACCCCGAACTGAAGAGAATTCTTAAGGAGGATTCCAACCCCCCGGGATCCGGATGAAAACTCAGCATGAGCCACCAAACGATATCCCTTTCTATTCATGGTGTGACATGTATTACCAACCAAGTGGGTTTCTTGTAGTAAAACCACGTCCGGAGAGTGCCGTTTCAGGAGTTGCAACACCACCCCACGTTTAATCTTGTCCCCCAACCCATTAACATTCCAGCTCATCAACCTCAACCCCCTACTCCCTATCAAGAAACAGAAAGAAAAGCCACCCCCCCTCCGAGTCCAGCACATCAATAAAAATGTCTTGCGATATAGCGCCTTGCTGAAAAACAAAACTGAAAACCAGCACCCCCCACCACCCCCTTCCAAACAACCCGTTGCAATACCCCCCACCCTGCACCCCTGCTTCCGACTATAGAGCCACCCCAACTCGCAGTGTGCCTGTCGCCCCATATCTAAACTAAACTACAAAAAGGTAAGGGTGAGGAGGAGAGAGACCCTCCGGTAGCCCAGTGACCCCCCATTCCATCTGCGTGAAACTGCACATAGAGATTAGAACCACCACAATAGAAAATACCCTAGCGACCCCAGGAGCCAGACAATTGATACTTATTCCTGTTCAATATTCCCACCCTCAGCCCCACCAGATTGTCTCTTCAGATCTTGCTGGACCGGCAAAGCGTCCAACCAATCGGCCACCACTTCGGGCTTGTCAAAGAAATAGGTCCGTTCGTCATGCTCGATCCTCAACTTGGCCGGGAAAAGCATGGCATATTTGAGACCCATGTCCCGAAGTCGCCTCTTCACCCCCAAAACAACGGAGTCTTTGTTTTTGAACCGCTTGAGTGAAGTACGGATAAAAGCTGATAGATGAGTTCTCGAACTGCAAGGGCCCACCCGCTCGGCAGGCCTGAAGAATAGCGTCTCTGTCTCGAAAGTTAAATATCCGCGCAATAATAGGCCTCGGCGGGGCGCCCACTTTTGGTCTCCCACCAGGGACCCTATGGGCTCGCTCCACGGTAAAGAACTTACTCAGTCCCTTGGGCTTTAGCTGGTTGATGATAAGGTCTTCAACAAAAAGGTCAGCCGCTTGATCCTCCGCCTTTTCCGGAACTCCAATTATACGGACGTTATTCCTTTGGGCCCTCCCTTCAAAGTCCTCCAGGCGACGGACAACACTGTCATTCGAGGCCCTCAGATTTCGGACCTCGGTCTGCAACTCGACGACGTCATCCGTTAGACTCGATGTCTTAATATCTAACGATTTGACCTTCTCATTTGTCTTGGCAAGGTCCGTGCGAATCAGATTCACATCAATAGCCACCGTGTCTAACTTATGTGCCAGGGTCTCCATCTGCTTCCCGAGGGATGACCTGATACCGTCAATGGCGGCCATAACGTCCTGTAATGTCGGTTCGGTTGCCGGAATCGAGGAATCCTTTGCCTCCTCCTGCGACCTGCCCGATCCACTAGGTGACCTTTTAACCTGGGCATTCTATTCATGACATTGGACTGGGTATATCCACCCCTTCTGGTGGTTTTCAACTTCTGCTTGTCCCCCTCCTGTTTGCTCGCCATTTCAGGACAATCCCAAGTCGGGAGAAGGGGAAACAAGTTTCCGGTCTAGCAGGCAATAGATAGAATCTATCTTCCAGGATATTCGCCCAGTGTCTCTTGTCTGTACAAAACGGCCCTCGGGCTACGCACTTGAATTAGCCCGAAAAAGGGACGGCGTGCCCCCTAGGCAAGAGTCCAACACATCTTATTTGTCCAAAACGCTCAAGCACCATCAGGGGTATGAACCATCGCCGCAATGAGGCGTGTCCCAATTAAAAAACCAGTCCAAGTGCCAAAACCGAAAGTGACAGTGAGACTGGACCGGCCACCTCCGCGAACCTGTGCTGATGTTGTTCAATTACACCTCGGGCATCCTGCCAACTCAAGCGCCGGGCATCCAGGAGACGTGGGCCGCAGACTTCTCCACACCACAACCCCGGCCCCCGGGGTCCGATCGGGACGCGGTTATTAGCTTTCACTGCTCACGTGGTTCATCTACTTGGAGATGTAAACAGCAAACAGGATCAGTGACAGGATATATGCGGGAGGGTACGAGGGTCTCGGGAGACCCTTGCTCACGCGGCCATCTTGGATTTAATGTGGTGGTCAAAAGTCATGAACCAAACCAACACTAGAAGCAGTGACGGATCACACATGCACAGCTACTTCAGGAGCCGCGTCCATGCTGAGGAGAGCTCGGGAGCCACCTGGGCCTTGGGGAGTAGGTCGCAGGTGTTGGGTCCTCTCCTCCTCATCTTCCCCAGTGCCATGTTCGGAGTCAGACCCGCTGCTACTACCATCATACTAAACCAGCCCTGTGAGCGCCCCCATCTTGCCCCCGGTCGAACGACATCAGCAAGCGCGTTGCCCTCTGATGTCAGTATACTTCCTGGTGGTTCCTAAGGAAGGAGGTTTGTTGTTTCTTTCCACTTCCCATGAATCTTTATTGAAATCACGAAGCGTGCATTACTGAGGGAGCGTGGAAAGTGCCCGTTGAAGATACGAGGGATTAAGGTTCCCCGCAGAAAAGTGACAACCATGTTTGATTAGAGACAGCGAAACAGTTGGTTATTTGAAGCTTTGCGCAGGAAAATGCCACAGGGACAAAAGAGAACAGGACGGGCAATGTTTTGGTAACAATGCATTCCAAAAGACCAGATTCAAGTAAGAGAGACTTATTCTTTTTTAAAGCCATCACTATTTTGTGAAGAGGTTGCCATGACGTATTTCTTTGTCTCTTAGCCCCGTCCTTTTCAGACTGGGCTCCCCGATTTCCTGCTGGGGTAAAAGGTTCCTTATCTTCTTTATGGGGCCATCTGGACCCATAAAGAAGATAAGAAACCTTTTACTTCAGCAGTAAGTCAAGGAACCCAATCTGAAAAGGACGGGGCTTAAAGAGAAAGAAATACGTCATGGCGACCTCTTCTCCAATGGCTGGCCACCGTTTAGGAGGCCAGCCAATGGAGAAGAGGGGCGGGGCTAGTGTAACTCACTCTAAAACATAAAATCTCGCGAGCTCGACTGCGCATGTGCGCAGTACGCCACGCGAGACCTAAAAAGTGCAAGCTGCCTGCTCAGGGCATCTTTTCATAAGGGGTGTCTGTGAGTTACTACTACAGCAACATCCACAATGGACATATCCTGCTCAATGTCATTATAAGATTCGTACAGCTGAAGTTAATAGAGTGACATGGATGAACTTCACAGAAGTAAAGCTCCTTTGATTGTGTCTGAAGGTCTGAACATTATCAGTAATGGTACAAAGACCTGCGTTAGCCAAGCAGACATCTGCTAGACAAATGGCAACAGGTACTGTATTCTTAGGACCTCTTTGATTATCTGATTTTCTTCCGGATGTACAGATACAGAAACTGCTTTTTGACGGCATTAAGCTGTCGAGCAAACACGCTCTGGATAACAGAACAAAAACAAGAGCCTACAAGCTCCATAAGATCACATAGAGTGAAAAAACCTCAGTCAAAAACAAATTCTCTTGTAAGCAGTTGTTTTTTCTCGCAATGACAACATGACAAACACGGAACACAGAGTGACGGCAACAATCACAAGCATACAGAAAATTAAAATGGAGGTGTAGGGTGGAGTTACATGCTACCACAGAGGTAGAGGGAACTCAGGTAGGTGAGCTGTCAATACTACACAATGAATTGCATTGACTTCCCACTCAACCACCATGTCCTAGTTGGGTGCAGTTTGGATTCCTCAAATGTTTGTTAACCTAAGACTGCAGGGTAACTTATATTCCAAACAAATTGCTGCCAAGCCCAAAACATTTCAAACCAAAACAAAATAGAAGTAGGTTACCTGGGTACTAGTCTATGTCAAATATGCCTAATGCCATACACTGTTGCACAGCCAGTACAATAACCTCTCTTTTACTGTAGATGATAGATACTTTTTAGTTCAAAGTTTTTTTCCTTGCAGTAAAGTTTTCACCAAGGACTTTCGCAAAATCGTCAGCCTACCTGGTAAAATAATGAATTAATATTTAGACTATTTTTCTGTTAAGATAATTGGTAAAGGAGAATTCCCATTCACAGTGGCTAGGCAAAGGAACTCAGTATAGGCTATCAGATTGGTGCATCAACTAGGTATTTCCCATCATTGAGAAGTAATGAAACATCTAATGTAGTCCGAAAAATACATTTCTAGGTTAACTCGTAGATAGAGGGCTACAGCATACCCTTAGAAGAAAATGAATGTTGTTTTTGAAAAAAATAGTTTACTGCCTCAGATATCACAATCTCTGCCAATGAGGGGCAATGATGAAACTATTATGAACAATGACATCATGTGTTCATTTGTTATCAAATACATAAATTCCAGTACAGGGGTGTTCTAGAGCAGGGAAGACAGAAAATCCAACTCTGTGTGTTGGAACAGGAACTTCCTAGGGTCATGTAATGCACACATACTCTTTATCTGAAGGATCGTTCTAGAGCTACAAACCCACGTCACTATTGAGAGATGCATCTCTGGCAGGATGGCACCCCACATGCACCAGCAGATACCTAAAGGGAATATGGAGAGTGAAATAATCCACTCTGCAGGAAAATGTGTTTGGAGTGAGGAACGTTTTTCAGACTAATACTTCAATAATAAAGTGCAGATCCGGATGGCCAGCTAATGCATTTCCTTGAAAAAGGAAGGAGACACAATACTTCAAAGGAGGCACATACAATATGGCTGTGAGGCTTAGAAAGAGGAATCCTATTTATGGCATGGCATTTGTCAGGAGTGGAAAACGATGATCCAGACTCTTTGAGCCAACAATGCTAAAATCTCATGAACGGAAAATGAACACCAACATGCTCAATAGTGCTCTCATGGAAAGGTTGTGTCCTGTAATTGATTTGTTCACTACAAGACAGAATAAAACATGCATTGCTTACATAACCAGGTACCAGAGAGGGCGCGAAGAGGAATGCTTTATCATCTGATTTAGGATATGCACTCACTATTTTTCACTAATCATCCTGAGGCAGGAAGAGAAGATAACAGATTTTCTGGAACAATGACTGTAATAGACCTAACTGAAGCACGATCTGCATTGTACTCAAAACCAGTGTCAGTCCTCAAAAGGCACCTCAGACGTCCTTATCTGTTAGCAATTAAACCGCGCAATTTAACACATGTGAATTGAAGATTCATGAACAGAGCAACTTGGTTTCCAAGTTCACAGATTCTGATGGATACTTCTAATTGTAGATATTTCACTTTAGAATACTTCCCAGGCGCCTCACTGAATCCGAAAACCTTTTTCAGATATGCTCCTGGGCACTGCTAGGTGGTGGCATCTGGCTCTGTGCTATCTCCATGCCACCCTGGAAGTGAACGGGTGAAGTCTAATATAAGCATCACACCCGTGCTGGCGTCAGCTCATTTCCTTCTGACATGGATCTGGAGCTTTGCTCCCAAATTCTACAGATTTCCAACCATGCTGTGACTGTAGAAAATTGATGGAGTTCACGGATCCACAAGAGGTGTGTCTCTGATTTTTAGGCTCAGCACAGGACTCGAAGTTGTGCAATACACTTGCACTCATGCACCTGAAGGTGATCCGGGAAGCGAAGCTGTATGCTCCCAAACATAAGAGGTCGAGATCCTCATGTAAGTCCCGCTCTAGGTTGTGGGCACCAACTTGTTCTCACTCTTTGGGCCATTCTAGCCAGAGGTCTACCTCACAGTTGAAGTCCTTCGGTAAGATTCAATGGAAGTCCAAGTGAAAACATAAAAAATAGAAGCGGTATTCAACGCCTCCCCCCTCCACTATATATCCACAGAGAGGGAGCAAGGGAGTTATGATGTCAGTCAGCACCCCAGGAGGCCCTCAGTCATGAAGTTGATTGTCCAACTGATTCCGGTGTGCCCTGAGGTTCCTGGTCTAATGGTGACGTCACAGCAGATCAATGCCATCAAACAGGCCATGCTGCAGATTTTCGGTGCACCTACAGCTTCCTCTGGCAGCCTTCGGGCACCAAGGAACGGCAAATACCTTTAGCAGGTCTTTTCGCAGCACCAAATGACCCCAATAGGATCCGTCCCATACCAACTCTGATACATGCTTTTACTCCGGTTCAATGAACTCTGCAGGCCATTCCTTGTTGATGTCAGCACCGAGAGAGGATTGGATGTTGATTTTAAGACTCCAGCCCAGTATCAAGCGATATCGCACTACAAAATAATTGAAATTACTGAAGTGAAATTGGTCATTATACAGCTGTACTCTGTACTGGATGCCTCTACGAGGGCAAATTCACCAGAATCTCCATTATATTTTTAGCTTTGACTCTGAACATTGTACACCCCCTGAGTGAGATGATGGTGGGGGGAAGGGGATGGTGATCTTCTCTTCATTATGATGATGACTTTTTGTACATGGACTTTTAATAGGTCAGTGGGCTGTGTAGATCTGTGATAGAGTATTGGACTCACTATTTGGGCAACCAACAGAAGAGAGTGCATCACTTGCAGTAGTGGCTCAGTGAGCAACTGAGGTCTTAGATTTGAAGCTGCCTTCAGTCGAGACCAAAATTAACGTTCTTACGGAAATTTTGAAGCCTGGGCCAGCCACTTCTGAACCCTTACTTTCCTTCACTGATACCTTGATGGGCATCTGGTCAAAGCTCTATTATTGCCCACCAATGAATAAGCATGTGGCAAGGCATCATAGATTGGCGCCTTACGTCCCTGATTTTGTCACTAAATACCATGCTGCAGAGAGCTTGCTGGTTCTGGCTTCAACTTGGAAGGTCAACCCCAGTATATCCCCATGACTCCTACGGATAGAGAGTCCAAGAGGATTGAGGCATTTAGAAAACAAATATTCTTCTTGGATAACCTGGCTTTGAGATTGGTCAACACAGTATGTTTGTTGGGCCACTATATGTACACTCTCTGAGACATGGCCAGCAATTTCTTGGCAGTGGTCCCTGAAGACCTTGGGCCTCTCTGGCTCAGACAATTCATGATTGCCTGTGAAGAGCTATTGGCACCAGTGCTGTGCTCCGCAGTCATGCATGAATGCGTTTCGCAGGGTCTTCCGAGATGCACAGATCTTTTTCATGGATATACCCTTTGATGGCTCAGATTTTTTTTTTTTTTTAAAACACTTTATTGATTTGGCAATTTAAGAAGAAAACACAGCCCATAAGGCCAACAATATCCCAACAAACGACAAAAGTGCAAAGAAAAATATAAATGTCTGCACGTACATATCCCCACACCCGCCAACCCAACATCCATTGAGAGAACAGAATGTAAATCTACATAGTTGATGTCTCACAAGCACACTGGCCTAAGGAAACCAACTGCTCCTCGCACTCCTAGGACTCTGATTACTCGGGCTCCCGGACTTGTCCCCATGTCCTCCTTTGCAACCTATTTCCAAGTGCCCCTCCACCGCCATTCTACCCAATATTGTTTAAGGCTACCAACTCATCTAGCACCTCTGCACCTGGACTCACAAGGGCAGATAAGACCAATCTGCTGGTGGAACTTTGGTCCTTGCCCCTCTACGACCGCACAACCGAAACGGGTCAGACAGAAATGCATTGCAAGTATATGTATGCAGTGAATGTACTTTCTCCCATAGGAAAGCATTAAGCGAAAACTGTACAGTTGGTTAACATTGCTAATACTGTAAAAAGTATATTACGAAAAAGTACTTACCTCTTTACAAAGTTCTTGATTTAAAAAAATATATAAAAGTACCTGTTATTTTTCTAAATCGGTGGGGAACTCCTTTTTGAGTGTGTGCATCATTTATTGAGACTGTGTGTGCAACAAATGTCTAACACTCCTTTATGATAAACCTAAGAATGCTCAACCACACTACCCTAGATACAAAACCTTGGGATTGCTACAGGTATTCTTGGATTCTGTACACAGCATACCTCTTTTTGGTATACTATATAAAGAGCCAACTTCCTACAGCTCCTACTCTTGCTATTTCCTTGTGCTGAAAAAGGATGGAAGCTTCTGGCCTATACTGGAACATCTACCTTTGACCTCCTTCTTGCAGAAGTGTAAGCTGGTCTGGACTTGGGAGACTGGATAGTGTCCTTGGATCTGCAGGAAATGTATTTTCATATACCCATCCTGCAAGCCCATAGATATAACTTGTAGTTCAAGGACAGCCATGAGCATTTCCAATTTGCAGCCTTTACCTTCGGCCTCAGTGGTGCCCCTCGATTGGTGACAAAAGTGATGTCGGTGGTTGCTGAACACCTTTGGAGATTGGGGATAACAGTTTCCCCAACCTTGATGACTGGTTGTTGAAAGCAAACTCGCCACAGTCAGTCGTAGACTATGTATAGATGATGGCAAATCTCTTGACATCGCTGGGGCTGAACATCAATGAGCCGAAGTCGCACCTGACTCCTTTGTAGAGGCTGACATTCATTGGTGACATCCTAGATACCCTCCAGTTCAAGCTCGTCCCTCCACTATGACAAGTCCAGGATATTAGGGCTATGATCCCAATCTTTCAGCCCCAGTCCTTGATCTGGCTCAGAGCTCCTCTGAGGCTTCTTCTCCTAGCATTCTGTTTATTCTTGGTTGACTATGTCAAGTGGCACATGCAAGCTCTATGCTGGAATCTGGAGTTTCAGTGGGACAACAATGAAGAAATGTATTGGATGCCATCAAAATTACAGAAGAGAATGCTCACAATTTTCAGGGGTGGCTGCGCAAACACAATTGGTCCAGTGGCAGTCCCTCTCCCTTTTCCACCCAGAGCTGACAGTGTTGGCAGAGAAGTTACTACTGGGTTGAGGATGCCATCTGGGAAATGTGAAGATCAGAGTATTCTGGTCTCTGATGGATGCTCAAATCCATATCAATCTGGGCCATCCGTCTGGCTCGTAAGGCCTTCCTTCTGTCCATCAAGGGGAGGCTTGTGCAGGGTCTGACAGAACACCATCGCCTGTATTATCTGTCACTTCAGGCAAGATATATTTTGGGGGCCTCTGATCAGAATAACTTTGAATTTTAGTTCCCATTTTTGACTAATTCAATCCTGTGGGATGCCAAACAAACTAACAGAAATGGGAGTCACTCAAAAATAGATGAAATTTGCCTTTCATGAGCCCCAAAATCATCAAGATCAGATTGGGCCAAAAAAACAGAGGTAGAAGTAGCCTAAGGGGAGAAAAGTAACCATACATAAACAGAGGTGGGATAGAGTGAAAGTTTCGTTTTCCAGGGCGCCTCTTGGAAGTTGGGGACCCTGAGCAATAGCCCCCTTTGCCAATGCCTACAAATGTCTCTGACCATCCCCACATAGTATTTCAACAGGCAGGGCAGAAAGGAGTCCTTGGTCCTGTGCTATGAGACTGTCCGCGTCTGGAGTTGGTTGGAGCGTCTGGACATTTCCCTGATCCTGGCAGAGTTTCTTGTGTGCCAGAACGGATGAGCTACATAGGTGGCATTTGGAAGATTAAGAATGGCATATATTTCTAGAGGGGGCGTTGGACTTCCTTCTGACAATGTGGAGAACGCTGGTTAGATCTTTTTGACATTGTCGAGTATACACAATTTTAAAGGTTTTGCACTTTGGAGTTTTCATGTGAACACTCTCTAGAAGTTGCATTCTGGCTGAAATTGAGCGCCAGACTCCTGTATGCCTTCTCTCCCCTGCTTCTCCTTTCTTGCCCAAGTCATCTGCTGGCTTCGGATTGGGCCAAGAGTGTGATACCTGGAACTTAGCTGTCCTCCGATCTGGTTGCCACTTTGCAGGGCACTTCTGTGTCAGCAACAGGGCACGGTCACCCACCTGAATCTACACCTCCATGTGTGACGATTAAGGGGTGGCAGTTGACTGCGTTTGATCTGTGGCCTGAAGTAGTGGATGCCATCCTCACTGCACTTCTATGAAGTTAATTTATGCCAGGCACTGGAACAGGTTTTTGGCCTGGTTTGGTAGCCCCAATATTGACTCTATTTCATAGACTGACAGGAGACTGACGGCTCACATACAAAGTTCTCAAGGTCCAAACTTATCAGGGCTCTGGAACCTGGTATTGTTCTTCTGCCTACAGGCTACGGCACTAACACGTGAGCCAGTGGGGGATCTCTACCTGGACAGGGCGTTCTCGGGCCCACGCCTGCTCGAGATTCAGGAATCGATAAGAACCGAGGTGGGTCATATTAGGCACGAACCATAGGATCTTCTATACTGTGTATGTATGCTGCTGTTGGTTAACCTGGAAGAACCTAGAGGACGAACACCTGCCCCCATGGATCAGCTTCTCTTTATAGGATCAGATTACGTGTACATTTTCTACACGTCCGGTACACTGTCCTACGGTGATTCCGGACATACAGATTATTGGATCTTAGACTTGAAAAATTCCTGCTGGACGAAACGCGTGTCGGCTACCAGTGTGTTTTTGTATGTGGACATTTGACATCAAGAAAAGAAAATTAAAAGAATAAGACAAAAATGAAAAATCGAATGGACTTACTTTGATACTATTCATGGCACTTTTTGACCTTACGTTTTTTGGAGACTCAATCTGTGTGCCACGGTATGTGTGTTTAGCATTGACTCTATACAAACCAAGCTAATGGACGTTATTTATTTCTTTTTGTCTTTGGCCCACCAAGGCCTTACTGTGTGAGTATTAAAGGTTATTTGTTGACCTTTTCGGCCAATAGATTTTTACTGTACCAACAATCCTTGTATAAATCACCAGTTTAGATGTGGTTTATAAAAGGTTTGGCACGCACTTCTTTCCTAGTTTTTTTTTATTGGCACATTGGACCTTAATTTGGTCTTGATGTTTCTCTTGTACACGCCCTTTGAGTCAATGCGTAGCTACTCGTTACATCTCTTGAGTTTGAAGACTATCTTCCTTATTGCAGTTACTTCAGCTTCTTGCGTGAGTAAACTTCAGGTACCTACAGTGCAACTGCCCTACACCATCATTCTTTTCCAGACAAACTGGAGTGGAAATGGGGGTAGCCTACTTCCCGAAAGTTGTGACTCCTTTCCACGTTAACAAAAAAATAAACAAATGAGATAAATGGCCAACTAGGGGATCATTTACAAAAAAGTTATTGACTTGAGGTATGTATTTTTATGTCCCAAAATGGTGACATACAGATTTAAACATGCAATGCAATTCAATGATTTAGGAAGCTGGCTCTGTATATACTATACCAAAGTAAGGTATAATGTGCACAGAGTTGCACAGAGTCCAGTGAATCTCCAAAGGTTTACAGAGGTATAAGTAGATAATACCTTACTCTCTATTTGTGGTAGTGTGGGCGAGCAGTAAGGCTTTATCAAAGGGTAGTGTTAAGCATTTATTGTACACACTCAGGCAAGAAATGATGTCACACACTCAAAGACTGGACTCAGACCAATTGTTTGTGTCAAAAATATATCTGTGTTGTATTTTTTTTATAGAACCAAGCAGGACTTTGTACAGATAAAATATGATTGTACTTTTCAAGACTGATTGTTAAAAAAGAAAGCTGGAGGAATAATGACTTTTCTTACAGGTTTGTAAAAATGTGCAAATACAGTTGTAATTACTTTTGGATTATTTTTGATTACTTTTTCAGGATTGCTTTTTCTACTCAGTGTGATATGCCTAGATATCACACTGGGACATTTCCTGGATAAAAGGTAAGTAAGTCAGTTTTTCTCAACACAGTTTTTAAGATTGTCATACACTTTTCCACAGGAAAAACAGTCAATGTAGTTCCATGTGAGAAAATCAGGTTATTGGTTTGAAGGTGAGTAATCCGTCTCGGGAGTTGGGTTTCTGGGGTTAGAACCAGGGTTCCCCCAGGGTCAAGGATGCACTCAAAGAACACCCTCAGTGGCACTAGGGTTTCCGGGTGCAGAGTGCTGAGGCCCAGTGTTATCCAATGGGGAATAGGGGGCCTCCATTTGACGGCAGCTCATGGGCACGCCACTTGGATATGGGAGCAAATCTCCTAGGTTTTAGCTCAGGGCAAAGGGGGATCCGATTTAGCCCACAAGGTGCACCCACAGTGGTACAGGGGCGGCCGGGTGCTGATTTGGCATCGGGTGCCCAGTTGTTTTCAATGGTAGTTGACAGGTTTGGGTTTTGGCTGCACGCTTGTCCAGCAAGTCTTCCGGAAGGAACCAACTAGCTAGGCAGATAAGTAGGTGCACCTCAGGTCCTCTTCTCCAGGGCCCAGGGACACTGGATGCAGGTGTGCCTTTTGAGGTCAAATTTCACCTTACCGGGCCACTCGCTGTTTGGGGGGTCTCCGTGCAGAGGTTGCAGGCGACGTTGGGGAGCCCTGGAGGGGTCAACCCATAGTGGACTCAGACTCTGGAGGGCTGGGGGACCTCGCTGGGACCGGTTGGCCACTCTGAGGTGGGCCGTAGGCAACGGGTGTGGTGGTTCCAGGCGTCGGGTTGATTTGTCTTCAGCAGGCTCGGAGTCTTGCTTTGGAGATTCTTTTGAACAGAGCTGCTGTTCACAGAAGATATGGTCTTTGCTGAAGGCCAAGTTCAGGAGGTTGCTGGCATCAGGACAAGGTGATTTTTAATGCAGGATCTCTGGAAACTGCAGACTGCCGGTAGGGCTTGAGCCAAGTCAGTTCTTCTCTGCAGTATCCTCTGCTGGGCATCTTTTTTTGTCTTTCTAATTTGTTTTAGGGATCTCAAGGTCAGTAGCCAGTTGGCTACTCACCTGAGGGTGACTACACCCTTGGTGTGCTCACCCCACGTGGGAGAGTGGGCACAATCCCTGACCCTGATTGGAGAGTGCCTGCGATCTGCAAGGTGGCGAGCGCTGAAGAATGGGCTTCACCTCCCCTCCCCCACCTGAGGGGTGGGATTGGCAGAAGCTGACAAACCTTCTGGCATGTTTTAATTTTTCCCGCCTGCCCTCCCGCCGCAAAGGGGGTGAGACAGGGGGCCTGCTACTGATGGCAGGAGAGGCTGGGGGTCCTGTTACAAAGGCGGCAAGACCTTTGAAGCTTCCCTGCCACAGATGGCTCTTCCTGACCTGGGGGAGGTGTGACCAACTCTGCCCAGGAAAGGCTTTATTTCTGGGCCCAGGGAGGGAAAGCTTCCACCCCAGGGGTCCAGAAACATGTCTTGTGGTGGCAGGTTGGTGTTTATCAGTCAGGGAACCAACCAGGGGCTGGTCGTTTTTCACCTTTAAGATGCCCTCTGAGTGCATGGTATAGTAAATCCCACACTGGCATCAGCGTGGGTTTATTATACTGAGACGCTTGCTACCAAACTTACCGGAATTCAGTAAAGCCATTATGGTGCTGTGGAGTTCGTAATGACACACTCCCATACCATGTACTCTTTATGGCTTTACTGCACTTACAATGTCTAAGAATGGACTTTGACACTGTATGGGTTCAGTGCTCAGGGCCGGTCTTAGGAATTGTGGGGCCCTGGGCGAAATGGAAGATGCGAGGCCCCTCTAATTTTCATGTGACATCACATCAGGGGCCAGCGGCGGGGCCCCCCTGAGAAACACACACACGCTCGATATTATTAGACGGACGGAAGAATGCACTGTGCTGTGCTCACCACTGCGCAGCGCTTTTCCCCAGGCCATCATCATTTATTATTCCCGCAACTGCGGGGCCAGCGGCGGGGCCCCAATGAGCGCGAGGCCCTGGGCAGCTGCCCATACCGCCCATGGCTAGGACCGGCCCTGTCAGTGCTCATGCAACTGTACCCTCACCAGTACAGTGCACCCAGCTAGTTAGGCAGTGGGTTGCAGGCAAGGCACACAGGTATCACTTTTCTCTGCACCAAAACATGCAACAGGGATTTTCTACATCAGAGGTTGCTTCTGTGAGCTGTTTAAACTGTGTTTACTAGGGCCTGTGCACTTCGTTTTTTGGCCAGCAGAGGGAGTAAAGTTTTATTGAAATAGTATTGTTAGATTTCAAGTTAGTGAGGCCCTTACCTGCTGCAGTCCAAAGTGTGGATTGAGTCTGTCTGTCTCCTAGGAGATTCTGAACAGGAGAAGCAGCTGCCCAGCCCCCACCCCCTGGCCAGCAGACCTTTGGCTATTCAGCTACCAGGCAACTCTGAGCCCTTCCCTCACACTTGCCCAGGCCCCTTAAGGCTTTGCTGGGTGCACCCCAAATCATTCTCCTCCATCTTGTGAGTTGCAGTCTACCTGTGCCCCAGATTGCAGTGAGCAGAGTCCAGGAATTGGTAAGGAGACAGACTAGTGCTGTCTTTCCCCCAAAACAAAAGTTGTTTAAAAAACTATCTTCCCTTACTGTGATTACTGTCTTTGCCTGTAGTTGTTACAGTTTAAAATGGTAGTTTTAACCTGCCTGTGATTGCATATTTTATCACCTGTTTTGTGTTTTAAACTTGTGGTTTCCCTGCCCATGATTGCTTCCATTTAACGTGTTGAATTGTGGGATTTGCAGTCCAAACTCTGTAGTTTATCCCTCTCATTCCTGGTGACAATTCAGTTTTCCCTCCAAATTTCTCCTTTGCTCTGTGCTAAGACTTGTATGTTAAAACAGTGCACCCCCAGCCGCCATTTTGTGTTCACAAGCCAGTGAAACCAGCTCCCCCGCAACAGGGATTTTCTACATCAGAGGGTGCTTCTGTGAGCTGTTTAAACTGTGTTACTAGGGACTGTGCACTTCGTTTTTTCGCCGGTAGAGGGAGTAACGTTTTATTCAAACAGTATTGTTAGATTTCAAGTTAGTGAGACCTTTACCTGCAGAAATCCAAAGTGTGGATGGAGCCTGTCTGTCTCCTATGAGATTCTGAACAGGAGAAGCTGCTTCCAACTCCCTGGCCAGCAAACCTTGTCTGAGGTAGCTAGAACCTTATATGGTCTGCTAGTGGTTGGTACATGTGTACACTGATTGGTGGTTGTATCTGGTGTTTCTATTGGATTAGGGTTAGTGTCCGCATTGGTTGGGTATTTGAGGGTTCTGATTGGTTTCTGGGTCTGTGATTCAATCAATGTAGGGTTGGGACTAGGGTTAGGGTTAGGATTTCTATTGGAAGTAGGGACTGGGGCTTCCTATGTTATTGGTTGTTGGGAATAGGGTGGGACTATGGCTAGGGTTAGACTTTTAATTGGAAGTAGCGATTAGGGCTTCTGGTGTGATTGGTTGCTGGACTAGTTGTGGGACTAAGAGTAGGGTTAGGCTTTCTATTGGAAGTAGGGACTATGACTTCCTGTGCCATTGGTTGCTTTGGTTTTAGTAACGTTTATCTCTAGCATATTGATGTTACAATATTGGGCGAGGGAGTTGAACAGTCTTTGAAGGCCCACCTGGGTTTGGTCTAAGAGAATGGTGTTGTCTGCGTATTGCAGAGTTTGAATTTTTCTTTGTTCAATTCCAGGGGGAAAAGCTCTGGAACGGGACAGCCATTCTGGGAGGTCCGCGAGGTGCAAGTTGAAAAGTAATGGTGCAAGGGTGCACCCTTGTTTTAGACCTCTGCTGGTGTAGATTTTGTTAGAAGTGGACCATCTAGATGTTACTCTTATTTTGACCCAGGTGTCTGTGTGTAGGGCTATTAGTGCGTTCAATAGTGGCCGTGGGATGCCCCATCTTGCCAATTTTTCCCACAGTTTAGGCCGGCTCACGCTATCGAAGGCTTTGCGAAAGTCGATAAATCCTAGGTACAACGATTTGCCTTTTGATGCTAGTGTGGTTTCCATCAGGTGAGCCATGCAAATCAAATTGTCCTCAATATGGCTACCTCTTTGGAAGCCAGTTTGAGTGAAAGAAATTAGGTTGTTATTTTCCGCCCATTTTGAAGTTCCTTTAAAAGGACGCTAGCGTATGCCTTCCCGTCCACATCGAGTAAGGCTATCATTCTGTAATTGTCGGGATCCTTGCCAAGAGGCCGAAATAGGACCACACAGTATTGCGGCTTCGAAGAGAGGGGTCCGTATCATGGCCCATTTCTGGGCGGAGGCTTTGAATACTTGAGTAGGGATTCCATTAGGTCCAGGGGCGCCTCCTGAGCGCATTTTCTTTATTATTCCTGCTATGTCATCTGTTGTTAACTTGATGGAGGAAATTGTATCGTCCTGGTGGATTGATTGATCTGGCAAGGCCAGGCTACTGCTATTGCTATTCAAAGCACACGGTGCTGTATAAAGTATTTTGACATAAGTCTCCCAATCAGCAGGAGAGATGTTAGTTGTGGTGGGTGGTTTAATAGCTTTGGTGGCCTTGTTTACCCAGTTCCAAAATTTTCTTTGGTCTTTAGTTTTTATAATCTCAAAGGCTGTCGCCCAGTGGTGCTCTTCTTCCAGTTTCTTTAGGACGAAGCAAGCCTTCCTGTATTCTTTTCTAGCAGCTGATATTCACTTTCATTATTCGCGTTGGTACGTTGCAACTTATTTAATCTGCTTTTTGTGGTGATTATAAGTTGTTTTTGTTCTAACAGAGTAATCGAAGCCGGAGGGTCGTTCGAAAGGCTATTTGTTGGTTTTAATGCTAATTGATCTCTGAAGTTGGTCATTGTAATTTCCCAAAAGGATGCTGACGAATGGCTAACGCCAGCCAGAGCCCATTTAGACAAAAGATTATCCACTTCCGCTTCTATTACTTCACGATTGCCTTCGTACCATCTCAGTTTTTTTACATTCGGAAGATTCGATTCCATCCCAAGCTGGGGAATGTTCCGGCGATGTAACTGCCTAAGGGCAATCTTGCATGTTAAGATGGCATGATCGCTATCTGAGGATGGAGTTAGAAGGTTGAGAACCATAGGGCAATTGTGGTCCTCTAAATGCAGGTTAAAATCGCCAAGAATAGAAAACATGGATGCTTCCAGCAGGAGTGGGGTGATAAACTCCACTCCCTCTGACTCCTCCCCTCCAAAACTCCTTTTTACTCATCCAAAAGCCTCCTCCTACTGCTAAAAATAAAACAAACCAAAAATAATCTTTCACTCTTTTATCCCTCCACTATCCTTTTCAATCAAAATTAACAGACTAACATGTTCACTTCTCAAATTCCATATTCAACTATACTAATTCACCACTAATCCTTTATGGGTTCCGGAGTGGCACGCTACTCGCCAGAAAAGCGCTTCAACACCCATCAGGGGTAACAAGTGCTATATGAATGCAAATCTTTCTTCCCCTTTTATCCCTCCGCTATCCTTCTCACTCCAAGTAACTGACTAATATCCACCACTGAAATTACTTCATATTTCACCATATTAATTCACCACTAATCCTTTGTAGGCTTCCTGAATAAATACAAACCTTTGTCCTCCTCTATCCTTCTGCTATCATTCCAAATCCAATGAACTGACTAACCTATCCACCACTTAAAATGTACTTGCATGTTTCACTATACTAATTATTATTATTATTATTATTATTATTAAAGGGGTTTGTAAAGCGCCTGGTGACGCCTCCCGGCGTGTCCCCGCGCTGTGGAGATCGAGTCAAGGGAGGAGAAAGGGGAGGGGGAAACTAAAGGGCGAACAGATGTGTTTTCAGCAGTTTTCTGAAAGAGGACTCCTTAGTAGCTAGTCTAATGTTGACGGGAAGGGTGTTCCATCTGTTGGCTGCTAAAGAACGGAAAGAGCGACCTCCCATTCTAGCTTTTTTTGTGCGCGGAGTCTTGAGCAAACCCATTCCCTTGGAACGAAGGGATCTGTTGGGCTCGTAGGACATGGCTAGATCGGACAGATAGGATGGAGCTTTCTGAGAGATAATCCTATAGCACCAGAGAAGTGCCTTGAATAGGATTCTCTTCCTGATTGGCAACCAATGGAGGGTAGCCAAGGTGGATTTAGAAGGTGCTCTTCTGGGAAGTCTTAGCACTAAACGTGCAGCTGAATTTTGTAAGACCTGCAATCTTCTGATGTTCTTTTCGGAGGTACCCAGCAGAAGCACATTGCCGTAGTCTATACGGGAGGTTATAAGTGCCTGAGTCATGGTACGCCTGGAATCTAGAGGGAGAAGATCCAGGGTACGATTGAGAGTTCTCATGACTCCAAAGCACTTTCCTACAGTTTTTTTTACATGGCTGTCGTACGAAAGTTTGTTGTCAATCCAGACGCCTAAGTTCTTCGCTTCTCGACTGGGAGTGGGTAGAGGCCCTAGACAGGGAGGCCACCAGTCTTTGGTCCAGTTGGTGTCCTTACCTCCTATTATGAGTACCTCAGTTTTTGTGCCATTTAGTTTGAGGCAGTGATTAGTCATCCAATCTGCGAGATTGCTCATGCAGGATTTGAAGTTGTTAGCATCAGAGGTGGGGGCTTGGGACAAGGAGATCAACAGTTGAGTATCGTCGGCGTAAGAGACAAGCTCTACGCCGTACGATTGAAGCACCTCTGCCAACGGCGCCATATAAATGTTGAACATGGTGGGACTCAGGGCAGAGCCCTGAGGTACCCCCTGTTCTAATACCATGCTGTCCGAGAGAAAGTTTCCTCTCTGGACCTGAAAGCTCCTGTTGGTGAGAAAGGCTTTCAGCCACCCCAGAGCCTCTTTGGTGACCCCCGCTTTGTTTAGACACTGTAGCAAGATGGAGTGTGCTACAGTGTCAAACGCGGCACTGAGGTCCAGCATGATGAGTGCCATGATCTTACCCTCATCGGCTCCTTCCCGCAGAGTTTCGGTCGCTCTCAGGAGCGCTGTCTCTGTGGAGTAGCTCGATCTAAAGCCCGACTGCGAGCTATGAAAGGCATTTTGAGATTCAAGGTGGGCCATGAGTTGGATGTTGGCTACTTTCTCGGCAAGTTTTGCTAGATAGGGTAGCAAGGAGATGGGGCGAAGGTTCTCCAGGATGTCCTGCTCACATTCGGTTTTTTCTTGATGGGGAGTACGATTGCTTTCTTCCATTCTACAGGCAGACAGGCAGTGTTAAAAGAGACTTGGAGCATATGTCTAAAGTAGGGCTCTAAGACCGAGAGGCTAGCTGCTAAAACTTTAGGGGGAGCGGGATCTCGGGGAGAGCCAGATTTAATACTTTTACACGTCTTCATGAGAATTTCAGAGGGAGGAACAGTAAAAGCACAAAGGCAAGATTTTGTAAGGGTGGTATCTTCCCTCTCAACAAAGTCAATGCCAGATTTTATACTACTGGAGAAATTGGCATAGATGTCCGTGATCTTGCCGGAAAAATACTTCGCAATTTTATTGCAAGTGTCTACTGAATCATTGTGGGATGTAGGATTCGTGGTTATTATAGAAATCTCTTTGAAGATCTGAAAGAGCTCTTTCGAGGAGTTTTCAGCTTCCAGGATACGGTTACTATAATGGGATGCTTTAGACACTCGAATCTTTTTGGTATATTCTTTTTGCGCCGTTTTATATAGGGTTTTGATTTTAGGGCAGAAGTTATTGCGCCATTCCCTTTCGAGCTTTTTACAAGCAGTTTTAGCTAGCTGAAGCTCCTGTGTAAACCACGGGGCAGTTTTTTTAGTCCTCTTAGAGTTGGTTAAAGTGCGAATAGGGGCAGTGATATCTAGAGCATTAGTGATGCAATTCTGTAGATGTTTATATGCTGTCTCACTGTCAGATCCTCTAGGAGGTCCCGCATTTTCAAGGATTTTTATAAAGGTGTCTAGAGAGAAATTTTTCCATTTCCTACGTTGATATCGTTGTGCACTATCTTTGTGGTGTTCAGTTTCATCTAATTGAATTTGCATGGGGATAACAAAGTGATCGGACCAGGGTACTGGTTGGGGAGATGAGGTCTGAACTCCCGTCCAATTCCCAAATATAGGGTCCAATAAATGTCCCAGTTGGTGTGACGGGTCGTAGTTCTTTAGCTCTAGTTGTAGAGAGAGTAGTTCAGATTTAATGTCTGCCGCCTCTTTATCAAGGGGATCGTCAAAGTGGACATTTAAATCCCCCAATACTAACACTCTGGTTTTCCTAAGTGCTAGATGGGCTATAGCCTCCATAAGGCTGGGAGTAAAGTCATAGAGCCTACCCGGGGGACGGTACAAAAGGATGCCTGAAAGAGAGTGTTTCGGCCCTGTGATGATGGTAAAAGAGCCGGCTTCACTGTGATCAATCGTAATGGGAGAGAGTGAGCATTCTAAAGGGGCTTTGGTAATAATAATAATTCAATACTAATCCTCTATGGGTCCCGGAGTAGCATACTACTCGCCGAAAAATAGCATTGACGCCTCGTCGGGGGTAGTAAGCGCTATATAAATGCAATTACAATACAATACAATACAATGTGTACTGCAGCCCTAATAGGCTTTGCCTAGTCCCAGTGCCCTTGGTACCCATGGTACCTTTTCCAAGGGACTTGCATGTGGCCAGAGAGGTGACAGTTGGGGATACAAAGGTACAGTTTTGGGAAAGAACACAGATCCTGGGAGCCTGATTGGCAGGGACCCAGGGCACATCAAGTCAAAATGCATCAGAAATCTGGCAAAACGTGTGGGGGGGAGGGGGTTACTGCAACAGAAACCCAGTCTCTTACAAATGAAATGAAGTATAAGCCTTACGTGAAATGAATTTACTTGAAAAAGATTACGGTATGATATAAGTCATGATTAAGAACAACACATGGTGCACATGAGGCACTTACCATGCAAAACATCAAACATAAATCATGTCCGGCATAAATGACTTATGACTTATCTCTCAGGCGAGTGAGTGAGCTTCACACTTTTACCCTCAAAGAACCCTTCTTTCTGGTTCACAATGTTAGTCATCCTTAGAACTAATCAAAAATTTTGCCCAAGGTCGTATCTTCCTTCACCCTTAACCAAACTATTGAACTCATTGTGTTCTTCCCACACCCAGGTCTGTGGCAGAGAGGGCTCTTCACACTCTAGACTTTTTTAAAAGAGCTCTCATGTACTACATTGTATTGTATTGTAATTTAATTTATATAGCGTTTATTACCCCTGACGAGGCGTTAAATCACTTTTTGGCAAATAGCACACTACTCTGGAACCCAAAAAGGATTAGTGGTGGATTAGTATAGTGAAGTTTCAGTTAATTTGAGCGGTGGACATGTGAGTCTATCTAATAGACAGCTACCCACAGATTCCTCACCTTTGAACTTCCAGGCGTCTGGCTGGATCCAGAAGATTTTTGATAGCAGTACCCCTGCATGCCGATAGGTGGCTTCAGTCAACTCAGCATGGCATCGTAGGCGTCTGGTTCAATGTCGTTGTGACGTCTGCGCCATTTATAAAGGCACCACCCCGGCGCTCTGAATGAAGTTATTTTCCTTTCGCCCCAGCCAGCGCAGATCCGTCGAAGATCGCTACCCCCTGTCACTTTTTGACAGACTTTTTTTACTTTCTTGTCACCTCCTTTTGGTGTTCTAGGTCATGTCTAGTAAAAAAATCTCTGGGTTCAAGCCATGCCTGTCACCCCGCATTTTCTGTCATGGACCCCTATTTGGTTGTCTCTGGTGCCATATTCCTGTTTCTTCATTTTTGTTTGTGGAGGTTAGCAGCAGTTCATGAGTTAGAGTTACCCCCCTTGTCAGAGTCTTGGCTACAGAATGAGGGCAGGCAAATAGGTGCAAGTTTAAAGTGCATAGTGCCGCATCAACATTAATTGCTTTGTACAAAAATGTCCGAAGAGTAGCCTGTAGATGCTTTTCCTTGAGGCTTAAGTGTGCAAAAGTGCTTAATGCTTTGTGCGTAAAGAGCTGTTGCTGTTGTTACTCAAAGGGTTAACAGGCCGGCTCCATCCCAGACCTCTGGGCCTTCAACTACTTCCTCATAAAGGAGAAGTTCAAGATGCTCACCCTTGCTCAGGTCCTGTCTGCTCTGGACCTGGGAGACTGGATGGTAGCATCAGACTTGCAGGACGCCTATTTCAATATCCCGTTCCTGCCTGCCCCTCCTCGCTACCTGTGGTTTACTGTGGGGCATGAGCACTTTCAGTTTGCCATGCTCCCCTTTGGCGTCACCAGTGCCCCTCGGGTGTTCCCCAAGGTGATGGCGGTGGTCGTAGCCCATCTGTGGAGATCAGGGGTTCCTATCTCGATGACGGGTTGTTGAGGGTGGCTTGTCCCAAGCAGTCGTCGCCGACCTCCAGACTACAGCAAACCTCCTGCATTCACTGGGGTTCACTATCAACGTGCCGAAGTCAAACCTGACTCCCTCTCATTTGCTCCCTTTCATCAGAGCAGTTGTGGACATGGTGCAGTTTCAGACCTATCCTCCTGAACGGCGAGTACAGGGTATTCAGGCTATGATACAGAGGTTTCAGCCTTGATCTTGGCTGTTGGGCCTCATGGCCTCCCGCAGGTAGGCCATGCCAGATGGCACATGCAGGTTTTGCAGTGGGACCTGAAGTTCCAAGGAGCGTAGCGTCTGGGTAATCTCTCCGACTAGTTCAGATATCGGAGGGCCACACCAATGACCTGTGGTGGTGGTTGATAAACCATGATTGGGCCAGAGGCAGACCCCTCTCCCTTCCCCATCCAGATCTCACCGTAGTGACGCATATGTGCCTTCTGGGATAGTGCAGCCATCTGGGATAGGTGATCAGAGGACTGTGATCTCCGGCAGAAGCCAAGCTGTATATCAACCTGTTGGAGCTTCGTGTCATCTGGTTGGCACTGAAAGTCTTTTTACCATCTTTCAAAGGAAGGCTAGTTCAGGTGTACCTGTACAACACTAACACTATGTGGTATTGCAACAAATAGGGTGGAGTGGTTCTCTGGACTTGGCTGGAACAACAGAGCATTTACCTGGTGGTTCAACAGCTGGCCGTTCTCTGAACGCCAGAGCGGATGAGCTCAGCCGCCTGTTCCTTGCCGATCACGGGTGATGTCTCAATCTGGAGGTGGTGCAAGGTCTCTTTCAACAGTGGGGAGGACCTTGGTTAGATCTTTTTGCCTCTGAGGAGAACATGCAATGTCAGCCATTTCGTGCGTTGGAGTTTCCAAGGCGGCTCTCGTTTGGCAGCGCTTTTTTGTCGTGAGTGCAGCACAGGCCTCCTGTACGCCTTTCTGCCCATACCACTCCTGTGAAGAGTGCTCAAGAAGATCAGGAGCAACAAGGCGCAAGCCATCCTTGTGGCTCCGTACTGGGCATGGAGAGTCTGGTATCCTGAGCTTCTGCAGATGAGCATTGATCCTCTGGTCAGACTGCCTCTTTGGGAGGATCTACTGTTGCAACAGCAAGGGAGAGTCCTCCACCCGAAACTGTCCACTCTCCGCTGACTTGTGTGGAGATTGAACAGCGACAGTTGACAGCTTTTGACCTTCCTGCCCATGTCTGTGAGGTTATTCTGGCAGCCAAGCGTCTTTCCACACAGTCTGTATACCCCTGCAAATGGCTAAAATGTTGAAAATACTGTACAGAACGGTTTATTGACCATTTGTCTGCTTTCCTGTCAGATGTTCTTCTTTTTATTTCTCCTTGGCCCAGCAGGACTCTGAAGGGCTACATTTCGGCCCTATCTGCTTTTCTTCGGCTGCCTGATCTCTTGTACAGAGATTTTTAAAGGGGCTTACCCATATGTTTTCCCCTTTGCCCTTTATTATGCCCCAATGGGACCTTAATTTGGTCCTGACATTTTTTGCATGTGTGTACCATTTGAACTTCTGCACAATTGTCCCCTCCGGATGCTCACTATTAAAACAGCCTTTTTAGTGTCAATAACTTCTGCCAGGAGGGTGAGCAAACTACAGGCACTGTCATCTCAGCCTCCTTACCTGACCGTCTTTCTGGACAAAGTAGTGCTCCGCCCTTGGGCATCTTTTCTGCCAAATGTAGTAATACTTTTCCACCTGGCTCAATCTGTTTCTCTGCCCACTTTCTATGCACCTCAGCATCCTTCCATGGAAGAAGAGCGTCTCCACCGCTCTGACCCAAAAAGAGCGTTATCGTTTACCTTGATCATACAAAAGCATTCCAGGTCGACGACCAACTCTTCATAGGGTACATTGGAGCAAAGAAGGGACGAGCAGTTCAGAAGAGGACCATTTCACGCTAGGTCATCCTTTGCACAAAAATACTGAAATACCTTGGCAAAGAAACATTTTCCTGAAGGCCTTAGAGCCCATTCTACCAGGGCAAAAGCAGCCTCCACAGCTCTCCAGTGTGGTGTTCCGGTTCCTGACATCTGCCAAGCAGCCACGTGGGCATCTCTGCACAGATTTTCCAGACACTACTGCCTGGATTCTCAGGTCCGTATGGGAGGGTCTCTTTGGCCACTCTGTCTTGCAGAGCTTCTTGGTCTGAAAACTACGCAGCCCCTGATCTGGGGATTGTATTGCTTGGATATCTGTTCAAAGATGAAGAATCTGCGGCTGGATGTCTCTATCATATGGACAAGTTCCTTACCTTCGGTAACGCCATATCTGATAGAGACATGATCTAGCCGCAGATTCCTTACCGATCCACAATCCTCCCCGCTCTGCGGATTAGTTTAGTGTCAGGGCTGTTTTCCTTCAGGGCCCTAGTTGTTTTTTGGTCAGTCACTTCATGGCTTCGGGCTTTTGGTGCAGAAAGTTGTTAGAAGTACTGATGTCAGCGCGCCGGGGTGGCGCCTATATAGACTATGCGAACGTCACTACGAACCTGACGCCTACAACTTCATGTGGAGTCGACCGACACCACCTATTGGCATGCAGGGTACTACTATTAAAAATCTTCCGGACCTAGCCTGATGCCTGGAATTTCAAAGGTGAGAAATCTGCGGCTAGATCATGTTTCTACCAGATAAGGCGTTACCGAAGATAAGTAACCTTTCTGTTAGTTTGATTGAAAAGATTAATGGAGGGATAAAAGAGGGAAGAGTCTAGAAAGTGTTTATTGGGATATCATACCAGTAAGATGAGGTTTGGGATGAGTGTAAGGAGAGATGGAGGAGGGAAGAATCTCTAGAAATGGATTAGGGAGATAATAGTAGTAAAATTATTCATGAGGTGAGTCAAAGGAGATATAGGTGAGAGAAGAATGAGTTGTTTGGGATATCATAGTATTAAAAGGAGCTTTGGGGTTATCCAAGGATGGATAGAGGAGGGAAGAGTCTGGAAAGGGTTATTTTGGAGATTATAGTAGTATAAAGAGGTTTGGGATGAGTCCGAGAGTAGAGGGAGAGGATATTTTGAGAGAGGTATAGGGTGAAATATAGGGTAGTGCTTTGGAGACAACATGGCTAAAACATTTTCGCAAAAACAATAGCTCTTGCATAGGCGAGACCTATTGGCTTTGCCAATACTTGGTTTAATTAACCTTATGGTCTGCTTGTATTATGGCAAGAGCATTGGCCATTTTTACTTCACTCTCAATTGTGACATTTTAGGGAGTGCTATTTTGGAAGTGCGCTCTCTAGTTGTTGTCAGTTGGGATATGTCATCCATCCATTCCCTTTTTAGGTCTCGGCTAGTGTAGGCTGTGCACATGCGCAGTCTCGCTGGCGAGATTTAATGACTGAGTAGCGAGGGTAAACCCTGCCCCTCTTCTCCATTGGCTGGCCTCCTAAACGGCGGCCAGCCATTGGAGAAGAGGTCTCAGTTACGTCATTCTCTCACTCTAAGCCCCGTCTTTTTCGGATTGGGGGGGCGTGTTTTTTAGGTTTGTTCTACCCTCTTCTCCATTGGCTGGAATGGTAAACAACAAATCAAAAACACGCCTGTTGTTTACATTCCAGCCAATGGAGAAGAGGGGAGAAAGAAAAACACTCCCCCCAGTCTGAAAAGGACGGGGCTTACAGACTCCTGCCTGTCTCGCGATCTCCTTGGGAAACACTTTCAAGGTTAGTGTTTTTACTGCCGGAAGACACACTGCCTCTGGCCATCGCCTTGCGCGTCTCTTTCACCCACAGTTTTCTCGGCGCCAAGAAAACTGTGGGTGAAAGAGACGCGCGAGGCGATGGCCAGAGCTTCGCAAGATGGCGGCGCCCGATGTGCAAAGATGACGCATTATCTTTAATTACAAGACCCCCTCTTTCTTTTAACACTTTCGGGACAGGCTACAGCACAAAAGATAACATTCATAGCTTTGCAATCTTTTGAGACCACTTTCTTTACCGGTGCTCGTATACTGATGTTGAACTCTTCCATGGCCGATGGTGTATTTTGAAAATAAGTTTATGCCTCAGATTATCTCTACGGTATACACAAAGGGTTAGACCCAGTAAAGTCAAGGGACCTGGGAGATTAAGTGGTATATAAGAGAGGGGTCCCAGACAGAGAACTAATAATTACAATTTTAAACAATTATTTCCAAAAAAGACAGATAAATGAATGCAAAAAGATTTATTTCAAATTTGCATTGTAACCATTCATTGGTTGAATTTCATCAACATCACATTACAAAATTCTTATATATGTGCCCACATACACAACAAGGAGGGGTGTGAAGTGAGGGAAAGTGCCAAGGTTTAAGAAGGAATAGGGAAATGGTCAGATTCGTTCGTGATAAGTATTCATCAAAACTCAAAAACAAATGTTCATGTGATTCCTTGATCCAAGGTCCACGATATTGTGCTCTTATAGAGTCCACGATAAAATTGGTGTAGACCACCTAGCTCGCCTTCAGCTGCTTTAGTCTAGCTTGGGGGTAGGAGTTGGTGAAGATATTAACGTCTACGTTTCGACCCACAAGACGCGTAGGATGTTAGTCCTTACAGCGGGGTCTTCTTCAGGACGGGATGGTTGTGGGTGGGCAACCTCCTAAAAAAACAGTTGAGAGATTATTTAGTACACAGCTACCTTGTTGATACATACAAGGCAGGTGGATAATTAAAAAAGGGGGGAAGGGGGAGGACATGTTGTCTTCAATCCACTGGACATATCGAGTGTGGAACACTGCGATTGGAGGTGACCTCCAGAGTCATTAAAGTGTAGTGAGAACTCACCTATCACACAAAGGGAGATGAACCAAAATAGATTCTTGATCCTGATGGTTCCCAGAACTTAAGGTTGTATTCCTAAGTGGAGATCATAAAAGAAAAGAAACCATAAACATTAACGGGTCATGCACAGACGGCCCAGAGCTATTTAAATCACCTCTCTTAGGTTTGCTTTAACGTAAATGCTACCACTGGGGTTGTGCCAGCTGGGATTGCCAACCTACCCATTAGTAAAATGGTGCCAGTGACGAGTGAATACGCCTGCCAGGTGCGTATCTCCAAACGGAGTATAATTCAGCCGTGGGGGCTCCGACGTCTTGTTCAACAACCTATTGTGAAGTATGATTCAAAAAATTGAAAAAATCATACTGCATCTACATACACAGTAAAGTCCCCAATATGCCTGTAGTGCCGCGATATTGTCGTGACCATACACAACGAGATAATCATACCTCGAGTATCCAATTCAAATTGTAAGCTGCCTTGGCTTTACTGGAAAGGTGGACTATATCGCTCACAATTAGGGCAGAATCGTTATAGGCGGCTCGCTGGGGTGCCTGCTAGTCCAAAAAACATACTAGTGTTATTATCGCAGTTACTAAAGGGAACATCTTATATGCATTTTGCTTCGAAAGCCAAAAACATACCGCACCTTGAGTTCAAAAAATTGTGATTGTTTTATATCTTCCTCTATGTTCTTAACAGAGCCCTGCTAAAAACGGAGACATAGTCAAATACAGGCTACCTTTACTTAATTGTTGGAATACATTATAATCATTAGTTGGGTGAACCTGGGATACCTGAAAGTCTCACCTGGAAAACAGGTCAGAAAATTATTTGTCGTTTAGCGCATGGGCTGCATTATCAATGGATCCCCGTGTAGTCTAATTCTGAAAATTAAAGAGGTCGAAATGGATGGGGGTAAACTATTGATGCCAAAACGGAGTATGCTAGCCATAGCGTGTTCAAAAGTGCATTAAGAATGCAGCTCACCTTAAATTAATTGCCACCAGTATAGAGGGTATCGGCGGTGACCATCTGCAAAAAATCAAATGACCCCCGTGTTATAATCGGGCTCCTACTCCTCGGTATCGTAATCGTTGGCACACTATGTTACCGCCTCTCACCTGACACCGCCGCCGTAGGGCTCAAAACGGTTCTACTTCCAGACTTAGTCGCGCAGTCGCTAGCGTTCGCTCAGTGTAGAAAGAAACTTCCTGGTTGGAACGGGGTGGGCGGGGCCTTCTCCCGAGATTTTTTTAAAGGAAATGGAAAACAGATTGCTCTCCGCTCACACGGTAAGTGAATAAACAGTGGCCTGTTATTTGAACCAAAGGCATTAATTCATCAGGCAGAAATAATTGCAGGGACAATAGAAATGAGTTTACCGACAGGTCGCCAAAATTATCACGCTTGAAATAACATTAACCAAGATTACTACAGATATATATAAATTTGGACAGTGGCAATCTTGGCAATATATGTAAAAAAAAATTTCAGTAGCGCCATTGGCAGTTGAATTTCTGCAGTGCAAATCGCATGTTAGTCAAAATACATAAACACCATCCAAAAGCAATACAGTGCATCATTTTCACAGCAGTAGATTCACAGGGGGATGCAAATCGCATGTTACTCAAAATACATAGACAACATCCAAAAGCAGTACAGTGCATCATTTTCACAGCAATTGATGCACGGGGTGACCATTGAATATTTTACATATTCCTAAGGACTTGGCAGTTGAGAAATAGCCCCAATTATATTGCATTGTCATAAACTAATTCACATGATAGTGTCCATCGAGTGTTTTACATATTCCCAAGGGCTGGACGTTTGGAAAAATAGCCCCAAATGCTTAGAATTCTCATAAACTGAAACACCTGTATTCATAATGTAGAGACATCACAGTGTCAGTGTCACAACAGTTTTTGACAAAGAGGCAACCATCGGGTAATGCGCACAATACTCGCAGGTTAGTGAAAGGCACTACCCTACATGGTTGCGAAAAACCCATGATTCAAACAGGAACAAAAAAGAACTCTTCAATTCATAGGTTAGCCAACTGTGCGAAGCTGCTTTCAGATTCATTTAAACCATCAGATACAGAATTAAAAATATGAATCCACTTCAATTCTCTGACATTCAATACACTAGATATATCACCACCCCTGGGGCCTAATGTCACATGCTCAAGGACTGCCCATTTCAGTGTTTCAGGGAGATGATTTTCTCTTTGACAGTGTTCAACTAATGGTGCTCCCGGTGTTTTGCATCTTATGCAGCTGCAATGTGTAAGAAATCTAACTTTCACCCGTTGTTGGGTTTGGCCTACGTATATTAAATTGCACGGGCAGATTATCCCATAAATAACATTAGTGGTGTTGCAGTTAGTGTGGGTCTTGTAAGTGTGATGGTGGTTCTTGAATGTGAAGTCCTTTGATTGGATGGTTGAGGGACAAGCTTTACAGCTACCACATCTAAAATGTCCGACTATAGGGGATTGTTTCCAACAGGAGGCCAGGGTAGGAGCCTTGGGACATTCCAAAAAGGATGAAACTACATAGTCCTTCAGGCATCTAGCCTTTTTGAAAGCATGCATGGGTACCTCAGGGATTTCCAACTCCTTGCCGACTATGCCCCAGTGTTTGTTGATTGTTTTTTTTATTTCCTGACTTTTTGTAGAGAATGTGGTAACACATATCATGCGTTTCCTTTTTTGGTCCATGCGTGAAGAGGGTTCGAGAAGTGTCTCACGATGGCTGAACCATGCCCTTTTCCGTGATCGTTTGATTAACCGCTTGGGATAGCCTCTTTCGATTAGGCGTGTCATCAATACATCCGATTGAGCCATGTAGTCTTCCTTCCTGCTACAATTCCTCCTGACCCGAAGGAACTGCCCATGTGGTAAATTATCACGTAAACTACGTGGATGGTGGCTTGAATACAGTAACAGCGAGTTGCGTTCAGCAGGCTTCCTGTAGAGTGTGGTGTACAGTTTTCCTTCTTCCGCTATTATACTAATATCCAAAAAATCAATCCTGGTGTTGCTGGCATGCATTGTGAATTGGATATCCGGGGATTGTAGGTTGAGCCATGAATGAAAGCGGTTCAAATCTTCCTCGCTTCCGTTCCAAATGAACACAACGTCGTCAATATATCGCATCCACATGCGTATCTGATGTTGAAAAGGATTGCTGACGTTCATGACAAAGATATTTTCATAGAAGGACATGAACAGAATTGCCAGGTCCGGGGCAAAGGCTGCCCCCATTGCCACGCCCTTTGTCTGCAGATAAAATACATTCTGAAAGGTGAAAAAATTCCTCATCATTGCTATTTTTAACAGAAGGATGATGAAGCTGGTCGGTACTTGTACAGAGGCTGGCCAGGCTGTCAAGGGCTGCAGTAGCCACAATCAGTGCCTCCTCTTGGGGAATGCTTGTATATAGCGACACAATGTCGCAAGTTACCAATAGTTCCTCTTCAGGGTTGAAAGGTTTGGCATCTACCAAGTTGATGACATGTGTAGTATCTCTCAGGTAAGTCGCAGTTCCTTCAGCTAGAGGTTTTAAGAAAAAATCCACATACCGACAGAGTGGCTCCAGGTTCATAAACGTGGCTACAGAGGTGGCAGATACAGAGGGCGTTTCACTAATTTCTCCGATTCATCCTACAGTTCTGGGGAGGATTCAGATCAGGCAGGCACCAGTGGATCATACGGGTACCAGGAGAATTACCAGCTTTTGGTAGATGCCAAACCTTTCAACCCTGAAGAGGAACTATTGGTAACTTGCGACATTGTGTCGCTATATACAAGCATTCCCCAAGAGGAGGCACTGATTGTGGCTACTGCAGCCCTTGACAGCCGGCCAGCCCCTGTACAAGTACCGACCAGCTTCATCATCCTTCTGTTAAAAATAGCAATGATGAGGAATTTTTTCACCTTTCAGAATGTATTTTATCTGCATACAAAGGGCGTGGCAATGGGGGCAGCCTTTGCCCCGGACCTGGCAATTCTGTTCATGTCCTTCTATGAAAATATCTTTGTCATGAACGTCAGCAATCCTTTTCAACATCAGATACGCATGTGGATGCGATATATTGACGACGTTGTGTTCATTTGGAACGGAAGCGAGGAAGATTTGAACCGCTTTCATTCATGGCTCAACCTACAATCCCCGGATATCCAATTCACAATGCATGCCAGCAACACCAGGATTGATTTTTTGGATATTAGTATAATAGCGGAAGAAGGAAAACTGTACACCACACTCTACAGGAAGCCTGCTGAACGCAACTCGCTGTTACTGTATTCAAGCCACCATCCACGTAGTTTACGTGATAATTTACCACATGGGCAGTTCCTTCGGGTCAGGAGGAATTGTAGCAGGAAGGAAGACTACATGGCTCAATCGGATGTATTGATGACACGCCTAATCGAAAGAGGCTATCCCAAGCGGTTAATCAAACGATCACGGAAAAGGGCATGGTTCAGCCATCGTGAGACACTTCTCGAACCCTCTTCACGCATGGACCAAAAAAGGAAACGCATGATATGTGTTACCACATTCTCTACAAAAAGTCAGGAAATAAAAAAAACAATCAACAAACACTGGGGCATAGTCGGCAAGGAGTTGGAAATCCCTGAGGTACCCATGCATGCTTTCAAAAAGGCTAGATGCCTGAAGGACTATGTAGTTTCATCCTTTTTGGAATGTCCCAAGGCTCCTACCCTGGCCTCCTGTTGGAAACAATCCCCTATAGTTGGACATTTTAGATGTGGTAGCTGTAAAGCTTGTCCCTCAACCATCCAATCAAAGGACTTCACATTCAAGAACCACCATCACACTTACAAGACCCACACTAACTGCAACACCACTAATGTTATTTATGGGATAATCTGCCCGTGCAATTTAATATACGTAGGCCAAACCCAACAACGGGTGAAAGTTAGATTTCTTACACATTGCAGCCGCATAAGATGCAAAACACCGGGAGCACCATTAGTTGAACACTGTCAAAGAGAAAATCATCTCCCTGAAACACTGAAATGGGCAGTCCTTGAGCATGTGACATTAGGCCCCAGGGGTGGTGATATATCTAATGTATTGAATGTCAGAGAATTGAAGTGGATTCATATTTTTAATTCTGTATCTGATGGTTTAAATGAATCTGAAAGCAGCTTCGCACAGTTGGCTAACCTATGAATTGAAGAGTTCTTTTTTGTTCCTGTTTCAATCATGGGTTTTTCGTAACCATGTAGGGTAGTGCCTTTCACTAACCTGCGAGTATTGTGCGCATTACCCGATGGTTGCCTCTTTGTCAAAAACTGTTGTGACACTGACACTGTGATGTCTCTACATTATGAATACAGGTGTTTCAGTTTATGAGAATTCTAAGCATTTGGGGCTATTTTTCCAAACGTCCAGCCCTTGGGAATATGTAAAACACTCGATGGACACTATCATGTGAATTAGTTTATGACAATGCAATATAATTGGGGCTATTTCTCAACTGCCAAGTCCTTAGGAATATGTAAAATATTCAATGGTCACCCCGTGCATCAATTGCTGTGAAAATGATGCACTGTACTGCTTTTGGATGTTGTCTATGTATTTTGAGTAACATGCGATTTGCATCCCCCTGTGCATCTACTGCTGTGAAAATGATGCACTGTATTGCTTTTGGATGGTGTTTATGTATTTTGACTAACATGCGATTTGCACTGCAGAAATTCAACTGCCAATGGCGCTACTGAAATTTTTTTTTACATATATTGCCAAGATTGCCACTGTCCAAATTTATATATATCTGTAGTAATCTTGGTTAATGTTATTTCAAGCGTGATAATTTTGGCGACCTGTCGGTAAACTCATTTCTATTGTCCCTGCAATTATTTCTGCCTGATGAATTAATGCCTTTGGTTCAAATAACAGGCCACTGTTTATTCACTTGCCGTGTGAGCGGAGAGCAATCTGTTTTCCATTTCCTTTAAAAAAATCTCGGGAGAAGGCCCCGCCCACCCCGTTCCAACCAGGAAGTTTCTTTCTACACTGAGCGAACGCTAGCGACTGCGCGACTAAGTCTGGAAGTAGAACCGTTTTGAGCCCTACGGCGGCGGTGTCAGGTGAGAGGCGGTAACATAGTGTGCCAACGATTACGATACCGAGGAGTAGGAGCCCGATTATAACACGGGGGTCATTTGATTTTTTGCAGATGGTCACCGCCGATACCCTCTATACTGGTGGCAATTAATTTAAGGTGAGCTGCATTCTTAATGCACTTTTGAACACGCTATGGCTAGCATACTCCGTTTTGGCATCAATAGTTTACCCCCATCTCTGTTATTTCGACCTCTTTAATTTTCAGAATTAGACTACACGGGGATCCATTGATAATGCAGCCCATGCGCTAAACGACAAATAATTTTCTGACCTGTTTTCCAGGTGAGACTTTCAGGTATCCCAGGTTCACCCAACTAATGATTATAATGTATTCCAACAATTAAGTAAAGGTAGCCTGTATTTGACTATGTCTCCGTTTTTAGCAGGGCTCTGTTAAGAACATATTGGAAGATATAAAACAATCACAATTTTTTGAACTCAAGGTGCGGTATGTTTTTGGCTTTCGAAGCAAAATGCATATAAGATGTTCCCTTTAGTAACTGCGATAATAACACTAGTATGTTTTTTGGACTAGCAGGCACCCCAGCGAGCCGCCTATAACGATTCTGCCCTAATTGTGAGCGATATAGTCCACCTTTCCAGTAAAGCCAAGGCAGCTTACAATTTGAATTGGATATTCGAGGTATGATTATCTCGTTGTGTATGGTCACGACAATATCGCGGCACTACAGGCATATTGGGGACTTTACTGTGTATGTAGATGCAGTATGATTTTTTCAATTTTTTGAATCATACTTCACAATAGGTTGTTGAACAAGACGTCGGAGCCCCCGCGGCTGAATTATACTCCGTTTGGAGATACGCACCTGGCAGGCGTATTCACTCGTCACTGGCACCATTTTACTAATGGGTAGGTTGGCAATCCCAGCTGGCACAACCCCAGTGGTAGCATTTACGTTAAAGCAAACCTAAGAGAAGTGATTTAAATAGCTCTGGGCCGTCTGTGCATGACCCGTTAATGTTTATGGTTTCTTTTCTTTTATGATCTCCACTTAGGAATACAACCTTAAGTTCTGGGAACCATCAGGATCAAGAATCTATTTTGGTTCATCTCCCTTTGTGTGATAGGTGAGTTCTCACTACACTTTAATGACTCTGGAGGTCACCTCCAATCGCAGTGTTCCACACTCGATATGTCCAGTGGATTGAAGACAACATGTCCTCCCCCTTCCCCCCTTTTTTTAATTATCCACCTGCCTTGTATGTATCAACAAGGTAGCTGTGTACTAAATAATCTCTCAACTGTGTTTTTTAGGAGGTTGCCCACCCACAACCATCCCGTCCTGAAGAAGACCCCGTTGTAAGGACTAACATCCTACGCGTCTTGTGGGTCGAAACGTAGACGTTAATATCTTCACCAACTCCTACCCCCAAGCTAGACTAAAGCAGCTGAAGGTGAGCTAGGTGGTCTACACCAATTTTATCGTGGACTCTATAAGAGCACAATATCGTGGACCTTGGATCAAGGAATCACATGAACATTTGTTTTTGAGTTTTGATGAATACTTATCACGAACGAATCTGACCATTTCCCTATTCCTTCTTAAACCTTGGCACTTTCCCTCACTTCACCCCCCTCCTTGTTGTGTATGTGGGCACATATATAAGAATTTTGTATTGTGATGTTGATGAAATTCAACCAATGAATGGTTACAATGCAAATTTGAAATAAATCTTTTTGCATTCATTTATCTGTCTTTTTTGGAAATAATTGTTTAAAATTGTAATTATTAGTTCTCTGTCTGGGACCCCTCTCTTATATACCACTCAGATTATCTCTACAGCTGCATATTTACAGAATGGGGCACTGTGGCATCTAAAGACGAGGAGCCTGTCTCTGGGGCAAGATCATGACCTCAAGCCACATTGCAGTTTCATCGATTGGTTTGCCGCTCGCACTGCATGACGGGAAAAAGAAACGAAGTGAGAACAGAGGTCACGCATTGTCTCTAGGGAGAAGACGCGCTGCGCACATGGCGCACAGCCCCAATCAAGGTCTCGACTATAAACAGAATGCTCTGCTGCAGAAAGCAACAATGCAATACAACACTCTACAGTGTTACCCAGTGCACACACACACACACACACTGGTTCTCTCTTAAATCCTGCCCACGCACTGGACTGAGGCATGTTAGACTACTCTCGTTCCAAGACACAGAGGCCAGGTACGAGGCATGTGTCACATGTGGGTGGGTGCGACGTATGACGAACAAGAGGATGCATGCTATTTTTAACTGACCTCACCTTCCTCCAGCTGTCACATCAGGTTGGATAACTTCCTTTTCCACATCTCTTTGGTTTGTGTGACCAGTTCCAGGAAGCCCACAGAGGCAAAACTGGAAGTGAATTCACAGGGTGATTACTTGGAAACGAAGCAGGGTGAAAACACATTGATCGACCGAAAGGCATTATGTTTTCACCCAGGGCTTGTTAAAAAGTTTGTCAAAAGGGTAAAGGTGCAATACTCCATTACGCAAATTAAAAAGAATCAGAATGCAAGGGCAATGGCGTCCAATGAAATAAATGGATACGCTTATTCTGAAAATTAACGCTGGCAAGGTTTTTAATATATATATATCTTATACATATGTCAGCTTAGGATTTGTATCTTGTGCTTACTCTGAAACGGTGCTTTTATACTGCATATTCCAATCAGGTATCAAACCACTTATACTGCGAAAGGGAACAGTCTCAATAAAATAAAATCACACACTTGATTGCATCGGTTAGAGATGCCTTCAGCTGAACTGGTGTCTGTGGCCTAGAGTCAGCGGGGACAACTCATCCCTGGTTCCAGGACTAAAATAATATAGAACTTTAGGCCCGTTGTGGGAGTCATTCCAGAGTCATGATTCACTCGGATATAAGGGGAAGCATGTCTTGGCATACAAGGACCACCGCTTCAGGTAGCTCTTTTGCTCTTGATGTCGCTGTTGCTGTTGTTGCAGAATAGCAGCTGTTCAGAGAAATGCAATTCATGTTCTCCTAAGGCAGTTACCCTAAGCAAGTCACGTTTCCCATCATGTTGCATTATCATCAACTGCGTTTTCTATGGCCTAGCACAATCCGAGAAATAAACCTTTTGGTGCTAGTTTCCAGGCATTGGGAAATGCCATAGTATTTTACCTTTTTCCAGAGACCCGCAGACTCATGTTGTAGTGTAGGACAGCTGATTTTTATTACAAGCTTGGGCAAAGTCAATAGGCCTCGCCTTATGGCTTTGCCCGTGCAAACTTAGTGGCTTTGTTCATGATTTTTGCCGATGTTCAGCACTGGGGGAAAAACAGTTATTGCTGATGGTAAACACCATCGTCAAAAAAGCATGATTATGCTGATGTCCGCACTTGCCATTATGTCCATTTGGAGTGGCCAGGCAGCAAATTTCAACTGACAAGCCCTCAAAAAAAGAAAGAAAATAAAAACATAACAGGTGGGTGGGAGGCGAGGTACAATGGCTCAAATTAAGCACTGCTCATTAACCTCTATGCGACTCACAGTTTAAGCAATATGCGCTGCCCCCACCATTTGAAAGAAGTTACTTTACCCCTTGTCTAGTATACCATTTCCCCTCGACTTTTTGCGTTGGGTATTGCATTGTGTGTGGCTCTGTGTGTGTGTGTGGCTCTGTGTGTGTGTGGCTCTGTGTGTGTGTGGCTCTGTGTGTGTGTGGCTCTGTGTGTGTGTGGCTCTGTGTGTGTGTGGCTCTGTGTGTGTGTGTGGCTCTGTGTGTGGCTCTGTGTGTGGCTCTGTGTGTGTGGCTCTGTGTGTGTGGCTCTGTGTGTGTGGCTCTGTGTGTGTGTGGCTGTGTGTGTGTGTGGCTGGGTGTGGCTCTGTGTGTGTGTGGCTGTGTGTGTGTGGCTGTGTGTGTGTGGCTCTGTGTGCCTGTGTGTGTGGGTGTGTGTGTGGCTCTGTGTGTGTGTGTGGCTCTGTGTGGCTGTGTGTGTGGGTGTGTGTGTGGCTGTGTGTGTGTGGCTGTGTGTGGCTGTGTGTGTGGCTCTGTGTGTGTGTGTGTGGCTCTGTGTGTGTGTGTGTGTGTGTGTGTGTGTGTGTGTGTGTGTCTGCTTTAACGTATATCCCCTTTTTCCACAGTGACTTAAAAGTAAAAGCATTTTTTTTTTTGCTTTATCTGTGCCCCTGTTACCTGTGCGAGACCTACATGCCTGAATTCAGAACGCATTCGTTATGAGAATACACTGCCCTCCACGAACACTCCCTTATTCCTCTCCAGCAGCAGAAAGAACTTAAAAGAGCTGTTCCTTCTCAAAAGCCCGGTCATGTAGCTCAGAGGCATGGCTGGTGGTGGGGCTTGCTGTTGTATCGAGGTGAAGCTGTGTGGTGCACCAACGCAGCTGAAAGAGCTCTGCCATTGCTCGAAACTAGTAATTGGAGATTGGTTGAGTCCACATCCGGCACAGCCAAACCTTTCTGCACAAATGAGACTAATTGCATTTCCGCTTCCCCAGCCATATGGAATTTTTAATAACAGCGGTCGAAGTGCATTAAATACCATTATGGCAACTGTGATGCTGCATGTAATGGGGACAGGGTCATTGAGTGTGGGGGCAGCAGGGTCAAAGGTGTTGCCCAAAACCCCCAAAATATCATGTATTTTTTTGTTGGTATTTCACCTTCAGGTAGCTAGATATAAAATTACATGCAGCTTAAATGAAAAATTAATTTAAAGTTTCGGTAATCAGTGGAAAATGCACTATAGTACTTTGTGAATCCTCTTTTAATGCTTACAGAGGCGTGTGTGTAACGAGAGAGCCACATAATCAAATCTTGGTTGGTGCAGTGGAGAATGCTGCCTTGTGTATTGTTAGTGCTACGAAGTTCCAACCTGTGACAGAAAGCACTGTGAATATGAAAGTCATTATTTAAAACTTGCATTACACACAGTATAAGGTAAACTGCTACAAAATGCACAAAAAGGTTTAGGATAAAGTGCATCCAAAATATAGATTTTAGTGATACCCAGAATGGATGTAATGAGTTAAAAAAAAAAAAAAAATATATATATATATATATATATAACTGTCCCTTAGAAGCACATACTTCACAGCTCACGTGGCAACTCTCTTGTACTACCACTCGAAAAGAATAAATATTTATCATCCCAAAACTCCAGGTAATATGATCAAATAGACCATACCAGCTCCCTAGCACCCTTTACATTTGCACATTACCCAGGTGCGCACATTTGTATTTCTTTCAGGCAAGCAGAAAGCCTGGAAAGAAGATGTGTTTGTGTTTAGTGTTTAGCTGCCTGTCCGGATTCGGTTTCACAGCACAGGAGACTGCCTGAATGACACTTCAGCTGAAGCATTTCAATTATCAGAAATTAAGAGTTTGGGCAACTCAGGCCCCTTCTATCCCACTCACTTCGACCTCTGATTGTTAATATGTAAGAGCAGTGCCAGACACATCAGTAACACAGCAAGGATGTCATGGGCCCTGGTGCAGGTAACGAAAAGGGCTCCTTTGACTGCTGCTGGTGTAGTGAAATACAGCAATTAACAGATTTCAATGGGTCCCTTAGGAGTCCGGTCCCCAAAGCCGTAGCTCCCTCTTCACCAAAGGTACCTATGCCCGTACGACACATATGGAAGGCACAGCAGCAACAGCTGCAGATATAGATTCTCCATTTTTTGCCACTGACATTTATGTAGCTATCCTTAAAGGTGAGGTGCGTGTGACACCTTCAGTCTTTTACGATATCATAGTCAACCGCTCATACAACAAGCATTGGCAACACCAACAGCTCTCACCCTTAGCACAATTGGCTTTGCCAAAGCTTTTTAGCGGTGCTGAACTACATCAGTAAAAAGCCATCTTTTTTGTAGATGCTGTCTACCATCATTGGAAGGGGGGAAGGTGCAATGACAGCTGCTGTCTGCGGTCCCCACATACTCTATGCACATGCATGCATTGTCACACATGCCCTTGCCTATAGAATGATTCATGTTCTGTTTTCTTTTATTTTTTCATTGACCAATCCAAGATGGCGGGCCCCACTTGCAGTGGCCAATAAAAAAAAATGAAGAGTGAACCACTTTTCTAGAGGTACTGCAGGAATCCGAAAAAGAAAAGAACATAAAAGAAAGTAGAGAAATATTATATATATATCCTTTCTTCTACAAAGTTAATATCTGCCATTGAACAAATTATTGTTCCTGAGCACAACACAGATAAGAAATTAGAGTGGATCAATAAAAGAGAAAATAATAAACAGTCCAAGTGTGTCTCCGATTTTTGGGGATTCAAAAAATAAGTTCTTTTATTTTCTTTTTTCTTCACAATTGCAGAGATTTCAAACAGTGAATCTTGTTGATGAGTTGATTGACATCACCAATAATGTAGCCAGAAAGCCGATACATGTTTAGTCTCGGGGAACAATTACCCGATGACTTCATCAGGGCAACTACAAATCTTCGCGATAGAATTCACCACATTCCATGTATGGCCTGTCTGTGGTCCCATACAACATGGGGCTAAAAATAATTCATATTTCTCGTGTAAGTCACGTATCCTTCAGTTGTTTGTCCTGATATATGGCCAGATTTCTCAGAGAGACTATAAATCAGGTCCAAACAGAGATATATATTCAATTCTTCGAGTACTCCCATCGTCTTCTTCTGTATCAAAAAGTAATATCTGCCATTGGCTGGCAGCCATTTGGCTTTGTCAATGCTTGGTTTATGTTGTCAAAACTTTATTACGTATAGGGGCCCTCTCATTCTAAAAAAAATCTATCTATCTATCTATCTATCTATCTATCTATCTATCTATCTATATATGTGATCAAGGCTCCTCGGAGCCGAAACGTTATGGCGGCATAGAAGCACAAATAATTTAACCTGCATCTGATTCCTGTGGTCCGTGTCCGTATTTCGAGTGGCGCTGATTCAGCTGCTAAGGACAAAGTACGGAGTACTGCATATATATATAAGGACACGGACCACATTAGGATTGATGAAAATCTTAATCAAACATCTGGAGATTGCTTTGTCAAAAATTAAAGAGGAACTGGCTGAGTTAGAAAAAGAACTAGCATTATTGGAATTAACCCCAGAATTAACCAAACTAAAGGAAGATTTGGAAAAGTATGTGAGCAAACATGAGGAAGTGGTGAGAAACCGTAAACAGTCGACATTCCAACGTGATGAGGAGGATTATACACAGGGATGTATTTTCACATATGCCAGGAAATATGACATTTTCATAAATAAAGGAGGGAAAGGGTTAAGCTATCAAAGTGCATCAAGTGCGACTTCACTAACATCGACTGGGACAAGTGAAAATGGAGTGGAATCTACCAACCAGACGAACAAAGATTTTTTAGGGGATATGAGGCTAGTCCTCCAACAGCGATCATGAGAATACAGTCCGAACCAAGGAACAAGAGGAAGAGGACGAGGGCGCAAGTGGGTACCCAGATCAGGAGTACCGCCAAAAAAGCAATCAGAAGGGGACAAAGAAAGAAATGGCTCAGAAAAAGTGGGAACAGAAACGAGAGCCATGCGCCAGAAGAGACAGAAATGAATAATATAATGGAAGGAGAATTAGTAGTTCTGAATCTGTCCAATCGCAATATCAGTGAAAATGAAACGTCCTTACTCAAAAGAGGAATACATTTTTGCCCCACAGAATCTATGAATATGGCACAAACCAGAATAGATATCTATAAGTATATAAGCAAAATTAAATTGGCTAAAACCTTTGAAGAAAATGAAAAAATGGCAAGTTATGCGAAAAACAAAAAAAAGACACGGATGGATATGACAGTTGGAGGAGAGGGATTGACATCAGCAGATTTACCTACGTTGGTGGCAATGACAAATTTGGAAACAAGCAACAATGAGGAAACCATTTCTGAATCAGGGGTGGCTCCGCAAAAAGGAGCAGGCCTGAGTGGAATGAAAGTACCATCCAAATTTTACCCACAACTACCTCAAGGGAACAAAATTGATTTATTCCAAGAAGCAGTTATAAATGAAATCTACAAAATCAAAGGACTAACGAAAGATGAAAGGAATGCCCTAAAAAATTTAACAGATGACAAAACAATAACGATAAAAACAGCAGACAAAGGCGGAAATATCGTCATTTTAGATACAAAGGATTATGTAACAGAGGCACATCTACAATTGAATAATAAAAAATATTACAGGAAATTGCAAACTAATCCCACAAAACTCTTCAAGGAGAAACTGGATCAAAAACTCACATTTTGGAACAATCAAGATCTGATTGATTTAGATGAAATGAAATTCCTTAGCACCGAACATCCAGTAACAGCGACAATTTATTTTTTACCTAAGGTGCACAAGAACCCACTAAAACCACCAGGAAGACCAATTGTATCATCAAAGGGATCACTAATGGAACCGGTGGCAAATTACATAGACTTTTTTCTTATGCCGTTTGTAACCAACTTGAGCTCATACCTAAGAGACACAACGGACCTCCTTAAACACCTAGAGGATTTAACTTGGCAACCAAACTATTTATTGGTAACAATGGATGTCATATCTTTATATACGAATATTGACAATTACATTGGCCTGAATGCGTGTGCATTTTTTCTAAAAGAACGTGATATCCAGTTCAATCGACATAACCAGATGTTAATTGATATGGTGGAGATGTGTCTAACACAAAATATTTTTTTGTTTGGAGAAGAAATTTACCAGCAAATCCATGGATGTGCCATGGGTTTCTCTTTCAGCCCAGCGTAGGCCTGCCTCACGATGGGATGGTGGGAACAACAAGTAGCATGGCACCCAGATAATGATGTGTTTGTGGAGAAAATTGCCAAACGGACAAGATACATAGATGATCTTTTAATTGTGTGTGAAGGAACAAGCCAAGAATTTGAAAGCTACTTCCAAATCCTCAATTCCTCTACCTCGAACATCAGATTTACATATGAGATCAGTAAGGATAAAGCAATTTTCCTAGATACAGAGATCTACATCCGGAACAACAAAGTAGAAACAACTCTACATAGGAAAGAAACTGCAACTAATTCCACTTTACATTTTGACAGTTTCCACAAGCCATCCATAAAGGAAAATATACCATATGGGGAATTCCTCAGATTGAGGAGAATATGTTCAGAGGAAAGTGAATGGGTAAAAACAAGTAAAGCTATGGCCCAAAGATTTAAGAGCAGAGGATACAACAAAAACATCATAACAAAAGGATGGCAAAGAGCAAACAAGAAAAATCGGAAGGATGCCTTAATAACAAAACAAGAAACAAGAAAAATCACAGATAACAGGGAACCGGAGGAAAGAAAAATAAGATTGATCTTAGATTACACCAGGGAATCCAAACAGATCACAAACATCCTAAGAAAAAACTGGAAATTGTTACAGTTAGACCAAACGACTGGAAAAATAATGGGAAATCATCCCCTTGTCACGTTTAGGAGAGCGAGAAATCTAAAAGATAGATTAATACAGAGCCACCATCAAGACCACACCAAAAGGAAAAAAGGAATCCAATGGCTCAATACCAAGGGTTTCATGAAATGTCAACATTGCAAAGTTTGCCAAATTGCAGTAAACAAAAAAGAAGTTATGTTACCCAATAAAAAAACGTGGCAGATAAAACAATTAATTGACTGCATGAGTACACATGTAATATACGTAATTGAGTGCCCGTGCTCGCTCAAATACATAGGGAGCACAAAAAATGAATTAAAAAAGCGCATCTTGGAACATATTAGAGCAACGACAAACAAAGATAGAAGCAATGCAGTCGCCAAGCATATGGAGATGGCACACAACAGCGATTGGAAACTTTTAAAGACATATGCACTGGAATGTATATTGCCACATGAGAGGGGTGGAGATCAGGAACGACAACTAAGATGCAGAGAATCAAGACAAATCCTAAATTTCCGAACAATGACCTCATGGGGATTAAATCAGAGTGAAGAACTTTATGTACATTTATAAATCCTCAATGATGAGTTGGAGGACAAAATGAGGTCCTTTGGAACATAAAAAAGGGAGACATTTGTAGAAACAGAAAAAATGGACAAATGTAGACATAAGAGAAACTGTTTTGATGATGGAATGATGTTTTATAGTGAAATTGCATGCAATAAGCGGCCTTATATATAATGGAAGATGAAAAATATAGCCCAAGTTCATATAACTTCAGATCAAGGATACTAATAGTGGTCAAGATATATTGCAAATGGGGCCCAAAGGGTGTTAATAGCCGCCATTAGCCAACAGATCACAGCATTAATTGATGCCCACCAGAGGGCTTTAATATGTGTATGTCAACCAAACACACCAAAAAAGGGAGGGAAAAAAATGTTTCTTTTAAATAGACAATATATATTTTCAATGTGTTTGAAAAAGTCAAATTGCCCACGAGGGGTTTATATTGTTTTTGGTTGTTAATAGTTATGTGAGTTAAATGACGGGTAACAGCTTATCAGACCTACCGTAGCAAAAATGAATTTAATAACTTTTGAGGGCGAAAAACATATGAAGAAATCGACTTGCCGCTATTAATAATTGCATAACTTTGCATCTAAAAAAAACATCAATACAATAAATGTCGTGTTTGAATTTTAATAAAAAAACTACATTTCCCATCTAACTTCCTGTGGATACACAGGAAGTGAGATCAGCAATAGGAAAAGTTCTGGCGGGTCCTTCGCAATATAGGAGGAGTGAGAACACTTATGCACTGACCGTGAACAAGCAACTGTTGGTTGCGAAACGCGTTGGTTGTACTTTGAAAAGCTGGAGTATCGACAATGAAATAAAGGATTGGGGAAGAAGCCTTTTTTGTGAGTGCGGATTTATTTCCCTTGAAAAAGGGAGTTGTGGAATATATATATATATATATATTCCTGCTCCCAGAGCACCAGATATCGAGTCACTCTTTAGACGGGTGCCGCCACGCGTTGGTGCATACGCGTAATATTACTGCTCCAAATTTTCCCCATTACAGGGAGAAAAACGACAGCACTCGCGGGATACTTTCAGCAAGCAGTGTTCTTTATTCCACTGACAAAGACAGACGCGTTTCGGTAATTCCCTTCTTCTGTGTCTACCCGTGCAATGCCACGGGGCGCCATTTGTAACTCAAGTTCATGGAAACAAACATAGGACTATTAGCGACCCACAAAATCGTGGGCTCCATCTTTGAACATTACTTAGTTCGTTATATATCTAGAGTTTAAACACAATTTCAATATCATATTTCATAAATATCATTATACCTAATGAAATTATTTAAACAGCCTCATAGGCACATCAAATCTCGCCGTGGATCGGCAGTGGCAACCAACCAGTGGCGAGGGCTGTACCAAAACAAATGGGTAAGCCCTTTTCTATTTGTACGCGCTATATTTCGAAATAGTGGTTGAAGGCTGACGAGGGAGCAAACAGCAGTAGCAGTGTTGAACAGAGTTGGAGTACGGGATCGTAGCTCCATACCCCACGACAATAAACATGTTCAGCGTCACAGACCGCAGAGAAGCAGCGGCAGGAATGTTTAAGAACAAAAATCCAGACATTACGCTACCACCCGCAACAGCGGCGGGGGAGAGACAGAGCACACTGGCAGGTCAATACACTAAACTGGAAAGATTATATGAACGAGAAACGAGAAAATGGTGGGAGGGTACCTCTCTTCAGAGTTATATTGAGGTACAAAGGGTGCCACGTGGCCTGAGGATCTACACCATCCCCGCTTACGAGAATCCGGACCCTCTCTTGTTAGAGGCGTGGGCAAAACATACGGCCCTTTCGTGCAAGGGTATGCTGGAGATTCTCGTCCAGTTTGCATGGAGTGACAGAGAGAAAACACTCAAAGAAATTGAAGCCCTTGAGGAGGAATTAAAACTGAACACGGACACGGATCAACAAGAGCAGCTAAGAGCTGCGATGAAAAACCGCCTGGAAAAGTATGAGAATAAAATCAAATCGCGGAAACAAGAGAAATTCGACCGCGACGAGAGGGACTACGCAATGGGAAGAGTCTTGACTTTCGCTAAAAAGTATGATCAGACGCGAAAGGAGATGAGTAGCCTCAGCAATAAAGCCAAACGCAATGACACCCAGACAAGAATAGAAACTTCTGAATCTGAAGTTACTGAGGAAGAATTGAGTGGAGAGGATGTGGCAGGTCCTGCGAGACGACTCCCCAAAACTCCTTTTCATCAGGAGTTCAATGTCATCCGCCAAAGCTGGCTACGAGGGGGGAAGAACAAGCCCCCAGAGCAAGAAGACAAACCCGGCGTGGCGGGTGGAAAAGGAAGGGGAAAAATAAACTACACACCGAGAGTGACAAGAAGCAAAAGGGGGGCGCGATGGTAACGAAGGACGATCATCACCTCACCATTATAAACCTCTCCCACAAGATCCTAACAACAGCTGAGGAAACTGTCTTGAAGTTAGGCTTGACTTTTTGCCCCAACCAACGTTTAGAATATACACAAACAAGAATTGACTTATATAAGTTTATTCGTAAGTTGAAACTGTACAAATTTCACAAGACTAAACCTACATCCAAAGAAGCCAAAACCATAAAATCGAATTGGAGAGATACAGATTTGTTAAATGTCAATGATTTGACATCATTGGAAATACTTGAGGACTTACGAAAAGGGAATACCTCTGAGATCACCCCATCAGCGGTAACACCAACGCAAAGAATAAGAAATGTTGAGGTGGCACAAGAAGCCCCATCTAGTGGCCTCAAATTACCTTCTAAATTTGTACCACAAATGCCCATGGACTCCATAGATACTTTCTCGGACCTAATTATAAGGGATCTGATGAAATTTAGAGAGAACAAACCAACGAGGAGGGGCCAGGATAATTTGACGAAACCACAAAGAGAAGCCTTGAAAAATCTAGAGGATGATACAACAATTATTTGCAAACCCTCTGATAAGGGAGGAAATGTCGTAGTCCTCACAAGAGAACAATATATAGGAGAAGCGATGAGACAATTGACTGATCGGAATTGCTATGAAGTAACAACGAGGACACAATACAATGACAGCATGGCCAAATTACATGAATTGTTAAATAAATGGCATGATAAATCGATGATTGACTTGGATGAGTTTTTGTTTTTGAGAACAACCAGTCCCGTCTTGCCAACGTTTTATTACCTACCCAAGGTACATAAAGATCTAAAACAGCCTCCTGGGAGACCAATTGTCTCATCGATTGGTAGTCTTACTGAAAATCTTTCCCGCTATTTGGATCACTTTCTATTTGAGGCAGTCCTGAACTTAAAATCCTATATCAGAGACTCCACAGACTTCATTGAGCACTTGGAGAAACTGGAATGGCAACCTACATACTGTCTGATCACCCTAGACATAACTAGTCTCTATACCTGCATCGACCACACACAAGGCCTGTCTGCAGTAGAACACTTCCTGAAGAAAAGACAATTGAAATTTGCTGCCCACAATTTAATGCTGTTGGAGCTAACTCAATATTGTCTGTATAACAACATTTTTACTTTCCAGGGGGAACTGTTCAGACAAATCTCTGGTACTGCCATGGGCTCCTGCTTCGCCCCCAGCTACGCGAATTTATTCGTGGGCTGGTGGGAGGAGCAGGTAGCCTGGGCGACAGAGAACCAAACATGGACTGAGAAAATAATTTCGTGGTATAGGTATAGGTATATCGACGATTTGTTCTTGATGTGGAATGGTACAGTGCAGGAGGGAGAAGAGTACATTCAACATCTAAATCTCAACGAGAATAATTTAAGGTTTACGGGCCAGATCAGCAAGGTGATAGCCAATTACTTAGACCTTCAAGTTAAGATTCAGGAAAACAGGGTAACGTGTTGCCTATACAGAAAACCAACAGCAGGCAACAGTACCCTGCATGCATCCAGCAGCCATTCCCCTAGATTAATTAACAGCATTCCTTATGGAGAATTTCTCCGATTGAAACGAAACTGCTCGATGAAATCTGACTTTGACGAAGCGATCAAAGAGAGCTTCAATAGATTCCTGGCAAGGGGTTACAATGCGGAACTACTTACCACGACTCTGCGGAAAGTATCTAACATTCCGAGAGCAGATCTTTTTAAGAAGAAAAACAGAAAGACCGATGATGGCAGGTTTCGCATAATAACCACTTTTTCACAAGATGCAGACTGGTTTAGAGGTATGGTAAAAAGGCATTGGAACATTTTAAGAACAGACCACATCATAGGAAAGGATGTGCCACCCAATCCTCTGATTACCTTTAGAAAGGCTCGGTCCTTAAGGGATGACCTAGTCCATAGTCATCTAGATCCAGTGGTGAAAAAGAAGCGAGGTACACTACATGAAGCTAAAGGGTTCTTTCCCTGTGGAAAGTGCAAAGCTTGTTCAGCAAGCAAACGCACTTTGTCCTATGAGGTGAAGGGCCTTAAAAATGGCAAAAAGATCAAGAAATTCATGTCCTGCCAAACCACATTCGCAGTGTATTGTTTAAAGTGTCCCTGCGGGATGAGATATGTAGGTAGCACCATCAAGAGTGTTAAGTTGAGAATCTTAGAGCACATGCGTGCTATTGTAAATAAGGACTTCACTTATCCGGTGGCTCGCCACTTTTACATAAAGCACAAGAGTGATAGGAGTCTGTTACAATACTTTTGTCTAGACCATGTACCTGAAAACGCCAGAGGGGGAGATAGACTTCAAAGGTTGCGCAGGTTAGAGTCTAGATATATAGTAGATCTTCAGACAAAGAGCCCAGAAGGTATTAATGGGGGAGAAGAACTGTCAGTACACTTGGGCATGTAACATAGATAAGGGTAATAATGACAAGAGGAGAATTGTATTGTGGAAACTGTATTTTTTGAAACTTTATAAGACTTTTTGGTGTATGTGTTGATTTTCTAGGAGTGTTTAGTTCCTTCCTAGCTGCACGGAGTGGGCTATGAAGGAAATTCAATGTTAAGATGCCAATAGGGGTAGCTACAATTTATGGCATAATATGCATATCGTGTAACTCGAATATTAAATATTAGGTCACAACTATAGGGCTGCACGGCAACCAGGTTGGTTGCCACTGCCGATCCACGGCGAGATTTGATGTGCCTATGAGGCTGTTTAAATAATTTCATTAGGTATAATGATATTTATGAAATATGATATTGAAATTGTGTTTAAACTCTAGATATATAACGAACTAAGTAATGTTCAAAGATGGTGCCCACGATTTTGTGGGTCGCTAATAGCCCTATGTTTGTTTCCATGAACTTGAGTTACAAATGGCGCCCCGTGGCATTGCACAGGTAGACACAGAAGAAGGGAATTACCGAAACGCGTCTGTCTTTGTCAGTGGAATAAAGAACACTGCTTGCTGAAAGTATCCCGCGAGTGCTGTCGTTTTTCTCCCTGTAATGGGGAAAATTTGGAGCAGTAAAATATATATAACCAACTACAAGACAGAGAGTGCTACACAAGGATCAGCCCCACGCACATCGTAGGAATCCAAGAAAAGTACCACGGTGACTTGTACAAATGGAAAGGCAAAGGACTTTTGAGCAAAAGAGAATTCGAATTTCTGAAGAACGATTACCCAGTGACAGCACAACTGTACCTAATCCCGAAGATTCACAAAGATGACAAAAAACCACCGGGAAGGCCGATAATCTCAGCGATAGGGAGCCTGTTTGAGAACACAAGCATATTCATTGACCAGTTCTTGCAACCAGAAGTCAAAAAACTACCTGCTTATATAAAAGACACAGGAGATTTCCTATCCAAAGTGTATGATGTTGGATGGAAGAAGGAATATGTGTTCATGACACTGGATGTCCAAGCTTTGTATACTAGCATCAGACATAAGGATGGCCTGAACGCCATCACATACTTCCTGGGGAAAAGACCCATAGGGCTGTTTGAACACACTCAAATGATTTTGGCAATGACAGAATGGTGCCTCACGAACAACACATTTATGTTTGATAGGTTGTATTACAAACAGGTACAAGGTTCGGCCATGGGAACTTGCTTCTCCCCCAGCTATGCGAATCTTCACATGGGCTGGTGGGAGGAGCAGGTACTGTGGGTACAGCACAGAGAAATTATGGAAAAAAATGTGGTTGTGTACAACAGATTCATTGACGACATATTTATTTTGTGGGAGGGCGATGTGGAGAGTGCTGTGAAATTCGCAGAAGAACTGAATGAGAATGGTTTAAATTTAAAGTTTACCTGCAACACCAGCACAGAAACCATACAATTTCTAGATATAGAGTTGTTTGTAGAACAGGAAAAGATCCAAACTCGTACTTATCGCAAACCGACTGCAGGTAATGGGATTCTACATGCCCATAGTTTCCACCCCACCCCCCTCAAGCAATCGATTCCTTACGCAGAATGCCTCAGGATGACACGCAACTGCAGCACATCTGAGGGTCTTGCCAATGCAAAAACTAGTCTATTCTCGCGACTCCAACAAAGAGGATACACCCCAGAAACATGTAGGAAAGCAGAAGTGAAGTGTAATACCAAGAATAGAAAGGATCTAATATTCCCAGTGATGAATAAAACAGCTACACAGAACCAGGCGAGACAACCCCCCAGACTAATAACAGGCTACAACCGGTACCACTCGAACCTCCGTAAAATCTTAAAGAGGCACTGGCCTTTAATACACAATGACCCTACTATAGGGAGCGAGGTAGGCGAGAGTCCACTGATATCCTTCAGAAAAGCAAAATCAATGCGGAACGCCCTGGTGGTGAATGCACCGGTTCTGAAACAGAAGAAAAATTGGCTACAGTCACAAAAGGGGTTCAAAAAATGCATGAAATGCAAAGCCTGCATGCATGGCATCAATACCACTGAGGTCCAATTACCGTTCAGAAGGAAGAAATACTCCTTAAGGGAACACTTCACATGCAAAACTGAGTTTGCTGTGTACGTGCTGACATGCCAATGTGGCAAAAGATATGTGGGATCGACTATTCATCCCGTCCATGTAAGAATTCTGCAGCACTTAAGGGCGATTGCGAACCTGGACCAGGCATTTCCCGTGGCGCGCCACATCCATGAGTCCCATGGGGGCAATGCGGATGGTCTAAAATATTTTGTTATAGACAGCATCCCCAAGAATCCCAGAGGTGGCAATCGAAAGCTAGCGTTACGCCGCCTGGAGTCTAGATATATAATTCTATTGAACTCCAAGATACCGGCAGGTTTGAATGCGGATGAGGCCCTTAGTGTCCACATTTGAACAAACATTTCTCAGCGCCCCTGTCTGCTTCCATTTCCCTAGTACCCGTGAACATCTGCATAGCTTTAATTTATATTCACTGTAAATACACTTTACACATTTATATCACTATAGGGAGATGACATACCGATGTGCAACAAACATCTCACACCTTGCCACACAGTAGGTAATCCCCGCCGGCAAATTAAGCAGCGCTTGTTATGTAATTTTTACAGAGGCAGGTCCCGTTCGCTATCCCTCAGGTAGCAGGAGCATTAATCTACATACAATAGTTTAACTGCGCTAGGATAAGGGGCCACACAGAGCCAGCGCGCGCCGATTTACACTGGACACTCACCGAGCCAGAACACTCCAGGGGCTGACAACTCCTAGTAGCGCGCCGTAGGGATCTGGCATTTCTGAGATTACAGCGCCAGACCAATCAGCATGCATATATGAGCTGACATGTCCAGCCTGTGTGCGTGCACACACGGGATTCGCTGAAGCGCGGGCCTGACACACGTTAACTAAAACAGGTAGAAAGTGGGGATGTGGGATGTCAACATTAATGCTCGTTTTCACAGTAATGTCCGGCACAATTTATCACATTGTACAAATTAAGCACGAAATGTGTTGGTCATATATGCTGCAATTATCTGTTATATGTGGAATTAACAGTAACAGTGGAAAGACTTCAATGATGTTCCAAATGTGCAAGTCATATGTTAGGCAGCGTCATCACCTTGGGTGTAACCTTTGTAACTATAGCAACTGCCATTAGCATGAACTGAGATTACCCAATCAGTGATAATGTGCTCTCTTGTATATATAACCCTCAATGTCAGTATGCATTTGTTAGTGATCAAGGCGGCAGGAGCCCGTCGAAACGCGTCTAAGCAGAAACTGAATTAAGGAATAAACACGTTTGAATTTAAACCCACGGAGTCAGCGCCTTCTTTAATCAGAAGATTGGTTTGGTAAAGAATATATATATATATATATATATATATATATATATATATATATATATACACACACACACACACACACACACACACACACACACACACACACATACATACATCAGGATCCCAAGGTCAAACACGGGCACAGACTCCTTTAACAATGCTAAAAAATGAAGTTTATTGCATGTCACGATATATATACACATACATATATACATACATACATATCAGCTGAAACGTGTAGATGCTATAAGAGAGAGTGAGAGAGAGAGAGTGTGGGGGTGTGTGTGGGGGTGTTTTTTTAGTGTTTTATATATCACGGCATGTAGTGCTATATATTCGCATGCGTCCACCTTCCTTCCTGGAAGCCTCAGGTTGTTGCAGATGCCTTTCTTTCTTGTTCTTTGCATGGTCATCTTCTGCTGATTTTCTATGCTCTATTTTCATCCTCACCCTCCATGCGGGGGAAAAAATCTAACAATGGAGCCTATACCCATGCACATTACCAGTCATAGGGGAAATCACTATACTTCTTGTCTCAAAAGACTTCTTTGAAGAAAAACAAGTTGCGCACGTCCAAACCCAACACTAGATAGCAGGAGTAGGGGTCAAAAGGGGCTCGCAAGGATCTAGCAAAGAATATGGAGAACACCCTGATGAATGAGGCAGAAGGGGTCCCTGTGGGGGTGAAGTGGGGAGAGGAGGAGGAAGCAGTGGAGGAGGAGGACAGTGCCGAAGTGGTGCAGGACAAGTGCCTCTGACCTTGTGCTTTCTGACCTTGACTGGAGGTGTAAGCTCCTGGATAAGATCCTCCTCTAATGTGAGGTTCCTCTTGTGTGGGACAGTATCCTGCACCATTGGAGGAGGTTTGATGACAATCCTGCCTGTCTGCGGGTAAATGAAGATCTCCTTCTGTCATGTGTCGAGCTCCTGTTGGACATGCTGCAGGATGGGCTGCTCCGGTTCTTCGGATCAAGTGGAGGACATGACTTTTGCCTCCACTTGGGTCACTTGTGCCAATGAGCTTTTGACGCTGATAGTTTTTGAAGCCGAAAAGGGCTTTGAGAGTGCTATTGGTTCTAGCATCGATGGAGATATCTGAAAGAAACACGTTAGTTAGATTCCTTACCTTAGAATATCCCCCAGGCGTCAGACTGGATCCGGAAAATTTTGCGTAGCAGTACCCTTGCACGTCGGTAGACGTCGTCTGCGGCTCTACGTCCGTCGTCGGCGTCGTTGGCGCCGGGATGACGTCGTCGGAGTACCTAGACGCCGCCCTCGCGCGCTGACGTCAGTTCTTCTTTTTTTCGCGTCAGCTAGCGCAGGTCCGGAGAAAGCAGTACCGTAGTCACTTTTTGACTAAACTTTTTGATCATTTTTGATCTCTTCTCGAGTCTTCACGACTCTCGGTGCCGGTAGGGAATGCCCGGGTTCAAGCCCTGTACCGACTGCAACCGACTGATGTCGGTTACCGATCCCCACCGCCGGTGCCTCTATTGCCTTGGGGCTGACCACGACGACCGGTCGTGCTCTGACTGCCGGGCCTTGACGTCGAAGGCTAGGCGGGAGCAGTCCCGTAAACGCCTCGAGCTCCGGCAGTCGGCCCCGCGCCGCTCATGGGGGGGGGGCGGGGCCACAGTCATCGAAGCTCGACGAGTCAACTTCATTCGTCGGGCTCCAAGTTCTCAGGTTAGAGACACAAGAAGTCGAAGAGACGCCATCGCTCTTCTCACTCCCCCCGACGCTCGCGCGACACGGCAGGGGGTTCGGGTGACACCGCCTCTGCGGCTCCGCGGCCAGCTCCATACCATCCGGTCCCTGGGCTGAACGCGACGCCGGAGGAGATCGAGGTCTTCCTCATGGCCATGAGGTCCCTCTCTCCTCCGTCGGGTCCTGCCTCGCGGCCCCAAATAGGAGTCCAAGCCGCCGCCCCTGATCCCTCTCTCGGTCCGGATCCGGCGTCGACAGACACCGCATTCGACGCCGACTGAAGAGCATTTCTCCTTTGATCCGTCTCCATCCTTTGACCCTGAGTTTCAGGAGATGAAGGACGAAGGGGATTGGGAGGGGTCTGAGGACCCTCTGACACGTGAGTGTCAGTCCTTCCAGGACTGGACAGAGGAGCTAGGGGAGGCCAGTTGTCTTGATACCTCCCCTGACACTGGCTTTGTCTCCCCTTCTACCATGGCTACACAGGAGGGGGCTGCTTATAGTGTGGTGCTGACGCGGGCAGCCAAGGCCTTGGCACTTACGCTCTCTGTCGCTACTGTGAGGTCTAACATCCTCACTGAGGTCCTTAAACCGCAGACAGGTGCTCAGGAGCCTCTACTGCCGTTTAATGAGTCTCTCATGGACGTCCTGTTGGGCACCTGGTCCAGGCCCGCTACAGGCCCCCCTGTAGATAGGAACGTCGCCAGGCGCCACCACCCAGCTCCGGGCGACCCTAGCTTCCTTTCCACCCACCCCACCCCTGAGAGCCTGGTTATCCAGGCCTCTACTTCCCAATCCGCATTCCCAACTACACCCCCAGATCGGTAATCCAAAAGGTATGAACAGTTTGGTAAGAAACTGTTCTCATTCCTCAGTTGTGGGTTACAGTCAGTCAACACCGCTTGCCTTTTGGGCCGTTATACCCACTCTCTGTGGGTTACGGTTGCGGCTGTGCTGCCAGAGTGTCCGGAGGAGGCCCGGGCAAAGCTCGCTCAAGCCCTCGCGGAGAGACGAGACGCAGCTCGGTATTCTATACGATGTGGGCTGGATACCAAGGACTGGCTGGGCAGGGCGATGTCAACGACGGTGGCCGCCACGCCTGGCTGAGGTCCGCCAACTTCTCGGCCGATGTCCAGAACACCCTCATGGACATGCCGTTTGATGGCAGCCACCTCTTTGGTCGCAAGGCAGATCATGCGCTTGAACGCTTCAAGCACTCTAGGGCTACGGCCAAGTCCTTGGGCCTCTCGGGCCAGCATCAGCAGCAGTCTGCCTTTCGCACCTTTCGTGGCAAGGAAGGGGCGACCCTTCACGTCCTGCCAGCCACGGGCTGCAGTCTAACATCCAGCGCGGCGGCGGACGTGATAACGGCCGTGGCGGTGCCAAGGGACAACGCTGCGGCCAGCCCACATCCACCCCCGCAGCACCTGCCTCAAAGCCCTCCTAGTCCGAGCTTTTGGGCCCATTTAACGCCAGTGGGGGGCAGGGTCCGCCATCAGCTCCTTCACTGGCGTACCATCACTTCGGACAGGTGGGTGCTGCAAATCATCCGAAGGGGCTACTCCCTCCCCTTCGAGGCGACCCCTCCAGCCATGCCACCGCAGTGCCACCGCGTGTCGGGGGATAACTTGCAACTTCTGCAGGAGGAAGTGTCGGCCCTCTTGGCCAAGGGGGCCATCGAGCGCGTTCCTGGCCCAGAAGTAGGGTGTGGTTGCTATTCCCACTACTTTCTGGTTCCCAAGAAGGGCAAAAGGGGCCTACGCCCTATCTTGGACCTACGGAACGTCAACGGCTTCCTCTGGAAGGAGAAGTTCAAGAAGCTGACTCTGGCTCAGGTCTTAGCTGCCCTGGACCCCGGAGACTGGTGGTAGCGTTGGACTTGCAGGACGCGTATTTCCACATCCCCGTCCTGCCGGCCAACCGGCGTTACTTGCGGTTCATGGTAGACCACAAGCACTTCCAGTTCACCGGGCTCCCCTTTGGCCTTACCAGCACCCCACCGGTGTTCACGAAAGTGATGGCGGTGGTCGCAGCTCATCTGTGCAGGTTAGGGGTGTCAGTCTTCCCCTACCTCGACGACTAGTTGTTGAAGGCAGGCTCGCCCATATAGTCGTCAGCCACCTTCAGACTACGGCCGACCTCCTGCACTTGCTGGGGTTTTCCATCAATGTGCCGAAGTCACACCTGTGTCCCTCTCAAAGGCTCCTCTTCATCGGAGCGGTTCTGGATTCGGCGCAGTTTCGGGTTTATCCTCCCGAACAGCGGGTTTGGGATATTCAGGCTCTGATTCCGATCCTTCAGCCTTTATCCCGGGTCTCGGTCAGGTTGACGCTGCGGCTTCTGGGGCTGATGGCCTCCTGCATCCTTCTGGTGCATCACGCCAGGTGGCGGATGCGGGCTCTGCAGAGGGACCTGAAGTTTCAGTGGGCCCAGCATCAGGACAACCTGTCCGACCATGTCCAGATCGCGGAGGGCACTGCGAGACAGTTGCAGTGGTGGCTCACGGACCCCGATTGGGTCAGTGGCAGATCCCTCTCCCTTCCCCAACCGGAGCACGTAGTTGTGACGGATGCGTCCCTCCTGGGCTGGGGGGGCCACATGCTAGAGACGGAGATCAGAGGCCTCTGGTCTCCGGCCGAGTCCCGGCTCCACATCAACCTTCTGGAGCTGCGGGCGATCCGGCTTGCACTGAAGGCATTCCTTCCCTCTGTCCGGGGAAATGTAGTGCAGGTGTTCACAGACAACACCACCGCCATGTGGTACACCAACAAACAGGGCGGGGTGGGGTCGTGGACCCTATGCCAGGAGGCTCTGTGCCTCTGGCAGTAGCTGGAACATCAGGGCGTGACCCTGGTGGTTCAACACCTGGCAGGTTCCCTGAACGTCAGTTGTGGCCATTTGACTTGCCTCCTGAAGTCTGCGATGTCATTCTGGCAGCCAGGCGTCCCTCCACAAAATCGGTATACGCCTGCAGGTGGAACACATTTGTGGTATGGTGCACAGCAAAGGCTGTGGATCCACTCTCTGCCCCTCTTTCAGAGGTTCTTCTCTTTCTTCTTTCTCTTGCCCAGCAGGGCTCTGCTCTGGGCACTCTTAAGGGCTACCTCTCTGCCATTTCCGCCTTCTTAAGGCTACCTGATTAGCCCTCTTTGTTCAAGTCCCCCGTTGTAAATAGGTTCTTGAAGGGCATCACTCATATGTTTCCTCCTGTTCCTTTCGTGATGCCGCAGTGGGACTTGAACCTTGTTCTGACTTATCTGATGTGCGCTCCTTTTGAGCCGCTTCATAACTGTCCTCTTCCTCTTCTCTCTCTTAAGACTGCATTCCTGGTTGCCATCACCTCTGCCAGGAGAGTGAGTGAGCTCCAGGCCCTTTCTTCACAACCTCCTTTCCTTACTCTCCGTGTTGTGTTGCGGACGCGACCCTCTTTCCTGCCAAAGGTAGTCACAGCCTTCCACATCGGGCAGTCCATCACCTTGCCCACCTTCTTTCCGCCTCCGCATCCCTCGAAAGAGGAAGAGAGGCTCCACCGTCTGGACCCAAAACGTGCGCTCTCATATTATCTGGATCGCACGCGTCAGTTCTGGGTGGATGACCAACTCTTTGTTGGTTACGTGGGCGCTAAGAAGGGTCGGGCGGTGCACAAACGAACCATCTCTCAGTGGGTCATCTTGTGCATCAAGATGTGTTACTCTTTGGCGAGGAAGGAGCCTCCTGTTGGGTTGAGGGCCCATTCCACTCGGGCCACGGCGGCTACTACTGCCCTGGGTCGGAGAGTCCTTTTGCAGAACATCTGTCAGGCAGCTACGTGGGCCTCGCTGCACACGTTCGCAAGACACTACTGCCTGGACAGCCAAGTCCGGAGAAATGGCTTCTTTGGCCGTTCCGTTCTCCGGGACTTTCTGGTGTGATCTTGGTTCACAGACCTACCACCGGGGTTGGTATTGCTGGGGTATCTATTCTAAGGTAAGGAATCTAACTAACGTGTTTCTTTCAGATGAACAAGTTACTTACCTTCGATAACGATATATCTCTAAGAAACATTAGTTAGATAGATTCCTTACCGCCCCACCCATCCTCCCCGTTCTGTGAACCGATATCTAGGGTTAAGGTTATCCCTTTCAGGGCCCTAGTTTTATGGCACCAGTGTTGGTTTTTATCATGGCTCTGCGTTTCTGTCGCGGAAAAGCTGTTTATAAGAGCTGACGTCAGTGCGCGAGGGCGGCGTCTAAGTACTCTGACGACGTCATCCCGGTGCCGACGACGGACGCGGAGCCGCAGATGACGCCTACCGACGCGCAAGGGTACTGCTACGCAAAATTTTCCGGATCCAGTCGGACGCCTGGGGATATTCTAAGGTAAGGAATCTAACTTATTATGTTTCTTACAGATATATCGTTATCGAAGGTAAGTAACTTGTTCATCGCTGTCACAGGCTGGGGTTTGTGCGGCTGTATCATCATTGGATTCTGGCTCAGAGTCTGATCAGAGGCCTATGCCAGTGCCAACCATGGCCTTCAGGCAGAGGCAGAATGGAAGCTAGGCGCTGGGCTTTGGGGCTCGGTGTCTGACCCTCCTCAGGAGCAGTGCTCGGCCTGTGTTTGGTGTCGGAAGGTGGTGAATGGAGGGATGTCATACTCACGGGCAACTTCTTGCCACATGGTGCACCTCCTGAACTGCGGGTCCTTGGTCTCTGGTGGTGAATTGGAGAGCCTGCTCATCCGAGGGCCCGGGTCTAGCTCCTTCCGCGATGTCACGGTCCCAGAAGAGGTTAGGGATGTCGTCTTACTGTCGCTGCTCCAATGTGCGTCAAGCGGGCGTCAAACGAGTTATCAGTCTTGTTGGCACTGTAGATCTTTTCAGAGCGGAAGGTGAGGCAAGCGGAGCCGAAGGTCTCATTGTGCAACCTAGACAGACAGAGCTTGTAGACTAGATGGTAGTCTGTCCAGGGGTACTTCGCACAACACTATGGACAGCACTGGAAGGAAGTCCATTCCATTACCAAGGCCGCATTCTCAAGATGCACTCCTAGAGGGGCATCTAGTAGAACCTGGTCACTGAACTTGATGTAGGTCGCAACGTCAAGGAAACTAACCAAAATTGATGATTGTTTTCAGTAGCCAGAATAGAAGAACCGGAGAGAAAGTCGATCGACGAACACCATAAGGTGTCGACTCAGAGCTCAGTGGATACACAACGGGCGGAGCAAAACAGTCTAACAGTGTAGTTGATGCCAATGCGCATTACCGTTCATTTAAGGAGTCATTCTATTTCGTAACTCTAAATACTTCATGCTACAAATAAATGCTTACAAAGTAGGTAATGTTTTCTCATATATATATATATATATATATGTGTGTGTGTGTATGTGTGCGTGTGTATGTGTGTGTTCATGTATTTTGAACATTTGTGTCAATGTAATGTTTTAAACTTCGAAAAACACTGAAATTCACCCGTTATCTCGAGTAACGATAACTCATGCCCTAAGGTAACTATAACTGTGCCACAATGAAGGCATCTCACGTCATGAGTGATGCTATATGTGAAGTGGCGAGACTGAGAGTTATAGTACGGCATGACTTATAGTTGCAAAAGAGAACTATAACTGGTGAATTTCGGTGTTTTTTTAAAGTTTGAAACGTTACTACGCACTGACATTTTCACCGAACTATAACTTCACTTTAGCCTTTGTTTTTCTTGTGAATTTCCAGGTTTTTTGTAATGTAAGGCCCTGTAATTAACTCTCTGCAGGCATCCAACCCCCACTGTGCAGGGCCAGCCCCCTGCCGGGTAAGGGATTGCATGGCCCTCATCCTCAAACCACTGTTGGCATCCCATGGAGACTTTTGTTTTTAAAAGGGGAGAGGAGCGTGCTCCCCCCTCCCCAAGTCTCTGGTGGCCCCAGGCACCCCATCCCCAGGGCCTTCTTTTTTAATAAAGGGGAGGGAGGCATGTAGCCCCCCTTCTCATGTCACTATTGTCCCTGGGGATGAGGTCCTTGAGGCTTTAAAGGCCTGGGGTGTCCCTCTGGCTCTTTTAAAAAAACAAAAAACAGAAGGGTCGGGAGGATGCCTTCCCCAGGGCCCCATATGTGTTGGGGCGGGGAGCTGCACGCACCCCTCCCCTTATTTATGTCTCGGGGCAGGCCTAGGTCTCTGTGCACACACTAGATTAGACTAGATTAGTGTGATGCTAGGGTCAAAAAACAGAATACCAAATGCATGCAGTTTGTCACTGAAGCCAGGGGACATTCTCTTCCCAACAGCTCCCCCCTCTCTCTAATTCCAGCTGTGATTTCGATGCAACGGGGATCGAAAGCAACATTAATACTAACTGATTCCAAATGGTGGTTCACAGACCAACAAATGTCCTCTCACAAGTAGCTGCCATGCAAACCAAACGTTTTTGACCCGCATTCAGACTTGCCGCAATCTTGCATGAATTGAATAAAAGACGCAAAAAGACCTTCAACAAGGACCGCGTATTCTTCAAATAGAAAATGTTTGGTTTGTGGTGCCAACAAATTTTGCTGTACTTGAAACCTAGTTCTCAGTTAAGGTCCAGCAATAACAGCGTACAAAAACCAGGGCTGAATCAAGGCTCCTTTGTCAATATTCCACTCATTAAGGATTTCCCTTAAATACTTAATGGTGGTTATTCCACCAGTAAACACACCTTCATGTCCTTAATAGGTACATTTAGTGCTATTCCGTACTGTTGAAATTACCAAGCTGTCTTTCTGAACTCATCCACAAGGCTTCATTGCTTCATCTGCCATGAAAAACTGCTTTTATACGTACCTTCCCCAAGATCTATTGGCTGTCAAGACCTTCACAGTTCTCCATTCCAATAGGACAGTGATAGGTACTCGTACTCCTTTTTTCTACTCAAAGTGGTTTCAGAATGTCCTACTAATGAGGCTATTAGCCCTGCAGTGCTCTTCCGTAGTCTGGCTATATTGGATGGACGTTCTTTTCAATCACTAGATTTTGGGAGGGTTGTGCATTTTTATCTTGGTCAAACCAAATTACAGGTGTGTGGAATTTAACAAAATATCTACTTGTCCATGGGCAGGATGCTTCATAAATCTACCTTGCCTTTAACAAAATACACATTTCCCTTTGGTGCAGTGACAAATTATGGCAGCAATCTCATTACATAAGAGCTCTGATATAGCCTCTCTGATTAAGCCAGGGCTCATACCATATAGGTGTTTGAATACTTGCACTCGCAATCCCCTTATGTTGCCAGGTTTCTGCAGATCTACCTACTGGGGCTGAAGGTAATGGTAAGCAATTGTTACAGGGTTAGAATGCCCTTTTGAGTTTGTGCAAACCTACTAACTTGCATGTTTTAAGGGTTTGCAACAACTCTTCTCTAATCTTTTCCCATACTGAGAAATGTTGGAAATTTACTCCTGACAATGGCAGACGTAAACCTTCTTCCAGAGTTGGGGAAAAAGTGGTTGGAGGGAAAGTGAACTTGCAAACACTCAGATTTTCGCATGTGCACATTTACACATTCATACTTGCTCATGCAAAAATGCAGTTCACAAATATTTTCTAGTACTATTTCTTGTCCTACTGTAAATTCTTGGGAATTCACGAAAGCTGTATAGCTGCACTTAATGCAAGGACATATACCATGGGTGCACTTTTGAGACTTTCTTCAATAATTGGGCCCCTAATTTGGTCAGGCATTGACCATGACCGTTTGCGTTTATTAAAATTCTGTCTCTCTCTGTCTCTCTCTCTCTCTATATCGGCTGGCTTCACTGTGAGTGACATCATTCTGCTGTTTCACATCAGCACACAAAGTAGTTTTTGTTCAGTGCCAGTAACTAATGTGGCAGTGTGTGCTGTTTGAGGCCACATTTTTTTGTTGCTTTTGCCAATGTTTGTTATAAGGGTGATGGCTCGGCAGCTCCCACACCAATAAGGTTTTACAAAAACCAGGTCAAAACAATTCACACATTGACAAAGTTAAAAGGCTGACCACCAATTTCAAACCTACTGGCTTTGCAAATGCATGTTCATTTTTGTTTTCCATAATCTATTGAAACTGGTTACACTGATTTTCCATTATGAATATTTTTGGGAAATACTAGCATGCATCAACACATGTTAATAACTGATCCTGGAAAAAATTGGTACCTGAAATTTTACAGCAGTTTATTTTGAAAGCATAGAATCATTGATTTTGCTTTGAAGCTTCTACAAATATTTGCATCTTATCAGAGAGCATTCTGGGTGCATAATACATAGCCTCATGTTGCTAAACATTGATAACGTGTTTACACATTTTTACTGGAACCACTGTCAGTAGTGCAGTCAGAGCTTACAAAATTTACTTAGTGCGCTCAACCTAATAATAAATATGTGAACAACAAAAATGTCTCAACCCCAATTACTTCAAATCAGCTTGAATGGATGGAAAAATAATTATTCATTCCAAACCAGGCAAATCTTTTATTGCCATTTACTTCATACTTTTTAAACAATTTTTAAGTTATACTAGCAAAAAACAAACACTGTACATTCAATATTCACTATTTACAAACATCACACAAAATTATGAATAAATTGAGACAGCATCAAAGCAAGCTACAGAAAATACAAAAAATTACAACAAACACATATAAACACCAACAAATGAATTCTCAAAAATGTGCGTGGAACTTATGCCAAATAAATGGCAAATACTGTAAATCGCTGAACTAATAGTTCTAGTTGTTATTACAAATCAATATGTTCCATCAAACACAAAGCCGACGCGTTTCAAGGCCAGGACAAATGTCCCTGGTCTCTCATCAGGGCTTTGATTCTTTATTATCTGTAGGGTATAAAGAAAAAAGACCATTTACTGGACTTGAACTAAATAGATTGCTTCTCCTAGTTTATCCGGGTGTAGTTACCGACTATACATACCGGGTTTGTGGTCATGTACCAAGGGCGTCGCGTTCTTTATAAATCTGAGACACCGAGGGCTTTATTAGGAGGAGGGGTACCTAATAACAACAAAAGCGGAGCGCATATAACTATTGCGCCAAATCAAAACGTGCTAAATTAAAAACTAAAACAGATGAGACTGACCTTAACTGTGCCGTCTCCCGGCCAAACTGCAGATAAATTGTCACCATGTGCCGTTGTTCTATATAAAAAACATGTGGAAATTCAGTAAGTCTTAGTTCACACGCCGCTGTTCGTCCCACTAAAAGAACGAAAAACGGGCGCCTACCTGTCTTTGTTGCTTCACTGGCCCGAAAACTTTCAATAATTACTGCGCACGCCCGGACCTGACGGGATGCAAAAAGAAAACCATTTCTAGTTAGCTTCTGGCCAACTTGTAGCCGTATTATTCACCGGTAATGCGCGGGGAGGGAACCGCTTACCGTTTTGCTCCGTGACCTCTCCAAACCCGTTGGATTTCGCAAATGATTCAAAGATGGCCGGCGGGCTCTCTGTGATTGAATATACTACTTCCAGAACCAGTGCATTCTGGACTGGGTAGTTTTTAGAAAATAAGCGTGCCTGAAAATTACAGACACAATGTTTGAAAATTATGCAGGTGACGCATTGGTAGTCTCTTTACCGGCTAGCACATGGTTGAATTTACAAACCATAAAGGATGAAAAAATATTCTAATTAGAATAAGGGGATTTTAATCAAAATTTCATATATTGTACCCACAACCCTCAGGGTGTCATTTTATTCAAAAGAATGTGAGGAAACAGGCACTTAGACCACCCACGGGTGCCACATGAAACAACCAAGTCACTCATTACAATGCTGTTATTACAGGCGTGTGATCTCAGACAAGTTGTTTAATCCACTCTGGGCACTATTAAATTTCAAAATTAAGTATGCTTCTTTTTGAAGCAAGACACGATCAATGTCTTGAAGATTCTTGTTAGAATTAACTACGTGCAGCACGGACCATCTGAAGTCTTGCTCAGTATGGCCCTTTTCTAGGAAGTGTTGCACCATGGGTGCCACCGTCACTTTCTTTTTGATTCGAGAACGATGTTGACTGATTCGATGGTTGATCTGTTGGTTCGTCTTGCCGACGTAAATCTTTGGACAAGGACACTGTATCACATATACAACATTCTTTGTGCGACAATTGGAAAAATCCTTATGCGACCATTTGGTACCTTGGTGAATGAATTCTTTACCCTCAATCGTGTTGGAACAAGCGACACAGTTTCCACACTTGTGGTGACCCTCAATCGGTTTGAGTTTCCACTGAGCCATCAAGTCACTTCTGGGTTTTGGAAGAGCAACATCCGCTCGAGCCATACTGAGCAAGACTTCAGATGGTCCGTGCTGCACGTAGTTAATTCTAACAAGAATCTTCAAGACATTGATCGTGTCTTGCTTCAAAAAGAAGCATACTTAATTTTGAAATTTAATAGTGCCCAGAGTGGATTAAACAACTTGTCTGAGATCACACGCCTGTAATAACAGCATTGAAATGAGTGACTTGGTTGTTTCATGTGGCACCCGTGGGTGGTCTAAGTGCCTGTTTCCTCACATTCTTTTGAATAAAATGACACCCTGAGGGTTGTGGGTACAATATATTAAATTTTGATTAAAATCCCCTTATTCTAATTAGAACATTTTTTCATCCTTTATGGTTTGTAAATTCAACCATGTGCTAGCCGGTAAAGAGACTACCAATGCGTCACCTGCATAATTTTCAAACATTGTGTCTGTAATTTTCATGCACGCTTATTTTCTAAAAACTACCCAGTCCAGAATGCACTGGTTCTGGAAGTAGTATATTCAATCACAGAGAGCCCGCCGGCCATCTTTGAATCATTTGCGAAATCCAACGGGTTTGGAGAGGTCACGGAGCAAAACGGTAAGCGGTTCCCTCCCCGCGCATTACCGGTGAATAATACGGCTACAAGTTGGCCAGAAGCTAACTAGAAATGGTTTTCTTTTTGCATCCCGTCAGGTTCGGGCGTGCGCAGTAATTATTGAAAGTTTTCGGGCCAGTGAAGCAACAAAGACAGGTAGGCGCCCGTTTTTCGTTCTTTTAGTGGGACGAACAGCGGCGTGTGAACTAAGACTTACTGAATTTCCACATGTTTTTTTATATAGAACAACGGCACATGGTGACAATTTATCTGCAGTTTGGCCGGGAGACGGCACAGTTAAGGTCAGTCTCATCTGTTTTAGTTTTTAATTTAGCATTTTTTGTTTTGGCGCAATAGTTATATGCGCTCCGCTTTTGTTGTTATTAGGTACCCCTCCTCCTAATAAAGCCCTCGGTGTCTCAGATTTATAAAGAACGCGACGCCCTTGGTACATGACCACAAACCCGGTATGTATAGTCGGTAACTACACCCGGATAAACTAGGAGAAGCAATCTATTTAGTTCAAGTCCAGTAAATGGTATTTTTTCTTTATACCCTACAGATAATAAAGAATCAAAGCCCTGATGAGAGACCAGGGACATTTGTCCTTGCCTTGAAACGCGTCGGCTTTGTGTTTGATGGAACATATTGATTTGTAATAACAACTAGAACTATTAGTTCAGCGATTTGCAGTATTTGCCATTTATTTGGCATAAGTTCCACGCACATTTTTGAGAATTCATTTGTTGGTGTTTATATGTCTTTGTTGTAATTTTTTGTATTTTCTGTAGCTTGCTTTGATGCTGTCTCAATTTATTCATAATTTTGTGTGATGTTTGTAAATAGTGAATATTGAATGTACAGTGTTTGTTTTTTGCTAGTATAACTTAAAAATTGTTTAAAAAGTATGAAGTAAATGGCAATAAAAGATTTGCCTGGTTTGGAATGAATAATTATTTTTCCATCCATTCAAGCTGATTTGAAGTAATTGGGGTTGAGACATTTTTGTTGTTCACATAAGTATAAGGTCTCGTCTCAATCCCTGATAAGGACCTAACTCCTTAGGGACACAACCTAATAATAAAGGCTTTCAATTAATGAACCATAAATACAAGTTTGAACAGCATTAACATATGGACGAAAATATTACCTTGACCGCAAATTCCGCTGCGGTGCGGAGGAATTTGACGCGTGCGCAGATCGGACGGCCCCTGGCTGTCCGACGCACACGCCCACTGTGACATCAGATGGCCGAGGGCCTTCTGACGCATCCAAGAGGTTAACTGCAGACAGTGTTCTTCCCTGATCCATAATGTTGTACTGCAAACTGGCAGCCAAAGGGTTTGAGGGTTTGTGCTGCAGGGGGTTGGGTCTACTTGTCCCAAGGGCAAAATACACATGAAAACTTGCTGCCCTTGACCCCAAACAATATGTCCTGGGCGTCGGGCTTTAGGAATTCCACATCCATGAAATTAGTAAGAAAGTCCAATCAGCTTTGTTCATTTTGGTTAAATACATACAGGTATAGTGACCCTGAAGCTGTTGTTTTCTCTTTGGGTTGTTCCATGCATTTACTATTTTTTCAATTAACTAATACGCCCCTGCCATTAAGGACTAAGGCCTATCCCACCAGAAGAAAAACAACTACTACTGCTTGGTTAAGAAATATTTCACTAGATGTTTAAGGCATCCATTTGGAAATCTGTTAATATATTTACAAGACTCTATTGTCTTGATTGAGACACAAGCACTGACTCCATAGTTAGTTAAGCCACACTAAGACCCTTTTATAAGGCTCTGTGTAGCACTCTACGTGAACCCAGGGCCAGGGGAAAAGGGGTGGAGATGAGAGCAGGAGAGGCAACACTCTTGCCAGTACGATGGATGGTAGAAGACCTGCACTAAATTCTTAGGACTACAGAAGGCATTGCGACACCATTGTAAGACCTAATTGTATAATAAAATGCAGAGTGAGAGACAGTATTTCAATATTTTAAATGAAATTGATATAAAAATGTTATACAAGACATAAAGGCTTACCCGATGACCTTCGGAGTCTTACTATAACTAGCCCCAGGCAAACTGGGTAAACTTGTCTGAGAACCAAAGATGGATAAATTCAACAGGACCAGTATGGCTAAGAAATGCAGGATTTCCAAAAAAGGACCACAGAAGCATAGACAAAGATGCAACAAATAGTGGAGCTATCAGAAGAGGAAACACTAGAGCACAGCCAATGAGGACATGGTAATTTGAGGGACCAGGGGTACCAAGAATGGAAAAACAATTATCGTGTGGAACTAAATCTGGTGTAAACCTATGCGAAAGAGTCATAGCAACTGCTATTGCCAGACATCTGCTTTCAGATCAAACAGAGCCTTCATAGGACTTTAGATATTTTGCCCTGAAAGTGCCTCTGATCTCTCCTAGAGCTGGTGGGGCAGCGTACATTTAGTAATGATCTGTAAGTTCCTGTCCCGCATGACTGTAGCATTTCCCTGTCCCACATATGTAAAGCTTCCTGGGCCTTTTCTGCTGTTTTCCTTGGAGAGGTGAAAGCTACGCTTTTAAAAAATGTATGACTATCAATGCAGTCCTGGTTTTTCATCCCAACAATCTTCATTGAAGTCATAAACAAGACTCCCGCCTTCCCAGCGTTTCTTTTGGACTTGTAGGTACAACTCTGTATATCCGCCAGAAAGAACTGACTTGGAGAGGCAGCTTGTCAGTGCAAGGCTATCTAAGAATGGAAGCCTCTAGGCTTTTGAAAGGCTTTTGAACTCCATTAATGTTATGCCTGTCCAGCCTTGTGTTTTTCAATTCTTTGTATACATAATTAAGCAGCAGTTTAGTCTTAGGGTGCTTCAATGTAGCTTTGAATGAAGAAGTCTTTTTTATTAATTTTTATTTTGGAAGAAAACTCGGCCTTGTTGATCTTTAGAGGGTGCTCTGTAGCATGAGACATACTAGTCTTTACACTTTTTAAAAATATTATGTGGATTAAGTGTTCCATGGTCCCTGCACTGTGCGTTTAATTATTTTTTTGTTCATGACTTCAAACAAGATTACGCCGATGCAGAACTAGGACTACAAGTAAGTAACCATTTTTATACTAAGACGTCTTCATCCGCCCCCATCAACTGATTTATATATTGCTTATGAAATGTCTGTGATGTTTTATTCATTACAATGCGTGTGCACTTTGCACTGTAAATATAATGCACGTGTCGAATTGATCACTGTTCACGGAACACTATTCTAAGATCCACATTCTAAAACACATAAGGGATATAATACATTCAAATCCTAGTTTCCAAGAGGATTTGTATTTTATTTTTTACATCAAAATGCAATCCAGAGGATTAACATTCTTGAAGTTAACTAAAATCACTAAAATGAGATTAGAGAGATTCTGGAATTACTTCTAAGGCAGTAAGAATCAAAGGTTATTCTACCTCTGATACCAAAAGGCATGTATGGTTGGAAACTAAAGGAAGGGTTACTTATATCTTTTTTAAATTGTTGACTTTAGTTGATAGGGGAATGATGAGCCGAGGACATCATTTCAATTCATTATTTGTTTTAATAGGATTGGTAGAAAAGATCAATGATTAGAGGTGAACTGAATATTGGTAAAATAAGTAATCGAATTGTGCTTGTTTTGGAGGAATAGGTCTTTGAGCTGCGTATATTTTTTAGATGTGACTAGTTAGGTTGGTATATTTACTTGTCAAAATAATTATATGTTGTGAGTATGATAAATTGCAGTAGAATTTCGATTAGATGAGATATTTCAGTTGTTTGGAACATGCAGAGGGGAGGGATAGAAATACCTAGACAGTATTTCTTTATTGTGCTTTTAACATTTTTAACATTTTTATAAATGTTCCGATCCCAAGCACCAAAGACAAATCTGGTGGAGATCTGTCACAGCAGTTTACTTTTGGTAGGAGTTGAACCTTATGGTTTTAGGGGGTGACATTGTCTCTTGCACACTGGTATTTAAAGTTATACTTTGCAAAATTAGTCTCTTTAAGAGCTGAGGTGTAGCTCCGGATTTGCATCTCGTGCTGCAAAAATAAAGAAACTGACAGCGCGCTTTGCTGGTGCTTATATGTGGCTCCGCATGCCACTTCCGGAGCGGAATGTGTCTGTGCGGAGCCGCACTGTGCCACCTACTGGCGAGCAGGCATAATGCTTGAAAGATTCTGGATCCAGTGTGACACCTGGGGAATATCCAGAAGATGGGGCATTTGTGGTTCGAAGTATTCCTCAGAATGACATATTAAACTTTGTCATAAATTCTTGCAAGCACACAAAAGGGTGTTAGCAAGTTATTGTCAGAAGTCTTCCAGCAACTCATCTTTATTTTCCTTTGTACAAAGAACTTTTTTATGTCCTCTTGTGTGTTTGCAAGGAATTATGACCATCGTTTTGTTTTTCCTGAACTTGGGGGGGGGGGTTACTAATATGGCTGCCCCCTTTCCCTGCTTAAGCACCCTGAGGACTTCTTGGGAAGCTTGTTGGTATACTTTAAGAGTTTGTTTGCTTTTGCCAACTGTATTATTTTGATGTATTTGGCTAGCCTATAAGTGCATGGTATAGGACATACACCCAGGGCATGGAAGTTAAATGCCAGCTCTGGGCTGTAGCACCTATGGTGCCATCCACTGGGTTTGCATGCAAAACTTGGTGTTAGGCCTACCATGTATAGCCTGACTGCAGCTGCCTAAAAAGCTGCTGTCAACTTTGTCAAAATAACTCTGCTTTTAGATATGCAAAGGTAACCCCTGAGTACACCTTGATGCCCACAGGGTGATGTGTCTGATATTTAAAGTTAAACATATGCAATTTAATGCTGGCATGTTATCCAGTAGGTAGCCCCCAAAGCCATCAGGGATGTAGCTGGATTCTAGAAAATGCCAAAGTACAGATTATAAACTTTAATTTGTAACTTTTGACTGGAAACAGCGAAAATAGCCATTCAAGGACATTTCTTCAAATTAAAAGGCCATTTCAATGGTAAAGTCAGATTTCAAATAAACATTTAGGAACAGTATATTTTACCTGCCTGATCCACCAGTAGGTTAATTAGCATTAGCCTACCCACATTGGATCTGCCAGTTCTTGGTTCAATGAAGTGTAGAAACTGCTCCCAGAGTAGGAACAATTTTGTGGGTATGAACATGCGTTTTTGTTCCTTTTGGAGGAAGGCCAGTTAGAGTGGACCCGGGAACTTAATTAACTAGGCCTCTCCTTCCCAAGTAAATGTAATGTGAGACATTAATGCAGTCAATATAACCATGCAGAGGAAATTATTGTGCTCCTGTTGGGTTCTCTGTGAACTTAGACATTTGACTAGTTTGTAACAAGCAACAGCTTAAAAAACAAACAAATCACCTTAAAAACTCTTTTGGAATCAGATGAACACTTTAAGGTACAGACTGAAATGGGACCCCTTGTTTCTCCAGTATTGAATCTTTCATAGACTGACATGCTTGTATCTTCCCCTCGTCATGGTGGGAGTCTCACGGTAAAAGAATAACCATAGCAGTAAAAGAAAAAACTGCCTGGAAACCATAGAAGAGTATATTCTTGGGTAACCACTCATCCTCATTATGTGGCCCAAACAACAGCCAATCAGCTGCCAGCCCTGAGATACACCATGCCCACCATACCTCAGATTTCCAACCCCCATCGTGTGAGAAGGAGTCTCCCTGAGCCTAGCTCACTTTGTTCTTTGCTGAACTTTTGACCTTCAACAGCTGGAAGTGAGGTACTGATTTTTCCTCTATATTTCATTCAAAATGTCTGAAAACTCTAAAAAGAGACTCTTCAGATCTTGCAGATCCTGTGGGAAAGCCAGATTATGTTCTGAGGACCCACACAAGGAGGGCTCGTACTGTCTGTACCCCAAGCACGTTCCAAAGGAGTGCAAGCATTGTCGCACCTTCTCTGCAAAGACACTTTAGTACAGAGAAGCACACCTGTTATTATGGCTTCAAAAGAAGAAAACCACAGACTCTCTGATGGAGATTCTAAAGGACATTCCTCTAGAAAGCATAAGAGGGAGTCTTCTTAGGAGAAAGGGGAACAAAAAAGTCAAAAATCCAGAAAATCTAAAGAAAGAGAGTCATCCTCTTCTTCTCTGCCTCATACTCCACACAGAACTACCTTGGAGATTAAGGCTCCGTCGTCGAAGTTTAAAGAAATTCCTGTCAGCTCGCTGATGAAGGCGTCAACGACTCGAACAACAATCGCCTCATCGACGACCATCTCGACCACGACTGCGTCGTCGACAGCTGTTACAACGTCGACTCCGTCAACGGTGAGTGTGAGGCCATCGTCGTTGTCAACATCTGCGCCGTCGACGAGCAAGCCGTCGATGGTGACGTTTTTTAGATCTCCGACAACGAAGTTCTCCACATTCATCTCAATTAAACGATTTGCCCCGTCGACGGGCAAAAAAGCACAGTTTTCCATGCCAAAAATGTCACCGCTTTAACCATCCACGATTCTGGATTGTCAGGAGTCTGAGGAGGAAGGGCCTTATGCAGTAGCCTATAGTTCCTCTCAACTGCACATTAAAAGTCAAGAGTCAGATGAAGAAGAATTCCAGGAAGTACAGGAACAATTCTCCTTTAAAGATCGTCCGGTACAGGGTTCTAAACGTTATGAATCTTTTCATCAAGCTTATTATTATGAAGTACTTTCATTGCCTGTGAAGGAGAATGAATGTTTTCTATATGATTTTAATGAAACATCTTGAAAATCTGTAAGAGCTATCCCGATAATCCAACATATTTGGGATGAAGGACTGAAATTGATGAAAAATCCGGCCTCAGTACCAGCCTTAATTCTAAAAATTGAGAAGAAATACCCTGCTCCTGAGACTTCCCCAGCGTGCCTGATTGGTCATCCACGTCCTGAGTCCGTTGTTACGCAGGCAGCAGAGACGCTCCAAAAATCTGGTGTCTGCCTGTTCGGCTCCCCTGACAAGGAGGGTAAGAGAATGGATAGCGTGGGAAAGCGCTTTGCAATAATGGCAGCGGCTTCCATCAGGGCAGCAAAAGCACTGGCACTCATCAGCAGATACAATAGACAAATGTGGTTGGACATCGCACCAATTCTGTCCCACCTTCCGGACGACATTTGAGAGGAAGCCACTACAATTGTCCAGGCCAGAGCCAGAGCAGCGTCGGAGTCCATCGACATAGCGATGGTCATAGTGTCAGTGGGCTTCAGGCAGTTGGCTGGAGCAGTGGCGCTTTGCAGGCTAGAATGGCTAAAATCCACATCTTTCAGACCTGAGGTCCAGGCAAAAATCATGGACAATCCTTTTGATGTGGAGAGCCTTTTCGGGAAGCACATTGATGAAGCGCATCAAGGGATAAAGGCGGACACGGACACGGCCAAAGCTCTGGGGTCCTTACAGCAGGGCCGTTTTGAATCTTTTCGTGGTAGAGGATCGAGAGGACTATACCTTCAGGAATCCTCCTTTCAATCAAACAGGTACCAACCTTACCAACAGCAGGGGTACCGTCAGTTTTCCAACAATCAGCAGTATTGGTCCTCTAACACCACCTATCAACAGCAGGCTAGGAGGTAACCTGCTGCGAGAGGAAAGACACAGAACTCCAGGCTGAGGCAGTTACGTTCTTCAGGCGCCATCGGCCCGTCTCACCTCAAGCAGATCCATTACTTCTCTCGTTATCTCAATCATTGGCAGTCAATAACATCAGAAAAATGGGTGTTGGATATTATACAACAAGGCCACACGCTAGAATTCTTGCAAAAACCTCCAACTCAACCACCTATTCACAGGAAGCAAAAACATCTTTCAGCCCTCAAGGAAGAAGTCTTACCTCTCATTGTGAAAAGAGCAATAGAAGTTTCCCTAGAACAACAAGGGAAAGGATTCTATTCACACTTTTTCCTCATAAAGAAAAAGCAGTCTACCAAATGGAGGCAGGTAATGGACCTCAGAAATCTGAACAAATACATAAAGAAATTTTCGTTCTGCATGCTGTCTTTGCAGGAAATCCTCCTATTACTATGCAGAGGAGATTACATGGCATCATTAGACCTCTTGGATGCGTATTTCCATATCCCAATTAACAGAAAGCACAGACAGTATCTGCGGTTCGTGGTGGCGGGGCGTCATTACCAATTCAAAGTATTGCCCTTTGGCCTCAGATCTGCGCCAAGGGTTTTCACAAAGTGTATGGCCCTGATCGCAGCACACTTGAGGCAGTAAGGTCTACAGATTTTTCCATATTTGGCTGATAAAAGGCGCATTGTACCAGGAAACGCAAAGGTCCCTAATAAGTTGCATAAATCTATTCGAAGATTTAGGGTATTAGATAAACAAAGAGAAGTTTTCCCTTATTCCGGCACAGTCACTTCAATTCCTCAGAGTAATGTTAAATACTCAGGAAGCGAAAGCATACCCTTCAGAAGAACGCATACAAAAGATTTTGCGTTTGACGGCATCAATCATATCAAAAAGGTCCGATTCAATCGGGATCTTCAAATCTTTGCTGGGGATGATGTCATCCTGCATCCCATTGGTTGAGACCACTGCAAGAATTTCTAGACAAGCAGTGGGTTCAAGCCCTGGGTTCATTCGAGGACAAACTCAATAGCAACACTCAGATCAAACGCGCACTGTCATGGTGGGGCATCAGGAACAACCTAACTAATGGTCTCCTCTTCGAACCTCAGTCTCCCAGTTACGTCATGACATCAGACGCTTCCTTACAGGGTTGGGGAGCACACTAACAAGACCTAGAGATTCAAAGTCATTGGTCAACTCAAGAGGCAACACTGCACATCTTTTGGAATTAAAAGGATTATTCTTGGGTCTTCAAGCCTTCCTTCCCAGAATTCGTGGCTCGCCAGTCCTAGTCAGGACTGACAGTACGACAACAATGTTTTATCTTCTGAAGCAAGGTGGCATGAAGTCAAACACCCTGTCAGCTCAAGCACAGGAAATTTGGAATTGGCTATAACAGCACACCATCGCTTTGCTGTTAGAGCACGTTCCTGGAGTGCACAACACAAGGGCAGATTACCTAAGCAGATCACCTTCCATTTGCCTCGAATGGGAACTGAATCACGATCAACTCCTACGAATATTCAGTCTATGGGGCAAACCAAAATTAGACTTGTTTGCGAATCAACACAAGAAATGCAAACATTTCGCAAGCAGATTTCCGCAAGCAGGATCGCGGGGGAAATGCTCTTCACCTTCGCTGGACAGGGATGTTTGCATATGCGTTTCCCTCATTCCCTCTAATTCCAAGGATTCTAAGAAAAATTAGGTCGGACCATGCCACATAATTTTGATAGCCCCGGCTTGGCCGAGACAGTTCTGGTACACGGAACTTCTCCATTTGTCAGTGGAACCCAGAGTGCAATTTCCAATAATACAGGATCTAATTTCCATGAAACAAGGACAGGTTCTTCACCCGCGATTAACCTCTCTAAAATTGTCAGCTTGGAACCGTATGAGCATGAATTTCAATCATTAGATATTCCTCAAGAATGCCGAGAGATACTAGCAAGTTCTAGAGCAATTTCTACTAACAAAACCTATACAGCAAAATGGAAGAGATTTTGCAATTGGTGTTTAACACAAAATGTACACCCTTTTAATTCTTCTCCAGAGCAAATACTTCCGTATCTACTTCACCTAGCCAAGGCCAGACTTTCTCATGCATCAATAAAAGTACATCTGGCGGCTATCTCCAGATACCGCAGAACTCCAGATTGTCCATCGCTTTGGTCTCAAAGACTGATTAAAGAGTTCCTAAAAGGTTTGTTCAGACAGTACCCACCAATTAAACATCCACCACCTCCTTTCAAGCTCAACACGGTTTTGTCTCAACTCATGAGAGCTCCGTTCGAACCGATTCACAAAGCTGAATTGCAGTCCATCTCATGGAACGTAGCTTTACTTCTTGCCCTCACTTCGGCCAGGAGGGTCAGCGAGATCCAAGCATTTTTGGTTTCGGAGCCATTCCTACAATTCAGACAAGATAAAGTAATTCTCAGGACAAATCCAAAGTTTATTCCTAAAATTCCTGCAGCTTTTCATCGCAATGAACCAATGTGTGTTGCCCACATATTTCAAGAATCCTTCCACTGCAGCAGAAAAATCTCTGCACACATTGAACATTAGGAGATGCCTCAAATTTTACATTGAAAAAACTAAATCTTTTCGTAAAACAAATCAACTGCCTATAGCTTATTATGGGCCCAGGAAAGGTTTGGCCCTCTCAAGAACTTCCATTTCTAGATGGATTGCATCTGCCATCGTTTTATGTCATGAAAAAGCAGGAAAACCTTTGCACACATCAGTGTGCTCTCATTCCACGATCTCATTCCAAGATGGCAACTTCAACAGCGTTGCTGGCAGGTGTCTCGCTTCCGGACATTTGCAGAGCGCAACTTGGACAAATGTGCACACGTTTACCAGACATTTTGGTCTGGACACGGAGTGGAAAGCAGATTCAGCAGCGGGTCCAGCAGTTCTGCGGCATCTGTTTCATTAAGGTACTTGTCTTTCACTTTATGGTTTGCTAAATATATAATTGTGTATGTATATATTTTCACAGCTGTAAAGGACCGTTTCGTAGTTCTTAATGAATATTTTATCTTACAGCAATTTCAAAATATGCAGTATAGCTTTAAAAAACAATAATTAAAAAAAAGAGACAAAGCAGAGCCCTGGAGACAACGGGGTCTATCCTAGAAACGCTATATGGGATAAGGACTGCTATCTATTCTGATACAAGCAGGTAAATCTGTGAAAGGTTCAATACTGGAGAAAAAAACTAGTTACTTACCTGTACACTATGGTTCTCCAGTATTATCTTTCATAGATTCACATGCGGCCCACCCACCTCCCCGTTTCATCTTCAGTAGACCACCTTTATCTCTGGTTTCATCCGTTGCTCACTCTTGGGCTGTTGGAAATCTGAGGTATGGTGGCTGTGCTAGGGATGGTGTATCTCAGGGCCGGCAGCTGATTGGCTGTTGTTTGGGCCACATAATGAGGATGAGTGGTTACCCAATAATATACTCTTCTATGGTTTCCAGGCAGTTTTTTCTTTTACTGCAATGGTTATTCTTTTACCGTGAGACTCCCACAATGACAACGGGGAAGATACAAGCATGTGAATCTATGAAAGATCATACTGGAGAACCATAGTGTACAGGTAAGTAACTAGTTTTTTCTTGTTGTAGGAAACCTGTGTGGGTAATATATACATAAAGTGGCAAATCAGATAGGACTCTCCACTGGCCTTCACTGAACCCACTGCAAGGTTGTAGAACAGTCCCCTCCTAACAGCAAACACAGTGGGGCTCCCTCTGCTCAGGTCTTCCTCATCCCAATGCATATTACCTTTATTAAACAGGTCAAGAAATAGTGGTTACAATGACTTCTGAGGTTAGGAAACTGTCTTTCACAGCAGTGTCTGGCGGGCTTGTATACATAGCTTGCAAAGGAGGCAGTCTTGGTGGGCTTGTGGTGCTTGAGACTGTATATGTAGAGCAGTGTTTTTATGGCATTAAATACTGCTTGGAGCCGTCGCTCATTTTACCTTTTGATTTTACCTGACAGGTGGTGCTACGGGTGCTCTTTCCAGACCGATTCATCCTGCAGGGATTTTTCCACCCAGAGGAAACCAGTAAGCATTACCCTGGCAGCTGCTGACATCAGTTGTTCTGGGGCCCCCATGATATCCTTTAATATTATCGCAGTTATCAAAGTAATCCTGGCTACCATTTTAATGCACACCAAACATCATTTGTTGTTGTGCTTCTATGACATCCATTACTCTGGCACACACATGCTGTTCGTTATTCTGACAACCCCCTACATCCCACTGCCCTTAGTGTGCCCCTTTACTCTTTTCACCTTGCCCAGTCTGACATTCCTAATATGGTTAAATCTCAACCTCTGACAAATGACTGACATTCTTCCTTCTGCTGCATCTCCCAAAGCCTTTCACCTGGTGCCCCATGGCAAGGTATAGCATGGTCCTGGTACCAGCCTCCACCAACATAAATGTTTAGTTATTTGTCCTTTAGAAACTGTTACAGGAGACCACATAAATAAAACCTTACCTGAAGAGAGCACAGTACAAGATGGTACATCTCTATTCTTTCCTGGGTACACTTATATTCAGGCATACATGTATTGTAATTACATAATAATGGTTTTGGTCTTTAATTGATATCTAACCTAGAGAAACTGAGGCATTAATTAATTATTAGATTTGTAAACCTTGTTCAGTCACTTGCCTTCCTCCATTGCATCATTTTTTTGCTACAACGTTTTTGCTGCTAAAAGTCCTTGTGATCCCTCTAGCACAGCTGAGCAATGCTAAAATTCGACTAGCTGCTTTCTCTGGACAAGCAGTAATTGTTTGCAACCCTGTACCTTCTTTGCTTGACACAAATGTGCTGGGCAGAGGCTTCCCACTTGACGATTCCTTGAAGGGGTCCTGCTGTCTTGTACTCAGCAGTCTTTGTACCATTGGGTATTGGGGGAGATGTTGGAGTGGATATTAAATACATCTATGATGCAGCAGCATCAAAGAGGGTATAGTACTTTGGATTCTTGAGATATCACATTCGTAAATCCCTGTTATGGTCGTGCTTATTTGGCCAAGAAGCTCGTATAATATGCTAACTTTGTGTTGCCTGACTTTTACAGTTCGTGCCTTGAAAGATTTTGTCAAAAGCCACCTAGAGGATTCTTCTGTGCCATTCTACCTGTGTGAGTATTACATCTTTGCCTCCACTTTGTTTGCCCTCCCCCATGTGTTCCACCTTTACTCTACTGTGCCCCTTCCATACCCCCTCTTCACTTGCCCAACTCGTCCCTCTGCACCGATAATGGGCTGTGCTCCTCGCATATGCTCCTGGTTTCAGGCACTTTGTTTCCTTGCAGTATTTTGTCTCCTTTGTGGCATAGCCATATCTTCTGGATCGATATGGATTGTTAGATACAATGCAACGCCTATGGAATTGCATCCATGGGATTAACACGTTGAATTCTGACATTGTGGTACCAGCTATCTTGGTAGATGAGCATAGTTTAAGAATTTCTTTTTCTGATCTGTAAGTTGTTTGAACCAGTTTATACAGAGATGGGGTCCAAAGAAGTGACCAACTAGTAAGTGACCAACAACCTGGAGGAAATGAGAAGCCACTCGTATGGTGTGGGCCTTTAGCTTAAAGGTATGAATGAGTCATTAATCCATGCTTTTACTGGATCCTTATAGTGAAAGTCATCTAGAGTCCGAGATTCCCAGAGTTTTCGCTTTGCCTTTAATTGGGCAGTTGATTTTGTTAAATCTGTAACCTTGAGAACGAGGCCTTGGGGTTTTAATAGGAGGTGCTAGTCGACAAGACAGAAGACAGTAACAGTTTCTTTGTTACCTGGACCGTAGTGTTTTTCTATTACTTTTGTGATTTTGTTGATGTGTCAAACTTGCTTCTTAGAGCAATGCAGTTGATGGCTCTGAATTGGGACAGGGGGATGGGATATGAATGGTGGAATGTTTGAGTTATTGCTGGCAATATAGGTATAGAAGTGCTGATGTGTATTATGTTGTTAACCACATGTAACCAATTCCTTTAGCTGCCCCTCCCTGGGCAGATGCATCTGGCCATGCCATATAGAAGCAAACACAAGGAGAGATGATGGATGAAGTGCTGAAACATTTCGGGACTCACCTCCACCCTGAACTGGGTGGCGAATTGAGCTAAAGAATGATAGTGGATTCAACCCAGATCTGTGACTGGGGGTGAGTGTTTGAAAAGTTTCAGCACTCCGTCCATCATCTCCTTGTGTTTCCTTGTGTTTGCTCACTTTGCCACTGGATTCAAGCTAGCCTGGCTGATGAGAGGTGTTACCCTGAAACCGGTCCTAGGATGCTTGTTTCCGGTCCAGGGAAGACATGGCTTGGCAGTTCGGGCTGGACTGTTCCCATGAGGCACAGGGTCAATGCTGATTTGCATATAGCTGTGTCTCAACAGGGGTGGCGAAGTGAGCTAAAGAACGATGATGGAGTCAACCCAGATCTGTGACTGGGGGTGAGTTTTTGAAAAGTTTCAGCACTTCGTCCATCATCTCCTTGTGTTTGTTTTGATCGCCCTAAGTTGGCAGGGTTTCCCCAAAAGTGGGTCCCTTGCTCACTTTGCCACTGGATTCAAGCTAGCCTGGCTGATGAGGGGTGTTACCCCGAAACCGGTCCCAGGATGCTTGTTTCCAGTCCAGGGAAGACATGGTTTGGCAGTTCAGGCTGGACTGTTCCCATGAGGCACAGGGTCAAGACTGATTTGCATATAGCTGTGTCTGAACTGGGGTGGCGAAGTGAGCTAAAGAATGATGATGGATTCAACCCAGATCTGTGACTGGGGGTGAGTTTTTGCAAAGTTTCAGCACTTCGTCCATCATCTCCCTGTGTGTCCTTCATGCCATATGGAAGACAATTATCTGATGAATTATTTGCTTATTGCTTCTTATTCTTGATCTATTCATAGTATCATTTCCTTGTTTTTTGCAGTCATCACACCTCCCCGAACCCTCCTGAATGACGAGAGTGAGACTTTTTTCCAGGTAAGAGCTAAACTGTTTGCTTTCACCATCGCCTTAGTTTCCACAATAACTTCTCCATTGCTTTCTCTGATGCTGCCTACTGTTTAAGAAGGTGCCACTATGTTCTGAAGAGACTTCCTAGCTGTATTGCGTGGCAATTCACTGAGTATTATTTTTTTTTATTCATACATACCGCAGTTTATGTGTAACAGCTCTGTAGTGTTTGTGGCACGCAGACCCCTACAATCACTGTGTGTGTTGGGGGAGACTAGGGCATTGTAAGTGAGAAACCTACAACACCTTTGCAAAAGTAATCATGTTTAGGCAATGGAGAAGGTGTGTTCTGGGATCTGAAAGAAGTGGTTTTTGAGACAAGATGGAAATTAGTCCGATTACTGGACATTGTGAAGTTCGTTGTGCATTGAGGTGGCCCACCCGATGAGCCCAAGGCAGTCTTTCTAATTTCTTGAGTGAAGTGAGCTGGCACCCTAAGGCGTTAGCACTTCAAGCAATGCTATGACACAAGTCTATGCTATTTGATAATGATGGCGTGCTTTCTGTACATTAGGCAGCACATTTAGCAGTATGTAGTTGAGTTGGTAACATTTATTGTTGATGCCAGTACCGCAGATACTAATTATTGAATATATAGCATGGATTTGTTATTAATAGCACCATCACAAATGTTTCCTTCTCATCAGCTATTACTGTTTAACATTATATTCTGCTTATTAGTGGGGCAGAATTGTACCAGGGGGCAAAGGTGGACACATGTCTCTCACATGGCTACTGAGCATATTTATTACTCAAAAATATGAAAAGCATGATATCACAAAATAAAACAATAAAGATTTTCCATTGACCGCAGTGAGTTTCCAATATTGAGTTCACATAAATATATGCCGCTTTTATAGACCTTTGCATATAAGCACCAATACAAAACGGGTCACTAAAACTAAAAAGGTTAAATCATCGCAGATATACAGCATTCTCATGAGAAGGGTGCCATTGACCACTATGAGAGAAAAAATTTAAACTTCTAGAAGTTTAGTTGACTACTTGTGAATCTTTCCTTAGAACCGAGAGAGGGAGCTATATATGTCAGAAGCAGCATGGCCTATTCAAGAACTGCTTAAAATACTTATTTGATTTTTTGTTAATGCCTTTTTTCATTTCATAATCAGGGTCACTATCCAAACAATAATTGCCTTTGAGAAAAGTAAGTGGGATAAACCTTTATTGTTAGTGAGGCAATGAATGACATACATACAGACTCATAAAAGAATGTTAAGTAAAACAAGAAGTACAAAAGTGTCTGGTAAGGTCGGAACAGAAAATGTACACTCATTCTGGGCATCATAAGTGCTACCATTATGATGTTCGCTGAAGGAGCCTTTTACAGGGTAGGGAATTGTAGACAAGATGAACAGCAACAAGCGGAATACTTTGATTAGGGAAACAGGAACCTTCAGTGGGGAATAGAATGTGAACAAAGACATTTCCACGCTCACCAAGAAAGTTTCCTGCAGACACAGATCAAGGTATTGGCAAGACTCTTTATTCATCATTAGGTAGATGAAGGCAAATCCAGCAAAAAGGTTAAGCTTTTGGCAATAACATTTCAACAAGTACACATAGGTGTTCTGATACAAAAGCATTGGTTCGGTGGGTGGGCAGTCAGCAGGGTACATTTCACTTCGAGGCACTCACCGTCCCTTACTTCGGTGCTGTACCACACCACATCCAAAGAACAGGATTTGCTGCAAACACAACTGGCCAAACCCAATGCAGGATCCAGTTGTGGGAAGTCTTACAAGTAGTATTGCTGGAGTAGGCATCAGTGGTAAGAAGGGATAACATTTTGGAGAGAGAGACGTCATATAGACACTGCAGTCTAGACCCCCTCCCCGCAGCCTTAAAATGCTCTTGATCTGTGAAGTAGGTCCAGCAGAGGAAAGTGAGGCGGTAGATGAGAGCTCAACTGGTGCAGAGGTGCCAGGGTCCAGATGTTCTGTGGTCTATTTGTGGTGGCTGGAGTGGATTGAAGCGGGGAGATCCCATTACCATGAGACCCTACGGAACTAACATTAGAGGGGTGTTTGTTTGAGCAACCAAGGATGCAGAGCAGACATTCGCTGGTGAACAGATATTGAGACTCACTTTTTAGGTTGCAGACTGTGGCAAGCTTTGATCAGACAGGCAAAGCGACTTGAACTTGGGAATGGAAACTGCAAGACAGCCAATCCGTTGCCTGCAATACTGCAGAACCACATCTTTTGAGTGCAATTTGAGGGAATCAGAAGACACTGGAGTGTGAGAAGGAAGCAGCATGGAATGCATTGTTACTATTTTGTATGGACCGAGCTTAGTTTACTGAGATGGAATAGCTTGAATTACCAAAGTGCTAAAGGTAGTGTGCCAACCACTTAAAGAAGGTTTCAACATAAATCTTAGCTCGCTTGTTTTTCAAGATGTCATCATATTTTACCCTTGGCCTGATGTCTCTGTGTGATAGGCACTGTGAAATTGTTTCTTAATTCCTATTGTTACTAGATAGGCAGAGGGGCACCTCATACTTAGGTATGAAACCCCAAGCAGTCTTTTCACTAATATGATAGTGCCGGTATGCACACAAGGGTACGCCTCAATCCAACCAGGAAACATGCACATGATTCCAAGAACATAGGCAAAACAACAGCACCTGGCCATCAGTCTAAAGTTCATCTGTGGGTGGGCGCACGGCCCCAAGCCCCATGGAGGTAGATGGACATTGGAAGCAGTCTTAATCCCTTTCCAAATACTGAAGGCAAGTGGCACAGGAATAAAGATACTGATTGATGAACATGGTAGATAAGGGTATAAACCAGTGAGTAACTATGGCATGAATCATTCTATTCCTTGTGACATGGGCATTACTACAGTACAAACTGACGACGTTGTGGAGCAGTAATTTCAGGTCCACCACTATCTCTGGGTGCTGTCCCTCTGCTCTCCAACGGAATTCCTTTCAGTCTACGCTTGTTTCCCAGGGGTGCTTTCTTCTTTAAGACAGACAAGTCTTTGAGCGTTGGTAAAGGAAATAGAGTAATTTGCACCAAGTACATTGTTATTTCAGAATTCGGGGACAGAGCATATTTCTTAGTGGTTTGGTTTGCAAATGTCACTTTGGGCCACTTCATCTTGGGAGGATTGGTGAGCAGCACTTTTAACAATAGCTAGTTTACATGATAACATGAGAGTATCTTACATGTTCTTTACATAGGTACCATTTTTTAATGAGAGTCAAGCAGAGGTAAGAAACCCCCTTTGCTAACGTAGAAGACAAAAGTGGTGTGCTACACCAAAGGCATTTTAAGAATACATAAATATAGTGACAATCTTTAATGTGGAGAGGATGCAGCCTCCGGGTGAAAGAGCGAAGGGCTCTGCTACCAGGGCAGCGCTGGTCTGAGGCAAGAAGTAACTTTCCAAAACCTTCAAATGTGTACAAAGCATAACCGAACACTAGAAAACTAACATCATTTCAGAGACAAAATCTATCTACATAGTAAATAAGTTCACTGTTGGGTGTTGGTGCAACAGAATGACCACTTTCAGGTTTGATCAAATGAGCAGTAATGATCAAACTGTTGTGGCAATCACTGTATCATGCTTTGGGCATTAGAGAGGCAGGGTTCTGTGTAGGATACTGGACGATGGTGATGTGAGAGGGTGATAGCAAAATAAATCTAATAATGTGACAGCCTCATGGTTGATGTTAGGTTTTCATAGTGAGCAAAAGCCTAGCTATGCAATAGGGTACAGCTGCTATGAAGGTGTATCCTAGTGTAGTGTTTTAGAGGCTTCTGCCAGGTGAGCAGCAGCAGTCGCAGATCGCAATCATGGAGCGAAACCTGCTGCTATCAGATCAAGAACAAATGAATAATACGCTACCAGTTTTTTTTCTGCCCCTGTGATCTTGCGCCAATATCCAAATAGCCAAGGAGTATAACAATCTCTTTCATGACAATACAGCGTGAAGAGTCTGGTATAGTCAGGCCAGCCCTACACTGTGTCCAAGGGGAGTACCTTTTTTTATCCCACTAGTGCTTGCTGTGTCTCTCAAATTCACTGCAAAGGCTTGGGGGTTCCCACTTTGAATATAGTCTTGAAGAGGTTTGTCTAGCTTGGCAAGTCCTGATGTCCATTGTCTGCAGTAACCCGCTATCCCCAATAAACTGCATACCTAGCAGACTGTGAGTGGGCGTGGTAAATTATGGAAGGATTCTATCTGGTTGGCGATCCGGTGGTGCTCTCCAACTGAGATGTTCTGACCCAAGAATGGAGCACCTTTGAGGCAAAATTTAACTTTTTCCCTGGTGCCCTTTGTACCTTCTGACTGAATTAGCGAAAAATGATTAAACCGTACATTGTTTGTTAGAGGCTGACGCTAGTAACAAATCATCTGCATATTGAATCAAAGTAGAACCTATGGGAAACATCTGTGTATCCAGATCGTGCTTTAGGTCTTGGGAAAAGATGGATAGTTAGTTGGTAAAACCTTTGTAAGAGTCCACGCCAGGTGAGCTGAGCCTCAGGTCTTGAATTAACCTCTAGGCAGCGTTACCCAGTTTCTTTATTAGTGGGCACTAAGATTCCCTGCTTTCTTAACTTACCGATGAATGGTTGAATATCTGCTTCAACTTCCAGATGTAGAGGGCACAGTGTAATTCACAATTTCTTTATGAGTTTGATTTTTATCTTGAGGGCTCAGCAAAGAGAACACAACCAACATCACCTTCATGTTCAGACCATCCAGGGTAGGGTATCTGCCTAAATATTTTAGTAGCAGACTTTAATACATTGAAAGGTCTTTCAGGCTTTTCAGTACATCCTTCAGAATCACTTAAAAATTAGTTACTCCTGTATAGGAGCTTTTATAGATTCACATGCCTGAACCATTCCCCGTTGTCGAGACGGGAGTCTCCAGTATATAAAAAAGCAATGCTTAGTTGTATAGCAAACTGAAAAGAGGCCTAGGACCATTTCCCTTTTGCAACCCATTACCTTCGTTATGTGAAAGAGACCAAACTTGTCTCTGAACCAATCAAATCTCCTCACCCTCTAGAACACTCCTGAGAGAACCTTTTGGCCCTCAGATTTTCTACCGCACGTTGTGCTAGGGAGTCTCCTTTGAGCTCTGCTCAAAGTCTGCTTTTTTCAGCCTTTTTTAGGAACTTTGTTCTTTCATCTTCAGTTGGATCTAGAAATATTTTGGACTGTCTTCAGGTACATTATTTTAGGAATGACTGGGAAAGAAAAGAAAGGTCTATTTAGAGCCTGTGCCACTTGTTCAAAGAAGAGGCTCTACACAGATGACCCTCATGCAGACTGCATTTACTGTCTATACCCGGATCACCAGGCCAAAGACTGCAAGGTATGTCGCACTTTCTCTAGTAAGACTCTTAGAGATCGTGAGGGACACCTTTTGATATGGCTTCAGAAGCTAAAGGCCGGAAAGGAGGTTATCTGTAGTGTAGCGATGAGACTTCCTCCTCTACTTCTAGGAGTTCTCAAAAGAGAAGACAATCTCCTCATACTCATTCCTCAGAGGAACATCCTAAGAAGGCCCTCAAAAAGACCACTCATGGGTCTTCCGAGCGTAGTCCTTCAAAATCTACTCAATCTAAGGAAAAGGAGAGTAAAAGACACACTTCTGGTGAAAAATCATCAAAGAAATCTACTTCTGAGCCATCAAAGTCTCCTCCTCAGGTCAAAGAACCCTTCAGAAAGCCATATTCTATGCCTCCTGAGGAGAAATCTAAAAAAACAACATCGTCAACAGGATCGTCGTCGACAAAGATAGAGGTGAAGAAAATGTCAAAGTCACCATCATTGCCTATTGCGGTGTCTTCGTCGACGGCGTCGGTGGCGTCGGCGCCAGTAACATCGACGACGGCATCGACGACGAAAGCAATGGTGACGACGACGATGTCGACTAAGGGATCGTTGTCGACAGTGACGACGATGGGGTCGTTGACGGAAACAACGACGACGGTTACTATGTCGTTGACAACTGATAGCGCTCTATGCCTGGTCTTGAAGACAGTAGTGTCGATGGCAACGGGCTCGTCGACGAGAGAAATTCCAGAAAAACAGCTGAGTGTCCGTAAGAGGGGGATTACGTCAGAGGTCTCCTCCCCAAGCAAAATTACTCCTCTGGTGCCATCACACCTACTGGAGGAGGAGGAGGAGGAGGTTATGCCAGTAGTCCATCACAACTACATGTAAAATGTCAGGAGGATGATTACGAGGAGGGAAATGGACAGTACCAGAACCCCATGCAGCAACACTATCGCCAAGGCTACCAGGAGGAGATCGTTGCTATGCCATCCTCCATGATGATGGATCTGCAGTTCATGCTGGCAGACTATAAGAAGAGATTTCCGCTGACAATAGTCTCTCAGGAAATCCACATCCACGTTCCATCCCTGCTACTCCAGTCAGAAGCAGAGAGTCACTGCAGGAAATTAAGGGCCAAATGCATCAAAGGGTTTTGCCCATTCTGTGTCTATGGGAAAAGGTGTTAATGCATATGTCCCTAAGTCTTTAACTCCTCAAGCTCAGCACCACCAGGATCCGGCCACCACGGACGATGATGACCAGGAAGAGGGAGAAATAACGGATCCCAACAAGGAAGGGGATGACTACCTGATCTCATCTCCGGCCTCGCCCACACCAGTACCTGCTGATTCTCCGCCGGTGGATATCGGTGGTTTCCATAATTTAATGGAAAGAGCTGCAATGAGATTCCAGCTTCCAATGGCTACTACACAGACGGAATGCTTCCTCATGATTTTAAAGAGCCATACCATAAGTCGGTCCAGTCCATCCCAATTGTTAACCATGTGTGGGAAGAAGGCTTAAAGGTGATGAAGACACCGGCGACAGTTACACCTGTGCTCGCTAGATTTGAAAAGAATTATATAGGGCCCCCTTCGGACGCATCAGCATGTCTACTGGGCCATCCTAAGCCGGATTCGATAATTTCCCAAGCGGCGCAACACAAATCTAAGAATCCATCGGCGTCTATATTTGTACCTCCTGACAGGGAGGAAAGACGTTTAGACAATGCGGGAAAGAGGCTTTCCTCAATGATGGCTCTCCTCTTTAGAGCAGCGAATGCCCTTGCCATTCTGGGCAGATACGACAGACAGATGTGGTGTGATATGGCTGAGGAGGAAAGAACATGCATTACTTATCTAAATGGAACTTTGGCCCCGCTTTCCTCGTCACATTCTACACACAGATTAAAAAGAGACTTGACTTTGGTTAACATCACAGCATGGCCTGTCCTTGATGGAATCGTGTGGGATGCAGTTCGGTTTCAGATTCATGGCCCAACGGAAGTCGTTAATGTTCCTAATGTTCTTAGAGTAAATATGGGGGATGTAGTGAAACAGAACATTCGTTCTGATGACTGGGATGTTAATGCTGTAGAAACTTTGTTTTCTGATTTACAATACTATGCTGCCTTTGATGCTGAGGATTTATATTTGGAATCTGCTAATTATGGTGAATTATTCTGCTACCAGCATTATGGCAATCACTTCTGCCACAAAACATCATCCCGTAGGGATACTGTTAATTTTACTCAGTGGGAACATTGCCCGGCACCTAAACATGGGAGTTCAGAAACGTTTTTGAAAAAGTATACTTATTTCACTGACTTTAACTCGTCCACTCCTGAGTCCTTTTATTTTAAATTTCATAACACACCAATGTCCAAGGTTAGACTTACCGATACTAAATTGTTATATTCGAAGACCTTCCTAGATCAATTAGTTACTGGAGGCTATGAGCTATGGAAGGAAACAATAGACCTTAAGTCAGTTTGGGGTTCAAGGGCCTGGCAGGTACAAGGCACTGAGGCTTTGCACCGTGCATGTCTCATCCCGAATCATATGTTGTTTTTAAATGAAACAATTTCCCAGACTACATGCTTTGGATTGGCTACTTCTAAAAAGTTAAACACTCCTTCTTTCCCGGAGTTGGAGGAATATGATGGTTGGAGTAATTTTACTCAGTTGTCCATTAGGGAATTACAGGCTCTGCTTCTTAATTCCACCTTTAACATTTCCAGTATGAATCCTAAGGGTTGGCTGCTTTGGCACCGTAGTGCTGATTCTTGCCAGAATAGATTTTTGAATTTAACTGACGGTTTTAAAGATGTTAGATCTGATCCCCGGTTTAACTTGGGTCATACTGTCACCTCTTATTCTGTAGGCAAGTTGTGTCAAAATTGGCTGAAACATTCAACTTTACCTGCGGTTAAGAATCACCTATCTAAACTCAATGCAGACGTGGACTTGAATGATTTCATTAAAGGCCCGGCTAGTGGCAGGTCGAAAAGGTGGTTATATGGGGTTTATAATGAAATTTGGAAACTATCACAGATTGAGGCTGCTACACGCCTTAGGGCTATTGATCAGGCGAATCTCGAGAAAGTGCTTGCAGTTGTTGACAATAGCATTAACGTGCTTTCTTCTAGAATTTACACATTGGATAATATTGTGTCGTCAGTTGTCGATATTGTGCATGATGAAGTATCAGTATTATACCATGGTCAAAATCAATTACGATCAATCATGCAGTTTGCGTGGACCCTTCAAACTCTAAAAATGGGTAAAGTTCCCTGGGGTTACATGAACGTTTCTTCTTTATTTGCACCGTTTAATTTGACTGACAAACAACGCTTGCTTTCAATGCGTGATGCTTCCTTTTCTATGTTACATATTGAATGGTTAGAATCTTTACCTTTTTCCGTGGCTGAAGCCACTGCTGCAACGTGGCTTATCCACGGTTTAATAACGCTGCCTTTTGCTTTATATAAGTTTTCAAATTGTATGAAATATGTACCCATAGGTCGTTATGAACCTTTAGGTAGCGGTTTCCTTCATGAAGTCTGGTCACTCCCATACACATACAGATGTTTTAAGGATGACCAGGAAGTTTATCTGAAAGGGGAGGAGTGTACTGAGACGCCAGATCATTCGTTAATGTGTAGACACATACAGTTACACGGTTCATGCAACAAGGACCGACCAAATATGGCTTGCGTTTTGCTAGGCACGCCAGTTCCTGCAATCATCCCCACGTTTAAATTGTTAGAGAATGGCAGTTATTTAATGCTCAATAATGAAGACTGTTGTGGGTTAATTAAAGGTATAGCTTTCATTGTAACTGTAAGTGAGCGGGTTATTTGCTGCAGAAATGTGCTTTATCCTCCCACACGTGAACATAGGGAGTCTTCCATCTGGCCACAGATACCAACCTTGGGAGCAGAATTCAGCGGCATGGCAAGAATAAGGGCTCTTTTGTCCCAGAAAGAGGTGGCCTTGAGCTCGGCCCGTGAAACTTTCGTGCTTCACATTGCAAACACCCGTACAGAGGTTCAGGCTCTTTTGAATACTGATTTGCCTTTGCATTTCGGAGCGATGGTTCGAACTATCTTTAACGCATCCTCCACAAAAGGCCTAGCACATTTTTTTAAAGTTGTTAGCAGTGGTCTCGTGACTTCCTTTGAAAAGATTTTTGGAGTCATCCCTGCTTTCTTCCATTCTATTTTTTCATCCTTGTTTGGAGGGTTCCCATTTTTACTTGCATTAGCGGCTGGTGCTCTAGTGGTTTTCTGTCTTTTTAAATATGGATGTCCTTCCTGTGCAAGACCCAGCGCAACAGCTACTGACGCAGTTTCGCAACCGCATGCTTGAATATTATGGCACACTGCCGTTGGCGACATTGAGCACGGCATATGGATTATCTTTTCGATTCTCCTATTTCACCTGTGTCCAGCCTGTATTTCACTGCCTGACCTGTGATTTCCATTGGGCCATTGATTTGTGTCTCTGCGGACCGGTTTCTCCTGACGTCGATTTTAATCAGCTGATGAGTCCTATCATTGCTCACGAGTTGGTTTGTTCTGACGAGAGGATTATGGCCTTAGCAGTGGCACATGGACTAATTGGTCCCTGGGATGTATTGTCGGCAGCACGGAATTTCTTGGAACTAAGTTTTCTTGAAAACCCACTGAGCTGTCCTCTGATGGTTATAGAGGATCCGGTGCTAGGAGAACACGTATGTTCTTTTCAACTTTTAAATTGGATGGCTGAACTGTTTTCGGATGAGGACAGTGATTTCCTATTGGAGGCTGTTGCTACTTACTTTGCATATACAGTTTTGTCATAGACACTGTCTCGGATTGACATGCTGATCAATAGCATTTCATTGATTTTATTGACTTATTTGTCACATTTTTTTATTATTTCCTTGCCTATTGGCTTGAGCCACGTTATATTTTTGGGCTATTTTTTAGCATTAATTTTTAATGTTTAGTTTCGGATCATGCTCGTTTACTGTTGAGTTCTGCTCTCATGAGATGGCACTTCTGTTATCATATTTAGTCCGTTCTCGGATGAAGGGGGGGTGTCATGTAGCTCCTGAATATCCTTGTATCGTGTTAAGTTAGCATAGGTACATTTGAGGTTTAAACGCCATTTTCCATTCTTGCAACTTCTGCACACGACACTTAATTATTGACTTAGCTTTCAACCTAGTAGTTTGCCGTGGTTTATGTGAGAATAATATGTTATTGCTCTGATATCAGCTTTGCTTAATAAACTATGTCTGCACGAAGAGTGCTGAAGTTTCAGGAACAACACGATATGGAATTGTTATGAGGTCTGATCTCCACGCCTTCATAGTCATAACACAAGTGCAGCCTTTGCCAACTCTGGCTTCAGGCGGGATTGATATTGCTTTGCATGAGGCACATAGAACACACTTGAGGCGGTTCACATGAAGAGAGAGCTGGTGTATGCTGATGTGATTCCTTCATGCTAGGACACTAAGGTATGGGCCCGCCCTAAACCAACCCAAAGAGACCTTCTTAGCTAATAATATAATATATGTGTTAGAGTGGGTGAGATATAAGTGTTGTTAACTCTTATTCATTACAGTATGTTGACATGCTGTCACCATTCGCTTTTTATGTCTTAGTAACTATGCTGGTAATTTTGCTACTGAAAATAAAGTATACTTGTATTATCTAAGATACTGCGCCTGAGAAGACGGCATTAGTAAATAAACATTTCAAATGCACAGGTGTCTTCTTTACTCCATGTTCTGGTTTGTAATGATAATATAACGAAAGAGTGTTCATGAGTTCCACGTATCCTGAGGTACTGTAAGTTCATGTTCTGGTTTGTCTAAACATTGGGAGTTTGTTATGACCAATGAGACACTGTAGCTAGCTCGGTAAGGGGTTTGTTGAGTACTTAGGTGAGTTTTGGGTCACCCTAATTCTCCGAGGTTCCAATCCTCTGTGCACAGTTCTGTGTGAGAACAGAAACCCTGCGACAGGTTGCTGTGGTACCCTGACTGGGAAGGGTCCAGGATTCTGTTTTCTTTGAGGTATCGGATTAGCTGTCTGTTGACGATTTCCTCGATGACCATGGCCGGGAAGGGGAGCAGAGAGATGGGCTGGAAGTTCTTGAGGTCTCTTGGGTCTGCCTTAGGTTTTTTGAGTAGGGCGTTGATCTCGGTGTGTTTCCAGCTCTCTGGGAAGGTCACGGTCTCGAGGGAGAGATTGATGACGTGCAGGTGGGGTGCGATGGAGGTGCTTGCTTTGTTGAAGACGTGGTGCCGGAATGGGTCTGACGTAGAGCCGGAGTGGATTGTGCTCATGGTCTTGATGGTGTCATCGACGCTCACGCTGGCCCAGGCTAGCAGGGGGTCGTGGTCGATGGTGTGTGGAGGGTCTGCGGTGTACTTGTCTGTTGGGGATGTCTGGGTGTTGAAGCTGTCGTGGATGTCTGCTATCTTGTGGTGGAAGAAGGTGGCGAGGGAGTTGCACAGGGCTTGCGACGGCGGGATGTCGTTGGTGTTGGAGCTGGGGTTGGAGAGTTCCTTCATGATGTTGAAGAGCTCCTTGCTATTGTGTGCATTGTTATTGAGGTGGTCTTCGAAGGAGGTCTCTTGGCCGCCCTGATGAGGTGCTGGTGGTTGCGAATGGCGTCCTTGTGTGCTGCGTGGCTGTCTGGAGTTTGTTCACTGTGCCATTCCTTCTCTAGTTTCCTGCAGGCTTGCTTGGAGGCAAGGAGTTCTGGAGTGAACCAGCTGGCCCTCTTGCTGGTGTCTCTGTCGGGGGGTTTCTTCAGTGGGGCGAGGGTGTTGACGCAGTCCTCGGTCCAGCGTCTGAGGCTGTGGGCAGCGTCGTTGGTGTTGGAGGGTTCGGTGGTTGGGCTGAGAGCGAGGTTTGCATGTAGTTGGTCTTCGGTGATTTTGTTCCAGCAGCGGCGGGGGATCTGTTGGGTGCGATGGTGGGTTTCTGGAAGGCGAAGTGGATGCAGCAGTGGTTGGTCCACAGGAGTTCGTTGGTGTGGCTGACTGAGACGTGCGGGCTTGAGGAGAAGACTGGGTCGAGCGTGTGGCCGGCGGAGTGGGTGGGCAGTGTGACGAGTTGCTTCAGTCCAAGATTGGCGAGGTTATCGATCATGGTTGTGAAGTTGTTGTCTTTGTTGTTCTCAAGGTGAAAGTTCAGGTCTCCGAGGAGGATGTAGTTGGTGGAGGTCAGGGCGTGCTTGCTGATGAAGTCGGCGATGGAGTCGCTGAACTAGGGACGGGGTCTGGGACAAGGGTGCCTCTGAGGGTGGAGTTAGGGTCTCTGTGGGTCTGGAAGTTGTGGAAAAGTAAATTTTGCCATGTTGTATGTGCCTACGTGTTCCCCATATTTTGTTATATGTGCATGATCGATATGCATGTATTCCCCTCTGATCGATTAAAGACGCAATTACAGTTGTGTCCATCTCTAGTATGCCAGTTTCCAGTCTTCGTGAAAGCAACGAATATTAGGCCTATGTAAACCTACGTTGCCACATTTTACAGTGTGCACGTTAATTCATTGAATTGTCCCTGTTTCTAGGCCTCAAAAGGGCCGGACTCAGATTCAGCTCCTGTCTCCTGAACACTCTCCGAGGAGCGATACAGCCCCCACCTGCATCCCTGACCCTTAGCTTACTTCTTGCCACGCAGTGCCCGGCCCGGCCTGGCTCTGCCTCCCAGTCTGCCAAGAATATGTTATGCTTCTAGTTATCAGTCTAGCCCTCCTTCTCTGCATTCCTAAGCTACTGGATCGCATCAATAGTTTCCGTCATGGTCTAGCCTTTATGTCTCCATGAAAGAGAAATACTGTATTAATATTCATAGAATATTCCTCGCACACACTACATATAGAATTATGCATGCACCAGTCTTAGAGTCTATTAGCCTTTGCCCTGATAACTTTTGGATTCTATCAACATGTACTCTAAACATCAGATCCTAGATATGCCTGGGTACATGTCGCTCTGACACTCCAGACTTTAGTCTCCTCTTCTAGCGCAGAAGTCATAGCACCCAGTTCTCCCTGGTAACACGTCATTGCCCATTTGCGCGCACCACTAGGTTAGAGGTCCCAGCTGCTTAGGTAGCCCCCTCCATGTTTCCGCCCCGTTTATGACATATTCTGTTACGTTTGCATCACATGTCTATGTATACGCCCTGTACACGCCTTCTTGTTACATCATTTTGCCCTTATCTTTCGCGACTGTTACGAACTACGCCTACTGCTACGCCTACTGTATTGAATGTAATGTATTTGTTTAACTATAAATATTGTGCACTGTTATTAAATGTTACCCTTATGCTTCCCAGATCCTGCCCCCGGCAGCTGCCATCCTATTCCCGTACAGGCTGTCCTGTTTTTGTCCTTTATGCCTATTAAAGCCTGTAAACTCCAGCTACCTCGAATCTTGACTCTTATTTATTGAGCTACCTGTTTATTGATTATTTCTGAAAAATAGATCCGGTAATAAATTATTTATTTACCACATAATGGCGCCCGAACAGGGACTTGCCCTTTCCCCACGCGCCGGAGAAGCCACGCAGGCCCCCTGATCCTCTGCAGCCGTGACGGAACCATACCGTGCACGTGCAGATATTTCTGCTTCAAGTATCCCTCAGGCCCACGGAGGAGACGGAGGTTGCGGTCCAGCATCCAGACGAGGCGGTGGAGGAACGCGGCGAGTTCCGACCAGAGCCCAAGCCGAGAGTCCAAGGTCCGAGGTATCCAGAGGCCCACCTGTAACTGAAGTCCGAAGTTCGTCCATCCGTCGTCGTAGCAGTCCAGTCCAGTCCGAGGCCTTCCGTTCTTGCTGCCCGGTGAGTACCGTTGCTGGGGTAGTATCTCGACAGGGTCAAATTGATTTGTCTCTGGTCCGTGGGTTTGGGTACACAGATCCAACACGAAGTGTCCACCTAGGTGGATGCGGGTCCTGACGTGTCTCTTTATGGGACCGGTAAGTTTCGTACTGTTTTAGCAGTGCATCTAGTTATTCTAGTAAGTTCTGTTCTCGAGAAATTCATGTGTTCTGTTCTCAGTATTCCAGGTAATATTTTGTCCGAACTGTTATTCTAAATGTTATTCCATGTGTTTTCAATGTCGTGGTATGAGTGATTCGTTTTTCAGTTATTATTGTGTTTATTGTGTATTGTATTGTGTCCAGACTCCAGCCTAAATTATGCCTTTGTTCTCGAAATTACGTCAGTTAGGAACTAGAAAAGGTCTGCTCGAGGAAGCAGTTCCTGTCCCGCCTAGGGACAGTCCAGGTCATTTTATGTACCATAAGCATGGCATAAGTGCCATATTATATCTAGACTTATGGGTGGAATACACCAAGGAATTAGAAGAGAAATATAGATGGCCCGTATCCGGTACGTGGGATGCCGAGTGCATCATGCGAGTAGAAGAAGCATTATGGAAAAAGAAAGCCAGACAGTCCCAGAAAGATGCCATCGAGTTATGGCGCAAAGAATCTCATAAAAGAACAGAAAAAGAAATCAGAAAGACAGAATTAAGTAGGGAATCCTCAGAAAGAGCCCAAGAAAGGGAATTAATCGAAGTAGGTGAACGAGTTAAAGCCGAACAGTCAGACAGACAGAGAAATGCCCTTATTAAGGGTATGTATCCTCTTCTTGCCGAGGGCTTGCCGAAAGCAACCCCGGAAGCACCATGTAATTTTCCGCCACCATTAGTTCCGATTAAGCTACGTCACAAACCGACCGCAGCTGATATTTTTCTCTCGTCCTATTTGGGCGACACAGTCCCAGAGTATGCAAATCCTGTTCCGCCAGCTCCCGTAAATAATGTAATTCCTGTTCCTCCAGCCACCGGGGCACCCGTTGCAGCACCTGTTACGGTACCCCCGGTCCAGCCTACAGTACATGTACCCGCTACATCAGTCACTCTGCCAGCACGAATGGTACCAGTCGACGATTCTAGTTTAGGAGCCGCGGGGGGGGGGAAGTTCTCCTGGAACCCCGCCGCAACACAAACGTCTGTCATTACTTGAGCTACATGAACGTGCGTTACAGCGTACGCCCAGACCCCAGTCCGTTGCAGATATCAAGCGAGCCCTTACCGAATGCCGTTATGATCCAGTCCCAGGCGATAATGATATGGTTATATATTCATTGCGTGTAAGACGGGTGACCGAGTACTTGGACACCCTACCGAATATGAAAGAATATCTAGACAGAATATATCGTTTCATCCGTACAGGAGTAGATCCAGAAAGTATTGGTGAAGCCATGTCTCAAAGAAAAGTCGAGATCCAGCTCATGCTTTTAAAGTTTCTAATTAATTGTTTGATAAGAGAACAAGATTATCCGGATAAAGATCCGGAAGAAATGAAAGTCCTGACAAGGTGGAGTGATCATATAGCCGAGGGAAAACACAAGACACAGAACTGTATAGAGAGTATGTATAAGAAAATCCGTAAGGAAATAATAAGGTTACACGAGAAACGCAAAGCAGCACAAGTAAGCGAGAAAGAAGACGACTCTCCTACCGAAGAGGTAGACGACGAGAATCCCACTAGAATAGCGTATGTAGGTAGAACTAGACTTCCCGACCGACATTCACGCCTAGAACACAAGAAAGTTTTTCCTTCTCCAGCACCAGAACAAGGTTCTCTTGAGCAAGTATTCCAAGCCACCGATCACATTCTGAAATCACGAATCGGTTATAGTGAACTTTGTACCATGCATGAACAAGAATTAGCCCGATCAGCAGTCCGATGGACTACTGATTCTACCACTTTTCCAGACGAAATAGTGGCACAAATGTTTCTGAAATTGCCCCCAGCCGAGCAACGACTGGTGGGTATTTATATGATCCAGCACCTCATTACACTGTATGAGGGTCAGCATTCTGATCCAGGTCCGTTGCATGATGTTCTGAACGAGTTACTCCAGTATAGATGGAGAGGTTTAGGTACCGATTTAATTAGTGTCATTCTAGAACAGCGTCACAAATATAGAACGTTTCTGAATCCGCATTTTGTTCATGTCTCACCTCCAGAAAGTAAATCATTTTACATAGATAGACAGCATCCGTTACGAGAAGTACATCCAGTTAGAGGAACGGGTGGTGGACTAGAACGAGTATTTGTTTACACCCCTATCACCAAGATGGAACTCTTAGAGATGAAGAAGTTAATTCCCTGTCACGACAAAGATCCAGCAGGGTTCCATAGAGAATTAAAAGACATGCTCCGTATGGGGGAATACACATATCCAGATATCATTAAAATGTTAAAGGTCCTGTTGCCCGCAGGGGTATATGAAAAACTCAAGGAAAAAGAATGGGAGGTGGGAGAGAAAAAGATTGATTGGACAGCTCTAGAAGCTGAAGACAATTCACGAGTACCAGGTACCGGTCTAGGGGGTAAAGTTAAAGAATTGCCCGAGTTATTGATACAGGTTTTGCCAAGATTACTAGCCACGAAAAAGGAAGATTGGGATGCAATCTCAGCTTGTAAACAGAAACAGGATGAAGACACTAGTGATTTTTATTCTAGATTTGAAAAATGTTTTATTATTAACAGTGGTTTGAAGACGAGTAGTGAGTCGTACCCTCATCTTTTTGTTACTAAACTAGTCGAGAATTCAAGTCCACAAGTTAAAAATCGAGTATTGAAAGTCGAAAGTAGTTGGCAAGCTAATACTCCGTCACAAATGCTCCAGATGCTCCAGTATCACCAGAATAGAATCAGGGAAGAGCAAGAACACGAAAGGAGACGTATGAAAGACACGAAAATGAAAGTATTAGTTGCACAATCTGTTCCACAAGACAGTACGTGATTTTGATCCCAGATTACTGAATGTTCCGCAGCATTTATGGGCGCAAGGTCCAACTGATGTAGGATGTATGCACATCACACCCCATCGTGTGACTCTCAAACAAGGTATAGTCTTGCCACGAATCAGACAGTACAGACTGCCACCTGAGGCTGTAGCAGCCTTATCCAAAATTATTGACGAGCTTATTGCTCAAGGAGTGGTTGTAGAAACTGACTCCAATATATGTAATTCTCCTATCATTCCGGTCCTGAAACGTACTGATCCAAATGCACCTCCAGTATATCGATTAGTGATTGACCTTCGAGAGCTTAATAAATGTATCATACCCCAGTATCCAGTAGTCCCAGATATTTCTTCCCTATTGACAGCCATTGATTCTGAAGCTACATTTTTCACTGTTATCGACCTCAAGAATGCATTTTTCAGTGTCCCCATTCATCCAGACAGCCAGTACCTTTTTGGTTTTTGTTTAAATGGAAGGAGCTATAAATTTACACGAGCTCCTCAAGGTTTCACAGAAAGTCCTAGTATTTACAGTCAAGCACTTAAAAGACAACTAGACAATATTCACATGCCAACTGACACTGCCCTGCTCCAGTATGTCGATGATCTACTGATCACAGCCCGTTCTGAACGTGACTGCGAGCGTGCGTCACTTACGGTTCTGTATTTCCTGGCCGAGCAGGGGCACAAGGTGTCCCCTTCCAAATTACAATTCTGTGTCCAGCAAGTGATCTACTTAGGCCACTTACTGTCCAAGTGGGGTAGGCAGTTGACACCAGACCGTATCCAGTTAATAGCGAGTCTTCCACAGCCCAAGACACAGAAGGAGGTACGAGCTTTTATTGGCCTCACTTCTTATTGCAGACAATGGATTCCTCAGTACGCATTTCTAGCCAAGCCACTGATACAGTTAACGACACAGGAGGCAGCCGTATCGACTGTCCTCCCTTGGACCCAGGAACATACACTTGTTTTCAATGAATTAAAGAAAGCCTTATGCCAAGCACCTGTTCTAGCTACACCTAACTACAGTAAGCCTTTTACACTTTTTGTCACAGAACGTGATGGTACTGCATTATCAGTTCTCACACAAGATCAAGCAGGACAATACAAGCCCTGTGCTTATTTTTCAAGCACATTAGATCCAGTAGCCCAGGCGCTGCCTGCGTGCCTCAAGTCAGTTGCAGCCACAGCTCTAGCTATCAGACAAAGTGATTCCATAGTGTTAGGACACTCCCTGACAGTACAAGTTCCACACTCCGTGGAAGTTCTTTTAAACCGAACACAGACACAACACTTGACAATTGCACGTTTAACAGGTTATGAACTGACACTGTTCCAGCCACACATAGAAATCAGACGCTGCAACATTCTAAATCCTGCTACACTGTTACCGTCCGTTACTTCAAATCCTGCCACACATGACTGTGTGGAAGTTGTTAACACTATGACAAGACCAAGACAAGACCTGACAGATATTGCATTACCTAACCCCGACCTGACACTCTATGTGGATGGTTCATGTATGAGAACAAGTACAGGAGAACTAGTAGCCGGGTATGCAGTGACTACTGAAACTGAAGTTATAGAAACACATCGTATTGACACCCTGTCTGCTCAAGCAGCAGAGCTAGTTGCTCTGACCCAAGCCTGCATACGTGCCAAGAACCTGAAAGTAAACATATATACAGATTCACGTTATGCATTCGGAGTCGTACATGACTTTGGAGTGCTCTGGCAGGAGAGAGGTTTCATGACTTCTCATGGAACCAAGATTCAGCATGGTCTCCTCATTCAAGCTCTGTTAGATGCAATACATTTACCGACAGCTATCGCTATCATGAAGTGCAAGGCACATACGAAAGTTACTGACATCATTTCCCAAGGTAACGATCTAGCAGATCGAACAGCCAAGCTTACAGCTCAGACTCCAGACATTCCAGTTAATACGACACAGACACTCACCCCAGATCCGACTACTTGTATGACAGTTAAGGAGCCTACACAAGATGTCATAGACATACAGTTACATGCTACTCCCGAAGAAATCAAGAAATGGTCCGAACAAGGAGGGGTCCAGACAGATCAAGGATGGTTGACGAAGGGAAAAGCCACATGGTTTCTCCCCGACTCTATGGTTCAAGTCATTATTAATACCGCACATAGTCCAGCACATCTAGGAGAAAAAGCTATGTTAGACAGTATTCAGAACCTTTGGTTCAACAAGCACTTACGAGCTGCAGCCAAGCAGAAAGTCCGTACCTGTATGATATGTTGTCAATTCAATCCAGGTAAAAGTGTCCCGGTGGAACAAGGGGGATTCCAACCTCCTGACCACCCTTTTGAAGTCCTCCAGATGGATTACATTCAGATGGAGCGATGTCGAGGTTTCAAGTATGTCCTCGTAGTTGTATGCGCTTTGTCCAGGTGGACAGAAGCATATCCAGTCCCAGATTACACAGCCGCGACCACTGCCAGGCAGTTGGTTCGTGAATTCTTTCCCCGCTATGGACTCCCTAGGGTCGTGTATTCTGATAACGGCCAGCCATTCTCATCTGAGCTTATGAAACATGTTTCCCTTCTGTTAGGGTACCAGTGGAAGTTCCATTGTGTACGCCATCCTGAAGCAGCCGGTCTCGTAGAGAGACATAATCAGACCCTGAAAATTCGCATTGCCAAAGTATGTAAAGAGAAAGGTGTAGACTGGCTAGTTGCCCTGCCAGTTGCTCTATTCTACATGAGGATGGTTGCACATTCCAGATCAGGTCTGTCCCCGTATGAGGTCGTATTCGGCCGCCCCCCAAACATGTGGGGTACACCTAGACCCCGCAGTATTACAGATGTTTCCAGTAATATGCTGACAGATTACCTAGCTTCCTTGATGTCTGCCCTACACTCTTGTCGTTCACAGGTTGCCGCCGCATTTCCAGACAACACCGAGGTGAAACCGCATGAAGTCATTCCAGGAAGCCTCGTGTTGGTCAGGAACTTTGATCGTTCAAGTCCGCTGGAGCCCCGTTGGAAGGAGCCTCGCCTAGTTTTATTGACTACAAGGACAGCAGTGAAGTTGGAGGGCAGGAAAGGATGGGTCCACCTGTCCCACGTCAAAAAATTCCATGGACTTCGTGAAAAATCTTTTGCAAAGGACTGTTCCATTACTAAAGACTGCCTAAAAACAGACTCTGAACTTGATTCTGAACTCAAGCCTCCCCTGTTAGAGGAAACTCCGCAACAGGAGTATAAATTAAAACTTCGGTCTAGTAAATTAAGTCAGCCAGTTTAATTGTCTAAGTCCCTCTCGGGTGAAACGGTTAGACAGGTTTCTGACATGTATGAGATAGACCCCCATAGTGAGAGAGTTAGTCAAAACTCTATACGATGTATCGTTTTTCTAAGTTTTATATTGTTTTTAAGTCTAATGGTTACCTGCACAAGTTATGCTTTACATTTATGTTTTTCAAGTTCACATGTAAACAAGTTTTCTAACGCTACAGTAGAGCACACATTTAGTGATCTGCCTCCTCACGAGCTATCCTATCGTCTTGCTATGCGAAATAATACATTTATCAGAATGTTACACTATTCACACCAGACCAGCAATGCCACTAATTGTTGGGTGTGTGGTCGACTCCCCCCTTTCCAGACACCGAAGGGAGTTCTGCCACTCTTTCCTTATCCGTTTTCACACAATGGTTCGTGTGGGGCATGGTCCACGTTAACGTCATCCTCAAATGATATGTCCCTTCTGAATAGAACATGTTTCCCAGACAAGCAAGGTCTTTCCCATAGAACAGGGTTAGATCTAGAAAACGAAGTATATGATTTGGGTAATTATTCTTCGAATTTTATGGTCCTGAATGTTCAGTCTGATACTACTCCAGATTTACCTGCTATTTCAGCACTACCAGTCAAAGGCGAATTATGTGTCAGAAAGAATGGTTCCGCACATGTAGGACATAGTGATTGTACTACTATTGTCAAGTATAGTGACAGTGGGAAATCTATCTTCAAAGCCTCACGTCATTCTTATTTTGTTTGTGGTCAGACCGCATATGTTCGTCTGTCCCTCGATTGGGATGGAACATGTTATATTGCCTTCCTACTGCCACCAGTTTTTCTAGCCCCATCTGATTATCACAGAAACACACATCTAGTACACGTCAGACATAGAAGGGAGATCGAGTCCCCAATTGTCGATCAAACTGAAACTACTCTAGAACAGTATCAAGACTTCAATAAAGGTTTCTTCTTCTTTATAGGACCTGTCCAGAATAGTAAGTTAATACGTAGGTTAACCAGAACCCTTGAAGCGGTAGTGAATGAGACTACTTCTGCTCTAGGTAACTTAACCGAAGAGCAATCTGCTATGAGATTTGTCGTGCTCCAAAATCGTCTCGTTCTTGACGTCATACTGGCCGATAGAGGAGGAGCATGTAGAGTCATCGGATCTAGTTGCTGCATTTTCATTCCTAATAACGCGCCGTCTGTTTATTCAGCTATAACCAGACTTCATAAAATTGCCCATCAGTTACACCAGAATCCAGGCACCTGGACATGGTCCGGTTGGCTCTGGAGTATCATATCTGCCTGGGGATGGAAAGTATTGTCATTCCTCGGTATTGCAGTAATGATCATATTCAGTTGCTGCCTCTGTATACAATGTGGCCCTGCGATTTGCGGCATATGTGCTACCTCTTGTATTCCTAGTCCTAGATCCCGTTCCAAGACAATTCGAGACGAGCAAATGATGCTATATGAAATGATAGATGGTATCATGAAAATTGATGTTTCCTGATGGAAACGTAGGGCACAAGGAGGGAATGTGGAAAAGTAAATTTTGCCATGTTGTATGTGCCTACGTGTTCCCCATATTTTGTTATATGTGCATGATCGATATGCATGTATTCCCCTCTGATCGATTAAAGACGCAATTACAGTTGTGTCCATCTCTAGTATGCCAGTTTCCAGTCTTCGTGAAAGCAACGAATATTAGGCCTATGTAAACCTACGTTGCCACATTTTACAGTGTGCACGTTAATTCATTGAATTGTCCCTGTTTCTAGGCCTCAAAAGGGCCCGGACTCAGATTCAGCTCCTGTCTCGTGAACACTCTCCGAGGAGCGATACAGCCCCCACCTGCATCCCTGACCCTTAGCTTACTTCTTGCCACGCAGTGCCCGGCCCGGCCTGGCTCTGCCTCCCAGTCTGCCAAGAATATGTTATGCTTCTAGTTATCAGTCTAGCCCTCCTTCTCTGCATTCCTAAGCTACTGGATCGCATCAATAGTTTCCGTCATGGTCTAGCCTTTATGTCTCCATGAAAGAGAAATACTGTATTAATATTCATAGAATATTCCTCGCACACACTACATATAGAATTATGCATGCACCAGTCTTAGAGTCTATTAGCCTTTGCCCTGATAACTTTTGGATTCTATCAACATGTACTCTAAACATCAGATCCTAGATATGCCTGGGTACATGTCGCTCTGACACTCCAGACTTTAGTCTCCTCTTCTAGCGCAGAAGTCATAGCCCCCAGTTCTCCCTTGTAACACGTCATTGCCCATTTGCGCGCACCACTAGGTTAGAGGTCCCAGCTGCTTAGGTAGCCCCCTCCATGTTTCCGCCCCGTTTATGACATATTCTGTTACGTTTGCATCACATGTCTATGTATACGCCCTGTACACGCCTTCTTGTTACATCATTTTGCCCTTATCTTTCGCGACTGTTACGAACCACGCCTACTGCTACGCCTACTGTATTGAATGTAATGTATTTGTTTAACTATAAATATTGTGCACTGTTATTAAATGTTACCCTTATGCTTCCCAGATCCTGCCCCCGGCAGCTGCCATCCTATTCCCGTACAGGCTGTCCTGTTTTTGTCCTTTATGCCTATTAAAGCCTGTAAACTCCAGCTACCTCGAATCTTGACTCTTATTTATTGAGCTACCTGTTTATTGATTATTTCTGAAAAATAGATCCGGTAATAAATTATTTATTTACCACAAAGTGCATGTGTTCGGCGGTGCTGAGCATGTCGTCGGTGCTAGTCGAGACCCTGATGCTGTTCTTGTGGACGATGGTGATTCCTCCTCCGACTCCGTTGGTGCGGTCTCTGCGGGTGATCTTGTCGCCATCTGGGATGGCTATGGCGATGTCGGGTGCGGAGAAGTCCTTCAACCAGGTCACTGTTAGGAAGGCGACGTCCGGGGATGTTGTGTTGAGCAGGTCCCAGAGCTCGAAGGCGTGTTTGCGTGCGTAGCGGGTGTTCAGTAGTATGCATCGGAGGTGGTTGAGGTCTTTCTTGGCGGGTGATTCGTCGGCTCTGAGGCTGGTGTAGCTGCAGTTCCGGCAGGTGAAAGGACCGTGTGTGCGTTTCGGGGCGGCCTTGAAGCAGGTGTGGGTCCATCCAGAGTTGAGAGCGTGCAGAGTGCTGGTGTCGTAGTGGCGGCGGTCATCGTGGCAGGTGCGGGGGCCATGGGTTCTAGCGCTGGGTGCAGTCCGGCGCGGACGGGCACAGACGGGCTTCCTTTAGACGCGCCAGCAGCACGTCCGCTGCGGTCCGTACAGCGGCCGGCATATATGGGGTGGTAGGAGGGAGGAGCACCTGGGAGGTGGGAGGCCGGGGCAGCGAGTGGGCAGTCAGGGGGGCGGGGGCGCAGGGCACGCAGCGGCGGGGGCGGTGAGGGACGATGAAGGGAACAGAAGGCAAAAGGGCACAAAAAAACGAGGGACAACAAGTGTCACAGAAGGCAAGAGGGCACAGAAATATAGGGAAAAAACGAGTGGCACAGAAGGCAAAAAGGGCACAAGAATACAGGGGCAGCTGAGCAACAGAAGGTAAAATCGGGTAGAGAGGCACGGGGGCAGCGAGGGTAACAGAAGGGAAAGCCGGGCTGAGAGACACTGGGCCAGTGAGGGGTACAGAAGGAAAGAACGGGCAGAGACACGGGGGCAGCGAGGGGTAGAGACGGAAAAAACGGGCAGAGACACGGGGATAGCGAGGGGTACAGAAGGAAAAACCGGGCTGAGGGACACTGGGACAGCGAGGGGAACAGAGGGAGGAAAAACAGGCACGGACCACGAACAGGCAGCGGGGTAAAACAGAACAGCAGTCAGACACAACAATGAAATACAATAAAACATTAAAGCGGAAGATGAACAAACCTAGGACCTACCACTGGCCACCAGGGATGAGGCGCAGGTGGGAGCCTGCGGGTGGTGGAGGGCCTCGAACTTCTTCAGCAGCGGCAGCTGGGGCAGTGACACACAGGTGGTGCTGTGCGGAGGGGGAGCGACCTACCTGGTGGGGTCAAGGGTCGCTCTCCGGGTCGCTCTCCTCACCCCACAGCGGCCTGCCTATATGGGGAGGTAGGAGGGAGGAGCAGCTGGGAGGCGGGGGCAGCGAGTGGGCAGTCAGGGGGGCGGGGCCGCAGGGGTGCGGGCGGTGAGGGACGATGAAGGGAACAGAAGGCAAAAGGGCACAAAGAACGAGAGCAAGCGAGCGGCACAAAGGCAGAAAGGGCACAAGATCGAGGAAAAACGAGTGTCACAGAAGGCAAGAGGGCACAGAAATACAGGGAAAGAACGAGTGGCACAGAAGGCAAAAAGGGCACAGAAACACAGGAAAAACGATTGTCACGGAGGCAAGAGGGCCCAGAAATACAGGGAAAGAACGAGTGGCACAGAAGGCAAAAAGTTGATCATTGTTTTATCCCAGTTGATGAAACAGCCCTTCGAACCAATCCACAGGGCGGATCTTAAATTCTTATCCTGGAAAGTGGCTCTTCTGATAGCTCTCACTTCAGCCAGAAGAGAGGGGGAAATACAAGCTCTCACAATTCAGGAACCTTTTCTACAGTTCAGAGAGGACAGGATTGTCCTTCGGACTAATCCCAAATTCATTCCAAAAGTACCAACAGATTTTCATCTAAATGAACCGTTGATCCTTAAAAGGTTTTTCCCTCAACCGTTGACGGCAGTGGAGAAATCTCTCCATTCTTTAGATGTTCAACGTTGTCTGAGGTTTTACTTACAAAGAACGAAGCCTTTCAGGAAGTCTACCCAATTATTTGTGGCGGCTGTTAGTCCCCGCAGGAATGGGTTCCCGTTATCAAAACGGGGAATTCCCCCGTGGATTTCAAGTGCAGTACAGTACTGTCATCATTTAAACCGTTAAATGCACGTATACGTGCACATTCCACGAGAGCAGTGTCCACCTCTACTGCTTTATTTCCGGGCGTATCTATCCAGGATATCTGCAGGGCTGCTACCTGGAAGAGTACGCATACTTTCACCAGACATTACTGCCTTGATGCAGCGGCAGAGAAGGATGTGGCAGTTGGACAAGCAGTACTGAGGAACCTTTTCCAGTAACAGTGAGCATCTTTACCATCCCTCCTTCCTTTGTTGGTGATATAAGCACATTTTATTGTCATATGCTATATTATATATGATTCATGAGCATTTATCTATATGTATTTATGTATGGCTACTACTATTGTTAGATGACTTATGTTGCCTAGTTCATGGTCTTTGGTGACATAACAAAATGTGCTAAGATTTACTGCTTGCTATTCAGGCATGTGAATCTATGAAAGCTAGAATACTGGAGTAATAAAACAAGTTACTTACCTGTAACTGTAGTTCTCCAGTATTGGAAGCTTTCATAGATTCACATGCGACCCACCCTCCTCCCCTGAGAGGCTCACCTAGGATTTAGCATGAAAGGTGTCTATGGCACAAGTGCGTGAAAATCTGAGGGGCAAAAGGTTCTCTCCGTAGTGTTCTGGAGGGTGAGCAGATCTGATTGGTCCAGAGACAAGTTTGGTCTCTTTTACATAACAAAGGTTATGGGTTGCAAAAGGGAAATGGGCCTACGCCTCTTTTCAGTTTGCTATACAACTAAGCATTGTTTTTGTTATATACCGGAGACGGTTATGGGTTGCAAAAGGGAAATGGGCCTACGCCTCTTTTCAGTTTGCTATACAACTAAGCATTGTTTTTTTTATATACCGGAGACTCCCGTCTCGACGACGGGGAATGATTTAGGCATGTGAATCTATGAAAGCTTCCAATACTGGAGTACTGCAGTTACAGGTAAGTAACTTGTTTTCTTCTCATTGCCCTGGGCATATTCAACTAGACACCATCATTGGTACAATACACAGTAAAATTCGATCTACATAACAAATCTCGTCCTAGTATGTTTAGGGGTAAACCGAGGCTTAGGAAGAAGAAATGTTGGTCAGTTAGGGGACCCAGAATAATTGAAAAAGGATCAGTAATGTCGTGTTGTGCCCTAGTACTGGAAATATCATCTGCATCGATGAACAAGCTTATGAGAACTAAATAAGGGAACATGGAGGTAATTGGGTAGAGCCATGAGGCACAAGGTTGGTTTACCATTTATCACGTTTCACATATAGACTGATCTGATCAACTATCAACTAGGATTCACGCATTTTGGCAGCTCTTGGGCTGGTCTTACTGTTAGACTACTGATTTTGGGATAGGTAAGTGAATTTGGGCTGATCAACTTAGGTGGATTGCTAAATTGGTCCAGTATCCCTCCCTTTGATCATCTGATGAAATTATTGCATTTGTAAAGACATACATTTAGATTATTTTGATTTCTTTTTCCTATCTTGTATTGCCACAAAATAATCGTTGAAGGTAACAAATTCATCCAGACTCTTTATTTGGCCAGCAATGTAGATGGTGCCCGGTTACTCCTGAGCCTTCATTAGAATTCCCTGAACAAAAGCAGCACCCACTTCCTCCGGAGTTCTGCAGGCTGGCTGATACCAGATTACATTTCAAATACACCCTCATTCGCTCTAAATAATCTGCAGCAGACTCACCTTGGTTTTGCTTGCAGTTTGTACATTTTGGTGGATGAGCTGTGACACCGCATACTTTCGTTACAGTATTTAACAGCCTATCCTTTGCCATGGTCACTTAATCGTCCTCCTGAGGAGCCTTTTTCCATCAGTCGGTCTGTAACCGCACTGGTTCTACTACCCACAGTACTTAATTCACATCTGCCCAATTAAGTTTGTAACATTCAAACACAGTCTGAAGTTCTGCATGTTATCTTGGGCGGTTCTCCCAGATGTTGGGGAATTGCTTCTTAATGTTGACTTGATCAGCCAGGGACCATGGAACATGAACGGTTACCCATCTTCTTTCCCTCTGGTCCTGGGGATTCTCTCAATGGGAAGATGATGAATTTGGGATTGTTGCTATCACTGTCACTATAAGGAGTGTGTCTGTCTGTGTGGGGATTTCTCTCAATTTCCCTTGCTCATCGGTTTGCAGTGCATCTCTAAATATCCTGGGTAATCGTAGTATGTGAGCCCTGCCAGACCAATGCCCATCATTGATCCGGTAGGGAGCTGAATGAGATCTGGGGAGAGTATGCTATCTTGTGGTGTGGCCTGTTGTTGCATGACTGTATACCGTGCTCTGGTGCTTCGCCGTCAGCCATGCTGCCAGTTGCAGTTCTTGCTGCACCCACCGTATTCGCTTTTGCATAATTTGCCTGTCCTCCTAAAACTGGCTGATCAGCCAGCATTGCCCCTTTTCCAGGTGCTTCAGCTGACACACCCACAGCTGGCCACCCTGCTGGCACATGGGAAACATAAAACATCTAGAAAGTCTTTTTCCTTTGCCTCTTCTGATTCTGCTTTTTCGAATGTTATTTGAAGAAATGAGGAGGCGGAGCAGCAAGAAGTGCAAGCCCTAACCCTGTCCCTCAAGCGACTACCCTGGTATTTGGGTCTCTCCTGAGTTTTTTTTTTATCCTTCGCACCTGTGACTCATGCTCTGCATCTGCTATATTCTTGGTTGCTCTTAATCTTTTTCTCAAACTGTTCAAGTGCTTTAGATCAAAGGTACCTTCCTCATTAGTGAGTCCCACCGACTGTTTCAAATACCTACACATGCTCTTTTCATACTAGTGGTACATCACATGGGCGGGAGTCCCTTATCCTGGAGGTTCTTCTAGTTTAGACTTTTTTGACCCTATTCTTGGGTTCTGTTTCTCATTCACTCTTAAGAAAACATTGAGGTGTCTGTCAGGCTTGTGCTACAGCTCGTCCTGTGGAGGGAGTTAGTGTAGAAGCATAATAAGGTTAGGAGGGATCTTACAGTTAGTTTTCTGTGATTTTGGAGAGAGTTGGGAAAGTATATTTTGCTTACTCACACTGATCTCCTTGCATTCGGAATACTGCAGCTGTGAAACTTGCAAAGGTCCCTCCAAACAGAGAATTGGTGTGATACCCTCTTGACGAGCTTGGGGACATTTTCCCAAGCCCTAGTTAGGGTCAACCATTCTCTACCTACTGCTTATATCCCTGAAGAGAAATGGGCAATTTCAGGAATTGGAGAAGGTAGGCTCACTCAGGTATTGACATGCTTCATCATTTGCCATCTCCTCCCACCCTGGTGAGACGATACTACCCGGATGGACTCAACCTCAGGCGGGGGCTACCCTGATCGAGTTCTTAGAAATTAATTAGTTTCTCAGGATAAAATACTTGGATCCAGTTCAATGTTTAAAAAAATCCACAAGGTATCCTTTATTCGGGTGGTAACCTAGGCTTGAGTAAAAAGTACCATAGGGTAATCTCCGAAGATACGCGTTTACTATGATCGTAACATACTGCTGAGTTAACATGCCAACATGTTTCTGCCCTTCCACTGGAGCCTACAGGTCACGGGCATTCATCAGGGCTAGATATATGTATCACTACACTTATGTAATCATATGGCTAGGGGAAATTTCCCTAAGCACGTCAAGAAGAGGTCATGCCAATTCTGATTGGAGTGTTAACTAAGAGGCAGGCGTGAGCCCTTCGTATCGCCTCTTTCTCTCTTTTTGGCGTTTTATGGAAAGCTTTCAAAGGTCCCAGGGCAATTAGAAAAGTGCATCTGTTTTTCCCACTCATTCATCTTTACAGGGTATTTTACCGGGTCTTGGCTCTCTTTCTCGTTTTCGTTTCAAAGCTTTATTCGATTTGTGACACAAATCATACAAGCAGAACACATACAAATATGACAAACATTGCTAAAAAATAAGGCACCAAGGACATGACAATTAAAGCAATCAGAAGAGAACCATCGGATGCATAGTAGGCGGAGATTCTAAGAGCATAATAAGACCAAACTTGAATATATGCAGTACAAAAGCTATTTAGACCAAATTTAAAAAAGCATATAGCATACATTGTACATACGATAAGTTACACATAAATAAATAAATAAATGGGTATACAGACAGGAAACCAAGATAGGACAAAACACAATCCTGGATATCAAAAAACTATGGTTAACCTGGCAGCTGTATATCTAATAAAATATACAGACAGGGAGCCATAGTAGAACGGGACATAGTCCGAAATATCATAAAGCTCATAAAACTATGGCTTTCCTGGCAGCTGTACATTTTAATATGTATGTCGCTACAAAGAAGCAAATATCCTGGTTCTCTAGGGCGCTAAGCAGATGTAAAGCATTCTTTGTAGAACGAACATTGAATCTTAAAAAGATGGGTTTTAAATATGTTACCCTAAAAAAATGGTAACATTTACAAAACAATAAAAAATGACAACAGCTCTGGCGAGAGACATTGTCACAAGGGCATGCTAAAGCAGATCTTGAATTCATTGTGGGGAATGCAACAAGGTGGTGGACGATACCCAATCGTAAGCGAGTTAAAACAAACCGGTGGGAATTGCGAGTGACATCAGAGAGATAAGATTGAAAACCAATAGGTAAATTAAGGTCCCGATAGAACATCACAGATTGCAACTTTCCGGACACCTTTGCACGACCTTCTTTTTTAAAGCTTAGAAATCTTTGTTTGATGACTTTTTTGGGATTAATACCACGGATTTGGGGTCAAGAAAAGTGTCAAACTGAAAGAGGAGGTAAAACCAATAATGTATGTACTTAAGCCATGATATTCGTGTGAAATGATCCAGTCTGAGACAGTCAAGGATTATCTCCTGGGTGAATTCAGTTTCCAGCTTGGCCCAGATAGAGCGCCAGAGCAGCAAAGGGCGTAATGCTGCCAGATCCGAAATGAATTCTATACCCACTTCTTCATGGATCAGATCCACTGATGCTGAGGGTGGTACACATAACAGTTTTCTAAGGAACTTATTTTCGTCTCTCTGTGCATTTGATCCAACACTATGACCCCAAACCCCCACACCATATAGGGCTGAGGACACACATTTTACATTATAAATGATCGTCATATCTTTAATGCTCCTCACCCCAAGTTTGCATGAGAATCTAAAGATGCTATTGGTGGATCTCTTCATTTTTAGGCTGATGTTATCAAACTCGGGTTGCCATGACCCATTATTAGCAAAGGTGATTCCTAGATAGCAAAACGTTTTAACTATTGACATTTTGTCCTTATCAATAAAAAAGGTGGGATTGGATTTCTTAGCTTTCATCCCGCAGGACATTACAAAGGTTTTAGATTTATTTACAAGTAACTTCCTACTCTCTATGAACGTCATAAATTTATCAATGAGGCGCTGTAGGCCAATCTGTGTGCGGGATAATAACACAGCGTCATCCGCATACAATAAAATTGGCACCGGTTTGCCTCCAATCAAAGGTGTATCGGCAGGGGTCTGACACAATATAAGATCAATTTGATTAATAAAAAGAGAGAATAAAAGAGGGGCCAGAACACAACCCTGTCGGATGCCTCTTAAAACTTTGAAGAAAGGGGTACCTTCACCTGAGGATCCATGGCGCACCTTACATGACAGTCTCTCGTATAGCCTGGCCAAAAAGTGTACAATCTCCTTGGGTGCTGTCTGTCAGGACCTGCCATAGTATACAGTGATCAACTAGGTCAAACACACTACTCAAGTCCGCAAAACATAAAAACAGGTTCCCTTCTTTAACTTTTGTGTATTTATTAATTAAAAGATCTAAGTTTACACACTGTTCTAATGTCCCCATGCCTTTCCTAAAACCATATTGGACCCTAGTTAAAATTTCCTTTTCAGTTGCCCAGGTTTCCAGCCTCTGCAGCATAATTCGACTCATCACCTTTACTGAAGCATCAAGTAAGGAGATGGGACGATAATTACCTGCCTCCGATTTACTGCCTTTCTTGAATATGGGAATGATGACCGACTGGCCCCAAGATGGTGGTGGGCATCCCTCAACTGCAGCATTAAAGATCCTCACCAAAATGGGTGCCCACAAATTTGTTTCAGATTTAAGAAGATCTATAGGGACTCCATCGGGGCCGGGGGCCTTACCTCCTTTACTATCGAACAGGCCTTCATAGACCTCCTCCAGGGTGATTCCCAATGGTAGAGGCAGCCAGGCTGATACCTCCTGGACCGAGGTTTCTAGGGGCTTCCCTTCCGGGTTAAAAATATTAGAAAAATGGACAACCCATGCTTTACATGCTACTTTTGATGTCAATTCCGGGATCCCATCAGTGTTTAAAAAAGGACTATTAATAGTCTCCCAATAAAGTTTACTGTTTTGGGTTTCCGCTGCTTGGTGAAGATTGTCCCAGGCTTCTTCTTGCAGGGCCTTTTTCCTTATGGAGAGGGCCTCCTTATATTTGACACGCAGAGTTTTGATATTATTAGAGTCGCGTGGTTTAAGACGCAGTGCCTTTTTAAATTCACGTAAGGACAGTGTGCATGATTTGTCAAACCATCCCAGCCTAGCTACTCTGGTTTTAGACTGCTTCTTAGTGAAAGCAGCTTCTATAGCTATGTTTATCATGGTGAAGCTTGTCAACAGAGTTGCTGGGTTAGTGACTTCTCCTAGGCAATAGGAAATCTCGTCCCTGCATTTTCCCACGACCTCCTTAAGTTTTATCACAGGGTCAATTCCGGCCCATTTGATTCTTGGGCCGTTCAGTCTCGTAGATGCAATATCAGTGGAACAAAATTCTATAGTGGATGATTTTAATCCCCAGCCCAGCAAAGTTAAAAGGATACTATTATGGTCACTGAGGGATTCTTCCCTAACCCTCCGGTTGTTAAATTCGCTGGTATTTCTCTCTTTCTCCTTTTTCCCTTTCTGGACTACTCTTAGGCTCCAATTGCTATATTATCATGGATTACATTCATACGCCTAACTCCTGTGACTCCCCCAAACCTGCCAACCCAGACTGTTTTGACTCATCATCTCTGACCCAGATGATGCTCTTGAATTTCTTCAAAAAGAGAATAAACTTAAGCAGAGTTCAAATTTTATATTTTTAACTGTACTAGAGCGGTCTGACTGACAAGTCAATTACTGAACCATTACTTAACCCAGTCCCCTTAGAAAAATCTCTCCCTTACTTGGTGCCTGAAGTCGCCAATAATGAAGTACTTTTACTGTTAGATGGTGATTGCTCAACGCACACTGCTTCTCTAAGCTTCAGGATGGTGAGGACTCGAGATTAAGGGAAGCCAGTTGCTTCCATTTAAAGCAATCATTGTGATCTGTGCTGTGTTTCCCTGCTAACTTCTAGATATAAATTCTAAGGATGGAGTATAGGTGAAATCAAATACCAGTGGCTGGTGTCTGGTTCCCTCTCTTTTGGACACCTTTAAAGAGCCAGTCCAGGCAAGGGTCATCACACCACAGGTTGAGAAAAAGTTAACATTTTCCAACATATGACCAACTCTGCATCCGTGGGCAGGTCTCCCAAGACGCCTTAAGGGTACTTGTAGCACAAAAGCATGCATCTCCACAGGCCACATGTGAAGCTTCCCCACCAGACAGAGAAAGCAAGTGCTTTCAGGGTGCTACCAAGGGGGTGGAGTTGGGACCTTCTATCCACAAGCTTATCAACAACTCTTTTGTTTACTGTGGAGGCATGGCAGGTTTCACTGAGAGGAAATGGAGGCACTGATGCACAGTCTCATGAAAACCTATGGGAAGAGGGCGGAAGAGCTTGTAACCAAGAAAAAAATATAATCTTTAATCAAATATCAGTTGTGCACCAGAAGCTGCAGATACCGCTTCCGGGTATTTACATGAGCCTTCTGCTGAGTTAGTATACATGGCTCTGCATCATGGGGTTTAAACCAGAGTTACAACTAGGGTGGAGTCTGTGCCCATGTTCATTGTGGACGAAGAGATGAGTCACATCCTGTGACTGGAAACTAAAACACAGTTGTAATGTCTGAGCCCAACACTAGATGGCTGGAGTATGCAGGGCATGTGAATCTACAACAGATGCTTACAAGGTTAGTAACATTTTCCTTTTCCTTGCCGTTCTTCTTTCTCCTCCCATGGCTCGATCTCTTTGAAAACTAACTTTGTATGGTTTTCTGCTTATTGTATTGTAATTACATTTATATAGCCCTTACTATCTCTGACGAGTGGTCAAAACGCTTTTTCGGTGAGTAACACGATACTCCGGAAGCCATAAAGGATTAGTGGTGAATTTGTATAGTGAAATATGAAAATAATTTGAGTGGTCGATATGTTAGTCAGTTATTTGGATTGAGAAGGATAGTGGAGGGATAGAAGGGGGAAAAAGGGTTGCATTTATATAGCGCTTGCCACCCCTGATGGGGTGTTGAAGCGCTTTTTCGGCGAGTAACACCCTACTCCGGAACCCATAAAAGATTAGTGGTGAATTAGTATAGTGAAACATGAAAGTAATGTGAGTGGTGGACATGTTAGTCTGTTATTTGGATTGAAAAGAACAGTGACGGTGTACAAGAGGAAAGGATTTAGAAATCCTTTTTTTGTTTGTTTTGGAGCTCACAGCAGTAGGAGGAAGCTTGAGATGAGTAAAAGGGAGGTGGAGGGGAAAGAGTATGAGGTAAGGGTTTAGAAAGGCTTGTTTTGGGGGAACGGAATAGTAAAAGAGGTATGTGATGATACAAGGAGGGGTAGAGTAGGGAAGGGTCTAGAAAGGGCTATTTTGGGGATCATAGTAGTGGTATGGGGTTTGGGATGAATGGAAGAGTGGAAGTAGAGGATATATTGATAGAGGTAGGGTGAGAAATAGGGTAGTGCATTGGATATGCTGAATTAGAAGAAAAGTAATACATATATAGATCCATAAGTACATGAAAGGTATATAGATGCATAAAGGAAGGTAGTATATGTTGATTAAAGAAGCATTAACATTAATTGTATTTATATATTTTTATACATGTATATGTATATATATATATATATATATATATACATATATATATATATATATATGCAAACAACCATTCCCGGCTGTTCCTCGTCTCTTTCCACGGCGAGCCTGTGTGGGTGCCGGACACCCTTAATGTACACGAACAAAAGTTTCTCCTGATATGAAGAAATCCACAGGCTGCTTTTGATGCTTAAAGTGAATTTATTTGAGGCACGAAATCAGCAGCTCCCTACCGACGCGTTTCGCCACTAAGGCTTGGTCACGGTAAATGTGATCAATGCAAAGTGCTATTTACATATCTAAACAATATACATGGAAAGAGGACTTTCATTAATCAATCCCGGCCTGTTTATGGCCGCCATCTTGGAGTGGTGTAAAATAAACACTTGAAATGCCACATTATACTTGTTTAAACAATTTTAACAAATTAAATCTAGCTCTCAGTAGGCTAATACTATAAATGTCCATGAATGAGAATTAATTAAATCTCGCCCAAGTGGGCCGCCATTTTGGAGTGGTGCATAATAGTAAATAATACCACAATATACATGTTATCAACATAAATCTTGCCCCTGTGGGCTAATAATATGCACAAGTTCATGAATTAAACTCATTCATGTAATATGCTGGTCTCGCCCAAGTGGGCTTAAGATTAGTGGCAGTTCGTGATCAGAAAGATTTTTAAATTATTGGAGTCCTCCGGATGTATGGAGTCCAGTATTCCTATGTAAAAAGAAAATGTGTATTTTAAAACCATATATGACAAAATTATTTACATGTTAAAAATGAAACGAGATATCAGACCAATTACATTTACATTTATCATAGATGGACTGCCAGTTCTTCACTACAATTCATCCCAATGGGATGTAATGTCTCGAAGTCAATAATGAATTTGTATTCCAAAATTCTCAACTGGTGCAGTCTATCACCCCCTCTTACATTCTCTTTGACTGCATCAAGTACCACATACTTCAGCAAATTGTCATTTTGATTGTGGTATGTCTTGAAATGTCGAGCTACAGGATATTGTTCGTTATTATTCCTAATGGCTCGTTTGTGCTCCAATATCCTGATCTTAGCCCTGTGCTTGGTGCTCCCAATATAGAACTTCCCACAGGGACAGATGAGACAATATACACAATATTCGGTATTGCAGTCAAAGCGACCCATAATGGTAAAAAATCTGGAACTGTTAGGTATTTGTACTTTTTTGCAGTTGGAACTTCCCTTACAGGCCTTACATTTCATGCAGCACTCAAAACCAGCCATAGTCTTATTTTGTGTTTCTTTTTTGGATGAAACCATATTTTTGCTCAGGTCATCTTTCAAAGATTTCCCTTTACGAAAAGTAATCTCTGGGTGTTCCTTCACATGTTTACTTAGAAAAGTATCTGTGGTTAAAATCGGCCAATTTTTCATCAATATTTTCCTCACCCTATAAGCTTGACCTGAATATGTGGTGATGAACCTTACTGTCTCTTCTTCCTCATTCAATGGTTTGCGTTTGGGAACTAACAGGTCTGTTCTTTCTGCCTTGTCTACTCTTTCAACAGCTTGTCTGATAGTTTTTTCAGAATATCCTCTTTCTTTAAACCGGTCTATCATCACACATTTTTCTATTTCAAAGTCAGTACTGCTGCTGTTATTTCTTTTAGCTCTTAGCAGTTCCCCATAGGGGATACTTTGAATAACGCTATAAGGGTGAGCACTGGTAGCAAATAGTAAGCTGTTTCCTGCAGTTTCTTTTCTATGGAGGCTAGTAGTTAGTTTGTTATTTTTAACCTCTACTTGAGTGTCCAGGAAAATAACCTTCTCCTTGCTGATCTGAGATGTTAATTTGATATTTATTTCATTGCTGTTCAGTTTAGCAATATATCTCCTAGCACTTGTTTCATCTCCCTTCCAGATGCAGAAGACATCGTCTATGAAACGGGTCCAAAGTATCACCCTTTCACCCTGGTCACCTTGGCTACTGGACACCTGCTCCTCCCACCAGCCCATGAATAAATTCGCGTAGCTGGGGGCGAAGCAGGTGCCCATCGCCGTCCCTTGTGTCTGCCTGTACAGTTGGTCATTGAAGTAGAAAAAGTTATTAGTTAGGCAGTAGTGTGTCATATCAACCAGCATTTCACTGTGTGCTGAAGTGTTGATTGATCTAGCTCTCAAGAAGTGCTTTATTGCCAGGATGCCAGTTTCATGCCTGATAGATGTATATAAACTGGTCACATCCATGGTGATCAGAAGATAATCAGGTTCCCAGGCTAGATCATGAATCAAGTTTAGAAAATGCATGGTATCTCTAAGATATGCAGGTAAAGACATTACAAAAGGTCTCAGATAGTAGTCTATGTATTTAGACGTTGTTTCCAGTTGTGACCCCATGGAGGACACAATGGGTCTGCCTGGTGGAGCTAGTGGGTCTTTGTGCAATTTTGGTAAAAGGTATAAGACCGGTGTTTTGGGATATTTACAACTCAGTCCCAGATATTCACCTCTCTCCAAAATGCCACTTTGATACCAATTCAAAAGCATTTCATCATATGTCTCGTGAGAAATATGTAATTCCTCAACAGTCGCTTTGCAATAGCATTGTGTGTCTCCTAACTGTTTTAGGCCTTCAGTTAGATACTCAGTTTTTCCCCACACCACAACATTCCCCCCCTTGTCCGATTGACGAATTACAATAGAATCGTCATTTCTGAGGGAATCAAGTGCCTCACATTGTTCTCTCGATAAGTTCTGTTTTGCCAGACCTTTAGTGCAATAACGTATTTTTTTCAAATCTCTGGTGACACTCCGTTCAAAAACATCAATGGCATCACTTTGGATCACTGGTACAAATGTTGACTTTGGTTTGAAACCACTTTTACATGGTATATCTGTTGTCAGTTCTCCAGTATCAAAATTAGAAACATGATCACATGCTGTGTCTAGTCCTGATGCACTTTGTGTATTTTCCAAGTTAGGTGCAGTTAAACTTCCTACAGAGTCTACTTCAACATCTGTTGAAACATTGGGTACATGGAACTGAATCCATTTTTTTAGTTTTAATTTGCGAATAAAACAAAATGTATCAATGCGCGTTTGTACATAGTCCATCCTGCGCATAGGGCAAAACGACAGACCTAAAGCCAATAAGTCAATTTCAAAATTGTTTAACTCACGTTTGGAGAGGTTGACTACAGTCATCTTGTCCCTTTTCTTGCTCTGGTCTGCATTGGAGCGGGTGTGTTGGAATCTCCTTTTCTTTCTTCTCCTTGCTTTTTGGTTCCTCTGAATCCTCTGGCTTTGCCTCGAAAGTTTCGTCCTCGGCCCCTGTGAAAATCCTGGTCCTCTTGTCCACCTTGTTGACTTTGTTTAGCTTTATTCAGCATTTGAAATTGTGTCAAAAAATTAATCTTGCCTCTGCCCACTCCACGTATTGGTGTTCCTGTTATGCTTCCTGCAGCATCAGAAAGATTGCCATTTGATGCGTCACTTTCTTCAGGGGCAGTGCTATCCCCTTCCACTGTAATATTGGCTTTTGTTTTGTCAGTTGAATTGGTACTCGCTTTTTGAAATAAATAGTCATATTTCTTATGAAATGTTAGGGTTCTGCCTGTTTGATAATCTTTAAAATCCCTTATAAATTTGCGTTGCTTTCTTGCTGTTATTTCATCTTCAAGTTTTTTAAGGCGCCCTTCAAGTTTCATCATGAAATCCTGAATTTTCTCCTGAGTGGTTAATTTGGCTAGATCAGATAGTACTTCATCAATTAGTTCTAGTAGTTTTGCTCTATCCTTTATGGCATATTTAATCAGGATCGCATCATTGTTGCTGAGCAGTCTTTAGAATTGCCTGCCCATTCCTCTAGCATCTCTGGGTCAGGATTTTCAAATGTGGGAATGGTATAAATTCTTAATCCTCTTGGGGCTCGTTGTACATCCAAATATTTCTGCAGTGATTCCGCTTCCCACCACTTGGCCACCTCTTTGCGATGCAATTTATCTAATTTATCAAACAGCTGTTGTATTTTAACTTCGTTGGTCAGAAGTACATGTTCCCCCTGCTGTTGTTCTTCAGCATTAGTTCCAGTTATGGGGTCAGTAAAAAATAGCCGGTCTGATATCTCTTTCCTCTTAGCTTCAAAACGAGCTGCCACCCTTCGTGCCTGCCTGTAATTATAGCGCTGCTCCCAGCGCTTGCAGCATCCAAATGTAGACGAAAGCGTATAAAATCACACTCCCAATCTACTCCGTTACCGTAAACGATGCAAGTTCACAGCGTGCCCGAACCCCTTATCAAAGCGCCTTCCGCGTTTCTCACCGCGCAGTTGCCGAGATGGAGTTATCTTTCGGGTTTTCGTCGCCGTCTCGCTGGTGCGTTAGTGATTCAACGTTACCCAACTTTCAACTTGCTCTTAAGAACTTGCTCTCCGCCGCCTCATGCAAAGTCGTTTGCTATTCCTGAGGTTCTTGACGCGGAGCCCGTTTACAGGAAACAAGGAACATTAAATAACATAAGCAAACAACCATTCCCGGCTGTTCCTCGTCTCTTTCCACGGCGAGCCTGTGTGGGTGCCGAACACCCTTAATGTACACGAACAAAAGTTTCTCCTGATATGAAGAACGCGTTTCGCCACTAAGGCTTGGTCACGGTAAATGTGATCAATGCAAATGGCGGCCCACTTGGGCGAGATTTAATTAATTCTCATTCATGGACATTTATAGTATTAGCATACTGAGAGCTAGATTTAATTTGTTAAAATTGTTTAAACAAGTATAATGTGGCATTTCAAGTGTTTATTTTACACCACTCCAAGATGGCGGCCATAAACAGGCCGGGATTGATTAATGAAAGTCCTCTTTCCATGTATATTGTTTAGATATGTAAATAGCACTTTGCATTGATCACATTTACCGTGACCAAGCCTTAGTGGCGAAACGCGTCGGTAGGGAGCTGCTGATTTCGTGCCTCAAATAAATTCACTTTAAGCATCAAAAGCAGCCTGTGGATTTCTTCATATCAGGAGAAACTTTTGTTCGTATATATATATATATATATATATATATATATATATATATATATATATATTGTAAATCAATAGTGAAACAATTTTAGATAGTTATGATAAAAAATGTACTTATTATGCAGTCACTATACATGTAAAAACATAGAATAATGTAACTATCAGTAATATATACATTTGTTAAGCAGAACTAATGAATATCTATATTTTTTAAAACATAATTATTCTACACGTTTATGCAAAGCAAAACACATTTATAGGTACATATCTACAGTACAAATAAATGCTGTCATACTGAGGGATATGCTTGTATATTTCTGTTTGCGTATGGTGGTTATGTGGAGAAGAGCCAATTTTTTTGTATAGTTTTCTGAAGATCATTCAATCAATCAGACATTTGTAAAGCACGCTACTCACCCATGAGGGCAGCTACTGATCAAACAACCAAGTCTTGAGGAGTCTCCAGAAGGTCAGCAGGTCCTGGGTCTGTCGAAGGTGGATGGGGAGGGTGTTCCATGTCTTGGCAGCGAGGTGGGAGAAGGATCTGCCACCGATGTGTGGGATGGTGGCGAGGGTCACCGGCGGAGCGGAGCTGCCGGTTGGGGGTGTAGAAGGTGTTGAGGTATGCTGGTCCGGAGTGCTTTGTGAGCGTGAGTGAGGAGCTTGAAGGCGATCCTCTTGTTGTCGGTAAGCCAGTGCAGGTCCTTCAGGTGGGCAGTGATATGGCTGTGGCGGGGAAGTCGAAGATGAGGGGTGCGGAGGCGTTGTGTATGCGTTTGAGCCTTTTCTGGAGTTTGGCCGTGGTTCCCGTGTAGAGGGTGTTGCCGTAGTCCATCCTGCTGGTGACGAGGGCCTGGGTGACCGTCCTTCTGGTTTCGGAGGGGATTCATCTGTAGATCTTGCGAAGCATGCGGAGGGTGTTGAAGCAGGAGGAGGAAACGGTGTTGACTTGTTGGGTCATTGACAGAGAAGAGTCCAAGAAGAACCCCAGGATGCTTCCCTGGTCGCTGTGTGTCGGCGCAATTCCCAGCGAGGCTGGCCACCAGGAGTCGTCCCATGTGCAAGGGGGGGGTCCGAGGATGAGGACCTCCGTCTTGTCCGAGTTCAGTTTCAGGCAAGTGCTCTTTATCCATTCAGCGACGGCCTTACACCGCGGCATGGAAGTTGGTTTTGGGGGTGGCGGGGTCTTTAGTGAGGGAGAGGATGAGCTGGGTGTCGTCGGCATCTGAGACTATGTTGAGGTCGTGTGATCGTACGTTGTTGGCGAGCTGTGTCATGTAGACGTTGAAGAGGGTCGGGCTGAGGGATGATCCTTGGGGTACACCACAGGTGATCTTCGTGGCTTTGGATCGGAATGGAGGGAGGCTATGAAGATAAGGTGGTTATTCGTGGAACTTATGTTGCGGGGAAAAGAGTTCCATAGTTTGTCTGCTTGAACAGACAAGGATGCGCCACCCATGTTTTTTTTTTCTTGTATCTTGGGGTTTTGAGGCGAGGTGCTCTAGAGCGTAGATTTATTTTTTATTTTTTAGAGAAATATTTTTATTAAGGCTAACTTGTTCAGGTAGGTACAGCAATTTACTAATATCTTAAATTTCATAGTAGGCCTCAGAAGCTATATGTTACAACATTAATTTAGGTTACCTCCCATATCGACCACTTAAGAGATGCCTATAGTAGAGCTTTCTTTGCTATTTCGCCTCCTCAAGGCCCCTCTCCCGATATCCGAGGGACTGATGCATATTCCTCCCTTGTGTTTGTTCCATTTGCCCCCATATCTGATCCCATTTCCCCGGACCCCCCTCTCATTGAGTATATAGTTATTTCTGTTATACAGGAGTCCATATCCCTATCCCAGTGTGTTGGTGGGGTCTGCGCCCCCAGTGTTGAGCTATATTTTGTTTTGCGATCATCATCCTGAATGTAGCGCATATCTGCTCTTTGCGGCTTAGGTCTGTCTCCTCCCAAATGTACGGAGACACAGCTTTGGTTGTAGCTCTATGCTTCCTCCACAGACTCTGGCCACTTCATCCATAACTTCCCTTCAATACTGCTGGATCGATGGGCAGTCCCACACTAAATGGTAGAAGGAACCCTGTTGTCCACAATTTTGCTGGCACTGCGTGGTCATTCCTCTTCCCATTTTGGCTAGTGTGGTTCTGGACAGGTAAACACTATGTAAGATCTTAAGTTGGATTAATCCAAGTTTCGCTGAGATAGCAACCTCTCTGGGAGACCCAAGAGCTGCCTGCCAGTCCTGCTCTTCGAGTTCACCCACTTCTCAATGCCACTGAGCCCAGAGTTTCTGGAAGGGGTCTGGGGAGTTGTGCAGCAACTTATGATAGGTTAGGGAGATAGCTTTACGTTGCAGACGGTAGGAAGCCTATCTTCTAATGGAGAAGCTTCTGGGGGATTACTTCCTGGCGTAATAGCCGCCCTTAAGGTGTTTTTAACCTGTAAGTATCTGAAGACTTCGGTTGGGGCCATTGCGTACTTAGACTGTAACTCCTCAAAGGCTATGAGTCCGCCTGTTTCCACATATCTCCTATTGTCGAGATACCTTCAGGGTCCCATCGGTTGAAACCTCATGAAGTGTGGAGCCCCCCAGTTCCTTGCTATCCCAAAACGGGGTGCTTTGCATCAGGATGTTAGACCCTTCCAACCTTTTGTTTACCTTGTGCCATAGTGTGATCGTATGTTCTTTTGGTCCGGTCAGAATCTTTCCTCTTTGGTTTTGTGTACAGTGCTCTTGTGTATCCCCCCTTTCTCATAAGTAACCTGTCCATTCTATATGCCGGTTCATCGTGTGGTCGGTGGATCCATTGATTTATTACAGCCAACTGGGTTTCCCTATAGTATGTTTCGAAATGCGGTAATGCGACGCCCCCGTCGTACCATCCCCGTGCCAGTTTCGACGCCACTATTCTCTGGGGTTTTACATCCCATAATAGATCTCGTACCTTCCCTTCGACTGCTCGGAAAAATGTGATGCAAAAGGGATCTGTGCACACGCCTACTTATTACAGTATAAATGCTGTAAATTATTGTACAAAAATACAACAGTAAATGAAGAGAAGACGTTGATTGATGTGTTCCTTCAATTCAGATTTATTCCAGATGCCCAGCCAACACGTGTTTCGTCAGGGTGGTTACCCAAGACTTCATCAGGGCTCTACAAAATGTATAATGGTTGCAGGTTACAGACATGTAATCGCACCACAACCATCACTTGTTTACATAACCAAAAAAGGCAAAAAGGTGACTGCGAGTGTAAGCATACAAACCAAACTCAAGAAGGAGATTCCCAAGAAAATAGCACGCAGTGTGAAAATAATTTGTGATGTGCAGGTAAAAACAGAACACATTATCAAAAACGAACTCATAGTCAGATGCGAAATAGCACGTACAGCAACATTTGGTTGGGACGGAGTCAGCTTTTTCATGTAAATGTACATAACCAGAGCGTTATTCCATACGCTCTTTGTTAACTCAAAACCAAATTCTATAAAACGGTGATCATGGTGTAGTGGGGCGAAGATCCGGACCACCCAACCCATGCTTCAAGTGACCACATATCAATACGTGAGTAAAGGGAAACCAAGAACACACGAAAAGAAGATCACCACCCTATGGCTTAGCACGTATATGTGCATCTTACCCAATGGGCAGTTGTTCAAAATTCTCGCCGAAATGGCTATAAGCTGGAATTTACAACAGAGAGAGAACGAAGCAACAGTCAATATATATTGTCAAGAATAGCCTCAGGCACGTTTGTAAGACATCAAAGATGCCCACCCAAGTTTACGTGTCTCACCTCTCCGCCGGTTATACTTCCGTCCCGGCTGTAGTGTGGTGTAGGTAGTCTTGCTCAAAATTATAGCAGATTCGTAGGGTGGTCAGTACCAATTCATAAGGAGCACTGGGGAAGGTAAGCCATGTAATAGCAGTCGTTAGTCAATGCTAAATGGCCCAAGTGTTCGCAATATAAATAGCAATCAACCGAAAATCGGCAGCCATAGCCAATTGTATGTAGCACAGGCCCGACTAGATAGGACCAGGCTCAAATATAGTTATCTAAAATCCTGCCAGGACATTGTGCGGCCCCTACTCAACAATAATTAGTATACCACTTCAAGTTTTTCAGGTGTGTTAAAGCCCGAAAATGCCAGCCCTCTATATATGCAAGAGTATGAGACACCCAGTAATCCAGGGCGTCTATGTATACAAAATAAATGGTCCACAAATTAAAAAATATGGCAAGCCCAAAGTAGTGGCCACCCTCGCAGAATATCGTCCGAAACACAAAACAGGTCTCCATATATGATCAGCTTGAGACACCGTCAATATCAGTAAAAACGTTCACACAAGCGGCAAAGTACACAGCGAGAGAGTTAATCTCGACTTACCCGTTAGCGTACTCGGACAAATGTTTGGGGAATTATGAAGGGTGTGTTTTGTAGTGCATACAGGAAGCAAGGTAATGCAATCATTTTATAAAGTGCTGCTCGGCCCAGCAATGACACCGGTAACTTTCTCCATAGTTGGATATCGCTCTGGAGGCGGGTCACTGGGGATTGCATATTCTGGGCATAGAATAACTCTAAGTCTGTTGTCACTAATATGCCAAGGTACCGAAATCCCTCTCTCGCCACGGTCACTTCGCAGCCCTCTGGTAGAGTTGGGGTTGGACTGTTTAGTATATATATGATGGATTTAGACCAATTATTTGAGTACCCTGATTGTTCGCCTAAATTCTTAAGAATCGTCATGATTCTAGCTATGGAGTGTCATGGGGAGGTAGCGTATAATAGAACATCGTCAGTATACAATGATATACGATCTTGCCATCCCGTCGCCCAGCGCAGACCCCGTATCAGATGGTCTCCCCTAATCCACACCGCCAGTAGCTCGAGGACTAGTGCGAATAGAAGCAGCGACAAAGGGCAATCCTGCCCTCTCCGCAGCATAAAGGCAGTGGAGGTTCTCCCGTTCACCACCAACTGCGCCATGGGTCCGGAATACAGGAGTTTGATCCATGCCTGATATTTGGGACCGACCCAATCTTTTCCACACTGCAAATAAGTATACCCATTCCACTGTGTTGAGCGCCATGCGTGCGTTGAGGGACAGTATCACTGCCTCTTCTCTGATCGCATTTTACCTACAGAGTACCCCATGGAAGCAGAGCAGGTTTAGCGCCATATTTCTTCCCGGCGTGAAGCCCGATTGGTCTGGGTGAATCAGGTGAGAAATGTTTTATGTAAAGCCAGGATTTTGGCAAGTATTTTGATTTCGGCATTTATTATTGAGATGGGGTGGTACAAGGAACAAAGATCCCCAGGCCTGCCGGGTTTGCGTATGACCACTATCGTGGCGAGTCGCTGTTCTGGGTGGCAGCTCACTGCTTGACACACTTTCCGAATACATTTGTAGTAAGTATGGTGCTACTTGGGATGCCACCACTTTGTACAATTCAATTGGGATACCGTTTGGACCCATAGCCTTTCCAGACTGGATATCTCGGATGGCAGAGGATATTTCCTTGATCGTGATGTCATTATCTAAGTCTGATTTAGTGTCTGGGGTGAGGATCGGGAGTGGCAAATCCACCAGAACAGCTGTGGCGTCTTCCATTGTGGCTGTTGAGATCTCAGTATAGATCGAAGCGTAATATTGAGAAAATTCATCCGCGATTTCTTGCAGATCACTCAGAATCTCCCCTGAATCGGTGGTGATCGCATGCACCCTTCTACTCGCCCTTTGCCTTCTCTCGACCCCGGCCAAGAGTTTCCCAGCTTAATCCCTATGCTCATATATTCTATCTCTTGTTGTTGTTAGTTTGGCTCTAGTCACTTCCGTTGCTGGCTCTCGGTACTCAAGCCTTTTTAATTGCAAGGCGTATGCCATCTCATCAGAGGGGCTGTTGACTAGTTGGTTCTCTAACTGTAGTATGTTTCTCTCTATTTCCTCTGTGGCCGCTCTTTTCCCCTTTTTATGCCATACCATGAGAGAGAGTCCTTCCCCTTTAATGACTGCCATATAAGCTTCCCACAGGACCCGTGCCGAAGTCACCGAGCCCTCATTCTCCTCAAAGTAGTTTTTAGTGGCTTGAGTTAGCCCTTTTCGGATTTTGGGCAGTTTTAAGCTCCATTGGTGCAAGGATATGCTACATCGTGTACTGCGAGTTCCTGTTGAGTAGCAAGACCAAAGGGGGGAGTGATCCGATATTCCTCTTGCCAACTGATGTGTGTCTCTAAAATTACAATGGTTGTCTGTGTGAAACTATCCAAGTGGTCGACGGCATTTCGATCCCTTTGAACATATAATGGCAATTAGTCGTATAGATGTACGAGAATGAGGCAAAACAGAAGGGCAGAATCGGTTCCTTGGCTCAGATGGAGCCTCCGGACGTGGTATCCTTAACATGAGAAAAGTTACTCAGGGTTAGATCACACCCATCGCTCCATTCGTAAAGCAAAACGCTGCCACCGACGCCGGTTGTAAGGCATTTTCCCCCACGACTCCCGCTTCATCTGATAATTTATCCAGCGGTGTCAAACCCTGAGTAACTTTTCTCATGTTAAGGATACCACGTCTGGAGGCTCCATCTGAGCCAAGGAACCGATTCTGCCCTGCTGTTTTGCCTCATTCTCGTAAATCTATACGACAATTGCCTCCTAGGCAGTTCTAAATATTCAGGCGTGTGATTAAAACAGTCCTGATGATGATCCTATTATACGTTCAAAGGGATCGAAATGCCGTCGACCACTTGTATAGTTTCACACAGACAACCATTGTGTTACATTAGTGTGATAACTATTTTGAATAGCTTGTTTTGTATTTACATTGACCAGAAGCTTCCTCTCTCTTTTTGCCTGAAAATCCTAATGTTTATTTGTTTGTTTGTCACATTCTCATGTACCGGATGCAGGATTGTATCCCACTTTATTGTTTGTTGCTCTTGAAAACTTCTTTATACACTCAATTGATGAAAATTGTGTGGCCGGCTGGACACTATGGAATATAGTACTTATTGCAGGCTATATTTTATTCAAATGCTCAAAAAAGTCTCTTTAAGGACCACTGTTGTTATTCAAATTGATACCCAAGGTCCTTAATTACCTTTTGGGTTCCCTTATACCTCTGTAAACTTCTAAAATGACAAGACACCTTCAGCATGTGATATAATAAAGTCTATGCAGGAGTGGCTATTATGTGCTCATAAGTAGTATGTGAATTGCTTCTCTTGCACATTTTGTGTATGCCATTCATCTGCCAGGCCCATTGCACCCACAAAGTCAGACAGTGGCGTAGGGTGCCTAGGCTGCGTTCTGGGAGGGAGTCCATCCTGAAGATCGTCTAGTGTCATATTAAAGTCTCCACCCAGGAGGAGTTTACCGTTCTGCAGTCTGGGAGAGCGATATTATGTAGTGCCAGTGAAAAGTATACCGAAACGATGTGAATCGGCCTCCCTTCCCATCTGTCTGTTAGTGCAGCAAATCTACCCTGATCAACTGGCACTTTCCAGTCTTTCCCCCCCTTCAAGGCATGCTTGTACCGTTCTAGGGCTCAGCTGGTAACCGCTTGCTGTTTGAGTCTTCCAACCGAATAGTTCAGTGTCCGCTGTCTCTATATGTCACAGCTTTGCCCTCTCTACATTTGACGGACCGTCTTCGCCTCTCTGGTCCCTTCCTGCAATTTTTTATAGGTACTGTCTCTCTGAAGTGTTAATTTCTGTCACCCTGGGGCCTGGCTGACATTCCTCCTGTTCCGATTGCTATTCCGGTTCTCGCTCCTTTGCCCAGCCATGACCTCACACTTTTCCCTTTTGCCTCCGAGCAGACTTCCATCTCCCGGCAGGCACCCTCAGCTCACTTGATCAGGCTGGGGTCAGATAGCACCTCTGGTCTTGGGGGTCCGGCAATCGCCAGCACTCCGTCTCCCGATCACTTCGGAGGTGGGCGTCTCTCAATGCAAGACGTTGGTTGACGGCCGCAGATTAGGCCCCGCCTCGGATCTCCTTGCTCTCTCCAGCGAGAAATTCACTTCTCCTCCCCTGGCACTCCGGAGTGGTTATGCTTTCAGTGCTCCTCCTCTTGTTCGCCTAGCATGGATTCGAACCTGGATTTTTGCAGTTAAAGGGGTTGGGATTCGGAAACTTCCCTATCACCCATCTTGCATCATCGCTGGCCATGCCCCCCTAAAGGAGGTTGCTTTGTTGAATGTGTTTGGTGAGCTTATTCCTGATGAAGATCGGTCCTGTTCCATGTATTGCTTTGTGGGTGATACAAAGCAGCTTGAACCTGGATCTTCTGGCAACCAGTAACCAATGCAGGGCTTTCAAGACAGGGGAGATGTGGTCTTGCGGTTAGTAGTCTGGACCTTGTGTGGAAATCCCAAATGGGAGAAGATTAGTTGCAGAATTGTTATAGTAACAAAGCTTGATCTTGCTATTTTGTCCACTTGGGCATTAATTGATAGCTTGGAGTCCATAGTCATTCTGAGGTTTCTTACTTGCTTCGATACTTTAGGCTGTGTTCCCAGATCATCAGGCCTCGGGGCGACGGGTCATAATGTTTCCAATCGCCAAATGCGAGTATTTCTGTTTTGGAAGCATTCAATTTTAGTTGGCTCCACCTCATCCATTGATCCACAGCTCTGAGACAACTGAAATTTGGCGAGTTTCCAATGCCTTTGGGGCATTCCAGTTTAAGGAGTATTTGCTTGTCATCTGCATAGTTGTAGCACTTGAGGTGAAATTGATTGATCATTGCTTGTAAGTACTTCATGTAGATGTTGAAAAGCATGGGTGAGATGATGAGCCTTGGGGGACCCCTGCTTCTGTGAAGTACGGTTTGGACGAAAAAGGTGGGGTATGGATAACATTAGTTCTGTTGTGAAGGTAGGATGTGATCCAGTCTAGCGCAGTCCCCTCCATGCCAGCTTCGTAGAGTCTTATAGAGGCACCAGATATTTTACTTAATATCTGGGACTGCACGCGCCATATTCCTGATATTAAACTGTTTCCTTCCCTACTGTGTCTAGGTGAGCATCTTCTCTTCCAGGCATTTTTCATAGTCTTCTTCATTTTTGCCCACCTGCCTTTTCACACTAAATTGCTAGGGCCATATGTTTTCCAAGACTGTGACCAGCACCTACCCTCTTGCAGAGTCTAGGTTTCCAGTGGTCCCTTTGCCCTGTTTGAATGCAAGTAGGCTAGTGAGGATTTGAGGGCGTACCAGTGGGGGATTAGTTCATGCTTGTGTTAGTGCCCTTCATCAGTTGTGCCTTGTCATGACTGCATAGGTCTGTTATTTCAGTGTTCATTTCTTTCACCTCTTGTTGGGTCTTCCTAGGCTCTCTTCAGTGCACGTCGTGCAGGTATTTGGCACGTGGCACTCATTTTTGAGAACACAGAGAAAGGGGAAATGGCAGAAAGGAGGGGGACAACGACAGGAAAACATTGAGAAGGAAGAAAACTAGAAAGAAAAACCTTTAGGAATTAGATGGAGACAGTAAGTCAAGGTGTTGGGTACAGTCAGGTACACGAGCTGTCACGAGCGTGGTGATTGTCTGTCACAGCTCGTGACAGTCTCGTGTTATGCAGGAATGTTATCTTTCGAAATGGTGGAGTGTTTGTGTTTGTGATGCGGTTACGGACTGGGTCATTCTCAGCCTGGAGCTCGACCTGTCCACTGCTACTAAATAAATCTCGTCACATCCTCAACCTGTCTCCAGCGGTTCCTTTGCCTCCCTTACACTGGCGACGGGCGGGATCTTCAATTGCCGCACATATATAAAAAAAAAAAATAAGGATACTTTTAAAACTAAGGGAAAATTGCTAAATGGAACTATTCTTTGGAGAATACTGCTAAACGGAACCATCCTTTGGAGAATACCTGTTTCGAGGAGTTTCATTTTTCAAAGTTCGTCTTAAACAAAACGATTTTTCAGGAAGCTCAGGTGCGTGGAAACTAATTTCTTTCAGTCTGACACTCGGTTGCAGTTGCGCAAGGTGATCTCGAGCGTACATTCTGTGCTCGATTTCCTTTGAAGAATATCACGCACACCACGCTGCACTCCACGTCTCTGAAACAAGGCCAATTTCTGTTCAATATAACGCATCAACGACGTAGTGGCCATTTAAAAAAAAAAACGCGAAAATAAGAAAAAGGAAGCAAACTACGAGGAAGTTAATTTCTTCAACTCGATTTATGACAGTTTTATTGGAAGGTATCAATCTTTCCCTTTGGATTTCATTTCCTTGTGGTTGTGTATCAACAGTTCTCTGGATTCTAACATTTTCATGTGAATTTATGGCCAAACAGAAAACAATTTAACTTCCGGTTTCCATGGCAACCATCTGACAATTTTTTTTAATCTGCACTGATAATTTTTTTTCTCTTCCTTTTAAAAGTGCTATTATTTAGAAATGTCTGCTATTGTTCCTCCACCGTCTTTCCTCTCATCTCCAGGTGAACCACCAATGGCTTGGGAGATATGGGAACCTGTTTTTCTAGCATATGTAGATGTACTGGAGGAGGGGGAATGTGAGCCTGAGAGGAAGTTATCCTTATTAAAGCATTGCTTGGGTGGTATTGCTTTGAAGGAATTTAAGTCCCTACCACCTTTAATCAACCCAGGGAATTTAAATGTTTATGAGTATGCTGCTTCACAATTGAATTTGCGTTATGGTAAAAAGAAAAATGTCGTAATGGAGAGGTTTATTTTTTATTCACGAAAACAACGTGCCGACGAACCTGTTGAAGATTTTGTTTCAGCTCTACGGTCACTAGCTGTTACTTGTGATTTTGAACACATTTCCTATGAGCAAGTGCTAAGAGACCAAATTTTGATGAGAACTAATAACAAAAAAGTACAAGAACGTCTCTGGACCACATCTGATTTGTCCTTAAACAATGCTATAGATATTGCCAAATCTATTGAACACTCTGAAAAATTTGTGAAAGAGATCAGAGGCAATGATAAGAATGATGTTTTCAATATTTCTAGAGATTCTGATAAATGTAAAAAAAATTATTCACAAAGGAATGATTTTCCACCTAGAACAGAGAGCAGATTCAAGAATCAAAAGCAAGAATTTTTTTTTACAAGACTACTTTGCTTCAGATGTGGAAGTGATAGTCATTTAGCTGACTGTAGAAATTGTCCAGCTTTGGGGAAAACTTGTTCTAAATGCAGAAAAAAAGGCCATTTCTCTAAGTTATGTAAATCTTTACCAAGGAAAGTAAACTGTGTACATGATTATTGTGACAGTGATGCTTTTGATGATGAAGGAGAATTTCAAGTCAACACTGTAATTAATGTTTGTGGGGAGGGTGAATGCACTAAATTTCCCTCCTGCATAGTAAGGGTGGACAGTGTTGATATAGAATTTTTTGTAGACTCATGTGCCTGGTATACCATTATTTCTTTGGATGTCTTCCATAAAAAATTGCCGGGCAAAACCTTGATCGATCCTGATGTATCACCTGGTGGGTATACAGGTCACAAAATTGATTTAATTGGTTATGTTGAAGCAAATTTGCAATTTTGTGGCCATCATACTGATGGGAAAATTTATGTAGCAAAATCTGGCTTGTCACTTTTGGGGTGGCCCCATCAATATCAATTGGGAATGAAAATTGATCCTAGAGCCAATCCTCCTGTTTTTGTTGAAGAACCACACAGTATATCTAGTATTTCTGTAATTCCAAATTAGTGGATAGGTTGAGGAAATCATTTCCCAATGTTTTCAGTGGTACTTTGGGACGGTATCAAGGTTTTGAGCATGCTATCAAGCTTCATGATAATGTTATTCCTGTTCGACATAGAGTGAGGAATGTGCCTCTTTCTTTTAGAAGCAAATTGAAGGACATGCTTAAAGATCTATGCCAAAAAAACATCATTGAACCTATTGAATCGTCCCCTTGGGTTTCTCCCATTGTAATTTCCATCAAATCTTCTGGCGAACTGAGGCTATGTGTGGACCTTCGTAGTGTTAATGAAGCGATTTGGGTTGATTCCCATCCCTTACCCAACCTTCATGAGATGGTTTCTACTCTAGCGGGGGCACAAGTCTTTTCGTGCATTGATTTGGCTAGCGCGTACCATCAGGTTGTGTTGGCTGAGGAATCAAAAAAACATTACCGCTTTCATTACACCAGAGGGTCTTTACAGATTTTGTCGCATGCCATTCGGCTTGGCGAGTGCCGCCTCAGTTTTTCAAAGACTTATGAGGGACACCTTGGAAGGGTTAAATTGCGCAGTGGCATTTCAGGATGATATTCTCGTTTTTGGGAAGGACAATGAGGAGCATGATAAAAATGTTGAAGGAGTAATTGCTGCTTTGTCAAGAAAAGGTCTTACTTTACGTCTTGATAAATGCAAGTTTGGGCAAAAAGAAGTTGAGTACTTAGGGTATACCATAAGTGGTGTCGGAATTAAACCTAAACGTAATCATGTCGAAAGCATTGTCAAAGCTCCTGTTCTCTCTTCCAAAGAACAACTTGTGGTGTTTTTGGGACTTATTGAGTTCTATGCAAAGTTTATACCAAATTTCGCAACCAAAGTTGATCCCTTTAGGTGTTTATTGAAGAAGAATGCCAAGTTTATTTGGACTGAGGAGATGAGTGAAGTCTTTAAGGATTTGAAAAAGTTCATTGTTAATGCGCCGTGTCTCAAACCTTTTGTGTGTGGTGTTAAGTGCATTGTCATGGTGGATGCTAGCAGTTCTGGATTGGGTGGCGTTCTGTTACAGAGAGACAATGAGAAGGAGTGGATTGTTGCTTATGCATCAAGAGCCTTGAGGGATGCGGAAAGAAATTATTCTGTCATAGAGAGGGAGTTACTGGCATGTGTGTGGGGTGCGGAGCACTTCAGACCATTTTTGTGGGGCACAAGGTTTATCATAAAAACTGACCACAAACCTTTGATTTTTCTTATGTCTCCTGGTGGTGGTAGGACAATGTCGGCGCGTCTTGCGAGACTTGCGTCTAGATTACAGTCTTTTCAATACCAAATTGAGTATGTTCAGGGTAAAGCAAACGTACATGCAGATTGTATGTCCAGGCTTGTTTCTTCGTGTGAGGGTTCCAGTGCGATTATAGAGGATGATTGTGAAGTGGCTTTCACTTTTGATGATATTGATTTAGATCGCTCATTTCTGCAAGAGAAAAGTTGTGTAACGGAAATGAGTAAGGATGTGGAGTTATGTAGTGTCAAGAGGTATCTAGTACAAGGTTGGCCTGAACCTAGGAAATTGTCGGGTGATATGATGGGTTTCTATAAAATTCAAGAGGAGCTTGCAGAGGAGAATGGTTTAGTTTTAAGGGGAGACAAGATAGTACCTCCTTTCTCTTTTAGGAACATTATCCTTAAAATTGCTCATGAAGGGCATTTGGGTATTTCCTTTACTAGGAGACGAGTGAAGGAGACATTTTGGTGGCCAGGTATTGATGCTTGTGTAGATCGTTTTGTACGTTCGTGTGTTCTCTGTTCAAACAGTGACAAGACTGCTGTAGCCTTACGTTCTGAACCACAACCTGTTGATTTTCCTAGTGGCCCTTGGCGTAAATTGGGCTTAGACATCATTGGTCCTTTTACTTGTTTGCCTAGGCAGGAGTCTTTTGGAATTGTTTTGATTGATTACTATTCTAATTGGCCTGAGGTCAAAATGGTTAAGGATATCACTTCTCAGAAAGTGATCGAATTCCTGGACGAGGTTTTTTGCAGAGAAGGGATTCCCCAAGAGGTCGTAACTGATAATGGTCCTCAATTTGTGAGTAAAGAAATGGAAAGTTTTATGGTTAAGTGTGGTATCACTCATAGGAGAATTGCAGTTTTCCATCCTGAAGCCAATGGTCAGGTTGAACGCTTCAACCGCGTCATCAAAGAAGCTGTCCAACTCTCCATCAAGGGGGGGTTGAATTGGAAGAATGCATTACAATCTATGCTTTTGGCATACAGGACTTCTCCCAACTCTGTAAGTTTAGTTAACCCTTTTGAGCTCTTAAGAGGACGTAAGCCTAGTACCAGGTTAGCTCCCTGGTGGTTGAAAAAGAATATGAGTGGATCCGATGAGTTTTTGAAGGTTGATTTTGAGGCTGTTCATCGGAGGGTTGAGCTATACAAAAATAAGATGAAACTCTCCATGGGGAAGAAAATTGGTTCTGCATCTGGTTATTCGGTAAAAGTGGGTGATTACGTTCGGATTAAAAAAAGGTGTTTGTAAAGGGTTTCCTGTGTGGTCTAATCCTAAAAAAGTGATTGAAGTCTTCAAGAGTGCTGTCAGGGTTGAAGGTGGCTCTGTTTGGAATTTCAATAGGGTTTCAATTTTCTCTGGCCCTGTTTCTGTTCAAGATGATTGTGACAGTAATGTGTTTTTGGATGTTGGGGAACATTCTGAACAGACTGACAATACCAGAGCTGACGGCGGTGTTGATAATTCTAGGTGTGTTCGCTCACATCGTCTGCCGTCTAGGTTTAATGATTTTGTTATGAATTGATTTTACGATGACAGTTTTTTTTAATCTATTTTTTTTTTTTTTTTTTCATTTTATGGGGGGAAGGTGTGTTGGGTACAGTCAGGTACACGAGCTGTCACGAGCGTGGTGATTGTCTGTCACAGCTCGTGACAGTCTCGTGTTATGCAGGAATGTTATCTTTCGAAATGGTGGAGTGTTTGTGTTTGTGATGCGGTTACGGACTGGGTCATTCTCAGCCTGGAGCTCGACCTGTCCACTGCTACTAAATAAATCTCTAGTCCCATCCCTTAGTTGGCACACACATTCACGATGTTTCTTTCATGAAAGAAAACTACTTCCGTTCAGTGTTCATTTCATTTCTTTGACGTTTATTTAGTGTTCATTTGGTGAAGTAAATTCCATTTTTTTCTTCAAACTCAGAAAAATCAATTTATGGATCGGGCATGGTTATTTTCCACATATCCAATGCATTTCGAGCATTGATGGCATGCTCTTCATCAGGGAAATAGACACTAGGAACAATAATATATACACATAATTATTGGTGGTAATCGAATTAACTGTTATCAAACATCCAGTTATTATGCAGTCTACGTTACTAAATGCGTGGTCACGGTTCTAAATACATGGTCACAGTTCAAAGATATGTCTAGCTGTTATCCGGTAATTAATGCAGTGATACATTACATGTACAATTTTAAATATACAGGGGTAAACTTTGATTCAAATGAAACATAGGTTTAAAACGCAATAGTTTGCTTACATGCCCTTCGTTAAATGCTGTCTTGGGAATCTGTAAAAAATGGGTAGACGAAAAGGATTTGTCAATGCCTGTAGGCAAAGCGATAATCCGTGGGGTTCTTATTACGTTTAGGCGGTGGTAGACACTGACCTGTATGGTAACGGGTAGAGAAAGCTATCCGGGAAGGATCTCCAAAGAACGCCGGCGAAGCAATGGCTTCCCGCGTTTCTTACATTCAAAACATTGGGTGTCACGTGGTTTGACCAGGGGGTAAAGGTAAAGAACAGACTATGCGGGTCGTGGTTGGGGTCTGAATCAAAAATGGACGTACTTCGTAAACTTACAAAGTGACTTCAAGGCAAATGTTCGAGATTGAAAAAATAAACAAAAAAATACTGTCGTTTGGATTACAAGGGTGGAGTCTGGGGAAAATAAAAATTGAAAGTAAAAATAAAAATGAAAAAGTCGTGAGGGTGATCTTAGTATTGAACTGAGTATACATGGCTTGTGGTGACGCCTGTGCTGCGATGTTCGCCATGGTGGATCTAAGGTTAAAACGACTACCTGGAGGTACATAGTGTCAAAGTGAGGGTATGCACAATTCACACAAGATCAAATCACAGAGCAAAGTAATCATAGGTAACATGAGAATTCGATTCTTTCATTAATCCCCATGGGATTCTGAGTAGATAGTTTGTGAATCCAATAGTTTTCGCGTTTTAGGAGGAATTTATTGTTGTCTCTCCCTTCTTGTTTTTGTATTGTCTCAAGTACAATAAATTTCATTTGGGAGACATTGTGTTGTTTTTCTGTAAAATGAGCAGACAATGCTGACTTCGTGTTTTTAAGTCTGATGTTCGACTTGTGTTCAGTGAGGCGTATCTTGATGCGGCGCTCAGTTTTGCCCACATACATTTTCCCACATGGGCACTTGATGCCATATATCAGGTTGTTGGTGTCACATGTTGCATTCACTTTAAGCTTGATGGAATTGCCTTGACTGGGATGATTCACAGTATTGCCCTTGATAACGTTGTTGCAATGTCCGCAGTTTAAGCAGGGCTTGGTTCCTGCGTAAGTTGTGCTGTCTTTTGGTTTGTTTTGTAAAATTTCCCCCAAGTTTTTCGCTCTAGTGTATGCGAATAGAGGTGGTTGGCTGAAAGCATTTCCAAAGTCAGGTTCAAGATTGAGGATCGACCAGTGTTTCATTATGGTTCGTTTGAATTGTTTGCTGCTAGTAGAATATTTTGAAACCACTACTATCCGTGGTTGCTCAGGTTTGATTGTTGGTGTTAACAATTTTGATCTGTCTGCGTCCTCTATTCTTCTTCTGGTTTCTTGTACCAACGTTGTTGGATAGCCTCTCTTACAAAATTTGTCAGACATTTCGTTGAGTCTTGCTTTGAGGATGGTTTCATCTGATGCAATTCTCTTAACTCTTGCCATCTGGGAGTATGGTAAATTGCGTATCAGGCTCGGTTCATGGAAGCTGGAATGTAATAACATGTTGTTTCTGTCTGTAGGTTTGACATATAGGTCAGTGATGAATCCTTTTGGGGTTACAGTTATTTTCACGTCTAAGAAATTAACTGATGTGTCAGAGATATCCCATGTGAGTTGAATTCTTTGGTCGATGGAATTGAATTTGGTGAGCGCCATGGTCAGTGTCTCTTCTGTGTCTGTCCATATGATGAAAAAATCATCTATATAACGTAGTATCATCCTCAAATGTTTGGTCCATCCTGGGTCTTTCAAGATGTGTTGAGTTTCATACCAATGCATGAAGGTATTGGCATACACAGGTGCAGCCGAATTGCCCATTGCCATCCCAGTAAGTTGTTGGTACCACTCCTCGTTCACTTTGAAGTAGCTATGGTAGAGGGTGAAATACATGAGCTCCATAAGAAACAGCTGGAAATCTTGGTCTAAATTCATGTTCAGTAGGGTTGATTCCATGGCTTCAATCCCCATATCATGGGGTATGTTCGTGTATAAACTGCAGACGTCTGCGGTGCATAAGATCACTTTCTCTGTTTGGTTGAATGGGATTTGTTGTAATTTCAACAAAAATTGAGATGTATCCTTGATGTACGTTGTAGTGGATTGTACTGCTGATTGCAAATATCTATCAATCAGTTGTCCTATCGGTTGATGTATGCTTCCTCTGGTGGATACTATTGGCCTCATGGGAGGATCTTTCAAGTTCTTATGAATTTTAGGTACCATTCTTAAGGTTGGACTTCTGGGGTTGGTAGTTAATAAAAAGTTTTTGGTCCTTTCCGTTATGGTTCCCTGTTGGTGTGCTCGGTCAATGATATGTTTTAATACTGTCGAATACTCTTGGGTGGGGTTGAATTCCAATCTGAGATAGGTTGTCTGATCACTGACATGTTCCGTCATCTTGTTCTTGTACATCTGTTTATTCATAATAACTATTGCTCCCCCTTTGTCCGCTTTGGTGATGGTTATGAGGTCATTCTCTGCTATTTTGTTCAATGTACTCAAATCCTTTTGTGTGATGTTTCTGGTTTTGGGTTTGGTGTGTTTGATTTTTTTAAGATCCTGTTTTACTAGGTTCTCGAAAAGGTCTAGTGTCTTATGACTTGTTGGCGCTTGGAATGAACTTGCTGGACGTAGTCCCAATAGTTGATCCTTTCTTTCTGGTGGTCGCTCCGGTATTACGTTATCAAAAAAATGTCTAAGTTTAAGCTTCCTCATGAGTTTGAAAAAGCTAACTTCTTGTTCCAGGTGATCTGTGGAAGTGATAGGTACAAACGAGGTGCCCTTCTCAAGTAGTTCCAATTCATGTTTGCTGAAGTTTTGATCGCTAATGTTAATCACAAGGTGTTCTATGGTTGGTTCTTCTTGGGTTTCTTTTCTTTCTCCTTGGTTGTGGTTGCTGTGCTTCGAGTGTTCAGAGGATCTCTTTCTTTTTCCTTTTCCTTGCCCTCTCCTGGGTCTCTTTTTTGTGCTTGGCCCTGGTCTAAAAAAGGACTCTTGTCGCGTGTTTGACTGGTGGTCGGTTCCACTGTGGAAAGTTGTTCCTGTGGTGTTCTTGTTGGTTGTCCTTTACGGGCTCTTTGGCCGGGGTCACTATCCGTGGAGGAAGTGTCCGTGTTCGAGTTGTAAGGGCGGTTTCTACGTTTCTGTGCATAGATGTCGGCCCATGTATAGACCTCGTCTAACCGGTAGTCCAAGGTGTCTCGCTTGAATTTACGAATTTTTCTTTCGTTAATTTCCCTCGTATGTCTATCAATTTGGGTTTTCATGTCTTCTGAGGTGGTTTTGAGTTCGTCTTCTGTCATCATTTTAGCTAGTTCCGTGGAGGTTTCTTGAATTTCGATGGTGATTTCCTCTAAGATGACAGATAATTCTTGGATGATTAAAAGGATTAAATCCAATGAGCACTTATTAAGGATCTCGTACCACCGTTCCTGGAATTTTTTGGAGTGTTTACATAAGGATGGTTTAAGTGCTATTCTGAGCCCACGGGGTATGCGTTGGTTCCTATGGTACTTGATAAGGGTACTGGCGTGAAGTTGTTGATTTGTTTTCCTCTTGGTTAGATATAATAATTGCTTTATATTTTGCTCTTTGGATCTGCTTGATGTTTCTTGCGCAATTTCCTCCCTGATTAGTGAATAAATTTGATCCACATCCTTTTCCTCGAATGCAAAGGTGGAGGCTCTAGCCTCTGTGCTTTTAGATATTTCTTCGTAATTGCTCATGGTGTATCACTATTTGTGTTTTTTTTTGGGTGATGTGCTGCGTGCTATCCTTCCAGTGGACGCTATGTGGATAAATGTCATTGATTGTTTTGGATAGATGCAGTGCTTTTGAGTTAATCAACGGGTTAATCTTGATAACCAATTTGGTGGTGCACAACAAGGAGGCGTCGAGTGTCCTACGACGTCGAAACTATGACAAAAAGTGTGAGGCTAGAAGGACTCTAGTCCCATCCCTTAGTTGGCACACACATTCACGATGTTTCTTTCATGAAAGAAAACTACTTCCGTTCAGTGTTCATTTCATTTCTTTGACGTTTATTTACTAGCTAAAATGATGACAAAAGACGAACTCAAAACCACCTTAGAAGACATGAAAACCCAAATTGATAGACATACGAGGGAAATTAACGAAAGAAAAATTCGTAAATTCAAGCGAGACACCTTGGACTACCGGTTAGACGAGGTCTATACATGGGCCGACATCTATGCACAGAAACGTAGAAACCGCCCTTACAACTCGAACACGGACACTTCCTCCACGGATAGTGACCCCGGCCAAAGAGCCCGTAAAGGACAACCAACAAGAACACCACAGGAACAACTTTCCACAGTGGAACCGACCACCAGTCAAACACGCGACAAGAGTCCTTTTTTAGACCAGGGCCAAGCACAAAAAGGAGACCCAGGAGAGGGCAAGGAAAAGGAAAAGGAAAAAGAAAGAGATCCTCCGAACACTCGAAGCACAGCAACCACAACCAAGGAGAAAGAAAAGAAACCCAAGAAGAACCAACCATAGAACACCTTGTGATTAACATTAGCGATCAAAACTTCAGCAAACATGAATTGGAACTACTTGAGAAGGGCACCTCGTTTGTACCTATCACTTCCACAGATCACCTGGAACAAGAAGTTAGCTTTTTCAAACTCATGAGGAAGCTTAAACTTAGACATTTTTTTGATAACGTAATACCGGAGCGACCACCAGAAAGAAAGGATCAACTATTGGGACTACGTCCAGCAAGTTCATTCCAAGCGCCAACAAGTCATAAGACACTAGACCTTTTCGAGAACCTAGTAAAACAGGATCTTAAAAAAATCAAACACACCAAACCCAAAACCAGAAACATCACACAAAAGGATTTGAGTACATTGAACAAAATAGCAGAGAATGACCTCATAACCATCACCAAAGCGGACAAAGGGGGAGCAATAGTTATTATGAATAAACAGATGTACAAGAACAAGGTGACGGAACATGTCAGTGATCAGACAACCTATCTCAGATTGGAATTCAACCCCACCCAAGAGTATTCGACAGTATTAAAACATATCATTGACCGAGCACACCAACAGGGAACCATAACGGAAAGGACCAAAAACTTTTTATTAACTACCAACCCCAGAAGTCCAACCTTAAGAATGGTACCTAAAATTCATAAGAACTTGAAAGATCCTCCCATGAGGCCAATAGTATCCACCAGAGGAAGCATACATCAACCGATAGGACAACTGATTGATAGATATTTGCAATCAGCAGTACAATCCACTACAACGTACATCAAGGATACATCTCAATTTTTGTTGAAATTACAACAAATCCCATTCAACCAAACAGAGAAAGTGATCTTATGCACCGCAGACGTCTGCAGTTTATACACGAACATACCCCATGATATGGGGATTGAAGCCATGGAATCAACCCTACTGAACATGAATTTAGACCAAGATTTCCAGCTGTTTCTTATGGAGCTCATGTATTTCACCCTCTACCATAGCTACTTCAAAGTGAACGAGGAGTGGTACCAACAACTTACTGGGATGGCAATGGGCAATTCGGCTGCACCTGTGTATGCCAATACCTTCATGCATTGGTATGAAACTCAACACATCTTGAAAGACCCAGGATGGACCAAACATTTGAGGATGATACTACGTTATATAGATGATTTTTTCATCATATGGACAGACACAGAAGAGACACTGACCATGGCGCTCACCAAATTCAATTCCATCGACCAAAGAATTCAACTCACATGGGATATCTCTGACACATCAGTTAATTTCTTAGACGTGAAAATAACTGTAACCCCAAAAGGATTCATCACTGACCTATATGTCAAACCTACAGACAGAAACAACATGTTATTACATTCCAGCTTCCATGAACCGAGCCTGATACGCAATTTACCATACTCCCAGATGGCAAGAGTTAAGAGAATTGCATCAGATGAAACCATCCTCAAAGCAAGACTCAACGAAATGTCTGACAAATTTTGTAAGAGAGGCTATCCAACAACGTTGGTACAAGAAACCAGAAGAAGAATAGAGGACGCAGACAGATCAAAATTGTTAACACCAACAATCAAACCTGAGCAACCACGGATAGTAGTGGTTTCAAAATATTCTACTAGCAGCAAACAATTCAAACGAACCATAATGAAACACTGGTCGATCCTCAATCTTGAACCTGACTTTGGAAATGCTTTCAGCCAACCACCTCTATTCGCATACACTAGAGCGAAAAACTTGGGGGAAATTTTACAAAACAAACCAAAAAACAGCACAACTTACGCAGGAACCAAGCCCTGCTTAAACTGCGGACATTGCAACAACGTTATCAAGGGCAATACTGTGAATCATCCCAGTCAAGGCAATTCCATCAAGCTTAAAGTGAATGCAACATGTGACACCAACAACCTGATATATGGCATCAAGTGCCCATGTGGGAAAATGTATGTGGGCAAAACTGAGCGCCGCATCAAGATACGCCTCACTGAACACAAGTCGAACATCAGACTTAAAAACACGAAGTCAGCATTGTCTGCTCATTTTACAGAAAAACAACACAATGTCTCCCAAATGAAATTTATTGTACTTGAGACAATACAAAAACAAGAAGGGAGAGACAACAATAAATTCCTCCTAAAACGCGAAAACTATTGGATTCACAAACTATCTACTCAGAATCCCATGGGGATTAATGAAAGAATCGAATTCTCATGTTACCTATGATTACTTTGCTCTGTGATTTGATCTTGTGTGAATTGTGCATACCCTCACTTTGACACTATGTACCTCCAGGTAGTCGTTTTAACCTTAGATCCACCATGGCGAACATCGCAGCACAGGCGTCACCACAAGCCATGTATACTCAGTTCAATACTAAGATCACCCTCACGACTTTTTCATTTTTATTTTTACTTTCAATTTTTATTTTCCCCAGACTCCACCCTTGTAATCCAAACGACAGTATTTTTTAGTTTATTTTTTCAATCTCGAACATTTGCCTTGAAGTCACTTTGTAGGTTTACGAAGTACGTCCATTTTTGATTCAGACCCCAACCACGACCCGCATAGTCTGTTCTTTACCTTTACCCCCTGGTCAAACCACGTGACACCCAATGTTTTGAATGTAAGAAACGCGGGAAGCCATTGCTTCGCCGGCGTTCTTTGGAGATCCTTCCCGGATAGCTTTCTCTACCCGTTACCATACAGGTCAGTGTCTACCACCGCCTAAACGTAATAAGAACCCCACGGATTATCGCTTTGCCTACAGGCATTGACAAATCCTTTTCGTCTACCCATTTTTTACAGATTCCCAAGACAGCATTTAACGAAGGGCATGTAAGCAAACTATTGCGTTTTAAACCTATGTTTCATTTGAATCAAAGTTTACCCCTGTATATTTAAAATTGTACATGTAATGTATCACTGCATTAATTACCGGATAACAGCTAGACATATCTTTGAACTGTGACCATGTATTTAGAACCGTGACCATGCATTTAGTAACGTAGACTGCATAATAACTGGATGTTTGATAACAGTTAATTCGATTACCACCAATAATTATGTGTATATATTATTGTTCCTAGTGTCTATTTCCCTGATGAAGAGCATGCCATCAATGCTCGAAATGCATTGGATATGTGGAAAATAACCATGCCCGATCCATAAATTGATTTTTCTGAGTTTGAAGAAAAAAATGGAATTTACTTCACCAAATGAACACTAAATAAACGTCAAAGAAATGAAATGAACACTGAACGGAAGTAGTTTTCTTTCATGAAAGAAACATCGTGAATGTGTGTGCCAACTAAGGGATGGGACTAGAGTCCTTCTAGCCTCACACTTTTTGTCATAGTTTCGACGTCGTAGGACACTCGACGCCTCCTTGTTGTGCACCACCAAATTGGTTATCAAGATTAACCCGTTGATTAACTCAAAAGCAGTGCATCTATCCAAAACAATCAATGACTAAATAAATCTCGTCACATCCTCAACCTGTCTCCAGCGGTTCCTTTGCCTCCCTTACACTAGGGTGTTGGAAGAAAGCGCGACGAGGAGCCTTTAGATTAGTTTGGCAGCCTTGTTATTCGACAACCCGGTCAGCGGACTCCCAAGGAAAACTCTGGACCCTGCATTTATTTATTTTACAAATAAGGCACTGCTTCTCTTAAGTTAAATAAAATCCGTATTGTCGTGGTACTTATTGAAATAACGCTGAGTTTGTTACTTATACTTACCGGCATTGCTTCGCTGTAAAAGCCGCGTGAGGACTACTGACTGTTGCAAGTCACTGTCTCCTGGTGGATTTGCCCTTGGACAGGAGCAGGAAGGCCTGGCAGGTGGGGCAATGCTTCATAGTGGTGAAACGTGCCCTGTGGTGAAAAGGCAACTTGATATTTTTTTTTTTTACAGAGTTTTATATAGCGCGAACTTTAACCGAAACGGGTATGCGAGCGCTTTACATAGCACCAGTTGCATTAAATGAGGACACGTTCATTTTTGTTAGGCACGGGGAAATGAAGTGATTTGCCCAGAATCACAGGATGTTCAGCGTCATTGCCGAGACTCGAACCAGCCCTTAGCCCAACTCCTCTCCCCAATTGTTTGGATTGTTTCCATTTCATCTGTGAAATGTGATTTAAGAACACAAAGTGATGGTTGGGTACTGAAGGATGTGGCACTCCTGCAGTCAAGAAAGTACAAACAAAAATATTATTAGCGCAAGAAAGGCCGGGGCATTTCGCTTTCAGTGAACAATGCATTGTTCACCAACTACCGCCTCGACTTCTACCTTGGCCGGATAACAGCTTCTGCACAAAGAACGCTTCTCATTGGTTCGTGTCCTAGATTGCACAACGCTTGCGTGCAGCTTCTGCAGAAGTCAGTCTGAGATCGGATAGAGCGGGTAAGAGGCACTACAGAGCTGAGCTGAGGGCCAGTGTAAGGCTTTCTTCTTGGATGAAGTTACTTTTTGCTGCCGAACCCAATGAATAAGGAGGTGGGGGAGGGGGCGGTGGGGCGGAGGTTGCACATGTCTTGCTTTTTCTAGTGGTCTGCTGCCCCCTGCCGGTGGCGCTACAATATTGTCACACTGTTAATACGACCGCTGACCATAAATAAATAGAACATGCAATGAATGCTTTAATCGTTCCTAGAAATTGAAAGATTTTTTTTGTTAATGCAGCATTTCCGAGGATACTCTCTAGAGATCTGTTCGACCTGTAATGAATTCCGCCAGCCATCAGCCATGCCTACTTTTCACATTTTAGGACTGGGCGAACCTACTATTCCAGCTTTAGTCTTAGCATTTAAAGGGTCACATGCATGAAAGTGGGATTAGACGGTCAAAATATATATTTGGGGATACTTAAGTAGAGTCAAGAGTTTGATTTGCTATTTAGGTAGGTTGTGATTTTGACTGGAGATATTTAAGTAGGGTCGAGATTTTGATTGGATATTAAGGTATGGTTGTGATTTTGATTGGAGATATTTAAGTAGGGTCGAGATTTTGATTGGATATTAAGGTATGGTTGTGATTTTAATTGGAGATATTTAAGTAGGGTCGAGATTTTGATTGGAGATATTTAAGTATGGTCGAGATTTTGATACGAGATATTTAAGTAGGGTCGAGATTTCGATTGCCTACATTTTGTAGACTGTTCTTGTGAAATATGTTTTTGAAATATGTTTTGCACTCTGCCGACCCACCTAATGCATTGATTGTATGAAAGAACCCAAGACTCTGGCGGAGTAGTGCATCATCCTTATGCACAGTGGTAACTCCTGGAGCGGGTCTCCAACGTACACTGCCCTGTACCTCTAAGGCATACATGACACAATTGCTCTACTTATTTAAGCATACGAAGGAAGACACTACCATACCAACAGCGGTGGTGCATTAAAAATAAGTATGGAAACTGTGATCCCGGGTACTATGCAGCCGGGGTCAAAGGTGCGGCTAAAAGAACAAAATATTCGGTTACTATTTTTGTGTTGTCTTTGCGTATAAAGTAACACACCTTAAATGAAAAATAAAACAAGTCAAATTAAGCCATGAGAAATGCACTATTTTATATTATGAAGCCTCTATTGGTAAATGCAATCTCTGCTGATATTTGTGTTGGGGACAACCACAAAACACAGGAGAATTTACCTGCAGCGTTACGCAGCGGGAGAGACCAGCGAGAGGTTTTTGCAGCGCCAGCACCGGGTCCTTGTGCCACCAATCGCGCCGCCGCTCCGGGAAACTACATATCCCGGCAGCCTTTGCGGCGGCGCGCTACCCTGACGCGTGCAAAGCGCCAGGAGGGGCGGATAAATCCTTGAGCCCTTAGCGTCGCGGGATGCCCGGGGCGAAGCCCGGGCAAAGGGCGGGCCCTCTACGCCCTCATCGACAGGAAGAGACTGGACTGGGCCAGTTATTCTGCCCTAAAAGCTGTTGAGGTATCTAGATTTGACATTTGCCAATCTATAAGTTAAAAAAGGTGCGTTTATTGTGATTATATCCTTTTTTATTCACTGCATCCTACTGTGGTATATAAATAAATAATACCGGATCTAGGTTTGTCTGGACTTAGCAATAACAGATAGCTCAATAAAATAAGAGTCAAGATTCGAGGTAGTAGGAGTTTGCAGGTTTATTACAGCATAAAGGACAGGAACAGGACAACCTGCACGGGAACAGGATGGCAGCGCTGCCGGGGGCAGAATCGGGATCGGCGTAACATTTAATAACAATACACGAATATATATACTAAAACAGTTGCATTACAATACATACGATAGGCGGAGCAGTGGGTGTGGTCAATAGCAGTCGCGAAAGATAAGGGTGAAAGTAGGTGTAACAGAGGCGTATACATAGACATGTGATGCAAACGTAACAGAATATGTCATGAATGGGGCGGAAACATGGAGGGGGCTACCTAAGGAGCCGGGACCTCTAACCTGGTGGTGCGCGCAAACTTGGCAATGACGTGTTACTAGGAGAAGCTGGGGGCTATGAACTCTGTGCTAGGAGCAGAGACTGAAGTCTGGAGAGTCAGGGCGACATGTACCTAAGCAGTATCTAGTATCTGATGTTTAGAGAACATGTTGATAGAATCCAAAAGTTATCGGGGTAAAGGCGAACAGACTCTAAGACTGGAGCATGCATTATTCTACATGTAGTGCGTGATGAAGAATATTAAATGACCATTAAATGCAGTATTTCTCTAACGTGGAGACGTAAAGGCTAGACAATGACGGAAACTATTGATGCAGTTCAGTAGCTTAGGAATGCAGAGAAGGAGGACTGAACTGATAACTGGAATCATAACATACTCTTGGCAGACTCAGAGGCAGAGCCAGGCTGAGCCGGGCACTGTGAGGCAGGAAGTAAGTGAAGGGTCGAGGATACAGGTGGGGGCTGTATCGCTCCTCAGCGAGGCTTCAGGAGACAGGAGCTGAATCTGGTGTCCGGGCCCTTTTGAGGCCTAGAAACGGGGACTTTACAATGGAATAACGTGCACACTGAGAAACGTGGCAACGTAACTTTACATAGGCCTGATATTCGTAGTATTCACGAGAACTGGAAGCTGACATACTAGAGGTGGACACAACTGTAATTGCGTCTTTAATCGAACATAGGGAATACATATGCATATTAATCATGCGCTCATAACATATGATGGAGGACGCGTAGGGACACAGAACATGGCAAAATTTACTTTTCCACATTCCCTCCTTGTCACTACGTTTCCATCAGGAAACATCAATATTCATGATACCATCTATCATTTCATACAGCATCATTTGCTCGTCTCGAATTTTCTGGGAACGGGTTTTAGAACGGGGCTTGGGACTAGGAATACAAGAGGTAGCACAAATGCCGCAAATCGCAGGGCCACATTGTATACAGAGGCAGCAGCTGAATATGATCGCTACTGCAATACCTAGAAAGGACAAGACTTTCCATCCCCAAGCGGAAATTATATTCCAGAACCAACCGGACCATGTCCAGGTGCCTGGATCTTGGTGTAACAGATGGGCAATTTTATGGAGTCTGGTTATAGCTGAATAAACAGACGGCGCGTTATTTGGAATGAAAATGCAGCAACTAGATCCGATGACTCTACAGGCCCCGCCCCTATCGGCCAATATGACGTCAAGAACGAGACGATTCTGTAAAACGACAAATCTCATAGCAGATTGCTCTTCAGTTAAGTTACCTAAAGCAGAGGCAGTCTCATTGACTACTGCTTCAAGGGTTCTGGTTAATCTACGAATTAGCTTACTATTCTGGATAGGTCCTATAAAGAAGAAGAAACCTCTATTGAAATCTGTATACTGTTCTAGAGCAGTTTCAGTATAATCGACAATGGGGGACTCGATCTCCCTTCTATGTCTAATGTGTACTAGATGTGTGTTTCTGTGATAATCAGATGGGGCTAGGAAAACAGGTGGCAGTAGGAAGGCAATGTAACAGGTTCCCTCCCAATCGAGGGGCAGACGAACATATGCAGTTTGACCACAAATAAAATAAGAATGACGTGAAGCTTTGAAAATAGATTTCCCACTGTCACTATATTTGACAATAGTAGTACAATCGCTATGTCCTACATGTACGGAACCATTATTTCTAACACATAATTCGCCTTTGACTGGTAGTACTGAAATAGCAGGTAAGTCTGGAGTGGAATCAGACTGAACATTCAGGACCATGAAATTCGAAGAATAATTACCTAAATTGTAAACTTCATTTTCTAGATCTAACCCTGTTCTGTGGGGAAGACCTTGCTTGTCTGGGAAACATGTACTGTTAAGAAAAGACATATCTGTTGAAGATGACGTTAACGTGGACCATGCTCCACACGAACCATTATGTGAAAATGGATAAGGAAAGAGTGGCAGAACTCCCTTCGGGGTCTGGAAAGGGGGGAGTCGACCACACACCCAACAATTAGTGGCATTGCTGGTCTGGTGTGAATAATGTAACATGCGGATGAAAGAGTTATTACGCATAGCGAGGCGGTAAGAGAGTTCATGAGGAGGTAGATCACTAAACGTGTGCTCTACTGTAGCATTGGAAGACTTATTTACATGAGAAACTGGAAAATACAGGTAAAATGCATAACTGGTGCAGGAAATCATAATACTGAGAAATAATATGAAACATAGAAAAACGATACATCGGATTGAGTTTTGACTAACTCTCTCACTATGGGGGTCTATTTTATACATGTCAGAAACCGGTCTAACCGTTTCACCTAGGGGAGGACTTAGACAATCAAACTGGCTGACTTATTTTACTAGACCTTAACTTGAGTTTATACTCCTGTTGCGGAGTTTTCTCTAACAGGGAGGGTGCAGTATCATTGTCTTTTGCGGGACAGTCCTTAAGAATAGTACTTTGGCAGTCCTTTGAATCCTGGGAAATGTTCTTTGAGACTGGCTTCAATCCATAAAATTTTTTAATATGCGAAAGATGCACCCAGCCTTTGCGTCCCTCCAACTTCACGGCTGTACGGGTGGCCAGGAGGACCTGTCGGGGCTCCTTCCAGCGAGGCTCCAGCGGACTTGAGCGATCGAAATTACGCACTAGGACCATGGATCCTGGAACGATTTCATGCGGTGCCACCTCGGTATTGTCTGGAAATGCGGCGGCAACCTGTGAACGACAAGAGTTGAGGGCAGACATCAAGGAAGCCAGGTAATCTGTCAGCATATTACTTGAAACATCGGTAATACTTCGGGGTCTAGGTGTACCCCACATGTTAGGGGGGCGACCGAAAACGACCTCGTACGGGGACAGACCTGATCTGGAATGTGCGACCATGCGCATATAGAACAGGGCGACCGGCAGAGCTACTAGCCAGTCTACACCTTTCTCTTGACAAACTTTTGCAATACGGATTTTCAAAGTCTGGTTATGTCTCTCTACGAGACCGGCTGCTTCAGGATGGCGTACACAATGGAACTTCCACTGGTATCCTAACAAAAGGGACACGTGTTTCATGAGTTCAGATGAGAATGGCTGGCCGTTGTCAGAATATACGACTCTAGGGAGTCCGTAACGGGGGAAGAACTCACGAACCAACTGCTTGGCAGTGGTCGCGGCTGTGTAGTCTGGAACTGGATATGCCTCCGTCCACCTGGACAAAGCGCATACAACTACAAGGACATACTTGAAACCTCGACATCGCTCCATCTGAATGTAATCCATCTGGAGGACTTCAAAAGGGTGGTCAGGGGGCTGGAATCCACCTTGTTCCACCGGGACACTTTTACCTGGATTAAACTGACAACATATCATACAGGTACGGACTTTCTGCTTGGCTGCAGCTCGTAAATGTTTGTTGAACCAAATATTCTGGATACTGTCTAACATTGCTTTTTCTCCTAAATGTGCTGGACTATGTGCGGTATTAATAATGACTTGAACCATAGAGTCGGGGAGAAACCATGTGGCTCTACCCTTCGTTAACCATCCTTGATCTGTCTGGACCCCTCCTTGTTCGGACCATTTCTTGATTTCATCGGGAGTAGCATGTAACTGGATATCTATGACATCTTGAGTAGGATCCTTAACTGTCATACATGTAGTCGGATCTGGAGTGGGTGTCTGTGTCGGATTAACTGAAATGTCTGGAGTCTGTGCTGTAAGCTTGGCTGTGCGATCTGCTAGATCATTACCCTGGGAAATAATGTCAGTAACTTTCGTATGTGCTTTGCACTTCATGATAGCAATGGATGTCGGTAAATGTATGGCATCCAACAGAGCTTGAATAAGGAGACCATGCTGAATCTTGGTTCCATGAGAAGTCATGAAACCTCTCTCTTGCCAGAGCACTCCAAAGTCGTGTACGACTCCAAATGCGTAACGTGAATCTGTGTAAACATTAACTTTCAGGTTCTTGGCGTGAATGCAGGCTTGTGTCAGAGCAACTAGCTCCGCTGCTTGAGCAGACAGGGTGTCAATGCGGTGTGTTTCAATAACTTCAGTGTCGGTAGTCACTGCATACGCGGCGACTAGTTCTCCTGTACTTGTTCTCATACATGAACCATCCACATAAAGTGTCAGGTCTGGGTCTGGTAATGGAATATCTGTCAGATCTTGTCTTGGCTTTGTCATGATGTTAACTACTTCCACACAGTCGTGTGTGGCAGAATTCGAAGTAACTGATGGCAACAATGTAGCAGGATTTAAAACGTTGCAGCGTCTGATTTCTATGTGTGGCTGGAACAGTGTTAGTTCATAACCTGTTAAACGTGCAATTGTCAGGTGCTGAGTTTGTGTTCGGTTTAAAAGAACTTCCACGGAGTGTGGAACTTGTACTGTCAGGGAGTGTCCTAATACTATGGAATCACTTTGTCTGATAGCTAGTGCTGTGGCTGCAACTGACTTGAGGCACGCAGGCAGAGCCTGGGCTACAGGATCTAATGTGCTCGAAAAATAAGCACAGGGCTTGTACTGTCCTGCTTGATCTTGTGTGAGGACAGATAATGCTGTACCTTCGCGTTCAGTGACGAAAAGTGTAAAAGGCTTACTGTAGTTCGGTGTTGCTAGAACTGGAGCTTGGCATAGAGCTTTCTTTAACTCATTGAAACTAAGTGTATGTTCAGATGTCCAAGGGAGGACAGTCGATACGGCTGCCTCCTGTGTCGTTAACTGTATCAGTGGCTTGGCTAGAAATGCATACTGAGGAATCCATTGTCTGCAATAAGAAGTAAGGCCAATAAAAGCACGTACCTCCTTCTGGGTCTTGGGCTGAGGAAGACTCGCTATTAACTGGATACGGTCTGGTGTCAACTGCCTACCCCTCTTGGACAGTAAGTGTCCTAAGTAGACCACTTGCTGGACACAGAATTGAAGCTTCGAAGGGGACACCTTGTGCCCCATCTCGGCTAGGAAATACAAGACTGTAAGGGATGCTCGCTCGCAAGCACATTCAGAACGGGCTGTGATCAGGAGATCATCGACATACTGGAGCAGGGCAGTGTCAGTTGGCATGTGAATGTTGTCTAGTTGTCTCTTGAGTGCTTGACTGTAAATACTAGGACTTTCTGTGAAACCTTGAGGAGCGCGTGTGAACATATAGCTCCTTCCATTTAAACAAAATCCGAAAAGGAACTGGCTGTCTGGATGAATGGGGACACTAAAAAATGCGTTCTTGAGGTCTATGACAGTAAAAAATGAAGCTTCGGAATCAATGACTGTCAACAGGGAAGAGATATCTGGGACAACTGGATACTGGGGAATAATACATTTATTAAGTTCTCGGAGATCAATCACTAAACGATATACTGGAGGTGCATTTGGATCAGTACGTTTCATAACAGGTATGATCGGAGAATTGCATACATTGGAGTCAGTTTCTACAACTACTCCTTGAGCCATGAGCTCGTCAATAATTTTGGATAAGGCGGCTACAGCCTCAGGTGGCAATCTGTACTGTCTGATTCGTGGCAGGACTACACCTGGCTTGAGAGTCACACGATGGGGTGTGATTTGCATAAAGCCAACATCAGTTGGACCTTGCGCCCATAGATGCTGTGGAACATTAGACAATCTCGGATCAAAATCTCGTAATACATAGTGACCCTTGAAGTCACGTAGGAACAATCGTATTCCCTCTGGGGAACAGCATATAACTGCACCTAACTCTTTCAGTGTCTTAATGCCTAATAGATTTTCTGGACATGACTTAGTAAGTAACAGATCAGTAGTGCGGGACAATGGACCTACTTCTAGAGTAACTGGCTTTGATATTTCATTTACAATAGGTTTTCCTGAAAATCCAAGGGAAACATTTCTAGAGCCTGAGAGCGGAGCCCCTGGAACTTCGGCGTGACTTATAGTGGTCCTACTTGCCCCTGTATCAATCAGAAACTTTCTGTCTTTCCCTAGTACTTGACTGTGAACATAGGGACCTTCTTGATCTACAGGTATCTCGATGAGAGGCAAGCCTACCTCCCTCTCTAGGCTGTTTCATGAATATGGCTGATACTCTGGATACTCAGACTGTGCATACTGGTACATCTGCTGTGTAACATGCTGTGTTGCAGCGATAGGCTGCGGAGCTGTAACTGTCTGTGGTGCAATCTGTGACTGAGGAGTCTGTGAAACTTGCTCTTGTCTCGGCGGACGTGGTCTTTCTTTAGTCTTACCGGTAGCTATGTTGTGTTTCAGAACTGCACACTCGTTTATAAAATGACCTGGCTGTTTACAATAATTGCAGTTTCCTTTAACGGGAGCTGCAGGATGACTGGCTTGATTTGGTCCCCTCTTCTGACTATCTTGAGGAACAGATTGTGCAACTAGTACTTTCATTTTCGTGTCTTTCATACGTTTTCTCTCGTGATCTTGTTCTTCTCTGATTCTATTCTGGTGATATTGGAGCATCTGTAACATCTGGGACGGGGTATTAGCTTGCCAGGTACTTTCGACTTTCAAAACTCGGTTTTTAATTTGTGGGCTTGAGTTCTCGACTAATTTAGTAACAAAAAGATGAGGGTATGACTCGCTACTCGTCTTGAGGCCACTGTTTATGGTAAAACATTTCTCAAATCTGGAATAATAATCACTAATATCTTCGTCTTGTTTCTGTTTACAGGCTGAGATTGCATCCCAGTCTTCTTTTCTAGTTGTCAATAACCTAGGCAAAACTTGTATTAATAATTCTGGTAATTCTTTACATTTATCTCCAAGACCGGTACCTGGTACTCGTGCCTTGTCTTCAGCTTCTAGAACTGTCCAATCGATCTTTTTCTCTCCCACCTCCCATTCTTTTTCTTTGAGTTTCTCATATACCCCTGCGGGCAACAAGACTTTTAACATTTTAATAATATCTGGATACGTGTATTCTCCCATACGGAGCATGTCTTTTAATTCTCGGTGGAACCCTGCTGGATCTTTATCATGACAGGGAATTAACTTTTTCATCTCTAAGAGTTCCATCTTTGTGATAGGGGTGTAAACAAACACTCGTTGCATTTCACCACCCTCTGTCTTAACTGGATGTACTTCTCGTAACGGATTCTGTCTGTCTATGTAAAAGGGTTTACTTTCTGGGGGTGAGGCATGAACAAAATGTGGGTTCAGAAACGTTCTGTATTTGTGGCGCTGTTCTAAAATGACACTAATCAAATCGGTACCTAAACCTTTCCATTTATACTGGAGTAACTCGTTCAGGACATCGTGTAACGGACCTGGATCAGAATGTTGACCCTCATACAATGTAATGAGGTGCTGGATCATATACATACCCACCAGTCGCTGCTCGGCTGGGGGCAATTTCAGAAACATTTGTGCCACTATTTCGTCTGGAAAAGTGGTAGAATCAGTAGTCCATCGGACTGCTGATCGGGCTAGTTCTTGTTCATGCATAGTGCTTAACTCGCTATAACCGATTCGTAATTTCAGAATGTGATCGGTAGCTTGGAATACTTGTTCTAGAGAACCTTGTTCTGGTGCTGGATGGTGAAAAACTGGCTTGTGTTCTAGGCGCAAATGGCGATCTGGAAATCTAGATTTTCCTACATACGCTATTCTGTCGGGATTCTCGTCCTCTACCTCTTCTGTAGAAGAGTCATTTTCTTTCTCGCTTACTTGTGCTGCTTTGCGTTGTTCGTGTATCCTTATTATTTCTTTACGGATTTTCTTGTACATACTCTCTATACTACTGATGGTTCTGTGCTTACCCTCGGCTATATTATCACTCCACCTTGTCAGGACTTTCATTTCGGCTTGATCTTTGGTCGGATAATCTTGTTCCCTTATTAGACAATTAATCAGAAACTTTAATAGCATGAGCTGGACTTCAGCTTTTCTTTGGCACATGACATCACTAATACTTTCTGGATCATTCCCGGTACGGATGAAACGATATATTCTGTCTAGATCTTCTTTCATATCTGGTAGGGTGACTAGATACTCGGTCACCTTTCTCACGCGTAATGAATATAAAACCATATTATCCTCGCCTGGGACTGGATCATAGCCACATTCGGTAAGGGCTTTTCTTATTTCTGCAACAGACTGATACCTGGGCGTACGCTGTGACGCTTGTGCATGTAATTCGGCTAACGTTAAACGCTTGTGTGGCGGCGGGGTTTGAGGAGGACCTCCTCCTGCGGCCCCTAAACTAGAGTCGTCTACTGATGCTCTTCGTCCTGGCAGAGTGGGAAATGGAAATGTAGGCTGGACTTGTATGGCGGGCTGGACCGGGGGTACCGTAACAGGTACTCCGGTGTCTGGAGGAGCGGGAAGTGCCTGATTTACAGGGACTGGCGGAGCAGGAACAGGATTTGCATATTCTGGGACTGTGTCGTCCAAATAGGACGAAATGAAAATATCAGCTGCGGTCGGTTTGTGACGTAGCTTGGTCGGAACTAATGGTGGCGGGAAATTACTGGATGCCTCCGGGGTTGCTTTTGGCAAGCCCTCGGCAAGAAGAGGATACATACCCTTAATAAGAGCATGCCTCTGTCTGTCTGACTGTTCGGTTTTAACTCGTTCACCTATCTCGATTAATTCCCTTTCTTGGGCTCGTTCTAAGGATTCTCTACTTAATTCTGACTTTCTGATTTCTTTTTCGGTTCTTTTATGAGATTCTTTGCGCCATAACTCAATGGCATCTTTCTGTGACTGTCTGGCTTTCTTTTTCCATAATGCTTCTTCTACTCTCATGATGCACTCGGCATCCCATGTACCCGATACGGGCCATCTATACTTTTCCTCTAACTGTTTGGTATACTCTACCCATAAATCTAGATACAATATGGCGCTTATGCCATGCTTCTGATACATGAAATGACCTGGACTGTCCCTAGGCGGAACAGGAACTGCTGCTTCTAGCAGACCTTTTCTGGTTTTTAACTGACGCAGTTTTGAAAAGAGCGGCATGACTGATCTATAACCTGGACACAACACAATACACAATAAACACGATAATTACTTCGCACTCATACCACGACATTAAAATACATGAATAACATTCAGAATAACAGTTCGAACAGAATACTACCTGAAATACGGGAAACAGAATACATGAATTTTCTCGAGAACAGAACTGACTAGAACAGAAACTAGATGCACTGCTGAAACAGTACGAAACTTACCGGTCTCATACAGAGACACGTCAGGACCCGCATCCACCGAAGTAGACACTTCGTTTGTGGGTCTGTGTACCACCAACCCACGGACCAGAGTCAATTAGATTGACCCTGTCTAGATACTACCCCAGCAACGGTACTCACCGGGCAGCAAGAACGGAAGGCCTCGGACGGGACTGGACTGCTTCGACGCCGGACGGACGAACTTCGGACTTCTGTTACGGGTGGGCCTCCGGATACCTCGGACCTTGGACTCTCGGCTTGGGCTCTGGTCGGGACTCGCCGCGTTCCTCCACCGCCTCGTCTGGATGCTGGACCGCCACCTCCGTCTCCTCCGTGGGCCTGAGGGATACTTGAAGCAGAAATATCTGCACGTGCACGGTATGGTTCCGTCACGGCTGCAGAGGGTCAGGGGGCCGGCGTGGCTTCACCGGCGCGTGGGGGAAAGGGCAAGTCCCTATTCGGGCGCCATTATGTGGTATATAAATAAATAATACCGGATCTAGGTTTGTCTGGACTTAGCAATAACAGATAGCTCAATAAAATAAGAGTCAAGATTCGAGGTAGTAGGAGTTTGCAGGTTTATTACAGCATAAAGGACAGGAACAGGACAACCTGCACGGGAACAGGATGGCAGCGCTGCCGGGGGCAGAATCGGGATCGGCGTAACATTTAATAACAATACACGAATATATATACTAAAACAGTTGCATTACAATACATACGATAGGCGGAGCAGTGGGTGTGGTCAATAGCAGTCGCGAAAGATAAGGGTGAAAGTAGGTGTAACAGAGGCGTATACATAGACATGTGATGCAAACGTAACAGAATATGTCATGAATGGGGCGGAAACATGGAGGGGGCTACCTAAGGAGCCGGGACCTCTAACCTGGTGGTGCGCGCAAACTTGGCAATGACGTGTTACTAGGAGAAGCTGGGGGCTATGAACTCTGTGCTAGGAGCAGAGACTGAAGTCTGGAGAGTCAGGGCGACATGTACCTAAGCAGTATCTAGTATCTGATGTTTAGAGAACATGTTGATAGAATCCAAAAGTTATCGGGGTAAAGGCGAACAGACTCTAAGACTGGAGCATGCATTATTCTACATGTAGTGCGTGATGAAGAATATTAAATGACCATTAAATGCAGTATTTCTCTAACGTGGAGACGTAAAGGCTAGACAATGACGGAAACTATTGATGCAGTTCAGTAGCTTAGGAATGCAGAGAAGGAGGACTGAACTGATAACTGGAATCATAACATACTCTTGGCAGACTCAGAGGCAGAGCCAGGCTGAGCCGGGCACTGTGAGGCAGGAAGTAAGTGAAGGGTCGAGGATACAGGTGGGGGCTGTATCGCTCCTCAGCGAGGCTTCAGGAGACAGGAGCTGAATCTGGTGTCCGGGCCCTTTTGAGGCCTAGAAACGGGGACTTTACAATGGAATAACGTGCACACTGAGAAACGTGGCAACGTAACTTTACATAGGCCTGATATTCGTAGTATTCACGAGAACTGGAAGCTGACATACTAGAGGTGGACACAACTGTAATTGCGTCTTTAATCGAACATAGGGAATACATATGCATATTAATCATGCGCTCATAACATATGATGGAGGACGCGTAGGGACACAGAACAAGGCAAAATTTACTTTTCCACACTACGACCATCTCAAAATATCACTCTGTTAATAGCATGGAGATGCGTGAGACAAGAAGCAGGGCAGCAGCGGGGGGGAAGAAATTAACAGGCACCTTAGATGATTTTATTGTAAGAACTAACACATTGATTGATGAGGGGATCTCTTTGATGGAAAGAAGGGTATCGCAGGACCTGGAACATGCAAAAAGGTCCTCTATGGTCCATTTTGCTAATGTACGGAGCCCAAACAGAGGAGAGAATAACATTTTATCTATGGATGTGACCAGTACAGCTGTTTCCCAAACTCTTCTTGAAACTACTCAGATTCCCTTAGTTCAAACCTTTACATCTCCCCAGGCATCCACTAGTGTTTTGATACATATAGCAGCCACACCTAAAGATAAAAATGTCGTGTTACAGGGGATAAAGGAAGGGGCAATTCCTAAAAAGAGGACAAATCAAAATATGCTTACTAACACATGTGGCAAGGATTCATTGATAGACACAAGTAATGCACTTATTGTTAATGGCAATGATACACAAGGAGAAGATTGCTTGCCCCCTAACACAGTGTGCCTAGCCCTCCCAGATGACACCATTTTGGATGATTCAATGGCCGACTTAATCTCCAATAGCTTTAGAAATAGTTCTCCTGAGGGAAGCCCTAATGCTAGCAGGGCAAGAGAGAGTACAATGCTATATCTGCTGGAGACCTCAATGAAAACTTTATTAACCCCACTGATAGATCTTCTTAAGCAGTTGGAGAAACAAATTCAAGATCTGAAAAGAGACACACATATGCAGTATGAGAACCTGGCTAAACAAATAGTCAATGTAAGCGCGCCCAAGGCTCAAGCTATAGTAACATCATCTAATAAATCTGGCCCCATACTGACAAAGGGTGTCCCAAATAGCACCTCTTTAGGTACAACTAATCCTGAAAAAGGAAAACTCCCTAATAATCAATTGTTAAAAACTGTATCAATACCTAAAAATTCAGCCCTATCTGCCAAGGAGGCATCAGCTCCACAAACTCCTGTTCAATTACCTGACAAAGGCCAACCAGTTAAAAGTGATGTGCGCAGAAGTATAAACTTACCCCCAAAAGCCTCACCATATGTTGTGGTTTTGACTGGAGTACCGGAACTAGATGCTCAATCAATTGAAACCAACGGGGCACTAATAAATAAGGCCAACCATTGCCTTAATAATAATTACCCTCTCCCGCCAGCGATTAAAAGTAACATCTTAATGGCAGAAAGGGCACCATGGATCGGGTATAATAAAAAAAGGGCTCAGGGTGACTGTGTGGTGATTACTTTTGAGAACCCACGTACTGCGGAATACATCACAACGAGGGCCCCTAGAAACCATGGCCTGTCCATTGTGGCTAGGGCACTACCCTATTTTTACACTGATGGGGAACATCCGGACAATGGATGGAGCTGGACTAGGGACAACCGATATCCAAGAGGCAGAAGTGATGTGGATTACGATAGGAATCAGTATAACACACAATGGGGAGGGGTGAATGAAGATGGATGGAATGTGGTGAAACATAGGGGGAGGATTCCTCACTTTTTCCCGCAAAGGTATGATCCAGGATGGTATGGTAATCAGCAACTTCCTCCCATTATTCCACGCCATAATCGCTTTGACTGTCTAGAAATGTTGGATTGACTCCCTGAAACCAAAGAGGTTCTCAAGGCTTCTACTCCTGTAAGCCTGGGGGAGATTAACCTATCAGGGTATGATGTGTCACATGAAACTCGAGTGGAGGCTATGATAACACAAGGGATGCTGGGTGGCCAAGCTGGGGCTGCTGTAGAGGTGTCGCCTAAAGAAAATTTTTGTAAAGTGGTCTTTTGGAATGTGGCAGGCATAAAACAAAAAATTCTCAATCCATCTTGGGATGATGTAATTACTGGCGTAGGCATACTAGCTCTACAAGAAACTTGGGCCATTGCACCGATACACTTAAATGGCTACAAAACCTTTTTTACTCCTGCGGTAGGGGGTTTATATGGAAGACCCAAGGGTGGATTGATAACATATATATCTAACCGGCTAGTATATGATAAGATTTCTTTCTTCCCTGGATCCAGCTACTATCAGAAAATAGTGATAGATACAAGGAAGGGCCCAAGGATTGTCTTTTTAAATTTTTATAATAATTTTCCAAGTAGCATGATTAAGGAAGTACTCGCATCAATAACTGAAGATATGCAGACTGAAATTGACAAGAAAAAAAGGGGCGAAGTAATGATATTTTGGGGGGGTGATTTTAATTGTACATTGTGCAAAAAGGGTCAAAAGGGTATATGCGGCCTGATGTTGGAACAGGATATTAATTTAACGCACTTTGAACATACCCTACTTGGAGACTCATTAAATGAGATGATTTTTAATTATGATGTTGGGTTTACGAATGAGATAGCCAACCACACAATGGCATTTGTTCCAACTTTTGTGGGTCGGGGGGCCTCGACTATTATCGATTTTAGTCTTTGTACAAATAGCTCTGCTGGAAGATTGATTAGCTCTAGCATAATGGACTTAGCACTAAGTGACCACTTTCCACAGGTAGTAAAAATGGAGAATCTATTTGTCCCATCCGAAAATGTAGCAAGTTCTAAGTATACGGCGCAGGATGTGTAGTTAGGTTCCCAATATGGCTATACTCTTAAATGGAGCAAAGTGGTCCCGGATGACTTTTTGTCCAAAGTGATGAAAAAATGTATGAATAGCTTTTTGATCTGTTTGGATGAACATGCAGAGAGTAATGATATTTTAGCCCATTTTAATATTATTGCTACCACAATTAAGGAGGTGTTGTGGGTTACACGCAAAAATTGTCTAAAGTCTAATAAGAAATGGTTTGATAAGAAGTGCACTAAAGCCCTAACAAATCTTAGACACGCGATCCACCAGAGACCGCGGGATGTAACTGTAATTAGAGACTTAAGGAGGAATTACAATACAGCACTGAAGGATAGGAAGGACCTGATAAAAAGGGAGGCGTGGGATGAACTACGTTCGGCGTCACAATCGAAGGATCCGGCTGCTTTCTGGAGGGTTATAAATACTCCGCTCCTGTATGACAAAAAAGCATGCATGGAAATTGCCGTTACAGAAGATGAGTGGGTGGCTCATTTTTCCTCCCTTTATACGGCTGTTGAACTAGTGCTCGATACAGGCCACGATTCCACGATGGTAAATATAGATCTACCTAAAGCTCTGGTTGTAACTCTTCCTGAAGTCCTTGAGAGCCTGAAGGCAACTAAGGGGGGTAAGGCGGCTGGACCTGACGGCATACCAGCCGACCTTTATAAGGCCAATATTGATTTATGGGGGCCAATGCTAGTCCAGCTTTTTAATGTTGCCTTGGCAAAAGGCCTAATCCCTACCTGGTTTACATCAATTATAGTCCCGATTTTTAAGAAAGGTGATAGGCAGAACTGCACATGCTATAGGCCAATTTCTTTATTAGATTCCTCCATAAAAATTCTTGGGAGAGTGGTTTTAGTCAAGTTGCAATGCTGGGCAGAAGAAAATGGGGTGCTAAGTGATTTCCAATATGGGTTCCAAAGGGGTTTAGGGACTATAGAGCAAGGGCTACATTTATTTATCTTGCAACAGAAGTATATAAGGGTTAAAAAACAACGTCTATACCTCACTTTTGTCGACTTATCGTCGGCTTTTGACTGCGTGTCCCATAACAAGCTGTGGGCAATAATGGCCGAACTGGGGGTAGATAATGCTATTATATGCTTCCTGAGAGATTTATATTCTGGGGCCACTGCAATGGTCCGGTATGGAAAAGAGGGAGAATGTAGCAGACACTTTGGGATTGGCCGTGGTGTACGCCAAGGGTGCGTTCTAGCACCCTTTTTATTTCTGTTGTACACAAATGGCTTGGAGCAACGCCTCGTGCAGGAGGGCAGGGACATGCCTATGGTGGGTGGGAGGCCGGTCCCTGCCCTACTGTACGCGGACGATGCAGTCCTGATGGCACGCACCCCAATGGCACTTCAAACTTTGGTTACATCCTTTAATAGCTTCATGCTTAGCTTGGACTTGAAAATCAATTGCTCCAAGACATTGTCTATGTACTGTGGGACAAGAACAAGCAGGCAATTGAAGCCTATTTTCATAAATTCCAATCCCTTAGAGAAGACTTCTACTTTCCCATATCTGGGCATTTTGTTCCATGAAAGTGGCTCATGGACTAGTGCAATTAATGCTAGAACCCTGTTATTCTCTAAAACTGTTATGGCTTTACAGTGCTTTATAAAAAAAGTTAGGGAAAAAACCCATAAGAGAGATTTTAACCATCTATAATGCCACTTGTAGAGCAGTAGCTACTTATGGTTCTGGATTATGGGGCTACTCAAATGTCAGTACAATTCAAACCATGGAAAATAAGTTCTTACGGCATATCTTGTCAATCCCTGAAAGTACTGCGACCTTTATATGCCACGCCGAATTGGGTTTGGTGTTTGTTACTGACACAATTAAGATCCAGCCGATTCTGCTTTGGCACAGGGTTTGGACAAACGATGATTGTGTGGTCAACCGGGCAATTTTAAAGGACGTCCTAGCACTGGATAATATTAATAATTTTAAATGGATATGTTATGTTAAAAATTTTCTTGAGGAACTAAGCTGTGCTCAATATTTTGAGGATCCATTATCTATGGTACACATCTCAAGAAGAGGACTAAAAAACTTGTGTATCGCTCACCTCATGGAAAAAAGACAATTGAAGGAGGTGAAAAAAAAGACTGTTTCTGCCCATCAGGAAATTGTAATTGGAGAGAAACTACAGCCATATTTAACTTTATACATGTCCAACCATGAACGTTTCCTTTTAACCCGGTTTAGACTTAACATCGTTTTTAGGTTATTATCTTTCCCTGTGATGAACTGTTGGTCGAAAGACTTATGTCCATGCCCATGTGATGATGTGTCCCCGCAATCCGATATTCATATTTTATTTTTTTGTAAATTTTATATTTTTTATCGCAAAAAACTCATTATTCCTATTCTCAAAGACTTAAATTTATATAGATGTCGCCTAGCGTTTTTAGAGTTTCAAAAAATGGAAACTGTTTTTATGGTAGCGTCACTCTCTGAATTTTTTTAATTAGTTTTTAAGTGTCGTAAAACCCTTCACATGAATTAATTTTTATGATGTATTTATGTTCCTGAACATGTTCTTTTGTTGAGATTTTAAATAATGATCACCTGACCCATTGTAAATTGTATTTTTCGTGCTACTTTTATGGTTATTCTTTGTTTTTAACCGAATAAAGTTATTTGACCAGAAAAAAAAAACACACCTTAAATGAAAAATAAAAACAAGTCAAATTAAGCCATGAGAAATGCACTATTTTATATTATGAAGCCTCTATTGGTAAATGCAATCTCTGCTGATATTTGTGTGTGGCCAGAGAGCCACAGAATTGAATTCTGGTTAGTGCAGTGTGGAACACTGACAGAAAGCACTGTAAGTCGTTATTTCAAACTTGTGTTACACACAGTGTAAAATAGCCTGCTGCAAAATGTTAAAAAGATCGATGTTTAAGATAAAAGTGCTTTCAAAATATACATTTTCAACATATGCAATCAGATAGTAGCTAGTGCAAACCTTTTTTATAGTTGTCTATTAAAACCACACACTCCAGAACTCAGCTGATGACATCTATACATTACCTCTCAAAAAGAATGTCTTTGTCATCATGAAGCTTCAGGTGACTCCATCATTTAAAGCTGGTACTGGCTTCCAAGCTGCCTTTACGTTTGCAGATTAACCAGTTGCGCACATTAACATTCCTTTCAGAAAGCAGACACCCTGGTGAGAAGGTTCACTGCTTGTTTAGCTCTCTGGTGGTCCGTTGGCTCCACGGCACAGGAGTCCCTCTCCCATTCATTCCCTTTTAGCAGATGCATTTCAACTGTCGGCGTTAACCATCCCAGAACAGTTGTCTTTTAACAAACAGTAGGGGAGCTGTTTTTGTTAGATTAAAAATGTATGGTCACATCATTCCCCACAGATCCTGCCCACTTTGACCTCTCCTTATTATCTTTTGGTTTTAAATGGGTTGGAGGATGGCAGGATAATGGGGTTGCTACTCATAAATATTCCACGCTGGACTATTTTCTAAATCATGATTTTTTTATACATTTTACCATAATTGCAATTCGATATGTATGGGAAACACCAATATACACAATACAGCAAGGTGCCTCTAGCAGGGAAGACAGGGAAGACTTCACTACTGAATAAAACAAAATACAGTAAAAAAAAAAAAGGGAAAATTCAGGGTGATACAGTGAGATTGGTATTCCATGCCTCTGCCTAGGACAGGAAACCACGTAAATAAGGGCAGGAAACACTGTGCATCATAGGATCAATTCCATGGTTCAACAAGGAGAGATGTCACACCGCCTTCGTGTTGAACCGGATCAACAGGATGGTGGGATTTCTTCCTTTAAGCACATTCTGGAGGGGGGTAGGTAGGTTAAAGGGGTGGCATGGTAGATTAGTCTTTATGGGCTCTTGGGTCAGAACTATCGCTTCTTTTTGCTGTTTCCTTATCAGGCTCTCCTCGTTCAGTGTCTCCTTTGATGCAGAGCCTTGGGTTTAAACTAGAAACAAAGTATCTAGTTAAAACCATATATGTAGAAATTGAAACATCACTTTGAGCCAAACACAAGGTCCATAAACAAAACAAATTGTTTGCAGTATTGGTAAAAGACAAAAGAGAACTTGTGCTACAAGACATACAGTAAATCAGCCTAATTTAACTTAAAAGAAATGGGTGATGAGGAAACCACTATTTCTAGAAAGAAGTGCATAAGGAAAATAATGTAAAGTGTGGCAATGACCCACCCCGAGGGGCATCCCAATGTCAAGGCTTGATATGAGTATTATATAAACCTTCAGGCTAAGGACCAGAAGGCCTGGTGAGTAAGTAGGTCTTGAACACTGTAAGAAAAGCAAGAAAGTTCTGTTGGCAGTATAGCGTGGAAGGCTGTTCCGATCCTTTGGAGTAAGTTAAAGAACGCCTCACTCCCAGGACGTGCACTGCATAAAACCTCAAATGTGTAGAACAGTTAATATACCGGCACAAAAACATGTACTGATCATGAAAACGGTTTGTCACACAACAGTATTGGAGCGCATGTTCTTGAACTGTGAATATCATTACATTTAAAATGGTTATACCATAATTAGGTTTCACAGTAAGTTGAAAGACACTTATTGCTCCACCAATGCCTGTTGCTGAAGTTGCTGCATATAAACGGGCATGGTGAAGGAGTGGTTACGTGAAAAAGGGAGGGAAGAGAGGAGATAACAGATATTTACCAAACTGATATATATTTGAGGATTATAAGGGGCTCAGGAATGTAAAATAAATCAAAAGCAGAGAATGCCCATATGTGGGTGTACATGTGTTCCAGCCCTCGCATGAACGTATGCAGGCTTTCATCAGGATTAACGTTTCACACAAGCACAAATACATGTAATATGGAAGCAACCAATAGGTGATGTAACTGCTGTAGTCCTGGCTTAAAAATCTGTGAAATATTTTTATTGGTGAAGTAGTTCTATCGATCGGTTTCTTGGTTTGGAGACGGTGTATGGATTTGCGGATACCTGGGTCAGGTGCACCCCCTGCTCTCGGAATTTAAAAGTGGTGATATGGATTGCCATAGAGTAATGAGGGCCCAGTACAGTTAGAGGGATGGTGCCGACTGACAACAGGGACAGTCCTTGATTAGCCTCTGAATGCCCTTACTCGTTTTTTTCTGTTTAGATGCCTTTCTGCTCTGCTATGGCCATCTAGGCTGCAAGGTTCTTGTGGAATTAGGTGGCTCCTATACTTGAGATGAGAGTGCTGGTGCTGAGTCAGATGAGGGTTTTGTTGTATTGTGTTCTGCCATTGAATGAATGTTCTTCTCTCCGATCAATCCAGCAGAATTTCATTAAGTGTAGGGTACAACAGCAGGGGGGCTTGGTTTCATCCTTGGGAATGAAGTGCAAAAAAGTGTCTTTGTCAGATTTATTTCTTTGAGTGGGGCTGCAAAGCGCCGTTTGAGTCCAAAGCAAATAAATGATCTGGCGCTGGTAGACTGCCTTTCATCCACGTCTGGCTCAGAAATGTAGATACGGAAGAAGCAGTTCAAACTGACTGCTCATTGTCTCTCTTAATAATTGGGGCTGGAGGACCTGCGCTTTCACACCTCCACATTACACTGTAACCCTGCATTGTTACTTAATCCAGATGCCAAAAAACCTAACCTTTCAAAATTGCTTGATTATGACTTGTGAGAAGAGTTTTGGTGATGGCAATTCAGTAGGCTGAATTCCCTCATTCGCCCCTCAGATCTACTGAGACAAAGGATTCTAAGGGATCTGGACCAGTGTGGACTGATTGTAAGAAATTTGGCTGCACCAACAAGTTCCCAAAAACGAAAAAAAAGTGGTGTAACTAGGCACAGACTATTAACGTGCCACAGTCCTGTCAATCTGTCTGATGAGTATTGGAGGTGCTGTCTTGAGTCCTGAAGGGCCTAATCTACTTCCTGGAAACAAAGCCTCTCCTCTACCCTCCACACAGGGCTCAGGGTGATGTGCAAAATGTTGTCCCTAGGCACACTCTTAAAGAAGAATTAAAGAAATGTATATTAATTTTGATTTAGACTCAACTGAGTTCAACAAATACATGATTAGAAAATGATAAAACAATTATATTATTCAAATCTTAAAACAGTTTTAATAAACTTAAACAAAACTTCTATAAATTATTACCAAGTAAATTCATCAGGCAGAGATTTACAAAACTCAAACTTTTTGCTGATCTGAGATTATGTCTGAACATGTGGGCTTTATATGCCGGCGCCGGACCTCTACCAGAATCAAATTTGGACAGATTAATAATACATGTACGAGATCCTGCCATCCTCCATTACATAAATAAGTTTTGGTGGAACTATCCGATTTGTCCCATTTAAAGGTCACAGTCTTTAAGGATAGCATCCCAAGCCTCATTAAAATTATGGTACGCCTGACCCTATGCTCTAATGAAAAACGTATGTACCGGTGTGGAATTTTATATTGTTGACTGTCTGCGAAGTGTGCAAAAAGTTTTAGCCAAGAACAGTGGTCTAAATCTGAGTCATAGCTTAAGGTCAGATTCTTTAGATAGAGCTTTATATGTGAGGAGGCCATAGATTTCAATAGTGCAATCGTGCAACCAGACTGGGTTGGTGCAAAACCTACGTTCTTATTAAAATTATAGTTAGATGCCTCGTCTCCAAAAGTCTCCAATTTCAGAACAGGCCTTATTGTCCCTTGGTCTGCGTGTAGAAAGTTATAGGCCCAGCGAAGTATATTTATGATAGCTTTTGCATACGAGCTGTATATGTATAACTCAAGGCGAATTGCTTAGACGGGGGCTGACTGGTTGACTCTTAGCAGTTTACGCAATAGAGTCCCTCCTTTTACATTTAGTCGGTGCCATGCCTTGATCGGGATATATTCCAGGGCACTTAGTAAAATTGGTGGTATCTTTGAGCGGTAAACCTCAAACATAGAAGCAAAATGTCTGTTACCTAAGGAGGAGTAAAATCTCAGTAGTCCACCAGTGTGGGCTTCAGCCTTTAGACTGATATTCCCAAGGTGGGCCGAATTTTGTACGGTCTGAGTGAAAATTCTCCCCAAGTAAACATATTCCTTAACAATCTCTAGAGGTTTCCTATCTAATGTCCAGCTATAGTAAAGATAGTGCTTCCTACCTCTAAAGGGGAGGACTTTAGTCTTCTAGTTATTTGGTATAAGATAATGGTCTTTGGCATACTTGTCTAGAGCATTAATTTTTCTCTGCGAACCTACCGGAGTAAGATACATAATTACTACATCATCAGCGTACATTAAAATGTGCATATCGCAGGAGCCTATTTTTGGTGGAACATTATTAATTGTTTGTAAACACTCAGGGAGGTCTCTTATGTACAAGGAAAATAAAAAGGGGGCTAAGACACAGCCTTGCTTAAGGCCGTTCCTCATAGCAATAGGCCCTGTCAGACCCTTTTCACCCCCCAGCTGAACTTTGCAGAATGTAATGACATGATTATAGTGAGCAGGTCATTCAGTATTCCAAGCTTCCCTAGCTTAGTCCATAGAGTTGGCCTGTCTACACGATCAAAGACATTGGTAAAATCAACAAAGACCCAATAAACCGTTTGCTGCTTCATTACTAAATCTTTGTCTATGACTGTTTGCAAAACTGCGATGTTATCAGTCACAGAGTGCTTTGGTCGAAAGTCAGCCTGAGTCGTTGGTATTGCTCCTGTAGAAAATGCCCAATTTTCCAGCAAGCATTTTGCAAAGATCTTCCCTGTAGCATCTGTCTATAGTTATTGGGTAGTAGATGGGATCCTTTTTTCAGGATGGGAACCACGATGCTCCTTTGCCATGATTTTGGAATTCTCCCGGTGGAGAGACAGTGGAGCTTGCTCCAGTCTTCAGGATTGCTTTGAAGGACTTTAACGGGGATTATATCTGGTCCTATTGCTGCAGTTGATCTTGATGCCTTTATGTTAAGTGCTATTTCTTTCTCTGATGGTACTGTCGTATCATGACATGTTTCCTCTTTTCTGTGCCCAGGTTGTATTGATTTTGCCAGGCCATAAATGTTTGGCTTATAGAGCTCGAGGAGATATTTTTCCCACTTCGATGGTGTAACTGTAGAGGAATTACTAGCTTTTCGTGTGCCTGTTGCTTCCGCTACGATCCTCCAGAACTCCTTACTGTTTTTTTGGTTCACTGCTGTTTGAGTGTCACCCAGTTTTTGTCAGTTTGTGCACGCCTAGTTTTCTCTTTCTGCCGTTGACGTGCTTTTTTCAACTTTACAACCTCTTTCTGTCTGGCTCCAGAATATTAAAAAAATTGCAGTCTAATCAATTTGTTTAACTTAGAGGTTACGCTGTCTGAGTTGTTTGGGGATAAGTGACCCTTACGCTTACCACACCTAACTGTGCGGCCGGTCAATGGGGCCACTATCTCAGCAATCATGTCCTCATAAGCAGTTATTGGGTCAGAGACCCTGCTTCCTTTAGTCAATATTGAAGAGATGATTGCGGGATTTATTTGTTAAACTGTTTTAGAGTTCCATTTTATTCGCCCATTCTTAGAGTGGGTTTCTGTAGTTGCATTTTGTTGTGATAGAGACCATGTATCAGAGGGTTGTAACCAATGTTCCCTCTAATTTTTTTCCTCTGTGTGTGGCAGTGTAAGGTCTCTGTGCACTGCAGCCTAGGCTATGTGCGCCAGGAACAAGACCGCGTGTGTGGGTGCAGCGCCAAATATCACACCTGTAGCACCACATGAAGGGTCCAAAGGCAGGTGTTCAATTTTTTTTTTTTTTCACAACCAATTTTATTGAGCAAATGAGCATTGAGAATGTGGCATCTCCACAACCGAAGAACACCACGACAGTATCAAAACAGCAATTACATAGGCAGCAAATGCGAGAGTAGACTCATAAAATATGCTCAGTATAGAAACACCCCAGTGACCCACCCTAACCCACAACTCCACCCCCCCAGCCCCGGACACCCCCCAACCCCCCCCACCACACGTGCATAGAAAGCAATAAAGAAAAGCAAGTAGGTGCAGCGCCACCAGGGCAATGTTACTTCGGGCCAACAGTGTCACTGTGATCAAATGTCCTCCTCACGCTCCGCTGGGGGGTCCAGGAATAGACCACGATAGTCAGCCCAACGCTTCCAAATTTTGAAGTGCTTGTGGGGACAGCCCCGTGCTTCAAAGACCGGCCTCTCCAGACCCATGAAGTAATCCAGCCCCGCCTTCCAAGCAGAAAGGGGGGGGCCCTCACCGCTTTCCATGCCCGGGCCAGGTCTCGCTTGGCCACAACCAGCCCCAAGAGCAGCAAATGGCGCTTATGTATGTTACCCCCAATCCCTTCCATGATGTGCAGTAGGCCCAACCGGTGGGTACGAGGAAGGTCCCAGCCCAGCACCTCAGCCAGGCAACTCCACACACCCCTCCAGAACCCAGTCAGCCGGCCACACGTCCACACAGTATGCAGTAAGGACCCAGGCACCGACCCACAGCGCAAGCATTCCGGGGATGCAATCAAACCAGCTTTCCACAATCGTTCACGTGTATAGTATGCCCGATGCAGGTACTTGAATTGAATGAGCCGGAGCCGGATAGCAATGGCAGTTCCACGTGGGGACTCCAGCGCCTCCCTCCAATCGTCTTCATCGAGGGGACCCACGTCCATCTCCCATGCCTCTCGAAGGGAGTGGAGGGTGGAGGAGCAGTGGACAACAAGTGTCTGGTATATCTTGGAGACCTTTCTGTCTCCCAAGTCTCCCATAAACACCTTGGCCTCGATCGGGCTAAACTCTGGCAAGGAGTCGAGACCGGCGATGCTCGGGGCGAGGGCATGGCGCAGCTGAAGGTAGCGGAAGAATTGGGACTGAGGCATCTGGAATTCCGTGCGGAGCTCCTCGAAGGATTTGAGAGTGGTGCCAGATACGACCTGGCCCAGTTGTGTAACCCCTATGGCCTCCCAACCCTCAAAGCCGGCCAGAGCCGCTAGCTCTGGGAGCAGACCATTATGCCAAAGCGGCGTCTCAGCCGTCAACTTGCCCCACCATCCCATGCGGCGCAAGGATTGTCGCCACACGGCAAAGACCACCCTTGTGACCGAGGGTAACTCACGACGCAGGCGAGCCGAATACAGGATGGTGTGGAGCGTATGGTCACCCATGAGTGACCGTTCCAGGGCGTAGGCCGGATCGCTTCTATCGCCATACCACCACTCATTAAGAACAAGTAACTGGGAAGCCTGGTAGTAGGAGAGGAGGTCCGAGGTGGCCAGGCCGCCACAGTATGTGGACAGAAAACACGTCTTCAGTGCTACTCTGGCCGCACCCCCATCCCACAGGAAACGACCCAAAACAGAGTTAACCTGACGGAACCACTCCAGGCCGATGGGGTATGGGAAATTCTGGAGCTGGTACAGTAGACGCGGAAGCGCCACCATCTTGAAGATGGCCGATCTACCAAAGATAGTGAGCGGCATCCTGGACCAAGTTTTGACATCAGCCTGTACCCGTTCCCACACCGGCAGGACTCCACGCGCCCAGGCCACAACCCGCGACTCCGATAGAAAAACGCCCAAGTACTTTAGGCCTCCCGTCGCCACTCGCAACTCCGCAGCCCAGGGGTCGGCAACCACTCCGCCGCCCAGCACCCACAGGGTCGATTTGTTAAGGTTGAGACGGAGGCCCGATGCCTCGCCGAACGCCCGCATAATCTCCAGGACCCGGGGGCCCGAGCGTTGCAGGTCGGTGAGAAAGAAGAGGACGTCATCCGCATACAGCGCAATTCTGTCCGCCAGGTCCCCATTCCAGACAAAGCCACACAATCGGGCATCCACTCGTACCCGCGACGCCAGGGGCTCCATGGCAAGGGCAAACAGATACGGGGACAGGGGGCAGCCCTGCCGAGTGCCACGTCTTATATGGAAACGCCCAGAGGTAGCTCCGGCCACACGGACCGAGGCCGTCACGTTAGTGTAGAGGAGACGGACATACGACAGGAAAACCGGCCCCAGGTTGAGGCGGGCCAGGAGGGCAAACAGATAAACCCAACTCACAGAATCAAAGGCCCTGTCCATATCTGCCAAGAAGAGTGCCGCCTGCTCATCGCTAGCTCCCATAGCATCCACTGCCGCTTGCGCCCGTCGGATGTTGTGTCGGGTGGCCCTCCCTGGCATGAATCCAGCCTGGTCTGGGTGGACCAGGTCAGTGATGTGGGGTAGCAGGCGGTTCGCTAAGGCCTTAGCCAGGATCTTAGCCTCGATGTTTAACAAGGAAATAGGCCGGTAAGAGTCGTATCTGTCCGGCTCCCTGCCCGGTTTTAAGAAGACCACGATCTCGGCATGGCGCCAGTCCGGCGGCATCTCCCCCTGAACCCGCGCCGCCTCCAGGGCACGCCGATAGTGGGGCCCCAGCTGGACGTGAAACTTTTTATAGAATTCGCACGGGTAGCCACTCGGGCCGGGCGCCTTCCCGGCATTCAGTTGACCAAGGGCCTCCCCGAGTTCCTCAGCCGTGAGCGGGGCGTCCAGGGCGGTCCTGGTCTCATCAGGAACGGCCCGCGGTAGCAGGTCGTCAAGATAAGCGGAGATCCCACCCTCCTCCAATTGGTCACAAGGGGCGTACTGCGTCTCGTAATAGCGGGCAAAGCTGGCCGCCAATAGGGCCGGGTCAGTCATAACTGAGCCGTCCTCAGCCGTAAGACCCGGCAACACAAGAGGCTGGAAAGTCGCCTGACACAACCTGTGTAGCATAGTGCAGGATTTGTCGCCCCACTGGTATACCCTGCTGCGCGTGGCGAGCCACGCCTGCCGGGCTTCATCATGTAAGACGGAGGCATACGATTGTTGGGCCTGTAGGAGCCGCCGCACCATGTCGTCGTCGCTCCCAAGACTACCACGCCGTTCCAACTCCTCCACACGGGCGGCAGCGGTCACAATGGCCTCCTGATGCTTCCGCCTAGCAGCCACACACCATGCAATATCAATACCCCGTAACGTGGGTTTCAGCGCCTCCCACACCACCATTGCATCCACATCATCCACAAGATTCTCACGCCAATAATGATCAATCGCCACGCGCAGGTGATGCACGTACTCGGGCCGTTGCAGCTGCCAGGACGACATCCGCCATCTAAACGGCTGTCGTTGGGAAGGGAGGGTCATAGTCGCCAGGACCGGGGAGTGATCAGACAGGCCCCTGGGGAGTATCACCGCATCCCTGACTCGACTCAGACAGGCACCCGGCACAAACAGATAGTCCAGCCTTGAAAAGGACCCATGTACCGCCGACACAAATGTGAATTCACGCACAGCAGGATGAAAGTGGCGCCACACATCAACCCATCCCAGGCCACTCGCAGTCGCGCTCAATCTGGTGGGAGCAGCAGCAGGGGGGGGATCCACCACAGCCGGCGCCCGCCTCCGACGATCCAGGCCCACATCCATAACCTCATTCCAGTCACCTCCCACCATGGTCAGCACCTCCGGAATCTCATCCCACAGCGCGAACAGCCGCTCAGACAGGGCCCATTGGAGAGGGGGGGGGCGTACACGCTACCAAACACCACCTGTTCAGTACCCAGCTGGCCCTTGATGAAAACAAAGCGGCCCTGAGGGTCTATCCATTGCCTCTCATGCACATAAGCCACCCTGCGGTGCACCAGGATAGCCACCCCCCGCGAGCCCCTTGTAAACCCGGCATGGTACACTTGTTGAAATCCAAACCTCTGGAGGCTAAGGGCCTTGGAACCCAGCATGTGGGTCTCCTGAAGCAGCAGCACATCTATCCTCTCCCTCTTCCCCCATCGTAGCACAGCCCCACGCTTGATTTTATCCAAAATTCCTCTCACATTCCATGTCACAACACGCAGGGCCTTAGGAGGGGACATAGTCATGGCATCAGCCATAGTCAATACAGGGACCAGCACCCGGCCCTCCACACCACCCCGGCGCACCCCACAAAACAACAAAATCAACGATCATAGGCACGTGTGGTCCCCCCCTACCCATCCCAATACTCAGCAACCCCCCCCAGACCCAGGCCCCCCCAACCATTAGCAACCAAAGAACATCCCCCCACGCCCCACTCCTCCCACCCCAATACCTCAGAGAACATTGAAGCATCTGTCGCGGCATGGAAAGACCCGGGTCCAGAACAGAGAACCCAGGGCCCGCCATACCAATGGATCCCAACACCCCAATCAACACACACACACCACCCCCCCCACTACACTCACAACCGTGAGGGTCAGAGGCCCACAAAAGGTGCCTCCCGAGCCCTACCGTGCTCCCGCTAAAAGCAATAGGAGGCAGTAACCGGGAACAGACTGGCATAGGGAAGTCAAAAGAGAACAGTCTCACCAGCCTATGAAGGGCAACTCAGGACTCAGCCACAAGGCCCAGTCCCACCAGTGTTCAACTGCCGGCATCAGAGTGTTCCGAGTCCCTCGCACCACTCGTCTGCGATGCACTAGCAGAGGCCGCCCGCCTCCGAGACCGGGACCTCCGGTGTCGACCCCTCCGGTTCTGGTGGTTCGTCCGCTCCGGCGATGACCTCTGGGACCCGCCCGGATTCAGACCTGGCTGGGGATGCGGCCGGAGCTGCACCGTCTCGTCGGTCCAACGGAAAACCTCCTCAGGTGAATCAAAGAAATGCGTCCTGGACTGGTGTACCACTCGCAGACGGGCCGGGTATAGGAGAGAGTATTGGAGCTTCAAGCCCCTCAACTTGGCCTTGGCGGCTACAAAGGATTGTCTCTGCTTCTTCACCAACCTCGTGTAGTCGGGAAAGATCATGATGGTACGATTTTCAAAGGTAAGCGAGCCTTTGGTCCTTGCCTCCCGCAGGATGACATCGCGGTCGTGATAATTCAACAGCCGGGCTATGACTGACCTGGGACGCTCACCCTCCGGTGGCCGCTGGGTTAGGGCCCTATGCGCCCTCTCGATAACGAAGCACGTGGACAGCACCCCTTCGGGGAGCCAACTCTCCAGCCACCGGGTCAAGAACCCCTCCATGTCGTCTTTCTCGCACCTCTCCGGAAAGCCAATAAAGCGGAGGTTGTTCCTCCGTGCGCGCCCCTCGGCATCCTCCACGCGGGCCGCCAACGTCTTCTGGACTCCCTCCACTTCCGCCAACCGCTTCTTCAGGGCGCCGATGTCCGTTTCGGTCACCGTTATCCGGGACTCGGCCTCGGTGATCCGACCCACCGCATTCCGGAGGTCCTGGCGCAACAGCGCGACATCTTCTCCCACCGCTCCGATTTTGGCATCAAGCGCATCCCGGGATTGGGTGATGGCCGCCAGGATCGCCGTATTGTCCGGCCCAGGGCCACCGCTGCCACCGGCCGCCCCGGAGCCACCACTAGGCCCCGTGAATTTATCAATAGGGCCATGCTTAGGCGGGCCGCCACCTCCGGTTCTGGTCATGGCCCAACACGGGCTCGCCGGGACCGCTCGCCGGGCAAGGCCGGCACTCCTTACAACAAGGCTCAGGTCCCCCCAGGTACTGCCACTAGCGTTGGAGGCCCCAGGCCCCTGAAGAGAACTGCAGTGGGAGAGTCCCAAGAGGCCAGCCCAGGCCCGAGGCCACGAAATCCGAGGACCGGTCTCACCCAGGCGGGACAGGCCGTCCCGGCGTTTATCTCCACAAATGTCTGCCCAAGGTGCAGGAACGGGGAGGCGCTGCCGTGGTCAGAGGGCAATCGTAGCAGTAGGGGTACTGAGTCAGGAGCGGTGCAGCGGACCCCACCGCCACCCGCAGGCCCACAGCCGCCGCCGGGCGTCACTAAACTCGGGAGCCCCGGTCTCCGGCCGGTCACCAGGCCGCTCCTCGCTGGTGCCTCCCCCGGACTGCAGGGGAGAGAGGTGTCCGCCCAAGGCACAAGGATGAGGGGCGCCGCCGCGGTCCACGGGCAGCCGCAGCAATTGGATGGAGCTAGGAGCCGTGCAGCTGAAGCCGTCACCACCCGCGAGCCCGCGACCTCCGCCGGGCGTCCCGAAACTCGAGGACCCCGGTCTCCAGCCGGTCACCAGGCCTCACTCCGTCGTTGCCTCCCCGGGATTTCAGGGGAGAGAGGCGTCCACCCAAGGCACAAGGATGAGGGGTGCCACCGCGGTCCGCGGGCAGCTGCAGCAGTAGGACGGAGCCAGTAGCGGCGCAGCTGAAGCCGCCACCACCCGCGAGCCCGCGACCACCGCCGGGCGTCCCGAAACTCGAGGACCCCGGTCTCCAGCCGGTCACCAGGCCGCAGGGCGCCGTCGCCTCCCAACGGGCACAGGAGAGAGAAGAGTGCAGGATCGGTACTCCGGAGCAGGCAGGGGACTCCACCAGCTTCGCGCCAGTCGTCGGGAAGCAGTATCGGGCTCGGGGACCAGGATAAGTGAACGAATTAAGGTCGGGCCGGCGGGAGCTCTACAAAGCTGCGACCGCCATCATCGCCCGGCAAGCCACGCCCCCCAGGTGTTCAATTTTGACACTCACGCCATGACATGAATTGGTTACACAGGCAAGTACACTTTGGGTTTAGAAAAGCATAGGACTCCAACTATGGTACCTTAAGATTTTACTAAAGATCCTCAACTCAAGCACTGTTCATAGGGTGAGAAATTGTTGGGAGCCTATACAAGATCACATATATACAATACACATGGATATAGCACTAAATGAATCTAGCTGTGGGTGGCTTGGAGAAGCCTTTTAATACACAAAGTGCAAGCACTGGGCCTAGCCTGACAATGACCCCGGTGCCTTTTCTTATTTTCCGGCTCCCCGTTCTTTCACTGTCAGTTGTTACATCCTCTCTATGTCTCCTGCTAGATCTCTCTTTCTCACACTGTCTGCTTCGCTCTCTCTGCCCCCGTCACTTCGTTCATTTTGTTTTTTCAATTACACTCCTCTTTTTTTTAAATCTGTCTTTCTATTTCTCTAGCTGATAGTACACTCTCAGGCTGTGTGGAAGTTTCTCCTTCTGTCTCCCTCTTAACTGGACAAGACGGTGCCAGGACCAGTGTGGCCCTGCAAGATAGCTCAGTGGACTAATTGCCTCACTGCAGAGAAGTATGCGATACATAAAAGTAAAAAAATTAACTCCCAGCTGGCCCGCTCAGTCTCTTATCCTCCTGAGGGTGGTAAAGGAGTGATGCTGGATTGTTACAGCGCCTTGAGTCTTCGCTAATAACCTCACTCTGTTACGATACCAATGAGACATCTCAGCGACCTATGAGGGTGAACGCTTCTCCTATTTACCTAACCCGTTAGTCATATTCATGGCTCCTCGCAGGGCCGACTCTGCACTTTACCCTTCTAAGCTACATAACATAAGCACTCTAAATTCTGATACCACACAACACTGAACATTATTATTATTCTTATAAGCTACACGTCACATAGAGTCTAAGACAACCCCTTACGAATGGAGGGGGGAAGTCACCATCACAGCGCAACATGCATGTCTCTGCACCACACTTTACTCTTCCCTGCAGATCAAACTACAAATCATGCCCTTTTACAGCAATAAAATCATGTACTTGTTTTTGCAGCTACACACTCCCAAAAGGGCATGAGCCACTGATGTGTGAATTGGAACGCCTCATGCCTCCCAAGACAATATGAAGCGCTATATAAATTCTTCAGTAGAATACGTGTCGGGTTACTTCAGGAGTTATTAACAGAAGTTTGGTTCTTTGAATTTCTAAAGAATGAAAGAGGTGCTTCTCTGCACATTTTGAGAATGGTTAAAAATAGGAGGCCCTGTGCTTTGTAGGGTGGGTTTAGTGCCACATGCACCCACACCTGAGCAGGAGCAGTTCTCATGATGGATGCTCGAATGTAGGAGGCGGTTCTAGTAGACATGTTGCTGACGTTAGAAATAGGTGTGTAATCAGGACTGCCTGCATTGCGTTAGCTTATAGCACCATAGCGCTTTATATTTGCCAAAACTTTTTTCCATTTGTTGCTGCCTGCGCACTCCTCCTCGTTATCATAGTTTAATGGTTCTGCCTGCCTGAAAAACAGCACTATGTGCAGTAACTAATTTCTATGCATGTTTTTTTAATGTTTGTTTGTGTGTCTCCATCTTTGGTCATGTATCTGTGTGTGTGCGTGTTTGCATAAATGTGTGTATCCAAGTGTCTGCACCTCTGGGTGTGTGAATGCCTCTATATGTGCATGGGTGCGTTTTTCTGTTAAGTTGGCTTTGCATGTCTCTGTATAAGTTCCTGTATGTGATTCTATAGAAGTATATATCTAATTATGTACACAGGCTGTCCCCGCCCACGTCACTTTACCTCCCACCTTGACGGCTGTGACTTAGGCTCTCAGTTCCATCTGCTCCTGCTACATCATCACTTCCCCTGCTGTTTCAGGCGATGGCCCCCTTGCGCTCACAGACGTCTAAAAAACATTAGCATTGACAAAGACAATAGCTCTCGCATTGCTGAGACCTTTTGGGTTTTCCAATGCTTGTTGCTAATGGTACATGGCTGAATGTGGGACTTTGAGATAGTATTCTTGTTAAAATGCAGTGCACACTAGCGCTGCAATTAAAAATAATACTATCTCAAAGGTCCACATTCAGCCCCGCAGCTGCCCACTATGAGCTAAAGAACTGCAGGTTCAAAGACAGCATGTGCTTTCAGATGATTCTAAAAGCACACGTGTATGACACTGCAATCCTTTTGCTGATAGTGCGGGGCTGAATGTGGGCCATTGAAATAGTATTCTTATTAACTGCAGCGCCTGTGTGCACTGCAATTAGCATGAAAACTATTTAAAAGGCCCACATTCAGCCCCACAGATGCCCACTGTTAGCAAAGTCAAACGCGACGTGCGAAAGAACACGTCGCGCTTTAGATTGCTACATTCCTTTTCCTAATAGTGCATGCATGCGGGGCAGATTGTAGGCTTTTGTGAAAGAATTCATGTTAATTGCAGCACATAATGGCGCTGCGATTAACATGAATACTTTCACAAAAGCCTACAATCTGCCTCGCATGCGTGCACTATTAAGAAGAAAAATGTAGCAAGGGGAGGCGCCACCTGCTCGTTAACCCGAGCCCTCCCTAACCATACAGGACATAAAGGAGACTCACTTTTCTGATGCTCGGCTTTGTCCTCTTCACCATTGTCTCCTTCTGGGCCTCCTGCTACAAGGAAATTACCATTTTTCGCGCCGCTCGCATTTTAACAGCGGCGGCGTGAACAGTCTTACAGGCTGTGTTGTGTGTGTGTGTGTGTGTGCGCGCTACAATTGGGACACTGCGCGCTGGGGGTAACTTCAGTGGGCGCGCACGCTCCAGGGAACAGTGGTTGTAACAGGATCTCAGTTGCCAATAACAAAATTGCATGGTCGCTTACTTTTGTAGTTTTACCGGTCCGGCATTGCATCATCCCGAAGAGATCCTGACTGCAGATTACATAGTCAAGAATGGAGGTACTAGATGGCCCTTTTCTGGTATAAGCTGCGGGAATGTCCCTTTCTAGCCTTCCGTTTAGTATACGCCCATTTAAGGCCATCACCGAGGCGACAAGCATTTTCCCTCTTTTGTCAGCCTTGATCTTTGAAGGAAATAGCGGTGTTGGAATTGGCATCATATTCTCTCAAGCATAAGTGCTCCATTCAGACAATAAAGTATTAGAACATTTTCCATTGAAATCCCCCATTATCAGTACCGAAGGAAATCATTTGGAATCTATAACGGAATTAATTTTGGCAAACAATTTGATCATTGGATGGTCGTTCGCAGGCCTTGGGGGGATATAAGCATTAAAGATACGGAGATCGTGCATAGAGTCAGCAGACTTTTTCTTCTCCTTTTTTTTTTTAAAACATACTTTATTGGCTTTTTTAAATTTATTACATCACAGCGTCATGTTACATATCTTGTACCATCATAAACATCTTACTAAGGATATACATGCCTACAGCGTTTACCTGCTGTAGCGCAAGTGCACGTAATAGGTTTATGCATCAAATTGACAGTCCACAAATTAACTACAAGGTATTGATCGCTTTTGATGGTCATCTCCCAGCATATTATTACAGTAAAATGTTCCCAACTCCCCCCTCCCATCCCTCCCCGGTCTCATGCGTACTCCTTCTTTTTTATGTATGTGTAGTATTCGGTCTAAGCCTGTTACATAGGCACATGTACATATCTGATATCATCCTGTGTTTGCGTCGTTCACAGGATATGGTTGGTCCTCTTGGCATTCAGTTATATACCTCGTACCGGGTCTTAAACATCATCTATTGACTTTACGGCCTCTAGCAGCGTATCCCACTCCAACGCTATTGGTATTTTTCGTAAGCCCTTAAGTTCTTCTCTACGCAATGCAGCACTCTCTGCTGTACCCCAGCGCAGTAATTCCGTGTGCCAAGTCAATACGTCCGGGGATTTCCGCGACTTCCTTCTCATAGTAATGTTTCGTATAGCTAATATAAGTGCTAGATCTACAAAACGGTATTGAACTTTATACTTGGACGTTTGCTTATGCAACCCCAAAATGCACTCCTCCACTCTGTTTTGTACTTCACGGTTTACCGCTTCTCCTGTTCTGTGCCTGATGGTGTCCCAGTACCCCCTTAGTCTTGGACAGGCCCACAACATATGAAGTCGGTCCGCACCTTATAACAAACATCTCGGGCAATAATGTTGTGTTTGGGGGAACATTCTCCCTAGCTTGTGCAGAGTGAAGTAAGCCCTATGTAATACCATAGTCTGTATACATTTGAATTTTGTGTTCCTCGAGTCTTCCTTGGGTGTTCCAGTGCTTTTGTCCATTCTTTATCTGTGAGGTCCCTATCTAATTCTCCCGCCCATGCAGTTCTCGGTGTGTCTAGGGTGGCTGTGGTATGCGAGCCGATTCCTAAATAAAGCCACCTAATAAGGTGCCTGCCTCTTCCCATATAATGTACCATTAGTAGAGGGTGCCTGCCTTTGCGGGCAAAGTATGTTTTTATGTATTGTAGCAGTGCAGTGTGCAATAGATATAAATGTGCTGGGCCCCAGTTTAGTTAATAAAGGTGTCGTAATAGAGTAGTTTCCCGTCCCCAAATAAATCCGACATTGTGCTAACCCCTGCATCTGTCCATGGTAACAATCTGCGCTTCGTAAGTCTACCTCCCGCTTGTGGGATCCCCAACAAAGCAATGTTATCTGCATAAGCCGGTGGTGCTTGCGTATAATTCAGCGCCGCCTTCCAGCATCGAAACGCCGTGGCTAGCAGTGGGGGGGTCTCTTGGGAGTCTGCTACCAGGTAACAACAGTGCGTGCATTGCACCGTTGTCTATATCCGCCTCCGTGAACCCTATTTCCTGCAAGTTACTGCCCGCTGTCCAGTATGATAGCCACTGCAATTGGCATGCATAATAGTATGCTCGTAAGTCTGGGACAAGCCTGTCCGCCCATGCGTGTACCTACTTGCAGTTTCTTCAGGCTTATACAGCGTCTACCATTACCCCAGATAAGGTCAATGAGCATCGTGTTCAATAATTTAAATGAGGTGTTCGGTACGATTAATGGTAAGTTAGTAAAGTAATACAAAAGTCTTGGCAGGACCACCATTTTTGCTAGGGACACCCTCCCCATAACAGACAGTGGCAGTGCCGTCCAGAATACAATACTGGAGCGCAGAGCCCGGATTGCTTTGTGCAGGTTACCGTCGATCATATCTACATGTGTCCTATAAATCTGTATACCTAAGTACTTAAAGGTATCCGGGGCCGCCGTTAGTTGAGCGTCCCCAAAATCTATATTGGCTGTTCCCATGCGCTCTGTAAAAAAGAAAGCATGCGATTTTGTTACATTAATGGCCAGTCCGGACACAATTTCAAAGCGACGGAACGTGTTATATATTGGGGCTAGAGACATGTTGAGGTCCCGCAGGTATAAAATGATGTTGTCTGCATATGCCGAAAACAAGTGCAGTGTGTGTCCTAGCAATATACCCTGGATTGGGAACTCTTTCCGCAGGGTCATGGCTAATGGTTCCAAAGCTAGTATAAAGATAAGGGATGACAGGGGGCAGCTCTGTCTGGTCCCATTATGTATTGAGTATTCCTCTGAGATGTGACTACCAGTGCAGGCTTGTGCTGTAGGGGCCTTACACAGTAGGCGTAACCAAGCGATATATCCCTCTGGGGTCCCGAATTTCCCCAGGGCCCTAAACATGTACTCCCAGTTTATGGAATCAAAGGCTTGCCTTAGGTCAAGCGAAAGACAGCCCGCATGTGGGTATCGGCTCGGGGCTTCCGACATCAGATGATGTAATTTCCTGATATTTAGTGATGTGCTTCGTGATGGGTAAAACCCAGTTTGATCAATGTGAATTAACTTCGGCAGGGAGGGTCTGTTAGCCAGTACTTTACTTAAGATCTTATATTCGGTGTTCAGTAGGGACAACAGTCGATAGTTGGCCATATCTGTGGGGTCTCTTCCTGCTTTCGGTAGTGATATAACTAACGCTTGTGCTGTTGTGGGCGGTAATACTCCCTTCTTCCACGCAGTTTTATATAACAATTCCCGGTGAGGCGCCAGGGAGTCTGCATACGTACTATAGAATTCTATTGGGAGTCCGTCCATGCCACATGGCTGTGGCATAGACCGCAAGGGAATCTCATGTTGGGGGGAGAATTTATCCCAACCACAGTGTATACGGTACAATGCAGACACAAGGGCCTTAGCCCACTCTTCTGCAAAATTCAGCGCATGCTCCTTTGACACTGTGTGCGCGAAACTATGGAGGATTACCTCCTCCCCTCTCGGAGCTGATAGAACAAAAGGTGGGGGCCAGTCAGCGTCCGCTAACAAAATGTCGTATGTAGTTGTAAGATTTTCCCAAAATACCCCTTTTATGGTACGTTGTATGTCACCTTCAATTAAAAGGCCGATTTCAAATAACCTATCAGGGGGAGCTACTCTAGTATCAGCTGTCTCAACAACAACAAATTTGTCAGTCGCTGTCCCCTTCAGTAGTGGACGCAGGGCCTCTCGCACTATGGTAATCTCCGCCGCGCTGTCCAATAGCGTCAGCGCCCACGTCTGATTCCGAAGCTGCGTTCTCACTGTCTGTGGCATATCTCTCTGTTAAAGCGGTAACTTTCTGGGCTCTTTTCTTTTCTGGGAGGAATCGCCCTGCTTGCCTTTTCCGTCTTTCGGGCGGGGCTGGTCGCGTCTCTGCTGGCCACCCCTTCCTCTGCCGCCACCGGATGATGAGGCCGATGTGTCCTGTAAAGAACGAGGAGAACGTTGATCAGGAACCTGAAATGGATCAGGTGACTTAATCGTAGCGCGGTCGCGAAAGTCATAAGAGCGCTCAGTAGACGCAGGCACTGGTGATGCGGGACAGGACTCCTGTTTCTGTTGTTGTTTACCCTACGTTTTGTTTTGTTCCAATTTTGTTTTGGAGCTTTGGGTTGATCGTCTTTTCAGACTTCGACCCCTGAATCTGTTTTTTATCTTTAACAGAAATTGGCTTGACACCTAAACTATTACGGCCTATGGTCTTATAAGCTGCGGTAATAAAGGCATTAGACACTTGGAAGTTCACCACATCTCCCTTTATATTAGAAAGGACAAGATCGGAAACTACATCAAATGAGCCAACGAGTCTCATTCCCAATTCAACCGCAGCCTCAGGTCCGTGTTCATCTTGAACGCGTTTAATGACCGTCGGCAGGACAGCCATTGACGGAGTGCCGAAGCACCTCGTGTACACTGCCGCAAATATTCTACCCCATGACTCGCAGTCACCGGCTTCAGGTACCAAGTCCTTGGGCAAACTAATTATAAGAATTCTGTGTTTTTCTACAGGACTCGAATTAAGAAAAACTGCTTCCAGCTGGTCAAATTTCCTGGCGACGCTTGCCCATAACCACATTAACCATGACGGGACTAAGCTTCATCCCGCTTGGTTCAGCTGGGAGCGCCGCAACACCAGGGGCCCGCCCTGGAAATTGTGAGTAATATATTGAACCAAGGCCCTAATAACTCCAATTGCGGAGGTATATAGGGGCCTCAAGTCAGCAATGGGGACTACCCCCGCACGAGGATGCGGGGTAAATCCAGCCAAAACAGGCGCGCCCGGAATGGACAAAGGGCCTAATCTAGTCGCCGTTAAACTGTAGGGAAGGGTGCCATTAAACCAAACACGGTGCTGCCATGCAGAAATCGGAATTTCGTGTGTCCTATAAGGAACATATTCCCCTGGCACGACTGTGTGAGTGTAAGTGTGAAACACCTGAGTAAGCGCATCCACAGCTGGAAATGTCACCCATGAGTAGAAAATCTCAAACGGGTAAGCTACCTCCGCACATAACGACATAGTTAAGAAAGGTACAATGCAAAACAATGTAGCACAACTGGGTAGTTATTCAAAAGGAAACCGTTTTGAAAGATTCCAGCTTGAAAAGACCTATTTACCTATAGGTAGGTTTATCCGTCACCACTGTTAACCGGAAACAATAGCGAAGGGGTTAAGGACTGATATAAGCACTACTCAAGCATCATGAAATAAGACCACCAATGTATGGGCGCCATGTTGCAGGGATTCTGCTCAGTCACAGAACTGTGCACAGAGACTCAGGACCTCAGTGAAATAGGGTGTACCAAAAACTCACCATAGTACCCAACATCCCCTACCGGACTAGCATTAGTGTCTCATTAGCTCTTCGTCCTATAGCAAAGTCACCAATGATTAGACAACCCAGAACATGCGACTTAGGATAACTCAGGTAAGGTGGGAAACATGAGTACTCTTTCGTTATACTCTCATACCAGTCCAGAACAGGGAGTAAAGGGAGACACAAGCAAGTGTAAAATGTTTATTTTAACGCCGTGATCTCAGGTGCAGCATCTTAGCTAATGCAAGCAGACTTATGATAAGAAATAAGATTGTCAGCATAGTTACTATTCCATAAAATACAAAGGGAGAAAGCATGTTGTAATGCTAAATGGAAACAGGTTAAATATATACCTATATTTCACCCTCCCTTGCTAGTAGGTCATTTTATAACTAAAGAAGGTCTCTTAGGGTTGCATAGGCGACCCCATACCTCAGCGATTAGCAGGAGTGAATCACAGTGAGTTCTGCACAAGCTCTCAGCATACAATTGTTCTCCAAGTGTGTTCAATCATGCCTACACAGTGTATTATTAAAGGCGCCAGTATCTGAGCTGTCCACAGTTGCATATATGTTATGTCTAGAACGTGCGTTGATCAGTTTGAACAACAGTAACAGTGTTGATAACCTTGAAGGCCTCGGCACTCATTGTTCAGACTAAGCTTACGAAGCAAGTCTAACAATGTAGAAAACAAGTTATTCTCATGTGAAGCAAAACACTCAGCCTAACGCGAAACAATATCTAACGTGTGTGCCGTGTGCAAAAGAAAGCAAAAGGTAAAATGGCGTTTAAACTTCTAATAAGCTCATGCTAACTTAACACTGTAGGAATGTAAGGTTCAGCCCCACTACACGAGTACATGAATCATTGTTTGACCGTGCCTGGTTAGAATTGCTTATTCTTGTTTTTGCGTTTCACTATTCCTCATTTAAATCTGATTGAATGATATGGACGTGTAAAGAATTTACTGAAATTGTAAAATGTACTATACAAAATGACAATGACCATTTTCAGCTGATGCAAGATCTATGTCTGCATAAATAATAATATAGCAGATTTAATAGGGGAGGAGGCTGGGTTGTGAACAGTTAATACATTCTGATGTAGTGTTCTTTAAAGAGGTGAGTTTTCAACTCTATTCTAAAATAGAGCAGCGTTTGGGTGGTCCTGAGGGATTATGGGATATTGTTCCAGAGCCTGGGTGCATAGATAGAACAGGCCTGTTATCTTGTTTTTTCTTTTTGTACACATTTCAGTCTACAGTCTGATGGCTGTAGGTGTGCTTAGAACCACCAGAGATGGTGAACTTGTCTGCAAGATAAGCAGGGGTGCTAATCATGACGGCTTTGTAAATGATGCAGATAGTTTCAAACATGGTGAGGGTCGGCAAAATAAGCCAATAGAGTTTCATGTAGATGAGTGTCAGGTGATCATATTGTTTCAGGCTCTGGATAAGACACGTTTCGTGTAGGATGCCCCTATGGGGTGCCGGTGTATAGGCTGAGAGACCATCATCCAGATGCAAGGGTATGAAGACTTGAAAAGTAATTCTAAAGTCACACTGGAAGAAATGGCTTGACTTTCTTTAAAGGAGAGAGCTACTTCCTGGCTGGCATTGTGTTTTGCAATGTGTTCCTTGAGGGTTAGCTTGGAGTACAGTGTGAATCCAATTAACTTGGCATTCTGTGAGAGTTGGGGTTCAAAGTCCTAAAAGTTCATGTCATTGAGGCAGGTTTGTACTGTATCTTGTTTTTGGTTTTTGGCAAACAGGAATTTTTTTAACTGTTTTTATTTTCAACAAAATTGCATCGGTGCATAGCATTGTACAATCGTATTGGTGTATCCAAAATAAAACACTATTCAGAAAAGGGGGTGGTGATGAACAGAGTGTCTGAATTAAGCAGACCACTCTTACCCAGTCCAAAGATCAGGGCTTGATCCATCACCGTTAAATAGCTCACTGCCCCATCCCAGCTCAGAACCTGGCTATATGCAAATTAGTCTGTCCCTGGCCCAGTGCATCATGGGAACAGGGCAGACCAAACTACCAAGCCAATTCTTCACCAGAAAGGAGACAAGCTACCGGGGACCGGTTTCTGGCATTTCAGCCTCGTTGGCCCGGCTTGCTTGAATCCTGATGGAGCAGTGAGCAAGGGACTCATGTCTGAGTATACCCTGCCACACCTATAGTGGCCAAAAACGATTCAGAAAAGGGGGTGGTGATGAACAGAGTGTCTGAATTAAGCAGACCACTCTTACCCAGTCCAAAGATCAGGGCTTGATCCATCACCGTTATTTAGCTCACTGCCCCATCCCAGCTCAGAACCTGGCTATATGCAAATTAGTCTGTCCCTGGCCCAGTGCATCATGGGAACAGGGCAGACCAAACTACCAAGCCAATTCTTCACCAGAAAGGAGACAAGCTACCGGGGACCGGTTTCTGGCATTTCAGCCTCGTCGGCCCGGCTTGCTTGAATCCTGATGGAGCAGTGAGCAAGGGACTCATGTCTGAGTAATTTGCATACAGCCAGGTTCTGAAACTGGGATGGTGCAATGAGCTAAAAAACGGTGTTGGATTTAGCCCTGATCTCTTGACTGGGTGAGAGTATTCTGCTTAATTCAGAGACTCTGTCCATCACCACCCTTGTTGTAAATATTTTTGTCCACCCTAAGCGTGGAAGGGTATACTCAGATGTGAGTCCCTTGCTCATTGCACCATCAGGATTCAAGCAAGCCGGGCCGAAGACGGCTGAAATGCCAGAAACCGGTCCCCGGAAGCTTGTTTCCTTCCCAGTGTAAGAATTGGCTTTTGTAGTCTGGTCTGCCCTGTTCCCATGATGCACTGGGCCAGGGACAGACTAATTTGCATACAGCCAGGTTCTGAAACTGGGATGGTGCAATGAGCTAAAAAACGGTGTTGGATTTAGCCCTGATCTCTTGACTGGGTGAGAGTATTCTGCTTAATTCAGAGACTCTGTCCATCACCACCCCTTGTTGTAAATATTTTTGTCCACCCTAAGCGTGGAAGGGTATACTCAGATGTGAGTCCCTTGCTCATTGCACCATCAGGATTCAAGCAAGGCGGGCCGAAGACCGCTGAAATGCCAGAAACCGGTCCCCGGAAGCTTGTTTCCTTCCCAGTGTAAGAATTGGCTTTTGTAGTCTGGTCTGCCCTGTTCCCATGATGCACTGGGCCAGGGACAGACTAATTTGCATACAGCCAGGTTCTGAAACTGGGATGGTGCAATGAGCTAAAAAACGGTGTTGGATTTAGCCCTGATCTCTTGACTGGGTGAGAGTATTCTGCTTAATTCAGAGACTCTGTCCATCACCACCCCTTGTTGTAAATATTTTTGTCCACCCTAAGCGTGGAAGGGTATACTCAGATGTGAGTCCCTTGCTCATTGCACCATCAGGATTCAAGCAAGCCGGGCCGAAGACGGCTGAAATGCCAGAAACCGGTCCCCGGAAGCTTGTTTCCTTCCCAGTGTAAGAATTGGCTTTTGTAGTCTGGTCTGCCCTGTTCCCATGATGCACTGGGCCAGGGACAGACTAATTTGCATACAGCCAGGTTCTGAAACTGGGATGGTGCAATGAGCTAAAAAACGGTGTTGGATTTAGCCCTGATCTCTTGACTGGGTGAGAGTATTCTGCTTAATTCAGAGACTCTGTCCATCACCACCCCTTGTTGTAAATATTTTTGTCCACCCTAAGCGTGGAAGGGTATACTCAGATGTGAGTCCCTTGCTCATTGCACCATCAGGATTCAAGCAAGCCGGGCCGAAGACGGCTGAAATGCCAGAAACCGGTCCCCGGAAGCTTGTTTCCTTCCCAGTGTAAGAATTGGCTTTTGTAGTCTGGTCTGCCCTGTTCCCATGATGCACTGGGCCAGGGACAGACTAATTTGCATACAGCCAGGTTCTGAAACTGGGATGGTGCAATGAGCTAAAAAACGGTGTTGGATTTAGCCCTGATCTCTTGACTGGGTGAGAGTATTCTGCTTAATTCAGAGACTCTGTCCATCACCACCCCTTGTTGTAAATATTTTTGTCCACCCTAAGCGTGGAAGGGTATACTCAGATGTGAGTCCCTTGCTCATTGCACCATCAGGATTCAAGCAAGCCGGGCCGAAGACGGCTGAAATGCCAGAAACCGGTCCCCGGAAGCTTGTTTCCTTCCCAGTGTAAGAATTGGCTTTTGTAGTCTGGTCTGCCCTGTTCCCATGATGCACTGGGCCAGGGACAGACTAATTTGCATACAGCCAGGTTCTGAAACTGGGATGGTGCAATGAGCTAAAAAACGGTGTTGGATTTAGCCCTGATCTCTTGACTGGGTGAGAGTATTCTGCTTAATTCAGAGACTCTGTCCATCACCACCCCTTGTTGTAAATATTTTTGTCCACCCTAAGCGTGGAAGGGTATACTCAGATGTGAGTCCCTTGCTCATTGCACCATCAGGATTCAAGCAAGCCGGGCCGAAGACGGCTGAAATGCCAGAAACCGGTCCCCGGAAGCGTGTTTCCTTCCCAGTGTAAGAATTGGCTTTTGTAGTCTGGTCTGCCCTGTTCCCATGATGCACTGGGCCAGGGACAGACTAATTTGCATACAGCCAGGTTCTGAAACTGGGATGGTGCAATGAGCTAAAAAACGGTGTTGGATTTAGCCCTGATCTCTTGACTGGGTGAGAGTATTCTGCTTAATTCAGAGACTCTGTCCATCACCACCCCTTGTTGTAAATATTTTTGTCCACCCTAAGCGTGGAAGGGTATACTCAGATGTGAGTCCCTTGCTCATTGCACCATCAGGATTCAAGCAAGCCGGGCCGAAGACGGCTGAAATGCCAGAAACCGGTCCCCGGAAGCTTGTTTCCTTCCCAGTGTAAGAATTGGCTTTTGTAGTCTGGTCTGCCCTGTTCCCATGATGCACTGGGCCAGGGACAGACTAATTTGCATACAGCCAGGTTCTGAAACTGGGATGGTGCAATGAGCTAAAAAACGGTGTTGGATTTAGCCCTGATCTCTTGACTGGGTGAGAGTATTCTGCTTAATTCAGAGACTCTGTCCATCACCACCCCTTGTTGTAAATATTTTTGTCCACCCTAAGCGTGGAAGGGTATACTCAGATGTGAGTCCCTTGCTCATTGCACCATCAGGATTCAAGCAAGCCGGGCCGAAGACGGCTGAAATGCCAGAAACCGGTCCCCGGAAGCTTGTTTCCTTCCCAGTGTAAGAATTGGCTTTTGTAGTCTGGTCTGCCCTGTTCCCATGATGCACTGGGCCAGGGACAGACTAATTTGCATACAGCCAGGTTCTGAAACTGGGATGGTGCAATGAGCTAAAAAACGGTGTTGGATTTAGCCCTGATCTCTTGACTGGGTGAGAGTATTCTGCTTAATTCAGAGACTCTGTCCATCACCACCCCTTGTTGTAAATATTTTTGTCCACCCTAAGCGTGGAAGGGTATACTCAGATGTGAGTCCCTTGCTCATTGCACCATCAGGATTCAAGCAAGCCGGGCCGAAGACGGCTGAAATGCCAGAAACCGGTCCCCGGAAGCTTGTTTCCTTCCCAGTGTAAGAATTGGCTTTTGTAGTCTGGTCTGCCCTGTTCCCATGATGCACTGGGCCAGGGACAGACTAATTTGCATACAGCCAGGTTCTGAAACTGGGATGGTGCAATGAGCTAAAAAACGGTGTTGGATTTAGCCCTGATCTCTTGACTGGGTGAGAGTATTCTGCTTAATTCAGAGACTCTGTCCATCACCACCCCTTGTTGTAAATATTTTTGTCCACCCTAAGCGTGGAAGGGTATACTCAGATGTGAGTCCCTTGCTCATTGCACCATCAGGATTCAAGCAAGCCGGGCCGAAGACGGCTGAAATGCCAGAAACCGGTCCCCGGAAGCTTGTTTCCTTCCCAGTGTAAGAATTGGCTTTTGTAGTCTGGTCTGCCCTGTTCCCATGATGCACTGGGCCAGGGACAGACTAATTTGCATACAGCCAGGTTCTGAAACTGGGATGGTGCAATGAGCTAAAAAACGGTGTTGGATTTAGCCCTGATCTCTTGACTGGGTGAGAGTATTCTGCTTAATTCAGAGACTCTGTCCATCACCACCCCTTGTTGTAAATATTTTTGTCCACCCTAAGCGTGGAAGGGTATACTCAGATGTGAGTCCCTTGCTCATTGCACCATCAGGATTCAAGCAAGCCGGACCGAAGACGGCTGAAATGCCAGAAACCGGTCCCCGGAAGCGTGTTTCCTTCCCAGTGTAAGAATTGGCTTTTGTAGTCTGGTCTGCCCTGTTCCCATGATGCACTGGGCCAGGGACAGACTAATTTGCATACAGCCAGGTTCTGAAACTGGGATGGTGCAATGAGCTAAAAAACGGTGTTGGATTTAGCCCTGATCTCTTGACTGGGTGAGAGTATTCTGCTTAATTCAGAGACTCTGTCCATCACCACCCCTTGTTGTAAATATTTTTGTCCACCCTAAGCGTGGAAGGGTATACTCAGATGTGAGTCCCTTGCTCATTGCACCATCAGGATTCAAGCAAGCCGGGCCGAAGACGGCTGAAATGCCAGAAACCGGTCCCCGGAAGCTTGTTTCCTTCCCAGTGTAAGAATTGGCTTTTGTAGTCTGGTCTGCCCTGTTCCCATGATGCACTGGGCCAGGGACAGACTAATTTGCATACAGCCAGGTTCTGAAACTGGGATGGTGCAATGAGCTAAAAAACGGTGTTGGATTTAGCCCTGATCTCTTGACTGGGTGAGAGTATTCTGCTTAATTCAGAGACTCTGTCCATCACCACCCCTTGTTGTAAATATTTTTGTCCACCCTAAGCGTGGAAGGGTATACTCAGATGTGAGTCCCTTGCTCATTGCACCATCAGGATTCAAGCAAGCCGGGCCGAAGACGGCTGAAATGCCAGAAACCGGTCCCCGGAAGCTTGTTTCCTTCCCAGTGTAAGAATTGGCTTTTGTAGTCTGGTCTGCCCTGTTCCCATGATGCACTGGGCCAGGGACAGACTAATTTGCATACAGCCAGGTTCTGAAACTGGGATGGTGCAATGAGCTAAAAAACGGTGTTGGATTTAGCCCTGATCTCTTGACTGGGTGAGAGTATTCTGCTTAATTCAGAGACTCTGTCCATCACCACCCCTTGTTGTAAATATTTTTGTCCACCCTAAGCGTGGAAGGGTATACTCAGATGTGAGTCCCTTGCTCATTGCACCATCAGGATTCAAGCAAGCCGGGTCGAAGACGGCTGAAATGCCAGAAACCGGTCCCCGGAAGCTTGTTTCCTTCCCAGTGTAAGAATTGGCTTTTGTAGTCTGGTCTGCCCTGTTCCCATGATGCACTGGGCCAGGGACAGACTAATTTGCATACAGCCAGGTTCTGAAACTGGGATGTGCAATGAGCTAAAAAACGGTGTTGGATTTAGCCCTGATCTCTTGACTGGGTGAGAGTATTCTGCTTAATTCAGAGACTCTGTCCATCACCACCCCTTGTTGTAAATATTTTTGTCCACCCTAAGCGTGGAAGGGTATACTCAGATGTGAGTCCCTTGCTCATTGCACCATCAGGATTCAAGCAAGCCGGGCCGAAGACGGCTGAAATGCCAGAAACCGGTCCCCGGAAGCTTGTTTCCTTCCCAGTGTAAGAATTGGCTTTTGTAGTCTGGTCTGCCCTGTTCCCATGATGCACTGGGCCAGGGACAGACTAATTTGCATACAGCCAGGTTCTGAAACTGGGATGGTGCAATGAGCTAAAAAACGGTGTTGGATTTAGCCCTGATCTCTTGACTGGGTGAGAGTATTCTGCTTAATTCAGAGACTCTGTCCATCACCACCCCTTGTTGTAAATATTTTTGTCCACCCTAAGCGTGGAAGGGTATACTCAGATGTGAGTCCCTTGCTCATTGCACCATCAGGATTCAAGCAAGCCGGGCCGAAGACGGCTGAAATGCCAGAAACCGGTCCCCGGAAGCTTGTTTCCTTCCCAGTGTAAGAATTGGCTTTTGTAGTCTGGTCTGCCCTGTTCCCATGATGCACTGGGCCAGGGACAGACTAATTTGCATACAGCCAGGTTCTGAAACTGGGATGGTGCAATGAGCTAAAAAACGGTGTTGGATTTAGCCCTGATCTCTTGACTGGGTGAGAGTATTCTGTTTAATTCAGAGACTCTGTCCATCACCACCCCTTGTTGTAAATATTTTTGTCCACCCTAAGCGTGGAAGGGTATACTCAGATGTGAGTCCCTTGCTCATTGCACCATCAGGATTCAAGCAAGCCGGGCCGAAGACGGCTGAAATGCCAGAAACCGGTCCCCGGAAGCTTGTTTCCTTCCCAGTGTAAGAATTGGCTTTTGTAGTCTGGTCTGCCCTGTTCCCATGATGCACTGGGCCAGGGACAGACTAATTTGCATACAGCCAGGTTCTGAAACTGGGATGGTGCAATGAGCTAAAAAACGGTGTTGGATTTAGCCCTGATCTCTTGACTGGGTGAGAGTATTCTGCTTAATTCAGAGACTCTGTCCATCACCACCCCTTGTTCAAAATAAAACACTGGCATCATCACATTCCATATATTGGACAGAAAATACATCAGTTCGCTGCCTCTGGAAGGCGCCCACTCCTCTATGTAATACATCACTAAACCAGGGTAGTCAATACAATGATTAGATGAAATGATAGGGCCAAACGGACACAGTTGTTCTAGCTTGCTAGTGGGGAGGACTCATCTTCATCTGTTAGCTGGGCCATCAGTGTTTGTCTCTCACGCCGTAATTCTACAGTAGGGGAGATGCAGATGTCACCTCTGTATTTGTTTTACTTTCCCCATTTATGATCCCATTTCCTGGGGCATCCTCGTCCCTTGAATACCGCTTTCTCTGCAATCATTGCGCTATCCATGTCCTTTTCCCAATCACTTAACAATGGGATCGTGGCCACCCCCCATTTCTGTGCGATGTTGTGCTTTGCGATAATCCTACCCATCGAGGCCACGCCTGCTCCGCCTGGGAGAGGTCAGTAGCCTCCCATACATTTAGGAGGCAAAGTTTGGGAGAGGGCTTCAGGGGTTTGTCACATGTCCTGGCAATTTGGCGAGTCACCTTTTCCCAATAGTGCTGTATGTGTGGGCATTCCCAAAGTATGTGTGTAAAGGTGCCGGTTTGGTTGCAGTGTCGGAGACAGAGCGGATCAGGCCGCCTACCCAGTCAAAACAGTAGTTTAGCGTCAAAGTAAACCTGGTGAAGGATTTTTAGCTGGATGAGTCAGAGTCGCATGGGAATTGCTACTTCTCTGGGAGAGGCCCGCGCGTCTCTCCAGTCTTTGTCATACACATTTCCCAGTTCAGCCTCCCAGCTCATACGTAATTTCTGCGTCGGATCAACACGATTATACACCAGTTTCTTATAGGTGAGGGAGATGGCCTTGTGATCCATTGGATCTAATAACTGCCGGTCCTGTAAGGGGGAAGAGTCAGGGAGAGGGGTTCCCTTTGGTTGGGCAGTAGAAATAGCGTGGCTGATTTGGAGATATCGAAAGGTCTCCAAAGATGTTAGTCGGTACTTAGTCTCGAGGTCCCTTTCACCCACATGTCCCCAACTGTGGAAATCCCAATAGTGTCCCATTTATCAAAACCAGGGCAGTCGCCGAGTCGACCCAGTATGTCAGGTTCCCAGAGAGGAGTTGCTTTAGTTAGACGGTTGTGCCACCCCAGCTTTCTCATGACTCCATGCCACATCTCAACCGTACGGGCCGTGGGGCCAGGCAAGTGAAGTTTACGGGGATTGCTTTATAACCACCCTGCCCCATGAGCCAGTGATCAGTGCGGAAATTGGGATTGTCGTGTGGGCCGATCACCCATCTATTGATTGCAGTCAGTTGGGAAGCTTGATGAAAAATGAAATGAAATGAAAAAGACATTTGTAAAGCGCATGGCTACCCGAAGGCCTCCCAGCACTAGGAAGAGAGCAAACAGATATGAGCTGATTATCTGGCTGGGAATAAGTGGGTCTTCAGCATTTTTCGAAAGGAGAGATGATCTTCTTCCAAACGAATATATTCTGGAAGCTCATTCCATTTTTTGGAGGCAACATATGAAAAACGTCGACCTCCACTCCTGGCCTTCTTGATTTTTGGTACCATAGCCATGCGTTTACTTTCGGAGTGGAGAGCTCTTTTAGGACAGTATGGGGAAACCATCAACTGAAGTATTGGCGGCCCATTGGAAGTCAGGATTTTGTGAGTAATGCAGAGAGATTTAAACTGAACTCTCTCAGCAATTGGTAGACAGTGAAGATAATTTAACGCACCTCTTGCTGATTCTCTCCGAGGAATATGAAGAAGCATACGTGCGGCACAGTTCTGTACTTTCTGAAGAATGTTTATCGTGGACTGAGGTGCTCCAAGATAAAGCGCATTTGCGTAGTCCAGCCGTGACAATATCAGGGCCTGGAGAAGCAGCTTCTTTGCATGGAATGGTAAAAGGGGGAGAATTTTCCTCACCATTCTTAGCACTCCAAAGCAGCACCCTGCAACTTTCTTAGCCTGAATCTTCATGTTAAGTTTGTCATCAAGCCAAACCCCTAGACTCTTTATGTGGTCTTTAGGTGTGGGCAAATTCCCCATACAGTTGGGCCATCTAATCATTGTGCTAGATTGCAGAGTTTTGCCCAGTATCATGAGGTCAGTTTTTTCTCCGTTCAATTGTAAGAAGGAGCATTTCATCCAGATATATATATGGAGTACCCTACGCAGCGAGCGAACAACAGGAAGTTTGCCATGGTTGGGTTAAGCTCCATGTAAGTGCTGGACATACAGGCCTTGATGATGTGCAAGGAGTGTTTGAAGCATTAGGTGTATAAAGCAGAGGAGATTTTCAAGTAGAGTTGTGTATCGCACAAGTTACTACTTGTGTAACGATATATCTCTAATAGACATTAGTTAGTGATGGATTCCTTACCTTAGAATATTCCCAGGCGTCAGACTGGATCCGGAAAGTTTTTCATCAGCAGTACCCCTGCGCATTGGTAGGTGGTGTTGTGCGGCGCCGTGTCTGACGCTGGCTTCTTAGTCGCCGAGATAACGTCACGGAGACTACTTAGGCACCACCCTTGCGCGCCGTCAGTTCTGTACACGACGTTCCGTGCCAGAAACGCAGAGCCATGCAAGAAACTGACCACTGGTGCCATGAAACCAGGTCCCTGAAAGGGATGACCTTAACCCTAGAAATCAGTTGGCAGAACGGGGAGGATGGGTGGAGCGGTAAGGAATCTATCACTAACTAATGTCTCTTACAGATATATTGTAACACAAGTAGTAACTTGTGCATCTGAAAGAGACACGTTAGTGATAGATTCCTTAACTTAGAATAGATACCCCAGCAATACCAACCCTGGAGGTGGGTCTACGAACAGAATTACACCAGAAAGTCATGGAGAACAGAACGGCCAAAGAAGCCATCTCTCCGGACTAGACTGTCAAGGCAATAATGCTTGGTAAACGTGTGCAGCGAGGCCCACGTAGCTGCCTGACAAATGTCCTGCAAGGGAACGCACCGTCTTTGGCAGAGGTGATAGCTACCAGGAAAGCCGTCTTTAGAGTGAGAAGGCATAATGGACAGTTATGAATGGGCTCAAAGGGAGCGCACATCAGATAGGTCAAGACAGGATTTAAGTCCCATTGAGGCATTATGAAAGGCACGGAGGAAACATATGTGTGATGCCCTTGAGGAAGGGGTTAAAAACCAGGGACTTAAAAAGAGCTGGCTGATCTGGAACCCGTAGAAAGGCGGAGATGGCCGAAAGATAACCTTTGATAGTGCCCAGAGCAGAGCCCTGCTGGGCCAAAGAAGGAAGGAACAGAAGGACCTCAAAAAGAGGGGCAGAAAGGGGATCCACAGCCTTCGCTGTGCACCATACCACAAACTTGTTCCATTTGCAGGCGTATACCATCTAAGTGGAGGGACGCCCGGCTGCCAGAATGACATCAGACTTTGGGAGGAAGATCGAAAGCTGTCAACTGCCGCCGCTCAATCTCCACGCAAGGAGGTGGAGGCTGGACAGGTTCGGATGGAGGACCGTCCCTTGCTGCTGCGACAGAAGATCCTCCCGAAGAGGCAGTCTGATCGGGGGATCTATCGCCATGCTGAGTATCTTGGGATACAAGTTCCTTCGTGCCCAATCCAGAGCCATAAGGATGACTTGTACCCGGTTGCATTGAATCTTCTTCAGCACTCTGGGAAGAAGTGGTATAGGCGGAAAGGCGTACAACAGACCGCATCTCCACTCGCGACGAAAAGCGTCGCCAAGCAAGTGCCGCCTTGGAAATTCCAACGTGCAGAACTGATGACATTGCATGTTTTCTTCGGTGGCGAATAGATCTAACTAAGGCTCTCCACACTGCAGAAAGAGACCTTGTGCCACATCCGAGTTCAGACGCCATTTGTGAGCCGTCATGCACCGGCGGCTGAGTTTGTCCACCCTGGCATTCAGGGAGCCTGCCAGGTGTTGAACCACCAAGGTAATGCCTTGATGTTCCAGCCATGTCCAGAGGCGCAGAGCCTCCTGACATAGGGTCCACGACCCCACCCAGCCCTGTTTGTTGCAATACCACATGGCGGTGGTGTTGTCCGTGAACACCTGCACCACACTTCCCCGGACAGAGGCAAGGAATGCTTTCAGTGTAAGTCAGATCGCCAAATCCAACCTCCACCATGGAATGAAGGCCTTCGCCGACTGGATTGAGGATAGGCGCCTTAAGCTGAACACAGACAAGACGGCGATCCTCATCCTCTGGCCCAAACCCTCAGCATGGGACGACTCCTGGTGGCCCACATCGCTGGGGACACCCCCCGCACCTACCACGCAACCTGGGAGTCATCCTCGACTCGATACTCACCATGACCAAACAAGCCAAAGCTGTCTCCTCCACCTGCTTCAACACCCTCCGTATGCTCCGCAAGATCTACAGATGGATCCCGACAGACACAAGGAAAACAGTCACCCAGGCCCTAGTCAGCAGCAGACTCTACTACGGAAACGCCCTCTAGGCCGGAGCCCCGACCAAGCTCATCAACAGACTGCAAAGAATCCAGAATGCCTCTGCACACCTGATCCTCGATGTCCCGCGCCGCGACCACATCATCCCCCCACCTGAGGAACCTGCACTGACTCCCCGTCGACAAAAGAATCTCCTTCAAGCTCCTGATCCACGCACACAAGGCACTCCACAAGACCGGCCCAGCCAATCTCAACAGTCGGCTCTCCTTCTACGTACCCAACAGGAAACTCCGCTCCGCAGACCTCTCCCTGGCTACCGTCCCACGCATCCGTAGAACCACAGCTGGAGGCAGATCCTTCTCCCATCGCGCCGCCTAGACCTGGAACACCCTCCCCCTCAACCTGCGACAAACCGAAGACCTTCTAACCTTCGGGAGACGACTCAAGACCTGGCTGTGCGACCAGAGGCAACAGCACCCCCCCTTTCCCCACCCTCAGCGCCTTGGAACCCTCGTGGGTATGTAGTGCGCTTTACAAATTATTTGATTGATTGATTGCCCGAAGCTCCAAAAGGTTGATATGGAACCGGGACTCCGCCGGAGACCACAGGCCTCTGATCTCTGCCTCTCCCAAGTGACCTCCCCATTCCAGGAGGGACGCATCCGTCACCACTGTGTGCTCTGGTTGGGGAAGGGATAAGATCTGCTATTGACCCAATCGCGATTCGTGAGCCACCACTGCAATTGTCGTGCAGTGCCCTCCGAGATCTGGACATGATCAAACAGGTTGCCCTGATGCTGTGCCCACTGGAACTTCAGGTCACACTGCAGAACCTGCATATGCCATCTGGCATTTTGTACAGTCAGGATGCAGGAGGCCATCATGCCCAGGAGCCGGAGGGTCATCCTGAATGAAACCCGGGTTAGAGGCTGAAAGATCGGAATCATAGCCTGAATGCCGGACTTGCTGCTCGGGAAGATAAACCCAAAACCGCATCGAATCCAGAACCGCTCCGATGAAGGGTAGCTTCTGAGAGGGACTCCAGTGTGACTTCGGCACGTTGATGGAGAACCCCAGCAAATGCAGGAGGTCGTCCGTAGTCTGGAGGTGGGAAACGACTGCCTGGGGTGAGCCCGCCTTCAACAGTCAGTCATTGAGATAGGGGAAGACTGAAACCCCTGATCTGCGCAGGTGAGCTGCGACCATGGCCATCACTTTCGTGAACACCCGAGGGGCACTGAGTAAGGCCGAAGGGGAGCACGGCAAACTGGAAATGCTCCTGGCCTACCGTGAACCGCTGGTGACGCCGGTGAGCCGCCAGGACGGGGATATGAAAATATGCGTCCTGCACGTCTAACGCTACCATCCAGTCTCCATGGTCGAGGGCAGCCAAGACCTGACCCAGAGTCAACATCTTGAACTTCTCCTTCCAGAGGAAGCGATTGACGTTTCTGAGGTCCAAGATGGGCCCCCTTTCTCCTTCTTGGGGACCAGAAAGTAGTTGGAATAACAAGCCAAGAGGGCCGTGACTTCCTGTTGGAGAAGTGCAAAGTGATCCCCTGATATGCGGTGGAACTGAGGTGGCATGGCTGGGGGGGCAGACTCGAAGGGGAGGGAGTAGCCTCTTGGGACGATTTGCGGCACCCACTTGTCCGAAGTGACAGAATGCCAGTGGGGGAGGTGATGTTGAATCCTGCCGCCCACAGGCATGGGGTGCACCCCAAAGCTTGGGATAGGAAGCCTTTGGGGCAGATGCTGCAGGAGAGGAGGTGGACTGACCCACCCGCTGGCACCCTGTGCCGCCACGCGGCCACCACGTCTGCTGCCGCCCTGCGGTTGGTTCTGTGCAGGCTTCTGGCTGAACGAACGTGTAGGGGCACCCCTTAGGAACGAAAGGCAGACGTTGCTGGGCGGGTGGTGGAGAGACCCAAGACTTGGCCGTAGCCCGAGAGTCCTTAAAACGCTCCAGCGCACTGTCTGCCTTATCACCAAACAGGCGAGTACCATCAAAGGGCATGTCAATGAGGAAACTCTGAACATCCGCTGAAAATCCCCGTAAACCGCAGCCAAGCATGGCGATGGAGGGCCACTGTCGTGGAGATCGCCCTACCCAGGGAGTCCGCGTGTCCAGCCCACACTGGATGGCAAACTTTGCGGTATCTTTCTCCTCCGTAACAGCTTGGGAAAGTACAGCCCGAACCTCCTCCGGCACTCTGGCAGCATCTGCGCCACCGTGTCCCACACAGCGTGAGAGTAGCGGCGCAAGAGGCATGCGGTGTTGACTGACCCCAGCCCCAAGCTGGCAGAGGAAAACAATTTCTTGCCAAACTGCTCCAGCTTCTTTGATTCCTTATCAAGCGGGGCGGTAGGGAATGCGCTTTGGGAAGTGGAGGCCTGGATGACCAGGCTCTCCGGAGTTGGATGGTTCGTTAAAAAGGCAGGGTCACCCGGTGCCGGGCAATGGCGCCTGGCCACGTTCTTATCCACAGGAACCCCTGTGGCTGGTCTAGACCAGGTGCCGATCAAAACATCTGTTAACGCCTCATTGAACGGAAGCAGAGGCTCCATAGAACTTGCAGCTGGCTGAAGAACTTCAGTGAGGAGGTTGGTTTTGAGAGTGACAGTAGGCAGATCAAGGTCAAGGGCCTCAGCTGCTCTACGGAGCACCACAGTCTATGTGGTGCCCTCCTCCATGACAGCAGCAGGAGTCAAAAAACCAGGCTCAGAGGAGAGGTCTAGGCCACCTGCATCCTCTGACTCTTCCGCCCACTCCTGTTCAGACTCGCACTGCCGTGCAAGAGGGTCCTCAGACCCCTCCCATCGTCCCCCTCCTCCACCGCCCGAAGCACAGGGTGCTGCGGCAGGGGAGGGACAGGGGAATACGAATGGTCCACCGGCGCCGATCTGGCTCCATGTCCCAATTAGGGTCCCACCCGGAACAAACTTGTTCAGAAACCCGGGCAAGGGAGGAGGTGGGACGAACGAGACCCATTGCGGCGCCGGGAACGGAGCCGCGGGAGGTGCTGGAGCCGCTTGCGGAGGACCCTGCGGCGCCAGGGCCGGAGCCACTTGCGAAGGACCTTGCGACACCAGGCCGGAGCCGGCGGCAAGCAAGAGACCTCAGCTGGGACCGCGGGGCCCAAAGGCCTGCAGGCGGGAGCCCGAGGCCTGAAAAGGCGGTCTATGGCAGCAAAAAAATTCTTGCACCTGGGCCGGAGTTGCCGACGGACCAGGATAAGGTGGGTAGGCCGCGAGACTCACAAGCTCCAATGGAGCCACGGGAGGAAGTCCCCCTGGTCCGCGTCCGGAGACCGACAGGGGGACATCGAAGAGCGCAAACGCCTCTTCAACTGTTTCTTATGACGTCTCTTACCCGATTCCGAGTGTGAAGACTTTGACCCCGAGGAGCGATGGTGATGGCTCCACGGTCGGTCCCTCGATCGACCCATGGACCTCAAACGGCGTGGAGACGACTGCCAGGCCTCCAGCAGCTTTCGGGACTGCTCCCGCAAAGCCTTCGGAGCCATGGCAAGACAGTTGGAACATGACCGGGGTCATGGTCGCACTCCAGACAGTAGTGACAGACGCTATGGGTGTCGGCCACTGACCTTGTACTGCGATAGGCCCCACAGGATATAAATCCAGACATCCCTACGCGGCACCAGGAGTCAAAGACTCAAAAGAAGTAGAGACAAAAGTCTCAAAAAAGTTAGTCAAAAAGTGATTAGGGTATGTGCTTTAACCAGATCTGCGCTTGCTGGCGCGGAAAAAGAAAGGACTGACGTCGGCGCACATGGGTGGCGCCTAAGTATTCTCCGTGACGTCATCTCGGCGCTTACGACGCCAGGCCAGTGATGGACGCGGAGCCGCACGACCCCACCTACCGACGCGCAGGGGTACTGCTGACGAAAAACTTTCCGGATCCAGTCTGACGCCTGGGGATATTCTAAGGTAAGGAATCTATCACTAACGTGTCTCTTTCAGATATCTGCATATTTGTGAGTCTTGTAATTAACCAATGCTAAATCCTACAGATAACACTCACCCTAAATCCTGATATTAATCTGACCCTAAAACTAAGCCTTGAGAACACATCTACTTCTAACCTTATGTTCTGAAACGTTGCCTATAGTTTACTTTAGAACAAAGACCTTGATTACAAGTATCTCCATAAATGGTGAATCCTGGTAAACGAATACCTGTTTCTGCAGGGGATTGCATGTACCAGTGGCCCATTGAAGTTCACACCCTCCAGATTTCCCCCCTTTAAATTTTGGCAAATAAAACCAGTAAAAGTGATCTGGAAAAAGGTTTGGTAAATTCTTGAACATCTGGATTTTGGTGCAGAAAGCACCAGTAACTGCATTTTATGCCACATTTTTAGGGGCAAACTCATAGTTGGCGCTGATTAGTTCACCTGGTGAATTCTGAAAACAGGGATGGATATAGGATTTAATCAAGTGCAACAACTAGCACCAAATCCGTAATCAAGGCCTGAAGGCCCCAACTCTAATGCCAGCCTTAAGCCTAGCCCCAGCCCTCAAGTCTAGTGCTCCTCCTATTAAACCTAGGCCAGTGTCCAACACTAAGACTAATTCTAACCCTGAACACACCCAGTGTTTTAGATGTTAGTTTCAAAATGTTCATGTGCTTCCAGCATAATAAGTTCAAAATAAAACAATTTCACCCTTAGATTTTTAGATCTGGCTTTACCCAAGATATGTATTTTGTTAAAATATATACTTATAGATGCTTTCGGTTAGCCCTTTTTATCCATTAGTCTGCTGTAGTGTTATTCACATTTTGAGTACAAACGCCACACCATACAACGTGGGGCACAAGGTCAGCGCACTTCAGTTCTGGAAGAGACTGAGTGACACCATTGGGATCTTTCACTACTTGCACATCAGCGCAATAAGTAGTCCCTTCAATGCTTACGACTACTGTTACAATGTATCCTTTTATGTAATTATTTCTATAGTTTGGCATTTAGATCAGGCCTCTTTTCATACAATGCGTGCTTTCATGCAAAAACAATTACAAAAAAACAAGCGTTTTCAAAACCAAAAAGTCAGCAGCCAATTCAGGGATGTGGCTTTGCCAGCTCTAGTATTTATGGTATCTGTGGTTTAAATACTTTGGACTGTGTGTGCTGAAGTAGCACCTGAGTCTTGCGCCATAGCCTCTTGCAATCCAGTCTTGATGTTCTCAGAATGCTGTGTACAGGATGCTGTGTAGCCATGGGCAAACATGGCTGCTGCATACCACTCACCCCTCGTGCAAGGAGAAAAGGAACGGAATATAGGAATAGGTGAGCAGAGGGGAATCCTGCACAAGACCACGAAAATTACTAGGCATTGACAAAGCCAAAAGGTCTGGTTGTTGTGACTATTTGGCTTTGCCACTGCTTTTTACTGCTTTTTGCTGCTTCATGGTAGCACCAAACAAAAAAAAAACACTGGCAAAGCCATGCAGTCTGGCCTTAATGTGCTAATGGAAGGAAACCGCATTTGTGCATGCCTCTGTCTTCATGCATTAGCACATTATCTATACACCTATTAGCCGTGGCACATGCACCTTTATTGACAGGGTCAATCTCACAGAAACACCTATAAATACAGACATGCATGGATACATACATACACCTAGACAGGAACAGGTAGTTTGGAGGGGAGCCAAGTTACTAGAGCTACAAATGCGATCCATTGAGTCTAAAAGAGATGTTTTGATGGAAATCCAACTGCCTGGACACTCAACATCAGAGCCCTTACTTTCTTTTAATGAGGCTAAAGATAACTTGATGGCTACCTGGTTGGAATTATCTTTTTGCCTGCCTGTGAATAGGCTGGTGGCCTGACGTCAAAATCCGGTGCCTGGTGACCCATATTTTCTCACCAAGCATCCCATGTCAGAGAGTCTTATTGTGCTGGCCTTGACCGGAAAAGTTCATCTGAATTCAATCCTAACCTCCCCTCCAGAGTGCAATCTAAGAGGAATGCTGCCTTTAGCAAACTCCTGTTCTCTTCAGCCAGTTTGGCGCTGCGGTCTGTCAATGCAGTTTCGCTGTTGGATTGTTACACCCATCCTGTGTGGGACATGGCCAACAAGATCCGACTGGCGGCCTCTGATGATCTGAGGGCATTTTTGGCCCAGACAATAGATGATGCACAAGACACATCCGAAAACATTGTCTATGCAGGTTTGGATTCCACAGTTTTTCTTGGCAAGGTGGTTGGTACCTGTGTCGCCCTTCGTCGGCATTTTCACATGAGGTCTCCTGTATTCTCCAGTGATGTGATAGCTTCGCTGATAGACACGCCCTTTGATGAATCCTGGCTCTTCATTGAAAAGGCATACTCTGTTTTAGAACTCTTTAAAATAGTAAAGCAACAACACATTCCTTGGGGCTGTTTTTTCATTGCAAAACAGTTTCTGCACCTCCTTTGGAAATTTAGAGGTTATTCTAATAGGCTGGCTTATAGACAAAGACAGCCTTTGCAACCAGTAATGCTGCAGGCAACCCAGTACTTTCGGAACACAGACAGACAACACCACTACTATCTGGTACGGCATGAAGCAGAGTAGACTGAGGTCCTGTGCCAGGAGGCTTTGTGTCTCTCGAGGCGGTGGGAGCATCTAGACATCTTTCTGTTCACAAATAACCTAGCAGGGTCCCTGAATGCCAGAGTGGACAAACTGAGCAAACGTCATCTGGCAGATAACTAGTAGAGTTTGCATTCAGCGGCGGCGCAGGGCATTTTCCAACCCTGGCTATATATTTTTGTTACTGATGAGGACCCACAGTGCCAACAATTTTGCATGTTTGAGTTTCTAAACAAGCACTTTTAATGAGACTCATTCCAGCTGGAATGGAACAAGGGACTCCTATGTGCTCTCCTCTTCTCTCGGTGCGCTTAGAGGCACGAGTGTTATGGTAAAGATCAGCTCACGTAGCGCCTGGTAAAGGGCTTCTCACGCATTATCCACTCCTTAATGATTTACGACTGCCTTTATGCATAATTTGTTTTATTGATCCTTTTGCTCACATGGTGTGTTTTAATCCCCACATCTATCGCCGCATATCCTGATATTTTAAAATTCACATTCTTCTTCCTGAAATTCACTTGGTCATTACGCGTTCTTCCCTGGTCCACCACGGATGCTTCCGGTTGTGTGGAGGGAGCCAAAACGTAGACCGGAAGTGCTGCAGGCACCATTGAGGCGGTCATCATTCTAGTTTCTCAGCTGGCTGCATAAATGGGGATGCTCGCCCAGACGCGCCTCGGACTTTCCACCGGCGCGCCTAAGGCATGCCCGTCTGCGCCCGTCCATGCCTGGACCGGGCCCAGGGCCGGAAACCCTGGCCCAATCAACCCAGACAAGCCCAAAACAACTTTATTCTACTCCAGTAATCATTTAAAAGATATCCGCCATTTTGCCAACACCCCCTCTTGCTCTCACCTCCATTCCTGCTCATTAGAAAACAACGCAACCTTTAGCTGCCCCTCCTGCCCCTTTACGCTGAACATCTACAACAAGTCAGGAGACTCCCGGACCCGACCATCTCACATTAAACAAGATGACATATACTCTGCACTCATAAACTCACGTTCTTTTCCCAAACACAAATATGAATTAGCGGAATTCCTAACAAATTATAGCTTAGACATCTTATTCATAACTGAAACCTGGGGAGACCTATCTTCTGGCCCAGATTTCTGTCCCGCAACCCCTGAAGGGTACTGTGTAGTTAGGCAGGACAGAATCAATAAAAAAGGGGGCAGACTGGCAATAATTTATCGAGATAAATATCTGGTTAGGACAGAAACAATCCCCACCACAACATGTGAAGCTGTAACATTCACAATAAAGCTCAATCATTCTCAATCCTTTAAAGCAACCCTCCTACACCGCCCCCCAGAGCCACGATCAGACTTCCTTTCCTCCCTAGGCAGCCTACTGGAACCCGTAGCAGGGGAAGCGGATTTCATCATCTTGGGTGATTTCAATTTCTATCTGGAAAACCTTGATGACAAGGACACGGTCACCCTGCTTACAGAACTGGACGCCATTGACCTCCGCAAATTGGTTGCCAGCCCGACACACAAAGCCGGTCATACCCTCGACGGGCTATTCACAAATCATACGAAGCTATCACTAGGCAAAATTATACCCCTTACTCGGACCGATCACTGGGCAGTCTTTTTTTACCATTTAGGCAAATAAAATTCCCCCACCACACTTTCCCGAACGGCCTATTCAATTTAGAGCCTGGAGCCTCATTGATCAGCAGCTCCTCAAATCTCATCTATCATCACCCAACTAGGAGCCTACACCAGACCCTACATTAGCCTCCTCCAATTACTTAGACTGGTTGCACAAGGCATTTGATGCACTAGTACCTATGAAAAATCTCTCAGAAAACAGAACCACCGCGTCAGCACCTTGGTTCTCCGATGCCCTTAGACTGGAAAACAACGCTGTAGGAACCTCAAGAGACGCTGGCGCAGAGACTATAACATAACCGACAAAGCTTGTTATAAAATGGCCATCTCCCAATATAGACAGCTCATTATCTCGGAGAAAAGCAAATATTACACAAATCAAATAGAAATGGCCCAAGACTCCACTAAATTACTCTTCCAGGTAGTCACCATACTATCAGGATACACAGTAAACCCTCCTCCAACCCCCTCCCAGGACCTGTGCAACTCCTTAGCTAGCGCATTTCAAGATAAAGTCAGCAAAATATACGACAACTTTGCCACGCAACCAAAAAATGATTTCCTGCCCCCCCCCAATAGTATTAACAATTCTCCTTCCTTCTTGCAATTTAATCAAGTCTCAGCCAAACAAATTAATGACCTCATCCTCACCATCAAATCAGGTTCCCCTGCGGATCCATGCCCAGCCTCAGTATCAAAACTCATTCCAGATCAACTAGCCCCTAAACTCACAGACATCTGTAATGCCATGTTTAACACCGGTATCTACCCTGCAACCTAGAAAAAGGCCATCAAACCTCTACTGAAGAAACAGCATCTCGATCCGCTAGACACAAAAAATTACAGACCCATCACAAGCCTCCCCTTCCCAGCAAATTTTTTTGAAAAAGTGATGAATAAACATCTAGCTCATTTCATCGAAGTAAACAATCTCTTGAATGAGACACAATTCGGCTTTAGGAGAGGCCACGGCACAGAAGCCGCCCTTATCAAAGAGGCAGACAAAATCAGAGCCACCGAGACCAAGGTGGAGCAGCAGCTTTGATACTGCTGGATCTATCAGCAGCTTTTGACACGGTCGATCATGCCACCCTGATAGACTGTGTCTCAAACATAGGCATTAAACTCAAAGCCAAAGATCTACTGGCTTTGTTCTTGGCCAACCGCACTCAGCTAGTGAGTCTTGGCGAATATAACTCCTTGCCATTTACCCTCCCGTGTGGTGTGCCACAAGGATCATCCTTGAGTCTGACACTGTTTAATATCTATGTGTCGGACCTGGCCATGGTCTTCAAGGCCCATGGGATGGGCTGACCTCTTACGCCGATGACGCACAGCTGGTGCTTGCAATTAACAATGATGGAGGAGCAATTGCGGCTAGTTTTCAAACTGGTATGCTCGTCATCAGCTCCTGGATGGCTAAAAATTGCCTGAAGTTAAACTCCGACAAAACGGAGGTAATGATTTTTGTCAATTTACACCCAACATGGTCCCCTACATGGTGACCTACCACCCTGGGACCTCCACCCCCTCTAGTACCGAAAGTAAGAAACCTGGGCTTCATGGGTGACGATAAACTGACATTCTCAGCTCACACCAATGCCATTGTCTCGTTATCCTTTTACACACTAAGAATGATAAAAAAAACTGTTACCCTTCCTTCCACCCAGTGCAGGAAAAACCCTGATCAGCAACCTAGTCATGTCCAAAGTTGACTATTGCAACGGCCTGCTCTTGAATGCCCAGAAAAAGTTCACTAACAAACTACAGATGGTGCAGAATGCCACTGCAAGATTAATAACAGTTACCCCCAAGTACAAATCCATCCCCCTGGTGGTGCGAAACTTGCAATGGCTATCAATTACAAGTCGCATAAAATTTAAGGCCCTCTGCATTGCCTTCAAGGCCATTCATAACATTGGACCGGACTTTCTAAAGAAAGCCTCCTGTGCTCACTTGCAAAGTAGAACCCTACGATCCTCAACTGCCAAACTCCTGATGATTCCTCGCACAAATAAGGTTTCCTGGGGCAAAAAAAGATTCACCGTTGCCACGACCAGACTGTGGAACACCCTCCCTCAGCAAATTAAATCGTGCCCAACGCTACCGGCCTTCAGGAAGCTTATAAAAACCTGGCTTTTCAACCAATGAGCAGCACAACATTTGACCATTGCCTCTTCCCACGGGTATTTGTGTGCTCTATAAATTGCTTAAATAAATACCTCTTCTACACAGAGTTCTGAATAAGATCAAGAATAAGGAGGCCCAAGTCTTCCTAGAGGCCCAGGATTTTCCCAGGAGAGTATTTATTTATTTTATTTATTTATTTATTTATTTATTTATTAATAATATTTCTAAAGCGCGAACAATGGCCCACGGGCGTCTCGGCGCTAAGATATCTGCAATATTCAACCAGAGAGGGAAGATCTGAATTTAGTGATTAAAAAGCCAAGTCTTGAGTTGTTTGCGAAAAGACCAGAGTGAAGGGCTTGTTTTTATCGAGTGAGGCAGAGTATTCCATAGTTTAGGGGCTGACACTAGGAATCTTCTGTCTCCCCACGAAACAGATTTGGTACGGGGAACAGTAAAGTCATTTAAACTGGAGGAGCGTAATGTTCTGGGGGGACAGTAAGGAGTCAAATTCTGAGTGAGAAAAGCTGGTCCCAAATTATGCAGAGCTTTGTACACAATGCAAAGAGTTTTGAACTTTATCATATTTCTAATGGGTAACCAGTGTAAATCTCTGATGGTTTCCGAAGCAGAAAGATGTTTGGGGATTCTGCCCAAGAGCCTGGCGGCTGAGTTTTGGATAACTTGCATTTTGTTTATGACTCTTCCTTGTGCATCCATAAACAAGCCATTACAATAGTCCAGAGTGGACAGTACCAGGGACGTTACCAAGGTTTGGCCAGCTGTGTCGGGAAGGAAGGGAAGAATTTTCTTGATGAGTCTCAGTTTGTGAGAGGCGGTACTCTGAACTCTTGGACGTGAGAATCTGTTCTCATATCAGCTTGCCACTTTGCGAGAACCTCCTGTCTCAGTAACACGGCTGGTCCTCCACCCAAATCTATGCAATCTACAGCTGTGTGCATGAAAACTGAGCAGCGGAAATTGACTGTGTTTGATTTGCTGCCTGCAGTGGTGGATGTCACCCTTGCCACCATAAACCCCTCTAAAAGTCATTTTCTCCAGTGAGCTGGGACAAATTTGTGGTCTTGTGTGGTGTTTTGGACATCTTTTTATTTGTTTTATCTTTAGCACAGGAAGGTCTTCGCAGTGGGTACTATCAAAAGTGATGTATTGCCCCTTTTGGCCACTATTCCTTTGCTGGACCAACTGACCTTGTTCAAATCACTGTTGTGATGCGGTTCAGTAAATGTTTTACATAAATGTTTCCTCCCAAGTCTTTTGTGATGCCACAGCAGGATCTTAACTTGGTCTTGACATTCCTCAATTGTAGGCCATTCAAGCACATGCATTGCTGCTCACTTCTCTAGACCTTGAAGACTGTCTTCCTCATTGTGATTACATCAGCTCTTCACCTGAATGCACTACAGGTAAAGTCAGTGCAACCCCCCTACACCACCTTTTTTTTAAACATTCTATGTGCTAAGGACCCAAGCGACATTCTCACCTGTCAGTCATTAAGGGCTAATGCTGCAGTGTGAATTTTAAAAGTGATTTTAAACATTTTTAGTTTTTATGAGCGTAGAGCTGTGTTGTGAAATATTTTTATGTGTTGAATTTGGAGGAATTGAAGAGGGTTTTCATTTTCTCGTCCGTGTCGGGAAGTCAGGTGAGTTAGTCCGCCGCTCTGTTGGCGTCCCCCTCTAGTTTCTTGTAGTGGGCGGTGCTGCTTTTAGACTGCTTGCAACACTGTAACTTCCCTATTTAGATGGCGGAAGCACCGACGTGCTGCGGTCAATAAGGGATTATGCTGCCGTGAGAATTATGCTAGTGACTTTAAAAGTTTGCCATTTTTACGTGTATAGAACTGTGTTCTGAAATCTTATTATATGGGGAATTGAAGAGGATTTCCTTTTTCTCGTCCATGTTGGGAGGTCGGTTGAGTTAGTCCCCCTCTCTGTTGGTGTCCCGCTCTAGTTTCTTGGAGGTGTGGGCTGCTTTAGGACTGCTTGCGACACTGTAACTTCCCTATTTAGATGGTGGCAGCACAGACACATCGTTGTCTCGCCAAAGGGGCACCTAAGGCAAGCCCATCTGTGCCAGTCAACGTCCATTGAGTGTCCAGCGCCAGCTACTATACCCATTTGGTTAAAGAACAGGAGGTAAGCCTGCCTTATTCGAGGGTGGATTTCCTGGGTTTTAACTCTTCTTTGAAATGCCTCTCTAGACTGGACCCCGAACTGTCGAGCAATGGCTTTTCGTGTGACCACTGTGGTTTTTACTTAAAGCCTGAACCACTTACCTTAAAAAAGAAAATATGTGGCACTATAAACACCTCTAAAGACATGTTCCTTGCTAAAGCTTTCCTTATTAATGTCCGCTCTCTCCAGAAGCATGCAGCCTTTGTTCATGAATTTCTTCTGGACGAAAGTCCTGACATACTATTCATAACAGAGACTTGGCTGGCAACATCTTTTAAACCGGTGGTAAAAATAGATATTCCCTCTGGTTTCAAGATGCTGAACCTGCACATAGTTTCATGAAAAGGGCGAGGCATCGCTATTTATTTATAAGGACATTTACTCTTGCTCCTCCTTTTCAGTTTTAGATCTTAGGGAAGCGGAAGTGCTAAGTTTCTGCCTCTCATTTAATGCCCATAAGTTGGTAGGTGCTATATTGATTTATAGACCTCCTGGACTGGCTGTGTGAGGTTCCTAAACTCCCTCCATGAAGCTAACTTTCAGGTTTGTGTGCATTTGTCCCAATGTGTATTTTGGGGGGATTTCAGTATTCATTGGGACTGTCCTTCCGATAGAGATACATGTACTTTGACTGACATTATGTCCCAGTTGGGACTTTCCCAATGGGTTGCCAACACCACTCATTCTGGTGGCCATACCATTGACTTGGTTTTCTCCAGTTTCAGTCTTGCTATGCTGGACCCTGCTCTGCTGGCTTGGACTGATCCCTATGATATCCATTTCAATTGGGACATCTCGACGCAGAGTAGATTCGGGATCCATGCGACCTTACGCTTGACAAGGGCTTTCTTTAGGATTTCTCAAAATAGCTTGCTGCTTGCTCTGAAATCAATATACCGATTATATCGGGCTCCATTGCCTCTGACACTCTCAAGGTAAATAATTGGTTTTGCACCACAGCAGAGAATTTGGCACTTACCACAGCTAGTCTGCCCAGCAAAATAAGGGTTTTGAGCCCCTGGTTTAGTGAGGACCTCAGACAGGAGAAAAAAATATGCAAGAGGGAGTAAAGGGAATGGCATAAGAATTACAGTGCAGAGGCCAAAAAACTAAGTAGAAGGGCTCTCAAAAGCTATGTGACACTGATAAACCATCCAAAGAGAGAATTCTATGAAGGCAGGATTAAACAGGCAAGTAACAAATCAAGAGCAATCTTTCAGATTGTAAAAGATTTCTCTGACCCAGTTGCATGCAACAGAAGTGAGGCCCCTCAGACAAATGGTGAGCAGGTTTGACTTCTTTTGTTCACAATAAAATTCAGGAGATCCAGAATACTCTAATAACTGCTGTCCCACTCAACGTTGAGGCTTTTTGACCCACGCAATCCCTTAATGCGGTTTCCTGTCTGATGACTGAGTTTAAAGAGATTTCCCTTTATGATTCCAGCAGGGCTATTCATAATTTTAAATCAGGCTCTTTGGCCGATCTGTGACCTCCTTTTCTCCTGGCTCTAGGAGTGACTGTTATTAATCCTAGTATGAATGCCCTTCTAAATATGTCCCTGAATACAGCTACAGTTCTGTGTCTCTGGAAGTAGGCTAAACTCTTACCACTTTTTAAAAAGTCAAATGCAGACCCTGACATCCCAAGCAACTACAGGCCTATTTCTCTATTGCCTGCGCCATTCAAGCTGCTAGAAAGGTTTGTGAATGACCAACTCGCTAAGCATCTTGAGGACCATACATTATTACACTCACGTCAGTCTGGCTTCAGGCTAAGATTCTGCACTGAGACTGCCACATTGGAGGTCTCTGAACTGATCAAAGGCACTATCGATGTGGGTGGGCAGACAGTCTTGGTAGTGCTTAACCTGTCAGCAGCATTCAGTATGGTCCTTCATACCAGACTGCTCAACCAACTTTTGGCATCAGAGACAAGGCTTGGAAGTGGGTCAAATCCTTCCAAGAGGATAGAAAGCAAGAGGTCTGGCAATCTACTTTCTCCTTGGGCAGTCTAAATGTCTCAGTCAGGGTCCCCCAGGTGTCAGCTTTAAATCCGACACTGTTCAATATTATATGACTTCCCTCGCTGAATTGGTGGAGTCATTTGATGCTAAAATAATCTCCTATGCCGATGACACACAGATTATTTTCACATTTGATACAGGGCTGCCAGTTGAACAAGGTGATATAAAACCATGTATCTCTGCCATTTTCCGTTGGATGAGTTTCTTCCAACTGAAATGTAATACAGAGAAGAAAAAAGGTGCTCTGTGTGGGGCACAATTCTGACCTTAGGTTGGAAGTGTACTGGCCAGAGGGGGCACCTCCACCTAATAGGCCTGCCTGTGAAAACAGTCAATAACTTGGGTGTGAAATTTGATAATAAATTGCCCTTTCATAATCAGATTAATTCAGTGGTTGGCAAATTTTTTGGCTTACTGCGTTAGCCAATTTGGATCACAGTGATCTTGGCTTTGGTCATGTCCAGGCTTGACTATGCCAATGCATTGTATGGCAGTCTTCCGCAATATTTGTCGAGGAAATTTCAAACTGTGCAGAATTCTGTGGGTAGGCTTGCTCTCCGTTTACCTAGAAGGGAGCATATTTCCTACCACTTGCGGAATTTGCACTGTCTTTCTGTGCACAAGCGGATTCTCTTATGCACAGAGACCTTTATCACTCAGACTATATTATTTGTCGTCGAGAATTTCCTTCTACAGCCTGTTGAGAAAGTTGCGGTCCTTCAACATTCTCCGGTCCACGGTCCTGAGTGTCCGGCTTGTCAGATTATGTGGGGGGTCTTTCTATCTTTTGTTGCCAATGGGTTGGAACATCCTTCCTTTAGAACTCAGGTGTATGGGGGATAAAAGACTGTTCAGGAAATTGGTTAAAACGTGGCTCTTTGTCCAGTAGATGGCTTTCTTTTGACATTACTGTCTCTTTTGGCATTACTGTTCTGTTAGCACTGGGACACTCTTTTGAGTAGCGGTGCGCTCTATAAATCCTACATAACATAATATTCTTGCTAAAAGTTGTGATTCCCTTCCACTTTGGGTAATGGATTACTCTACCGGCATTTCTTGATCCCCCTCACCATATTTCGTTAAATTATTAGTGCTGGTGACCTATGTTTTTCTCAGAAGCTTGCTTCCAGCACCGCAGAATGTTTTGATTGCCGACTACTAAAGCTGTCTAATTTTGATACCACCTTATCCCTCTTTCGCCCATGGTCCACTACTTCCTGCCCTTTTATTTCACCTTTGCAGTTTATTTTTTATCCCTTCTTTCTTCCTTGTCACTATTTTTCCGTCATTATCTTCCTCCTTTTTTCCCCGTTCTCTGCCTTTTTCTTTTGTTCAAGGTCAAAGCTTTTGGTTGCAAATAAGTGCTGGTCCCAAAATGAGTGCCCCACCTGCAACAACTGGCTTAAGTAAAGCACTTCCCTCAACTTTCAAAAGAGGAAGAGAGAATCCCATCAGTTGGACCTCAGAGGGCTTTACGTTTTTGCATAGATCGTATCAAGGACCATCACATGGATGTTCAGCTTTTGGGGAGAGGGGGGGGGGGGTTCTTCAAAGCAAAGAAAGGGTTGGCTGTTGAGAAGAGGAGCCTGTCAAGATGGATTGTCCTCTGCACTAGGATCTGCTAAACATTGGCTAAGAAGCAGCCCCTGGAATGTATGAGGGCCTATTTAACCACTGCGTTGGTGTTTTGAGTACTTGTCCTTGACTTCTGCCAGGCTGTGATGTAGGTATCACCAAGCACTACAGCCTTGATAGCCAGGTTCCGTAGGAAGGAAATTTTGCTTGCTCAGTCCTGCAAGAGTTTGATCTGACCCTTCACCGTTGAGAGATACTGCTTTGGTATCTATCCTAAGATGACAAATTTGCAGTTAGAAGTATCAATCAGAAGAACAGTTCTTTTTACCTTTGGTCAATACTCTATTTAACCTCACCATTGTTCTGTAGAGTGGGAGCTAACATCTCAAAAAGGTCCCAAGTTAGTATTCAGCACGCTGTAACCAACAGTTGTCCACAATCCACATCTGAGGGTGTGAAAAAGGTAAAGATAAGATCTGATGTCAGTGTACAGGAATAGCACATATATACGGATCAGCTAAGTCACTTCTGGGGCAGTATGGAGCCAGCATTTAACCACAGGATGCCACCTATCGGTGCTTTTAAACACTGTTGTGAATATTCTCTGCATAATGTGTAGCACTGGTAAGATATTCTATGGTGGGGAATCAGCCGTTAGAGTATTACTGCTGGTAAGTAACTTTTTGTTTGTTTCCATATGTACTTTAGCTACTGTTCAGTGATGGTCTTTTCTTAAATGTCGTCATACAGTGATCAGTTCAGAATGAAATGTAGCAAATCTTCTTTCTTACTGTTGATGCAGTTTTTCATTAGGGCCAGGTGTCTTCTGTAGAGAAGTTTCCTGAGTAGGAAAGCTCATTTCCTTCCTATTGCTAAAGTTAAGTTTTTCCAGTATTGAATCTTTCATAGATCCTCATGCTTGAATCTTCCACTTCGTCGAGTTGAGAGTCCCAGGGTATTAACAATAAGTTGTACAAGGCAAAGCATTACATAGAAAAGCTTACAAAAAAAGACATTGTTAAATAATTCACATCGTGAACCAAACGTCAACGAATCAGAGGATAGATTCGGAATCATCTTCCCTTGCCGCCAGTAGAAGATAACCTCCTTCCTGTGGTTTTCTAGTAAAGATTCTACATGTTGGAAGGGTCCAAAAATGTTTTATTTTGACCATGTAAATCTTGTGGAAAGCTTAGACTTTTTCTGAAGACCCTTACAAGAGAGTCTCTGTTGGCTACATCCTTGACATAAGCCAAAACATTGTAAATATTGCAACACAATTTCTTCCAAAACACTTAAGGACCGGGATCCAAGGCTTCTTTTGTGGCTACCAAAGAAGACATCTAGGAGTATCCATATGATGATACTTTTGAAGAGTAGTTCTTTCAAGAACCTGTGATGCATGTTCCTCTGACTCTGGTATCAGATCTTCACCAGAAGATTGATGACTAATACAAAAGATTTCTGGAGAGAATAAATCCACCTCAACAACTGCATCAACCAGGGGCGCCCTCAGCCTCTGTGTCATTTCATTATCCTTGATTGCTAACCCAAAAAAAGGAGCCCAGCAACGGTGTGTAAATGTACCCCTTTGTTTAGGGGTACACTGGTGCAGGGTCACCCTTTTGTCCACGGGTTCAAAAACCAACAAAGTAGAGATCAGCACTGCATAGGGCGATCGGGAACCTGCAGAGTAACATGGGCTTTTGGCGTACCCTGGCTCTCTCGGTGGCGGGGAGGGTTGCTCTGCTGAAAATGGTGGCGCTCCCTCGCCTATTGTATTTTTTCCGCACGTTACCGATATGGATCCCAGCATCAGTTTTTCAGAAACTTCGTTCCTTGACCATGGGATTCATCTGGGGGTCGGGCAGGCGACGAGTCGCTTTGACCACCCTGCTGCGTCCCAGGGCTGAGGGAGGCCTGGTGGTTCCTGATTTTGAATGGTACTATCTGCAGCACAATTGCAATGGTTTACGCAGGCAGTGGCTCGGGAGTTCAGGGGGCCGGAGGGACCGCAGGACAGACTCATTCCCAGACATGTACTCTCTTTTATAGTATTGCGCCAGAGGATAAACTTAGATCACCTCACGCTCGAGGAGCGCACCATTCGTCTCTGCTGGAACCGGAGTCATAAACGAACGGGTACCACCTATCCGTATGCCCCGGAGATTCCTCTGGTAATGTGTACGGCTCTCCCACATTGCACCAATTGGTCGGCATTGGCTGTTTGGGAAGATCTTGGGCTGCATATGATTGGAGATTTATATAAAAATGGGGCCCTACAGACCTTTCAAGAATTGCAGACCACTTACGGGCTCCCGTAGGGAGATTATTTGCTTCATGCCGCGTTGATAGCTGGCATCCAGAAATAATGGAGTATGGGGCTCTCTGAGCCTCCGACCTTTCTGGGTTGCCAATACGTGGTTATGGCGGCTGGTACTTACAAACCTGTGACATGCCTCTATAGGAGGCTCTCGACCGAAACTTTATTGCCTCTCGAGGGATTGCGAAGTAAATGGGAAGCAGATATCGGAAAACCAATTCCTGAGACGACGTGGCCCCAGTTGATTTGACGCGCCTGGAAGGGTACTCGGAACGTTAGATTCCAACTAGTACAGTTTTTTACCTTACATCGGGCATACTTGACTCCGACTAAGATCTCGCAATATTTTAGCGGCGCTCCCTCGCAATGTCCAAGATGTAGAGTCGATGGAGCTGACTTCTCCCACATGTTTTGGTCCTGTCTGCACCTGACAAACTACTGGGCGGCAGTGGTGGATTGTTTGAATGCTGTCACGGGCCGGCAGTTAGAGGCGGACATGGGCACCTGTTTATTACTATGGTTCCCACATACCCCCCAGACGAAAGTCACTAGCAAGTTTTACGACCTGGGTTTGATTCTGGCCAAGAGAGAACTTACCATGCATTGGAAATCGAACTTGGGTCCAAATTATTTGCGGTGGAAGGCAAATCTACTGCGTTGGGCACAAGCTGGGGGAACGCTCCGACTGCAGCAAGCCAGACGATTGGATAATGATAAATCCCTAGCAGTAGCTAGAGCTTGGGAGGCTCTGGTGACAGCGCTCCAGACCCCGGCGGAGGGTTCAAGTGCGGGAGAGGAAGATGGGGATTAGGGACGCCTTGCCAATTGGGCCCATACCTAGCATAGGAAGGTTGAGTAGAGTGTCCCCCTATGGGTTTGTCTTGAGGAAATATCCCCTTTGCATCACATACTGAGGAGAATCTATGATTTACGGAGGGTACCCATGTAAGATGAGCTTTTCTGTTTTGGTCTCAGGCGCACTGACAGGGGGTGGGGGGCTCGGGAGGGGGGAGGAGGTTGGTTTGTCCATGCGGGCTTGGAGTGTCATTTAATGTTCTGTGCAATGTCGATAACAAGACCAGGTGTATTATTATACATGATGCTCATCTTGTTTGCAAAAAACAATGAAAATGTATTTACAAAAAAAAAAAGTAGAGATCAGCACTGGAGAGGGAATAAATAAGAAGTTTATTAATCACTCATGAGTGGGACCACACCCACACAGCACTCTCAAGTGCTCGAGGAGGTAGTACATTGAAGTCACAGAACAGAGGCCTTATATACAGCTTTTTCTGCACGAGTAAGCATGTGGATACAAATAGAAGGTACAGGCCTACACAGGAATAGTTACCGACAAAAATGGGCAGATGGGAAATCACTTAGCAAAGTGGGAGGGGGAGCAGGAGTGCTTATGGCAGCACTAGGAGATTGACAGCTGAGTCTTAGACCGGGTGTTCTAGCAGCTACAAACTCTTTACATGCACATTGCTTTTAGCAGAGTCAGGAAGTCAACTAAAATAGACAGCACAGGCAGGGGAAAAGACGAGCAGCAGAGGATGGGAGAATTAAATGGATACCACAGCCAAAATGGCTGCAGCTTATGCCAAGTAAAATATTCCATGTTTTCTACAGACGGCCCTTTTGGCATAAGCTAAGACATTTTCTTATGCTTTAAAAGGGGTACGATAAATGCTTTTCATATCAATTCGCATCATGTTGCTGACTTCTTGATCTATTGCTAAACGGGCATTTACATTTTGGACATTTATTTTAAATGGTAGACAAGTAATACAAGTGGAAATACAGAGGGAACAAATCATCTGTCTGGTCGACTACAGAGACATCGATTGCACGTTTTCCCCTACTACCAGCATAGTGATTGAACAATTGCAAATCTTGATGGTAGGTTGGGAGAGCTAAAAACACAGGTGGTAGAAGGAAGGCTATGTAACGGGTACCAGACCAGCCTGGATGTGGGAAGTGGTATGCCTTAGTTCCACAAAGAAAATAAGTGTGACGTGATGCAAGGAAGCTGCTTTGGCCTCTCGTAGACATCTGCAATACAGTTACTGTGGCCCACTGGCACATCGCCTGTTCTTTGTACAAAAAGGGGGCCAGTGATCATGGCAACAGAGATAAGAAGAGGTCCATTTCCTTTACCTAACTTAGAATTTGAATACACATAGTTTGTTGCTGCACTTCTTTTACTATATTCTTCCATTTCTAAAGCAGTCCCTTTTGCTTGTGTGTTCCCATCTTCATTGGGGTAACAGACTTTATTCATTAGAGGCATATAGAAGTTTGAATCAAGCTGGGCATGAGCCATTGTGAGAGAATGGCAGCGGTGACAATGGGATTCTTTTTATGTTCTGATCAGGAGCAATCTTGTCACAAACCCAACAGTTAGTAGCATTGCTTAGCTGGTGTGTCTGATGCAACATTTGAAGAAATGAATTGTTTCTCAGAGTTTGCCAGTATCCCAGTTCATGTTGCGGCAAATCAAAATGATGATGCTCTTTTGCAGCAAGTGATGAAACAGTAATGTTAGGTAAGGAGGCTCCAGGCATTAATTCCTCCACTACCCACATTACAGTAGCGATGATGGCAGCAGTCAAAGTCAGACCAAGGATACAGATTGTACAGCTGTTGCACATTGTCGCAGCGATCTCCTTCTTAGGCGAGCTCATTTTCATCGGCAAACAACAAAACAGATGATGCCCTAAGGTCCTGGACAGGCGTTGGTTTCTTCACTAACGTTGAGATGAGTAGTCACTAATAGGCTACCCTCTTTGTAGTCAGTCTTTAACCACCCGGGACAGTGGCTCAAACAATCTCTTTCTGCCACGAAATGTCTTTCCTTCTGGATCGAAACAGATATCTAGATATACCAGGGATCGTGTGGTCCGGGAAGACTTCCTCAGGCCTTTCAGGTGATGCAGCTCGCCCTCTCTCAGTGACCAAAATGTCTTGGTGATCTGTCAACGCAGCTGGACTCACGAAGGAATGCGGCATGGAATCTCCAGGCCGCAAATCACGGTCTTCACCCTGCGACCTCTCTGGAAGAACTTCCTATACCTGCTGATTAAATAGAAGACAAGCTGTCAGTTAACTGGGACAAATAGTCACTCATCAACACATGGGGTACATCATGTATAGCGCGAGGCTTATGGATTCCCCAAATATTCAAAGGCCAGCCAAACACAACCTCATATGGCGTAAGGCCAGATCGTGTATGTGGTATTGATCTCAGAGAAAGTAGTGCTAGGGGCAGGGCATCAGGGCATTTTCAAAGACGTGGAAGCCTTTATTTTAGCCAATTTCAATTTCGGGATGGATTTTTAAAGCTCCACCAGGCCTGCAGACTGTGGGTGAAAAGCGGCATGAAATTTCTGCTTAATCTCCAACCCTTTCATGACATATTCTACAACTTGCCCAATGAAATAAGGTCTGATGCCAATTTGCAGGACCTCAAAAGGTGCAGTTGGTGTCGCAAACCCTCCTATTGAAGTTTGCGTTCACTTTCCAGGATTATACTGGAGATAGACCAGACAAGACTGGACTATCTTTTTAGCAGTGCCGGCAATATCAGGATGATCCCAAACTTGCATAAGTTGTTTTGCTATTGAGGATGCACCAACATGCGCCGGCCCTTGTGCCTTGTGAATTAAGGGATGTGGGTAACTTCCATTTGGTCATATCTTTATTCCTCCAACAGCGCTCATCATCCAGTGTTCCCCCCCTTAGACCATTGATCTATTTCATCAGCAGAGGCAGATTGTTGCATGTCCAACACTTTCTGGCTGGCCTCATGCCAAAGTTTAGCTTGTGACTTCACCACATACATGGAGGTGGTACTCGCTTATTGCGGTCTCACGGGCTGTGTGATCCGCAAATGCATTTACCTGCTCCTATTTTATCAGTCACTTTCTTATGTGCACTACATTTAACAATTGCTACTTTCTTAGGATAGGTTAGGGCAATAAGAAGATAATGCTCTAATTCTCCATGCACTATCTGTGTCCCATGTGAGGTGAGTAAACCCCTTTCTTTCCATAAGCGACCCAAATTATATGCCACCCCTACTGCGTACTGGCTGTCGGTAAAAATATTGACAAGTAAGTCTGTACTAAGATCACATGCTCTTGTTGTTGAGTGTAGTGAGGAGTTCCTAATACTTGTGCAGAACAAAGAGCTTGGCGTGACTGTTGGAAGGCATTCTGACATTTAGTAATCCATGGGAAAGGCATCGGAGTGTCTTTAGTCAAAAAGGCAAAAAAAATATCTAAAGTCCCTAACCAGAGTTTATGGATCATGTGTTGATTACAAAAACAGTGTATAACGATATCAGCTAGAGTTATCAAAGACAATAATGCAAGAAAAACCTATACAATTCAGAATTCAAATGTATTCATGATTATTAAAACTAGACACAGGAAAATCACATAAATATATATATATATATATATATATATATTTATTTTTTTAACTTTGCTTATGTATATTACACATTTTGTTAAAAAGGTCATTCCTGATTTTAATTGATATCCACTTAGAAAAAAAGTTTCCTTCCGAGTACGATCAAGTGATTCATTCAATCATTGGCACTTATTAGTTTCTTTCTTAGAAAACTCTGTCCTGAAGAAGGTGGTTGATACAAATCTCACCGAAACGCCACGTCGACCGTTGTAGTTTTCTTGTGTTTTTATTATTGACACTATGTGTTACAAACACGCTTGTCTTTTTTTTAACAAAATGTGTAATATACATAAGCAAAGTTAAAAAAAAATGTATGTGATTTTCCTGTGTCTAGTTTTAACAATCAGGAATAAATTTGAATTCTGAATTTTATAGGTTTTTCTTTGATAACTCTAGATGATACAGTTATACACTATTTTTGTAATCAAGACATGATCCATAACCTCTGGTTAGGGACTTTATATAATTATTTTTTTGACGTATTACCCCGTCCCTATTCTCTGATTACTAGGGTTCCTCCCTCTTTATCTATTTTAGTCAAAAAGGGCCAACAAAGGTTTAATAATGTGTGAAAAACTGCCTACAAAAAAGTGATTACAAAAAGGGGGTGGTGATGGACAGAGTATCTGAGTTAATCAGAACACTCCTACCCAGTCAACAGATCAGGGCTTGATCCATCACCGTTTTTTAGATCACTGCACCATCCCAGTTCAGAACCTGGCTATATGCAAATTAGTCTGTCCCTGGCCCAGTGCATCATGGGAACAGGGCAGACCAAACTACCAAGCCAATTCTTCACTGGAAAGGAAACAAGCTTCCGGGGACCGGTTTCTGGCATTACAGCCGTCTTCGGCCCGGCTTGCTTGAATCCTGATGGTGCAATGAGCAAGGGACTCATGTCTGAGCATACCCTTCCACAAAAAAAGTGAGGCCCATCAGTGCTCAGACATCCTTCTGAGTGCGCAGTACAGGAGTATCTAGAATAGTTTGAACCCTATCTGATTTGGGTGCACGTCCCTCCTTAGACAGGAGGTGACCTAAATAGGTAACCTGCTGTCTAAAATGTTTTAATTTCTTTCTAGAGACTTTGTGATGATGGGAGGCAAGAAATAGGAACAATAACAGTGTTCCTTCTTCACACTAGTTAAGGATTAAAGGACGCCAGAGCGGCATCCTCATTGATAAGCAGGATCTCTCAACCATTGAATGATTGTTATTTAAAATAACACGCACACCTGCCGGAGAACAACGTATTGTGGCACGAAAATATTTAAGCATATCGATACCCACAATATTATCAGGTGTAGTAGGGGGAAGCAAAAAAATGGACATGCTACAGTGAATTTAAGTCCGAATTCAAGTGACTGTGAAAGTGGGCTAAGTGTAGGTGTCCCATCGAATCCTATCGATGTTATCATTGTGCCGGACAAGAGAGCCCTAGGAACCAATTTTAGACAGAGTACTACAGGCAGCCCCTGTGTCAACCAGAAACCAGTAGATCCCAAGACGCTTGCATCAACATAAGGACCCATTTGATCTACCGGCACCTCAACAGGTCCCTTACCACATCCTAGGCATCCCTATGCATAATCGGAATCTGCAAGAGCATCAGCAGAATAATCAGACATTTGATATTGATTTTATCTATCAAAAGTATTAGAGTAATTTGGTCCTTGTTCAACTGCTTCAAATCTGGGGCGAGCTCCTGTACCTCCCCTGTTTCCTGAATTCCCTGGGCGTCCCCTCATACTTCCCCTTCCCCGCTGATACTGCTGACCTTGAAAAAAGGGGCACTCAGAAAACCAATGCCCAGTATCAGGGGAAGCGAACATAACTTTTGTCTTTAATTCCTTAATCTTCTTATCCTCCCTGACTTTTGCTTCCTATTCCTGTTGCTCATAATATTGGGCCATAGTCAAAACGGAAACTGGGGAAGACGTGGTCCAAGAACTCTCGCTGGCCTTTAAGCGACTAGCTATTTCTGGTAACATATTAGCAACAAATTTATCAACAAACAAATGCCTACCCTTATTATTGGCCAATGACTAACCACTAAAATCATGGAATGTTTCCTCAAACCTTAAAAAGAAGTCAGAAACAAACTCATCCTTTTTTTGTTTACAGGACGCTAACGTGGTCCAATCTATTTTCTTAGGGGGTATGAGAGTCTTTATCTTAGTCAGAATAGCTTTAGGAATATCTAATATCTCCTTCTGAGGCTTCTGTACAGGCTTCCTTTCCGTTTTTTTTCTTTCTATTTCCACCCAGGTGTCGCTAAATGCTGCATTTGTCATCTATTTCACGTATTGTTCTCCACATATCTGGCGGCAAAATAAGCCCAAAGAACATATCAATAGCTGGCAAGGTCATAGTGCAGGAGCTAATGGCTCCTTCCACCTCCTCATAGAAGGCGGCAGGATTATTTTTTTCCGTGGGTCGGGCAAAGCAGTTTTAAGAGCCATCACATCAGCTCTACTCCAAGGAGTGTAAACCCAATTATATAAAATATCCCTTTGCATCATCCGAAGTTGTATCATTATTGGTTCCTGCACCCTTCGGAGGAACATACATGTGTGTAGCTTCACGCATAGATTTCATAGCAGACTCACTACTACTAGGTTTATTCGCATCCACCAAAGCATCTACTTTCTTTGCCTGAGATTGAACTGCTTCTGCATCTTTATTTTTCCCAGCTAATTCTTGCTTCTTTCGCAAACGCAATGTGTCATCTCTTAATTGGAACACCCGTCTAATCATATCAGGTAGGTTTGAAAAAAGGAAAGTCCATTTCCTAACTGTATATAATCAGTACTTATATCATCTGGTTCTGTTACATTAGAAATATGCTGCCAACCATAAATTACTTCCCAAGTGAATTTTTCTAAAAAAAAAACCTGTTTGGCGTTTTTCCAAGTCTGAAATGTAACTGTGAGGGCCGTTGCCCTTAGTAATCCGACATGCTTCCTCTCTAGCAATATCCCGCAAGTTATCGTTCTCTTCCCTAGATAAAGTAGAGCGAGTCTGCCGTCCAATTTACTTATCTTTATCTTTTTCTTCTGAAGACAAATGCTCCTTATCAAAAACCTCATCGTCAGGGCCACTTGGTGTGGGGAATTTATACGGGGGTGGCGGTTGATCTAATAACATGCAGTCATCCTGAGGTTTATTAAGTATAGGATAAATAGGGCGCCTAATAGGATACTAGCCACTAATCGACATTCTCTATCTTCTTTTTCTATTTTTTCCTTCTTTTCGTTATTTGTTTTAATTTTAGCGCTTTTTGATATATCGTTTTTCGTTGTTCCTTTTCTGCTATAACTTCTCCTCTTTTCACTCTCTCTCTCGTACTTCTTTCTCCCACATTTGTACACAACGAAACATATCCTGTCTATTTTTTCTATTTTTGGACCACATCCACACAGCACTCTCAAGTGCTGGAGGAGGTAGTACATTGAAGTCACAGAACACAGGCCTTTTATACAGCTTTTTCTGTACTGGTAAGCATGTGGATACAAATAGAAGGTACAGGCCTACACAGGAATAGTTACCGACAAACATGGGCAGATGGAAAATCATTTAGTCAGCAAAGTGGGAGGGGGAGCAGGAGTGTTTATGGCAGCACTAAGAGATTTCCAGTTGAGTCTGAGACTAGGTGTTCTGGCAGCTACAAACTCTTATCATGCACATTGCTTTTAGCTGAGACAGGCAGTCAGCTAAAATAGACAGCATAGGCAGGGAAAAAGACGAGCAGCAGAGGATGGGAGAATTATGATGGAAACCTAAATGAATACCACAGCCAAAATGGCTGCAGCTTATGTCAAGTAATATATTACGCATTTTCCACAACAGAGCAATGTGTCCTTCCTCAACTGTGGCAACTAGAACCAGTTACCATTCATAATGATTACGTGGATGAGGGAGATGACGAGGAGGAACATGAGGAAGGGGAAATATTTCATGATCAGTCGAGTACCACTCTAGGTGAATAGGATAATTATGTTACGCCACTATCATCCCCTCCAACACCTCTCGCAGCTAGTTGGCCACCAGACGATATGGGGGGTTTACACGCCCTCTTGAAAAGAGCTGCTAAATGATTTTACTTAACAGTTTTGGTACAACAAACTGCCTGTTTCCTCTATGACTTCAACTAAACAGGCATGAAATCAGTTATATCAATACCCATAGTAGACTATATGTGGGCTGAGGATCTTAAGGTCATGAGAAATCCTGCAACAGTGGCAGCAGTAATACTTCGACTGGATAAAAAATACAAAGCCCTTGCTAATTCTCCAACTTGTTTAATAGGGCATCGGGTGCCTGATTCAGTAGAAATATAAGCAGCACATAGGCGATCACAATCCACACCACCTTATAAAGATGGTAGAAGATTGGATAACATTGGTAAGTGTTTTTCAGTCATGTCTGCGATGACCATAATAGCTTCCATTGTCCTAGCCCTCCTGGGCAGATATGGCCAGCAGATGTGGTGGGACGTGGAAGCATTCATCGACTCTCTGCCAGAAGACAAGAAGAGGGTAGCTAAGAATATATTTTTGGTGGGAGAAGAGATGTCCTGAGAAAACATTGACAGCATTGGATGTTGCATTTACAAATTTCATACCAATGGCTGAAGCAGCAGTATAAGGACGGCAAGGCTAGTCGAAGGCAACCTCTTTTCAACCAGAGGTGCAGTCAAAAATATTAACATTCCTTAGAATGGCAAAGCCCTTTTTGGGAAGCATGCAGAGTTTCTCAAATTGATTAAAGCTGATACAGAGTCACCAAGGTCCCTAGGAAAGCTTCAACAGTGCTGGTTCCAATCAATTTGTGGTGCTAGGAGTAGAGGTCAGTACCTTTTCGGAGGATGGTAGCAATCACCAGATTACAGCCTTATGGCTAGCACCTACAGGGACATCGCCAGCACCTCGCACAGCAATATAGACCTCAAAATCCACCTCGTAGGAGGTTACATCAATACCTTCATCTGTTCAAACAAGAAATCTGATCGCTCGTACTCAAGGGAGCAATAGAAGACGCTCCCCATTTGCACCGTAACTTTTTCCTCCTCTGGAAGAAATCTGGGAAATGGAGGCAGGTGTTGGATCTGAGACAGCTCACCAACTACCTCAAAAAAACATTTATTCGGGATGGCCACACTACAGGATATACTGCAATTGCTAAACCAAGTAGTTTATACAGCAGCTCTAGATCTCCAGGATACTTACTTCCATATTGCCATCATGTCAAACACAGGAGGTATCTCAGATGCAAGGTGGTCGGATGTCACCACCAATTCAAAATATCCCTTTCGGTTTGAAATCTGCACCAAGAATATTTAACAGATAATTGGCTCTGATAGCAGCTTATCTGAGAAGGAATCGACACCAGATCTTCCTATATTTTGATGACTGGATAATAAAGGCGGAGTATCACCATAGTGAATCATAGATTCAGAATGGGATATGTGTTTGAGAAAAGGAAAATGTTTCCTTTTAAAAAAAAACCCTCACTCACCAGCCTAGTGGTGACATGCTTCATCATTGGGGTCCACCCTAATGACCGATTACCATCAGGGTGTGCTGCGACACCTGAACTACAGTGGAGCTGGTTATTGTGAGTGATAAGTGTGGAAAAAAGTGTTAAAATTGTCCTGGTATAACTTAATAGAAAAAACTTTATTCATAAACTACTGGACAATATTATAAAGAAGTGTAAAGATACTCGAAGGGTGATTAGGACCAAAAGTATCTGGGTGGGTGGTCACCCACCCAGATACTTTTGGTCCTAATCACCCTTCGAGTATCTTTACACTCTAGTTCAGGTGTCGCAGCACACCCTGATGGCACTCGGTCATCAGGGTGGACTCCAATGATGAAGCATGTCACCACTAGGCTGGTGAGTGAGGGTTTTTTTTCAAAAGGAAAAATGTTCCTTTTCTCAAACACATCACATTCTGAATCTATGATTCACTGTGGTGATACTCCTCCTTTTGTTAATCTAATACCTTACCCAGGGGAATAGGAGTACACTCCGTTCACACTTTGTGAATCAATCCCTTACTCTCCCTTTTGTTTTCACATGGATAATAAAGGCACCCTCGTTTCATGCCCAGTCTGTTCAACAAAAGCCTGTCTCCAGATCTTCGAGGACTTAGGCCTTAAATTAAGCAGAGAAAAATCCTACCTTATCCTGGACAAAAGGATTACATTTCTAGAGACAATTCTGCATACATGGGTATGCAAGGCTTTTCTTACAAAAGAAAGGATTATCAAGATGATAAAAGTAGCTTCTACACTTTCAAGAAATACGTAAATTTTAGTCAGACAGACAAATCATTCCTGGGAATGATGTTGTCTTGAATTTCACTAATTCCCCAATTGTTACCTGTTCATGAGATTAGTGAAGGAACAAATCGACAAGCAATGGAAACGGGCAACTGGATCCTTCAACAACGGCATCAAGGCAACTCCGGAGATGAAAACAGCTATGAAATGGTGGATACAGATAACATTTACCCAGGATAAACATTCTTCAACAAGCTGCTAACAACTAATGTGCTAATAGAGGGTTGAGAAGCTCACCTCCAAGACCTCGAAGTCAGTGGCAAATGGTTGTCTAAGGAAAAGCGGAGACACATAAATATCTTAGAGATAATGGCAGTGGCTCAGGGGCTACATGCTTTCCTTCCAAGTATTAAAGGATCTACAGACCCGGTTCAGACAGACAATACGACCATGATGTTTTATTTAAACAAACAGAGAGGAAAAAGATCATATCTCCTATCCAAGGAAGCTCAAGACATTTGGAAGTGGATCATGCAGAACAATTGTTCCTTAAAGATAGAACAAGTACACAGCACAGAAAACCAGTGGGTGGATGATCTGAGCAGATCCTCAAAGGAAGCCCTTGAGTAGGAGCTGTCCTAAATAAACCTGTCCCAGATGTTCAGCAAAAGGGAAAAAACAACCTTGGACCTATTTGCTGCACCCCTCAATTGAAAATGCTGATTCAATGCAAGTAGAGTTCTCCCCAAGGGTCTTGAGGAGATGCCTTTCAGGTTGCTTGAATAAGGGATATTTGCTTATGCCTTTCCTCCGCTGCCTCTGGTGCCACGGATCCCCAACAAGATGAAAAGGGAGCCGTGTTGCATCATTCTAATAGCTCCAACGGGGCCAAGAAAGTTTTGGTACATGGAACTTTGTCTCATATTACAGCAACACATTCCACTCAAACCAGTCCCAGGAATGCTTGTGATGAACAATGGCCAAGTGATTCACCCAACTCCAAAATCACCCAATTTAGTCACCTGGATCCTGAACACAATGAGTTCCACAGATTGAATACCCCACAACAGTGCAGAGGCATTCTACCTAAAGGAAGAGCTGCCTCTATAAATGGATCATATAAGGTGAAATGGCTTTGATTCTGCAATTGGCATTCTTCAAATAATTACCATCCTTTTTCTTCAACCTTCACACAAGTATCCCCATATCTACTATTGCTTAACTCATTCTGGCCTTTCATATAGCTCGATAAACGGCTACCGCGTAGTAATATCTAGATTCAGGAGGTCCTAGAATCTAAAATCTTTAGGATCTTTTTTATTTTAAGGACTAATCCTCCATTTATCCCCAAGGTTCCAACAGACTTTTGCCTTAATTAACACATTCTCTTAAAGACCTACTTCCATCAAATGAGGCAGAAAGAGCACATTATACTTTGGATGTTAAAACGTGTCTGAAATTGCATATTGAAAGAACTAAACCTTTTCGTAAGTCTGACCAACTTCTAGTTTCTTTTGCACCTTCACGAAAAGGATAAGCCCTATCAAGAAGTAGCATAGCCAGATGGATATCAGCGGCTGTAGCTTTTTGTCACAAGCAAGTTGGAAGACCGCTGACTTAAAATTCAACACCATTCTACAAGAAGTGTGGCAACCTCTGCTGCCCTATTTTCCATGGTTTCCTTGTCTGACATATGCAGGGGGACTACATGGACGAATATGCGTCTGTTCACTAGACACTGCTGCGTAAATGCCACCACAAATCAAGAAGCGGCAGTAGGTCAAGCAGTCCTTCAGCACTTATTTCTGTGAAGTGTTCCACCTTTATTGTTTTTTTCTTCTGTAAATGGAAAGTTGAATTTCAATGGACAGTTGAATTCCTGTACATTACGATGCCCACCTCCGCATGTTCTTCATATTTTGTCAAGTTTGTTACTGTTTACTATTTGGACACAAGCATGTGAATCTATGAAAGATTCAATATTGGAGAAACAATAAGTTACGTACCTGTACATTGTGGTTCTCCAAAATTGATATATTTCATAGATTCAAATGTAACTATCCCACCTCCCCTGTAAAGGACTCACCACATGGGATACCCCATTTGCATATTCATTAAACTTGTGCTTAGAAATTTGAGACATTGTGGCCCTGGAGGTAAAAGATGATTCAGGGCCTCCTCTCTGATTGGTTGAAGTTTGGTTCTTTCTAAAACAATGTGAATTGGTTAACAATGTCACTTGTTTCAGTTCTTTGGTATAATGCTTTGTTTTGTACCTCTTATTATAATTACTGTGGTACTCCCACCCGACGACAAGGAAAATTTAAGCTTGTGAATCTATGAAAGATATCAATACTGGAAAACTGCAATGTACAGGTAACTAACTTGTTTTTTTCTGTGGGATTTGTCATTCTCGTCTGGTGGATTGGGCTTGTTCTGAGGCTACAAATAATCTGTAACCTGAAAGCTGCCTAAGGCATTTAGTTTCCTTTCTTGCTGAATGTTGTTGGATTGTTTTTACCCAGCATATCTGCTCTTTTGAGTGGAATGAATGGCATGAGTCTCAGACTTTTCTCTAGGGTTTCTATTACGAGTCCAAGCGATGACACTTCATTTTCAAGCTCCTTGCATATTTCTATTCTTGAGTAACGCTTAAGTGTTTCTTTCAGGATTTTTCAACCAATGGATTTTTAGTAGACTTCCAGCATTTAAATCCAAATATTGTTTGTGATGTTTTGCATTTGGATAGGGTGGATGTGTATCCGACACCTGATTCCAACGCCACGTTAGGAAAGGCTAGTGGTAGCATTACCACTGCCTTACTCAGTTTTCTTTCTTGGGGTCCTAATTAGCTGTTCTTTTATCCAAGTCCCAGAGTTCTGTTATACATGCCATATGATTTCTGCCTTTGCCTGAACAACTTTGTGGAAAAAAAATCTGTTTTCATGTGTGCTAGCAAACCGGAAGATTGTGTTTTGTGGTGCTTCTGATTTTTCAATTGCCAATTAGATGTGGGCATCCCCGTTCATATTTCTGGGCAAGGTTATGCCTAGATTGGGTAATGTGCTGACTTCTCAAGTTTTGTGCCCCTTTCCACCCCCAAAAGATGAACGCTCTATTCAGCGGTCTGTGTTTTTCTGAAGATCAATTTCTTTGTCTTTTGGCTGTTTATTTTCGGGTTGTTCGATGTGCAGTATTTTCCATTCTGACAGTTGCACTTGTAATTTGGTGTGCAAGATATGAAGATGGAGTCATCTATGCAAAGTAATGCTAGCACCATAAATCCTTTATTGACTAGAACATCCTGGGAGACAGACAGTATCTCTTTAAAAGTCATTTGTGTTGGTCAAAACAGGAGCAAGTGAGCAGGCAACTTTGTTTTACTTCACCAAAGTTTAAGGACTGTCTGTTGAGCGTTTTTGTTTGGTTTACTTGTACTTGGGAGGTTGTCCCTGAGTGCAGCATTCATACCAGGGAGATGAGAGAGGGCACTAGACCCAATGTCCCCTAGTCTGCTTCATAATTTATCCCTTGGTACCAGGTCTAAGGCAGATGTGAAATTATAAAATGCTGCATGCAGGGTTTCATTGCATCCATGGACTATATGGGGGCAAAATGTAAACTTGGTCTATGGTGGAAAGACCATGTCTGAATCCGCTTTTGGTTGGGTTGAGAATGTTCCTATCAATTATCCATTCTTAGATGGCGATTAGGATTTATTTGGTGTAAAATCCGCAGTCTATGTCAGAAAGACTGGTCAGTAAGATTGCAGATCGTTACTGGGCCCTTTTTCAAATAGTCACACGGTGATGCTATTCAACCATGAGGGAGGGCAGCCTTGGAGAACAGAAATCCTAATGAAGGTAGGTGCTAGAATTGGAGCCACTATTTCGCTGGGTGTTTAAAGACATTAGAGTAATCATATTTTACCTTGGTCTTCTGTTATGATGAGTTCCTGAATAGGCGTCTTTATATTTTCTTCACTGAAGATTTTTTTGTATTTGCTTCTCATTTCCAGATCTCTCTTCATGGTAGTATTTTTTGGGGGTGGTTAGGGAGTGAGTCTCATTTTGTTGTTGGCCTCATAAGATGTTTGTTGTATTGAAGGCTCCTATGAAGAAGGTTATCCACTTTTCGCCTTCAGTGTGTTTGTTTCGGAGCCCTTGCATCCCCCATTTTACTCCAGAAGTTTTTTTAGTTGTTCTTCCTTGTAGCTTTTTACAGAGCACACCAGTATATCTCCATGTTTTTCTTTCTTCCGCTTAGTTAAGGATTTATAGCTGTCTTGGTTTCTTTTCTAGGAGTCCCTGTCCAAAGAAGGCACTTTTGATCTTTTTATTTGCTTACAATCCTCATTGAACAAGTAGGTGTGGTTAGTTTTAATTGTGCGTATTGTATTTTTCGCAGCGTTGTTTTTGTGACCAAACTTAGGGCCTCATTATGATGAAGGATTTTCCGCCTCCTCCGGGCCGGCGGAAGCCACCTCCGGCCCGGAGGAGGCGGAAAATCCTCTGCGGAGTCACCAAAGACCCACCGCCGCATTACGATGGCTGGTGGGTCTTGGTTTCTGTCCGCAGCTTTTCCGCCGCGGTCGGATTACAACCGCGGCGGAAAAGCTCTCATTTGGCTGGCAGTGTCTATCAGACACCGTCAGCCAAATTAGGAAGCATTTGTAAATATGCTTTTCCGCGGCGGTACTTTTGATTTTGGGGGCCCGTTGCGGGCCCCCAGGGTGTAGGCGGGTGGGGGTGCACATGGGGGGTACCTATGGTACCCCCCAGTATTTACATGCACAAAGCGGCAGGCACCGCGCGGTGCCTGCCGCTTTGTGCATGTAAATGCTAAACATGCACTTTTAACATTGCGGCGGGTGCTGCTTGAAGCTGCACCCGCCGCAATGTTAAATATCCAGGATGTGGCCGCCAGGGTGGCGGTCACATCCTAATTTGCACGGAGGGACCACCGCTGCCCCTGCGGACGGTCTCTCCACCTCTGGGGTGGCGGACGGACGCATGTCCGTCCGCCATCCTAATCGGCCCCTTAGTTTTGTAACTAACATCAGTGGGTGGCAAGCTTGTTTCTTAACTTGGATATGCTGACTGCTTTCTAGCTCTGTGCTCCAGTTTTCCAATTTTAGTTTCACCTCCTCATGCCAATGGATCTTTATTTTGAATCAAATTCCCAAGTGTTTGCCTCTTCATATACTTTAGGTGGATCATCTGTTACATTTCCTTAGATGTTCAAATGTAGAGCATTATGTTTGCTCTCAAATCCATACTTGCTTCCACTTTTAAAGAATTTGTATCAATCTTCTGTTCTAAGCAGGGTATAGTCCACTACTGTTGATACTCCCCAGGTTTTGTAAGTCGGGATTTATTGATCATTGCTCTTGTAGGAATTGTGGGCAGTGTGCAGGCTTTCTCTTGAATAGAAGGATTTCAAGTACTTTCCTTATGATTTTTTTTCCTAAAGTTTTGGAACAGGAAGGGAATGCCCAGTGCGGTTTTCAGTAGAAGTGTTGCTTCTAAATTATTTCCCTTTTTTTGCTATTGAAGTCACTGCATATGAGGATGAAAGGTTTTAAGTAAGCTGGTTTCGTCATTGCTTTTTCACTGGTGTCTAGATGTTTGATATAACCCTCCTTCCTTTTCTTCAGGCCTTATTACATGTATTATCCTCAGATGGATTTATCAAGAAGAGTGATGTTACGTATTTGGATGTCGTCGTGTTAAATAACTCAATTTCTTTAAAATACTATTTTCAGTCCAGCAGGCTGTGTACTTCTCTGCTGTTTTGTGTTTCGTTGTTTAGTGTTGCTCATTTTGAGTGCTTATAGCCTTGGAGTATCAGCCACGTCCCATGGCCCGATGGTTGTTTTCTTGATCCATGTTGGCAAGACTCTCTGTGGTTTTGTCTCCGGCTGCTAATCAGTCTGCCTTTTTAGATGCAGTGGATATTCATTTCTCTTTGTATGAATTTTTGTGTTAAGTTTTTGTGATGTTAGTTCAATTTTTTTTCCTCTCTTCTTCTAGGGCCCAGTTTTTTATTCCTTTTAGGGGGTTTTCTGTTTTTTTGGTACACCCTTCATTACCAAGTCTGATTCTGTGCAATTCTGGATTGGTGGACAATGCATTAGTCGCCTTTGCCCTTTCTCAATAATGTTCTAGGCCGCTGTATTTTGTTACCCCTATTAATGGCAAAACAGGTTTTGAATAGGGTATTTGTAAGTGGATTCGTTTTTAGGATGCAATCTGTAAGATTTCACTTGCCTGTACCCACAACTGTCACATCGCTACTTAGACCTATATCATTCCATTGAGTCTATTACTATTTGGAGGTTGTTTCTCTTGGCTGTTCATTCTCCCATTCTTCCTCCTAGCCATCTACGTCCTTTGTTAATGACCTCATCTGTTCTTTGGTGTTGGTTCTCTAGGTATTGTTCAGGACCACATTTTTATTGTCACTTAGCAAAGATTTTAAAATATTGCCCCCTTTGGCTTATATGAGAAACCTCTGTTTCGATGTGAACTTTTCTGTTTTGGGTGTCCATTCTATTGTCCCAGTTAGGTCCACCAAAACACAGTCTTCACTGTGGTTTTACCTGGTGCAACAATATTTGTTACGAAGAGATCTTGGGCTCTTCAACTGTCTGTGATACTATTTTGAGCATCATTATGTTCCTTTTTTCACTTTGCACTATTTGACGTGGTTCTCTCATTTGGTTCGGTGTTAGTGTTTCAGCCTGTTCACAGTTACTCCTCCCTCTGCATTTCTTCTTGTCATGCTATCTTCCATTGTGGGGATATCTCGGGTTTGTACAGCATGCTGCTCTTTGAAATCTGGTTGTTCAGGTGTTTTAATTATTTTGTTTTATTTAGGCTTTGATCATAATGGACACATCTTTGTTAAGAAGGCATTTTCCTCTCTACTTATCTCGAGTAGTTTTGGTAATAAATTGCAGAAGTTATTTGTATGCTTCTCTTCATATAGTTTCTAATTTCCCATTGGACTGCATATTTTTGTTTTTGCGTATTCATTTTTGACATGGTTGTTTTGTTTAGATTTATATCTTTTGCTTGACCGGTAATAGACCTATACCTTCATATTAGAGCGGTTGACGGTTATTCCCTAGCGCTGAAGTTCTGTACAGTTTGTTTTTGGGAATTTGTAACCTCCTGGGTCACTTTTGTCATTGTACATATAAAGTCAATCAAAAAGGTAGTGACTATGAGCAGGTTAAAGGTACAGAACCCTAGCTCCCATAAGGCAATGTATAAATACAAAAGGAGGGTAACTGTTTCTATCATAAAAGAGGTATGCAAAATAAGGTGTAGGTGGACAATCCCAACAGTTGAGGGGGAGTCATCCTTATAGGAAGAGTGAGCCCTCACCCACCCAAGTGGGTGTCATACTTCATCATAGGGCTTAGTTTCTTCTGGGGCCAGCACTGCAAACAAACTGCTTCACCTGTAATGTTGGTCATAATCATATCAACGACAATAGGGAACATGCCCAGTAACTTCATCACCGAATTCAGGGCTGGACAAGCCTTGGGTTCATCCTGTACCTTTTTCAGCGTGCTCGGTAGAAGGCTCATGGAGGGGGTGCCAAAGCACAGTATTTACTCTGAAGCAAATACCGTCCCCCAGGGGGTGCAGTCCACTAAAGGAGGAATAGGACCACTCGGCAAACTCCTGGTAAGGATCCTGTGTTTCTCAACAGGAGATGCATGTAGAAATACAACCTCAAGCTGCTCAATTTCATGGGCGATCCAAAATGGTAAGTCCTCAGGATTCTGAGGACGTTTTCCCATCACAGAGTTAATCATGACAGGACTTATCACAAGTCCTCCTCCCTGACCTCCAGCTGAAGCTGCTTGAAGTGTACACAACATAAACTGTATGACTCGTCTATGAAGATGAACTAATTGTGTATAGAGTAGACATAGCTCCATAATAGTAACATTGAGATAATTGGGGTGTGGTGTAAAACCAGCCAAAATAGGCCAAGTAGCCCCATCGATAGACAAGAGGTCCATTCAAACAAAAGAGACAGGGTGAGGAAGGGCGCCATTAAACCAAGTTGTATGCTCCCAGGACGTCAACAGAACTTCAATTAATGCATAAGGACGATACGCTGCTGGAGGAGCAGCAGCCATGTAAGTGTGAAACAAATTATCATTCATATCTACCGCGGGGAATGTAACCCAAGAATACAATACTTCGAAGCGTTATGCTGGATCTGCTTCAACCACGAAAATAATGGTAACCCCAGCATTGGGGACTCTGTGCCGAGTCAAGTAAGCCGCAAACGCCGCCATCTATGTGCCGGAATAGCGACTGGTTGTGCCATGTAAAAGTTTAAAGAGCCAATAAAATGGTAGCGCAAACAGGTGGAAAACCTTTTAAACTTCAAGCTTGAATAACCTACAAAAATAGGTGTACAAATGCAGGAGGTGAAGCCCCCTCACCACAGACATCTCCGAGAATCGGTGAGAGGGTATCGTGGACAAGCACAAGCGCTACTCAGGAGTCTCGTGAATAAGTACCAGACCAAACGTCGGCGGCCCCATGTTGCAGAGATTCTGCACAAACACAGAACTATGCGTACGATTATGGGACCTTAGTGCATAGGGACTGGGTCATCCTACCACCTTAGTGCCCATGAGCCCAGGACCGACAAGCTATAGTGTTTTACTTGCTCTCCTACTCACTCACAGAGAAACACATGATTAGACACCCTAGAACACAACACTCCCTATTTTCTTAGGAATCGCAGTTGCAAGACACACCCTTTCACTTGCGCTCTTGCACTTGTCCACAATAAGATCTGACGGAGACACAAATAAGTTTAATATATTTATTTTAACTAATGTGTTCTAATGTGCAGTATACTTACCACAATAAGCAAGAAAATGGGGGGGCGTGGCTAGCAGCCGAGGAGAATGGGGACTTGTTAGCAAGGCTCCCATACCCTCGGCATTTATCCGTCATCATCCTGTGAAAATCAGTGATACTGACCTGGATCAGCAGAGGTCTGTAAGTCCTGTAATAAATTACCAACAATAGCTGCACACTGGGGCTCCGGAGCACTCAGAGAAACGAAGAAGTCGGGTGGCCGTGATTCGGCGGAGACAACGTGGCGGCATTACAGCGACCCGTATTGGAGGCTCGGGAGTCTGCGTGACTGGCGCTTGCTCCCCAAACCGCCCGGGACAGTCCCCCAACCCACACAGGACCACAAACGGACCTGCTCGGAGCGCCAAGCTCCGCCGGGCACGCCACAGAAGGAGGGGCGGTGCTGGAGGCGGGACACCGCAGCGGCCGGGAATTTAGACCCCGACGGAGGCGGCCTGCTGGGCCTAGCATAGCAAACCCCTCCTGGGGCCCTTATGATCGTCGGTGCTCGCCATACGCGTGGCTCCTCCTCCCCCTGCTGCTGCCGATCGAGACCTGGCAGGGCACCGGTGTGTCAGAGCAGATCCTAAGGGCGGTGGTGGCCCCAGAGGAGCGCGCCAGGGTCTCTCTGGCCGCCCTGGGGAATGTGCTAGCCTCCTCCGGCTGTGACGGGAAGAGGAGCAACAGCCACGTCGCCGTGGCCCTCGAGAGCCTGGTGACCGGGTGGGGCTTGGAGAAAGTGAAGGGTACAGGCGCCTCTGGTTCCTTCGGGCTCAACAAGAAGCAGGTGGAGGGCAGCAAAACTGACAATTCTCCATGTGACGTGCCCGAAGGAGAGGGTACTACGAAGACGACATAAAGACCTTGGGTAGGAGAAGAACTTTTCGCCCAAACAGCCACTACACTGCCGAGTGTAGAAACAGACCGATGCCGAAGACAGGCCACCCCTGACAAAGTACATACTGGGAGGGACCCGCGGTGGGACCGGCCAGCCCATGACGAAGGGTCGGATCAAGGACACCAATATAGGGGCATAGACTACGGAGGTGGAACAAAAGAAAAAATCACAAGGCTGAACGACATATAGAAGACGTAGAGATCAGGCACCTCAACCGTCCAGGCTCCAATAGACTGGAGGCCACCTGACATAAGACTGGACATAAGGGAGATCCTTTCCTCAGCGAGCCAGAAACTTTGGTGTACGGCGGCGATGCCTGGAAGGAGAGCGATTTAAGAGGCTAGTCCCAGGGAAACCCGACAGGCTGCTGGTGAGACAGGCGAATACCGGGACTGATCTCAGAAGGAAAATCAACCTCAACATGCCAACTGGCAAGGGGACCAAGGTTATGCCCAGAATAAACTGGGGGAAGAACGAGCACAACTACGGCGGAGACTTTGGATACACTGAACAATCTTCAACAACAACGTGTCCTCACACTCCACGACATCATGGAAGCCATAAATGGAGTGCGCACCTCCCTAGAGGCCCGCATAGACTCAGTCAATATAGAGGTGTCCCTCCTCCGGGTAAACTTTCGTAAGATGGACGGAAAAGAAAAGGACCTTGGAGAAGTGACGACTACACTGCAAAAGGAAATGTCTCAACTCCAGAAACTCATTGAACTTCAAAATCAACAAGCTCTGATGATAAAGCAATTGGATGAGTACGAAGGAAGGGCTCGAAGAAACAACATACGCATACTAGGTGTACCAGAACGTGCTGAGGGGGCGGCAGCAGACCACTATGTGGAAGACTTGATACTGAAACATCTACAGCCTAAGAGACTATCGAGCTACTTCTCCATCGAGAGGGCCCACCGAGTACCAGGGGGACGCACAAAACCGGGCACTCCTCCACGTCCACTCATTGCCCGTTTTTTCAACTACAGGGACATGGACACAATCCTCCAAACGGCACAATTCAGTCCTCCGCTCAAATTGGATAATAACTAATCACATTCTTCCCGGACCTTACAGCCAAGGTCCAGGCCCAACGGCGTAGCTTTCAGACAGTAAAAAGGGAGCTCCAAAACCGTGAGGTGAAGTATGCCATGCTATTTCCAGCTAAACTTAGAGTGGAATCGAAGGGCAAGATGTGGTACTTCACTTCGCCGGAGGACGCATTGTACTGGCTGGAGGGCTGGTGCAGACTAGGAGGCCAATGCAGAGAGCGTAATGGAGGACACCGATCGAACAGGTCCAATCATGGGACTGAGCCAGGCGGCGAATCAACCATAGCTGCTGCGGGAGAGACAACGCATAGCTGAGTGGAGTTTATCTTGGGACTCAGACTGCCTGTGGTATGCACAGATAAATGACTGATGGAGGTGGGTGGGATGATTCTTAAAGTTTTGCCTGGCTGAGGAACGATTGCAGACTCTATTTAGGGACTGAGACTACCACTACTTGCCAGCTGTGGGTCGTAACAGTGGACCTCAGAGGCTGGTCTATGAGCCTTAAGAATTTGAAACAAAGTAAAATGTGTTTAAGCGAGGGTGGTAGAGCTGCCAAACTGCACCCCTCAGTATTCTGGAGAGGGGGAGGGGGCACTCTGCCTAGTTGGGGTGTGGATAGTTCTAAATCCGCAGGGAAGGGGTGGGGTGGGAGTGTTGGGCGGGGGGAGTTTAAAATTTCAAGATTTGTTGAGTTTATCAGTCAAAGATCGCAAAGTGTCATGTACATGTCCTGAAAATAGCCACAGAGGGGAGACAATCGCGATCAGTGCTTATGTAGGTGACTGTATTTGCATCACACGACAGGGCCGCTGTACACCACCTATACAGATCGGCGATACTGGGCCCAGGGAAGATTTAGAATTTCTCAATTCATCTGTCCTTACTTCGGATGATGGGGGGTAGGATGGAAACGTCACTCTCTGTGCTCACTTGGAATTTAAACGGAATGGGGGACAAAATTAAACAGGAAATAGTCCAACAATATCTTAAACGTCAAGCACCCGATGTGGTGCTACTACAGGAGACACATTGTGGGAAACAAAAGTAAGGCTCTTACAAAGTGGGGTTACAAACTCCTGATACATGCTGAATACACCTCTGGATCTCGAGGGACAGGTATCCTGGTTCAAAAGAACCTGGCAATCATAGTGAAGCGCACATGGGCGGATCCAGGGGGCAGATTTGCGGTCCTAGAGGCACAATGGGAGGGGAGGGCGCTGAATGTTATTTCATCATACCTTCCGCCAGCACTGGGTAATCAGGCACTGGTAGACCTGGGTAAGATATTAACAGACCTTCCTGTGGGCACCCTGGTCCTGGGTGGGGGGATTTCAACATGACCATGGACGATCGAAGGGACAGGTACCCACAAAGGCCGAGGGCGAGACCTAATGTGTTGATGGAAGAGTTCACCACAGCTATGGGACTGACCAACATGTGGCGTACGCTGCCGCCGGATGGAGCCCAATACACCTACTTATCTAACACACACAAGAGCTCATCCGCATTGACTACTTTCTAACATATACGGCTTCTATTGGCCAATTCCATAATGCCCACACCCTTCCAAGGGGTATTTACGATCACTCCTTGTAAGGGTCGAATTCACACATTGCAACTACCAACCGCGGGCCACAATCACCCTCAATTCCTGGCTGCTAAAAATCCCTGACATTAAAGAGGAACTATATACACAGACCATCAACTATTTTTAAAAAAACGTAGGTTCTGTTGAATCGGCGCAAACCATATGGGAAGCTTTTAAAGTGGTCTTGAAGGGGCAGGCCTTGTCCCTCAAGGTGGGATACATCAATAAGAGACAGCAGCAGCTATTCCAACGAGAAAGCGAACTTCAGCATCTGGAAGTTCAAAATATCAAGGTGCCTTCAAAGCACACTTTACACTGCCTCACACTTAAACAGGAGGAATATAAGATTACGGCTAGGGAACAAATGATGGCCAAACTCCTCCGCACTCAGCATAGGGTATATGAACTGGTGGACAGGGCAGGTAAAATCTTGGCCTGGTTAGAGAAAAGAGATCAAGTTGAGAGGTGGGTGCCCAGACTGACTCCCCCTCCATTACATATACGGCGGAAGACTCCGCCAATTCCTTTCTGATAGTGACATACAGACACACTCCGACCCCGACAAAGACACCCTTGACGAGGACTTGACGGAAGATGGGATCCAGAAGGCCATAATCAGGGAAGGCGATGGGACCCAATGGTACTCCCATCGAATTTCTAAAAACAGTTGCCTCCCAGGTAGCCCCACATCTACGGGCCATGTACAATGAAAGCTATGAGAAGGGGATCCTGCCGGTGGATTAACGCCTAGCATCCATAGTTGTGATTCGAAAGCCAGGGAAGCCAGTTGATAACTGCGGCTCATACAGAGCGATTTCTCTAATTAACGTAGAAGCTAAGATTCTAGCTAAAGTACTTGCCTCACAAATGGTCACGGTTATCTCATCCTTGTTCCACCGGACCAATCTGGCTTTATGCCAGGAAGGAACACAGTACTAAATATTCGGCGTCTTCACAATGTACTTGTGCGCCGAGAATTTATAGAGGGAGACGTAGTGGTGTTGTCCCTCGATGCCTCCATGGCGTTTGATTGTATAGAGTGGCCGTACCTATTTCAAGTCCTGAGGCGTATGGGCTTCGGCCCGAAGTTTCTTGGCTGGGTGAAACTACTCTATACAGGTATACAGGGCCAAGTAAGAGTAAACAACTATATGTCTCGAACATTCTCATTAAGAAGGGGCACTAGACAGGGTTGTCCTCTGTCCCCCTTGATTTTTTTCCCTCATGTTGGAACCGCTGTCTGCTTCGGTACGGCGAGATGTGATGGTGAGGGGTTTGAAGTGGGCGGAGGGGGCACGACGACCAAATATCCCTATATGCCGACGACCTTCTGCTCTACCTTGCCTCCCCATATAGATCTATCCATGGGGTGTTAAATATCTTCACAAACTTTGGGATGTACTTCGGATATGCCATCAATTCGAGTACGTCAGTGTTGTTCGTACTCCAGGGTTCGGTTCCTTGGCTCCCCACGGGTTGCAATGTGGACTTGGCCACGGAAGGCTTCCAATATTTGGGAATATATATAACCCCAAATCCCAACCTTTTTAATAATCACAATGTTGACCCCCACAGGCCCGACTGTGTGCGGATGTCAAACATTGGAGATCCCTGCCCCTCTCTTTGGTAGGCCGAGCTGCCCTTTTTAAGATGCTGGCCCTCCCACGCTTTCTCTGTATCCTTCAAAACTGTCCACACCGGCTCCCAGATGCCTATTTTTCAGGAGTAGAGAGTGAAGTCCGGACACTGCTATGGGACAGTGGATCTCCTTGTATTGCGATGAGAAAGTTGACATAGGGGTGGTATAATGGGGGCATAGCCCTCCCGGACATTAGGCATCGCAATTAATGGTAGTGAATCACTGGATATATCTCTCCCCTATAGATCCAGCTTACTTGCCGGATAAATACCAAACTGGAAAAACTGGATATTTGGGGGCACTGTACTCAAAAGCTCGTAATGGGTGATATTTTGGCCCCCTATCTCGCACTATAGCAATCTGGCATCAGGCGAACTCCCGTCTACGATGGTCAAATGTCCTCACAAAAGCTACACCCCTGTGGTATACACAGAAACTGACATGTGTCACCAACCTGGCTTTGACAAGTGGGATACTATGGGGATTTCCACTGTAGGGGATCTGATGAAAAAGGGCTTGATCCTTAGGTTCGAGGAAGAGAGAAATACGACATGGGCCAAGGGGAGGTTTTTAGATACTTGCAAATTAGGCACGACCTTACCACAGCTTTACTTGGCCTTACAGACATACCGGAGTCATCACCGTTGGAAGACCGACTGCTTGACGGCCCGCTGCACTCAAAAGCAAAATCACAAAAACCTATGCAATAACCTACGTGACACGTTCCACAAACTCCGAGAGCAATGGCAGAGAGACCTAGGACCCATTGATGATGAGGACTGGCAAAAGGCACTAATGTCCCCTAGGGAAGCAGCCATCACCCTTTATTTTGGATTGATACAACTCAAGATCTTACACAGATCTTACTTAACAGGGGTCACCCTGGCGAAGATAGGCGCAACACTAGATTTGCTCCGCCTCAGGGTATACCAGCAACCTTCTATCACACGATTTGGGATTGCCCTGCAGTGCGACCAATATTGGAGGGGGCCACCACCCATATCCAAAATGCCTTGGGAAAAGAGTTAATCCTTACACCGAGACTAGGTCTTCTTAACATATGGAAGCTGACTGACCTCACGCAGGTGGAACAACAACTGACCAAACTGGGCTGCACCCTTGTCAAGCGCAAGATTGTGTAGGGGTGGGGGGCGGCAGGTGAGCCTTCTCCCCGAATGTGGGTAAGAGAGTTTGATAAATGTATGATTGCAGAAAAGGAAGTATTTAAATCATGAGGATGTCCGAGGAAATGGGATAGGAAATGGGGCAAATGGATTGTATACTATGGCAACCTGTGTATATCCCCCTCGGTGGAAATGGAAATGCAGCACTTTGGATAGCGAGGTATAGGCTTATTATGATTGTAACCACTCTGTCCTCTAATATTGCGATGAAACACTGTACGAATAATCGAAATGACAAATGGAAAATGTATGTGACTTTTAATGTTGTAAAATTAATAAAAATGATTTTTTTTAAAGTAAGAAAATGCATAATACAAATATGGTAAGTATAGCAGTTAGTCTATATATCATGAAATGAGCTGTCATTATGAAAAGACAGTATAGTCTAACCTCCCTCCCCTTGTATCCCTTGTATAGAAGCAGAATGATTTTTTATATATATATAAATATAAAGATCACTGGGCATTATCTGCAGACTATAAACATAACATAAAGGGGAGTGGAGAGAGAAGTGAATTCGGTCTCCCCAGCCACAATTTTAATAAACAAAAAGAATCCACAAAAAGGTGTGTTTTGTATGGTCCCTACAATGGTGGGGAGCACACTGTGTTTTTTAAATACCCCTCACACACCAAAAGGGTCCTTGGTGTCATGCTTCATCATAAGGGTCTTCGCATCCCTCTACGGAATGCGATGTGCTACTAACCAGCGACTACGCAGGAGCAATGATGTAAACTCTGTGTGGTGCGTGAGGGTATTGGATGGTGAGTGAGTGGTGGGGTCAGGAGTGAATATTGCGTGAATGATAGAAAATTAAAAAATACCTGGCATTTGAGGTCTAAAAAACTTTTAATGGCCTCCGTGCTGGTATTGTTAAAAGGGGTGTGTGGTGGAGGCATTTTGTATTTAATGTACAATACGTCTCATGTACGTCGACATGTTATGAGGCAACAGCTTCTTCTTCAGGACGGGGTGTACAGATCCCTACCTTACTCACGTCAGGATGTGAAATGGCGTTAATTGCCAACACTATATGTTTATTAAATGCAAGGAATAGACTAAATGTGCCTATTTATTTCTTTTTTACTCATAAGTACCTACATTGAGGACCTGAAAGAAAGAACACAGGGAAAAAGAAAAATATACACGTGGTATTTTAGTTGTAATATCCAGCATGATCAGATAGTGACCTAAAAAGTGAAAAAAACAGCACTCTAGACACATTAGGTCATCCTATTTCAGTGCAGTGCCCTGTAAAAATAAATTGCAAGTACAAGACAGACGAACACAAAACATAAATCACACACTCTATTCATAGTCCATTAGGTGTATTGGTAGTCTGAGATTCAGATAGGTTCTTAAACTGAGGTAAAAAAGGTAGTAAGGAAAGAAGCATACTTGGTACCATTAGCTGAATGGCATTATGAGCCTTAAAACAGAGGGATTGCGTGCTTCCTAGCAATCTATAAAATGAGGAAGCAAACAGTCTTGGTTTGCAATGGTACTCACTTCATTAGATGTATCCGAAAGTCTCGTGGTCATTCCATCGGCTATGCCGTACTTACAAATCAAGAGGGTCTCACTGCCCCAACCGTCCCGTCCGCGGCTCTGTGGTTGAATGTGGAGCGCGGTGGGACCAGCTTAAATACTCTATTTAATTGAATGATTAGCAAATCATTCGAAACAGCCTTGCGGTGCTCCATACCTTTTACGGTGTTTCCGGGCTTAGTTGCGAGACATTCAACCTACCTTGTCTGTTCAGATTATGGGACAGCGCTCCCTTGCACATGCGTGCAAAAGACCCAGAGCATTTCCATTGGGAGTAAGCGGACAAACTGAAACAGTGCTTACTTGCACATGCGTGATAGCCGATTCTGCTCTTTAAAAACGGGCGCATGCGTAGTAGTCTTTGAAACAATATGATAGTGTATGTATAATTTCAAAAGTATAGTGCGGTGCCGGAAAAGACAAACAGTTGCCTAAATAGTGCGTGTTGACACAAAAGAGGTTGGAAAAAACGTGGGGGGGGGGAAACCGATCCCGCTAAAGACAGTGCCACTTACTAGAGGGACAATATTAATCATACCACTATTGTGGAGTGATGGCAATCAAAATGCCAGGTAGTGTTGAGTAATTCAACACAGCCCCCGAGGTAAAGGGTAGCCAAACCGCCAGTTAGTGTATACTGATAAAACACAGCCCCTGATGTACAAGGTATTCAGTAAGGGGTGTGTATCCCACCAGAAGGCATGTCAGGAAAAGCCCCAAGAAAGGGTAGGTGTGACGTGAGAACCAAGATAATACTGAATAATTGAGGATGCTCAATGTTCCCCAGGGTAGATAAACATGGAGTGACATGCATTGCCCACAGATATAGTTATTTAAGTTGATTCCACGGAATACTGAATAATGAGGGTGCTCAACGTTCCCCGGGGTAGAAAAACAGGGAGTGACCTGCATTGCCCAAGGATATAGTTAATTAAATTGATTCCACAGGATGTCTTCGTTGAGTACAAGGATATTGGTCCCTAGGTAAAACACCCAGCGTTGCTCCTTCTCAACGAGGCCATTCTCTGAGGGTAGCTGCTCTATTATTGTCCACTTCAGATCATTCTCTGTATGTCTCTCAGAGAGAAAGTGGGACACCATTTTGGTAGTACTCTTCTTACATCTGACATTACTTTTGTGTTCTCCATTTCTAATCTTGGCAGGTCTTGATGTCATACCAATGTATTCAAGGCCGTGCGGTCATATGATCATGTACACGACATTCCGGCTATTGCAGTTGGTAAATTTCTTCTGTTCCCATTCGCTTCCGTTCCGGAATTTTAGTCTACTTTTTTTGGTTAGGTGGCAGCTGCTACAGTCGCCACATGGATGATGTCCCTGGACCCTTTGCACAGTGGCTTGCTCAGGCTGGTTTGTTCAGGGCCGAGTATGGACCAAGATGTCTTTTAGGTTCCTGCCCCTCTTGTGAGCGAAAAAGAGGTTTCTCCAGTTTGAGGTCTCCACACACAAGTGGATGCGAAGTCCCCTATGATGAAGCATGACACCAAGGGCCCTTTTGGTGTGTGAGGGGTATTTAAAGAACACAGTGTGCTCCCCTCCATTGTAGGGATCATACGAAACACAATTTTTTGTGGATTCTTTTTGTTGTTTTTAATCCACATCTCTCTCCACTCCCCTTTTGTTATATTTATGATTCAGGCAGCGCACAGCTGTGGGAGCTAACCAGAACTCCTGACTTGTTATATATATATGTAGGAACACACCTCTTAAACACACACTAGCAAAAAAATCACCATTTAGTCCATTGCCTAGACCTACCAAATTCTACAAAATGGCCTCACCTTCGGAGAAGATGAGATCGATCGGATCCTATCGGCTATTAATCCTTTTCAAGGTTTGAGTAGTACAGAACCAGGTCCAAGCGTAGCCGATTGGGACGAATTAACCAATCTAAGAAGAACCCAGATAAAAGCGGCTCTACGCGGGCTGTTAATGACGGAATACTTGAGGGCTAATGTGGCCCCCAAGGTCTTACAAACAAACCCTTTATTTTTCAAAACGTTATGGCTTTCAAAAAGGACTGGTCACTCATTTCATGGCACTGTACCAGGGACTCGCTAGTCCTCATTATAAAAACAGCAACAAGAATAGCGCAGGAACTGAAGGTTGATATTCAAAAATTGGAAGTACAGCTCAAGTCATACCAGTCCCATGCCGTACTTAAAAAACGTCTTGAAGAACTCAACCAACAGATGACGGATTTTGAAGTGACATTGAAACAAAGTAAGTTCAATAAATTGAAGAAAGATAAGGAACGATTCACACACGAAAGAGCACACCCGTATACCAGAGATGACTTCACTACAAGAGATAATAACAGCGATCTGGACAGTGACGCTTCTGACGGCATCTCAAGCGGATCACGCAATAGCGGGAACCACCCCTACAGGTACCAGAAGGGAGGCCAGTGACAACAGAGACCGTTCTATCCTAGACAGAGAGGATGGAGAGGCTACCAGGGCCCACTGGTATACCAACACTACCAAGGCCCTCCGGCATTTCAACAATACCAATATGGCCCACCTCCAACGGGGGCCCCATTCCAACAGTGGACACCAGAGTATGACGGAAGTTTCTATGGACCTCTGCCTTTTTTAGGGTCACGCCCAGGACTCCGACGAGGCAGGAACAGGAGGGGAACAACGTGAACTGGCAGACAGGAGACCAAGAAGATCCACGTGTGGCGATGAGGAGCATGACGGGCGCACTCCAGAATCAAGTCTCAACCAGCAAGAGGGCGACCTAGTGGTGAATATCACCCCGCTTGATCTAACAGACATCCAGAAAGCAGTCCTGAACAAGGGCTTAAGCTTTGTACCCACTAATAAACTGGACAATTTCAAGATCCACGCAGAAATGCAGGAATTTGTACGGAAGTTGAAACTTCAAGCTTTTTTCAAAGACAAAGAAGAGGTTTCTCCCAGACCCACTGACACCGGTCTGAAACTGATCTCACAATGCCTGTGTGCCCTGGCAAGTAACCACCGGACTCTCACAGAACAACAGCCTTTGAAATCAGGAAGGTACTCCCTATGCTTAGTACACAATGCTTCCTACAATGGAAAGAGCGTGATGCCGATTTCACATGTATAACAAGTTAAAAATGAAAGTGCCGTAAGCCGGCTGCGCTATCAGTACAGTGTCACATGAAGGAGCGCTGTATGTTAAGTATCTTAAGTTCCGTTGGGAGGCAAAGTTAACAAGTGGGAGGGGTGGGGGGAATGCACACTCGCACACACAGGAGACAACTCTTGCAGCTGGGTGGGCTTGAGGCTTGAAGAAGTAAACAAGTGGGAGGGGTGGGGGGGGAGTGCACACGCGCGTGCGCTAGGCAGCAGCTGTTTGCTCTTTTTCAAAGCACATACTCGTGCTTGTGGCGCGCCGCTGCGCACTCCCGCAAGCTGTATGCCGCCACAAGCACTAGTATGTGCTTGGAAAAAGAGCTGTTCGACGGCTAAAGGTCTCCTATGCACCGCATGCGCGCTGCCTAGGCGAGACCTAAAAACATGTGTTTTGTCTGCCCGGGAGAGGCTCTTCTTCTGCAGCAGACAATACAAGGCAGTGGGGCTCAGGGGCTGTACTCCACGGTGGAGAAATACAGGCTTATAATGGCCCAATAACTATTACTTGGATATGGGCAACGTACTTTGGCATTCAGTATCCAGTTTATTTTACCGGTCCCTCGAGGTTCTTCTGACTACCCAGTTAGTCTTACATATTCAACCTTGAAAAAGTAATTAAGCCGAAACGCGTCAGCTGTCTTCCAATGTACTAAATGCAAGCAATACTGGATAATTCAATATATATACACAAACAGTGGAGTAAGTTTTAAACCGCAGAAGTTGGTCTAAGTGCTAGGGTTATGATGAGCATGTGCCTTGAAAATATGAAGAATTCTACGTACAAGCAACATTTGACAATACTTGTATGTTTAGTTACACCTATGAAATATTATTGAGTCAGCTCCATGAGGCATCAATACTCTCGAATGTCTGATGTTTTCGCCATTTCTCCAATCCTCACTCCACCTCAAATACTTTCAAATCTTCTTTCAGTTTTTCCACTTTCCTCTCCTCCTCCTTTGCTTTATCCAGCTTTCTTCGTGTGCTGCCACTGTTCAGTGTTTGGTGTGCACACTGAACTGCCCCATCCACTATCCACCCTACTAAACCGCCCTGTCTGCTCCAGCTGCTCCTGCGCCATAGGTTCCTGATCCCGTGTTCCGCCCCTACCCCTCCCGCCCCCTTCAAGTTTTTTCTCTCGTCCTTTCCTATTTTCACTGTAGTGTACTCGTAGGGCCTCCACCCCGACCCCCCTCCCCCAACACACACACATTAAGTATCCCCCATTGTAACCCATTGGCTCTGGAGCCTCCGTCCTTCTCCTCTAGGAGCCTCTCCTAAGGCCCGTGCGCCCGCCCTCGCGTTGTGTCCCATCTCACTCATAGCTTCTTTCAGGCTCTGATCTCAGCCCTTTGATGCTCTCGTTCTATTATTAATCTCTGAGCATCAAAAGCACCACGAAGCCGAGCACTTTAATCACTGAGACCCCGAGAGGAGGAAGGAATGTCTGCTGCTGGCTCCCTCTTCAGACAACCTAGGACACCCCGCCCTCCCAGGCCTGGCTCCAAAACACATTAGCACCGAAGAACGCTTACTGCAGGCTGCCTGTCCCTCACACTGGTAAACATGGCGCTGGTGGTTAAACTCACTCCACTGGAAGTCAGCTGGGCCACACTTACGGGTGCACTCACCGCGGGCTGCCTGTCCCTCACACCGGCAGGCAGGCAGGAGAGGGCTTAACTCACACCAGAGGAAGCCCATTCGCGCCTTTCCGTCACAACAGCAAGCAGGTGTTAGAGGGCCCAGCTTACTCCAGTGGAAACCATCTAGGTCAGGGTCTGCCCCTCACACCGGTAAACTGTGCTCAATTCCCCCTAGTCGAAGCCATGTAGGCCACACTCCAGAGCCCAGTGTAGGCTGTCTCTGCCTCACACTGGTGACCAGCATGAAAAGAGCACAGGAGGTGTGGTGTGTTTGTCCTTAGTGAGGGTATTCTCCATATGGATACTGTCTGCAGTCACTCCGCGGCACTCCCACCCCAGGTTATACTGACCTTAAGCCAATGCCTGTCAAAGCCGCCTAGGTCAAGTGTTTGCACCCCGGAGAGGTGTGTCTGGCCCTCGACTTCCACCTCAGTTCTTATCTTAACCCACTCTCGCTTCAGGCCTGCTCTCTTGCACCCCGGGTAGGTGTGTCTGGCCCTCGACTTCCACCTCAGGTTCTTAACCCACTCTCGCTGCAGGCCTGCTCTCTTGCACCCCGGGGAGGTGTGTCTGGCCCTCGACTTCCGCCTCAGTTCTTATCTTAACCCACTCTCGCTGCAGGCCTGCTCTCTTGCACCCCGGGGAGGCAGACATGCCAACCCTCCCGATTCAGGCGTGAGACTACCGATTTGAAGGCTAGTCTCCCGCCTCCCGATTCCTGCAAGCAAAAACCCGATTCCTCGGGGTTTGTTGACAGGGCTTAGTATTGTGTGAAGTGCTAATTTTTCCAGCAATAGTCAAAGTGGCCATGCAGAGGCTCTCGATGGGGTGAAAAAACAACAAAGGGTCATTAACAAGGCAATAGTCTTTTGAAGACCTGTGAAGTAGGGGGGGGCGTGTGTGTGCACAGGAAGCTGTTTTCGGCTGGGGTGTCACACAGGGGCGGGGGAGGGGGGAGGGGGGGACAACACTTGCATCACCCTCTCAGCCTGCCATTGCGCTCCATGCTTGTAAAAGGTAAGAAAAAAACCGTACATTTGTGTTTCAAATGTCCAATCCTGCAGCAGCACACTTCCAAAGCCCATACACGCCAGTAACCCGATTTGAAGCCCCATTCTCCCGATTTTTTTTAAAAAATCTCCCTCTTTGCTCTTCTGAAATGTTGGCATGTATGCGGGGAGGTGTGTCTGGCCCTCGACTTCCGCCTCAGGTTCTTATCTTAACCCACTCTCGCTGCAGGCCTGCTCTCTTGCACCCCGGGGAGGTGTGTCTGGCCCTCGACTTCCGCATCAGGTTCTTATCTTAACCCACTCTCGCTGCAGGCCTGCTCTCTTGCACCCCGGGGAGGTGTGTCTGGCCCTCGACTTCCACCTCAGGTTCTTAACCCACTCTCGCTGCAGGCCTGCTCTCTTGCACCCCGGGGAGGTGTGTCTGGCCCTCGACTTCCGCCTCAGTTCTTATCTTAACCCACTCTCGCTTCAGGCCTGCTCTCTTGCACCCCGGGGAGGTGTGTCTGGCCCTCGACTTCCGCCTCAGGTTCTTATCTTAACCCACTCTCGCTGCAGGCCTGCTCTCTTGCACCCCGGGGAGGTGTGTCTGGCCCTCGACTTCCGCCTCAGGTTCTTATCTTAACCCACTCTCGCTGCAGGCCTGCTCTCTTGCACCCCGGGGAGGTGTGTCTGGCCCTCGACTTCCGCCTCAGGTTCTTATCTTAACCCACTCTCGCTGCAGGCCTGCTCTCCCTGAGGTCACTCTGAGGTCACTCTGATCATGATGCCAGAACTCGCACAGAACACACTTCGGAGTGAGCGTTAGCTCTGCACGGATCCCGCTCCTCCATCCATCCCTCCCTCCTGTCGCCTACGAATTTTTATTTTTTTATTTTAAAGGTTTTATATAGCGCTGGCTAGACGTATTAGAGCGCTTTACATGAGCATCAGATCATAGTTACGCATTACATCGTTACAAAGGTTACACAGTTATTAGAGCTTGGCAACATAGTTACTAGTAAGGTCAAGATAAACAATAAGCACAAATACGAAAGGGGAAAAGCAAGCAAGGGGAAAGATTCAGGGGAGGGGGAGGAGCTGGGGAAGTAGACGGGCAATGAAGGCGGGAAAGAGGAGGGGAGAGTGAAGTATATTCGCATGGAATGAGGAGGAGGGAAAGGGCGAGTTGAGTTGGAGCAGTTTGCTCGAGGGAGAGACATGATTGCACCCCACTCCATCATTCTCGCTCGCCTATCGTCGCCATCCTTACCATCCCTGAAATGGAAATATAGAAGTGCCAGTTTCCACTGAAGTGCCAGTTTCCACTGTTTTAGAGTGCCTGTTCGCTGCTGAGATGCATGTGATATGTGTACAATGAGCGCAGCTGTAGCCAAATGTAGTGGAGCGCTGATGTATTGCGCCACTCCTGAGAAGTGACGGTGCTCGTTCTTTCAAACGTAGGAAGTGCGGGTACTCGGTACTGGACAGTGCATGCCCATGTAAAGCACTGTACAAGCTTACAAGCTTTTGTAACCTGCACACGTCACTTTTTCCTACTGTAATGCACCGTTTGCTACCTCTTGTATTTTGTTGGCTCACAATTGTCATTTTTACTTCATTTAATGTAACGTTTGCTTTTGTATTTTGCTCACTTGTAATGTTCTCATGTATCAGTTCTGTTCCTATTGTGAAGCGCTCCGACACCTTCGGGTAAAGTCCGCGCTATATAAAAATGCATAAATAAATGACCGGGTCCTGCTGGCCGTCGCCACGGGAAGAGAGACACAAAGCTCACGTGTTTTTTTTAACGTGAGAGTTAAGAGCGTAGGGAGCCGCCCTTGGGTTCTCTGTCCCTCTCTGCTCCACTTCTCCTGTCCATTCCCACCTCCCTGCTTCTACCCATCTCTCCTCGGTGACCCTATCGTGTCACTCGTGCCCTTCCTTCTTTTCTCTCTCTCCTCGGTCGCGTTTTCTCTATCCCTTTCCTCTTCCTCTTGTCTTCCTCCCAAAGGATACCGTGCCGCCCCTCTCCTTTTGAAGTGGGTGCCCAGAGCCTGAGTGACAGGGCCCTGGGGAGGGCAGACTGAGCCGGGCTTTGAAGTGCTGGGCAGCCTGTGTCTCTGCCCTCCCCCCACTGCCCCCACCCCCAGGGGCTGGGCCCAGCTGGGCCTTTGAAGTTTGGGGCCGGCGCCGGTGCCGCACATTCTTTATCTCCTTCACATTCTTAATTATTCACCAGATAATTGGGCGGGGGAGGGGGGGGGGGGTTAGTTATTACTAAATTCCAGGACTAACAGGCCTCAGAGCAGCTCATAAGAGGCCTTTAAAGGGCTGTTCGTGTTTGGTGCATGGGATGGGGAGGGGCTACCCTGTGTCCCTTCGCGCAGGCTTTCGAAATTACTATTTAGGGGACTGCGATAGCTGTGCAGGGCTTCCTGCAAAATCGTCCGTGATGCCTCGCGCCCTTACATAGCATTGCTATCCCTGTCCCTTTGAGGATGTGCGGACCCTTGGACATTACAATAATAATACAATGCATACGACGTAATAAATGACATTGACGCTCTTTGTGGATAAAGTATGTCGCTTACCACAGAGTCCCACCCCTGTCAGACGACCCCTCATAAGACCAATAGGCCTTACTACTCTCTTCCTAAGGCTCAGGGCAATAAAACGTAGGGGCGGTCACCCCTATCCACATTCTGGCCCCGAGCTGGGGGGCAATACTAGGATGATGTCCTTTCTGTGTCGCCCTGCGTGTTAGGTAGCAGCTGCACATTCAGGGTGCCACAGTTACCTCATAGGACCCGCATACCAGGACGTCTATTCATACCAAAACCAGGGACAACGGAAGTGACTTCCCCGGGAGAGGATGTGGTGTAATGACCAGAGCTGCCAACTTTGAAGCTGAGAAACCAAGCTCGAGTCTCTGTGTCGGAGCAAGATCCTTTGATTCTGGGCAAGTCACTTCATCTCCCAAAGCCTAAACAAACGATGTACTTGTGTAATGTAACCGGTGCTTATGTAAAGCGCTCCAATACCTTTTGGTCAAGTTCGTGCTTTATAAAACTGTAAAAAAATAAATAACAAAAACAAATCTGCCCCGTAGGACATTTCATATTGAACTGCTTCTGCTGAGAGCAGACAAGGAGTGTAAACTACATAAACACGTTTCTCAGTGTCCTATTTAATTTATTTTCTCGAAACTACTACTTCAATCAATCAATCACAGAACTTGTAAAGCACGCCACTTACCCGTGAGGGTCTCAAGGCGCTGCGGGGGGGGGGGGGGGGGGGCTGCCGCTACTGCTCGAAAAGCCAGGTCTTGAGAAGCTTCCTGAAGGTGAGCAGGTCCTGGGTCTGCCACAGGTGGGTGGGGAGGGTCAGGGCTTTAAGTGGGATGAAAAAACGGGGGGGTCTCAAGAGGGCGTGGCCAATGTAATTAAAGGCGTGGCTTAAAACACACAAGCTAAAAATCTGTGCAAAGCATAGTGTGCCGCCCGACTGGTCTTTTGCTGCTTCTGTTAATCCATCCAGATATATGATACAACAAGTAACATCATACCTTCAACAAGTCAGGACTATTGGCTTTGTCAATGGTTGTTAGTTGCATACTGTGGCTTGTTTATGATATTGAAAAAGCTTCCACATAAAGCCCTGGTGACACCAGACAATGTTGCTGCTCCTGAGTTCCGAAAAGAGAAGAGAGGGCACAAAACAGAGCTCGATAGAGACCCGTTTCAAGGCCTCCTTAAAAAAACTGCTGGTGCTCAGACCCGGTGATACCCGACCCACTTAAAGCCCTGGGGAGGGTGTTCCAGGTCTTGGCAGCGAGGAAGGAGAAGGATCTATCTCCGGAGGTGGTATGCTGGATTCGTGGGCCGTCGGCGAGTGCGAGGCTGGCGGAGCAGAGCTGGCGGGTGGGGTTGTAGAATTTGAGTCTGTTGTTTAGGTAGGCTGGTCTGGAGTTGTGGAGTGCTTTGTGGGCGTGGGTGAGGAGCTTGAAGGTGATCCTCTTGTTGATGGGGAGCCAGTGAAGGTCTCGGAGGTGGGGGGTGATGTGGCTGCATCGGGGGAGGTTGAGGATCAGACGGGCCGAGGCGTTCTGGATGTGTTGTAGTCGCTGTAGGTGTTTTGTCGGGATTCCCGCGTAGAGTGCATTGCTGTAGTCCAGCCGGCTGCTGACGAGGGCTTGGGTTACCGTTCTTCTGGTTTCGATCGGGAACCACTTGTAGATCCTGCGGAGCATGCGGAGGGTGTTGTAGCAGGAGGAGGAGACGGCGCTGACCTGTTTAGACATGGAGAGGGAGGAGTCGAGGATGACTCCCAAGTTGCGTGCGTGGTCCGTGGGTGTCGGTGCTGTTCCTAGCATTGTCGGCCACCAGTAGTCGTCCCAGGCATGGCCCAAGAGACTGGTGTAGCAACACAGTACACAGGAGACACGAACAAAGCAGCAACTGTCTGTTTTTTGCGGGCGTATATACCAGGAACTTGGCCCAAGGACATAGCAGCTCATTGTATGAGCACTAAATTACTTTACACAAGGCCAGATTATTATTATTTTTTAGGAATGTGAAGATTAAGTAATTTTCTCAGAAACAGAGGATGTTGAGATGACACCGGGACTCAAAACTGGTTGGGTCCCCAGCTCCAAATTTGTGCCCTCTGGCCCATCTTCATAGTGGATGCCTTGCACCATTAACTGGGGACACTAGCGTTTGGCAAGTTACATAGTAGATAGGTGCAATGTATATAGTTAAGTTGAATTTAACAGATCTCAGAAGATAGGACAGCTGCTACCCCCACGCCTCTGGAGCAGCACCTTCCAGCTTTATTTTAGTGTACATTGCAGACCCCATGCACACTCCTCTGAAATAAAAGTGCTAGCTGAACTTGAACTTTCCATTGAAATGAACGGGTCTGACTGGACCAGATATATAATTTGATGGGTGATAACAGGAAACTGTGGCATCCAGGAGACCTGTATCTAGGTAACAGTATGCTACAGGTTCTGGAGCGTGGTGATGCAGGGAAGCGGGGAGTGTCAATTGGAAGGGATACTGGTGGTGTGAGGACTTTTCATAATCAAAGCGAGAGCTAGGGAATAGGTACAGGGGTACGTTCCGTCCCCAAATTAATACAAGGCTTGAACAATGTGGACAGACCCACTATGTGTGTGCAATTAAATCACTGTGAGTAGTAAGAACATGGACCCATTAGGTGTTCTTAAAAGACCCCTCACACACCAACCTGTTTGGTGTCATGCTTCATCATTGGGGTCCCAACCGGGCGGCCGAGTGCCGCCCGGTTGTGCTACGATGCCTGATTGCAGCGGAGCTGGTGTTGTGCATAAATGTGATGTAGGGTGAATTATTTACAGTTAAAAATATCTCTGAGGATACTTGCCTATAACTTTATTAATGGTGGCTCAGGATATGGTTAAAAAACAATACGTGTCGTGCAACTAATCTGGAATTATTTACCGTAAGCTGCCTATGTGTGGCGGTCTACATGTTTCAGCTCGTAAAACAAGCATTTGCAATGCAATAGGTCTCGCATTAGGAAAGTTTGAGCTATTGGTATTGTAAATGACACATTTTTTATTTATGTGTTGGTTTTGAAAATAGCAAAATTAATAGCTATGTCATTTACAATGCCAATAGTTTTAACTTTCGCAAATGTGACACCTATAGCATTTGTAATGCAATATATGTTGTATTTACTTGCCTTAGATGTATTGATATTGCAAATAACAATGGCTTTTTAAAAAAAAAATAATTAATACTTAAATAAAAGCTATTGTAATTTATAATGCCACTAGCTTCAACTTTGGGAAATAACTTTTGTGAAGATTATGTTCAGTGTATTTTATTGTGACGAAAATCTAAGAACAGAAGTGAAATATTAACATCTTTTTGTGACATTTGTAATTAAGCTTGAAACATTGACAGAACATATTTGAACCAGTTGTTGTTGAATGGTTGCACAGATTGATGCTGTGGTGGCGCTGATTGATGTGGTGGTGACGAGTGATGCTGTGGCGTTCAGTGATGCTGTGGTAGCACATAGTGATGTTGTGGTGCCCCTGAGTGATGCTGTGGTGGTGGTGGACGTGGTGGTGGTGCACGTGGTGGTGGTGCACGTGGTGGTGGTGGACATGGTGGTGGTGGACATGGTGGTGGTGGACGTAGTGGTGGTGGATGTGGTGGTGGTGGACGTGGTGTGGTGTGGTGGTGGTGGACGTGGTGGTGGTGGAGGTAGGTATGGTGGTAATCCTGCAGGAGTCTGCCAGCGATAGATAGATATATAGATAAAGTGAGTGCGATAGATAGAGTGAGGGCGATAGATAGATAGAGTGAGGGCAATAGAGTGAGGTGGTCTCGTGGTGGACGTGGTGGTGGCTGTGGTGGTGGTGGTGGACATGGGGGTGGTGGACGTGGTGGTGGATGTGGTAGACATGGTGGTGGACGTGGTGGTAGTGGATGTGTTGGAGGTCGATGTGTTGGAGGTGGACATGGTGTTGGTAGACGTGGTGGTGGGGGACGTGGTGGAGGACGTGGTGGTGGTGGACATGTTGGTGGTGGACTTAGTGGTGGTGGACGTGGTGGTGGTGGACGTGGTGGTGGTGGACATGGTGGTGGTGGTGGACGTGGTGGTGGACGTAGTGGTGGTGGACGTAGTGGTGGTGGATGTGGTGGTTGTGGACCTGGTGGATGTGGTGGTGGATGTGGTGGTGGTGAAGTGCCTGGTGGCGTTCCCAGCCGCGGCCCGTGCAGGTAAGAGCGGTAGGGCCAGATTTCGGGTGAATCGACAGAGAAACACGAGGTAAAATTAAATAATTAATTTTCCCTCGTGGTCGCATGTCGAAATCCCCCACAACCCGCCCCACTGCTCTTACCTGCACAGGCCGCAGCTGGGTCTTCCTGGAGCGGAAGACGGTGTTGAGGAGCAGTGGGTTACCTGGGGGAGTGTACCCATTGGGACGTTGGTGATAAGGTAAAGTAGTCTTTATTGAATAGATGCCCTGACACCAGAAAGCGTGTCCTCTTGGTGAAGAAATCAGCCTCAACTGTCCTCCCAACTGTGGCCCATGCCCAAGGTTTTATTCCAGAACCCATGGACGTCATAGAACCTTGGGCAAGTACTCACAGATAGGAAGACAGCACAAGGCATGTGCAACACAACAGTGTGCTGCTGGAAATTGTGTTTTGGGGTTCAGGACCAGCAGGGTTGGATTGGGATTAAAAATCAGGCCGGGCACACTAAAAAAAGGTGCCCACATTTGCATTTTGCCTTTCTGCAAAACACTGCTTCAGCGAAATTTATTTAAAAAAATTGGGGTGTGGGGCTGTTAAAGAAAAAATGCACGGATTAGTTTACACTGGTAAAACACACCTGAAAATAAGTGAGGCCACTTTTGCTCAGGCCCCCTGCCCCACTCAATATGCATATATTAATGGGCCGTACCCGGGAGAGAAAGGGAGTGACACCTCCACCGTTGGTAAAAGGGAGGTAATGGATACCCATCTACCTCCAGAAAGGCCACCGAGGCACCCACTGGGCCGCTGGTGACATCAAACAATGCATAAACCGCCCAAATCGCCCCCCCCAGAGTGCTCCAAAAAACACTCACAGCTGGAATTTGGATACTGGCCCCTCGGGCATTGCCCGAGTGCCCGCGTTACCAATCCGACGTTGCTTGCGCTCCATCTCGTTCCAACCAACTGTCGCAGCAGAATGCGAGGGAAGTGCGTATTGTGGTCATATCCTGCTAATGAAGTTGTGGTCACGTGGTGACGTCAGCAGAGCGTGCATTAGTCAAGGCTGTGTCATTATGATTGCAAGTTATGTACGCATGTTCACATCAGTGTCAACAGCATTTTTGATTGGCACAGCACTGCAAGGCGCATTGGTAGTCTGTGCCACGAGACTAGTTCCGCCTTACGGTGTGCATTACCGGTGATTCGCACACTTCTTAACCAACATTGGTGGTGCACACGGAAGCCCTGGAATCAGATAGTGGTTCCACCTCTAGCATCAGTGGTGAGGATTCTAGTGAAGAATGCATGTAGGTAGTAGCTCCAAGTTAAAGTTTATTCTTCAAGTAGTAATAGCACATCGGGCAGGAGGCGGACAACGTAGTAACCTCAGCGTGTCAATGCCTCAACAACAATTCTAAACTGACAGGCTTTCAGCTGCTGTTCTAGAACACCAGCTGATACTTCACAACACAAGTGGCACGCGTGGGGTGCCTAGGAGGTGGGAGAGGGAAGGGGGGAAAGGAAGGGAGGTTTACATTACAACACATCTCCTTCCTAAGGGCGATAAAGAAAAGGGGGAAACCAAGACAGCTGCAAAGCGGTTTAACATAATAGCAAAAAGTTGTGCAAAGTAACATTTTCTTTTAGATTTCATAACCATGCAGGCAGTTGTACCCAGTGTCAATTTGCTAATAACACTCGAAATCCTTAAACAAACATGGTTTGGCTATTGCACGTCCAGTCCTGGTCGTGCTGATTTCACTGTTGGTCTTGTTTATCACAGACGTGTCGCAAGCATCGGGTAGACTTGCTGTGGCATGCCTCTGAGCCTCCCTCATACCTGCATCACTGTTCGCTGCACTCTCACCTGGGGTTGCTTCAGCAGGTGCCACATCCACACCTTGGTTCTGGTCGTCCCCACCGTGGGTGTCTACATCTGAATCATAATCATACACACTTCCCATACTCATTTTTCCATGCACACCATCCTCCTCATGTCCTGGGTAAGCGTCTGCATCGCTTTGGTCCAACCGCACACTCTTTCTCTTACTCCTAGAGAGTGCAGAAAAGTGCCAGACCTTACCGTCGCTCAGCAAGGCAGAATTGCACAATATTTTATTTACCTCTAAGGAGTGGGTGTAGCGACTCTCCCCTTCTCTATGAACCCCATGCGTCTTACTCTAACCATGCCACCTACCTCCAGGGACACTGGTTTGCATTTGTGTTTTTAATTGTGATGTTCCTTGCTACTTTCTTGTGAATGTAACAAGTTCTCTTTCACAGTCTCCGGGGACCATTCAGCCCTCTTGGCTGTTTCCAGCCATCCAACATTGTCTTTGCACATGGGTGTTCTACCTCTCATTAAGACAAAGGGACTGGAGCCTGTGCATTCATTTGGAGTCACACTGTACGCCCACCTCATTTTGAACAATTCATTTTTCCTGGCCAATCCATTACTACACAGTCTTGGGCTGAGTGTTTATCTCTATATAGTCAAATGGAAGAAAAAACCAAAACCTGGACATAGCACAGATGCATTTAAGAATGCCCTAGAAGATTTAGATGTTCACTACCAAGCATCTGTTTATACGACTATTGACTGGTACACATTTTTCCAAAGGAAACAAGCAAAGATGGAGTCGGTAGAGGACTATGTAGCGGCACTCAAGAAACTATCAATTAGGTATACATTTGGTGCTTTGCATGATGATCTCATAAGAGATTAGTTAGTTATGCATTCTAATAATGCAAGTATCTAAGAAAAACTGTGGGTATGTGGTGACTCACCGTTGAATGAAATAGTGGCCATTGTAAAGAAGACTGAGATGTCTAAAATGTGTGCCAAATCTGCCTTGAAAAGTGGTGGTGAAGGGGAGGCAGTATGTAAGGTATCTAATCCCAAGGACACAATGTGAAAAAAGTTGAGAGACGGAGTGGCAAGGGTCCGAGGTGGAAGAAGTCAGTTAAAAGTACATCAGAATTTGGATGACATGAGGCCTCTGTGTCTTATGTGCGGAAATAAGAGTCATAAGGACAAAAATTGTCTTGCAGTTAAATCCAAGTATACATACTGTGGAATCTTTGGCCATTTGGCAAAGTTTGCAGGGAGAAGAATAACAAAGGGGCAGGAATACTGTTCCATGTGTTATAGACAACGAGGATAATGTAGAAGGAGAAAATTAATCCTTGCGTGATGAAGGTCTCCTTAATATTTAAGACGCTGTCTTAGATGTGCATGTTAGCTCTAGGAAGAAACCTATGTGTGACATAAACATTGGTGGAGTACTAATTGTGGCAGACTCTGGGTTACCAGATGCAATGTATGCAACCTTCTGTTTGGAAGGACAAGTTTGTTGCAGCTTTAGGTGACCGTTTGAACCCAACAGACATACACCAGTTACTTTTACAGGAGAAAATAACCCTATGGTAGTGTTTTTTTTTTAATAGTCATCCACCTCGGACCACAATCGACAGAAAGTAGAATGTCGATACCGTTACTCGATTTCAGGAGACATAGGCAATCGGATTGGGACCCAAGGGCAACGCCCGCCTACCGGATTATGACAATCCCACAGAAAGTCGCTAACCCCTTTTCAAGAAAAGGGTTGGTCTCACTCTCTCCTGGTGGAAAGTGACCGACGACCGTTGGTACGGGCCCGTATATGGTAGGTTTTTAGAGGGGTGAAGCATTAATTAAAAAACAGGATAGCCCCAGGGAAATTGTATTTGGCAGAAAAAAGGTCCATCAGTACTTGGGTGAGTGGATAAGGGGGCTTCTGATGGATACATCTGCCAGTGGATTCCTCACCTTGTGAATATCCCCCTGCATCAGCAACGTTCGGAAAATTCTTTTGTAGCACGCCGGCGTGGACGACGTCACAGGAGCACGGCATCGCGCGCGACTCTGACTGACGTCACTGACTCCTTATTAGGCCTACGTCGGCGTGATGACATCAGTTCCCTTTTTTACACGTCGTCGACACTAACGGTTTCCTGGGATCTTCTGTTGTATGGATAGTAACTTTGTTACTTTTGTGGATTTTTGGTTACTGTATCTTTTTGGTGTTGCTGTCTTCTGTCGAGATGTCATCGAGGAAGACGGGATTTAAACCATGCGATACGTGTGGAAGGATGATGTCCATTACCGATCCTCATAATGACTGCTTATGGTGTCTGGGTTTGGATCACGACGTCAAAGGTTGTCGATCCTGTTTTAAAATGAACCCAAAGGCTCTTCGGGAACGAGAGGCAAAACTGCTTGTTGCCAAATTGAAGGGTAAGGATACCGTGAGAGCTTCGAGGTCAAGGATCGAGACGGTCGAGGTCCCGGTCGAGGTCGGCTTCGAAGTCGGCTTCGGGTCATGCTTCTGGTTCATCGAAAAAGAAGCATAGGAGAAAGAAGCACAGTTCGAGACATCATTCCAGCAGGGAGTCGGACCCAAAAAAGAATTCGACTTCACGAAAACATCGTAAGGGCATGATATCTCCCTCTCCAGTTCGTAATCCTGAAGGTGAGGCCACGCCTTTACAATCTCGTGAGCCTACTCCGGCACCGTAATCGAATCCGTCTCCGGATCCATATCAGTCTTCGGAGCATGAAGGAGAAGAAGTTCCTCAGGGTTCAACGACTCTGGTACATCATCCCGAAGAACAAGAGGTACAAGAGGAGTCCAATCCGGTGCAGCCTCCTCAGGAGCAGCTGGTGGGTTCGTACCCTCAATTTTCTGGTCCTGGGCAGGACCCTTCGCATTTTCATAACGCCATGTATGGCATATATGCAAGAGCAATGTAGCCCACTGGTGCGCCGGCTGGTCCCATGGGTCCATTAGCTTATAATCTATGTGTGCCGCGGCTGGTGTCCTGCTGTCATTTTTTGCAATTTGTTAAAATCTTTATTATTCAAATAAAAACTGTCCGGCTGGACAAGGAATATAGTACTCATTCGGTCTATATTTATCATTCATAAACTATGGTTGTCTAGGGACCATTGTCCTGTGTAAAGATATATTCCCTTAGGTCCCTAGCTTATTGCTTCCTTGGGTTCCCTTGTGTAATTAAAATGAGATTATGCTCCGGCTTCTTTCCTGCCGTTTATGCCGACGCCGACTCCACCATGGCTTCTATCGGCGCCTCCGAGGTCATCGACTCCGTGCACGGCTTCACCGGCTCCGGAGCGACCTCGAGATTCAAATCGAGGTTCGACGACGGTTCCAGCTTCACATTCGAAGGCGCCTCCGTCTCCAGCTCCTCATTCGACGCCAGCTCAGGCTCCATCGGAGTCGTTACCGGATCCGACGACGCCGGTTTGAATGGAGTGGTCGAGGCGTAGAGCGCAGCGCCTTTTGGAGGAGAGAAATTATGGAGAAGCTGAAATTGAAGAGGGCGAGCTTCAGGATCAGGAGGATTATTTTGAAGAGTTGCATGATGCAAGTGGTCTAGAATTTTCACCAGAATGGGGGTTGCCCACGGTATCTGATGCTCCTTCTAAGGATGTGGCGCCTTACCATGTGGTAAATAAGAAGGCTGCAGAACTCTTAAATTTGACTTTGCCATCTGTGGAGTACAAATCGAACATTCTTACTGAAGTTCTCCATTCACCAACTTCTGTGGTTGAGCCACTTGTTCCGTTTACTGAGGCTCTTACTGATCCCATATTGGAGGTATGGAATAAACCTCTTACTGCTCCTGTAGTTTCAAAGTCAGTGGCAAGGCGCTACAGAGTTGCGCCTAGAGATCCTGAATTCTTAGCCTCTCATCCTTTGCCAGAGAGTTTGGTGGTTCAAGCTGCTTTTTTCGAAAAGATCTGCAGGTGCTTTTCCCCAGGTTCCTGTAGATAAAGACTCTAAGAAGCAGGATCAGAATGTAAAAAAAGTGTTTTCGTCAGGCAGTATGGCCCTAAAATCGACAAATGCTACTTGTTTGCTGGGCAGATATATCCATGCTTTGATGGATATGGTGAAAGAGCTATCTCCTAAGCTTCCTGAGGAGAATAGAAAGAACTTTAATGAAGTGGTATCTGACAAGCAGGCCGCAGCTCGGCAGGTCATACAAAGTGGTATGGACCCAGCAGATTCAGTGGCTAGGATCATGGGGTCTTCAAGTGCTGCTTGGCTAAAGACTTATGAGTTTTCTGCGGATGTTCAGGCTGCTCTGATGGAAAAGGCACAGACCTTTTTGTAAAGAAAGCTGATGCTGCCTTGGAAAGGTTTAAGGATAGCAGAGCAACGGCAAGATCTTTGGGTTTGCAAACTAGAGGCTCTGTTGCCAAAAGATACAAGGGTTTTGGAAGGTCTAATTTTCGTACCTATAAGCAGACCGAGCAGCAACAGCAGCAGCAAAATCCTTTATACAGGTCCTACAGAGGCAGACAAAGGGGTCTTTCTCGTGGACGTCAAGCCTCCTCCTCCTCCACTTCCTCCTCTTCTACCCACCCCCCACCTACAACAGCAAAGCAGCCCTAGATCCACCATTCCGGATCATGCGGGTCCTGTGGGGGGGGTCGGCTTACTTATTTTCTACGGGATTGGGAATCGGTTACATCAGATGTTTGGGTTCTTAATCTCGTAGAGAATGGGTATCCTCTTCCCTTTCGGGAGTTTCCCCCAAATAACCCTCCTTGCCAAGATTTTTGCTCGGAGGACCACCTGTTGCTCCTACAGGAAGAGGTACAGACATTGTTCAAAAAGGGTGCGATAGAGGTGGTTCCGGAGCAGGAAAGGGGTCCGGGATGCTACTCCTGGTATTTCCTGATCCCAAAAAGGATGACAGACTTCGTCCAATCCTGGATCTCAGGATCTTGAACCTTTACCTGAAGCAGGAGAAGTTCAAGATGCTCACCCTTGCGCAGGTTCTTCTAGCGCTGCTGGAAGAAGACTGGATGGTGTCGATCGACTTGCAGGATGCTTATTTCCATATACCCATTCTGAAGTCGCACAGAAAGTATCTCCGCTTCATGGTGGGATCGCAACACTACCAGTTTGCGATTCTACCGTTTGGTTTTACTACTGCACCTCGAGTCTTCACCAAGGTGATGGCTGTGGTGGCTGCACATCTCAGAAGGTCAGGGATTCCAGTATTCCCTTATCTGGACGATTGGCTGATCAAAGCAGAATCTCCAGAGATAGAGCTCCATTATCTGCAAGAGACAACTCAGTTGTTGCACAGGTTGGGTTTTTTCGATAAATGTACCCAAATCTCACCTGGTGCCCTCCCAGCGCAACCTGTTTATAGGTGCGGTACTGGACACAACTGTTTGTCGTGCATTTCCTCCACCTCAAAGGATTCACGACATTCAGGAAATGATTCCTTTATTTTACAATGGAGCGGTTGTTCCAGTCCTGAAGGTCCTTCGTCTGCTCGGTCTGTTGGCTTCTTGCATTCTGTTGGTCAACCATTAACGCTGGCACATGAGGGCACTCCAGTGGTGCCTCCGCAGGCAGTGGTATCAACACCAAGGGGATCTCGGGGAGTCAGTGAGGATCTCCAGAGAAGCTGCGGCAGATCTGTCTTGGTGGGGAGTGGAAGGCAATCTGTCAAGGAAAGCCTTTTAAAATCCTCCCTCAGTGGCCACAGTGATAACGGATGCATCCACTCTAGGGTGGGGTGCTCATCTGGGGGATCTGGAGATCAAGGGTCTTTGGTCTCCAGAGGAAAGGTTGCTTCACATCAACCTTCTGGAATTGCGGGCGATACGTCTGGCACTCAAGGCCTTCCTCACTTCCCTTCGCGGTCGGTCGGTTCTGGTCCTGACGGACAACACCACCGCGATGTGGTATATCAACAAACAGGGAGGGGTGGGGTCGCAGTGTCTCTGCAGAGAGGCTCTGCGTCTCTGGTCCTGGGTTCAGGTACATCAAATTTGTCTGGTGGCAAATCATCTGGCCGGAGTACTGAACGTGCGTGCAGACAATCTCAGTCGGCAGTTCTCAGCTGACCACGAGTGGAGGCTTCATCCAGAGGTAGTTCGTCATGTCTTTCGGATGTGTGGGACATCTCAGGTGGACCTGTTCGCTACTCGCGAGAATGCTCACTGCCCGTCATTCTGCAGCCTCCAGTTTCCGATGCAGGGAGCCTTGGGGGATGCGTTTCAGTTGAGTTGGGTCTCACAACTCCTTTACGCGTTTCCTCCCATACCCTTGATTCCTCGGGTTCTGAGGAAGATTCGCCAAGACCGGGCCCAAGTTATATTGGTCACCCCGGATTGGCCAAGAAGGGTGTGGTACACAGATCTTCTCCACCTCTCCTCGTGCCCTCCGCTCCGTCTCCCTCTCAGGGCAGACCTCCTCTCACAGTCGCAGGGGCAGGTTCTATACCCCCACCTCCAGACCTTACACCTTCATGCCTGGAGATTGAACGGAGCAACCTGAATTCCTTTCCTCTCCCACCTGATGTGGTGGATGTCATTCTATCGGCTAGGCGTGACTCCACCAAGTCCATCTATTCTTATAGGTGGTCTAAATTTGTGTCCTGGTGTGGGGAGAATTCTGTTGATCCTTTGAGAGCTCGTTTGTCAGAAATCCTTCAATTTGCTCTTTCATTGGCGCAGCAAGTTTTGCTGTGGCTACGGTAAAGGGATATCGATCAGCTTTATCGGCTTTTATCTGTGTACCAGATCAACCATATTTGTTTAAATCTCCTGTTGTATTGAGATTTTTAAAGGGTTTAACAAATAAGTTTCCTCCTACTCCCTTTATTGTACCCCAATAGGACTTGAACCTGGTTCTTACATATTTAATGGGTTCCCCGATTGAACCTCTACACAGGTGTCCTTTGAGGCTTTTGTCTTTTAATACTGTTTTTCCTGTCGCAATTACCTCGGCAAGGAGGGTAAGTGAGCTTCAAGCTCTTAGTTCAAAGCCCCCGTTCTTGACCATTCATGCTGAAGGAATGGTTCTTAGGACCAGGGTTGCTTTTCTGCCTAAGGTGGTAACTCCCTTCCATTTAGGACAGTCCATTACCCTTCCTACCTTTTATCCTCCCTCTCACCCTTCCAAGGAGGAGGAGCGACTTCCCCGTCTGGACCCCAAAAGGGCGGTGAGCTTTTATCTTGATAGGACAAAAGACTATCGAGTGGATGACTAGCTCTTTGTTGGATTTGGTGGCTGCAAAAAAGGAAGAGCTGTGTACAAGCGCACACTCTCAAGGTGGATCATACTATGCATCAACATCTGCTGCGCCCTGGCTGGTAAGGAACCTCCAGAGGGTATAAGGGCTCATTCTACTAGAGCAAAGTCATCAACATCTGCATTGTCTAGAGGTGTACCTGTAGAGGACATTTGTAGAGCAGCGACATGGGCCTCCCTCCACACTTTTGCAAAGCATTACTGCTTGGATAGCGAGGTGAGGAAGGATGGTCCTTTTGCGCGCTCTGTCCTTCAAGATTTTCTGGTATAGAAGAGTGGACACCCTCCCCCGGGAGTGGGGACTGCTGTGGGAATCTATTCACAAGGTGAGGAATCCACTGGCAGATGTATCCATCAGAAGAACAAGTTACTTACCTTCGGTAACGCTTTTTCTGGTGGATACAGTATCTGCCTGTGGATTCCTCACATGCCCACCCGCCTCCCCGTTGTCCACTCTTCTATATCTGAGTTTATGACAATGTTTAAATGCATTGATGTGTATATATATATATATATATATATATATATATATATATATATATGTTATATATGGTGTTTTTCATGCATTATCTTCACAATATGTGTGTATTTTTGGAAATTATGTACTGGGTACATTGTATATGTATATGTCTACTATCATTGGTCCGTCCGGGTGCCTCGAAGGCACGGAAAAAAGGGTGGAACTGATGTCATCATGCCGACGTAGGCCTAATAAGGAGTCAGTGACGTCAGTCGAAGTCGCGCACAATGCCGTGCTCCTGTGACGTCGTCCACGCCGGCGTAATACAAAGGAATTTTCCGAACGTTGCTGACGCAGGGGGGTATTCACAAGGTGAGGAATCCACAGGCAGATACTGTATCCACCAGAAAAAGTGTTACCGAAGGTAAGTAACTTGTTCATTAGGTATTTCCCTTGACCCCAATAGTGGACATCAAATAAATGCTCCTTTGTGAACTGACGGTAGAGAAGGTAAACTGAGTGGGTTTGTCCAAAAAATTGCAGTAAGGGAGGGAGCGGTACCAGTTAGTCATAAGGTCAGAAATATGCCATATTTGTTAGAGAAAGCGTTATGAAAGAGTTGGATCCTTTAATTTGCATATAACACCATCTCCGATAGAGGCAACTTGCCGCAGAATACTTAACTTTGAATTCTCCCCAGGCTCCAGTCTGGATCTGGAAATTTTTTCAGCAGTACCTCTGTGCACCGGGGGACAACATCGTACAGCTCCTTAGTGATGTATTCTCTGGACGTGATGTCAGTGGAGCCATATAAGTCACCTCCGACGCATGGACGTCAGTTTCCTCTTTTCCGCGCTGCAACGCGAATCCGGAAAAGCCGTATCTCTGGCCGCGTTTTGGGTTTACTGTGACTAATTTTCGTGTGCCTTATACCCTCTGGATTTAAATCCTGTGTGTCCTGTGCTCGCCGGATGTCTGGTACAGATCCACACTCTATTTGTGTGTGGTGCTTAGGCGAGCACCACAACACAGACGACTGGTAGTCCTGTCAACGGTTGAAGCCGAAGGCACCGCGGGAAGCATCTGATGGTGCGGATCTCACAGACTTCCAGCTCCTCAAGATGACGGTCTTTTTCCCGGTTCAGAGGTCGTTCCCGGGAGCGCAGACCTTCAAGCCGTCATCAACGGCAGTGGTCCCACTCTCCAGCAACGTCTCACGGTAAGAAGCGTTGCAATAGGTCGAAGCCCCGGTCTTCTATGACCTCTTCGAGTCGCTTTGCAAATTGCGGGGAAGTCTCATGATCTAGGGCTGGGACTCCAGCTCCGGCGTCGCCCCGTGCCTCCCAGACATTCCTGCAGCCGAATCTACCTGGAGCTAGATGAAGGAGTACTACGCGGCTCTTTATCTGATTTTTGGGCCCTCATCTCCCTCTGGAGCGCCTGCGGGCCCCAAGGAGGTTGTAGGCGCCGCAACTGCACTATCGCTGGCCGGTTCGCCCTCGGTGGCAGTTCTATTATCAGACTCGGAGACGCCAATGCAAGGTCATGTTGGTCGCCCACGTGTAGCGTCAATCAACGCCCATGCGACATCGGTTGTTCCTCCAGTGTCTCTCCCAGTGACGATGGCAGACCCAGAGTTGGAGTCACTGAGTGTCGTGGAGCAGGCTTTGCCGTGATTCCGGGTGACTACATCAATGCCGGTCGAGGCCTCTCCATCTTTCCAGGTCGACGTCGACACAATGTCACCCCAATGTCATTTACCGAGCTGTTAGCGCCGGTCGTTTCTGTGGAGGCCCCACAGGACCAGTTAGGAGAAGGCTGTGTGGGGATGATTCCTTTGGAACAACCAAAGCATATAGACAGCTGGTGGTCTGAGTTGGGTGAGGCAAGCAGGTTAGATTTATCCCCTGCTTCCTCCTTGGAAGCCAGTTCCTCATTGGCGAAGGTTTTGAAGAGAGTGGCTGATGTTTTGCATTTCACTCTGCCCACTGTGGAGAAGGCTACGTAGCCTCTGGTGGAGGTCCTTCATCCTGACCAGTCGGGGGTTGAACCATTACTTCCCTTTTGCGAAGCACTAACTGACATTCTGCTAGGAGTATGGGCAAGACCTGACTCAGAGGTACCGGTAGACCGTAATATCGCCCACACTTATCGACCTGCCCCTGGGGACCCGTTAGTCTTATTAGCAACCGATTCACCACAGCTTCATAGTCCAGATTATCAGGAGATCCCCGGGAATGGAGAACTCTAGACCAGTTTTTACCCTTGTTACCCGAGGCTAACAGAGGAGAGTGACAGCAGTTGGTGGTGGATGGCCACCAGGCAGCCAAGTTGCACATTCGCTGTGGAATGTACTCTACGAACTCCATTAGCCGAGCTATGGCGTTGGCTGTGACTCTGCTTCGACATGCGTGGCATAGGGCATCTGGGTTTTCAGAGGCTGTCCAGTCTGTCTTTCTCGACTTGCCATTTGATGGTGATTAGCTTTTTGAGGCCCAAGCTGATGCGGCCCTATGCAGGTTTAGGGATGGTCGAACAGACTCTTAGTCTGTCTATATTTACTTCCACTCTGGTCGCACGACTTAGGCCCTTTTATTATTGGTGGGCAAAGTTCCCCCATTTGTGGCAGTATTGTATACAGTCTCTAGTTGTAGTGTTGAAGTATTATGCACAGCTTGCTACATTGGTGGTGTTGAAGGGTTAAGCACCTCTTCTTTTTAGCCGGGAGATTAGTGTTTCTGGATTTACCGGTTTCAATCTCTGGATTGTTTCGCTGCTGGTTAGCAGTTTATTATTTTGTAACTCTGAAGAAGAGCCTAGTCTCAAGAGTTCATACCTTTTGGTATAGGTAGAGCCCAGTCTCAAGAGTTCATACCTTTATGGTATATGCCTTCCCCTATGTGTAGTATTGGTTTGCTGTTGTGTAGCGTTGTGTGGACTACTTACGTAGTATATCTGTATGCTGCCAGATAGTTAGGTCTTACTCTGAGTACCCGGCCTCATGCGCGAGTCACTCGGACATGTAACCCAGGCCACTAGGGCATAGTTATTGCTTTCCTTAGTGGTACCCTTTTTAGGGGTCCTGATACTTTTCACTTTGTGGAGTTTTTTTTTTCATAACCAGAGTAGTTATTGCAGCTGGTTTTTCTACATAAACAGACTGCATATACTCTATCAGTGTTTGTTTTCCTAAGCACTGTGGTTGTATTCTGGTAAATTACGCGTGCTATAGTTCCCTCACTTCTTTGGGAGCATAGGCAGTTCCTTGATTCTTCTTGGAACAGGGTTTTAAACCTTTTGATTTTTTTTGTGTGTAGCTTTATATAGCGTGAACTAGTGCCGAAGGTATCAGAGCACCTTACATGAGCACCAGTTACGTTACAGATGAACACCTTCATTTTTGTTAGACACAAGGAGATTAAGTGATTTGGCCAGAATCACAGAATGTTGAGCGTCCCTGCCGCGAATCAAACCCGGTTTCCCAGCTCCAAGGTCGGCCACCCTAGCCATTAGGCCACATTCTTTGCCTAAAGCGAGACCTCCTTGATAATATCCTTAAACATTTTTTACTATACATATCTGACAGTTGGTATTACCTGTTTTTTGAAGTATGCAGTGAATTCCCTGGCACTTATTAGGCCTCGAGATCCCCGGTTGCTGTTTCTTGCGGATGTTTTATTATATATATATATATATATATATATCTCACCTGAAGATCCTTTCGTTAAGAAGAGACCGGAGACACACCATGGGGTACTGTAGGAAGGGGCTTTATTTCTTGAGCATAGGCATGACGTGTTTCGGCATTTGCCTTTATCAAATGCCAGCTCTCACCCCAACGCTAGCAACAATCCATTTAAATACCTCCAGTCGATCCGCCTTTCATGTTTATCCTGATTGGTCAGGCCAAAGTCACGTACAGACCTGTAGTTCCTGTAGAAAACCACAGATCCCAGCATGTACAGCAACTGCATGCAAGGTAAGTGTTTCTCCCAACAACGGTGTAGTCCGTAATAATCAGGTTTGTTTAAGAGCGCTGTTTAGAACTGCAGCAGTCAAGGCAATTAAAACAAAACTCCCCTCCCGAGTCTCCACAACGCCTCAAACTACACAAATCTGCTCCTGGAAGTGGCCTGGAACGCTCGAATACAGTTCTTGAGATCCCTTTGCGAAGTCACAAACTGCAATCTGCAGCCGCCAGGTAACGAGGGCGGGTGTGGTGGGTCAGAGCATTTCACTGCCGTGAAGAAAGAAAAAGTTTCTGAGGCTGTCCGGATTGCTCTTTCCCTTTGCTGAGACGGGTCTCTACAATGCGCGCCCAGGACTTGCGCGCAGCATATGTCACCTGAAGATCCTTTCGTTAAGAAGAGACCGGAGAGAAACCATGGGGTACTGTAGGAAGGGGCTTTATTTCTTGAGCATAAGCATGACGCGTTTCGGCATTTGCCTTTATCAAATGCCAGCTCTCACCCCAACGCTAGCAACAGTCCATTTAAATACCTCCAGTCGCTCCGCCTTTCATGGTCATCCTGATTGGTCAGGCCAAAGTCACGTACAGACCTGTAGTTCCTGTAGAAAACCACAGATCCCAGCATTCACTGCCACTGCATGCAAGGTAAGTGTTTCTCCCAACAATATATATATATATATATATATATATATATATATATATATATATATATATATATATATATATGACAATTACGTGTATAAGTGTTATTAGTACTTTCAATCATACCTTGTTTTGAATCTGCTTTGTATCTGCTTGTTGTTGGCAAGGCCTCTTCTTTAGATAGATACAATTCTTTATTTAGTACCACTTTTTCTGATACTTTTGGTAGGAAGCATTCGCTTAATATCAGACAATCTTGCCTCTTTTTGGTATGTGCCATCTAAATCTTGCTGATTGGTGCAGAAATTACTAAAAAGTTATGTTGCCTAATTTTGTGTTCTGTTTAACTGGTGGGTATACAGAGTATATATAACCTTGTGTGTATATAGTACACATGTTGAGTAAAAACCTAAAAATAAAGCGAGAAAGAGAAAAAATGTTATGTCAAGGATGCCGTTGATTCTCTTTTCTCGCTTGCCATGGTGTTTGAGCTTATTCAGAGCACTGAAGGCTGTATTGGAGACAAGCTTTATACGTTCTTCTACTGGTAGTAGTTTTTGGCCAGTTACATTCTGTGAATTGCTGGGTCATTTGAAGTATCTGGTGACACATTTATGTTTGAACATATTGGTATGTCTATACATGCTTCTTGTGGCAAGATGTTATGCAATCGGTGCGTAGGATGAATATGGATATTCTTTTGTCCAAGTTGAGTTATTTATACCAAGGAGGTATTGCGATTTATCCTTCTCTTCGGAAAATTAGTTCTGAAAGTCCTGTTGTGGGATTCTATCAGGGCAGATCTTTTTATAGTTAATGTTGTCATGAACAATGTAGATTATAGGACTTTGGTTATACTGTTGACCTTTTTAGGTCGAGCTGGTGTAAGCAGTGCGAAGCGCTGCTGCCCAGCGAAGCCTCTATTGTTAGCAACTTGCTCTGGAAGTGGGACAGGGGATGGGCACGCGCGCAGAGCTCACAGCGATTTCAGCAGGTGTACGCGCTTCTTCAGACGGGCTTGCATGACGTGTACAGCTGCTGCTCGGCGCCGTCGCTCTGCTAGAATTGCTACTTAGTTGTGGGCGCGCTTCCGAAGACGTGCTAAGCTATAGTTCATGTTAATTGCTTTCCTGTTTTGTTTCCGGCAATCGGCAATTGTGCTTCGGCGTCCGTGTTATTGGTGTCAGTTAGCTTTTAAAGTCACATTTACGATAGATGTTAGCATTTCAGGTTTAAATACAAGGATTAAAGTGCTGGCTTATTCTACTACATACTTTATTTGCAAGCACAGTCATAAACACGCTTTAGAATCCAGTATGCAATCGGCAATTGGGCTTCGGCGCCTGTCTTACTGGCGTCATTCACCTTTATAAAGGCGCATTTACGTTAGGTGTTAGCCTTCTTTTACCACATACTTCACTCGCAAGCATGCTCAAAAAGACGCGTTACTATCCGCAATTTACAAAAACAGCATGTGTTAAACGTGCGCCAAGCGTCATGCTGTGTTAATTGCTTCCCAGTTAAAGTTACATTTACGTTAGATGTTAGCATTTCAGGTTTAAGTACAAGGATTTAAGTGCGAGCTTATTCTAGTATGCAATCGGCAATTGGGCTTCGGCGCCTGTCTTACTGGCGTCAGTCACCTTTATAAAAAACAGTGTGTTGTCCTTCAAGCTGGCGCCATGCCACGCTAATTCGTTACTTGCTTTGTTATTGAACACAAGTGTTATAAATCTCGCCAAGGTACTTCAGTGGCCGTCTCACTGGCACCATGTTTTTTTTTTTTTCGAATCGCGAGCATTACCATATGTACACTTCCTCCTCTTCTTTCCACCAATACCAGTATGCTTAACAGACGTTCCCATTATATTATTTATATATGTAGTATCTGCGCTCGCTTTAATGTCCAATTCCTTACATTATGTTTCCATTTCGCTACCATATAACTACTTTCTGTTTGGAGCGAAAAAAAAGCAATTGCTTAACACACACGTAACCTAACCGTAGATTCTAGTATCATTGCGATATCGGAAAACTGCAAAAACACCTGGGGGATATGGCCTTTTCACCTTCTTTATTTATGAACATGCCGATATAATAGTTAATAGGCTCCAATAGGGACGCCTACCATATATTAGGCGAATCCCCCACTTACCCAGTCTGCGGGGGATTCCTCCTGAATCGCGGCTGGCTGCGGTTTCGGAGCACTCCTGCTCCTCTATAGTTCTGGCAGCACGACGCGGGGGTCTCTCCTCAGTCACTGAAGCCCCGCACTGCCATCTGCTGCTCTTCACACTTCTTTTCTAGCACCGAGGCTCCCTCTTCACCACGGGAGCCCCGGAAGGGGACAGGTGCTGCCTGCACCGTCCACACGCACCTCCACTGGGCACGAGCCGCAGAGCACGTGCAAGCTGCATGTACTGCGCATGCGCGGGCAGCTCTCGTTTTTTTGGGACGAAGAGTCAGCAATACTGTTTTTGTATACAAAACCCCGCTTTCCCTTCTTCCTTCCTGCGCCAGTCAATGTTAGGCAACACGCTGCATTTCAAGAGGCCACAGCCCGCCCTCTAGAAGTTTGTTTGGCCTCATGCTTCTTCCGTGGCGGGCCCCGCACTGCCTGTTGATCCCTCGCACTCTGCTGAATGGGGATGTTGTGATACGGCGTGCCGGGTGTTTGGCTTGTTTTCTGTGGCTTGCTCACTCGTAATGGCCACTCTGGGTGCTTCTCCTCACTTCAGCACACACCTCTTTCCCCCACCCCCCGCCCTTGGAGCTCACATGCATGGCGGGCAGGACCAGACTGATTGCGTTTCCAATGCTTGTTCACAAATATCACTGCTTCCTAAAATGACCATCGCAGCACGCTGCACATGATGCTTAAAGAGCGCGCAAACGCATTCGCCATCCCCTAGTACGGGTCTCACCACCTATACTTTTTCCAGGGGTCCGACTGCTCCTGACTTTCATGTAGCCACATAACATAAGCAGCACTAATCTGAGCTTGCGTGCTCTGTGGTCCAAGCGGAGGGGGAAAATGCCTAGTGTTATTTTATTGGGTTCAGAGACAGGGGGAGGGACATTCAGTATTTCAACATCCATTCGTCTTCACCACTGCCCATAACCAACCGGCACCAACCATGTGCCCTCAGCCCAGACTGCGCGCTCTGCCAACCTTCCGAGATAGCCGGTTGGCTACAGCAAATGTATGTATGCGCTGTCTCCACAGAGCGCGTGCATCGTCCCAGAGTGAGTACACTATTCAGGAAGAGTTTGCACCCTCCTCACACCGACTGTGTACTCTCTGCCGCACAAGCATCCTCCCAATAATGAATGCGCCCTCTCAAGTTCGCTTGAGCAGTCAGTCTGCTGAACATGGAAACCCTAAGGTCAGCCAGTGTCACCTACTTTTCAAAAGCTGTAAGAGAACGTCTAGTATAGAAAGACTGCTCCAGATTTCATCTGTTTTAGAATTATGAAATCCCAAGTAGAACTATGATTTATATATCGTGCACCGCTGCCTATTAAACACAAAATTAAATTGTAGGCCGTGCTCCGGGGAAACACTCCCCACTCAGGAGTGTAATAATATACTATGGTAGCAGTCCCAAGAATCCCTGATCTGTCTCCCTGTGCACCGGCTTGATGAATGCTGGATCTCCAGCCAAATTCAAAATAAATCACTGTGTACTGTTGCTGTTTTTCTTAGACTTCTTCTTTATTCTCTTCAATGTGTTCCATTCACACAATGTTATTTCATATCTCTTTCAGAGTTTATACTTAATTTCCCATAGTGCATTGGTATCCATTAGTCAAACATGTATGCACTTCCTTCCCAATGCATTTCGGCACGTAGTGCCTTCGTCAGGGGATTATCTATAAAGGTAAATTCAGCGTATTCAAATTCACTGTTATTTAGGAAATCATCGTATACTTAACCACCACCACCAGGTGTGTTTAGTAAATATGTGCGTAACCAACACAAAAAATAAAAAATAAAACCAAGTTATTGTGCATCTTATAAAACCTCCTCCAATTCAAAGCGCTGTCGTGTGGAATGGGTCGTGTTCCCTAAGCGTTTCCGTGTCGTTAGTTCTGTATGCTTGTGAGTTAGTCTCTTGTATGATATCTCTCTCTAGCGCGCGTTATGCAGTAAATTCTAATTTCAATGTGCCCGTTTCTCCTTCTACGAGTATGATAAGTGCACTTGATTAACCATAATTCTAGAGCGTTAGTTAGTATGCTACGCATACTAATCGGCATTTAGTTGGCTTACCGCGATTATTTCTCCCTTGTTGTATTCTACGTCTTTGTGGCTTAACCCGCTCCAGGTAGATTCGGCACATACGTGTTAAGCGCGTACGCGTAGTGCCTTGCGTTTATGCTGTTAGCGGTGACGTATAGTTAAAGGGAAAGCGTCTGTGGAAGTTAATGAGTGCGAGCTCACGTTGCTAGAACGAATATTAATGGATCAAAAAGTTACGTGCTGAAAATAAAACTAAAACGGTTACAACATGTATTCCGAGTGAGTTATTAGTAAAAACATGCTTGCGATATGAAAAATTTCTTGGATTAGAAGGTTATGAGTCTGATACTACTGCTATGTGAAGATGTATCATATGGGGCATACAATCCTATAACTAAGTGTGTCAGTCTATTGTAAATAAATGAAATACTGTAACTTCTTACTTGCAGTATACAATATAAATAGGGAAGAGTATTCCTGGATGTACCTGTTAAAGTGATTATAATGCCAATAAAAGAGCAAAATAGTGTGACATATATACCTAAACATAAGAAAAATACTGAATATGAATGTTACATATCATATCAATGCTCTCTATTTTGTACCATGCGTCATAAATAGCATAAAAATTAAACTCTTTCATTCAATCCATGAGGTTTCAAGGTATTGAGATGGTAAATCCAATGGTTTTCTCTTTTCAATAACGTGTTCTTATTGTCCATTCCTTCTCTTTTCTCCACTGTTTCTAAGATGCATGCTCTTAATTGGCTAACATGATGTTGGGCCTCTACGAAGTGTGTTGTTTTCATAACCTTTGTTCTTATGTTACTTTTATGTTCATTAAGTCTTATTTTGAATTTGCGTTCAGTTTGACCCACATATGCTTTCCCACAAGGGCATTTCAACATGTACACTATGTTCGTAGTGTTGCATGTGGCGTTGACTCTCATATGGATTTTGTGTCCTTTCATCGGGTGTGTAATAATGCTTCCACTGATGATATTGTAGCAATTACTACAATTCCAACATGGTTTTGTGCCGTAATATGTTGCGGGTTCATTATCTTCTATGGGTTGTTTCAATATTTCTCCAATGTTTTTGGACCTTGTATATACAAACAGTGGTTCTTTTTCAAAGATATTCTTGAAATCAGGTTCCAATCTCAATAGAGCCCAGTGTCTTTTAATGATTTTTTTATATTGACGGCTCATATTAGAATATTTGCTCATGCAAGCGATTCTGCTGTCGATGGTCTTGGGTTGAGTTTTGAGAAGCGCTTCTCTGGTTGTTCTTGTTGTTCTTGTGACTGCTTGTTGTAATACCTCTTCCGGATATACTCGTTGCTTAAAACGGGATATCATTATTTGCGTTTGTTCTAATTGGTGAGTGTGTTCCGAGACGACCCTTTTTACCCTTAGTAGTTGAGAGTAAGGTAAATGTTGTTTCAATGGTTGCGGATGAAAGCTTTCATATCTTAAGATGTTGTTTCTGTCAGTAGATTTTCTATATAAGTTTGTCGCAAATCTTGGTTATCTCTGCATCCAGAAAATGAATGGTGTTCTCTTAAATTTATCACGTGAACTGGATTCTCTCATCTATGGTGTTTAATTGTGTGATTTGAGCAGATAATGTTTCTTTGGTACCTTTCCAAATGAAAAATATGTCGTCTATAAAACGTACATATAATAGAATCTGATCTTTCCATTCATTCTTTTCCAAGATGTTCCTTTCTTCAAAATCGCTCATGAAAATGTTCGCATATGTTGGAGCAGCGCAATTACCCATAGATGTTCCGCTCTTCTGGAGGTACCAGTTGTTGTTCCATGTGAAGTAGCTATGTATTAATGTGAATTCCAATAATTCCATCAATAGTACTTTCATGTCTTCTTTGTACTCTGTTAGCAGTAATCCCTTATTTACCGCCTCAATTCCCTGTTGGTGAGGGATTGAGGTGTAAAGAGACTTAACATCGATTGTCCCTAGTACTATTGATTGGTCTTCTGTGATAGTTATGCTAACCAATTTGTTAAGGAAATCTGTAGTGTCCTTAACGAACGATTTCATGGTTGTTACACATGGTTGCAAGTATTTATCCAAAAGTTTACCAACTGGTTCGTGCAGGCTTCTTCTAGTAGATACTATCGGGCGACATGGAGGTTTATATAAATCTTTATGTACCTTAGGTACCATATAAAAGCTCAGGCTCACTGGATTCTCTTGAGTCAAATATTTCTTTACTTTTTCTTGGATGACGCCTCTATCTACTGCTTTCTGCAATATTTTTTCCAATGTGCTTTTAATCGGAACCTGTTTTCTTCCTTCAGACTGTCTGCTGATCTTTGCATCAGCCAGTGATTAATACTGTTTGCGTGGTTATTTAATAATTTTACTTTTAGGTATTTGAATTAGTACATACCTGCCTCAAGAGGCAGCAGAGAGGCTGTCAGAGAATAATCTTACTGCATAAACATCACAAACCTAAAGTACGAACAACTGGTTCAAATATGTTCTCTCAATGTTTCAAGCATTATTACAAATGTCACAAAAAGATGTTAATATTTCACTTCTGTTCTTGGATTTTCGTCACAATAAAATACACTGAACATAATCTTCACAAAAGTTATCTACAAAAGTTTACGGTATTGCCATTATAAATTACAATAGCTTTTATTTAAGTATTAATTATTTAAAAAAATTAAAAGCCATTGTTATTTGTAATATCAATACATCTAAGTCACGTACATACAACACATATTGCATTACAAATGCTATAGGTGTCACATTTGCGAAAGTTAAAACTATTGGCATTGTAAATGACAAAGCTATTAGTTTCACTATTTTCAAAACCAACACATAAAAAAATTGTAATTTACAATACCAATAGCTCAAACTTTCCTAATGCGAGACCTATTGCATTGCAAATGCTTGTTGATCATTGAGCGTTCTTTTCCCTTTGGGGGACAAAGGTTCATGTCTGTCCTCTCACAGATGATTTTTTTTCCAGGGGTTTCCCCCGTTCTTCCCTTCAAGGACCGATTCTCTGGGAATCTGCGGCTAGACTCTGTCTCTTCCAGATATAGCGTTACTGAAGTTAAGCAACTTTTACTTCGGTTGCAAAGTGCTTAGGTATTGTATTAATTATTAAGTTTTCAGTAGTTGCGGTAAAGAAGGGGAGATGGGTTATTTAGGTTACCTCAGGTTCTGGAATGCCGTGATGGAAGGGAGCGGGGAGCGTCAGTTGGAAGGGATACTGGTGGTATGAGGACGCTACCAACTTGCTCTCGAATAAACGTACAACTTACTGTCTTGGTTCAGTGTCGTTCCTACAGAAAAGTTCATTAGGGTGTAAACTGCAAGCCAGACACGGTATTTTATTCTATTTTCATTGAAATTAAAACCTGAACGTTTTTTAGCTGTGATCCTCCAATTTATCTATTCCTCCAAGTGTCTTTCCAGTACTAAGACACTCTTAGCGAAAGCAAGAGTGAGTAAAACGTAAAATGAAACATCAACACATCAACACTGTTCCCAGGCTGAGAGGGCAGTATCTGATGTGCTGGCTGCAGCTGTCGCCGGTGGTGTGGCATATTAATGGGGGGCGGGAAGGACATTTACTGATAGAGGATCCCCACGTCCTATCGACGCCACTGATGCCTACCTAAGCCATGTAGCACTCTTTTCGTCCACGTTGTATCCTTGCATGAAAGGCATGTCTTGATTCCGATGTCTAGACCCATACTTTGTAAATACCTTTTCTGAAATAAAATAAGAGCCCGGTCTGGGGTCTAAATGAGAGTCCAAGCTGTAAACATCAATTAATAGAAGTCATGGCTGTAATCTATGTGTAAAGCAGTTGTGTATAATTAGAAAGCTTACAGAAACACCGCATTAATTGATCCCTGTTAGCCCACTCCCTAAGCTTGCTACACCATACCTCTTTAAATAATGTTTATCATGTGGCTATACCCAGCACTTACATACCATCCAGATACCAACATTCCTTAGTGGACTCCTACTAGTACAGATGCCACGCATACACATAACCAGATCAGGTCGACAGGCGTTCTCCTACTTCGCTCCTTAAGTGTGGATCAGCCTTTCACTCCACATCAGAGCCTCTTTCTCTCTTGAAGCTAAAGACCTGATTCTGCTATTAACCAACCATAGGCAGGACTAGGTTCAGACACCTTCTCAGCTCAAAGATACCCTCGCAGGTGATAGTGAGCTTTACAAATAAACAGAACTTAATGAACCACACTCCCAAATGAATATTGTTTTGTGACGTTTATTCCTCCTGTGCTCCATTCCAATGGTGTTAACTTGATGCATGGATTATTTGAACAAGTTCTACGCACTGTGTGCATTTAAGTACATTCTCTCAATAAAATGATGGGGGAAAAATCATGCGAAAGTAAATACTTCTATCGTGTGAAATCTTTTGGTGTGCAAAGCTTAAGATTCATCGTATGACGGGGCGTGGCTCTACCGGCCTCCCCCAGTGCAGAGGTGCCACGACAGAGTCCGCCACTCCGGGCCCAATCCTGAGTGGTGCCTACACAGAACAAGCATTTACAATGCAATGGTTTTGCCTTTGTTAAAGTTAGAGCTATTGGCATTGCTCTTGACATTTTTTTTATTTATGTTTTTTTTAACATAAATAAATGGCATTGTCATTTACAATAGCAGGGCAGGGCACAGGGAAGGGGGGCGAGGAGAGACGAAGGAGAGCTGCGGGCTCAGGGAAGGGGGGCGAGGAGAGACGAAGGAGAGCTGCGGGCTCTTGTTGTAATGCTTGCATGGATGAGTTGGTGGATGCATGCATGGGTGCATGCATGGATGGGTGTATGGATAGATGCATGGACTGGTGGATGGGTGGATGGATAGATGCATATATACAGCCAATCCCTCAATATATGCAATCCACCAACCCATCCAACCAACAACCCATCCATGCATCCACCCATACATCATGCATACATCCATCCATCATGCATCCATCCACCCACTGTGTCCCACTCCGACCCCTCTAAATATAACTCATTTTTTCTGTATATAGAGATGACTGTATTCACTAGTATATGCAGTAGACCTTTCTACTCTAACATTCCTATGTGACTCTTGCAGTACATCTATTCATATCCCTTCCATATGTATATAGAAATATAACGAGAATCAACAGTCTCTTCTTTGTGTGACTACATCTAGTACATTTCAATTGTTTTCCTGTTTGTATCTTTTACTTAACGCATGTAAATCAAAGTCCTTAGGTTTGGCAACTGGTTCTTATGTAAACCGCTCTGACACCTTCGGGTAAAGTTTGCGCTACATAAAATCACATTGAATAAAACTTTACCCCACAAATGCAACCATTTATTTATTTATTTACAAATTTGTACCGCGCTAGGAATCGACTCCCGAAGGAGTATCTCCGCGCCTTTTAGCACCTTCAGCGAACAAAAGAGACACTAGCTGTGTATTGTCCTAACCTCGGAGTGGAATTTTATTTCTGAAAGAGAAAGGTTTTCAATTTTTTCCTAAAAGGAAGGCGTTCCCTGCACTGTCTGATAGATAAGGGAAGGCCATTCCACAATGTTGGACCTGCCACAGATAAAGCTCTAGACCCCTGTCTTGCCTTCCTAGCCATAGGTACGCATAACAGAGCCTGTTCGCTAGACCTGAGAGATCGTGTGGGAACATACGGGATGAATTTGTTGGCCAAATAGGCCGGGCCTTTCCCAGTGAGACATTTGTGCCTAGGCTTACATTTTACGGCCTCGAAGCACACAGAGAAGGGACAGTTTACTAAGTCGAGGCTTTGTAGGGTGCATGGCAGGGGACAGTTTTAGGCGCCAAGGGAGGGTAGGGAGCAGAGTCAGAGTACTTCACGGAGGTAGGGGGCAGTTTTGTATTGTTCAGGGCAGGGGGCTGCGGTACTTTTTGGAGCATGGCCTTATTTTAAAGGGCTCAGTTCAGGTGGAGGAACGGCACAAAACACGAGGCAGACAGAGGGCAGAAGGACACAAAAACGAGGGGAAACAATTATAACTGAGGGCAGATTGGCCCAAAAAAAACAGGCAGAGGGAAGAAGGACACAAAAACGAGGGGGGGGGGGATGATTGTAACGGAGGCCAAAATGGCACAAATCACGAGGCAGACAGGGCAGAAGGACTCAGCAAGAGTTCTAAACACACAAAGCTATTGAGGCTTTCATCAAGTTACAGGAACCCCCATCCATACACCACTGCCAAGCACAGAAAAGCAGCTAATAGAAGGTAGAACTGGTGGCAGAAGGCTAGATGTCATTCTTGCTGATAAGTACTCGAGCACGAGCTCTGCTGTGTGCAGGGTGAACCCCCGAAGTTACTGGGGGCAACAGCACCTCTAAGGGAGCCCTTCTGAAGTCCTCCATTAAACGGGTAGAGCTGCTTTGATGCATCGGGATACTGCTCCCCAAACTGCCAGCCTTGACTACCTTGTTATTCTAATAATTCGACATTTAAATGTTATTTAAATGATGTCAATTCCTCGCCATTGAGGTTAAAGGTTGTGTGACATCACTCCTTGTCTTGTAAAATGTTAATTCATTCTAACTTCTAAGAACTTTCTAAAATGAAGAACAAAGGGGTGCCTGACAGAGAATATGAAGAGGGGGGGCTGAAACGCAGCAGGTCTGTACTGAGAAAGAGAAGGGAGGGGATGCAGACAGGAAAGAGGACGGGAAAACAATAGAGGAGGAGCGGGAGTCGCTGATTCAAGGCTGGGTTTAGAGGACTCCAGGGCACGAACCTACTAGATGCCATAAACCATGGGCCAGGGCGGCTTTTGGGGCTATGGGAGGGGGCCCTTTTGAGGAGGTGTCAGAGCTGGGAGTCCTTCATAGGTAATGCAGCAGAAGCTCCGGCGAATGCATGATCCGCACATAAACCAATGTATTCTTCTGAACACACTCTTCAATAGAAAAGAATTCTGGGAGGAGCCGCAGTGGGTTCTATGAAGCCGACCTAACGCACACTGATGTACATGATTTATTGTTTGGGTTGAGTCCGATAGCAGCACGACATGTTGATACACTTGGATCTACGGGAGTTCGTATGCAGATTCAGTAGAAGGACTATATGTAAAATATGAATCTAATGCAGGCTGAAAATGATTTGAGCTCATATTTTTGAGGAATGAGAAGGAACCATAATGGACTGTAGGGATAAAAATTAGTCAAAACAAATTGATATGACAAAGCATTCGATTTGTATTTAAAAAACACACACAAACAAATTAGGCCTCATTATGGGTGCAAACGTGCAGTGGCATTAAGACACAGTAAAGCATTCAGTGACTAGGTGGTGGGGGAGGTCTCAGCACATCTGGTCCTGGGTCGAAAGGTGCAAACAGTAAGTGGGGTAAGTAGCCTTACCCAGCACCGTGTGAAATGCACGAGGGATGGAGGTCACAGGGGTAGTGGAGGGGACAGCAGCGCTGTTCACCCCGGTGGGGCTGAGACTGAAACCAAACGCCACCATTTTAGGACTTGGTGCACTGAATGTTGAACGGATCGGAGGCTGTGTCCGGCTGGTTACACATAGCTCTGCCGCGAGCACTTAAGACAACGCAAGTCTTGGGTGGGAATTCACAGGCTGGGCTGCTGCGTCCCAAGGTCATTTGGCGCCTAAAGCATTGGAGCCCACCTCTCAGAGCTACTTTCACAGTCTCTGCCCTGGATGGGCATGCCCTCGGATGCCGACTGTTCTCTGTCTGAGTCTTTCTACTTTAGCTACGCGACCGCTCTGTCTCCTGGGGCAGTGCTGCCCCCTTCCCCCCAGCACTGGTAAATTGCACTAATGACAGCCCTACTGACTACATTCAGCCATTCACGCTGCAGCTTCTGCCCATGCTCAGCACTGGGCGCCTAAACCACTGGGTGCTAAAGTAAAGCACCTCTCTTTGACCATCTGTCCCCCTATTCACAACAGGGCAGCGCTGCATTTCTTAAAAGGCGAATGCTGTGTTCACCTATGTAACCCCTGGAAAGTACCCCCCATCTCCCACCCCCAGGGAGGCTTTAAGTAGCCGCAGGAATGCCAGGGTCACGGAAGGTACACATGAGGCCATGTTTGCAGTAATTGCTTCCACTACCCCTGCACACAGCACATGGACCAGCTTTGCCTTTCACAAAGCCTGGTGGGAAGATGCCTGTGTACAGGTGTACCGAGTCAGCAGAATTCGACCTTAAGACGCGGCTGAGACTCAGCAGCTCACCTTCGCAGTACCTAGGAAAAGAGAGAAATAGTGAGAAATGGAGAGAAATGGAGAGAGAGGGGAGCCGAGAATAAAAAGAGAGGAAGGGGAGAAGGACGGAGAGCGAAAGGGGAGAGAGAAAAAGAGAGGGAATGAGAATAATAAACAGAGAGAGACGAGGATAGAGGAGAGAGAATGCGGGGGACAAAGAGTGGGAGGGAGAATGAGAAAAAAGCGAGATAGCACGGGATTGGGAGGGGGTTTGGGGTAGAGTCAGGAGTTCAAAATGCTTGGCGCCTTTTCTAGAGGTGAGGGGGCAGGACTCATTCCAAGCAGATGACGCCAGGAGCTGGCTTCACACCAACTCTAAAGGCACACTCAAGATGAAGCCACTGACAAATGTCTGGTGATGCCGAGCGAACAAAAGCAACAGAAAGCCAACATCTGGGCACTGGAGCTACTCACCAGACTGGCAATGCCTGCTACAACCCCACAACAGCGCTGGCACGTTCCCTCTGCCATCAGCTCTTGGATAAAACAGCATTGATAGACAAAAAACATGTAGCAAGCGCCACCCCTTCATCTGGGGAAGACACGACCTGGTCTGTTTCTGTATGTGTACGATTTTAAGATGTAGTTTACCATCATTCTGTGCATCCGTCAGACGGCAATGGCGCCCCGTTCGCACAATACGACACAAAACAGCAAGAATTGTACACAAAGCAACACACGCACAGCAGGGTATGTGAGAGGAAAGGTGCCTTGTTATGTACAGTGGGATACCGCAGCGAGTACAATGCTGCAGTCAGCTGTTCCTCACAAAAGCAGCCGCCATAATCTGTTTGGGTTTCAAGGACCCCGTTCTGCATGTAAATGGGATAATAATCTGGGGTGAATCCAGGGATTGTGCGCAGTGAGAAAGCGTGCTTCAGTGGCCTTGGTGCCCGCCATGAGTGATTGATCGGATTCACAGCACAGAACACGACACGAAGGGAGCCATCACGGGCCAGTCCCTGGCAGGGGAGAACCGCAGATGAGAGAGGAGAAGAGCCTAAGATCTGAAACTGCGTCTGCAGGGGAGCGTGTAAAACAAGCATCTCAATATATTGCCAAACAAGGCACTCACCGGGTCGCTTAATTTTTCATCTGGATTTAAATGCATCGAAAGCTATATGTTGGCAGCGAACAAAACCTTAGTACAAAATATTTACGAAAGTTAGTTTATCACCTTTACTCCTCAAACACACAAATCAGGTGCTTAACACAAACATAGCACATTGAACTCCATGGGGTTCTGCCTAATACAGTAATAACTACAAATGATGTCCAGATATTTAGGGTTCACGAAATGCAAATTAGAAAAATAAGGTGAACACCTTTGGCCAAGTATTTGCCTGTCAAATGGTTACCCTGTTGTTACCCGCTTGTTTCACTTCACTTCCTTCCACTTCCCTACCCCCACATTAATACGTCCTCCCCTAAATTCCCCTCACTTTCCTTCACTACCACACCCTTTGCTTACATCCCTGTTTCTGCATCACCCCGTTTTCTTCTTCTCTGCCTTGTATCCCTTCCCTCCATGAAGCAAGATCCACTATACCTACGCCTTCCTTCCTGCCCCTCCTACGCCATTTGACAGCCCTTCTAGCGCTGTCTCTTACCTCTCAAGCTCGCCCACCACATCGGCCGCCGCCTTTTCAAATGACCCTCCTCCGGCGTTTTCTCACCTGTGTTGTTGCTCAGCCCTATTGAATTCCTCGGCGAATTCTCTCGAAGCTCAGTAACGCCCCTCTCCGGTTTCCCTCCTGGTCATTGGTGAATTTCACACCAAAGAAACAAAAAGAGGACACACGGCGCGAACCCTTGAAGACGGTAACAAAATAGAACGGGCATCTTGGAAGGGCGCGCGGTAAAATAATTGTTGACATTATCAGTAAGAGGAAAATACGTTCTTCCCTAGACTGTCAACAATTTTGTATCGCTATCACAGTTCTCTTTTAACGTTAAAAAAAATATTAATATTTCAACAAGAAAAAACGCACGTTATTCAGCTAAACGATGATTTGTTTTCTTGTTTAAAAATTGTATGCTCGGTTCGTATTCCTTATTGAACTCGTTGCTTCAATTTTAAATTGTACACAAGGATGAAAAAAGTATCCTCGCTATATGGAACGCCGTAAAATGTAATCCTTATTATTCAGGACGAGGCTGCGACGTAAACAATGTAAACGAGCAGGAAGGCGGGTGCCGGCTCAATGCCGGACCAGATTCGGGGGCGTTCCCTGACGTCACCAAAAGGGAAAAATTCTCGGGAACGCCCCCGAATCTGGTCTGGGATTGACAGACAGAGCCCTCTACCAATGGCTAGCCTCCATTTATGGAGCTAGCCAATGGGAAGAGGGGGCGGATACCCGACCCCACATAGAGATATCATTAGATTTTGCTAGCGCATGCGTACTTCGTACGCATTGCCAGCAAAACCTAAAAATCACCCCTCGACAGCACAGGGATTACCACAGAGGCTCGAGTCCCCGACCCCCTCCGTCCTGCACACACTACCACATCTACATGTCTTACCGAAGAAGAATACCAGGGATAAGAGAAATCCCATTAAAGCTCAGTTGGAAAACTCCCCCTTCCCTTTTGTTTTTCTCTCCCTATTGTTTACCTCAACAGTTGGAAAGGTTGCAAGTTAGAACTGGCGGAGTACCCTGCCAGAGATTTATTGGGAACGCACATAGACAAGGTTGACACGGCAACACCATGAGGTGCACATTGCAACGGCACCGTCATGTACACCCAGAGAGACAGATTCCACCTAAATGAGACGTAGGGTCGCTAATGAGCTGAGAGAGGTGTGTCGACTCCCCCCGACAGTTCTATATCATAAGTAGCACAGTACTGACGTTGCAGGAACATAATTTATGTAACCATGGACCTAACTGTTTGAAAATGGTCGAACAGCACAATGTACATGCTTGAATATGTATACCTAGCTTTTCTTATTATTGTGTTTTTACAACATTGCACTAATGTATTGAGCCAAGTGTGTCATAATGTATACTAAAACCCAATAAAAAATGTAAACAAAAAATGACGGGCGTGGCTAGCAGCTGACGAGAATAACTGCATCTTAAGAGCGCTCCGTATTGCCCGGAGCCAATACCCCAATATCCAACACATTCATCTGACGAATAGACCTTTTCCCTGCGGGGGAGACTTAGTCCCCCCCAACCGCCGCTTGAAGATCCGACCGAGGTCCAGGACCAGCGGGACACCTGCGAGACAGCCAAGGAAGGGATCGGAGGAGCGACGTGAGGCCTGGATAAAACAGCAACGTCCTCGCCCCTCCCCCTCCTTGTGGGGGACAGTGTGATCGGGTGTGCCTGGGGGGGCCCGAATTGCATCTGAAGGTGGGTAGCCCTTCTGGCCGTACCAGCAGTGGGGAGCGCCTTGTGCCGTAGGCGTGGCCCTGAGTAGCTGGGCAGCCTGCGCCTCGTTACTGCCTGCCGCAATAGAGAGAGCCCCCCCAAGGTGGAGAGACCCGGAACAGCAAGCTGACCACCGAGCCGGGAGTTGAGCCTCATTGACGGGGGTGGAGGGCTCGTCCATTCCCCCCATCTCTCCTTCATTACTACCACTGCCAATTAAGTGAGTGCGGAGCCAAGGGAAGGTGGTAGCAACCCGTCCAGACAGATCATGGGTATGAAGCCTAAAAAGCCTGGGATCAGCATTGTAGTGTGGGCCTACCCCGGCCGAGCTGATGACCAGACGCAAATTGGTGGACCTGGGCTTTGCCCTGGGGCTGAATTAGGCGCTTTCCAGCAGCAGAGAAATGCGGTGCGGCACTGGGAGAGGGGACCAATGCGCACGGAGACTTGATTTTGCTGGGGCTGTGTGGGTCGTCTGGCTACCCCCTTTCTGGAATTCGAGTCTGGTGTGACTGCCTGGAGACCGTGCGGGCCCTGAATCATCGGGCCTCCGGAGCATACAAAAATGACTGCCGGGACCACGGGTAAAGAGGAGGGTAGGATGCCACAAAAGCAGTCTGATCTTCTGAGATGGTGAAAGGTCGCCCCCAGAAAACCGTGCAGCAGAGCAGCCTAGATAAGTACACGGCGAAGATGACGACACCAGGCGCGGTGTCCCTAGAGGCTGATACCTCAGTCTCGCAGAAAGATCTACACTCGGAAGACTTCAAGACCTCCGGAGCTCTGTCGCCCCGATTGAGCCCAAGTTAGATGCAGTAACGATGAAGGTCAACCTGCTCTGCGCAGATTTTCATAAAATGTCAGAGAAGGTGTCGATAGCTGAAATGCAAATAAAAGGTCTACTCTCTATGAACACGCGACTTGAAGAACAGGTACTGAGCCTTACTAAACAAAGCATGCAAATGTCTGCCAGGTTCGAAGATCAAGAGGGGAGGGCACGCGCTACAACATTAGAGTGGTTGGGGTTCCAGCACAGACTTGTTTGTGGAAGACCTGATTTTAAACAAGCTGAAGCCTAAGTGTCTGTCGACCTTCCTTTTGGTGTAGAGGGCCCATAGGGCACTGGACACCCCCCGAAACCAGGGGCCCCTCAGCACACCATCATTGCCTGCATACTGAACTATAGAGACAGGGATTCAATACTCCAAGTGGCACTGGCACATGGAGACCTACGGAAGGACAAAGCAGTAATTAGATTCTTCCCAGACTCCACTCTACAGGTACAGCGCCAATGCAAGAGTTTTGATGATGTCAAAAAGCCATACGATGAAAAGAATTGAAATATATGATGCTCTACCCCTCGAAGTTGAAAGTAATAATGGATGGCAAGACTCTGCACTTTGCAACCCCCAAAGAAGCGTGGGACTGGCTGGAGGGGTGGAGAGTGGTCGAAAAAGGGACTGCCGTAGACAGACAGAAGGATTCAGCAAGGGGAGCAGGTGAGAGGAGACCTGCAGGAACGGATCAGCATTCCAGACCGGCATCCCCTTCAGAGACATATATGACAACTGAACCCGATAAATCTACGAGCAAGAACTGTGCTACGAATTGATGCTGCTGGAGCGCTGTGGCGAGGCAGGTGGGGCGTGATGACTTTTGGGGGTCGGGGAGGGAGGTTTGGTATATTGCCAGTATGATAGGGTTAAGGGGGATGGGGAGAAGGGAAGAAATCAAAGTAATCGTCGACCAAGACAGACACCAGGAACTTTTGTTGGGTAAAGTACTATTACTAAAGATAGGATAATATCCATCAAGTCAGTGTCCAGGTGGCTGTATTACATCCGACCTCTAGACGCTAAGTTTGGAGCGACAGGCACTCTGCAAGTTGGGGGGAGAGGGCAGTTCAATTTCCACTGAGCAGGATAGCAGGGTGGGGGGAGTTACAGAGGTTGGAGTTTGAGGTTGCAGTTATGCAGGCTTCACTGCGCTCTGCCTGTTGAAGGTGCTTACACAGACAGCAAAATGATATAGGTGAAGCATCTTACCTTGAACATTCCTCCACACAGACACATGGAAGAATGGGATAGAGATAGGATGTATGGGTATCCAACGTGAATACATGAGTAGATTAACCGCTTCTGTGCGGCAGGAATTCCAGCCCTGTGCTGGACATTTCAATCGCGGGCGTGGTCGTGACAGAACCATTCCGTCATCAGCACAGCCCAACCGTGACTCATAATGGAATGGTTCAGTCACGAGCATGGAAGGGGTTAAAGATATGTTCCTGGAAGGTAAACGGACTTGGTAGTGGCATCAAATGAACATTAATCCTGCAACATCTTAAACACTAAGGCCCAGATAGTGTACTCGTGCAAGAGGCACACTTGAAGGAACATTACTACAAGGCACTAGATAGAATGGATTACATTTTGAGGCCCCATGCGAGCTACACATCTGATTCACGGGGAGTGGGAATCCTGCTCAAAAAGCCATTGCCCTTTGTCCCCCGGAGAACTTTGAGAGACAACCATGGCCGGTATGTGGCCCTTCATGGGACCTGGAATGGGGTGGACTTCTGTTTCTGTTCCGTGTATGCCCCACCTAGGCTGCTGTTGCCGATCCTTTCTTACCTGGGGACCCCACTGATTGAGCTGCCAGAAGCACTCTGCTGATAGGAGGCAATTTTAACGCGGTCTTTGACCCAAGAGTAGATAGGACGGGTGCCGGGGCCCATGGACAAGGTGGGGTGACTCCACTATCACAATTTCCTTCGGCAATGGGTCTGGCTGACCTTTGGAGAGAGTTAAATCCTGGTGCCCTGCAATACACATATTTCTCACCATCAATTGGTAGCTTCTCCAGAATGTACTATTTTTGGACCCGCCTGGGCTCTACTACCACAATTTACTGCAGCCATGAACCTAGCGAGAGGGATATCGGATCATGCCCCAGTGGAGGTCCAATTACTGGGCCCACCAATGGACTTCCAAAACCCATCACGGCTGAACCCATGGTACTTGAAGGACAAAGACATTAGAGAGAAAATACGCAATGAGACGGTCCTGTACTTAAAAGAAAATCAGGGATCGGTAGACTCGGCACTGACTCTGTGGGAAGCCTTTAAGACGGTGATTCGGGGGGCCACCCAGGTAATAGTAGGAGGTAAGAAGAGAGAATCTAAATGGCAGTGTACCGAATTAGAAGAGAAAGTGATTGAAATGGAAAGAAGAGCGGAGGGGCGGGAAGTGGGCGGACATCGGCTGCTACTCTGCCAACAGGAACTGAGAGCACTGACCGAGGACCTAGTTCGCAGGCACGCCCTAGCCACACAACAACGCCTCTATGACATAGGAGATAGGGCGGCTAAACTTCTAGCATGGCTAGAGGCGGGTGACTAAGAGAGGTCATGGGTACCGAAACGTTCGCTGCCTACTATGAGTCCTTATATGCATCTTGAACTAACATGACACATGATGACTGCACCGATTTCCTAAAAGTTGTGGCCCTCTGAACGTTGACTGGGGATGAGCGGGAGACACTAGAAGCGGATTTGACAGAGGACGACCTGCGCAATGCGATAAGGGCAAAGCGCAGGGACCTAACCATTTGCTAATAGAGCTTTATAAGGGCCAGGCAAGGGAGGTGATTACACCAATGTTAACAATGTATCAAGAAGCACTAACGGTCAGGTGCCTCCCGGCTGATCAAAGAATGGTGACAATAGTGACAATAAACAAATAAGGAAAACCCGTAGACGACTGTAGCTCATACAGACCAATTTCACTGCTCAATTACTGAGGCTGAAATACTGGCGAAGGTCCTAGCAACAAGTCTGCGAGCAGTACTGCCAGCAATTATACATCCGGATCAGTCGGGATTTAATTTAATTGCGGGTTTATATAGCGCTAGGAATCGACTCCCGGAGGAGTATCTCCACGCTTCGACCGCTGGGGAACCCGTCCTGGCTCACCCTGAGAGATGGTCCCTGATGGGTATCTCTAAGGTGCGACCAAGCATCCCCGGCGGTCTGGGGGGCCGTTGTGAAGATGAGGCAAGCTGATGCCCAGAGTTGCCGAGTGTGGTTTCTGACTAGAGTAGGCACCGAGGCGAGAATTATCGAGTCCACTGACCCTGGTCCACGACCCTGCCGCGTCGGGAATCGAACCCTGGTCCCGGGCCGTTCTCTGCTTACGGGTCTGCCGCCTCTAACCAGTGAGCCACACTTCTCCTGGTTCATTCCTGGTTGAAGTACCCAGCTACATTTGCGACGCTTGTATGGAGTGCTTCATTTAACTAAATCCTGCAGAAGTCTACAAGTAATAGCAATAACAATAGGAACTTCCTATTTTGTCGTACTGGAGAAACTAGGCTCCGGCCCCATGTTTAGGGTTTGGATTAGGATCAGGCTCCTATGCCAAAGGTGAACCTCCCGTAGTTTCCAGCTAAAGAGAGGCACATGGCAGGGTTGTCTATTATCTCCTATGATAATTGCTGTTGCTCTTCAGCCGCTGGCAGTGTGGATACGCCGAGATCCTTTAATATGAGGTATACCCGCTCGGGGAGGATGGGAGGAAAGAATCTCCCTATATGTGGACGATATCCTGCTGTTCCTAGCCAGACCTCTACACTCTATACATCGCGTGATGGACATATTCCGGGTATTTGGGGCGCACTTGAGTTATACAATCAATTGGACCAAATCAGTAATATACCCCCTATCGGGAGAGCCCCCGCACCTGCCCTTTAATTGCCTGGCCCGTTGAGTCCGGGGGGTTTCAGATAGCTAGGGATCAATATCCAACGAGAGCCACAGGATTTTCTTAGGCATAATTTGGACCCACATCTTGAGCAATTGCAAGCGGATATATCACACTGGGAATCACTCTCACTAACAATAATGGCAGAGCAGCTTTCTATAAAATGATGGCTTTCCGACGATTGCTTTACGTGACACAAAACCCGCCCTGCAAGATCCAGCAGAAAACTTTTAGACATCTTGACTAGACAGTTTGCAGACTACTCTGGAAGGGTGGTGTCCCAAGGATTGCCCTAGCTAAGCTACAGAAAGGGATATATGATGGAGGGCTAGCCGTCACAGATGTTCAGAAATATTACTGGGCCTCACAGCTACTGATCATTAATGACTGGGCCTATGCAGACCAGCAGAACCGGAAATATAGAATGCGGGCCCATGTGAGTACAAATGTATGCTGTTTGCTAGACAAAGTGGAGGTTCCCGACCACAACACACGCAAGTGACTATAGACGTATGGCACGCATCTACCTGGTTTCTTGGCTGGAGGGGAAGATTAACGGCCTCGGACACCTCTATGGTGTAGTGCACTGTTGGTGAAGGTGGGCAGGCTATGTGGTTCCGGGGGTGGAGGCTCACTAGAAAAGAAAACTTAGGAGAAGTCTGGAGGAATCAAGCATATGTCTCATTTTCTGATTTACAATCAGAGTTTAGCCTCTTGGCGACCGAGTGCTTCTGACACAGCCAGCTGGGTCAAGCACTGAACTGCCACCTACACACTGAGGAGCAGGTGCCTGACGCTTCACCGCTAGAGGACCGATAGCTGACAGAGCCATTGGGGAAAAAGGGAATATCACTAATTTATAAGAAGCTAATGAAAAATTCTCCAGACTTACTAGGCCCCCTGAAGAGGGCATGGGAGGCTGACCTGGGTGAGGAGTTGGATGATGACTGGGCGGAGGCCCTACAACCCCCCCGGGAACTGTCCATCAGAATGTGATTTAGATTGATCACACTTAAGGTATTCCACTAAGTGTACTATGCGCAGATTCTTCTCCATAAAATGGGTAAAGCGAATTCCCCACTGTGCAGAAGGGGATGTGGGAATGAGAGATCCTTTTTCCACACCCTATGGGAATGTCGACTGATTCAATCCTACTGGGCACAAGTCACAACAGTGATGGCAAAAGTGACAAACCTGGAGGTCCCTGTGGAACCCAAATGGCTACTTTTGGGAATAAAAGTAGAACACGATTGGCCGAGGTTCAAAGAAATTTGGCTAAAACTGGCAGCAGGAGTGACCAAAAGAAATATAGCGAGAACATAGGGGGCAACGTCTGTCCCTACGACCGACGACTGGGAAAGAGACCTTGATTGGTGTCAAAGGGCAGAACAAGTAGTCTATGCAGCCAGGAGTAGCCCCGGGAAATGGGTAAAAGTGTGGGGGGACTGGAGAGCCTACAGGGGCTAGAGGGCTGGGGACTAGATTTGAGATGCCAGCATGGACTGCGGGGGAGGGAATAATCACTGAACCGCATGGTCATGGATGGGCTGTTCGAGAATCAGACCTGTGAATATGCACCCTGCTCTGGGAAGGCGCGAGGGAAGGTGATTGTACAATTGTTTCTGTGTAATAACCCTAATATGCACCCTGCTCTGGGAAGGCGCGAGGGAAGGTGATTGTACAATTGTTTCTGTGTAATAACCCTAATATGCAATGTCAGTATGATTTATGAAGCCAATTGATTTGATTATCAATAAAACGAAATAAAAAAAAAAGATTTATCCTGTGAAGACTTTCGGTATTTTATTTTAATATTGTTACGTTTAGGTTAGAAGGCAGAGGCTCCCAAAAATTAATTAAGGACATATGGCCATAGCAATTTTGAACCGGATGTTAATCCCTGTGAAGGTTTACTAAAGAGAGGCAGTGGGAGAGGAAAAGAGCTTGAGGTGGCGGGCCGTTGCAGTTCTCGTTCAACTTTGGAGCACTCATGTTTCCTAGGGCTTTGCATGAATACCTCGTATAGTCTCGTTTTTTTTAACCTTTATTATCAGTACAGCAGTGCAGAAGCAGCGAGAGGACTAAATCGAACTGAATGTAAGCAAAAAAAACTTGCATAGATGAGCTTCTTTCTCTTGGACCGGAGAAACTTGAGAGCTCTGACTATAATCTACATGTTTACTCTACTTTGGCTTCTCATCACCTGCTTCTCATCATGTTGCGGGACAGATACATGCTTGAAGAACATGATAGCAAAACAAATGTGCAGTTGCACCGTCCGAGAAGAAGTAGCGGGAGTGAAGCTGTCTATGTTCCGATCCTTATTCTTCACATGCTTGATTGGAGAAGGTTGTCCATGGCCTTGCTCAGGAGCAGTAATCTGCACCTTAATTATGGACTACTCATAAGTGTTACGCCCAAGAGGGCTGCCACTGCTGCAGTCTTCTTACCTTGGTCGTTCCTTAGTAGGTGGACTTGTTGGTGGAGACTCTGAAGGTCTTCCCGGGTCTGAGTGGACCTATTTTAGTCTCTGCAGTTTTAATGCAGGTGGCGGCAGTATGGGCAGCAAGCAGAGAGGACAATTAACTGTTGTATCCTAGCCGGTCATTACTTAAAAAAAAAAAAAAATCCGGCTCCTTGAATACTTGTAATGTTGGAGTCATTGCAAATGACACAAATAGAGGCACCTGGTAAAGATATTTTTTAGCATACATATTTTTCCTTTGCCATTGCGGACCTGGATCACTGCCTATGTGAGATAACTTATTAGCAGTAGTAGAACGTGATGCCTTATTCCGAGGTCCTGGAGGTTTCAGTGTCTAACAGATTATTGTTTGAGTACGGTTGTTCAAAATATATAAGTGTGAGATTTTTAGCTAGTGTTGAGCCATGCAGTTCAGTGTTCATAACCTCACAGTAAACTATCATATTTTTTAATGTTGCCGCATTGTTCACGGACAATGTTCACTCAATAAGACTGAGGCAGAGGTGTCAGACAAAGCATTAGAATGTAGCGGGATTGCTATGATGCGCTTGGCCTTTTGTTTCAAAGTTTTCTGACTCGGAGTGCAAACCGCACAAGTTAGTGGGCAGAGTCTCAAGCTGCTTAGTTTCTAGTTAAAAATGGTAAATTCCTTTAACCAAAAAACGACCACTTTTGAGTTCCAAATGCTTATTCGGGATCGAGTAGTTTGTCTCTGGTAAGTATGGAGTTCAGACAGAGACCAGTTGAGGAACAGGCGGGTCTCCCAGCTCTTCCAAATGAGGGGGTCGGGGGAGTACTAGGGCTTCCACTGTGTAGTTCACGGAGTTTCCAAGCTTTACAGGCCCTTCTTCACCCACCGGCCCACCATGCTTCCCCCAACCAACTGGGATTTAGGTCTGGGGTCCGACTGCTGGTTCAAACAATGATGACTTCTGAAATGAGAGCGTGTTTTAAAATGTTCTAGAACCTGCTATAGCTAAGGGGAGACTGTGAAGTCAATAAACCCCTGGCAAACTCAGGCTAGTTACTTTTATTTATTTTATTTGAAAAGTTTTATATAGCTCTGGCTAGACCCGAAGGTATCAGATCGCTTTACATGAGGAAGAACATTGTTTCAGAACGTAGTTACAAAGTTATATCAGTTGCTAAAGCGTAGTTACAAAAGTTACATGAGTTACAAAAGCATAGCATAGATATAAGGGGAAAACAGGCAAGGGTAGAGAAATTCGGGGGAGAGAGGGGAGAAAACAAGGGAGGTAGACAAAGAGTAATGGAGGGAAGAGGTGGGGGAGGGGGTAGGAAACACAACGGGGAGACGAGGAAAAACAGTGTCCGACGTCCGGCTTGGTAGGTGACGGCCGAGGGGTGAACCAGAGACTAACTCCTCTATAGCTGCATAGGACAACTCCATTGGTCATCGGCAAAAGTTGCTCGTGCACCGCAGTATGTATAAAAGGTTCTAGTTTCCGCCAGGGGGGGCATCATCAAAAAGTTCCATCGAGAGCGCTGGTCACGGTGTTGTGCTCCCAGTGGTAATAAGATCATTCCCAATCCTCTGCTATGTGTGACTCCCATGTCGCTGTGGTCACTCTCAGATGGGTCTCTGAAACTCCAGGGCATAAATGCAGGATCTCTCCCCAACAAGGGGTGTAGGAGTGCTTTGGCGAGGGGCCCACTCATGGCGGCCATTTTAGGGACGGTTGGGCTGGTAGAGAAAGACGCTCACTGCAGTAGGGGAAATTGAGAGTAGCGTCGCTGGTTCAGTAGCCTGTTAGACTGCTGCTCCAATGCAGCCAATGTTGAGGTAGTAGGTAAAGACCAGTAAATTCATATGTGTTGTGCACCATTTTGATCGTAGCTTATTCAAGAGCTGCTACACTCTCGGACTCTAATGGGTGAGAGAGCAGAGTAAAGCAGGTCAAGGGGCCACAGAGTGAAGAGAGCGCTGGTAGAACTTTGAAGTCCGCAATAACACTGGAAACAATGCGGTGAGAAGAGGGTAGATGAAGATCAAGGGAAGTTTTAGCCACCATTTTAAGGTCAGGCAGGTACAGGCGGAGTCTCTGGAGCACTCGCCGGGGATACTGGCCTTCTGGAAGTAGGCCCTCTGGAAGAAGGCAAGAGATTACCATTCCTGCATCAGGTGCTAATAGATATCGGAAACCCCAGAGCCCTGGTGCTCGAGGGCAGTGTAGATTCACCACAGATACCATTTGTGGATGCAGGGAGGGGGCATCGCCTCAACCTCTTGTTGTGTATCGATTTAGATTCCGTATAAATTTCCCGATTCATGTACTTATATAGGTATAATTCACAGTGCCCTTATATAGGCATAGAAATCCAGTCCTTATTTAGGCATAGCCCATGCTACCCAAATACAGGCATGGCTACTTCCATCCGTTCATCTACGTCACAACGAGTTCTTAGAAAGCCAGACTCTTAAGCCATTAGGGACTTCCCCTTGCCTGGATATTGATTTCTCCAAGAACTCATTTATTATGCATGAACATCTATTACTTAGGGGGTCATTCATGACCTTCATATGCCCGACTTTTACGTCAAAACCGGCATTCCTAAACACCTTCAAGGTATAAATATACCTTCACTTGCTAAGGCAAAGAACGGTGTGGTTCGGTGCAGTGCGACTACCTACTTGCACGATGCAGCTCGCCACAGCAAGTACCGAAGGAAGCCAACTCCCCAGCTGACACACTGACTAGATACTGTCATCCTCCTGCCGAGAATCCAGCTCCAGTGTTTGACTCCCCTTAGGGGGTGTTGGGAAATCGAGTTCCGGGAAAGAGATACCAACCTCTCTCATTCTAAGGTATGGAGCTGATTAGAACCTGGAGAAACCTTTGGCAAATCTTGGCAAAACTAAACCTATGCTAAAGCAGCACCTACTTTTTCCCTATTACTAGACCTAGGTTAGGTAAACTGGGGTAGGCGTATTTTAGAAGCACCAGTTGAGTATTGTAGCCTATGGTATTTATGTATGTATTTTTATATGTCATAGCAACAGACAATGGTATTACAATATTATTTTATATTACTGTTTACACTGTGCGCATTATACTTCGCACTTTGTCTAACAATTGTAGCAGTTCATATCTCTTGCATGAGAAACAAGACTGTTCAATAAACCTCTTTTATTTAAACGCCCGTCTCTCTATTTCTTTGCAACTCTGTAGAAACTAAGCATGCACGATTGACTGAGTGAAATAGTTATCTATTGTTTTTTCGACTCTGAAGGTATTGTTCCGGTTCTAGGGGAAACAAAGTTGTCATGTTTATGCGGTTGTCCGAGACTAATCCCTTCTTGTTTATTCAAGAAAGTTTCTAGTGACCTCTGAGTTAGCTGGCACACACAATTAAGTTTAATATACTCAATAGAGACATACTGACATCAGTCCTATGTCAAATCTATAGTGTATGTTATTCCAATTCGCAGAGCCTATTAGGGATATAGGAAATACACTACATGGCACCCAATGGTTTGGTAAGGCACTAATTTAACGCTAGATACTGAAGTAACTCAGTCGTGCTTTTCTCAGAGACCCCTTTTCCCGTAATACTTCAATAGACGTTTGGAGTGGGTAAGGGATAATATCCGCCATAGCTGAGTAGGACGAAAAATCCTATGTATTAGCTTTTTGGTTTGTTCAACGTTGAAGGATACAGTGCTCCAAAATATTGTGCACCTTATCTTTGTTCCCTTGAAACTTACTCTGCAACTCTCAATGGCTGACGAGGATAACGCCTCGACTGCAGCTACAGGCGGCAACGCCGAAACAGCTTTAAACTATACAGGTTTTCAAGAAACCGATGCGAATGCTGTAATAATGCCTCAAAATTTAAGGAAAGCCATCACTATAAAACTTATCAAACATGGCCTATCGTCAAGAGGTGGTAGAGCAGTTTTTGTGATAGAGGCACATGAACATCACCAGACAGAGGTATTCTATTCATGGATAGTCTTCCCAGAAGAAAATCAAGTAACACGTATGTTTCACTTCTTCAAAGAAGATGATCTACCAGAGGAATATATTCCTTTCGAGGATATTGAAATTCCACTCACATACCAGGAGCATGAGCTCTAGTTTAACGGCCCCCTAAAACATTTAAATCACATTACCAGGCTCGGTCCACTAGGTAGACCAGTAACAACATGGCCGGTTTTAGCCGGCTATACACCACATCCTGACATTAACGACATATCAGATGTAGAATTACTAGCTCAACTCAAAGAGTTAATCAAAATCTACAGACAATTGGTCCAATATGTCATGTGGACTCTTACAGTCCAACCTACAATAGTTATTCCACAGCAAACCTCTCACCAGGAGAATATACTAAAAATTACACCACAGACTTTACACGCAGTCATGGGTAAATTACCCACTAAACCTGAACAAATTCCATTCTGGATAGCTAAAAAAATTACTCAGATCGAAGCAGTATTTCCTAATACTAGCCCTCATGATAAACACGGAATTTTAACAATCTGTTTACCAATGGGGATGACACCACATCTGGAGGACTGCACCACTTGGGGTACAGTCTTCGCTGCAATCTACACTAAAATACATGGTGTTCCATCTATGGCGGTAATACCTGATGTCCTGGAACAGATTCAAAACGAATACGGGTCAGAGCCTGCTCTTAATTTAGGTATGAAACTACTGAAATATTTCAAACAAGTATCTACAATAATATTATCTAATATTAAAGGAGAAGCAGCATCAGTGTTGATCCACAAAAATTAAGGGAATTTGATGTAACAGAACATCCACAAGAATTAGCCAGAATAATTGAGAAATCATATGAAGAATTGGGCAGAGACAGCTTGGTTGGGAAACCAGTGAAACCCCAACTGTCTGAAAGTCCTGAAAAGGTCTTATCTAAAAACACTCCTACTCCTTCTAAAAAGAAGTGGGAAAATAGCAAACAAACTTCTAATGAGAAGCGTTCTCATTCCCTAGGTAGGTCTCCTCCAAAGGAGCCCTCTTATAAGAGGTATAACCTCAGGAATAGGGATAATTTGAGAAAACTGATAGATATCAAGATACTGATACACGTTCCTCTCGTACCTTGCAGACTTCGTCACTGAAATCCGAAAGAAGAGGATGGTCAGAAAACAAGGAAGAACGCATGAAGTCCAAAGACGATCAACACGTTCAGAAGAACAAAAAACCTAAATTCACCAAAAAGAAGGTAGCAGGTCTAAAAATCAGACATGCCGAGGATCTTGAGGGCACAACTCATGAACTGAGAATGGGCTCAGACAATGTTGGACAGCGCAGCAGAAGTAACAATAGCTCGCCAGAACCTGAAGGGTCTTCTGGAGACAGTGGACTTGAATGAAGACATTCAAGTTGAAACTGCAGATACCAGGGTTAGCTCTCCACATAGGTTATATGAAATAACACTCCAGATGGAGGGAGACATACCTAGAAAAGTGAAAGCACTCTTTTGGGAGCGACTTTCTAAGGGTTATGACCTACTACTAGCTGAACAAGACTGGCCACCAGAATTTGTCAGGGAGTGCCCACATGGCGAAGACATCATTATGCCTGCCTTCTCTAACCATATTCCAGTACATTTAAAATATACTTATGCCAGGAAGTGGGCAGTTGCCCAAGTCCCAGCATTATACAAAAATCATGTAGGATGGGATGAGAACTCAACTCACCACAAAATCCAGTTACAAAATCAACCAACTGCACAAAGGCAGAACCCAGTTAAGCAAAAAGCTAAAAAACAGGCATCTAACCTCTTGTTGCAAAACATTTGCAGTGCAAAATGCACACAGAACGGCATTAATGAATAACATTGTGCGTAAAAAATATAAAACCACATTAGATATTTCAAATGCTTTCTTTTGTCAAAATATTGCACCCAAAAGTAGATATTTGACCGCTTTCTCAATAATGGGGACACAGCATCACTTCTGTCGTCTCACTCAAGGATTCAAGAATAGTCCTCGGTTATTCTCAGCAAGGTTAACAGAGTTACTACAAACTTATGATGACGAGGCATTGTCATATGTTGATGATATCTATCTGACAGACGATGACTTGGATAGGCTCTTGAACAGGGTGAACACCATTATACTGGGCTTCGCCTCTGAATGGTACAAATTCAATTTTAAGAAATCGAGAATTCCCCATCTCTACGTCCTTTTTCTAGGATATGAATTATCAAGTGAAGGCAAAAGCCTGGCAGCCAACTTTTTAGAAAAGTGTGCGCTACTCCAACCTCCAAAAACGCTGAAGAATTTACAGTCAATTCTAGATTTCCTGAATTTCGGAAGAACTTACATTATAAATTACGCAGAGAGGGTTAAACCTCTCTAAAAATTAATCAAACCTGATTTTAAACTTATTCATTCGGAAAAAGAACACACAGAAATTTTGCGTTCACTCCAAACCGACATGTTAGCAACAAAACATTTACAAACACACGTAAACGTATGCAACTTAGTGATCCAAATAATTCCGGGTCAGTGCGGATTCACCTACTTAACTTTTAACAAAGGTGAAAAAGTACCAATTGCATACAAATCACATTTGTACACACAAGCAGAAATGAAATTCACTTCTACAGAAAAAATTCTGACAGCTGTTCAAACCGCTGTAGCAAAAGAAAGAGCCCCATCACAGGGAAAACCATAACGGTCATGACTCCCATACCTGCCTTTTGGTAAAAGCTTTGTGGCGCCTGTTTAGCGCCCGAATCTTTTAATTTGTGGCAATTCTGTCTAAGTTGGGAATTTAAGGGGCTCTCGTTCAACTTTTTAAACTGTTATGTTCTCACTAAATGTTTTATAGAAAAAATTGAATTTAGGGCTATACTGGGGAGAATGTTTTGGAACTGGTGAATTTTCGCTGCTACAGGTTCGGAGTGTGTTATAATCCTTTCCTTCTGCATTTTTACATTTGCGAGGCTAGTCCCGTCCAGCGGCCATCTTGCACATGCCTTGCGCCTTCTGCCTGCAGCGCTCTAGTCGCTGCACGTCGCACGCCACATCAGACTTCCTCCATTTAATGGTCTCTCCTCGGACGTGCAGCGGACGCGCCCAGCGGGCGCGCCTACAGCGTGCCCAAGGCAAGCCCATCTGCGCCCGTCAGCGCCAAGTCAGCTCCCAGGGCCAGAAACGCTGTCCGTGAGCGACCTGTAACCAGAAAGGACACCCACTTGAATAGAGAGTTCCTTCTTAATTGTAGACCACCTCCATGCCCCATTCATTGTTGCTACCCACCATTGTCTAATATGTTGTTTATCTGCCCGGACTGCGGGTTCAGGATGACTGGTGTTTCTTCTCGGAGCACTTTGTGTAAAAAAAAACATTACCTGGGCCTCAGCCCATTAAGGCTGCCCTGATTAATGCCAGATCAATGAAGAAGCACCATGTGGACATTTTCGATATGGTTGCTGATCATTTTTTGGATTTTCTTTTTATTACTGAAACGTGGCTGGATGTTTTATCAGACCCTATTGTTACACTGGCCACTCTGCCCGGCTATAAAGTTCATCGGGCAGATCGCCTGGTCGGTTAGGGAGTTGGCCTTGCCATTATATATAGAGCGAATTGGGTTCTTCATAGTGAACCCGCTATCCTCTGGGGTGATTGTGAAGCTCTAGATTTAAGGGTGGAGCTTTCCGCTAATTTCACTTTGGCTGGGTCCCTTATTTATCGGCCACCTGGTACGCCGAAGGGCTTTTTGAATACATGCGGTGACGCGATGACGGAACAAGCATTTTGGGGATGTTAATCTTCATCTGGACCATCAAGAGGCCTTGGAATCGGCTGCCTTTCTTGATGCTCTTCAAGCGGACAATTAAATCAATGGGTCACATACTCAACTCATGAAGCTAGTCATACGCTTGACCTCATTTGCTCAAATTTTGCTATCCGGATGAATAAACCCATGCCGGTTTCTTGGTCGGATCACTTCCCGGTCTTTTTTTCCTGGGAAGTGGCGCGGCCAGCTCAGGTAGCGGGTTGCCATCGTCCTCCAGCCTATAGCAAAATTGATTCCCTCCAGTTTATCAGCTCCTTGGCTGCCTCTAGACCTCTCCCCCAAGATAATCTAGAAGGATATGTTAATGGGTTCAACTCTTGGATCCCAGATTCAGTGTCAGCTTTGGCTGCTCCTTGCCGATCCAAGCTGGCTAGAGACTCACCCTCTAAATCATGGTTTACCTAGGAGCTGAGGGATCTCAACCATGAATGTAAAGTTCTGGACGGGACTTGACGCTCTGGGGGCTACAGCCCTGCATCCAAACTGGCCCTTAGGGCTCAACAAAAAAGTTATTACTCTTCCATTGTCGCCGCCAAAAGTCTCTACTATGCCTCATGGATCGATTTGGCTAATAATAATTAGAAGGAAATATTTGCTATAGTCCAAAATTTCATGGCCCCCTCCGCATTAATTCGAGCAATGCCTGTCTCAATTACCTGGTGTAACACGCTTTCCCAGTTTTTTGTGGACAAAATAAGTAGCATTCAAGCCTCTTTTTCCTCCCAGGTGGGAGGGCTTATAGTCTCCACATCTGGTCATCCGATGTCGGGCTTGGCTAATAGGCTGTCAACTTTCGCATCGGTTGATCCATCAGACACTTTAAAAATTCTTAAAGCTTTGAAGTCCGTATCCCCTAAGGACCCTTGTGCAGCCAGACTCCTTGCCGCGGACATTATTAACCCGGAAGTTAACCGAATTATTGATATGTCCCTCAGTGATGCTATGGTTCCAACGCGATGGAACCAGGCACTGATACTCCCTCTCCTCAAGAAGTCGTCGCTTGATCCTGCAATACCCGGGAATTATAGGCCAATCTCGCTTCTGCCTAGTTTAGCCAAGGTATGCGAGAAAGTAGTCACCAATCAGCTCACTAACTATGTTGAGGCATTCGGCCTGCTGCATCCAGCTCAATCGGGCTTCCGGATGGCCTCCAGTACGGAGTCAGCTTTGGTAGAGGTGGCAGAGGCAATTTAAGAGTGTTTGGATGCCGGCGGGAGGGCTGGATTAGTTATGCTTGAGCTCTCGACGGCATTTGACAATGTGCCGCATGCTCTGCTCCTCAATCGCCTTTTGGAAATTGGCGTCTCTGGTTCCGTCTGGGGCTGGATCAGTCCTTTCTCGAAGCCTGCACGCAGCAGGTCTGGCATCCTCCATGTGCCTCGAAGCCTCCGCAGCTGATCATTGGTGTCCCGCAGGGATCATCCCTTAGTCCCCTTTTATTCAACATCTATGTTACCCCGCTGTTTTTTCTAGCGGAATCACTGGGGGCTAAGGTGATGGCTTACGCTGACGATACCCAACTGCTGTTCTCTTGGGGAAGAGACGATGAATCGGTCCAGTCGGCACAACACTGTCTTGCCTCTGTCTTCCATTGGCTGGCCCAGGTCCAGCTGAAGTGCAATGAAGGGAAGTCCGAGGTTCTTTTGTATGGAACTTTTCCGGTCGACTTCAGAGCTAAGCTGTGGCGTCCGGGTTTCCCCCTGCCTAGTGCAGGGAACAATACTGCAAAATATCTAGGAATTTGGTTCTCGGAAAATCTGAATTTCTCGACACAAGTTAACAAGCTTGTCGGGACATTCTTTGGCTCCTTGAAGGCCCTGAGTAAATTTCTTCCCTTTCTCCCAGGTACTGCTAAGGAAACAGTGGTTCGCGCTCTAATTTGATCTTGCCTGGACTACGCAAATGCCCTGTATGCGGGCATTCCTGGGTACCTTTTACGTAAATTGCTGGTGGTTCAAAACTCTGCCGCCAGACTCCTGCTTGGCCTGTCAAAAAGGTGCAGTGTGCTTGCGCATTTGCGCTCCCTGCACTGGCTCCCCGTGGAGGCTTGAAATCAATTCAAATTGCTTTCCATTGCCCACAGGGCCCTTTATGGCAAAGACCTGAGGTATCTCCAGGATAGATTTGTTTTCTACTCCCCTGCTAGACAGCTGAGATACTCCTCTCACTCTTCTTGCAGACCCCCAGATTCAAGCGCCACAGGTTGGGCGGTTGCTCGCTTGTCAGGAAAACTAGTGCAGCCTGGAATACTCTTCCTTTGGCGCTTTGGAGCATTCAGGATCATGTGATGTTAAAAAAAAAAACTTAAAACATTCCTGTTTTAGACGTCTCCTTGGTAATGTCTACCTTTACCTCTGCACGCCCCGGGACACTCTGTCGAGTAGCTGAGCACGATACAAATTTATTTAACATAACATAACAAAAGCGAGCATTCCGAATGCTAAAGCTTTACATCCGAGATGGATACAATGGGTTAATTCTCTTGCTGCAACTGATGTTGACTACATTTTTTATCCTTATTTGAAAACACAAGCATTTCTACAATACAAACAAGAATGTTCTCTGCCTACAGAAGTTCTGCCTCTAGGCCAGTATGAATGTATAATTTATACTGACGGATCAGCACAACCTGCTCCGGGGGGATAAACAAGTTTATCGTGCTGCATGCACAATAGTTAAAGGTTGTATGCGCGATGGCATATTCCGATCTATGGTCACAAAAACGCAATCTCTAGGAGATTGTACAGCTCACTGAGCTGAACTACAAGCATTCAAAATGGCACTTAAAAATACGGATCGCGAATTCCCCACACTTATAGTGTATGATTCTTTCTATTGTGTCCAATCTTACAATGAATATTTACAGAATTGGCTTCAAAACGGGTTCAAAGATGCAAAAGGTGGCACAATCAAGCATAAAACGCTTTGGGAACAAGTAGTTCATTTGCAAGAAGGACGTCAAAACACTCACGTGATACACATGTTGAGTCATCAACGTGATGGCGTTCACGTTGAAGGGAATTCATTGGCTGATGAAGCCGCAAAGGCAGCTGTACAAACGGCTTCCGTAGCTGCAATCACTCGTTCAAAAATGAAAATAGACAGTGAAATAATGCTGGCTGTCATTACTACAAGCAAAGGCAGCGGTAGTATGTTACCTAAAGGGTTTCCACTCAAATACTCATATGTAACTGATACAAATAATGTTCCGTTTGCTCGAATCCCTGGAGTGGGGGATAGAGTAATTCCGAACATGGAACATAGATTATAACTAATCCTAGCAGAACATGAAGGGCTCGCCTCTGCTCATGCAGATGTTTCCGCCACAGTATCATTATTAAAACAGAGGTAATGGTGGCCAGATATTAGGAAACAAACCCGAAACTATGTTTTGGAATGTGAAATATGCCAGAAGATGAAGGTCTCTAATGTGAAACGTCCTGGGCAGACGCCCCTGTTAATTTCAGATAAACCATTAGCTTGCGTTTACCTGGACCACTGCGGCCCCTTACAAAGGGATGGTCACTATAAATATATCATGGTCGCAGTGGATTCATGTTCTAGGTTCCTTTGGATGTGGCCTCAGCGCTCGGCTGATGCTCAAACTGTTATAAAAGATTTGCGAGTCTTTATCGGCACATACGCAATTGGCACGCTACGTTCTGACCAGGGTCCTGCGTTTAGCTCTCGAGCTTACAAAGAGGCCATGGCAAGTTTGGGTGTTGCATTGCGGTATTCAAGTCCATTCCATCCTGAAGGAAATTCCGTTGTGGAGAGAAAAAAACGGGACATAAAGCAATCTATAACAGCTTGGGTATTAGGTTCAGATGAAGGGTGGGTCAAACATCTAATAAGTGTCCAATGTAGTCTTAACAACTTGCCAAGAAGTTCACTAGGGGTTATCAATCCATATAAGGTCCTATTTGGGACAAGAATGTTGGTCCCGGACCTTGATGGTCACACATCAGTGGTGGAAACAAAGAAATTTGATATCAAAGATCATTTGGCTGTTTTACAGGACTTAAATGAACTAAGAACGAAACAAAGCTACGTGTTCCTGAAGCCAACCACCACTGGGGAAAAACCGACCGTCCAAGCAAGGCATGTCTGGATCCCAAAGCGTGGTGATCTAGTCAGAGAGAAGATCGCAGATAAGAAGGAATTTGGGCCTTCTTACAGACAACCAGTACCTGTCCTAGCAATCCACAGATCAAGAACAGTTTTACTGCCGCCCCTTGCTGGTAAAAAGGAGAATAGACTTTTGTCCATTGACCTGCTCAAACCACACTATGCGGCCGATACTAAGCAGTAGGCCAAGTGGACTGCGCCAATGAGGCAGGCGCACTCCTCTAGCTACAATCCAAGAGGTTCAAACTGAGAGGCTCTTCACCATTGAGGAATCTGCAGTGAGAAAAGAAGGACTAAGCAAGAAAGCTATGGAACTTGTACCTCTTGAGACCCAAATAATAGTTTGTCATGAAACACCTGTCTACAACGAAGTAACAAGTGATCAAGTGGTTCCAGCGATTTCAACAAATCCGGATGCCATCCCAACTATTGACAGAACTGCCTCTGGCTATTTGATTAACTTTGATACCTTTTCTGAGGATTCCAGCGAGCCTGAAATGACGCCAGCGAAAAGAACTTTCAAAGAACAAGCAACTAACTTTTTTCATCACCTGTAAAAGACTTATCTGGTTTCACCATGGATTGAACTTTGGATTGTGTTGGGAATATTCTTTCTTCTACTTTGGTTAACTCTGGTAATCACTCTGGGTATGCTGATAAATGGAAGATATGTAAAAAGGGACACAGCAAGTAAGAATGTCAACTTACTCCTTAAGCCACACGTATCATCCCATCGTGAACAAAGAGACGTGTCAACAGTAAACATCACAGCCGTTCCTATACCAGATGGTATAGCTTAGGACAAAACAGAATATGACCTTTTTGGCCCGTCGGAGCTATAGAAGATTCCACACTTATTCAAGATTTCATTAAGTGACTTTGTTTCATCAAGTACCTTTTTTGATGATTGGGACTTCGAGACTGTTAATAATATGATGTCAGATTTAGAAATGTCTGCAGTATTTACAAATCAGGAATATTTAGAAGGTTCTTCAGACTATTATGGTCATAATTTCTTGCACAAATCTGCAAGTCCTAGAAATGTATTAATGCATGGGTACTCACAGACTTTCTCTCGGGGGCCTAATATACAGAGTGGTTTGTGTCCAAGGGCCGCACTGGTGGGGGCGGGGTCAGTGGGGGAGGGGCGGGGCTAGAGCAATAAAAAAAACTGTGACCATGAGGTTGAACACAGGTCCCTGCAGCGGACGCCTTTTTCCACTGAGCCATCAGACCCGGCATACACACATCTCTCTCTCTCTTTCTTTCTCTCTCTCTCTCTCTCTCTCTCTCTCTCTCTCTTCCTCTTCCTCTCTCCCTCCCTTTCTCCCTGCCTCCCTCTGTCTCACTCACGCTGACTGTCTCACTCCCTCGCTCTCTCCCTGTCTCCCTCTCTCTCCCTCTGTCTCCTTCTCTCTCCTTCCCTCTCCCTCACTGTCTCCCTCCCTCTGTCTCCCTCCCTCTGTCTCCCTCCCTCTGTCTCCCTCCCTCTGTATCCCTCTCTCTGTATTCCTCCTCCCTCTCTCTGTCTCCCTCTCTCTGTCTCCCTCTCTCTGTCTCCCTCTCTCTGTCTCCCTCTCTCTGTCTCCCTCCCTCTGTCTGTCTCCCTCTGTCTGCCACACTCTGTCTCTGTCCCTGTCCCTCTCCCTTTCTCTGTCTCCCTCCCTCTGTCTCCCTCTCTCTGTATTCCTCCTCCCTCTGTCTCCCTCTGTCTGTCTCCCTTTGACTGTCTCCCTCTCTCTTTATCCCTCTCTCTGTATCCCTCTCTCTTTATCCCTCTCTCTGTATCCCTCTCTCTGTCTCCTTATCTCTGTCTCCCTCTCTCTGTCTCCCTCTGTCTGTCTCCCTCTATCACCCTCTGTCTCCGTCCCTCTCCCTGTCTCCCTCCCTCTCCCTTTCTCAGTCTCCCTCCCTCTCCCTCTCTCTGTCTCCCTCTCTGTCTCCCTCTCTGTCTCCCTCTTTGTCTCCCTCTTTGTCTCCCTCTCTGTCTCCCTCCCTCTGTCTCCCTCCCTCTGTCTCCCTCCCTCTGTCTCCCTCCCTCTGTCTCCCTCCCTCTGTCTCCCTCCCTCTGTCTCCCTCCCTCTCCCTCCCTCTGTCTCCCTCCCTCTGTCTCCCTCCCTCTGTCTCCCTCCCTCTGTCTCTCTCCCTCTGTCTCTCTCTCTCTCTGTCTCCCTCTCCCTTCCTCTGTCTCCCTCTCCCTTCCTCTGTCTCCCTCCCTCAGTCTCCCGCCTCCCTCTGTCTGTCTCCCTCTGCCTGTCTCCCTCTCTCTGTATCCTTCTTTCCTCTCTCTGTCTCCCTCTCTCTGTCTCCCTCCTCCCTCTGCCTGTCTCCCTCCCTCCCTCTGTCTCCCTCTCCCTCCCTCCTTCTCCCTCTCCCTCCCTCCCTCTGTCTCCCTCTCCCTCCCTCCCTCTCTTCCCCTCCCTCTGTCTCCATCTGTCTGTCTCCCTCCCTCTGTCTCCCTCTGTCTGTCATCCTCTCCCTCCCTCCCTCTCCCTCCTCCCTCTGTCTGTCTCCCTCTGTCCATCTCCTTCCCTCTGTCTCTGTCCCTGTCTCCCTCCCTTTCTCTGTCTCCCTATCTCTGTCACCCTCTCTCTGTCTCCCTCTCCCATCCTTGCCCTCCAGTCCCCTCCCTTTCCCTTTTCCTCCCTCTCCTTCTGTCTCCCTCCCTCTACCTCCCTCTGACACCCTGTCATCTCACCCTGCCTGTGTGTGCCCGGGCTGAGACAGCTTCCCGGGCAAACACACACACAGCTGCACCCGAGCACTTCACAGGTCTTTAAAAGACTATTTGCATGTTAATGAGGCTTTGTTGTATTTGACCTCTTCTTAGCGCCCCTGCATCTCCACTATGGGTTGAATCGACGGGCCCCCACAGAACAGCAGAGTCTCTCAGTCACGCTCAGTGTTTGCAGACTCTTAATTTTGTTTTTTTTAAACGCGAGTACGATGTCTGCAAGGTGCGCGGGCCGCCAAGGAAGGCTTGCCGGGCTGCTGGCGGGCCGTACTATGAGTACCCGTGTATTAATGTATAGCCAATGGGAACCTTGTCCTACGCCACCAAAGGGTAGCTCAAAAACATTTGCTATGACATTTCCATACTTTTCTGGGTTCAATGTATCCAATCCAGAATAATTTTTTTTAAGAATGTAAACAAAACAGGAATGAAAATTATGTTAACAAATACCAAACAGATTTATTCTGCAGCCTTTTATGCTCAACTGTCTAGACTAGGTTTCGACTTTTGGAAAGACAACATTGAGACAAAAACTGTCTGGAGTACAAAAGATTGGCAGGTACAGGGGGTAGAAGCTATGTTTAGAGCCTGTATCATCCCTGAGCAAATTCTGTTTTTGAATGACACTGTCCAACAGACGTCTTGCCTTGGGTTAGCCTTGATCAAAGACATGAACAATCCGTCCATAACTACACCTACACCTGAGAGTGAGAACACTTGAGAGGGGGAGGTTGATGTACATGCTATTTTGCATCACAACAGAACAGATCCAGATTGGAATAAATGGGTGATCTGGCCCACAGACACAAACAACTGTCAAGATAGTTCCTGAACAAAACACAGGGTTTCACATTCACTAGGCCAGACCCAAGATATGTTCAAAAACAGCATCCTGGAATAGTAACTAAATACAGTGTAGGGAAACTCTGCCTTGATTGGATACAGAAATCTACACTTAAGGATGTAAAGCAACACTTATCTTTACTTAAAGATGGCACAGATCTTAGGGAATTCTTGCTAGGACCAAGAAAATTGCGTCAAAAACGTTTCATATATGCCGGTATATATATGCTGCATATAACGATATATGGAAGATTACGCAAGCAGAGACTGCAGAACGAATACGAGAAATTGATCGTATTCATTTAGAGAAATCTTTCTCTGTGGTTGACAATGGGTTAACGACTCTGTCGTCCAGAATATATTCATTGGACAGCATAGTGTCTTCTGCCATAGACATCATGGAACAAGACTTGGTCATGTTGCAAAATGGTCAGTCTCAGCTACTTTCTATCATGCTATTAGGCTGGACGTTGCAAAACCTTCGTTCAGGCTATGTGCCTTGGCGTTTAATCAATACTACGTCACTGTTTTCAGAAATCAATCTCACTGATAAACAGATCAAACTGGCACAGAGGGGAGCAGACTATACGGTACTGAGCATTGAAAAACTAGAAAGATTGCCATTTACGGTAGCAGGAAAACTAGCTACTGAATGGATTATACATGGAACAATCACTCTGCCTGTTACAATTTTCCATTTTCAGTATTGCCTAAAACACATACCAGCAGGCACATATGAAAGGTTGGATAAAGAATACATCAAGACATCCTGGGATTTACCATACACACACAGATGTTGGAGTGGGGGACGTGAAGTGTTTCTTAGCGGTTCAAACTGTGAAAACGCACTGAGTGGTTCTCTCCTTTGTCAGGGTATTAATTTACATGGGCCTGCAATGGTTCCTCTAACAACTTATCCTGTCACCTGCAAGGTTCACCAGCTGCAGTGATTCATCCAATGTTTGGACAACTTTCAAATGGAAGTTACCTCATGTTGAACGATCACAGCTGCTGTGGCATGTTGCCAGGTATACCATATCTAGTAACTGTGTCAGCCAGGGTCACTTGCTGTATGCAAGTATTCTTTCCAAAAACCAAGACAGCCAGGGAGTCGCCTTTATGGCCTTAACTGAACATCTCTTCTATACGAATTGATACTCTAAGCAGAATGAAACCCAATCTTTTTCAAAAAACTGTGCCACTGACCTTGGCCAAAGAGACCTATGATCTACAAATTGCAAGGACTTCTGCCGAAATACATGTCCTTTTGAATACAAACTGCCCTATACATTTCTCAGAAATGTTAAGTCATATCTTAAACATGTCTGATACGAGCGGTATTGTAAATGTATTTAAGACCGTATTTTCCGGACTGTTAGCACCTTTTCAAGCAGTCCTAGGCATCCTTCCAAACTTCGTGCACTCTGTGTTTGGCGGACTGGGGGACTTTTGGGACTTGTTGCAGGTATACTATTTTTGCTCCTACTGCTATGATATGGCAAGCCAATTCACCAGCAACACCCAGTTCTCCATGGAGACAACTCTACTGGCGATGAAGTGTCGTGAGCGCATCGTCCAAATTTTGGACTACCTCGTCTACGAGAATTAAATACCACATGGTTTCTGTCATTCAGACCAATTTGGCACGATTGCATCTTACCTGTTCTACGCTGCCTGCTATGCGTAAAATAATGCGTGCTAGACACGTCTGACACTCCCATCAGTCATGCCAACTGATGTTGATACTTTGCTGGACCTCGTAACGGCCCATGCTCTGTGTTGTCCCCAGCGGCTACCAATGCTGATAATGGCATTCCTTGAGATCTCACAGACGCAAATTGCAACTGCTGAGGTACGAGAGGAAACAACAGGCGCACAGGTACCATCCAATACGAACATTGCTGTTGCGACCAATGCTGAAGGCGATGCTTCACAACTATGTGCGGTTAATCTTCTAAACAAGGCAATCCAACTTTCACCTACAATGGTAGATGACTTTTTATCTACAGACATAGAAGATTTCATGTTTTCTTAAAGCCCAAACACTGACTTTTGAGTTTGGCACACAGTGTTCTGAGAGGCTTTGAATTTGACCTTCATTTTTCAAAAACAAGGTACTAACTTTGGAACTTTTTCCTATGATTATTTTTTTTTCTCCAAATTTGTATTTTTCATGTTTTTGGCACAAGTAATCTGCTTATAGTAGAACTATTCATAGAGAACAAGAATTATTTGAACACTTCCAGGGACAGTATTTGATCTTGTCCATAAACAAATGATTATGTAATCAGACATGAAATGGTTTCGGCACCCTTTTCTTCTGTATTTACGAACCATTTCGTAAATGTATATTTTCATGATTCATTCATATAGCATTCAAATGTAAATATATGCTTAGAATGAAACATTGCTTTAATGTGTACAGCACCAATGCATTTGACATGTTTTTAGCACTTCATGTATAGATATATTTTAGATATGTTATCATGTTTAGAATTTAGTAATGTACATAAGAAAGTGGAGTGGATGTTGTTTATCGATTTAGATTCCGTATGAATTTCCCGATTCATCCCCATATATAGGTATAATTCACATTGCCCTTATATAGGCATAGAAATCCAGTCCTTATTTAGGCATAGTCCATGCTACCCAAATACAGGCATGGCTACTTCCATCCATTCATCTACGTCACAACGAGTTCTTGGAAAACCAGACTCTTAAGCCGTTAGGGACTTCCCCTTGACTAGATATTGATTTCTCCAAGAACTAATTTATTATGCATGAACATCTATTCCTTAGGGGTTCATTCATAACGTTCATATGCCCGACTTTTACGTCAATACCGGCATTCCCAAACACCTTCAAGGTATAAATATACCTTCACTTGCTATGGCAAAGCATGGTGTGGTTCGGTGCAGTTCGACTACCTACTTGCACGATGCAGCTCGCCACAGCAAGCACCGAAGGAAGCAAACTCCCCAGCTGATGCACTGACTAGACGCTGTCATCCTCCTGCTGAGAAACCAACTCCAGTGTTTCTGACTCCCCTTACAGGGTGTTGGGAAATCGAGTCCCAGGAAATAGATACCAACCTCTCTCATTCTAAGGTATGGAGCTGATTAGAACCTGGAGACACCTTTGGCAAATCTTGGCAAAACGAAACCTATGCTAAAGCAGCACTTACTTCTTCCTTGGCACTAGACCTAGGTTAGGTACACTGGGGTAGGCATATTTTAGAAACACCAGTTGAGTATTTTAGCCTGTGTTATTTATGTATGTATTTTTATATATGTCATAGCAATAGACAATGCTATTACAGTATTATTTTATATTACTGTTTACACTGTACACATTATACTTCGCACTTTGTCTAACAATTGTAGCAGTTCATATCTCTTGCATGAGAAATAAGACTGTTCAATAAACCCCTTTTATTGAAACACCCGTCTCTCTATTTCTATGCAACTCTGTAGAAACAAAGCATGCAAGATTGACTGAGTGAAATAGTTATCTATTGTTTCCACGACTCTGAAGATATTGTTCCAGTTCTAGGGGAAACAAAGTTGTCATGTTTATGCGGTTGTCAGAGACTAATTCCTTCTTGTTTATTCAAGAAAGTTTCTAGTGCCCTCTGAGTTAGCTGGCAGACACAATTAAGTTTAATATACTCGATCGAGACATACTGACCTCAGTCCTATGTCAAATCCTTAGTGTATGTTATTCCAATGCGCAGAGCCTATTAGGGATATAGGAACTACACTACATGGCGCCCAATGGTTTGGTAAGGCACTAATTTAATGCTAGATAGTGGAGTAAGTCAGTCGTGCTTTTCCCGGAGAATATATCCCACTTTTGTCACTATGATTGGAAGAATGGGCCAACCAGAATTATGTTTTCTGTACATTTCAAAATATTCCTCCAATCATTGGGATGTGCATCTTGCCCAATTTGTACAGATTTATGCATGCTGTTTTACAGGTGGGAAGTCTGTGGTCGAGAACAACAACAACACCAACTCCACCACCCTGATTGACAACTTCGCCAACCTCGGACTCAAACAGCTCGTCACAACACCCACCCACTCAGCCGGCCACACGCTTGACCTCATCTTCTCCGCAAGCTCCTACGTCACCTTCAGCCACACTACCGAACTCCACTGGACCCACCATCGCTGCATCCACTTCACCTTCCGGAAACACACCACATACCACCGCACTCAACAGATCACCCGCCGCAGCCGGAGCAAAGTCACCGAAGACCAGCTAAACACCACCCTCGCCCGAAGTCCACCTGTCGATCCCATCAACACCACCGCCTGCAACCTCAGACGGTGGATTGACGACTGCGCCATCACTCTCGCCCGATCAAGAAACCCTCCAACAGACGCACCAGCAAGAAAGCCAGCTGGTTCACCGCGGACCTCCAGGCCTCCAAGCAGACCTGCCGAAAACTAGAGAAGAAATGGCACCCCCAACAGACACCGGACAGCTACGCAGCCCACAAGAACGCCAATCCCCAGACACCATCACCTCATCAGATCCGCCAAAAGGGCCTCCTTCAAGGACCGCCTAGATAACAACACGCACAACAGCTAAGAGCTCTACAACATCGTGAAGGATCTCTCCAACCCCAGCTCCAGCACCAACAACACCCCACCATCGCAAGACCTGTGTGACTCCCTTGCCACCTTCTTCCATCGCAAGATTGCAGACCTCCACGACAGCTTCCACAACCTGACCGCCCCAACATCCACCAAGACCTCTGACCCCACGGCCACCATCCACATCGATCCCCTGCTCACCTGGACCAACATAAACGACGACGACACCATCAAAATCATAAACACAATCCACTCTGGCTCTCCGTCAGACCCATGCCCACACCACATCTTCAACAAAGCCTGCGCCACCATCACACCCCATCTCCGCAAGGCCATCAACATCTCCTTCGAGACTACGACCTTCCCGGAGAGCTGGAAGCACGCCTAGATCAACGCCTCACTCAAAAAAAAACAGGTGGATCCGAGGGACCTCAAGAACTTCCGGCCCATCTCCCTGCTCCCGTTCCTTGCAAAGGTGATTGAGAAGACAGTCAACAGACAACTGACCCGCTACCTCGAGGAGAACAGCATCCTGACCCGTCCCAATCTAGGTTCCGCAGCAACCACAGTACCGAAACTGCCCTCATCGCCGCCACCGATGACATCAGGGCACTGCTGGACAACGGCGAAACTGCGGCCCTCACCCTCCTGGACCTATCAGCTGCCTGGACTAGACCACCTACCTCGTCTCTGGCAGAACCCAGAGCCTCCGCCTCCCCCCTTTCCGTTCCGAAGCCACTGAGATCTGCGGCATACCACAAGGATCATCCCTCAGCCCGACATTGTTCAACGTCTACATGGCCCGCTCGCCCGCGTCGCCCGACTACACGACCTCAACATCATCTCTTACGCCGACGGCACCCAGCTTATCCTATACCTCACCAAGGACCCCATCACCGCCAAAACCAACCTCCACGAAGGAATGAAAGCAGTCGCCGAGTGGATGAAGAACAGCCGCCTGAAACTGTACTCGGACAAGACAGAAGTCCTCATCCTCGGCTCCACCCCCTCGGCCTGGGACGACTCCTGGTGGCCGACCGCACTGGGAGCAGCACCAACACCCACCGACCACACACGCAACCTAGGGTTCATCCTCGACTCAACACTCTCCATGACCAAGCAAGTCAACGCTGTCTCGTCCTCCTGCTTCAACACACTCCGCACGCTCCGCAGGATCTACAGGTGGATCCCCACTGAAACAAGAAGAACGGTCACCCAGGCCCTCCTCAGCAGCAAGCTGGACTACGGAAAAGCCCTCTACGCAGGAGCCTCGGCCAAACTCCTGAAACGACTACAACGCATACAGAACACCTCTGCACGCTTGATCCTCGACATTCCTGGCCACAGTCACACCCCACCCCACCTGAGAGACCTGCACTGGCTCCTCGTCAACACGAGGATCACCTTCAAGCTCCTCACCCACGCACACAAGGCACTCCACAACACCGGACCGGCATACCTCAACAGACGACTCACCTTCTACACCCCGAACCGCCAGCTCCGCCGACCACACCCTCGGCACCGTCCCCTGCACCCGAAGAGCGAACACCGGAGGCTACTCAAGACCTGGCTATTCGAGCAGTAGCAGCACCCCCCTCCCCCAGTGCCTTGAGACCCTCACGGGTGAGTAGTGTGCTTTACAAATGTTCTAATTGATTGATTGATCAGATCAGTCTGAACTGGTCGTGGTCAGTGTACGCATTGACCTGAAACTAGTTACGTTACAGAGCTCATGTTGCAAGAAGACAGACAGCAACACAGGTGTATGTGGAGGAGGTTTGAGATTCATCCTGCAGCAGAAAATGCACTCTTTAGAATGGAAAGGGATGGAAATCTGTGCTTCCTCTCTGACCACCAGATAACTTCGGTTTCAAGGAGAGGTACCCAAGCAACAGGTAACTCTATCATACTATAGGCACAATTGACAAGAGGACAGTCTACAAAAGCACACCTTCTTATGTAGTCATGCATAGTGTCCATGTGCCTGCCCTCCAGCCATGTTGAACTCCGTGAAACATGAGTTGACAAATAACAACAGAAAAATGGATGATGGGCCCTTAATGGTGAGATGTAGTTAAACTCCAGGTGTTCAGGTAAATAGGCTTGTTGTCCTTAATGATATGATGATGCCTCTGCCTCAATGGGCAGGTACCTCATGCTTGGCAAAAAAGTGATTGACTAGATTGGTCGCTTAAGTATTTACCAGTAACTGGGATTAGTTCATGAATTCCACCCATCCGTTTTTAGGTCTCGTCTAGGCAGCGCTTGCACGGTCTCTACGAGACATGCTGTATCTAGGATATGCCTATCTTTTTCATTGGTTCCTCTTGATGTCCTTCCTAAATGCCTGATTTTCATTGGTTAATATGCTTAGTAGTCCCTCCTTTTCTTAGTAGTCCCTCCTTTTCTACTTTTCTCCCATGAGGACTGCCCCTTTTACATGTGCTGTTACTCTTCGTGTTAATTTATGGGACTTAGAGAGCACTCTTTTCTTTTTGTTGGCCTGCCTCTGCTCATGCGTGTTATCTTTATTTCGCGTAGGTTGAAAGGTTCTTGGCAGAATCATTAACCAGTGCTTCCGCTTCACGGCTGATATTCATCCTGCACACGCCTTGTGCAATGTTTTTTATTTGTTTATTTAAACTTTTACAGGCTTCGCGCAATGTTAATTTTATTGTTTTGTTTTTGGTGGTGTTATCACTCCTCACCACTCCCCCTCTGTGTTCACGGTTCCTCCTGGTCATCCCGATGGCACAGATACCAGCTGCTCCTGCTGGATTTTTTTTCCAGTTTATTGGTATTCCTGCAATTGTGATCGATAGTCATGTATATACATAATTTCTTTTTTTTTTTTACAAGGCACTACCTACGCCGAGAATCAAACTCGGTTCCCCTGGTCCGCAGTTGGCAGCTGCGGAGGTTATATTACAGCTTTTCTCCTGGTTGTTTACTTTTGCTTGGTAAACTGTCCATTTGTAATATCAGTTGTGTGCGCACATGCGCTTTATGAGTCCCACTCCCTTCTGTAGCTGTGTGCATCTAAAAACAAAACAAACTTTCTCCGACTTTAGCCCGACCTCACATGATCGAAAACAAAAGAAAATGAACAAATAACTATCTCCTGCAGCTATTACATAATGCATTTCAAAGAACCCAGTATATTCTCCATGTGCTACCCTGGCGAAAGCGAAATCTTTATTCTACCAACCTTAAAATCGAACATTATATCGAGGAATACAAATGAAGAGCGTTCCAGTCCTCTTTCTATATCTATGCTTTTCAGGCCACTCATTTCTTAGGTCTCGCCTAAGCCATTGCGTTAGCGATGCTTTGGCGAGATATAAAGTAAGGGCTTTCGGGTACAGTGCATGTGCGCCGGGCGCGTGCACCATTTGTCCGCCTACGTGATCACTTTTGCGGCCGCTTTGATGTTCGCAGTGAGCCGCGCGGCCACTGAGAACATCAAAGCGGCCGCTAAATTGATCACCATTTGCCATCCGAAGCCCTCACTTTACTGCTTTGCTTGTTACTTTTGACTTGGCTCATGGTGCCGTCCCCATTCACCTCCTGCCCGTCACTGCGTTTCCTGTTCATGTCGGCGCCTGTCGCAATTTCGTTAATCTCCCTATGCGGCGCCACGCCCAACCACCTCTTGCCCGTCGTACCATTTGGTATTTATATCATCGTGCTGTGATTTCACGATTTTGTTTTATTTATTTTAAATGCTTTATATGCTTCTCTCACCTAGACGGGTTTAGCTACACAGGCAGAGAACTAGAAAACATGAGAGTGCAGTAATCTGGAGCTTTGCTGTACCCTCAAACACTACATTTCTCTTCCCGTGCATTATCCCCTTTTTTCATAGTTTTCTCCCCTGTAGTACTTAATTCCTGTGGTGCTTTCTGTAGTTACTCGACAACGCTGAGGCACCATCCAATGGCAAAAATGTTTTCACCAGCACTGTAGTACTCCCCTCGGGTACTTTCTGCAGGGATATCCCAAACACCCACTTTCCCCTGCAGTAAAAAAACACTTAGTCTTCTGTACTACTCGCCGACATTGTAAAGTATTCCGCCAGCAGTACTCACCAACCTGGTAGTATTCTCCTCAGGTACTCGTTGATACTTTTCATTGAAGCATCCATCACCCCGTCGGCATCCACAACCCCTCCAATATTCCCACCCCTTAATGCTCACCTTGCAGTAACAGCTGCACAGCCCCCATTGTAGTAGTCTGCCGTCTTTAAGTAGCCCATCCCAGTCTTGTGAATTCTTTCTAGAGATCCTTTTCCCTAACCTCCTCCCATCTAATTCATATTTGATGCTTTGCTTCGCTTTGCTATCCTTTCCTCTCTTCTCTTCTCATCTTCTCCCTGCTCCTGTCTTTTACTTCTCTCCTCTTTTTATATGTACCATCTTGCCTTAGTGCAATTGTAAATCCCACTTGCCCCATCCCCCTTTTATTCTTCAGTCCTTATTATATAGTTTTCTGTCCTTAAGGTTGTTATTCATTTAGACATACTATCTCTAAAAGTTTTTTATATTTCTCTTCTCAGTGTGTCTTTATTGTACTATACTGCATTGTACGTGTTGTAAAGTACTCTAATGCCCCCGGGAGTTGTTTGTGCTTTATAATACTGTATAAATAAATATGCATGTGCTTGTGACTTAAGGTGTATAAAATATATGACAAAATATTTGATTTTTCCATCATAAGATGGAGCCCAGAGCAGATCCAGTGTGTCACTATCTATTTTTGTAGCCTGAGCCAATCAGTATCAATATTATGAGTGATTTGCACTTAATCCTCAACTTATCTGTGACACATCGGAGCTATCTGTGCTTTAGGTTTGTGTTTGCATATTTAGGAATGCCTGTAAATGTTTTGACAACTGATTTATTGGTTCCTAAATCAGTGCCACATAGTTACACGCCACATAATTACACTACACTCAATGCAACATACACTCCAAATACCACTCAGTGCCACATAGTTACACGCCACATAGTTACACGCCACATAATTACACTGCACTCAATGCAACATACATTCCAAATACCTCTCAGTGCCACATAATTACACTGCACTCAATACAACATGCACTCCAAATAACACTCAATGCCACATAGTTACACACCACATAATTACACTGCACTCAATGCAACATACACTCCAAATACCACTCAGTGCCACATAATTACACTGCACTCAATGCAACATACACTCCAAATACCACTCTGTGCCACATAATTACACGCCACATAATTACACTCTACTGAATGCAACACACACTCCACACAATACCACTCAGTGCCACATAATTATATGCTACATAATTACACTGCACTCAATGCAACATACACTCCAAACAATACCACTCAGTGCCACATAATTACACGCCACACAATTACACTCTACTGAATACAACATACACTCCACACAATACCACTCAGAGCCACATGATTACACGCCACATAATTACACTGCACTCAATGCAACATACAATTCAAACACCACTCAGTGCCACATAATTACACGCCACATAATTACACTGCACTCAATGCAACATACACCCCAAGCAATACAACTCAGTGCCACATAATTACACACCAAACAATTACACTCTACTGAATACAACATACACTCCACACAATACCACCCAGTGCCACATAATTATATGCTACATAATTACACTGCGCTCAGCACAACATGCACTCCAAATACCACTCAGTGCCACCTAATTACACGCTACATAATTACACTGCACTCAATGCAACATACACTCCAAATACCACTCAGTGCCACATAGTTACACGCCACATAATTACACTGCACTCAATGCAACATACACTCCAAATACCACTCAGTGCCACATAATTACACTGCATTCAATGCAACATGCACTCCAAATAACACTCAGTGCCACATAGTTACACGCCACATAATTACACTGCACTCAATGCAACATACACTTCAAATACCACTCAGTGCCACATAATAACACTACACTCAATGCAACATACACTCCAAATACCACTCTGTGCCACATAATTACACGCCACATAATTACAGTCTACTGAATGCAACACACACTCCACACAATACCACTCAGTGCCACATAATTATATGCTACATAATTACACTGCACTCAATGCAACATACACTCCAAATACCACTCAGTGCCACATAGTTACACGCCACATAATTACACTGCACTCAATGCAACATACACTCCAAATACCACTCAGTGCCACATAGTTACACGCCACATAATTACACTGCACTCAATGCAACATATACTACAAATACCTCTCAGTGCCACATAATTACACGCCACATAATTACACTCTTCTGAATGCAACACCCACTCCACACAATACCACTCAGTGCCACATAATTATATGCTACATAATTACACTGCACTCAGTGCAACATACACTCCAAACAATACCACTCAGTGCCACATAATTACACGCCACACAATTACACTCTACTGAATACAACATACACTCCACAATATACCACTCAGTGCCACATAATTATAAGCTACATAATTACACTGCGCTCAACGCAACATACACGCCAAATACCACTCAGTGCCACATAATTACACAGCACTCAATGCAACATACACTCCAAATACCACTCAGTGCCACATAATTACACGCCACATAATTAGACTGCACTCAATGCAACATACACTCCAAATACCACTCAGTGCCATATAATTACATTCCACATAATTACACTGCACTCAATGCAACGTACACTCCAAATCCCACTCTGTGCCACATAATTACCCGCAACATAATTACACTGCACTCAATGGCACATACACTCCAAATACCACTCAGTGCCACATAATTACACACCACATAATTACACTCTACTGAATGCAACACACACTCCACACAATACCACTCAGTGCCAATAATTATATTCTACATAATTACACTGCGCTCAACGCAACATACACTCCAAATACCACTCAGTTCCACATAATTATCTTCACTCAATGTAACATACACTCCAAATACCACTCAGTGCCACATAATTACACGCCATATAATTACACAGCACTCAAAGCAAAATACACTCCAAATACCACTCAGTGCCACATAATTACAAGCCACATAATTACACTGCACTCTATGCAACATACACTCCAAACAATACCACTCAGTGCCACATAATTACACGCCACACCATTACACACTGAATACAACATACACTCCACAGAATACCACTCAGTGGCACATAATTATATGCTACATAATTACACTGCGCTCAACGCAACATACACTCCAAATACCACTCAGTGCCACATAATTACACGCCACATAAATACACAGCACTCAATGCAACATACACTCCAAATACCACTCAGTGCCACATAATTACACGCCACATAATTACACTGCACTCAATGCAACATACACTCCAAATACCACTCAGTGCCACATAATTACATTCCACATAATTACACTGCACTCAATGCAACATACACTCCACACAATATCACTCAGTGCCACATAATGATATGCTATACAATCTATCTATCTATCTATCTATCTGTCTATCTACATATCTATCTATCTATCGCCCTCACTCTAGCTATCTATCGCCCTCACTCTATCTAACGCCCTCACTCTATCTATCTATCTATCTATCTATCTATCTATCTATCTATCTATCTATCTATCTATCTCTCTATCTATCTATCGCCCTCACTTTATCTATCTATCTCCCCTCACTCTATCTATATATCTATCGCCCTCTCTCTCTCTATCTCTCTATCTATCACCTTCACTCTATCTCTGTCTATTGCCCTCACTCTATCTATTGCCCTCACTCTATCTATTGCCCTCACTCTATCTATTGCCCTCACTCTATCTATGTATCTGTCTATCTACATATCTATCTATCTATCGCCCTCACTCTATCTAACGCCCTCACTCTATCGCCCTCACTCACTCTATCTATCTATCGCCCTCACTCTAACGACCTCACTCTATCTATCTATCTATCGCCCTCACTCTATCTATCGCCCTCACTCTATCTATCTATCTATCTATTTATCGCCCTCACTCTATCCATCTTTCGCCCTCACTCTATCTATCACCCTCACTCTATCTATCTATCTATCACCCTCACTCTATCTATCTCTATCACTCTATCTATCGCCCTTCACTCTATCAATCTATCTATCTATCGCCCTCACTCTGTCTATCTATCGATCTATCTATTGCCCTCACACTATCTATCTATCTATCGCCCTCTCTCTATCTCTCTATCGCCTTCACTCTATCTATCTATCTATTGCCCTCACTCTATCTATCGCCCTCACTCTATCGCCCTCTCTCTATCTATCTATCTATCTATCGCCCTCACTCTATCTATGTATCTGTCTATCTACATATCTATCTATCTATCTATCGCCCTCACTCTATCTAACGCCCTCACTCTATCTATCGCCCTCACTCTATCTATCTATCTATCGCCCTCACTCTATCTAACGACCTCACTCTATCTATCTATCTATCGCCCTCACTCTATCTATCGCCCTCACTCTATCCATCTTTCGCCCTCACTCTATCTATCACCCTCACTCTATCTATCTATCTATCACCCTCACTCTATCTATCTATCTCTATCTCTCTCACTCTATCTATCGCCCTTCACTCTATCAATCTATCTATCTATCGCCCTCACTCTGTCTATCTATCGATCTATCTATTGCCCTCACACTATCTATCTATCTATCGCCCTCTCTCTATCTCTCTATCGCCTTCACTCTATCTATCTATCTATTGCCCACACTCTATCTATCGCCCTCACTCTATCGCCCTCTCTCTATCGCCCTCACTCTATCTATCTATCTCTATCTATCTATCTATCACCCTCACTCTATCTTATCTATCGCCCTCACTCTATCTATCTATCGCCCTCACTCTATCGCCCTCACTCTAACGCCCTCTATCTGTTGCACTATATCTATCTATCTATCTATCTATCTATCTATCTATCTATCTATCTATCTATCTATCTATCTATCTATCTATCTATCTATCTATCTATCTATTTATCTATCTATCGCCCTCACTTTATCTATCTATCTACAGGGCTCGACAAATCTGAAAAATGGTACTAGTCCTGCAGGTCTAGTAGCTTGAAAAATCTCCTTGACCTAACAGTAACCTACTTGACCTCCGCCTCTGAAAGCGAAGCAAATGTGACAAGATAACAAGACTTAAAGGCATCTTTATTGCTCGTTTGCTTTGTGAGCAATAAAAAGGCCTTTAAATCTTGTTATCCTGTCACATTTGCTCCGTTTTCAAAGACAGAGGACAAAAGTTAGTATATTTTCCTACTCGCCAGAAAGGGCGAGTAGGACCTAAAAATAGCTCGACCTCATAAAATTTACCTCGCAAATGTGAGCGGTAGAGTGGATTTGTTGAGCCCTGATCTATCTCCCCTCACTCTATCTATCTATCGCCCCTCACTCTATCAATCTATCTATCGCCCTCACTCTATCGCACTCACCCTATCGCACTCACCCTATCTATCTATCTATCTATCTGTCTATCGCCCTCACTCTATCTCTCTATCACCCTCACTCTATCTCTCTATCGCCCTCACTCTGTCTATCTATCTATCTGTCTATCGCCCTCACTTTATCTATCTATCTATCTATCTATCTAGCTCACTCTATCGCCCTCACTCTATCGCCCCTCCCTCTATCTATCACCCTCCCTCTATCTATCGCCCTCCCTCTATCGCCCTCCCTCTATCTATCGCCCTCACTCTATCTATCTATCTATCTATCACCCTCACTCTATCTTATCTATCGCCCTCACTCTATCTATCTGTCGCCCTCACTCTATCTATTGTCCTCCCTCTATCAATCTATCGCACTCACTCTATCGCATCATCACTCAGCACCACCACAGCATCACTCAGGGGGACCACAGCTTCACTATGCGCTACCACAGCATCACTGAACGCCACAGCATCACTCGTCGCCACCACATCACTCAGCGCCACCAAAGCATCAATCTGCGCAACCATTCAACAACAACTGGTTCAAATATGTTCTCTCAATGTTTCAAGCTTTATTACAAATGTCACAAAAAGATGTTAATATTTCACTTCTGTTCTTGGATTTTCGTCACATTAAAATACACTGAACATAATCTTCACAGAAGTTATTTACAAAAGTTTAAGCTATTGCCATTATGAATTACAATAACTTTTATTTAAGTGTTAATTATTAAAAAAACATTAAAAGCCATTGTTATCTGTAATATCAATACATCTAAGTCACGTAAATACAACACATATTGCATTACAAATGCTAAAGGTGTCACATTTGCGAAAGTTATAACTATTGGCATTGTAAATGACAAAGCTATTAATTTTGCTATTTTCAAAAAAAAAACATGAATAAAACATTTGTCATTTACAATAACACTAGCTCAAACTTTCCTAATGCGAGACCTATTGCATTGCAAATGCTTGTTTATTTTACTCTGGTCATCTCTTGCATGCGAGGGTGGTGCCTGATCGGTGTATTGGTGTATCCTAAGCCTGTGCTCGACAGAACTAACTGTGCATCCACGCAATGCTTTGGAGTTATGTTGTGGCTTAAATGACACCAAACAAAGCAGGACATTCAGCATTAGCTGTCGTGGGTGGTGTGTATTTGCTACCAGGGAAGGGAGCGGGGCAATACAAAGAGAGCTATGCTCCTTACTTTTTCATAGGTTTCCATGTTTGTCTGCTATCCCCCAGAACATCCTCACTTGCAAGAGAAGAGTTGATAGCTCACCAGCATAGGTCTGCTGTCTGTATTGAACTGTATCAGACTCCCCCCCCTTGTTATTTACTTGAAATGCAACTTGGATGCCGTAGCATGCTGCACATATGAAGAGAACCCCACTTATGCCATCTTTATTCTCAAAATCCACTTACCACACAACCAGCTTTCCTGCATTTTTCTGGTTATGAATGTACTTCAACGTAACCATATCACTGTTGTTTCTTGTGAAGGAGTGTCGAATTACCATTAGATTATAGTCTTGTTTAAAGCACACTAGGATGGTCCTATTTACAAATGGCGCTTGTGCTTAAGTGATGCCCCCCCCCCACTATATATATTTGGCAACTTTCGATTAAATAGCTGATGATTTAGTCGTACATCACCCTTATTGAACAAGTGAAGTCAAATGTATTCACACTCTTCTATTTCCCTGGAATGTGCAAACTCTGTGCTTCACTACTATTTTTGATTTGATATTTGTTTGTGAAAAATATTGTTCCCATTGAGTCGTAAAATACAGCAGTGCCTGTCAATGTTAACAAAACATGACGCTGATATAAATTGCTATCTGGATCAGAAAACATTACTTGTTAAAGCTTTGCTTCCTATATGTTAGCCAACGTTTTGTGTGATTCCCAATGCACTGCAGTTGCCACAATCCTGCTTTCGAGGCATGAAGACTTAAAGCACCACGTTGCACATATGCACAGCCTTGGTGCTAACATTTGGTTCACCTTTATTGATCTGTGCTTGCCTTTCCTCCTTATGTGTGAAGCACTTGTCCAGCTTCGTCCAAGTGCTGGAACAAACTTGTTAAATGTTGTTCTTAGTTGAGTATAAGCTCACTAGCAGATCTGAAGTGTTTTTCTCGACAAATGCCTGTCCGTTTCACAGTGTTTTTTTGTAGATGGCAGTTCTGTCTTATTTCAGCAGACGAACAGTGGGAAGAGGCCCATTTTCGCGGATAGCCTGCGTGACTGCATGTAATGTGTTGTGACCAATGAAGGTGCATGTCTCTGCTTAGTTTCTGCAATGTAAATGAAACATTACTGAAAGTTGTTCTGTGGAATCTACTCTTCAGTGAAACAATTTACACCTAGTGAACCATATCGGCATGGTACCATTTGAAGAGGCGTGGCAGTTGGAAGGCAGTCTTTTTTGGTCTCGTCTAGGCAGCGCTTGCACTGTCTCTTTGAGACATGCTGTGTTCAGGCTATGGGTTTTAAGCTCTGCCCATTTCCCGCCCATGTTTTCCATTTGCTTTTGCGACTGTCTTGAGTAATTGCTTTTTTCCCTTTGGTTAGTTTGCTTAGTAGTCCCTCCTTAGTCTCTCCTTTTCTACTCTTGTAACTTCCCATAACGACTGCCCGTCCTACATGTGCTCTTACTCTGTGTGTTACATTTACAATGTCAGAGCACTATTTTCTTAATAAGCTAGTGTTGCAGGTACGAAGCTACCACTTCCTGACCGCACTTCCCCGACCCTAATCGTATTTTGAATGTATTTTGTTTCATTTGGTGCAGCGTGGCATGCCGTGCCTTTCTTTTGTTCTGTACGGCTCGCCCACCTCCATTTTTTACATAAATAACTTAAAACATAATTTAACTCTCAGCACGGCACCCGTTTCCTGAGCATCCCGCTTCATCTTTCACTTACTACGCAAACAAATGATGGAAGGAATTCTGAATAAATCGTACATTCACCCCCAATCAAGAGATCTGGGTTAAATCCATCGTTCTTTTGCTCACCTTGCGTCCCCAGTTTAGACCCAGCCATATACAAATCAGCCTTGACCCTGTGCCTCATGGGAACAGTCCAGACCTAACTTCAATGCCAGGTCCTCCCTGGACCGGAAACAAGCATCCTGGAACCGGTTTCTAGGTATTAACCTTCATCAGCCAGGCTAGCTTGAATCCAGTGGCACAGTGAGCAAGGGACCCACGTCTCGGCATACCCATCCCACTTATGGTGAAAAGTGCTACGCAAACAAATGATGGACAGAATGCTGAATAAATCGTACATTCACTTATTGCATTTATCTTTCACTTGCAGCTTCGGCGCTGCATCTCGCTAAGGGGTGCCCACCTTCCCTCCACAAATAAAAACTTGCATATTCTGCACTCCTCCCGCCTGCTGCCTTCTTATGGAGACCGTGCATTAAACTTCAGTTGGCCGCTCTGCTTGGAATAAATGCACCGCGGCCACCATTTCAGATTATTTATTTTGTTACTGCGTGACATGTTTGCAGAAACGTATCTAATAGCATTTTTTTTATTTACTTTTATTTGTTGCAGCATGGCATGCTGCACTTTATCTTGAATTATGGTGGCTGCGCCTTTCTTTTGGAGAAGGTGCCATTTACAACGCCAATAGCTCCACGGATCGGGTTTCTCCACTGCTAATATTATTCTATAAAAGCCATGTGTATCACTGAGCACGATCCCTCACAGGGTACGGTACCTTATGTGGCCAAAAGAGGTCCCTAGTAATAACCTGTGGTACTGCGCCGTTTTACTGCTTCATGCACAGTATAAACGTAAATACTTAGAAGGTCCCACTGGCAAGACCTGTTGCATTGCAAATGCTTGTTTGTTTTTCTAAGTGAGACACCGTATATGCAATGATTATGCTTGGGCCTTGTGCTCTCTGTGGCATAGAACTGAAACTGCCCCTCACTGATGAGGCCCAACTAATGCATATGGTGCTTGTGTTCCCTTCTGGGGGACCTAGCCGTGGTAATTGTGCTTGGGCTGCCCCTACTGAAGGAGTAAGACTGATTTGCTTGTGGCTGGTCTCTGTCTAGAGTGGCAAAGTTGGAGAAAAAAATGGTGGGCTGGATTGCCTCCCTGAATTAGTACCAGTGGCTATGATTAATTCAGATATTCCACCCATCCTTTGTTTTCTCTGTGACACTAGATCTTTACAGATGTCAGGTAGAACCCGTCTATCCCCAGGAAGTCCTGCACCTGGTTCTAGGGCCAGTATGTAATTCACAAGACAAATTCAAATGTGCTGCTTTGGTTTTTTTTGCCTCTCTTTCGCAGTTGTCAGTAATGACCAACATAACAGTGCAATATTTTTCACGGTAGCATGTACAGGATTGGTAACATGGGCAACATTGAAACTCCATGCAAACATTTAATGCTCCAAACCTACATTTATTGAAAAACATTAAGGTAAATGAATGTCTACAGAGCTAACCCTCGTTTTGTCTGTGCTACCTTGTTCACTGCCTGCATGTTCAAACTGTTTGGTGGAATTGTGCCATTGCTCGCATCCGCTTTATTGTTCAATATATGAGTAGAACTGGCCCCCATACATGCTTAGATTTCAATGTATGCAGAAGGAATGTAGGGAATACTTCAAAATATGAGACCGTTGATCCATTCTTCAACTTTCGGACCGGGCCTCCTTTCCCAGCTGTTAGCTGCCCTTCTATTTGCATTTTGGTAGGGCAAGCCCTAGGAGTTTTCTGTGGGATTTAGGAAATGTTTCCATGTAGCTCAACAGGACTATGAATTGTGGAATGTAGGGAATTGGGTTTCCCACCTCAAGGAACAGTCACAACCCTTGTCAGGGTGAACCCTCAAAGTCACTATATTAACCTGAGCTCCAAACCCTGGTAGCTATGGCACAGAGCAGACAGGCTTAACTAAGGGAAATGTGTAAAGTATGGGTGCAGTACCAATACAGTAAGAAAGGGAAAATGTGAAATAATAAAAATCCCAAACCAAACTAGAAAAAATAGTTGAAAATTGAATACACAAAATGACAAAAATTCAAGAAGATTGATATAAAGGATTAAAGTGTAAAGTAGAAATTGCTTCACAAAGCGCCAGTGATAGTCAGTGGGTGTGGCAGACCCAGGACCTAGAAGCAACTTTAGGGAAACCGAGCTGGAGCGTGTGTCAGACAAACCAGCCAGGTTCATCATGATCAACAATTTTAACTTCTGACTTGGGGCATGGTAGGGGTGCAGTGGCGGTCAGGGACCACCGGACCAGTGGTCCGAACGCAGTATTACAAGTACGACAGTTGGACCGTTTTGAGACTACCGCAACTGCCAGGGAACTGCGTTCCCTGGTGGTGGTGCAGCAATCTGGGGCAGCAATATGCTTGGTGCTACTACGGCACTGCAAAGCATATTCGGAGTTTCCCCACCGCCAGCCTTTTCATGGCAGTGAGCCCACCATGAAAAGGCTGGTGGTGGAGAAACAAAGGTGGCCTTTCAGGGCTCCCAGTTGCTCATGTACACAGGAATCCATGCAGGGGGGGTCACATTTCAAAGGCACCGCTGTGGGAACGCTACAGGACCACCTACCAGACAAGGAGAAAATTCTTGATATGGTGAGCGGCTGGCGATTGACTTTGGCGGTGCGGGGAGGTGGCTTGCCACTCCGCTCCCACACCACCAAAGTCGCAGTCAGCTCCTTTAGTCATTTAAGTCCCTATCCACTAAAGACCTATCCACTAAAGGAGTACATTTCTAAACCCTCAAGGGAGGCAATTAGAGACTCAAAGAATGTCACGTAAAGGCCAACAACAGGGTCCAATCCAGGTTCAGTTGCCACTGGTCAGCTGGGTACTTCCAGGGAAAGGCCTCTTGTAGCTTGTTGTATCCCTGTAGCATGAACAGGAGGTCATCCTTATGACACTTGGAGTCCACAGCTTTTTCCTGGGTACTAGAGGAAGTAGGTTGAGTCCTGTAGGGCTGCCCTCAGGTCAAACAGCAGGTCCAGTTTTTTTCTGAATCTTTCGCAGGTCCAGCAAATGTTATGAAGTGGGTGCTTGAAGGTGCCACATTTATAGCTGGCAACAGCTTGTGGGAGGGAATGACTCCTGGACATGCCCTTACCAATGGGGTAAAATGTCCCAGGCCAACCCTACTCTCTTTGGGCATTTTCAAGATGGCAAAAGTATTCAGCCACACTAAATTTGGGCCCTGGGGGTGTGTGGGCAGTGTATTATGGTAATCTTAGTGTCCTCCCACATCTAACACTAGCATTTAGTTTGGAGGAGATACTGTACCACAACAAACCCTGAAATGAATCACTAAAGCAGTCTGAATGGCACTGGGTTGGACTCAGTAATTGATTGGTGCTTCTCAACTGAGGCACCATATTGGCACGATTTAGAACATGCAGTTTTTTGTCAGAAATACGGTGTTTGTCTTGATGCTTATATCAGCTGGGGCAGAGGAAGTGTTCAGGGCTTAGAATTGTGTTATGTTTCTTCTGTGTTAAGGAGCTTTGCTTGGACAAGACAGCGGATTCCCAAAGTTATTCTCAAGATCAGTGGCGAGTTGGGCTTATACACTCAACAATGATGTGATGAAGTCTCATTGTTTTACTAGAGACATTAGCATTTTTGCAGCATTTTGCACAAATTGGAGACAAGTGGTTTGGCTGCAGTCCAAAGAAGAGATAGTTTGCACAGCCGAGATGAGACTCTATGGTTGTTCCAACAATTACTCATTTAGCTTCCTGTGGGATGAAAGAGGTTCAATGCTTGAGGAGCTATAGGAATGAATCAGAAGCTTATCTATGCAGTGATTGGCATCATAGCTGGGAGAAGATGGCCTCTAACAGTTTTACATTTGTGTAGATGGTGATAGTTTGCCCATGGATGAAGTGGAGTAAGGATAAAGAGGAAGTGGGGATTGGATTTGGAGTTGGTCAGCCTGGATTCTTTGTTGAAGTCTTAGAACTTGAGAAGATGAGTGGCTGTCCATTCTTTAGCACTGGACAGACAGTAATCTATGGCATTGTACTGGTCTTGTTTATTTGTATCGCAGAGGAAAAGCAGTTGAGGTTGCTGATAATCCTAAAAGATACAAAGGATCATAATATTTGTCGAATTGGTAATGCCACAGTGCTTTAGGATTCATGGAGAAGACCAGACTGTAGTCTGAGAGGAACCTGCCTTATTTCAATTGCTGTTATGGTTTGTGTAGATAGAAGACAAACCAGGGAAGGCAAGTTTTCATCTCCAGATACGTTAAATGATTTGTGAAGTAGGATATTTTTGTGTAATGCATCATAAAATGCCTTTAGACCATGCAAGCACTACAGGGCATGCATCCGCAATCAGTCAAATTGCAGGTCTGCTTCCCAGATGAAGAAGTTTGGGGGAGATGGGAATTTTCTTTACATGGAGAGCACAGATAGTGGACATATTCAGAAGATTGTGGGCATCGAGGAAAGATTGAAATAGGGCTAACTTGTTATTGTCTTAGATTCAAAGGGCATATAAGCAATGATTCTACAGTTAAGGGCGATTTTTAGGTTGGAGAGTTTGTTTTGAGAATGGATCGTATGGTGGTTTATTTGAGGAAGGAGACTGTTCTTGACCTATTTACGAAGAGCATTACCGATGTGGATATTATGTTTGCATGTGGGTGTGTTCCTGGCCATAATCTGACTCCCATTGCAAGGACAACCTGCTGCCTGCATACAACGCTGACCTTTCGCGACACCCGCCCCGCGGGTGCCGCTCATTACCTGCCTGCCTCCGTTCTCCCTGGTGTGAGCGTCCACAGCCGGTGGAAAGCCATCTTCGCTCCCAGGTTGAGTACAGCGGAGGTCAAGAGAGCGGCAAGCCTACCGGGGGACTGCGAGTACCAGCAGCCTTAGCTCACCACAGCTGCTGCCTCTTCCCCCGGCGGCCACGCCCCCAGCCTTCGGTCTTTTGAAGCGCTGAGCTGCGCACACAGAGTGGTGTGTTCCTGGCCATAATCTGACTCCCATTGCAAGGACAACCTGCTGCCTGCATACAACGCTGACCTTTCGCGACACCCGCTCCGCGGGTGCCGCTCATTACCTGCCTGCCTCCGTTCTCCCTGGTGTGAGCGGCCACAGCCGGTGGAAAGCCATCTTCGCTCCCAGGTTGAGTACAGCGGAGGTCAAGAGAGCGGCAAGCCTACCGGGGGACTGCGAGTACCAGCAGCCTTAGCTCACCACAGCTGCTGCCTCTTCCCCCGGCGGCCACGCCCCCAGCCTTCGGTCTTTTGAAGCGCTGAGCTGCGCACACAGAGTGGTGTGTTCCTGGCCATAATCTGACTCCCATTGCAAGGACAACCTGCTGCCTGCATACAACGCTGACCTTTCGCGACACCCGCTCCGCGGGTGCCGCTCATTACCTGCCTGCCTCCGTTCTCCCTGGTGTGAGCGTCCACAGCCGGTGGAAAGCCATCTTCGCTCCCAGGTTGAGTACAGCGGAGGTCAAGAGAGCGGCAAGCCTACCGGGGGACTGCGAGTACCAGCAGCCTTAGCTCACCACAGCTGCTGCCTCTTCCCCCGGCGGCCACGCCCCCAGCCTTCGGTCTTTTGAAGCGCTGAGCTGCGCACACAGAGTGGTGTGTTCCTGGCCATAATCTGACTCCCATTGCAAGGACAACCTGCTGCCTGCATACAACGCTGACCTTTCGCGACACCCGCTCCGCGGGTGCCGCTCATTACCTGCCTGCCTCCGTTCTCCCTGGTGTGAGCGTCCACAGCCGGTGGAAAGCCATCTTCGCTCCCAGGTTGAGTACAGCGGAGGTCAAGAGAGCGGCAAGCCTACCGGGGGACTGCGAGTACCAGCAGCCTTAGCTCACCACAGCTGCTGCCTCTTCCCCCGGCGGCCACGCCCCCAGCCTTCGGTCTTTTGAAGCGCTGAGCTGCGCACACAGAGTGGTGTGTTCCTGGCCATAATCTGACTCCCATTGCAAGGACAACCTGCTGCCTGCATACAACGCTGACCTTTCGCGACACCCGCTCCGCGGGTGCCGCTCATTACCTGCCTGCCTCCGTTCTCCCTGGTGTGAGCGTCCACAGCCGGTGGAAAGCCATCTTCGCTCCCAGGTTGAGTACAGCGGAGGTCAAGAGAGCGGCAAGCCTACCGGGGGACTGCGAGTACCAGCAGCCTTAGCTCACCACAGCTGCTGCCTCTTCCCCCGGCGGCCACGCCCCCAGCCTTCGGTCTTTTGAAGCGCTGAGCTGCGCACACAGAGTGGTGTGTTCCTGGCCATAATCTGACTCCCATTGCAAGGACAACCTGCTGCCTGCATACAACGCTGACCTTTCGCGACACCCGCTCCGCGGGTGCCGCTCATTACCTGCCTGCCTCCGTTCTCCCTGGTGTGAGCGTCCACAGCCGGTGGAAAGCCATCTTCGCTCCCAGGTTGAGTACAGCGGAGGTCAAGAGAGCGGCAAGCCTACCGGGGGACTGCGAGTACCAGCAGCCTTAGCTCACCACAGCTGCTGCCTCTTCCCACGGCGGCCACGCCCCCAGCCTTCTAGCGTAAAGGAAGAGGGGCCTATCCCGCAACGCGGGACGCACGCGGGACGCAGGCCGGGGCGAAGACCGGGCAAAGAGCGGGCCGTTTGAGGCCGTTCGAGATCGTGAGAGTCCGGTCCGGCCCATATCCCTAATCACTACATACTGGTAATTCCGACACAGACAACCATCATCCCTCTGACCTCTACAATAACTCTGTTAGACAGCTTAGAAAGATCTCCTAGCAACATATCACGGAAAAATGAATACGAGATCTAGCAAGCAGAAAAAATCTAAAAAGAACGGGAGAGGAGAAAAACTGTTAGGTCCAATGGATGACTTTCTAGCCCAAGCAAATTCCTTCATAGACCAAAGCATAAGTCTAATAGAAGAGTTTCATCCGAACTCGCAATAGCACGCCGCTCCTCAATGGGGCTATTAGCAACCGCAAGAACCCCAGAACTACAGTCAGCGCCAAACCAAATCTCGGCGACCGCAAATAGACTCAGCCTTCCAAATAATGTAAACCTTTCAGCTTCTCAATTATCCATAACCTTTACAGAGAGCGATTTAGAGAAAACCCCTGACATCTTCCCTGACCCAACCCCAGAAGAAATAAGGCAAAAGAGAGGGAAGCGGGAGGGTGCCATAAAGAAAAGGAAAATTAGGAAAATTCCAGAGCACACCGAAAATCTTAAACCGTCCGAACACATAGTTTTGGTCGGTGATACAAACTCGGCAACTCTATCCCACCCCACAGTTCCGCCTAATAATAATATTGTAACAATCCATCATGTACCACAAGATTTCCAAGACCCCTTAATACCAGAACCCCTTATACCACATCAACCAGGTAGAGACAGGGAATCAGCGAGGCTAATTAAGGAGATAGCCTCCCTCCTAAATTCCTACATTCGCCCTTTGGAAACCAGACTCAGCAATATTGAGAGCCAATTAATAAAAATTTCTGGCTCCCTCAAACCTATACCTCCACAACCTCAGCCTAAACCAGCCCTAAATCCCACGATCACACTTCCCGTACACAAGAAACCTGCAACTTTACCTCCACCACAGACCAAAAAACAAATTGCAGCAAAAGCTCCTACAGTAACAAACACTCCCACTGCACAAAAAACAACCCCAAAGCCTCTGACCATTTCCTCACAAATCAACTCCCACCCGACACCAATAGTAAATACCCCAACAATAAATACAACTGTTCATAAAACTCCCGCTACAGCAAATGCAAATGCTCCAAAAACAAAAGGTCAACAGGGGGGGATTACTGATCACAGACCTATTTTAAACTTGCCCCCTGAGGCATTCCCATTTGTGGTAGTCATGACGGGGGTCCCCGAACTTACAGGTGAGGGGACAGAACCAAACTGGTCGCTAAAGAACAAAGTCCAGTATTGGTTGAAAACAAATCGCCCCGTCCCGCCATCCTGGAAAAGCAAAATAGCGTCAGTATCCCGTAACTCATGGGTAGGTCACAGGAAAAAAACCATCCGGGGGGATTGCATAGTTATCACGTTTGAGGACCCCAGCATAGCCGATTATATCTGTTCCTGGGAATACAATAACTCCTCTGGAGGGATTGCAACAAGATCTCTGTCGTATTTTTATCCGAAAAGGTTTAATAATAACAACTACCTACGTGACAATGATAACATCTGGCGGAAACCAATCCCACAGCCATGGGAGCTAGACCTTACTGGTCCCAAACTACCATCACAACTTAATGACCCGAATAACTCCTGGTGGCCAGTAAATCAGAACCATCAGCAGAGAGAGGCCCCATGGCAGTTCATCGGCCCGCAAAATAGATTCAGAAACTGGGAACAATGGGAGAGACCACCCCACCAACCTTATGGACCCAGTTATAGAGATAACATCTACGGACAAAATTGGATGGGCATACCAACCTCGAACAGGTTTAGCGGCCTGGAAATGGTCGATTGACCAACAATTATATCCCCGGAGCCCCCACAAACAACTGTGACCTCCCCTGTCCCTATCACAGTCCCCCCACAAATGGAAAACACAGTTTCAGAAAATATGTCCACCCAGCTTTCTGTGATCTTCTGGAACGTGGCCGGCCTCCGAAACAAGATCGAGGATGGTACGGCCGCTGGCTTCCTAAAGGACACTCAAATTATTTGCCTACAAGAAACCTGGGCAACGGCATCCCTTCACCTTCTAGGGTACAGGACCTTTACATCTCCCGCCCTTCCCAGCATTTCAGGCAGACCAAAAGGGGGCCTGGTAATCTACCTGGCAAACACAATTCCAGATATGAAGATTCTCAAGGTAGACTTACTATCGAATTTCCAGATCCTCACTGTCATGCTGGGGAAAAAACTCTCTATTTCTATAATCAACATATACAATAATTTGGAGGATGAAAACTTTTTGCGTATTCTCTCTATAATTCAGGAAAAAATAATGGAACACTGTCACTCTAAACAGAAAACGGAAAATGCCCACATATTATGGGGAGGAGATTTTAATCTACACCCTTGCCCTAACAACGATACCTGTGGTCTGGTGGACGAGCATGACAACCCCTTAGTCCACTTTATCCACTCAGGAGCAGGGACAGCCATGAATAAAATACTGTCCGACTTGGATTTGCAAATTCTAAATCCTATCCATCACCCAAATAACACACTGGAACCAACGTATAGAGGAAGGGGCCACAAGACTACCGTGGACTATGTAATAGGCACAGAAGCTCTGAAAGCCCAAATTAATAATTTTAAAATGTTGGAAAATAACCTCAGCGACCATTCCGCCATAAGCCTAAACCTAGGAATAAACCAACCAATAACATTGATGACAACCATGGCATCCACACTAACCCAGAACCGGCTTGAATTGGGCAAAAGGAACGGATTTACCATCAGATGGGAAAAAGTGGACCCTAACATCTTGACAAAGCAATTGGTAACATCTGCATATGATAACATAATGATTTGTCTCGATCCCTGTGCGGAACCAAAACAAATATTGGAAAATTTCAACATTATAATAGAACAAATTAAAAACTTTTTAACTAAAACATCTAACCGAAATAGTTCCACAGGATGGTTTAACCGAGACTGTACCAAAGCGCATACCAATCTGAGGAAAGCTCTCGGAAAACCAAACAGAGACAAATTAAACATCCAATCACTTCGACGGGAGTATAACTCCGTCAGAAAAACAAGGAAAAAAGAGCTTAAACAATCCTTGTGGAATGCTCTGCATCGGAGTGCACTCACGAAAGATAGCCAGGCATTCTGGAAAATAGTTAAAACCCCATTCCTAACCGATTCCAACGGCCCAAAAATCGACGTGGCTATTGATGAGGACACGTGGGTGAACTATTTTTCGAAAATCTTCAATTTGACATCTAGCATTGAAAAATCCCAGTATACCATCACTGCAGTAACCTATCCTATACCACTGGAAGTGGATTTGCAGGACTTTGAACTGGCGCTATCCCAAAGCAAGAGCAAGAAAGCCCCCGGCCCTGATGGGGTCCCAGTCGATCTATTCAAACATCTTCCTGACCTCTGGGTACCAATAATTACAAGAGTTTGTATGGCAACAACCAAACTTGGTCTGTTAGATTCATGGTCCTCCTCTACTATGGTACCAATTTTTAAAAAGGGGGACCGACAAGATCCTAAATGTTATCGACCAATATCGCTTCTTGACTCTTTGGGCAAAGTTGTGGGCCGAGTCCTCCTTGAAAAACTACAAGACTGGGCAGAAGATAAAAAGATCCTCACGGACCTGCAGTTCGGGTTCAGAGAGGGTTTTGGAACCATCGAACAGGCCTTAAATCTAAGCTTGTTAATATCAAAGTACACCCACGCTAAACCAGGTGCCATCTACATGGTTTACGTAGATTTGTCCTCTGCATTTGACTGTGTCTCTCATGCTAAGCTTTGGTCACTGCTGAGCGAAATGGGGGTAGATCCCCCTCTCCTGGACTTTTTAAGAGAGCTGTACAGTGAAGCCACGGCGAAAGTGAGGTTTGGGACAAGAGGCGAACTGACGAGGCCATTCAAAATAGAGCGGGGAGTGAGGCAAGGCTGTGTTTTGGCCCCCTTCCTCTTCTCCTTGTACACCAATGGATTAGAAGAGGCCATGTTGAGAGGAGGAAGGGACCTCCCTAGAATAAAAGACCGCCCGATCCCCGCCCTATTATATGCGGACGACGCTGTTATATTAGCGCGTACCCCCATCGAACTGCAGAAGTCCCTAACCAAATATGCAGAGTTCATGGGTGCTTTGGACTTGCACATCAACATTAAAAAAACTTTTGTCATGGTGGTCGGTGGACCAAGAAAAGCTCCTAAAGCCATTTACTTGAAAGAACAAAAAATAGAAAAGACCTCACAATATCCCTATCTAGGGGTTATGATTGATGACGCCCTAAATTGGAAAGCGGCGGTTGAGGCTAGGAGACATTTATTTAAACGTGCAATTATGGCATTAATGAAATTCTCAAACAAACTTGGGAAAAAACCCCAGGTAGAATTACTAGAGATCTATGCTGCGAAATGCCAATCCATCGCACTATACGGCGCAGGGATCTGGGGTCATATTCCTACTGGCTCTATTCAAAAAGAGGAAAACACTTTTATAAGATTCCTTCTATCAACACCACGAGGCACCTCCATCTATGCCTCACACATAGAACTGGGAATATCATATATTGAGGATTTAATTAAAATCCAACCTCTCTTACTTTGGAGGCGGGTCTGGTTGTCGGAAAGGAACTCTCTGACCAAAAACATCGTACAGGACATTATGGAGTTGGACCACGCCCACAAAATAGCTTGGCTCTCCTATGTAAAACACTTCTTTTCCGACATGGGTCTACAACAATATTATTATAAACCAGAAGACCTAAAAGACATATCCAAAAAAGAACTGAAACAGACTGCATTGAGCCATTTGGAATCTTTGAGACTGTCTTCATTGATCTAAAAAAAAACTACCATGCATGCGATTTTAACACAGCAGTCTCCAAAAATCCAGCTCTATTTGACTTTAGAGATCACCGCATACGAAAAAATGCTTTTAACAAGGTTCAGAATGAATCTCTTCTTCAGACTTGTGACATTTCCGGAAAAAAAGAACTGGAAAACCCAGCTGGACCTGTGTCCTTGCGATGATCTTTCCCAACAGTCCACCATGCATACAATATTGTTTTGCAAGTTCTTCCACACCCACCGAAAAATATGGCTTATCCCCTTACTAAAAAAATGGGATTATAGACAATGTCGCCCAGCTATGCTAGCACTTCAATCTCTGGACTCTGAAACCATTGTGTATCATGTGTTGAACTTTTTAAAGTGCATTATGAGACACAGAAACAATCTTTAAACTAAAAAGATAATTCTATATGACACGTAAACTCTAGGCACTTTCTCCTTTTTAAATGTATATTCAACTGCAAATTTTTACTATGAATGTTTGAATGTCATCTTTTATGGTTTTGCAAATGCTAAAAAACCGAATAAAGATTATTTTATTATTATTATTATTATTATTATTATGTTTGCAGACTAATTGTGTAATATGTGATTTGGATGTTGTTCGGCAAGGTACATTCTGAGTAAGAGTTGTGGCTGTAACAAAGACTGGTATGAATGCAGGTGGGGTGGATCAACATTTGGAATGGCTGGAGTAACACTGCTTTGGAAGTCATGTAGTGGGGGCCGTTCAGTTTTTGTTGAATGTCATTACAGAGTTTAGAACTTATGTAATGGAAGTTTGATAAGTCATAGCAGACCAGTTCTGATTCATTAGACAATATAGTCAAGCTGTAGTTCTTGTCTGGCAGATTTTGAATAATCCTCAGGAAAACATTTCCTTTGCATATTGTAGAGTGGTGGCAACCTTTCTTCACCATGAAGATTGCCTTGTGCTGTACTGTGATTGTTGTCTAGTGCGCAAGAGTTTTTGTTAGTTCAGATTATCTCTGTGCAGATTCAGCTCTTTCATATTCTTGTTTTAGTGATGCCAGAGTGGAGCTTATCTTAGCTAATAATGGAAATTTGGATTAATGGTAAGTGCACTGAGGTGAAACCTGGATCTGCTTGCAGGCTGGTTCAAAGCCCTCACAACACTGACCAGTAGGCCTTGTAATAGGCTGGCTGAATAGTCAATCTTTACATCTGGACTAGAGACAGACAGCCTCATGTAATCACAATAGTCATGAATAAAAAATACATGCATATACACATACATAAATGGGCATTGGGTCAGCCCTCTTCATCAATTGGTCTGTTCATCTCTCACATTTTGCTTCCACCCACCATAACATGTAGTATGGAGCCATGGGGCAGCCCAGTTCAGCTATTGGCTCTTGAATGATGGTTTTTTGTCTGATCACATACACATCCCTCTAATAAAGAAGTGAACATCATTGCTAGGCCTAGTGGGTCAATGATTTACTTTGTCAATAATCTTATAGCTTTCCATGTGTACTTTATCTCCAGTTATCTTTTGTATTTTAACTATGGGTAATGTAATTCAAATCTAGTAAAACATTTTCTTTCTTTCAGGAAGAATCCTATTTTTCTGTTAAGTGCATTAAAACTAAAAATGGTTTCTATACCTGTTTTAATAAAACCTGCCCCCCAAGAATCAAACTTTGTATATCAAATCCATATGCAGTGGTTATTTTTGTTTTTTAAATGTCATTTGTTTATTGCAAGCATATGGCTGGCATGTTTAGATGACTGCATGTGTTTTTCTTTGGGGCATATTCTTGCAAATGAAAAATAAACCATTGTACAATCCTTTCAACATCAAATATATTGGCTTTGCCAGTGCTTGCAATTGCCTGAGTCCTAGAAATTAGGACCTTCCTTCCACTCTGGTCTAAAGAGATGAGCCTTGGGTCAGTGGAATAATCAGATGGTCTAAATTAGATGTCTGCAAGATCCTAGAGAGTACAAAATAACAGAGAGACTGCCATGTTATATTATTTGCATGCATTGTCATGGTGCCTGGCTTGTTGGAGTTCTCTCCGGTCTGGGAAATTTATAAGGATGTTTTGAAGCTCTCTGTTTTGTGAGTACAGGTTCTGAGGTATAAAGAGAATTATACATTGAGTCAGAGTTGTTGTTGCAGCCTCTGGAAGCTTTATGGGCGCAATTTGAGGGGTTTTCAAAGCCCTGCTACAACTATGGTAGCTGCTTCTAGCACACATTGGCAGATTTGTGTTTGCCGTCTTTACATATGTGCATATTTACTCACTACATTGCCTGTTTTAAATGGGGTCTTAAGCTTGGTGTATTATATTTATCTGATAGAGACTTCTAGCTGCAGATTCCTTACCTTTGAATTTCCCAGGCGTCCGGCTAAATCTGGAAACTTTTGCTGAGCAATACCCATTTGGGGCGCTGTTGGGTGGCTCCATTTGGCTCCGCGTGACGTCGTTCGCATCGGATATGATATCGCAGAATTGATATATGCATCAACGAGACACGCAACGTCAGTTCTTTTCTTTCTAATCCAGTTAAGCACCGATTTGAGAGAGCTACCCCTCTGTCCCTTTTTGACAGGCTTTTTCTCAACTTTTTGTCGACTTCCAAGACTTTTTCCGTCGTGTGCAAAGGATGTCATTGAGGAAGACAGGATTTAAGCCATGCGGGCCTGTCTCCACACAATGTTGGTTACTGATCCTCAACTTTGTCTGCCTCTGGTATCTCGAGCATGACGACAATCCGAAGTCATGTTCGGACTGTCGGGCCATGGCTCCTAAGACTTTACAGGAGTGGGCTTTTAAGCTCCTCTGCGGCTCGACAGCTGACACCATCAAGCGAGACTCCGCAGAGGTCCTGATCGAGGAAGAGGAGGTTGTGGGACCGTTCTCGGATCCCAAAGTCCTCCTACTCCCACTCAAGCTCAACGGGGCCCTAAGGGAAGAGGCATAAGAAGAAGAAGAAGTCCAAGCGGACTTCATCTTCACCTCGACTGTCGACCCTCGACGAAGTAGTTTAGGAGCACCAACGCTCAAGGCACAGTTTCCTGGAGCCGGACCCAGGGTCGACTACGCGCCTCCTGCCTTTTCCAGGAGCCAGAGTGACACATGCTCAGATGAAGGAGTTCTACATGCCCTGCGTATTTGAGGGGCTGAACCCTCTGTTGAGCCTTTGGTATCCGCGGAGTCGGAAGGGGACCTATCTGAGTCAATGCCGTCGGCTCTGGACACGCCACCAGAGGGGCCTAAGATCTAATAACTGATCTTGGTCGACGCTTGTCGTACCAACGTGACCTCTCCTGGCGTCAGACCCGAAGTCGGTACCCATCAGCGGTGCCAGCCCCATTCTTATCCCCGATGACACGGAGTCGGAACAATGCAACTCTATGCCGATTCCGACATCGATTGAACCCGGGGGTTCTATGTAGTCGCCTGAATATTGTCTGGGTGTGTTGTGCTCAGGAGAGGAATGGAAGGGGTCTATGGACCCTCTGCAGGGGCGGCTCCTCCATGTGGGCAGAGGAGCGCCGCCCCACTGCTTTCTCGCAGTGCGAGAAGCAGAAACATAAAATGATATAAGTACCCTTTCATGTTTCTGCTTCTGTCACTGTGAGAAAGGATTAGGGTTTGGTTGGGGGCGGGCCTGCTCGAGGGCAGGGGAGGAGTCGCTAGCCCAATGCTGCGGGCCTTGACTGTTTGGTCGGCCCTCTGGGGCCGACCAACCCTGTCATGCGCATTCTCCCGTTTCTCCATGTAGGCTGCATGCACATGGAGAAAATGGCCTCCCCACAGACACCTCTGTGGTCGGCGTCCCAAACAAACACAGCACTGCCATTGCAGCCTTGTGATTTGTTTAGGGAAGGGGAGGGAGGCTGCCTGCTTCCTGTTCCTGCAGAGGCAGCAAAGCAGGAGCAGACCCAGCAGTGAAGACATGGGACCCAGAAAGGTACGTTAAAAAAATATATTATTATTTAAACCCCTCCCCGTGCGACCACTCGCCTGCCCTCCACCCTACGCGACCCAGCTCCCCCCCCCCTCCCCAAACCCGACGTGAGCCATGCCGACCGCGACTGCAGTCATCCTGGAACACCAGGATGACTGCGGAGCAGTTGGACTGTTATGGGGAACTTGGGGAAGCCAGTGGACTGGACACTTCTCTAGATACTGGCAGGATCTCTCCGTCAACTGTGGCTACGGAGGAGGGGGGCATCTTATGCCATGGTGGTTAAGAGGGCAGCCGAGGTCCTTGGACTGGAGCTGCCCTCAGTGGAGGTCAGGACTAATCTCCTGACTGAAGTGCTTCAGCCTCAGAAACCCTTTTGCCCTTTAATTAAGCTCTTCTTGATGTCCTTCTAGGCACGTGGTCCAAGCCTAGCAGAGGGGCTCCTGTGATTAGGACAATCACCCGCTGCCATTGCCCAGCTCCCAGCGACACTAAGTTCCTCAGCCAAAACCCAACCCCAGAAAGCTTGGTTGTGCATCCCTCTGCTTTACAGGGCACCTTCCCTTCCTCTCCTCCGAATAGGGAATCCAAGAGGCTGGATTCATTTAGAAAGACATTGTTTTCTTCCTCCAGCGTGGCATTGCCGTTGATGAATACCGCGTGATTATTGGGGCGTTTCCCCCCACTTCCTTTGGGAGACAGTTGCGCAAGTGCTACCACAAGTCTCGGAGGAGACCCAGGCTGTGCTCTCTCAGGCAGTTAAGGATGGGAGAGATGTAGCAAAATTCACCATAGGTGTGGCCTTGATACGACGGATTCTCGGGTAATGTCCAGGCAAATCTGATGGACATGTCCTTTGATGGAAACCGCCTTTTTAAGGAAAAGGCAGATTTGTCCCTAGTGAGGTTCAAGGACTCTCGAGCCACGGCCAGATCCTTGGGCCTCCCTTCATCTCCTTGTGGCCAGTCTACCTTACGCCCCTTTCTTGCCAATGGAAAGGGTTTCAAGACGCGTCAGCCCTATTCTAGCCACCGTTCTGCACAAGCTGCCCAAGCCAGGCAGGGATGTGGGCGCGGTTCACTCCGGCCTAGGAATGGAAGCCAGAAGTCATCAGCCACCCTGCCCTCGGCAGCCACAGACTCCAAGCACTCCTAGTTTGACTTTGCAAAACCACACCACTCCAGTTGGTGGGAGAATCCATCATCTCCTCCCCCACTGGCAGTCCATAATATCGGACAAGTGGGTTTTGCAGATCATTCAGGAGGGCTAGTCTCTGCCTTTCTTTTTGTTTCCTCCTCCCATTCTGCCAAATCAGGAACGGCTGATGGAAGATCATTTTAAATTGCTCCAGGAGGAAGTTACAGCTCTCTTGGCCAAGGGAGCTATAGAAAGGGTCCCAGTTTCAGAAGTAGGCAGTGGCTGTTGTTTCCACCACTTTTTGATTCCAAAGAAGAACAAAAGTTTGTGGTCCATTTTAGATCTTCGGACCATCAATCTCTTCCTCAAGAAGGAGAAAGTCAAGGTGCTCACTCTAGCTCAGGTCTTGTCTGCCATAGACCTAAAAGACCTGATGGTAGCTTGCAGGATGCGTATTTTCACATCCCCATCCTGCCGGCCACAGGCGTTACCTGCGCTTCAAGATTGGCTGAGAGCCCTTTCAGTTTATTGTGCTCCCTTTCAGCCTTACCAGTGCCCCTCAGGTGTTCTCCAAGGTGATGGCAGTGGTCACAGCTCATCCACGCAGGTTAGGGGTGTCAGTCTTCCCTACCTCGACCACTGGCTGTTGAAGGCGTCCTAGCCCCAGGTTGTCGTCTCCACCTTCAGACTACGGCGAACCTGCTGCATTCACTGGGGTTCTCTATAAACGTGCTGAAGTCACACCTAACAATTTCTCAGACGCTCCATTTCATTGGAGCTTTTCTGGACACAATGCAGTTTAGAGTCTATCCTCCTGAGCAGTGAGTCCAGGATATTCAGGTTATCATTCCGATGTTTTGGCCTCTATCCTGGATTTTGGTGAGACTGACTCTGAGGCTGTTGGGCCTCAAGGCCTCTGCATCCTGTTGGTAAAGCATGCTAGGTGGCGTATATGGGCTATGCAGTGGGACTCGTAGTTTCAGTGGGCACAGCATCAGGGAAATCTCCCCGATGTGGTTCAGATCTCAAAAGGAACTGCGTAAGATCGGCAGTGGTGGTTGACGAACCGCGATTGGATCAATGGCAGACCCCTCTCTCTTCCCCAACTAGATCTCAAAGTCGTGACGGATGCGTCACTTCTGGGATGGGGCGGCCATCTGGGAGAGGTGGAGATCAGGGGACACTGGTCTCCTGCGCAGTTGGGACTCCACATAAATTTGTTGGAGCTCTGAGCGATTCGGTTGGCTTTGAAAGCATTTCTTCCCTCTGTCAAGGGGAATTTGGTGCAGGTGTTCAGGGACAACACCACTGCCATGTAGTACTGCAACAAGCAGGGCGGTGGGGTTGTGGACCCTTTGTCGGGAGGCCCTGGGTCTCTAGACATGACTGGAACAGCAGGGCATAACCCTGGGGGTTCAACACCTGGCAAGTTCTCTGAACACCAGGGTGGACAAACTCAGCCATCGATGCCTTGTGAATCACAAATGGCATCTCCAGTTAGAGGTGGTGCAAGGTCTCTTTCAGGAGTGGGGAGAACCTTGGTTAGATTTGTTCGCCTCCAAAGAAAAAGCACAGTGTCAACAGTGCTGTGTGCTGGAGTTTCCAAGGTGGCTATTCAAGGTGGCTTTTTGTAGCGAGTGCAGCTCAGGCCTGCTGTATTCCTTTCTGCCCATACCACTCCTGCCCAGGGGTCTGAAGAAGATCAGGAGTGAACGGGCCTAAGTCATTCTTGTGCCCCTGGATTGGGCAAGGAGAGGCTGGTATCCAGAGCTTCTGAAAATGAGCATTGATACTCCGATCAGGCTGCCCTTTCGGGAGGAACTTCTGTTGCAGCAGCAGAGGAGGGTTCTCCATCCCAAACCTGTCATCTCTGCGCCTCCATGCATGAAGATTAAGTGGAAGCAGTTGATGCCCTTTGGCCTTCCTCCTGAAGTATGTAACGTGGCCCTCCACTAAGACGGTATATGCCTGCCGTTGGCAGCAATTTGTAGTATACTTTACAGAAAGGTCCATTTACTCCTCTTTCCACTGTCCTTTTATTCATTCCTACCCTTGCCCAGCAGGGCTTTGCTTTGGGAATTCTCAAGGGTTACCGCTCTGCTCTGTCTGCTTTTTTTTGTGGCTTCCAGACCAGCCCTCTCTCTTTAAGTCTCTGATTGTACATAGGTTTCTAAAATGGCTGTCTCACTTGTTTCCACCCATGCCCTTTGTTATGCCACAGTGGAACCTTAATTTGGTCCTCACCTACCTAATGTGTGCTCCCTTCCAGCCCTGTCCCCTCTGGTTGTTGACCATCAAAACAGCCTTTTTAGTGGCGATTAAATCTGCCCGGATGGAGGCATTATCTTGCATGCTTCCCTATCTGATGTCTTTTCCAGACCAAGTGGTGCTTCACAGCTGGGCATCCTTTTTACCAAAGGTTGTGACCTCATTCCATTTGGGTCAATCCATCATGTTGTCCACCTTCTTTGCTCCTCTGCATCCCTCTAAGGAAGAGGAGCATCTCCACTGACTGGACCCAAAAAGAGCATTGTTGTTCCACTTTGACTTCACTAAAGAGTTCTGGGTGGACAACCACCTCTTTGTGGGACATGTGGGAGCTAAGAAGGGAAGGGCAGTGCAGAAAAGGTCCATCTCTCGCTGGGTCGTTACCTGCATCAAGATCTGCTGCGCCCTGGCAAATAAGCAGCCCCTTGAGGGATTAAGGGCCCATTGCACCAGGGTTAAAAGGCTGCGACTATGACCTTGGCTTAGGGTGTCTCAGTCCTGGACATCAGTCAGGCAGCAACGTGGGCATCTTTGCACACGTTTGCCAAACACTACTGCCTGGACAGTCAGGTTCGCGGGGACGGGCATTTTACTCGTTCAGTCCTGCAGGACTACCTAGTTTGAGGCATTGGTCCACAACCCACTGCCGGGATGGTATGGCTTGGGTATCTACTTCAAAGGTAAGGAATCTGCAGCTAGAAGTCTATCAGATGAACAAGTTACTTACCTTCGGTAACACATTATCTGATAGAGACTCTGCAGAATCCTTACATCCCCACCCATGCCTCCCACCTTGCGGACTAATGTTGTCGGGCTAGGGTTACTCCCTCTTTCAGGGCCCTAGCACAACTACGTCAGTTATTTCGTGTCTCTACTCTTCTGGCATGGAGAAAATTAAAAGTACTAATGTCCGCGTGCCTGGGTGGTGCCTATATAGGTACAGCGACGTCTTAACCAACTCTAACAACGCTGACGACGTCACGCCAAGCAGAATGGAGCCACCCAATGGCGTGCACAAAAAGGGTATTGCTCAGCAAATGTTTCCTGATCCAGCCTGGTGGCTGAGAAATTCAAAGGTAAGGAATCTGCAGCTAGATAGTCTCTACCAAATAATGCATTACCGAAGGTAAGTAACTTGTTCATCACTGTTGTATCTAAGGTTTGTATGTACTGTTTTGTAGTTCTGTACAAGTTCAGGGTACAGATCAGTCCCTGTTTTGTAGATATGTTTGGCCTGTAGTTTGTGGGTGCAATCTGTCTCTGATTTATGGAGGATGTGTGTGGAATGGGGAAATGGTGTTCTAGCTAATGCAAGAAGGTCCGCTAGAACAATGCTTGATCAAGTCTTTTTCTTTTTTTCAGGCAAATCTCTTCCCAGCAGCAGTCGTACACTTTGGATCTGAGGTTGTAAGAGGTGAGTGGTTGCAAATACGGTGAGATGCGCTGCAGAATGTGTTCTATTTAGACTTCTTGTGGAATGGTCCTCTGTAGTTGTTCTGATTAATGCGCCTGGGCGTCCTGCTGGGTGAGCCCTTTCTGGCCTACCCAAATCTCCCGCATGGTAAGCTCCCTCCAAGTGTTCCCTCTCTAGGCATGCTATAAAGCGAACCTTTGTAGGTGTGCTGAAGTCAGAGCTTCATGCAGGGCTTAAGATTGAGCCCAGTATGCTCTAAGTGTAATTGAGCCCCATTAATCGCGCAGCGGAGTTAGTCTGCTCAATTCATCCTACTAAATAAGCTCTTCTAAACATGTTGCTGACTGAGCCACAGCCCTTTTTACAAATGCTGGTGGGTCAGTGTCTCTCTAGGGGCGTTATATAGAGAGGCTTCTCTTGAAGCCATGCTGTGAAGTATTCCTCACTGTGTAAGTTTGCAGTTGAGGCCTACCCTGGAGTGCAGCAAGAGTGCATCACAGTAAACCAGTGCCCCCTAAAAGAATTATGGGCCTCCTGTACTAAGTACCAGTCCCTATCTAATTAATGATTTTGGGCCATATGTATTAAAAAAACGAATTTTGCAATCTCTAATTGCGATTTTTAGCGAATCGCAATTAGAGAATCGCAATATGCAATGTATGTAGGATTTGCAAAACATTTTGCGAATCCTACATATTCCTTATTTGCGAATGGCAAATCGAGATTCGCAAATAAGGAATACCTTCCCATTCATTCCTATGGGATAGGAGGCCCATAGGAATGAATAGGAAGACATTCTCACTTTGCGATGAGCAATTGGAGAATCGCAAATTGAGAATGCAATTTCAAGGTTCCAAGGGTGCCAAGAGGACACCCTGTTGCACCCCTGAAATATGCATGTGTGCACATTTTGGGCTTATACATGCCCTAAGGGCATGTTTGTGCGACATATGGCACTTTTTAAAAAAATCAAAAAAGTTATTTTTGTAAGAAAACCGCAAATTACCACCACTTGAAGTTGGTGGTAATTTGCGATTCCTTAAGGCCAAATCGCACTTTTTTTGGGCTTATTGCATTGCATTTAAGGAATCGCAATTTGCGATTCCTGAAATGTATTAGCAAAATAGGGAATCGCAAATTTTGCTGTGCCTCATTTTGCGAGTGGGTTTTAGTGTGCACACTGCTAAATTGCGATCGCAAACGCTGAAAATTTCAGCGTTTGCGATCGCAATTTAGCTTGATACATATGGCCCATGATCACACTGGCTTTTTTGCGACGTTACTCTGTGACTGATGTACTAATCAGTTACAGTCCAGAATATCCAGTTGCAGGTCACAAAAACACCTGCCTCATTAATATGTATCAGACAGGAAACCTTTTATAGCCCTCCCTTTAAAAATGGATTGCATGGATGAAGACCTGCAATGAACTGTAGACCTCTCTCCCTGCATTTGCACTGAATGCTAAGAATTGGCTTTATAAGCAATCTCTGGCCCATAGCACCGCTGTCCCTCCCCCCACCATCCCAAAGACGAAAGCCCTCCCTCACAAGTTGAAAGCTCTCTCTTAGTAACTGCTTCCACTTTGCAGATTTATTACCACCTGTTTTCGTATCTCTGTAACTGATCCGTGAATTGTGACTCCAATTGCGGTTGGCACACTTTAATACATTGCAATACCGACTCGTACAGGGGAGTGTGAAGCCCTACATGCCTCATTTTTTGTGCGTTGGTATGAGTCACAAAACGTATTTTGTAAGTTGGAAATACATCTTCACATTGCGATTTGCGTGTTTGCAGTTGCTAAGCCAGTGTGTTGTTTTTTTGGGAATTGCTTGCTTTCCAGCAGTAAAAATACTTAATAGTTCATGTCTCCAACGAGTAGCTCGTGAGCTGCTAGTAACTCTCCAGCTGCCTCTGAGTAGCTCTCCTGTATGGAGTCCAGCCTACAATTATATAAGCTAAAGCTTTATTGAATTATTATATACATACCATACTAAAAAACCTTTTATTCGAGATGAAAATGTGTGTAGTTTCAGAACTCATAAACTGATGTTTTGAGAAAAATAGTTGACTTTTCAAAATATATTTAAAGCTATTTGATTTCGAGAGATTTATTACTCATATTATGGCCTTGGTGCCCTGGGGGTTGCAGCCATGGCTTTTATATATTTCAATGTAGGGGTATTCCAAATCGATAATACGTTTTTACTTTATTGCTCAGGACCCTGTCAAATGCACCAATGTTATCACTGCTGATAATCTTGATCTGATGGAGACATCTAGCCACAGATTACTTAACTTTTGAATTCTAACCAGGCGCCAGTCTGGTTCTGGAATTTGTTTTGCAGTATCTCTGCGCACCTGGGGTCGTCGTCTTACGGCTCTGCGATGACGTCAATTCTGGTCATGACGTCAATGGAGCAATATAAGTCCACTCCGGTGTGCGGGCGTCAGTTTCTTCTTTCCCGCACTGTAATGCTGATCTGTAGAAGTGGTTCCTCAGGTCGTTTTTTCTCGACCTACTTCGACACCTGGTGTCGTTGGAACAGTGTGCCTTTGTCAAATGCCGACAGGTTTCAAACTTGTGGGTCTTGTAGCCGACATATGTCAGTGACAGACCAGCATACAATTTGTATGTGATGTCTAGGTGAGCACCACAATGCCGAGGATGGTGTTTCCTGCCAGAAGCTAAAACCAAAGTTGTTGAAGGAGCAGCGTTTGTAGTTGATGGCGGCGTGCGTATCGAGATCCTCGGTGGCTTCCCAGCCTCAGTTAGCGGGGTCGATCTAGGAGCCGAACCCGGTCTGTGGGACGTCATTCTTCACGGAAGTCAAAAGGTAAGAGGCTGTTGAAGTTGCAACATTTTCAGACTTCACTGTGTGGAGACTCCGTCTCCCTTGGCTCCTCCCGCTCGATGGCTGAGGAGGCAGCCGTACATGACTCTGTACCACGTCTTCCTGTGTTTCCGGGAGCCGGTGCATCAATGGCTCAGATGAGGGAATATTATGATTTCTTACACCTCATCTTTGGAACCCCATCACCCTCTGGAGCGCCTCTAGGCCCCAAGAAGGTGAGTGGGGCACCGTCGGAGGATTTGTCCTCGGTAACAGTTGGGCCATCGGAGTCGATGGATCGGCGCTGGTCGACATGGGCTGACGTCACTTTAGCGCAGGCTCACAGTCCTTTCGGATCGTTGTCTACTACGCCAGTCTTTGATCAACCGACTCCGACATTGACGTCGGCACCAACGGTCAAAGTCGCCTCTCCTCCCGCAGTCAATGTCGTGGTGGCGCCGCTTTGGCGGCATTGGATGCAGATTTGGCTGTGCAGACTGATGGGGTTGTACAATTTATGGCTCTTTCCAGAAAGAGGTGTTTGGAAGTCCACCTGTATCTACTGGTGCTCTACTTCTTCAGGCCATTTCCAACATTCAGGTGGACGAGAGCTGGCTTACAGCTCTTGGTGAGGTTAGTGGGCTGGATTCTTCACCAGCCTCGGGGTTGCTTTTCCCCCCCCTAATCTTGCCACGGAGGCAAGTTCCTCCTTTGCAGACATGCTGAGGAAAGTGGCTGCAGTTTTAGACTTGTTACTGCCCACGGTGCAGAGGTCTACAGACCCTTTGTTTGAAATCCTTTGCCCGGGACAGATGGGAGAAGAGCCTGATCTTTTGTATAGTGAGGCCCTATTTGAGTTTTATTAGGTGCTTGGGCTAAGCCTGAGTCTCAGTGGACCGTGATATTGCACGTAGGCATTAAGCTGCATCTGGGGACCCTGTTTGTTTGCCTAGACATCCTTCCACTGGTGGCCTGGTGACTCGGGTTGCTACGTCTTCCCAGGATGTAGATTCTACTCCAAAGACCCTGGTGGGTAAGGATGATTGGAGTTGTGATACCTGTGGTGAGCATATATTTGCTTCAGCCAGCTCAGCATGGAGAGACACTAACACATCCTGTGTGCTGGGGCGCTTTCCCTATGCATTTTGGAAATCTTTACAGAACATGCTCCCATCTATTCCGGATAACCACCGTGTTGAGGTGGGCAACTTAAGTAGAGATGGTCAGCAGGCTACTAGGCTTATCATGAGGTGTGGCATGGGCACAACCGATTCTGTGGGTTGGGCCATGGCATCTGCAGTGACGCCAACGCATCGGGCTTGATTGGCATCTTCGGGTTTCTCAGAGGTAGTCCAGTCTGCTTTGGCTGATATTCCATTTGATGGTGCCCGTCTTTTATGGTGATCAAGCAGGTGTGGCGTTAAGACACTTCCATGAAAGATGGATAACTACAGAGTCGTAGTTTTTCGTCACTGTGTACTCCAGTGAGGAGTAGTGGTTATAACCTCAGTACCGTTTTCTTTTTTATTTGCGCATTGATTTAAATGAGTAAGGGAGGTTCTCTTTGTTTCCAGGCCTCTGAGGGTGAGCTTTCTGCTCAAGAGGGTATTATTAAGATAGGTATCTTCCTGTATGGAAGCGGATCTGTTATATGCTTCTCCGAAGCAGTTCAGTAAGCAAGTGGCTTTCTTCGTCATTGTTCTTTTAGAGGTATATGGTTATGTCAGTTGTAGTCTGGTGTATAGTGGCTCTTTGATCTTACTCTTGGAGTAATTGGGTGCTTCAGCAAGTTGAAACATTGCTCTGAGTATGTTTGCATTGTTTAAATGCTACTTTGCTTGTGAGTTCTTCCTTTAGGATAAAGGAACAGTGTCTAGGAAAGGCATAAATATTACCTGAACTGCTAGCAATTCCTATCCCTGCTGTAAATTGGCAGCTTATGATGGCTTGTCCTTGACTTCAGACAATATGTCCTAAGGTGTGGGGCCGTTTTTGGTTGCCAACAGAGCAACCAATTCATCAATAAAAATCTTGGGAGACACTTTTATAATAGGAGGATTTTTTACTTTATAGTAAGCTTTACTTCTTCCTATGATATTCTTGATGTGTGGTTCTGTCTGATCAGCATTACCTGTCTTTTTAAGAGGATGTACTTATTGTTTTCTGCATTCCTTAATTCATGAGGCATTATGACTGCTGTTCTTGTAATGTCAGGTCTTTATAACAGACCGCTTTTTCTTACAGCATGTCACCAGCGGTGTTGTATCGTGGCGTACTACCCTTTCTTTACAGAGTTGGCTATTTTTTGCTGAACCTCTCATTTAAGAGCAGGGTATACATGATTTAATGTGCTTCTGTTTTTCACTTAATTGTTGGACTTATGATCATATTTGTCCTGTATCACAGGTGTGGTAGTGTGTGCTTGTTGTAGACAAGTGTTCTCATGGGAACGTTACCATTTTCAAATTTATTGTAAAGCGCTTTATGAAACTGGTTCTCGGTTCCAGTTAGTTATTAGGTAAACAGAGTATACATGACTGTATCATATGTGTTATACATATTGTTTTTGAAAAAAAGGGAAAAGAAAGAAGTTTTAATCAAAGATGCGGTTGATTCTCTTTTTTTCGCTTGCCTTGGTATTTCGAGCTTACCTAGCTCAAGGTTGTGTTCAGTCTTTTAGACTATGGCACTGAATGCCGTACGAGGGCACACTTCTTGCAATCTGGCAGTAGTTATTGGCCAGTGAAAGTTGGAGTATCTGGTGGCACATTTCTGTTTGTATATATATTTTATACATCTTTGTAGCAAGAAGGTATACAATTGGCACATTTGATGAATATGAATACTCATTTTGTCGAAATTATTTATACTAAAGAGGTATTGTTGTTCATCTCTTATGTGGGGAGATGGGTTCTGAAAGTCCTTCTTTGGGTTTTTATCAGGGCAGTTATTTTTTCAGAATGAGGTTTTTTTTTGTCTTGAACAATGCAGATTACATGGCTTTTGTCATGCAGACGACCCTTTTTTTGGCCATTGAGTTTTCTTTCCCCTTTGGGGGATAGTGGATAATGTTTGTTATCTGACTGATAGTTCTTTAGGGGTTGTTCCCCTTTTCCCGCAACGGCTTATTCTCGGACCTGTTAAGTTTTTTTTATTTATATGTTCTGTGACAGTGATCATGTATTCTATTAAGAGCAAAGCTATTGTTCTGCTATTCCTACGTACATTTGGTTGGGTGTTAGTTTTGACCTGCTGGTTCTCTTTGAGAACTTTTGTAGGATTACACTTCCAAATGTGTGTGGTCAGAGGGTGGGGGGTATTTTCTCTTTCACACTGGATTACACACCGGTGGGCAGTATTGGTTTATTTTTTCTTTCTTTGAGAGTCTTTGTTTATTATCATCATACCTTGAATTGGCAATTTTAATATGTCAAACAAATATGTGATTTCACAAACAGCTGAGTGTTGTTTTTATAGGTGTTGCTTGCTATTACCATGCCATTCATTACCATTTGTGAATGGTCTATAGAGTATAAGGTTTTCTTCACTTACAGAGGGTTAATCACAAGGGGACAGGTTTTACTTAGTCCTGTGCTTTGTTGATTCTTTTGGGGTTTTCTATAAAATCCATGTCTGGTATTAACATACCATTTGATGCTTCTTCTTTATTAATATTTCGCAGATTTTTGATCTTTTTGGCTCACTGTTTCCACAACCAGTTTCTATAGTGGCTCTGCGTTCTGGTGCGGAAGGTTTCACAGAAGAAACTGACGTCCACGCGCCGGAGGGGCCTTATATGGCTCCGCTGACATCATGACCATAGTCAACGTCATTGCGGAGCCGTACGACTCTGTCCCCTGGCGCACAGAGGTACTGCTAAAAAGTTTCGGGATCCAGACTGGCACCAGGGAGAATTCAAAAGTTGATGAATCTGCAGATATACTGTGTCCCTACCAGATATCACGTTACCGAAGGTAAGTAACTTTTACAATAGGGTGATCACTATTACATCACTAATATATGTAGCTCAGGATGATTTTCACTGAACCCAAGTAGCTCTTATTACTGAAATGTTTGGAGACCCCTGGTTCAGGCCATAGATAAGAAAGCCAAAATTGGCCCCCATGGTTGAATTTCGGTAGAGAGATTAGCATGTCTACAAGGTTGCATATTGCTTTCTCAATTTGCATAGTAGTGGATTTCTTAGGAGAATTTAAAAGCTTAACCTAGCCTCTGAATTCTACAGGTCTTCTAGGGGGATAGAGAAATATGGCCTATTCTTTTTCAGCAAAAGACTCGCAGTGATTTTCATTAAGAAAAAAAATGTTCTTGAAAATCCCATGTAAAAAACTTCCTATGAAAAATATGCTTGTGACAAGACATACATGTTCTCTATTATAAGAGCTTTAAATATTTCAATGACAATTTCTGGAAAAATTAACTATTCTAGAAAAAAACAGTATTCTTTTTTTTTTTTATAAAAAACCTTTATCAGTTTTCCAAAACAACAATAACATGTTGGTAGTGTTAACAAGAGTCACCCTGAGATACCACAGCATCACAGTCTTGAACATTCCTGATCCATAGGCACAAGGATGGTGTAGGACTTCATAAAAAAAATACAATGTGGACATTAAACAGGGTATAGTGCATAGCCAACATATCTTGACCACTTCATCTCCTGTCCTCCCCACCACATAAAGACGAATCACTATCAAGAGCACTATTGTCTAACTCACTCCCCTCCCTTTCCTCCATGAACATAGTACAGAGCCCACCAAACCTCCAGATCAATCTGAAGCTCAGCATCTGTGCAAACATGGCGAAACTGTAATTCCTCTGCCACTGACTACTCGGAGACACACCCAAACCCGCAGATCCACTATGGGGGACCTCACTCCATTCCAGGTAATCACAACTCTCCTCCTGGCTAGCACCAAGGCCAGCTGTAGGAATCAGTGCAGCATCTTACCCTTCTTAGTCTGTGCAACATTCCCCAACAAGCAGTGATGCAGGGCTAGTTCACACACCAAGGCGAAGGTGCACAGCATTCACCCTACCACTCCCGACCTGCGGACAGGCATATGCATAAAGTCTGCGTTTACAATGCCACACCGCAGGCAATCTGGCGAGTGATCCAAGCTGAATCTTTGTGATTTCAAGGGGACTCATATACAGACGTTGCACAATGTTAAAAAGGGATCAACTTAAAACGTGTGTTCCCAGACCCAGTCCGCAATAGGGTGCAGATCCCATCCCAAACTGCAGCTGACAACGGGCCTCCCACGTCTGCCTCCCACTCAGTACGTTCACGCAGCTGACCAGGTACTGTCTCAGCCTGCAGGCCTTTATACATTAGGGAGATTAAATGGCATCCTGAGCCCAAGGATAACAGCGCCCCCACAATTACAGAATCGGAGGCGGCTCAGGAAAATACGCCCAGATCTGCTTGGCCACCTCTGCCGAACCTGCATATTGCAGGTACTGTCCAGGACCCAGGCTGAACTACAGTTGTGCATCCTTTAAACAGATGAATATATTATTAGGGTACAAAGCTCGGCCCTGCTCACAACTAACCGCAGGCCTGGCCTGATACAACATGGCTTCCTCCAACTGACAGAACAGAACATGGGTTCCTCCAACTGACGGAATGGGCCAACATCCAGATCGGGAATTCCCTCTGAAAGGGAGCCTTATTGATCACCACTTGGACAACCGCCTGTCACACAGCAGCAGTCTGTCACACAGTGTAGGGGGGGGCACATCCGATCCCTCCATCAGCAACTCTGGAAACTTACCGTGCTCCACAACACCCGCCACAAAGCCCTTCTCTCTGTTGTCCCTCTCCACCATCATGCACTGCATGCTGTAGGCAAGACGCATAGTAATGATACACTACATTGGGCACTGCAAGACCATCATTGACAAACCCTAACATTAGTGACAGGTGAGCCACTTTGCTCCTCTTGCCTGCCCAAAAGAGTGAGGTGTGGGGCACGTTCAACCGGCAAAAAAAACTGCCTGCAAATTCTGGATAGTGTATAGACAACAGGGTAACTTTAAACATCTTGGCTACCGCTATCCTACCCATAAGGGACAGCGGAAGGAGGTTCTAACACCTCACAGAAGTCTGGTGAGAATCAAGAACCCTCCCCATATTACAATTCAGTTGCCCTTCCCCAGAGTGGGTTACCATCACCCCCAGGTATCGAAAGCGATCAATTTCCCACCGCAACTCCAAGACCAGGAGCTGTTCCTCAGGAACCCCCACCAGCACTGCCAGGGGGGACAACATAGACTTTTTCTGAGTGACCTGAAGATTGGATACCTCGCCAAATGCCTCCAACAATCCCAACAGGGATTCTCTCGAGGCCCGTAGATAAACTAAGGCATCATCGGAGTAAAGGGATTCGATGTATCTTTGCTGCCCAAGCTCTATTCCTCAGTCATGTAACACCTGTTGAGCCTGATTAACCAGCGGTTCCATTTCCAGTGCAAAAAAAGCTGACTCATGCACATGGACTGGTGCACATTAGGCGTATCCAGGCCCGAAACCAAGGAGCAAATCACATTGTCTGCATCACACCCAGGATATACTACCAATCCACAGTGTCAAAGGCCTTCTCAATGTCTATGGAGACCAATGCCATTTCCTCTCCACCTCATGCAATACATGCGCCAGTGTGAGAAGCTGGCTTGGTATATGGTGCACACTTATGTAAGTGGGCACCTTGCACCAATCCAGACAACGCTTATGGTGCTTTTAGTGGTCTTAGACAACCTTAGAAAGCTCTCTAAGGGTAGCTGCGGAGAGCAGCCTTCCGGCTTAGTCCAGAAGGAGTGTAAAGCAGCTTGTTTCACAGAACATAATCTTATAGGTATAGATTAAGTGAAAAAGAACCACACAGTGTATTTATAAAAATATGTATTTATTATAAGACACTCACTAACATATACATATATCTGCTAGCTGGAAATATACACAATGCACACAATACTTTTCAATAGAAACTGGTAATTAGCACAAAATACACAGTGGTCACCAGGGGGAGATCAAACCATGTACTAAAATAGTGGTATGCGAACCACGACTCAAGTCAAGACTATAACCAGAAGACGTAGAAGTGCGGGGAACCCAAGGAACCCCCTGAGGTAGGTAACCAGGAACCCCATGGCGCCCGTGTGCAGAGTGCATAACACGACCGCGGACTCAATACAAGTCAATGGGTAAGTTGCAGTTACAATTTTAAAGAAGGACCCTTCCCAGTGGACCCTGAAGAAACCTTGTGGAAGACAGAAGGTTGGAGAGCCACCCCACCTGTGGATACCCTAGGAATCAGGATACCTACCTACACCAGGGAAGCCGGGTGCATAGGTGTAAAGTGGCGTCGGAAACTGCAGTCGAACTCAATGGAGGCCTTCGTGAAGCTGCTGGAGAAGGTGCAAGTGAGAGAGGATGAGAAGTACCTGCAAGCAGAGAGTACAGAGTCTATGCCACTTGGAAGTGACCAGGGGGCATGGAAGACGAATGCCCACCGAAGTAGAGTGTTTGCACGAGAGATGACGTGACCTTTGAGCTGCAGCGGTGGGGACCAGGCGACACTGTGGAAGACCAGGAGCCTTTCACGAGCTGTCCCATGTCGGATGTCTAGAGTTGAGGGGTCGGTGTCCGAGAGCACCAACAAGCCTTGGTAACTGTAAACAACGTGGAAAGCAAAGAAGGTGCAGTGTTGAGACCAGCAAGGTCCAGGTTACTCACCGCAAGCAGGGGAGCCAGCAGAATTCAAAGATTACCCTCAAGAGGCCCCACAGGCCGAAGGCACTGGAGTTGCAAGAGGACCTCCAGCAGCTCACCAAAGATGCAAGCCTGCGATGCAAGTGATGCGGTGAGGACGAAGATTTTTGTCACAGGAGATGCTTTAGGATTAGGCTACTTGGAGCCCGAAGATCTTTGTGGAAGTACACAGGGTTTCGGTTCCTGCGGTCTGACGAAGGATACTGGCATCAAACTTGGTGAGAGGACATGGCAGGCCTAGAGAGATGTGAAGAACCACCACCTGTGTTGCTAAGCCTTTCGGAGTCCGTGAGAGCTCAGGATCAGCAGACTGTTCGCCTTGGTTGTTGTGCCTGCCGATGCAAAGAAGTGTCTCCTTAACTTCAAGGGAGATTCCTTCAGGTGTCTTGGATGCCCACAGGCTTTGGAGGGTTCTTGTATGGAGCACAGACACGGACGTTGCAGCAGACGAGCAGGGCAACAAGATCAGGAGCAGATGGAGTCTTCCTAGTTGCAACCATGATGCCCAGAGCAAAGTCCAGAGTGACCAGAAGGTCGAAGAAGAAGTGGTGTCTTGAAATGAAACTTGTCCCACGGCAAATCTAGAGACCCACCCACAGGTAAGCCCTTAAGTATCCTACGGGAAGGGTTGGGACGATTCAAAGTTCCCTCCCAGGGGAGGGGTCGGGGAGTGGGGAGGATACTCCAGTTTCGCGCAGGAGCGGGAGCCAGCGGCTCGCTGAGCTGGTTTGAACTGGACTATGCAAGGAGGGTACCAATTGTGCCCTTCAAGCAAACTAAGTGGTTCTGGCACGTGCTCCTACCAGGCCCCAATACACTAAATCCTGTCTGGGAGGAGGTCACACCTCCCTGTGACACACATACCTATTGTTCAGCCTTCCCCTGCTCGAGCTTGGCTCAGCAGGAGGAGGGCAAAATCGTGTCTCTGGTCGGCAGCAGCTATGTTGTGCTCTCCGGGTCTAGAAGACTGGTACCGGGAGCACTGAGGGCCTCCTGGAGGAGCATGGAAAACCTGCATCTCGGAGTGAGTCCCAAAATTCCAAGAAAGGCAAAAATAAACCTTGGTGCTACCTTTACCTTTACCGTTTACGGTGTGGGGGTATGATTCCAAAATGTTTGATACTAAACATGATAGGGTTTGTTACAGCCAGTTTAGAAATGGTCACCGCGTAATGACGCATGGCCACTCTATGTATCGTAATGGCTGATGCACTTACAGCCTGGGAGAATGGACTCCGAAGGCTGTTGGGGTGTCCTGCTCATACAGGGGCAGGCTCACACTTAGAACTGAGCACCCTGCCTTCAGGATTGAAAGGCCTGCTTTAAGGGGGTGATTTTTAGGGTTTAAGTGCAGTGACCTTAGATATAGGGAAACCTATATCTTTCGTAAGTGGTGCTAGCACCAGCTTACACAGGCTGCAATGGCAAGCCTGTAGTTACAGTTTGAGTGGTCCCTCATGAGTGGCATAATACATGCTTTAGCCATTGGGGGGGCCCTGGTCTGCCTATGCCCTGGATACCTCAGTACCATTTACTTGGGACTGATCATGGTACACCAGTGTCCAATCTGGGATGTACCTAAGTACTTACTATTCCAATTTATGGAGAAAGCAGTGAGAATGGGTTCCTGATTAGCAGGATCCCAGTCAGACCATATAAGCAGATCCTACTTTCCCACAGCCAGCCTCCACAGATTCATGGTCGCACTGTGCCCAGGAATGAAACCGCACGGGTCAACATGTACCAGAGCTGACAATGATCGGGTGCAACCAATTGACCATCAACTTACAGAGGGGTGGAGGGCGAGCACTTTGCCAGGACCGGTTTTCGTTCCCAGTCCGGCCCTGGCTGCATTAAAGGCGCCTTGTGTTTCACAGTGCAGGCAGTAACCCACCTGCGCTGATGGATTCAGGGCCAATGTTTTGTAGTCTTTTGAATAGATGTTCTTGTGGTACATTCTTCATTATAGTCCTCTGGGACTTTGTGTTTTATGGTGCAGGTTGTTTTCTCCTTCTGAGCGGACTGCATATTTACATTTTTATTAAATGTGCTTCACTGGAAAACTGTGGAGGGGATAGGTAATTCATTTGTTCATTCCTGGAACATAATGGGGTGAACTCTGTATCTTACTGTGGGAAGGTAGGATCCTTCTGCATGGTTACCCCCCACTTTTTGCCTGGTGTTCCTATGTTTTCTGGCTAGTCTGTCCTGGATCCTGCTAATCAGGGCCCCAGTGTCTTACCCAAATTGGACATGGTGAGTACCTAGGTACTCCCCAGATTGGCTACTGATGCACCCTTGTAAGTCCCTAGTATATTTTACTAAGGTACTCGGGGCATAGATACACCAGGGGTCCCCCATGGACCGAAGCAAGTATTATCCAACCCATGGGCGACCACACAAATTATGACTACATGCCTGCCATTGCAGCTTGTGTGAGCTGGTGCTAGTACCACTTACGACAAATATAAGTTTCCTTATATCTGAGGTCACTGAACTTAAACCCCCAAGGCAGGCCATTCAAACCTGAAGGCGCTGTGCTCGGTTATAAGTGTGAGGGTGCCCCTGCATGAGCAGGACACCCCTACAATCCACGGAGTCCATTCTCCTGGGTTGTAAGTGCATCAGCCATTATGATATATAGAGTGGCCATGCATCATTACGAGATGGCTAACTCTAAACTGACTGTCACAAACCCAGTCGTGTTTGGTATCCAACATGTTGGAATCATAACCTTACACCATAAACGGTGTTGGAGGTATGATTCCACGCACTGTAAAACTCTTCAGGGAGGCCCTCAGGGCTCCCGGTACCAGTTTAATAGACCCGGACAGCAAATTATGGCTGCTGCTGATAAGAGATGATTCTGCCTTCCTGCTGCTTAGCCAGGCTCAAGCAGGGGGAGACAGGACACAGGGAGGTGAGACCACCTCACAGACAGTAGTTTGTGTTTGGGGAAGGGGTGGAGGCTCTAGCCAGTGCAACACTTTTCCAGTTGCAACCAGTTCAGGGAGCCGTTGGCTCCTCCCTCCGGTGCGAAACTGGACAAAGGACATGTGAGTACCCTCCCCACTGTTCAGCCCCTTCTCTGGGAGGGACCCCTGAATCGTCTTAACCCTTCCCTTAGGGCACTAAAGGGCTTACCTGTGGGTCCCTAGATTCGTCGTGGGACAAGATTCAGATCCACTTCATCTTCAACCGTCTGAGCACTTTGGACTTTGCTGGACTTCGCTTTGGGAACCGAGACTGTAACTGGGAAGAATCCTGCCGCTCCTCGTCTGGTCAACCTGCCAGTCTTCTGCAACATCTGTGCCTGTGTTCCATACAGGTTCTTCACAAAGCCTGTGGACATCCAAGACACCCGAAGGAATCTCCCTTGGAGGGAAGGAGTCACTCCCCTGCATCTGCAGGCACCGCAGCGAAGCTGATCGGTCTACTGTTCCTGAGCTCCTACAGACTCCGAAAGGTTCAGCCACACAGGTGGTGGTTCTGCAACTCCCTCGAGGCCTGCACTTTCTTCACAGCAAGTTTGAAGCCAGTATCCCTCATCAGAACCGCTGGAGTAATACCCCTGTGCATCGCGTCGACTTGCCGTTGCCAAGGCTGGTTGACTCTCTCTTTCGGAGATCCGCGGGCTCCAAGAAGCTCCAGCCTCAAGCATCTCCTGCAGCCAAGATCTTCACCTGCACCGCATCCCTTGCACTGTGGGCCTTCAACCTTTGGGGAGATGTTTAAGGTCCTCTTGCGACTCTTGTGCCTTCCGCCTGTGGGTCCTCTGGAGGGTCTTCTTTAGCTCCAGTGGGCACCTGTGCTTGCTCGGGGCCTGCTCTGACTTACCTGCTCGTGGTGAGTCATTTGGACCTTGCTGTCCTGACAATGCATCTTTTTTTACTACTACGTTGGTTGCCGTTGCCAAGGCTTGTTGGTGCCCCTGCCAGACAGTGACACCCTGGCTCTCTACATCCGACGTGGGACAGCTCGTGAACGGCTTCCACAGTTCGCCTGGTCCGCACAGCTGCAACTTCAAGGGCACCGTCAACTCACCTGCAGCTCCGACGTGGGGTGGGCATTCGTCTTCCGTGCCTCCTGGTCACTCCTGAGTGACATAGACTCTGTCCACTCTGCTTGCAGGTACCTCTCAACTTGAATCCACCTTTGGGTTCCACCAGACTCTTTCCCCTTCTTCGCCAACAGCATCTTTTCTAAAGTCCTATTTTGTGGTCAACGGCAGATTCCAAGGTCACTTCACACTTATGCACCGACTTCCGTGATGTAGGTATCCTGGTTCCTGGGGTATCCACGGGTAGTGTGACTCTTCAACCTTCCATCTTCCATGGGGTGTCCTCAGGGTCTGCTGGGAAGGGTCCGTTTTCTTTAAAAGGGCAACCCCGACTTACCCATTGACTTGTATTGATCACACGGTCCTGTTCCCACTCTGCACATGACTCGTGGGGTTCCGAGATATTTACCTTGGGTGGTTGCTTGTGTCCCCGACTCTTCTACGTCTTCTGGGTTCATTCTTGACTTAGGTTGTGGTTCGCATTCCACTATTTTAGTATATAGTTTGGTCTCCCCCTGTGTATTTGTGCTAATTACGTTTCTATTATCAAAGTATTGTGGTTAAATCTCTGGGTAGGAGATATTGCAATGTGTTAGTGAGTGTTTATAATAAATACGTATTTTTATAACTACACTGTGTGGTTCTTTTTTACTTGACCTACACCATAAGATTAAGTTCTGGTAAAACAAGCTGCTTCACACGCCTTCTAGACTAGGCCTGAAGGCTGCTCTCCACAGCTACCACTTAGAGAGCTTTCTATAGTTGTCTAAGAGTACTAAAATCACCAAAAGTGTTGTCTGGAATAGTGCAGGGTGCAACATTTAAATAAGTGAGCACCATATACTAAGTCAGCTTTCTACACTTACGCTGTGTGATAGGTAGTGTCAGAAACAGTCTGATGGAGACTTGTAGCTGCAGTTTCCTTACCTGTTTGAGGTCATGCAATTTATGGTTGAAGTTTTTAGGCTTTTTAAGAAGCTTTTTTAGTTATTCTCCCACAATGCTTTGTGCATCTGTCTGGAGGTTATATATTAGCTGTCTTTTTGTGTATGTATCCATTTTCTCTGTTTTACAAGTCCTCGGGAAATCATGAGGCGAACTTGTGATCTAATTCGTCCGCGCCTGGACCGCGCCCAGCGCCATACCCCCTGGTTCCCATACCACCCACCCCCCCCACATTACATACGACGCCTCCACCCTCTTATCACTAAACCCGGGCCGACTCCCCAACTGCGCCCAAGCCGCTCCTGGACACACCCATGGACCCTTCACTTGCAACTCCTGCAAGTATGACGGCACCAAGACCAACTCCACTTCCACAAACACCAAAGAGAGATCTGACACCAACCACCTAAAATGCATTCTGCTCAACACCCGCTCGGTCCACAAACACGCCATTGACCTTTGGAATCTACTAGACACCATCTCTCCGGACGTCGCCTTCCTAACAGAAACTTGGATGAACGCCTCCTCAGCTCCAGACATCACCATAGCCATCCCGGAAAACTACAAGATCATCCGAAAGGACCGCATCAAGCAAACAGGAGGAGGCATCGCCATCGTCCATAAAAACTCCATCCGCATCTCAACCAGCTCAGACGTCAACCTCGCCAGCGCCGAACACCTTCACTTCCAGATCCACATCGACCCCAAGACCACACTCAGAGGCACACTCCTCTACAGACCACCAGGACCCCGTGCACAATTCTGTGAAGACATCACCGACTTCATCACCCCTCACGCCCTCCCCTCCGAGGACTACATTCTACTGGGAGACCTCAACTTTCACCTGGAAAATAACAACGACAGCAACACCACCACTCTTCTGGACAATCTCGCCAACCTAGGACTCAAACAACTAGTTAACACCCCCACCCACTGCGCAGGACACACACTCGACCCTATCTTCACCTCCAGCAAACACATCTCCGTCAATCTCACCACAGCACTCCATTGAACGGACCACAGTTGCGTTCACTTCACCTACAAAAAGACCACAATGCACAACCACCCTCAACCCACTCTGCGTAGAAACTGGAACAAAATAACCATCGATCAAATCTCCACATCGCTTCTTCAGAACCCCCCAGCCTATTCGTCGAACCCAAACCTAGCAGCCATCAACCTCACACAATGGCTAACTCACAGCGCCGACAACCTAGCACCCTTGAAAAAACGTCAAATCAAACTAGGAAGCAAAAACGCCCCCTGGTTCAACGATGAGCTTAAGAAATCCAAGAAACTCTGCCGCTCCCTCGATAAGGCTTGGAAAAAAGACCCAAACACCAGCACCAGGGACGCCTTCAAAAACGCCACCCGCATACACCACCAACTGATCCGGACAGCCAAGAAAGCTGCATTCAAAGACAAACTAGACAACAACGCCCACAACAGCAAGGAATTATTCAACATCGTCAAAGAGTTTACCAACCCCAATACCAACTCCAACGACATCACTCCCTCTCAAACGCTTTGCGACTCCTTAGCTTCGTTCTTCCACGACAAAATCGCTGACATCCACAACAGCTTCAACAACCAACCTAAAGACCAACCCACCCAACCTTCTGCCGAACTTTCACCCCCCTTGAACATCCTTAATGACTGGAACCCAATTTCCACTGACGACACCATTCGCCTGATGAACTCCATCCACTCAGGATCCCCCACAGACCCATGCCCTCACCACATCTTCAACAAAGCAGACTCCATCATAGCACCACACCTCCGAGACGTCATCAACTGCTCCCTCAACTCCGCCACCTTCCCGGAAAGCTGGAAACACGCCGAACTCAGCGCCCTTCTAAAAAAAACCACAGCTGACCCCACCGAACTCAAAAACTACCATCCCATCTCACTCCTTCCATTCCCGGCCAAAGTCATCGAGAAAGCAATCAACAACCAGCTCACCGCCTTCCTCGAAACCAACTATTCCCTCGACTCCTCACAGTCCGTCTTCCGAGCCAAACACAGCACGGAGACCACACTCATCGCAGCAACAGACGACATTCGAACTCTACTGGACAATGGAGACACAGTCGCCCTCATCCTCCTTGACCTCACCGCAGCCTTCGACACAGTCTGTCAAAGTACCCTATTACATCGCCTTAGAAACATCGGAATCCAAGGAAAAGCTCTAGAATGGATCACCTCGTTCCTCGCCGGAAGAACTCAGAGAGTCCGCCTCCCACCGTTCAAGTCAGAGGCCTCGGAAGTCATCTGTGGCGTACCACAAGGATCCTCCCTCAGCCCCGCCCTCTTCAACGTATACATGAGCCCCCTCGGAACCATCGCACGCCAACACAACCTCAACATCATCTCCTACGCTGACGACACTCAACTGATCCTCTCACTCACCAATGACCCTAACACCGCCAAAACCAACCTACATCAAGGAATGAAAGAAGTAGCAGAGTGGATGAAGCTCAGCAGTCTGAAACTGAATTCAGACAAAACAGAAGTCCTTATCTTAGGTACCTCCCCCTCTGCATGGGACGACTCTTGGTGGCCAGCGGCCCTTGGAAAAGCACCCATCCCGACGGACCACGCACGGAACCTGGGCGTCATCCTAGACTCCTCACTCTCGATGACCAGACAAGTCAACGCCGTTTCATCATCTTGCTTCAACATTCTTCGCATGCTCAAAAAAACATTTCGCTGGATCCCCACCGAAACTAGAAAAACGGTCACCCACGCACTGGTTACAAGCCGCCTGGACTACGGAAACACCCTATACGCTGGTACCACCGCAAAACTTCAGAAAAAACTCCAACGCATCCAGAACGCATCAGCCAGACTCATACTAGACATCCCGCGTAAAGATCACATTTCTAATCACCTGAAAGACCTCCATTGGCTCCCTGTCAATAAGAGGATAACATTCCGCCTCCTCACCCACGCACACAAAGCACTTTACGAACTCGGACCCGAATGCCTCAACACGCGAGTCTCCTTCTACACCCCCTCCCGCCAGCTACGCTCTTCCAACCAAGCCCTTGCTGCTGTTCCACGCATAAACAAAACCACCATGGGAGGAAGATCCTTCTCCTACTTGGCGGCTAAATCCTGGAATTCACTCCCCATTCACCTCCGCCTCACTCAAAACCACCTAGCATTCAGAAAGCAACTTAAAACCTGGATATTCGACAAGTAATTCCCCTCCCTCCTCTAGCGCCTTAAGACCCTCTGGGTATGTAGAGCGCTATACAAATTACCTGACTTGACTTGACTTGAATTGTTGTTGCATGCGCTTGTTGCTAACAAGGATTCATTTTATTTTATTATTTCCTTTTAATGTTTTGTTTTTCCTTATTTAATCTTTTGATACTGCACTAATAGGTGCATTCCCTTTTCTTCTTTTGGTTGCCTTGGTATTTTGAGCGCACCCACGGTTTGGAGTAATGTTCAGACTTTCGGACCTTGATACTGAATGCCACGCAAGCACAGGCTTTGTAGATACCTGCAGTCCTGCAGTAAATGTGGGCCAGCAATGCTCTATGTGTCATCAGACCACTCTGAGTCTATTGTGACACAAATGTATATATATCATGTATATGTCTAGGTGATACACCTTTGTGGCAAACATTTTTAACAACTGCCATAATTGATGAATATCAATATTACATTTAAACCTATTAGTGTAATTGTAGTTTCTTTACAGTGCATTATGTAACCTTTGAGTGGTCATTTTGTTCAAACAAAATTCTCTATACCATAGAGGTATTTTTGTTCATCTTTCTTTTGGTGTTTATTCATCTTGGTATATTGGAATGAGTTTTGAGAGTCCTTCTTTTGGATTTTATCAGGACAGTTCTTTCTCTGATATTTCTTTATTGTTGTGAAGAATGCGGGTTACATGACTTTTGTCTTGCAGTCGACCCTTTTGGTCAATGAGTTTTCTTTCCCCTTGGGGGGTAGAGTTTAATGTCTGATAACTGACAGATGGTTCTATAGGGGTTTCTTACCCTCTTCATTCAAGGGCCGATTCTCTGGGGCCTTTAGGGTTCTTTATTATTTATACATTCTGTGACAGTGATAATGGATTATATTAAGAGCCAAGCTCTTGTTCTGCTATTCCTATGTACATTTGGTCGGTTTTTAGGCATGATCGGCTGGTTCTGTTTGAGAACATTACAGGATTAGTTTGCAGACCCTCCTCCAGGTGAATATAGCTATGGTATTTAATTCAAAAGTTGAAGAACCTGCAGCTAGATGTCTCTATCAGATGTAAAAGTTACTTACCTTCGATAACGTAATATCTGGTAGAGACAGTCTAGCCGCAGATTTATTACCCCCCTGCCCATCTTCCACACTCTGCGAATGACCTATGAGGTAAGGGTTAAACCCTTTTTCAGCACTGGTGTTATATAATGGTGATCACTATCTCAACTTATATTGGGACTCAACTGACCACTTGACCTGGCTACATAGGTATTGTTTAGATGTTGCCATACCATCCGTTTCAAAATGTGTGTGGTCTGTAGGGTGGGGGTGTTTTGTCTTTCACACTGGATTGCACACCGTCGGCAGTTTTGATTTATTTGTAAGTATTTGTTTGGTATCATCATACCTTGTATTGGCACTATCAATATGTCACGGAATGGTGTGATTCAACAAACAGCTTGGTGTTGTTTCTATAGGTTCTGTTTTGCTATTACCATGCCATTCATTACCATTGATGAATGGAATATAGAGTGTATGGTTTTCTTCCCTTACATTGAAGGTTATTCACCAAGGCACAGGGTTTCACATTGCCCTGTGTTTTATTGATTCTTTTGGGGTTTTCTTTGAAAAATTGGTCTGGTATTAACATACCATTTGATTTTTCTTCTTTAATAATGTTTCAAAGATTTTTGATCTATTTGGCACACTGCTTCCACAACTAGTTTCCATAGTGGCTCCGTGTTCTGGCGCAGGTTTCACAGAAGAAACGGATGTTGGCACACTAGGGGAGACTTGTAGGGCTCCACTGACCTCGTGACCTGAGTTGAGGTCATCGCGGAGGTGTACGACACCATCCCCCGGCAAAAGCGAATTAATCTGTGGCTGGACTGTGTCTCTACCAGATATTGTGATGTATTCCTATAGGTTCTGTATCGATCCCCCTATTCCTGACCCTGTTCTGGTTAATAATTAACTAGCAGCCATCCCACGGTACAAAAAACCGTTATCTGATTAAGCCACACCACGGCACAGGAACGCGTTATCTGATTAGGTCATAACGCTTGCCATCTAATTAGGCAAGCACTATTCCTCCAGCCCCTGATAAGGCATACGGAGTTCTCAAAACAAATCAAACCTATGACAACCTGGGAAAATCCCTGCGGCCATTGTTTTGATTTCACCGAGAACTTCAGCAAAAGAATGTGCGAACAAGCCCGTTCGTCTGACATCCTTATTGACGTATCCAGGTCCATCCTTACGTCAATCTCGGCACCTTACAGGTATAAATATTACCGACATTGCCTTAAGCAAACACATGCGGTGGTGACGAGATCGGAGCAGCGAGACGTGCTGAGGAGCCCAGCAGAGAGCAAAGCCCACACGCGCTGCCCCGCCTTCCTGATGCGCTGAGAACGAGACGCTGCTTTTCTCCTACCGAGAAATCCAGCTCCGGCGCTTCCAAGCAGCCCTCGCAGGCAGCTGGAATATCAAGACCAGAGACGAGAGATACCAGCCCTCAATCATTCTAGACCTCAGGTACAGAACTGAACAACCCCTTGCAGAGAATTCTTGAGTCAGTCCCTTGGCAAAACAAACTTAACTTAAACTGCTACTTATCTACTCCCGCCCACGTATTAGGCTTAGGTCAGGTACACTGGGGTAGGCGTGGTTAGAAGCACCAGTTGAGTACGATTAGTCAAATGTATATATGTATGTATCTATTTTATCAGTTTTAACTATCATATGGCTTAGAAATTACTACTGCTCCACCATAGCTAATGCGGCTAACAGTCCTAAAAGCATATTGATTCTATTAGACCTGTCTGCCGCATTCGATACTGTCAACCATGGGATTCTGCTCGAGCGGCTGAGAGAGGCAGGGATCGACGGCACGGCCCTGATCTGGCTCCACTCTTACCTCAGTGACAGAAAACAGGCGGTATCCCTTCCCCCTTTCCAATCGGCCTTTCCCCTGTCCCTCACGGTGTTCCCCAGGGCTCCTCCATCAGCCCGATTCTATTTAATGTTTACTTGAAACCTTTGGTCACCCTAATTAAATCATACAACATGACCACAGTAAACTACGCGGACGACACGCAGCTTCTTCTCTCCTGGGAGGGCGAAGATTCCATCCCCTTAGAAGCTTTCCACAACTGTCTAAGAGACACCGCGAGCTGGCTGCACAGAAACTCCCTCCAGTTTAACTCCTCGAAAACCGAGGTTCTGTTTTGCCCTGCGAGCCGTATATCGCGCCCTCAGCCTGCTGAGTTTTGGCCCCCGGAAAACTCTAATAACCCGCCACCGGTCACCAGTGTCCGCAACTTGGGCGTCATGCTTAACCACCAACTAAGCATGGAAACGCAGGTTTCAAGAACAGTCGCTACCTGCTCAGGCCTTATACGCTCACTGCGCAAAGTCCTGCCTCTATTACCATCTTCTGCCCGAGCATTGATAGTCAGGTGTACTATTCTTAGTCGCCTAGACTATTGTAATGCGCTGCTGTTTGAATCTCCTGCGACACTATTGGACAGACTCCAACGAGTTCAGTCAGCAGCAGCCAAACTGGCCCTTGGCTGGACCAGGAGATCCTCGGCCACTGCAGCACTGGCCGAGCTGCACTGGCTGCCGCTGAAGCAACGCATTGCCTTTAAAGCCCTCTGCCTGGTCTTTAAGGCACTACACGGTGCCGGACCCAGGCCTCTCCAACGTCTGTTCTCGTGGTATACTCCCACCAGAACACTTAGGTCGACAACTGCCTGCCTTGTGAAAGTGCCCAGATGTAAGAAGGCCAGGACTGGGGGAAGATCGTTCAGAGTAGCTGCTGCCAAGTTGTGGAACAGTCTGCCTGTCGATATTCGCCAAATCCCTCACCTCCTTCCCTTCAGAAAACGAATTAAAACCTGGCTCTTTCCCCCGCCCCTTTAAATTCCTAACCATTGTTCAACTCCCGTCTAAGAACCTTTAGGAGTAGCCAACAGCGCCAGGATACCTGCCAGGTGACAGTCGCGCTCTATAAATATTTTAAATAAATAAATAAATAAATAAATAATAAATAAATAATAAACCATATCAATGCTTCTGCAGTATTATTTTATACTTCTGCTTTTATTGTATGCACTTTACTTAACCATAAGTATCGCAATAATATCGATTCATTTCTCTTGTACGAGAAAAGAGACTGATCAATAAATGCTACAATCAAAGGAGAGAGTAAGGAAGTTTGTTCACTCAGAAGTGAACTAGAGATCACTCCTATTCCCCTAGGAGGAATTATGTCAAAACAAAGAGAGGAGTATCCCCTATGAAGTTAAAGGACAGACGTATCTGGAGGGCAGGTTTTTTTGGCAAGAAGGAGACTATTCATCCTTTTGTTTAAAACCCCTCACTCACCAACCTAGTGGTGACATGCTTCATCATCGGGGTCCACCCTGGGGTCCTAGCGACACCAGGGTGTGCTGCGACACCTGTACTACAGTGGAGCGGGTTGTGACTGTGGGTGTGAAAAAATTAAATGTTAAAAATTGTCCTGGTTGTACTCAAAAATAAAATTTTAATTATAGAGCAACTGAACAATGTTAAAAAATAAGAGGTTGAGATCCTGGTAGGGAAGTTATGACCAAGGGATCTCTATATGTGTTGAGTGGTCAACATGTTTCTACCATAAGGGCGATTGCCCGGTATTCATCAGGACCAGAAAAACAGGTGGACAGGGGGTGTGTGCTCCCTAAAAAGCACACCCGTACCTTGATCCCCTGTGTACCTACTGGCAAAACGGCCAGTGGTATAGACTGCTCAGTAAAATAAGTGAGCAGATGAAAGAGTGAAAAAGAGACTCGATTATGAGCTCTCAGGGCTTCATCGGGCAGGGCGTAGGTTCAATGCCATAGAAGTAACATATTAGTTACTGGCGGGAAGAATCAGCTCAGACCTACTCCTAACGTCCTCTGCTCGGCTCATATAGCCGAGCAGAGGACGTTAGGAGTAGGTCTGAGCTGATTCTTCCCGCCAGTAACTAATATGTTACTTCTATGGCATTGAACCTACGCCCTGCCCGATGAAGCCCTGAGAGCTCATAATCGAGTCTCTTTTTCACTCTTTCATCTGCTCACTTATTTTACTGAGCAGTCTATACCACTGGCCGTTTTGCCAGTAGGTACACAGGGGATCAAGGTACGGGTGTGCTTTTTAGGGAGCACACACCCCCTGTCCACCTGTTTTTCTGGTCCTGATGAATACCGGGCAATCGCCCTTATGGTAGAAACATGTTGACCACTCAACACATATAGAGATCCCTTGGTCATAACTTCCCTACCAGGATCTCAACCTCTTATTTTTTAACATTGTTCAGTTGCTCTATAATTAAAATTTTATTTTTGAGTACAACCAGGACAATTTTTAACATTTAATTTTTTCACACCCACAGTCACAACCCGCTCCACTGTAGTACAGGTGTCGCAGCACACCCTGGTGTCGCTAGGACGCCAGGGTGGACCCCGATGATGAAGCATGTCACCACTAGGTTGGTGAGTGAGGGGTTTTAAACAAAAGGATGAATAGTCTCCTTCTTGCCAAAAAAACCTGCCCTCCAGATACGTCTGTCCTTTAACTTCATAGGAGATACTCCTCTCTTTGTTTTGACACTGATCAATAAATACCATCTTTTATTGAACACGCCCGTCTCTTCCTTTTCTCTACAATCTGGTGAAACTAAGAATGCACGTACTGACTGAGTAAAATAAGTTGTCTTTTGTTTTCACACGACTCTAGAGATACACTCTTGATTAGGGGAGAGCAAAGTTGTCATGTTCTATGGTTGTCAGAAACTAAATCCCTTCTTGTCTATCCAGGGAGGTTAAACTCCTCATTGCCTATTCGAGAAAGTTTCTAGTGAACTCTGAGCTAGCTGGCAAAACCAAAAACTTTAAGTCTAATATCGTCAGTAGAAGACCTAGTTAACCTCTGCCCTAGGTCTATACTATTGAAGATATTATTCCAATGCGCAGAGCCTATTGGGATAATAGGAACTACACTACATGGCGCCCAACGTTTGGATAGGCGATAAAACTAACGCAAGACATTAGAGTAACTCAGTCGTGCTTTTTCACACAGAACCCCTTTTTTCCCATAATACTCCAAAGACGTCTGGAGTGGGTGAAAGGTCATATCCGCCAAACCTCGCAGGAGGAGACTCCTATGTATGGTTCTTGGTTTAGTCAACGTTGAAGGATAAACTGTTCCAAAATATTGTGCATCTAATCTTTGTTTCCATAGAAACCTGATCTGCAAATAAATAAAATAATCTTCTTGACAATAGTATGTCAGAAACTGAAGAAAAAAGGGAGACAGCTAGAATAGCAGCTGAACTCCTAGCAGCAGACAATACTCTGCTGGAAAATGACCTAAATGCAATACTCATCCCGGTCAACATAAGGAAATCTATAACCTTAAAACTTATAGAAAATGGACTGACACCAAGAGGTGGTACAGTCATATTCGTAATTGAGGCACACGAATATCGGCAGACAGAGGTATTCTATTCATGGATAAACTTTCCAGCAGCAAACGCTGTAACAAAAGAGTTCCACTATTATAAAATAGAGGAACCACCGGATATCTACACTCCTTTCGAGGAGGTGGAAATACCACTCAAATTCCAAGAGCACCTGCTCTTGTTTCATGGTGCCCTAAAACATAATAATCAAATCACCAGGCTCGGTCCACTAGATAGACCAGGAGCAACGTGGCCGGTCCTAGCCGGATATACACCACATCCAGACATTGAAGAAATGCCTGCAGCAGAGCTTTTAATACAGCTAAAACAACTAATCAAAATACATAGACAATTAGTCCAATATGTAATGCGGACTTCAACAGCCCAACCAGCAGTTAAAATTCCACAGCTGAACCCTCATCAGGGTAACACAAATAAAATTACACCACAGAACATACAGTCCTGTCTGGGTAAAGTACCCGCAAAACGGGAACAAATACCCTTCTGGCTAGCACAAAAAATCACTCAAATAGAGGCGGTGTTTCCAGACACCACCCCGGTAGAAAAACACAGGATTCTGACTATCTGTCTTCCAATGGGAATCGCACCACACGTGGAAGACTGTGACACTTGGGGTACGGTCTTTGCTTCCATATACACAAAAACACATGGTGTACCATCCATGTCAGTAATACCAGATGTGCTAAAACAAATTCAAGATGAATACGGTCCAGAACCCGCTTTAACTCTCGGTATGAAATTACTGAAGGACTTCAAGCAGGTCTCGGCTATATTATTAGCCAACATAAAGGGAGAAGCAGCAAACGTGGTGATCCGCCAAAGGTTAAAAGAGACAGATATAGCAGACCAACCAACTGAAATTGCCAGAATCATAGAGAAACCCTATGAAGAACTAGGAAGAGATAGTCTGGGTGGAATACCGGTAAAACCTCAACTGATTGAAAGTCCTGAAAAGATATTTATTAAAAATAATTTAAACACTCAAAAAAAGAGCTGGGATGGAAACAAACAATCCAATCCTAAAGAAAAAAGATTCCAGTCCAGAGGAAGGTCTCCTCGGCGGAGAGAAAGATCTCCGAACCAAGGACGCAGGTCTCCCCAAAGTGAGCCCTCTGGAAAAAATACAACCTTAGAAATAGGGATAATATAAAGAAACCTGATAGATATCAAGATATTGATACACGTCCCTCTCAATCTTTTCAGACTTCCTCGCAGAAATCGGAAAGAAGAGGACGATCAGAACACAGGGAAGAGCACGTCAAGTCCAAAGACAAGGAACCTGCTCATCCAAATAAAAAGTTACAATTTCCAAAAAAGAAGGTAGCCAGTATTAAAGTAATCAAAGATGCCGAGAATACTGAGAACACAGCTGAAAAACGGAGAATGGGCTCAGACAATGCTAGACAGCGCAGCAGAAGTGAGCATAGCTCGCAAAGTCCTTATGAATCATCTGGAGACGGTGGACACGAATGAATACATTCAGGTGGAAACTGCAGACACCAGAGTTAGCAAACCTCACAAAATATATGAAATAACATTACGTATAGAGGGGGATAAGACTAGAAAAATAAGGGGACTATTTTGGGATAATCTCTCCCAGGGCTATGACATCCTTCTAGCTGAGAAAGACTGGCCACCAGAGTTTGTCAGGGAGTGTCCTCATGGCGAAGAAATAATTATGCCTGCCTTCTCAAATCATATTCCAATTCATAAAAAATATACACTTGCTAGAAAGTGGGCAGTAGCTCAAGCTCCTGCTTTATATAAAAATCATGTAGGATGGGATGAGGACTCTCCTCCCCACAAAATCCAGTTAAAATCACAACCTACTGCACAGAGGCAGTACCCAATTAAGCAAGAAGCTAAAAAACAGGTAAAAGAGATCCTAGATCAACTTGAATACCAGGGGGTGATTGAAACTTGCACCTCACAAATGAACAATCCTTTGTTTCCTGTCTCCAAACCAGACAACTCATATCGTCTAGTTTTGGATTACAGACACCTTAACTCATGTTGCAAAAGATTTGCAGTACAAAACTCGCATAGTGCTGCACTAATGAATAACATAGTGCGCAAAAAATACAAAACAACATTAGACATCTCTAATGGATTCTTTTGTCAAAATATAGCACCAGAGAGCAGATATTTGACTGCGTTCTCGGTAAATGGCTCGCAAAAAAGCTTCTGCCGTTTACCCCAGGGGCACAAGAACAGCCCAGGATTATTCTCAAAGAGAGTAACAGAATTACTACAAACATACGATGACGAGGCATTATCATATGTCGACGACATTTACCTAACAGATGATGACTTGGATACTCACTTGAAGAGAGTGAACACCATAATACTTGGGTTCGCAGCAGAGGGTTACAAATTCAACTTTAAAAAATCAAGAATTGCCCATCTAACAGTCCTGTTTTTAGGATATGAATTATCAAGTGAAGGCAAAAGCCTGGCTGACAATTTCCTAGAGAAATGTGCTGTACTCCAAGCTCCTAGAACACTAAAAAATTTACAATCAATTCTAGGCTTCCTAAATTTCGGAAGAACATACATTACAAATTACGCAGAAAGGATCAAACCCCTTTATGATCTAATAAAACCAGATTTTAAAAGAATCAATTGGACTCAAAAACACACAGAAATTTTGAGATCTTTACAAACAGACATGTTCATTAAAACAAAATTAGAAACACGTGACAACACACGCAATCTTGTGATTCGAGTCATCCCAGGAAGATGCGGATTCACATACCTGACCTCTAATGAGGGAGAAAAGGTACCAATTGCATACAAATCACACTTGTACACAGAAGCTGAAAAGAAATTCAGTATTAAAGAAAACATTGTTCATGCAGTTCAAACGGCTATAGCAAGAGAAAAAGACAACGCTGATGGTAGACGTATCACAGTCAGAACAGCGGAGTCAGCCTTTGAGGCATTAACAACCCCATGTAATTTACCAACAACAACGTTGAATCCAGAATGGATACAATGGGTGAATTCAATTACAACGGACAGAGTAAAATACTACTTTGATCCAGAATTAAAGGAATTAAAATATCTAGAATATGAAATGACATACCCTCTGCCAATCGACATTCTGCCTTTACGACAGTACGCCTGTGTAATACATACAGACGGGCATGCTCAACCCTCAGTTTGGGGAGAGCTGGCTTACAAGGCCACATGCGAAATTGTAAAAGAAGTGTGGCGCGGAGGTAAATTAAGACCTCTACTTACAAAAACACACTCAGTGGAAAACGATTCAGAACAACAAACTGAAATAATAGCGTTTAAAAATGGCGCTAGATAATGCCGATCGCGAATTCCCGACACTTATTGTGTGCGATTCAAATTACTGCGTCAAATCATACAATAACGATTTACAGAAATGGATTCAAAACGGTTACAAAGATGACACAGGTGCAACAATAAAGCAAAAAGTGCTTTGGGAACAAGTAGTTCTATTACAGAAAGAACTACCAAAAACTCACGTGATACACTCACTGAGTCATCAGCGTGATGGCGTTCACGTTGCAGGGAATTCATTGGCTGAGAAAGCCACAACGGCAGCAACTGAATCGACATCCGTAGTCAAGAAAAAGCATACAGTAAAACACATTGACGGTGAAACAGTGCTGGCGGTGAAAACGTCATCAAAAGGCGACTGCTCAGCACTACCGATCAACTATCCACTCAATTATACATACATAATCGATGCAAACTCAGTCCCTTTTGCTCGAATCCCTGGAGTGGGGGACAGAGTGATTCCAAACACGGACAGGAGAGGCTTGTTAATAGCAGACGCACATATGGGTGAAGGTCTCAGACACCTTAAACTAAAAGATTCTCTGGAAGAATTACAATCAGTGTACTGGTGGCCAGGTATGAGCCTGCATCATCACATCTTTGTAAAGAACTGCCCAGACTGCAATAGAGATCGCAGTGGCGAGAGAAACGGTATATTAGCATGGCGTTTCACTCCAGAATTGATCAACAATAAAAATTAATGCGTCCAATTAACATATAAAGACTAGTTTCCACTTGTGATGTAGACCCCAGCACTCGGCTGACGTCTGGACTGTTATAAAAAGATTTGCGAGTCTATAATGGCATATACGCTAGAAGCATGCTACGTTTGGCTGAATGTTTTTTCTTCTTGCCCTAAAGCGTATGAAAAACATGGCCAAATGAGCATAGCATAGCGGGACTCTTCTCACTTCCTACCTGAGGGAACGGGATGGTGTAAAGAAAAAACCAAAGGCATAAAGCAATCTATAACAGCGAAGGTATTAGGTTCGGGAGCTGGGTGGGTCAAACATCTAATAAGTGTCCAACGTAGTCTAAATAACCTGCCAAGAAATTCTCTGAGGGGATTCAGTCCGTACGAATTATTGTTTGGAACTAGAATGATGATCTTAGATCTTGACAGTCAGACTTCAGTGGTTAAAGAAAAAAGCTTTGATATCAAAGATCGTTTGGCTATTTTACAGGACTTAAACGAAACAAGGAAAGACCTGAGCAACATAAAGTTGAAACAACAGCCAACGACCACTGAAGAAAAACCATCTGTCCCAGCAAGACCTGTCTGGATTCCAAAAGTCGGGGATCTAGTCAGAGAAAAGATCGCGGTAAAGAAGGAATTTGGGCCTTCTTACAGAAAAGTAGTTCCTGTCTTGTCTATCAACGGGACAAGATCAGTAGTACTACCGCCCCTTGCTGGTAAAAAGGAGAACAGGGTTGTATCAATCGACCTGATAAAACCACAATCATGTGGCCGATAACGAACAGTAGGCCAAGTGGACTCCCGATAAGTAGTAGAACACCAAGGTTTGCTACAAGCACAGAGGTTCAATCTAAGAGGCTACTCACATTTGAAATGCCAAGAGAACAACAACAAGGACTATGCAACAATGCTATGGAACTTAAACCTCTAAAAACCCAAATAAAAACATTTAGCAGAGACACACCAATCTACAATGAAGTAACAAATGACTATGCTGCTGCAACAAAACACACTAATAAAGCAAACAGCAATCCTGAAACAATAGGAACAATAGACAGAACGGCATCCGGTTACTTCATCAACTTCAATGATTCATCTGAAAACCTGAGTGAATCAAAGGAACAAACATCAACAAAAACCTTTAAAGACAAAGCTAAGGAACTTTTTCAACATCTGAAAGAAACCTATCTGATTTCTCCATGGATTGAATTCTGGGTGGCCTTAGGTGCTCTTATCCTCATACTTTGGCTCATCATGGTACTATGTTTGGGACACTTCATTGAGGGAAAATATGCTAAAATGGACACAGCAAGCCAGAAAATCAACCTGGTCCTCAAACCACACACGTCTTCACACGTCGAGAAAAGAGAACTTTCTTCAGTCAACTTCACAGCCAATCCTATACCCGGTGGGGTAGCATGGGACAATACTGATTATGAAATCTATGGTCCGGTTGAAATCCTGAAGTATCCACATCAAATCAAGATCTCATTGAGTGACTTTGTAAAACCAAGCTCAGTTGCTGATGATTGGGACGTTGAAAGCATTAATAATATGATGTCTGACCTAGTGATGTCTGCTAAATTTACAAAACATGATTATTTGCAGGGTTCTTCTAATTATGATAAAATGTTCTGCTATAATCACTATAGTAATCATTATCTGCATAAATCTGCACAACCTAGAAATGTTTTAAATTATAATCAATGGGAACACTGTGCAACCCCTCCAAAAGGTAGCTCAAGAACTTTTTATGACAAATATTCATATTTTTCAGGGTTCAACACAAGCAATGCAGAAACATTTTATTTCAAATTATCAAATAAGACAGGTACAAAGACCATGCTTACAAACACTAAATTGATATATTCAGACTCGTTTTTTGAGCAAATGAGTACATTTGGTTTTGATTACTGGGACAAAAATGTTGAAGTAAAAAGTGTTTGGGGTACAAAGGAATGGCAAGTACAAGGTATAGAATCATTGTTTAGAGCCTGCATGATCCCAGAACAAATTATATTTTTGAATGACACTGTTCAACAAACTACCTGTCTTGGCCTAGCCAAAATCAAAGACTTAAACAAACCGTCTATTCCAAAGCCATCAATGAACAGTAATAGCTCTATAGATGTTGAGATAGACGTAAACCATATATTAAGCCAAAACAGAACACATCCTGATTGGAAAAAGTGGTTGATCTGGCCCACAGATACAAATAACTGTCAAGACAGATTCCTGAACAAAATCCAAGGGTTCACATTGACCAGGCCAGACCCTAGATATTCCCAAAGACAACACCCAGGGATAATTACCACGTACAGTGTGGGCAAGCTCTGCCTTCAATGGCTACAAACATCCACACTGGCAGAAATTAAGCAACACCTGACTTTACTTACTGATGGTGCTAACTTGCGTGATTTCATTATGGGACCGCGCAAACAGCGTCAAAAACGCTTCATAGCAGCCTCTGTATATGCAGCTTATAACGAAGCCTGGAAAATAACTCAAATTGAAACATCAGAGAGAATACGGGAAATTGACCGTATTAATTTGGAAAAATCACTTTCTGTAGTGGACAATGGGTTAATGACTCTGTCCTCCAGAATATACTCTTTGGACAGCATTGTGTCTTCAGCAATCGACATAATATCGCAAGACTTACTGTTGTTACAACACGGTCAGTCTCAATTGCGTTCTATTGTACAACTTGGCTGGACGTTACAAAATCTGCGTTCAGGCTATGTGCCTTGGCGTTTAATCAACACAACGTCACTGTTCAATATCTTTAACCTTACTGATAAACAAATCAGTATGGCACAGAAGGGTGCTGATTATACAATCCTGAGCATTGAGAAACTCGAGAGATTACCATTGACAATGTCAGAACGACCTGTCAGTGAATGGATAATACATGGAATAATTAATATTCCAATATCTACTTTCAGGTTTCAATATTGCCAAAAATATATACAGGCTGGCATGTACGAAAAATTGGGTAAAGGGTACATTAAGTCAACATGGAACTTGCCCTATTCACATGCTTGTGTCAGTAATAAAGGCCGGAAAGTGTTTCTTAGTGGCAATGATTGTGCGATGTCACTAAGCGGTACACTTCTGTGTAATGGTATTAGTTTACACGGAGCCTGTGAAGGGTCCTCAAATAACCTTTCATGTCACCAGCTAGGCACCCCTGCGACACAAATAGAACCATTCTTTAGGAGACTATCGAACGGGAGTTACATTATAATCGTAGACCGCAGATGTTGTAGCTTGGTGCCCGGAATAGCTTATCTCATAACTACGACTGCGAAGGTCATGTGCTGTGAACGAGTATTGTTCCCCAGCGCAATGCCAGACAGGGAGGCAAGGTTATGGCCGAATTTGAAAATTGCTTCCATTCGAGTTGATACTTTAAGCAGAATGAAAACAGTGCTCCTTCAGACGCCGACCAGGCTCACGTCATCAAAAGAAACGTATGATCTCCAAGTTGCAAGGACAACGGCAGAGATTCATTCATTGTTATCAACTAATTCCCCCATACATTTTGCAGAAATCCTGAACGAAATCTTAAATATTTCTGATACCAGTGGAGTCTCAAATGTATTTAAGACAGTGTTTTCGGGGGCTTTAACACCATTTAAAGCCATTCTGGGTATTTTTCCGGACTTTGTCCATTCCATCTTTGGTGGACTTCCTCTCCTTTTGGGACTAGTGGCAGGAATCCTATTTTTGATCCTGTTATTTCGCTATGGCAAACCGTGTCACAGACAAAACACCTGCGACAAGGGAAGAAACAATCCTAGCCATTGGATACCGGGACCGGATATCTAAAATCCTTGGACTGTCCCGGCTTAGAGACCTGAACATGACTTGGTTTCTTTCATTTAGACCAATGTGGCAAAGCTGTGTTTTACCTGTATTAAGGTGCTTGCTATGCGGAGAAGAATGCGTGTTGGACACCTGTCTGACGCTACAATCGGATGCGCCAATGGATGCAGAAACTTTGTTGGGTCCGGTCACGGCTCATGCATTGTGCTGTCCCCAGCGGCTACCAATCCTGATGACGGCATTCGTGGAGACTTCACCACTACGATTGAGGGGTAGTGAGGTTCAAGATGAAAGCAGCATCGATCAGGTACGACCTTCTGTCAGCTATGCTGATCGAAACATCAATGAAGGCAATCATGCTCATGAATGCATGGTAACATCTTTTTCCGAGTTAATGGAACTTTCACAGGAAGCTGTTGACAGTTTTTTCGAGAGTCTAAATGATATGATGTTCTCACCAGAGCAGAAATAATGACTTTTGAGCAGGCTAGCACACGGCGTTCCCAACACCCTGAATTTGGCCTTCAACTTTGATAATAAAGTATTGTGAACAATTTTTTCCAGTTTATGGACAGCGGAACATAATTTTTCAGCGGCCCCAAAATATTTTGCAGTTTTTCGGGACACTTATCTTCTGCTTAAAGTAGAAACTATTCTTAGGGAACTAAATTTCTATTTTAGGAACTTTAGAGACATTAGCTGCCCTCTGGCATGTTCATAAATATTTTATTTTGTGATGAAATGGTCTCGCATTTTTTTTTTTCTCTTCTGTATTAAGAGCCATTTCATGTGTTAATTTTCATATTTTATTAATAATGATGTATGAATATGCGTAATTTATTTAGCATTGTTATACTGCTTGAGTGCATATAATGCATATATATATCTTTTCGTATATTTCATGGTTTCAAAATGCATATGGATGTATTTTGGGGTGGTACGGTATACACGTGCTCTACTAGTATATTTACTATGCCTAGATCTTGTAAATATGGACATAGTCTGCGTGGAGTGGGTGTGATGTATTCCTATAGGTTCTGTATCGATCCCCCTATTCCTGACCCTGTTCTGGTTAATAATTAACTAGCAGCCATCCCACGGTACAAAAAACCGTTATCTGATTAAGCCACACCACGGCACAGGAACGCGTTATCTGATTAGGTCATAACGCTTGCCATCTAATTAGGCAAGCACTATTCCTCCAGCCCCTGATAAGGCATACGGAGTTCTCAAAACAAATCAAACCTATGACAACCTGGGAAAATCCCTGCGGCCATTGTTTTGATTTCACCGAGAACTTCAGCAAAAGAATGTGCGAACAAGCCCGTTCGTATGACATCCTTATTGACGTATCCATGTCCATCCTTACGTCAATCTCGGCACCTTACAGGTATAAATATTACCGACATTGCCTTAAGCAAACACACGCGGTGGTGACGAGATCGGAGCAGCGAGACGTGCTGAGGAGCCCAGCAGAGAGCGAAGCCCACATGCGCTGCCACGCCTTCCTGACGCGCTGAGAACGAGACGCTGCTTTTCTCCTACCGAGAAATCCAGCTCCGGCGCTTCCAAGCAGCCCTCACAGGCAGCTGGAATATCAAGACCAGAGACGAGAGATACCAGCCCTCAATCATTCTAGATCTCAGGTACAGAACTGAACAACCCCTTGCAGAGAATTCTTGAGTCAGTCCCTTGGCAAAACAAACTTAACTTAAACTGCTACTTATCTACTCCCGCCCACGTATTAGGCTTAGGTCAAGTACACTGGGGTAGGCGTGGTTAGAAGCACCAGTTGAGTACGATTAGTCAAATGTATATATGTATGTATCTATTTTATCAGTTTTAACTATCATATGGCTTAGAAACCATATCAATGCTTCTGCAGTATTATTTTATACTTCTGCTTTTATTGTATGTACTTTACTTAACCATAAGTATCGCAATAATATCGATTCATTTCTCTTGTACGAGAAAAGAGACTGATCAATAAATACCATCTTTTATTGAACACGCCCGTCTCTTCCTTTTCTCTACAATCTGGTGAAACTAAGAATGCACGTACTGACTGAGTAAAATAAGTTGTCTTTTGTTTTCACACGACTCTAGAGATACACTCTTGATTAGGGGAGAGCAAAGTTGTCATGTTCTATGGTTGTCAGAAACTAAATCCCTTCTTGTCTATCCAGGGAGGTAAAACTCCTCCTTGCCTATTCGAGAAAGTTTCTAGTGAACTCTGAGCTAGCTGGCAAAACCAAAAACTTTAAGTCTAATATCGTCAGTAGAAGACCTAGTTAACCTCTGCCCTAGGTCCATACTATTGAAGATATTATTCCAATGCGCAGAGCCTATTGGGATAATAGGAACTACACTACAATATTACATCACCAAAGGTAAGGGACTTTAACATCCGTTTAGTTTGGTTCAGTCCATTGGATTGTCACACCTGAAAGCAATAATTTGTTAAAAGAAAGGCCAGGATTGTAACTGTTCTGTCCCTGTGACATGGAATCTAATGCTGAAAGTGTCCATGGAACCTATGGGGGCGTTGCTAGCACAACTCCAAATACGATTCAGTATCAATATACTATCTAAATTTACTTTTTTAAAGCTGGTTTAATTTTCTAGCCTTTTTCTCGTTTTCCTGGCTTCTTTAGTGCCTGCACCCTATGCTGTAAAGTTCTGTGTTCAAGTGATGCGCTTCATGCTAAAGCAGCTTAAAGCAGCTGATCTTTACTCTCCCTGCATGTATGGGGAACAACCATCTTATGTGTGTCTGCAATCTGTCCAAGTACGGAGTGTCTAAATGGCTGTCTGATGTGGATGTGCAAGGCAATAGTGATCCCTCACTCCCCATCCCACAGAAAATGTTGCATTTCATTTTTCGGAGTCAAATGTTAAGTACTGTGGCATAGAAATTGGGAGTGGTATGTTGCAGAGAGAAAATGAGGAACTTCAACATGGGCTCTTGCCTGATCTGCTTGGGTGATGGCCAAATTGCTGATAACCCCCAAGAACGTTAAAAACACCTGATTGCGTGAACATTCAGCCCCCACCATTCTCCCACACGGTATTTGACAGACTCGTTTGACTGTATCTGGTTGTTAGGATCCAGAAAGGACACATTCATTGCCTTGAAGATGAAGACCAAGCAAGAGAGGAACAAGCCTTCTAGACTCTGTGGGGTTGCACCAACCCGTAAAAACATATTCCTCATTTTAGTGCCCTCCACTGTGGTCCAGCCAGACACAGCCTGCCTGTCCACCTCCTAACTCCTTTTTGGGTCGACGCCTAGAAAGACAGCACAGTTGTCTGGTTTGCTAAAGACATCTTGGGGATATTCAGAAAACTTCCCAGGGCATCCATTCCGCCTGTTGCTTATGATTGGCTTTGTGGTTTGTTACTCACATTTTCTGGCTTTCAATTTGCTGTCTATTTGTTTTAGGCTGTCCAGGTTCAGTTTGTTCACCCCAAAGAGCAATGCTTTTTCACACTACCACTCCTTGTATTTTTCCACGAGTGGTCGTTTCTGTAAACAGGCCCCTAAATCTTCTTCTTATCTTGTCACATTTGCTGTGCATTCAAAGACAGAAGTCAAATGTCAGACTCTGTCTTCCTAGGCAGCTTGGTGTTTTCTTTTCTGACTCGGAATACATAGTGAGAGGATTTATGTGCCAATCTTGCTGGATACTGGAGGTAGAAAAAGGTTTTAAATGAACTGTGCCGGTATTTTTTAGAATATATCAGAAATAGCAAAGCAGAACTGAACCACATTTTTTTCTTAATTGTGAAGTTTGTTGAAAACAAATACTTTAATATGATTAAAACAAATCAATACACTAGGTGATGCCATTTCTACATATTTTCGTTTGTGCGCTGTATACGTTTTCTAGTAAAACTGTATGCTTGTCCAAATGTAATGGTCATTTAAATGGAAAATGTGTTATCTGTAATGGCAGTGTGCTACCACACCATGCAAACACCTCTCTGCGCCAATGCACTCTACTCTGCACCCCTCCACGCCACTGCACTCTAACTCTATACCACAACACTTAACATCACGCCACTGCACTGTGCTCCACTGCACTCTACTCCACTTTACTCTACACCACTTCACTCTTCGCCAATTCACTCTACACCACTCCAGTCTAGGCCACAATACACTATTCTGCACAACTCCACTTTACGCCACTTTGCAACACTGCACTCTTTACCAATATACTCTACGCCAATGCACTCTAGTCTGTACCCCGCCATTCAAAAACCGCTCTGTGCCAATGCATTGTACTCAGCACCCCTCCTCGCCACTGCACTCTAACTCTGTACCACAACACTTTACATCACGCCACTGCACTGTGCTCCACTGCACTCTACTGCACTTAACTCTACACCACTGCACTCTTCGCCAATTCACTTTACACCACTCCAGTCTAGGCCACTATACACTATTCTGCACAACTCCACTCTACGCCACTTTGCAACATGGCACTCTATGCCAATTCACTGTATGCCAATGCACTCTACTCTGTACCACTCCACGCCCCTGCACTCTATGCCAGTTCACTGTACGCCAATGCACTCTACTCTGCACTCTACACCATGTTGCACCATTACACTATGCCACTCTAAACCACTCTACCCTGCACCACTCCACACCACTTAACTCTACTCTGAAATAGTCTACTCTATGACACTTCACTCTACCTGAAACAATGTACTCTAAGTTACTGCTCTCTACACAACTCCCCTACACTCTATGCCACCCTGCTCTACACCACTCTACTGTTTACCATTCTATCCACTCTGCACCACTGCAGTCTCTGCCACTTTACTGTGCAACACTGCTCTCTGCGAGGCTGAACTCTCTGTCACTCTACTCTGCGACACTCTATGCCACTGCACTCTACCCCCTCTACACCACTGCACTTTATGCCATGAAATCTATGCCACTCTACGCTTAAGCCACTGCCCTCTAGGCCACTGTACTCTAAACTGCTCTACTCTACTCTGCATCACCGCACTCTGCACCGCTCCACTGTACGCCACTTCCACATCACTGCACTCTACTCCACTGTGCACCTCAGCACTCTATGCTTTTCTGCTTTATACCACACTACTCTGCACACTGCACTCTATGCCACTGTACTCTAGTCTGCATCATTCCACTCTGCTCCACTGTCCTCTACTATTCACCACTCTAATCTATGCCACTGCATTCTACGACACTGCATTGTACGCAGCTGAATTCTATATCGCTGTACTGTACACCACTATACTCTGCAGTACTCCACACCACTGCAGTCTACACAACTCCACTCTACTCTCATCGATTCTATGCCATTCTACGCCACTGCACTGTACTCTGCACCACTTTACTCAACACTACGGCACTCAATGCCAGTCTACTCTACATTACTGCATTCTATGCCAATGCACTCTACGCCACTCTTCATCACTCCATTCTGCACCACTGCTGTCTGTAGCACTCCCCTGTATGCCACTGCACTATACTGTACTCTGCACCACTTTATGCCACTGCATTCTATACCACTCTACAACACACTATTTTGCAGCACTTCTCTCTGCACCAATGCACTCTACTCTTCATTACTCCATTCTACGCCACTGCTGTCTGTAGCACTCTCCTCTATGCCACTGCAGTGTACAGCACTATACTCTACTCTGCACCACTTTATGCGGTTTAAGGATAGCAAGGCTACGGCTAAGTCTCTGGGTCTGCAGACACAGTCTAGGGCATGGGTACTCACAAACTTTCTCTCGGGGGCCAAATTTACAGTGTGGTTTGTGGCCGAGTGCTGCACCGGTAGAGGCGGGGTCAGTGGGGGAGGGGCTACAAATAAAAAACTGTGACCATGATGTTGAACACAAGCCCCAGCAGCGGACGCCTTTGTCCACTGAGCCAACAGAATCTCTCTCTCTCTCTCTCTCTCTCTCTCTCTCTCTCTCTCTCTCTCTCTCTCTCTCTCTCTCTCTCTCTCTCTCTCTCTCTCTCTCTCTCTCTCTCCTCCTCCTCCTCCTCCTCCTCCTCCTCCTCCTCCTCCTCCTCCTCCTCCTCCTCCTCCTCCTCCTCCTCCTCCTCCTCCTCCTCCTCTTCCTCCCCCTGTCTGTTTCTCTCTCTCTCCTTCCCTCTCTCCCCCTGTCTGTTTCTCTCTCTCTCCTTCCCTCTCTCCCCCTCGGTCTGTCTCCCTCCCTCCCTCTGCCTGTCTCCCTCCGTCTGTCTGCAGCGGAC